>NW_027362767.1:358314713-360714713 GCF_046119375.1 Phyllobates terribilis
CTGGCTGATGTTTTGGTCACTTTTGAATGTTGGTTGTGTTTTCACACTCGTGGTAGCATGAGACGGACTCTACAACCCACAGAAGTTGCTCAGGTAGTGCAGCTCATCCAGGATGGCACATCAATGCAAGCTGTGTCAAGAAGGTTTGCTGGGTCTGTCAGCGTAGTGTCCAGAGGCTGGAGGCGCTACCAGGAGACAGGCCAGTACACCAGGAGATGTGGAGGAGGCCGTAGGAGGGCAACAACCCAGCTGCAGGACCGCTACCTCCGCTTTTGTGCAAGGAGGAACAGGAGGA
Organism: Phyllobates terribilis; assembly: GCF_046119375.1. Taxonomy (NCBI): domain Eukaryota; kingdom Metazoa; phylum Chordata; class Amphibia; order Anura; family Dendrobatidae; genus Phyllobates; species Phyllobates terribilis. The sequence continues at coordinate 358,315,009 of NW_027362767.1, forward strand.
GCACTGCCAGAGCCCTGCAAAATTACCTCCAGCAGGCCACAAATGTGCATGTGTCTGCACAAACGGTTAGAAACCAACTCCATGAGGGTGGGATGAGGGCCCGACGTCCACAGATGGGGGTTGTGCTTACAGCCCAACACCGTGCAGGACGCTTGGCATTTGCCACAGAACATCAGGATTGGCAAAGTCGCCATTGGCGCCCTGTGCTCTTCACAGATGAAAGCAGGTTCATACTGAGCACATGTGACAGACGTGACAGAGTCTGGAGACGCCGTGGAGAGCGATTTGCTGCCTGCAACATCCTTCAGCATGACCGGTTTGGCAGTGTGTCAGTAATGGTGTGGGGTGGCATTTCTTTGGAGGGCTGCACAGCCCTCCATGTGCTTGCCAGAGGTAGCCTGACTGCCATTAGGCACCGAGATGAGATCCTCAGACCCCTTGTAAGACCATATGCTGGTGTGGTTGGCCCTGGGTTCCTCCTAATGCAGGACAATGCCAGACTTCATGTGGCTGGAGTGTGTCAGCAGTTCCTGCAAGATGAAGGCATTGAAGCTATGGACTGGCCCGCCCGTTCCCCAGACCTGAATCCGATTGAGCACATCTGGGACATCATGTCTCACTCCATCCACCAACGTCACGTTGCACCACAGACTGGCCAGGAGTTGGTGGATGCTTTAGTCCAGGTCTGGGAGGAGATCCCACAGGAGACCATCCCCAACCTCATCAGGAGCATGCCCAGGCGTTGTAGGGAGGTCATACAGGCACGTGGAGGCCACACACAATACTGAGCCTCATTTTGACTTGTTTTAAGGATATTACATTAAAGTTGGATCAGCCTGTAGTGTGTTTTTCCACTTTAATTTTGGGGATGACTCCAAATCCAGGCCTCCATTGGTTAATAAATTTGATTTCCATTGATGATTTTTGTGTGATTTTGTTGTCAGCACATTCAACATTGTACAGAACAAAGCATTCAATGAGAATATTTCATTCATTCAGATCTAGGATGTGTTATTTGAGTGTTCTCTTTATTTATTTGAGCAGTGTATATATATATATATATATATATATATTTATTATGTGAAGGACATTGTTGTCATTTATTCATACTGTTCTTGATCTTGTTTTACAGGGTGATGGTTCAGTGGGACATCAGTTGCTGGAACAAGACCTCTCTGGGCTGAGGTAGCAGCACATCATGGTTTGTAGAAACAAGGAGATACAGACCATTCTGAGCTGCCTCTTCGTGTCAGAGATGAGCCACCCTTCGTATCTCAGTACATGGAATAACAAACAAATCTTGTCTTTTGTGTGTTGTGGTTCGGTGCATAATAGCTGATTTTTGGAGATGATTGAAGAAAGGTCGTAAAGGAGTTGTCCAGTAAAGAAAAAAATGTAAAATTACTCAGAATAATGCATTCTCACCTTGTTGATCTCCTCCCGTTACCGTTCCCTGCCTTTGTGTGGGTCAGTCATTCCCTATAGGTCCCTGTGTCAGGATGTCCGTGTTGGAACAGGATTGGCAGAGGATCGGTGAGGTGAGTATGTCTTAGTGCTGGGTCCTTTGCTTAAAAATAAAGTTTTTTTTTTCCACCCTCTTTTTTGTAAATTTATATTCTTCTTCACTGCATGACTTCTTATGGATTTGTCATGTGGATTTCCCAGCAGCATTCTCTGGAGGTATTCCACAACTCATCCAATATGTGTGAACACACCCTATGAACAGTTTCATCTCACATTTGTTAGGTTTTAGAGCTAGAATCACACTAATTAGTTTTGTTTTTCTGTTTAGTTATGGGAACAGAAAAATAAAACTCCTGCAGTAGCAGGCTAAACCCCCGGACACAAATGGCACCAGATGGACCCCATAGAATATAATGGGTTTGGCTTAGTTGTCTGTCACTTTAACAGAAAGCAAGGAAGTATTTTCTTTCAGTAAGAAAGATTGAACTTGAAAACAAATCTTACAGCAAATACTTCAGCAACAGTGTGAACCTAGACTAAACAGGTCAGACTGAGAGGAGGGAGAGAGGTTAACAAGAGGTCAGGTATACACCTTCCCGTACAGTATGAAGGGATGGAGTGGAGGGGAAAAAAACTCTGGACCGATCAGTAGCACATGCGAGGGGGCTAACGTCTTGTTCTGCACAGGGAAGAACACACAAACTGGATGCAGAAGGGGAAGCACAGGTTGTCCCTCTTACAACATGCAAAAACTACAAAAAAAAATCTCTGCTCACTGTTTTAAAAGTATATCTTTTTTTTTTTTTTTTTTTTTAGACAGTTCATGTAGCATTAAGATTAATTGACAAAGCAGTGATACATTTCCCAAACAGCTAATGGGTGCTGCATACTGGTTCGAGAACAAGACAAAACGATGTTCCAGCACTCATTTTACATAAAAAGAAACATTCTTTATTACATGGTATTAAAATCCAGTATGATAAAAACTGCAAATAATCCAGGGTCAAAATATATTTGACTATATTTTTTGACCTTGGATTGTTTGCAGGTTTTTTTTTTTATCATCTTGGATTTTAATAACATTTAATAAAGAATTATAGGTTGTTTTTTTTTTTTTATCTAGAAGACGAATGCTAGAACTTTGTTTTGGAACTAGTTAACCCTTTCACACATAGAAAGGTGAGGAGACAGCGACACAAAGACACGACCACATCTTATAAGTCGATGGAGTAAGCATGGAAAAGAGAGCACACTAAGCTTTGAAAGACAGTATGCAGGAATACGTTGTTTAAGCTCTGTATTTCTCTGCTTTACCTTCTGTCAGACTGAACTGCCAGAAGTTGCTACACATTAGCTGCTTTGCCTGCACTTAAACTCCCCTCTCGGCTGTGCTCCAGGTGTTGGGCTGCTTAAGCGATCCTCCATCGTAGGACAAAAAGTGACTAATGTATAGGCACCCTACCTGGTACGCTGTGACTACACGTGAAATGAATTTTCAGTCCCAAGGGAAAAGCTCCCGAGGCCGTGGAGGTGTCATTTGCACACCACGTCTATGCTTATATTGCCTCCCAACTTGTGAGCTGGCTGCTCGCTGGGTTGGTGCAGTCACTTTGTTGAAGTAGCTTCTGGTCATCACTATCCTCGGCTCTTGGCTTAGGTACGGACTCATATCTGTGTTTTGCCATCTGATTAAGGACTGGCCACGCGTCTCCTGATCTGAAGTCAACATCCGCATTTATGCCTATGGGGCTGTCGAGTTCAGATCAGAAGACCCACGTTCAGTAATTGCATCGTAGATATGTGAATTAGGGCATGGCCCCAATATCTGTATTCGGTCAGTATTTTTTCTCAGAAGTGGGTGATAAATGCAGAATTGGTGACTTGTTTCTATTATACCTTTTCTCTGATTGTTCCTCACCTGGTTTTGGCTCCCACTCCTGAGAAAAAATACTGACCAAATACTTAGGCCTAAAACTGAGCTGCTTATGCTATTCAAGCAGTTAAGTTGCACTTTGAGGCTTCTTGTTATGACCACTGCCACCAATGATAAGAGACTGCTGCTGATGAGTCAGAATTGTGAAGCATTCAAATGGCAAAATAATTTGATTAAGCACCCCAGGATCTATTATGCCTGCTATCTTTAAAACAGCCAAAAATGAGATACCAGAAAAGGGAAAATAAATTCTTTACTGGGCAACAACTTTAAAATAGTATCCCTTTAAGTTTCTTTAACAATTATTTGTTGTGTGTTGAGACCACTTTTCATTACTTGAGTAACTTGTTTTCATACAATTATTGACCAGCCGAAGAGGGTACCTGACAGGTGATTCATGCTACTTGATCCAGGGGCAGCATGTATCTGGCTGGCTGCATTATTTCAGTCAGATATAATTAATAGGGTTGAGCGAGTATGTTCTGTCAGAGTATGCTCGGGCCGAACTCCAAGTATTTATAGCTGCTCGGTGATATGGTTGAATCGCTCCCGTGTGCATGATTTGCGACTGTTTGACAGCTTTATTACATGTGAGGAATGTGTAAGAAATAGACATTCCTCACATGTAATAAAACTGTCAAACAGTTGCAAATCATGCACACGGGAGCGATTTAACCTTATCACCGAGCAGCTGTAAATACTCGGAGCTCGGCCCGAGCATACTCGCTCAACACTAATAATTAACTCTGAAATGCTGCAGCGTTTCATAGAAAAACATAGTTTAAAAGCTGCCAGTGACCAAGCCGCACAGGAGAGTAGTTGGACAGGCAGATCACCGGCAACTCCTTCCTTCCTGCCTGCTGTCGGGTGTCTCCGTGCGTGCGCTAGTAGGAAGAGACCTATCCAGGGGATTGGGACAGGGAGAAGCTACCACGAATCTACCTGTCCAACTAGCCTCTCGCGCAGCTCTGTCCCCTGCGGCATTTAAACTATGCCTTTCTCTGAACTACTGCATCCTTTCAGTTAAACACATAAGGCTGAAATGCTACAAGAAGCATGCATCAGCTGTCAGATTCCATTTAAGGTAATGAAGTACATTACAAAAATCTGTAACTTATTTTGCTTCTTTCCCTCCCAAACACTTTGTTGCAGTTATCTTTCAATGTCCAGTTTCTGCTCTTTTAGAAGCCGCTTTCAACTGCTGCTATGCAAGATCTGTGCACTGCATTCAGTCTGTGGGTGGGACTTTCCCTATGTGCCCTCTTGCTCAGCCTCCTTTGTAGGGAGAGGGCGAAAGTGACTTACACAGACTGAATACAGTATAGACAGATCTTGTTGGGCAGCAGTTGAAAGAAGCTTCTAAAAGAGTAAAGGGCATTAACTTGCCATGGAAACAGCATACGCAGTATACAATATAGAAATAAGGTAGTGGAATAGATTATAAACATTTCTAATTTTGCAAAGGCTGAATTAAAAAAAAATATATATATAAATCTGCTGTTTTAAGATTTCACACATTTTAATCGGTTACATGAACAGCGGTTCTAGTTGTCCTGCATTAATCATCCATATGAACATTTTTTTCAAGATTGTAGTGATCTTTTTTTGTAATTAAAATTTCAACTCCTAAATCTTCCTCCTCGCTCCTGGCCAGGATTATTCCTAAAACTAACGAAAGTGGCTGTATTAACGTAGATGTAGGTTTTGTCACCTGTGGGACAGTGACTTCCAGATTGGGACTCCCCCAATGTAAACAGCATGATTTTATAGTCCATATAATATGACCACAACCATGGGACCCTCAAAACGGCGACTATCCCACCAATGAAGGCAGGATCCAGTGATGCTGAATGGCAGTATGTGACCTCATGGTAAGGTGTATGTAGTGATGCTGTAGCAGCACGTAAATACTGGAGTGTGATGACTGCTGCTCTCCAGTATTACACTGCTGCTTTAGTAATGCTACTCTTCCCTGCATATAAGGAAGGTTTACCCCCAAAGCTCCTGGACCCTTCATGCGCCAGACATTGCTATTTCTACATATGGTATTCCTTAGGCCCTAGATCTCTGGTCTAGCTGGAGCTTCTGCTCATATGCCTGTGCTCATGTTTTTTTCAATGTTATCATTTACTGTATGTATATCAGAAAAGACCCTTAAAGGGAGTGTCAGCAGTGATTGTTCAAACCAAGCACAGGTGCGTAGAGCAGTTCAGTACACCTTCCCACCTACTTGTTTTTCCATCTATCTCCACACACCTCTGGCTCATATGAATCCATAAAGACAGGGGGGGGGGCAGAGATGACCGCCGAGGGTATATAGAGCACTGTCATTTGGTTTGAATAGTTGCTTTGTGCTGACAAACTGCCTTTAATACAACAAGAGCAGTGTATGGCCATCAGCCAGCAAGTCGCCAGAACCTGTAGTAGTTTAGTTTGTTTTTTGTTACTGCCAAGGTGATTGGATTGAGCATGTCAGGCATTAACCACTTAATGACCAGAATGTTTTTTTATTTTACTGCTTTACATTTCAGAAGCCATACTTACTATCTCAGTGACATGGCTTCTTGACGCCTTAGTGGGTTTTTATTATTTTTCTGCCACTAGAAGAGTACTAATATTACTGTATGATTTGTATTCCCCTCCCCCACCCCCCCAAAACGACTAAGAGTGATTTGATATTAGACATCCAACATGTAGGTTTTGTATGTGAAATAAAATGTATTTGGAACTATTTTTTTTGTCATATATTTGTTTATTTGTTACTTAACATACATGTAATATGTGGCGGTCATTGAAGTTGTACAATCTCAGAGGAAGGCTGCTATTACAAGTGCAGAAGCTGTAATACTTACCGTATCTCTTAAGTGAGTGCCACAAAGCCATGTTCCCCAACACATTTGTTATAATAAAGTGGACAACCCCTTTAAAGCTCTTGAAATGCAGCAATTACAAAAATAAATAACTATGCTTAGCCCTGAAAGCTGAAAATAGGTTACGCCTTTATGAAAATAAGTAGTTTAAATGTAGCCAGATTAGTTTTACACACTGATCTGCCATTATAGTGACAAGCCACCTGCCTAGTATCTCCTAGGTCCTATTTGTGCTGCCAAAACTGCTCTGATCTGTCAAGTTATGAACTTCCCAAGACCTCTGAAGGAGTCCTGTGGTATCTGGCAACAAAACATTAGCAGCAGATCCTTTAAAAAGAACCGGTTGTATTGTATATACAGTCCTAGTTGTATATAGCATTCTATGCAACGGGAGGAGCAGAGCACATTGATCTGCTGAAACTCTGTCCACAGAATTTTTATTTTATTTACTTTATTTGGCAATAACTCTGCAATGTTTCAACATATCCCAGTGATTGAGTCACATTGTACTTTATGACAATGGTAAATTTAGGTCTATATATTTTGCTTTTATAAAAAATATAAATTTGACAAAACAATTAGCAATTTTCAAAGTTTAAATAATCATTCCTTTAATCCAAATAGTTATATCAGAAAAAAAGTCTCGTCTGCTTTACATCAGCACCATTTATAAAATGTACTTTTACCTAGTTTGTTAGAACGTTTGAAAAATTACTACTACATTTTTAAAGAAATTTAAAAAACATTTTTTTTTTTAGTTTTGAAGTGACTTTGGGGGACCTATATATCAGAAAACCCCCAAAAAGGACTATTTTAAAAACAGCAACCCTCAATATATTCAAAACTGCTCAAAGGGTAGTTTATTACCTCTTCAGGTGCTTTTCAAGAATGAATGCAAAGTGGAATGACAAATTTTATTTTCACCAACTTAATGTTGCCAACATCTGAACAAGCCCCTATACCCAGCAGACTCTTAAGGCCATTTATTTAGCCATGAATTGCCATAGCAACCATCAGGACCATACAATCATGGTCTTAGCGTGCCAATGGGGCTAAAGAGCGAGCCCCCAAACTCTGTTTCAATATATCAACTCATGCTGTCAATAAATCAGACAATGTTTAATGTGACAAGTTTCCTTTAAGTCCTGTTTAGGGAAAAACGGACCATAGGAAGTTTAGGGTCTGGTACCCAACCGAACTTTATTCCAAAAGTTCAAGTCTGGTACCAGAACTTGAAGCAGAACCTGAACCCCATTGAAAAAAAATGGTGACCCGAACTTTTGAGCTGGAAAATTCTCTCTCCTCCCGGACTTTCCCTGGAACTCTGAACATTGCAACGGACTTCCAGAAGTCAATGTTTGGCGTTTAGCACCGGACACTAAGTTTTCGGTATGAACCCTGAACTTTTAAGTTCGGGCTCGCTCATCTTTAGTTCTGTTAAATGTGAGGTAGTCTTCATGGATTACTCTTGGTTTTCCTGCACCCTGTAAGTGCCCAATTAGGCTGCATGCCCACTATGCATTTTTCAAGCGTTTTTTGATGCGGAATTTCCGCAGCATAAAGGCTTGGTAATCCGTGCCCCATGATCCCCAATGAAAATCTGCATGTTCTGTGCACATGCTGCAGAATTTCCTTGTGTAAAAATCCGCAGCATGTCCATTATTTGTGCGTTTCCGCATGCGGATTTGAGGTCACAATGCATTTGAAAAACGCAAGTCAAATCCGCATGTAAAAACGCATGTAAAATCCGCGAGCGTTTTTACTGCCAAGAACATGCAGAGATTTTCTGCTTCAATTGTACATCGTAGGCACATAGCCTTAGAGTGAGATCTTGGGATTTCAGAGGCCAAGTCAACAACTTTATACATCATTTTCAGACCTATTCTGAACAATTTTTGCTGTGACAGGGCGCTTTATCCTACGAAGAGAAACATTAGGGAATAACACAGCCATTAAATGGTGTACTTGGTCTGATGCATGTGATTATCCACGTAAATGTCAGGACCCAAGGTTTTCCAGCGGAACATTGGCCAGAGCACATCACACGGCCTATTTTGGCTTGCCTTCTTCCCTCAGTGCATCTTGGTGCTGTTTTTTTCGCCAGGTAAGCAATACACATGCACTTAACTGTCCACATGATGTAAAAGAAAATGCGATTTGGGTAGTCTAAGGCTATGTGCACACAGTTTTTTTCCGTGCAGAATTGGCCCAAAAACAGTAGGGAATCCTTCCGCCAACTAAGTCAAAGAGAACCCTGAAGTGCTGTGCGCATGATCAGTTATTTTCCTTTCAGGATTTGCTGTGCGATTACATTTGCAGCATGTCAATTCTTTGTGCAGTTTTGCTGTGTTTTTTCCCCTTAACGTCAATTGAGTCAGTCAAATCCGGAGCAAAAACACAGGTATAAAAATGTTTGAGGATTTGCTGCAGATTTTTGCTTCGCATTTGACCGACGCAATTGAAGTCAATGGTGCAAAAAATGTACAAAGAATTGACCGAAGGTGACAGGCGTCATCTGATGAGAGACTACTCCCATCAGCCTACGACTGGTGTCGCTGAAAACAGCGAGTGTAGGCGTCGCTGATGAAAGTTGTCAGCGCCTGTGCTGACAGAAAAAAAAAAAAGTTAAAATAAATATTGAAATAAAAAACACATTATACTCACCTAACACCAAATCCCTGAAACCATTGTCCCCTGTAAAAAAAATATAAATAAAAAAAACACCATATCCCTAACCTATCCACCGTAATCCAGAGTGTCCCACGGCGATCAGATCATTTATAGAACAGTCACAGCAGGAGATGTGACTGCTCCAGCCTGCTACACACTAAGAGGAGTGTGATCGCTCCCGCAGTGTATAGTGTGGCGCCCTTGCGGGTTCAGTCACCACAGAAGTACTGCATCTCACCCAGGTGTGGTATCTCACTCTCAGGTAAGGAAGGAGTACTGCCCGGGCCCCTAACACCTGCATCCAACACTACTCTACTCCAGACCGGCAGGAGGGGCAAGATGCGCTGCTCCTCTGCTGAGCCCTGTCCCTGGTTGGAGTGGGGGGGTAACCAAAGTAGGAGGAACTATGTAGTGGGTGTGGGTGGAGGAAGTAGTTCAAGGGAGCTCAGTAAGAAGCAATATAAAAGAGAGGGTGGAACATTCTAGAGGGAGTCTGAGTCAGAGGATGAGTTGGGAGCAGGAGCTCTGCTCTGGGAAAGCGCGGGCCTGAGTTAGGAGGCCCAGGAGGAGAGGAGGAAGGAACGGGAGCAGAGAGAATGCTCCAGGAGTGAAGAAAGGATCCCAGGGGTACTAGCAGTGCTGGAGGCCACCCGTAAGCCCGAATATACCAGGCGGTGGAGGGATCGGGTCGCAGAGGGGACCGGCCCCTAACTAGTGAGAATTGCAACGTTTAACTAGGTAACCGGAGGGTGCAGCATTTCAGGTGCTGCAACCAAAAGCCACATCTATCTCACCGAAAAGGTGGCCATAGAGGACCCAGGGCACAGAGAAGACGTCGCCCGACAAGGTCCACGGTCACTGGATTGGAACACTGAGTGTGAGGTGCAGGGAGACGGCCAGAAGGAACACAAAGAAGGTGGTCCTGTTATGTACTCCGGAGGTACCTGAGTAAGCACAGGACGACGTGGGAAGTTATGATCTGCAGTTGTAACCAGGAGCAAAGTGAGAACTGTGAATAAATCCGGAAGACTGCACCCCACTGTCTGAATTATTACTGCTGCACCATCATCCCCTGCACTACACTGCACCACAACCGCTACCTCAATATCTACACTGCCCTGGAGCTAAGCTCTGCCTGTGGAGAGCTGAACCAACAACAGCTCCAGAGGACCTGTTCCGCAGCGGCGGCTCCCTTTAGCCGCATACCACAGGTGGCGTCACGAACATTATATAAAAACTATAAATCCCCTGTAAATAACACCTTTTATTGACCACCCTGGGTCACGGACCGTGTCACCGCCACTGTGACCATCTCCCCTAGCAACGAGCGGCCCGGCACAGAGTACCCCACGGCCCAGGGGGCGCGTCCATAGCGCTGAGTTGCTGTGATAGAGGTCACTGTAGTTCATCAGCTGATGAACTGTGACCTGTCTCACGGCAGCTCAGCGCTGTGCACCGACACAGGATCGATTACACTCCTGTGTCAGCTGGCTGTACTGTAGAAGTGCGATCATCGTGGGACACTTTGGATTACTTCATCATGTCGGACAGGTGATGATTATTTTTTTCGTTGTTTTTTTTTTTTTTTTTTTTTTTTTTTTTTTTACAGGGGGCAATGGTTTCAAATACGCTCCCAACTTTTATTTTTAAATGTGTAAAAAAAAAAAAATGGTGTGGACTTTTATTTCAAATAGAGGATTTTTTTTCATGCTGTCTCTTTATTTAAAAACTTTTACTACTAGGGTTAGTAATGGGGGCGTCTTATAGACGCCCTCCATTACTAACCTGGGCTTCATGTCAGCTGCCAATACAAAACTGACATGAATCACAACCCTATTACCCACTTGCCACCGCACCAGGGAAAGTGGAAAGAGCGAGGCTAAGCTCCAGATTTGCTGCATCTTATTAATGAGCCGTTTCTGAGGCAGCTGAGGGCTGATTTTAATAGCCAGGGAAGGGGCCAGGATCCATGGCCCCTTCCCTGGCGATTGATATCAGCCTGCAGCTGTCTGTTTAGGCTCTGGTTAGATTTTATAGGGGGACCCTACGTCAATTTTTTTCTGGGGTCCCCCTGTAATCTAGCCAGTGCCCACGATCAGAAATAGCGTTTTTGACGCAGCTTACCTGCATTGTGTCCTACAGTACAATACAGTGGATAGGAGTTATTGAAATCCCATGCCCACTGTGCTTGTTTTTGATGCAGAGTACTCACCCGCGGTGCAGGTTTGCGAGCAGCAGCATGTCAATTTTTTTTTGTGGAGACGCTAGTCTCCGTTGCAGATTTTGACCGATTGAAATGTCATTACATGTGGTGCATCCGCATGTACTGACAAAACAAGTGCGGCATTACAATGCAGTTTTTGACCGCAGTGAAAATACGCTGCATCCAAAACGGTGCTGGTTCCTGATCATGGGGATGTACCCTAAAGGCTAACCAAACAGTTGTGAGCTCTTATTAATAGCCAGGGAACATGTTGGCCTAATGGCCCCTCCCTAGGTTAAAAATAACAGCCCTCAGCTGCCCCAGAAATGGCACTTCATATTTGAAGTGCCAATTCTGGCACTTAGCCCCAGACTTTTTCCTATGCCCTGGTGCAGTTGAATTGGCGTAATGGGATTAAGTGTTGCTGACACTAAGCCCTAGGTTTAGTAATGAAGAGGTGTCAGCCAGACACCCTCATTACTAAACCTGTAAGTAAAGAGTTAAATAAACCCACACTGAGAATAAAACACTTTAGTTGAAATAAAACAGACACATTGTTTAATCATTTAAATTAACCCAATATACTCACCCCATGTCTGATGGTAATCCAACAGTTAAAGCAATATCCCACGTTTATTTTTTCAAATATCCTTATTTAGCTCTAAAAAGCATTCATTGCTGCAAAAAAAATGCTTACAAAAAAGCATGCAAATATGCATTTTTTCACAGCAGTTTTGCTGCCAAGAGATGCAGAAACTTCTGCAATCAAATACTCGAACTGCATACATACCCTAAGGGTCTACACCAAGGGTCTCAAACACGCAGCTACTCCGGCTGCTTCTTGCGGCCCGCAGGCACAGACCCCGTAACTATCGCCAGCAGCCGCCGACATCAGCGCTGTAATGCAGTGTATTGCCACGCAGAGACCGGCTCTCTGCACAGCAATACCAGTGTCAGCCGCCGATGCAGAAAGGACGCCGAGGGAAAAAATTCCAAGATCGGCAACAAAACTACACTTTAAAGGGGTAGTCCATCAATACCATAGGAATGGACAATCGTTTGAACAGGTCATTAATTTCAGATCGATGGGGGTCTGGCACTCCCATCAAACAGCTGTTATTGGCTCTGGAGGTGGCCAGATGTAATTAAGTGATCGGAGCTACACTGCACAGCCTCCGATCAATATATAGCTGCTCCTGCCCAGTATTCCAGATCAGCTCCCATCATCTGGCCACAGCTGGAGCTTGATAACAGCTGATTGTTGGAGGTGTCAGGCCCTGGCCTATGAGATATTGATAACATATCCTAAGACTAAGGTCACGTGACCGTATTTTCTCTCATCCGAAAGAAGCGGGCCAATTATGCTAATCACACTCTGATCAGAGTTTGATCCGGTTTTCTCAGATGTCGAGAAAATGGACAAAAAAGAAAAAAAAAAAAAGCTCTCCATTCTGTCAGTCGGTGAAAATCAGACTGCACTCTGATGTCATCCGAGTGCTGTCCGAAGTTTTCCACAAACACATAAATTGGATCGCACTCTGCCATGCAAGTCTATGGATGCAAAATTCTGAACGCTGTGATTTTTCCCTCAGACTCAGTCCAAGAAAGAAAAAAGGGACATGTGCACGGCCCCATTGAATAACATTGGTCCATGTGCGATCTGATTTTATGTCGGATCACAACTCGGACTGAAAATACTGTAGTCTACACCAGCCCCAAGGATAGATTACAAGATGCCCGAAAAACTCAGTTACATCTAAACCACTCTAATATTGTTCTTTCATCTGAATTCCATCATCTTTCAAATTAAAAAAAAAAAAAAAAAAAGATTTTACACACAATGTTTTTTGTTTTTTTTAGGTTTTATTGTCATGGACAGCAGGATTACATAAATGGTGTAAACATCTATTTTGAGAGCAGACTGAATATTCTTCAAAATCATTAAAAAAATTAGAGTTCAGTCTGAGGATAACATTTCCTACAAGCAGCTTATTCACAACCTTGCTCATGACAAAGATAAATACTTTCTTTAAATATATGTAAAAATAAAGAGAAAGCATACTGCTTTTACATCTGAAAAGACATTTTTTTGCAATATTTTGGAGGACCATTCTGACGAGTTTTATTATCGAATTGTATTCAAAATACACAAGTCTAAGTTGTTTCTGGATTTGCTGTATTTCTAAAAAGCAGAACACTACAACTAAAATTATTTATATATAAAAAAATAAATTACACATTTTAAAAAAAAAAAATGTCTACTCAAGGTCTATCATCATCAATCCTATACTTCACAGTGTACAGGTTGAAAAACAAAACAAAAAAAAGTCATCAGTTCTTTACTCCTGCATCACTACTTGCTGAAGGTATTCAATTTAGACAGATTTTAAGAGTAGGGCTATGTTTCCATGGAACATATTTACGGCCACAGCGATTCTTGGCAGTGGTACTCACCGCTGCAGATATTCTTGCAAAAAATGTGTGGAGGAGCTGCAAATATCACCCTTTGCATTAGGCCCCCCGTCACAAATCTGTATAATACAGGTACCGGTGTCAGTGTTTTGGATCAATGCGTCAGTTTTTTCCAGTATGGCTTAAGAAAAATCAAATACAAAGCTTCTCCTATACTTTACAATGTTAAAACACATATAGCACACAGATGCCATCCATGTGCTGTACGTGCTTTACATGGATGCATAGACTTGTATGGGTTTGTCATCCATGCGGCCGGGAAAAAAAAAATGGACATGTGAAGATCACCATAGGTTCTAATAGGTACGTGTGGATAGGCGTCACCGGTACATGTGAAAACGGATGCCACATGTACATGTGAAGGGGGCCTTACCGAGGGTGAAATTCGCACTTATATGTGCAACATAAATTGTCATGCCGCAGATCTTGCACCAACAGCTCTTGTCACTTTTACGCTACAGATGTCAATTGCTGCAGATTTGCTGACATCCCTTAATTATGCATTGTAAAATGAAGCCGATTTTCTGCAAGCAAAGACGCAATGGAAAATCCACTAAGTTTCACAGTACAGGAAACTAAAGGTTCATCCACACAAGTCAGACATTATGCAGATTATCGGAGTGAAAAATCCAGTGTGTTACAATATCAGCATTAAGGATGATAATTTGCAACACCTCAAAACATGTAAAGAAAATTGGTTTGCAGTGCGGATTCTAAATTTGTAGGATTTCATGTTATTCTGCAAGTTTTTGCCCTTTGCAATGCAAAGTAAGCGGCATTTCCACAACAAAATCAGCTTAGTATAGTGATGAATATTCTTTTGTGGATTTTCCACTGATGAAAATCTCCAATATATATGACCCCTGTGGATGTACACTTAAAGAAAACAAACTTGTAAATAGTGAGAGAAATGACCATGCATGTCAGGCCACATTTTGAGGTTGTTGGGGCACTCAGCAGTGACTCCCTTGTGACTAAATTCACAAATACATTTGATACATTTTATTAAAATACCCAATTGTTTTCATAGGAGGTTGTATTTTCCTTTGCTCATAACTTGGAAGCTGTGTTAAGAGTCATTTCTTAAAACTTTTCAATAAAGTTTTCCAGTTTAGAAAAAACAATTTTCGGATATCCAATTAAAAGGGTTGCCCCATAAACATGCATCACCTATCCATAGAATAGGTTATAAATGCATGATAAGCTGGAGGACTTGCTGCAGAGACCCCCACAGATCTGAAGAATGGGGGATTATAAGCCACCAGTGAGAATGAAACAAGCATGTGTGACAACCACGCTATAGGCAGTAACTGACACAGGCGACTTTGGGACCCCATTCTCATGATTGTTTGGAGTCCTGGCTGGTTTTTATCTCCCATGATGTGTTTTATGAACTCTCCCATTTTGTTGAGGGTCAATAAAGTGTCATTTATGTTAATAGAGAGTTTGTATGAAAGAATAGTACCTACAAGTATGTACATTACTCACAAAAAGCTATATACCTACTTGTAAGTGTGGTGCAGATACCCCAATCAAATCAATTAAAGTCCCCTATAGACCAGTGCGATTACATTCCTGGCCTGGACCATCCAATCCATTTCCCATAACTACATAGAAAGAATCAAGGACCAATGAAACTAATATATTTCCCAGTAGACTTGTGCTGCATGGAGACGAGAAGACTGTAGCCGCTCTATAAAAGATCAGCTGCATGAAAACCGTTTAGTGGTTGTGTCACAGCCTGTTTAGAAAGGCCGACTGCACTTCCATGTGCACAGAGTGACCTTTATAGATTATCTATGTGCACATAGATAGTCACTGCTTTTGGCAGCACATGTGCTGCCGAGAATGATGATTTATAAGCAAGCTTAAAAATCACTTCACACGGCAAAGTAGGCTTTGCTCATTCTTTGGGTGACAGGGCCCATAATCAAGAAACAAGAGTTCATAAGAACGCCTTTTCACCATAGTTGGGCAGTGTAAATTAAACTTTAGTTTTAGGAAGCTTTAACATTTTTTTTTAAAAAGAAAAAGGGTGATGTTTTATATAGCTAATGCCATTAATCAAGTCTTTACAACCCCCTGCGTGAAACCGTATTACTCATCAATTAAAGAAATGCAAATCTTACATATTCCAAAGATTGTGTACATCCCATTATGCAGCATGGAGACCCGTTCATGAGCAATACATACTGAAGTGACAGAGCGGACAAGGTATATATTTTTTTCATGCAGTGAGGCATCTAGTATGTGATGTGGATGATGTCTAGGAGCACGAGGTCAGGAAATCCATCCCAGCCTTAGGAGCTGACAACTGACCAATGGTTCAAGTATCTTTTATGCCTTGTATCTCTCCTTCCCATCCTCGCTAATCACACAGATGTGCTGAAATAAACAGAATACAGCATGTCAGACAGGACCGGGCTGGAAGAGGAAAATGGAGAGATGAGAGATAGATAGAGAAGGAAGATACTACAGCATCCAAGAGATCTTCTGACATAGGTCTCTTACTACCCATACTCAAACAATAGGGGGAATTTACTTATGCGACTACGCCCAACATTATAGATCTGGTTTTAGATCCATTATCTTATTGAAACACAGTTTGCAGCTTAGTTGAATGGAGCAAGCATCTTCGTGGGGAGTGGTGTGGCTTAAGATATGCCAACATTTTGGCAGGAAAAAATGGTTTAAAAAACTAAAGCTACACAAGAGTATCTAAATAATGTCCTAAATGTATCATCCAGCATGAGCCACTGTGATAAATCGGCCCCAATGTACAGGTGCATCTCACTAAATTAGAATATCATCAAAAAGTTAATTTAGTTCAGTTCTTCAATACAAAAAGTGAAACTCATATTATATAGGAGTCATTACACACAGAGTGATCTATTTCAAGTGTTTATTTCTGTTAATGTTGAGGATTATGGCTTACAGCCAA
This sequence comes from Phyllobates terribilis, assembly GCF_046119375.1. Classification (NCBI taxonomy): domain Eukaryota; kingdom Metazoa; phylum Chordata; class Amphibia; order Anura; family Dendrobatidae; genus Phyllobates; species Phyllobates terribilis. The sequence continues at coordinate 358,331,562 of NW_027362767.1, forward strand.
TGAAAACACAAAGGTCATTATCTCAGTAAATTAGAATAGTTTATAACAACAGCTTGAAAAATGTTTTTAAAATCTGAAATGTTGGCCTACTGAAATATATGTTCAGTAAATTCACTCAATACTTGGTTGGGGCTCCTTTTGCATCAATTACTGCATCAATGCAGCGTGGCATGGAGGCGATCAGCCTGTGGCACTGCTGAGGTGTTATGGAAGCCCAGGTTGCTTTGATAGCAGCCTTCAGCTCGTCTGCATTGTTGGGTCTGGTGTCTCTCATCTTCCTCTTGACAATACCCCATAGATTCTCTATGGGGTTAAGGTCAGGCAAGTTTGCTGCCAATCAAGCACAGTGATACTGTTGTTTGTAAACCAGGTATTGGTACTTTTGGCAGTGTGGACAGGGGCCAAGTCCTGCTGGAGAATGACATTTCCATCTCCAAAAAGCTTGTCAGCAGAGGGAAGCATGAAGTGCTCTAAAATGTCCTGGTAGACGGCTGCGCTGACTTTGGTCTTGATAAAAACACAGTGGACCTACACCAGCAGATGACATGGCTCCACAAACCATCACTGATTGTGGAAACTTCAGACTAGTCCTCAAGCAGCTTGGATTGTGGCCTCTCCACTCTTCCTCCAGACTCCGGGACCTTGATTTCCAAATGAAAATTGGAACTCTGGGACCTTGTAGAGTGTGTCAATGACTGCCTTCTGGACATCTGTCAAGTCAGCAGTCTTCCCCATGATTGTGGAGCCTACTGAAACAGACTAAGGGACCTTTTTAAATGCTTAGGAAGCCTTTGCAGGTGTTAATTGTTTTAATTTACTGAGATAATGACTTTTGTGTTTTCATTAGCTGTAAGCCATAATCATCAACATTAACATAAACACTTGAAATAGATCACTGTTTGAAATGACTCTATATAACGTATGGGTTTCACTTTTTGTATTGAAGAATGGATATAAGTTAACTTTTTAATGATATTCTAATTTTGTGCGATTCACCTGTATTTTCTGCTAGTCTCCACTTCTACTGCATGTTCCAAATTCTCCCCATTACAGCACTGAGGACAAGCCACCGACCATCTTGGCTGGCAAAATTCAGAAATGCCGATTATCAGCGTGTAGCCACAGAGCTAAGCGACAGTATAGCTGATGCAGTTACTGCTGGTGGATGGGTTGTGCCCTTTTTATTTGAATTTCTTTTTCTTCTAAAGTTTCTGTACTCTGAAAAGTGTAAAATACTTACGTTCAAGTCTCTAAAGTATTCATTGTAGTCTAATGCGTATCCCACAACAAACTTGTCTGGCACTTCAAATCCTACAACTGAAAAGTTACACGAATTAAGGGTGTACATAGCCAAAGAACAGGTACAAAAAAAAAAAAAAGTATGCGCGCGCATATACATACAGTTGAAACCAGACGTTTACATACACTATATAAAAAGACACATTCATGTTTTTCTCAATATCTGACATGAAATCAGAATAAACCTTTCCAGTTTTAGGTCAATTAGGATTACCATAATTTGTAATATTTGCCAAATGCCAGAATAATCTCAGAGAATGTTGTTTTAGCCATTTTTATTACTTACTGCAAAGTCAAAAGTTTACATACACTAAGATTACTATGCCTTTAAACTATTCTGGACTTTCCATATGATGAAGTCATGTGTTTGGAAGCTTCTGATAGGTTTTTTGGCAACATCTGAGTTAGAGACACACCTGTGGATGTATTTTAATGTACACATGAAACACACTGCTTCTTTGTATAGCATCATGGGAAAGTCTAAAGAAATCAGCCAAGATATCAGGAAGAGAATTGTGGACATACACAAGTCTGGCTCATCCTTGAGTACAATTTCAAGATACCTGAAGGTGGCTTGTTCATCTGTACAAACAAATTATATGCAAGTACAAACAAGATGGGAATGTCCAGCCATCATACCTCTCAGGAAGGAGACGGGTTCTGTGTCCCAGAGATGAACATGCTTTGGTCAGACATGTGCATATCAACCCAAGGACAAAAGCAAAAGACCTTGTGAAGATGATGACTGAAGTTGGTAAGATTGTTAAATATCCACAGTGAAAAGGAGTACTGTATCAACATGGGCTGAAAGGCCACTCTGCCAGGAAGAAACCATTACTCCAAAAGAAACAAAAAATCCAGATTAATGTTTGCAAATGCACACAGGAACAAAGACCTTAATTTTTGGAGACATGTCCTGTGGTCTGATTAAACTAAAATTTTACTTTTTGGGCATAATGACCATCCTTACATTTGGAGGAAAAAGGGAGAAGCTTGGAAGCCTAAAAACACCATCCCAACTGTGAAACACGGGCATGGCAGCATCACGTTGTGGGGTTGTTTTGCTAGTGCAGTTCACAAAATAGATTGCATCATGAGAAAAGAAGATTATGTGGCAATACTGAAGAAACATCTCAAGACATCAGCCAGGACGTTTAAGCTTGGGCGGAAATGGTTCTACCAAATGGACAATGACCCGAAGCATACTGCCAAAATGGTAACAAAGTGGCTTAAGGATAACAAAGTCAATGTTTTGGAGTGGCCATCACAAAGCCCTGATCTCAATCCTATTGGAAATTTATGGGCAAAGCTGAAAAGGCAGGTGCAAGCAAGGCGACCTCAAACCTGGATCAGTTACATCAGTTTTGTCAGGAGGAATGGGACCAAATTCTGACCAACTATTGTGAGAAGCTTGTGGAAGGATATCCCAAACATCTGACCCAAGTCATTCAGTTTGAGGGCAATGGTACCAAATTCTAATTGAATGCATGTAAACTTTTGACTTTGCAGTAAATAATAAAAATGCCTTAAAACATTTGTGGCGCCCCTGAGGGTTCGGTCGCAACAGAGGTACAGCATCTTACTCTCAGGTAAGGAAGGAGTACAGCTCGGGACCCTAACACCTGCATCCAACACATACCAGCAGTGGGGGCAGGGCGAGATTGCTCCTAGCACAGTCCCTGGTCCCTAGCTGATGGGAGGAGCTATGTAGTGGGTGTGGGTGGAGGAAGTAGCTTAGGGGAGCACATGAAGGAAAGTATAAATAGAGAAGCCATCTTGTTTAGTTAGAGTAGAGCAGTGAGAGGGAACAGTCTACAGAGAGAGAGGAGTTAGAAGCAGGAGCTCTGCTCAGGCGGAGGGCCTGAGGAAAGGCCCAGTACTGAAGGAGAGAGGAGCAGGAAGGGCTCCAAGAACGAGGAAAGGACCCCAGGGGTACGGGCAGTGCTGGAGGCAACCCGTACGCCCGAATCTACCAGGAGGTGGAGGGGTCAGGCCACACAAAGGGGACCAGTCCCTCAACTAGCGGAAGACTGTACGTCTCAACTAGAAACCAGAGGCTGCAGTATTTCAAGTCCTGCAGCCAACAGTCCATATCAGTCTCACTAAGAAGGTAGCTATAGAGGACCCAGGGGACGGAACAGACGTCACCCGACAAGGCCCGCGGGTACCAGATTGGGACACTTGGTATGAGGTGCAGGGAGACGGCCAGAGAGAGAACACACAGAAGGGGGTCCCGCTAAGTACTCCGGAGATATCTGAGGATGGACTGAACCCTCCCTGAGTAAGCGCAGCACGACGAGGGAAGTTACACTGGTACCTGTAACTTGGACTGCAACAACCGTGAGTAAAGACCCTGAGGACTGCACCCCACAGTCTCTGTGATTATTATCTGCGCCATCACCCCTGCACTACAACATCTACACTGCCCTGGAGCCAAGCTCTACCTGTGGAGAGCTGAACCAACCTGGCTGCACTAACACCAGCTCCAGAGGACCTGCTCCGCAGCGGTGGCTCCACATAGCCGCATACCACAGGTGGAGTCACGAACATTTTATAAAAACTATAAATCCCCTGTAAATAATTCCCCTTTTGATTGAACACCCTGGGTCACAGACCAGGTCACCGCCACTGTGACATCTCCTCTAGCAAAGACCGGCCCTGCACCGAGTACCCCACGGCCCAGGGGGCGCGTCACATTCATTCTCTCTCTATTCTGGCATTTGGGAAATATTAAAAATTATGGTAATCCTAACTGCCCTAAAAAGGGAAACATTTCATGTCAGATATTGAGAAAAACATGCAAATGTGTCTTTTTATATAGTTTATGTAAACTTCTGGTTTCAACAGTACATAGTAAATTAATAAGAATTTATACAGTACAGACCAAAAGTTTGGACACACCTTCTCATTTAAAGAAGTTTCTGTATTTTCATGACTATGAAAATTGTACATGCACACTGAAGGCATCAAAACTATGAATTAACACATGTGGAATTATATACTTAACAAAAAAGTGTGAAACAACTGAAAATATGTCTTATATTCTAGGTTCTTCAAAGTAGCCACCTTTTGCTTTGATGACTGCTTTGCACACTTTTGGCATTCTCTTGATGAGCTTCAAGAGGTAGTCACCGGAAATGGTTTTCACTTCACAGGTGTGCCCTGTCAGGTTTAATAAGTGGGATTTCTTGCCTTATAAATGGGGTTGGGACCATCAGTTGTGTTGTGCAGAAGTCAGGTGGATACACAGCTGATAGTCCTACTGAATAGACTGTTAGAATTTGTATTATGGCAAGAAAAAAGCAGCCAAGTAAAGAAAAACGAGTGGCCATCATTACTTTAAGAAATGAAGGTCAGTCAGTCCGAAAAATTGGGAAAACTTTGAAAGTGTCCCCAAGTGCAGTTGCAAAAACCATCAAGCGCTACAAAGAAACTGGCTCACATGAGGACCGCCCCAGGAAAGGAAGACCAAGAGTCACCTCTGCTTCTGAGGATAAGTTTATCCGAGTCACCAGCCTCAGAAATTGCAGGTTAACAGCAGCTCAGATTAGAGACCAGGTCAATGCCAAACAGAGTTCTAGCAGCAGACACATCTCTACAACAACTGTTAAGAGGAGACTTTGTGAAGCAGGCCTTCATGGTAAAATAGCTGCTAGGAAACCACTGCTAAGGACAGGCAACAAGCAGAAGAGACTTGTTGGGCTAAAGAACACAAGGAATGGACACTAGACCAGTGGAAATCTGTGCTTTGGTCTGAGGAGTCCAAATTTGAGATCTCTGGTTCCAACCACCGTGTGGACTCTACATGCCTGGTTCCCACCGTGAAGCATGGAGGAGGTGTGATGGTGTGGGGGTGCTTAGCTGGTGACACTGTTGGGGATTTATTCAAAATTGAAGTCATACTGAACCAGCATGGCTACCACAGCATCTTGCAGCGGCATGCTATTCCATCCGGTTTGCGTTTAGTTGGACCATCATTTATTTTTCAACAGGATAATGACCCCAAACACACCTCCAGGCTGTGTAAGGGCTATTTGACCAAGAAGGAGAGTGATGGGGTGCTACGCCAGATGACCTGGCCTCCACAGTCACCAGACCTGAACCCAATCGAGATGGTTTGGGGTGAGCTGGACCGCAGAGTGAAGGCAAAAGGGCCAACAAGTGCTAAGCATCTCTGGGAACTCCTTCAAGATTGTTGGAAGACCATTTCCGGTGACTACCTCTTGAAGCTCATCAAGAGAATGCCAAGAGTGTGCAAAGCAGTCATCAAAGCAAAAGGTGGCTACTTTGAAGAACCTAGAATATAAGACATATTTTCAGTTGTTTCACACTTTTTTGTTAAGTATATAATTCCACATGTGTTAATTCATAGTTTTGATGCCTTCAGTGTGAATGTACAATTTTCAAAGTCATGAAAATACAGAAATTTCTTTAAATGAGAAGGTGTGTTCAAACTTTTGGTCTGTACTAATATTTGGCAAAACAAATATTTGCAAGAGGCAAAATAAAAATGAGGAAACTAATAAAAATATGCTTGTGTCGCCATTTTTTGAGATCTGTAACATTTTTTATTTTAATGTCAATTGAGCTGTGTGAGGACTTTTTTCCAACATGGTGAGCTCATTTTCATGGATACCATTTTAGGGTAACTACAATGTTTTGATCACTTGGTATTGCATTTTTTGTTATGGTGTGGTGCCTGAATCCCCTCAACCGCCCCCCACAATTTTGTAGTTTACAGGGAATTTGTCACGCTATTAACCTGTAGATATGAGGCTTCAGGCTTCAGATATGGGGGTGGCGTCTGTGCAGATTCAGTCCCCACTCTTGTGTATAGAGAGCAGCGGCTGTATACAAGCTCCCGGCACTGACAACTTGCTCTCCATTAGGGCCAGCTTTTTGTTGTTGTGATTTTTTTGTTTTAACCTATTACTTTACTTTTTAGTTCCTTTAGGAGAAATGGACATGTGATCGTCTAATCACTTATACTAGCAATTGCGTCACGTAGAAGGCCTATGGGTATGTGGAACGGTGTGTCCTCAGCAAAGTGATCTGTAAATGCAGCTGTCAGATCAGAGATTGACATCAGCATTTAATAGGTTAACAAAAGAGTGCAACGCTCATCTCCTTTTGCCGCAGATGTTGTCTATGTAACACAGCTGTCAATCACAGAGAATGATTAAGGCTCAGCTCCTGAGCCTGCATCAACGGAAAGGACCAGATATTGGACATACTGATATGTCCAATGTTGAGAAGTGGTAAAAGACTGATCTGCTAAGCCTTCTTCTTCCTCTCAATTTTGACTGCAACATGGATCTTGATCTTCTCCACCCACCCCCACAAGGAAACACACGGAGTGAAAAATACCAAAATGTCTCTGGTGGAACTGGTATTTTTGCCCATGGAAGTAGAAGGAGTTTTATAGTTACATTCAATCACAATTTCATAGACCAGATGTATTTAGAGCAATGTACTCCTGAGACATATCTGTGGGGATAGTGTATATTTGTCCCAGCCTCTACTGCTCATCAATGACATTCCAGACTAAGCAGCTGGGAAAATGCTGTGGCCAGCGAGCCAACCTGCAATGGCCATTAATGGAGATCACATATTGTCTATATCAGGGTTCCCCAACTCCTGTCCTCAAGTCCCACCAACAGGTCATGTTTTCAGGATTTCCTTAGTATTGCCCAGGTGATGGGATTATTACCTGTGCAGGTGATGTAATGATCCCCTGTGCAATACTCAGGAAATCCTGAAAACACGACCTGTTGGTGGGCCTTGAGGACTGGAGTTGGGGAACCCTGGTCTAAATAACACATAGGTGAACCGGCGTCTCCACATCTCAGCTTTATCAAACACTGCTGATCCACACTATATTTATATGACCCAATAGATGATATGGAAAGGGATTTGAGTAGAAACAAGCCCTTTATTACCATTACAGATTGCCGTGCGCAAGTCAATTTCCCTATTAATGTACCATACAACGCAATGGAAGGCTACTTACAATCAGGCCGATAACCTACACTTCGGGGAGTTCTCTTCACAAGCAAACTGTGCAAAAAATAATGAAATAATTAAAATGCAAACCAACTTGTTACAAGAGATACTGAACTCTAAATAATAATCACAGGAAATAATTTACTAAATTTGTACCAAAGTGTAAATGTTCACAGGGCAGTAAGCTATCAATATGTGCAGAATGGTCAGATCTGTGTAAGTGAGGTCAACGTACAGATATGCAATTCTCTCTGCAGGATTGTCAGCATGGCCCAATCTATTATCCCTGTGCATGGTTACATGAGTGCCCTGGCAAGTCAAGCAGAGTAGCTGCTACATTTACTACAAGTGTGCACCTCCTGCTGGCGGCTGCCATAAAGGTCAATTGGTTTATACCATTTTATATTAAAAAGGAGTTTTCCAGCAGCATCCAAAATTACACTAAAAAGTTGAAAACTGTATAAAAGAGCCATTATTTATCTGATAATTGCCTAGGCACTGCACAGGTGCCTGACATCTCTTTACTTCCCAGCAGCAACCACCGTCATGTAGGTAGACTGCACACGAATCAGTCAGTGCTTTACATGCACCAGTCCCATGGGTATACTGCACATAACCAATGCTGGAGAGTAAATAGACTGAGGGGGTACACTGGAGCGTTGAGGGATTTATCAGGCAAGGAATAGGTTTTTTTGGGGTTTTTTTTTTTATACCATTTTGTCAATATTGCCTGCTCACCAAACGCTTTTATTTAAAAGAGTTTCAGTTGTTTTAATATTTATTTTGGAAATTAATAGTGTAAGAAGCAACTTTGTAATATATTTTTTCAGAAGAATCCGCTTGTTTCTCCTTCTGGATTGATTTTTCAATTTCAATTCACATGTAAAATCTGTGCTCAGTGTGTGGATTTTGCCATTACTGAGGTCACTGCTCAAAAAAGTTCTATGAAGAGGGTAAGGGTGTGGAGCTAGAGGCAGGCACAGATATTCTGCTTTCGTTTTCCCAAAACAACAGTTAGGGCTCATTCAGACGTCACTGATTTTTTATCAGTATTTTATGCCAAAACCAGGAGTGTCTCCAAAACACAGAAGAGTAAATCTTTCAATTATAGTTTTCCCTGTATGTTTCCCTCCTGGTTTTGGCATTCAAACACTGAAGAAAAATCACTGAGGTCTGAATGAGGCCTTACACTTTAACAAAGAGGTATCAAGTTGGGACGTTATCTCCCTCTATTCATGGGATGGGTTATAATTTCCCGATCGCTGGAGGTCTGATCCCCTCCGATCGAGAACCAGGACTCTGAAGAGCCCCGAGTGAATGGTGTGCAATTATGCGCACCACCACTCTATTCATTCCTATGGAAGTGCATAGCGCCAGACTATCTCCAGTAGTCTCATTAAGAATAAATGGAGTGACGCTTGGTTTACATGGGGTCCTCCAGAGCCCTGATTCTTGGGATTGGTGCGTTCAGACCCCCAGTGATCAGGAACTTATCCCCAATCCCAGAGTTAGGGAATAACTTTTAAACCTGAGAATACCCCCCCTCTATAAAAAAAAAAAAAAAATACTTAACTTTTATGAAATGACAGGTACTCTTCATGTACAGGCACTGCATAGGGTTACTGATCAATGTGGGTCTGGGTCCCGAGACCCCTACAGCTCCTGCTTGAGCTGTGTGCCCAGAACAAGTCCAATAGTTCAGGTTCTTACAGATCTGTGTACGGATCCAAAGACTCTTGAATCAGTACACCGCTCTCCACTCATGCAGGAGCTGCGGACTTCAGAGCAATGTTTTGACTGATTAATGAGGGTCTCAAGATCCAGACCTCCACTAGTCACCACTTATAATTCATAAAAACCTTTATAAAATGACAGCTACACTTTAATGAGTTATTATTATAAGAAAATCATTTTCAGGAGAGTTTCACTTTTATATGTAATATGTGCACAAGCAATGATGAATAGTATCCACATCAGTCTTGAGAGTTCTTCTCATTGTTACCTGGCTACTTTAACCATCTTGGGATTGTACTTCTGGAGCATTGCGAGTAATGTCTTCATGGTCTTTCCCGTATCAATGATGTCCTGCAAGAACCATAAAAAAATAAAAAATAAATAAATTATATAATTAGTATTCTATTATATTATATATCACCTTGCCTAATAATAATAATCCATCCAATATGTGCACTTTTTACTACGTTACTTGTACTTTTTAGAGTGAGAAGTTTTGATTACAGCATATTAATATAGAGCCACCTGAGCCCTAACTACTTTCTGACAAGACCTAGCTTAGAGATATCACTACAATATTCATAGGAAATTATTGATTGATCTTATAGATGCTTTATTATTATTCAATAATTTGTTAATTTAGAAAGTTCCAAAGATGGGGTATAGGTGGCCCACAAAGTGCCACAGCCCCTTTATTTGGAAATGAAGGGAATTTGCCTTTAATATGCAAATAATCATATACAGTGGATACAGAAAGTATTCAGACCCCTTTCAATTTTTCACTCTTTGTTTCATTGCAGCCATTTGGTAAATTCTAAAAAGGTAATTTTTTTTCTCATTAAAGTACACTCTGCACCCCATCTTGACTGAAAAAAACAGAAATGTAGAAATTTTTGAAAATTTATTAAGAAAGAAAAAGTGAAATATCACATGGTCATAAGTATTCAGACCCTTTGCTCAGACACTCATATTTAAGTCACATGCTGTCCATTTCCTTGTGATCCTCCTTGAGTTGGTTCTACTCCTTCATTGGAGTCCAGCTGTGTTTAATTAAACTGATAGGACTTGATTTGGAAAGGCACACACCTGTCTATATAAGACCTCACAGCTCACAGTGCATGTCTGACCAAATGAGAATCATGAGCTCAGAGGAACTGCCCAAGGAGCTCAGAGACAGAATTGTGGCAAGGCACACATCTGGCCAAGGTTACAAAATAATTTCTAAGGTTCCTAAGAGCACAGTGGCCTCCATAATCCTTAAATGGAAGAAGTTTGGGACCATCAGAAGTCTTCCTAGACCTGGTTGTCCAGCCAAACTGAGCAATCGTGGGAGAAGAGCCTTGGTGAGAGAGGTAAAGAAGAACCCCAAGATCACTGTGGCTGAGCTCCAGAGATGCAGTAGGGAGATGGGAGAAAGTTCCACAAAGTCAACTATCACTGCAGCCCTCCACCAGTTGGGCCTTTATGGCAGAGTGGCCCGATGGAAGCTTCTCCTCAGTGCAAGATATATGAAAGCCCGCATAGAGTTTGCTCAAAAACACATGAAGGACTCCCAGACTATGAGAAATAAGATTCTCTGGTCTGATGAGATGAAGATAGAACTTTTTGGTGATAAGACTAAGCGGTATGTGTGGAGAAAACCAGGCACTGCTCATCACCTGCCCAATACAATCCCAGCAGTGAAACATGGTGGCGGCAGCATCATGCTATGGGGGTGTTTTTCAGCTGCAGGGGCAGGACAACTGGTTGCAATTGAAGGAAACATAAATGAGGCCAAGTACAGAGATATTCTGGATGAAAACCTCTTTCAGAGTGCTCTGGACCTCAGACGTGGCCAAAGGTTCACCTTCCAACAAGACAATGATCCTAAGCACACAGCTAAAATAACAAAGGAGTGGCTTCAGAACAACTCTGACTATTCTTGACTGACCCAGCCAGGACCCTGACCCAAACCCAATTGAACATCTCTGGAGAGACCTGAAAATGGCTGTCCACCAATGTTCACCATCAAACCTGACGGAACTGGAGAGGATCTGCAAAGAAGAATGGCAGAAGATCCCCAAATATAGGTGTGAAAAAATTGTTGCATCATTCCCAAGAAGACTCATGGCTGTACTAGCTCAAAAGGGTGCTTCTACTCAATACTGAGCAAAGGGTCTGAATACTTATGACCATGTGATATTTCAGTTTTTCTTTTTTACTAAATTTGCAAAAAATTCTACATTTCTGTTTTTTTTCAGTCAAGATGGGGTGCAGAGTGTACTTTAATGAGAAAAAAAAATGAACTTCTTAGAATTTACCAAATGGCTGCAATGAAACAAAGAGTGAAAAATGTAAAGGGGTCTGAATACTTTCCGTACCCACTGTACATTTTTACTTAGGTCCTAAACATTTCATCTAGCAGATTAATAAAGAATTGACACATCCAGGAGACCAATCACACATTTACATGAGCAGAGAGTGAATTTCGATCACTCTGTAACTTTAGCTTCAGTGGGATTCAGTGCATGCGCTGTTCCACTTACGGGACGCCGAGCGCCATGAGAGATGTAATGGTGGGGTAAATCATTAATGAATCATACACAGTGGTCACGTGGGCTTGATTAATAATATATAGAATTACACATGCTGTATATGAATTGACACTTTATTGGATGTATGACAATTAAGATTTAATGGATAAATATGCACTCTGAAAATTGATGACATTTTGATGAAATTAAATATGAATTATAAGATGACTGCACTTTGCACAGTGCACTTTATATTTAATGTATGATATTTATCTGAATTTTCTTGTTAATTAATGATTGATTGAACAAGCTATACATGCCCACTTTACTATATTGTATTGCTTGAAAAAGTCCCTCTCTAGGGACAAAACATTGGCACTTTGACATAGGTCAATAAAAGCACCATACAGTTGATTTTTTTGCACCCATTCCTTCATTTTTGCTTGTGCTGCACCTTTATATTTTGTTTAATTATCTATCTCTCTCTATCTCTCTCTCTCTCTCTCTCTCTCTATCTCTATCTATCTATCTCTCTCTATCTATCTCTATCTATCTCTATCTATCTCTCCACACACATATACACCGTATTTTTCGGACCATAAGACGCACACATGTTTTAGAGGTGGAAAATAGGGGGGAAAAAAAGCTCCTATGGCATGCTGGGAGTTCTAGTTCCCCACATTTATGTCATGTGTTTGCCTTGAGAACTATAGCTTCCAGTATGTCCTTCGACTCATGCCATGCTGGGAGTTATAGTTCACCACACATTTGTTATGTGGTTGCTCTGAGGAGAACTATAACTCTCAGCACGTCCTTCAGCTCTTCTGTCATGCTGGGAGTTATAGTTCACCACAAGAGTGGTACAGTGTTTAATGACATGCTTTTTCACTTTACTTCTACCTTATAATGCTTGCCTCTCATTCTGGATAGGCAGGGAGCAAGGTCACACTGGCTGGCGGTGTTACCCAATGGGCGGTCTCCCATTCAGATAGTAACGTCACTGCAGCGCGCTAAGAGGAAGGGCCGGGGCAACACAGAACAGCACAGCGCACAGCCCCAGCCCTGCCTCTTAGTAACGTCACTGCAGCGCGTGATCTGGATGGGAGACCACCCACAGTGAATTCATGGCGGTACCCACTGGGTAACACCGCTCCACAAAAACAGTTCGTCTAATGTTCTGAATGTACCCTCATTTTCCCCCAAAATGTAGGGGGAAAAAAGTGCGTCTGCTGGTTCTAAAAATAAAAAATGATATATATATATTTTTTTTTATTAATTTAAAATATATATTTATTTGGTAATATTATTTTGTATCTAGTGTACTATTTTCAGTCTATGTTCTACAGTATAACAGTATTATCTGTGAGTCTATTTGGGACATACCCATCCCCCTCTCGCATCTTTTTTATTTGTATATATGTGTATTTTTAATTGTCCTTCTGTTTATGTGAGAATGTACTATTTTTATTTCTAATAAAGATTGCAATATACCGGGTGGTCCAAAAGTAGGTGGACAGAAATTGTAATAAGGTTATGAAGGGGGAGATTTATCAAACACGGTGTAAAGTGAAACTGGCTCAGTTGCCCTTAGCAACCAACCAGATTCCACTTTTCATTCCTCACAAAGTTTATAGTCGAAAACCAAAAAGTGTCAGTGATTTGAAAAATTACATAAGAAATGCATTTCAAGAAATTAATACCCAAAGACTTGTGCAAAAAAGTTTATCGAAGCGTAAGAGGCGACTTCAAAGCTGTGCAAATTGTAATGAAAAACAGTTTGAGCACCTGCGTTGATAAAATTTAAGGGCTTTTGTATTATTGTTCAGAATAAAATTTAATTAATTGTCAATGTTATGCTTGTGTTAGTAAATATAATTTTATATATAAATCAAAATAAATGTTATTTTCTGGCCACCTACTTTTTGACCACCCTGTATAATAAAAGGCCCATTGTGAGTATTTTTTTTAGTAGGTCTTCTGGTGGTTGAGGTATTCTAGGGCAGGGTTCCCCAACTCCAGTCCTCAAGGCCCACCAACAGGTCATGTTTTCAGGATTTCCTTAGTATTGCACAGGTGATAATTACATCACCTGCACAGGCAATAATTACATCACCTGTGCAATACTAAGGAAATCCTGAAAACATGACCTGTTGGTGGGCCTTGAGGACTGGAGTTGGGGAACCCTGTTCTAGGGCACGCATCCTTTAATATTTTGTATTTCCTTCTTTGATAGAATACTCTAACATTGAGTTTCAGCTCCCTCCAAGGATTTTCTATTGGGTTGAGGTCTGGAGACTGGCTAGGCCACTCCAGGACCTTGAAATGCTTCTTACGGAGCCACTCCTTAGTTGCCCTGGCTGTTCGTTTCAGGTTAGGGTCATGCTGGAAGACCCAGCCACGACCCATCTTCAATGCTCTTACTGAGGAATTGAGGTCGTTGGCCAAAATCTCACGATACATGACCCCATCCTTCCTCCCTTAAATACGGTGCAGTCGTTTTGTCCCCTTTGCAGCACAGCACCCCCAAAGTATGATGATTCCTAGACCATGCTTCACGGTTGGGATGGTGTTTTTGGTGTTGTACCCATCCTTCTTCCACCAAACACGGCGAGTGGAGTTGATATGAAAAAGTTCTATTTTGGTCCCATCTAACCACATGACCTTCTCCCATGTCTCCTCTGGATCATCAAGATGGTCATTGGTGAACTTCAAATGGGCCTGGACATGTGCTGGTGTGAGCAGGGGACCTTCCTTGCCCTGCAGGATTTTAATTCATGATGGCGTAGTGTGTTACTAATGGTAATGTTTGAGACTGTGGTCCCAGCTCTCTTCAGGTCATTGATCAGGTCCTGTAGTTCTGGGCTGGTTCCTGAACTCTCTCAGAATCATCCTTACGCTACGAGGCGAGATCATGCATGGAGCCCCAGACCGAGGAAGATTGACAGTCATCTTGTGTTTCTTCCATTTTCTAATAATTGCACCAACAGTTGTTGTCCTATAGCGTCACCTCTCCCCTCCTTCTGGGCTGACGCATCGGCCGGTGTCTGGTGACGTGGTACGCTGCTGCCGCGGCTTCCGGAAGCGCCAATGCAGCCACACGTGAGCTCTCCTACCCCCTATGTACCCTTCCCCCGAAGAAGCGGAACGCACGTTGGGGTTGTCCCTCCTTCCACAGTGACCAGGTTGCATTGCCTGTTCCCTCCACTCCCTATATACCTACTATGTTATGATATATTTTGTGTTTATTTTATGATGGATTTTCTTTGACACTTGTCTAAATCATATTCCAAACTGGCACTTAGCCATATGTCACTTTATCATAAATCTTAGTTTTTTCAGGGCTTTTTGTGGCAGTGGCAATTTTCTTCCCCATTTTTAAGGCCTGATATAGCATCATCCATGGACTTTTCCTATTATTGCACACTACACTTTACAGTTCTATGACAAGTTCTCTTTACAGGTTTTTTTATACCGTTGAATCTCTTTGAGTAACCTAATAATTTGGGTCCTCTTTATTATGAACTGTTATAGTACTATTATTATTTATTGCATGTGACACTTTATTAAGGTTGCTTGTTTGGACAGGCCTCTCCTGCCTGGACATAACCTTGGATGTGTTTAGATCTGTCTACTATCTTGTTGGACTATACCTCCAACCTACTTACTGTGGTATCCCTCTATTTACTTCTCCTTTTTAGAAATGTACTTTTATTGATTATTTTTTTAAATAATTTGAATAAATAGTATTTTTATTTGCATCTATACTTCTTTTTTCGTGACTGGATTGCCTATTGTCCTGTAGCCATCCCAGCTTTGTGCAAGTCTACAATTTTGTCTCTGGTGTCCTTAGACAGCTCTTTGGTCTTGGCCATGGTGGAGAGGTTGGAGTGTGAGTCATTGAGTCTGTGGCCAGGTGTTTTATAAGGGTAATGAGTTCAAACAGGTGCAATAAATACAGGCAATGAGTGTAGAGTAGGAGGCTTCTTAAAGAAAAATTAACATGTCTGTGAGAGACAGAATTTTTGTTGGTTGGTAGGTGATCAAATACTTATTTCATGCAATAAAATGCAATTTAATTATTTAAAAATCATACAATGTGATGATCAGCTGTTCCCGGTGTGCTCCGATATGGAGCTGGACAGCACAGATGGAATAATGGCTGAGGCCGGGTACTGCGGATTTGCCCCCTATTGATTTGAGTAGGGGACGGATGTGCAGTACATGGCCGCGGCCACTATACAGTTGACAGAGCTGTGCTGTGAAGCTCCTGCAGCTCTGGCCGCTGCAGACACTGGGAACAGCTGATCAACGTAACATGTAACCAATGCCCATAGCTGATAATATTTGATCACCCCCCCCCCCACCCACAATGTCAATTCCTAGTAGAGCTTGCAAATCCCCAGGCATTAATATTATGTAGCTTTTCTTTTAAAGCTTTTGTGAAAAATACATCAGATTTAAAAGTGAACTTACCTCAACAATTAAGACATTCTGCAAATAAAAAAAATATATATATATATATTTGTAAAACACTTAATACAGTAAATACGCAATCTAGCTATATATACATAAAATACATGTATGCTAAGGCCCAAATTTAAATCGCCACCTTCGCACCTTTTTTTCTAGAGTAAAACTGGTTATCATAGTGACTTATGTGTTGTGCCTTATTATTCAATTACACTTCTAAGTTAAAATTCACTTACACAAGAAAACGAAAATTATGACAATTTGGGCGTTGTTTTCCTTAACCAGATATTTTAGCCTAATTCATAGTTTGCAAAATTTTCAATACATTGTAAAGTTTGTATACAATTGTACTTCAGTATCCTCCCTGGAGTACAAAATGTAAGTTTTATTTTTTGCACACTAAAGTGCTACATTTTAAAGGATCAAGCAACTTTTTGCTCTAAAGACGGCTCAAAACAGAAGAAAAAAAAAAAAAAAAAAAAAAAAAAAGAGTCTGATTCTGCGCAAAATTCATGATCCTGCGGTGCTAAAAAACAGCAACAAATATTGGCTTGTGAAAGCATTTCAGATATCCATCTTTATCTGTATTTGGCCACGGCCCCACTATCAGTATTTGGTCAGTATTTTTTCTCAGGAGTGGGAGCTAAAACCAGATGAGGAACAATCAGAGAAAAGATATAATAGAAACAAGTCACCAATTCTGCATTTATCACCCACTCCTGGTTTTGGCTCCCACTCCTGAGAAAAAATACTGACCAAATACTGATAGTGGGGCCGTGGCCTTACAGAGCAACTATTACTGTAGGGGGCTACTCACATGAGTGTATAAAATACACAGATCTGTGCCATTTCCATTCCTGAAATGTAAGGTCCACCAGACAGCTGCACTCCTAATGAATGTTTTTTAACACTGTAAAAGGCCAAATATAAAACCTACCTTGCCGGTCAAAGTTGAAAGATCATCTCCACCTATAACTTTAATGTCTCCTGTAGACTGATCATTCTGTAATAAGGACCAAAAAAATTACTGTGTGATACAAGTGATTTATTATTGCATGTGGACCAGGCTGCTATGCATCTGAAAAAGTAACCCGTGACCAGGTTTTCCCCATATAAAGTACGGCCGCCACCATCAAAGCCTCTTTTACAGCAGTCCAGAGTGCACCTCTCCATTCACTTCTACAGGACTGAGAGAGTTCCAGCAGCCCCACAGCAGTGCATGATGCAATGACCAACAGCATGTTCACTATCACTTCATTTATATTTATTAGTGGCACAAACCCTTTAATTAGATCACATTGCTTTCTAGACCTACATCAGCCAAGCACAGTGACCTTGTGATCTAAATCATCAGTGCACAAAGTAATGAGCCATGAACATGCCAGTAAAATACTGAGTAGAAAGAAATTATCAGCAATCAAAAGAGAGTAAGACATCTGTAAATGAATAATAGACAAACAAGTAAATACTTGCAATTAGCTTTTTGCTCACTAGATGGCGACACAGCCAGGAGGCTCTTGTCAGTACTTACACAGTAACTCTTCAATCTAATGAAGTCCACAGTCATTGGGATCGACCGGTCACTGTTTCTATTCAGTGCCTTGATGTAGTCAAGTAGATCTGCAAAGAACTTGTATCCACCCTTCAAAACGCAGAGTGCAACTATGTGGTGGCCCCCCATATCTTTCATGATATCTCGGGCTAATCTTTCTGTCCTGGACACAAAAAAAAAAAAAAAAAAAAAAAAAAAAAAAAAAAAACAGGTTCATCATAGGAATGTAAAAGGATATTTTAAAATAAAATAAGGGACATTTCCGTGATGGTTGTAAATGCAAATAATCACAAAGAAAGCTCCCAACACCATGACATATATTAATTCATCTGTCATCAGCTACACAATATCAGCAAGTAGAGTTGGTGCAAATCGATTCACAGCACCCAGTCAACTGGCCATGCAAATAATCTGTGGCCACTAGATGGCAGCCCTGAGAACCATCTGCTACTTCCAAGCATCCATGGCTCTTAGGCTATGTGCCCACAATGCAGAAATGCTCCAGAGTTTTCCTGAGCGTTTCTGCATCTCCCTGGCAGAAAAACGCATGCGGATTGTACATGCGTTTTTTTCAGCCAGGGACAAGCGTTTGTCACATGCGGGTTGTCAAGCGCTTTCCAAGCGATTTTAGCATCACCTGGAAAAGTGCTTGACAACTTGGTCACACTAAATAAATCTATGCAACCGCCATGGATTTATATAGCGTTAGTTAGAGACACAGAGACACAGAGACACAGAGACACAGAGACACAGAGACACAGAGACACAGAGACATTTTTTTTTTTATAAAAAAAATTATACTCACCTTCCAATGGCCCCTGGTCTCCCCGGTAGCTCGCGATGGTGTAAAAGGACCTTTCATGACATCATTTAGTCATGTGACAGGTCACGCGACCGCCGATGTCAGCGGTCCCGTGACCAGTCATATGACTAAGTGACGTCATAGAAGGTCATTTTACACCACCGCAAGCTGCCAGGACACATCGCTAAGGAGACCGGGGGACATCAGAAGGCAATAATAATTTTTTTTTTTCTTTTTTTTTTTTACAGTTACCATGGTACCCGGGTCTGGATGAGAGTCTCCTCTTCTCCAGACCCGGGTACCA
Source organism: Phyllobates terribilis (assembly GCF_046119375.1). Taxonomy (NCBI): domain Eukaryota; kingdom Metazoa; phylum Chordata; class Amphibia; order Anura; family Dendrobatidae; genus Phyllobates; species Phyllobates terribilis. The sequence continues at coordinate 358,350,239 of NW_027362767.1, forward strand.
TCTGCACACTGAATCACTTAATATCCGCATGTGCACATGTAGTCATGCGGATATTAAAGTGATTCAATGCAAGTCAATGGCGAAAAAAACGCTGCGATTACGCAAAATAATTGGTAGCGCTGCAGATTTTTCCGCAATGATAATCCGCAGCATGTGCATAGCACATGCGGATTATCACTGGGGAACATGGCAGGCCTTCTACCAAGCGTCTTTTAAGCGTTTCTGCGGCAGAATAGCCGCTGGGGAAACGCTTAAAAAAAAACGCATAGTGGGCACACAGCCTTATTCTGATTAGCCGGCCTGGAGCAATGTCATTGTTGTGGCATAGCGCACATGTGACTCCGAATCAGGCATATTAATCAAAATAAGAGTCGTGCTCCAAGAGGTAAGGGGTGGCTCTCAGGGATCCTGTCAAAAGGCCACAGATTACTGACGTGGCTGATGCACCGGGTCTTACAAATTGACATGCACAAATTATCCACAAGCCTTCTGTCCTCCTAGAAAGAGAAGTTACCTGCAGATATCTTCCATTACACAGAAGACAGCGGCAGTGATAGAGGCGAGGATACGGGCTCATTGCTACAGGCCAAATAAACAAAAGGTATATTGAAAGAGCCCCACACTCTCTGGCAATCAGATCTTAACAGGTCAGGCCCATGACAGCTTTGGTGATCAGCTGCTATCACCAGCATTTAGCCAAGAGATAATGAAAGCGCCAGGCCAGCCTAACAGTGATCATCTGTCATCAGTGGAGAAAGCCATGACATGCATGAATACACAATTCTGGGTCCTTCATCAGAAGCACACCCCCCCCCCCCCCCCCCCCCCCCCGATATGATGCCCAAATGCCTAATAGACAGGGGTGGTTGTTATTTGTTTAACCCCCCCCCCATAGGCCCCTTTTTTTGCACTTGTGATGATACTGTATAGCTGTGCTTAAAGGGTTATTCTCACATTAAATGGGAAAAGTTTAATGTGCTTGTTAGGGCTCATTCAGATGTCAGTTTTGAGTACAAGTACTCTCCATAGTTTTCACAAATAGACCATGGGGCCATTCACATGTTCGATTTTTTTCCTTGGACTAAGCGGTCCACGGAAAAATGTCAGATGTTGATCTGAGTGTCAGATCAAAAACAGACAATGCAAGTCAATGGGTCTGTGAGAATCAGACTGCACTCTGCCGTTAGGCTGGCTGGATTACTGGATCTGGATAACTTCAGTGTCACTGCGCTCCTCCAATGCTGCCTCTGCTTGCAACAAGGAAAAGCGCACAATTCAGGCTAGCTGTCAATCAGGAGTACACCACCCCTCGGCAAGAAGAAAGCCGAGAGGCAGAGTAGCAGTGCGCTACTGAAACAGAGAATAAAACCCTTTTAATATACTACACTAAATATTGGTTTTATTTTATGTAAATATTTAAAATCAAAGGAAAATAACTTAACACAGCAGCAGCGCCCCCTGCAGTAACAATGCACTGGGATTAATCTCATCCACAGCTCTCAGCATGTCCAGTGTGATGACCTGCACAGCAGAGAGTCCCTGAGGAAGCTTCAGTATAATACAAGATGTGAAAACTTCCTAATGTACAGTGTAGATGTGGGTCACAAAAACAGGAAGAGCACATGACCGCTGTCTGCACAACGCTGGAGGGCTCATCCCCGAGCACATCCATGTGATCACACCATGTACGAGCCGTGCTGCAACATCCGCCTTATAGAGATTGTCATGTGCAGGAAAATCATCGATTTTCCACATTACATTATTGTACGTTCAGTGCAGCGGACAGAAAAGCAGCTGGAGACTTACAGACCAGGAAATCACACAGACACCTGCTAAAACTTACAAGTCATAGCATGAAAATTCAACAGCTACTTATAAGAAAAGTGCATCACAAAGAAGGGCCAAGGCTCTAGTATGAAGAGTGCAGAGAATACATAGTAATGGTCCCAGTCACATCCATGCCCTGCTTCTGGTTATAGCAGTTTACCGCCCCCTTAACCACAAAAGTTGTTGTTATGCTATGTGCCCACGATGCAGAAATGCTTAGGATTTTTTCCTGAGCGTTTCTGCATCTCCCTGGCAGAAAAAAACGCATGCGGATTGTACATGCGTTTTTCTGCAAGGGACAAGCGGATGTGAAGCGTTCTTCACTTGCATTTCCGCATGCGGGTTGACAAGCGATCTTAGCATCACTTGGAAAAGTGCTTGACAACTTGTTCACACTATATAAATCCATGCAACCGGCATGGATTTATATAGTGTGACCCGAGAGAATGTCAAAAAATAAACCTATACTTACCTTCTGATGGCCCCTGCAGTCTGGCTGCGCTCCTGTGCTGGCTGCCGGCAGATCACGGTATACTGTACTGAAGGACCTGCCGTCACATGACTGACGTCACCGCAGGTCCTTCAGTCCTGCGCGATCTATCGGCAAGCGAAGACAAGGAGACCGGGGGCCGTCGGAAGGTAAATATAATCTTTATTTTATTCTTTTTTTTACAGCTTTTAATGGTACCTGGGTGTGGAGGAGAGTCTCCTATCCTCCACACCCGGGTACCATCTGCACATTAGAACGCACCAATAACGCAAGTACAGATGCAGTCTTGCGGAATTGGCGCGTTCTAATGCAAGTCAATGGCGGCGAAAACGCAGCACTTCCGCAAAATAATTGGTAGTGCTGCGTTTTTTTCCGCAAGGATAATCCGCAGCGGAAATTTCCACAGCATGTGCACAGCACATGAGGATTATCATTGGGGGACATTGCAGACCTTCTACCATGCGTTTTTTTAAGCGTTTCTGCAGCGTTTTTGCCGCTGCGGAGACGCTTAAAAAACGCATCGCGGGCACACAGCCTTTTAAAGGGATTCTGTCAACAGGTTTTTGCTATGTAATCTGAAGACAGCAGAAGATAAGGGATGAAACACAGAATTCAGTGATGTGTCACTTATCAGGCTGTGTGTTTGCTTACAATGAAGTTTTTATTACTACGACATTATTATTGCTGTAACTAGCTGCCAAGTTGTCCGACTCCGCACCCTCTGGTGATGAGCAGCTTCTGTCAACAGACCATGTACATACAGAGCCTGGTGAGGGCGGGGGAAGCTTTACAGCTCTGCTTCATCCTACATCTAAGAACTCTGATTGTCACAACTGCTGCACCCAGGAAACTAAGTGGACATCACAAATCAAGAGTCTCTGCCCCTACATCATGCTGCTCTTAGATGAAATAGCAAAAACCTGGTGACAGATTCCCATTGATGAGCACCTGTCACCAGCTCATAAGTGGCCACTTTTTGCGCTTATTTAATTCCTACTGCGTCCCTGAATATTACAATGTAGTCAGATAAGACTGCTCATGCCCTACAGTTTTACCCAAATGTGCTTTATATTCCAGAGAAAATGTACAAAATGCAAATAAAACGGATTACAATGAGTCAGGCAATTACGGCTAAAAATAACAATACTTTTCTCTTCTTTTGTCTAAATGTGTGATGACTCACTGAAATTGCAAGAATCAGATTGGCATCCTTTTACCATTAGACCCCATGCACATAATTGTATCCGAGTTTCTCCATACAGCGCCCATATCCTGCACATGTTGTACCCAGTAACCAGCGTGGGATCCACTAGATAGCTTGGCATGATGCAGCTTTACCTGGCAGTCCATTCAATACAACAGAGTGTGTGGCCACCATCCGTACCCCCGATTAGCTGACAGCCAGGGGTTTTAGCATCGTGACCTGTGACTGATCATATTGCGCATTTAGAAAATGGGATTGTCACTGTTCGGGTAACCCTCTGATGTCAGGGCCACAATCCTGGCCAGGGCATGGATGTGATCGCGGCAATCACTGGTGATGAGTTTGTCAACGCAGCGCCAGGAATTGAATTTTAGAGGTTGCATGCTCACCCCAGCCAGAAGATGAAAAAAAGAAAGTAACAGACATAGGTGAACGTTGGAGGATCAGTAAAACATGTTTGTTTGTTTTGTTTTTTTTTATTATGCTTCCGTTTGTTTAGGAGAAAAAAAAACAAAAACACATTCTGTACTTTTTCTTGGCAATTCTTAGATGGCTATCCTGCACGCTCACTTAGCTGCTGGACAGGATTCTGTACAGAAATAAGCAGTCAAGACAGGTTTCCTTCAGAAGTACCGGACAAGGGTGGGGGGTGAGAACTCATGCATACCTAGAATAAACACAGAGGCAGGGGCCGACATACCGAATGGGGCCCGCTGCCTCCTAAAAAGCCGCTAACAGCAATACATCCCTAAATTATATATGCGAAGCAGCACAAATTGCTCAGAATTTCTGGTAGTTAGAGATAGCGGGGACCCATACAGTGGTATATAAAAGTTTGGGCACCAGTGGTCAAAATTACTGTTATTGTGAACAGTACAGCAAGTTGAAGATGAAATGATCTCTAAAAGGCTAAAGTTAAAGAGGATGCATTTCCTTTGTATTTTAGGCAAAAAAAAATTATATATCAATAATTTTTTTACATTTTCAAATTTTCAAATAGGAAAATGAGCTGATAAAGTCTGGGCACCCTGCATGGTTAGTACCTAGCAGCTTCCTCTTTTGAAAGTATCACAGCTTGTAAAAGCTTTTTGTAGCCAGACAAGAGACTTTCAATTCTTGTTTGAGGGATTTTCATCCATTCTTCCTTGGAAAATTCTTTCAGTTCTGAGAGATTCCTGGGTTGTGGTGCATGCTCTGCGATTTTGAGGTCTAGACACAGATTTTCAATGATGTTCAGATCGGGGGACTGTGAGGGCCATTGTAAAACCTTCAGCTTGCGCCTTTTGAGTTCATCTATTGTGGATTTTGACGGACAGTCACTTCCAAAACATAAAACTGGTGTGTATAGGTGGTTACTAAGAGTAGCCATCTCCATACATAACCAACAAATAAAGTAGCACACTGTACCGAGAGTCGCCTTACTGTGGCTGCCGAGTACACATGAGGCCAGGTACACCTACACACACCAGTTTTCTGTTTTGGAAGTGAGGTCAGTCCTTAGATATTTGTATACATGGGCTTACTGACTAAACACTCCACCCCTCAGCCTCAGGCTGTTTAATTATAGCAGGATCCTACCTTCCCATACACATGCAGAATTCAGTCTAAGAGAGGATTCACACTAGGCAGGTTCCCAGCAACAAGAGTCGCGTTAGCGTGGCTGCTAGGTACACATGAATTGACCAATATATGCGCTAAGATTTCTCATTTATTTCTATTTTCTAGAGCAGTAATGCTATTCAAATTTCATATATTTCATGTTTGCATGTTATAGCGCTTCAGAGTGCTACTTTATTTGTTGGTTATATATGGAGATGGCTATTCTTGGTAAGCACCTGTACACACCTGTTTTCTGTTTTGGAAGGGACGATCAGTCTTTTTATAACTGCCATTTCTTAGCTACATTTCGAACTGAAGAAAAGGCAACTTGAAAGCACTTTGCTCTCTTCTTATAGCCTTCTCCTGCTTTGTGGGCCTCCACCATTTTCACAGTGCTAGGCACCTGCTTAGAAGAACCCATGGCTGCTGTTTTTTGGCACAAGGTCAGAGGAGATCGTTTTTTTATAAAGCTGGGAAATTTGCATCACCTGGCCTTTCCTAACGAGGATAGTGAATAAGCCATAACCCTAACAGGTTAATTAAGGTCTGAAACCTTGGTCAGTTATGTAAGCACACAAATCTCCAAGGGTGCCCAAACTTTTGTATCAGCCCATTTTCCTTTTTGTAATTTTTAAAATGTAAAAAAAAATGCCAATTTTTTTTTTGCCTAAAATACAAAGGAAAAGTGTCATCTTTACGTCTTTTAGAGATCATTTCATCTTCAACTTGCTTAACTGTTCACAATAACAGTAATTTTCACCAAGAGTGCCCAAACTTTTACATGCCACTGTATACTGGTCTTGCACAGGTGTCCCCTGGTATCTGTGTCCACCCTGATCCTTCTAGCTTAAAGGGAACATGTTATGTTGTACATTCAGTCTGATCTGTGGACAGAACTGTAAGGAGAAGCTGAGCAGAATGATATACAGGTTTGCTGGAGAAGATTCAGTAAAACTGGCATTTTATTGATTGAAATCCCTGCTGTTTGTAGGAGTCCAGTGGGCGGTCCTACTCAGTGACTGACCGCTCTCTGCATGCAGTATGTCCGTCCACTGGACTGCTACGAACACCAGTGATTTCAAAGAAAAAAAAAAAAAACAAGTTTTACTGAAACATTTCCCACATATATCGATCTGATCAGCTCCACCTGCTCTACAACATCCTGCAGATCACATAACATTTTCAACAAGACTTTAAAGAAATCCTAAAGCACAGCAAATATTGCAACCTACCTGTCCATTATTAGTCCATGAGGAATGTAGACCTTTTCCAAATCCGCTGCATAATGCTTAGGAATACAGAACAGGTCAAGGTCGTATCCTTGTTCATCATCAGCAAGCTGCAGAAAAGAATATATATTTGAATAAGTAATCCTAGCGATAAACCTCCACGTTCTGTCAAGTGCAGCGGAAACTGAGATACATGCAAAAGGCACAAACACCATGCAATGTGACAACCCATAGAACTTTGCAAAGTGCCGTCATTATCAGAAGGCTTTATTATTTCAAGAGTAGATCGAAAACGTCTAGCGATTTACTAATCGCTGAGGATGGCTTTGTAAGGCAGTAAAGCAGTAAGGCAATAGCAACCAGTTTGTCTTAAATATCTGATGGTGAACTGGAACTGAACTAAGGAGGAGGAGAACTGGCTGGAACCTCGCCACATTCTCCATTGTATAGTAACATAAATGGAGAGGAGGTTGTAAAACAAGCGCTGATATGGACACCAGACCTTACCGACTATGGAGCTCAGTAAGAGTGGAAAAAGCAAAATGTTCATAGTACGCTTTCCCACCGGCACTTTTTGACCGGGTCTGTTTCTAAAAAATGCTTAAAAAAAGCGTTCAATCTTCCTATTGATTTCTATGGAAAAACCACTTGCTGTTCATATGTTCAGTCTTTCAACACCACCAAGCATTTTAAAAAAAAAAAAGTGTACTTTTTTCTGCAAAAATAACTCATGGAAAGGCTAAAAAGACACCTGTAAGATTCTGGCGTGTCTGAGAATTTTTGCCTTAAAAAAATAAATAAATAAAAGTAAGAAAATGTAAAAAGTTTACAGAAAACGCCAATGCAAAATGTAAATAGAAACCCTGTAGAATGAAAAAAAAATGCAGAAAAAAAGAGCAATTCCTAAAGTATATTCTACTTGAAAAACACCTTTTTTTTACGGCTGGATAAAACGTAGTGTGAACGTACCCTTAAACGGAGTGTGTGCGTTTGGTTTTAACTTACAACATAATACATAGAATCACCACGCTTAGGCTAAGTGCCCACGTAGCGTTTTTCAAGCGTATATGCTGCGGAATTTCCGCAGCGTAAACGCTTGTGAAACGCTAGGTAATCCGCACCCCATGGTCCCCAAGGGGATTCCGCAAGTTCTATGCACATGCTGCAGATTTTTCCGCAGCGTTTATGCTGCGCTCAAAAATCCGCAGCATGTCCATTCATTTTGTGGAAGCGCGGCGTAATCGCCGCCATTGACTTGCATTGAGACGCACATAATCCGTGTCAGTACATTTGTACTCACGGATTATATGCGTTTCAATGTGCGGATGGTACCCAAGTCTGGAGGAGAGAAGACTCTCCTCCAGACCTGGGTACCATAGAACCTGTTAAAAAAAGAATAAAATAAAAAATAAAGTTTATATTCACCTTCCGACGGCCCCCGGTCTCCTTCCCTTTGCTTGCGGGCAGGACTGAAGGACCTGCGGTGATGTCACAGTCATGTGACCGCAGGCCCTTCAGTGCAGTGTCCCGCGATCTGCTGGCAGACAGGAGCGAGGGCAGCTACACACGCCGGGCCATCGGAGGGTAAGAATAGGTTTATTTTTAAACATTCTTACGGTCACACTATATAAATCCATGCTGTTTGCATGGATTTATATAGTGTGACCTAGTTGTCAAGCACTTTCCAAGTGATGCTAAAATCGCCTGGAAAGCACTTGTCAATCCGCATGCAGAAACGCATGTGAAAACGCTTCAAATCCGCATGTACAATGTGCATGCGTTTTTTCAGCCATGGAGATGCAGAAATGATGCAGAAATTTTCTGCTTCATTTCTGCATCGTGGGCACATAGCCTAAGGGTACGGTAGATCTGAAACCTCGGTCACTCCAGCTCTACTCCTCACCTTCTGCTTGGCCCACAGATCCTTTGCCTGGAGTCACACAGTTTAGAGGCTGTCAGTGAAGCAGCGGCACTAGGCGGAGCATAGAGCTGGAGTGACAGAGGCTTCAGATGTACCATAGCCATATTCATTCAAATGTTGATTTCTTATTAACAGAGGAACGCACTGGCCATGTAATGGTATTGCTGCACTTGTCTTATTTTACCTATTACTTGAATTTATTTTTTTTGCTCTACTTGATGTCATATATGAACTTGTCATTTACATTTCTATCATACAGGCACAGATTTTTTTAAAAAAATCCTCTGTGAGTGTGCCTGTGTGTGGCTATAGAGCTGGGTTCAGGCGAACGTACGGAAGAAGAAGAAAAAAAAAAAAAAAAAAAATCGTACGATTTTCATCCAGAGAAGAAAAAAAATAAATAAATGGGGTGAGGGAGAAAGATCAGGCATTTATCGTTCTCCTGGCATTTGCCAAACCCTGACTCGTCCATCAGATGCCAGATGGAGACATGTGATCTGGCACTGCACAGAAAACGTTTTCACTGCTTCAGAGTCCAGTGGTGGTGGCTTTACACTAATCCAGCCAATTTTGGCATTGCGCTTGTGATGTTAGGCTGCATGCAACTGCTCAGTTATAGAGATCCGTGCAATGAAGCTCCTGACACACAGATTCGGTGCAGAGGATAATAACAGGAGGTCTGGACTCTGCAGTTATAGAGTCAGCAGAGCGGTGGTGACTTTTATGCCCTGTGCTCCTCAGCACTCAGTGACTCTGCTCTGTAACTTTACATGGTCTCCACTTCGTTACGTCTTGCCCTCTTTAGATGTCCCAGCTCTACTTCCACTGTATAAAGTTTGCTTTACCACGTGTTATTTAAACACAGATTTTTCTCAAGGGCACAGCGACAAGTTCTGTGAAATATGTAACCTTGAATGTTTCCATACCTACGGCGAAGCACCTCCGCTGAGCGCCTCCCGAGTGATTAGGAACAGAACAAACATCTTTTGTTATACAGAATATCATATAACACGTTAGAGATCCCAAACAAAGTGTGTGCCCAGCTGTAAAAGTGCTAAACCCATGCCAGCTCCAGAAGCAACACAGGGCACTGCACCACCGTCACCATGCACTATGCAGGACTGACCGGAAGTGGTCTATTAAGCAGAGTGTCTGTTTTTGGCTCATACATAAAAAAAAAAAAAAGCAGAAATGGAGGGCGAGAGGAAATAAATGTCTGCACAATGCAATGATAGCAAATGTGATTGACGATCAGAGTGTGGAGGTAGTTCATACTCATACTCGTCATGGGCATCAAAGATAAATCAATGGGGACGTGTGAAGTGTGACTTACCAAATTTAGGTCTAAGGGGTAACGTTTCTCCTTGTGGAGAGTGACATACCAACTCTGGCATGTCAAGGTAAGGAGGCCTATTCGCCGAGCAATGCTCCTCTGGGAAATTTAATATGCAAATTGCCTCTTCAGAGAAAAAGAGGACTTGAACTCTATAGCGCCAAATTTAGACATACGCCTTGCCCCTTTCTATATAGGGCATGCCTGAAAAACACCCGACAACTGAGCCCAAGGCACAAACACCATTATTTTCAGACCTGAGCATACAGCCTGGACCCACTTGTGCAAACTCATTGCAAAAGCGGCTTCCTGGTGGCCCCTCTACGTATAGACTTGAGACCGTAGCACGGGGCTCTCGCCTCTTCTTCCAAAGGTCACCCATTATTTTGGTGGCAGTAGGTAACCCAGCTTATACAATGAAAGGTTTCACCCTGACATCTCAGACTCATAAGCGCCTCTCAATCTGATGTCTACGGGGTAAGGTCAGAGATTTTGCACTGTAGTAGATTATCACCTACAAGTACCCTGCTGCCCTGGCACAGTACCACATGCTTACACACGTAGTATAATTGCATGGGGGGCAAGAAGGGGTTAAAACTAATAAAACCCATCAGGCAGCCGCAGCAGTGTCACCGTGCCGTGCTCACTACTGATATACGAGACACTGCCGTCCCAGCGCCCATTTGCACGCGATGTGTATCTATATATCCTGTGCTCCAGAAATAGAGAATATCCTATTCAGTCAGTAGACCCGTGTAACTGCACTCTGATGTCCACAACACTCAAGGCATAAAATAGCTTCTATGAGACTACAGCACAGCCTCACTGGTCACACAATAGTTAGCGAGACCAATATGATAAAAGCAGAACTGTGTATGTCCCCATGTGTGCAGGAAGGAGTGTGCAAACTGCAGACAGCTGCTCAGCACCACCGGAGCCGGGACTATCAGTGCTGCACATAGAGATCTACAGAAAAAACACATGCCGACCCTGGCAGGATCAAACTGGACACCAACAATCTGCTGCCAGCTCACAACCAGCAGCTGCAATCCCCCCACCTGTGACTTCTTTTTACTCTTATCTTCAGAGATAACAGCCAAAAAAAATTCAATCAACCCCAAATTGTAGGCACTAGCAGAGAGTTTCTGGGAGCACCAGATACCGGCCTCTTGGGGTTTTGTCCAGCAAGAGAAATGTGTAAAAAGAAAATTATCTATTGTTTAAATCGGGTTTCTATGATTTTTTTATTTAACAGTGTTTATGTTTTTCATATCACTATATAAAAAGTAAAACAAAAAAAACCCTTGTAATTGTCATACTGACCACTAGGACTAATATTAGATCCCTACTTCATGTTGGGCACATGGACATGATCATCACTGTCCCCATTGGAGCTCACAATCTACATTCCCTATCTGTATATCTTTATGTGTGGGAGGAAACCCACCAAAACAAGGGGAAAGATACAAATTCCTTGCAGATGTTGTCCTTGGTGGGATTCAAGCTAGGACTCCAGTGCTGCAAAGTAACAGTGCTAATCACTGTGGTGCCCAAATATACAGAGGTTATCTGTCATTGTAATCCTATCTGTGATGATAATGAGGGAGCTGAAAAGTCTTCCAAGCCCCCCCCCCCCCCCCCCCCCCCCGTCTCATAGCGAGATCGCTGCTGTGTCACGGTTTTGATGACGCAACAGCGACCTCACCAGCGATGTCGCTATATGTGACACTTTGCAGCGATCAGGCCCTTGCTGTGAGGTCGCTGATCACTGCAAAGTGTCCTGGACCATTTTTTGGTCGTTGCCCTCCGGCTGGTCAGCACACATCGCTGTGTGTGACCAGTGGGAGCAGCGATCAGGCTGGTATCCATGATAAACATCAGGTTACTAGGGGCACATGCGCACTTAGTAACCCGCTGTTTATCATGGTTACGAGCCTGCTAAAGTGAGTGGTAACCTCCCGCTCACCGTAGCAGAGTGGTAACCATGATAAACAACGGGTTACTAGGTGCGCGTGTGCCCCTAGTAACCCGATGTTTATCATTGTTACCAGCCTGCTCCTGCTTCAGCAGGCAGCTAACCAGGAGCAGGACATCATGGAAAGATTCTTTCCACGATGTCGCTGCTACCTGATCGCTGGTGAGCCTGCCTGTTTGACAGCTCACCAGCGACCACATAGCGACGCAGCAACGATCCCTGACAGGTCGTATCGTTGCAGCGTCGCTAAGTGTGACGGGGCCTTAGGGCTATGTGCCCACGATGCAGAAATGCTCCGGCTTTTTCCTGAGCGTTTCTGCATCTCCCTGGCAGAAAAAACGCATGCGGATTGTACATGCGGATTGTACATGCGTTTTTCCTGCCAGGGACATGCGGATGTGAAGCATTCTTCACATGCATTTCCGCATGCGGGTTGACAAGCGCTTTCCAAGCGATTTTAGCATCACTTGGAAAGTGCTTGACAACTTGGTCACACTATATAAATCCATGCAAACGGCATGGATTTATATAGTGTGACCCGAGAGAAGGTAAAAAAATAAATCTATACTTACCTTCCGATGGCCCTCGTAGTCTTGCTTCACTCGGTGCTGACTGCCGGCAGATCGCGGTACACTGCACTGAAGGACCTACCGATGTCAGCGTCGCGTGACCCGTCACATGACTATGACGTCAGTGCAGGTCCTTCAGTCCATCGCGATTTGCAGGCAAGGGAGGACGAGCGCACCGGGGGCCGTCAGAAGGTAAGTATCATATTTATTTATTTTTTTATTTTTTTTTCCAGTTTCTATGGTACCCGGGTCCGGAGGAGAGTCTCCTGTCCTCTACACCATCCGCACATTAGAACGCATGGATTCCGCATCTACATATACAGTGATGCAAAATACATGCGTTCTAATGTTAGTCAATGGCGGCAAAAACGCAGCGCTTCCGCAAAATAATTGGTAGTGCTGCGTTTTTTTCCACAATGATAATCCGCAGTGGAAATTTCCGCAGCATGTGCACAGCACATGAGGATTATCATTGGGGAACATGGCAGGCCTTCTACCATGCGTTTTTTAAGCGTTTCTGCAGCGTTTTTGCTGCTGCGGAAACGCTTAAAAAACGCATCATGGGCACACAGCTATGTGAAGAATGAGATTTGGGATTTTCTTTATTTTTTAAATATAAGGATATGAAAAATTAAAAACATTATATGAAAGATACATATAGCATAAACTGCTGATTAAAATAAGAGATTTCCTAATGACACATTGCTCCCAGAATGGTACCTTAGTCATCTACTGCATAAGTATCTGATCACAGAGACCCCCACTTCCCATGTCCCCAGTTGAAAGCTGTGACAGTTTCGCTTTGCAAAAAAAAAAAAAAAAAAAAAAGTGGTCTATAGGAATGATATAGACAACTAAGAACAGCGTGTCGCTATATCCATCAGTCCCACAGGGACAGCACAAGTGCTCAGCCAAAGCTCTGCTGAAATGGTTTCATGAGACCGAACCATGTCAACAGTGGGGGTCTCAGCGATCAGAGATTATGTGAATTGGTGTAGATTCCAGAGTAAACCCTTTAAGGGATAATAACGTATTCATCTTCACCATTATGTCACTGCAGAGTTGCCGTTCCGGAGACTCAGAAAGCTGGGTAGCAATCTGGAATGGTGGCATTATTATTGGCTGTCACCCACTCTTCCAAGCTAGAATAGATGCAGAAATATTGACTGGTGGCTCTGGGCTACTAGGCCCCATCTTCTCCAAGACACGAGGCCTGTGTGCATCAGTATAACACAGAGGGGTCTCCGGAGTCGCACAGCTGTACAGAAACTACATTGCCATAAGCAGCGCAAGCTGTATGTGCACAGTCACACAGACGGCATATAGCTGCCACTCCGCAGAGGATGCACATGGACAGGAGGTGACCATCAGTTTGTGTCTCCCTTATTTTAGGATCAGCAGGACCCCAATCCACAGCAGTCAGCCTGATGGTGGTGCCCCGGTCCGCCGTGTGATTGTGCTCCTCCACATTCCCACCTCTGATATTTCTGACTAATAATAATATAAGACCAGCCAGGAAGCGGCTCACTCATCCTTTCCCAGACACGTGGGATCCTGCAGGTTGATGACCACACCGTCCCACAATCAGCGCAGCCCCCGGGATCAGTGTAGACGGCTCCAGTCTGCACAGACCCCACAGCACTTTACGCTACAGCTACAAATCTCCCAGGACCGCAGTGTCGCCATCTAGTGCGCGTCCTCGTCATGACACGTCTCTTATCCCTGGCAGCACGTGCGCCAGTCATGACACGCGCTGTGGTCCCTGACAGTATACGACGGGCTCCAGTCCTGGTCGCAGCTTGTCCCTAATCCCCTGTGTATATAGAAAAGTACAAACCGGTCACATATCACAACCCCCTCCTATATCACAATATATCCTGGCTTGTCCATATATATCCATAGCTTGTTCCTGGCCAAAGACTGGCCTTAATATGAAGAAACGTAAACGCGTCCAGTCCGCTGTGACCTGTACTCCCTCTATCACGATATATTCCCCCATATCACCAGTCACATACACCCTCATCCTCCACTTATCATGACATGGACATATACTTATTGTAAACCCTTCATCACATCAGGGGATTGGCAGTATAAATACACTCTATATACTCCCTCTGATCTCTATAGCGTGACATACACGACTCACTGACCATTAGCCAATCCCTTCATTATTATCTACAGCCCCCAGTCACACACATCCACCTCATATCGCCTGCTTCTATCACCATACAAAAAGCAGCTCTTCTATACGATATCACGATATAGCGCGCATCCTTATCGTGACACAGAGAGCTCCTCGCTCCTTACCCGAACCCTGTATCGCGATATAGCGCCCCGCGCAGCAGGTGAGGCGGAGGCGCCGGCAGTTGCCATGGCGCCTGGTGATCACAGCCCGCGTTGCTGCTGCTGCATGGAGGCTGCCAGAGCCGTCCTGTCCCCGCCCGGTGTCACCTTCCTCCTTCACATACCGGCAGAACCGTTACCGAGAGCGGAGACCCCGGGAGCCGAGCAGCGGGCCCGGCCTGACTCACCACGACACAGGGGCTCGCCATGTCTGCTGCTCCGGACCGCGTCAGGGAGACGACAGGCTGCGTGCGTGTCCTCCGCCGGCACCGCGCTCACTGCTCACCTCACAGGCCGCAGCCTGCAGACAGTGCACACATGGCCCGGGGCCGCCCGCCCGCCAGCAGGGGAGGAGGAGCCGCCGCCTCCGCACAGCAGAGCCGGGACTACTGCCGGAAACCACGTCCTGCACCAACCTATCTGTACATGTGTCTGTCCAACTGAGTGTGTGTAGATATACACATATATACTTACAGCTGCAGATCACTCAATTACATCATCAAAAAGTTAATTTATTTCAGTTCTTCAATACAAAAAGTGAAGCTCATATATTATATAGAGTCATTACAAACAGAGTGATCTATTTCAAGTGTTTATTTCTGTTAATGTTGATGATTATGGCTTACAGCCAATGGAAACACAAAGGTCATTATCTCAGTAAATTAGAATACTTTATAACAACAGCTTGAAAAATTATTTTAAAATCCAAAATTCTATTCTAATTTACTGAGACTGAAATAAATTAACTTTTTGATGATATTCTAATTTAGTGAGATGCATGTGTGTATCTGTCCATCCATCTGAGTGCATATATATATATATATATATATATATATATATATATATATATATATATGTGTGTGTGTGTGTGTGCATATGTCCATCTGTCCATCTATCTATTCTGTGTTTGTCTGAATATATATACACTGCTAAAAAAAATAAAGGGAACATTAACATACCACATCCTGGATATCACTGAATGAAATATTCCAGTTGAAAATCTTTATTCATTACATAGTGTAATGTGTTGAGAACAATAAAACATAAAAACTATCAATGTAAATCAAAATTAATATCCCATGGAGGTCTGGATTTGGAATGATACTCAAAATCAAAGTGTAAAATCAAATTACAGGCTGATCCAACTTCAGTAGAAATGCCACAAGGCAAGGAAATGATGCCCAGTAGTGTGTGTGGCCTCCACGTGCCTGTATGACCTCCCTGATCTCATCCCGGTACCTAATGGCAGTCAGGCTACCTCTGGCGAGCACATGGAGGGCTGTGCGGCCCTCCAAAGAAATGCCACCCCACACCATTACTGACCCACTGCCAAACCGGTCATCTGAAGGATGTTGCAGGCAGCAGATCGCTCTCCACGGCGTCTCCAGACTCTGTCACCTCTGTCACATGTGCTCAGTGTGAACCTGCTTTCATCTGTGAAGAGCACAGGGCGGCAATGTGGAATCTGCCAATCTTAGTGTTCTCTGGAAAATGGCAATTGCCCTGCACGGTGTTGGGCTGTAAGCTCAACACCCACTTGTGGACGTCGGGTCTTCATACCACCTTCATGGAGTCTGTTTCTGACAGTTTGAACAGACACATGGATGTTAGTGGCCTGCTGGAAGTCACTTTGCAGGGCTCTGGCACTGCTCCTCCTTGCACAAAGTAGGAGGTATCGGTCCTGCTGCTGGGTTGCTGCCCTCCTACGGCCCCCTCCACGTCTCCTGGTATCTGCTCCATGCTCTGGACACTACGCTGACAGACACAGCTGCCCTTCTTGCCACAGCTCGCATTGATGTGCCATCCTGGATCAGCTGCACTACCTGAGCAACTTCTGTGGCTTCTAGACACCGCCTCATGCTACTGTACCTGTGGGGGTGAGAGCAATGAAGACATGCAAAAGTGACCAAAACAACAGCCAAAAAGAATGAGAACAGAGAAATGGTCTGTGGTCACCACTAGTGATGATCGAGCATGCTCGTTACTTGAGATTTACGAGCATGCTCGGGAGTTTTCCGAGTATCTTCAGCATGCTCGGGTGTTATGTTTTTGTCACTCCGTGCTCATGTTTTTAGACTGTTTGACAGCTTTAATACACGTGATGAATGCCTGTTTCTTAGGCATTCCTCACATTTATTAAAGCTGTCAAACAGTCGCAAATCATGAGCACGGATTGACTAAAACATAACACCCGAGCTGAAGATACTCGGCGAGCACCCGAGCATGCTCATCGAAAGGGTTAACAGAGCATGCTCGCTCATCACTAGTTACCACCTGCAGAACCACTACTTTATAGGGGGTGTCTTGCTGATTGCCTATCATTTCTACCGGTTGTCTGTTCCATTTACACAACAGCAGGAGAAATTGATTCACAATCAGTGTTGCTTCATAACTGGACAGGTTGATTTCACAGAAGCGTGATTGACTTGGAGTTACATTGTGTCGTTTAAGTCTTCCTTTTATTTTTTTTGAGCAGTGTGTGTGTGTGTGTGTATATATATATATATATATATATATATATATATATATATATATACACATATACATACATACATATACATATATACACACAGTGCATTGTGAAAGTATTTGGCCCCCTTGAACTTTTCTACCTTTTGCCACATTTCTGGCTTCAAACATAAAGATATAAAATTCTAATTTTATTGGGAAGAATCAACAACAAGTGGGACACAATCGTGAAGTGGAACGAAATTTATTGGATATTTTAAACTTTTTTAACAAATTAAAAACTGAAAAGTGGGGCGTGCAATATTATTCGGCCCCTTTACCTTCAGTGCAGCAAACTCACTCCAGAAGTTCAGTGAGGATCTCTGAATGATCCACCAGGCAGGTCCGAGATACTGTTGTGGCGAAGTTTAAAGCCGGATTTGGATACAAAAAGATTTCCCAAGTTTTAAACATCTCAAGGAGCACTGTGCAAGTGATCATATTGAAATGGAAGGAGTATCAGACCACTGCAAATCTACCAAGACCCGGCCGTCCCTCTAAACTTTCATCTCGAACAAGGAGAAGACTGATCAGAGATGCAGCCAAAAGGCCCATGATGACTCTCGATGAACTGCAGAGATCTACAGCTGAGGTGGGAGAGTCTGTCCATAGGACAACAATCAGTCGTACACTGCACAAATCTGGCCTTTATGGAAGAGTGGCAAGAAGAAAGCCATTTCTCAAAGATATCCATAAAAAGTCTCGTTTGAAGTTTGCCACAAGCCACCTGGGAGACACACCAAACATGTGGAATAAGGTGCTCTGGTCAGATGAAACCAAAATCGAACTTTTTGGCCACAATGTAAAACGATATGTTTGGCGTAAAAGCAACACAGCTCATCACCCTCAAAACACCATCCCCACTGTCAAACATGGTGATGGCAGCATCATGGTTTGGGCCTGCTTTTCTTCAGCAGGGACAGGGAAGATGGTAAAATTGATGGGAAGATGGATGGAGCCAAATACAGGCCCATTCTGGAAGAAAACCTGTTGGAGTCTGCAAAAGACCTGAGGCTGGGACAGAGATTTATCTTCCAACAAGACAATGATCCCAAACATAAAGCAAAATCTACAATGGAATGGTTCAAAAATAAACGTATCCAGGTGTTAGAATGGCCAAGTCAAAGTCCAGACCTGAATCCAATCGAGAATCTGTGGATAGAGCTGAAAACTGCTGTTCACAAACGCCCTCCATCCAACCTCAATGAGCTCGAGCTGTTTTGCAAGGAAGAATGGGCAAGAATTTCAGCCTCTCAATGTGCAAATCTGATAGAGACATACCCCAAGCGACTTGCAGCTGTAATCGCAGCTAAAGGTGGCGCTACAAAGTATTAACTCAAGGAGGCCGAATAATATTGCACGCCCCACTTTTCAGTTTTTAATTTGTTAAAAAAGTTTAAAATATCCAATAAATTTCGTTCCACTTCACGATTGTGTCCTACTTGTTGTTGATTCTTCCCAAGAAAATTTGAATTTTATATCTTTATGTTTGAAGCCAGAAATGTGGCGAAAGGTAGAAAAGTTCAAGGGGGCCAAATACTTTCACAACGCACTGTATATCTCCGCAACCTTACTTTAATTGTTCTTTTACTTTGCATTCTATTCATTGGTAAAAATAAACTATTACCATTCCTATTGTTCAAAGAATTTACTTTGCTGAATTTTTACTCCCACCTAAACCTTTTGCTCAGTACATACATGCACACATTACCGTCATGCAGCTACATACAGTATATGTACGTTTTGCAGATCTGCTGATACGTGTGTACATTATGCTTGTACATCTGCAATCAACAATATCCAACACCCAGTGCAAATTAGGTTTATCCACTAAAATGTACAAAGTTTCTACAATTTGCAATAAACCTGAAAAATTTAACCAGTTCATGACTAGATGTCCCCGGGGCCCTTGTACATGCGGCGTTAAGAACTTTAACATCTTTTCTGTTTGGTTATTTAAAATTTTGCCTCTTTTTTGTGCTACATTTTTTTTTTACATTTTTATATGTTTTTGATTTTGCCAAAATCGGGGTAAAGTGTAAAGAAAAAAGTAAACATAGTATTTTTTATATATTTTTTTTTCTATGATCACAAAGGACCACTAAAACTCATTCTAAGTTGTATTCCCATTAATATAACCATTAATTTTATATATGGCACATATGTTTTTGCTTTTATTATGGATTTAGACTAGTCGTACTATTAGCGGCTTTCTTTTTTTTTTTAATTTATTTACCTTTTTTTCACTGATTAATTTTTTTATTTCACACACTGCACCATCCATAAGGTTATAAAAGACCTCTGGGGGCATTTCAACATTTTCAGACATTTTTTTCTGTGATGCAGCAGATCCCATTCCTTCCAAGAAACACCTCACAACAACATAAAATGTATCTTGCCTTTATTTGCCTCCTCTGAGGATCAGACCCAATGGTGGGTAGTGATGCGCATAACCTAAGCCCTAAAACATCTTTTGATATGTAATGTAGCATGTGAAAGAAGGCCAATAAAGTCCAGTCTGGGGCCAGTCTGTCTGGGGTTGTGTAAGAATGAAGCCCCCTGCAGAGAAGAACAATTATATACATCCCCCTCCCCAGGTGCAGGCCAGGTGAATGTTAATGATTCAGGTAAGACCCTCATATACATTAAAGGGGTTGTCAGGTCAAAACCCACAAGTCTGCAGTCACTCTGTGTGACTGCAGATTTATCGATCCCCCAGAGCAGGCACTGAGCACTGCGGGGATTCACCGGCTTCAGACCCGGGAACAGAGGGTATGTATGAGTTATACATACTCCCGGTCAGCGGGCGCGGCCTCACTCTCCATTCACTTCTATTGAGCGGCTTTATACAAGTTTGTGGAGAGTGAAGCTGCGCCCACTGACCAGGAGTATGTATAACTCATACATACCCTCTGTTCCCGGGTCCCACAGAATAATGGGTCCCATATAGTCCTCCATACAGAATAATGGCCCCACATAGTCCTCCATACAGTATAATGACCCAACATAGTGCTCCATACAGAATAATGGGCCTCATATAATCCTCTATACAGAATAATGGGCCCCACATAGTCCTCCATACAGTATAATGGCCCCCACATAGTCCTCCATACAGTATAATGGACGCCACATAATCCTCCATACAGAATAATGGCCCCACATAGTCCTCCATACAGAATAATGGGCCCCACATAGTATTCCATACAGAATAATGGGCCCCACATAGTACTCCATACAGAATAATGGGCCCCACATAATCCTCCATACAGTATAATGGGCCCCACATAATCCTCCATACAGAATAATGGGCCCCACATAGTCCTCCATACAGAATAATGGGCCCCACATAGTCCTACATACAGTATAATGGGCCCCACATAGTGCTCCATACAGAATAATGGGCCCCACATAGTCCTCCATACAGTATAATGGGCCCCACATAGTCCTCCATACAGAATAATGGGCCCCACATAGTCCTCCATACAGTATAATGGGCCCCACATAGTCCTCCATACAGAATAATGGGCCCCACATAATCCTCCATACAGTATAATGGGCCCCATATAGTCCTCCATACAGAATAATGGGCCCCACATAATCCTCCATACAGTATAATGGCCCCACATAGTCCTCCATACAGAATAATGGGCCCCATATAGTCCTCCATACAGAATAATGGGCCCCATATAGTCCTCCAGACAGAATAATAGGCCCCACATAGTGCTCCATACAGAATAATGGGCCTCATATAATCCTCTATACAGAATAATGGGCCCCACAAAGTCCTCCATACAGTATAATGGGTGACACATAATCCTCCATACAGTATAATGGGCCCCACCTAGTCTTCCATACAGAATAATGGGCCACACATAGTCCTCCATACAGTACTATTTGCCCCACATAATTCTCCATACAGTATTATTTGCCCCACATAATCCTCCATACAGTATAATGGGCTCCACATAATCCTCCATACAGTATAATGGGCCCCACCTAGTCTTCCATACAGAATAATGGGCCCCACCTAGTCCTCCATACAGAATAATGGCCCCACATAGTCCTCCATACAGAATAATGGGCCCCATATAATCCTTTATACAGAATAATGGACCCCACATAGTCCTCCATACAGAATAATGGCCCCACATAGTCCCCCATACAGTATAATGACCCCACATAGTCCTCCAGACAGAATAATGGGCCCCATATAGTCCTCCAGACACAATAATGGGCCCCACATAGTCCTCCAGATAGAACAATGACCCCACATAGTGCTCCATACAGAATAATGGGCCTCATAATCTTCTATACAGAATAATGGACCCCACATAATCCTCCATACAGTATAATGGACCGTACATAGGCCGCTATATAGAATAATGCCCCCCCCCCCACATAGTCCTCCATACAGTATAATGGCCCCACATAGTCCCCCATACAGTATAATGGCCCCACATAGTCCTCCATACAAAAATAATGGGCCCCATATAGTCCTCCAGACAGAATAATGGGCCCTACATAGTCCTCCATACAGTATAATGGGCCCCACATAGTCCCCCATACAGTATAATGGCCCCACATAGTCCTCCAGACAGAATAATGGGCCCCACATAGTCCTCCATACAGTATAATGGGCCCCACATAGTGCTCCAAACAGAATAATGGGCCTCATATAATCCTCTATACAGAATAATGGACCCCACATAGTCCTCCATACAGTATAATGGGCGACACATAATCCTCCATACAGTATAATGGGCCCCACCTAGTCTTCCATACAGAATAATGGGCCCCACGTAGTCCTCCATACAGTATTATTTGCCCCACATAATCCTCCATACAGAATAATTACCCCACATAGTGCTCCAAACAGAATAATGGGCCTCATATAATCCTCTATGCAGAATAATGGGCCCCACATAGTCCTCCATACAGTATAATGGGCGACACATAATTCTCCATATAGTATAATGGGCCCCACCTAGTCTTCCATACAGAACAATGGGCCCCACGTAGTCCTCCATACAGTATTATTTGCCCCACATAATCCTCCATACAGTATAATGGGCCCCACATAATCCTCCATACAGTATAATGAGCCCCACATAATCCTCCATACAGTATAATGGGCCCACATAGTCCTCCATACAGAATAATGGCCCCACATAGTCCTCCATACAGAATAATGGCCCCACATAATCCTCCATACAGTATAATGGGCCCACATAGTCCTCCATACAGAATAATGGCCCCACATAGTCCTCCATACAGAATAATGGCCCCACATAGTCCTCCATACAGAATAATGGCCCCACATAATCCTCCATACAGAATAATGACCCCACATAGTCCTCCATACAGAATAATGGCCCCACATAGTCCTCCATACAGAATAATGACCCCACATAATCCTCCATACAGTATAATGGGCCCACATAGTCCTCCATACAGAATAATGGCCCCACATAGTCCTCCATACAATATAATGGCCCCACATAATCCTCCATACAGTATAATGGGCCCACATAGTCCTCCATACAGAATAATGGTCCCACATAGTCCTCCATACAGAATAATGGCCCCACATAGTCCTCCATACAGAATAATGGCCCCACATAATCCTCCATACAGAATAATGACCCCACATAGTCCTCCATACAGAATAATGGGCCCCACATAGTCCCCCATACAGTATAATGGCCCCACATAGTCCTCCATACAGTATAATGGGCCCCACATAGTCCTCCATACAGAATAATGGGCCTCATATAATCCTCCATACAGAATAATGGACCCCACATAATCCTCCATACAGCATAATGGACCATACATAGGCCGCTATATACAGTAGAATAATGGGCCCCACATAGTCCTCCATACAGAATAATGGAACCCACATAGTCCTCCATACAGAATAATGGAACCCACATAGTCCCCCATACAGTATAATGGCCCCACATAGTCCCCCATACAGTATAATGGGCCCCACCTAGTCTTCCATACAGAATAATGGGCCCCACCTAGTCCTCCACACAGAATAATGGGCCCCACATTGTCCTCCACACAGAATAATGGGCCCCACCTAGTCTTCCATACAGAATAATGTGCCCCACATAGTCCTCCATACAGTATAATGGACCCCACATAGTCCTCCATACAGAATAATGGCCCCATATAGTCCTCCATACAGAATAATGGGCCCCATATAGTCCTCCAGACAGAATAATGGGCCCACATAGTGCTCCATACAGAATAATGGGCCTCATATAATCCTCTATACAGAATAATGGGCCCCACAAAGTCCTCCATACAGTATAATGGGCGACACATAATCCTCCATACAGTATAATGGGCCCCACCTAGTCTTCCATACAGAATAATGGGCCCCACATAGTCCTCCATACAGTACTATTTGCCCCACATAATTCTCCATACAGTATTATTTGCCCCACATAATCCTCCATACAGTATAATGGGCCCCACATAATCCTCCATACAGTATAATGGGCCCCACCTAGTCTTCCATACAGAATAATGGGCCCCACCTAGTCCTCCATACAGAATAATGGCCCCACATAGTCCTCCATACAGAATAATGGGCCCCATATAATCCTTTATACAGAATAATGGACCCCACATAGTCCTCCATACAGAATAATGGCCCCACATAGTCCCCGATACAGTATAATGACCCCACATAGTCCTCCAGACAGAATAATGGGCCCCATATAGTCCTCCAGACACAATAATGGGCCCCACATAGTCCTCCAGACAGAACAATGACCCCACATAGTGCTCCATACAGAATAATGGGCCTCATATAATCTTCTATACAGAATAATGGACCCCACATAATCCTCCATACAGTATAATGGACCGTACATAGGCCGCTATATAGAATAATGGCCCCCCCCCACATAGTCCTCCATACAGTATAATGGCCCCACATAGTCCCCCATACAGTATAATGGCCCCACATAGTCCTCCATACAAAAATAATGGGCCCCATATAGTCCTCCAGACAGAATAATGGGCCCTACATAGTCCTCCATACAGTATAATGGGCCCCACATAGTCCCCCATACAGTATAATGGCCCCACATAGTCCTCCATACAGAATAATGGGCCCCATATAGTCCTCCAGACAGAATAATGGACCCCACATAGTCCTCCATACAGTATAATGGGCCCCACATAGTGCTCCAAACAGAATAATGGGCCTCATATAATCCTCTATACAGAATAATGGGCCCCACATAGTCCTCCATACAGTATAATGGGCGACACATAATCCTCCATACAGTATAATGGGCCCCACCTAGTCTTCCATACAGAATAATGGGCCCCACGTAGTCCTCCATACAGTATTATTTGCCCCACATAATCCTCCATACAGAATAATTACCCCACATAGTTCTCCAAACAGAATAATGGGCCTCATATAATCCTCTATACAGAATAATGGGCCCCACATAGTCCTCCATACAGTATAATGGGCGACACATAATCCTCCATACAGTATAATGGGCCCCACCTAGTCTTCCATACAGAATAATGGGCCCCACGTAGTCCTCC
Source organism: Phyllobates terribilis (assembly GCF_046119375.1). Taxonomy (NCBI): domain Eukaryota; kingdom Metazoa; phylum Chordata; class Amphibia; order Anura; family Dendrobatidae; genus Phyllobates; species Phyllobates terribilis. The sequence continues at coordinate 358,374,815 of NW_027362767.1, forward strand.
ATACAGTATTATTTGCCCCACATAATCCTCCATACAGTATAATGGGCCCCACATAATCCTCCATACAGTATAATGGGCCCCACATAATCCTCCATACAGTATAATGAGCCCCACATAATCCTCCATACAGTATAATGGGCCCACATAGTCCTCCATACAGAATAATGGCCCCACATAGTCCTCCATACAGAAGAATGGCCCCACATAATCCTCCATACAGTATAATGGGCCCACATAGTCCTCCATACAGAATAATGGCCCCACATAGTCCTCCATACAGAATAATGGCCCCACATAGTCCTCCATACAGAATAATGGCCCCACATAATCCTCCATACAGAATAATGACCCCACATAGTCCTCCATACAGAATAATGGCCCCACATAGTCCTCCATACAGAATAATGGCCCCACATAATCCTCCATACAGTATAATGGGCCCACATAGTCCTCCATACAGAATAATGGCCCCACATAGTCTTCCATACAGCATAATGGCCCCACATAATCCTCCATACAGTATAATGGGCCCACATAGTCCTCCATACAGAATAATGGCCCCACATAGTGCTCCATACAGAATAATGGCCCCACATAGTCCTCCATACAGAATAATGGCCCCACATAATCCTCCATACAGAATAATGACCCCACATAGTCCTCCATACAGAATAATGGGCCCCACATAGTCCCCCATACAGTATAATGGCCCCACATAGTCCTCCATACAGTATAATGGGCCCCACATAGTCCTCCATACAGAATAATGGGCCTCATATAATCCTCCATACAGAATAATGGACCCCACATAATCCTCCATACAGCATAATGGACCATACATAGGCCGCTATATACAGTAGAATAATGGGCCCCACATAGTCCTCCATACAGAATAATGGAACCCACATAGTCCTCCATACAGAATAATGGAACCCACATAGTCCCCCATACAGTATAATGGCCCCACATAGTCCCCCATACAGTATAATGGGCCCCACCTAGTCTTCCATACAGAATAATGGGCCCCACCTAGTCCTCCACACAGAATAATGGGCCCCACATAGTCCTCCATACAGAATAATGTGCCCCACATAGTCCTCCATACAGTATAATGGACCCCACATAGTCCTCCATACAGAATAATGGGCCCCACATAGTCCTCCATACAGTATAATGGGCCCCACCTAGTCTTCCATACAGAATAATGGGCCCCACCTAGTCCTCCACACAGAATAATGGGCCCCACATTGTCCTCCACACAGAATAATGGGCCCCACCTAGTCTTCCATACAGAATAATGTGCCCCACATAGTCCTCCATACAGTATAATGGACCCCACATAGTCCTCCATACAGAATAATGGGCCCCACATAGTCCTCCATACAGAATAATGGCCCCACATAGTCCTCCATACAGAATAATGGCCCCATATAGGGGTGGTGGTTCTGGTGTCGCAGGCCAAATATAATCACCCTGCAGGCCAGAGTATGACATGTATGCGCTAGAGGAATCACGTAGCAGCTCTCATAGATGACATGCTGTAAGCCATAATCATCAACATTAACAGAAATAAACACATGAAATAGATCACTCTGTGTGTAATGACTCTATATAATATATGAGTTTCACTTTTTGTGTTGAAGAACTGAAATAAATTAACTTTTTGATGATATTCTAATTTAGTGAGATGCACCTGTATATGATAAAGGCCACAGCAGGGACTATGTATGTGATGTAAATGCTGGGTCACATTTCTGTTTTCTCTCTTGTACTTATTTGCATGAATTAAAGCTAACAAAATATTCCCGGGGGAAAAGCAAATGAGCTCACTGCGTGCATCCCAGTGTAGACATTGTAATAATTGAGTCTAATAGCTGAGCGCTCTGCTATTGAGATGTGAACAATGGCTACATTAGTCTCCAAAATCCAATATTCAGACATCTAGGAATAATAAATTATTCCAGTAGCAAGAATTATTTCAGACAATAGTACATTTCCATTAAAAGATAACTGTTGTTTCAACAAACTTTGCATGAATCAATGGTGGCAGCGAACGTAAGAAACTTTGCAATATAGCTTGTGCTAGTTTCTCCGCTTATGAGCCCCTTTTCTTCTTCCACCCAAACTTAAGTCTAAAAATAAATAAAGAAATAGCTCAAATCCTTCTTGGTTAAAACAAGACAAATTGCCAGAACAGTGAGGTGTCAAGTTACAGCCGCCTATTGAAGTCTATGGGGAGGAGGAAAGAGCTAAGAAAGAGAAACACAGAGTCCCACAGACCAGTGCTGCTGCTTTCTAACAGGTGCTTATTTCTACTGGTTTTGGTGGGCAGAATAGCAAATACGTTATATATTTTTTTATTTAACAATATACCTATAGTATAAAAAAATAATTTCCAGAAAATGTAAGGTGGTAAATGCTTCTCCACACACTTTTTTGGTCTGCTTGAATATGCTTGAAAACAAAAAAACAAAAATATGATTACTTTTAAGAATTTTTGGTGACACTTTTTCAGCGCAACGCCGCATCGGATAATTACAGAATAGGTGTTACCCTGCCCTGTCTTACATTACCTCAGGTTTCCTAGGCACGTTCTTACTAACAGGCTCGCTTTATAGAAACTGATCACAAAAAGGTAACAGAGGTAATACTGTGCAAGGAAACTATATTTTGCGAGCTGCACACAACTTTTTAGTCGCGCCTGATTCATTAAGATGTGTGCTCCTCTAAATGTATAAGGAGCATCTGACTCCAACACGCCTCATCATCGAGACCGGAGCTCTTCATGCTGCTCTTGATGAATTACCTGCGTGTCATTCTAGCTTTGTGCACAACAACGTCTTTTACAGGCAGATTCCATCCCAAAACCGCCTTAAAAAGAGCCTCAAAAAATGAACATAATGCACACTAATGTCAAAGCGACCTTGCTGTGCGCATGTTCCATCTCATGTCAATTCTTTTGGAAACCATGAAGTTAAAAGAAGTGACAGTTTCATCCTTCAGATGGCTTCTGCTAGAAAGCTGCCCGGGCTTTATGCTTAACAGTATAGAGCAGATGTGCACAACATGCGGCCCGTGGAGCTGTCCGGGATGCGACTGCTGCTTCTTCCCATATTCAAATGTATTTGTGTCTTTCAGATGCAAATACATTTAAACACTGCTGCACTGGGACTGGGGCAGAGAAAGTGCTCGTCAGCCCCCGCCCCGACATGCAGCGGCGTGATGAGGTCAGCACGCTGCTGACATCATCACACTGCTGCTGGTGCCTGGGCCACACAGGCAGAGGAGATGTCAGACACTGGTAAGCGCTCCATAGAGGAGTTGAAGATTAAATGTCATGTTATTTTACCTGAGGGGCCGTGGAGGGAAGGGTTGTGTTACTACGAGAGCACATAATGTGACGATCTGGGACATTATGGGGCAATTTGGGACATTATGGGGGATATTATGGGGCAATTTGGGCCATTATGGGGCAATTAGGGGGGATTGTGAAAGGGGGCATAGTATAGCAAGGGAAAGTGGGGTGGGGGGGACTTAGAAAGAGGTAGTTTGGGGGGAGACATGGAAAGGGGCAGTATGTAGGAGGACATTATGGATTGTGTGGGAGATATTATATAGAGGGGCAGTGTGAGGGAATATTTTGGAGAGGGGCAATGTGAGGGGAATATTATACAGATGGGCAGAGTGGGAGATATTTTGGAGAAGGGTAGTGTATGTGGGGGGTATTTTTTTGAGGAGCAGTGTGGAGGAGCATGTACTGACGGTTGATCTGTTGCTGAATTCATGTACTGTAGGTGTCTCTGGTGCTGCATTCATGTACTGATGGTAGCTCTGGTGCTGCATTCATGTAATGATGGTGGTTCTGACGCAGCATTCATGTACTGACAGTGGTTCTGGCACTGCAATAAAGGACTGACCGTGTTTTTGGCGCTGCATTCATGTACTGATGGTGTTCTGGCGCTGCAGTCATGTACTGACGGTGGTTATGATGCTGCATTCATGTACTGATAGTAGTTCTGGTGCTGCATTCATGTAATGTAATAATGGTGGTTCTGGTGCTGCACTCATGTGCTGTCAGTGGTTCTGACCTTGTACACATATAGTAATCCATAATGTGTTTCATGGCTATGTTAAAACTTAAAAAGTGTCAAGATGTAGAATTGAGATTATGCAGAGAATTTGGTGAGTTTCTACTGCAAAAATTCAGTTTAAGTTAGGGTGTGTTCATACTGATTTATTTACAACACAAACTGAGCAGAAACTTTCCAAATCCTTCTGAAAGACTCAAAATTTGGTTCCGGTGATGTATTAATGCACTGATGGTGGTTTTGGTGATGTATTCATGTAACAACCCCTTTAAAAAAAATTGCAGCCCTTGGGATTGGTTTAGCATATCATTGTGGCTCTTGGACTGAGAAATGTTGTGCACCCCTGGTATAGAATAAAAGATGCTCACAGCAGAATCGCCACAAGAATGACAGCAGAACCGCCGAAGAAGTTGCTTCAGGAAAACACTGGTGGTCGTTTTCCTGAAGCGGCTTTACCTGGGAAAACTCGGCGGTTGCACCGGTATGTAAAACACTCCATGTGCACAACCTAAAGGTGTTTTCCAAAATCCCATCAGTCCTCAGAAAACCACTTTAGGGCACGTTTGCCGCCTTTTTCAAACGAATTCTGCAATGTAAAAACAGCATTGCTATGCACATGTTCAGTATTTTGTTATTTCTTTTAACCGCATCATGGTTTGGAAACCTTGGAGTGGCTAAAAGAAGTAATATGTTCCCTTTTGAGGCGACTTAAATTGGAAAGTATAGGGAAAAGAAGTGATTGCCCGACGATGGCAAAATTACCTGCGAAGCAGCTTCAGGCAAAAGATCATTCATCAAACACCACATGTATTTCTGAAGTGGATTTCTCTTGAAAACTATGTTGTTTTTTTTCTGCCCCATAAAATCTGAGTGAACATACTCTAAGTTGGTGTTGCACATTATATTGTTTGGAGAAAAAAAGCTAAATTATCCGCATCTGTCTTTGCATTTGTGACTATCTTTTACTAACTATAAAGTACTTGAAAAAAGAAACATGACATTTATAGCATTTTTATCAGCTAAAAAATAATTGTAAAAGTCAAGTATGAGTGAAACCTTTATAGGCTAAAGGCCCCGTCACACATAACGAGATCGCAACTGAGATTGCTAATGAGTCACGGTTTTGGGGACGCAACAGCGATCTTGCTAGCGATCTCGTTGTGTCTGACAGGTAGCAACGATCAGGCCCCTGCTGTGAGATCGCTGATCGTTACAAAGCTTCCAGGACCATTCCTGGGTCGTTGCGCTCCCGCTGGGCAGTGTGCATCGCTGTATTTGACACCTTATCAACGACCTCGTTAGCGATTCAGAACTGAGACACGTGGGCGTGCATTAATTGGACTTTTCTGCGCTCCTCGTCTCCGATTGGTGGTCGCTACTGCGTCCTTGTTTTCAGATCCCACCAGCGTTCTCCGGCTGTGACTCCACTTTGAAGAAATCAGGCATCTTTAGCGAGGTCGGTATTGTTTGGGTTTCAAATGAGTTTCCGTTTTTAATGGAGACGCAGTAGAAATCCCATCTGACCGGAGACGCAGTGTTAAACCAAGGCCACCTAATCAGAACGCAGTAGCGTCCACCAATTGGAGATGAGGGGGGCCGGAAAAGTAATTTTATGCACGTTTTTCTGACACAGTACAGTTCCTATCAAGGTGTGGATCGTTGAAATAGCTGCTGTGTGAAAGCGTCCCAACGACCGCCGAGATCGTTGGTTAGATCGCTGGGGCGGCCGAGATCGTTGGGAAGTTCTGCATGTTTGACATCTCCCCAGCGATCACAAAACCGTGACGCAATAACGATCTCGCTAGCGATCTCGTTATGTGTGACGGGGCCTTTAGAGCTTGGTCTATTTTTAAGGTCATGTGTACATAGTCACAGATAAGTTCTTGGCTAAGGAGATAAAAATTCTCAACTTTAGTAACTGATGGGAATAAACTAAACAGTAAATCCTGGACTTTGATCAAACCCGGACAGGTCAATGATTAATATCAGTTTTCAACACAATTGCACAATATGCAGTTGGAATGGTTACATTTAGGATTTTCCTTAGTATTGGCTATTGATGTGTGATTTGTTATCCTGATTGATCAATGGGAACAAAGAGTCTGCGGTGCTCAATGGTCACATGCAGGAGCTTAGTCCTGTATTAAAAAAATATTCCTTTAGCAGCTCATTTTAGCTGTGAATTAATTTGCGATATTTTTTTCGTCACTCATGACTCTGAATCTATAATTTATTATATGAATTATGCAGTGTGTTTGTATGTATTTACCCAGCTATATTATGGATCTGCCCATACTGCACCTCCTCCCGTTTTACATGGAGGCGGCTACAGTATTCTAATATTTACTATATTATTGAGACATAACAAAATCTTCAAAATCTATAAAATAAGCCGCCCTCACGTGGCCATTATAGGTGTGATGTGATGCTTTTGCAGCATTTCATGGAATGGCTTTCCTGCTCCGACATTCAGTCTGCTCCTCCGCAGCTGGTCCAGAGGAGTCTGCATGTCTGTCCTCAGCATCCTAAGGCATCTTCTGCGCTTATTAGGCTCAGTGACATCCAGTCTGGTCATTCGTGTCAGCTGGATCAGAGCAGTCGTCACTTCTGCACCTGGTATCCTTGGTGCTTTTTCTACTTCCAAGTCCCTGTGCCATCATGACACGCGTCCAAATACATGGGGCCATGTATACCAAGAGCTACCAGATTGAATGTAGCGGTAAAGACCTTTTCCACTGATGAAAAACTCCTTTTTAACAGCTAAACTATGAGCCATAAAAAAAAAAAAACACAAGAAAAACTAAAACCATAGCGCAGCGAGACCCGGCGGCGGTGATGAGCATTGTAGTTACTACCTGCAGCCTGTGAATAGCGGGAACTTTCCAACTATTCACAGATTCAGGGAAAGTGGACTACATCTGAGCTTCATAGAAACATTTTTACAAATAAATTGGTGAATGAGGGATAGTGTGGGGGGTCTTTATTCAAATAAAGTATTTTTGTCTGTGTTTTTATTTTTGATTACTGAGTTAGTAATGGGGGACAGACACCTCTCTATTATTAACCTCAGGGCTTTATGCCAGATGTGTTCTTTAATAAATCAGAGCTGTCGTCAACCCCAACGGCCACTGCACCAGGGCAATCAGAAAGAGCCAGCAAAGCGCCAGAACTGGCGGATATAACGTGATGCGCCAATTCTGGGGCAGCCGAGGGCTGGTATTTTTAGGCTGGGAAGGGCCCAATAACCAGAGACCTTCCCAGCCTATAAGCCCGCAGCTGTCTGCTTTACCTTTGCTGGTTATGAAACATAGTTGAAGACCCCATGTAATTTTTTTTTTTTAAATATTTAATAGGTTAAATAAGGTGAAACACCCTTTAGTGCCACATGAAAGGCACTAAATGGTGCAAGTTTATTACATAGAGGAGGCTTGTAACATTAAATAGCTACAGTACTTCTAGCTATTCTATCTGTATATAAGATTATGTCATTAGTATGTAAACTTGCTTTAAATTGCAAAGAGAATTACAGCATGTAAATGATCTTAAAAATGCACTGCATACAGATTGCGTATGCATGTCATAAGTATGCTATATGAGAAAAAAAGTCTCAGGACTCTTGTCCTACTTTTCTGGATCAACATCGGAGTTATTTTTTTTATATGATTGTGTGACTCCAGCCTCAGGCTCAATGACATTCAGTCTGGTCATTTGTGGCAGCTGGATCAGAGCAGTCCTCACTTTTGCAGCTGGTATCCTGGGTGTCTCTTATGCTTCCAAGTGCCTGCGACATCATGACTTGCATCCAAATACATGGGGCTATGCATGTCAGGTAGAGCCATAATATAAAAGAAAAAAAAAAATCTAAAACCATATACTCACCTCCCAGATCATTGCCAATTACTCAACATTATGGATTACCACTCTGACGGAATACCAAATGGCTGCAAGGGTCACGAGACATAATATTCGATATAGTGAAACCTTTATACAAAAAAATGGCGTAAAATATTTTGAAAAGGCGTTGTGCAAAAACGTTACGACTTGTCCTTTTCAAGGCAATCTCAAGCAGCTCTGCCAAAATGGGCAGAGGTGGAGAAGAGCCTGGTTGAGACGGTGGCGTGGCTACAACTACCCATCAAATTCATGAAAAGTGGTGGCGTTTCTTATGCCAGAAACTGACTGGAGTAACATTTCTGGCGTGGCACACAACATAATAATGAATTTGGCACATCTTAAGTGGCATGTGCCTCAAAAAGGGATTCCCATCAAGTATAGTTCGACTTACGCTGTATTATTATTTTTTTCTAAAAAAGCCATACTTGCTTTCCCAAGGTTTACCGGTGAGTCTCTGCCGCTGATCCTGGTGTCTGGAATTGAGTAGAGCATTTTTTTTGTTAAACAACATGCAGCGAATGAGGAGTTTTATTTAAAAAAAAGAACAACCCCTATTAATGAATTTGGGGCATTTTATTCCTGTATGCCCATCAAGACTAGTATACGACACTTCAGTCTTAATTAATCAGGGCCATAATGTCAAATAACTGCCAGGAAAGACGCAGCTCCAACTGGAGGAACGGCATCAGTCCAGGTGAGAAGTAGAGGCTTTTTTATTTTATGATGCACAGTTTAGCTGGACAACCCCATTAAAGATTGCATCTAATTATAATTAATATGTTTATGTTGAATTCCAAGACTGGATGTTCGGTGACTTTCGAGTCACAACTTGAACGCATTCACCATCATTATCTGCAATTTTGGCCGTGCAGCTATAAATCCCTGGTTAGCTTTAGGGTATGTGCACACATAGGCAAGCGTTTTTGCTGCAAAAATGCTTGCCTATCGCTCTGCCAGCTATAGCAATGGTAATCTTGGTGTGCTGTACACACGATGCAGAAATTTCCGCTCAGGATTACCACTGCAGAAAAAAACGCAGCATGTTCATTATTTGCGCGTTTCCGACGTAAATTTGCACCTATTGACTTAAATTGAACCGCAGCAAATCCGCAGGTATAACTGTGGATTTTCTGCGTTTCAATTAAAGCCAATGAGCGCGAATTTGCAGCGGAAACGTGCTGCGGGTGGTACTCAGGCCGGCAAAGGAGGACTACTACTCCTCTCATCCGACCACCACTACCGTTGATAACCGCGAGAGCAGCGTGGTTGGGGGAAGCAGTAGTCTGCTCTGCTGATCTGGCATGCCCACGTTAAAAAAAAATTTTTTTTTACAACACTATACTCACCTGTCCGGCGCTCCCCGGTGTGCTCCTGGTCCTCGGCAATGCTCTCCTCCCGGTGGTACACTGCGGGGAACGCGCTCGCTCCCAGCAGTGCACTCCGCTGCCAGGACCTGCGCTCACATGACCTCATCGTGGGAACATTCTGAAGAATGTTCCCATGGTGGTGAGAGCTCACCGAGGCTGATCTTCAGCTGATGAACCCCAGTGGCCTCACTCCAGCAGCAATGTACACTGTCAGGGGGTGATTTTACACTCCTGTCAGTATACATTGCTGTCTTCTACAGAAGGGACATCAGTGATTGCTGATGTCACTGCTGTAGAAGTGGCCCGGATCACCGAGGGACAATCGTTGGCAGTGATCGTGGACTGCGTCGTGACAGCGGACAGGTGAGGGATATTGTTGTTATTTTACTTTTTTTTTCAGAAGATCAACGGCTTCGTGGACAGAGTACAATAAAAAAAAATAATTTAAAACCATGTTTTTTATTTCATTAAAATACTTTATTCTGGCCGTGTCTTTTATTGAAAAGGCGGCGCTAACTTTACTACGCAGTTAGTAATGGGGGCATCTTATAGACGCCCTCCATTACTAACCTGGACTTCACATCAGCCGTCAATACAAGGCTGATGTGAACCCCAACCCCATTACCTCACTCGGCTCCGCTACAGGACAGGAGGAAGAGTGGAGGCTAATCGCCAGATTTGGCGCATCTTATGGATGCGCCATTTCTGGGACTGCTGAGGGATGATATTAATAGCCACGGAGGCGGCTAGTATCCATGGCCCCTTCCCTGGCTATTAATATCAGCCCGCAGCTGTCTAGTTTAGCCTTTGCTAGTTAGATTTTATAGGGGAACCCCACGTCAATTTTTTTCTGGGGTCCCCCTGTAATCTAGCCCGTAAAAGGCTAAACAAATAGCTGTGGGCTATTAAGTCAGGGAACATTGTTGGCTAATGGCCCCCTTCCCCGACTACTAATATCAGCCCCCACTGGTTGGCTTTCCCTCTGCTGGTTATACAAATGACGCGGGAGCACACCATTTTTTTTTTCTAATTTTAGGCTCTGTGCCCACGATCCAGATGTAGCAGCGCTTTGGATGCATATTTTTTGCTGGGTCCAAAATGTTGCATTCTACTGAACGCAGGTAAATCCACATGTGTTCACTGAACCATGCGTATTTACCGCATTCAATACATCCTAGTGGTCAAATTTCTGTTGTGGAGACTAGCGATTTCTAGAAATCCCATCCACTACGCTGTAACATCTGGACGCTGCATAAGCACGCAGCGTCAAACCTACAGCGGCTCCTGACCGTGACCACGTACCCAAACTCACCCGCAGCATGTCAATTTCTGTAGCGGACACGCTAGCCTCCGCTGCAGATTTTGACCGATTGAAGTGTCATTATATGCGGTGAATTCACATGTACCGACACCAAAAGTGCGGCATTAGAACACAGCGTTTTGGATGCAGCAAAAATACGCTGTGTCCAAAGCGCTGCTGAGTGCTGTTCGTGGGGACGTAGCAGCTAACGAAACAGCTGTGAGATGTTAACGGCCAGGGACCATGTTAATGGCACCTTCCTAGGCTAAAAATAGCAGCTCACAGCTGCTGCAGAAATTACATGAATGGAAATGCTAATGACATTGGGTGAATGGGACTAGCTGACACCCAGCTCTATAGTTTGGTGATGACAAGGTGTCAATCAGACCCTTTCATCACCGAATCTAATTAAAGAAAAGTAAAGTGTTAAATAAAGACACAGAGCAAACACTTTTTTTTTTTTTAATACAACAGACACATTCTTTAAATCATTTAAATGAATCAATATACTCACCCAGTTCGGCGTGTGATCCAAGGGTTCAAGAAATGTCCTACCAAATAACTTTATTTAGCTCCAAAAAGCATTCATTGATGTACAAAAACCACATCAAATATGCATAAAATTGCATCAAAACCACATGCTTTTTCCTGCCAAGGAGATGCAGAAACGCTCAGGAATTTTCTGCTTCAAATCCTGAACGTGCGCACATAGCCTTAGGCCAATTTCAGACAGAAGTATTTTAGTCATAAATTTGCATCAGTATTTGTAAGCCAAAAATAGGACTGGAACCTAAACAACGAATAGGTACTAAATAGTTTCAATAGTTTTTCTACTGATGTGTAAAAAGGGGCCTGAGCCCATTTCATAAATATCTATATGGACACAGAGGAAAGGTATGATGCAGTTAGCTACGTGCACACGTTAAGTATTTGCAACAGAAATTTCTGCATCTCTTGCAGGCAGGAAAACCACACTTTTGCAGCACTTTTTTTTTTTTTTTTTTAACATGCGTTTTTGTTGCAGATTTTTCCACACATTGGTAGCTGTAGCAAAAAAGCTGAAAGAATTGACATGCTGCAGCTTAAATCTGCAAGGAAAAAAATAAGAACCGTGTGCATGAGAGTTCAGGAATACCAACCACTTTGCTGGCACTAGGAAATGCTTCCGCTTTTTTAACAAAACTGTAGAAGACGACGCAACACGGGTTATTTTATGTTTTTTTTTTTTTTTTTGCCATACACTATTATGAAAAGAAGAAAACGCTTATTTGATCACACTGCAGCATTCCAGCAAAAAAATCAAAGCGTAAATGAAATAGCTGAATGCAGGTGTTCCGCGCCAGCATCTGCTTAACCCTTTTAGTGCTGCTTTCTTTCCTTTTGCCTATATCCACTGTAGCAAAAAAAGAAAAAAGGATAACTGAAGAGAGTTTCGACATTTCGTTAGATAATGTTGAGACCTGGTGACTGGTGTATAGCAATTTGTGGGCTCATTTTCTCAGTTGAATGGTGTTCTGTTCACTGCAGAGGAGGCAGGAGAAATAGATTTCTGTCCCACTGGTCATTTATTTTAGCTGCTTGGCCGTGAATTTCTATATGGAGGCCTAGCTGTGGGGAGAGTAACTGAGCACGCCGCTCATTAGATGGACACGCACACTATTCTATCAATATTGAATGCTAGGTGCCAGTTTACCTTTAACAAGGCCATAAAGTCACAAGAGCCATTAATATTAATTTTGCTATGATCTATACTGTGGCTGTCATATGTATTCCTGGGCCAACCCATTTAAGATTCCAGATCAGGACCAGACGCATATTGGAAAAGGTCTTTTTTCTGCATGTCTCCATTACTTTTAATCAAACATTTAATGGTAAAAGGAGGCACTACAGTGCAATTGTCTGTCCCTATAGACATAGATGATGGTATTGTAGCTCAAATTGAACTCTCAGGATCTGCAGAAAAGGAAAAAGATTGGTGGGGGGGGGGGTTAGTAGAATTTGTACATAAATGTCCCCTACTTATTGCAAGCCTAGCAGATATACCAGGGAGGGAACATTAAACTACATGGGATTTACCTGTAACCATGGAAACACAGATTTGCTTTTAATCAACCGATTTCAAAGTGGTTTCCGTTTTTAATTCAAGATACATTGGAAGAACGAGAAAAAAAAAAAAAGTAAATCTTGACCCAAAAGCTGTGCACACCTCTAGACTTATTACTGTGAGCCCCAATGGAGATAGCAATGACGATGTCTATAAAGCGCTGTGGAATTAATAGCGCTATATAAGTGAACAAAAAACTTAAAATATTTTAAATAACCTGTCGTAATTTTTTACCACTTAGATTCTAGAACTTGTACGTAGCCCACTCCAGTGCAGTCTGCTTGATCTCCTTCTCTTCGACAGCCCCATTTCTCACCACTGAAGTATAAACGGTGTTCAAGTACTTAGGCTGTGTGCCCACGATGCGTTTTTCAAGCATTCATGCTGCGGAGATTCCGCAGGGTAAACGCTTGGGAAACGCTAGGTAAACCTTCCCCCATGGTCTCCAATGCAATTCCACACTTTCAATGCCCATGCTGCGTATTTTTCCGCAGCGTTTATGCTGCGCTCAAAAATCTGCAGCATGTCCATTAATTTAGCGGAAGCGCTGTGTTTTTGCCGCCATTGACTTGCATTAGAACGCGCCAATTCCGCAAGACTGCATCTGTACTTGCGTAATTGGCGCGTTCTAATATGCGGATGGTACCCGGGTGTGGAGGACAGGAGAGTCTCCTCCACACCCAGGTACCATTAAAAGCTGTAAAAAAAAAAAAAAAATAAAATAAAAAATTCTAGATTCACCTTCCGACGGCCCCGGACTCCTTCCCTGTGCTCATCAATAGATCGCGCAGGACTGAAGGACCTGCGCTGACGACACAGTCATGTGATGGCAGGTCTTTCAGTACAACGTACCGTGATCTGCCGGCAGCCAGCACAGGAGCGCAGCAAGTCTCGGTGGCCATCAGAAGGTAAGTATAGGTTTATTTTTAACCATTCTCTCGGGTTACACTATAAATCCATGCTGTTTGCATGGATTTATATAGTGTGACCTAGCTGTCAAGCACTTTCCAAGTGATGCTAAAAATCGCTTGGAAAGCGCTTGTCAACCCGCATGCGGAAATGCATGTGAAGAACGCTTCACATCCACAAGTCCCTGGCAGGAAAACGCATGTACAATTCGCATGTACAATTTACATGCATTTTTTCTGCCAGGGGAGATGCAGAAATGCTCAGGAAAAAATCCTGAGCATTTTTCTGCATCGTGGGCACATAGCGAAATGTAAAGTTGGCCATACACCTAACAAGGAGGAGGGCAAAAAGGTTTAAAAACAAAAACAGGGCTGAATCTTTGTCGTCTAGAATGAAAGAAAAAAAAAAAAAAAAAAATCATTTACTTGAGAATGTCATTGAGAGACAACGCACCATGGGGTATTCACGAGATCCATAAAGTATCATCCAGACTGCAGCTGGTCGCATGCTAATGGTTTGTGCGAACATTCTATCAACATTCCAAGCCAACGGAGCGCTCACATTGCTTTCCAGCTTATGTCCGAACCACCAGCAAAACAGGATTCGGATGAATGCGCTGACAGGGCCATAGACTAATGGTGCAGATAGAGCGAATGTGCGCTCTGCCGTGCATCATTTTCGAGTGTGTAAGTTTACTGGAGGAAAACACTCAGACATAGTGGATTGCATCTGAGTGTCCTCCTCCAGTAAGCGTACACTCCAGAAAACGCACATTCACTCTGTCGGCACCATTATAGTCTAGGGCTCCGTCGGCGCATACATCAGAATCCTGTTTTGCGGGTGGGTTCGGGTGCAAGCGCTGAAGGGACCACTGAACAGATACCTAAGGCACTTTCACATTGCATTTAGGCAGCAGTGAATACAAAAGAACAAAAACACAATGGGCTAGCATAAAGTAGCAATGATTGGCGACATCTTCCAGTCGTAAAAAAGACTTGTAGTAAATAGCCTCTACAAAAAAAAACAAAACACCTAACCTGTCCGATCACATTTTTTGGCACAGTCATCCATTGTCAGTCATCAGAATTGATTATTTGCATATCATTTTCCTTTTTGTATTTTGCCTGACTTATAGGTATGGGGTGCTTTAGTTTGATTTTTTTTTTGTTGTTGCAGGTGTTAAAAGTGATTAATTGAAACTCAATTAAACAGCATGGATGCTATTACTGTTACCAAATAAAGAGAAATAGACCTCAGTAAATCTTTTGTAATCATTTTAATAAAAAAAAAAAGTCATTACCATAAGTGTTAATAAAATTAATCCTGTACAGTAGACAATCTTTCGTACTACAGTGGTCAGTTGAGCACTTTATCAAGGTTTCCACCCTTGCTGTACATCAAATAGGAAAAACAAGACAAACGGCGGCCATTATATCTCTACTTACCCGGAGCCGAGCTTTAGTAATCCCTAGTAAAGCTTACGTGAGAAATTCATAGCTATAAACCGATGGCAGAAGTGACAAATGCATGTAAATGTTACATACCACTATAAATAATTCTTCATGCCTAACTAGTACAACTACACTTACTGACATAACACTAAGTACACAGCGATACATAATACTAAACAGTCACCATCCAGAAGATGCTCGTCAGGAATATACAAATACAGCTATATACATGGTAAGGCACTTTTTCAAGAACATGACATAACAAGAGCACACGTTAGAATAACAGGGAGTCTCCTGATCTGTCCCCAAATCTTTAGAAAGCAGCTCCTATAGGGACCTATATAAAACATGCATGTGCCCTTATATCAGAGCTGCTCACCATTACCTCGCTGTCACGTTGTGGCTGTGGAGGACATGGTACATAGTAGCAGTACATGCACCTCTGCTGTTCTAATACTGAGAAATGTATATTCTTTACAGCCATATATTACACTTGTCTCAGAACATGATGCAAAACCAAGCACAAGTGTGTATAGGGGTTATGTAAATGTTGAATACAGTGAGCTCCCTCTAGTGGTGAAGGCAGGTAGTTAAAATGTTATCTTTTAAAAAGGCATTAGACACATTTGGGAATCTAGAACACTTAGGTTGCGTGAAAGAGAAGTTGTAGTGTAGACGCAGCCAATAGAGGAGATTATTATAAATCCCTGGTGTTTATATGCATAGGAGTGCAGTGGGTGGTCCTCCTCTGTGATTGACAGCTCTCTGCATGCACAGTCACACAGGGAAGACTGTCAATCACAAGTAAGACCTTCCACTGGACTCCTACAAACACCAAGGAAATGCGATTTTTTTTTCTTCCAAAAAATAAATTATAAATCTGATCATCTTCTCCTGCCTGAAGATCACGTAATATTTCTTTGAAAGGGAAAACTTTCCTGTTGATAATGCCAAGTTAATCAACACTAAAATTTTGGACCCTAAAGAAGACAATCATAATATAAAGTGTAAAAATAAAATCACACATTTTTATCTCAGGTGTGTTTCTTTGGAGTAAAAAAGTGTCTGCCTTCATAAATTGCAATGGAGGGAGGGGGATTGATTAATGTAATTAGCTTTCCTTTCACATGCCAGAAGGCTGGCCTGTCACTAGATTCATGCTGCCCAAACTACGGACAGTATGAATCACAGCCTGGCTGCACAAAGAGGTTCTCTTTTTTTTTTTTTTTTTTTTCTCCCCAGCCTAGGTGATTGACAGGGCACTCCCTATGTACACACGTGGGCGAGACCTGCCAATCATCTGGAGCAGGGCGGGCTGAAGCCAGCTCTTCTAACTAGGGTTTCAGAGAAAAAAAAACAAAACACATACCTAGATTCAATCGTGCAGGTTCGATCGCTTAGATTATACACTACAATACCACAGCATTGCAGTGTATTGTAAAGAGCTGTCTGTTGGCAGATCAAGATGGCAGCTGCAATGGGGGCCTTCCAGAAAGCCCATGCTGTCATAACCCATCTGAGAGACCAGTGAAAGTCTGTTTAAATGGTTAAACTACAGTGATCAACAAAGACTCTGGCTACTGAAAGGATAGGCAGGTGCCAGCCGTGTATTACAGCTGGCATCCGCCTGGTGTAGGCTCAGCTCGTGAGCCCGCTGCATACATGGGAACCCAACATAAGATGTACTGTTATATCTTAGGTCTGAAAGATATTACAACATTTTGACACAGACTCATCAAGATCAGTGTTTGGCACGTCAGCCTTTATGAAGGGTCCGCTGAAGCAATAGGTACCAAACGCAGGAAAAACCGAGCGACTCTTAGTTGCTATGCAACAGCATAACAAATGTACTTTAGGGACTGTTGTACAATTGTCTAACTATAGAAAAAAAATAGAATCACCCTGCTTATCCTGAGTGGTAAAAAACAAAAACACCAAAATTGGTAAAATTGTGCCGACCTTGAGATTCATGTTGTCAGGCTATTTTTACAGCTGCAAATCAAAATCCAAACACACTTGCGGAATTACGTTTCCCTGCAATTTTTGCTTCACTTGGAATTTTTTTGGCCCAATTTCCTTTGAATGGTAAAATGGATGGTGTCATCTAAAACTACAACTCGTCCTGCAACTGACCATGGAAAAATAACCCTTGGAAAAAGGGGAGTGAAAAAAGGTAAGTACAAAAACTAAAAAAGTTGCTTGATTAGGAAGGGGTAAAAAATAAAATAAAAAAAAAATATTGTGTGGGTCGGGAGAGGACGGACACAAAGCGTCCTCATCCACCAACTACAAAGACAAGTTACGATGCAGCCAAGCAAGCACACGGGGCTGAACAACTTGAAAAGGTGGCGAGTACCCCGTCCCTCTGTACTGACCACATGACTTAGCCTATAAACCGCAGAGCAATAATTGTACATTTCATTACCCGCTTGTGTCAGTTTTTACAGATTGTTTAGGTAATTTGCAATTACCAGTAACTAGAAATTTGGGGAACCCCCTCATCACTGCTGTTCGCTTTAGCATGAACTTGGCTGAAGTTTACCACACGCTGGTCGAAAAATCCCAAATAACTGACACCAATTGGACAATGGAGGGATCACTGTCATAATTAAAAAGAGTTTGAGACTTTATGAAATTTGACTAACAGCAATGTGATAACATAGGAATAAATTATAACTCACTTGCTGTACATGCCAACATACCCGCTGGGGCCAGTGACTGGATAAAGCGGTCACCTGAATGATGTATGGCACATGACCAATGTAGAACTAGTAGGGACCCCGGAGATGTGGCACTGAAAGGGTGGAGGATTTTAAAGTTATGGCCATTTTAATATGTTATCACATTAACGTCACCAAATCCCACAAAACCCCATTAAGTGATGCGTCTCTCACAGCGGAATAGTAGCAGTCGTCCAGGTGGTACCAGATGTGAGATGTTAGGGGCACTATACCACTTCATGCTAAAGTTTAAACTCGTGATAACTTCCCCCAATTATCAACTTGTTTATTTCAAACTTTACAGTAAAAAGATATGTAACATCATTGACTTATTTCTCGCATTATCTAAATTCATAAAACAGTATTTCCACATTAAAGGGGGATTAGAAAAACAGAAGTGGTCTCAAGAAACCACACCACTCTTGTCTATGGACTGTTAGGTTTTGCATCTCACCTCCATTCCCTTAAATGGGGCTTTACACCAATATAAAACCATGTACATGGACAATAGTGGAGTTCATTCCTGAAGAAGCCACCCAAGTTTCATACAACCCCTTTAAGCAAACAAAGGTATGAGATACTGACAGACGGGGTTACACTGCATCACCCACCCCGGATGCCCGCAAACAGGGCATGCTCAAAACTCTGAGGGATGTGCCCCTCTCATGACTGCACTCTAAATAAAAGTAGACCCTTTAAATAGTCCATGTACCCGAGCAATTATTCCCAAAAATGTTAAACGTTTCCCCATGTGCATCACATCATTTACTATGGCTATAAGCATAAAATCTTTGCTTCTATGTGCACTGATAATAATTTGCCTTCAAGTTTATTTCAGCATCCGGCATTGTGAAGGCGATTGTCAGAAAGCAAAATAAACCTATAGGAGACCAAGTCACTACCTGTTTTGTGAACAGGATGGTTACATGGGACTGCCACCTTGCAACAGAAGCAAATCCATTACAGGCACCAGATCATTCATATTGGAATTTAATCACATGATCCTAAAGACACATTTTTTTTTTAGTTATTTTCTATTTTTTTTTTAATAAAATGATTTCATATGACTGATCCATGACAGCATGGCACATGATATATAATATCTATCAGCTAAATGACATTTGCATACACCCACCATTCAGCGATGACACCTGGAAAAGAAAAAGAAAAGGGCGCGCATGATCTCTACAAATAAACAGGTAATTTTGACAATTCCAACATAATGTTAACAGAACAGGTTTTCCACTTTTCTGTACAGAACACTCCATAGCTGTATACATAAAGTTACCAACATCTTCCATTTCATCATAATTTTCATGATTTTGGCTGCAAATGGGGTGGGGGGGGACAACAAAAAGTTTATTGGCTAAAAATCTGTCCTGATAGTGTTGTGCTTACATATATGCAGAGCTTGAGCTGCTAAGTGTATGTTCACACATCTCTATGTAAAAACACCTACTGTTCCATCAAATATTCAGGCTTTTGCATGTCTTTTAAAACATTGCCTATCCTCAATCAAGATAAAAAAAAGTCACGTGCAGAAAGAAGCCTTTGCATGAACGTGATGGGTGGGTGTAGCCATGGCATAACCCAGCTTGTCCCCAGCTGCGCCCCTATTGGCAGAGCTGCTTGCAAATGGTGTGAAAAAATTAAAATAAAAAAAAAATATTCGCCAAAATTTTAGTGCTAACCTGAATAGGCAGATCATTTTTGCACAATGCAAAGTGTTTTATGCCAGGTTGCAACAAGTGCTTAAAAGAAGCGACGTACATACTGCTGGTGTTACAGCTGGGAAGATGCTCAATATGGGAAGACTAAAAAGACGCCTAGGCATTTTTTTTCCTTCAGCATCCTGTCACCATTTTTGTTCTTAAAAATAAAACCACACTAGCTTTTTTTTGTTCATTGTTTAATTAATCTAAAAATTGTTCGGAAAAGGTCAGATATTTTTGACCGCTGGAAAACCATGTGGTGTGATCATACCCTTACTATTGCAGTACACGATCAGGACAGACAACCCACATTGGGACACGGGACATGTTCATAGGAGTTTACCAGAATTTCTGGACTGAAAACCCGTCCCATACGAATGAATAGATTTCTACAAAATATAATCAAATGTATGGAGGGAGGGTGGAATCACAGAAATGTCAGTAACAAGTCTGTCAGATGGAAACATAACATTTATGAGCACAGTTCAGACTAGGGTAATTTCAGGCCAGGTGCACAACGGTCTGCACATGGACCAAGGTAGGTAAATGGTTCGAGTCACAGGAGCGTCAGTGGCACATCGCACACACACCCGAGTGTGACAAGCACAGAGAGCTGCACACAGATGCATCTGCAGTCTATGGGTGTAGTCAGCCTTCATGTGAGCTCAGCCCAACATTACGGTGGTCTGAACTGGACCTTCAGGCTAAGCACCCAAAATAAGCTTTTGATGTTGCAGACTTTCTGCACCATTTCTGCGCTCGCATTAAGTAAAATAGGTTACTTGCATGTTTTCAAAAAAATATGCAGTATAAAAAAACAAAACCAACCCACCAAAAACTCATCGTGGGGACGTGGCCCAATAGTAGACTTTGATTTGCTTGCAGCTTAAAGATTTATTTTCCTAGAAAAATAGGCAGACAGCCCTGGTGTCTGTTAATACACCATGTATTTATGATGGGACACAGACATGTACAATATTGCTGTAGCAGACAATAAAATAGTGCCATACTGAATGGCCACAACGCATATAAAATGTCTTTTTTTGATCACTTGTACAGGCTGGAATGCCAAGGAACTGGGGACATTGGTAAGAAAAGAATAGTAAAGGAGAAAAAGAAAAAGCTACCAACATTGAAAGAAGCAAATATTTGCTGCCGCATTGGAAGCAAAATACCTTGCAAGCCGCCTCCAGCCAGATTCCTTCCTGAGCGCAGGAATTATTATAAAAAAATAAAATAAACAAAAACAGCATATAGAAGATGCAGAGAAAAAAATCCTGCCCAAAAGTCTTGGGTGGGTTAATGATAAATCATTAACCAAACACAGTTTTGGTTGATGTGAAAAATTTACACCAGACAGATTTTTTATTTTTTTTGCTTTACAATCTTCACTAAGATGCAACTTAAGAAAAAAAAATGTCCAGCATTCCCCCCCATCACTAGTGTGGTGCACGGCCATGCTTCTGGCACATCCCTCTGATTTTAGTTGCTTTGCTCTTAATTTCCATTGACCTGCGGTGGATTGTTATGGCCTTGTACGTCGACGGCGTTTCCTTTGCTCCTGCTTTCACGTTCTTCATCTTCTTCGTCTCGTTCGTCATTCCCGCTGTGATTTTTACAATACAGCCTGAGAAATACAAGAATATAGTGACAAATTAGAATATGAAAGGGTATCCATACCATTATACTGACGAGCCTAAATTCTTTCTGCCGTAGGAAAGTAATGTCAGAAAGCAGGTCAGATTTAAAACCCTTCTCCAAATTGGTCGATCAATGTGTGTTTGGCTGCAAAAAATGCCTAGTGATCAGCAGATCTAGTAAAACAGGGTCTGGAGACCATGCTCCTACTACAACAGGTAGGTTCCCAATGGCTTTTGTCTGTCCCCTGAGGCAGACACGCCTCTCCCAGGGTGTGTACATAGGCAGAAACCTGTCTCATGGACTAGTCATCTTAGATGCTTTGTCCTTGGCCCCAGTCTTCGGCCATGCTCTACAAGTTTTGGAAACTTTCCGCTGTGGATTAGGTAAAAAACGTGAGAAAAATGTGCAAGGAATCCACATGTCTATCGTGGAGATCTCACCTTACTCTATTACCAGGCTATGAACAGGGTGAAGCCAGCAATGAAAATCCACACAAAGAGAACTGTAAATATGCATTACACTTTCATTTTGGTCCACATTTTTTTTTCTGCAATGAGAGTTGGATTTGAAAAACCCTAAATTTTACAGTAAATTGCTATGGACCTGCAATGCAAAATCCGCACCATGTGAAAATTGCTTTAAGGGAGTGCTCTCCAAGTCACCGCAGTGTTTCAGAGTGTAACACACAAGGATACAATAACATAGCCGGATTCCGATTCATCCCGCACGTGTTTCGGGCAGAATGAATCAGCTGTCATATTCCCTGTAACAGTTTTATTAGCACTGCACTGTGGCAGGCAGTCAAATGCTTACTTGTATATTCCTCGTGACATGTTTTCGATATATTTAGCTTTATCCTGTACGCCACAATGATAATGATAAGTTTTCACACAGGCCTTGATCTCACATCCGATGGTTGCACCTAGAAGGCCACATAACGTACACTTCTACATAATAGAAAACATGAAAAAAGTAAAAGGGAGGAAAATGTTAAAAAAATATAAATAGAATACAGTATGTCTTTGCTTAATAGGAGAACAGTAAAAATATGTCTAAAAACTTTTGCAAAGAAGTCCTGCAATAAACGACACTGAAATCTTTACTTAAAAAGGTAATGAACAATGATTGAAAATTGCTTTACTGAAAGTGATTGCCCCACCATAACAACTTATGGGGGGTGAGGGCCCAACCATCAGCAACTTGTCACCTATCCTGTGGATAGTTGGATGGCTCCTATAAAATTGTGTTCCACGAAGAACATAAATTACCATCTGTACACAGAATAGGTGATCAAGGTGTGATTGCTGTGAGGACCCCACAATTTCTAGAATGGGGTTACTTCCTGAATGTAGGGGTAGTCACGCACGAGTCCTGCTGCTCCAATTAATGGCCGCTGTCTGCCAGTTACACACTTACTGGAGAGACAGGACGCATGCAACATCACCCCACCAATACAACTCCTCATGGTTACACTTGTCCAGCGAGAAGGAATGGGTGCTCAGGATCTAGTGATCGGTTAAGAGTCCTTAATACGACTTGTTAGGGAGGTTTTCTGGGTTTGAGGTAGTCACTATGTGACTGCAAGTGGTCAGGATTCGTGGATTGCATAATGCCAGTCATACGACCACCCCCATTTGAGCTGGTAATTGGAGGGAAATCCTAGCAGAGATCGCAAATCCTGACATTGTACATTATGCCAACACAAAGTGGCGACAGGAATTCACCTTAACCGGAAGACCCCTTTAACATTTGATATCTATGCCTAAAAGACTTTTAGTTTGATGAGAAGTCTAGCCAGTCTCCTTGTTCAAGAAGGAGAAATATTGCAAATTTAGCGCAATTATAGATGCAAAGTTTTCATTTCTGAGCAAATCAAGTGTAAACAAAACAATATGGGTCAATATCTAGCACGTCAATTACATATTGAAAAACTTAAAAAGAGGCTCATTGCATATTTACCTATAGACATTTAGGAAAAGTTTAGCATGTTTTAATCATAAAACGTATTCTCCATGTTATTTATTCTACATGAGCCATTTAGTAGAGTGTGGAAAGAGCGGTCCAAGGCAAACGTTTGACTTACAACCTCCACAAAACAGTACAGTGATAGTGAAAACGAGTACAATGTGTAAAATATATAGCTACCATGCGTTTGCCACGTTTCATTTCTTGTATCACAGTTTTTATGTCAAAGTCTCCAACTTCGGCCCTTGAGGTTGTCGTTAGCTGGACTGTTCCAGAAGAGAAAAGCTACAAGGAAAGAAGAAAAAAAAATCTTACAATTAACCTGCATATTTTGAAAGGTGTGCAGCACGACTGCAGTTGTAACTTTCACAATAAACTTTTCCCCGTGTAATTATCTCCCAGCATTATAGCTCACTACGTTTATTCAGGAAGAGTAATATAATGGTTAAGGCTGTGTGCCCACGTTGCGTATTACAGGAGTATATGCTGCGGAATTTCCGCAGAGTAAATGCTTGTAAAACGCATGGTAATCCGCACCCCATGTTCCCCAATGGCATTCCGCAATGTCAATGCCCATGCTGCGGATTTTTCCGCAGCGTATATGCTGCGGTCAAAAATCCGCAGCATGTTCATTAATTTTGCGTTTCCGCATGCGGATGGTACCCGGGTGTGGAGGACAGGAGACTCTCATCCAGACCTGGGTACCAAAGAACCTGTACAAAAAAGAATAAAATAAAGTTTATACTTATCTTCTGATGTTTTCCCTCCGTCGCGCTGTTGTGTGAAGGACCTGCCACGTCATTGAGTCATGTGACCCATCACATGACTCAATGACGTCACCGCAGGTCCTGCACACAACAGCGTGAGCCGCTCAAGACTCCGGACGGGGCAGAGAATGCATCGGTAGGCGAGTATAAACTTTCTTTTTTTTTTTTTTTTACCATTCTGATCCTTTTTTTTAACTATTACTTGGTCACACTATATAAATCCATGCCGGTTGCATGGATTTATATAGTGTGAACAAGTTGTCAAGCACTTTTCCAAGTGAGGCTTAAATCACTTGGAGAAGTGCTTGATAACCCGCATGCAGAAATGCATGCAAAGACGCTGCAAAGACGCCTCACAAACGCTTCTACCTGGCGGGAAAACCGCATGTAATATCCGCATGAGATTTTCCCGCCAGGGAGAAGCGTAAAAAATATGCTTCAGTTCCGCAACGTGGGCACTTAGCCTAAGACTGCAAACATCGCTCTCACAATCATGAACTACAGACAAAAAAAAAAAAAAAAAAAAAATTGTAAAAGGAGACCATATACTATATGGCAGCCAACTAAATGGTTAAAATTTAAGTTTATTGCTACATGAGAAATATAAACCCAAGCAAACTTGTCCTCATTTACAAAAATAAACCAGTAACCTTACAGCATGATCACCCTTTAGAAGGGAAGCCATCAGAAAGTTACACATTGTTTAAATTAGGATTTTCGGGTTTCATTAATTCCATATCACAATCTTTATTAACAAGTACAATTTGTAATCTTGCAATTGTCACACACACACACTGTGGCTTTTTTAGTTTTTTTCCAAGAAGCGTTTTCAGCAGGCTCCTTATCAGAAGTAGGATTACAATCACAGATGACACCTCTATACACGGCTGATAACACGGGATACACCAACTACAATAGACGATGGCACAGCAGACTGTCGCCCCCCACCTTCTCACTCTTTAGGTGCTTCAATACAAAAGCTAGGCTTGGATTTAGTGCTACAAGTGTAAAAATTGTAAAATCTGTTTTTATTCTTAATCCAGACTGTGATACGGGAAGAAAAATAAGGAAACAAACCCTACCCCAACACCCTGAAAAAACAAAAAGCAAACATTTTATACATTAGAATATCCCTATAGTGCTGTGTGCACTGGCAATGACCGGTCGCCTGCCCTTGCTCCGTCTCCTGCCACCCCGGCCGGTTCTGTATATACTAGACTTGGCTTTTTACTGCACCAGTCAGGAAGGTAAATTATACTTTTACAGTAGAGCGTGGCTACAGTGAAAAGTAATGAGTTACATACACATGGACAGCAGTAATACTAAATCTTCAGGGTAACAGTTTCAATAAAAATTATTTATAAATATTTTTTTTAATTAGTAGTAACTTAAAAAAGGTGAAAAATACTATTTTCTTCAAAAATAAATAGGACACATTTAATGCCACGGTTCTTGTGCAGTAGCAATGCAGTTTTCTACTTCACTGTTACAGATGGCATTTACACCCAAATTAATAACCAAAGATTACATTTCAAAAACAAAAACACACTATTGATACTCAACCAATTACTAGCAAAGCAGGAGTCTTCATAACTGTTCTTCATTTAAAATTTGCATTTTTTATTTTTTTCCTGTCGTGTTTCAAGCCCCAAAGTGCCATAGAGAAGCTTTTGGCAACAGAATATAAACCTGACCCAAGAACAGAAATCTAAAGTATTCCGACTTGAGGTAAAAAAAAAATAAATTAAATGAAATTATTGTACAACTGTAAAAACAACAAGACAGTGCAACCAACCAAATGGCTTCTGCAAAGTGTAACAGAACAGATGAGAGAAGACTTTTCTGCTACAGAGGACCAGCGTCAGACATTGCAGTCTGGATACTCACCATGCACTTGTAGTGAGCGGCTGCTTTTTTTGCATTAAATATATGAAGCTTTCCTCGGGTTTCATTTTCCTCATCACCAGCATGACAGAAACCACATTTCGGCCTACTGTCACTAGGGCTGCTTCTGTGGGGTGACCTGTCTCTCTGTATGAACAAAAAAATAAAAAAATACAATTTTCTTTTTGCTCTTAACATCTATGACAGCAACAAGTAAAACTTTTCTTGTACTTTCCACTTGGGGACACAGTTACAGCTGCTGCTACAAGAAGATGGATATAAAGTAAGCCCTAGCTAATAAAGAGGTAACATATTAAAGAGCAATTACATTAAACAATAAGAAGTCTACTGCGAAACATGGATGTGAAAAATTGGTATAACCATAACCGAACGGCATAACTGTAGAAAGAAGGTCACTGGGTGGGAGCTGTGCGGCCTCTAGACAGTACGAGAAACGGCTTTTACTTCTAACAAAAAACTTCCTCGCTTGTGCCATTGGGGAGATAAAGGATGGGAAGTTCCAAAGGGGTCAACAATGGAGAAGGTTGCAGAATTTATTGAACAGCGGTCTGCAGGACTCTTGTGTCTTACAGCAGCGCCAACGGAGGCAAAATATGGTAAAAGAGTGAAGCCACAACCACGTGGCTGCATTGCACACCTGTGAGGCAGTGGCTGTGTCCATGCTACCCCAGAGTAGGCAATCACACGGAAGGGTGCCACTTTGCCCTTCGAGTGATGAGCGACATCTACAGTTGGCCAAATACAGCAGGATACAGTGAATATTGATGCCACCAGACCTCAATTGGGTCTCTCTGGAAGAATATTAAGAAAAATGTGCCGACTATATCCAACTTGAGAAGGAATCATTTACTGGCTTGGGAAGGGGAGAAGGAAATGGCAGGCAACATTTTGGCAAGAATGAGTATCAGTAGGAGAACTCCCTCATGCTGATGGAAAACTGTGGAAGGAGACTGCGGCCCCCCCATACACAGACTCAAGCTGGTGAAGCCAATACAAACATTGACAGAGGAAGGACTAGTGAACGAACGCTTCTTTTCTTTTGAAAGATCTTTTGCTCAAATAATGACTGGTCATCCACGAACGAGGTTTTGTTGAAAGAAAATTTCCAGAAAGGTGGATTGTTGCCAGGTGTCACTAAACATGTCTGGGCAGGCGAAATAACTACTGTGCAATATGGACTGGAATGAATATGGCCGTCTCTGCATTATGAGCGCTCAGCCAGCAACAAACTTTAACCCTGTCAACCACAGGCCATTTTCTGTTTGTTGTTTTTTTGTTTTCCTCCCCTTCTTCCAAGAGCCATACTTTTTTTAGATTTCTGTCAATATAGCCGTATAAGGGCTTGTTTTCTGAGGGACAAGTTGTACCTTTGAATGACACCATTGATTTTACCATATAGTGTGCTGGAAAACTGGAAAAACTCCAATTGCTTTGCAGATAGCTGTTTTCTTTAAGTGGCGAACACAAAAAAATTGGTAAGAAGTTCTCTTTGCTTTTTGCCGCCATTTTCCAACACACATAGCGTTCTCATTTTTTGGGATCTGGGCCTGCTTGAGGTCTTTTTTGCACCCCGAGCTGACGTTATTACGGATACAGTTTTGGGGGTAGATAAAATGTTTTGATTGCTGCTTATTGCAATGTTGCGGCGACCAAAAAACAATTCTGACGTTTTGATTTTTATCCCATTACATTGCTTACTGAATGGATCAATTTACTTCATATTTTGATATATCGGATATTTCTGCAGTCAGACACATACATTACACAGCAGGGGCACATTTATAAGATTGTTCCTGTGCTGAGACATTCTATTTAAACACATCCAATTATGGAGCTTATTACTATTACAAGAACTATTAATTAAAATGAACTTTGTTCGTGGGAAAACCCCTTTAAGTGTCTGCCTCCTTGTAGCAATCAGATAGAACGCAAAGTACTTTATCCCTCTATGGATGAAAATAATATATTTTTTAAAATATTTGGTATATATGCTTTACAGTTTTCCTATATTGCCAAATTTAATGTATTGCAAGACAACACTTGATTTAATGGGTGCAAAAGTTCTTGAAATATGTACAGTATTCCAATTTTTCTGCATGCCTGCCCAATGGCGGAGGCCATGTGATGGCCATATATGCAACCATGTGGCTAATCTAATAAGATGAGAATGAGCTCAACCATCACAACACTTGCTTTCCTCCACCTCCTGCCACGGCTTACACTGGAGCTGCTTTCCGTCTCCTCTGTACAGTGTGAAGATGTGAGCCTGCTCTCCTCAGACTGTCCTCTGGAGTTTGCAGTCCTCGACTTTCCACGTGAGCCCCTTCCCCTACCTCGTTTACCAGGTGATGGACTTAAGTCTCTGTGGCCAAACTCTTCTTCTAATTCATCTACAAATAGGAAGGCAGATTGTAAATCATTCCAGTGTGAATCACGCGGCACATACAGGATATGTTGTTATAGAACAGTGCTCAATGACAACTATACATCAAGTTTTGATGGACGGTGATGCAATGCTGCCATCTAGAGGAAATTGCTCAATACAGCAACTTAAGAAACCTTGAGTTCAAGGAAAAAAAAAAATTTCGCAGCACTTGGACTCAAAAATCATGAACATCGCTTTTTATATGCCAGGAATGTAATGAGACCAAAAGGCAGCAATAGAAGCCAAAAAAAAAGAAAAAAAAAATAGGCAAACACACATCATCTTTAGCTTTGATTGCCTTGTACGGCACAAAATCGGAAATTTCTCATGACTAATGCAAGAAAGTAGAGGACAGTCTTTCCAGTTTTTACAAATCTCCCCCAAGCTTCTTTACAATTCTAGTGCAACTGGAGTAGTATAGAAAGAGCCTTAAATTCTGCCTTAAAATTCAGGGCATGTGAAGAGGTTTCCACTTTAATATTTACCTTCTGAGTTGTGCATTTGTTCTTTGTGTTTCCGGCAATAAATCCTAAACAGGAAGAAGATTTTTATTTTTTTTTAATAAAGCAAAGTATATACAATTTGAGAATTGTCAAATCTGGAAATAAATATTTGACAGCAGAGACTACCAGAGATTTCATAATAATACTTTAGTTATTAAAACTGGACATACAGATTGTGGCAAGATATAAACAGACAAAGGACTAAAATAGGACAAAAATTATTTGTAATTGTCTTTAATTACATTACATGCTTCTAAAGCTGCATTCACTCTCATTCTGATCCGGACAGCACACGGCCCCATAAAGTTTGATGGATCTATGTGCACACATTTGTGCAAAACACAGATCAGAGTACGAGAAATGCGAGACTTCGAGCCGTCCCTATTCTGATCCGCAGTCTCGACCATTCAAGTCAATGAGGATTTGTGAAACACTGATGCAAATTGTAAGGCTTTGTGATCAATCTGAGACACATGCAACCAGACTCCCGAGAAACAAAAGTTTTTTTTTTTTTTTATGGAGGGTAACACTCATACCGAAGTATAAATACAGCCTAAATCGCCATCTTGCTGGGTCATGCGAGTCGATGTGTCACTACTAGTGTTGAGCGAGTATGTTCGGTTAACCCTTTCGCCGAGTACACTCGGCCGAGCATTTATAGAATGCTCGGGCTTTAAGTTTTCGTCGCTCCGTGAACATGATTTGCGACTGTTTGACAGATTTAATACATGTGAGGAATGCCTGTTTCTCCAGAAAACTTAAAGCCCGAGCATTCTATAAATACTCGGTGCTCGGCCGAATATACTCGGCGAAAGGGTTAACCGAACATACTCGCTCAACACTAGTCGCTACTCAGT
The DNA here is from genome assembly GCF_046119375.1 of Phyllobates terribilis. Lineage (NCBI taxonomy): Eukaryota > Metazoa > Chordata > Amphibia > Anura > Dendrobatidae > Phyllobates > Phyllobates terribilis. The sequence continues at coordinate 358,404,423 of NW_027362767.1, forward strand.
TTTCTTCGGCTAACTTTCTGCCCACTTTGCTCCTCTTCCAGGCTCTGGATTCATGCGGACTGCCACAAACCCTTCACACACCCTCCACTTGAAAAGGCTTGGAGACAATCCATCCAAATCCAGAACTTGGGAAATGGGCAGATCGGATGGAAAGTCACTGGAAGAAAACCCATGTAAAGACATGGAATCATAAGACTGGCAGCAAATCAGCTTGGAAGCATAATGTAATAAAGGACAATTATACTTGTCAGCAGCTGTTAGGTCTGCTGGGGGGCAGGTTATAAAATAGTGGACAACCCTTTACTGATGCTTGTTTCAGTAACACTGCTCTTTTTTTTTTTTTAAAAAAAGTAAAAGGGCTCAAAAACATTTCCAGTCTCTCAGACAGCACTTTGTGATGAGCAAAGTACAGACAGATGCGTCAATATTCTTAAAGGGGTTGTCCATAAGGTAGATTAATATTGTCTGTTCACTGGGGCTGAGGCTGTTCAGACACTCAATGTTTTCAAGAACGGGAGCACCAAGTCCCCTGTGTGAATGGAGTGGTAGGGAGCGCCACGCATACAGACAGTGAGCGCCACCGTGGTCAGTGGCACATGCTCACTACTACTCCATCCATGGAAGACACTTTCCAGTTCTTGAAAATCAGTGGGGATCAACAGCCGACCCCAAAATGATCATACATTTATCATAAGTTAAGAGAAATCCATAATCTGCCCACCATCTCCTGGGTACAGCAATAGTTGTACCAGGCCAGCACAGACCGACCACCAGAAATCAGCATCACTGCATCATAATTTGTGGCCTTCTCAAAACCAAATGAAAGAAACTGCACCCAAATATCCAGCTACACTAAAGAAATCTGCAGTGGTAAGGTTCAGCATTAGCACTCACACAATTTTGGGAATTTTTCACCAAAGTATATTAAAAAGGGGTGGTCAGGAGAAAACAAATTATCACCTATCCGCAAGATACAGGGGTTGGACGCCCACCAATCAATAAGTTAACACCAATCATTTGGATAGGTGATAAATAGGTTGTCCAGTGAAAAAAAAAATATATATATTTTTTTGAATAATTGAGGAAGAAGTCTTTGTACTTACAGATATACGCCTTGTGATGGGTTTTCCTGTATCTGGGCTTTATCATGCAGAGCGCAGTGGTAATGATAGGTCTTGCGACACGTCTTCACCTCACAACCAATTGTTGCACCAGGACAATGACACAAAGTGCACATCTAGGAAAACAGCCAGAAAGACATTAGAGAAACACTTGGACTTCACTGTGCGGTGGGACCTGAGCAATAATACTGCAATAATGAAATCTGATGGATTTTGAGATCAGCATCCATTTTTTTAAGATTTAAAGTTCACAGCTCCCACTGTTGGGCAGGGAACAGCATCACTTCCCCCTGTACACAAGTAAAAGCTTAGAAGACGGTGCAGAGCTGAGGCCCCTTCATCTTCAAAACTGGGAACGTCTGATACCAGACCTGCAGTAATAATTGAAGGATGGCATGTCTAGGTGATAGGCCACCACATTATACAATGGGAATAACGTAATAAAAAGAAGCTGACCAATAAGGACAACCGCTCCATATTTCCTATTAGGGTATACAGGCATCATAAAAAAGGTGTCACACTCAGGATCTCCCCAATACAAGCCAACTGCATCCGCTGGACATGCAATGCCTAACCAGCCACAATTGTCCCCAACAAATCTACTTTCAGCCAGGGGTGGCATCTGTCTGAAAGCGACTCTCACGGATGTGACCACGGGCAATCAATTACCATTGAGATGGCCTCTTTAAAAGGGGTATTCCTATCTCCAAGATCCTATCCCAATACCTCCAATTAGAAATGTAGTATAGTTCTTCTGATTTGCTCTCTCGCTTACCCCATGTGCAGGGCATTGCAGTAGCTTAGGTATCCGTGGTTACAACCAGTTATATAGTGACAGCTAGTTATTAGTGGCCGTAACCATGGATACCTAAGCTACAGCAATGCCCTGCACACGGGGTAAGCGATATTGCGAATCAGAAGAACTATACTACGTTTCTAATTGGAGATATTTGCTAATATTGTTAATAATACACCTACTACATATTGGGATAGGATCTTGAGAGATGGGAATATTTCTTTAATGATAGGAAGACTGGGTCCACCCTAGTGTTATTAATGCCTATACTCTGCTCCTCATTATCACCTACAACCACGCTAACTGATGATGGTGTCCGTAAGAGTTTTGTGAAGATGTGCAATCGTTACACAAAGAGAAAAAAAAAAAAAAAAAAAATACGCGACATGTGAACATGGACTATAACACGGATGTGAACCGAGCCCAAGAGTGAAGCTCATTCAGAATCTAGTAGTACAGGACATGAGCGTCTCTAGCACTTGGTGACATACCAGTTTCTTGCCCCTTCTCAGTTCTTTCTGTATGTCTTCTACAGAAAACCCTCCAAGGTTTTCACTGTCAGATTGTGAAGATACAAGCGCAGAAGAAAACAGCTATAAGATGTATGAAAAAAAAAAAAAAAAAAAAGTCAGGGTAGAGAATTTACTACACTTTACATACACCTTGCCCAACAAGAGAGACAAATCCTGCACAATGTTAAACGCCTCAGGGCAAACACAGAAAGTAGGGAAGGCAGGACACTGTATCCAGGCCGATACCCACCAGACACCTGTGGTGTGCTGACACCTTCTGGTTACTGGACATCAGTAGCTGCCCGCATTCTTTTTCTCGGTTTGACCTGCAGAATCCACATTTCCGTTGCCGCAATGATCCTTTTTTCTGTCCTGAAGAGCCCGACATGTTCTGCAGCTCGCTCTACGCAAGTTCACAAACACTAGAGATAGGACACAAAGGTGAAAAACACAAAACTGATCAGGAATTACACTCTCTCATTAAGGCTGGTTTCTCACATCCGACAAATATTCCGACTACGGGTCTCCTGAGCTGAGCTCAATAGCCTCATATATGCCAGGGAGGCTACCGAGCACGAGTCAGGAGACCCCTGGCCATTCCAGAAATCGCAGTTCATACCTGAACCCCATATGTCAGTGATTCCTGTAATTAAAAAATATGCCAAGTGATATGTGCATAAAAAAAAAAAAGCAAAAAAGTGGCCTCCATTATCCTATAAAAGGGTATACAGGTACTTACTGGCCCGAAATACACCAAAGACGACAAACACCGGGCTATGGACATGACTGGCAAGAAGTTAAGCCAATTGAAGGTCAGGTCAGCAAGTATCCCGTGGCCCCCGGACAGGCGCCCCGCAGACCACAGGTCAGCAAGTATCCCGTGGCCCCCGGACAGGCGCCCCGCAGACCACAGGTCAGCAAGTATCCCGTGGCCCCCGGACAGGCGCCCCGCAGACCACAGGTCAGCAAGTATCCCGTGGCCCCCGGACAGGCGCCCCGCAGACCACAGGTCAGCAAGTATCCCGTGGCCCCCGGACAGGCACCCCACAGACCACAGGTCAGCAAGTATCCCGTGGCCCTCAGACAGGCACCCCACAGACCACAGGTCAGCAAGTATCCCGTAGCCCCCGGACAGGCGCCCCACAGACCACCTCCTGACTCCTCTGATGAGCAGGTTGTCACTGCTGAGAGGTGAGGAATTCACAACCCTGCACCAGGCCGGCTGATCAAACGAGGAGCCAGGGATAGCCAGCGAGATGGGCTCACCCCTACTGGTACATTACTTCCACCATACAGCGCTGATGAGGCCACATATACAATGTGCTTTACCTCCCAGGTCCGGCGATAAGGTCACCAGTATGACAGACGCTCCTCATCTCCCCAAGCGTCACCCTGCTGGTAATGACTAGAGGGGGCAACTCCCAGCTCTGTCCTCAGAATTAGTGGGGTCCCAGCTGCCGAACACCCCCAGAGATCAGCCCAGTCTGACCCCTTTGCCCGCAGTCTCCTCCATCTCTGCAGCATTAAGCTGTTACCTAGCAACAGGCAGAGCCGGCGGTGGGTGACTACTGGGAGCAGCAGCTGTCAGTGGGAGTGCCCCGCCGCGTCCCTGCCCCTCAGTACAGCCCGTACACATGACGCGTCTTCCAGTAACACCAGTGTGTCATGTACCCGGGGTATCCTCGCCCCCCGCACTGGGCTCCGGCGGGGCTGAGTGCCAGGCTGGCCGGCCTGCAGTGTTTCTCCAGGAGGCGGGCACTGCTGCCCTCACAGCGCGGCTCCGGTGCCCTGGCCGCACTCACCCGCTGCGCCCGGTTCCGCTCCCACCAGCGCTCAGTCACCGCCGCTCTGATTCCAGGAACAGCTCCGTAATCTCTACTGTTTGTTTCCTTTCATTCGTAGACGCACGACGTGCTGACGTCACGCCAACGGCGGGAAGAGTTGTCACACGCCCCCTGTACGCACCGCGCGCATTAACCCCTCGCTGCCCTGCTGCCGCGCCTCGGGGAAAGGAGGCTGGTTATCCGTCATTGCCGGATCACTGGTGAGGAGAGGAGCTGACTCCAGTCCATGTCTCCTGCAGCTTCTGTTCTGCATTGTGCCGATCCCCGCTCACTCCTCCTGGAAGTGGATGGATATTTATAGTCTATTTCTTTCATTGCTGTTGACTAGCCAGTGACCTAATCATTTTTGTAGTCCAGGAAACCCCTTTAAGGCCACGTTCACACGTTCAGTATTTGACTTCAGTAGTTTTAAGCCAAAACCAGGAGACAAATACTGATGTAAAATACTGACCAAATACTGAAGGTGTGAACGCGGCCTTAAAGGTGACCTGCCGCTCGCGTGGTGCTGCCGGATCTCTCTGAAATGCCAAAGCCTTTTGTAGATACACATGCTTGTGGTTGACGTTGTTTGTGAAGCATGAATCACGGGAATGGTTTCCTTTAAATACCCTTTAGGACAAGTAGCAGACCTATTCCCTAAAAGAACATTAGGGAGGTCGCCGTCTCCTCTGTGCCAACATCTGCTGCTTCTTGTGTTTGTTTGTTTTTAATGCTAAGGATGTACAGTGGCGGGGATCCTACAGCCATAATGTACAGCCATTAAACCAGGAGACAAAAATAGAACGTCTTCCTAAAGTAACTGGGCAAGTGAGGCAGCGGAGAGAGAGAGAGTGAGGCCGGGAGCGGCGGCAGCGGAGAGAGAGAGAGTGAGGCCGGGAGCGGCAGCAGCAGAGAGAGAGAGGGAGGCCGGGAGCGGCAGCAGCAGAGAGAGAGAGGGAGGCCGGGAGCGGCAGCAGCAGAGAGAGAGAGGGAGGCCGGGAGCGGCAGCAGCAGAGAGAGAGAGGGAGGCCGGGAGCGGCAGCAGCAGAGAGAGAGAGGGAGGCCGGGAGCGGCAGCAGCAGAGAGAGAGAGGGAGGCCGGGAGCGGCAGCAGCAGAGAGAGAGAGGGAGGCCGGGAGCAGCAGCAGCAGAGAGAGAGAGGGAGGCCGGGAGCGGCAGCAGCAGAGAGAGAGAGAGGGAGGCCGGGAGCGGCAGCAGCAGAGAGAGAGTGAGGCCGGGAGCGGCGGCAGCAGAGAGAGAGGGAGGCCGGGAGCGGCGGCAGCAGAGAGAGAGAGTGAGGCCGGGAGCGGCAGCAGAGAGAGAGAGAGTGAGGCCGGGAGCGGCAGCAGAGAGAGAGAGAGGGAGGCCGGGAGCGGCAGCAGCAGAGAGAGAGAGGGAGGCCGGGAGCGGCAGCAGCAGAGAGAGAGAGGGAGGCCGGGAGCGGCAGCAGCAGAGAGAGAGAGGGAGGCCGGGAGCGGCAGCAGCAGAGAGAGAGGGAGGCCGGGAGCGGCAGCAGCAGAGAGAGAGAGAGGGAGGCCGGGAGCGGCGGCAGCAGAGAGAGAGAGGGAGGCCAGGAGCGGCAGCAGCAGAGAGAGAGAGGGAGGCCGGGAGCGGCGGCAGCAGAGAGAGAGAGGGAGGCCGGGAGCGGCAGCAGCAGAGAGAGAGGGAGGCCGGGAGCGGCAGCAGCAGAGAGAGAGAGAGGGAGGCCGGGAGCGGCGGCAGCAGAGAGAGAGAGGGAGGCCGGGAGCGGCAGCAGCAGAGAGAGAGAGGGAGGCCGGGAGCGGCGGCAGCAGAGAGAGAGAGGGAGGCCGGGAGCGGCAGCAGCAGAGAGAGAGTGAGGCCGGGAGCGGCGGTAGAGAGAGGGAGGCCGGGAGCGGCGGCAGCAGAGAGAGAGAGGGAGGCCGGGAGCGGCAGCAGCAGAGAGAGAGTGAGGCCGGGAGCGGCGGCAGCAGAGAGAGAGGGAGGGAGGCCGGGAGCAGCAGAGAGAGAGGGAGGCCGGGAGCGGCGGCAGCAGAGAGAGAGAGGGAGGCCGGGAGCGGCGGCAGCAGAGAGAGAGAGGGAGGCCGGGAGCGGCAGCAGCAGAGAGAGAGAGGGAGGCCGGGAGCGGCAGCAGCAGAGAGAGAGAGGGAGGCCGGGAGCGGCAGCAGCAGAGAGAGAGAGGGAGGCCGGGAGCGGCGGCAGAGAGAGAGAGGGAGGCCGGGAGCGGCAGCAGAGAGAGAGGGAGGCCGGGAGCGGCAGCAGAGAGAGAGAGAGTGAGGCCGGGAGCGGCGGCAGCAGAGAGAGAGAGAGAGGGAGGGAGGCCGGGAGCGGCAGCAGCAGAGAGAGAGAGTGAGGCCGGGAGCGGCAGAGAGAGAGGGAGGCCGGGAGCAGCAGAGAGAGAGGGAGGCCGGGAGCGGCGGCAGCAGAGAGAGGGAGGCCGGGAGCGGCAGCAGAGAGAGAGAGGGAGGGAGGCCGGGAGCGGCGGCAGCAGAGAGAGAGAGAGGGAGGGAGGCCGGGAGCGGCGGCAGCAGAGAGAGAGAGGGAGGCCGGGAGCGGCAGCAGCAGCAGAGAGAGAGGGAGGCCAGGAGCGGCAGCAGCAGCAGAGAGGGAGGCCAGGAGCGGCAGAGAGAGAGAGGGAGGGAGGCTGGGAGCAGCGGCAGCAGAGAGGGAGGGAGGCCGGGAGCGGCAGCAGAAGAGAGAGGGAGGCCGGGAGCGGCGGCAGCAGCAGAGAGGGAGGCCAGGAGCGGCGGCAGGAGAGAGGGAGGGAGGCCAGGAGCGGTGGCAGCAGCAGAGAGGGAGGCCGGGAGCGGCAGCAGCAAAGAGAGAGAGGGAGGCCGGGAGCGGCGGCAGCAGAGAGGGAGGGAGGCCGGGAGCGGCAGCAGAGAGGGAGGGAGGCCGGGAGCGGCAGCAGCAAAGAGAGAGAGGGAGGCTGGGAGCGGCAGCAGAGAGGGAGAGGGAGGCCGGGAGCGGCAGCAGCAGCAGAGAGAGAGGGAGGCCAGGAGCGGCAGCAGCAGCAGAGAGGGAGGCCAGGAGCGGCAGAGAGAGAGAGGGAGGGAGGCTGGGAGCAGCGGCAGCAGAGAGAGGGAGGGAGGCCGGGAGCGGCAGCAGAAGAGAGAGGGAGGCCGGGAGCGGCGGCAGCAGCAGAGAGGGAGGCCAGGAGCGGCGGCAGGAGAGAGGGAGGGAGGCCAGGAGCGGTGGCAGCAGCAGAGAGGGAGGCCGGGAGCGGCAGCAGCAAAGAGAGAGAGGGAGGCCGGGAGCGGCGGCAGCAGAGAGGGAGGGAGGCCGGGAGCGGCAGCAGAGAGGGAGGGAGGCCGGGAGCGGCAGCAGCAAAGAGAGAGAGGGAGGCTGGGAGCGGCAGCAGAGAGGGAGGGAGGCCGGGAGCGGCGGCAGCAGAGAGAGAGAGGGAGGCCGGGAGCGGCGGCAGCAGAGAGAGGGAGGCCGGGAGCGGCGGCAGCAGAGAGAGAGAAGGAGGCCGGGAGCGGCAGCAGCAGAGAGAGAGAGGGAGGCCGGGAGCGGCAGCAGCAGAGAGAGAGAGGGAGGCCGGGAGCGGCAGCAGCAGAGAGAGAGAGGGAGGCCGGGAACGGCAGCAGCAGAGAGAGAGAGAGGGAGGCCAGGAGCGGCAGCAGCAGAAAGGGAGGCCGGGAGCGGCAGCTGCAGAGAGAGAGAGGGAGGCCGGGAGCGGCAGCAGAGAGAGAGAGAGGGAGGCCGGGAGCGGCAGCAGAGAGAGAGAGAGGGAGGCCGGGAGCGGCAGCAGAGAGGGAGGCCGGGAGTGGCAGCAGCAGAGAGGGAGGCCAGCAGCAGACCTATGACAACTCTGCTGTACCCGTCTGCTTCTGGGACCAGGAGGGAAGACAGTACACAACCGGGTAGTTCATTAGTCATTAGTCGTGGGCCAAGACCGCGACCAATCACCGATTTGTGCGGCACATTTAAATAGCTGCCGCGAGCAATTGGATGTCAGCGCCGCTCCCCGGTCCTCCCTTCACACCCTAGGCGCATGGATGTCAGCGGCGCTGCCTGTGCGGATACTTCCGCTGCGAGAACCCGGGACATGAGCCGGTGCTCGCAGTAGAAGTATCCCGACCCGCAGCGCCGCTCCCCGGTCCTCCTCGACACCCTAGCCGCTGATGTCCCCACAGTATCCGCATGGTGTTACAAAGGTCCGGACATTTGTGTTAAAAATCGCTGATTGGTCGCTGGCGCTGCCCGTGACCAATCACCGATTTGGCCGCCACATTTAAATATCGGCCGCGACCAATCACCGATCTTGGCTCCACATTTAAACACCGCTGTACTGATTGGTCGCGGATGCTATTTAAATGTGGCGCCAAAATCGGTGATTGGTCGCGGCCGATATTTAAATTTGGCGCCAAAATGTCCGGACCTTTGTAACACCACGCGGATACTGTGGGGACATCAGCGGCTAGGGTGTCAAGGGAGGACCGGGGAGCGGTGCTGCGGGTCGGGATACTTCTGCTGCGAGCAGTCGCTCATGTCCCGGCTTCTCGCAGCGGAAGTATCCGCACAGGCAGCGGCGCTCCCCGGTCCTCACCAATACGATTCGCTGATTGGTCGCGCTCTCCGCCCGCGACCAATCAGTGATCTTGGCGCTAAAGTTAAACAACGCTCTGCTGATTGGTCGCGGCCGCTGCCCGCGACCAATCACCGATTTGGGTGCCACATTTAAATAGCGGCCGCGACCAATCACCGATCTTGCCGCCACATTTAAACACTGCTGTGCTGATTGGTTGCGGACGCCAGCCGCGACCAATCAGCGAGCTTGGCGCCAAATTTAAACAACGCTCTGCTGATTGGTCGCGGACTCCAGCCGCGACCAATCAGCGAGATTGGCGCAAAATGTAAACAACGCTCTGCTGATTGGTCGAGGACGCCATTCGCGACCAATCAGCGAGATTGGCGCCAAATTTAAGCAACGCTCTGCTGATTGGTCGCGGATGACAGCCGACCGCGACCAATCAGCGAGATTAGCGCAAAATTTAAACAACGCTCTGCTGATTGGTTGCGGCCGCCAGCCGACTGCGACCAATCAGTGAGATTGGCGCCTAATTTAAACAGCGCTATGATCTCCCGACGGCAAGTGTGAACGGAGGACCGAGGAGCGGCGCCGCCGGTCAGGATGCTTCTGCTGCGAGCAGCCGCTCATTTCCCAGCTGCTCGCAGCGGAAGTACCCGCACAGGCAGCGCCGCTCCCCGGTCCTCACTAATACGACGCTGACTGGTTGCGGCCGCTGGCCCTGACCAATCATCGATATGGGCGGCAAATTTAAACCCCGCTCTGCTGATTGGTAACAGTGGCCGGCCCCGACCAATCAGCGATTTTGGTGGCAAATTGAAACACCGCTCTGCTGATTGGTCGCGGACGCCAGCCGCGACCAATCAGCGATTTTAGCGCAAAATTTAAACAACGCTCTGCTGATTGGTCGCGGATGCCAGCTGCGACCAATCAGAGAGATTGGCGCCAAATTTAAACAACGCTCTGCTGATTGGTCGCGGACAGCCGACGCGACCAATCAGCAAGATTGGCGCCAAATTTAAACAATGCTCTGCTAATTGGTCGCGGTCGCCGGCCGCGAACAATCAGCAGTATTGGCGCAAAATTGAAACCCCGCTCTGCTGATTGGTCGCGACCGCCGGGCGTGACCAATCAGCAATTTTGGTGCCAAATTTAAACAACGCCCTGCTGATTGGTCGCGGGTGCCGGCCTCGACCAATCAGTGATTTTGGTGCCAAATTTAAACAACGCTCTGCTGATTGGTCGCGGTTGCCGGCCTCGACCAATCAGTGATTTTGGCGCCAAATGTAAGCACCGCTCTGCTGCTTGCGCCCGGTCGGCCGCATACCTATTCTAGAATACCCGATGCGTTAGAATCGGGCCACCATCTAGTCTCACTCATATTTGTATTTTTTAAATGTGCATTTTTTTTTTATCTCCAAAGGTAAATATTCAGGTGCCAAAAAGCAGCAACTGTGGTTTTCGTTTGCAAGATGTGCTTTTTCATAGGGACATTTCCCACTTAACATACATGTTTTTTCTACCTACCCAACTCATTGTACGTAAATTAGCAAGGAGATTAAAAAAAGGGGGGTGGTCCAGGGGCGTACATAGGAATCATGGGGCCCCATAGCTCTAATTGGGCCCCCCCCCCAAAGAAAATGTAAATAATAGTCGGGGTCACCAAAGATCAGATCTCACAACTTTCCATCCTTTACATAGTAATTTTCCTCCTGCTGAAGTCCTAGATCCCTCTTTCATTGCCCCATAAAGTGTGATGCCAATAAAAGGGCTCCCCAAAACACAGTATGATACCCCCATGGTGAATTCCTCCACGTATGCAGTATAATGACCCTACTATACCCCACCTCAACTCCCAGGGCAAAGTATGCTGACCCCAACTGTCACGGGTGTGTCGCCACGAAGATCGTCACGATTACACAGCCTGACTTCTCGCAGCTGAGGTTTTGGTGCTTTGTGTTTTTCGGCAGTGAGGGAGTTAACTCTCTCTCTCTCTGTGCTAGACGAGGTCCAGCCTCGCCCAGCTGCAATCAGTGCTGCTGTAGTGGGACTCCTTCAAATGCCTGCCGGTCTGTTGGGGAAGTGTCGGTGAAAGCATTTCATGCAGACTAACAGAGTGGATCGTGGTATTTGGAGTTTCAGAGCTAAGTGTATTCGGAGTGTTTTTTCCCTTCCTTGCTTTATCATTTATCTCCTTTCCCGTTGGTGTTCCCTCTGTTGTAGTTGTGTAGTTTTTGTATGCAAGGTGGTTTTGGTTTTACCCTTGTACTGTCTCGTTCGTGTAAGTACTGAGTGTTGGCATATTATTGTGATCGGGGTCCTTCTCAGGACTAGATTACTTAGGTGCAGGGATCCTCAGGAGGTAGGGGTTACGCTGGCGGCCTGGACCTCTGTACCTTTAACAGTACCTCCAGGTAGAGGGATTAGTCAGGGCCCCAGCTTAGGGTCAGCTTAGGCCCCCTACCTCCAGTACACAGAGACAGCGTGACACCAACACAGTATGATCCCCCAACTGTGAGCTGCTAGAGAGGATGGTACATAATAAGGGAGGGTGTTATACATAATAAAAGAGGAAACTATATAACTAAGGATGGCGCTATACATAATAAGTGAGTACACTATATACTAAGGGACTGTGCTATACATAATAAGGCTGCATTCCTGCATCTGTGTGCAGTGTCGGTGTGCTGCCCTGTTTTACTGATGCATTGAACATGTCCTATTCTAATCCTCAAAATCGGATCAGAACAGGACATTCTCTGACCCTCTTAGATCTCATTCTCAGATCCGTGATTTTCATGGATGTGTGAATGGATCTATAAAACTGTACGAGTCCGTGGACCATCCGATAAAAAGATCTGGCAGCACACAGACATTTCACACAAATGTGAGAATGTGGCCTAAGGGATTTTACAGATAACGTTATCACTCCAAGTCACACAGTGCAGATACAGAACAATATTTGCATCCAGGCACTTACCGCTGACGTCTCATCTGATCAGAGTCGGTTTCTGCTGCTTCTTCTCCATCTGGTCAGACCTTCATGTCGACATCTCCCAGCCACGACTCATCTTGTCACGATGATCTCCAGCCTAGAAAATAACAAGGTCACATATTGTATGTATACACGTGTCTCCCCCGCTCTGCGTCCTCGAATACAGATATGTAACCCCACCATTAATATACTATTAGCCACTTAGTAATCAAAATATAAAGTGATAAGCAGCACTGTGCCCCCCATTAACTATAATCTGCACCGGCCAATAATATAAATTGTTCAGTCTCTGTGACTCTCCCCAATTAACTGTAAGGCTATGTGCACACGGAAAACATACAAGGCTTCACAGTACAAGCAAAGTGAAACCCCCATCATTGCTCTGTCCCACGCCGCCCCATCATTGCTCTGTCCCACGCAGCCCCATCATTGCTCCCCTGCAACAGGTGCGTGCTGCATGATGACGTCATCAAGCTGCATGCGCCTGGGTCAGAGAGGAAGCAGAGGACGAACCCTCCAGCTCAGCTGCTGTTCTCCTCCTGACAGCGGCAGAGTTCCAGGGATCGCTCACTGACCGCCACGTGCAGGGAGCAGCTGCACCTTGCGGGCCCCTTGGTGCAGCTGCATGGTGGGGACCCGGCGCCGCTGCATCAGCAGCGGTATGTCCACCCCTGGACTACTATGGGCCCCCCCGGCTCACGGGCCTCATAGCAGTTGCGTGGTCTGCCGCCATTGGCGGTACGCCACTGTCCTTAACATATTTCCCAGGAAAATCCATTTTGGATTAGTTTTTGTATGTTTTATTGTGAGTCCGTAAAAGTGGACAACGTTGTTGACAGCAGTGACCTGGGAGACAGAAATGCTTCCCGGGGTCTTCCCCATGCTGTTTCCATGTCATTTGATGACTGTTCCCATCGATTTGGGCAATTTTTAGGCCCTCTGCAGACCACCAGGGGGAGCCGCCTGAAAAATGCTCGAGTTTCCCATAGACTTACATTGGGCTCGTTGCTCGGGTCGAGCACCCGAGTATTCCAATTTGCTCTACCTGACCAACGAGTACCCGAGAATTTTAGTGCTCGCTCATCACTAATTACCACCACATAGTGACCGAATAATACCACATACAAGGGAGAAATACCACCACACCATGACCAGACCACATATTACCACCACATAGTGACTGAATAATACCACATACAAGGGAGAAATACCACCACACCGTGACCAGACCAGATATTAACAGCATATAGCATTCAAATAATTCCCCATCATTTCTCTCCCCCACCTCCTCCTTCATTGCTCCCTCTCATCCCCATCATTGCTCTCCCCCACCTTCTCCATCATTGTCATATCTCCCCCACCTCCTCCATAATTGTCATATCTCCTCCATTATTGCCATTGCTCTCCCTCTTCTCCCCCCACCTCCTCCAGCACCATTGCTCTCCCTCTTCTCCCCCCACCTCCTTCATCACCATTGCTCTCCCTCTTCTCTCCTCACCTCCTCCTTCACCATTGCTCTCCCTCTTCTCTCCTCACCTCCTCCTTCACCATTGCTCTCCCTCTTCTCTCCTCACCTCCTCCTTCACCATTGCTCTCCCTCTTCTCCCCCCACCTCCTCCTTCACCATTGCTCTCCCTCTTCTCCCCCCACCTCCTCCTTCACCATTGCTCTCCCTCTTCTCCCCCCACCTCCTCCTTCACCATTGCTCTCCCTCTTCTCCCCCCACCTCCTCCTTCACCATTGCTCTCCCTCTTCTCCCCCCACCTCCTCCTTCACCATTGCTCTCCCTCTTCTCCCCCCACCTCCTCCTTCACCATTGCTCTCCCTCTTCTCCCCCCACCTCCTCCTTCACCATTGCTCTCCCTCTTCTCCCCCCACCTCCTCCTTCACCATTGCTCTCCCTCTTCTCCCCCCACCTCCTCCTTCACCATTGCTCTCCCTCTTCTCCCCCCACCTCCTCCTTCACCATTGCTCTCCCTCTTCTCCCCCCACCTCCTCCTTCACCATTGCTCTCCCTCTTCTCCCCCCACCTCCTCCTTCACCATTGCTCTCCCTCTTCTCCCCCACCTCCTCCTTCACCATTGCTCTCCCTCTTCTCCCCCCACCTCCTCCTTCACCATTGCTCTCCCTCTTCTCCCCCCACCTCCTCCTTCACCATTGCTCTCCCTCTTCTCCCCCCACCTCCTCCTTCACCATTGCTCTCCCTCTTCTCCCCCCACCTCCTCCTTCACCATTGCTCTCCCTCTTCTCCCCCCACCTCCTCCTTCACCATTGCTCTCCCTCTTCTCCCCCCACCTCCTCCTTCACCATTGCTCTCCCTCATCTCCCCCCACCTCCTCCAGCACTATTGCTCTCCCTCTTCTTCCCCCACCTCCTCCAGCAACATTGCTCTCCCTCATCTCCCCCCACCTCCTCCTTCACCATTGCTCTCCCTCATCTCCCCCCACCACCACCATTGCTCTCCCTCATCTCCCCCCACCACCACCATTGCTCTCCCTCATCTCCCCCCACCTTCTCCATCACCATTGCTGTCCCCATTTCGCCCCATCTCCAGTCCAGTGTATTAGTTAAAAAACAATACTTACCTCTCAGCACGCTCCCCTGCAGCACTGTGCTCTGCCCCCGCCCGGCATCTTTCTCCCTGACACAGGCTTGCGCTGCATGATGACATCATCAAGCAGCGCTAGCCTGTGTGAGGGAGGAAGCACCGGGCGGGAAGCAGAGGTGAGGACGGATCGTTGCAGCTCCGCTGCCACTGTCCTCCTGTCGGCAGCGGAGCTGGAGGGATCGCTCCCTGCCCGGCGCACAGGATTAGGGCAATCTGGCCATCAGCAGCACTGCAAGGGCCCTCCAGACCCTCCGGGCCCTTGCAGTGCGGAGCACCGGTGGCCATGTTAACCTGCTCGGTGGTCCGCTGAGGACCCGGGCCCACCGGAGAATTCTCCAGTGTCACGGTGCCTCAGTCCGACCCTGACAGTAACCATGCCATGAGCTGCACTCTGTTTAAAGGGGTTGTCCAGTCTAAATCTACAAGTGTGCTGTGACTCTATGAGGCTACAGATATGTGACTTCTTACATTGCGCACACTGTGAGGTTTCACCATTGCCCATATCGGCGAGTATGCAATTTACATGCACTTGGCCACATTCCAACTGCGCGGCCTCATGCAATACAAGTGTATTGAGAGAGACTGTAAACAGTCTAGTCGGAATGTGGCCAGGTGTATGCAAATCGCATACTTGAGGTCACATGACAACCCGCTGCCCGCACTTGAGAGTCCTGACAGTGTGCTGTGCATGCAATGTGAGGATTTACAAGTCTGCGGTAATATAATCACTGCAGACTTGTAGTTTAAGACTAGACAATCCCTTTAATTGTTTCATAATTAGCAGCTTATTTGTATAAAATTATTAAAGGGGTTGTGTGGGCTTGGGATAAAAGTCTGCAGTCACTCTATGTGACTGCAGACTGGTAAATCATGACAGGGTGCGGTGCAACTGCTGTCATGAGTCCCCAGCATCACTTATGTGATCGGGCAGTCATTTGACCACTAGTGTTCTATTAACCCTTTCGGCAAGCATACTCGGGTGCTCGCCGAGTATCGTCAACGTGCTCGGGCGTTATGTTTTAGTCACTCCGTGCACATGATTTGCGACTGTTTGACAGCTTTAATACATGTGAGGAACGCCTAAGAAACAGGCATTCCTCACATGTATGAAAGCTGTCAAACAGTCAAAAATCATGCACACGGCATGACTCAAACATAACACCCGAGCACGCTGAAGATACTCGGAAAACACTCGAGCATGCTCGCTCATCACTAGTGACCACACGTTTGCTATTTGCACATGTCGACTAGTTACGTTTGGCTTCTCTCAATAGAAGAGAATTGAGACAAGCCGAGTGTAGTCAACACATGCAAATAGCAAACGTGTTCACATGACTGGCCGATCAGATAAGTGATGTTGGGGACTCATGGGCAATTATTACTGTACATTTACACTGTAACTGCGCCCCTGCACTGACTGAAAATGGGCTTTAAGGGCTCTTTCACACGTCAGTATCTCCAGTAAGTGTGGGGACAGATTCCACACGTACTGGAGACACTGACACACGCAGACCCATTCAAATGAATGGGTTTGTGCACATGTCAGGGTGTTTCCATAGACCGTGTGTCCATGTGCAAAACACGCTGACATGTTCGTTCTTTGCACACTGCACTGATGACATCCGTGTGTCATCCGTGTGACACGTACCGGTGCCTGGGAATCAGTGTAAAGTTAGCGCTGTTCCCAAGCGCCGGGTGCTGAACGCTGTCCTCATCATGGTTCCCTGCCGGCGCTGCGATCAGCTCCAGCAGGGGATAATGTTGACAGTTGTATCTAGCCCCTGCTGTGTCCAGCAAGTGTAAAAGTAAGAATAAAATAAAAAAAAATCCTTATACTCGCCTATCTGAAGTTGGAAAAATCTGTAATCCATCTGACCGACAGGCGACCGCACACACCAAGGAGCAGAGCAGAATGACTCGCTGCAGCGAGCTGGACTCTGACCTGCTCTGATCTCACTGAGTGACAGGATGCCTGGTCAGGTACAGTAGTGGTCGGGCTAAATAGGAGCAGTCGACGTGGAGCGGGGGCGACATACCGAACCTAGGGTACCAACCTCCGCTGACAGGAAGGGAATTGTGAAGGGCAAAACTAGTCCCCATCTCCCCTCATTTCTGCTCTTTTTTTTTAAATCACTGTTTTTCTGTGCAAATGTGTGCATTTCTGTCTTTACTAGATGGTGGCCCGATTCTAAAGCATCGGGTATTCTAGCATATGTCTCCCGACCCTCCTTTATAATGCCCCATGCAGGAAGTCACATCCCCCGTATATAATTCCCCATGCATATAATGCCCCATGCAGGATGTCACATCCCCCGTATATAATGCCCCATGCAGGATGTCACATCCCCCGTATATAATGCCCCATGCAGGATGTCACATCCCCCCTATATAATGCCCCATGCAGGAAGTCACATCCCACTATAGTGCTCCATGCAGGATGTCACATCCCCCCCCCCCCCCTATATAATACCCCATTGAGGATGTCACCTCTCCCCCCCCCCCCCATATAATGCCCCATGTAGGATGTCACCTCTCCCCCCCCCCCCCCATATAATGCCCCATGTAGGATGTCACCTCTCCCCCATATAATGCCCCATGCAGGATGTCACCTCTCCCCCCCCCCATATAATGCCCCATGCAGGATGTCACATCCCCCCCTATATAATACCCCATGCAGGATGTCACCTCTCGCCCCATGCAGGCTGTCACATCCCCCCTATATAATACCCCATGCAGGTCCCCTATGGCCCCATACAAAAAAAAAAAAAAATCCAATACTCACCTCACTTCTCAGCTGCTGCTCCGAACTCCAGCGTAGCGGGCATCTTCACGCTGTGCGCTGTGATCGGTCAGGAGAGAGCGCGGTGTAAAGACGTCACCGCGCCCTCTGACCTGAGACGTCACAGAGCATCAGCGGAAGACACAGGAGCTGCTGCGCAGGCACGGGGAGGGGTAAGTATGACGCTGGGTGCCGGGGTCCTGATCGAGCGGGGGGAGGGACGGGAGAGGAGGGGAGGGGAGGGGTAAGTATGACGCCGGGGTCCTGATTGAGCGGGGGGAGGGACGGGGAGGGGTAAGTATGACGCCGGGGTCCTGATCGAGCGGGGAGGAGGGACTGGAGGAGAGGAGAGGAGGGGAAAGGAAAGGAGGGGAGGGGCGTCACACTTGTCCTAGGGAGATAAGCGGCTGTAGCCGCTGATCTTCCGACAATAGCCGCATGTAGGTCAGCGGCGCCTGTGGTCGGGGGACTTATGCTGCGAGCAGCCGGTTGCATCTCCCGGCTGCATCGCCGCTGACCTCCGTGCCTCACATGAGCCGCTAATGGCTGCCATGTTTTTCTGAAATGCCGCGTCGCTGA
This sequence comes from Phyllobates terribilis, assembly GCF_046119375.1. Taxonomy (NCBI): domain Eukaryota; kingdom Metazoa; phylum Chordata; class Amphibia; order Anura; family Dendrobatidae; genus Phyllobates; species Phyllobates terribilis. The sequence continues at coordinate 358,422,148 of NW_027362767.1, forward strand.
TTGGTCCCGGCCGCGGCCAATCAGCGACCCGGGATTTCCAGGACAGACAGACGGGATAAGACAATTATATAGATAGATGTATTGGGGTTTTAAATTAACTAATGAAATAATTTTTTAAGGTCTTTTTTTGTTATGGTTTACAAGAATAAGGGCCTCATAGGTTGATCGCTTTGTTTGTTGATTGAGGGGGCTATGTGGGGGCTCATACTGTGTATAGGGGGATGTCAGCATACTTAATTGTGCTCAATATTAAGTCCTACAATTAATATAAAAAAATCATTATAATTAATATTGAGTAAAATTAATTTCAGCCTATTCATTCAGCCTCCACAACAGTCACTGTTTCTCACGTGGCCGTTTGGGAAAATTACTCTCCCACCCCTGCTCTATTATGTATAGTGCTGTGTTATGTATAATGCTGTACATAAGGGAAAAATTCTCTGTCATTTTCCATCTACCTATGTGTACCAGAGCACCTGTGTGTTACAGGATCTATCAAAGAGGATCATGTGACATGTCACGTGACACATCGGGTACCTGGGGGGGCCAACACCTTCTAAACTGCTCGGGGCCCTGGCTACTCTTAATCCACCTCTGCTTATGACTGTCCGATTAACCTGACCCCCGCAGCTAAACTACCGAAGTCCAGACTGTATAATCTTTCTGGCCCTGGGAGACAAGCCGTGAAGGATTTCATTGGGGAAAGTCTGGAGAAGGGACATATCAGATCCTCATCTTCGCATGTGGCGGCAGGGTTCTTTTTTGTGAAGAAAAAAGATGGCGGTCTACGTCCCTGTTTAGATTTCCGTGAATTAAATCAAATTACCATCCATGATCCATACCCTCTTCCTCGGATTCCTGATTTGTTCAGCCAGGTTGTGGGAGCTAAGGTATTCTCCAAGTTGGATTTAAGGGGAGCCTACAATCTGGTCAGAGAAGGGGACGAATGGAAGACAGCGTTCAATACCCCGGAAGGACATTTCGTGAGTCTGGTTATCCCTTTTGGTTTGACCAATGCACCTGCGGTATTCGAGCATTTCATAAATGACATTTTTCATCGTTTGTGGTGGTCTATCTAGATGATATTTTGGTTTATTCACCTGATTTTGAGACACATCGGGGGCATGTTAAGCAGGTGCTCCAGATATTAAGGGATAACAAACTTTATGCCAAACTAGAAAAATGTGTTTTCTCTGTTCAGGAGGTGCAGTTTTTGTGGTACTTGTCATCTTCAGGTTTTCAGATGGATCCAGAGAAGATCCGTGCAGTTCTTGACTGGGAACATCCCGATAACCTGAAGGCTCTACAACGTTTTCTGGGCTTTACTAATTTTCACAGGAAATTCATCCAAAATTACTCTGTTATAGTGAAACATCTTACTGACATGACTAAGAATGGGTCTGATTTTTCCAAATGGTCAGATGCTTCCCTCCAGGCTTTTTTTGCGGGGGCATTTATGCATATAGCATTTATGCATACTTTATCGAAGCGCCATAGTTTATCAAAGTGCCACGGCAGTTAGATATGGCGGTTCTAATATTCATCTTTCTTCTCTTACAGGTATATATATCTCACTTCTCTGCTACGGATTATCCCTTCTGAAATCTGCATTGTATCTCCATGTTACTTGCAATGCTCTGCAGCTAATCACTGGTATATATATCTCATTCATCTACGTTGTTTAATCCATGATACTTTAAGGTCATCACACTTACTTTAACAGTTTATGATCCATGTTGAGTTGCCAGTCTGTGTCTGTTTTTTTTCTGCAGTTTTATTGTCTCCTGTTGTCTTAAGCTAGTTGATTGATTGCTAACGAGTTAAATCTGTGTAGATCTAAGCAGATACGTCCCTATATATTGAGACATATTCAAGGGGCAGCATTTATGCAGGGGCATTTATGCATATGGCATTTATGCATATTTTATCGAAGTGCCACGACATTTAGATATGGCAGTTGGACAGGGCAGGAGACTGGTAAGACATGCAAGACAATTAAACAAACATGCTTCCAGGTCATCTGTTTTGCAAACAATGTTCACCATTTTTATTTGTGCCATTTACGTTCTGGCTGCTACAATCATCCACATTCACCGTTCTCCCACAAATTCTGCACACTTCATCCATATTAACCCCTCTCTTCTCCTATGTACAGCTGTCATGCTCTCTTCACAATGTTATACCACACAGATCCATTCATTCCCACCATGCAGCACAGGAAACTCTCTCACAAATCACTCAACCATCTGCTCACTCTCCGTATCTTCCTCCTTAGTCGCTGGTGATATTTCTCCTAATCCAGTACCCTCCAGTAACAATAACACTTACCCTTTCCCTGTTACATTCAGAAACCCTGCTAATCTTATTAATATTCCTTGTGTGCCTTCTGTCTCTTTCAACTGTGCCCTTTGGAATGTGTGCTCAGCATGTAATGAACTCTCTTACATCCATGACTTTTTCCTCTCTAATTCCCTCAACCTTCTGGCTCTCACCGAAACCTGGATCCAGCAGTCAGACACCACCGCCGCTGCAGCTCTCTCCTATGGTGGCCTACACTTCTCTCATACCCGGAGACCTGACAACAGATCAGGTGGAGGTGTTGGTCTGCTTCTTTCAACAAAATGTACTTTTCAGGTTATCCCCACAGTACCCTCCCTTATCTTCCCTTCTTTTGAGGCCCACACAGTCTGACTCTACCAGCCCTTCTCCCTGCGAGTGGCGGTTGTCTATCGCCCTCCAGGTCCCTCCCGTCAGTTCCTGGATCACTTTGCTGCCTGGTTTCCAAATTTTCTATCCTGCGACATCCCCACGATAATCATGGGAGATTTTAACATCCCAATTGGCGATTCTCTTTCCCTATCTGCCGCTCATCTTTTATCACTAACCTCCTCCTTCGGCCTTTCACAGCCTGCTAATTCTCCTACACATGAAGACGGGAATACATTGGACCTGATCTTCTCCCGGCTTTGCTCAGTACATGACTTTACTAACTTTCCCCTTCCACTCTGGGACCATAATCTTCTTTCATTCTCTTTCAAGAACTGTGACTCTACTCAAGACCCCCCCCCCCCCACTTTCCACACTTATAGAAATATACGTGCCATTAACACCCAGAAATTTATTAAAAAGTTGCAATCATTGGCCCCTATCTCCTCCCTCTCATGTCCCGACTCTGCATTGAAGCATTATAACGAAATATTGCTATGCTCCCTGGATGAAGTCGCACCTCCTACACAATGAACAATTCGGCATAGACGGCGATGACCCTGGCACACGCCTCAAACACGTCTTCTCCAGCGGTGCCCCAGGTGCGCTGAACGGCTGTGGAGAAAGTCTAATCTGCCCAAAGATTTTCTCCATTATAAATTTATGCTGAAAACATATAACTCTGCCCTTCACCTCTCCACACAAACCTACAGTACTTTAACAACCCCATAATCTCACTTTCCAATAATCCTATACGCCTCTTTGACACGTTTCATTCTCTTCAATCAAATTATTTCAAAGAAAAATTTGACCATATCCGACAGGAAATTTTCTCCAAATCCCCAAATGTTATGCATGCTCTCCCCCCACATTGTATCTTGCTCACTTTCTGACTTCGAACCAATCACTGAAGATGAAGTGATCAGGCTCCTTGTATCTTCTCACCCTACCACCTGCACCAGTGACCCTATTCCCTCACATCTCCTTTAGTCCCTTTCTCCAGCTGTCACCACTCACCTAACTAAAATTTTCAACCTCTCCCTCTCATCTGGTATCTTTCCCTCTTCTTTTAAACACGCCAGCATACATCCATTACTTAAAAAACCATCCCTTGACCAGAACTGCACGGCCAACTACAGACCTGTTTCCAATCTTCCATTTATCTCTAAACTCCTGGAACGCCTGGTCCATTCCCGTCTAATCCGCTATCTCTCAGACAACTCTCTTCTTGACCCTCTATAATCTGGTTTCCGCTCTTTACATTCTACTGAAACTGCCCTCACTAAAGTGATCTACTAACAGCTAAATCTAATGGTCACTACTCCCTGCTGATTCTCCTGGATCTCTCTGCAGCATTCGACACTGTGGATCACCAGCTCCTCCTCACTATGCTCTGCACTATTGGCCTCAAGGACACTGTTCTCTCCTGGTTCTCCTCCTGTCTCTCTGACCGCTCCTTCTGTGTCTTTTGCCGGCTCCTCCTCCTCTCTCCTTCCCCTTACTGTCGGGGTTCCTCAAGGATCAGTCCTAGGCCCCCTTCTTTTCTCCCTATACACCGCTCCTATTGGACAAACAATCACCAGATTCGGTTTTCAGTACCATCTCTATGCTGATGACACCCAGTTATACACCTCTGCTCCGGACATCACCCCTGCATTACTACAAAAGACCAGTGATTGTCTTTCTGCTGTGTGTAACATTATGTCCTCCCTCTGTCTAAAACTGAATCTGTCAAAAACTGAACTACTCGTGTTTCCTCCCTCCACTAACCTACCTGTGCCCGATATTGCCATTTCCGTTTGTGGCTCAACCATTACTCCCCAGCAACAAGCCCGCTGTCTTGGGGTCATTTTTGATTCAGATCTTTCCTTCACTCCTCACATCAAATCACTCGCTCGTTCATGTCATCTACACCTCAAAAACATCTCAAGAATCAGGACTTTTCTCGCCTTTGACTCGGCAAAAACTCTTACTGTAGCTCTTATTAATTCTCGTCTTGAATATTGTAACTCTCTACTAATCAGTCTCCCTCTTACTAAACTCTCTCCTCTCCAATCCGTCCTTAACGCAGCAGCCAGGATCATATTCCTCGCCAACCGCTACACTGATGCCTCTTCCCTGTGCCAGTCATTGCACTGGTTGCCCATCCAATATAGAGTTCAATTTAAACTTATCATGCTTACCCACAAAGCGCTCCATGCTTCAGTAGCCCCCTAATCTCCTCCCTTGTCTCAGTCTACCACCCTACATGTACCCTCCGTTCTGTCAATGACTTAAAACTAAAATCCTCCATAATCCGAACTTCCCACTCCCGTCTCCAAGATTTCTTGCGTGCTGCGCCAATTCTTTGGAATGCAATACCCAGGACAGTTCGATTAATTAATTAATACCCACAGTTTCAAGCGGACTCTAAAAACCCATTTCTTTAGACTGGCGTATCGCCTCAACACACTATCTGTCCGTCCCAGTTTTCCCCCATATTAAAATCTTCTTCAATTTCAGGTTGATACCATCCATGCACTTAATAGCCTCGGTCAGGACTGTACACATACTGGCTGGCGACCAGTCCATGTATTATTATTTATCCTATTTAGTACATCAAGGCTGCATTATACAATATATGTACATTTTACCTTTTGTGTCTCCCCCATTTCCTCATAGACTGTAAGCTTGCGAGCAGGGCCCTCACTCCTTTTGATTTGAGATATGCTTATTCTGTATTGTTTGTATAAGACCCCCCTAAAATTGTAAAGTGCTGCGGAATATGTTGGCGCTATAAAAATAAAAATTATTATTATTATTATTTTCTTCCTTAAAGAATAATTTTACCACCTGCACCTATACTCAGTCAACCCGTTGTTTCTCAACCCTTTACTGTGGAGGTCGATGCTTCGGATGTCGGGGCTGGGGCTGTGTTGTCTCAGGGTTCCTTGGTAAATGGCGTCCATGCGCCTTCTTTTAAAAAAAAATTGTCTTCGGCTGAGAGAAATTATGGCGTGTGTAATAGGGAACTTTTGGCGATCAAATAGGTGTTTGAGGAATGGCGACATTGGTTGGAGGGGGCTGTCCATCCTATTACTGTTATTACTGACCATAAGAACCTGTCATATCTCTAGTCAGCTAAACGTCTCAACCCTAGGCAAGCCAGATGGTCCCTGTTTTTTACTAGGTTCAATTTTGTTGTCACTTTTCGTCCAGGGGTCAAAAATGTGAAGGCTGATGCTTTGTCCCGGAGCTTCCCTGGTGGTGGGGACAATGAGAACCCTGCCCCAATATTACAGAAAGGGGTAGTCATTTCGGCTCTTTATCCTGAATTGGAGGGTGAGGTGTTGGAGGCTCAGAGGGACGCACCTGCCTCCTGCCCTTCAGGAAAGTTATTTGTACCATCTGATCTGCACCGCAAAGTAATCAAGGAACATCATAACTCTGTGGTAAGGCAACTGCGGACCTTCTCTCTCGTCGTTTTTGTGGCCGGGGTTGCATCGGGATGTGATTGAACATGTAGCTGCTTGTAGTATTTGCGCGCGTTCTAAGGTTTCGCATACCCGTCCATCTGGTACTCTTCTTCCGCTACCTATCCCTTGTAGGCCATGGACACACTTGTCCATGGATTATATTACTGACCTACCGGTTTCTGCAGGCAAAACGGTGGTTTTGGTCGTAGTAGATAGGTTCAGTAAAATGGTTCACTTTGTCGCATTACCTGCACTTCCCAATGCCAAGACACTTGCTCAGATGTTCATAAATGAGATTATGAAGCTGCACGGGGTTCCCTCCGATGTGGTGTCCGATCAGGGGACCCAGTCTGTTTCCAAGTTATGGAAGGCATTCTGTTCTCGACTGGGGATGCAGCTGTCCTTTTCCTCTGCCTTCCACCCTCAGCCGAATGGTCAGACTGAGCGTGTCAATCAGAACTTGGAGACATACCTCAGGTTTTTCGTCTCCAAAAATCAGGAGGATTGGGCATCCTACTTAACGCTGGCAGAATTTGCCATCAATAATCATCGTCAAGAATCCACTGGCAGGTCACCGTTCTTCGGTGCATACAGTTATCATCCACAGTTTGGTACCTTCAGTGGGGGAGGAGCTTCAGGAGTTCCTGAGGATGAACGGTTTGCTTTGTCGCTCTCCTCGGTATGACAGGGTGTTCTGTGTAATTTAAAGACCATGGGAGACAGGTATAAACATATGGCTGACAAAAAACACTTGCCAGGTCCGGACCTGAATGTGAATGACTTTGTGTGGTTGTCTACCAGGAATATAAGATTGACAGTTCCTTCTTGGAAGCTGGGACCTAAGTTTATTGGTCCCTATAAAATAACCGCCGTCATTAACCCAGCTGCGTTTCGTCTTGAACTTCCTTGCGCCCTTAAGGTCCAGAATGTGTTCCACAGGTCCTTACTAGTGTTGAGCGAGCACTAAAATGCTCGGGTGCTCGAAGCTCGGGCCGAGCTCACCGTGATACTCGGGTGCTCGACCCGAGCAACGAGCCCAATGTTAGTCTATGGGAGACCCGAGCATTTTTGCGGCGGCACCCCCGGCAGTCTGTAGAAAGCCTAAAAAGTGGCCAAAACGATAGTGACAGTGCTCAAATGACATGGGGACAGCATGGGGATCGCCCCAGGAAGCATTTCTGACCCCCAGGTCACTGCTGTCAACAACGTGGTCAGAGGTATTAAGCCACTTTTACGGGCTCACAATAAAACGTTCAAAAACTAAACTGAAGCTGCTTTCCTGTGAAATATGTTAAGGAACATCCTTTCCATGGTAAAGACTTGTGTATAAGGTAAAATAAATAACCAAAAACAAAAATACTCCTCCACACCTTGGGCTATGTTCACAAGTAGCATTTATTATGCATTTTTGCTCTTTTGTATTGCTTTCAACCATGAAAAATGCATTCACCGGAAAATGTCATTTTAACATTTTACAACCTTATCTGGCCATGTGCTGTGTGCCACATGCATACAGTGCTGAAAAGACATGGGAACAGCATGGGGAAGACCCCTGGAAGCATCTGACACCCAGGTCACTGCCTAAAAGTGTGCCCATCAGAAGTGATCCTTGCCGCATCAGAAGATGCAGACTTGCAACTATCCCAGGGCAGTGTTCAATTGTACCTCCCCCATTCCTTGCAATGCAAGCGCAAGTATGCAGCCTGCCACCCACCCACCCCCAGGCTGCAATACCATACTTCTTGCTTGCTTGCTTGCACTTGAAATTGGGCCTTTTAGGCATGTGGAGGCGGAATCTGGCCACCACGTCATGGCTGCGTTGGCGGCCTGGTATCCATACTCAGTCCCCGGCAGCCGGGGGTCCACACTTGGTCCCCAGCCGCCCCGCAGCCGGGTGCCCACACACGGTCCCCAGCCGCCTGGGGGCGGCCGGGTGTCCATTAATTGTCCCCAGCCGCCCCTATTTGTCCCCGTGCGCCTTATACACAAGCGCGCATACCAAAACTTTACCTGTGCCCTCCCCAGTGCATTTAGTGGGAAGGACAGCCTAACCACAAACACGTGGACAAGTGAATGTGGCCAGGGATGGTCCATCTCACTGATGCCTTCACACTGGGTTATTATTGTGGAAGCCGGGACACAGTTGGACACTGATATGCAACACGTCCTCCAGACATAGAGGATTGCAGATTCTGGGTCAATCAGGCTTCAACACAAAGTTCAGAAAGTAGACAGCAGCAGTGGTCGGCCTCCTACACAACGAGTAAATTATTCATGATCATGGGGCCATCCATCGCCTTAGCTTTCTGCTCCTTGGAATGTAAGCGCTTGTATGTAGTAGCGGCTAGGCCTGAGGTGGTCAGCGTTTTGGCGCATATCCTACCTCCTCCGAGGATTGCTGGATGTTTTCCTGCTACTATCCCAGTTCTATGACTCCCGTTAAAACAAGGCTTCAGGTGATGAATGATGGATGAGGTGGTGGCAAAGGAGAAAGAGCAGGAGGAACAGGGACCATTCACATCAATATCAGGCCAGTCAACCACACATGTCTTGTAGGATATGTTTCTGTACCAAAAGGAGCGGTTCGGCTACACAGTTATAGGGCATACAGTGAGTGCAATGCCTACCAAAAATTTTGAGGTACTCCAATGCCCCTTGGAAGTGACATGGAGGTCAGAGGGCCTGAACTAAACCGTTTTTTCCATTTATAGCAATTGGGTCCTCCTGTACACTGTTGGCACAAGCAGTGAATGGAAGGCTTTCCAAAAATTATGAGGAACTGCAATGCCCCTTGAAACCGACGTGGATCACAGCGTACTAAAAACCTTCTACCCATTATTGGGGAGTGGGTCTCCCTTAGTGTTCGCCTATGCATTGAAAAGCAAAAGCTGCCTAAAATTAGGAGGAAATGCAATGCCCGTTGGAAGAGTCGTGGAGGTTAGAGGTAATTAAAAACAACATTCCAATGCCCCTTGGAAGAGCTGTGGAGTTCAGAGTGGTTTAACAAGACGGTTATAATGCCACTTGGAAGAGTGGTGGAGGTCCCAGTGGAATAAAAAGACAATATCAATGCCCCTTGGAAGAGTGGTGGAGGTTACAGTGGAATAAAAAGACAATATCAATGACCCTTGAAAGAGACGTGGAGGTCACAGTAGCTTAACAAGACAATTTTAATGCCCCTTACAAGAGCCATGCAGTACAGCATATTAAAAACATTATTCCCATTATTGGGGAGTGGGTCTCCCATAGTCTTTGCCTATGCCTTCCAAGCAAAACCTTCCAAAAATTTAGGACGGAGGAACTTGCAATGCTGGCAACACGGACCACGGTCACCCTGGTGGTATAGTGGTGGTGGAGGCTGAGGATAAGGAGAAGAGCAAAAAACAGCCGAAATGAGGAAGCGTATACCCATGTGTGGGTGTGAAGCGGTGCATGGGAATACACCTCCCGAAATAACACAGTGGATTTGACTTTATGTTACTCTGCTGTCATTTGGTGGTGATGAGAAGTCTGGCCCAATCCAGCCCTTGTTCATTTTGATAAGGGTCAGCTTGTCAGCATTGTCAGTTGACAGGTGAGTGCGCTTATCAGTTATAATTCCCCCAGCGGCACTAAAAACACGCTCCGATAACACGCTAGCGGCAGGGCAGGCCAGGACCTCCAAGGTGTACAGAGCGAGTTCATTCCAAGTGTCCAGCTTGGATACCCAATAATTAAAAGGCACAGAGGAATCACGGAGGACGCTGGTACGGTCGGCAAGGTACTCCCTCACCATCTTTTGAAACTTTCCACTCCTTGTGAGATTACCCCGCGCCTCAGGGCCTGTAAGCTGGGCGGGTCTCAGAAAACTGTCCCAGAACGTTGACAGTGTTCCCCTGCCTCTGCTGGATTGGAGTTGCGTCTCTCTCGCCTGTACGTCTTGGTTGGGCAACGAACTGTGACCTCTGCCGCTAGCGTGTTCAGATGGGAATTTTTTTAACAGTTCTGCAGCAAGGGCCTTCTGGTACTGCCCCATTATTGTAGACCTCTCCACCTCAGGAATAAGAGAGTGAAAGTTCTCTTTGTAGCGGGGGTCTAAAAGTGTCACCAACCAGTAATGACTGTCACCCAACATTTTGACAACGCGAGGGTCACGGTTAAGACAGCATAACATAAAGTCAGCCATGCGTGCCAGACTGGTAACGGGCAAGACTTCCGTGTCCTCACGAAGATGACGACTGACCATGCTCTCCTCCTCCTCTTCCCCCCCCTGTCCTCAGGCCACCCACGCTGAACCGACGGTATGACAGTTGTACAGGTACAACCGTCTACAGCGCATGATACCAGCTCCTGTTCTTCCTCCTCCACCTCTCCTTCATTGTCCCCCAATGCACGTTGGGATGAGATGAGCCTGGGCTGTGTAATCGCCTGCTACGGCTTCTTGATCCATCTCATCATACTTTGGCTGCAATGCCTCCTCAGAGAGCATTGCAAAAGACAGACAAGTGGGATGCTGACACTAATGATGGCGTCATCGCCACTCACCATCTTGGTGGACTCCACAAAGTTTGTCAGGATGGTACATATGTCAGACATCCCAGGTCCACTCCTGAGGTCTTATGTGTGGAGTCTGACCTGAATATCGACAGCCTTGTTGCAGCTGGTACTCCACAACTGCTCTCTTCTGCTCACAAATCCTTTGCAACATGTGGAGGGTAGAGTTCCAACGTGTGGGGAAATCACACACCAGTCAGTGTGCTGGAAGCTGCAAACGCTGCTGCAACACAGCAAGGGCGGCTCAAGCTCTAGCCGACTTCCGAAAATGAGCTGACAGGCGGGGTACTTTGACGAGCAAATCTGGCAACTCGGGGTACGATTTAAGAAACTGCTGAACCACGAGATTAAGCACATGAGCCAGGCATGGTACGTGTGTGATCTCTCCTCGCCTCAGAGCCGCCACCAGGTTACGGTTATTGTCACACACGATCATGCCTGGATGTAGGATCAGCAGTCTCAGCCACAGATCTGCCTGCTCTTTCACAGCTGTCCACAGCTCACAAGCAGTGTGAGGTTTATCACCTAAGCTTATGAGTTTCAGCACAGCCTGTTGCCACTTGGCTGAGGCAGTGCTTCCAGCTTGTAACTGATGTGGTGATATCTGAGATGGAAGCTGGACATGAGGAGGAGGAGGAGGATGATACGCAGGAGCTGTACACTGTGGGGGCAACTCTGACTGACATAGGGCCCGCAATCCTCGATGTGGGAGGATGCGTTCCGTCCCAAGGTCCGACTGGGTCCCGGCTTCCACTATGTTTACCCAGTGTGCCGTCAGGAAGATGTACTGTCCCTGGCCACAAGCACTTGTCCACATGTCCGTTGTCAGGCTGCTCTAAACATTGGATCTGCATGGGACCCTCGATTATTTTGGACTGCGTCGGACAGGTGAGGATGAAGTTGTTTTTTTTATTTTTAATTTATTACAGGTGATCATGGGCTTCGGGGATTTAGGTGTAAGGTGAGTAGATGGTGTTTTTTTTATTTTTTTCAGGGGCGAGAACGTCGGGGACTGGCAAGTATGAACTACATTTATTACATTTTTATTTTTTTTAGGGCACTAGAAAACAGAAGCACACTGATGGGAACTACTGCTCCCACCTACCTGCTCCTGCCCTCACTGCAGCACGAGGGACAGACGTAGGCAATGGGAGTTGTAATCTCTGATCAGCCCACGTCTAGCTGCAAACCCGGACACGCAGATCCCAGGACACAATCGGACACCCACACATAGACCCCAGACATCCACACACAGATCGCAGACACCCACACATGGACATCACCAGATACACACACACACACACACACACACACACACACACACACACACACACACACACACACACACACACACACACACACACACACCAATTGAATCAGTCAGGGGATATTGATCCCCATGTGGGTGTACCACTCCGGAATAGCGGGAGTCGGGAATCTGGGATTATGGGATACTCCACTTCCTGGATTATGGGATGCTTGTGGGATGGCCTTCCCGCCCACTGAGGCCACTTTCTATTTGCTGCGTTTTTGTGGAACAAAAAATCAGTAAATTCACAAATATTGTTAATACTTGCAGATTCGCTGCTGTTCAATAGACTTCAATGGGCGCGAATTTGAGGCATAAACTCTGTATTCAATTGACATGCTGTGTTTGTTTTTTTTCTGCAATGGTAATCCTGAATGGTAATTTGCTAATCATGTGCACAGCACATCAGGATTGCCATTGCAATAGCAGGGAGACCGATTACCAAGTATTTTTAATGCATTTCCATGCGGAAAAAAAGCCGCAAAAACGCATCAAAAACGCTACGTGTGCAGTTAACCTAACGCATACTCTATCACTATCACTGGATGCAAACTTACAAAGGATTACACACCTCTTCTGCCAAGATTTTTCAAAGTAAATACACCAGTCTCATCATGACTAAAAGACCTACTCAATATAATATGCTGTTTGTATTGTGATATTAAAGGGACTGTGTCACCAAGTTTTTATTATCGAATCTGAGAGCACAATGACGTAGGGGCAGAGACCCAGATATGTCACTTACTGGGGCAGAGACAGTGATATGTCACTTACTGGTGTAATTTTTATAAAATCATCTATATATATATATATATATATATATATATATATATATGTGTATATATATGTGTATATATATATATATATATATATATATATATATATATATATATATATATATATATATATATATATATATATATATATAATCGTCTTATCCCGTCTGTCTGTCTGTCCAGGAAATCCCGCGTCGCTCATTGGTCCGGCCGCGGCCAATCAGCGACGCGGGATTTGAGAAAAAGATAGCGCCCGTTAGCGGCTCATCTGCAGGACGGAGGTCAGCGGCGATTCAGCCGGGAGATGAGGCGGCGTGAGGCGCTCATCTCCCGGCCGCTAGCAGCAGAAGTATCCTGACCGGCGGCACCGCTGACCTCCATGCGGCTAAGGTGTCAAGGGAGGACCGGGGAGCGGCGCTGCCGGTCGGGATACTTCTGCTGTGAGCAGCCGCTCATCTCCCGGCTTCTCGCAGCGGAAGTAGCCGCACAGGCAGCGACGCTCCCCGGTCCTCACCAATACCATTCCGCTACCCGGTCCTCACCAATACGATTCGCTGACTGGTCGCGGCCGGAGGTCGACCAATCAGTGATCTTGGCGCAAAATTTAAACACCGCTGTGCTGATTGGTCGCGGGCAGCGGCCGTGACCAATCAGTGATTTTGGCGCCACATTTAAACAACGTTCTGCTGATTGCGCCCGGTCGGCTGCATACCTATTCTAGAATACCCGATGCGTTAGAATCGGGCCACCATCTAGTTGTTTTATAAGCAGAAGATTATACCTAGAGGACTATTTGGCTTCTGTCAGGTAGTCCAGCCCCACCCCCACCACTGATTGGCAGCTTTCGGAGTTCTCTTCTGGCATGCCCGATCCCATTAGTCAGAGATCCTTCTAGTTTACAAACTGTTATGTGATGACATGCGGTCAATAATGTGACATCAAAAGAACACTGACCATTAGAGCGTAAGATGCCACAATTTCTATTCATGGATTGTAATGGGAAAGGTCGGGGATCGCTGGGGATCGGCAATGAAAAAATGATGCAAAATGAATATTTATTTTACGAGTATAGTCCATAATTAGAAAATCAAGGCTGCTTTTTTTTCCAGAAACAGCACCACACCTGTCCACAGGTTGTATGTGGTATTGTAACTCATATTTATTCTTTTAATGGAGCCAGCCTGTAATATTCGGCAAAACCCATAGTCAAGTTTGTTTTTTACATAGGTTCAAACATGTCTGCTTTCTATTTGTACGGTCCAGGAAAACACCCTTTAATAACCTTCTCCGGGTTCTGTAGGTTCCATTCTTTTTAATGAAGTCAGAAAGAAAATTATTTTCATTATTTAACCTGATCCAATAGAAAAGATCAATGTGTTGTAATTTTATGAAAACTCCTATAATTGTTAAATAAGAAGGGAAAGAAGAACATTCCTAAAACCTGCTGCATCCAACAGGCCACGTTCTCCATCAATCAGATTGTTTCAGTTTTCCCACCTGCTGCTTCCCCTGATATCTTCATAGAACCATTAATTACATGTAATAGAGCATGAAGGGGCTCGGTGAAGGCGGCAGTGAAGGTGTGTAAGTGTCTGATGGGGTCACACAGCCCATAAAAGGACAGCTGCCCGGCCTCCAGACATATTCTGACTCTATCATTGGAGATCTCATGAGGTAACTGGATCACTTTACGGTCATGTCCCACTGAATACTGATTCTTATACCACCTCCCTCCATATAAACACCAGGACTTTTTATTATATCCAATGAATGACTGACGCCCCCTCCTGTCTATGCTGGGATAAGACATCCCCACCATCCACCATCGTGATCTACTGATCTCCACTTCCCAGTAATGTCGTCCTGAGGTAAATCGCCTCCTGCTCATCACCTGATCATCCTGGAATCTCTCTGCTGTTTCTGGACGATCCTGTGTTATTCTTGTCCAGGTCGCAGTTCTCAGGTCGTCTGACATAAGGAGATTATTACCAGCCGTGTTTACATCCAGTAATATGTCTGCAGGACCCTCCACATAGAAGATCACATTTATATCTCTGATCATATCAGATAATGTGTGTGAGATCAGCTCCGCACCCCGATCACCTCCATCATGTCCCCCTGTGTCCTCATCACCTTCCTCCTCCTCAGGATCACGCAAGTCACCGTTGTCTGGTTCCTGTAAGACAGTCAGTGGATCCCTCATGTTACACAGCTCCTCAATGTGCCTCATCTTCCTTGACAGCTCATCCTTCTTTCTTTCCAGCTTCTGGATCACATTGGACATGGACAGTTACTCCTTCTCTTCCCGCCTGGAGATCTCACTCAGGACCCTCTTCTCCAGGTTGTCTACCCGTCTCCTGATGTCTCCAAACAGGGCAGTGACTCTCTTGGTTTCTCCAGCTGCTTTTTCTTGTTAAGACCCGGACCTTCAGGAGGGGAATGCATGGCATTATTATGCATTGTTTTCCTCTCCTGAAAGGGTTAATGTGGCTGGAATGGTTTCCCGCCATGCTGGGGATTGGTTCAGGTAGCCAGCCTGTCAGTGAGGTGTCGCAGGGGGAAGACTACTTCTTCCCTATGCGACAGCTGCTGATAAGGTCCTAATATTTATTAAACATTGGTGGTGCAGGGTATTAAAGATGGCAGAGCCTGAGGAGAGTGTCAGTCCTCAGACGCTGCCGCCGCCGTGCCTGTGTCACCATGGACGCCCTGATGGAGGAGCCGCGCCGCAAGATGGGGGAGGAAGGTGCCCTGTCATGGATCCGTCGATGCCTGGACCAGGATGAGGGAGATGTGCCCAGACCGAGTGCCGCCCGCAGACTGAACAGAGAACGGGAAGCACTGGAGGAGCGCATCACCGACTTTGAGCCGGAAGCCCTGATGACGTCATCCGGTGGCGCGGTACTGCGTGCCGGAGCCAGGAGCAAGAGGAGGAGAGTGGTATACTCTCCATCCCCAGTGAGGGCGCACGGGACACCAGGGAGGAGGCGAGGACGCAGGGGTGCCGCTGATGTCACCCCACACACAAGGACCAAGCAGGCCTCAGTTGACCACCGGCTGGAGGAAGCCGTTGCTGGTCCTGAGGCTGACGGTCCGCAAGCTGGAGAGCCCGCAGAGAACGAGGTCTTCAGGCGTGATGACAGTCAGGACGGGTCGCCTGAGGGCGGTGAGTATAGCCATCATGATACACACTACACTCTGGAACAGTTGTCACATGTATTGTCCTCCTTAAGGGACTTATTACAGCCCCCTGCTGTGCCTTCTAGGCCAGCTAGTCTGTCCTCAGGACCCCGGGTGTAGCTGAGGTATGGAAGCACTTAGACCAGGGCCTGGGGGGCGAGAGGGGGGAGCAGGAATCCATTTAGCTCCTGTAGCTTCAGGGGTTAAAGGGGTAGGGGAGGATTGTTATAAGGAAGCGTTAGTATGCACTCTCTCCCCTCTAGGTTATCACTTACCCATAACAGTAAAGAAAAAATTTGGCGTAATGAATATTTGGATATCTTGTCTTTGCTGCCACCTTCTAAGGACTTGTCCCGGCTGGAGAAAGACGATGATAGACACAGACCGATTCCACGGTCTTTTAATAATTGGCTGCAAGCCTTTTGTATTTATGCCAGTGTTATGGGTGAGAGGTTTCCCAGCAAGTGTTCACGGCTTTTCCAACATGTGGAAATAGTATTGGAAGCATACAAACATTTTGGTAATCTGAGCTGGTATTTCTATGATGAGAATTTTAGACAGAAACTATCGGTATATCCATCCCTTAGATGGGGAGTTAAGGATGTGGGTTTGTGGCTGAACCTTATGTTGCCCTCCAAACCTGCTAATGTTCAGCGCCAAATACTGGCTCAAACTTCAATGAGGAAAGGTACTTGCTTCGCTTTCAATGAAACACAATGTATATGGCCCAACACCTGCAAATACAAACATGAGGTGCTCCTTTTGTGGAGGGTCACATCCTATGTCCAGGTGGAGCACCTTAACAAGGGCATTGACTCCAGTAAATCTGGAGAAAATGCGCCCCTGGTTAGGACGGTACCCAGACCGCAAGAGAGCCAGCTTACTAACTAATGGTTTTACGGAGGGTTTCTATATTCCCCAATTCCTGGGGGAAGGCTGCATATGGGTGAATAATTTAAAATCTGTGGATCTACACCCAGAGGTGGTAGAGAAGAAATTAAGTAAAGAAATAGTGGAAGGGAGAGTAGCGGGCCCCTTTAGGGTGCGTCTGTTTAAGAATTTTCGTTTATCACCTCTGGGTGTAGTCCCTAAGAAGGAGCCAAATTCATTTAGGCTTATTCACCACTTATCATATCCATACAGGTCTTCTTTAAATGACAGCATTGACAATAGCATTATTTCTGTTAGCTATACATCATTTGATACAGCAGTGGAGCTTTAATGGCCAAGCCTGGGGCTTTAATGGCCAAGGCCGACATAGAATCTACCTTTAGGCTGCTGCCTATACACCCTAGTGGGTTTAATTCTCTTGGTTTTCAGTTTAATGGTTCTTTCTATGTAGATAAATGCCTGCCTATGGGTTGTTCAGTATCGTGTTTTTTATTTTGAGGCTTTTGCTTCATTTATGGAGTGGGTGACAGCAGTCAAGTCCATGAAGGGCGGTATAGCGCACTACTTGGACAATTTTCTTTTTGTAGGCCCAGCTGATTCTGATGTTTGTAGTGAGCTGTTAGCTATCTTTCAATCAATTTGTGTGGTTCATCCGGTTAGTTGTATTGAATATTTAGGTATTGTAGTAGATACAGTTATAGGCGAGTGTCGATTACCTTTATTTAAGATTGACAAATGTAGGAATGCATTGCTAGCATTATTCAGTAAGAAGAAAGCAATGGTCAAAGAGGTTGAGTCTGTGTTGGGTTTGCTAGCCTTTGCGTCTAGAGTTATGCCTATGGGTAGAGTTTTCAGTAGACGCTTGTCCGCGCACATTGCAGGAGTTGGGAACCCGCAGTTTCATGTGCGCATAACCAAGGAGGTCCAGGAAGATTTAGAAGTCTGGTTAGAGTTTTTGCAGTATTTTAATGGCCTATCAATTTGGCGGTCTGCCTTTGTTGCTGAGGTTGAATTGGAGTGGTATATGGATTCTTCCTTAGGTTTTGGTGTCTATCTGGATGGTAAGTGGTGTGCAGAGAAATGGCACCCTGCCTGGTTAAAAAATGGCGTTTTAAATAATATAATTTTGTTAGAAGTTTTTCCCATTTTGGTGTCAATAGCGATTTGGGGAGAGCAGTTGTCTAATAGGAATATTCTCATTCATTCCAGTAGGAAAGGAGTAGTTCTTGCTGTGAATTGCTTGTCAAGTAAATGTAAATTAGTAGTTAGACTGCTCAGGCATTTACTTCTGTTGTGTCTCAAAAGGAACATTTGGCTGAAGGCGGTAGAAGTTGATAATAAATATAGTCCAGTTGCTGAATCACTTTCTCATTTACAGTTCTCGGATTTCTTCAGGCTCGCACCCCGCGCTCAACGGATAGGAGAGGATTGTCCAGGATATTTTTGGGGAATAATCTGGGCCTAATAATGGAATTGTTGCAAAGGTCACTAGCGGGTTCAACCTGGAAGGGTTACCTGGCGGCTTGGGAGCTGTGGTCAGAATTCTGTGCGGGTGGCAGGTTGAGAGCTGACAGGTGTTCGGAGCCGGCTGCTTTAACTTTTGTGTTGACATGTATTGATAAAGGGCTTGCATATTCAACAATAGCAAAAAATGTATCCGGTATTTCTTTCTTTCTTAAAATTCTGGGTCGGCATCTAATTAATGATTATTTTTTAATTAAGCAGGTATTGAAGGGGTACAAGAGGAAGCGTTTTGTTCGTGATGGAAGGTGCCCGATTTCACCAACTATGCTAAGAAATCTGTGTGAAGTGGAATTTACTTGTTGTTATAATGAATTTGAGGCTATTTTATTTTCCACAGCAGCCGTTTTAATGTTTTTTGGAGCTCTTCGTATAGGTGAGCTGTTACCCAGAAGTAAGACGGGCACAGAAGGATTGTCATGGCAGCACGTGTGTAGCGCTGGCGTCCCTGCCCTCTGCTAGGCAGGGACGCTGCTCCCCTCACCGCTCTGCTCCGTGCCCGGCGTCCTCTCCCCGCTCTGCTGTCAGCGCGCGCTCCTTCCCGGCGTCCTCCTCCCGCTCTGCTCTCAGCGCGCGCTCCTTCCCGGCCCCTGTGCTTAGGGCGCGCGCGCGCGCGCTCCCCTCCTCTTAAAGGGGCCGCGAGCGCCGTCCTAAGGAGTCCCCGGCCAATGGCCGGAGGACTTCATCATATATAAGGCACCTCCTCCAAAATGGAGGTGCCCGAGCAATGTTGTTTGCACCTGTGTCTCACCTGTGCTTCAGCCCTCAGGTCCCGTTGCCAGTTACCTGCCAGTTACCTGCCAGTTTCCTGCCAGTTTCCTGCTAGTTACCTGCCAGTTACCTGCCTGATTCCTGCCTGAATACTTGTTACCTGTCTGCCAGTCTGAGGTCCGACGGTCTGCCTTACTACTCCTGTCAGTCTGTCTAAAGGACCAGCCTGCCCGCTCACCTGGGAGCGCATATCAGCTACCTGCCTGCTTGCCTGAGGTCCGACGGTCTGCCTTACTACTCCGGTCAGTCTGTCTATGGACCAGCTTGCCCGCTCACCTGGGAGCGCTTCTCCGTTATCTGCCTGCTTGCCAGCCCGGAGGCTCCGTTGTCACGTGCCGTGACCACCAGCTATCTCAGAGACTCTTGCCCGCTCACCTGGGAGCGCATCTCCGTTACCTGCCTGCTTGCCAGCCCGGAGGTCCCGTTGTCACGTGCGGTGACCACCAGCTATTCCAGAGACTCTTGCCCGCTCACCTGGGAGCGCTTCTCCGTTACCTACCTGCCTGCCAGCCCGGAGGTTCCGCCGTCACGTGCCGTGACCACCTGCTATTCCAGAGACTCTCGCTTGCTCACCTGGGAGCACACATCTACCATCTGCCTGCTAGCCTACCCGGAGGCTCTGCCATCACAGGTCGTACCTACCCCTTACCCAGAGACTGCCCTGATCACTTGCCGTAACTCCCTGTCCGTTCACCCAGAGACTGCCACCCGCTCCCTTACAAGGGCCGCCCCCTTGTATAGTAGCTCAGAGGTTCCGCCTCCCGGACCCATTACAACGTGAAGTTATAAAGAAAATCATTAATGCTTTTTATAGCTAGGTCAAAGACAGATCAGTCCGGTAAAGGTTGTGGTATTCATTTACAATGTTTTTCTGATGCAGCTATCTGTCCCGTCTGCTGGGTGAGGAGCTACTTGGATATTCGCCCGGCAAATGGAGAGAAGTTCCTGCTTCATCGGTCTGGTAAGCCTCTGACGCAATTCCAGTTTAGGAGTATTCTTAAAAAGTGTTTGTCGGAGATGCAGTTGGGAGATAGATATTTTTCTACCCATTCCTTTAGGATTGGTGCTGCGACAGAGGCCGCCAGATTGGGATTGAGTGAGGAAGTCATTAAGAGATTGGGAAGGTGGGATTTGAAATGTTATAAGTTGTACATTAGGAGATAACACTATTGTTTTTTCTGTTGTAGTTTTTCTAGGTGTCACAGTGTGGATTTTGGGCCATTCATTTATCCGATGGGCTGAATGGAGGGCGCAACAGCGCTGCTACGGGCCAAATTTATCATTGTCTTCGGATAAAGTGAGAATTTTTTGGTTTGGAATTAGTGGACAAAGATGGGACGGTCTTTTGGATCAAGTGACCCTAATGGGTATTCGAGCTCCGGCCCCTGACATCATTATTGTACACCTAGGAGGAAACGACATTGGAAAGTTGGGCACTATTGACCTGTTATTCCAGATGAAGAAGAGTTTGTTAGAGTTAAAAAAGTCATTTTATAATGTTAAGATTATATTTTCTGAGTTTTTTTCCAGGCTTTTGTGGGTTAGGTCAGCGGAGCTGAAGTTTTGTGAGAAAATACGTAAAAGGTTAAACAGGTCTTTGAGTAAATTCATGCCACTAATTGGTGGGTATTCATTTAGACACATGGATTTGGAAGGAGGATTGCCAGGCCTTTTTCAGGTTGATTGTGTTCACCTTTCTGATGTAGGTCTTGACATATTCAACCTAAATTTACAAGCAGTGGTTGAGTTGGCCCTTGGTGGGGCGGGGCCATGCATGTCTTTTTAGTCATGATGGCCGTTTGGGGTTAGTCGTTCAGGAGACTGAATGGACACCAGGTTGGTAAGGTAAACGGGCTTGAGCTTATGGCTAAGCTGCGGTGTTATAAGAGTTTTATTAAAGTTATGGTTTTTTAAGTATAAGAATTTTTAATAAAGTCCGTGGCCATAAATTTTTCCAACCAAATCTGCGTATGTCATGTTTATTGAGTGTGGTAAATAATAGGTTTTTTGAAAGTAAGGTTAATATGCAGTATAATGCCATGGGTATAACGGCTAACAGGTATTTGCAAATAGCTGAAGGGTGGGCCCGGGGGGTGGGCCCCTGGAGTTAATTTCCCTGGTGGCCCCAGACACCCCATTCCCGCACTGCCCGTAGGATCTTGTCTGTGTTGTCAGAGGAGAAAAAATATATTTTTTCCCTTGTTCTGGGGATTCTGAGCATATCTTGCCTTCCTCATCCTGATCAGAATCAAGGGATTGTATGTCCTCTTCTGAGCTTAGCTCCATCTCCCATCTTGGTCTCTTAGCACGGGGACCTGGCTGAGATGTCTGTGGGGGAACGAAATTTGAAATTGAAGTTTGCACCTCCTCTCTAATCATGGACCTCATGTCAGATAAAAAAGTAGACTGTGCATCCTTGATGATTTTAGAGGTACACCTCTCACATAGCTGTTTCCCAGGCCAGTTTATACTGCAGAGAGCACATCTTCTAGATTTCCCCGAGACCTTGACAGCCCTTTTGGGTGCAGATACTGGTGCAGCAGGGGCTCCCTTGTCCTAGAATTGTAAGAATGGGGAAGATACTAAGTATGCAGGATTTTTAATAGTTGAGTAATCTCTTTACCAATTACTCACATGTACCAGGGTCTGCTCTGCAGGGGCATCTGATCGACCAGAATCCAAAAGGAGAAGACAGTTAAGAAAAAGGCATCAATAGGTGGGAAATATAGCTGGGAAGAGCAGAGGCATTGGAAGTGTTATGTTCTGCTACCAAAGCTAAGGAAAGAGAGGAGATCTGTCCCTACTATAAGACTCAGCTGAATCCCTACGATGTAACAGGGAACCTGATCCTGCGATCAGACCTGCTAAAGTCCTAATCTAGTCTGTACGGAGACCTATAGATTTGGGGAGGGAATCCCTACAAGTACTAAGGACTGGGAGGAATATGGGACACCTCCTA
Source organism: Phyllobates terribilis (assembly GCF_046119375.1). Classification (NCBI taxonomy): domain Eukaryota; kingdom Metazoa; phylum Chordata; class Amphibia; order Anura; family Dendrobatidae; genus Phyllobates; species Phyllobates terribilis. The sequence continues at coordinate 358,444,249 of NW_027362767.1, forward strand.
ACAGAAATAGTAGCAGACAGACGAACAAACAAAATAGATAGAACCTAGAGGTCCGTAGACCAAGCAAACTAACAGAGTTAGATACAGAGCACAGGCTAGCTAGAAAGTAGATATACAATGAAGTCCAGCAAAGCCAGAAGGGCGGAGCAGGATTAAATAGGCCAACAAGGTCATGTGACCAGCAAAGGAAAAAAAAACTAACAGCAAGGTTCTAACAGTACCCCCCCTTCTAAGAGGATCCTCCGGATCCCCTAGGACCAGGCTTATCAGGAAATCTCCTGTGAAACGCTCTGATAAGTCTGGACGCGGAAACATCATCTGACCTCACCCAAGAGTTATCCTCGGGTCCGAAACCTTTCCAGGCCACAAGATACTGCAAACTACCTCTATACCGTCTAGAGTCAAGGATGCGAGAAATTTCATATTCCCCGTCCTCCACCACCGGAGGAACAGAGGCAGAGGCGTCACCATCCGACACAACAGCTTTTTTTAACAGAGAGACATGAAAGACCGGATTAATTCTCCAGGAGGTAGGAACCTCCAACCTAACAGCAGATTGGTTGACAACCTGAAGCACCTTAAAGGGCCCTACAAACTTGGGACCCAATTTCTTAGAAGGAATCCTCAACCGCAGATTCCTAGAGGACAACCAAACCATGTCACCAACAGCGAACAAAACCTCCTGTCGTTTCCTATCAAAGTAGTCTTTAGATTTTCTGTTGGCCTCCTGAAGATTACCACGCACATCCGTCCAAACTCTTTCCAAATCACCGGAAAAATTCTCCTCCTCAGGCACGGCAGATCCCAACTTGGAGAACGACCCAAACGACGGATGTCTCCCAGAACAACAAAAAAAAGGCGAACAACCAGCAGAAGAAGATGTATGATTGTTCAGAGCAAATTCGGCAAGTGGCAGAAACTCAGACCACCCCTCTTGATTGTCTGCCACAAAACAACGCAAGAACTGCTCAACATCCTGGTTTTTCCTTTCTGTCTGGCCATTAGATTCAGGATGATATCCGGACGAAAACGACAAATGAATTCCCAACCTGTCACAAAAGGCACGCCAAAAACGAGCCACGAACTGAGGACCCCTATCAGAAACAATGTCAGTAGGAACGCCATGAAGTCTGACAATTTCCTTGACAAAGGCCTTAGCGAGAGTTTTAGCGCAGGGCAGTTTGACGAAGGGAACCAAGTGACACATCTTGCTAAAACGGTCCACGACCACCCAGATGACAGTAAAACCCTCAGAGGGGGGAAGGTCAGTTATAAAGTCCATAGCCAAATGTGTCCAAGGAGCACTGGGGACCTCCAAAGGACAAAGCAACCCCGCAGCAGGAGTATGTGAGGACTTAGATCTAGCACATATAGTACATTGGCGCACCCACTTAATGACTTCCTTCTGCCATCCAGGCCACCAAAAACTGCGACCCACCAGTCTCTTGGTCTCAGAGATTCCGGGATGACCTGCCAACCGAGATTCGTGACACTCAACAAACAAATCTCTCCTAAAGGTCCCAGGCACAAACAACCTCCCATGAGGAGTGTTAGATGGGGCATTCTCCTGAGCTTTAAGAATCTCATCTTCCAAAACGGAGTCTAAAGCAGCTATCACAACACCTTCTTGTAAAATGTTTTCCTCTTTCTCAGCACCGACTATGGGAGAAAAACTGCGAGACAAGGCATCCGCCTTAACATTCTTAGTACCAGGGATGTAAGTAACGGAGAAATTAAACCGCGAGAAAAACAGTGCCCACCTAGCCTGACGGGCATTCAGGCGCTTGGCAGCGTCAAGATATATCAGATTTTTATGATCCGTAAGAACCTGAACGGGAAATTCCGCACCTTCCAAGAAGTGGCGCCAGTGTTCAAATGCGAGTTTAATAGCCAATAATTCCCGATTACCAATATCGTAATTCAATTCAGTCTCCGAAAATTTTTTTGAAAAAAATGCACAGGGATGTAATCCATCCCCGTTATCCTGAGACAATACTGCGCCAACCCCCACAGAGGAAGCATCAACCTCAACCAAAAACGGCCTAGTAACATCAGGCTGCATAAGGATGGGAGCAGAGGTGAACCTCTCCTTGAGATACACAAAAGCTTCAATGGCCTCAGAAGACCACTGAACCGCATCAGCACCTTTCCTGGTGAGATCAGTCAGAGGTTTGACAATACTAGAAAAATTTTTTATGAATTTTCTATAGTAATTGGCGAAACCCAAAAACCTCTGTATTGATTTCAAACCAATAGGCCTAGGCCATTCCTGCACAGCCTGAACCTTAACCGGATCCATCTCAAAACCTTTGCTGGAGATAATGTAGCCCAAAAAACTAATTCTCTGTACAGCGAACTCACATTTCTCCAGCTTAGCAAAAAGCGAATTGTCCATTAATAACTGTAATACCTCACGCACGCTCCGCCAATGAGACTCCAGATCTGGCGAATAAATCAAAATGTCATCCAAATACACAACCACATTTTTACCGATCAAAGGTCTAAGGATGTCATTAATCAGATTCTGAAAAAATGCAGGAGCATTAGTAAGACCAAAAGGCATAACCAGATTCTCAAAATGACCCACAGGAGTGTTAAAAGCAGTCTTCCATTCATCACCCTCCTTCATGCGCAACAGATTGTATGCCCCCTTAAGGTCAATTTTAGAGAACCACTTGGCCCCCAATAACTGGTTAAACAGATCAGGAATCAATGGCAGTGGGTAAGGATTGCGTACCGTAATTTTGTTAATCTCACGAAAATCCAGACAAGGACGTAAACCGCCGTCCTTTTTTTTACAAAAAAAAATCCAACCGCCACAGGAGACTTAGAGGGCCTAATGTGACCGGCGGCCAAACTTGTCTGTATGTATTCCTCCAAAGCCTTCCTCTCAGGAATAGTAAGGTTAAATAAACGACTTTTAGGAAGAGTCGCTCCAGGGACAAATTCAATAGAACAATCATAGTCTCTATGGGGAGGCAAAACCTGCGATTCTTTCTCAGAAAAAACTCTCCAAAAATCCTGAATAGGAACAGGCAATTCTCCCCTATCCAAAGCTGCAATACGCCTGTTACAACACTTGTCATAACATTTATGGCTCCAGGATTTAATTTCACTGGTAGACCAATCCAGTACAGGATTGTGAAATTTTAACCAGGGCAAACCCAATATTACTGGAGAAGGCAAGTTATTCAACACTACCAAATCCAATTTCTCATGGTGAACACCATTAATAGTGAGAGGAAATTCACTGACCTTGAGAGTAATATTCTTCAAAGGGGAGCCATCCACAGAAACCACAGCAATGGGGGATGATAAAGGTTCAGGTTTTAAATTGAGTTTTTCCACGAATCCCCCATCAATTACATTCAGTGTAGACCCGCAATCAACAAACACCCGAAATTCCATTAATTTTTCCTGAGCAATCGTGGAAGCAGCTAAAAATATACCCTTGGAATTTAAACAGGCAATACGGGCGTGACTGACCATTTTTTTTTCTTTCTTCATACGAAGCTCACAGCCTTTAATCAAATGACCAGATTTCCCGCAATAGAAACACAAGCCTTCTGAAAAACGACGGTGTTTTTCTTGAGAGCGAGGTGCCACCGATCCAATCTCCATCGGTTCACCACTGTTAGTACACACATTATCATAACCAGAAACTGACATAGCAGAGGATTTGCTCTCATTAACCCTAGCACGCAGTCTTCTGTCCACCCGTATAGCTAATTGCATAGCCTGTTGCAAATCCTCAGGTGTAGGATAAGCAATTAGCAGGTCTTTAACCTTTTCACTGAGCCCAGCAAGAAATAGACTTTTCAGAGCAGAATCGTTCCACCCTGTTTGAGTGGACCAACGACGAAAATGTGTACAATATTTTTCCATATTACCTGATCCTTGTTTTAAACGTCTCAACTCAGTCTCAGCTGATGCCACACGGTCAGGATCATCATATAATAGTCCTAAAGCAGAAAAAAAACTATCCACTGATCTGAAGCATGAATCACTAGGTTGCAAAGAAAAGGCCCACTCCTGAGGCTCTTTGCGCAAAAGTGACATTATGAACCCTACGCGCTGGGATTCATCCCCAGAGGACTTGGGTCTCAAACGAAAATACAATAAGCAAGCATTTTTAAGTGAAAAAAATTCTCGATGTTCACCAAAAAATAAATCCGGCAAACATACCTTAGGCTCCAAGAAATATGCTCCAGGACAGTTACTCACGTGCTGACGGAGCTCGGCAACTTCCAGAGAGAGTCCCTGCAGGTGTTTAGCCAAATCCTGAACCGACACCATGATGGAACAAAAAAAAATCTTTCCTTAGAGAATTTACAGGCTGGACTTACTGTTATGTTCTGCTACCAAAGCTAAGGAAAGAGAGGAGATCTGTCCCTACTATAAGACTCAGCTGAATCCCTACGATGTAACAGGGAACCTGATCCTGCGATCAGACCTGCTAAAGTCCTAATCTAGTCTGTACGGAGACCTATAGATTTGGGGAGGGAATCCCTACAAGTACTAAGGACTGGGAGGAATATGGGACACCTCCTAACAGAAATAGTAGCAGACAGACGAACAAACAAAATAGATAGAACCTAGAGGTCCGTAGACCAAGCAAACTAACAGAGTTAGATACAGAGCACAGGCTAGCTAGAAAGTAGATATACAATGAAGTCCAGCAAAGCCAGAAGGGCGGAGCAGGATTAAATAGGCCAACAAGGTCATGTGACCAGCAAAGGAAAAAAAACCTAACAGCAAGGTTCTAACAGGAAGAACTTCCACACACCCAAAGTACTTCAGCCTCGTTTGCTTATCCATTCAAATGCAGCTTTCTCTGTAACGGAGGAATAGACTCTAGCAAAAGGAATGACTGTACTTGTATTTGCAAGAGTTACATGTGCATATAAATAGTTTTGAGGCGTGTAATCCTTCTGACAGATTCCTTTTAAAGGGTACCTGTCCTTTCAGGTGACTAGTCAGAACAGGCTGTCACTATTTCTCTTTATTATATGACTTGAACTGTGTGTTTTCATCAGTTTCCCCTCTGCAGGCTCTATCTCTGATTTTCAGTCCTCTCTGAGCTAGTGGGTGGAGATTAGCTACTATGAGGTCTATACCGTACACGGACATGATGGATTCTTGCTGCTCTTGCTCTAAGCACAAAGACAGTAGCAACAGAAGCAATGCGGACATTATACAGCAGTACTGTGCTGTGGCTGTAAATCCATCAAAGAGAAATACATTACCTATAAGCTGTGGCTCCATCCGCCTGTGTCTTTTTGTCTCTGCCCCCTCCTCTCCCTTCCCTCTCCTTGCAGTATAAATGCAGGTGTAACCTGACACCTCACTGTTCTGGCAGTCTATCTTGCTTTGTCCAAGACAGATTTGAGTTTGTTTTTATTCCTGAGCAGGGCAGTATTAGCCGCTAGGCACTGGAGGGCGGGTGCCTAGGGTGGCAGGTTGCTGGGGCACACTAATCAGCTTCTTGTCCAAATGGAAGAAAACACATCTGAGTAGTACGGAATCTGCGAGATAGAGGGGTGCAGGCGATGTGGGATATGGAGGTGCAAGGCATGTGGGATAATGGGGGTTCAGTATGTGTAGTATATGGGGGTGCAGGGTGCATGAGAGAGGTGTGCAAGGGGGTGCAGGGTGCTTTAATTAATGAGAGAGGGTTGCAGGCTATGTGGGAAAGGGGTGTGGGATAAAGGGGTGCAGGGTGTGTGGTATGGTAGGTCGACTCACTCGGCTTCTTAGAGGTAGATACAGGAACATTTTCTGTTTGTTTTCAACTGATTTATTAAAATTGTACTGCATAAACCAGTCCAAAATTAGGAAAACAAACACGGCCCTTCTGGCTCAACAGAAAACAAAAATAGGTTCAGTTCTTTTTAACATGAGCACAGCTCTGGTGCTCTCATCTCCAGACACACCAAACACTGAAGGAGTCCAAAAGCTTCGTATTTACCTTCTGGACCATACCCTGGGGTGGAGATATGGTGAACAGCCTACTACCCACTCTTTAGCTGTTCACTAAACCCAGCCCTTAGCATGGTCGATTAACCCCTCTCAGCACTTAGTATGCTGGAGCATTTTTCCGGGTTCATATCACTGATGGTAACATCCTGATTGACACATATTTCCCCTCCAGTATTTTACCAGTGACCTTCGCACAGTTGATAAGTGTGCAGGGTGTGTGGGATAGAGGGATGCAAGGGGGTGCTGTGTGCGTGAGCTAGCGGGGTGCGAGGCGGTGCAGGTTGCTTGAGTTAGTGAGCGAGAGCGGTGCAGACTTTGAGAGGGATGCTCTGCTGATATATATATATATATATATATATGTGTGTGTGTATGTATATAATGTGTGTGTATATATCTATATATACACAGCTCATTTTCTCTGATTTTTCTCTTTATAGGTATAGTTTTGAGTAAGATGTACATTGTTGTTTTATTCTATAAACTACTGACAACATGTATCCGAAATTCAAAGCTAAAAATTTTGTATTTATTTGCAGCAAATGAGAAATTGTCAAAATAATAAAAAAGAAACTGTGCTTTCAGACCTCAAATAATGCAAAGAAAACATGTTCTTATTCATTTAGAAACAACAATACTCATGTTTTAACTCAGGAAGAGTTCAGAAATCAATATTTGGTGGAATAACCATGATTCTTAATCATAGCTTTCATGCGTCTTGGCTGCTTTCCACCAGTCTTTCACATTGCTTTTGGGTGACTTTATGCCACTCCTGGCACAATAATGTAAGCAGTTCTTCTTTGTTTGATAGCTTGTGACTATCCATCTTCCTCTTGATTACATTCCAGAGGTTTTCAATAGGGTTCAGGTCTGGAGATTGGGCTGGCCATGACAGGGTCTTGATGTGGTGCTCCTTCATTCACACATTGATTGACCTAGCTGTGTGGCATGGGGCATTGTCCTCAGAGTTGGGGAACATTGCCTGAGCAGAAAGAAGCAAGTGTTTTTTCAAGGATAACCTTGTATGTGGTTTGATTCATACATCCTTCGCAAAGATTAACCTGCCCAATTCCAGCCTTGCTGAAACATCCCCAGATCATCACCGATCCTCCACCAAATTTCACAGTGGTGCAAGACACTGTGGCTTGTATGCCTCTCCAGGTCTCCGTCTAACCATTAGAAGACCAGGTGTTGGGCAAAGCTGAAAATTAGACTCATCAGAGAAGATTACCTTACTCCAGTCCTCTATGGTCCAATCCTTATGGTCTTTGGCAAACTTCAGCCTGGCTCTCCTTTGCTTCTCATTGATGAAAGGCTTTTTTTCTAGCTTTACATGACTTGAGGCCTGCCTCTGAGCCCGTTATGAACTGTTCTTGCAGTGCACTTCACCTCAGCTGCCATTTGCCATTCCTTTTGTAGGTCATTTGTAGGTCGGTTGCTGAGTGACATTCGAATAAGATGACGGTCATCCCGGTCAGTGGAGAGTCGCTTTCCGCCTCTGCCGGTCTGTAGCTTTGTTGTCCCCAATGTCTGCTGCTTGACCCTGTTGTAATGGACTGCCGTCTTTGAAATTTTAAGGATGGAGGCAACATGACGCTCACTGTATCCCTCTGCTAGTGAAGCCAGAAGTGAGCCCTTCTTTTCCTCACTCAAGACTTTTTTCTTTTCAACTCCTTTGGCATGGTTAAGAGTTGTTTTTTAATTCAAATTACTTTTGGGCTATTCCTAGCACTTGTTTAGCCATCCAGCTTGTCCTATTGCAAGAGGATTGTGAAGACCACAGCAGTGTTTTTTATACTTTCCCTCGTTACATAAGATTTGGTTCAGGTGATCATCTAATCAGAAGCACATTAAGTAGAATGGGATGTACTTTGGTTGGAATTCAGCTGACACTGGAATGGAATGGCTGTCAGACATGTAGAGATGGAGATTTTTTCCATTGATTTGAACAAAGGCAAACCGAGGCTAAAGTCTGAATCTTTAGGCTCCATTTGCTCATCTTTCAGATGTCTCATTTCAGACAGCACAATCCTGAATTTCAGGGATTCAGTTGTAAGCCTTGTGTAAAGACCTGAATGCACCGCTGAATGTAGTGTGAATAGGTCCTTACATCCTACACCACCTCAGGGGATTGTTGTTATGGAGTATTGCCCCTGGGTGGCCGCAGCTATGACCACCACCAGGGCTCGCGGTCACCCACCCTAGCTTTGGTATTCTGGGTGTAGTGTTCCACAGGGCGAGACTTTCTAACTTGTATCTATTGTGTATGGGTATCGTGGTTGTGGGGGACTTCATGTGTCCAGTAACCATAGTGGATGCCCATTCCTAAACTAATCAAGGATTCCTGTGGACCTATTGAGCTAATAGAACCAGCAGTCAAATTAATGTCCCAAATTATCCCCACAAATTAATAACTAATAGGGAATTAGGTAATGCACACGGACCATGATGCTTCGCACTTGTCTTTGGTTTGCTGCAGATTGCAGGAGGTTTATGGACTAGTTGATGTGCGGCCCCACAACATGTCTATAGTAGATACCAACCCCATCATCTTTTTTTCAACCTTTGTATGTGAGGACCCTGCACACGACTGGTCCCATTTCCATACTTTTTCCATTAATAGCCGGTCATAATAGAGTAAACCAGAGATGTGGGTCATCCATTTCAGGTGTTGTAGGTGTTCTCAGTCTTCCGAAATCACTTTAAAGAGAACCTGTCACTTTCCATAACGATGTAATTTTTTACCTGGTGTAAATGCCCCTGTTCTGAATACGGCGTTGCTTTTCTTGTGTTCCTGCCCCTCTGTCCCTCTTCCCTGTATGTAAATCATCTTTTTAGCCAAGTGGACTAAGAGTGGGTTATATCAAGCAATTCGTCTCCCCCCACCTGTCAGACAGATCTGTGTACATCTCCTCAGATGGATGCCAGCTCTGCAGGGAATTATTTGACATAAAGAGGTTGTCCGGCGCCACTCACATCTGCATTGGTGGTGAGCGACACTGATGACATTGCTCTGGGAGATGCAAAACAGGACATGTACTTTATTAAAAGGAATCTGTCAGCAGATTTTTGCTACTTAATCTGAGAGCAGCATGATGTAGAGCAAGATATCCTGATTCCAGGGATGTGTCACTTATTAGGCTGTGTGTTGTAGTTTCAATACAATCCATGTTTTATCAACAGGAGATGATCACTGCCTGACTAGGTCTCGGGTACAGGCCAGTCAGGCTAATCTGTGTAACCCCGCCCTCCCCACTGATTTGCAGTTTATACACAGGAATCTGCCAGCGTGGGCGGGGTTACACAGGGCTTAACATTCTGAGCACTGCTTCATTTACAACAGAGAAAGCAGGGATTCTATCAAAACTGCACCAAGCAGCCTAGTAAGTGATACATCGCTGGAATCAGGCTCTCTGCCTCTACATCATGCTGATCTCGGATTACGTAGCAAAACCTTCTGACAGATTCCCTTTAACTGGAATTGTGTATCTATCCTATCCTATTACAATAACTAAAGATGCAAGTCTGAAACGCATTTGCGGTTAAACATTATTCTGGTTAGGTTCCTGACCTATGGTGATGTTTTTATATATTTTTTGCTACAAATAAACTTACAAGATTTTTAACCCTATCCTGACCCTGTAACACGATTTTCTTTGTTCTAATAAATAGGTGGAAAATTTGGCACAAATCCCTCCAAGTATCTGCTTTCCTACCTATAGCCAGCCTTGGTAAATGAGCTATTGTGTTCATTTCTGAGTGAGGCCCTAGTTTTGTCTTGGGGCCCATGGCTATTTATGGCACCCTGTGACACCTATTTAGCCATTTTCCTGCATTCTGCTTTGCTGTGATCTGGTCATCAGTCTTTCAGGTAGTGTGTTTTATAGGACCAATACAATATAAGTGCTCCCATCACAGAGACCGACCCCCAAAACACTGGTGATGTAACTTGGGCTGGAGTTATATGTGACCTGCTCTATGTACAGTCATGGCCAAAAGTTTTGAGAATGACACCAAAATTATATTTTCACATGATCTGCTGGCCTCTGGTTTTTATTAGTGTTTGTCTGATGTTTATATCACATACAGAAATATAATTGCAATCATATTATGAGTACCAATAGGTTATATTGACAGTTAGAATGAGTTAATGCAGCAAGTCAATATTTGCAGTGTTGCCCCTTCTTCTTCAAGACCTCTGTAATTCTCCCTGGCATGCTCTCAATCAACTTTTGGACCAAATCCTGACTGATAGCAGTCCATTCTTGCATAATCAATGCTTGCATTTTGCCAGAATTTGTTGGTTTTTGTTTGTCCACCCGTCTCTTGATGATTGACCACAAGTTCTCAATGGGATTAAGATCTGGGGAGTTTCCCGGCCATGGACCCAAAATCTCTATGTTTTGTTCCATGAGCCATTTAATTATCACCTTTGCTTTATGGCAAGGTGCTCCATCATGCTGGAAAAGGCATTGTTGGGCGCCAAACTGCTCTTGGACGGTTGGGAGAAGTTGCTCTTGGATGACATTCTGGTACCATTCTTTATTCATGGCTGTGTTTTTAGGCAAGACTGTGAGTGAGCCGATTCCCTTGGCTGAGAAGCAACCCCACACATGAATGGTTTCAGGATGCTTTACAGTTGGCATGAGACAAGACTGGTGGTAGCGCTCACCTCTTCTTCTCCGAATAAGCTGTTTTCCAGATGTCCCAAAAAATCGAAAAGGGGATTCATCAGAGAAAATGACTTTGCCCCAGTCCTCAGCAGTCCACTCCCTGTACCTTTTGCAGAATATCAGTCGGTCCCTGATGTTTTTTCTGGAGAGAAGTGGCTTCTTTGGTGCCCTCCTTGAAACCAGCCCTTGCTCAAAGAGTCTCCGCCTCACAGTGCGTGCAGAAGCACTCACACCAGCCTGCTGCCATTCCTGAGCAAGCTCGGCACTGCTGGTAGTCCGATCCCGCAGCTGAAACAGTTTTAAGATACGGTCCTGGCGCTTGCTGGTCTTTCTTGGGCGCCCTGGAGCCTTTTTGACAACAATGGAAGCTCTCTCCTTGAAGTTCTTGATGATGCAATAGATTGTTGACTGAGGTGCAATCTTTGTAGCTGCGATACTCTTCCCTGTTAGGCCATTTTTGTGCAGTGCAATGATGGCTGCACGTGTTTCTTTAGAGATAACCATGGTTAACTGAAGAGAAACAATGATACCAAGAACCAGCCTCCTTTTAAAGTGTCCAGTGATGTCATTCTTACTTAATCATGACTGATTGATCGCCAGCCCTGTCCTCATCAACACCCACACCTGTGTTAATGGATCAATCACTAAAACGATGTTAGCTGCTCCTTTTAAGGCAGGACTGCAATGATGTTGAAATGTGTTTTGGGGGTTAAAGTTCATTTTCTGGGCAAATATTGACTTTGCAAGTACAGTAATTGTTGTTAAGCTGATCACTCTTTGACATTCACGAGTATATGCAAATTGCCATTACAAAAAATGAAGCAGTAAACTTTTGAAAAATTACTATTTCTCTCATTCTCAATACTTTTGGCCATAACTGTACAGGTGCATCTCACAAAACTAGAATATCATCAAAAAGTTAACTTATTTAAGTTCTTCAATACAAAAAGTGAAACTCCTATATTATATAGAGTCATTACACACAGAGTGATCTATTTCAAGTGTTTATTTTAGTGTTGAGCGAGCATGCTCGACACTGCTCATTACTCGCCCGAGCATCTCACTACTCTGGATGTTCGGCGAGCACCGATCATTTCCGGGTTACTCGGGCGGGAGCTCGGGTCTCCGCGCTGCACGTTTGGCGCTCTTTACAGAGCCAATGAACATGCAGGGATTGCCAGCCAGTCACTGTAATGCCGCAGCCATGTTGTTTGTGGGCATTACAGTGATTGGCTGGCCGCACAGCGTCACCTCGAGTATTTAAAACCGGGCGTCGCCATCTTGGACACAGTCGCCCGGGATCAGACAGTGTAGGGAGAGTGCTGCTGAGTGATGGTGCGTGTAGAGGACGGGGCCGTGGCCGTGGCCAAGGTGAAAATGTGCCACAACCAACAGCCACATCTTCTCGCTCCCACTTCTTGACTGAATTACTAGGGAAGCACACTACAACACCAGTATTGTGAACTGATCAGTGTGAACAGGTTATTAATTGGATAGCAGATAATACTTCCAGTTACCTGGGCACCACCACCTCCGGTCTGTCTTCCACACGGTCAAGTTTTAGTAGCCGTGAGTCTCGACCGCATACTCCTCCTCACCCTGATGCTCCTTCCTCCCACCATGCCGAGTGTCATCAGACAGCAACTGATCCCACACTTGGACACTCTGAAGAGGTGTTCACTGGTCCATTTCCATATTTGTGCCCCTCGCCTGCTCCGCTTGAAGTGGTGGAAGAGGAGATCCCATGTAGTGATGCCCAAATATTTGAACAGCCACGGCCAGAGGAAGTCGACGCTGGCAATTTGTCATTAGAGGTGGACGATGACGAGACACAATTGCCACGAAGTGAGGAGGAGGATCGTGGTGCGCAAGTGGAAGAGGAGGAGGTGGTGGATGATCTAGTAACTGACCTAACGTGGCAGGAGGACACGCAGAGCGAGGCCAGCAGCACACAGGGGGAGGGAGGCAGAGTACCCCAACAGGAAGGAAGAAGCAGTGTGGTGGCCGCACACAGAAGGCGAGCAACAGTTCCCCGTAACAGCAACACGAGGGACGTTGCCAGTACAACCGGTAGGTCTTCCAGAGTCTGGAATTTTTTTAAATACTCTGTTGATAACCCCAAAAAGGCCATTTGTACCACCTGCCATGCCAGCATCAGCAGGGGTGACAAAACTACCAGCCTGACCACCACCAGCATGATCAGGCACATGTCAGCAACTTTGTCGGGCGAACCCCAGGGTCCACGACCAGTGTTAGCGGGTGTCACCACTGCTTTTTCCGCTGTTGTGCGTGTAAGAGAACCCCCTGTTGTGTGTGCAAGGCAATCCCCTGTCCATACTGCATGCAAAGATGCCCCCTCCACTCAGTCTTCAGTTGTTATGGTAGTTTCTCAAAAAACAGCATCCACGTCCCACGGCAGCGTTCAATTGTCCATATCCCAGAGCTTTGAACGAAAGCACAAATTCGCAGCCAACGCCCCACAGGGCACAGTCCTAAATTCGCACATTTCACGACTGCTTGCGTTGGAAATGCTGCCTTTTAGGCTTGTGGAGACGGAATCCTTCCGCAACCTTATGGCGGTGGCCGTCCCTCGGTACTCGGTCCCCAGCCGACACTATTTTGCCTGGTGTGCCATCCCCGCCCTACACAAGCACGTGTCCCAAAACATCTGCCATGCCCTCAACAACGCAGTTACTGGGAGAGTCCACCTGACAACGGAAACGTGGACAAGTGCTTGTGGCCAGGGACAGTACATCTCCCTGACGGCACACTGGGTAAACATAGTGGATGCCGGGACCCAGTTGGACCTTGGGACGGAACACATCCTCCCCACACCGAGGATTGCGGGCCCTATGTCAGTCAGAGCTGCCCCCACAGTGTACAACTCTTGCGCATCATCCTCCTCCTCCTCATGTTCAGCCTCCAGCTCAGATATCACCACATCAGTTACAAGCTGGAAGCACTGCAGTACTGCCTCAGCCAAGCGGCAACAGGCTGTGCTGAAACTCATAAGCTTAGGTGATAAACCTCACACTGCTTGTGAGTTGTGGACAGCTGTGACAGAGCAGGCAGATCTGTGGCTGAGACCGCTGAACCTACATCCAGACATGGTCGTGTGTGACAATGGCCTTAACCTGGTGGCGGCTCTGAGGCGAGATCACACACGTACCATGCCTGGCTCATGTGCTTAACCTTGTGGTTCAGCGGTTTCTTAAATCGTACCCCGAGTTGCCAGATCTGCTCGTCAAAGTACGCCGCCTGTCAGCTCATTTTCGGAAGTCGGCTACAGCTTCCGCCACCCTTGCTGTGTTGCAGCAGCGTTTGCAGCTTCCGGCACACAGACTGGTGTGTGATGTCCCCACACGTTGGAACTCTACCCTCCACATGTTGCAAAGGATTTGTGAGAAGAGAGCAGTTGTGGAGTACCAGCTGCAACAAGGCCGTCGATATTCAGGTCAGACTCAACACATAAGACCTCAGGAGTGGACCTGGATGTCTGACATATGTACCATCCTGACAAACTTTGAGGAGTCCACCAAGATGGTGAGTGGCGATGACGCCATCATTAGCGTCAGCATCCCACTTGTCTATCTTTTGCAACGCTCTCTACAGAGAATTAAAGAGGAGGCATTGCAGCCAGAGTATGATGAGATGGATCAAGAAGCCGTAATGGGCGATTACACACAGCCCAGCCTCATCTCATCCCAACGTGCATTGGGGGACAATGAGGGAGAGGAGGAGGAGGAGGAAGAACGGGAGCTGGTATCATGCGCTTTAGACGGTAGTACCTGTACAACTGTCATACCGTCGGTTCAGCGTGGGTGGCCTGAGGACTGGGGAGGAGGAGAGCATGGTCAGTCGACATCTTGGTGAGGACACGGAAGTCTTGCCTGTTACCAGTCTGGCACGCATGGCTGACTTTGTTACTCTGCCTTAACCGTGACCCTCGAGTTGTCAAAATGTTGGGTGACAGTCATTACTGGTTGGTGACACTTTTAGACCGCCGCTACAAGGAGAACTTTCACTCTCTTATTCCTGAGGTGGAGAGGTCTACAAAAATGTGGCAGTACCAGAAAGCCCTTGCTGCAGAACTGTTAAAAAAAAATTCCCATCTGAACACGCTAGCGGCAGAGGTCACAGTTCGTTGCCCAACCAAGGCGTACAGGCGAGAGACGCAACTCCAATCCAGCAGAGGCAGGGGAACACTGTCAACATTCTGGGACAGTTTTCTGAGACCCGCCCAGCTCACAGGCCCTGAGGCGCGGGGTACTCTCACAAGGAGTGGAAAGTTTCAAAGGATGGTGAACGTCCTCCGTGATTCCTCTGTGCCTTTTAATTGTTGGGTATCCAAGCTGGACACTTGGAATGAACTCGCTCTGTACGCCTTGGAGGTCCTGGCCTGCCCTGCCGCAAGCGTGTTATCAGAGCGTGTTTTTAGTGCCGCTGGGGGAATTAGAACTGATAAGCGCACTCGTCTGTCAACTGACAAGCTGACCCTTATTAAAATGAACAAGGGCTGGATTGGGCCAGACTTCTCATCACCACCAAATGACAGCAGAGTAACATAAAGTCAAATCCACTGTGTTATTTCGGGAGGTGTATTCCCATGCACAGCTTCACACCCACACATGGGTAAACGCTTCCGCATTTCCGCTGTATTTTGCTCTTCTCCTTATTCTCAGCCTCCACCACCACTATACCACCAGGGTGACCGTGGTCCGTGTTGCCAGCATTGCAAGTTCCTCCATCCTAATTTTTGGCAGCTTTTGCTTGGAAGGCATAGGCAAAGACTATGGGAGACACACTCCCCAATAATGGGAATAATGTTTTTAATATGCTGTACTGCATGGCTCTTGTAAGGGACATGAAAACCATCTTGTTAAACCACTCTGAACTCCACAGCTCTTCCAAGGGGCATTAAAACCGTCTTGTAAAGCTACTGTGACCTCCACGTCTCTTCCAAGGGGCATTAAAACCATCTTGTTAAACCACTCTGAACTCCACAGGTCTTCCAAGGGGCATTAAAACAGTCTTGTTAAGCTACTGTGACCTCCACCACTCTTCCAAGGGGCATTGATATTGTCTTTTTATTCCACTGCGACCTCCACCACTCTTCCAAGGGGCATTAAGACCGTCTTGTTAAGCTACTGTGACCTCCACCACTCTTCCAAGGGGCATTAAAACTGTCTTGTTAAGCTACTGTGACCTCCACCACTCTTCCAAGGGACAAACAGTCTTGTTAAGCTACTGTGACCTCCACCACTCTTCCAAGGGGCATTAAAAGCATCTTGTTAAACCACTCTAAACTCCACAGCTCTTCCAAGGGGCATTGAAATGTTGTTTTTAATTAACTCTAACCTCCACGACTCTTCCAATGGGCATTGCATTTCCTCCTAATTTTAGGCAGCTTTTCCTTTTCAATGCATAGGCGAACACTAAGGGAGACCCACTCCCCAATAATGGGTAGAAGGTTTTTAGTACGCTGTAATCCACGTCTGTTTCAAGGGGCATTGCAGTTCCTCATAATTTTTGGAAAGCCTTCCATTCACTGCTTAGGCCAACAGTGTACAGGAGGACCCAATTGCTATAAATGGAAAAAACGGTTTAGTTAAGGCCCTCTGACCTCCATGTCACTTCCAAGGGTCATTGGAGTGCCTCAAAATTTTTGGTAGACATTGCACTCACTGTATGCCCTATAACTGTGTAGCCGAACCGCTCCTTTTAGTACAGAAACATATCCTACAAGACATGTGTGGTTGACTGGCCTGATATTGATGTGAATGGTCCCTGTTCCTCCTGCTCTTTCTCCTTTGCCACCACCTCATCCATCATTTATCACCTGAAGCTTTGTTTTAATGGGAGTCATAGAACTGGGATAGTAGCAGGAAAACATCCAGCAATCCTCGGAGGAAGTAGGATATGCGCCAAAACGCTGACCACCTCAGGCCTAGCCGCTACTACATACATGCGCTTGCATTCCAAGGAACAGAAAGCTAAGGAGATGGATGGCCTCATGATCATGAATAATTTACTTGTTGTGTAGAAGGCCGACCACTGCTGCTGTCTACCTTCTGAACTTTGTGTTGAAGCCTGATTGACCCAGGACCCGCAATCCTCTATGTCTGGAGGACGTGTTGCATCCCAGTGTCCAATTGTGTCCCGGCTTCCACAATATTAACCCAGTGTGACGGCGTCAGTCAGATGGACCATCCCTGGCCCCATTCACTTGTCCACGTGTTTGTGGTTAGGCTGTCCTTCAAATAGGGGCGGCTGGGGACCAAGGCCGCCGGGGATTGAGTATGGATACCAGGCCGCCGACGCAGCCATGACGTGGTGGCCAGATTCCGCCTCCACATGCCTAAAAGGTCCAATTTCAAGTGCAAGCAAGCAAGCAATATGTGGGTGGGTGGGTGGCAGGCTGCATATTTGCGCTTGCATTGCAAGGAATGGGGGAGGTACAATTGAACACTGCCCTGGGACACGGACTTGCACGGGGATAGTTGCAAGTCTGCATCTTCTGATGCGGCAAGGATCACTTCTGAGGGGCACACTTTTAGGCAGTGACCTGGGTGTCAGAGATGCTTCCAGAGGTCTTCCCCATGCTGTTCCCATGTCTTTTCAGCACTGTTATGCATGTGTCACACAGCACATGGCCAGATAAGGTTGTAAAATGTTAAAATGACATTTCCCAGTGAATGCATTTGTCACGGTTGAAAGCAATACAGAAGTGCAAAAACACATAAAAAATGCTTCTTGTGAACATAGCCCAAGGTGTGGAGGAGTATTTTTGTTTTTGGTTATTTATTTTACCTTATACACAAGTCTTTACCCTGGAAAGGATGTTCCTTAACATATTTCACAGGAAAGCAGTTTCAGTTTAGTTTTTGAACGTTTTATTGTGAGCCCGTAAAAGTGGCTTAATACCTCTGACCACGTTGATAACAGCAGTGACCTGGGGGTCAGAAATGCTTCCTGGGGCGATCCCCATGCTGTCTCCATGTCATTTGAGCACTGTCACTATCGTGTTGGGCACTTTTTAGGCTTTCTACAGACTGCCGGGGGTGCCGCCGCAAAAATGCTCGGGTCTCCCATAGACTAACCCGAGTATCACGGTGAGTTCGGCCCGAGCTTCGAGCACCCGAGCATTTTAGTGCTCACTCAACACTAGTTTATTTATGTTAATGTTGATTATTATGGCTTGCAGGCAATGAAAACACAAAAGTCTTTATCTCAGTAAATTAGAATACTTTATAACAGCTTGAAAAATTATTTTAAAATCCGAAATGTTGGCCTACTGAAATGTATATTCAGTAAATGCACTCAATACTTGGTCGGGGCTCCTTTTGCATAAATTACTGCATCAATGCGGTGTGGCATGGAGGCGATAAGCCTGTGGCACTGCTGAGGTGTTAAGGAAGCCCAGGTTGCTTTGATAGCAGCCTTCAGCTCGTCTGCCTTGTTGGGTCTGGTGTCTCTCATCTTCCTCTTGACAATACCCCATCGATTCTCTGGCCAATCAAGCACAGTGATACTGTTGTTTTTAAACCAGGTATTGGTACTTTTGGCAGTGTGGACAGGTGCCAAGTCCTGCTGGGGAATGAAATTTCCATCTCCAAAAGTTTGTCGGCAGAGGGAAGCATGAAGTGCTCTAAAATTTCCTGGTAGACAGTTGCACTGACTTTGGTCTTGATAAAACACAGTGGACCTACATCAGCTGATGACATGGCTCCCCAAACCATCACTGATGGTGGAAACTTCACACTAGACCTCAAGCAGCTAAACCTCTGGACCTTGATTTCCAAATGAAAATTGGAACTCTGGGACCTTGTGGAGTGTGTCAATGACTGCCTTCTGGACATCTGTCAAGTCAGCAGTCTTCCCCATGATTGTGGAGCCTACTGAAACAGACTAAGGGACTTTTTTAAATGCTTAGGAAGCCTTTGCAGGTGTTTTTTGTTAATTATTTAAGTTTACTGAGATAATGACTTTTTTGTGTTTTCATTGGCTGTAAGCCATAATCATCAACATTAACAGAAATAAACACTTGAAATAGATCACTCTGTTTGTAATGACTCTATATAATATGTGACTTTCACTTTTTGTATTGAAGAACTGAAATTAACTTTTTGATGATATTCTAATTTTGTGAGATGCACCTGTATATAGCACCCTCTATACTCCCTGGTGTTATGTTCTGCTACCAGAGCTAAGGAAAGAGAGGAGATCTGTCCCTACGATAGAACTCAGCTGAATCCCTACGATGTAACAGGGAACCTGATCCTGCGATCAGACCTGCTAAAGTCCTAAGCTAGTCTGTACGGAGACCTATAGATGTGGGGAAGGAATCCCTACAAGTACTAAGGACTGGGAGGAATATGGGACACCTCCTAACAGAAATAGTAGCAGACAGACGAACAAACAAAATATATAGAACATAGAGGTCCGTAGACCAAGCAAACTAACAGAGTAAGATACAGAGCACAGGCTAGCTAGAAAGTAGTTATACAATGAAGTCCAGCAAAGCCAGAAGGGCGGAGCAGGCTTAAATAGGCCAACAAGGTCATGTGACCAGCAAAGGAAAAAAAACCTAAGAGCAAGGTTCTAACAGTACCCCCCCTTCTAAGAGGATCCTCCGGATCCCCTAGGACCAGGCTTATCAGGAAATCTCCTGTGAAACGCTCTGATAAGTCTGGACGCGGAAACATCATCCGACCTCACCCAAGAGTTATCCTCGGGTCCGAAACCTTTCCAGGCCACAAGATACTGCAAACTACCTCTATACAGTCTAGAGTTAAGGATGTGAGAAATTTCATATTCCCCGTCCTCCACCACCGGAGGAACAGAGGCAGAGGCGTCACAATCCGATACAACAGCTTTTTTCAACAGAGAGACATGAAATACCAGATTAATTCTCCAGGAGGTAGGAACCTCCAACCTAACAGCAGATTGGTTGACAACCTGAAGCACCTTAAAGGGCCCTACAAACTTGGGACCCAATTTCTTAGAAGGAATCCTCAACCGCAGATTCCTAGAGGACAACCAAACCATGTCACCAACAGCGAACAAAACCTCCTGTCGTTTCCTATCAAAGTAGTCCTTAGATTTTCTGTTGGCCTCCTGAAGATTACCACGCACATCCGTCCAAACTCTCTCCAAATCACCGGAAAAATTCTCCTCCTCAGGCACGGCAGATCCCAACTTGGAGAACGACCCAAACGACGGATGTCTCCTAGAACAGCAAAAAAAAGGCGAACAACCAGCAGAAGAAGATGTATGATTGTTCAGAGCAAATTCAGCAAGTGGCAGAAACTCAGACCACCCCTCTTGATTGTCTGCCACAAAACAACGCAAGAACTGCTCAACATCCTGGTTTTTCCTTTCTGTCTGGCCATTAGATTCAGGATGATATCCGGACGAGAACGATAAATGAACTCCCAACCTGTCACAAAAGGCACGCCAAAAACGAGCCACGAACTGAGTACCCCTATCAGAAACAATGTCAGTAGGAACGCCATGAAGTCTGACAATTTCCTTGACAAAGGCCTTAGCGAGAGTTTTAGCGCAGGGCAGTTTGACAAAGGGAACCAAGTGACACATCTTGCTAAAACGGTCCACGACCACCCAGATGACAGTAAAACCCTCAGAGGGGGGAAGGTCAGTTATAAAGTCCATAGCCAAATGTGTCCAAGGAGCACTGGGAACCTCCAAAGGACAAAGCAACCCCGCAGCAGGAGTATGTGAGGACTTAGATCTAGCACATATAGTACATTGACGCACCCACTTAATGACTTCCTTCTGCCATCCAGGCCACCAAAAACTGTGACCCACCAGTCTCTTGGTCTCAGAGATTCCGGGATGACCTGCCAACCGAGATTCGTGACACTCAACAAATAAATCTCTCCTAAAGGTCCCAGGCACAAACAACCTCCCATGGGGAGTGTTAGATGGGGCATTCTCCTGTGCTTTAAGAATCTCATCTTCCAAAACGGAGTCCAAAGCAGCTATCACAACACCTTCTTGTAAAATGTTCTCCTCTTTCTCAGCACCGACTATGGGAGAAAAACTGCGAGACAAGGCATCCGCCTTAACATTCTTAGTACCAGGGATGTAAGTAACGGAGAAATTAAACCGCGAGAAAAACAGTGCCCACCTAGCCTGACGGGCATTCAGGCGCTTGGCAGCATCAAGATATATCAGATTTTTATGATCCGTAAGAACCTGAACGGGAAATTCCGCACCTTCCAAGAAGTGACGCCAGTGTTCAAATGCGAGTTTAATAGCCAATAATTCCCGATTACCAATATCGTAATTCAGTTCAGTCTCCGAAAATTTTTTTGAAAAAAAGGCACAGGGATGTAATCCATCCCCGTTATCCTGAGACAATACTGCGCCAACCCCCACAGAGGAAGCATCAACCTCAACCAAAAACGGCTTAGTCACATCAGGCTGCATAAGGATGGGAGCAGAGGTGAACCTCTCCTTGAGATACACAAAAGCTTCAATGGCCTCAGAAGACCACTGAACCGCATCAGCACCTTTCCTGGTGAGATCGGTCAGAGGTTTGACAATACTAGAAAAATTTTTTATGAATTTTCTGTAATAATTGGCGAAACCTAAAAACCTCTGTATCGATTTCAAAACAATAGGCCTAGGCCATTCCTGTACAGCTTGAACTTTAACCGGGTCCATCTCAAAACCTTCGCTGGAGATAATGTAACCCAAAAAACTAATTCTCTATACAGCGAACTCACATTTCTCCAGCTTAGCAAAAAGCGAATTGTCCATTAACAACTGTAATACCTCACGTACGCTCCGCCAATGAGACTCCAGATCCGGCGAATAAATCAAAATGTCATCCAAATACACAACCACATTTTTGCCGATCAAAGGTCTCAGGATGTCATTAATAAGTGTAGTGCCGGCGTCCCTGCCCTCTGCTAGGCAGGGACGCTGCTCCCCTCACCGCTCTGCTCCGTGCCCGGCATCCTCCCCCCGCTCTGCTGTCAGCGCGCGCTCCGTCCCGGCGTCCTCCTCCTGCTCTGCTCTCAGCGCGCGCTCCTTCCCGGCCCCTGTGCTTAGGGCGCGCGCGCGCTCCCCTCCTCTTAAAGGGGCCGCGCGCGCCGCCCTAAAGAGTCCCCGGCCAATGGCCGGAGGACTTCATCATATATAAGGCACCTCCTCCAAAATGGAGGTGCCCGAGCAATGTTGTTTGCACCTGTGTCTCACCTGTGCTTCAGCCCTCAGGTCCCGTTGCCAGTTTCCTGCCAGTTTCCTGCCAGTTTCCTGCCAGTTACCTGCCTGATTCCTGCCTGAATACTTGTTACCTGTCTGCCAGTCTGAGGTCCGACGGTCTGCCTTACTACTCCTGTCAGTCTGTCTAAAGGACCAGCCTGCCCGCTCACCTGGGAGCGCATATCAGCTACCTGCCTGCTTGCCTGAGGTCCGACGGTCTGCCTTACTACTCCGGTCAGTCTGTCTATGGACCAGCTTGCCCGCTCACCTGGGAGCGCTTCTCCGTTATCTGCCTGCTTGCCAGCCCGGAGGCTCCGTTGTCACGTGCTGTGACCACCAGCTATCTCAGAGACTCTTGCCCGCTCACCTGGGAGCGCATCTCCGTTACCTGCCTGCTTGCCAGCCCGGAGGTCCCGTTGTCACGTGCGGTGACCACCAGCTATTCCAGAGACTCTTGCCCGCTCACCTGGGAGCGCTTCTCCGTTACCTACCTGCCTGCCAGCCCGGAGGTTCCGCCGTCACATGCCGTGACCACCTGCTATTCCAGAGACTCTCGCTTGCTCACCTGGGAGCACACATCTACCATCTGCCTGCTAGCCTACCCGGAGGCTCTGCCATCACAGGTCGTACCTACCCCTTACCCAGAGACTGCCCTGATCACTTGTCGTAACTCCCTGTCCGTTCACCCAGAGACTGCCACCCGCTCCCTTACAAGGGCCGCCCCCTTGTATAGTAGCTCAGAGGTTCCGCCTCCCGGACCCGTTACAGTTTGCTCGGGCCATGGAACCCGGTGGCACCCAAGCTCCCTCGCTCACGGACCTGTGTCATGAACTGTCCCGTCAAAGGTCCCAACAGGAGTCCATCCTGGGTCACCTGCGGAATGTCAATACTCGCCTGGACACTCTGACTGCACCACCTGCAGCCACTGCCAGTACCATGACTCGCAACCCGGCAGCTCCGCTACCCACTAATACCATGGTAACCTATCCCGGTCCCCGGCTGTCTGCACCTCCTCGCTTCGGAGGCGACTCCGTCCAGGCTCGGGGCTTCATAAATCAGTGCACCCTGCACTTTGAACTTTTGTCCCATCAGTTTAATTCCGACCGGGCCAAAATTGCCTTTATCATGTCCCATCTCACCGGGGAGGCCCTGGCCTGGCTAAATCCTCTATGGGAGAGAGGAGACCCCCTGGTGTCCAACTTGCCTGCTTTTCTCTCGGCTTTCCGGAAAGTCTTCGACGAACCCGGACGGAAGACCTCATCCGCATCCTCTCTGCTACGCCTCCGTCAGGAGGGTCTCACCGTGGGCCAATATGCCATACGGTTCCGCACCCTTGCCTCGGAGCTGGCCTGGGATAACGACGCTCTGGTATCCGTCTTCTGGGAGGGTCTGTCCGGTCGTATTAAAGATGAACTTGCTGGTCGGGACATTCCTACCTCTCTCGATGATCTAATAACCCTTGCCACCCGGATTGACCTACGGTTCCAGGAGCGTGCCAAAGAGGTCACCCGTGAGAGAAGGATTCCACGTTTAGCTCCTACTTTCCAGAAACCCGTCATTCCCTCCATCTCTCCCCAGGTACACTCTCCTGAGCCTATGCAGGTCGACCAGACCAAGATGGTCAAAAACCGTCAGGACTCACGCCGTGCCGAGGGGAGCTGCTTCTACTGTGGCAGTAAGGAGCACCGGATCCGTGCCTGCCCGGAGAGGTCGGGAAACGCCTGTGTCTAGGTTCGCTCAGAGAGGTCCACCTAGACAAGAATAAATCCTCTCCATCCCTGCTGTTGTCAGTTTCGATCATCTACGGGGAGAACCGTTATTTCGAACTAGCCCAACTTGACTCTGGAGCAGCCGGGAACCTTATTTCACAGTCCCTGGTTGAGAAATACCGCATCCCCACCAAACCTCTGGCTGTACCCTTGTCTGTCGCTGCCGTGGATGGGGGCCTCTTACCTCGCCCCATTCAACTCATCACCGAATCCATTACCCTGCAGGTGGGAATGCTGCATTCTGAAAGTATCTCCTTTCATGTTCTGCCTGGACTCTCTCACGCCCTCTTGCTAGGTCTGCCCTGGCTCCAGAGACATGCACCCGTGCTAGACTGGCAAACCGGAGAGGTCCTTCGCTGGGGACAAGACTGTCATAAAACCTGCCTGGTTCCCGTCCATCCCGTCCGTCCCTCTCCTACCCCAGCTAATCTACCTGGACTTCCGATTCCTTATTGGTCTTATGCAGATGTCTTTAATAAAAAGGAGGCAGAGACATTACCACCACATAGACCATACGACTGTCCCATCGATCTGCTACCCGGTACTACTCCTCCCCGTGGGCGTATCTATCCTTTATCCGCTGCTGAGACCCGGTCAATGTCCGAATATATTGAGGAGAATCTGGCCAGAGGATTCATCCGGAAATCTACCTCCCCGGCGGGAGCAGGCTTCTTTTTCGTCAAAAAGAAGGACGGCTCTCTCCGTCCCTGTATAGACTATAGAGGCCTAAACCTGATCACGGTGAAGAATAAGTACCCCCTTCCGCTCATTCCAGAATTATTTGATCGTCTGAGGGGGGCTAGGATCTTCACCAAACTGGACCTTCGTGGGGCGTACAACCTGGTTCGTATTCGTCAGGGGGATGAATGGAAGACGGCATTCAACACCCGGGACGGCCACTATGAATACCTGGTAATGCCCTTTGGTCTCTGTAACGCTCCTGCCGTCTTTCAAGAGTTGGTCAATGACATCTTCCGGGACCTTCTCTACTCCTGCGTAGTGGTGTACCTGGACGACATCTTGGTCTTCTCTCCGGATCTCCAGACTCACCGGAGGGACGTTCGTCAGGTCCTGCTCAGGCTAAGGCAGAACCATCTCTACGCTAAATTTGAGAAGTGCCTCTTTGAGCAGACCTCGCTTCCGTTTCTGGGCTACATTATCTCTCAGACCGGCCTACAAATGGATCCTGAGAAACTGTCTGCCATCGAGAAATGGCCCCGACCGGAGGGGTTGAAGGCCATTCAGCGATTCCTGGGCTTCGCCAACTACTACCGCCTCTTCATACCACACTTCTCTTCCCGGACGGCCCCAATTTCTGCGCTCACCCGTAAAGGTACTAATCCCAAAGAGTGGCCACCCGAAGCAGAGGAGGCCTTTCTTTCCCTTAAACAGGCCTTCTCTTCCGCCCCGGTGCTGCATCGCCCAGATGGCAACAAGCAGTTCTTCCTGGAAGTTGACGCCTCCTCCTCTGGAGCCGGAGCGGTACTTACTCAAAAATCATCTTCCGGGAGGATGGTAACTTGTGGCTTCTTCTCTAAACTCTTCTCCTCCTCTGAGCGCAACTATTCCATAGGAGACCGAGAGTTATTGGCCATCAAACTGGCATTGGAGGAGTGGCGTTACCTGCTCGAGGGGGCTCTTCACCCGGTAATAATTTACACTGACCACAAGAACTTGGCTTACCTCCAGCATGCCCAGAGACTTAACCCGCGCCAAGCCCGGTGGTCCTTGTTTTTTGCTCGTTTTGATTTTGTCCTTCATTTTCGCCCGGCTGACAAAAACGTCAAGGCGGACGCCTTGTCTCGATCCTTTCTGGTGTCTGATCTCGAGGAGGATCCGAAACATATCATCGATCCCGCCAGAGTAATGCAGGTGGCTCCCGTGAGTCTAAATCGTCTTCCTCCTGGTAAGACGTTCGTACCAGTACCTGATCGGGAGAAGATCCTACACTGGGGTCATTCGTCTAAACTAGCTGGCCACGCCGGTCAGAAAAAGACCCTCCAGCTTATTACCCGGCACTACTGGTGGCCTAACCTGCACAAGGATGTAATAGACTTTGTTTCTGCCTGTGTGTCCTGCGCCCGCAACAAAGTTCCGAGACACCTGCCGGCCGGCCGCCTCCTACCTCTGCCAGTACCTGCTGCCCCCTGGCAGCATATAGCGATGGACTTCATTACTGATCTGCCCGTCTCTGCCGGTTGTACGGTCATTTGGGTGGTCGCTGACCGCTTCTCCAAGATGGCTCACTTCATTCCACTGCCAGGTCTTCCGTCTGCACCCGAGCTGGCTAAAGACTTTATCCGCCACATCTTCCGTCTTCATGGCCTGCCCCGTCACATCGTGTCGGATCGTGGGGTACAGTTCACTTCCCGTTTCTGGAGAGCCACTTGTAAATTGCTGGACGTCACCCTGGACTTCTCCGCTTACCACCCACAGTCTAATGGTCAAGTGGAGCGGATCAATCAGAACCTGACCAGTTACCTTCGGCACTTCGTTAATGCCCACCATTCTGACTGGGTGGATCTCCTGCCATGGGCCGAATTCTCGTACAACAATCACGAGAGCGAGTCTTCCTCCAAATCCCCGTTTTTTGTAGTCTACGGTCAGCATCCTCGGATCCCGTTTCCCGTCTCCACCTCGGCGGACAATCCGGCTGCGGAATCTCTTGTTAACAAATTTTCCTCCATATGGGAGAGTACCCGGTCCGCACTCCTTCTGTCATCCGAGCGTATGAAAAGACACGCTGACAAAAAACGTCTGGACCCTCCTCAATTCCGCCCTGGGGATAAAGTCTGGCTCTCGTCCAAATATGTCCGGCTCAAGATCCCTTCCTATAAGTTAGGGCCTCGGTTCATCGGCCCACTGGAGGTCATCAGTCAGATCAACCCGGTGGCCTATAAATTGAAACTTCCGGCCAACTTACGGATCCCTAACTCCTTCCATGTGTCTCTCCTCAAACCTGTGGTGCTTAACTCTTTTTCCAAGTCTACAGGTACGCCTCCTGCTCCGGTTTCTGCTGAGGACGAGTTTGAGGTAGAGAACATTCTTGCCACCAAAAGGGTAAGAGGAAAGACCTTTTTCCTGGTAGATTGGAAGGGGTTTGGTCCTGAGGAGAGAACGTGGGAGCCCCGGGAGAACATCCATGCCCCTCTCATCCTAGCTAAATTTCTGTCTGGCCTAAAAAAGGGGGGGCCTAAAGGGGGGGGTACTGTAGTGCCGGCGTCCCTGCCCTCTGCTAGGCAGGGACGCTGCTCCCCTCACCGCTCTGCTCCGTGCCCGGCATCCTCCCCCCGCTCTGCTGTCAGCGCGCGCTCCGTCCCGGCGTGCTCCTCCTGCTCTGCTCTCAGCGCGCGCTCCTTCCCGGCCCCTGTGCTTAGGGCGCGCGCGCGCTCCCCTCCTCTTAAAGGGGCCGCGCGCGCCGCCCTAAAGAGTCCCCGGCCAATGGCCGGAGGACTTCATCATATATAAGGCACCTCCTCCAAAATGGAGGTGCCCGAGCAATGTTGTTTGCACCTGTGTCTCACCTGTGCTTCAGCCCTCAGGTCCCGTTGCCAGTTTCCTGCCAGTTTCCTGCCAGTTACCTGCCAGTTACCTGCCTGATTCCTGCCTGAATACTTGTTACCTGTGTGCCAGTCTGAGGTCCGACGGTCTGCCTTACTACTCCTGTCAGTCTGTCTAAAGGACCAGCCTGCCCGCTCACCTGGGAGCGCATATCAGCTACCTGCCTGCTTGCCAGCCCGGAGGCTCCGTTGTCACGTGCTGTGACCACCAGCTATCTCAGAGACTCTTGCCCGCTCACCTGGGAGCGCATCTCCGTTACCTGCCTGCTTGCCAGCCCGGAGGTCCCGTTGTCACGTGCGGTGACCACCAGCTATTCCAGAGACTCTTGCCCGCTCACCTGGGAGCGCTTCTCCGTTACCTACCTGCCTGCCAGCCCGGAGGTTCCGCCGTCACATGCCGTGACCACCTGCTATTCCAGAGACTCTCGCTTGCTCACCTGGGAGCACACATCTACCATCTGCCTGCTAGCCTACCCGGAGGCTCTGCCATCACAGGTCGTACCTACCCCTTACCCAGAGACTGCCCTGATCACTTGCCGTAACTCCCTGTCCGTTCACCCAGAGACTGCCACCCGCTCCCTTACAAGGGCTGCCCCCTTGTATAGTAGCTCAGAGGTTCCGCCTCCCGGACCCGTTACAATAAGATTCTGAAAAAATGCAGGAGCATTAGTAAGACCAAAAGGCATAACCAGATTCTCAAAATGACCCACAGGAGTGTTAAAAGCAGTCTTCCATTCATCACCCTCCTTCATGCGCAACAGATTGTATGCCCCCTTAAGGTCAATTTTAGAGAACCACTTGGCCCCCATTAACTGGTTAAACAGATCAGGAATCAATGGCAGTGGGTAAGGATTGCGTACAGTAATTTTGTTAATCTCACGAAAATCCAGACAAGGACGTAAACCGCCGTCCTTTTTTTTTTACAAAAAAAAATCCAACCGCCACAGGAGACTTAGAGGGCCTAATGTGACCGGCGGCCAAACTTGTCTGTATGTATTCCTCCAAAGCTTTCCTCTCAGGAATAGTAAGGTTAAATAAACGACTTTTAGGAAGAGTCGCTCCAGGGACAAATTCAATAGAACAATCATAGTCTCTATGGGGAGGCAAAACCTGCGATTCCTTCTCAGAAAAAACTCTCCAAAAATTCTGAATAGGAACAGGCAATTCTCCCCTATCCAAAGCTGCAATACGCCCGTTACAACACTTGTCATAACATTTATGGCTCCAGGATTTAATTTCATTGGTAGACCAATCCAGTACAGGATTGTGAAATTTTAACCAGGGCAATCCCAATATTACTGGAGAAGGCAAGTTATTCAAAACTACCAAATCCAATTTCTCATGGTGAACACCATTAATAGTGAGAGGAAATTCACAGACCTTGAGAGTAATATTCTTCAAAGGGGAACCATCCACAGAAACCACAGCAATGGGGGATGATAAAGGTTCGGGTTTTAAATTGAGTCTTTCCAAGAATCCCCCATCAATTACATTCAGAGTAGACCCACAATCAACAAACACCCGAAATTCCATTAATTTTTCCTGAGCAATCGTGGAAGCAGCTAAAAATACACCCTTGGAATTTAAACAGGCAATACGGGCATGACTGACCATTTTTTTTTCTTTCTTCATACGAAGCTCACAGCCTTTAATCAAATGACCAGATTTTCCGCAATAGAAACACAAGCCTTCAGAAAATCGACGATCTTTTTCTTGAGAGCGAGGTGCCACAGATCCAATCTCCATCGGTTCACCACTGTTAGTACACACATTCTCATAACCAGAAACTGACATAGCAGAGGATTTGCTCTCATTCACCCTTGCACGCAGTCTCCTATCCACCCGTATAGCTAATTGCATAGCCTGTTGCAAATCTTCAGGTGTAGGATAAGCAATTAGCAGGTCTTTAACCCTTTCACTGAGCCCAGCAAGAAATAGACTTTTCAGAGCAGAATCGTTCCACCCTATTTGAGTAGACCAACGACGGAAATGAGTACAATATTTTTCCACATTACCTGATCCCTGTTTCAAACGTCTCAACTCAGTCTCAGCTGATGCAACACGGTCAGGATCATCATATAATAGTCCCAAAGCAGAAAAAAAACTATCCACTGATCTGAAGCATGTATCACTAGGTTGCAAAGAAAAGGCCCACTCCTGAGGCTCTTTGTGCAAAAGTGACATTATGAACCCTATGCGCTGGGATTCATCCCCAGAGGACTTGGGTCTCAAACGAAAATACAATAAGCAAGCATTTTTAAATGAAAAAAATTCTCGATGTTCACCAAAAAATAAATCCGGCAAACATACCTTAGGCTCCAAGAAATGTGCTCCAGGACAGTTACTCACGTGCTGACGGAGCTCGGCCACCTCCAGAGAGAGTCCCTGCAGGCGATGAGCCAAATCCTGAACCAACACCATGATGGAACAGAAAAATCTTTCCTTAGAGAATTTGCAGGCTGGACTTACTGTTATGTTCTGCTACCAGAGCTAAGGAAAGAGAGGAGATCTGTCCCTACGATAGAACTCAGCTGAATCCCTACGATGTAACAGGGAACCTGATCCTGCGATCAGACCTGCTAAAGTCCTAAGCTAGTCTGTACGGAGACCTATAGATGTGGGGAAGGAATCCCTACAAGTACTAAGGACTGGGAGGAATATGGGACACCTCCTAACAGAAATAGTAGCAGACAGACGAACAAACAAAATATATAGAACATAGAGGTCCGTAGACCAAGCAAACTAACAGAGTAAGATACAGAGCACAGGCTAGCTAGAAAGTAGTTATACAATGAAGTCCAGCAAAGCCAGAAGGGCGGAGCAGGCTTAAATAGGCCAACAAGGTCATGTGACCAGCAAAGGAAAAAAAACCTAAGAGCAAGGTTCTAACACCCTGGTCCTGCAGCAGCTGCCATCATGTATACAGCAGATGAGACAGACACTTTATTATATGCCGGATCAGCCAAGTCTGGTTCTAGTTCTGGAATATTGAGCGTCAGCGTTCATTCTCATTATTGCCTCTGTAGGGTGAAGTGCACATAAATAAAACACACAACACAATATATTATTATTATTTTTTTTATTGGAATAGCAATAAGCCACATTGTAATAAAAATATTACTGGCCCTTTAATAAATTAAAGTTCACAATGACTCTCAGGTCAGGCCCGATAGAGACTACAGACCTTGCTGCGGATAGTGCAGACCTGATGAGAGCCACTGGAACCAAAGATCCAGAGGAAGGCGAAGAAAACGCCCTAGGGGGAAAAAAATTCCTTCCTGACCCCAGTTCTGGCGATCGGATATCTGCCTGGATCTTGTCTCTCCTGCTGCATATTGCTGTATATCTGTACGTCAGGGGCGGACACAGCCAGAAGAGGGCCCCTCTATCAGAACAGTATATCTAGCCCCGTGTCTGAACTGTTGGGCGGGCTGCCTCGGGCCTGGCCCCGGGTCTGGACTCTTGGGCCGCCCGACTCGGGTCCGGACTCTTGGGCCGCCCGACTCGGGTCCGGACTCTTGGGCCGCCCGACTCGGGTCCGGACTCTTGGGCCGCCCGACTCGGGTCCGGACTCTTGGGCCGCCCGACTCGGGTCCGGACTCTTGGGCCGCCCGACTCGGGTCCGGACTCTTGGGCCCGTCCGCCCCGAGCATGGACTGTGGGGCCCGTCCGCCCCGGGTCTAGCCCCGAACCTGGACTGTGGGGCTTGCCCTATGTCCAGAATGTGGCCGCCCCGTGTTCGGACTGTGGGGCTTGCCCTATGTCCAGAATGTGGCCGCCCCGTGTTCGGACTGTGGGGCCCGTCCGCCCCGTGTCCAGACTGTGGGGCCGCCTGCCCCCGGTCTAGCTCCAGGTCTGGACAGTGGGGCCCCCCCATCCGAGCCTGGACTGTGGGGCCCGTCCGCCCCGAGCCTGGACAGTGGGGCCCGTCCTCCCCGAGCCTGGACAGTGGGGCCCGTCCGCCCCGAGCCTGGACAGTGGGGCCCGTCCGCCCCCGGGTCTAGCTCCGAGCCTGCACTGTGGGGTCCGTCCATCCCCGGGTCTAGCTCCGAGCCTGCACTGTGGGGTCCGTCCGCCCTGTGTCCGGACCGTGGGGCCCGTCCGCCTCGTGTCCGGACTGTGGGGCCGCCTGCCCCGGGTCTGGACTGTGGGGCCCCCCATCTTCCCCGGGTCAGGAATGTGGGGGCGCCTGCCCCGGGTCTAGCTCCAGGGCTGAACTCTGGGGCTGCCCGTCCGCCCCGAGCCTGGACTCTGAGGCCGCCCGTCCGCCCCGAGCCTGGACTCTGAGGCCGCCCGTCCGCCCCGAGCCTGGACTCTGAGGCCGCCCGTCCGCCCCGAGCCTGGACTCTGAGGCCGCCCGTCCGCCCCGAGCCTGGACTCTGAGGCCGCCCGTCCGCCCCGAGCCTGGACTCTGAGGCCGCCCGTCCGCCCCGAGCCTGGACTCTGAGGCCGCCCGTCCGCCCCGAGCCTGGACTCTGAGGCCGCCCGTCCGCCCCGAGCCTGGACTCTGGGGCCGCCCGTCCGCCCCGAGCCTGGACTCTGGGGCCGCCCGTCCGCCCCGAGCCTGGACTCTGGGGCCGCCCGTCCGCCCCGAGCCTGGACTCTGGGGCCGCCTTCCGTGGGCCCGTCCGCCCCGTGTCTGGACTGTGAGGCCGCCTTCCGTGGGCCCGTCCGCCCCGTGTCTGGACTGTGGGGCCCGTCCGCCCCATGTCTGGACTGTGGGGCCCCTCCGCCCCGAGCCTGGACTGTGGGGCCCCTCCGCCCCGAGCCTGGACTGTGGGGCCCGTCCGCACGCTAGCCTGGACTGTGGGGCCGCCTTCCGTGGGCCCGTCCGCCTCGTGTCTGGACTGTGGGGCCGCCTTCCGTGGGCCCGTCCGCCCCTTGTCTGGACTGTGGGGCCGCCTTCCGTGGGCCCGTCCGCCCCGTGTCTGGACTGTGGGGCCCGTCCGCCCCATGTCTGGACTGTGGGGCCCCTCCGCCCCGAGCCTGGACTGTGGGGCCCGTCCGCCCCGAGCCTGGACTGTGCCGGGTCTAGTCCCGAGCCTGGACTGTGGGGCCCGTCCGCCCCGAACCTAGACTGTGGGGCCCGTCCGCCCTGAGCCTAGACTGTAGGGCCCGTCCGCTCCGAGACTAGACTGGGGCTAATCCGCCCCGAGCCGGGACTGTGGGGACCCCCGCCCACCCCGGGTACGGACTGTGGGGCTCCCCGCCCCGAGTCTGGACTGTTGGGCCGGCTGCCCCCGGGTCTAGCCCCGAGCCAAGAATGTGGGGCCCGCCCTATCTCCGGACTGTGGCCACCCCGTGTCCAGACAGTGGGGCCCGTCTGCCCCGTGTACTGACTGTGGGGCCGCCTTCCCCGGGTCTAGCCCCAGGTCTGGACTGTGAAGCCCCCCGCCCGCCCCGGGTCAGAACTGTGGGGTCCCCCGTCCGCCCCGGGTCCAGACTGTGGGGCCCCCTGCCCGTCCCGGGTACGGACTGAGGGGCCCCCCGCCCGGGGTCTGGACTGTGGGGCCGGCTGCCCCCGGGTCTAGCCCCGATCCTGGACTGTGGGGCCCACCCACCCTATGTCCGGACTGTGGCAGCCCCGTGTTCGGACTGTGGGGCCCGTCCGCCCCGTGTCCAGACTGTGGGGCCGCCTGCCCCGGGTCTAGCTCCAGGCCTGGACTGTGGGGCCCCCCCATCCGAGCCTGGACTGTGGGGCCCGTCCGCCCCGAGCCTAGACTGTGGGGCCCGTCCGCCCCGAGCCTAGACTGTGGGGCCCGTCCGCCCCGAGCCTAGACTGTGGGGCCCGTCCGCCCCGAGCCTAGACTGTGGGGCCCGTCCGCCCCGAGCCTAGACTGTGGGGCCCGTCCGCCCCGAGCCTAGACTGTGGGGCCCGTCCGCCCCGAGCCTAGACTGTGGGGCCCGTCCGCCCCGAGCCTAGACTGTGGGGCCCGTCCGCCCCGAGCCTAGACTGTGGGGCCGGCTGCCCCGGGTCTATCCCCGAGCCTGGACTGTGGGGCCCGCCCGCCCTATGTCCGGACAGCGGCTGCCCCGTGTCGGGACTGTGGGGCCCGTCCGCCCCGAGCCTAGACTGTAGGGCCCGTCCGCTCCGAGACTAGACTGATGCTAGTCCGCCCCGAGCCTGGACTGTGGGGCCCCCCGCCCTCCCCGGGTACGGACTGTGGGGCTCCCCGCCCCGTGTCCAGACAGTGGGGCCCGTCTGCC
This sequence comes from Phyllobates terribilis, assembly GCF_046119375.1. Taxonomy (NCBI): domain Eukaryota; kingdom Metazoa; phylum Chordata; class Amphibia; order Anura; family Dendrobatidae; genus Phyllobates; species Phyllobates terribilis. The sequence goes on from NW_027362767.1 coordinate 358,477,666, forward strand.
CCGTGTCCGGACTGTGGGGCCGCCTGCCCCGGGTCTAGCCCAAGGTCTGGACTGTGGAGCCCCCCGCCCGCCCCGGGTCAGGACTGTAGGGTCCCCCGTCCGCCCCGGGTCAGGACTGTGGGGTCCCCCGTCCGCTCCGGGTCCAGACTGTGGGGCCCCCTACCCGCCCCGGGTACGGACTGTGGGGCCCCCTGCCCCCGGGTCTAGCCCCGATCCTGGACTGTGGGGCACGCCCGCCCTATGTCCGGACTGTGGCCGCCCCATGTTCGGACTGTGGGGCCGCCTGCCCCGGGTCTAGCTCCAGGTCTGGACTGTGGGGCCCCCCCATCGGAGCTTGGACTGTGGAGCCCGTCCACCCCGAGCATGGACTGTGGGGCCCGTCCACCCCGAGCCTGGACTGTGGGGCCCGTCCACCCTGAGCCCGGACTGTGGAACCCCCCGCCCGTCCCGGGTCCGGACTGTGGGGCCCTCCGCACGCTAGCCTGGACTGTGGGGCCGCCTTCCTTTGGCCCATCCGCCCCGTGTCTGGACTATGGGGCCCGTCCGCCCCGTGTCTGGACTGTGGGGCCCGTCCGCCCCGTGTCTGGACTGTGGGGCCCGTCCGCCCCGAGCCTGGACTGTGGGGCCGGCTGCCCCGGGTCTAGCCCCGAGTCTGGACTGTGGGGCCCGCCCTATGTCCGGACAGCGACCTCCCCATGTCCGGACTGTGGGGCCCATTCGCCCCGTGTTCGGACTGTGGCTGCCCCGTGTCCGGACTGCGGGGCCCCCCGTCCGCCCCGAGCCTAGACTGCGGGGGCCCCCGAGCCTAGACTGCGGGGGCCCCCCCGAGCCTAGACTGCGGGGGCCCCCCAAGCCTAGACTGTGGGGCCCCCCGTCCGCCCCAAGCCTAGACTGTGGTGCCCCCCGTCCGCCCCGAGCCTAGACTGTGGGGCTCCCCATCCGCCCCGAGCCTAGACTGTGGGGCCCCCCGTCCGCCCCGAGCCTAGACTGTGGGGCCCATCCGCCCCGAGCCTAGACTGTGGCTAGTCCGCCCCGAGCCTGGACTGTGGGGCTCCCCGCCCCGAGTCTGGACTGTTGGGCCGGCTGCCCCCGGGTCTAACCCTGAGCCAAGAATGTGAGGCCCGCCCTATGTCCGGACTGTGGCCACCCCGTGTCCAGACAGTGGGGCCCGTCTGCCCCGTGTCCGGACTGTGGGGCCGCCTGCCCCGGGTCTAGCCCCAGGTCTGGACTGTGGAGCCCCCCGCCCGCCCCGGGTCAGGACTGTGGGGCCCCCCGCTCGGGGTCTGGACTGTGGGGCAGGCTGCCCCCGGGTCCAGCCCCGATCCTGGACTGTGGGGCCCGCCCGCCCTATGTCCGGACTGTGGCAGCCCCGTGTCCGGACTGTGGGGCCCGCCCGCCCCATGTCCGGACAGTGGCAGCCCCGTCTGCCCCGTGTCCAGACTGTGGCAGCCCCGTCCGCCCCGTGTCCAGACTGTGGGGCCCGTCCGCCCCGAGCCTAGACTGTGGGGCCCGTCCGCCCCGAGCCTAAACTGTGGGGCCCGTCCGCCCCGAGCCTAGACTGTGGGGCCCGTCCGCCCCGAGCCTAGACTGTGGGGCCCGTCCGCCCCGAGCCTAGACTGTGGGGCCCGTCCGCCCCGAGCCTAGACTGTGGGGCCGGCTGCCCCGGGTCTAGCCCCGAGCCTGGACTGTGGGGCCCGCCCGCCCTATGTCCGGACAGCGGCCGCCCCGTGTCGGGACTGTGGGGCCCGTCCGCCCCGAGCCTAGACTGTAGGGCCCGTCCGCTCCGAGACTAGACTGGGGCTAGTTCGCCCCGAGCCTGGACTGTGGGGCCCCCCGCCCGCCCCGGGTACGGACTGTGGGGCTCCCCGCCCCGAGTCTGGACTGTTGGGCCGGCTGCCCCCGGGTCTAGCCCCGAGCCAAGAGTGTGGGGCCCGCCCTATGTCCGGACTGTGGCAGCCCCGTCCGCCCCGTGTCCAGACTGTGGCAGCCCCGTCCGCCCCGTGTCCAGACTGTGGCAGCCCCGTCCGCCCCGTGTCCAGACTGTGGCAGCCCCGTCCGCCCCGTGTCCAGACTGTGGCAGCCCCGTCCGCCCCGTGTCCAGACTGTGGCAGCCCCGTCCGCCCCGTGTCCAGACTGTGGCAGCCCCGTCCGCCCCGTGTCCAGACTGTGGCAGCCCCGTCCGCCCCGTGTCCAGACTGTGGCAGCCCCGTCCGCCCCGTGTCCAGACTGTGGCAGCCCCGTCCGCCCCGTGTCCAGACTGTGGCAGCCCCGTCCGCCCCGTGTCCAGACTGTGGCAGCCCCGTCCGCCCCGTGTCCAGACTGTGGCAGCCCCGTCCGCCCCGTGTCCAGACTGTGGCAGCCCCGTCCGCCCCGTGTCCAGACTGTGGCAGCCCCGTCCGCCCCGTGTCCAGACTGTGGCAGCCCCGTCCGCCCCGTGTCCAGACTGTGGCAGCCCCGTCCGCCCCGTGTCCAGACTGTGGCAGCCCCGTCCGCCCCGTGTCCAGACTGTGGCAGCCCCGTCCGCCCCGTGTCCAGACTGTGGCAGCCCCGTCCGCCCCGTGTCCAGACTGTGGCAGCCCCGTCCGCCCCGGGTCTAGCTCCAGGTCTGGACTGTGGGGCCCCCCCATCTGAGCCCGGACTGTGGGGCCCGTCCGCCCCGGGTCTAGCTCCAGGTCTGGACTGTGGGGCCCCCCCATCCGAGCCTGGACTGTGGGGCCCGTCCGCCCCGAGCCTGGACTGTGGGGCCCGTCCGCCCCGAGCCTGGACTGTGGGGCCCGTCCGCCCCGAGCCTGGACTGTGGGGCCCGTCCGCCCTGGGTCCAGACTGTGGGGCCCGTCCGCCCTGGGTCTAGCTCCAGGTCTGGACTGTGGGCCCCCCCCATCCGAGCCTGGACTGTGGCGCCCGTCCGCCCCGAGCCTGGACTGTGGGGCCCGTCCGCCCCGGGTCTAGCTCCAGGTCTGGACTGTGGGGCCCCCCCATCCGAGCCTGGACTGTGGGGCCCGTCCGCCCCGGGCCCGGACTGTGGGGCCCGTCCGCCCCGGGCCCGGACTGTGGGGCCCGTCCGCCCCGGGTCCAGACTGTGGGGCCCGTCCGCCCCGGGTCCAGACTGTGGGGCCCGTCCGCCCCGGGTCTAGCTCCAGGTCTGGACTGTGGGGCCCGTCCGCCCCGAGCCTGGACTGTGGGGCCCGTCCGCCCCGAGCCTGGACTGTGGGGCCCGTCCGCCCCGAGCCTGGACTGTGGGGCCCGTCCGCCCCGAGCCTGGACTGTGGGGCCCGTCCGCCCCGAGCCCGGACTGTGGGGCCCGTCCGCCCCGGGTCCAGACTGTGGGGCCCGTCCGCCCCGGGTCCAGACTGTGGGGCCCGTCCGCCCCGGGTCCAGACTGTGGGGCCCGTCCGCCCCGGGTCTAGCTCCAGGTCTGGACTGTGGGGCCCCCCCATCCGAGCCTGGACTGTGGGGCCCGTCCGCCCCGAGCCTGGACTGTGGGGCCCGTCCGGACTGCGGCCGCCCCGTGTCCAGACTGTGGGGCCCGTCCGCCCCGTGTCCGGACTGTGGGGCCGCCTGCCCCGGGTCTAGCCCCAGGTCTGGACTGTGGGGCCCCCCACCCGTCCCGGGTCCCGACTGTGGGGCCCTCCGCCCATCCCGGGTCCAGAGTCCCGACTGTGGGGCCCTCCGCACGCTAGCCTGGACTGTGGGGCCGCCTGCCGTAGGCCCGTCCGCCCCGTGTCTGGACTGTGGGGCCCGTCCGCCCCATGTCCGGACAGCGACCTCCCCATGTCCGGACTGTGGGGCCCATTCGCCCCGTGTCCGGACTGTGGCTGCCCCCTGTTCGGACTGCGGGGCCCCCCGTCCGCCCCGAGCCTAGACTGCAGGGCCCCCCGAGCCTAGACTGCGGGGCCCCCCGAGCCTAGACTGCGGGGCCCCCGAGCCAAGAGAGCGGGGCCCCCCCAGCCTAGACTGTGGGGCCCCCCCGTCCGCCCCGAGCCTAGACTGTGGGGCCCCCCGAGCCTAGACTGTGGGGCCCCCCGTCCGCCCCGAGCCTAGACTGCGGGGCCCCCCCGAGCCTAGACTGCGGGGCCCCCGAGCCAAGAGAGCGGGGCCCCCCCAGCCTAGACTGTGGGGCCCACCGAGCCTAGACTGTGGGGCCCCCCGTCCGCCCCGATCCTAGACTGTGGGGCCCTCCGTCCGCCCCGATCCTAGACTGTGGGGCCCCCCGTCCGTCCCGAGCCTAGACTGTGGGGCCCATCCGCCCCAAGCCTAGACTGTGGCTAGTCCGCCCCGAGCCTGGACTGTGGGGCCCCCCGCCCTCCCCGGGTACGGACTGTGGGGCTCCCCGCCCCGAGTCTAGCCCTGAGCCAAAAATGTGAGGCCCGCCCTATGTCCGGACTGTGGCCACCCCGTGTCCAGACAGTGGGGCCCGTCTGCCCCGTGTCCGGACTGTGGGGCCGCCTGCCCCGGGTCTAGCCTCAGGTCTGGACTGTGGAGCCCCCCGCCCCGTGTCAGGACTGTGGGGCCCCCCGCCCAGGGTCTGGACTGTAGGGCCGGCTGCCCCCGGGTCCAGCCCCGATCCTGGACTGTGGGGCCCGTCCGCCCCGTGTCCAGACTGTGGGGCCCGTCTGCCCCGTGTCCGGACTGTGGGGCCGCCTGCCCCGGGTCTAGCCTCAGGTCTGGACTGTGGAGCCCCCCGCCCCGGGTCAGGACTGTGGGGCCCCCCGCCCAGGGTCTGGACTGTAGGGCCGGCTGCCCCCGGGTCCAGCCCCGATCCTGGACTGTGGGGCCCGTCCGCCCCGTGTCCAGACTGTGGGGCCCGTCTGCCCCGTGTCCGGACTGTGGGGCCGCCTGCCCCGGGTCTAGCCCCAGGTCTGGACTGTGGGGCCCCCCACCCGTCCCGGGTCCCGATTGTGGGGCCCTCCGCCCATCCCGGGTCCAGAGTCCCGACTGTGGGGCCCTCCGCACGCTAGCCTGGACTGTGGGGCCGCCTGCCGTAGGCCTGTCCGCCCCGTGTCTGGACTGTGGGGCCCGTCCGCCCCATGTCCGGACAGCGACCTCCCCATGTCCGGACTGTGGGGCCCATTCGCCCCGTGTCCGGACTGTGGCTGCCCCGTGTTCGGACTGCGGGGCCCCCCGTCCGCCCCGAGCCTAGACTGCAGGGCCCCCCGAGCCTAGACTGCGGGGCCCCCCGAGCCAAGAGAGCGGGGCCCCCCCAGCCTAGACTGTGGGGCCCCCCCGTCCGCCCCGAGCCTAGACTGTGGGCCCCCCCGAGCCTAGACTGTGGGGCCCCCCGTCCGCCCCGAGCCTAGACTGCGGGGCCCCCCCGAGCCTAGACTGCGGGGCCCCCCCGTCCGCCCCGAGCCTAGACTGTGGGGCCCCCCCGTCCGCCCCGAGCCTAGACTGTGGGGCCCCCCGTCCGCCCCGAGCCTAGACTGCGGGGCCCCCCCGAGCCTAGACTGCGGGGCCCCCGAGCCAAGAGAGCGGGGCCCCCCCAGCCTAGACTGTGGGGCCCACCGAGCCTAGACTGTGGGGCCCCCCGTCCGCCCCGATCCTAGACTGTGGGGCCCTCCGTCCGCCCCGATCCTAGACTGTGGGGCCCCCCGTCCGTCCCGAGCCTAGACTGTGGGGCCCATCCGCCCCAAGCCTAGACTGTGGCTAGTCCGCCCCGAGCCTGGACTGTGGGGCCCCCCGCCCTCCCCGGGTACGGACTGTGGGGCTCCCCGCCCCGAGTCTAGCCCTGAGCCAAAAATGTGAGGCCCGCCCTATGTCCGGACTGTGGCCACCCCGTGTCCAGACAGTGGGGCCCGTCTGCCCCGTGTCCGGACTGTGGGGCCGCCTGCCCCGGGTCTAGCCTCAGGTCTGGACTGTGGAGCCCCCCGCCCCGTGTCCGGACTGTGGGGCCGCCTGCCCCGGGTCTAGCCCCAGGTCAGGACTGTGGGGCCGGCTGCCCCCGGGTCCAGCCCCGATCCTGGACTGTGGGGCCCTTCCGCCCCGTGTCCAGACTGTGGGGCCCGTCCGCCCCATGTCCAGACTGTGGGGCCCGTCCGCCCCGTGTCCAGACTGTGGGGCCCGTCCGCCCCGGGTCTAGCTCCAGGTCTGGACTGTGGGGCCCCCCCATCCGAGCCTGGACTGTGGGGCCCGTCCGGACTGCGGCCGCCCCGTGTCCGGACTGTGGGGTCCGTCCGCCCCGTGTCCGGACTGTGGGGCCGCCTGCCCCGGGTCTAGCCCCAGGTCTGGACTGTGGGGCCGCCCGCACGCCCCGGGTCCAGACTGTGGGGCCCCCCGCCCGTCCCGGGTCCCGACTGTGGGGCCCCCCGCCCATCCCGGGTCCAGAGTCCCGACTGTGGGGCCCTCCGCCCGTCCAGAGTCCCGACTGTGGGGCCCTCTGCACGCTAGCCTGGACTGTGGGGCCGCCTGCCGTAGGCCCGTCCACCCCGTGCCTGGACTGTGGGGCCCGTCCGCCCCGTGCCTGGACTGTGGGGCCCGTCCGCCCCGAGCCTGGACTGTGGGGCCCGTCCGCCCCGAGCCTGGACTGTGGGGCCCGTCCGCCCCGAGCCTGGACTGTGGGGCCGGCTGCCCCGGGTCTAGCCCCATGCCTGGACTGTGGGGCCTGCCCGCTCTATGTCCAGACAGTGGCCGCCCCATGTCCGGACTGTGGGTCCCGTCCGCCCAGGGTTCGGACTGTGGGGCTGGCTGCCCCCGGGTCTTGCCCCGAGCCTGGACCGTGGGGCCTGTCGGACCCGAGCCTGGACTGTGGGGCCCGTCGGACCCGAGCCTGGACTGTGGGGCCCGTCGGACCTGAGCCTGGACTGTGGGGCCCGTCCGCCCCATGTCCAGACTGTGGGGCCAACTGCCCCCGGATCTAGCCCCGAGCCTGGACTGTGGGGCCCGTCCGCCCCGAGCCCGGACTGTGGGGCCCGTCCGCCCCGAGCCCGGACTGTGGGGCCCGTCCGCCCCGAGCCCGGACTGTGGGGCCCGTCCGCCCCGAGCCCGGACTGTGGGGCCCGTCCGCCCCGAGCCCGGACTGTGGGGCCCGTCCGCCCCGAGCCTGGACTGTGGGGCCCTTCCGCCCCGTGTCCAGACTGTGGGGCCGCCTGCCCCGGGTCTAGCCCCAGGTCAGGACTGTGGGGCCGGCTGCCCCCGGATCCAGCCCCGATCCTAGACTGTGGGGCCCGTCCGCCCCGTGTCCAGACTGTGGGGCCCGTCCGCCCCGTGTCCAGACTGTGGGGCCCGTCCGCCCCGTGTCCAGACTGTGGGGCCCGTCCGCCCCGTGTCTAGCTCCAGGTCTGGACTGTGGGGCCCCCCCATCCGAGCCTGGACTGTGGGGCCCGTCCGGACTGCGGCCGCCCCGTGTCCGGACTGTGGGGTCCGTCCGCCCCGTGTCCGGACTGTGGGGCCGCCTGCCCCGGGTCTAGCCCCAGGTCTGGACTGTGGGGCCGCCCGCACGCCCCGGGTCCAGACTGTGGGGCCCCCCGCCCGTCCCGGGTCCCGACTGTGGGGCCCCCCGCCCATCCCGGGTCCAGAGTCCCGACTGTGGGGCCCTCCGCCCGTCCAGAGTCCCGACTGTGGGGCCCTCTGCACGCTAGCCTGGACTGTGGGGCCGCCTGCCGTAGGCCCGTCCACCCCGTGTCTGGACTGTGGGGCCCGCCCGCCCCGTGCCTGGACTGTGGGGCCCGTCCGCCCCGAGCCTGGACTGTGGGGCCCGTCCGCCCCGAGCCTGGACTGTGGGGCCGGCTGCCCCGGGTCTAGCCCCAAGCCTGGACTGTGGGGCCTGCCCGCTCTATGTCCAGACAGTGGCCGCCCCATGTCCGGACTGTGGGTCCCGTCCGCCCAGGGTTCGGACTGTGGGGCTGGCTGCCCCCGGGTCTTGCCCCGAGCCTGGACCGTGGGGCCCCTCGGACCCGAGCCTGGACTGTGGGGCCCGTCGGACCCGAGCCTGGACTGTGGGGCCCGTCATCCCCGAGCCTGGACTGTGGGGCCCGTCCGCCCCATGTCCAGACTGTGGGGCCGCCTGCCTCGGGTCTAGCCCCAGGTCCGGACTGTGGGGCCAACTGCCCCCGGGTCTAGCCCCGAGCCCGGACTGTGGGGCCCGTCCGCCCCGTGTCCGGACTGTGGGGCCCGTCCGCCCCGTGTCCAGACTGTGGGGCCCGTCCGCCCCGAGCCCGGACTGTGGGGCCCGTCCGCCCCGAGCCCGGACTGTGGGGCCCGTCCGCCCCGAGCCCGGACTGTGGGGCCCGTCCGCCCCGAGCCCGGACTGTGGGGCCCGTCCGCCCCGAGCCCGGACTGTGGGGCCCGTCCGCCCCGAGCCCGGACTGTGGGGCCCGTCCGCCCCGAGCCCGGACTGTGGGGCCCGTCCGCCCCGAGCCCGGACTGTGGGGCCCTTCCGCCCCGTGTCCAGACTGTGGGGCCGCCTGCCTCGGGTCTAGCCCCAGGTCCGGACTGTGGGGCCCCCCGCCCACCCCGGGTCCGGACTGTGGGGCCGACTGCCCCCGGGTCTAGCCCCGAGCCTGGACTGTGGGGCCCGTCCGCCCCGAGCCTGGACTGTGGGGCCCGTCCGCCCCGAGCCTGGACTGTGGGGCCCGTCCGCCCCGAGCCTGGACTGTGGGGCCCGTCCACCCCGAGCCTGGACTGTGGGGCCCGTCTGCTCCCAGGTCTAGCCCCGAGTCTGGACTGTGGGGCTCGTCCGGACTGCGGCCGCCCCGTGTCCGGACTGTGGGGCCCGTCCGCCCCGTGTCCAGGATTGTGGGGCCGCCTGCCACGGGTCTAGCCCCAGGTCTGGACTATGGGGCCCCCCGCACGCCCCGGGTCCAGACTGTGGGGCCCTCCGCACGCTAGCCTGGACTGTGGGGCCGCCTTCCGTGGGCCCGTCCGCCCCGTATCTGGACTGTGGGGCCCGTCCCCACCGAGCCTGGACTGTGGGGCCCGTCCGCACCGAGCCTGGACTGTGGGGCCCGTCCGCCCCGTGTCGGGAGTGTGGGGCCCGTCCGCCCCGTGTCGGGAGTGTGGGGCCCGTCCGCCCCGTGTCGGGACTGTGGGGCCCGTCCGCCCCGTGTCGGGACTGTGGGGCCCGTCCGCCCCGAGCCTGGGCTGTGGGGCCCGTCCGCCCCGAGCCTGGACTGTGGGGCCCGTCCGCCCCGAGCCTGGGCTGTGGGGCCCGTCCGCCCCGAGCCTGGGCTGTGGGGCCCGTCCACCCCGAGCCTGGGCTGTGGGGCCGGCTGCCCAGGGTCTAGCCCCGAGCCTGGACAGTGGGGCACGCCCGCCCTATGTCGGGACTGTCGGGCCCATTCGCCCCGTGTACGGACTGTGGCCGCCCCGTGTCTGGACTGTGAGGCCCCTACGCCCCGAGCCTGGACTGTGGAGCCCGTCCGCCCCGAGCATGGACTGTGGGGCCCGTCCGCCCCGAGCCTGGACTGTGGGGCCCGTCCGCCCCGAGCCTGGACTGTGGGGCCCGTCCGCCCCGAGCCTGGACTGTGGGGCCCGTCCGCCCCGAGCCTGGACTGTGGGGCCCGTCCACCCCGAGCCTGGACTGTGGGGCCCGTCTGCTCCCAGGTCTAGCCCCGAGTCTGGACTGTGGGGCTCGTCCGGACTGCGGCCGCCCCGTGTCCGGACTGTGGGGCCCGTCCGCCCCGTGTCCAGGATTGTGGGGCCGCCTGCCACGGGTCTAGCCCCAGGTCTGGACTATGGGGCCCCCCGCACGCCCCGGGTCCAGACTGTGGGGCCCCCCGCACGCCCCGGGTCCAGACTGTGGGGCCCTCCGCACGCTAGCCTGGACTGTGGGGCCGCCTTCCGTGGGCCCGTCCGCCCCGTATCTGGACTGTGGGGCCCGTCCCCACCGAGCCTGGACTGTGGGGCCCGTCCGCACCGAGCCTGGACTGTGGGGCCCGTCCGCCCCGTGTCGGGAGTGTGGGGCCCGTCCGCCCCGTGTCGGGACTGTGGGGCCCGTCCGCCCCGTGTCGGGACTGTGGGGCCCGTCCGCCCCGTGTCGGGACTGTGGGGCCCGTCCGCCCCGAGCCTGGGCTGTGGGGCCCGTCCGCCCCGAGCCTGGGCTGTGGGGCCCGTCCGCCCCGAGCCTGGGCTGTGGGGCCCGTCCGCCCCGAGCCTGGGCTGTGGGGCCCGTCCGCCCCGAGCCTGGACTGTGGGGCCGGCTGCCCAGGGTCTAGCCCCGAGCCTGGACAGTGGGGCACGCCCGCCCTATGTCCGGACTGTCGGGCCCATTCGCCCCGTGTACGGACTGTGGCCGCCCCGTGTCTGGACTGTGAGGCCCCTACGCCCCGAGCCTGGACTGTGGAGCCCGTCCGCCCCGTGTCTGGACTGTGGGGCCCGTCCGCCCCGAGCATGGACTGTGGGGCCCGTCCGCCCCGAGCCTGGACTGTGGGGCCCGTCCGCCCCGAGCCTGGACTGTGGGGCCCGTCCGCCCCGAGCCTGGACTGTGGGGCCCGTCCGCCCCGAGCCTGGACTGTGGGGCCGGCTGCCCAGGGTCTAGCCCCGAGCCTGGACAGTGGGGCCCGCCCGCCCTGTGTCCGGACAGCGGCCGCCCCATGTCCGGACTGTGGGGCCCATTCGCCCCGTGTACGGACTGTGGCCGCCCCCTGTCTGGACTGTGAGGCCCCTACGCCCCGAGCCTGGACTGTGGGGCCCGTTCGCCCCGGGTCTAGCCCCGAGCCCGGACTGTGGGGCCCGTTCGCCCCAGGTCTAGCCCCGAGCCCGGACTGTGGGCGCCCGTATCCGGACTGTGGAGCCACCTTCCCCGGGTCTAGCCCCAGGTCCGGACTGTGCCCCCCCCCGCCATGGGTACGGACTGTGGGGCCACCTGCGCGCCCCCGGGTACCGACTGTGGGGCCGGCTGCCCCCTGTTCTAGCCCCGAGCCTGGACTGTGGGGCCCGCCCCCGCCCGATATCCAGACTGTGGCCGCCCCGTGGGGCAAGTCCGCCCCGTGTCCGGACTGTGGGGCAACCTGCCCCGGGTCTAATCCCAGGTCGGAGAGTGGGGACCACCGCCCGCCCTTGGTCCAGACCGTGGGGTTCCCCGCCTCGGTTCTGGACTGTGGGGCCGCCTGCTCCTAGGTCTAGCCCCGGGCCTGGACTGTGGGGCCCGCCCTATGCCAGGGCTGTGGCCGACCCGTGTCCGGACTGAGGGGCCCGTCCGCCCCATGTCCGGACTGTGGGGCCGCCTGCCCCGGGTCTAGCCCCAGGTCGGATAGTGGGGACCCCCCTCTCGCCCCGGGTCCAGACTGTGGGGCCCGTCCGCCCCGAGCCCGGACTGTGGGGCCCGTCCGCCCCGGGTCTAGCCCTGAGCCTGGACTGTGGGGCCCGTCCGCCCCGAGCCTGGACTGTGGGGCCCGTCCACCCCGAGCCTGGACTGTGGGGCCCGTCTGCTCCCAGGTCTAGCCCCGAGTCTGGACTGTGGGGCTCGTCCGGACTGCGGCCGCCCCGTGTCCGGACTGTGGGGCCCGTCCGCCCCGTGTCCAGGATTGTGGGGCCGCCTGCCACGGGTCTAGCCCCAGGTCTGGACTATGGGGCCCCCCGCACGCCCCGGGTCCAGACTGTGGGGCCCCCCGCACGCCCCGGGTCCAGACTGTGGGGCCCTCCGCACGCTAGCCTGGACTGTGGGGCCGCCTTCCGTGGGCCCGTCCGCCCCGTATCTGGACTGTGGGGCCCGTCCCCACCGAGCCTGGACTGTGGGGCCCGTCCGCACCGAGCCTGGACTGTGGGGCCCGTCCGCCCCGTGTCGGGAGTGTGGGGCCCGTCCGCCCCGTGTCGGGACTGTGGGGCCCGTCCGCCCCGTGTCGGGACTGTGGGGCCCGTCCGCCCCGTGTCGGGACTGTGGGGCCCGTCCGCCCCGAGCCTGGGCTGTGGGGCCCGTCCGCCCCGAGCCTGGGCTGTGGGGCCCGTCCGCCCCGAGCCTGGGCTGTGGGGCCCGTCCGCCCCGAGCCTGGGCTGTGGGGCCCGTCCGCCCCGAGCCTGGACTGTGGGGCCGGCTGCCCAGGGTCTAGCCCCGAGCCTGGACAGTGGGGCACGCCCGCCCTATGTCCGGACTGTCGGGCCCATTCGCCCCGTGTACGGACTGTGGCCGCCCCGTGTCTGGACTGTGAGGCCCCTACGCCCCGAGCCTGGACTGTGGAGCCCGTCCGCCCCGTGTCTGGACTGTGGGGCCCGTCCGCCCCGAGCATGGACTGTGGGGCCCGTCCGCCCCGAGCCTGGACTGTGGGGCCCGTCCGCCCCGAGCCTGGACTGTGGGGCCCGTCCGCCCCGAGCCTGGACTGTGGGGCCGGCTGCCCAGGGTCTAGCCCCGAGCCTGGACAGTGGGGCCCGCCCGCCCTGTGTCCGGACAGCGGCCGCCCCATGTCCGGACTGTGGGGCCCATTCGCCCCGTGTACGGACTGTGGCCGCCCCCTGTCTGGACTGTGAGGCCCCTACGCCCCGAGCCTGGACTGTGGGGCCCGTTCGCCCCGGGTCTAGCCCCGAGCCCGGACTGTGGGGCCCGTTCGCCCCAGGTCTAGCCCCGAGCCCGGACTGTGGGCGCCCGTATCCGGACTGTGGAGCCACCTTCCCCGGGTCTAGCCCCAGGTCCGGACTGTGCCCCCCCCCGCCATGGGTACGGACTGTGGGGCCACCTGCGCGCCCCCGGGTACCGACTGTGGGGCCGGCTGCCCCCTGTTCTAGCCCCGAGCCTGGACTGTGGGGCCCGCCCCCGCCCGATATCCAGACTGTGGCCGCCCCGTGGGGCAAGTCCGCCCCGTGTCCGGACTGTGGGGCAACCTGCCCCGGGTCTAATCCCAGGTCGGAGAGTGGGGACCACCGCCCGCCCTTGGTCCAGACCGTGGGGTTCCCCGCCTCGGTTCTGGACTGTGGGGCCGCCTGCTCCTAGGTCTAGCCCCGGGCCTGGACTGTGGGGCCCGCCCTATGCCAGGGCTGTGGCCGACCCGTGTCCGGACTGAGGGGCCCGTCCGCCCCATGTCCGGACTGTGGGGCCGCCTGCCCCGGGTCTAGCCCCAGGTCGGATAGTGGGGACCCCCCTCTCGCCCCGGGTCCAGACTGTGGGGCCCGTCCGCCCCGAGCCCGGACTGTGGGGCCCGTCCGCCCCGGGTCTAGCCCTGAGCCTGGACTGTGGGGCCCGTCCGCCCCGTGTCCGGACAGTGGGGCCCGTCCACCCCGTGTCAAGACTGTGGGGCCCGTCCGCCCCGGGTCTAGCCCTGAGCCTGGACTGTGGGGCCCGTCCGCCCCGTGTCCGGACAGTGGGGCCCGTCCACCCCGTGTCAAGACTGTGGGGCCGCCTGCCTCGGGTCTAGCCCCGGGTCCGGACTGTGGGGCCGCCTGCCTCGGGTCTAGCCCCGGGTCCGGACCGTGGGGCCCCCCGCCCGCCCCGGGTCAGGACCGTGGGGCCCCCCGCCCGCCCCGGGTCAGGACCGTGGGGCCCCCCGCCCGCCCCGGGTCCGGACCGTGGGGCCCCCCGCCCGCCCCGGGTCCGGACCGTGGGGCCTTCCGCCCGCCCCGGGTCCGGACCGTGGGGCCCACCCGCCCCGGGCTACTTTTAGTGGTATGTCAGCCTATTATGGTTTGTAGGCTTGTTTTCTTTACTATCTCAATGCTTCATTAACTAACAATACTGCTGATGTTGGTAAGAATGACTTCCGGGTGATACCGGCTGACTGTGGTGATCCTATCAAACAACAAGGAGTCTGTTCGGATCAGAACAGGACATTCTCTGACCCTCTTAGATCTCATTCCCAGATCCGTGATTTTCATGGATGTGTGAATGGATCTATAAAACTGTACGAGTCCGTGGACCATCCGATAAAAAGATCTGGCAGCACACGGACATTTCACACAAATGTGAGAATGTGGCCTAAGGGATTTTACAGATAACATTATCACTTCAAGTCACACAGTGCAGATACAGAATAATATTTACATCCAGGCACTTACCACTGACGTCTCATCTGATCAGAGCCGGTTTCTGCTGCTTCTTCTCCATCTGGTCAGACCTTCATGTCGACATCTCCCAGCCACGACTCTTCTTGTCACGATGATCTCCAGCTTAGAAAATAACAAGGTCACATATTGTATGTATACACGTGTCTCCCCCGCTCTGATATGTAACCCCACCATTAATATACTATTAGCCACTTAGTAATCAAAATATAAAGTGATAAGCAGCACTGTGCCCCCCATTAACTATAATCTAATCTGCACCGGCCAATAATATAAATTATTCAGTCTCTGTGACTCTTCCCAATTAACTGTAAGGCTATGTGCACACGGAAAACATACAAGGCTTCACAGTACAAGCAAAGTGAAACCCCCATAATTGCTCTCTCCCAGCACCCCCGTCATTGCTCTGTCCCAGCACCCCCGTCATTGCTCTGTCCCAGCACCCTCATCGTTGCTCTCTCCCAGCACCCCCATCATTGCTCTCTCCCTGCATCCCCATCATTGCTCTCTCAGCACCCGCATCATTGCTCTGTCCTACCACCCCCATCATTGCTCTCTCCCACCACCCCCATCATTGCTCTCTCCCAGCCCCCATCATTCCTCTGTCCCAGCACCCTCATCATTCCTCTGTCCCAGCACCTCCATCATTGCTCTGTCCCAACCCCCCATCATTGCTCTGTCCCAGCACCTCCATCATTGCTCTGTCCCAGCACCTCCATCATTGCTCTCTCCCAGCCCCACACCATTGCTCTGTCCCAGCACCCAGATAATTGTTCTCTCCCAGCAACATGTCATTGCTCTCCCCTTCCCCACCATCCCCATCATTGCTCTCTCCAGCCCTATCAGCCCCATTATTGCTCTTCCCAGCCCCATCATTCCTCTCCCCAGCCCCACCATCCCCATCATTGTTCTCCCCAGCCCCACCATTACTCTCCCCAGCCCCATCATTCCTCTCCACAGCCCCATCAACCCCATTATTCCTCTCCCCAGTCCCATCATTCCTCTCCCCAGCCCCATTATTGCTCTTCCCAGCCCCATTAGTCCCATTATTCCTATCCCAAGCCCCATCACTCCTCTCCCCAGCCCCATCAGCCCCATTATTCCTCTCCCCAGCCCCATCAGCCCTCTCCCCAGCCCCAATCATTGCTCTCCCTAGTCCCATCAGCCCCATTATTGCTCTTCCCAGCCCCATCATTCCTCTCCCCAGCCCCACCATTGCTCTCCCCCCACCTCCCCTCCCCAGCATTTCAGTAAAAAACAAAAATAAAAACAACAACTTACCTCAGCTCGCTCCCCTGCAGCAGCATCCTCCTGCTTGCTGGCAGCTTTCTTCCTGACCCAGGCGCACGCTGCATGATGACGTCATCAAGCTGCACGCGCCTGGGTCAGGGAGGAAGCAGAAGACGAACCCTCCAGCTCCGCTGCTATTCTCCTCATGACAGCGGCGGAGCTGCAGGGATCGCTCACTGACAGCCACGTGCAGGGAGCAGCTGCACCTTGCGAGCCCCTTGGTGCAGCTGCATGGCGGGGACCCGGCGCAGCTGCACCGGCGGCGGTATATCCACCCCTGGACTGCTACGGGGCCCCCCCCGGCTCACGGGCCCCATAGCAGTCGTGTGGTCTGCCGCTATTGGCGGTACGCCACTGGGGTGGTCCATAGGTCATCGTAACACACCTGTGGAATAAATCATACCGGGACTGTCCTATACATAAATCTTAATGCTAACATGAATACACAACAGTTGTTTAAAAGACTGATTAGACAGGTGGGCGGTCAACCATGGGTATGTAAAATTGTTTAAAGATCAGTCCTCCATCTTTTTATGGATTGTGTGCTGAAATAAATAAAAATCTGATATCACCGGACACCTTGCAGCATCTCCTCTGTGAGTAGATAATTCAATTAGGTAAGAATTAGTTGGTCTACATGGGGAAACCAAATCCTTTCTGCGTGTTTCGTCGCTAGCAAAAATGTGCCAATTCATGCAGGGGAAGATGATTGCCCCTAGGCAGACTGGACGTCTCCAGTTCATACCAGGGACATCACATGGCGCACTGGAAATGCAATCTGAACTTGTATTATGTGTATATCATAGTCAGGTTTGGTGTGACTACGATGGTGAAAGTATACTCAGAAATATGTGAAAGTATACTCAGAAATATGGTGGTCATATTACATCACTAGGTAAAATATGACAAATTCGAATTATGTTGTGCAACCATTTTTCCACCCTTCTCACACCTGACCAGGAGGAGATGTTAGGTATGTAGATGGGACCAATTAAAATCATCATCCAGGAAAACTGTTAGCCAGACCCAGGAGACACGATGTGAATTGTAGATCTAAATTGTAAAATGTAAGCATTGTATTTTTCATATATTAAATCTGAAACGTCACATCTTTGTTCCTTGCTGCTTTAAACATACACAAAACCTGGAAGAGGGAAAGTACAGCCTGATTGTGGTACCTGTGTATGCCCGAGTGCAAGCAATATACCTGTGTGGTGCTTGGGAAAGCTGGGTGTGTACTAGTGTGTTATCCAGGGCAGGCGTCCATGTGTTACACAGTGGAGTCCCCCTTTACAGTTGTATCCAAGTCACGTGCGCAGTGGGTAGGTGATATTCGTGATGCACCCTCTTACAAGAACCATTGCATCAGAGATACCACCTAATTACCTAGGTTATGTTATTACTATGCAAATATTATTGTGCCATATGTAAACTGTTTTATGCCTCATTATGCTATATTATACCTGTTGCGTAGCACCAGCAATGTACTATTGCTAGACAGTATTATGTCATTTAGTTATGTTCAGCGATACCAATGTATATGTAAAGCCATTTTATTGTTAGTGTTGTGACAATTCTGTGTGACACAATGATTCATGCAAGTGAGCAGTGGCATCAGGAGCCTAATGCAGGGTGTTACTGGGTAGAGGCTTTAACTGCCTGATGTAGCACAAGAACAAACAAGGATTCTATTGTCCTATTATATAATATTTGGACTAAGTTGCAGATCAGAGGTAGGGTGGGATCAGCAACATAAGTGCTTCTACATACCCTGCTAATGCACAGAGCATAAAAAAGGTCTTAATTTTCCGCCGAAAGATATCAGGTAGGCAAAAGAGAGAACACGATTCGCAGTGCAGAGAAATGTCTGTGCTGTAGCTAGCTAACAAGTGGGGGTGAGAATCAATTACTATTAAAAGGTGGACTATCCCATTACTTAGTGAGAGCCATAGGGGAGCAAGCAATATGCATTGCAGTCAAGAGTGCTGACTGTGGGCAGTGACAAGTAATGTGAGCATGTGCTTAAGAGCAGGATGTGCTGCTGAGGAAATTGCCAGCAGACTGTCATAAATTGTCAGAAGTAGCAGTAAAATATCAGCCCAGCATTGTAAACATCAATTGCCTGTTGGACTCTTGAAACCATCAAGCACATTGCCTTATGTAAGCCAATAAGGCTTGTTGACTCCCTGTAAGTAAAGTTTTTGACCTGTAATTTAATTCCGTCTTTCTGTCATCCCTGATTGGAAAACTACTCTAATATCAAAGGCCAATATATCCTATATTAATTCAAAGAAAAACACAATACCATCCACAACCACCTATAACAGCTACATCAAGTTTGTGGCATTTTTTGGTTGCAATATTCTTGATGTCAAAAAGTAACAAATCCAACGGGATATAAAAATGGCAATATAAGCAAAGTCTAATGCAGATAAGGTAAAGTAAAAGAGTATAGCTGACACAAAATGTAACCCAAAAATAAGTCCTATGAACATAGAAAACTTGTCACTTGTCATGGATATAGAGTCTCCTTAATAAATCCAGCTCAGCCACGTCTTGAGCATGCTGATGTCTCACCACCTGCCTCTCTTCTTTAAGAGTCTCTATTTCTCGCAGCAACTTCTTTATTTGTGTGTCATACTGGAGTTTAGTCTTTTCTGAAGCAATGATGATTTTCAGTTCCTGTTGGTGCTGTAGAGTATTTAGCTCCTGCTGCAGGTCTGTATTGTGGAGCTGTAGATGGTGCACCTCCTCTCTAGCTTTACTCATACTTGTGGTCAGTTTTTGCACCATGGCATGTTTTTTATGCATGTCTTTCCTCAGGGTCCGCAGATCTGCCTCCCTTTTTTCTCCATCTTTCTTCAGTTGATTAATCAGGACAAGTTTACATTCATTCTCTCGTTTTGATGCTGCCAATGCCATTTTCAGAGCCTCCAATTTCCTTTCAGTCTCCTTTTGTTTGACCTTCAATTCAGATATCTCAAGTTTGCAAGCGCTAAGCTGAAAACTGAAACGAGCTCCCTCAGAATGTTTTTTATTCATTTCGGCTCTTAAAAGATTTAATTCCTTCTCATTCCATAGACAATGCCCGCCATTTTCACTGGCCGTAGAAGAATGAATGTCCCTCTTTAGGCAGGACTCACATGTGGTATGTTGTGCTGTAACAGCCTGGTCCTCTCGGATGATCATTTCAGACATCAGCTTTTTTTTTTTCCTTTTTTCCTTTTCCTGAAATTCGCACACGGCAGCCCTGTAGATTTCTTCCATCGTGCTGGCTCTCTCTTTTGCCCGTTTTTCTGACATCAGCAGTTCTGGTTCAAAACTTTCACGCAAGAAATCTTCTGTGTTGAAGCGTGGAGAGAACAGCTCTTCCACCCAATGCTTTGTATTGTTTGCCATCTTTTACTAATGGACCTGTGTGTACAAACCAGAAGAAAATGTCACGTGTAGATTATAATAAAGCAAAACTTGGGAAAAGTTGTTTTCTTGTGCTTATTTTATGCCAAGTAATATACACTGCTCAAAAAAATAAAGGGAACACTTAAACAACAGAATATAACTCCAAGTAAATCAAACTTCTGTGAAATCAAACTGTCCACTTAGGAAGCAACACTGATTGACAATCAATTTCACATGCTGTTGTGCAAATGGAATAGACAATAGATGGAAATTATTGACAATTATCAAGACACCCTCAATAAAGGAGTGGTTCTGCAGGTGGGGACCACAGACCACATCTCAGTACCAATGCTTTCTGGCTGATGTTTTGGTCACTTTTGAATGTTGGTTGTGCTTTCACACTCGTGGTAGCATGAGACGGACTCTACAACCCACAGAAGTTGCTCAGGTAGTGCGGCTCATCCAGGATGGCACATCAATGAGAGCTGTGGCAAGAAGATTTGCTGCGTCTGTCAGCGTTGTGTCCAGTGGCTGGAGGCGCTACCAGGAGAA
The DNA here is from genome assembly GCF_046119375.1 of Phyllobates terribilis. NCBI lineage: Eukaryota > Metazoa > Chordata > Amphibia > Anura > Dendrobatidae > Phyllobates > Phyllobates terribilis. Next base: position 358,496,827 of record NW_027362767.1, read on the forward strand.
AGGCCAATACACCAGGAGACGTGGAGGGGACCGTAGGAGGGCAACAACCCAGCAGCAGGACCGCTACCTCCACCTTTGTGCAAGGAGGAACAGGAGGAACACTGCCAGAGCCCTGCAAAATGACCTCCAGCAGGCCACAAATGTGCATGTGTCTGCACAAACGGTTAGAAACCAACTCCATGAGGGTGGTATGAGGGCCCGACGTCCACAGATGGGGGTTGTGCTCACAGATCAACACCGTGCAAGACGCTTGGCATTTGCCACAGAACACCAGGATTGGCAAAGTCGCCACTGGCGCCCTGTGCTCTTCACAGATGAAAGCAGGTTCACATTGAGCACATGTGACAGACGTGACAGAGTCTGGAGACGCTGTGGAGAGCGATCTGCTGCCTGCAGCATCCTTCAGCATGACCGGTTTGGCAGTGGGTCAGTAATGGTGTGGGGTGGCATTTCTTTGGAGGGCCGCACAGCCCTCCATGTGCTCGCCAGAGGTAGCCTGACTGCCATTAGGTACCGAGATGAGATCCTCAGACCCCTTGTGAGACCATATGCTGGTGTGGTTTGCCCTGGGTTCCTCCTAATGCAGGACAATGCCAGACCTCATGTGGCTGGAGTCAGGGGTGGATTAAGAGTAGCCAGGGCCCCGGGCAATTTAGAAGGTTTGGGGCCCCCCCCACAGGTACCCGATGTATCACGTGACATGTGACATGATCCCCTTTGATAGATCATGTGACTAACACACAGATGCTTTGGTCACATCTGTAGACGGAAAATGATGGAATTTTTTTTCCATTATGTACACAGCCCTATACATAACATAGCGCTATATATAGTAGAGCAGCGGTGGGAGATTAATTTCCTTGAGGGGCCACATGAGAGACCATGACTGTTGTGGAAGCCAAACCAATAGGCTGAAATTAATTCTGCTCAATATTAATAATATTAACAAAATAATAAACTAAATATATTAACTGTATGACTTAATATTGAGCAGAATTAAGTATACTGACATCCCACTATATACAGTATAAGCCCACACATAGCTCCCTAGATAAAGTATGAGCCCCCACATAGCTCCCTAGATACAGTATGAGCCCCCGCATAGCTCCCTAGATACGGTATGAGCCCTCACATAGCTCCCTAGATATGGTATGAGCCCCCACCTAGCTCCCTAGATACGGTATGAGCCCCACACATAGCTCCCTAGATACAGCATGAGCCCCACACATAGCTCCCTAGATACAGTATGAGCCCCACACATAGCTCCCTAGATACAGTATGAGCCCCACACATAGCTCCCTAGATATATTATGAGCCCCTGCATAGTCCACTATATACAATATGGCCAGCACATAGCCTCCTATATATAGTATGTGCCCCCACATAGCTCCCTATATACAGTATGCGCCCCCACATAGCTCCCTATATACAGTATAAGCCCCGCACATAGCTCCCTAGATACAGTATGAGCCCCCGCATAGTTCCCTATATACAATATGAGCCCGCACATAGCCTCCTATATACAATATGAGCCAGTACATAGCTCCCTAGATACAGTATGAGCCCCTGCATAGCTCCGTAGATACAGTATGAGCCCCACACATAGCTCCCTAGATACAGTATGAGCCCCCTCATAGTCCCCTATATACAATATGAGCCCGTACATAGCTGCCTATATACAATATGAGCCCGTACATAGCTCCCTATATACAATATGAGCCCGTACATAGCTCCCTATATACAATATGAGCCCGTACATAGCTCCCTATATACAATATGAGCCCGTACATAGCTCCCTGTATATATTACGAGCCCGTACATAGCTCCCTTCTCTGATCGACTGTTGGTTCCACAGCCAGCTCAGAGAATGGTAAAATACAAAATGCAGCTGCCTGGGAGACACCTCTGACCACCGCATGAGGTGGCCCGAAGGCACCCCCCTGACGGCTGTACCCAGGTCACATGCCCCCCCTGATTCCCCTAGGTACAGCCCTGTACAGTTTATATGACAATACATGACTGGTATCTATAGTATAATCAGGGATGTGTCCTTCTGTCAGAAGCCTCTATAGACTGCTCAAGCGCAATACCTGCGCAGTCTGGCCGCAGACAGAAAGACACATCCACATCCCAGACAAGGGAGGAGTGTGGCGCCGGAGATCACAGTATGCAAAGGCACCATAAACCCATACCTGTTCGGTCCTGCCATCTCTGGAGAGGCTGGAGGAGGAGTGCGGTGCCGTAATCAGCACCTGCGCATACTGCGATTTCCGACGCTATTTTAGTGAAGACAAATATGAACAGTGTCTTCGACAAAATGGACAGCGTGGTATGCGCATGCGCGTACTTTGGCGCCATTTTGTTGAATACACTCTGCACATTTGTATTCATTCAAATTAAACCAGTTATCGCGCTATGCGGATATGAGGAGCATGGACCAGGGCGAGGGGGGAGCATATACCAGGATGGGGAAGCATATACCAGGATGGGGGGGAGCATAGACCAGGATGGGGGGGGGGGCATAGACCAGGATGGGGGGGGGGGGGAGCATAGACCAGAATGGGGGGGCATGGACCAGGATGGGGGGAGCATATATCAGGATGGGGGAGTATATACCAGGATGGGGCGGGGGGAGAATGGACCAGGATGGGTGAGCATATACCAGGATGGGGGAGCATATACCAGGATGGGGGGGGAAAGCATATACCAGGATGGGTGAGCATATACCAGGATGGGAAAGCATATACCAGGATGGGGAAGCATATACCAGGATGGGGAAGCATATACCAATAAAAAAGCTCGCCACCCGGGCGTACAACGGGTTCAATAGCTAGTACGATATACTGTTATACAGACATCAGATGTTATATACTATACACATTGTTATATCCCATCTCATGTCTGTACCACAGTATACCATACACTAATCTGTATACTGGATGACATTTTTTGTACAGGGATATACACTGTACTGATCACACCTGGACCTGTCTACAGGACCTCACATATCATATATGGAGCAGTATAGTATGTGACATACTGTAGGTTCAGGGTTGATCAGTCAGTGTATGATCTGGTCTGCTGATGCCTGTGGTCGCTCTGCTGGGGCTCAGTGTGATTTATTGCAGGACATTTTCCTGCAGATCTGGTGATGCTGGAGCCGATGACCTGGCACTGACAGCGCGACCTGAACTGCAGCAAAGGTCAGACTCTGGCAATAAGTCATACAGAGCCCCAGCAGAGCGGCCACCGACCTGACACTAAGGGATCCATGTGAACTCATCAGGAGGAGAGCAGCATCCTGCAGCCCCCTCCTTACTCCAGACATCCTGCCCTGGGCCCGACCTCACATTTGCTATTTACCGCCATCCACTGCTGCACGAGCTCCTCTCCAGCAGGCTGAAGAGAAGCAGCTCCAGGCGCCGCTGTGTGACGTCAGTCCTGGAGACGCAGCACACAGCGTGCAGTGCAGGGGGCGTGTCTGCCTCGCTGTGATGTAGCCGGCCGGCGTCTAAAAGGTACAGTGCAGTCCCCCTGCCTCTGCAGAAATCATTATAATGAGGGCGATCTGGCCATGGGCCCCAAGGAGCCATGGGCCCCAGGCGGTAGCCCAGATCGTCCTCATTATAATCCAGCTATGGCTGGAGTGTGTCAGCAGTTCCTGCAAGATGAAGGCATTGAAGCTATGGACTGGCCCGCCCGTTCCCCAGACCTGAATCCGATTGAGCACATCTGGGACATCATGTCTCACTCCATCCACCGTCACGTTGCACCACAGACTGGCCAGGAGTTGGCGGATGCTTTAGTCCAGGTCTGGGAGGAGATCCCACAGGAGACCATCCGCAGCCTCATCAGGAGCATGCCCGGGCGTTGTAGGGAGGTCATACAGGCACGTGGAGGCCACACATAATACTGAGCCTCATTTTGACTTGTTTTAAGGACATTACACCAAAGTTGGATCAGCCTGTAGTGTGTTTTTCCACTTTAATTTGGGGGGGGGGGGGTGACTCCAAATCCAGGCCTCCATTGGTTAATAAATGTGATTTTCATTGATGATTTTTGTGTGATTTTGTTGTCAGCACATTCAACTTTGTACAGAACAAAGTATTCAATGAGAATATTTCATTCATTCAGATCTAGGATGTTATGTGAGTGTTCCCTTTATTTTTTTGAGCAGTGTATATCAGCATGGATACAATTACCATGCCTTCTTGTAGCACTGCAACACTGCAGCGGTCCGGCAGGTCACACCCTGCAGAAGACCAACCGGAGGGGCACCGATTGCAGATGAAGACGGCGGCTTAAATTTGTGACACCACTACAGCCGTAAAATAAAAAAAAAACTGCTGGAGTGGTGCTATAAAGGCATTGTCCTGACTTTTGCATCGGGAAGTAGTAAGCACTGCCATCGTGGCACCAGGCACCTGTCCTATTAATTAGAATATGATAGATGTACGCTATTTACCAGTTCATAACAAGCGGTTTTGCCTCCCGATCAAGAAGTGCTGGATAACCCATTATTATGCAGGAAGGAGTACAGATGCTTACACCAGCAAACACCAGTATTTGGGAGCTATAATGGAGCTCCCATTGTAATGCCCCCCAGTGAGCACTGTGGGGGATCTGGCAATGCTTCTAGATGAGAATAGTGTAATAATGGAGAAGCAACCAGAAGAGGTGTTGTCAAGTCCACCAGTCATCTGTCCGCTGTGGTCGTGGACTGGCTGCAGGGTCAGGACGACATCTTTTGTGGTGGGAGTGTCAGCGTTAAAACAGAGGGCAGAATCTGGGGGTAAGCATGCCTTCTTACTAGCGTTCCATCCCATGGCTGACTTTTAGAAATGACCTTCAAACCCCTTTAATCAGGTGCATTTTGCTCTGGTAAATGCCCACTAGGTGGTCTCTAATGCTGAAGCTCCCACAGCTCTGCAATAAGGGCTTCACGATCTCCAATGTGTACTAAAAGGGTGCAGTCGATCAGCTGCAGCGGTCACAAGATATAACTATGTTACATGACTTCTAGGAGACACGATGTCCAATCGGAAGAGCAGTGTTGTTATGGGAGAAGAGATAAAAATAAAAAGTATGTGGGGACTTTAACAGTTAAAAATGGGTTTCAGTAGAGTTTAAGCTAACTTTAAGTTATATGTGCACTGATAATTACAACTCATCCTTCAAAGAAACAAATCCTCATACAGCAACATATATGTAAATGAGACATTATGGCTCTTGTAATGTGACAATGAAAAAAAACAAAAAAAACAGAAGATATTGGGTCATAAGGAACAAATTAGGCCTGGTCCTTAAGGGGCTAAAGTGTATTTTGGCCAAGAAATAAACAAATTTACGGCAATTCTATAAACAGGGTGCAAAGAGAAATGTTCAAATTGCCTCTTCAGAGAGGAAGAGGACTAGAACTCTAGCGCCACCTATAGGAAAGTATAGGAAGTAGCAATCCTAAAAGTCAGTAGTGACCAGTTAATGAGCCTTATCACATGACTATCAATTTGCAGACACTGTGTTTCGGGGTACGGCCCCTCGTCAGTGCAAAGTGTGAGTTGTGGTTTGGGTGGATGAGAGGCGTCAGACTGGTATCTAGGGGTAATATTTCTCCTTGCAGAGAGAAATGTTAGGACGTGTCAAAGAGAAGCTTCAAGAAAAGGGACTTGATGAAGCAGCAGAAGTTCCAAGGAACTCGGCCCCGACTCCGCTGTGTACACCGCGGCCAACGTGATGTCAGTACAATGGACTGTATCAGATGAAGGCTTTATACAGCCCCATAGAGAACAACGACCCTACAAGATTCCTCCAAAATTTCCAATATGTGGACTGTATCAGAATATCCACACAGAAATAAATCATATGTGCCTCCACTGGTGCACTGCAGGGGTATTGTCAGGTTCCCCGGAAGGAAACGCTACGGATTTTACACTAAAGCTATGTTCACACACGTTGGGTTTTGCAGCGTATTTTGCTGCACATTTTTATGCAAATTTTCAGCTGTGTTTTGCAGTACCATGAAAGTCTATGAGAAACCAGAATTCTTTGTTCACACATGTTTTTTTTTGCTACATACTTTGTGACTTGGTTATGTTTTTGGAAAATACAGCATGTCACTTCTTTCTGCGTTTTTGCAGCGTTTTTTCACCCATAGAAGTAATGGGTGTCAAAACAAAACAAAACAGAAAAAACGCACCAAAAACCGGAATTAGTCTTACCGGTAATGATGTTTCCAGGAGTCCATATGACAGCACCATAGGAGGAGTAATCCCATATCCTGTGTAGGGACAGGAAGCACAAGAGATTAAAAGCCCTCCCACCCCCAACCTCCTCAGTGATTTTCCAAGAACCACATTGGCTGGGTACAACAAAATTTTATTTTAGACTGCTTAGGCATATGTTAGAGTCACATACAGTAGCAATATAGGGAGGGAAATAAGGGTGCTGTCATGTGGACTCCTGGAAACATCATTACCGGTAAGAATAATTCCGGTTTTCCAGTACGTTCCCATGACAGCACCATAGGAGTATACCCAAGAACTCATAGCTTAGGGGGGATAACTGCTTGAAGTACCTTCATGCCAAATGCAGATCTCTGCTGTGAGAAAACATCTAGCTTGTAGTGTTTGCAGGAAGTAGTATGTCCTGACCATGTGGCTGCGGTACATATTTGTTCAATGGTAGCCCCTGCTCTAGTAGCCCATGAGGTGGAAATTGCTCTGGTGGAATGGGCTTTGATAATTTCAGGGGGGAGGCTGTCCTTCTGAAAGATATGCTAGATTAATCATGGATGTGACCCATCTAGCTAAGGATGGTTTTGAAGCCTTCCTGCCTCTATTTTTCCCCCCAAACTGTATAAAAAGATTAGAGTCTAATTTCCAGTTCCGAGCGGCTTCCAAATAGGCCAACACTGCTCTGCGGACATCAAGCTGGTGGAACTCTTCCTCCCTCTGATTCCTAGGACTTTCGCAGAATGATGGAAGAACCACTTCTTGGTTTAAAGTCATTGATGACACCACCTTCGGGGAGAAATTTGGATCCAGTCTGAGAATGACGCAATCATCCCGAATCTGCATACATGGCTCGACAACCGATACAGCCTGGAATTCACCTAATCGTTTAGCCGTGGTGATTGCCACTAAGAAGACTGTTTTCAGAGTTAAGTTCTTTATTTCTAATTAATTAACCAGGCCGAAGGCAAGTTTGCAAAGGACTCTCAGGACAAGCTTCAGATCCCATGGAGGGGAAGAAATTCTCTGTGTAGGCCTAAGTCTCTGGATTGCCTTGACAAACCTGACTATCCAGGGATGCAAGGACAATGTGTCGAAGAAAGCACCTAGTGCCGCAATCTGCACCTTCAAGGTACTTGGTCTAAGACCTGCATCAAATGCTGCCTGCAAGAAATCCAGGATCGCAGGGATGTCTGGCTGAGAGGTGTCTACCGTCCTGTGGAAATAACAAAAAGGTCCTCCAGACTTTTTTATATATGGCATGGGTTACAGGTTTTCTACTAGCCTGCATAGTCTGGATCACTCTGGCGGATGAGTCCTTGTTCTTCAGGATCTCCCCTTCAGAAGCCAAGCTGAGAGCTGGAGCTGTTGAAGATTATAATGCAACAGTGGACCTTGCATCAGAAGATCTTCCTGAAATGGAAAAATGATCGGGTCTTCCAACGCTAGAAGATGACGTAGAAGGGAGAACCAACTTCTCCTTGGCCAGAACGGGACAATTGCTATGACTGTCGCCCGATCTTCCTGAATTTTCCGCAGCATTCTCGGAATTAGAGGAGCAGGTGGGAAGGCATATGTTAGGCCCTCTCCCCAATATTGTGAGAGTGCATTCACTGCCAGAAGATGATCTCCTGGGTTGAGAGAGAAGAAAGATGTCTTCTTTGCATTTATTCTGGATGCAAAAAGGTCTAGGTGCGGCTGACCCCATCTGCGGGTTAATTGCTGGAACACCTCTTCCTTCAGTTCCCATTCTGAAGCCTTCATCTGACGCCTGCTGAGGTAATCTGCCTCCTGATTGTCGGATCCCCGAAGGTGAACTTCTGAAATGGAGCTCACTATCTTCTCTATACCTAAGAATATCTTGTTGGCCAGGGACTGGAGAAGTGGATGTCTTGGTCCGCCCTGATGTCTGATGAAAGAGATTGCCGTGATGTTGTCTTGACAAAATTTTGACATGTCTGTCTTTTAAGACCGCCCGGCTTCTCTGTAGGGCTTCCCAGATCGCCTGTAGTTCCCGAAAAATCGATGATCGGGTCTGAGTCTCTGTGGACCATGTTCCTTGGAGATAAGAATCTCCCACTCGAGCTCCCCATCCTGAGAGACTTGCGTCCGTGGTCACTAAAAGACAAGGTTCCAGAATCCACTGCACTCCCTTCTGTAGATTCTTCTGGTCGAGCCACCAGTGTAGAGAGTCCTGGGCGTCTCTGGACAAAGACATCTTCCTGTCTAGGTAATTCTGATGTCCGTCTGTCACTTCCAGGATGCATTTCTGCAGAGGCCTGGAATGGAACTGGCTCCATCTGACGCAGGTGATGCATGACGTCATGATTCCCAAAATACTCATTGCCTTCCGGATTGAAGGTTTCTTCTCTCTTGCAAAAGAACAAATCCTTTGTGGAATTGAGAGCATCTTGTCTTCCGGGAGTCAAGACATTCGTATTCGGGAGTTGAGATGGACTCCCAGGAAAATGTGATGTACTTAGGACAAGATTGGATTTTTCTTTGTTCACAATCAAATCCAGGCTGGTTAATGGCCGTAGGACAAATTCCAGATGTTGCGTCATACCTAGAGGAGATCCTGCTACCAACAGGAAGTCGTCCAAGTACGGAATGATGGTAATATCCCTGAGTCGGATATAGGCTACCACCTCTGCCATGATCTTTGTAAAGATTCTGGGAGCAGATGACAGGCCAAAGGGAAGACATCAGAACTGGTAGTGTAGAATCTGACTGCCTGATGGTAATAATGCAAACTTCAGATATTGCTGACTTGAGGAATGTATTAGCAGGTGGTAGTATGCATCCCTGAGGTCCAGGGTGCACATTACCGCATCCCTGTCTATTAGAGGGATGGCTGATCTTACCGATTCCATGCGGAATTTTTTGTAGCGGACCCATCGGTTTAGGGGTTTCAGGTTGATAATCGTACGGAACTCCCCTGACTGTTTCTTTATTGAAAACAGAGAGGAGTAATGGCCCTGATGTTTTTCGTGTGCTGCAACTAGTACAACAACCCTCTGATGTAGCAGCTTCTCTATGTCTGCCTGCAGATGGGAAAGAGAGGTAGGGGAACCTCTCTTCAGGCGGAATTTTTGAGGGGGGATTTTGAGAAAATTCTATCCTGTAACCCTGCGCTATAGTTGTTAGTATCCAGGGATTTTGAGTTACCCGATGCCAACTGTTTCTGAAAAACTTTAATCGCCCCCCTACTCTGACATAGTCAGTCGTTTTGGACGGGAACTAGTACTGGGCTGGTATTTTTTTTATCTTTGTTCCCCTTATTAAAACTCCAGCTTGTGGACCCCCCTTTTTTCTGCGTGTTATATTTACGGGAGGGGAACGGTTTATGAAAGGGCTGCTCCTTTTTCTCCTCAGGGAAGCCCTTCTTTTTATTGGACACTTTTTCTAGAATGTCATCTAGTAACGGTCCGAATACTCTGAGCCTTGAAAACGGAATGGAGCACAGTTTGTTCTTAGAAGCTGTATCTCCAGACCATGTTTTTAACCAAACAGCTCTACGGGCTGAGTTGGAAAGCGCATTATTTCTGGCCGCAAATCTGACCGATTCTGCTGAAGCGTCGGCCATAAAATTTGTTGCCATTTTTAATAGGGGCAATGATTGAAGGAGAGATTCCCTCGGGGTGCCATTCCGTAGGAGACTCTCTAGCTCTTCTAGCCAGACTCTCATGGATCTGGCAATAGATGTAGCAGCTACATTAGATTTAATAATTGCCACTGAAGCTTCCCAGGCTTTTATCAAAAGTCCATCCGCCTTCCTATCCATAGGATCTTTAAGTCCTGACGAGTCTTCAAAGGGGATAGAGGTTTTCTTGACCACCTTAGCCACCAGGACGTCAATTTTAGGAATAGTGTCCCACACATTAGTGTCCTCTGGGTCAAAAGATAGTCGGGCGCGGAAGTCTCGTGGTATAGAGAGTCTCTTCTCCGCATCCTCCCATTCCTCTAGTATCATGTCCTGCACATGGGCATTAACAGGAAAACCCATGGATCCCTGGGTTCTAAGACCACCAAACATCTCATCCTGAATGTTACTGCTCTTCTCCATTTCCTCTACCTGCATCGTGTTTCGGACTGCTCGTAGAAGAATATCCATACCATCTGAGTGGAACACGTATCTTTTCTGTTCCCCGTCCTGAGGTGGACTAATGGTCTCATTGTCAGAGTCGCCAGATGGGTTGATGGTGCTATATCTTCTCTGGGTCTTTTGGGTCCCAGGACATCTTGGATTCCTGAACCTGGGGGCTGCAGAGACGTAATAGAAGCCTGAACCTCTTCTTTGATTATATTACGCATATCGTTTAATAAAGCCCCGTGCTCCTCCTTTAGCATGGAGGCTCTACACTCAGCACATATACGTTTTGTATATGAATCGGGAAGTCTGATGTTACAATCCAGGCACCTCTTGGATTTTACTGTGGCCTTTTTCCCTGTATCCTTCTTTTTCTCAGAAGGAGGTGGTAACTGCGCAGATAGATCCTATAAAAAATATGGAGGGCCTGGTAAGAGTAAGCTACATTAAGGGTATCAGGGTGAGACATCTCTGCCATCTTGCTGTCAGGGGTGCCCAAGTTGTAAGCCTGTCTTTGTACTCCCCAGCCCCCCTTCTTATACTTTACCTGGTCGTCCTGTCGTTCTTTTCCCTGCTCCCTGGCGTCTGGTTGAACCGCAGTTTGAATTTCCCGCGCGACCGCCACCGGAAGTTGTCATCCCGAACTTCCGGTTTCGACGCCGGAGAAGCCGGACCCGCCCAGAGCAGGACGCCGAGAGCCCCGGAGATGGGGAAGCGGCACCCGGAGGCTCTAGCACACTGGAGGGCTGAGGGACTCCCGACAGGGAGTGTCGGACCAGGACCCGCTTGGCGGCGGGAAGGAGAGAGCCGTGCCCCCCCCCCCCCCCCGATAGGGGACCCCTGAGGTATATCCATCTTCGCACCAGTGTTCCTGCACCAGCGCTCCTCCTGTACTCCCTGTCCTGTGTAGGGACAGTAAAAACACTGAGGAGGTTGGGGGTGGGAGGGCTTTTAACCTCTTGTGCTTCCTGTCCCTACACAGGATATGGGATTACTCCTCCTATGGTGCTGTCATGGGGATGTACTGGAAACCTGCGTTTTTAATGCAGCTGTTTTCTGCCAGAGAAAAGTTAGCAGCAGATTTGCAGCTGAAAAAAACACAATGTGGGTGAACATAGCCTAAAATCAACAGATTTTAGTAGCAGGCAAGTGAATGAGATTTCACTAATCTCATACACTCCCATGCCGAAGTAAACAAAAAAAAAAACGCCTTTGTGGTGCTCTAAGGGAATTTCCAAGATCAGAAAAGTTTAGCAGCTTTCTTCCAAAAATAACTTACCTGTTCTACAGGTTATGTGTCCTGCTGCTCAGCTCCATCAAAGTGAAAAGATTATGAAGATAAGCAGCTAGGTTTTTATAATTCTGGACAACCCCTTTAAGATTATGTCATTTCACAATTCAATTATGATTTTTTTTACCCTAAAAAAAATCCACCCTTTAAATGATATAAATTTGCATTTGTTTTTATATGTGCAATTTGCTATGTAGTTAGCAGATGCAAATTTATGGTGTTACCCAGCACAACACTGCATAGTAAAAAATTTACTGTACATGCGATATATCGCCGTGACTCCCCAGACTAACGCTGCAATCACATATACGTGTCACAATAAGGCCAGACCGTGCAAAGCGGGCCAGACTCGGACCGCGACACATGGATGTGTGTATCCGGCACTAGGAAATATGGACTGTGCTCAGGTCACAAAATGCTGACGTGCCTGACTCCGTGTGATGGCCCGCACCGCCGATGGGTGCTGGAGCTGCATTTATATTACATGCATTATACTGATCTGTAACATGGGTCAGAATAGTCCATGCTGCGTGTGGGAAATCGGCCAAGTGCACTTCACACAGGCAACAAAGGGGCCGAGGCGGGCATAGACAATTACACACTGGGGACGAGCGAGCATGTCTGGATATAGAGTTATCCGGGCATGCTCGGGTTCGGATAGGGGAGCCGGCATGCTCGCGTCAAATTGGCTGCATGTATCGCAGCTGATACATGGGCATTCTCCGCATGTTTAGCGGCAGCGTATCAGTCACGATACATGCAGCCAATTTGGCTCGAGCACGCCGGCTCCTCAATCCGAACATGCTTGCTCATCCCCATTACACACTCGTCTGAACAAGCCCTAGAGGTGCTAGTGCACTGCATCTTACTGCATGTGGCTGAGACTCTGCCCTTTATGATACCCAATAGCAGTATGATTTTTCAACCAAATTGTTCGGCTATTGTGCGAACGTTGTGTGAGAGTTTCAGAGGCGTGCAGCAAGACGCGGGTTGAGCTATAAGGCCAAGTTCACACGTTCAGTATTTGGTCAGTATTTTACATCAGTATCTGTAAGCCAAAACCAGGAGTGGAACAATCAGAGGAAAAGTATAATAGAAACACGTCACCACTTCTGGATTTATCACCCACTCCTGGTTTTGGCTTACAAATACTGATGTAAAATACTGACCAAATACTGAACGTCTGACCGTGGCCTAACATATAGGCTACGTGCACACGATGCGGATTTAATGCATTTTTGCGGTGGATTTTCGTCCGCGAAAACGCATGAAAATCGCTTGTAATAGGTCTGCCATGTACTGCAAAGCAAATCCGCATGTGTTGTGAACATCATGCGGAAATTTCCGCTGTGGATTCGCATTGTGGTAAAAACCGCAGCAAGACCAATTCTACTGCGATTCCGCTGCGAAATCGCCGCCATTGACTTGCATTGGACCGCATAAGATCCGCATGACTACATGTAGTCATGCGGATCTTATGCAATTAATGCGCGGATGGTACCCGGGTCTGGAGAAGAGGACACTCTCATCCGACCCAGGTACCATCGTACCTACAAGTTAAAAAAAGAATTATACAGTTAAAAATAAAAAAAAAATAATCATACTCACCTCTCCGGCGTCCCCGGTGTCCTCCCGGCGACGATGCGCTCTCCTCGGCTCCCAGCGGTTATCTGCAACGACCTTCGGTGATGTCATTTAGTCAGCTGATGGTCACGTGACCATCACCTGACCGCTGACGTCATGGAAGGTCCTTCATTACCGGTACCAGCCACCTAGCCAGCAGTGACGCCGGGAGCAGACCGAGGCCGCCGGAAAGGTGAGTATAAGGTTATTTTTGATGTTCTAATTCTTTTTTTTTTTTTTTTTTACATTATGTTGGTCACACAATATAAATCCATGCCGGTTGCATGGATTTATATAGTCTGACCAACTTTCAAGCACTTTTCCAAGTGACGCTAAAATCGCTTGGAAAAGCGCTTGAACAAAAGCATTTGAAATGCATTTGAAGAACGCTTCACATCCGCTTGTCCCTGGCAGGAAAACGCATGTACAATCCGCATGCGTTTTTTTCTTCCAGGGAGATGCAGAAACGCTCAGGAAAAATCCGGAGCATTTCTGCATCGTGGGCACATAGCCATAGGCTACGTTCACATAGGCCACTGAATTTATTGGACCGATCATGTCTGTAAATTGGGGACATGACTGGATCTGTGTTCAACTCTATGTCATTTACATGCACAATTCAGGATTGTAAATTGGACCAGACTAGAAAATGCTGCTATTTTTGTTTTCCACATGGACCTAAGGTTTGTGTGAAAAATAACCCCTGTAAACTAGCATCTAGCACAGAAACTATGTTTGTATTTGAATGTACCATTAATCTGGGGCTCCAGAGCTATATATTGCATGTGATATTTTACAATGAAATCTTGTGCTAGATAACAAACAAAAAATAATAATTTGCATTTATTAATATGTTATGCAAATGTATTGCAAATTGCATGTGTATAAGCTAGTGGGAATTTCTACAATTTAGGGGGGAAAGGAGGCGGATTTTTTTTTTTTTTTTTTTTTTTTTTTTTTTTTTTTTACATTGAATTGTAAAAAAAGGAATGGAAGCATGTGACCCACAGAAGCAGGAGGATCGAGAGGCAGTCAGCACCCATACTGCTCAGGAACCAGTACCAGGCTCTCACGCAGGAGAACCATGAAGAAATACAGCAAAATAAGACTTTGCCAGCAATGAATAACCTTGTAAGCCCTCAGAATCCTCCTGGATGGAGAAAGAAGAATGTTGTGAAGAAAAAACGGAGAGTGGTGGTCATGGGGGATTCCCTGTTAAGAGGAACAGAGGCCGCTATCTGCAGACCAGACATAACCTCAAGAGAAATGTGCTGTCTTCCAGGAGCAAAAATTAAAGATGTGTCTGACAGGATATCAAGACTCTTCAGACCTACAGATCACTACCCATTCCTGCTAATACATGTGGGGACAAATGACACCGCAAGAAAGGACCTGGAAACCATCTGCAGTGACTTTGAAGACTTAGGCAAGAAAGTGAAAGAATTGGGAGCGCAGGTGGTCTTCTCATCCATCCTCCCAGTGGATGACCATGGAACAATGAGGTGGAATAAGATTCTACAGGTGAACAACTGGCTACGTCGATGGTGCCGTCAACAAGGATTTGGATTTCTGGATCACGGGATGAATTACCTATACGATGGACTACTTGCTAGAGATGGGGTGCACCTTACGAAGACTGGAAAACATGTATTTGGAAGTCGCCTTGCTACACTCATCAGGAGAGCTTTAAACTAGAACAATGTGGGAAGGGAAGCAAAAGGCCAGAAAAAGCCATACAGCTGACAAATACTATTGAGATCTCTGCTACTGGAAGTGGAAAGAAAGAACAAAGACAAAAAAATCTAAATAAAAATATGGGAGGAAGAGAAACCAATCACAAACTAAAATGTTTTTATACAAATGCACAAAGCATGGGCAACAAACAAGGAGAATTGGAACTACTAATGCAGGAAAAGGAATATGATGTCATTGGAATCACTGAAACTTGGTGGGACGATACACATGATTGGAATAAAAGGCTAAAAGGATACAACTTATTTGCAAGAAACAGAATTGATAAACGAGGAGGAGGTGTCGCATTGTATGTTAGAAAAGCGTATATCTGCACAGAGATTGATGCTTCAGAGACTGGGAGTTCTGTGGAAACTGTTTGGGTAAGAATACAAGGAGAGAACAACGGAAAGGACACCATTGTAGGCATTTACTACAGGCCACCTGGGCAAGCTGAAGATATGGATGAACTCTTTATGTATCAAATGACCAAGTTC
Source organism: Phyllobates terribilis (assembly GCF_046119375.1). Lineage (NCBI taxonomy): Eukaryota > Metazoa > Chordata > Amphibia > Anura > Dendrobatidae > Phyllobates > Phyllobates terribilis. The sequence goes on from NW_027362767.1 coordinate 358,512,289, forward strand.
TCCAAAAAATATGACGTAGTGGTCATGGGAGATTTCAACTATCCAGACATTTGTTGGGAATCTCTCTCAAGTAAAACTAACAGGTCAAGCAAATTCTTATCCTCTCTTGCTGACAACTTTATCTTCCAAAAGGTAGGGGAGAAAACAAGGGGATCTGCTACTTTGGATCTAATCCTTATAAACAGGGAGGAAATGGTTGAGGAGGTAAAGGTGGCTGGGACCCTAGGAGGCAGCGATCATGCTATTATAGAATTTTGGATAACTAGAGGAGGAAGACATGTGAAGACTCAAACTTCAAGGTTAGATTTTAGAAAGGCAGATTTTAAGAGACTCAGAAAGAGAATAGGAGGGATCCAATGGCTGGATGTCCTTAAGGACAAAAATGTCCAGGAAGGATGGGAAATTTTTAAAAATGAGATTCTCAAAGCACAATCGTTAACAATCCCGAAAAGTAGGAAGAATGGGAAGCATTTAAGGAAACCAGGATGGATGAACACAGAACTTAAACACATGCTAAAAAGAAAGAAAGAAATGTTTATTAAATGGAAAGAGGGAGGCATATCTAAAGAAGATTATAATGCAGTCTGCAGATCCTGCAGGGCACGTATCAGGTTAGCTAAAGCTGACAATGAATTAAGGCTTGCAAGAGATGTCAAAAGCAATAAAAAAGGATTTTGGGGGTATGTCAAAAGTAAAAGAAAAGTCAAAGATGCTATAGGATTTTTACAGGATGAAAATGGAGAAATGGTAAGAGAGGATGTTGAGAAGGCCGAACTTTTTAATTCCTATTTTGCATCTGTTTTCTCTCAGAAAGAAAATGTAACATCAACTGATTTTCACTGTCCTTTTAAAGGAATAGAAGAATCCAAGTTATCTGTAAACAGAAAGATTGTGAGGGAATATTTAGCTAACATAAATGAGTTCAAGTCTCCAGGTCCAGATGAATTACACCCCAGAGTACTGAAGGAGATCGTAGAAGAAATTTTAGAACCACTCTCCATAATCTTTGAAAATTCTTGGAGAACAGGAGAAGTCCCAGAAGACTGGAGAAGAGCAAATGTTGTTCCTATCTTCAAAAAGGGGAAGAAGGTGGACCCAGGGAACTATAGGCCGGTGAGTCTGACTTCTATACCAGGAAAGATCTTTGAACAAATTATTAAACATCATGTATGTAAGTACCTGGATAAGAATGAAGTGATTAACCAGAGTCAGCATGGGTTTGTAACTAACAAGTCATGTCAGACTAACTTAATTTCCTTCTATGACAGAATCACTGACTGGGTGGATCAGGGAAATGCTGTAGATATAGTATATCTTGACTTCAGCAAAGCATTTGACAAAGTATCTCACACCATCCTTATTGAAAAAATGACCAAGTATGTAATGGACCAGGCAACTGTTAGGTGGATTCATAACTGGCTTAGTGATCGGACTCAAAGGGTGGTTGTAAATGGCTTCACATCCAGCTGGATGAATGTCTCAAGTGGGATACCACAGGGCTCTGTCCTGGGACCTGTATTGTTCAACATCTTTATCAATGATTTAGATGAAGGAATTGAGGGTAAACTGATTAAATTTGCTGATGACACAAAGCTAGGAGGGATAGCTAATACTAGAGAAGAGAGAGAGAGGATTCAAAAAGACCTAAATAAACTGGAGCAGTGGGCAGCAACCAACAGAATGGTTTTTAACAGGGAAAAATGCAAAGTACTACATCTGGGCAATAAAAATGAAAAAAGCATATACAGAATGGGACGAATAGAGCTAAGCAACAGTACATGTGAAAAAGACTTAGGTATACTAATAGATCATAGACTGAACATGAGTCAACAGTGTGATGCAGCAGCAAAAAAGGCAAATACAATTCTGGGATGTATTAACAGAAGCATACAGTCTAGATCACGTGAAGTCATTATCGGTCTTTACTCCTCTTTGGTCAGACCTCATCTGGAATACTGTGTACAGTTTTGGGCACCACATTTTAAAAAAGACATAGACAAACTGGAACAAGTTCAGAGAAGAGCGACCAGAATGGTGACTGGTCTGCAAACCATGTCCTATGAGGAACGGTTGCAGGATTTGGGAATGTTTAGCTTGCAAAAAAGAAGACTGAGAGGAGACTTAATAGCTGTCTACAAATATGTCAAGGGCTGTCACATTGTAGAAGGATCATCTTTATTCTCATTTGCACAGGGAAAGACTAGAAGCAATGGGATGAAACTAAATGGGAGGAGACACAGATTAGATATTAGAAAAAACTTTTTGACAGTTAGGGTGATTAATGAGTGGAACAGGCTGCCACGAGACGTGGTGAGTTCCCCTTCAATGGACGTCTTCAAACAGAGGCTGGACAGACATCTGTCTGAGATGATTTAGTGAATCCTGCTTTGAGCAGGGGGTTGGACCAGATGACCCAGGAGGTCCCTTCCAACTCTTCCATTCTATGATTCTATGATGAATTGCATTAATTTAAATGTGTTACCCAGAATTTGAAAAGCACAGCGGCTTTTATTAAAGAAGTTGGCCACAACTTTTTATTATGCCCCCAATGTATCCCCCGGGGCCCATAAGTATATTTGTAAATACCTTCTGTTGCAGGTTCTGCCTGTGAGCGGCGCTATCGGTGGCCGCTCACAGCCAGCACGTGACCCCCCACTGACGTCATGACAAGTGAGGCGTGACTCAGCGCTGGGGTCCCTGGGGTGGCTGCTGGGTTATTCCCTGCGTCACACTCAGCAACCACCGTGCGCTTTCCCAATGAATGGGGAGAGGGAGAGCGTGCGGTGGATGTCGGGTGTGACGCAGGGGGTAACCCCGCCCACAGCCCAGCATCCACCGGTAGAACACAGAAGAGGGACCCTCGGCTGCAGCCTGGACTTATCGTGACGTCAGCACCGGCTGCAGCCGGGGGTCATGTGATGCCTGTGAGCGGCCAGTGATAGCGCCGCTCACAGGCATTATCTGCAGCAGAAGGTATTAACACTTAAGGGCCCCGGGGGGATAAATTGGTGGGGGGATAATAAGTAGTGGACAGCCCCTTTAATAAACAGCAGCATTACCTGACTACAGGTTGTGATTTGCATTGCAGCAAGCCCTAAGAGATACACGAGCACGATTTTACTATACTTATCTTTTTGCACAAGGTCATCCAGGAGGATGTTTGCAGCGGTGCTTGCATTTTGTTTTTGTTTGCATAGTTACACCCTTTTTCTGGCAACATTTATTATCCTCATTAAAAAGGGTTTTCCAGCTGAGAAGTCTGCAGTCGCTCTATGTGATGATGTGCCTTCACAAGCCGTCATTATTCCTCTGTATTCAAAATGAGAGTAATAATGATATAATAATAATCTACTGCAATTTGCACACATGCGATCACGTGCTGACTAGATTCTCATCCACTTCAGTGTTTTATTGAGAGAAGGGATGAGAATCTAGTGGTCCTGTGACCGCCCGCTCCTACGGGGAATACAGGTGAGGTGGCAGCGTGTGCAGTGCACACTGTCACGACTTGGGAGTCTGCTGTCACGTAAAGTGATTGCATACTTCTCAGCTCTGCAAATCCCTTTCAGACCCCCAGTAATCTATGTAATAAAAGTAACAATTTGATAATTGTTGTATTTTGTTCCTGGCACACTCTTCCCCTTTTTTTAGTCAAAAAGTGGGAGCAGCAGCAATGCACAGGCAGGCCACATCTGCCATTCAAGTGTCTGGGAAAGTTGGGCGAACACTCCTTTGGGGGTGTAATGTCACATATAACGTTAGAACCTAGGTGCAGATGCTGATTATGGACAGATAGGTATCTTTCTACCTGATGTCTCTGTAGACACGTTTTCCCTTGTGTCCGAGCAGCACACTGCGCCTCCAGCACAGCAGATAACAGCAGTGCAGCCAGCAGCTCCTCACCTTCTTCTCAGATCTTCCCCAGGACTCAACAGCAGAGATTCAAACCCGCGCATGCGCAGGGACGGTTCACGAGCAGGAAGTAGTTGTGCTCTGTGCTGCATTCATCTCCATAGCAACGTGAACCGCGCGGCAGCCCTCAGCCAGGAGACCAGCACACACGTGATCTGCACCGGCCAATCAGCTGTAGAGATGGAGACCTAAGGGCAGGGACGATGACAACATCACGTGACTAAGGTCACGTATAGAGATGAATGAGAGGACTCCAGACTGTATTTTTCTGTATAGCTCCTCATTATCAGCTCATATATATATATATATATATATATATATATATATATATATATATATATATATGTATATACACATCATCTCTTATTTCACAGCGTAGAAAGTTACACCGCAAAGAAAATATTAAATGTAATGGCAAGTACAGTGAAATTCCTTTAGTTCGGCATCCAATAATCCAGAATTTCATATTGTCTGGCGCTTGGTCCTAGATATAGTTTTTTCCGGGACTGTTTAGAATCAGGAGTCAGGAGGACTTGTGTGCAGGTGCCGGCTGTGTTACACAGCAGTAGCCCACCGATAACTGCTGCCAATGGAGCTAGCTCTGACTGTGTAGTTTAACCTGTTATGTGCTACAGGGACCATGGCAGCTAAGCAGTTAGACATGGAGGACCCCCTGTGACTTCCATTTGGCCTCCACGACGTGATTGCAGGAACCTGATCAGTTGTTTAATGGCCGTCAGGGGCACATGAGAGGCCCCCAGATTACTATGTATGCCCCTGCTTAACAGATAGGGGGTTCGTGGTGATAAGTAACACCTAGGACGCAGTCAGACAGCCGTATAAATCAGACCAAGATGGACTGCAATGCCTGAACTGGCCGACCCGAGCGAGACAGCCCCATATATTTCTATACAGCTGTCACATTCGTGTCAGGAGAGTCGCCGGTCAGTCCGTGCATTGCCGTCCCATCTATACGGCTGTCTGACTGCGCCCTTATTATTTCATAATCATCCCATTACAGCACCGACACAGGACTGGAAGGAGCTGTGTGCAGCTGCTCTGTAAGGCCACGGCCCCACTATCAGTATTCGGTCAGTATTTTTTCTCAGGAGTGGGAGCCAAAACCAGATGAGGAACAATCAGAGAAAAGATATAATAGAAACAAGTCACCAATTCTGCATTTATCACCCACTCCTGGTTTTGGCTCCTGAGAAAAAATACTGACCGAATACTGAACAAATACTGATAATGGGGCCGTGGCCTAAGTCATTTTTCTGCATCATACTAAAGCCGGATTCACACATTGGTGTTTCTTGGTCCAAGCATGAATCGTGATGCACAGACTGGACGCAGGTCTCATTACCTGTACTTGGTAGCCTTACCGTAAAGGTAACCTCCGATCCTCACAAGATCTCCTTCTCTACTCCTCTCTAATCTCCTCCTCCCACAATCGCATACAAGATTTCTCCCGTGCTTCCCCCCTACTCTGGAACTCTCTACCCCAACACATCAGACTCTCGTCGACCGTGGAAACCTTCAAAAAGAGCCTGAAGACTCACCTCTTCCAACAAGCCTACAACCTGCAGTAACCATCGCTCCACCATACCGCTGCACAACGAGCTTGTACCCTCACCTACTGTATCCTCACCCATCCCTCGTAGATTGTGAGCCCTCGCGGGCAGGGTCCTCGCTCCTCCTGTACCAGTCGCTGTCACATTGTGTTAAGAATCATAGAATCATAGAATGGTAGAGTTGGAAGGGACCTCCTGGGTCATCTGGTCCAACCCCCTGCTCAAAGCAGGATTCACTAGATCATCTCAGACAGATGTCTGTCCAGCCTCTGTTTGAAGACGTCCATTGAAGGGGAACTCACCACCTCTCGTGGCAGCCTGTTCCACTCATTAATCACCCTAACTGTCAAAAAGTTTTTTCTAATATCTAATCTGTGTCTCCTCCCATTTAGTTTCATCCCATTGCTTCTAGTCTTTCCTTGTGCAAATGAGAATAATGATGATCCTTCTACAATGTGACAGCCCTTGACATATTTGTAGACAGCTATTAAGTCTCCTCTCAGTCTTCTTTTTTGCAAGCTAAACATTCCCAAATCCTGCAACCGTTCCTCATAGGACATGGTTTGCAGACCAGTCACCATTCTGGTCGCTCTTCTCTGAACTTGCTCCAGTTTGTCTATGTCTTTTTTAAAATGTGGTGCCCAAAACTGTACACAGTATTCCAGATGAGGTCTGACCAAAGAGGAGTAAAGACCGATAATGACTTCACGTGATCTAGACTGTATGCTTCTGTTAATACATCCCTCTAAATCTGTTTATGACTCAGACTTCTGAGGGATATGTTATGTGGTTGCGGCTTTAGTTTCTCATATTACTCATGCAAAACAGGGATTTGATGACCTCTAGTGGTAAAATATGGCAATGCACAGGACTGTTTACGCTTTAGATGTCGAGTCTTTCAGGACATCTTATTCCTTACAGCAATTATTAGAACTGCAATCTATTATGGTTAGTAAAGGGCACATGAGCATAAAGGGCCAGTTGTAACTGATAAAGAAAAACAGATTACAGCTATTTAACCCTTACGATGCTGCAATCTATAGCAATCATGGCATTACAATGGAGTGTAACTCTTTTTACCTCCTGTTGTTGAGGACTGCTGATAGCGATCGCAGAGGCTGATGGTTTTAAAGAATAACTTGGGGCTTAAAGAAGTTGTTTCATCAAATAAATGTACAACACATCTGTAACATATACCACAAATATGACATAGATGCGCGACTCTCTATATTGATTTGCTTGCCACTTTTGGGAACCCTCATACATTCCTATTCTATTCCTAAGGCCACGTTCACACCTTCAGTATTTGGTCAGTATTTTATATCAGTATGTGTAAGCCAAAATCAGGAGTGGAACAATCAGAGGAAAAATATAATAGAAACATGTCACCACTTCTGTATTTATCACCCGCTCCTGGTTTTGGATTCCAAATACTGATGTAAAATACTGACCAAATACTGAGCGTGTGAACGTGGTCTAACTGTGAGAGACAGGGCATCTTCCTCAAGGATATGCCATAAATGTGTGAGATGGGAATGCTCCATTAACAAAGGTCCTAGGGCTGTCCTGTGCAGGGGCGTATATAGGAATCATGGGGCCCCATAGCAGAAGTTCTGCTTGCCCCCCCCCCCCAAAAAAAATAATAATAATTGTCGGGGTCACAGAAGAACAGATCTCACAACTTTCCAGCCTTTACATAGTAATGTTCCTCCTGCTGAAGTCCTAGATTCCTTTCATTGTCCCCATAAAGTGTGATGCCAATAAAAGTGCCCCGCAAACACAGTATGATACCCCCATGTTGAATTCCTCCACATTGGCCTCCACATGCACAGTATAATGACCCTACAGTACCCCACCTCAACTCCCCCGGAAACGTATGGTGACCCCAACACAGTATAATCTCCCAACTGTGACCCCTACACAGCTCTCCATACAGTATAATGGCCCCCACACAAACCTTCATACTTCACAGAGTATAATGCTCTCCCATGGACCTCCACAGAGTATAATACACTCCCCATGGTCCTCCACACAGTATAAGACACTCCCCATGGTCCTCCACACAGTATAAAACACTCACCATGGTCCTCCACACAGTATAATGCACCCCATGGTCCTGCACACAGTATAAGACATTCACCATGGTCCTGCACACAGTATAATGCACCCCATGGTCCTGCACACAGTATAAGACACTCACCATGGTCCTGCACACAGTATAATGCACCCCATGGTCCTCCACACAGTATAAGACATTCACCATGGTCCTGCACACAGTATAATGCACCCCATGGTCCTGCACACAGTATAAGACACTCACCATGGTCCTGCACACAGTATAATGCACCCCATGGTCCTGCACACAGTATAATGCACCCCATAGTCCTGCATACAGTAAAATGCAGCCCCCCATAGGGTAAAATACAACCCCCATAGGGTAAAATGCAGCCCCACTATAGGGTAATTGCAGCCACATGATAGGGTAAAATGCAGCCCCTCCATAGGGTAATTGCTGTCCCACCATAGGATAAAATTCAGCCCCCCCACCAATAGGGTAAAATTCAGCCCCCAGTTATCAGTATTATCAGTAGTCACTGATTTAAAAAAAAAAATACATACTTACCGCTCCTCGTTCCCCCGCTGCTTCAGTCTCTGCAGCGCGTGGTGCAGTGAAGTGACGTCATCGCGCTGCTGCATCAGACGCAGAGGAGGACTGATGGGAGGGGAGGGTCACATGACGCTCCCTCCTCCATCATTGCGCTATAGCAGTGGCGTGGCCTGCTGCCATTGGGGGTAAGCCACTGCCTGTGCAAATTCCTGGGCATTATACATGAACAAGCAGAAAGGCATTGAAAAACCTTTGTATTATGATGCCATAAAATAAAAAATGAAATGTAAGGAAAACTTAGAAAGTAATTTTAAATTAATATAATTAGTTTAAAAATGTTCACAAAATTATATAATTGATTTAGTAAAAAGATTTTATTAATTAAGATTTATCAAACATAAAGGTACAGTATATATAAATATTCTCCGCATAAAACATAAGGGAATCTGTCACCAGCTTTTTGCTACCCTAACTGAGAGCTGCATGATGTAGTGGCAGAGGCCCTGATTCCAGTGATGTGTCACTTTCAGTACTGAGCTGCTTGTTGCAGTTTTTATTAAAAACTGTTTTATCTGCTGCCGATTTACCAGTTCTATGAATGCTAAGCTCTGTATATCCCTCCCCGCCCACACCCCTGAGGGGCCGTGTACGCTGTGCATAGGCAGAAAGCTGAAAATCAGTGATGGGAGCGGGATTGGATGATCTGGCAGCAGGTTTACTAGTCCTCTAGTAATAATCTCCTGCTGATAAAAAAATATTTTATAAAACCTACACTAAGCAGCCCAGTAAGTGACACATCGCTGGAATCAGGGTCTCTGTCTCTACGTGTTGCTGCGCTCAGATTACTCAGCAAAAAGCTTGTGACAGATTCCCTTTAATAACTGCTAATATACATTTGAAATTGAGAAAATGGCATAAAACGTTACTCCCCAAAATGTCATAATTTAACTTTTTATGACCAAAAGTTACAAAACATAGAATCAAAACAAATAGCTAATTGTCTATGAACTGTACAATTCTATTTAACAAAACTCCAAGAGCTCACAAAAATGTGTCACATCAAAATCAACAAAGACAATAACATGTTACGGTTTGTGGAACATGGAGAGATAGAAAAAGGCTTCATCCTGAAGGCACAAATTAGCTGTATATGTAAATGATGAGGACCGGGGATTCAGATTACTCTCTGTCCGTCCTGATTCCATATCTCTAGTTGGTATTTCCCATTCCTTTCAATTGAAAAAATCTACTATTCATTTCAATGGAGAACAACTACATTTTTCTGGCTGCCTCTCATTTTAAGATTTACTGACACATAGCAGATTTATTACAGAAATTTGCTACTGTCCTATGATTTGCAGAAATCCATGTGGTACTGATGAAACAACCCTATTGATAGGAATGGAACTGATCTTCAGCCACAGAGAGTGTAGCGTGCCTAACACTCACTTGTAGGCCGCAGGCCTCAGGTGTCTCCAGGTCTTCAACTTCAGGAGCCGCCGCACATGAATCAGGGGACTACCAGTTTGTTTCAATACACAGAAGTTACTGGACAGTTCAAGTGCATCAGATTGTAACATGCAGTTATTGGGCACAATACTCTCCATTTTTTGTTTCCTTAGTACAGTACATTTCCAGCATTTCGACATGTTCTTCCTGGACTATCCCTACGTTCACTGATCCTGTCAGCCCCAGGGTTTCCCAGTCCAATTTCGCAGTACACCCGAGTGTGATTGAGGCATGTTTGAAGCATAAGGGGAAAACACCAGTTGTTAGTGAGAGGTTGAAGAGATGGGTTAGAGTTGGGATGAAAAATGTGGAGAAGTTTGGGATGAGGTGGGAAGGGATTGGGTTGAGTGCACAGGTGGTGAGATGTGATCTTGAGAGTAAAGAGGAAAGTTGATTTTCTATAATGGCAGAGAAGCTGATTTTGGAGGCGCTGGGGGACAGAGGAAAGAATTAAACGTGTTGAATAGCTGTTTATGGTTGTGAGACAGGGAGGATATGAGAGATGAGAAGTAGGTTTGTTTTGCTGCAGTGAGTGTGGACTTGAAAGTAGGACTGTTTGAATGCGATGAAGTGCTCGTTGGAGTGGGATCTTTTTCATGTCCACTCAGCAACCCAGGAAGCCCACCTCAGTTCTTTAGTCAGGTTGGTGTTCCTGGGTTGCCTGTTGATTTTTTGAGCTTTGGTGTGTGTGAGAGAGGCGGCCGATTCGAGAGCTGCAGCTGTTGTGATGTTATATAAAGCGGCAGCATCATCTGCATTGTGTAAGGAACTTGTGTTTACAAGAGGGAGAAGGGATTCAGAGAGGGAGTGCAGGTCAAGGTGCTTAAGATTTCTACGAGGGAGTGCAAGTTTGTGGAGTGGGGATTGTGGACCTGAAGAAGAGAGGGTAGAGAATATAAGTAAGTTGTAATCAGAAAGAGGGAGAGGTGAGTTAGAGAGGTTAGATAGGGTACAGAGGCGGGGGGAAGATGAGGTCCAGTGTGTGGCCATCTTTGTGAGTGGCTGCGGAGGACCATTGAGTAAGGCCGAAGGAGGAAGTAAGAGATAGAAGCTTAGAGACAGCTGAGAGGGAAGTGTCAATGGGGATGTTGAAGTCACCCTTGATGATATTGGCAATGTCAGTGGAAAGGAAGTGAAGTAGCTGGTGGTAAAGTGGTCAAAAAAGGTGGCGGCTGGCCCTGGGTGGCAGTAAATGACAGCCAATTGGAGGTTGCAGGGGGAGTAGATGCGCACAGAGTGCACCTCAGAAGAAGGCAGAGTAACAGAGGGCGGCAGTGGAATTTGGGTGAAGGAGCTCTTAGCTGACAGGCGAAAACCAACTTCTCCACCATGCTTGCTTCTGGGGCAGGTGGTGTGAGAAAGAGTGGATCCACCATAAGAAAGTGCAGCTGGAGAAGCTGTGTCAGAGGGGATGAGCCAGGTTTCGGTTATGCTGAGGAAGGTAAGTTTGTTAGTAATGAACAGATCATGGATGTAGGAAAGTTTGTTGCAGATGGAGCGAGCATTCCATAGAGCTCCTGTTAGAAAGACTGGGGAAGCGGGGGCTGGGCGGATGGGTATAAGGTTAGAAAGGTTGTGGAAATTTGTGATAGATCGTGGATAAGAGGTAGAAGTGACTGTGGGGATGTGGTGAGGAGGACAAGGATTTGGGGAGATATCACCGGCAGTGAGGAGGAGCAGGCAATACAATGCAATTGATGTCTTCACAGGCAGGAACGTGACAGTACCGTCCACACCCTTACATGCACATCACATACCTTTAGCCTACTTTCCTACAATGAGTATTTGATGATTTACTGAAGCAGATGTATTTGTGTGTTATTTGTGTTTTTTTCATTGCTTTTTTTAGTGCATTTTTTCATGCTTTTTTATCATGTTTTTAGCACTGCATTTTTTGTCTCTTTTTGGTATTTCATATAGTAAATTAGGCCCCCTTCACATGTCCATGTTTCCGGTATGTGTGGCGTCCTTCTTCACGCGTACCGGAGACACGTACACAAGCACAGCCATTATAATCTGTGGAGCTGCGCACATGTCCGTGTTAAACATGTCAGTTTTTGCCGGCAACACGGATGTCAATATGTACTGCACATGTTCACATAAGTGTGACATCTGTGTGCCGTCCGTGTGACATGAACCGGAATAGAAATGAAAAAATTTTATGTGTAAAAGATGTGCAAAGATAGAGATAGATAGTTAGATATGAGGTTAATACATAGATTGGTAAATATCTGTGAGATATATAATTAGTGCCTTGCGTGTATTGCTTACTGTACATGGATTAACCTAATAAATAAATAAAATGATGTGAGGTTCCCCTCATTTTTAGTAACCAGCAAATGTAAAGCAGACAGTTGCAGGCTTATATTATCACGCTGGGAAGGTCCCTGGTTATTGGTCCTTTCCCACCCTAAAAATGCCAGCCCTTGGCTCCACAGAAGTGGCACATCACATGAGATGCTGCAATTCTGGCGCTTTGCCTTGGTTCTTCCTGATTACCCTCGTGCGTTGTGAATTGTCCAAAAACTGATTGCATCAAGCCCTGGTGTTAGTAAATGATAGGTGTCTATCAGAAATCCCAATTGCCAACCCAGTAATAAAAAAAAAAAAAAGAACACACAAAAAAATACTTAAATAAAAACTCAATTTATTTTAAAAAAAATCCCACACAAAATTGGGGGTGCCCCTTTCATTTATTTATTAGGTTAATACATGTACAGTAAGCTACACAGGCACTAATCTATCTATCTATCTATCTATCTATCTATCTATCTATCTATCTATCTATCTATCTATTTCAGAAGAAAATGGAACAGCACAGAAATCCACGGGTGGGTGCAAATCCTCCCAGACAATGATTCCGTTGTCTTAATGTAATATACCTCCAAAGAAAAAAAGGCAGCACTCTATATATAGTGGAGAAAATAGGACTATATTAGCCCATCAAAATGGTGGCAACGTTTCGGCTGAGCACAGCCTTTATCAAGCAATGTGTAATACTCAGTGAGAATCATTTATAGAGACAAATTTGCATAATAAATTCATAAGGCAATTTCATATAAATAGTGATACATACATGATACAACATAGTATGCTGACATAATGTGTTGTTAAACATGATATAGAAAAATTCCATCATGATTCAATATAACATTTCATCATTTTTATATAAAATAAAGTGATATGTGCAATAATTGGTGCATCATTTGCACCTGTATATTGAGCCAAAACTCAATGTTGCCCAGCGACAGCCCCGAAACCTGAAAGATCTGGAGAAGATCTGTATGGAGGAGTGGGCCAAAATCCCTGCTGCAGTATGTGCAAACCTGGTCAAGAACTACAGGAAATGTCTGACCTCTGTAATTGCAAATAAAGGTTTCTGGACCAAATATTGAGTTATATTGTATCAAATACTTATTTCATGCAATAAAATGCAAATTAATTATGTAAAAATCATACAATGAGATTTTCGGGATTTTTTTAAGTTCTGTCTCTCACAGTTGAAGTGTACCTACCATTAAAGTTACAGACCTCTCCATTCTTTGTAGATGGGAAAACTTGCAAAATCGGCAGTGTATCAAATACTTACTGTTGTGCTCAAAATTTTTTTTTGCAAAGTTATGCATTTTCTTTTAACTAATAGACACATATATACAGTTGTGCTCAAAAGTTTCCATACCCCGGCAGAATTTTTCCTTTCTTGGCCTTGTTTCAGAGAATATGAATGATAACAAAAAAACTTTTTCTCCACTCATGGTTATTGGTTGGATGAAGCCATTTATTGTCAAACTACTGTGTTTTCTCTTTTTAAATCTTAATGACAACCAAAAACATCCAAATGACCCTGATCAAAAGTTCACATACCCTGGTAATTTTGGCCTGATAACAAGCACAGAATTTGACACAAATAGGTTTGAATGGCTACTAAAGGTACCATCCACACCTGTGACCTGTTTGCTTGTAATCAGTGTGTGTGCAGAAAAGCTGAGTGAGTTTCTGGGAACCAGACAGACTCTTGCATCCATCAACCAGTCACTGACGTTTCTGGATTGTGAGTCATGGGGAAAGCAAAAGAATAAACGTTACATTTGGAGAGAGGTCAACAAGGCCTATAATGAAAAGAACACCATTCCTACAGTAAAGTACGAAGGTGGATCGCTGAGGTTTTGGGGATGTGTGAGCTACAAAGGCACAGGAAGCTTGGTAAAAGTTGAAGGAAAGATGAATGCAGCACGTTATCAGCACATTTGCACTCATCAGCCTGGAAGCTGCGCATGGGACGTACTTGGACGTTCCAACATGACAACGATCCAAAACACAAGGCCAAGTCAACCTGTTATTGGCTACAGCAGAACAAAGTGAAGGTTCTGGAGTGGCCATCTCAGTCTCCTGACCTCAATATCATGGGGAAATCTCAAGCGTGCAGTTCATGCTAGAAAGCTCAGGAATTTACAGGAACTGGAGAATTTTTGCCAAGAAGAATGGGCAGCTTTACCATCTGAGAAATTAAAGAAGCTCATCCACAACTACCACAAAAAACTTCAAGCTGTCATTGATGTCAGAGGGGGCAATATACAGTATTAACAACTGGGGTATGTGAACTTTTGATCAGGGTCATTTGGATGTTTTTGGTTGTCATTAAGATTTAAAAAGAGAAAACACAGTAGTATGACAATAAATGGCTTCACCCAACCAATAACCATGAGCGGAGAAAAAGTTTTTTTGTTATCATTCATATTCTCTGAAACAAGGCCAAGAAAGGAAAAATTCTGCCGGGGTATGTAAACTTTTGAGCACAACTGTATTTTCCTCTCTGTATCTGCAGATTTTCTGCATCTAATACAATTCAATGGGAAAATCTGCATATAACATTTAGCATATCCGCAAGAGAAATTGACATGTTGAGGATTTCAAAATCGCTCCGCAGGTCAGTTTATGCAGTGTTAAAAAAAAAAAAATGCCCAGTGGGCATGAGAATTCCGTCTACCTTGCTGGAACTGTGAGACGCTACATTTTTGCGCGGCATCAAAATCTCATTATGGGAGCTTAATCGGATAGGTCGAGACCACGACTGGCTCCGATGCATCCACCTCCTTTTTTAGGGGTGGAGAAAGGTTTAATCCTTACTATCATAAATAAATACAAAACTTGCTAAAAATAAAATTAAATAAAAATCCTAAATAATGATATATTATAAATGATAAGATTAAAGCTAGAGATTAATGGTGACGTGTCACACAAAACTCAAATCACAGTGTAGCATTGCGTTATCGCATCCAAAGATTTCCAATGTCGTTACACTGTGACCTCCTGTGAGGGCGCAGTCAGACAGTCGTATAAAAACGGATGACAATCGGACCGCAATGGTTGGACTGGCCGTTGGCTATCCTGTCCTGAGCGTGACAGCATGTATTTCTGTGCAGCTGTCATGCTCGTGTCAGGAGAGCCAACGGCCAGTCCGTGCACTGCGATGCGACCGTCGTCCGTGTTATACGACCGTCTGACTACGCCCTGAAACTGAGTTGCAAATGTTTCCAAATGTGCTGGATTTTCTGTCGCTGACCACATGTCCATGTAACTTACTTGCCATAGACTTCAAACCAAGTCACATGCGACTGCGACTTGCATCCAACTTATTTACGACTGGGCCATTTTCTTACTGCAAAATCACAGCTCTAAAATAGTCGAGCAGCAGGAAGACACAGACATTTTTTGATGATGTGACTTGTCTGAAACTTGCATTCGCCATGTTGTCCCAGCTTATATCTACAAACATAAAGTGTAAATATATTGATTTCCAAAAGTAAATGTTGGATATATAATATGTTCTTTAAATGACCCTTAGAAACATAAAAAAGTATTTGAATGCACTAAAATGTAAAGAAAGTTTTCCACTTAATACTATTATGAATCCATTCCTCACTTAAATCTAAATTTAAAGGGGAAAACATACTTGAAAGCTAAGTAATCCACCCTGTTACACACCACAGATTTTTTTTGTAATAAAACAGCATCCGCCTTTGACAATCAACTTCTTGACGGAAACTAACACTCACTAACTCAAGTTCCCCAGGTACAGGTCGTGACCTGCTGATTGGGTCAATGAGTAACTGGAAACTAAGGCTTTTACTGAGGACGAAAAGTCCTTTCATAAAAGGGTAAAATGTTCCTTTATGCACTTACACTAGGGAGAAAGGAAATTTGTGTATATTTTTTTATGTTCTAGTCGTTTGAATGGGATAGCAAGTAACGGGAATGATTAGCAAATCAGTCCTGCAAGATATCAGCCTGTAAAATACTGATATGAATGCAGGTATTGGTGTGAAATATGTGGGAATCTACTTATTTATTTACTAGCCTATATCAGCTTTCGGTGGTTGATGCAATCTTTTGCAATGCATTAAAAGGTGAAGGTATTTTTTTTGTGATCACAAGAATCCAATCATAAATTGTCTGAATTGTCGGGACCTGCGGATGTCATAAAATTCAACTCACATTCAATATGTATCAAATCGATTCAATCATCTCAAGACATTGTACCAAACTGATTAATTTACTGTCAAAATGCAAGTTCAGTCTATTGTCAGACAAGCATGTTGATTGTCTTTAATACTCAACTTCTTGTCGCATAGACAACACTGCAGCATGTAGAGGTGTGCAGCCCACTGGACCCAGGTATGAAATATTAAATATTAATGGCAACTGTAGGCTAGGTAAAGACTCATTGCCAACATCTGTAGAACTTAATAGAGATTTTGGGTGTAAGAAGAAATCCACAACAAAGCACATGATCAGAAGCAGCAGAGAACATGGAGGACATTCTACAGTAGTACTTGTATTATGGAATAAACAAATACAAATCTGATATCACTGGAAACCTAGCAGCATCTCTTCTGTAAGTATATATTTTAATTTACTAGGAGTCTAAAGCAAGAACAAATGCTCTCTGAGTGTTTCTTTACTAGTCAAGAGGTGCAAATATACACAGGGGAAGATAATTGCCCTTAGTTAGACTGGACGTCACCAGTCCATAGCAGCAGGGTCCGCTTTAGTGGAGGGGAGGGCAGACTGGGCAGTTGCCCAGGGCCCCACTTCCTTTGGGGCCGGCAGCATCTACACCAGGAGCTTCACGGATGATAGCATTATCCGTGAAGCTTCCGACGTGGAGACTGCTTCAGGACCTTTGGTGACATCAAGACCGATCATGTGGTTTTGATTCAGACAAGTCATAAATTGGTGTAACTCATCAGTAGTGCCATGCCAGATCAAGAAAATATCATTGATGTACCGCGTCCAGAAGAGGACGCGGTCCATTGAGGGATACTGATCTGACATGAAAAGGTCCCTCTCCAACAGCCCCAGAAACAAATTATCATACGCAGGAGCAAATGCTGCACCCATAGCGGTGCCCTGGAACTGCAGGTAGAAGGATTCTTTGAATAGAAAAAAATTATGAGAAAGGGTGAACTCTAACAGCTGACTGATAAAGTTCACCATGTTCCCTGTCCTAGATGAGGACTGAAGAAAAAATTGGGTAGCCTGTATACTATCCACATGACGAATGTTGGTATACAATGATTCTACATCGCATGTCACCAAAATGGTATCAGAATCTATGTGGAGTCCATCAATCTTCTTTAGGAATTCAGATGTATCTTTTGTAAACGAGGGTAATGCCTCCACCAGGGGCTGGAGCTCAGCATCAATAAAGCGATTCACATTTTCCAGATAATTACCCCTCCCTGACACAATTGGCCTTCCTGGTGGTATTTGACGGTTTTTATGAATCTTGGGTAGCAGATAAAGGGTGGGAATGAGAGGTTCACTGACCTGAAGTGCTTGGTACAATTCCTTGGGGATAACACCATTGTCCCTAGCAGATTGTAAAATGGAAAATAGTTCCTTCTGAAATTTACCTAAGGGATTAAAAGTAAATTTTTTATAGCATTCCGGATTTTTTAATTGACGGAGTGCTTCGGCCTCATACATAGATTTCAGCCAGATTACCACCTTCCCACCCTTATCTGCTGGTTTAAAAAATACATCGGATCGTTTCCGTAATCCCTGGAGACATTGTCTCTCATCTCTGGTCAAATTGTCCCGTGTTGGGGATCGTGAAATATTCTCCAAATCCTTGCTCACCATTTTGACAAATACCTCAATGGTTGAGCAAGAAGACAGGGGACGCCTCCTGTTCCGTCTCTGTGGGGAATAAATAAGAAGTAGCTTCATCATGGAAGTGTCGTTTAAACAGAAGTTTCCTTGCAAACAGGTGCAAGTCTTTGATAGCTGAGAATCTATCAAATTGAGCTGTGGGGCAAAACATTAGGCCTTTCTTCAAAACTGACATCTCCATATCAGAAAAGGAATGAGAGCTCAAATTAATTGCCTTTAAGCTGTCCCTTGTCTCCGGTAAATAGGTATAATTGCGCTTATTGGGGGGAAAGCGCAACTCACGTTTCCTTTTAGGGGTAGAAATCACCAATCCAGAGACGGAAGAGGAGGCATCTGAAGCCTCACTGGTCGGCGGGTTGGATGATAGTGATGGAGTGCGATCTCTATTAGTGCCTGGAGGTACAGATTTTTTCCACCTATAGATTCTCCCTAAGGCCAGATCCCTCTGGTCCCTCATTAGTTTTTTAGCATGGTTCACCTGGATGTCTTTCACCCATAAATCCATAGATTTATTCATTTGTGCGTCGATGGAACCCATCTGATCCACTGAAAAATCCTCCTTTGCCTTAGCATATGTGGTTTCAAGAGTCTTATCAATCTCGCTGATGGATTTGAGATTAAGCTGTATCAATAATTGCATAAACCTCTTGGACGTCTCATTGCACACCTGTTCCCAATCCCTAATAAACTCCTCATCTTCAACCACAAAAGATGGTATGACCCGTATCCTCAGGCCCCTAGGGATTAACAGTTTCAACATATAGTTTTCCAGGAAAGCTTTGTTCCACCATAAACGTGTCCTTTTCAACAGTAAACCCCTAATCATGTTTGTAACTGAATCAACCTGTGAACCACTGGAGTCCATTGCCGTAGCGCCACTGTTGCCAAACACTTCATTAATTTGTCCCTGCCAGGATAATTCCCTGGCTATAAGGTCCAAAAAATAAACCCTCACATATCCCCAGATCCCAAAACTTGAAAACGTTACAGGTCTTGGAAAATGGTGACAAAAGCAAAAATATATTTTTTACAAATTTCTGAATTTTTTTCACCACTTAAATATATTAAAAAAAAAAACTATACATGTTGGTATCTGCATACTTGTACTGACCTGAAGAATCGTGTTGCCAGGTCAGTTTCACCATATAGTGAACATGATAAATAAAAACCCCAAAAAACTATTGTGGAATTGCACTTTTTTTTTGCAATTTCAACGCATTTGGATTTTTTTCCCCGTTTTTTAGTATACTATGTGGTACAATGAAAGGTGGCATTCAAAAGTGCAAGTCATCCCACAAAAAAAAACAAGCCCTCAAACAGATGGCTGTTTCCATATTCATGGAAAAATAAAGTTATGGTACTTGGAAGAAATGGAGGAAAACACGCACAAAAAAAAAATAAATCGAAAATCGCTTGGCGGTGAATGGGGCTAAAATTCTTGTAATGTCCATATAATAGCAGCGCAAGCGCCCCCTGCAGGCTTCATTCTTTGGCTGTTCATGGTCAGTTTACTTTTTAAACTAAAAAAAAATCATATCTTTAAAATGTAATTAGGGTTAAGGTTAGGTACCTCCTTAATTCCTAAATGTGTAGACACTCAGTTATGAAAACGTTCTTCTTACTGACTCTCCAGTTTGTAAAACATGTTTTATTAAACCTTTTTTAGGTCATTCTTAATATAAGGAGTCCTGTGTTCAGAATCCCCATCTCTTTGTCAGAGTATAAGTGGTTACAAACAGCATCTCTCTCTGGAGGACCCGTCCTGTACGACACAGACAACCCAATGATGTGAATTGACGTGTGTGTCTGTGTGCCTCTGTGTGTGTGTGTCTGTGTGCCTTTGTGTGTGTCTGTCTGTGTGCCTCTGTGTGTGTGTGTCTGTCTGTGTGACTCTGTATGTATGTGTCTGTCTGTGTGCCTCTGTGTGTGTCTGTCTGTGTGCCTCTGTGTGTGTCTGTCTGTGTGCCTCTGTGTGTATGTGTCTGTCTGTGTGCCTCTGTGTGTGTGTGTCTGTCTGTGTGCCTCTGTGTTTGTGTGTCTGTCTGTGTGCCTCTGTGTGTGTCTGTCTGTGTGCCTCTGTGTGTGTGTGTCTGTCTGTGTGCCTCTGTGTGTATGTGTCTGTCTGTGTGACTCTGTATGTGTCTGTGTGCCTCTGTGTGTGTGTCTGTCTGTGTGCCTCTGTGTGTGTCTGTCTGTGTGCCTCTGTGTGTGTCTGTCTGTGTGCCTCTGTGTGTGTGTCTGTCTGTGTGCCTCTGTGTGTGTGCCTCTGTGTGTATGTGTCTGTCTGTGTACCTCTGTGTGTGTCTGTCTGTGTGTCTCTGTGTGTATGTGTCTGTCTGTGTGCCTCTGTGTGTGTCTGTCTGTGTGTCTCTGTGTGTATGTGTCTGTCTGTGTGCCTCTGTGTGTGTCTGTCTGTGTGTCTCTGTGTGTGTGTGTCTGTCTGTGTGACTCTGTATGTGTCTGTCTGTGTGCCTCTGTGTGTGGGTCTGTCTGTCTGTATGCCTCTGTGTGTGTGTGTCTGTCTGTGTAACTCTGTGTGTGTCTGTCTGTGTGCCTCTGTGTGTGTGTGTCTGTGTGCCTCTGTGTGTGTCTGTCTGTGTGCCTCTGTGTGTATGTGTCTGTCTGTGTGCCTCTGTGTGTGTGTCTGTCTGTGTGCCTCTGTGTTTGTGTGTGTCTGTCTGTGTGCCTCTGTGTGTGTCTGTCTGTGTGCTTCTGTGTGTGTCTGTCTGTGTGCCTCTGTGTGTATGTATCTGTCTGTGTGCCTCTGTGTGTGTGTGTCTGTCTGTGTGCCTCTGTGTGTGTGTGTCTGTCTGTGTGCCTCTGTGTGTGTGTCTGTCTGTGTGCCTCTGTGTGTATGTGTCTGTCTGTGTGACTCTGTATGTGTCTGTGTGCCTCTGTGTGTGTGTCTGTCTGTGTGCCTCTGTGTGTGTCTGTCTGTGTGCCTCTGTGTGTATGTGTCTGTGTGCCTCTGTGTGTGTGTCTGTCTGTGTGCCTCTGTGTGTGTGCCTCTGTGTGTATGTGTCTGTCTGTGTGCCTCTGTGTGTGTCTGTCTGTGTGTCTCTGTGTGTATGTGTCTGTCTGTGTGCCTCTGTGTGTGTCTGTCTGTGTGTCTCTGTGTGTATGTGTCTGTCTGTGTGCCTCTGTGTGTATGTGTCTGTCTGTGTGACTCTGTATGTATGTGTCTGTCTGTGTGCCTCTGTGTGTATGTGTCTGTCTGTGTGCCTCTGTGTGTGTGTCTGTGTGCCTCTGTGTGTATGTGTCTGTCTGTGTGCCTCTGTGTGTGTGTCTGTCTGTGTGCCTCTGTGTGTGTCTGTCTGTGTGCCTCTGTGTGTATGTGTCTGTCTGTGTGACTCTGTATGTGTCTGTCTGTGTGCCTCTGTGTGTCGGTCTGTCTGTCTGTATGCCTCTGTGTGTGTGTGTGTCTGTCTGTGTGCCTCTGTGTGTGTCTGTCTGTGTGCCTCTGTGTGTGTGTGTCTGTGTGCCTCTGTGTGTGTCTGTCTGTGTGCCTGTCTGTGTGCCTCTGTGTGTATGTGTCTGTCTGTGTGCCTCTGTGTGTGTGTCTGTCTGTGTGCCTCTGTGTGTGTGTCTGTGTGCCTCTGTGTGTGTCTGTCTGTGTGCCTCTGTGTGTATCTGTCTGTGTGCCTCTGTGTGTATGTGTCTGTCTGTGTGCCTCTGTGTGTGTGTGTCTGTCTGTGTGCCTCTGTGTGTGTGTCTGTCTGTGTGCCTCTGTGTGTGTGTGTCTGTCTGTGTGCCTCTGTGTGTATGTGTCTGTCTGTGTGACTCTGTATGTGTCTGTGTGCCTCTGTGTGTGTGTCTGTCTGTGTGCCTCTGTGAGTCTCTGTCTGTGTGCCTCTGTGTGTATGTGTCTGTCTGTGTGCCTCTGTGTGTGTGTCTGTCTGTGTGCCTCTGTGTGTGTGCCTCTGTGTGCATGTGTCTGTCTGTGTGCCTCTGTGTGTGTCTGTCTGTGTGTCTCTGTGTGTATGTGTCTGTCTGTGTGCCTCTGTGTGTCTCTGTGTGTATGTGTCTGTCTGTGTGCCTCTGTGTGTATGTGTCTGTCTGTGTGACTCTGTATGTATGTGTCTGTCTGTGTGCCTCTGTGTGTATGTGTCTGTCTGTGTGCCTCTGTGTGTCTGTCTGTGTGCCTCTGTGTGTATGTGTCTGTCTGTGTGCCTCTGTGTGTGTGTCTGTCTGTGTGCCTCTGTGTGTGTCTGTCTGTGTGCCTCTGTGTGTATGTGTCTGTCTGTGTGACTCTGTATGTGTCTGTCTGTGTGCCTCTGTGTGTGGGTCTGTCTGTCTGTATGCCTCTGTGTGTGTGTGTGTGTCTGTCTGTGTGCCTCTGTGTGTGTCTGTCTGTGTGCCTCTGTGTGTGTGTGTCTGTGTGCCTCTGTGTGTGTCTGTCTGTGTGCCTCTGTGTGTGTCTGTCTGTGTGCCTCTGTGTGTATGTGTCTGTCTGTGTGCCTCTGTGTGTGTGTCTGTCTGTGTGCCTCTGTGTGTGTCTGTCTGTGTGCCTCTGTGTGTATGTGTCTGTCTGTGTGCCTCTGTGTGTGTGTGTCTGTCTGTGTGCCTCTGTGTGTGTGTCTGTCTGTGTGCCTCTGTGTGTGTCTGTCTGTGTGCCTCTGTGTGTATG
This sequence comes from Phyllobates terribilis, assembly GCF_046119375.1. NCBI lineage: Eukaryota > Metazoa > Chordata > Amphibia > Anura > Dendrobatidae > Phyllobates > Phyllobates terribilis. The sequence continues at coordinate 358,534,691 of NW_027362767.1, forward strand.
TGTCTGTCTGTGTGCTTCTGTGTGTGTGTCTGTCTGTGTGCCTCTGTGTGTGTGTCTGTCTGTGTGCCTCTGTGTGTGTCTGTCTGTGTGCCTCTGTGTGTGTCTGTCTGTGTGCCTCTGTGTGTATGTGTCTGTCTGTGTGCCTCTGTGTGTGTGTGTCTGTCTGTGTGCCTCTGTGTGTGTGTCTGTCTGTGTGCCTCTGTGTGTGTGTCTGTCTGTGTGCCTCTGTGTGTATGTGTCTGTCTGTGTGACTCTGTATGTGTCTGTGTGCCTCTGTGTGTGTGTCTGTCTGTGTGCCTCTGTGTGTGTCTGTCTGTGTGCCTCTGTGTGTATGTGTCTGTCTGTGTGCCTCTGTGTGTGTGTCTGTCTGTGTGCCTCTGTGTGTGTGCCTCTGTGTGTATGTGTCTGTCTGTGTGCCTCTGTGTGTGTCTGTCTGTGTGTCTCTGTGTGTATGTGTCTGTCTGTGTGCCTCTGTGTGTGTCTGTCTGTGTGTCTCTGTGTGTATGTGTCTGTCTGTGTGCCTCTGTGTGTATGTGTCTGTCTGTGTGACTCTGTATGTATGTGTCTGTCTGTGTGCCTCTGTGTGTATGTGTCTGTCTGTGTGCCTCTGTGTGTCTGTCTGTGTGCCTCTGTGTGTATGTGTCTGTCTGTGTGCCTCTGTGTGTCTGTCTGTGTGCCTCTGTGTGTGTCTGTCTGTGTGCCTCTGTGTGTATGTGTCTGTCTGTGTGACTCTGTATGTGTCTGTCTGTGTGCCTCTGTGTGTGGGTCTGTCTGTCTGTATGCCTCTGTGTATGTGTGTGTCTGTCTGTGTGCCTCTGTGTGTGTCTGTCTGTGTGCCTCTGTGTGTGTCTGTCTGTGTGCCTCTGTGTGTGTCTGTCTGTGTGCCTCTGTGTGTATGTGTCTGTCTGTGTGCCTCTGTGTGTGTGTGTCTGTCTGTATGCCTCTGTGTGTGTGTGTCTGTCTGTGTGCCTCTGTGTGTGTGTCTGTCTGTGTGCCTCTGTGTGTATGTGTCTGTCTGTGTGACTCTGTATGTGTCTGTGTGCCTCTGTGTGTCTGTCTGTCTGTGTGGCTGTGTGTGTGTCTGTCTGTGTGCCTCTGTGTGTATGTGTCTGTCTGTGTGCATCTGTGTGTGTGTCTGTCTGTGTGCCTCTGTGTGTGTGCCTCTGTGTGTATGTGTCTGTCTGTGTGCCTCTGTGTGTATGTGTCTGTCTATGTGACTCTATATGTATGTGTCTGTCTGTGTGCCTCTGTGTGTATGTGTCTGTCTGTGTGCCTCTGTGTGTCTGTCTGTGTGCCTCTGTGTGTATGTGTCTGTCTGTGTGCCTCTGTGTGTGTGTCTGTCTGTGTGCCTCTGTGTGTGTCTGTCTGTGTGCCTCTGTGTGTATGTGTCTGTCTGTGTGACTCTGTATGTGTCTGTCTGTGTGCGTTTGTGTGTGTGTCTGTCTGTCTGTATGCCTCTGTGTGTGTATGTGTCTGTCTGTGTGCCTCTTTGTGTGTCTGTCTGTGTGCCTCTGTGTATGTGTCTGTCTGTGTGACTCTGTATGTATGTGTCTGTCTGTGTGCCTCTGTGTGTGTCTGTCTGTGTGTCTCTGTGTGTATGTGTCTGTCTGTGTGCCTCTGTGTGTATGTGTCTGTCTGTGTGACTCTGTATGTATGTGTCTGTCTGTGTGCCTCTGTGTGTATGTGTCTGTCTGTGTGCCTCTGTGTGTGTGTCTGTGTGCCTCTGTGTGTATGTGTCTGTCTGTGTGCCTCTGTGTGTGTGTCTGTCTGTGTGCCTCTGTGTGTGTCTGTCTGTGTGCCTCTGTGTGTATGTGTCTGTCTGTGTGACTCTGTATGTGTCTGTCTGTGTGCCTCTGTGTGTCGGTCTGTCTGTCTGTATGCCTCTGTGTGTGTGTGTCTGTCTTTGTGCCTCTGTGTGTGTCTGTCTGTGTGCCTCTGTGTGTGTGTCTGTGTGCCTCTGTGTGTGTCTGTCTGTGTGCCTATCTGTGTGCCTCTGTGTGTATGTGTCTGTCTGTGTGCCTCTGTGTGTGTGTCTGTCTGTGTGCCTCTGTGTGTGTGTCTGTGTGCCTCTGTGTGTGTCTGTCTGTGTGCCTCTGTGTGTGTCTGTCTGTGTGCCTCTGTGTGTATGTGTCTGTCTGTGTGCCTCTGTGTGTGTGTCTGTCTGTGTGCCTCTGTGTGTGTGTGTGTCTGTCTGTGTGCCTCTGTGTGTGTGTGTCTGTCTGTGTGCCTCTGTGTGTATGTGTCTGTCTGTGTGACTCTGTATGTGTCTGTGTGCCTCTGTGTGTGTGTCTGTCTGTGTGCCTCTGTGTGTGTCTGTCTGTGTGCCTCTGTGTGTATGTGTCTGTCTGTGTGCCTCTGTGTGTGTGTCTGTCTGTGTGCCTCTGTGTGTGTGCCTCTGTGTGTATGTGTCTGTCTGTGTGCCTCTGTGTGTGTCTGTCTGTGTGTCTCTGTGTGTATGTGTCTGTCTGTGTGCCTCTGTGTGTGTCTGTCTGTGTGTCTCTGTGTGTATGTGTCTGTCTGTGTGCCTCTGTGTGTATGTGTCTGTCTGGGTGACTCTGTATGTATGTGTCTGTCTGTGTGCCTCTGTGTGTATGTGTCTGTCTGTGTGCCTCTGTGTGTCTGTCTGTGTGCCTCTGTGTGTATGTGTCTGTCTGTGTGCCTCTGTGTGTGTGTCTGTCTGTGTGCCTCTGTGTGTGTCTGTCTGTGTGCCTCTGTGTGTATGTGTCTGTCTGTGTGACTCTGTGTGTGTCTGTCTGTGTGCCTCTGTGTGTGGGTCTGTCTGTCTGTATGCCTCTGTGTGTGTGTGTGTCTGTCTGTGTGCCTCTGTGTGTGTCTGTCTGTGTGCCTCTGTGTGTGTGTGTCTGTGTGCCTCTGTGTGTGTCTGTCTGTGTGCCTCTGTGTGTGTCTGTCTGTGTGCCTCTGTGTGTATGTGTCTGTCTGTGTGCCTCTGTGTGTGTGTCTGTCTGTGTGCCTCTGTGTGTGTGTGTCTGTCTGTGTGCCTCTGTGTGTGTCTGTCTGTGTGCCTCTGTGTGTACAGTACAGACCAAAAGTTTGGACACACCTTTTCATTTAAAGATTTTTCTGTATTTTCATGACTATGAAAATTGTACATTCACACTGAAGGCATCAAAACTATGAATTAACACATGTGGAATTATATAGTTAACAAAAAAGTGTGAAACAACTGAAAATATGTCTTATATTCTAGGTTCTTCAAAGTAGCCACCTTTTGCTTTGATGACTGCTTTGCACACTCTTGGCATTCTCTTGATGAGCTTCTAGAGGTAGTCACCGGAAATGGTCTTCCAACAATCTTGAAGGAGTTCCTAGAGATGCTTAGCACTTGTTGGCCCTTTTGCCTTCACTCTGCGGTCCAGCTCACCCCAAACCATCTCGATTGGGTTCAGGTCTGGTGACTGTGGAGGCCAGGTCATCTGGCGTAGCACCCCATCACTCTCCTTCTTGGTCAAATAGCCCTTACACAGCCTGGAGGTGTGTTTGGGGTCATTGTCCTGTTGAAAAATAAATGATGGTCCAACTAAACGCAAACTGGATGGAATAGTATGCTGCTGCAAGATGCTGTGGTAGCCATGCTGGTTCAGTATGCCTTCAATTTTGAATAAATCCCCAACAGTGTCACCAGCAAAGCACCCCCACACCATCACACCTCCTCCTCCATGCTTCACGGTGGGAACCAGGCATGTAGAGTCCATCCGTTCACCTTTTCTGCGTCGCACAAAGACACGGTGTTTGGAACCAAAGATCTCAAATTTGGACTCATCAGACCAAAGCACAGATTTCCACTGGTCTAATGTCCATTCCTTGTGTTCTTTAGCCCAAACAAGTCTCTTCTGCTTGTTGCCTGTCTTCAGCAGTGGTTTCCTAGCAGTTATTTTACCATGAAGGCCTGCAGCACAAAGCCTCCTCTTAACAGTTGTTGAAGAGATGTGTCTACTGCTAGAACTCTGTGTGGCATTGACCTGGTCTCTAATCTGAGCTGCTGTTAACCTGCGATTTCTGAGGCTGGTGACTCGGATAAACTTATCCTCAGAAGCAGAGGAGACTCTTGGTCTTCCTTTCCTGGGGCGGTCCTCATGTGAGCCAGTTTCTTTGAAGCGCTTGATGGTTTTTGCAACTGCACTTGGGGACACTTTCAAAGTTTTCCCAATTTTTCGCACTGACTGACCTTCATTTCTTAAAGTAATGATGGCCACTCGTTTTTCTTTACTTAGCTGCTTTTTTCTTGCCATAATACAAATTCTAACAGTCTATTCAGTAGGACTATCAGCTGTGTATCCACCTGACTTCTGCACAACACAACTGATGGCCCCAACCCTATTTATAAGGCAAGAAATCCCACTTATTAAACCTGACAGGGCACAACTGTGAAGTGAAAATCATTTCCGGTGACTACCTCTTGAAGCTCATCAAGAGAATGCCAAGAGTGTGCAAAGCAGTCATCAAAGCAAAACGTGGCTACTTTGAAGAACCTAGAATATAAGACATATTTTCAGTTGTTTCACACTTTTTTGTTAAGTATATAATTCCATATGTGTTAATTCATAGTTTTGATGCCTTCAGTGTTAATGTACAATTTTCATAGTCATGAAAATACAGAAAAATCTTTAAATGAGAAGGCGTGTCCAAACTTTTGTTCTGTACTGTATGTGTCTGTCTGTGTGCCTCTGTGTGTGTGTGTCTGTCTGTGTGCCTCTGTGTGTGTGTGTCTGTCTGTGTGCCTCTGTGTGTGTCTGTCTGTGTGCCTCTGTGTGTATATGTCTGTCTGTGTGCCTCTGTGTGTGTGTGTCTGTCTGTGTGCCTCTGTGTGTATGTGTCTGTCTGTGTGCCTCTGAGTGTGTGTCTGTCTGTGTGCCTCTGTGTGTGTCTGTCTGTGTGCCTCTGTGTGTGTCTGTCTGTGTGCCTCTGTGTGTGTCTGTCTGTGTGCCTCTGTGTGTATGTGTCTGTCTGTGTGCCTCTGTGTGTGTGTGTCTGTCTGTGTGCCTCTGTGTGTGTGTGTCTGTCTGTGTGCCTCTGTGTGTGTGTGTCTGTCTGTGTGCCTCTGTGTGTATGTGTCTGTCTGTGTGACTCTGTATGTGTCTGTGTGCCTCTGTGTGTGTGTCTGTCTGTGTGCCTCTGTGTGTGTCTGTCTGTGTGCCTCTGTGTGTGTCTGTCTGTGTGCCTCTGTGTGTATGTGTCTGTCTGTGTGCCTCTGTGTGTGTGTGTCTGTCTGTATGCCTCTGTGTGTGTGTGTCTGTCTGTGTGCCTCTGTGTGTATGTGTCTGTCTGTGTGACTCTGTATGTGTCTGTGTGCCTCTGTGTGTGTGTCTGTCTGTGTGGCTCTGTGTGTGTCTGTCTGTGTGCCTCTGTGTGTATGTGTCTGTCTGTGTGCATCTGTGTGTGTGTCTGTCTGTGTGCCTCTGTGTGTGTGCCTCTGTGTGTATGTGTCTGTCTGTGTGCCTCTGTGTGTATGTGTCTGTCTATGTGACTCTATATGTATGTGTCTGTCTGTGTGCCTCTGTGTGTATGTGTCTGTCTGTGTGCCTCTGTGTGTCTGTCTGTGTGCCTCTGTGTGTATGTGTCTGTCTGTGTGCCTCTGTGTGTCTGTCTGTCTGTGTGCCTCTGTGTGTGTCTGTCTGTGTGCCTCTGTGTGTATGTGTCTGTCTGTGTGACTCTGTATGTGTCTGTCTGTGTGCCTTTGTGTGTGGGTCTGTCTGTCTGTATGCCTCTGTGTGTGTATGTGTCTGTCTGTGTGCCTCTTTGTGTGTCTGTCTGTGTGCCTCTGTGTATGTGTCTGTCTGTGTGACTCTGTATGTATGTGTCTGTCTGTGTACCTCTGTGTGTGTGTCTGTCTGTGTGCCTCTGTGTGTGTGTGTGTCTGTCTGTGTGCCTCTGTGTGTGTCTGTCTGTGTGCCTCTGTGTGTATGTGTCTGTCTGTGTGCCTCTGTGTGTGTGTCTGTCTGTGTGCCTCTGTGTGTGTGCCTCTGTGTGTATGTGTCTGTCTGTGTGCCTCTGTGTGTATGTGTCTGTCTGTGTGACTCTGTATGTATGTGTCTGTCTGTGTGCCTCTGTGTGTATGTGTCTGTCTGTGTGCCTCTGTGTGTCTGTCTGTGTGCGTCTGTGTGTATGTGTCTGCTTGTGTGCCTCTGTGTGTGTGTCTGTCTGTGTGCCTCTGTGTGTGTCTGTCTGTGTGCCTCTGTGTGTATGTGTCTGTCTGTGTGACTCTGTATGTGTCTGTCTGTGTGCCTCTGTGTGTGGGTCTGTCTGTCTGTATGCCTCTGTGTGTGTGTCTGTCTGTGTGCCTCTGTGTGTGTCTGTCTGTGTGCCTCTGTGTGTGTGTGTCTGTGTGCCTCTGTGTGTGTCTGTCTGTGTGCCTCTGTGTGTGTCTGTCTGTGTGCCTCTGTGTGTGTCTGTCTGTGTGCCTCTGTGTGTATGTGTCTGTCTGTGTGCCTCTGTGTGTGTGTGTCTGTCTGTGTGCCTCTGTGTGTGTGTGTGTCTGTCTGTGTGCCTCTGTGTGTGTGTGTCTGTCTGTGTGCCTCTGTGTGTATGTGTCTGTCTGTGTGACTCTGTATGTGTCTGTGTGCCTCTGTGTGTGTGTCTGTCTGTGTGCCTCTGTGTGTGTCTGTCTGTGTGCCTCTGTGTGTATGTGTCTGTGTGCCTCTGTGTGTGTGTCTGTCTGTGTGCCTCTGTGTGTGTGCATCTGTGTGTACGTGTCTGTCTGTGTGCCTCTGTGTGTGTCTGTCTGTGTGTCTCTGTGTGTATGTGTCTGTCTGTGTGACTCTGTATGTATGTGTCTGTCTTTGTGCCTCTGTGTGTATGTGTCTGTCTGTGTGCCTCTGTGTGTCTGTCTGTGTGCCTCTGTGTGTATGTGTCTGTCTGTGTGCCTCTGTGTGTGTGTCTGTCTGTGTGCCTCTGTGTGTGTCTGTCTGTGTGCCTCTGTGTGTATGTGTCTGTCTGTGTGACTCTGTATGTGTCTGTCTGTGTGCCTCTGTGTGTGGGTCTGTCTGTCTGTATGCCTCTGTGTGTGTATGTGTCTGTCTGTGTGCCTCTTTGTGTGTCTGTCTGTGTGCCTCTGTGTATGTGTCTGTCTGTGTGACTCTGTATGTATGTGTCTGTCTGTGTGCCTCTGTGTGTGTGTCTGTCTGTGTGCCACTGTGTGTGTGTGTGTCTGTCTGTGTGCCTCTGTGTGTGTCTGTCTGTGTGCCTCTGTATGTATGTGTCTGTGTGCCTCTGTGTGTGTGTCTGTCTGTGTGCCTCTGTGTGTATGTGTCTGTCTGTGTGCCTCTGTGTGTGTCTGTCTGTGTGCCTCTGTGTGTATGTGTCTGTCTGTGTGCCTCTGTGTGTGTCTGTCTGTGTGTCTCTGTGTGTATGTGTCTGTCTGTGTGCCTCTGTGTGTATGTGTCTGTCTGTGTGACTCTGTATGTATGTGTCTGTCTGTGTGCCTCTGTGTGTATGTGTCTGTCTGTGTGCCTCTGTGTGTCTGTCTGTGTGCCTCTGTGTGTATGTGTCTGTCTGTGTGAATGTGTGTGTGTGTCTGTCTGTGTGCCTCTGTGTGAGTCTGTCTGTGTAACTCTGTGTGTATGTGTCTGTCTGTGTGACTCTGTATGTGTCTGTCTGTGTGCCTCTGTGTGTGGGTCTGTCTGTCTGTATGCCTCTGTGTGTGTGTGTGTGTGTCTGTGTGCCTCTGTGTGTGTCTGTCTGTGTGCCTCTGTATGTGTGTGTCTGTGTGCCTCTGTGTGTGTCTGTCTGTGTGCCTCTGTGTGTGTCTGTCTGTGTGCCTCTGTGTGTATGTGTCTGTCTGTGTGACTCTGTATGTATGTGTCTGTCTGTGTGCCTCTGTGTGTATGTGTCTGTCTGTGTGCCTCTGTGTGTCTGTCTGTGTGCCTCTGTGTGCATGTGTCTGTCTGTGTGCCTCTGTGTGTGTGTCTGTCTGTGTGCCTCTGTGTGTGTCTGTGTGCCTCTGTGTGTATGTGTCTGTCTGTGTGACTCTGTATGTGTCTGTGTGCCTCTGTGTGTGGGTCTGTCTGTCTGTATGCCTCTGTGTGTGTCTGTCTGTGTGTCTCTGTGTGTGTCTGTCTGTGTGCCTCTGTGTGTGTGTGTCTTTGTGCCTCTGTGTGTGTCTGTCTGTGTGCCTCTGTGTGTGTCTGTCTGTGTGCCTCTGTGTGTATGTGTCTGTCTGTGTGCCTCTGTGTGTGTGTCTGTCTGTGTGCCTCTGTGTGTGTGTGTGTCTGTCTGTGTGCCTCTGTGTGTGTCTGTCTGTGTGCCTCTGTGTGTGTCTGTCTGTGTGCCTCTGTGTGTATGTGTCTGTCTGTGTGCCTCTGTGTGTGTGTGTCTGTCTGTGTGCCTCTGTGTGTGTGTGTCTGTCTGTGTGCCTCTGTGTGTGTGTGTCTGTCTGTGTGCCTCTGTGTGTGTGTGTCTGTGTGCCTCTGTGTGTGTGTGTCTGTCTGTGTGCCTCTGTGTGTGTGTGTCTGTCTGTGTGCCTCTGTGTGTATGTGTCTGTCTGTGTGACTCTGTATGTGTCTGTGTGCCTCTGTGTGTGTGTCTGTCTGTGTGCCTCTGTGTGTGTCTGTCTGTGTGCCTCTGTGTGTATGTGTCTGTCTGTGTGCCTCTGTGTGTGTGTCTGTCTGTGTGCCTCTGTGTGTGTGCCTCTGTGTGTATGTGTCTGTCTGTGTGCCTCTGTGTGTGTCTGTCTGTGTATCTCTGTGTGTATGTGTCTGTCTGTGTGCCTCTGTGTGTGTCTGTCTGTGTGTCTCTGTGTGTGTGCCTCTGTGTGTATGTGTCTGTCTGTGTGCCTCTGTGTGTATGTGTCTGTCTATGTGACTCTATATGTATGTGTCTGTCTGTGTGCCTCTGTGTGTATGTGTCTGTCTGTGTGCCTCTGTGTGTCTGTCTGTGTGCCTCTGTGTGTATGTGTCTGTCTGTGTGCCTCTGTGTGTGTGTCTGTCTGTGTGCCTCTGTGTGTGTCTGTCTGTGTGCCTCTGTGTGTATGTGTCTGTCTGTGTGACTCTGTATGTGTCTGTCTGTGTGCGTTTGTGTGTGTGTCTGTCTGTCTGTATGCCTCTGTGTGTGTATGTGTCTGTCTGTGTGCCTCTTTGTGTGTCTGTCTGTGTGCCTCTGTGTATGTGTCTGTCTGTGTGACTCTGTATGTATGTGTCTGTCTGTGTGCCTCTGTGTGTGTCTGTCTGTGTGTCTCTGTGTGTATGTGTCTGTCTGTGTGCCTCTGTGTGTATGTGTCTGTCTGTGTGACTCTGTATGTATGTGTCTGTCTGTGTGCCTCTGTGTGTATGTGTCTGTCTGTGTGCCTCTGTGTGTGTGTCTGTGTGCCTCTGTGTGTATGTGTCTGTCTGTGTGCCTCTGTGTGTGTGTCTGTCTGTGTGCCTCTGTGTGTGTCTGTCTGTGTGCCTCTGTGTGTATGTGTCTGTCTGTGTGACTCTGTATGTGTCTGTCTGTGTGCCTCTGTGTGTCGGTCTGTCTGTCTGTATGCCTCTGTGTGTGTGTGTCTGTCTTTGTGCCTCTGTGTGTGTCTGTCTGTGTGCCTCTGTGTGTGTGTCTGTGTGCCTCTGTGTGTGTCTGTCTGTGTGCCTATCTGTGTGCCTCTGTGTGTATGTGTCTGTCTGTGTGCCTCTGTGTGTGTGTCTGTCTGTGTGCCTCTGTGTGTGTGTCTGTGTGCCTCTGTGTGTGTCTGTCTGTGTGCCTCTGTGTGTGTCTGTCTGTGTGCCTCTGTGTGTATGTGTCTGTCTGTGTGCCTCTGTGTGTGTGTCTGTCTGTGTGCCTCTGTGTGTGTGTGTGTCTGTCTGTGTGCCTCTGTGTGTGTGTGTCTGTCTGTGTGCCTCTGTGTGTATGTGTCTGTCTGTGTGACTCTGTATGTGTCTGTGTGCCTCTGTGTGTGTGTCTGTCTGTGTGCCTCTGTGTGTGTCTGTCTGTGTGCCTCTGTGTGTATGTGTCTGTCTGTGTGCCTCTGTGTGTGTGTCTGTCTGTGTGCCTCTGTGTGTGTGCCTCTGTGTGTATGTGTCTGTCTGTGTGCCTCTGTGTGTGTCTGTCTGTGTGTCTCTGTGTGTATGTGTCTGTCTGTGTGCCTCTGTGTGTGTCTGTCTGTGTGTCTCTGTGTGTATGTGTCTGTCTGTGTGCCTCTGTGTGTATGTGTCTGTCTGGGTGACTCTGTATGTATGTGTCTGTCTGTGTGCCTCTGTGTGTATGTGTCTGTCTGTGTGCCTCTGTGTGTCTGTCTGTGTGCCTCTGTGTGTATGTGTCTGTCTGTGTGCCTCTGTGTGTGTGTCTGTCTGTGTGCCTCTGTGTGTGTCTGTCTGTGTGCCTCTGTGTGTATGTGTCTGTCTGTGTGACTCTGTGTGTGTCTGTCTGTGTGCCTCTGTGTGTGGGTCTGTCTGTCTGTATGCCTCTGTGTGTGTGTGTGTCTGTCTGTGTGCCTCTGTGTGTGTCTGTCTGTGTGCCTCTGTGTGTGTGTGTCTGTGTGCCTCTGTGTGTGTCTGTCTGTGTGCCTCTGTGTGTGTCTGTCTGTGTGCCTCTGTGTGTATGTGTCTGTCTGTGTGCCTCTGTGTGTGTGTCTGTCTGTGTGCCTCTGTGTGTGTGTGTCTGTCTGTGTGCCTCTGTGTGTGTCTGTCTGTGTGCCTCTGTGTGTACAGTACAGACCAAAAGTTTGGACACACCTTTTCATTTAAAGATTTTTCTGTATTTTCATGACTATGAAAATTGTACATTCACACTGAAGGCATCAAAACTATGAATTAACACATGTGGAATTATATAGTTAACAAAAAAGTGTGAAACAACTGAAAATATGTCTTATATTCTAGGTTCTTCAAAGTAGCCACCTTTTGCTTTGATGACTGCTTTGCACACTCTTGGCATTCTCTTGATGAGCTTCTAGAGGTAGTCACCGGAAATGGTCTTCCAACAATCTTGAAGGAGTTCCTAGAGATGCTTAGCACTTGTTGGCCCTTTTGCCTTCACTCTGCGGTCCAGCTCACCCCAAACCATCTCGATTGGGTTCAGGTCTGGTGACTGTGGAGGCCAGGTCATCTGGCGTAGCACCCCATCACTCTCCTTCTTGGTCAAATAGCCCTTACACAGCCTGGAGGTGTGTTTGGGGTCATTGTCCTGTTGAAAAATAAATGATGGTCCAACTAAACGCAAACTGGATGGAATAGTATGCTGCTGCAAGATGCTGTGGTAGCCATGCTGGTTCAGTATGCCTTCAATTTTGAATAAATCCCCAACAGTGTCACCAGCAAAGCACCCCCACACCATCACACCTCCTCCTCCATGCTTCACGGTGGGAACCAGGCATGTAGAGTCCATCCGTTCACCTTTTCTGCGTCGCACAAAGACACGGTGTTTGGAACCAAAGATCTCAAATTTGGACTCATCAGACCAAAGCACAGATTTCCACTGGTCTAATGTCCATTCCTTGTGTTCTTTAGCCCAAACAAGTCTCTTCTGCTTGTTGCCTGTCTTCAGCAGTGGTTTCCTAGCAGTTATTTTACCATGAAGGCCTGCAGCACAAAGCCTCCTCTTAACAGTTGTTGAAGAGATGTGTCTACTGCTAGAACTCTGTGTGGCATTGACCTGGTCTCTAATCTGAGCTGCTGTTAACCTGCGATTTCTGAGGCTGGTGACTCGGATAAACTTATCCTCAGAAGCAGAGGAGACTCTTGGTCTTCCTTTCCTGGGGCGGTCCTCATGTGAGCCAGTTTCTTTGAAGCGCTTGATGGTTTTTGCAACTGCACTTGGGGACACTTTCAAAGTTTTCCCAATTTTTCGCACTGACTGACCTTCATTTCTTAAAGTAATGATGGCCACTCGTTTTTCTTTACTTAGCTGCTTTTTTCTTGCCATAATACAAATTCTAACAGTCTATTCAGTAGGACTATCAGCTGTGTATCCACCTGACTTCTGCACAACACAACTGATGGCCCCAACCCTATTTATAAGGCAAGAAATCCCACTTATTAAACCTGACAGGGCACAACTGTGAAGTGAAAATCATTTCCGGTGACTACCTCTTGAAGCTCATCAAGAGAATGCCAAGAGTGAGCAAAGCAGTCATCAAAGCAAAACGTGGCTACTTTGAAGAACCTAGAATATAAGACATATTTTCAGTTGTTTCACACTTTTTTGTTAAGTATATAATTCCATATGTGTTAATTCATAGTTTTGATGCCTTCAGTGTTAATGTACAATTTTCATAGTCATGAAAATACAGAAAAATCTTTAAATGAGAAGGCGTGTCCAAACTTTTGTTCTGTACTGTATGTGTCTGTCTGTGTGCCTCTGTGTGTGTGTGTCTGTCTGTGTGCCTCTGTGTGTGTGTGTCTGTCTGTGTGCCTCTGTGTGTGTCTGTCTGTGTGCCTCTGTGTGTATATGTCTGTCTGTGTGCCTCTGTGTGTGTGTGTCTGTCTGTGTGCCTCTGTGTGTATGTGTCTGTCTGTGTGCCTCTGAGTGTGTGTCTGTCTGTGTGCCTCTGTGTGTGTCTGTCTGTGTGCCTCTGTGTGTGTCTGTCTGTGTGCCTCTGTGTGTGTCTGTCTGTGTGCCTCTGTGTGTATGTGTCTGTCTGTGTGCCTCTGTGTGTGTGTGTCTGTCTGTGTGCCTCTGTGTGTGTGTGTCTGTCTGTGTGCCTCTGTGTGTGTGTGTCTGTCTGTGTGCCTCTGTGTGTATGTGTCTGTCTGTGTGACTCTGTATGTGTCTGTGTGCCTCTGTGTGTGTGTCTGTCTGTGTGCCTCTGTGTGTGTCTGTCTGTGTGCCTCTGTGTGTGTCTGTCTGTGTGCCTCTGTGTGTATGTGTCTGTCTGTGTGCCTCTGTGTGTGTGTGTCTGTCTGTATGCCTCTGTGTGTGTGTGTCTGTCTGTGTGCCTCTGTGTGTATGTGTCTGTCTGTGTGACTCTGTATGTGTCTGTGTGCCTCTGTGTGTGTGTCTGTCTGTGTGGCTCTGTGTGTGTCTGTCTGTGTGCCTCTGTGTGTATGTGTCTGTCTGTGTGCATCTGTGTGTGTGTCTGTCTGTGTGCCTCTGTGTGTGTGCCTCTGTGTGTATGTGTCTGTCTGTGTGCCTCTGTGTGTATGTGTCTGTCTATGTGACTCTATATGTATGTGTCTGTCTGTGTGCCTCTGTGTGTATGTGTCTGTCTGTGTGCCTCTGTGTGTCTGTCTGTGTGCCTCTGTGTGTATGTGTCTGTCTGTGTGCCTCTGTGTGTCTGTCTGTCTGTGTGCCTCTGTGTGTGTCTGTCTGTGTGCCTCTGTGTGTATGTGTCTGTCTGTGTGACTCTGTATGTGTCTGTCTGTGTGCCTTTGTGTGTGGGTCTGTCTGTCTGTATGCCTCTGTGTGTGTATGTGTCTGTCTGTGTGCCTCTTTGTGTGTCTGTCTGTGTGCCTCTGTGTATGTGTCTGTCTGTGTGACTCTGTATGTATGTGTCTGTCTGTGTACCTCTGTGTGTGTGTCTGTCTGTGTGCCTCTGTGTGTGTGTGTGTCTGTCTGTGTGCCTCTGTGTGTGTCTGTCTGTGTGCCTCTGTGTGTATGTGTCTGTCTGTGTGCCTCTGTGTGTGTGTCTGTCTGTGTGCCTCTGTGTGTGTGCCTCTGTGTGTATGTGTCTGTCTGTGTGCCTCTGTGTGTATGTGTCTGTCTGTGTGACTCTGTATGTATGTGTCTGTCTGTGTGCCTCTGTGTGTATGTGTCTGTCTGTGTGCCTCTGTGTGTCTGTCTGTGTGCGTCTGTGTGTATGTGTCTGCTTGTGTGCCTCTGTGTGTGTGTCTGTCTGTGTGCCTCTGTGTGTGTCTGTCTGTGTGCCTCTGTGTGTATGTGTCTGTCTGTGTGACTCTGTATGTGTCTGTCTGTGTGCCTCTGTGTGTGGGTCTGTCTGTCTGTATGCCTCTGTGTGTGTGTCTGTCTGTGTGCCTCTGTGTGTGTCTGTCTGTGTGCCTCTGTGTGTGTGTGTCTGTGTGCCTCTGTGTGTGTCTGTCTGTGTGCCTCTGTGTGTGTCTGTCTGTGTGCCTCTGTGTGTGTCTGTCTGTGTGCCTCTGTGTGTATGTGTCTGTCTGTGTGCCTCTGTGTGTGTGTGTCTGTCTGTGTGCCTCTGTGTGTGTGTGTGTCTGTCTGTGTGCCTCTGTGTGTGTGTGTCTGTCTGTGTGCCTCTGTGTGTATGTGTCTGTCTGTGTGACTCTGTATGTGTCTGTGTGCCTCTGTGTGTGTGTCTGTCTGTGTGCCTCTGTGTGTGTCTGTCTGTGTGCCTCTGTGTGTATGTGTCTGTGTGCCTCTGTGTGTGTGTCTGTCTGTGTGCCTCTGTGTGTGTGCATCTGTGTGTACGTGTCTGTCTGTGTGCCTCTGTGTGTGTCTGTCTGTGTGTCTCTGTGTGTATGTGTCTGTCTGTGTGACTCTGTATGTATGTGTCTGTCTTTGTGCCTCTGTGTGTATGTGTCTGTCTGTGTGCCTCTGTGTGTCTGTCTGTGTGCCTCTGTGTGTATGTGTCTGTCTGTGTGCCTCTGTGTGTGTGTCTGTCTGTGTGCCTCTGTGTGTGTCTGTCTGTGTGCCTCTGTGTGTATGTGTCTGTCTGTGTGACTCTGTATGTGTCTGTCTGTGTGCCTCTGTGTGTGGGTCTGTCTGTCTGTATGCCTCTGTGTGTGTATGTGTCTGTCTGTGTGCCTCTTTGTGTGTCTGTCTGTGTGCCTCTGTGTATGTGTCTGTCTGTGTGACTCTGTATGTATGTGTCTGTCTGTGTGCCTCTGTGTGTGTGTCTGTCTGTGTGCCACTGTGTGTGTGTGTGTCTGTCTGTGTGCCTCTGTGTGTGTCTGTCTGTGTGCCTCTGTATGTATGTGTCTGTGTGCCTCTGTGTGTGTGTCTGTCTGTGTGCCTCTGTGTGTATGTGTCTGTCTGTGTGCCTCTGTGTGTGTCTGTCTGTGTGCCTCTGTGTGTATGTGTCTGTCTGTGTGCCTCTGTGTGTGTCTGTCTGTGTGTCTCTGTGTGTATGTGTCTGTCTGTGTGCCTCTGTGTGTATGTGTCTGTCTGTGTGACTCTGTATGTATGTGTCTGTCTGTGTGCCTCTGTGTGTATGTGTCTGTCTGTGTGCCTCTGTGTGTCTGTCTGTGTGCCTCTGTGTGTATGTGTCTGTCTGTGTGAATGTGTGTGTGTGTCTGTCTGTGTGCCTCTGTGTGAGTCTGTCTGTGTAACTCTGTGTGTATGTGTCTGTCTGTGTGACTCTGTATGTGTCTGTCTGTGTGCCTCTGTGTGTGGGTCTGTCTGTCTGTATGCCTCTGTGTGTGTGTGTGTGTGTCTGTGTGCCTCTGTGTGTGTCTGTCTGTGTGCCTCTGTATGTGTGTGTCTGTGTGCCTCTGTGTGTGTCTGTCTGTGTGCCTCTGTGTGTGTCTGTCTGTGTGCCTCTGTGTGTATGTGTCTGTCTGTGTGACTCTGTATGTATGTGTCTGTCTGTGTGCCTCTGTGTGTATGTGTCTGTCTGTGTGCCTCTGTGTGTCTGTCTGTGTGCCTCTGTGTGCATGTGTCTGTCTGTGTGCCTCTGTGTGTGTGTCTGTCTGTGTGCCTCTGTGTGTGTCTGTGTGCCTCTGTGTGTATGTGTCTGTCTGTGTGACTCTGTATGTGTCTGTGTGCCTCTGTGTGTGGGTCTGTCTGTCTGTATGCCTCTGTGTGTGTCTGTCTGTGTGTCTCTGTGTGTGTCTGTCTGTGTGCCTCTGTGTGTGTGTGTCTTTGTGCCTCTGTGTGTGTCTGTCTGTGTGCCTCTGTGTGTGTCTGTCTGTGTGCCTCTGTGTGTATGTGTCTGTCTGTGTGCCTCTGTGTGTGTGTCTGTCTGTGTGCCTCTGTGTGTGTGTGTGTCTGTCTGTGTGCCTCTGTGTGTGTCTGTCTGTGTGCCTCTGTGTGTGTCTGTCTGTGTGCCTCTGTGTGTATGTGTCTGTCTGTGTGCCTCTGTGTGTGTGTGTCTGTCTGTGTGCCTCTGTGTGTGTGTGTCTGTCTGTGTGCCTCTGTGTGTGTGTGTCTGTCTGTGTGCCTCTGTGTGTGTGTGTCTGTGTGCCTCTGTGTGTGTGTGTCTGTCTGTGTGCCTCTGTGTGTGTGTGTCTGTCTGTGTGCCTCTGTGTGTATGTGTCTGTCTGTGTGACTCTGTATGTGTCTGTGTGCCTCTGTGTGTGTGTCTGTCTGTGTGCCTCTGTGTGTGTCTGTCTGTGTGCCTCTGTGTGTATGTGTCTGTCTGTGTGCCTCTGTGTGTGTGTCTGTCTGTGTGCCTCTGTGTGTGTGCCTCTGTGTGTATGTGTCTGTCTGTGTGCCTCTGTGTGTGTCTGTCTGTGTATCTCTGTGTGTATGTGTCTGTCTGTGTGCCTCTGTGTGTGTCTGTCTGTGTGTCTCTGTGTGTATGTGTCTGTCTGTGTGCCTCTGTGTGTATGTGTCTGTCTGTGTGACTCTGTATGTATGTGTCTGTCTGTGTGCCTCTGTGTGTATGTGTCTGTCTGTGTGCCTCTGTGTGTCTGTCTGTGTGCCTCTGTGTGTATGTGTCTGTCTGTGTGCCTCTGTGTGTCTGTCTGTGTGCCTCTGTGTGTGTCTGTCTGTGTGCCTCTGTGTGTATGTGTCTGTCTGTGTGACTCTGTATGTGTCTGTCTGTGTGCCTCTGTGTGTGGGTCTGTCTGTCTGCCTCTGTGTATGTGTGTGTCTGTCTGTGTGCCTCTGTGTGTGTCTGTCTGTGTGCCTCTGTGTGTGTGTGTCTGTGTGCCTCTGTGTGTGTCTGTCTGTGTGCCTCTGTGTGTGTCTGTCTGTGTGCCTCTGTGTGTGTCTGTCTGTGTGCCTCTGTGTGTGTCTGTCTGTGTGCCTCTGTGTGTATATGTCTGTCTGTGTGCCTCTGTGTGTGTGTGTCTGTCTGTGTGCCTCTGTGTGTATGTGTCTGTCTGTGTGCCTCTGAGTGTGTGTCTGTCTGTGTGCCTCTGTGTGTGTGTGTGTCTGTCTGTGTGCCTCTGTGTGTGTCTGTCTGTGTGCCTCTGTGTGTGTCTGTCTGTGTGCCTCTGTGTGTATGTGTCTGTCTGTGTGCCTCTGTGTGTGTGTGTCTGTCTGTGTGCCTCTGTGTGTGTGTGTCTGTCTGTGTGCCTCTGTGTGTGTGTGTCTGTCTGTGTGCCACTGTGTGTATGTGTCTGTCTGTGTGACTCTGTATGTGTCTGTGTGCCTCTGTGTGTGTGTCTGTCTGTGTGCCTCTGTGTGTGTCTGTCTGTGTGCCTCTGTGTGTATGTGTCTGTCTGTGTGCCTCTGTGTGTGTGTCTGTCTGTGTGCCTCTGTGTGTGTGCCTCTGTGTGTATGTGTCTGTCTGTGTGTCTGTCTGTGTGTCTCTGTGTTTATGTGTCTGTCTGTGTGCCTCTGTGTGTGTCTGTCTGTGTGTCTCTGTGTGTATGTGTCTGTCTGTGTGCCTCTGTGTGTATGTGTCTGTCTGTGTGACTCTGTATGTATGTGTCTGTCTGTGTGCCTCTGTGTGTATGTGTCTGTCTGTGTGCCTCTGTGTGTCTGTCTGTGTGCCTCTGTGTGTATGTGTCTGTCTGTGTGCCTCTGTGTGTCTGTCTGTGTGCCTCTGTGTGTGTCTGTCTGTGTGCCTCTGTGTGTATGTGTCTGTCTGTGTGACTCTGTATGTGTCTGTCTGTGTGCCTCTGTGTGTGGGTCTGTCTGTCTGTATGCCTCTGTGTATGTGTGTGTCTGTCTGTGTGCCTCTGTGTGTGTCTGTCTGTGTGCCTCTGTGTGTGTCTGTCTGTGTGCCTCTGTGTGTGTCTGTCTGTGTGCCTCTGTGTGTATGTGTCTGTCTGTGTGCCTCTGTGTGTGTGTGTCTGTCTGTATGCCTCTGTGTGTGTGTGTCTGTCTGTGTGCCTCTGTGTGTATGTGTCTGTCTGTGTGACTCTGTATGTGTCTGTGTGCCTCTGTGTGTGTGTCTGTCTGTGTGGCTCTGTGTGTGTCTGTCTGTGTGCCTCTGTGTGTATGTGTCTGTCTGTGTGCATCTGTGTGTGTGTCTGTCTGTGTGCCTCTGTGTGTGTGCCTCTGTGTGTATGTGTCTGTCTGTGTGCCTCTGTGTGTATGTGTCTGTCTATGTGACTCTATATGTATGTGTCTGTCTGTGTGCCTCTGTGTGTATGTGTCTGTCTGTGTGCCTCTGTGTGTCTGTCTGTGTGCCTCTGTGTGTATGTGTCTGTCTGTGTGCCTCTGTGTGTGTGTCTGTCTGTGTGCCTCTGTGTGTGTCTGTCTGTGTGCCTCTGTGTGTATGTGTCTGTCTGTGTGACTCTGTATGTGTCTCTCTGTGTGCCTTTGTGTGTGGGTCTGTCTGTCTGTATGCCTCTGTGTGTGTATGTGTCTGTCTGTGTGCCTCTTTGTGTGTCTGTCTGTGTGCCTCTGTGTATGTGTCTGTCTGTGTGACTCTGTATGTATGTGTCTGTCTGTGTACCTCTGTGTGTGTGTCTGTCTGTGTGCCTCTGTGTGTGTGTGTGTCTGTCTGTGTGCCTCTGTGTGTGTCTGTCTGTGTGCCTCTGTGTGTATGTGTCTGTCTGTGTGCCTCTGTGTGTGTGTCTGTCTGTGTGCCTCTGTGTGTGTGCCTCTGTGTGTATGTGTCTGTCTGTGTGCCTCTGTGTGTATGTGTCTGTCTGTGTGACTCTGTATGTATGTGTCTGTCTGTGTGCCTCTGTGTGTATGTGTCTGTCTGTGTGCCTCTGTGTGTCTGTCTGTGTGCGTCTGTGTGTATGTGTCTGCTTGTGTGCCTCTGTGTGTGTGTCTGTCTGTGTGCCTCTGTGTGTGTCTGTCTGTGTGCCTCTGTGTGTATGTGTCTGTCTGTGTGACTCTGTATGTGTCTGTCTGTGTGCCTCTGTGTGTGGGTCTGTCTGTCTGTATGCCTCTGTGTGTGTGTCTGTCTGTGTGCCTCTGTGTGTGTCTGTCTGTGTGCCTCTGTGTGTGTGTGTCTGTGTGCCTCTGTGTGTGTCTGTCTGTGTGCCTCTGTGTGTGTCTGTCTGTGTGCCTCTGTGTGTGTCTGTCTGTGTGCCTCTGTGTGTATGTGTCTGTCTGTGTGCCTCTGTGTGTGTGTGTCTGTCTGTGTGCCTCTGTGTGTGTGTGTGTCTGTCTGTGTGCCTCTGTGTGTGTGTGTCTGTTTGTGTGCCTCTGTGTGTATGTGTCTGTCTGTGTGACTCTGTATGTGTCTGTGTGCCTCTGTGTGTGTGTCTGTCTGTGTGCCTCTGTGTGTGTCTGTCTGTGTGCCTCTGTGTGTATGTGTCTGTGTGCCTCTGTGTGTGTGTCTGTCTGTGTGCCTCTGTGTGTGTGCATCTGTGTGTACGTGTCTGTCTGTGTGCCTCTGTGTGTGTCTGTCTGTGTGTCTCTGTGTGTATGTGTCTGTCTGTGTGACTCTGTATGTATGTGTCTGTCTTTGTGCCTCTGTGTGTATGTGTCTGTCTGTGTGCCTCTGTGTGTCTGTCTGTGTGCCTCTGTGTGTATGTGTCTGTCTGTGTGCCTCTGTGTGTGTGTCTGTCTGTGTGCCTCTGTGTGTGTCTGTCTGTGTGCCTCTGTGTGTATGTGTCTGTCTGTGTGACTCTGTATGTGTCTGTCTGTGTGCCTCTGTGTGTGGGTCTGTCTGTCTGTATGCCTCTGTGTGTGTATGTGTCTGTCTGTGTGCCTCTTTGTGTGTCTGTCTGTGTGCCTCTGTGTATGTGTCTGTCTGTGTGACTCTGTATGTATGTGTCTGTCTGTGTGCCTCTGTGTGTGTGTCTGTCTGTGTGCCACTGTGTGTGTGTGTGTCTGTCTGTGTGCCTCTGTGTGTGTCTGTCTGTGTGCCTCTGTATGTATGTGTCTGTGTGCCTCTGTGTGTGTGTCTGTCTGTGTGCCTCTGTGTGTATGTGTCTGTCTGTGTGCCTCTGTGTGTGTCTGTCTGTGTGCCTCTGTGTGTATGTGTCTGTCTGTGTGCCTCTGTGTGTCTGTCTGTGTGTCTCTGTGTGTATGTGTCTGTCTGTGTGCCTCTGTGTGTATGTGTCTGTGTGACTCTGTATGTATGTGTCTGTCTGTGTGCCTCTGTGTGTATGTGTCTGTCTGTGTGCCACTGTGTGTCTGTCTGTGTGCCTCTGTGTGTATGTGTCTGTCTGTGTGCCTGTGTGTGTGTGTCTGTCTGTGTGCCTCTGTGTGAGTCTGTCTGTGTAACTCTGTGTGTATGTGTCTGTCTGTGTGACTCTGTATGTGTCTGTCTGTGTGCCTCTGTGTGTGGGTCTGTCTGTCTGTATGCCTCTGTGTGTGTGTCTGTGTGCCTCTGTGTGTGTCTGTCTGTGTGCCTCTGTATGTGTGTGTCTGTGTGCCTCTGTGTGTGTCTGTCTGTGTGCCTCTGTGTGTGTCTGTCTGTGTGCCTCTGTGTGTATGTGTCTGTCTGTGTGACTCTGTATGTATGTGTCTGTCTGTGTGCCTCTGTGTGTATGTGTCTGTCTGTGTGCCTCTGTGTGTCTGTCTGTGTGCCTCTGTGTGTATGTGTCTGTCTGTGTGCCTCTGTGTGTGTGTCTGTCTGTGTGCCTCTGTGTGTGTCTGTGTGCCTCTGTGTGTATGTGTCTGTCTGTGTGACTCTGTATGTGTCTGTGTGCCTCTGTGTGTGGGTCTGTCTGTCTGTATGCCTCTGTGTGTGTCTGTCTGTGTGTCTCTGTGTGTGTCTGTCTGTGTGCCTCTGTGTGTGTGTGTCTTTGTGCCTCTGTGTGTGTCTGTCTGTGTGCCTCTGTGTGTGTCTGTCTGTGTGCCTCTGTGTGTATGTGTCTGTCTGTGTGCCTCTGTGTGTGTGTCTGTCTGTGTGCCTCTGTGTGTGTGTGTGTCTGTCTGTGTGCCTCTGTGTGTGTCTGTCTGTGTGCCTCTGTGTGTGTCTGTCTGTGTGCCTCTGTGTGTATGTGTCTGTCTGTGTGCCTCTGTGTGTGTGTGTCTGTCTGTGTGCCTCTGTGTGTGTGTGTCTGTCTGTGTGCCTCTGTGTGTGTGTGTCTGTCTGTGTGCCTCTGTGTGTGTGTGTCTGTGTGCCTCTGTGTGTGTGTGTCTGTCTGTGTGCCTCTGTGTGTGTGTGTCTGTCTGTGTGCCTCTGTGTGTATGTGTCTGTCTGTGTGACTCTGTATGTGTCTGTGTGCCTCTGTGTGTGTGTCTGTCTGTGTGCCTCTGTGTGTGTCT
The DNA here is from genome assembly GCF_046119375.1 of Phyllobates terribilis. Taxonomy (NCBI): domain Eukaryota; kingdom Metazoa; phylum Chordata; class Amphibia; order Anura; family Dendrobatidae; genus Phyllobates; species Phyllobates terribilis. The sequence continues at coordinate 358,555,820 of NW_027362767.1, forward strand.
GTCTGTGTGCCTCTGTGTGTATGTGTCTGTCTGTGTGCCTCTGTGTGTGTGTCTGTCTGTGTGCCTCTGTGTGTGTGCCTCTGTGTGTATGTGTCTGTCTGTGTGCCTCTGTGTGTGTCTGTCTGTGTGTCTCTGTGTGTATGTGTCTGTCTGTGTGCCTCTGTGTGTGTCTGTCTGTGTGTCTCTGTGTGTATGTGTCTGTCTGTGTGCCTCTGTGTGTATGTGTCTGTCTGTGTGACTCTGTATGTATGTGTCTGTCTGTGTGCCTCTGTGTGTATGTGTCTGTCTGTGTGCCTCTGTGTGTCTGTCTGTGTGCCTCTGTGTGTATGTGTCTGTCTGTGTGCCTCTGTGTGTCTGTCTGTGTGCCTCTGTGTGTGTCTGTCTGTGTGCCTCTGTGTGTATGTGTCTGTCTGTGTGACTCTGTATGTGTCTGTCTGTGTGCCTCTGTGTGTGGGTCTGTCTGTCTGCCTCTGTGTATGTGTGTGTCTGTCTGTGTGCCTCTGTGTGTGTCTGTCTGTGTGCCTCTGTGTGTGTGTGTCTGTGTGCCTCTGTGTGTGTCTGTCTGTGTGCCTCTGTGTGTGTCTGTCTGTGTGCCTCTGTGTGTGTCTGTCTGTGTGCCTCTGTGTGTGTCTGTCTGTGTGCCTCTGTGTGTATGTGTCTGTCTGTGTGCCTCTGTGTGTGTGTGTCTGTCTGTATGCCTCTGTGTGTGTGTGTCTGTCTGTGTGCCTCTGTGTGTGTGTGTCTGTCTGTGTGCCTCTGTGTGTATGTGTCTGTCTGTGTGACTCTGTATGTGTCTGTGTGCCTCTGTGTGTGTGTCTGTCTGTGTGCCTCTGTGTGTGTGTCTGTCTGTGTGCCTCTGTGTGTGTGCCTCTGTGTGTATGTGTCTGTCTGTGTGCCTCTGTGTGTGTCTGTCTGTGTGTCTCTGTGTGTATGTGTCTGTCTGTGTGCCTCTGTGTGTGTCTGTCTGTGTGTCTCTGTGTGTATGTGTCTGTCTGTGTGCCTCTGTGTGTATGTGTCTGTCTGTGTGACTCTGTATGTCTGTCTGTGTGCCTCTGTGTGTAAGTGTCTGTCTGTGTGCCTCTGTGTGTCTGTCTGTGTGCCTCTGTGTGTATGTGTCTGTCTGTGTGCCTCTGTGTGTCTGTCTGTGTGCCTCTGTGTGTGTCTGTCTGTGTGCTTCTGTGTGTATGTGTCTGTCTGTGTGACTCTGTATGTGTCTGTCTGTGTGCCTCTGTGTGTGGGTCTGTCTGTCTGTATGCCTCTGTGTATGTGTGTGTCTGTCTGTGTGCCTCTGTGTGTGTCTGTCTGTGTGCCTCTGTGTGTGTGTGTCTGTGTGCCTCTGTGTGTGTCTGTCTGTGTGCCTCTGTGTGTGTCTGTCTGTGTGCCTCTGTGTGTATGTGTCTGTGTGCCTCTTTGTGTGTGTGTCTGTCTGTATGCCTCTGTGTGTGTGTCTGTCTGTGTGCCTCTGTGTGTGTGTGTCTGTCTGTGTGCCTCTGTGTGTATGTGTCTGTCTGTGTGACTCTGTATGTGTCTGTGTGCCTCTGTCTGTGTGTCTGTCTGTGTGGCTCTGTGTGTGTTTGTCTGTGTGCCTCTGTGTGTATGTGTCTGTCTGTGTGCATCTGTGTGTGTGTCTGTCTGTGTGGCTCTGTGTGTGTGCCTCTGTGTGTATGTGTCTGTCTGTGTGCCTCTGTGTGTGTCTGTCTGTGTGTCTCTGTGTGTATGTGTCTGTCTGTGTGCCTCTGTGTGTATGTGTCTGTCTGTGTGACTCTATATGTATGTGTCTGTCTGTGTGCCTCTCTGTGTATGTGTCTGTCTGTGTGCCTCTGTGTGTCTGTCTGTGTGACTCTGTATGTGTCTGTCTGTGTGCCTTTGTGTGTGGGTCTGTCTGTCTGTATGCCTCTGTGAGTGTATGTGTCTGTCTGTGTGCCTCTTTGTGTGTCTGTCTGTGTGCCTCTGTGTATGTGTCTGTCTGTGTGACTCTGTATGTATGTGTCTGTCTGTGTGCCTCTGTGTGTGTGTCTGTCTGTGTGCCTCTGTGTGTGTGTGTGTCTGTCTGTGTGCCTCTGTGTGTGTCTGTCTGTGTGCCTCTGTGTGTGTCTGTCTGTGTGCCTCTGTGTGTGTGTCTGTCTGTGTGCCTCTGTGTGTATGTGTCTGTCTGTGTGCCTCTGTGTGTATGTGTTTGTCTGTGTGACTCTGTATGTATGTGTCTGTCTGTGTGCCTCTGTGTGTATGTGTCTGTCTGTGTGCCTCTGTGTGTCTGTCTGTGTGCCTCTGTGTGTATGTGTCTGTCTGTGTGCCTCTGTGTGTGTGTCTGTCTGTGTGCCTCTGTGTGTGTGTCTGTCTGTGTGCCTCTGTGTGTGTCTGTCTGTGTGCCTCTGTGTGTATGTGTCTGTCTTTGTGACTCTCTATGTGTCTGTCTGTGTGCCTCTGTCTGTGGGTCTGTCTGTCTGTATGCCTCTGTGTGTGTGTCTGTCTGTGTGCCTCTGTGTGTGTCTGTCTGTGTGCCTCTGTGTGTGTGTGTCTGTGTGCCTCTGTGTGTGTCTGTCTGTGTGCCTCTGTGTGTGTCTGTCTGTGTGCCTCTGTGTGTATGTGTCTGTCTGTGTGCCTCTGTGTGTGTGTGTCTGTCTGTGTGCCTCTGTGTGTGTGTGTCTGTCTGTGTGCCTCTGTGTGTGTTTGTCTGTGTGCCTCTGTGTGTGTGTGTCTGTGTGCCTCTGTGTGTGTGTGTCTGTCTGTGTGCCTCTGTGTGTATGTGTCTGTCTGTGTGACTCTGTATGTGTCTGTGTGCCTCTCTGTGTGTGTCTTTCTGTGTGCCTCTGTGTGTATGTGTCTGTCTGTGTGCCTCTGTGTGTGTGTCTGTCTGTGTGCCTCTGTGTGTGTGCCTCTGTGTGTATGTGTCTGTCTGTGTGCCTCTGTGTGTTTCTGTCTGTGTGTCTCTGTGTGTATGTGTCTGTCTGTGTGCCTCTGTGTGTGTCTGTCTGTGTGTCTCTGTGTGTATGTGTCTGTCTGTGTGCCTCTGTGTGTATGTGTCTGTCTGTGTGACTCTGTATGTATGTGTCTGTCTGTGTGCCTCTGTGTGTATGTGTCTGTCTGTGTGCCTCTGTGTGTCTGTCTGTGTGCCTCTGTGTGTGTCTGTCTGTGTGCCTCTGTGTGTATGTGTCTGTCTGTGTGACTCTGTATGTGTCTGTCTGTGTGCCTCTGTGTGTGGGTCTGTCTGTCTGCCTCTGTGTATGTGTGTGTCTGTCTGTGTGCCTCTGTGTGTGTCTGTCTGTGTGCCTCTGTGTGTGTGTGTCTGTGTGCCTCTGTGTGTGTCTGTCTGTGTGCCTCTGTGTGTGTCTGTCTGTGTGCCTCTGTGTGTATGTGTCTGTCTGTGTGCCTCTGTGTGTGTGTGTCTGTCTGTATGCCTCTGTGTGTGTGTGTGTCTGTCTGTGTGCCTCTGTGTGTGTGTGTCTGTCTGTGTGCCTCTGTGTGTATGTGTCTGTCTGTGTGACTCTGTATGTGTCTGTGTGCCTCTGTGTGTGTGTCTGTCTGTGTGCCTCTGTGTGTGTGTCTGTCTGTGTGCCTGTGTGTGTGCCTCTGTGTGTATGTGTCTGTCTGTGTGCCTCTGTGTGTGTCTGTCTGTGTGTCTCTGTGTGTATGTGTCTGTCTGTGTGCCTCTGTGTGTGTCTGTCTGTGTGTCTCTGTGTGTATGTGTCTGTCTGTGTGCCTCTGTGTGTATGTGTCTGTCTGTGTGACTCTGTATGTATGTGTCTGTCTGTGTGCCTCTGTGTGTATGTGTCTGTCTGTGTGCCTCTGTGTGTCTGTCTGTGTGCCTCTGTGTGTATGTGTCTGTCTGTGTGCCTCTGTGTGTCTGTCTGTGTGCCTCTGTGTGTGTCTGTCTGTGTGCCTCTGTGTGTATGTGTCTGTCTGTGTGACTCTGTATGTGTCTGTCTGTGTGCCTCTGTGTGTGGGTCTGTCTGTCTGTATGCCTCTGTGTATGTGTGTGTCTGTCTGTGTGCCTCTGTGTGTGTCTGTCTGTGTGCCTCTGTGTGTGTGTGTCTGTGTGCCTCTGTGTGTGTCTGTCTGTGTGCCTCTGTGTGTGTCTGTCTGTGTGCCTCTGTGTGTATGTGTCTGTGTGCCTCTTTGTGTGTATGTCTGTCTGTATGCCTCTGTGTGTGTGTGTGTCTGTCTGTGTGCCTCTGTGTGTGTGTGTCTGTCTGTGTGCCTCTGTGTGTATGTGTCTGTCTGTGTGACTCTGTATGTGTCTGTGTGCCTCTGTCTGTGTGTCTGTCTGTGTGGCTCTGTGTGTGTTTGTCTGTGTGCCTCTGTGTGTATGTGTCTGTCTGTGTGCATCTGTGTGTGTGTCTGTCTGTGTGGCTCTGTGTGTGTGCCTCTGTGTGTATGTGTCTGTCTGTGTGCCTCTGTGTGTGTCTGTCTGTGTGTCTCTGTGTGTATGTGTCTGTCTGTGTGCCTCTGTGTGTATGTGTCTGTCTGTGTGACTCTATATGTATGTGTCTGTCTGTGTGCCTCTGTGTGTATGTGTCTGTCTGTGTGCCTCTGTGTGTCTGTCTGTGTGCCTTTGTGTGTGGGTCTGTCTCTCTGTATGCCTCTGTGAGTGTATGTGTCTGTCTGTGTGCCTCTTTGTGTGTCTGTCTGTGTGCCTCTGTGTATGTGTCTGTCTGTGTGACTCTGTATGTATGTGTCTGTATGTGTGCCTCTGTGTGTGTGTCTGTCTGTGTGCCTCTGTGTGTGTGTGTGTCTGTCTGTGTGCCTCTGTGTGTGTCTGTCTGTGTGCCTCTGTGTGTGTGTCTGTCTGTGTGCCTCTGTGTGTATGTGTCTGTCTGTGTGCCTCTGTGTGTATGTGTTTGTCTGTGTGACTCTGTATGTATGTGTCTGTCTGTGTGCCTCTGTGTGTATGTGTCTGTCTGTGTGCCTCTGTGTGTCTGTCTGTGTGCCTCTGTGTGTATGTGTCTGTCTGTGTGCCTCTGTGTGTGTGTCTGTCTGTGTGCCTCTGTGTGTGTCTGTCTGTGTGCCTCTGTGTGTATGTGTCTGTCTTTGTGACTCTCTATGTGTCTGTCTGTGTGCCTCTGTCTGTGGGTCTGTCTGTCTGTATGCCTCTGTGTGTGTGTGTGTCTGTCTGTGTGCCTCTGTGTGTGTCTGTGTGTGTGCCTCTGTGTGTGTGTGTCTGTGTGCCTCTGTGTGTGTCTGTCTGTGTGCCTCTGTGTGTGTCTGTCTGTGTGCCTCTGTGTGTATGTGTCTGTCTGTGTGCCTCTGTGTGTGTGTGTCTGTCTGTGTGCCTCTGTGTGTGTGTGTCTGTCTGTGTGCCTCTGTGTGTGTGTGTCTGTCTGTGTGCCTCTGTGTGTGTGTGTCTGTCTGTGTGCCTCTGTGTGTGTGTGTCTGTCTGTGTGCCTCTGTGTGTGTGTCTGTCTGTGTGCCTCTGTGTGTGTGTGTCTGTGTGCCTCTGTGTGTGTCTGTCTGTGTGCCTCTGTGTGTGTCTGTCTGTGTGCCTCTGTGTGTATGTGTCTGTCTGTGTGCCTCTGTGTGTGTGTGTCTGTCTGTGTGCCTCTGTGTGTGTGTGTCTGTCTGTGTGCCTCTGTGTGTGTGTGTCTGTCTGTGTGCCTCTGTGTGTGTGTGTCTGTGTGCCTCTGTGTGTGTGTGTCTGTCTTTGTGCCTCTGTGTGTATGTGTCTGTCTGTGTGACTCTGTATGTGTCTGTGTGCCTCTGTGTGTGTCTGTCTGTGTGCCTCTGTGTGTGTCTTTCTGTGTGCCTCTGTGTGTATGTGTCTGTCTGTGTGCCTCTGTGTGTGTGTCTGTCTGTGTGCCTCTGTGTGTGTGCCTCTGTGTGTATGTGTCTGTCTGTGTGCCTCTGTGTGTGTCTGTCTGTGTGTCTCTGTGTGTATGTGTCTGTCTGTGTGCCTCTGTGTGTGTCTGTCTGTGTGTCTCTGTGTGTATGTGTCTGTCTGTGTGCCTCTGTGTGTATGTGTCTGTCTGTGTGACTCTGTATGTATGTGTCTGTCTGTGTGCCTCTGTGTGTATGTGTCTGTCTGTGTGCCTCTGTGTGTCTGTCTGTGTGCCTCTGTGTGTATGTGTCTGTCTGTGTGCCTCTGTGTGTCTGTCTGTGTGCCTCTGTGTGTGTCTGTCTGTGTGCCTCTGTGTGTATGTGTCTGTCTGTGTGACTCTGTATGTGTCTGTCTGTGTGCCTCTGTGTGTGGGTCTGTCTGTCTGCCTCTGTGTATGTGTGTGTCTGTCTGTCTGTGTGCCTCTGTGTGTGTCTGTCTGTGTGCCTCTGTGTGTGTGTGTCTGTGTGCCTCTGTGTGTGTCTGTCTGTGTGCCTCTGTGTGTGTCTGTCTGTGTGCCTCTGTGTGTATGTGTCTGTCTGTGTGCCTCTGTGTGTGTGTGTCTGTCTGTATGCCTCTGTGTGTGTGTGTCTGTCTGTGTGCCTCTGTGTGTGTGTGTCTGTCTGTGTGCCTCTGTGTGTATGTGTCTGTCTGTGTGACTCTGTATGTGTCTGTGTGCCTCTGTGTGTGTGTCTGTCTGTGTGCCTCTGTGTGTGTGTCTGTCTGTGTGCCTCTGTGTGTGTGCCTCTGTGTGTATGTGTCTGTCTGTGTGCCTCTGTGTGTGTCTGTCTGTGTGTCTCTGTGTGTATGTGTCTGTCTGTGTGCCTCTGTGTGTGTCTGTCTGTGTGTCTCTGTGTGTATGTGTCTGTCTGTGTGCCTCTGTGTGTATGTGTCTGTCTGTGTGACTCTGTATGTATGTGTCTGTCTGTGTGCCTTTGTGTGTATGTGTCTGTCTGTGTGCCTCTGTGTGTATGTGTCTGTCTGTGTGCCTCTGTGTGTCTGTCTGTGTGCCTCTGTGTGTATGTGTCTGTCTGTGTGCCTCTGTGTGTCTGTCTGTGTGCCTCTGTGTGTGTCTGTCTGTGTGCCTCTGTGTGTATGTGTCTGTCTGTGTGACTCTGTATGTGTCTGTCTGTGTGCCTCTGTGTGTGGGTCTGTCTGTCTGTATGCCTCTGTGTATGTGTGTGTCTGTCTGTTTGCCTCTGTGTGTGTCTGTCTGTGTGCCTCTGTGTGTGTGTGTCTGTGTGCCTCTGTGTGTGTCTGTCTGTGTGCCTCTGTGTGTGTCTGTCTGTGTGCCTCTGTGTGTATGTGTCTGTGTGCCTCTGTGTGTGTGTGTCTGTCTGTATGCCTCTGTGTGTGTGTCTGTCTGTGTGCCTCTGTGTGTGTGTGTCTGTCTGTGTGCCTCTGTGTGTATGTGTCTGTCTGTGTGACTCTGTATGTGTCTGTGTGCCTCTGTGTGTGTGTCTGTCTGTGTGGCTCTGTGTGTGTTTGTCTGTGTGCCTCTGTGTGTATGTGTCTGTCTGCATCTGTGTGTGTGTCTGTCTGTGTGGCTCTGTGTGTGTGCCTCTGTGTGTATGTGTCTGTCTGTGTGCCTCTGTGTGTGTCTGTCTGTGTGTCTCTGTGTGTATGTGTCTGTCTGTGTGCCTCTGTGTGTATGTGTCTGCCTGTGTGACTCTATATGTATGTGTCTGTCTGTGTGCCTCTGTGTGTATGTGTCTGTCTGTGTGCCTCTGTGTGTCTGTCTGTGTGTCTCTGTGTATATGTGTCTGTCTGTGTGCCTCTGTGTGTGTGTCTGTCTGTGTGCCTAAGTGTGTGTCTGTCTGTGTGCCTCTGTGTGTATGTGTCTGTCTGTGTGACTCTGTATGTGTCTGTCTGTGTGCCTTTGTGTGTGGGTCTGTCTGTCTGTATGCCTCTGTGAGTGTATGTGTCTGTCTGTGTGCCTCTTTGTGTGTCTGTCTGTGTGCCTCTGTGTATGTGTCTGTCTGTGTGACTCTGTATGTATGTGTCTGTCTGTGTGCCTCTGTGTGTGTGTCTGTCTGTGTGCCTCTGTGTGTGTGTGTGTCTGTCTGTGTGCCTCTGTGTGTTTCTGTGTGCCTCTGTGTGTGTCTGTCTGTGTGCCTCTGTGTGTGTGTCTGTCTGTGTGCCACTGTGTGTGTGTGTGTGTCTGTCTGTGTGCCTCTGTGTGTGTCTGTCTGTGTGCCTCTGTGTGTATGTGTCTTTGTGCCTCTGTGTGTGTGTCTGTCTGTGTGCCTCTGTGTGTGTGCCTCTGTGTGTATGTGTCTGTCTGTGTGCCTCTGTGTGTGTCTGTCTGTGTGCCTCTGTGTGTATGTGTCTGTCTGTGTGCCTCTGTGTGTGTCTGTCTGTGTGTCTCTGTGTGTATGTGTCTGTTTGTGTGCCTCTGTGTGTATGTGTCTGTCTGTGTGACTCTGTATGTATGTGTCTGTCTGTGTGCCTCTGTGTGTATGTGTCTGTCTGTGTGCCTCTGTGTGTCTGTCTGTGTGCCTCTGTGTATATGTGTCTGTCTGTGTGCCTCTGTGTGTGTGTCTGTCTGTGTGCCTCTGTGTGTATCTGTCTGTATAACTCTGTGTGTATGTGTCTGTCTGTGTGACTCTGTATGTGTCTGTCTGTGTGCCTCTGTGTGTGGGTCTGTCTGTCTGTATGCCTCTGTGTGTGTGTGTCTGTGTGCCTCTGTGTGTGTCTGTCTGTGTGCCTCTGTATGTGTGTGTCTGTGTGCCTCTGTGTGTGTCTGTCTGTGTGCCTCTGTGTGTGTCTGTCTGTGTGCCTCTGTGTGTATGTGTCTGTCTGTGTGCATCTGTGTGTGTGTCTGTCTGTGTGCCTCTGTGTGTGTGTGTGTCTTTCTGTGTGCCTCTGTGTGTGTGTGTCTGTCTGTGTGCCTTTGTGTGTATGTGTCTGTCTGTGTGCCTCTGTGTGTCTGTCTGTGTGCCTCTGTGTGTGTCTGTCTGTGTGCCTCTGTGTGTATGTGTCTGTCTGTGTGACTCTGTATGTGTCTGTCTGTGTGCCTTTGTGTGTGGGTCTGTCTGTCTGTATGCCTCTGTGAGTGTATGTGTCTGTCTGTGTGCCTCTTTGTGTGTCTGTCTGTGTGCCTCTGTGTATGTGTCTGTCTGTGTGACTCTGTATGTATGTGTCAGTCTGTGTGCCTCTGTGTGTGTGTCTGTCTGTGTGCCTCTGTGTGTGTGTGTGTCTGTCTGTGTGCCTCTGTGTGTGTCTGTCTGTGTGCCTCTGTGTGTGTCTGTCTGTGTGCCTCTGTGTGTGTGTCTGTCTGTGTGCCTCTGTGTGTATGTGTCTGTCTGTGTGCCTCTGTGTGTATGTGTTTGTCTGTGTGACTCTGTATGTATGTGTCTGTCTGTGTGCCTCTGTGTGTATGTGTCTGTCTGTGTGCCTCTGTGTGTGTCTGTCTGTGTGTCTCTGTGTGTATGTGTCTGTTTGTGTGCCTCTGTGTGTATGTGTCTGTCTGTGTGACTCTGTATGTATGTGTCTGTCTGTGTGCCTCTGTGTGTATGTGTCTGTCTGTGTGCCTCTGTGTGTCTGTCTGTGTGCCTCTGTGTATATGTGTCTGTCTGTGTGCCTCTGTGTGTGTGTCTGTCTGTGTGCCTCTGTGTGTGTCTGTCTGTATAACTCTGTGTGTATGTGTCTGTCTGTGTGACTCTGTATGTGTCTGTCTGTGTGCCTCTGTGTGTGGGTCTGTCTGTCTGTATGCCTCTGTGTGTGTGTGTCTGTGTGCCTCTGTGTGTGTCTGTCTGTGTGCCTCTGTGTGTGTGTGTCTTTCTGTGTGCCTCTGTGTGTGTGTGTCTGTCTGTGTGCCTTTGTGTGTATGTGTCTGTCTGTGTGCCTCTGTGTGTCTGTCTGTGTGCCTCTGTGTGTGTCTGTCTGTGTGCCTCTGTGTGTATGTGTCTGTCTGTGTGACTCTGTATGTGTCTGTCTGTGTGCCTTTGTGTGTGGGTCTGTCTGTCTGTATGCCTCTGTGAGTGTATGTGTCTGTCTGTGTGCCTCTTTGTGTGTCTGTCTGTGTGCCTCTGTGTATGTGTCTGTCTGTGTGACTCTGTATGTATGTGTCTGTCTGTGTGCCTCTGTGTGTGTGTCTGTCTGTGTGCCTCTGTGTGTGTGTGTGTCTGTCTGTGTGCCTCTGTGTGTGTCTGTCTGTGTGCCTCTGTGTGTGTCTGTCTGTGTGCCTCTGTGTGTGTGTCTGTCTGTGTGCCTCTGTGTGTATGTGTCTGTCTGTGTGCCTCTGTGTGTATGTGTTTGTCTGTGTGACTCTGTATGTATGTGTCTGTCTGTGTGCCTCTGTGTGTATGTGTCTGTCTGTGTGCCTCTGTGTGTCTGTCTGTGTGCCTCTGTGTGTATGTGTCTGTCTGTGTGCCTCTGTGTGTGTGTCTGTCTGTGTGCCTCTGTGTGTGTCTGTCTGTGTGCCTCTGTGTGTATGTGTCTGTCTTTGTGACTCTCTATGTGTCTGTCTGTGTGCCTCTGTCTGTGGGTCCGTCTGTCTGTATGCCTCTGTGTGTGTGTGTGTCTGTCTGTGTGCCTCTGTGTGTGTCTGTCTGTGTGCCTCTGTGTGTGTGTGTCTGTGTGCCTCTGTGTGTGTCTGTCTGTGTGCCTCTGTGTGTGTCTGTCTGTGTGCCTCTGTGTGTATGTGTCTATCTGTGTGCCTCTGTGTGTGTGTCTGTCTGTGTGCCTCTGTGTGTGTTTGTGTCTGTCTGTGTGCCTCTGTGTGTGTGTGTCTGTCTGTGTGCCTCTGTGTGTATGTGTCTGTCTGTGTGACTCTGTATGTGCCTGTGTGCCTCTGTGTGTGTGTCTGTCTGTGTGCCTCTGTGTGTGTCTGTCTGTGTGCCTCTGTGTGTATGTGTCTGTCTGTGTGCCTCTGTGTGTGTGTCTGTCTGTGTGCCTCTGTGTGTGTGCATCTGTGTGTATGTGTCTGTCTGTGTGCCTCTGTGTGTGTCTGTCTGTGTGTCTCTGTGTGTATGTGTCTGTCTGTGTACCTCTGTGTGTATGTGTCTGTCTGTGTGACTCTGTATGTATGTGTCTGTCTTTGTGCCTCTGTGTGTATGTGTCTGTCTGTGTGCCTCTGTGTGTCTGTCTGTGTGCCTCTGTGTGTATGTGTCTGTCTGTGTGCCTCTGTGTGTGTGTCTGTCTGTGTGCCTCTGTGTGTGTCTGTCTGTGTGCCTCTGTGTGTATGTGTCTGTCTGTGTGACTCTGTATGTGTCTGTCTGTGTGCCTCTGTGTGTGGGTCTGTCTGTCTGTATGCCTCTGTGTGTGTATGTGTCTGTCTGTGTGCCTCTTTGTGTGTCTGTCTGTGTGCCTCTGTGTATGTGTCTGTCTGTGTGACTCTGTATGTATGTGTCTGTCTGTGTGCCTCTGTGTGTGTGTCTGTCTGTGTGCCACTGTGTGTGTGTGTGTCTGTCTGTGTGCCTCTGTGTGTGTCTGTCTGTGTGCCTCTGTGTGTATGTGTCTGTGTGCCTCTGTGTGTGTGTCTGTCTGTGTGCCTCTGTGTGTGTGCCTCTGTGTGTATGTGTCTGTCTGTGTGCCTCTGTGTGTGTCTGTCTGTGTGCCTCTGTGTGTATGTGTCTGTCTGTGTGCCTCTGTGTGTGTTTGTCTGTGTGTCTCTGTGTGTATGTGTCTGTCTGTGTGCCTCTGTGTGTATGTGTCTGTCTGTGTGACTCTGTATGTATGTGTCTGTCTGTGTGCCTCTGTGTGTATGTGTCTGTCTGTGTGCCTCTGTGTGTCTGTCTGTGTGCCTCTGTGTATATGTGTCTGTCTGTGTGCCTCTGTGTGTGTGTCTGTCTGTGTGCCTCTGTGTGTGTCTGTCTGTGTAACTCTGTGTGTATGTGTCTGTCTGTGTGACTCTGTATGTGTCTGTCTGTGTGCCTCTGTGTGTGGGTCTGTCTGTCTGTATGCCTCTGTGTGTGTGTGTGTGTCTGTGTGCCTCTGTGTGTGTCTGTCTGTGTGCCTCTGTATGTGTGTGTCTGTGTGCCTCTGTGTGTGTCTGTCTGTGTGCCTCTGTGTGTGTCTGTCTGTGTGCCTCTGTGTGTATGTGTCTGTCTGTGTGCATCTGTGTGTGTGTGTCTGTCTGTGTGCCTCTGTGTGTGTGTGTGTCTTTCTGTGTGCCTCTGTGTGTGTGTGTCTGTCTGTGTGCCCTTGTGTGTATGTGTCTGTCTGTGTGCCTCTGTGTGTCTGTCTGTGTGCCTCTGTGTGTGTCTGTCTGTGTGCCTCTGTGTGTATGTGTCTGTCTGTGTGACTCTGTATGTGTCTGTCTGTGTGCCTCTGTGTGTGGGTCTGTCTGTCTGTATGCCTCTGTGTATGTGTGTGTCTGTCTGTGTGCCTCTGTGTGTGTGTGTCTGTGTGCCTCTGTGTGTGTGTGTCTGTGTGCCTCTGTGTGTGTCTGTCTGTGTACCTCTGTGTGTGTCTGTGTGCCTCTGTGTGTATGTGTCTGTCTGTGTGCCTCTGTGTGTGTGTGTCTGTCTGTATGCCTCTGTGTGTGTGTGTGTCTGTCTGTGTGCCTCTGTGTGTGTGTGTCTGTCTGTGTGCCTCTGTGTGTATGTGTCTGTCTGTGTGACTCTGTATGTGTCTGTGTGCCTCTGTGTGTGTGTCTGTCTGTGTGGCTCTGTGTGTGTTTGTCTGTGTGCCTCTGTGTGTATGTGTCTGTCTGTGTGCATCTGTGTGTGTGTCTGTCTGTGTGGCTCTGTGTGTGTGCCTCTGTGTGTATGTGTCTGTCTGTGTGCCTCTGTGTGTGTCTGTCTGTGTGTCTCTGTGTGTATGTGTCTGTCTGTGTGCCTCTGTGTGTATGTGTCTGTCTGTATGACTCTATATGTATGTGTCTGTCTGTGTGCCTCTGTGTGTATGTGTCTGTCTGTGTGCCTCTGTGTGTCTGTCTGTGTGCCTCTGTGTGTATGTGTCTGTCTGTGTGCCTCTGTGTGTGTGTCTGTCTGTGTGCCTATGTGTGTGTCTGTCTGTGTGCCTCTGTGTGTGTGTGTCTGTCTGTGTGCCTCTGTGTGTGTCTGTCTGTGTAACTCTGTGTGTATGTGTCTGTCTGTGTGACTCTGTATGTGTCTGTCTGTGTGCCTCTGTGTGTGGGTCTGTCTGTCTGTATGCCTCTGTGTGTGTGTGTGTGTCTGTGTGCCTCTGTGTGTGTCTGTCTGTGTGCCTCTGTATGTGTGTGTCTGTGTGCCTCTGTGTGTGTCTGTCTGTGTGCCTCTGTGTGTGTCTGTCTGTGTGCCTCTGTGTGTATGTGTCTGTCTGTGTGCATCTGTGTGTGTGTGTCTGTCTGTGTGCCTCTGTGTGTGTGTGTGTCTTTCTGTGTGCCTCTGTGTGTGTGTGTCTGTCTGTGTGCCTTTGTGTGTATGTGTCTGTCTGTGTGCCTGTCTGTGTGCCTCTGTGTGTGTCTGTCTGTGTGCCTCTGTGTGTATGTGTCTGTCTGTGTGAGTCTGTATGTGTCTGTCTGTGTGCCTCTGTGTGTGGGTCTGTCTGTCTGTATGCCTCTGTGTATGTGTGTGTCTGTCTGTGTGCCTCTGTGTGTGTCTGTCTGTGTGCCTCTGTGTGTGTGTGTCTGTGTGCCTCTGTGTGTGTCTGTCTGTGTGCCTCTGTGTGTGTCTGTCTGTGTGCCTCTGTGTGTATGTGTCTGTCTGTGTGCCTCTGTGTGTGTGTGTCTGTCTGTATGCCTCTGTGTGTGTGTGTGTCTGTCTGTGTGCCTCTGTGTGTGTGTGTCTGTCTGTGTGCCTCTGTGTGTATGTGTCTGTCTGTGTGACTCTGTATGTGTCTGTGTGCCTCTGTGTGTGTGTCTGTCTGTGTGGCTCTGTGTGTGTTTGTCTGTGTGCCTCTGTGTGTATGTGTCTGTGTGTGCATCTGTGTGTGTGTCTGTCTGTGTGGCTCTGTGTGTGTGCCTCTGTGTGTATGTGTCTGTCTGTGTGCCTCTGTGTGTGTCTGTCTGTGTGTCTCTGTGTGTATGTGTCTGTCTGTGTGCCTCTGTGTGTATGTGTCTGTCTGTGTGACTCTATATGTATGTGTCTGTCTGTGTGCCTCTGTGTGTATGTGTCTGTCTGTGTGCCTCTGTGTGTCTGTCTGTGTGCCTCTGTGTGTATGTGTCTGTCTGTGTGCCTCTGTGTGTGTGTCTGTCTGTGTGCCTATGTGTGTGTCTGTCTGTGTGCCTCTGTGTGTATGTGTCTGTCTGTGTGACTCTGTATGTGTCTGTCTGTGTGCCTTTGTGTGTGGGTCTGTCTGTCTGTATGCCTCTGTGAGTGTATGTGTCTGTCTGTGTGCCTCTTTGTGTGTCTGTCTGTGTGCCTCTGTGTATGTGTCTGTCTGTGTGACTCTGTATGTATGTGTCTGTCTGTGTGCCTCTGTGTGTGTGTCTGTCTGTGTGCCTCTGTGTGTGTGTGTGTCTGTCTGTGTGCCTCTGTGTGTGTCTGTCTGTGTGCCTCTGTGTGTGTCTGTCTGTGTGCCTCTGTGTGTGTGTCTGTCTGTGTGCCTCTGTGTGTATGTGTCTGTCTGTGTGCCTCTGTGTGTATGTGTTTGTCTGTGTGACTCTGTATGTATGTGTCTGTCTGTGTGCCTCTGTGTGTATGTGTCTGTCTGTGTGCCTCTGTGTGTCTGTCTGTGTGCCTCTGTGTGTGTGTCTGTCTGTGTGCCTCTGTGTGTGTCTGTCTGTGTGCCTCTGTGTGTATGTGTCTGTCTTTGTGACTCTCTATGTGTCTGTCTGTGTGCCTCTGTCTGTGGGTCTGTCTGTCTGTATGCCTCTGTGTGTGTGTGTCTGTCTGTGTGCCTCTGTGTGTGTCTGTCTGTGTGCCTCTGTGTGTGTGTGTCTGTGTGCCTCTGTGTGTGTCTGTCTGTGTGCCTCTGTGTGTGTCTGTCTGTGTGCCTCTGTGTGTATGTGTCTGTCTGTGTGCCTCTGTGTGTGTGTCTGTCTGTGTGCCTCTGTGTGTGTGTGTCTGTCTGTGTGCCTCTGTGTGTGTGTGTCTGTCTGTGTGCCTCTGTGTGTATGTGTCTGTCTGTGTGACTCTGTATGTGCCTGTGTGCCTCTGTGTGTGTGTCTGTCTGTGTGCCTCTGTGTGTGTCTGTCTGTGTGCCTCTGTGTGTATGTGTCTGTCTGTGTGCCTCTGTGTGTGTGTCTGTCTGTGTGCCTCTGTGTGTGTGCCTCTGTGTGTATGTGTCTGTCTGTGTGCCTCTGTGTGTGTCTGTCTGTGTGTCTCTGTGTGTATGTGTCTGTCTGTGTACCTCTGTGTGTATGTGTCTGTCTGTGTGACTCTGTATGTATGTGTCTGTCTTTGTGCCTCTGTGTGTATGTGTCTGTCTGTGTGCCTCTGTGTGTCTGTCTGTGTGCCTCTGTGTGTATGTGTCTGTCTGTGTGCCTCTGTGTGTGTGTCTGTCTGTGTGCCTCTGTGTGTGTCTGTCTGTGTGCCTCTGTGTGTATGTGTCTGTCTGTGTGACTCTGTATGTGTCTGTCTGTGTGCCTCTGTGTGTGGGTCTGTCTGTCTGTATGCCTCTGTGTGTGTATGTGTCTGTCTGTGTGCCTCTTTGTGTGTCTGTCTGTGTGCCTCTGTGTATGTGTCTGTCTGTGTGACTCTGTATGTATGTGTCTGTCTTTGTGCCTCTGTGTGTGTGTCTGTCTGTGTGCCACTGTGTGTGTGTGTGTCTGTCTGTGTGCCTCTGTGTGTGTCTGTCTGTGTGCCTCTGTGTGTATGTGTCTGTCTGCCTCTGTGTGTGTGTCTGTCTGTGTGCCTCTGTGTGTGTGCCTCTGTGTGTATGTGTCTGTCTGTGTGCCTCTGTGTGTGTCTGTCTGTGTGCCTCTGTGTGTATGTGTCTGTCTGTGTGCCTCTGTGTGTGTCTGTCTGTGTGTCTCTGTGTGTATGTGTCTGTCTGTGTGCCTCTGTGTGTATGTGTCTGTCTGTGTGACTCTGTATGTATGTGTCTGTCTGTGTGCCTCTGTGTGTATGTGTCTGTCTGTGTGCCTCTGTGTGTCTGTCTGTGTGCCTCTGTGTATATGTGTCTGTCTGTGTGCCTCTGTGTGTGTGTCTGTCTGTGTGCCTCTGTGTGTGTCTGTCTGTGTAACTCTGTGTGTATGTGTCTGTCTGTGTGACTCTGTATGTGTCTGTCTGTGTGCCTCTGTGTGTGGGTCTGTCTGTCTGTATGCCTCTGTGTGTGTGTGTGTGTCTGTGTGCCTCTGTGTGTGTCTGTCTGTGTGCCTCTGTATGTGTGTGTCTGTGTGCCTCTGTGTGTGTCTGTCTGTGTGCCTCTGTGTGTGTCTGTCTGTGTGCCTCTGTGTGTATGTGTCTGTCTGTGTGCATCTGTGTGTGTGTGTCTGTCTGTGTGCCTCTGTGTGTGTGTGTGTCTTTCTGTGTGCCTCTGTGTGTGTGTCTGTCTGTGTGCCTTTGTGTGTATGTGTCTGTCTGTGTGCCTTTGTGTGTCTGTCTGTGTGCCTCTGTGTGTGTCTGTCTGTGTGCCTCTGTGTGTATGTGTCTGTCTGTGTGACTCTGTATGTGTCTGTCTGTGTGCCTCTGTGTGTGGGTCTGTCTGTCTGTATGCCTCTGTGTATGTGTGTGTCTGTCTGTGTGCCTCTGTGTGTGTCTGTCTGTGTGCCTCTGTGTGTGTGTGTCTATGTGTCTCTGTGTGTGTCTGTCTGTGTGCCTCTGTGTGTGTCTGTCTGTGTGCCTCTGTGTGTATGTGTCTGTCTGTGTGCCTCTGTGTGTGTGTGTCTGTCTGTATGCCTCTGTGTGTGTGTGTGTGTGTCTGTCTGTGTGCCTCTGTGTGTGTGTGTCTGTCTGTGTGCCTCTGTGTGTATGTGTCTGTCTGTGTGACTCTGTATGTGTCTGTGTGCCTCTGTGTGTGTGTCTGTCTGTGTGGCTCTGTGTGTGTCTGTCTGTGTGCCTCTGTGTGTATGTGTCTGTCTGTGTGCATCTGTGTGTATGTGTCTGTCTGTGTGACTCTATAAGTATGTGTCTGTCTGTGTGCCTCTGTGTGTATGTGTCTGTCTGTGTGCCTCTGTGTGTCTGTCTGTGTGCCTCTGTGTGTATGTGTCTGTCTGTGTGCCTCTGTGTGTGTGTCTGTCTGTGTGCCTCTGTGTGTGTCTGTCTGTGTGCCTCTGTGTGTATGTGTCTGTCTGTGTGACTCTGTATGTGTCTGTCTGTGTGCCTTTGTGTGTGGGTCTGTCTGTCTGTATGCCTCTGTGTGTGTATGTGTCTGTCTGTGTGCCTCTTTGTGTGT
Source organism: Phyllobates terribilis (assembly GCF_046119375.1). Lineage (NCBI taxonomy): Eukaryota > Metazoa > Chordata > Amphibia > Anura > Dendrobatidae > Phyllobates > Phyllobates terribilis. Next base: position 358,572,834 of record NW_027362767.1, read on the forward strand.
CTGTCTGTGTGCCTCTGTGTGTGTGCCTCTGTGTGTATGTGTCTGTCTGTGTGCCTCTGTGTGTGTCTGTCTGTGTGTCTCTGTGTGTATGTGTCTGTCTGTGTGCCTCTGTGTGTATGTGTCTGTCTGTGTGACTCTATATGTATGTGTCTGTCTGTGTGCCTCTGTGTGTATGTGTCTGTCTGTGTGCCTCTGTGTGTCTGTCTGTGTGCCTCTGTGTGTATGTGTCTGTCTGTGTGCCTCTGTGTGTATGTGTCTGTCTGTGTGACTCTGTATGTGTCTGTCTGTGTGCCTTTGTGTGTGGGTCTGTCTGTCTGTATGCCTCTGTGTGTGTATGTGTCTGTCTGTGTGCCTCTTTGTGTGTCTGTCTGTGTGCCTCTGTGTATGTGTCTGTCTGTGTGACTCTGTATGTATGTGTCTGTCTGTGTGCCTCTGTGTGTGTGTCTGTCTGTGTGCCTCTGTGTGTGTGTGTGTCTGTCTGTGTGCCTCTGTGTGTGTCTGTCTGTGTGCCTCTGTGTGTGTCTGTCTGTGTGCCTCTGTGTGTGTGTCTGTCTGTGTGCCTCTGTGTGTATGTGTCTGTCTGTGTGCCTCTGTGTGTATGTGTCTGTCTGTGTGACTCTGTATGTATGTGTCTGTCTCTGTGCCTCTGTGTGTATGTGTCTGTCTTTGTGCCTCTGTGTGTCTGTCTGTGTGACTCTGTGTGTATGTGTCTGTCTGTGTGCCTCTGTGTGTGTGTCTGTCTGTATGCCTCTGTGTGTGTCTGTGTGCCTCTGTGTGTATGTGTCTGTCTGTGTGACTCTGTATGTGTCTGTCTGTGTGCCTCTGTGTGTGGGTCTGTCTGTCTGTATGCCTCTGTGTGTGTGTGTGTCTGTCTGTGTGCCTCTGTGTGTGTCTGTCTGTGTGCCTCTGTGTGTGTGTGTCTGTGTGCTTCTGTGTGTGTCTGTCTGTGTGCCTCTGTGTGTGTCTGTCTGTGTGCCTCTGTGTGTATGTGTCTGTCTGTGTGCCTCTGTGTGTGTGTGTCTGTCTGTGTGCCTCTGTGTGTGTGTGTGTCTGTCTGTGTGCCTCTGTGTGTGTGTGTCTGTCTGTGTGCCTCTGTGTGTATGTGTCTGTCTGTGTGACTCTGTATGTGTCGGTGTGCCTCTGTGTGTGTGTGTGTCTGTGTGCCTCTGTGTGTGTATGTCTGTGTGCCTCTGTGTGTATGTGTCTGTCTGTGTGCCTCTGTGTGTGTGTCTGTCTGTGTGCCTCTGTGTGTGTGCATCTGTGTGTATGTGTCTGTCTGTGTGCCTCTGTGTGTGTCTGTCTGTGTGTCTCTGTGTGTATGTGTCTGTCTGTGTACCTCTGTGTGTATGTGTCTGTCTGTGTGACTCTGTATGTATGTGTCTGTCTTTGTGCCTCTGTGTGTATGTGTCTGTCTGTGTGCCTCTGTGTGTGTGTCTGTCTGTGTGCCTCTGTGTGTGTGTCTGTCTGTGTGCCTCTGTGTGTGTCTGTCTGTGTGCCTCTGTGTGTGTCTGTCTGTGTGCCTCTGTGTGTGTCTGTCTGTGTGCCTCTGTGTGTGTGTCTGTCTGTGTGCCTCTGTGTGTATGTGTCTGTCTGTGTGCCTCTGTGTGTATGTGTTTGTCTGTGTGACTCTGTATGTATGTGTCTGTCTGTGTGCCTCTGTGTGTATGTTTCTGTCTGTGTGCCTCTGTGTGTCTGTCTGTGTGCCTCTGTGTGTATGTGTCTGTCTGTGTGCCTCTGTGTGTGTGTCTGTCTGTGTGCCTCTGTGTGTATGTGTCTGTCTGTGTGCCTCTGTGTGTATGTGTCTGTCTGTGTGACTCTGTATGTATGTGTCTGTCTCTGTGCCTCTGTGTGTATGTGTCTGTCTTTGTGCCTCTGTGTGTCTGTCTGTGTGACTCTGTGTGTATGTGTCTGTCTGTGTGCCTCTGTGTGTGTGTCTGTCTGTATGCCTCTGTGTGTGTCTGTGTGCCTCTGTGTGTATGTGTCTGTCTGTGTGACTCTGTATGTGTCTGTCTGTGTGCCTCTGTGTGTGGGTCTGTCTGTCTGTATGCCTCTGTGTGTGTGTGTGTCTGTCTGTGTGCCTCTGTGTGTGTCTGTCTGTGTGCCTCTGTGTGTGTGTGTCTGTGTGCTTCTGTGTGTGTCTGTCTGTGTGCCTCTGTGTGTGTCTGTCTGTGTGCCTCTGTGTGTATGTGTCTGTCTGTGTGCCTCTGTGTGTGTGTGTCTGTCTGTGTGCCTCTGTGTGTGTCTGTCTGTGTGCCTCTGTGTGTGTGTGTCTGTCTGTGTGCCTCTGTGTGTATGTGTCTGTCTGTGTGACTCTGTATGTGTCTGTGTGCCTCTGTGTGTGTGTGTGTCTGTGTGCCTCTGTGTGTGTATGTCTGTGTGCCTCTGTGTGTATGTGTCTGTCTGTGTGCCTCTGTGTGTGTGTCTGTCTGTGTGCCTCTGTGTGTGTGCATCTGTGTGTATGTGTCTGTCTGTGTGCCTCTGTGTGTGTCTGTCTGTGTGTCTCTGTGTGTATGTGTCTGTCTGTGTACCTCTGTGTGTATGTGTCTGTCTGTGTGACTCTGTATGTATGTGTCTGTCTTTGTGCCTCTGTGTGTATGTGTCTGTCTGTGTGCCTCTGTGTGTGTGTCTGTCTGTGTGCCTCTGTGTGTGTGTCTGTCTGTGTGCCTCTGTGTGTGTCTGTCTGTGCGCCTCTGTGTGTGTCTGTCTGTGTGCCTCTGTGTGTGTCTGTCTGTGTGCCTCTGTGTGTGTGTCTGTCTGTGTGCCTCTGTGTGTATGTGTCTGTCTGTGTGCCTCTGTGTGTATGTGTTTGTCTGTGTGAATCTGTATGTATGTGTCTGTCTGTGTGCCTCTGTGTGTATGTTTCTGTCTGTGTGCCTCTGTGTGTCTGTCTGTGTGCCTCTGTGTGTATGTGTCTGTCTGTGTGCCTCTGTGTGTGTGTCTGTCTGTGTGCCTCTGTGTGTGTCTGTCTGTGTGCCTCTGTGTGTATGTGTCTGTCTTTGTGACTCTCTATGTGTCTGTCTGTGTGCCTCTGTCTGTGGGTCTGTCTGTCTGTATGCCTCTGTGTGTGTGTGTGTCTGTCTGTGTGCCTCTGTGTGTGTCTGTCTGTGTGCCTCTGTGTGTGTGTGTCTGTGTGCCTCTGTGTGTGTCTGTCTGTGTGCCTCTGTGTGTGTCTGTCTGTGTGCCTCTGTGTGTATGTGTCTGTCTGTGTGCCTCTGTGTGTGTGTGTCTGTCTGTGTGCCTCTGTGTGTGTGTGTGTCTGTCTGTGTGCCTCTGTGTGTGTGTGTCTGTCTGTGTGCCTCTGTGTGTGTGTGTGTGTCTGTCTGTGTGCCTCTGTGTGTATGTGTCTGTGTGACTCTGTATGTGCCTGTGTGCCTCTGTGTGTGTGTCTGTCTGTGTGCCTCTGTGTGTGTCTGTCTGTGTGCCTCTGTGTGTATGTGTCTGTCTGTGTGCCTCTGTGTGTGTGTCTGTCTGTGTGCCTCTGTGTGTGTGCATCTGTGTGTATGTGTCTGTCTGTGTGCCTCTGTGTGTGTCTGTCTGTGTGCCTCTGTGTGTATGTGTCTGTCTGTGTGCCTCTGTGTGTGTGTGTCTGTCTGTGTGCCTCTGTGTGTGTGTGTGTCTGTCTGTGTGCCTCTGTGTGTGTGTGTCTGTCTGTGTGCCTCTGTGTGTATGTGTCTGTCTGTGTGACTCTGTATGTGTCTGTGTGCCTCTGTGTGTGTGTGTGTCTGTGTGCCTCTGTGTGTGTATGCCTGTGTGCCTCTGTGTGTATGTGTCTGTCTGTGTGCCTCTGTGTGTGTGTCTGTCTGTGTGCCTCTGTGTGTGTGCATCTGTGTGTATGTGTCTGTCTGTGTGCCTCTGTGTGTGTCTGTCTGTGTGTCTCTGTGTGTATGTGTCTGTCTGTGTACCTCTGTGTGTATGTGTCTGTCTGTGTGACTCTGTATGTATGTGTCTGTCTTTGTGCCTCTGTGTGTATGTGTCTGTCTGTGTGCCTCTGTGTGTGTGTCTGTCTGTGTGCCTCTGTGTGTGTGTCTGTCTGTGTGCCTCTGTGTGTGTCTGTCTGTGTGCCTCTGTGTGTGTCTGTCTGTGTGCCTCTGTGTGTGTCTGTCTGTGTGCCTCTGTGTGTGTGTCTGTCTGTGTGCCTCTGTGTGTATGTGTCTGTCTGTGTGCCTCTGTGTGTATGTGTTTGTCTGTGTGACTCTGTATGTATGTGTCTGTCTGTGTGCCTCTGTGTGTATGTTTCTGTCTGTGTGCCTCTGTGTGTCTGTCTGTGTGCCTCTGTGTGTATGTGTCTGTCTGTGTGCCTCTGTGTGTGTGTCTGTCTGTGTGCCTCTGTGTGTGTCTGTCTGTGTGCCTCTGTGTGTATGTGTCTGTCTTTGTGACTCTCTATGTGTCTGTCTGTGTGCCTCTGTCTGTGGGTCTGTCTGTCTGTATGCCTCTGTGTGTGTGTCTGTCTGTGTGCCTCTGTGTGTGTCTGTCTGTGTGCCTCTGTGTGTGTGTGTCTGTGTGCCTCTGTGTGTGTCTGTCTGTGTGCCTCTGTGTGTGTCTGTCTGTGTGCCTCTGTGTGTATGTGTCTGTCTGTGTGCCTCTGTGTGTGTGTGTCTGTCTGTGTGCCTCTGTGTGTGTGTGTGTCTGTCTGTGTGCCTCTGTGTGTGTGTGTCTGTCTGTGTGCCTCTGTGTGTATGTGTCTGTCTGTGTGACTCTGTATGTGCCTGTGTGCCTCTGTGTGTGTGTCTGTCTGTGTGCCTCTGTGTGTGTCTGTCTGTGTGCCTCTGTGTGTATGTGTCTGTCTGTGTGCCTCTGTGTGTGTGTCTGTCTGTGTGCCTCTGTGTGTGTGCATCTGTGTGTATGTGTCTGTCTGTGTGCCTCTGTGTGTGTCTGTCTGTGTGTCTCTGTGTGTATGTGTCTGTCTGTGTACCTCTGTGTGTATGTGTCTGTCTGTGTGACTCTGTATGTATGTGTCTGTCTTTGTGCCTCTGTGTGTATGTGTCTGTCTGTGTGCCTCTGTGTGTCTGTCTGTGTGCCTCTGTGTGTATGTGTCTGTCTGTGTGCCTCTGTGTGTGTGTCTGTCTGTGTGCCTCTGTGTGTGTCTGTCTGTGTGCCTCTGTGTGTATGTGTCTGTCTCTGTGACTCTGTATGTGTCTGTCTGTGTGCCTCTGTGTGTGGGTCTGTCTGTCTGTATGCCTCTGTGTGTGTATGTGTCTGTCTGTGTGCCTCTTTGTGTGTCTGTCTGTGTGCCTCTGTGTATGTGTCTGTCTGTGTGACTCTGTATGTATGTGTCTGTCTGTGTGCCTCTGTGTGTGTGTCTGTCTGTGTGCCACTGTGTGTGTGTGTGTGTCTGTCTGTGTGCCTCTGTGTGTGTCTGTCTGTGTGCCTCTGTGTGTATGTGTCTGTGTGCCTCTGTGTGTGTGTCTGTCTGTGTGCCTCTGTGTGTGTGCCTCTGTGTGTATGTGTCTGTCTGTGTGCCTCTGTGTGTGTCTGTCTGTGTGCCTCTGTGTGTATGTGTCTGTCTGTGTGCCTCTGTGTGTGTCTGTCTGTGTGTCTCTGTGTGTATGTGTCTGTCTGTGTGCCTCTGTGTGTATGTGTCTGTCTGTGTGACTCTGTATGTATGTGTCTGTCTGTGTGCCTCTGTGTGTATGTGTCTGTCTGTTTGCCTCTGTGTGTCTGTCTGTGTGCCTCTGTGTATATGTGTCTGTCTGTGTGCCTCTGTGTGTGTGTCTGTCTGTGTAACTCTGTGTGTATGTGTCTGTCTGTGTGACTCTGTATGTGTCTGTCTGTGTGCCTCTGTGTGTGGGTCTGTCTGTCTGTATGCCTCTGTGTGTGTGTGTGTGTCTGTGTGCCTCTGTGTGTGTCTGTCTGTGTGCCTCTGTATGTGTGTGTCTGTGTGCCTCTGTGTGTGTCTGTCTGTGTGCCTCTGTGTGTGTCTGTCTGTGTGCCTCTGTGTGTATGTGTCTGTCTGTGTGCATCTGTGTGTGTGTCTGTCTGTGTGCCTCTGTGTGTGTGTGTGTCTTTCTGTGTGCCTCGGTGTGTGTGTGTCTGTCTGTGTGCCTTTGTGTGTATGTGTCTGTCTGTGTGCCTCTGTGTGTCTGTCTGTGTGCCTCTGTGTGTGTCTGTCTGTGTGCCTCTGTGTGTATGTGTCTGTCTGTGTGACTCTGTATGTGTCTGTCTGTGTGCCTCTGTGTGTGGGTCTGTCTGTCTGTATGCCTCTGTGTATGTGTGTGTCTGTCTGTGTGCCTCTGTGTGTGTCTGTCTGTGTGCCTCTGTGTGTATGTGTCTGTCTGTGTGCCTCTGTGTGTGTGTGTCTGTCTGTATGCCTCTGTGTGTGTGTGTCTGTCTGTGTGCCTCTGTGTGTGTGTGTCTGTCTGTGTGCCTCTGTGTGTATGTGTCTGTCTGTGTGACTCTGTATGTGTCTGTGTGCCTCTGTGTGTGTGTCTGTCTGTGTGCCTCTGTGTGTGTCTGTCTGTGTGCCTCTGTGTGTGTGCCTCTGTGTGTATGTGTCTGTCTGTGTGCCTCTGTGTGTGTCTGTCTGTGTGTCTCTGTGTGTATGTGTCTGTCTGTGTGCCTCTGTGTGTGTCTGTCTGTGTGTCTCTGTGTGTATGTGTCTGTCTGTGTGCCTCTGTGTGTATGTGTCTGTCTGTGTGACTCTGTATGTATGTGTCTGTCTGTGTGCCTCTGTGTGTATGTGTCTGTCTGTGTGCCTCTGTGTGTCTGTCTGTGTGCCTCTGTGTGTATGTGTCTGTCTGTGTGCCTCTGTGTGTCTGTCTGTGTGCCTCTGTGTGTGTCTGTCTGTGTGCCTCTGTGTGTATGTGTCTGTCTGTGTGACTCTGTATGTGTCTGTCTGTGTGCCTCTGTGTGTGGGTCTGTCTGTCTGTATGCCTCTGTGTATGTGTGTGTCTGTCTGTGTGCCTCTGTGTGTGTCTGTCTGTGTGCCTCTGTGTGTGTGTGTCTGTGTGCCTCTGTGTGTGTCTGTCTGTGTGCCTCTGTGTGTGTCTGTCTGTGTGCCTCTGTGTGTATGTGTCTGTCTGTGTGCCTCTGTGTGTGTGTGTCTGTCTGTATGCCTCTGTGTGTGTGTGTGTCTGTCTGTGTGCCTCTGTGTGTGTGTCTGTCTGTGTGCCTCTGTGTGTATGTGTCTGTCTGTGTGACTCTGTATGTGTCTGTGTGCCTCTGTGTGTGTGTCTGTCTGTGTGGCTCTGTGTGTGTTTGTCTGTGTGCCTCTGTGTGTATGTGTCTGTCTGTGTGCATCTGTGTGTGTGTCTGTCTGTGTGGCTCTGTGTGTGTGCCTCTGTGTGTATGTGTCTGTCTGTGTGCCTCTGTGTGTGTCTGTCTGTGTGTCTCTGTGTGTATGTGTCTGTCTGTGTGCCTCTGTGTGTATGTGTCTGTCTGTGTGACTCTATATGTATGTGTCTGTCTGTGTGCCTCTGTGTGTATGTGTCTGTCTGTGTGCCTCTGTGTGTCTGTCTGTGTGCCTCTGTGTGTATGTGTCTGTCTGTGTGCCTCTGTGTGTGTGTCTGTCTGTGTGCCTATGTGTGTGTCTGTCTGTGTGCCTCTGTGTGTATGTGTCTGTCTGTGTGACTCTGTATGTGTCTGTCTGTGTGCCTTTGTGTGTGGGTCTGTCTGTCTGTATGCCTCTGTGAGTGTATGTGTCTGTCTGTGTGCCTCTTTGTGTGTCTGTCTGTGTGCCTCTGTGTATGTGTCTGTCTGTGTGACTCTGTATGTATGTGTCTGTCTGTGTGCCTCTGTGTGTGTGTCTGTCTGTGTGCCTCTGTGTGTGTGTGTGTCTGTCTGTGTGCCTCTGTGTGTGTCTGTCTGTGTGCCTCTGTGTGTGTCTGTCTGTGTGCCTCTGTGTGTGTGTCTGTCTGTGTGCCTCTGTGTGTATGTGTCTGTCTGTGTGCCTCTGTGTGTATGTGTTTGTCTGTGTGACTCTGTATGTATGTGTCTGTCTGTGTGCCTCTGTGTGTATGTGTCTGTCTGTGTGCCTCTGTGTGTCTGTCTGTGTGCCTCTGTGTGTATGTGTCTGTCTGTGTGCCTCTGTGTGTGTGTCTGTCTGTGTGCCTCTGTGTGTGTCTGTCTGTGTGCCTCTGTGTGTATGTGTCTGTCTTTGTGACTCTCTATGTGTCTGTCTGTGTGCCTCTGTCTGTGGGTCTGTCTGTCTGTATGCCTCTGTGTGTGTGTCTGTCTGTGTGCCTCTGTGTGTGTCTGTCTGTGTGCCTCTGTGTGTGTGTGTCTGTGTGCCTCTGTGTGTGTGTCTGTCTGTGTGCCTCTGTGTGTGTGCATCTGTGTGTATGTGTCTGTCTGTGTGCCTCTGTGTGTGTCTGTCTGTGTGTCTCTGTGTGTATGTGTCTGTCTGTGTACCTCTGTGTGTATGTGTCTGTCTGTGTGACTCTGTATGTATGTGTCTGTCTTTGTGCCTCTGTGTGTATGTGTCTGTCTGTGTGCCTCTGTGTGTGTGTCTGTCTGTGTGCCTCTGTGTGTGTGTCTGTCTGTGTGCCTCTGTGTGTGTCTGTCTGTGTGCCTCTGTGTGTGTCTGTCTGTGTGCCTCTGTGTGTGTCTGTCTGTGTGCCTCTGTGTGTGTGTCTGTCTGTGTGCCTCTGTGTGTATGTGTCTGTCTGTGTGCCTCTGTGTGTATGTGTTTGTCTGTGTGACTCTGTATGTATGTGTCTGTCTGTGTGCCTCTGTGTGTATGTTTCTGTCTGTGTGCCTCTGTGTGTCTGTCTGTGTGCCTCTGTGTGTATGTGTCTGTCTGTGTGCCTCTGTGTGTGTGTCTGTCTGTGTGCCTCTGTGTGTGTCTGTCTGTGTGCCTCTGTGTGTATGTGTCTGTCTTTGTGACTCTCTATGTGTCTGTCTGTGTGCCTCTGTCTGTGGGTCTGTCTGTCTGTATGCCTCTGTGTGTGTGTGTCTGTCTGTGTGCCTCTGTGTGTGTCTGTCTGTGTGCCTCTGTGTGTGTGTGTCTGTGTGCCTCTGTGTGTGTCTGTCTGTGTGCCTCTGTGTGTGTCTGTCTGTGTGCCTCTGTGTGTATGTGTCTGTCTGTGTGCCTCTGTGTGTGTGTGTCTGTCTGTGTGCCTCTGTGTGTGTGTGTGTCTGTCTGTGTGCCTCTGTGTGTGTGTGTCTGTCTGTGTGCCTCTGTGTGTGTGTGTCTGTCTGTGTGCCTCTGTGTGTATGTGTCTGTCTGTGTGACTCTGTATGTGCCTGTGTGCCTCTGTGTGTGTGTCTGTCTGTGTGCCTCTGTGTGTGTCTGTCTGTGTGCCTCTGTGTGTATGTGTCTGTCTGTGTGCCTCTGTGTGTGTGTCTGTCTGTGTGCCTCTGTGTGTGTGCATCTGTGTGTATGTGTCTGTCTGTGTGCCTCTGTGTGTGTCTGTCTGTGTGCCTCTGTGTGTATGTGTCTGTCTGTGTGCCTCTGTGTGTGTGTGTCTGTCTGTGTGCCTCTGTGTGTGTGTGTGTCTGTCTGTGTGCCTCTGTGTGTGTGTGTCTGTCTGTGTGCCTCTGTGTGTATGTGTCTGTCTGTGTGACTCTGTATGTGTCTGTGTGCCTCTGTGTGTGTGTGTGTCTGTGTGCCTCTGTGTGTGTATGCCTGTGTGCCTCTGTGTGTATGTGTCTGTCTGTGTGCCTCTGTGTGTGTGTCTGTCTGTGTGCCTCTGTGTGTGTGCATCTGTGTGTATGTGTCTGTCTGTGTGCCTCTGTGTGTGTCTGTCTGTGTGTCTCTGTGTGTATGTGTCTGTCTGTGTACCTCTGTGTGTATGTGTCTGTCTGTGTGACTCTGTATGTATGTGTCTGTCTTTGTGCCTCTGTGTGTATGTGTCTGTCTGTGTGCCTCTGTGTGTGTGTCTGTCTGTGTGCCTCTGTGTGTGTGTCTGTCTGTGTGCCTCTGTGTGTGTCTGTCTGTGTGCCTCTGTGTGTGTCTGTCTGTGTGCCTCTGTGTGTGTCTGTCTGTGTGCCTCTGTGTGTGTGTCTGTCTGTGTGCCTCTGTGTGTATGTGTCTGTCTGTGTGCCTCTGTGTGTATGTGTTTGTCTGTGTGACTCTGTATGTATGTGTCTGTCTGTGTGCCTCTGTGTGTATGTTTCTGTCTGTGTGCCTCTGTGTGTCTGTCTGTGTGCCTCTGTGTGTATGTGTCTGTCTGTGTGCCTCTGTGTGTGTGTCTGTCTGTGTGCCTCTGTGTGTGTCTGTCTGTGTGCCTCTGTGTGTATGTGTCTGTCTTTGTGACTCTCTATGTGTCTGTCTGTGTGCCTCTGTCTGTGGGTCTGTCTGTCTGTATGCCTCTGTGTGTGTGTGTGTCTGTCTGTGTGCCTCTGTATGTGTCTGTCTGTGTGCCTCTGTGTGTGTGTGTCTGTGTGCCTCTGTGTGTGTCTGTCTGTGTGCCTCTGTGTGTGTCTGTCTGTGTGCCTCTGTGTGTATGTGTCTGTCTGTGTGCCTCTGTGTGTGTGTGTCTGTCTGTGTGCCTCTGTGTGTGTGTGTGTCTGTCTGTGTGCCTCTGTGTGTGTGTGTCTGTCTGTGTGCCTCTGTGTGTATGTGTCTGTCTGTGTGACTCTGTATGTGCCTGTGTGCCTCTGTGTGTGTGTCTGTCTGTGTGCCTCTGTGTGTGTCTGTCTGTGTGCCTCTGTGTGTATGTGTCTGTCTGTGTGCCTCTGTGTGTGTGTCTGTCTGTGTGCCTCTGTGTGTGTGCATCTGTGTGTATGTGTCTGTCTGTGTGCCTCTGTGTGTGTCTGTCTGTGTGTCTCTGTGTGTATGTGTCTGTCTGTGTACCTCTGTGTGTATGTGTCTGTCTGTGTGACTCTGTATGTATGTGTCTGTCTTTGTGCCTCTGTGTGTATGTGTCTGTCTGTGTGCCTCTGTGTGTCTGTCTGTGTGCCTCTGTGTGTATGTGTCTGTCTGTGTGCCTCTGTGTGTGTGTCTGTCTGTGTGCCTCTGTGTGTGTCTGTCTGTGTGCCTCTGTGTGTATGTGTCTGTCTGTGTGACTCTGTATGTGTCTGTCTGTGTGCCTCTGTGTGTGGGTCTGTCTGTCTGTATGCCTCTGTGTGTGTATGTGTCTGTCTGTGTGCCTCTTTGTGTGTCTGTCTGTGTGCCTCTGTGTATGTGTCTGTCTGTGTGACTCTGTATGTATGTGTCTGTCTGTGTGCCTCTGTGTGTGTGTCTGTCTGTGTGCCACTGTGTGTGTGTGTGTCTGTCTGTGTGCCTCTGTGTGTGTCTGTCTGTGTGCCTCTGTGTGTATGTGTCTGTGTGCCTCTGTGTGTGTGTCTGTCTGTGTGCCTCTGTGTGTGTGCCTCTGTGTGTATGTGTCTGTCTGTGTGCCTCTGTGTGTGTCTGTCTGTGTGCCTCTGTGTGTATGTGTCTGTCTGTGTGCCTCTGTGTGTGTCTGTCTGTGTGTCTCTGTGTGTATGTGTCTGTCTGTGTGCCTCTGTGTGTATGTGTCTGTCTGTGTGACTCTGTATGTATGTGTCTGTCTGTGTGCCTCTGTGTGTATGTGTCTGTCTGTTTGCCTCTGTGTGTCTGTCTGTGTGCCTCTGTGTATATGTGTCTGTCTGTGTGCCTCTGTGTGTGTGTCTGTCTGTGTAACTCTGTGTGTATGTGTCTGTCTGTGTGACTCTGTATGTGTCTGTCTGTGTGCCTCTGTGTGTGGGTCTGTCTGTCTGTATGCCTCTGTGTGTGTGTGTGTGTCTGTGTGCCTCTGTGTGTGTCTGTCTGTGTGCCTCTGTATGTGTGTGTCTGTGTGCCTCTGTGTGTGTCTGTCTGTGTGCCTCTGTGTGTGTCTGTCTGTGTGCCTCTGTGTGTATGTGTCTGTCTGTGTGCATCTGTGTGTGTGTCTGTCTGTGTGCCTCTGTGTGTGTGTGTGTCTTTCTGTGTGCCTCGGTGTGTGTGTGTCTGTCTGTGTGCCTTTGTGTGTATGTGTCTGTCTGTGTGCCTCTGTGTGTCTGTCTGTGTGCCTCTGTGTGTGTCTGTCTGTGTGCCTCTGTGTGTATGTGTCTGTCTGTGTGACTCTGTATGTGTCTGTCTGTGTGCCTCTGTGTGTGGGTCTGTCTGTCTGTATGCCTCTGTGTATGTGTGTGTCTGTCTGTGTGCCTCTGTGTGTGTCTGTCTGTGTGCCTCTGTGTGTATGTGTCTGTCTGTGTGCCTCTGTGTGTGTGTGTCTGTCTGTATGCCTCTGTGTGTGTGTGTCTGTCTGTGTGCCTCTGTGTGTGTGTGTCTGTCTGTGTGCCTCTGTGTGTATGTGTCTGTCTGTGTGACTCTGTATGTGTCTGTGTGCCTCTGTGTGTGTGTCTGTCTGTGTGCCTCTGTGTGTGTGTCTGTCTGTGTGCCTCTGTGTGTGTGCCTCTGTGTGTATGTGTCTGTCTGTGTGCCTCTGTGTGTGTCTGTCTGTGTGTCTCTGTGTGTATGTGTCTGTCTGTGTGCCTCTGTGTGTGTCTGTCTGTGTGTCTCTGTGTGTATGTGTCTGTCTGTGTGCCTCTGTGTGTATGTGTCTGTCTGTGTGACTCTGTATGTATGTGTCTGTCTGTGTGCCTCTGTGTGTATGTGTCTGTCTGTGTGCCTCTGTGTGTCTGTCTGTGTGCCTCTGTGTGTATGTGTCTGTCTGTGTGCCTCTGTGTGTCTGTCTGTGTGCCTCTGTGTGTGTCTGTCTGTGTGCCTCTGTGTGTATGTGTCTGTCTGTGTGACTCTGTATGTGTCTGTCTGTGTGCCTCTTTGTGTGGGTCTGTCTGTCTGTATGCCTCTGTGTATGTATGTGTCTGTCTGTGTGCCTCTGTGTGTGTCTGTCTGTGTGCCTCTGTGTGTGTGTGTCTGTGTGCCTCTGTGTGTGTCTGTGTGCCTCTGTGTGTGTCTGTCTGTGTGCCTCTGTGTGTATGTGTCTGTCTGTGTGCCTCTGTGTGTGTGTGTCTGTCTGTATGCCTCTGTGTGTGTGTGTGTCTGTCTGTGTGCCTCTGTGTGTGTGTCTGTCTGTGTGCCTCTGTGTGTATGTGTCTGTCTGTGTGACTCTGTATGTGTCTGTGTGCCTCTGTGTGTGTGTCTGTCTGTGTGGCTCTGTGTGTGTTTGTCTGTGTGCCTCTGTGTGTATGTGTCTGTCTGTGTGCATCTGTGTGTGTGTCTGTCTGCGTGGCTCTGTGTGTGTGCCTCTGTGTGTATGTGTCTGTCTGTGTGCCTCTGTGTGTGTCTGTCTGTGTGTCTCTGTGTGTATGTGTCTGTCTGTGTGCCTCTGTGTGTATGTGTCTGTCTGTGTGACTCTATATGTATGTGTCTGTCTGTGTGCCTCTGTGTGTATGTGTCTGTCTGTGTGCCTCTGTGTGTCTGTCTGTGTGCCTCTGTGTGTATGTGTCTGTCTGTGTGCCTCTGTGTGTGTGTCTGTCTGTGTGCCTATGTGTGTGTCTGTCTGTGTGCCTCTGTGTGTATGTGTCTGTCTGTGTGACTCTGTATGTGTCTGTCTGTGTGCCTTTGTGTGTGGGTCTGTCTGTCTGTATGCCTCTGTGAGTGTATGTGTCTGTCTGTGTGCCTCTTTGTGTGTCTGTCTGTGTGCCTCTGTGTATGTGTCTGTCTGTGTGACTCTGTATGTATGTGTCTGTCTGTGTGCCTCTGTGTGTGTGTCTGTCTGTGTGCCTCTGTGTGTGTGTGTGTCTGTCTGTGTGCCTCTGTGTGTGTCTGTCTGTGTGCCTCTGTGTGTGTCTGTCTGTGTGCCTCTGTGTGTGTGTCTGTCTGTGTGCCTCTGTGTGTATGTGTCTGTCTGTGTGCCTCTGTGTGTATGTGTTTGTCTGTGTGACTCTGTATGTATGTGTCTGTCTGTGTGCCTCTGTGTGTATGTGTCTGTCTGTGTGCCTCTGTGTGTCTGTCTGTGTGCCTCTGTGTGTATGTGTCTGTCTGTGTGCCTCTGTGTGTGTGTCTGTCTGTGTGCCTCTGTGTGTATGTGTCTGTCTTTGTGACTCTCTATGTGTCTGTCTGTGTGCCTCTGTCTGTGGGTCTGTCTGTCTGTATGCCTCTGTGTGTGTGTCTGTCTGTGTGCCTCTGTGTGTGTCTGTCTGTGTGCCTCTGTGTGTGTGTGTCTGTGTGCCTCTGTGTGTGTCTGTCTGTGTGCCTCTGTGTGTGTCTGTCTGTGTGCCTCTGTGTGTATGTGTCTGTCTGTGTGCCTCTGTGTGTGTGTCTGTCTGTGTGCCTCTGTGTGTGTGTGTGTCTGTCTGTGTGCCTCTGTGTGTGTGTGTCTGTCTGTGTGCCTCTGTGTGTATGTGTCTGTCTGTGTGACTCTGTATGTGCCTGTGTGCCTCTGTGTGTGTGTCTGTCTGTGTGCCTCTGTGTGTGTCTGTCTGTGTGCCTCTGTGTGTATGTGTCTGTCTGTGTGCCTCTGTGTGTGTGTCTGTCTGTGTGCCTCTGTGTGTGTGCGTCTGTGTGTATGTGTCTGTCTGTGTGCCTCTGTGTGTGTCTGTCTGTGTGTCTCTGTGTGTATGTGTCTGTCTGTTTACCTCTGTGTGTATGTGTCTGTCTGTGTGACTCTGTATGTATGTGTCTGTCTTTGTGCCTCTGTGTGTATGTGTCTGTCTGTGTGCCTCTGTGTGTCTGTCTGTGTGCCTCTGTGTGTATGTGTCTGTCTGTGTGCCTCTGTGTGTGTGTCTGTCTGTGTGCCTCTGTGTGTGTCTGTCTGTGTGCCTCTGTGTGTATGTGTCTGTCTGTGTGACTCTGTATGTGTCTGTCTGTGTGCCTCTGTGTGTGGGTCTGTCTGTCTGTATGCCTCTGTGTGTGTATGTGTCTGTCTGTGTGCCTCTTTGTGTGTCTGTCTGTGTGCCTCTGTGTATGTGTCTGTCTGTGTGACTCTGTATGTATGTGTCTGTCTGTGTGCCTCTGTGTGTGTGTCTGTCTGTGTGCCACTGTGTGTGTGTGTGTCTGTCTGTGTGCCTCTGTGTGTGTCTGTCTGTGTGCCTCTGTGTGTATGTGTCTGTGTGCCTCTGTGTGTGTGTCTGTCTGTGTGCCTCTGTGTGTGTGCCTCTGTGTGTATGTGTCTGTCTGTGTGCCTCTGTGTGTGTCTGTCTGTGTGCCTCTGTGTGTATGTGTCTGTCTGTGTGCCTCTGTGTGTGTCTGTCTGTGTGTCTCTGTGTGTATGTGTCTGTCTGTGTGCCTCTGTGTGTATGTGTCTGTCTGTGTGACTCTGTATGTATGTGTCTGTCTGTGTGCCTCTGTGTGTATGTGTCTGTCTGTGTGCCTCTGTGTGTCTGTCTGTGTGCCTCTGTGTATATGTGTCTGTCTGTGTGCCTCTGTATGTGTGTCTGTCTGTGTGCCTCTGTGTGTGTCTGTCTGTGTAACTCTGTGTGTATGTGTCTGTCTGTGTGACTCTGTATGTGTCTGTCTGTGTGCCTCTGTGTGTGGGTCTGTCTGTCTGTATGCCTCTGTGTGTGTGTCTGTGTGCCTCTGTGTGTGTCTGTCTGTGTGCCTCTGTATGTGTGTGTCTGTGTGCCTCTGTGTGTGTCTGTCTGTGTGCCTCTGTGTGTGTCTGTCTGTGTGCCTCTGTGTGTATGTGTCTGTCTGTGTGCATCTGTGTGTGTGTGTCTGTCTGTGTGCCTCTGTGTGTGTGTGTGTCTTTCTGTGTGCCTCTGTGTGTGTGTGTCTGTCTGTGTGCCTTTGTGTGTATGTGTCTGTCTGTGTGCCTCTGTGTGTCTGTCTGTGTGCCTCTGTGTGTGTCTGTCTGTGTGCCTCTGTGTGTATGTGTCTGTCTGTGTGACTCTGTATGTGTCTGTCTGTGTGCCTCTGTGTGTGGGTCTGTCTGTCTGTATGCCTCTGTGTATGTGTGTGTCTGTCTGTGTGCCTCTGTGTGTGTCTGTCTGTGTGCCTCTGTGTGTGTGTGTCTATGTGTCTCTGTGTGTGTCTGTCTGTGTGCCTCTGTGTGTGTCTGTCTGTGTGCCTCTGTGTGTATGTGTCTGTCTGTGTGCCTCTGTGTGTGTGTGTCTGTCTGTATGCCTCTGTGTGTGTGTGTCTGTCTGTGTGCCTCTGTGTGTGTGTGTCTGTCTGTGTGCCTCTGTGTGTATGTGTCTGTCTGTGTGCATCTGTGTGTATGTGTCTGTCTGTGTGACTCTATATGTATGTGTCTGTCTGTGTGCCTCTGTGTGTATGTGTCTGTCTGTGTGCCTCTGTGTGTCTGTCTGTGTGCCTCTGTGTGTATGTGTCTGTCTGTGTGCCTCTGTGTGTGTGTCTGTCTGTGTGCCTCTGTGTGTGTCTGTCTGTGTGCCTCTTTGTGTATGTGTCTGTCTGTGTGACTCTGTATGTGTCTGTCTGTGTGCCTTTGTGTGTGGGTCTGTCTGTCTGTATGCCTCTGTGTGTGTATGTGTCTGTCTGTGTGCCTCTTTGTGTGTCTGTCTGTGTGCCTCTGTGTGTGTGCCTCTGTGTGTGTATGTCTGTCTGTGTGCCTCTGTGTGTGTCTGTCTGTGTGTCTCTGTGTGTATGTGTCTGTCTGTGTGCCTCTGTGTGTATGTGTCTGTCTGTGTGACTCTATATGTATGTGTCTGTCTGTGTGCCTCTGTGTGTATGTGTCTGTCTGTGTGCCTCTGTGTGTCTGTCTGTGTGCCTCTGTGTGTATGTGTCTGTCTGTGTGCCTCTGTGTGTATGTGTCTGTCTGTGTGACTCTGTATGTGTCTGTCTGTGTGCCTTTGTGTGTGGGTCTGTCTGTCTGTATGCCTCTGTGTGTGTATGTGTCTGTCTGTGTGCCTCTTTGTGTGTCTGTCTGTGTGCCTCTGTGTATGTGTCTGTCTGTGTGACTCTGTATGTATGTGTCTGTCTGTGTGCCTCTGTGTGTGTGTCTGTCTGTGTGCCTCTGTGTGTGTGTGTGTCTGTCTGTGTGCCTCTGTGTGTGTCTGTCTGTGTGCCTCTGTGTGTGTCTGTCTGTGTGCCTCTGTGTGTGTGTCTGTCTGTGTGCCTCTGTGTGTATGTGTCTGTCTGTGTGCCTCTGTGTGTATGTGTCTGTCTGTGTGACTCTGTATGTATGTGTCTGTCTCTGTGCCTCTGTGTGTATGTGTCTGTCTTTGTGCCTCTGTGTGTCTGTCTGTGTGCCTCTGTGTGTATGTGTCTGTCTGTGTGCCTCTGTGTGTGTGTCTGTCTGTATGCCTCTGTGTGTGTCTGTGTGCCTCTGTGTGTATGTGTCTGTCTGTGTGACTCTGTATGTGTCTGTCTGTGTGCCTCTGTGTGTGGGTCTGTCTGTCTGTATGCCTCTGTGTGTGTGTGTGTCTGTCTGTGTGCCTCTGTGTGTGTCTGTCTGTGTGCCTCTGTGTGTGTGTGTCTGTGTGCTTCTGTGTGTGTCTGTCTGTGTGCCTCTGTGTGTGTCTGTCTGTGTGCCTCTGTGTGTATGTGTCTGTCTGTGTGCCTCTGTGTGTGTGTGTCTGTCTGTGTGCCTCTGTGTGTGTGTGTGTCTGTCTGTGTGCCTCTGTGTGTGTGTGTCTGTCTGTGTGCCTCTGTGTGTATGTGTCTGTCTGTGTGACTCTGTATGTGTCTGTGTGCCTCTGTGTGTGTGTGTGTCTGTGTGCCTCTGTGTGTGTATGTCTGTGTGCCTCTGTGTGTATGTGTCTGTCTGTGTGCCTCTGTGTGTGTGTCTGTCTGTGTGTCTCTGTGTGTATGTGTCTGTCTGTGTACCTCTGTGTGTATGTGTCTGTCTGTGTGACTCTGTATGTATGTGTCTGTCTTTGTGCCTCTGTGTGTATGTGTCTGTCTGTGTGCCTCTGTGTGTGTGTCTGTCTGTGTGCCTCTGTGTGTGTCTGTCTGTGTGCCTCTGTGTGTATGTGTCTGTCTGTGTGCCTCTGTGTGTGGGTCTGTGTGCCTCTGTGTGTATGTGTCTGTCTGTGTGCCTCTGTGTGTGTGTCTGTCTGTGTGCCTCTGTGTGTGTCTGTCTGTGTGCCTCTGTGTGTATGTGTCTGTCTGTGTGACTCTGTATGTGTCTGTCTGTGTGCCTTTGTGTGTGGGTCTGTCTGTCTGTATGCCTCTGTGTGTGTATGTGTCTGTCTGTGTGCCTCTTTGTGTGTCTGTCTGTGTGCCTCTGTATGTGTGCCTCTGTGTGTATGTGACTGTCTGTGTGCCTCTGTGTGTGTCTGTCTGTGTGTCTCTGTGTGTATGTGTCTGTCTGTGTGCCTCTGTGTGTATGTGTCTGTCTGTGTGACTCTATATGTATGTGTCTGTCTGTGTGACTCTGTATGTGTCTGTCTGTGTGCCTCTGTGTGTGGGTCTGTCTGTCTGTATGCCTCTGTGTGTGTATGTGTCTGTCTGTGTGCCTCTTTGTGTGTCTGTCTGTGTGCCTCTGTGTATGTGTCTGTCTGTGTGACTCTGTATGTATGTGTCTGTCTGTGTGCCTCTGTGTGTGTGTCTGTCTGTGTGCCACTGTGTGTGTGTATCTGTCTGTGTGCCTCTGTGTGTGTCTGTCTGTGTGCCTCTGTGTGTATGTGTCTGTGTGCCTCTGTGTGTGTGTCTGTCTGTGTGCCTCTGTGTGTGTGCCTCTGTGTGTATGTGTCTGTCTGTGTGCCTCTGTGTGTGTCTGTCTGTGTGCCTCTGTGTGTATGTGTCTGTCTGTGTGCCTCTGTGTGTGTCTGTCTGTGTGTCTCTGTGTGTATGTGTCTGTCTGTGTGCCTCTGTGTGTATGTGTCTGTCTGTGTGACTCTGTATGTATGTGTCTGTCTGTGTGCCTCTGTGTGTATGTGTCTGTCTGTGTGCCTCTGTGTGTCTGTCTGTGTGCCTCTGTGTGTATGTGTCTGTCTGTGTGCCTCTGTGTGTGTGTCTGTCTGTGTGCCTCTGTGTGTCTGTCTGTGTAACTCTGTGTGTATGTGTCTGTCTGTGTGACTCTGTATGTGTCTGTCTGTGTGCCTCTGTGTGTGGGTCTGTCTGTCTGTATGCCTCTGTGTGTGTGTGTGTCTGTGTGCCTCTGTGTGTGTCTGTCTGTGTGCCTCTGTATGTGTGTGTCTGTGTGCCTCTGTGTGTGTCTGTCTGTGTGCCTCTGTGTGTGTCTGTCTGTGTGCCTCTGTGTGTATGTGTCTGTCTGTGTGCCTCTGTGTGTGTGTGTCTGTCTGTGTGCCTCTGTGTGTGTGTGTGTCTTTCTGTGTGCTTCTGTGTGTGTGTGTCTGTCTGTGTGCCTCTGTGTGTCTGTCTGTGTGCCTCTGTGTGTGTCTGTCTGTGTGCCTCTGTGTGTATGTGTCTGTCTGTGTGACTCTGTATGTGTCTGTCTGTGTGCCTCTGTGTGTGGGTCTGTCTGTCTGTATGCCTCTGTGTATGTGTGTGTCTGTCTGTGTGCCTCTGTGTGTGTCTGTCTGTGTGCCTCTGTGTTTATGTGTCTGTGTGTCTCTGTGTGTGTCTGTCTGTGTGCCTCTGTGTGTGTCTGTCTGTGTGCCTCTGTGTGTATGTGTCTGTCTGTGTGCCTCTGTGTGTGTGTGTCTGTCTGTATGCCTCTGTGTGTGTGTGTGTCTGTCTGTGTGCCTCTGTGTGTGTGTGTCTGTCTGTGTGCCTCTGTGTGTATGTGTCTGTGTGACTCTGTATGTGTCTGTGTGCCTCTGTGTGTGTGTCTGTCTGTGTGGCTCTGTGTGTGTCTGTCTGTGTGCCTCTGTGTGTATGTGTCTGTCTGTGTGCATCTGTGTGTATGTGTCTGTCTGTGTGACTCTATATGTATGTGTCTATCTGTGTGCCTCTGTGTGTATGTGTCTGTCTGTGTGCCTCTGTGTGTCTGTCTGTGTGCCTCTGTGTGTATGTGTCTGTCTGTGTGCCTCTGTGTGTGTGTCTGTCTGTGTGCCTCTGTGTGTGTCTGTCTGTGTGCCTCTGTGTGTATGTGTCTGTCTGTGTGACTCTGTATGTGTCTGTCTGTGTGCCTTTGTGTGTGGGTCTGTCTGTCTGTATGCCTCTGTGTGTGTATGTGTCTGTCTGTGTGCCTCTTTGTGTGTCTGTCTGTGTGCCTCTGTGTGTGTGCCTCTGTGTGTATGTGTCTGTCTGTGTGCCTCTGAGTGTGTCTGTCTGTGTGTCTCTGTGTGTATGTGTCTGTCTGTGTGCCTCTGTGTGTATGTGTCTGTCTGTGTGACTCTATATGTATGTGTCTGTCTGTGTGCCTCTGTGTGTATGTGTCTGTCTGTGTGCCTCTGTGTGTATGTGTCTGTCTGTGTGCCTCTGTGTGTGTGTCTGTCTGTGTGCCTCTGTGTGTGTCTGTCTGTGTGCCTCTGTGTGTATGTGTCTGTCTGTGTGACTCTGTATGTGTCTGTGTGCCTTTGTGTGTGGGTCTGTCTGTCTGTATGCCTCTGTGTGTGTATGTGTCTGTCTGTGTGCCTCTTTGTGTGTCTGTCTGTGTGCCTCTGTGTATGTGTCTGTCTGTGTGACTCTGTATGTATGTGTCTGTCTGTGTGCCTCTGTGTGTGTGTCTGTCTGTGTGCCTCTGTGTGTGTGTCTGTCTGTGTGCCTCTGTGTGTGTCTGTCTGTGTGCCTCTGTGTGTGTCTGTCTGTGTGCCTCTATGTGTGTGTCTGTCTGTGTGCCTCTGTGTGTATGTGTCTGTCTGTGTGCCTCTGTGTGTATGTGTCTGTCTGTGTGACTCTGTATGTATGTGTCTGTCTCTGTGCCTCTGTGTGTATGTGTCTGTCTTTGTGCCTCTGTGTGTCTGTCTGTGTGCCTCTGTGTGTATGTGTCTGTCTGTGTGCCTCTGTGTGTGTGTCTGTCTGTGTGCCTCTGTGTGTGTCTGTGTGCCTCAGTGTGTATGTGTCTGTCTGTGTGACTCTGTATGTGTCTGTCTGTGTGCCTCTGTGTGTGGGTCTGTCTGTCTGTATGCCTCTGTGTGTGTGTGTCTGTCTGTGTGCCTCTGTGTGTGTCTGTCTGTATGCCTCTGTGTGTGTGTGTCTGTGTGCCTCTGTGTGTGTCTGTCTGTGTGCCTCTGTGTGTGTCTGTCTGTGTGCCTCTGTGTGTATGTGTCTGTCTGTGTGCCTCTGTGTGTGTGTGTCTGTCTGTGTGCCTCTGTGTGTGTGTGTGTCTGTGTGCCTCTGTGTTTGTCTGTCTGTGTGCCTCTGTGTGTATGTGTCTGTCTGTGTGACTCTGTATGTGTCTGTCTGTGTGCCTTTGTGTGTGGGTCTGTCTGTCTGTATGCCTCTGTGTGTGTATGTGTCTGTCTGTGTGCCTCTTTGTGTGTCTGTGTGCCTCTGTGTATGTGTCTGTCTGTGTGACTCTGTATGTATGTGTCTGTCTGTGTGCCTCTGTGTGTGTGTCTGTCTGTGTGCCTCTGTGTGTGTGTGTGTCTGTCTGTGTGCCTCTGTGTGTGTCTGTCTGTGTGCCTCTGTGTGTGTCTGTCTGTGTGCCTCTGTGTGTGTGTCTGTCTGTGTGCCTCTGTGTGTGTCTGTCTGTGTGCCTCTGTGTGTATGTGTCTGTCTGTGTGACTCTGTATGTGTCTGTCTGTGTGCCTTTGTGTGTGGGTCTGTCTGTCTGTATGCCTCTGTGTGTGTATGTGTCTGTCTGTGTGCCTCTTTGTGTGTCTGTCTGTGTGCCTCTGTGTGTGTGCCTCTGTGTGTATGTGTCTGTCTGTGTGCCTCTGAGTGTGTCTGTCTGTGTGTCTCTGTGTGTATGTGTCTGTCTGTGTGCCTCTGTGTGTATGTGTCTGTCTGTGTGACTCTATATGTATGTGTCTGTCTGTGTGCCTCTGTGTGTATGTGTCTGTCTGTGTGCCTCTGTGTGTATGTGTCTGTCTGTGTGCCTCTGTGTGTGTGTCTGTCTGTGTGCCTCTGTGTGTGTCTGTCTGTGTGCCTCTGTGTGTATGTGTCTGTCTGTGTGACTCTGTATGTGTCTGTGTGCCTTTGTGTGTGGGTCTGTCTGTCTGTATGCCTCTGTGTGTGTATGTGTCTGTCTGTGTGCCTCTTTGTGTGTCTGTCTGTGTGCCTCTGTGTATGTGTCTGTCTGTGTGACTCTGTATGTATGTGTCTGTCTGTGTGCCTCTGTGTGTGTGTCTGTCTGTGTGCCTCTGTGTGTGTGTCTGTCTGTGTGCCTCTGTGTGTGTCTGTCTGTGTGCCTCTGTGTGTGTCTGTCTGTGTGCCTCTATGTGTGTGTCTGTCTGTGTGCCTCTGTGTGTATGTGTCTGTCTGTGTGCCTCTGTGTGTATGTGTCTGTCTGTGTGACTCTGTATGTATGTGTCTGTCTCTGTGCCTCTGTGTGTATGTGTCTGTCTTTGTGCCTCTGTGTGTCTGTCTGTGTGCCTCTGTGTGTATGTGTCTGTCTGTGTGCCTCTGTGTGTGTGTCTGTCTGTGTGCCTCTGTGTGTGTCTGTGTGCCTCAGTGTGTATGTGTCTGTCTGTGTGACTCTGTATGTGTCTGTCTGTGTGCCTCTGTGTGTGGGTCTGTCTGTCTGTATGCCTCTGTGTGTGTGTGTCTGTCTGTGTGCCTCTGTGTGTGTCTGTCTGTATGCCTCTGTGTGTGTGTGTCTGTGTGCCTCTGTGTGTGTCTGTCTGTGTGCCTCTGTGTGTGTCTGTCTGTGTGCCTCTGTGTGTATGTGTCTGTCTGTGTGCCTCTGTGTGTGTGTGTCTGTCTGTGTGCCTCTGTGTGTGTGTGTGTCTGTGTGCCTCTGTGTTTGTCTGTCTGTGTGCCTCTGTGTGTATGTGTCTGTCTGTGTGACTCTGTATGTGTCTGTCTGTGTGCCTTTGTGTGTGGGTCTGTCTGTCTGTATGCCTCTGTGTGTGTATGTGTCTGTCTGTGTGCCTCTTTGTGTGTCTGTGTGCCTCTGTGTATGTGTCTGTCTGTGTGACTCTGTATGTATGTGTCTGTCTGTGTGCCTCTGTGTGTGTGTCTGTCTGTGTGCCTCTGTGTGTGTGTGTGTCTGTCTGTGTGCCTCTGTGTGTGTCTGTCTGTGTGCCTCTGTGTGTGTCTGTCTGTGTGCCTCTGTGTGTGTGTCTGTCTGTGTGCCTCTGTGTGTATGTGTCTGTCTGTGTGCCTCTGTGTGTGTGTGTCTGTCTGTGTGCCTCTGTGTGTGTGTGTGTCTGTCTTTGTGCCTCTGTGTGTGTGCCTCTGTGTGTATGTGTCTGTCTGTGTGCCTCTGTGTGTGTCTGTCTGTGTGCCTCTGTGTGTATGTGTCTGTCTGTGTGCCTCTGTGTGTGTCTGTCTGTGTGTCTCTGTGTGTATGTGTCTGTCTGTGTGCCTCTGTGTGTATGTGTCTGTGTGTGTGACTCTGTATGTATGTGTCTGTCTGTGTGCCTCTGTGTGTATGTGTCTGTCTGTGTGCCTCTGTGTATCTGTCTGTGTGCCTCTGTGTATATGTGTCTGTCTGTGTGCCTCTGTGTGTGTGTCTGTCTGTGTGCCTCTGTGTGTGTCTGTCTGTGTAACTCTGTGTGTATGTGTCTGTCTGTGTGACTCTGTATGTGTCTGTCTGTGTGCCTCTGTGTGTGGGTCTGTCTGTCTGTATGCCTCTGTGTGTGTGTGTGTGTCTGTGTGCCTCTGTGTGTGTCTGTCTGTGTGCGTCTGTCTGTGTGCCTCTGTATGTGTGTGTCTGTGTGCCTCTGTGTGTGTCTGTCTGTGTGCCTCTGTGTGTGTCTGTCTGTGTGCCTCTGTGTGTATGTGCCTGTCTGTGTGCCTCTGTGTGTGTGTGTGTCTTTCTGTGTGCCTCTGTGTGTGTGTGTCTGTCTGTGTGCCTTTGTGTGTATGTGTCTGTCTGTGTGCCTCTGTGTGTCTGTCTGTGTGCCTCTGTGTGTGTCTGTCTGTGTGCCTCTGTGTGTATGTGTCTGTCTGTGTGACTCTGTATGTGTCTGTCTGTGTGCCTCTGTGTGTGGGTCTGTCTGTCTGTATGCCTCTGTGTATGTCTGTGTCTGTCTGTGTGCCTCTGTGTGTGTCTGTCTGTGTGCCTCTGTGTGTGTGTGTCTATGTGTCTCTGTGTGTGTCTGTCTGAGTGCCTCTGTGTGTGTCTGTCTGTGTGCCTCTGTGTGTATGTGTCTGTCTGTGTGCCTCTGTGTGTGTGTGTCTGTCTGTATGCCTCTGTGTGTGTGTGTGTCTGTCTGTGTGCCTCTGTGTGTGTGTGTCTGTCTGTGTGCCTCTGTGTGTATGTGTCTGTCTGTGTGACTCTGTATGTGTCTGTGTGCCTCTGTGTGTGTGTCTGTCTGTGTGGCTCTGTGTGTGTCTGTCTGTGTGCCTCTGTGTGTATGTGTCTGTCTGTGTGCATCTGTGTGTATGTGTCTGTCTGTGTGACTCTATATGTATGTGTCTGTCTGTGTGCCTCTGTGTGTATGTGTCTGTCTGTGTGCCTCTGTGTGTCTGTCTGTGTGCCTCTGTGTATGTGTCTGTCTGTGTGCCTCTGTGTGTGTGTCTGTCTGTGTGCCTCTGTGTGTGTCTGTCTGTGTGCCTCTGTGTGTATGTGTCTGTCTGTGTGACTCTGTATGTGTCTGTCTGTGTGCCTTTGTGTGTGGGTCTGTCTGTCTGTATGCCTCTGTGTGTGTATGTGTCTGTCTGTGTGCCTCTTTGTGTGTCTGTCTGTGTGCCTCTGTGTGTGTGCCTCTGTGTGTATGTGTCTGTCTGTGTGCCTCTGTGTGTGTCTGTCTGTGTGTCTCTGTGTGTATGTGTCTGTCTGTGTGCCTCTGTGTGTATGTGTCTGTCTGTGTGACTCTATATGTATGTGTCTGTCTGTGTGCCTCTGTGTGTATGTGTCTGTCTGTGTGCCTCTGTGTGTCTGTCTGTGTGCCTCTGTGTGTATGTGTCTGTCTGTGGGCCTCTGTGTGTATGTGTCTGTCTGTGTGACTCTGTATGTGTCTGTCTGTGTGCATTTGTGTGTGGGTCTGTCTGTCTGTATGCCTCTGTGTGTGTATGTGTCTGTCTGTGTGCCTCTTTGTGTGTCTGTCTGTGTGCCTCTGTGTATGTGTCTGTCTGTGTGACTCTGTATGTATGTGTCTGTCTGTGTGCCTCTGTGTGTGTCTGTCTGTGTGCCTCTGTGTGTGTGTGTGTCTGTCTGTGTGCCTCTGTGTGTGTCTGTCTGTGTGCCTCTGTGTGTGTCTGTCTGTGTGCCTCTGTGTGTGTGTCTGTCTGTGTGCCTCTGTGTGTATGTGTCTGTCTGTGTGCCTCTGTGTGTATGTGTCTGTCTGTGTGACTCTGTATGTATGTGTCTGTCTCTGTGCCTCTGTGTGTATGTGTCTGTCTTTGTGCCTCTGTGTGTCTGTCTGTGTGCCTCTGTGTGTATGTGTCTGTCTGTGTGCCTCTGTGTGTGTGTCTGTCTGTATGCCTCTGTGTGTGTCTGTGTGCCTCTGTGTGTATGTGTCTGTCTGTGTGACTCTGTATGTGTCTGTCTGTGTGCCTCTGTGTGTGGGTCTGTCTGTCTGTATGCCTCTGTGTGTGTGTGTGTGTCTGTCTGTGTGCCTCTGTGTGTGTCTGTCTGTGTGCCTCTGTGTGTGTGTGTCTGTGTGCTTCTGTGTGTGTCTGTCTGTGTGCCTCTGTGTGTGTCTGTCTGTGTGCCTCTGTGTGTATGTGTCTGTCTGTGTGCCTCTGTGTGTGTGTGTCTGTCTGTGTGCCTCTGTGTGTGTGTGTGTCTGTCTGTGTGCCTCTGTGTGTGTGTGTCTGTCTGTGTGCCTCTGTGTGTATGTGTCTGTCTGTGTGACTCTGTATGTGTCTGTGTGCCTCTGTGTGTGTGTGTGTCTGTGTGCCTCTGTGTGTGTATGTCTGTGTGCCTCTGTGTGTATGTTTCTGTCTGTGTGCCTCTGTGTGTGTGTCTGTCTGTGTGCCTCTGTGTGTGTGCATCTGTGTGTATGTGTCTGTCTGTGTGCCTCTGTGTGTGTCTGTCTGTGTGTCTCTGTGTGTATGTGTCTGTCTGTGTACCTCTGTGTGTATGTGTCTGTCTGTGTGACTCTGTATGTATGTGTCTGTCTTTGTGCCTCTGTGTGTATGTGTCTGTCTGTGTGCCTCTGTGTGTGTCTGTCTGTGTGCCTCTGTGTGTGTCTGTCTGTGTGCCTCTGTGTGTATGTGTCTGTCTGTGTGCCTCTGTGTGTGGGTCTGTGTGCCTCTGTGTGTATGTGTCTGTCTGTGTGCCTCTGTGTGTGTGTCTGTCTGTGTGCCTCTGTGTGTGTCTGTCTGTGTGCCTCTGTGTGTATGTGTCTGTCTGTATGACTCTGTATGTGTCTGTCTGTGTGCCTTTGTGTGTGGGTCTGTCTGTCTGTATGCCTCTGTGTGTGTATGTGTCTGTCTGTGTGCCTCTTTGTGTGTCTGTCTGTGTGCCTCTGTGTATGTGTCTGTCTGTGTGACTCTGTATGTATGTGTCTGTCTGTGTGCCTCTGTGTGTGTGTCTGTCTGTGTGCCTCTGTGTGTGTGTGTGTCTGTCTGTGTGCCTCTGTGTGTGTCTGTCTGTGTGCCTCTGTGTGTGTCTGTCTGTGTGCCTCTCTGTGTGTGTCTGTCTGTGTGCCTCTGTGTGTATGTGTCTGTCTGTGTGCCTCTGTGTGTATGTGTCTGTCTGTGTGACTCTGTATGTATGTGTCTGTCTCTGTGCCTCTGTGTGTATGTGTCTGTCTTTGTGCCTCTGTGTGTCTGTCTGTGTGCCTCCGTGTGTATGTGTCTGTCTGTGTGCCTCTGTGTGTGTGTCTGTCTGTGTGCCTCTGTGTGTGTCTGTGTGCCTCTGTGTGTATGTGTCTGTCTGTGTCACTCTGTATGTGTCTGTCTGTGTGCCTCTGTGTGTGGGTCTGTCTGTCTGTATGCCTCTGTGTGTGTGTGTGTCTGTCTGTGTGCCTCTGCGTGTGTCTGTCTGTGTGCCTCTGTGTGTGTGTGTCTGTGTGCCTCTGTGTGTGTCTGTCTGTGTGCCTCTGTGTGTGTCTGTCTGTGTGCCTCTGTGTGTATGTGTCTGTCTGTGTGCCTCTGTGTGTGTGTGTCTGTCTGTGTGCCTCTGTGTGTGTGTGTGTCTGTGTGCCTCTGTGTGTGTCTGTCTGTGTGCCTCTGTGTGTATATGTCTGTCTGTGTGACTCTGTATGTGTCTGTCTGTGTGTCTTTGTGTGTGGGTCTGTCTGTCTGTATGCCTCTGTGTGTGTATGTGTCTGTCTGTGTGCCTCTTTGTGTGTCTGTCTGTGTGC
The DNA here is from genome assembly GCF_046119375.1 of Phyllobates terribilis. NCBI lineage: Eukaryota > Metazoa > Chordata > Amphibia > Anura > Dendrobatidae > Phyllobates > Phyllobates terribilis. Next base: position 358,599,792 of record NW_027362767.1, read on the forward strand.
CTCTGTGTATGTGTCTGTCTGTGTGACTCTGTATGTATGTGTCTGTCTGTGTGCCTCTGTGTGTGTGTCTGTCTGTGTGCCTCTGTGTGTGTGTGTGTCTGTCTGTGTGCCTCTGTGTGTGTCTGTCTGTGTGCCTCTGTGTGTGTCTGTCTGTGTGCCTCTGTGTGTGTGTCTGTCTGTGTGCCTCTGTGTGTATGTGTCTGTCTGTGTGCCTCTGTGTGTGTGTGTCTGTCTGTGTGCCTCTGTGTGTGTGTGTGTCTGTCTTTGTGCCTCTGTGTGTGTGTGCCTCTGTGTGTATGTGTCTGTCTGTGTGACTCTGTATGTGTCTGTGTGCCTCTGTGTGTGTGTGTGTCTGTGTGCCTCTGTGTGTGTCTGTCTGTGTGCCTCTGTGTGTATGTGTCTGTCTGTGTGCCTCTGTGTGTGTGTCTGTCTGTGTGCCTCTGTGTGTGTGCATCTGTGTGTATGTGTCTGTCTGTGTGCCTCTGTGTGTGTCTGTCTGTGTGTCTCTGTGTGTATGTGTCTGTCTGTGTACCTCTGTGTGTATGTGTCTGTCTGTGTGACTCTGTATGTATGTGTTTGTCTTTGTGCCTCTGTGTGTATGTGTCTGTCTGTGTGCCTCTGTGTGTGTGTCTGTCTGTGTGCCTCTGTGTGTGTCTGTCTGTTTCTCTGTGTGTATGTGTCTGTCTGTGTGCCTCTGTGTGTGGGTCTGTCTGTCTGTATGCCTCTGTGTGTGTATGTGTCTGTCTGTGTGCCTCTTTGTGTGTCTGTCTGTGTGCCTCTGTGTATGTGTCTGTCTGTGTGACTCTGTATGTATGTGTCTGTCTGTGTGCCTCTGTGTGTGTGTCTGTCTGTGTGCCACTGTGTGTGTGTCTGTCTGTGTGCCTCTGTGTGTGTCTGTCTGTGTATGTGTCTGTGTGCCTCTGTGTGTGTGTCTGTCTGTGTGCCTCTGTGTGTGTGCCTCTGTGTGTATGTGTCTGTCTGTGTGCCTCTGTGTGTGTCTGTCTGTGTGCCTCTGTGTGTATGTGTCTGTCTGTGTGCCTCTGTGTGTGTCTGTCTGTGTGTCTCTGTGTGTATGTGTCTGTCTGTGTGTATGTGTCTGTCTGTGTGACTCTGTATGTATGTGTCTGTCTGTGTGCCTCTGTGTGTATGTGTCTGTCTGTGTGCCTCTGTGTGTCTGTCTGTGTGCCTCTGTGTGTATGTGTCTGTCTGTGTGCCTCTGTGTGTGTGTCTGTCTGTGTGCCTCTGTGTGTGTCTGTCTGTGTAAGTCTGTGTGTATGTGTCTGTCTGTGTGACTCTGTATGTGTCTGTCTGTGTGCCTCTGTGTGTGGGTCTGTCTGTCTGTATGCCTCTGTGTGTGTGTGTGTCTGTGTGCCTCTGTGTGTGTCTGTCTGTGTGCCTCTGTATGTGTGTGTCTGTGTGCCTCTGTGTGTGTCTATCTGTGTGCCTCTGTGTGTGTCTGTCTGTATGCCTCTGTGTGTATGTGTCTGTCTGTGTGCCTCTGTGTGTGTGTCTGTCTGTGTGCCTCTGTGTGTGTGTGTCTGTCTGTGTGCCTCTGTGTGTGTCTGTCTGTGTGCCTCTGTGTGTATGTGTCTGTCTGTGTGACTCTGTATGTGTCTGTGTGCCTCTGTGTGTGTGTCTGTCTGTGTGCCTCTGTGTGTGTCTGTCTGTGTGCCTCTGTGTGTATGTGTCTGTCTGTGTGCCTCTGTTTGTGTGTCTGTCTGTGTGCCTCTGTGTGTGTGCCTCTGTGTGTATGTGTCTGTCTGTGTGCCTCTGTGTGTGTCTGTCTGTGTGTCTCTGTGTGTATGTGTCTGTCTGTGTGCCTCTGTGTGTATGTGTCTGTCTGTGTGACTCTGTATGTATGTGTCTGTCTGTGTGCCTCTGTGTGTATGTGTCTGTCTGTGTGCCTCTGTGTGTCTGTCTGTGTGCCTCTGTGTGTATGTGTCTGTCTGTGTGCCTCTGTGTGTGTGTCTGTCTGTGTGCCTCTGTGTGTGTCTGTCTGTGTGCCTCTGTGTGTATGTGTCTGTCTGTGTGACTCTGTATGTGTCTGTCTGTGTGCCTCTGTGTGTGGGTCTGTCTGTCTGTATGCCTCTGTGTGTGTGTGTCTGTCTGTGTGCCTCTGTGTGTGTCCGTCTGTGTGCCTCTGTGTGTGTGTGCCTGTGTGCCTCTGTGTGTGTCTGTCTGTGTGCCTCTGTGTGTCTGTCTGTGTGCCTCTGTGTGTATGTGTCTGTCTGTGTGCCTCTGTGTGTGTGTCTGTCTGTGTGCCTCTGTGTGTGTGTGTCTGTCTGTGTGCCTCTGTGTGTGTCTGTCTGTGTGCCTCTGTGTGTGTCTGTCTGTGTGCCTCTGTGTGTATGTGTCTGTCTGTGTGCCTCTGTGTGTGTGTGTCTGTCTGTGTGCCTCTGTGTGTGTGTGTCTGTCTGTGTGCCTCTGTGTGTATGTGTCTGTCTGTGTGACTCTGTATGTTTCTGTGTGCCTCTGTGTGTGTGTCTGTCTGTGTGCCTCTGTGTGTGTCTGTCTGTGTGCCTCTGTGTGTATGTGTCTGTCTGTGTGCCTCTGTGTGTGTGTCTGTCTGTGTGCCTCTGTGTGTGTGCCTCTCTGTGTATGTGTCTGTCTGTGTGCCTCTGTGTGTGTCTGTCTGTGTGTCTCTGTGTGTATGTGTCTGTCTGTGTGCCTCTGTGTGTGTCTGTCTGTGTGTCTCTGTGTGTATGTGTCTGTCTGTGTGCCTCTGTGTGTATGTGTCTGTCTGTGTGACGCTGTATGTATGTGTCTGTCTGTGTGCCTCTGTGTGTATGTGTCTGTCTGTGTGCCTCTGTGTGTCTGTCTGTGTGCCTCTGTGTGTATGTGTCTGTCTGTGTGCCTCTGTGTGTGTGTCTGTCTGTGTGCCTCTGTGTGTGTCTGTCTGTGTGCCTCTGTGTGTATGTGTCTGTCTGTGTGACTCTGTATGTGTGTGTCTGTCTGTGTGCCTCTGTGTGTGTGTGTCTGTGTGCCTCTGTGTGTATGTGTCTGTCTGTGTGACTCTGTATGTGTCTGTCTGTGTGCCTCTGTGTGTGGGTCTGTCTGTCTGTATGCCTCTGTGTGTGTGTGTCTGTCTGTGTGCCTCTGTGTGTGTCCGTCTGTGTGCCTCTGTGTGTGTGTGCCTGTGTGCCTCTGTTTGTGTCTGTCTGTGTGCCTCTGTGTGTCTGTCTGTGTGCCTCTGTGTGTATGTGTCTGTCTGTGTGCCTCTGTGTGTGTGTCTGTCTGTGTGCCTCTGTGTGTGTGTGTCTGTCTGTGTGCCTCTGTGTGTGTCTGTCTGTGTGCCTCTGTGTGTGTCTGTCTGTGTGCCTCTGTGTGTATGTGTCTGTCTGTGTGCCTCTGTGTGTGTGTGTCTGTCTGTGTGCCTCTGTGTGTGTGTGTCTGTCTGTGTGCCTCTGTGTGTGTGTGTCTGTCTGTGTGCCTCTGTGTGTATGTGTCTGTCTGTGTGACTCTGTATGTTTCTGTGTGCCTCTGTGTGTGTGTCTGTCTGTGTGCCTCTGTGTGTGTCTGTCTGTGTGCCTCTGTGTGTATGTGTCTGTCTGTGTGCCTCTGTGTGTGTGTCTGTCTGTGTGCCTCTGTGTGTGTGCCTCTCTGTGTATGTGTCTGTCTGTGTGCCTCTGTGTGTGTCTGTCTGTGTGTCTCTGTGTGTATGTGTCTGTGTGCCTCTGTGTGTGTCTGTCTGTGTGTCTCTGTGTGTATGTGTCTGTCTGTGTGCCTCTGTGTGTATGTGTCTGTCTGTGTGACGCTGTATGTATGTGTCTGTCTGTGTGCCTCTGTGTGTATGTGTCTGTCTGTGTGCCTCTGTGTGTCTGTCTGTGTGCCTCTGTGTGTATGTGTCTGTCTGTGTGCCTCTGTGTGTGTGTCTGTCTGTGTGCCTCTGTGTGTGTCTGTCTGTGTGCCTCTGTGTGTATGTGTCTGTCTGTGTGACTCTGTATGTGTGTGTCTGTCTGTGTGCCTCTGTGTGTGTGTGTCTGTCTGTGTGCCTCTGTGTGTGTGTGTCTGTCTGTGTGCCTCTGTGTGTATGTGTCTGTCTGTGTGACTCTGTATGTTTCTGTGTGCCTCTGTGTGTGTGTCTGTCTGTGTACCTCTGTGTGTGTCTGTCTGTGTGCCTCTGTGTGTATGTGTCTGTCTGTGTGCCTCTGTGTGTGTCTGTCTGTGTGCCTCTGTGTGTGTGATTCTCTGTGTATGTGTCTGTCTGTGTGCCTCTGTGTGTGTCTGTCTGTGTGTCTCTGTGTGTATGTGTCTGTCTGTGTGCCTCTGTGTGTGTCTGTATGTGTGTCTCTGTGTGTATGTGTCTGTTTGTGTGCCTCTGTGTGTATGTGTCTGTCTGTGTGACGCTGTATGTATGTGTCTGTCTGTGTGCCTCTGTGTGTATGTGTCTCTGTGTGTATGTGTCTGTCTGTGTGCCTCTGTGTGTATGTGTCTGTCTATGACGCTGTATGTATGTGTCTGTCTGTGTGCCTCTGTGTGTATGTGTCTGTCTGTGTGCCTCTGTGTGTCTGTCTGTGTGCCTCTGTGTGTATGTGTCTGTCTGTGTGCCTCTGTGTGTGTGTCTGTCTGTGTGCCTCTGTGTGTGTCTGTCTGTGTGCCTCTGTGTGTATGTGTCTGTCTGTGTGACTCTGTATGTGTCTGTCTGTGTGCCTCTGTGTGTGGGTCTGTCTGTCTGTATGCCTCTGTGTGTGTGTGTCTGTCTGTGTGCCTCTGTGTGTGTCTGTCTGTGTGCCTCTGTGTGTGTGTGTCTGTGTGCCTCTGTGTGTGTCTGTCTGTGTGCCTCTGTGTGTCTGTCTGTGTGCCTCTGTGTGTATGTGTCTGTCTGTGTGCCTCTGTGTGTGTGTGTCTGTCTGTGTGCCTCTGTGTGTGTGTGTGTCTGTCTGTGTGACTCTGTGTGTGTGTGTGTCTGTCTTTGTGCCTCTGTGTGTATGTGTCTGTCTGTGTGACTCTGTATGTGTCTGTGTGCCTCTGTGTGTGTGTCTGTCTGTGTGCCTCTGTGTGTGTCTGTCTGTGTGCCTCTGTGTGTATGTGTCTGTCTGTGTGCCTCTGTGTGTGTGTCTGTCTGTGTGCCTCTGTGTGTATGTGTCTGTCTGTGTGCTTCTGTGTGTGTCTGTCTGTGTGTCTCTGTGTGTATGTGTCTGTCTGTGTGCCTCTGTGTGTATGTGTCTGTCTGTGTGACTCTGTATGTATGTGTCTGTCTGTGTGTCTCTGTGTGTATGTGTCTGTCTGTGTGCCTCTGTGTGTCTGTCTGTGTGCCTCTGTGTGTTTGTGTCTGTCTGTGTGCCTCTGTGTGTCTGTCTGTGTGCCTCTGTGTGTGTGTGTGTCTGTCTGTGTGCCTCTGTGTGTGTGTGTCTGTCTGTGTGCCTCTGTGTGTATGTGTCTGTCTGTGTGACTCTGTATGTGTCTGTGTGCCTCTGTGTGTGTCTGTCTGTGTGCCTCTGTGTGTGTCTGTCTGTGTGCCTCTGTGTGTATGTGTCTGTCTGTGTGCCTCTGTTTGTGTGTCTGTCTGTGTGCCTCTGTGTGTGTGCCTCTGTGTGTATGTGTCTGTCTGTGTGCCTCTGTGTGTGTCTGTCTGTGTGTCTCTGTGTGTATGTGTCTGTCTGTGTGCCTCTGTGTGTATGTGTCTGTCTGTGTGACTCTGTATGTATGTGTCTGTCTGTGTGCCTCTGTGTGTATGTGTCTGTCTGTGTGCCTCTGTGTGTCTGTCTGTGTGCCTCTGTGTGTATGTGTCTGTCTGTGTGCCTCTGTGTGTGTGTCTGTCTGTGTGCCTCTGTGTGTGTCTGTCTGTGTGCCTCTGTGTGTATGTGTCTGTCTGTGTGACTCTGTATGTGTCTGTCTGTGTGCCTCTGTGTGTGGGTCTGTCTGTCTGTATGCCTCTGTGTGTGTGTGTCTGTCTGTGTGCCTCTGTGTGTGTCCGTCTGTGTGCCTCTGTGTGTGTGTGCCTGTGTGCCTCTGTGTGTGTCTGTCTGTGTGCCTCTGTGTGTCTGTCTGTGTGCCTCTGTGTGTATGTGTCTGTCTGTGTGCCTCTGTGTGTGTGTCTGTCTGTGTGCCTCTGTGTGTGTGTCTGTCTGTGTGCCTCTGTGTGTGTCTGTCTGTGTGCCTCTGTGTGTATGTGTCTGTCTGTGTGCCTCTGTGTGTGTGTCTGTCTGTGTGCCTCTGTGTGTATGTGTCTGTCTGTGTGCTTCTGTGTGTGTCTGTCTGTGTGTCTCTGTGTGTATGTGTCTGTCTGTGTGCCTCTGTGTGTATGTGTCTGTCTGTGTGACTCTGTATGTTTGTGTCTGTCTGTGTGTCTCTGTGTGTATGTGTCTGTCTGTGTGCCTCTGTGTGTCTGTCTGTGTGCCTCTGTGTGTTTGTGTCTGTCTGTGTGCCTCTGTATGTGTGTCTGTCTGTGTGCCTCTGTGTGTGTCTGTCTGTGTGCCTCTGTGTGTATGTGTCTGTCTGTGTGACTCTGTATGTGTCTGTCTGTGTGCCTCTGTGTGTGGGTCTCTCTGTCTGTATGCCTCTGTGTGTGTGTGTCTGTCTGTGTGCCTCTGTGTGTGTCCGTCTGTGTGCCTCTGTGTGTGTGTGCCTGTGTGCCTCTGTGTGTGTCTGTCTGTGTGCCTCTGTGTGTCTGTCTGTGTGCCTCTGTGTGTATGTGTCTGTCTGTGTGCCTCTGTGTGTGTGTCTGTCTGTGTGCCTCTGTGTGTGTGTGTGTCTGTCTGTGTGCCTCTGTGTGTGTCTGTCTGTGTGCCTCTGTGTGTGTCTGTCTGTGTGCCTCTGTGTGTATGTGTCTGTCTGTGTGCCTCTGTGTGTGTGTGTCTGTCTGTGTGCCTCTGTGTGTGTGTCTGTCTGTGTGCCTCTGTGTGTGTGTGTCTGTCTGTGTGCCTCTGTGTGTATGTGTCTGTCTGTGTGACTCTGTATGTTTCTGTGTGCCTCTGTGTGTGTGTCTGTCTGTGTGCCTCTGTGTGTGTCTGTCAGTGTGCCTCTGTGTGTATGTGTCTGTCTGTGTGCCTCTGTGTGTGTGTCTGTCTGTGTGCCTCTGTGTGTGTGCCTCTCTGTGTATGTGTCTGTCTGTGTGCCTCTGTGTGTGTCTGTCTGTGTGTCTCTGTGTGTATGTGTCTGTGTGCCTCTGTGTGTGTCTGTCTGTGTGTCTCTGTGTGTATGTGTCTGTCTGTGTGCCTCTGTGTGTATGTGTCTGTCTGTGTGACGCTGTATGTATGTGTCTGTCTGTGTGCCTCTATGTGTCTGTCTGTGTGCCTCTGTGTGTCTGTCTGTGTGCCTCTGTGTGTATGTGTCTGTCTGTGTGCCTCTGTGTGTGTGTCTGTCTGTGTGCCTCTGTGTGTGTCTGTCTGTGTGCCTCTGTGTGTATGTGTCTGTCTGTGTGACTCTGTATGTGTGTGTCTGTCTGTGTGCCTCTGTGTGTGTGTGTCTGTCTGTGTGCCTCTGTGTGTGTGTGTCTGTCTGTGTGCCTCTGTGTGTATGTGTCTGTCTGTGTGACTCTGTATGTTTCTGTGTGCCTCTGTGTGTGTGTCTGTCTGTGTACCTCTGTGTGTGTCTGTCTGTGTGCCTCTGTGTGTATGTGTCTGTCTGTGTGCCTCTGTGTGTGTCTGTCTGTGTGCCTCTGTGTGTGTGATTCTCTGTGTATGTGTCTGTCTGTGTGCCTCTGTGTGTGTCTGTCTGTGTGTCTCTGTGTGTATGTGTCTGTCTGTGTGCCTCTGTGTGTGTCTGTATGTGTGTCTCTGTGTGTATGTGTCTGTTTGTGTGCCTCTGTGTGTATGTGTCTGTCTGTGTGACGCTGTATGTATGTGTCTGTCTGTGTGCCTCTGTGTGTATGTGTCTCTGTGTGTATGTGTCTGTCTGTGTGCCTCTGTGTGTATGTGTCTGTCTATGACGCTGTATGTATGTGTCTGTCTGTGTGCCTCTGTGTGTATGTGTCTGTCTGTGTGCCTCTGTGTGTCTGTCTGTGTGCCTCTGTGTGTATGTGTCTGTCTGTGTGCCTCTGTGTGTGTGTCTGTCTGTGTGCCTCTGTGTGTGTCTGTCTGTGTGCCTCTGTGTGTATGTGTCTGTCTGTGTGACTCTGTATGTGTCTGTCTGTGTGCCTCTGTGTGTGGGTCTGTCTGTCTGTATGCCTCTGTGTGTGTGTGTCTGTCTGTGTGCCTCTGTGTGTGTCTGTCTGTGTGCCTCTGTGTGTGTGTGTCTGTGTGCCTCTGTGTGTGTCTGTCTGTGTGCCTCTGTGTGTCTGTCTGTGTGCCTCTGTGTGTATGTGTCTGTCTGTGTGCCTCTGTGTGTGTGTGTCTGTCTGTGTGCCTCTGTGTGTGTGTGTGTCTGTCTGTGTGACTCTGTGTGTGTGTGTGTCTGTCTTTGTGCCTCTGTGTGTATGTGTCTGTCTGTGTGACTCTGTATGTGTCTGTGTGCCTCTGTGTGTGTGTCTGTCTGTGTGCCTCTGTGTGTGTCTGTCTGTGTGCCTCTGTGTGTATGTGTCTGTCTGTGTGCCTCTGTGTGTGTGTCTGTCTGTGTGCCTCTGTGTGTATGTGTCTGTCTGTGTGCTTCTGTGTGTGTCTGTCTGTGTGTCTCTGTGTGTATGTGTCTGTCTGTGTGCCTCTGTGTGTATGTGTCTGTCTGTGTGACTCTGTATGTATGTGTCTGTCTGTGTGTCTCTGTGTGTATGTGTCTGTCTGTGTGCCTCTGTGTGTCTGTCTGTGTGCCTCTGTGTGTTTGTGTCTGTCTGTGTGCCTCTGTGTGTCTGTCTGTGTGCCTCTGTGTGTGTGTGTGTCTGTCTGTGTGCCTCTGTGTGTGTGTGTCTGTCTGTGTGCCTCTGTGTGTATGTGTCTGTCTGTGTGACTCTGTATGTGTCTGTGTGCCTCTGTGTGTGTCTGTCTGTGTGCCTCTGTGTGTGTCTGTCTGTGTGCCTCTGTGTGTATGTGTCTGTCTGTGTGCCTCTGTTTGTGTGTCTGTCTGTGTGCCTCTGTGTGTGTGCCTCTGTGTGTATGTGTCTGTCTGTGTGCCTCTGTGTGTGTCTGTCTGTGTGTCTCTGTGTGTATGTGTCTGTCTGTGTGCCTCTGTGTGTATGTGTCTGTCTGTGTGACTCTGTATGTATGTGTCTGTCTGTGTGCCTCTGTGTGTATGTGTCTGTCTGTGTGCCTCTGTGTGTCTGTCTGTGTGCCTCTGTGTGTATGTGTCTGTCTGTGTGCCTCTGTGTGTGTGTCTGTCTGTGTGCCTCTGTGTGTGTCTGTCTGTGTGCCTCTGTGTGTATGTGTCTGTCTGTGTGACTCTGTATGTGTCTGTCTGTGTGCCTCTGTGTGTGGGTCTGTCTGTCTGTATGCCTCTGTGTGTGTGTGTCTGTCTGTGTGCCTCTGTGTGTGTCCGTCTGTGTGCCTCTGTGTGTGTGTGCCTGTGTGCCTCTGTGTGTGTCTGTCTGTGTGCCTCTGTGTGTCTGTCTGTGTGCCTCTGTGTGTATGTGTCTGTCTGTGTGCCTCTGTGTGTGTGTCTGTCTGTGTGCCTCTGTGTGTGTGTCTGTCTGTGTGCCTCTGTGTGTGTCTGTCTGTGTGCCTCTGTGTGTATGTGTCTGTCTGTGTGCCTCTGTGTGTGTGTCTGTCTGTGTGCCTCTGTGTGTATGTGTCTGTCTGTGTGCTTCTGTGTGTGTCTGTCTGTGTGTCTCTGTGTGTATGTGTCTGTCTGTGTGCCTCTGTGTGTATGTGTCTGTCTGTGTGACTCTGTATGTTTGTGTCTGTCTGTGTGTCTCTGTGTGTATGTGTCTGTCTGTGTGCCTCTGTGTGTCTGTCTGTGTGCCTCTGTGTGTTTGTGTCTGTCTGTGTGCCTCTGTATGTGTGTCTGTCTGTGTGCCTCTGTGTGTGTCTGTCTGTGTGCCTCTGTGTGTATGTGTCTGTCTGTGTGACTCTGTATGTGTCTGTCTGTGTGCCTCTGTGTGTGGGTCTCTCTGTCTGTATGCCTCTGTGTGTGTGTGTCTGTCTGTGTGCCTCTGTGTGTGTCCGTCTGTGTGCCTCTGTGTGTGTGTGCCTGTGTGCCTCTGTGTGTGTCTGTTTGTGTGCCTCTGTGTGTCTGTCTGTGTGCCTCTGTGTGTATGTGTCTGTCTGTGTGCCTCTGTGTGTGTGTCTGTCTGTGTGCCTCTGTGTGTGTGTGTGTCTGTCTGTGTGCCTCTGTGTGTGTCTGTCTGTGTGCCTCTGTGTGTGTCTGTCTGTGTGCCTCTGTGTGTATGTGTCTGTCTGTGTGCCTCTGTGTGTGTGTGTCTGTCTGTGTGCCTCTGTGTGTGTGTCTGTCTGTGTGCCTCTGTGTGTGTGTGTCTGTCTGTGTGCCTCTGTGTGTATGTGTCTGTCTGTGTGACTCTGTATGTTTCTGTGTGCCTCTGTGTGTGTGTCTGTCTGTGTGCCTCTGTGTGTGTCTGTCAGTGTGCCTCTGTGTGTATGTGTCTGTCTGTGTGCCTCTGTGTGTGTGTCTGTTTGTGTGCCTCTGTGTGTGTGCCTCTGTGTGTATGTGTCTGTCTGTGTGCCTCTGTGTGTGTCTGTCTGTGTGTCTCTGTGTGTATGTGTCTGTCTGTGTGCCTCTGTGTGTGTCTGTCTGTGTGTCTCTGTGTGTATGTGTCTGTCTGTGTGCCTCTGTGTGTATGTGTCTGTCTGTGTGACGCTGTATGTATGTGTCTGTCTGTGTGCCTCTGTGTGTATGTGTCTGTCTGTGTGCCTCTGTGTGTCTGTCTGTGTGCCTCTGTGTGTATGTGTCTGTCTGTGTTCCTCTGTGTGTGTGTCTGTCTGTGTGCCTCTGTGTGTCTGTCTGTGTGCCTCTGTGTGTATGTGTCTGTCTGTGTGACTCTGTATGTGTCTGTCTGTGTGCCTCTGTGTGTGGGTCTGTCTGTCTGTATGCCTCTGTGTGTGTGTGTCTGTCTGTGTGCCTCTGTGTGTGTCTGTCTGTGTGCCTCTGTGTGTGTGTGTCTGTGTGCCTCTGTGTGTGTCTGTCTGTGTGCCTCTGTGTGTCTGTCTGTGCGCCTCTGTGTGTGTGTCTGTCTGTGTGCCTCTGTGTGTGTGTGTGTCTGTCTGTGTGACTCTGTGTGTGTGTGTCTGTCTGTGTGCCTCTGTGTGTATGTGTCTGTCTGTGTGACTCTGTATGTGTCTGTGTGCCTCTGTGTGTGTGTCTGTCTGTGTGCCTCTGTGTGTGTCTGTCTGTGTGCCTCTGTGTGTATGTGTCTGTCTGTGTGCCTCTGTGTGTGTGTCTGTCTGTGTGCCTCTGTGTGTGTGCCTCTGTGTGTATGTGTCTGTCTGTGTGCTTCTGTGTGTGTCTGTCTGTGTGTCTCTGTGTGTATGTGTCTGTCTGTGTGCCTCTGTGTGTATGTGTCTGTCTGTGTGACTCTGTATGTATGTGTCTGTCTGTGTGTCTCTGTGTGTATGTGTCTGTCTGTGTGCCTCTGTGTGTCTGTCTGTGTGCCTCTGTGTGTTTGTGTCTGTCTGTGTGCCTCTGTGTGTGTGTCTGTCTGTGTGCCTCTGTGTGTGTCTGTCTGTGTGCCTCTGTGTGTATGTGTCTGTCTGTGTGACTCTGTATGTGTCTGTCTGTGTGCCTCTGTGTGTGGGTCTCTCTGTCTGTATGCCTCTGTGTGTGTGTGTCTGTCTGTGTGCCTCTGTGTGTATGTGTCTGTCTGTGTGCCTCTGTGTGTGTGTCTGTTTGTGTGCCTCTGTGTGTGTGCCTCTGTGTGTATGTGTCTGTCTGTGTGCCTCTGTGTGTGTCTGTCTGTGTGTCTCTGTGTGTATGTGTCTGTCTGTGTGCCTCTGTGTGTGTCTGTCTGTGTGTCTCTGTGTGTATGTGTCTGTCTGTGTGTCTCTGTGTGTATGTGTCTGTCTGTGTGCCTCTGTGTGTATGTGTCTGTCTGTGTGCCTCTGTGTGTGTGTCTGTCTGTGTGCCTCTGTGTGTCTGTCTGTGTGCCTCTGTGTGTATGTGTCTGTCTGTGTGACTCTGTATGTGTCTGTCTGTGTGACTCTGTATGTGTCTGTCTGTGTGCCTCTGTGTGTGGGTCTGTCTGTCTGTATGCCTCTGTGTGTGTGTGTCTGTCTGTGTGCCTCTGTGTGTGTCTGTCTGTGTGCCTCTGTGTGTGTGTCTGTGTGCCTCTGTGTGTGTCTGTCTGTGTGCCTCTGTGTGTCTGTCTGTGTGCCTCTGTGTGTATGTGTCTGTCTGTGTGCCTCTGTGTGTGTGTGTCTGTCTGTGTGTGTTTGTCTGTGTGACTCTGTGTGTGTGTGTCTGTCTGTGTGCCTCTGTGTGTATGTGTCTGTCTGTGTGACTCTGTATGTGTCTGTGTGCCTCTGTGTGTGTGTCTATCTGTGTGCCTCTGTGTGTGTCTGTCTGTGTGCCTCTGTGTGTATGTGTCTGTCTGTGTGCCTCTGTGTGTGTGTCTGTCTGTGTGCCTCTGTGTGTGTGCCTCTGTGTGTATGTGTCTGTCTGTGTGCTTCTGTGTGTGTCTGTCTGTGTGTCTCTGTGTGTATGTGTCTGTCTGTGTGCCTCTGTGTGTATGTGTCTGTCTGTGTGACTCTGTATGTATGTGTCTGTCTGTGTGTCTCTGTGTGTATGTGTCTGTCTGTATGCCTCTGTGTGTCTGTCTGTGTGCCTCTGTGTGTATGTGTCTGTCTGTGTGCCTCTGTGTGTGTGTCTGTCTGTGTGCCTCTGTGTGTGTCTGTCTGTGTGCCTCTGTGTGTATGTGTCTGTCTGTGTGACTCTATATGTGTCTGTCTGTGTGCCTCTGTGTGTGGGTCTGTCTGTCTGTATGCCTCTGTGTGTGTGTGCGTCTGTCTGTGTGCCTCTGTGTGTGTCTGTCTGTGTGCCTCTGTGTGTGTGTGTCTGTGTGCCTCTGTGTGTGTCTGTCTGTGTGCCTCTGTGTGTGTCTGTCTGTGTGCCTCTGTGTGTGTCTGTCTGTGTGCCTCTGTGTGTATGTGTCTGTCTGTGTGACTCTATGTATGTGTCTGTCTGTGTGCCTCTGTGTGTATGTGTCTGTCTGTATGCCTCTGTGTGTGTCTGTCTGTGTGCCTCTGTGTGTATGTGTCTGTCTGTGTGCCTCTGTGTGTGTGTCTGTCTGTGTGCCTCTGTGTGTGTGCCTCTGTGTGTATGTGTCTGTCTGTGTGCCTCTGTGTGTGTCTGTCTGTGTGTCTCTGTGTGTATGTGTCTGTCTGTGTGCCTCTGTGTGTGTCTGTCTGTGTGTCTCTGTGTGTATGTGTCTGTCTGTGTGCCTCTGTGTGTATGTGTCTGTCTGTGTGACTCTGTATGTATGTGTCTGTCTGTGTGCCTCTGTGTGTATGTGTCTGTCTGTGTGCCTTTGTTTGTCTGTCTGTGTGCCTCTGTGTGTATGTGTCTGTCTGTGTGCCTCTGTGTGTGTGTCTGTCTGTGTGCCTCTGTGTGTGTCTGTCTGTGTGCCTCTGTGTCTATGTGTCTGTCTGTGTGACTCTGTATGTGTCTGTCTGTGTGCCTCTGTGTGTGGGTCTGTCTGTCTGTATGCCTCTGTGTGTGTGTGTCTGTCTGTGTGCCTCTGTGTGTGTCTGTCTGTGTGTGTGTGTCTGTGTGCCTCTGTGTGTGTCTGTCTGTGTGCCTCTGTGTGTGTCTGTCTGTTTGCCTCTGTGTGTATGTGTCTGTCTGTGTGCCTCTGTGTGTGTGTGTCTGTCTGTGTGCCTCTGTGTGTGTGTGTCTGTCTGTGTGCCTCTGTGTTTATGTGTCTGTCTGTGTGACTCTGTATGTGTCTGTGTGCCTCTGTGTGTGTGTCTGTCTGTGTGCCTCTGTGTGTGTCTATCTGTGTGCCTCTGTATGTATGTGTCTGTCTGTGTGCCTCTGTGTGTGTGCCTCTGTGTGTATGTGTCTGTCTGTGTGCCTCTGTGTGTCTCTGTGTGTATGTGTCTGTCTCTGTGCCTCTGTGTGTATGTGTCTGTCTGTGTAACTCTGTATGTATGTGTCTGTCTGTGTGCCTCTGTGTGTATGTGTCTGTCTGTGTGCCTCTGTGTGTCTGTCTGTGTGCCTCTGTGTATATGTGTCTGTCTGTGTGCCTCTGTGTGTGTGTCTGTCTGTGTGCCTCTGTGTGTGTCTGTCGGTGTGCCTCTGTGTGTATGTGTCTGTCTGTGTGACTCTGTATGTGTCTGTCTGTGTGCCTCTGTGTGTGGGTCTGTCTGTCTGTATGCCTCTGTGTGTGTATGTGTCTGTCTGTGTCCCTCTTTGTGTGTCTGTCTGTGTGCCTCTGTGTATTTGTCTGTCTGTGTGACTCTGTATGTATGTGTCTGTCTGTGTGCCTCTGTGTGTGTCTGTCTGTGTGCCTCTGTGTGTGTGTCTGTCTGTGTGCCTCTGTGTGTGTGTCTGTCTGTGTGCCTCTGTGTGTGTCTGTCTGTGTGCCTCTGTGTGTGTCTGTCTGTGTGTCTCTGTGTGTATGTGTGCCTCTGTGTGTGTGTGTCTGTCTGTGTGCCTCTGTGTGTGTGTGTGTGTCTGTCTGTGTGCCTCTGTGTGTGTGTGTCTGTCTGTGTGCCTCTGTGTGTCTGTCTGTGTGCCTCTGTGTGTATGTGTCTGTCTGTGTGACTCTGTATGTGTCTGTCTGTGTGCCTCTGTGTGTGGGTCTGTCTGTCTGTATGCCTCTGTGTGTGTGTGTCTGTCTGTGTGCCTCTGTGTGTGTCCGTCTGTGTGCCTCTGTGTGTGTGTGCCTGTGTGCCTCTGTGTGTGTCTGTCTGTGTGCCTCTGTGTGTCTGTCTGTGTGCCTCTGTGTGTATGTGTCTGTCTGTGTGCCTCTTTGTGTGTCTGTCTGTGTGCCTCTGTGTGTGTGTGTGTCTGTCTGTGTGCCTCTGTGTGTGTCTGTCTGTGTGCCTCTGTGTGTGTCTGTCTGTGTGCCTCTGTGTGTATGTGTCTGTCTGTGTGCCTCTGTGTGTGTGTGTCTGTCTGTGTGCCTCTGTGTGTGTGTGTCTGTCTGTGTGCCTCTGTGTGTGTGTGTCTGTCTGTGTGCCTCTGTGTGTATGTGTCTGTCTGTGACTCTGTATGTTTCTGTGTGCCTCTGTGTGTGTGTCTGTCTGTGTGCCTCTGTGTGTGTCTGTCTGTGTGCCTCTGTGTGTATGTGTCTGTCTGTGTGCCTCTGTGTGTGTGTCTGTCTGTGTGCCTCTGTGTGTGTGCCTCTGTGTGTATGTGTCTGTCTGTGTGCCTCTGTGTGTGTCTGTCTGTGTGTCTCTGTGTGTATGTGTCTGTCTGTGTGCCTCTGTGTGTGTCTGTCTGTGTGTCTCTGTGTGTATGTGTCTGTCTGTGTCCCTCTGTGTGTATGTGTCTGTCTGTGTGACGCTGTATGTATGTGTCTGTCTGTGTGCCTCTGTGTGTATGTGTCTGTCTGTGTGCCTCTGTGTGTCTGTCTGTGTGCCTCTGTGTGTATGTGTCTGTCTGTGTGCCTCTGTGTGTGTGTCTGTCTGTGTGCCTCTGTGTGTGTCTGTCTGTGTGCCTCTGTGTGTATGTGTCTGTCTGTGTGACTCTGTATGTGTCTGTCTGTGTGCCTCTGTGTATGGGTCTGTCTGTCTGTATGCCTCTGTGTGTGTGTGTCTGTCTGTGTGCCTCTGTGTGTGTGTGTCTGTGTGCCTCTGTGTGTGTCTGTCTGTGTGCCTCTGTGTGTCTGTCTGTGTGCCTCTGTGTGTATGTGTCTGTCTGTGTGCCTCTGTGTGTGTGTGTCTGTCTGTGTGCCTCTGTGTGTGTGTGTCTGTCTGTGTGACTCTGTGTGTGTCTGTCGGTGTGCCTCTGTGTGTATGTGTCTGTCTGTGTGACTCTGTATGTGTCTGTCTGTGTGCCTCTGTGTGTGGGTCTGTCTGTCTGTATGCCTCTGTGTGTGCATGTGTCTGTCTGTGTCCCTCTTTGTGTGTCTGTCTGTGTGCCTCTGTGTATTTGTCTGTCTGTGTGACTCTGTATGTATGTGTCTGTCTGTGTGCCTCTGTGTGTGTCTGTCTGTGTGCCTCTGTGTGTGTGTCTGTCTGTGTGCCTCTGTGTGTGTGTCTGTCTGTGTGCCTCTGTGTGTGTCTGTCTGTGTGCCTCTGTGTGTGTGTGTCTGTCTGTGTGCCTCTGTGTGTGTGTGTCTGTCTGTGTGCCTCTGTGTGTGTGTGTCTGTCTGTGTGCCTCTGTGTGTATGTGTCTGTCTGTGACTCTGTATGTTTCTGTGTGCCTCTGTGTGTGTGTCTGTCTGTGTGCCTCTGTG
The DNA here is from genome assembly GCF_046119375.1 of Phyllobates terribilis. Classification (NCBI taxonomy): domain Eukaryota; kingdom Metazoa; phylum Chordata; class Amphibia; order Anura; family Dendrobatidae; genus Phyllobates; species Phyllobates terribilis. Next base: position 358,615,951 of record NW_027362767.1, read on the forward strand.
TGTGTCTGTCTGTGTGCCTCTGTGTGTATGTGTCTGTCTGTGTGCCTCTGTGTGTGTGTCTGTCTGTGTGCCTCTGTGTGTGTGCCTCTGTGTGTATGTGTCTGTCTGTGTGCCTCTGTGTGTGTCTGTCTGTGTGTCTCTGTGTGTATGTGTCTGTCTGTGTTCCTCTGTGTGTGTCTGTCTGTGTGTCTCTGTGTGTATGTGTCTGTCTGTGTCCCTCTGTGTGTATGTGTCTGTCTATGTGACGCTGTATGTATGTGTCTGTCTGTGTGCCTCTGTGTGTATGTGTCTGTCTGTGTGCCTCTGTGTGTCTGTCTGTGTGCCTCTGTGTGTATGTGTCTGTCTGTGTGCCTCTGTGTGTGTGTCTGTCTGTGTGCCTCTGTGTGTGTCTGTCTGTGTGCCTCTGTGTGTATGTGTCTGTCTGTGTGACTCTGTATGTGTCTGTCTGTGTGCCTCTGTGTATGGGTCTGTCTGTCTGTATGCCTCTGTGTGTGTGTGTCTGTCTGTGTGCCTCTGTGTGTGTGTGTCTGTGTGCCTCTGTGTGTGTCTGTCTGTGTGCCTCTGTGTGTCTGTCTGTGTGCCTCTGTGTGTATGTGTCTGTCTGTGTGCCTCTGTGTGTGTGTGTCTGTCTGTGTGCCTCTGTGTGTGTGTGTGTCTGTCTGTGTGACTCTGTGTGTGTCTGTCGGTGTGCCTCTGTGTGTATGTGTCTGTCTGTGTGACTCTGTATGTGTCTGTCTGTGTGCCTCTGTGTGTGGGTCTGTCTGTCTGTATGCCTCTGTGTGTGCATGTGTCTGTCTGTGTCCCTCTTTGTGTGTCTGTCTGTGTGCCTCTGTGTATTTGTCTGTCTGTGTGACTCTGTATGTATGTGTCTGTCTGTGTGCCTCTGTGTGTGTCTGTCTGTGTGCCTCTGTGTGTGTGTCTGTCTGTGTGCCTCTGTGTGTGTGTCTGTCTGTGTGCCTCTGTGTGTGTCTGTCTGTGTGCCTCTGTGTGTGTGTGTCTGTCTGTGTGCCTCTGTGTGTGTGTGTCTGTCTGTGTGCCTCTGTGTGTGTGTGTCTGTCTGTGTGCCTCTGTGTGTATGTGTCTGTCTGTGACTCTGTATGTTTCTGTGTGCCTCTGTGTGTGTGTCTGTCTGTGTGCCTCTGTGTGTGTCTGTCTGTGTGCCTCTGTGTGTATGTGTCTGTCTGTGTGCCTCTGTGTGTGTGTCTGTCTGTGTGCCTCTGTGTGTGTGCCTCTGTGTGTATGTGTCTGTCTGTGTGCCTCTGTGTGTGTCTGTCTGTGTGTCTCTGTGTGTATGTGTCTGTCTGTGTGCCTCTGTGTGTGTCTGTCTGTGTGTCTCTGTGTGTATGTGTCTGTCTGTGTCCCTCTGTGTGTATGTGTCTGTCTGTGTGACGCTGTATGTATGTGTCTGTCTGTGTGCCTCTGTGTGTATGTGTCTGTCTGTGTGCCTCTGTGTGTCTGTCTGTGTGCCTCTGTGTGTATGTGTCTGTCTGTGTGCCTCTGTGTGTGTGTCTGTCTGTGTGCCTCTGTGTGTGTCTGTCTGTGTGCCTCTGTGTGTATGTGTCTGTCTGTGTGACTCTGTATGTGTCTGTCTGTGTGCCTCTGTGTATGGGTCTGTCTGTCTGTATGCCTCTGTGTGTGTGTGTCTGTCTGTGTGCCTCTGTGTGTGTGTGTCTGTGTGCCTCTGTGTGTGTCTGTCTGTGTGCCTCTGTGTGTCTGTCTGTGTGCCTCTGTGTGTATGTGTCTGTCTGTGTGCCTCTGTGTGTGTGTGTCTGTCTGTGTGCCTCTGTGTGTGTGTGTGTCTGTCTGTGTGACTCTGTGTGTGTCTGTCGGTGTGCCTCTGTGTGTATGTGTCTGTCTGTGTGACTCTGTATGTGTCTGTCTGTGTGCCTCTGTGTGTGGGTCTGTCTGTCTGTATGCCTCTGTGTGTGCATGTGTCTGTCTGTGTCCCTCTTTGTGTGTCTGTCTGTGTGCCTCTGTGTATTTGTCTGTCTGTGTGACTCTGTATGTATGTGTCTGTCTGTGTGCCTCTGTGTGTGTCTGTCTGTGTGCCTCTGTGTGTGTGTCTGTCTGTGTGCCTCTGTGTGTGTGTCTGTCTGTGTGCCTCTGTGTGTGTCTGTCTGTGTGCCTCTGTGTGTGTCTGTCTGTGTGTCTCTGTGTGTATGTGTGCCTCTGTGTGTGTGTGTCTGTCTGTGTGCCTCTGTGTGTGTGTGTGTCTGTCTGTGTGCCTCTGTGTGTGTGTGTCTGTCTGTGTGCCTCTGTGTGTCTGTCTGTGTGCCTCTGTGTGTATGTGTCTGTCTGTGTGACTCTGTATGTGTCTGTCTGTGTGCCTCTGTGTGTGGGTCTGTCTGTCTGTATGCCTCTGTGTGTGTGTGTCTGTCTGTGTGCCTCTGTGTGTGTCCGTCTGTGTGCCTCTGTGTGTGTGTGCCTGTGTGCCTCTGTGTGTGTCTGTCTGTGTGCCTCTGTGTGTCTGTCTGTGTGCCTCTGTGTGTATGTGTCTGTCTGTGTGCCTCTGTGTGTGTGTCTGTCTGTGTGCCTCTGTGTGTGTGTGTGTCTGTCTGTGTGCCTCTGTGTGTGTCTGTCTGTGTGCCTCTGTGTGTGTCTGTCTGTGTGCCTCTGTATGTATGTGTCTGTCTGTGTGCCTCTGTGTGTGTGTGTCTGTCTGTGTGCCTCTGTGTGTGTGTGTCTGTCTGTGTGCCTCTGTATGTGTGTGTCTGTCTGTGTGCCTCTGTGTGTATGTGTCTGTCTGTGACTCTGTATGTTTCTGTGTGCCTCTGTGTGTGTGTCTGTCTGTGTGCCTCTGTGTGTGTCTGTCTGTGTGCCTCTGTGTGTATGTGTCTGTCTGTGTGCCTCTGTGTGTGTGTCTGTCTGTGTGCCTCTGTGTGTGTGCCTCTGTGTGTATGTGTCTGTCTGTGTGCCTCTGTGTGTGTCTGTCTGTGTGTCTCTGTGTGTATGTGTCTGTCTGTGTGCCTCTGTGTGTGTCTGTCTGTGTGTCTCTGTGTGTATGTGTCTGTCTGTGTCCCTCTGTGTGTATGTGTCTGTCTGTGTGACGCTGTATGTATGTGTCTGTCTGTGTGCCTCTGTGTGTATGTGTCTGTCTGTGTGCCTCTGTGTGTCTGTCTGTGTGCCTCTGTGTGTATGTGTCTGTCTGTGTGCCTCTGTGTGTGTGTCTGTCTGTGTGCCTCTGTGTGTGTCTGTCTGTGTGCCTCTGTGTGTATGTGTCTGTCTGTGTGACTCTGTATGTGTCTGTCTGTGTGCCTCTGTGTATGGGTCTGTCTGTCTGTATGCCTCTGTGTGTGTGTGTCTGTCTGTGTGCCTCTGTGTGTGTGTGTCTGTGTGCCTCTGTGTGTGTCTGTCTGTGTGCCTCTGTGTGTCTGTCTGTGTGCCTCTGTGTGTATGTGTCTGTCTGTGTGCCTCTGTGTGTGTGTGTCTGTCTGTGTGCCTCTGTGTGTGTGTGTGTCTGTCTGTGTGACTCTGTGTGTGTGTGTCTGTCTGTGTGCCTCTGTGTGTATGTGTCTGTCTGTGTGACTCTTTATGTGTCTGTGTGCCTCTGTGTGTGTGTCTGTCTGTGTGCCTCTGTGTGTGTCTGTCTGTGTGCCTCTGTGTGTATGTGTCTGTCTGTGTGCCTCTGTGTGTGTGTCTGTCTGTGTGCCTCTGTGTGTGTGCCTCTGTGTGTATGTGTCTTTTTGTGTGCTTCTGTGTGTTTCTGTCTGTGTGTCTCTGTGTGTATGTGTCTGTCTGTGTGCCTCTGTGTGTATGTGTCTGTCTGTGTGACTCTGTATGTATGTGTCTGTCTGTGTGTCTCTGTGTGTATGTGTCTGTCTGTATGCCTCTGTGTGTCTGTCTGTGTGCCTCTGTGTGTATGTGTCTGTCTGTGTGCCTCTGTGTGTGTCTCTGTCTGTGTGCCTCTGTGTGTGTCTGTCTGTGTGCCTCTGTGTGTATGTGTCTGTCTGTGTGACTCTATATGTGTCTGTCTGTGTGCCTCTGTGTGTGGGTCTGTCTGTCTGTATGCCTCTGTGTGTGTGTGTGTCTGTCTGTGTGCCTCTGTGTGTGTCTGTCTGTGTGCCTCTGTGTGTGTGTCTGTGTGCCTCTGTGTGTGTCTGTCTGTGTGCCTCTGTGTGTGTCTGTCTGTGTGCCTCTGTGTGTGTCTGTCTGTGTGCCTCTGTGTGTATGTGTCTGTCTGTGTGACTCTGTATGTATGTGTCTGTCTGTGTGCCTCTGTGTGTATGTGTCTGTCTGTATGCCTCTGTGTGTGTCTGTCTGTGTGCCTCTGTGTGTATGTGTCTGTCTGTGTGCCTCTGTGTGTGTGTCTGTCTGTGTGCCTCTGTGTGTGTGCCTCTGTGTGTATGTGTCTGTCTGTGTGCCTCTGTGTGTGTCTGTCTGTGTGTCTCTGTGTGTATGTGTCTGTCTGTGTGCCTCTGTGTGTGTCTGTCTGTGTGTCTCTGTGTGTATGTGTCTGTCTGTGTGCCTCTGTGTGTATGTGTCTGTCTGTGTGACTCTGTATGTATGTGTCTGTCTGTGTGCCTCTGTGTGTATGTGTCTGTCTGTGTGCCTCTGTTTGTCTGTCTGTGTGCCTCTGTGTGTATGTGTCTGTCTGTGTGCCTCTGTGTGTGTGTGTCTGTGTGCCTCTGTGTGTATGTGTCTGTCTGTGTGACTCTGTATGTGTCTGTCTGTGTGCCTCTGTGTGTGGGTCTGTCTGTCTGTATGCCTCTGTGTGTGTGTGTCTGTCTGTGTGCCTCTGTGTGTGTCTGTCTGTGTGCCTCTGTGTGTGTCTGTCTGTGTGCCTCTGTGTGTGTCTGTCTGTTTGCCTCTGTGTGTATGAGTCTGTCTGTGTGCCTCTGTGTGTGTGTGTCTGTCTGTGTGCCTCTGTGTGTGTGTGTGTCTGTCTGTGTGCCTCTGTGTGTGTGTGTCTGTCTGTGTGCCTCTGTGTGTATGTGTCTGTCTGTGTGACTCTGTATGTGTCTGTGTGCCTCTGTGTGTGTGTCTGTCTGTGTGCCTCTGTGTGTGTCTGTCTGTGTGCCTCTGTGTGTATGTGTCTGTCTGTGTGCCTCTGTGTGTGTGTCTGTCTGTGTGCCTCTGTGTGTGTGCCTCTGTGTGTATGTGTCTGTCTGTGTGCCTCTGTGTGTGTCTGTCTGTGTGTCTCTGTGTGTATGTGTCTGTCTGTGTGCCTCTGTGTGTATGTGTCTGTCTGTGTGACTCTGTATGTATGTGTCTGTCTGTGTGCCTCTGTGTGTATGTGTCTGTCTGTGTGCCTCTGTGTGTCTGTCTGTGTGCCTCTGTGTGTATGTGTCTGTCTGTGTGCCTCTGTGTGTGTGTCTGTCTGTGTGCCTCTGTGTGTGTCTGTCTGTGTGCCTCTGTGTGTATGTGTCTGTCTGTGTGACTCTGTATGTGTCTGTCTGTGTGCCTCTGTGTGTGGGTCTGTCTGTCTGTATGCCTCTGTGTGTGTATGTGTCTGTCTGTGTCCCTCTTTGTGTGTCTGTCTGTGTGCCTCTGTGTATGTGTCTGTCTGTGTGACTCTGTATGTATGTGTCTGTCTGTGTGCCTCTGTGTGTGTCTGTCTGTGTGCCTCTGTGTGTGTGTCTGTCTGTGTGCCTCTGTGTGTGTGTTTGTCTGTGTGCCTCTGTGTGTGTCTGTCTGTGTGCCTCTGTGTGTGGCTGTGTGCCTCTGTGTGTATGTGTCTGTCTGTGTGCCTCTGTGTGTGTGTGTCTGTCTGTGTGCCTCTGTGTGTGTGTGTCTGTCTGTGTGCCTCTGTGTGTGTGTGTCTGTCTGTGTGCCTCTGTGTGTATGTGTCTGTCTGTGTGACTCTGTATGTGTCTGTGTGCCTGTGTGTGTGTCTGTCTGTGTGCCTCTGTGTGTGTCTGTCTGTGTGCCTCTGTGTGTGTGCCTCTGTGTGTATGTGTCTGTCTGTGTGCCTCTGTGTGTGTCTGTCTGTGTGTCTCTGTGTGTATGTGTCTGTCTGTGTGCCTCTGTGTGTGTCTGTCTGTGTGTCTCTGTGTGTATGTGTCTGTCTGTGTGCCTCTGTGTGTATGTGTCTGTCTGTGTGACTCTGTATGTATGTGTCTGTCTGTGTGCCTCTGTGTGTATGTGTCTGTCTGTGTGCCTCTGTGTGTCTGTCTGTGTGCCTCTGTGTGTATGTGTCTGTCTGTGTGCCTCTGTGTGTGTGTCTGTCTGTGTGTCTGTCTGTGTGCCTCTGTGTGTATGTGTCTGTCTGTGTGACTCTGTATGTGTCTGTCTGTGTGCCTCTGTGTGTGGGTCTGTCTGTCTGTATGCCTCTGTGTGTGTGTGTCTGTCTGTGTGCCTCTGTGTGTGTCCGTCTGTGTGCCTCTGTGTGTGTGTGCCTGTGTGCCTCTGTGTGTGTCTGTCTGTGTGCCTCTGTGTGTGTCTGTCTCTGTGCCTCTGTGTGTATGTGTCTGTCTGTGTGCCTCTGTGTGTGTGTCTGTCTGTGTGCCTCTGTGTGTGTGTGTCTGTCTGTGTGCCTCTGTGTGTGTCTGTCTGTGTGCCTCTGTGTGTGTCTGTCTGTGTGCCTCTGTGTGTATGTCTGTCTGTGTGCCTCTGTGTGTGTGTGTCTGTCTGTGTGCCTCTGTGTGTGTGTGTCTGTCTGTGTGCCTCTGTGTGTGTCTGTCTGTCTGTGTGCCTCTGTGTGTATGTGTCTGTCTGTGTGACTCTGTATGTTTCTGTGTGCCTCTGTGTGTGTGTCTGTCTGTGTGCCTCTGTGTGTGTCTGTCTGTGTGCCTCTGTGTGTATGTGTCTGTCTGTGTGCCTCTGTGTGTGTGTCTGTCTGTGTGCCTCTGTGTGTGTGCCTCTGTTTGTATGTGTCTGTCTGTGTGCCTCTGTGTGTGTCTGTCTGTGTGTCTCTGTGTGTATGTGTCTGTCTGTGTGCCTCTGTGTGTGTCTGTCTGTGTGTCTCTGTGTGTATGTGTCTGTTTGTGTGCCTCTGTGTGTATGTGTCTGTCTGTGTGACTCTGTATGTATGTGTCTGTCTGTGTGCCTCTGTGTGTATGTGTCTGTCTGTGTGCCTCTGTGTGTCTGTCTTGGGGCCTCTGTGTGTATGTGTCTGTCTGTGTGCCTCTGTGTGTGTGTCTGTCTGTGTGCCTCTGTGTGTGTCTGTCTGTGTGCCTCTGTGTGTATGTGTCTGTCTGTGTGACTCTGTATGTGTCTGTCTGTGTGCCTCTGTGTGTGGGTCTGTCTGTCTGTATGCCTCTGTGTGTGTGTGTCTGTCTGTGTGCCTCTGTGTGTGTCTGTCTGTGTGCCTCTGTGTGTGTGTGTCTGTGTGCCTCTCTGTGTGTCTGTCTGTGTGCCTCTGTGTGTGTCTGTCTGTGTGCCTCTGTGTGTATGTGTCTGTCTGTGTGCCTCTGTGTGTGTGTGTCTGTCTGTGTGCCTCTGTGTGTGTGTGTGTCTGTCTGTGTGCCTCTGTGTGTGTGTGTCTGTCTGTGTGCCTCTGTGTGTATGTGTCTGTCTGTGTGACTCTGTATGTGTCTGTGTGCCTCTGTGTGTGTCTGTCTGTGTGCCTCTGTGTGTATGTGTCTGTCTGTGTGCCTCTGTGTGTGTGTCTGTCTGTGTGCCTCTGTGTGTGTGCCTCTGTGTGTATGTGTCTGTCTGTGTGCCTCTGTGTGTGTGTCTGTCTGTGTGCCTCTGTGTGTATGTGTCTGTCTGTGTGCCTCTGTGTGTGTGTCTGTCTGTGTGCCTCTGTGTGTGTGCCTCTGTGTGTATGTGTCTTTTTGTGTGCTTCTGTGTGTTTCTGTCTGTGTGTCTCTGTGTGTATGTGTCTGTCTGTGTGCCTCTGTGTGTATGTGTCTGTCTGTGTGACTCTGTATGTATGTGTCTGTCTGTGTGTCTCTGTGTGTATGTGTCTGTCTGTATGCCTCTGTGTGTCTGTCTGTGTGCCTCTGTGTGTATGTGTCTGTCTGTGTGCCTCTGTGTGTGTCTCTGTCTGTGTGCCTCTGTGTGTGTCTGTCTGTGTGCCTCTGTGTGTATGTGTCTGTCTGTGTGACTCTATATGTGTCTGTCTGTGTGCCTCTGTGTGTGGGTCTGTCTGTCTGTATGCCTCTGTGTGTGTGTGTGTCTGTCTGTGTGCCTCTGTGTGTGTCTGTCTGTGTGCCTCTGTGTGTGTGTCTGTGTGCCTCTGTGTGTGTCTGTCTGTGTGCCTCTGTGTGTGTCTGTCTGTGTGCCTCTGTGTGTGTCTGTCTGTGTGCCTCTGTGTGTATGTGTCTGTCTGTGTGACTCTGTATGTATGTGTCTGTCTGTGTGCCTCTGTGTGTATGTGTCTGTCTGTATGCCTCTGTGTGTGTCTGTCTGTGTGCCTCTGTGTGTATGTGTCTGTCTGTGTGCCTCTGTGTGTGTGTCTGTCTGTGTGCCTCTGTGTGTGTGCCTCTGTGTGTATGTGTCTGTCTGTGTGCCTCTGTGTGTGTCTGTCTGTGTGTCTCTGTGTGTATGTGTCTGTCTGTGTGCCTCTGTGTGTGTCTGTCTGTGTGTCTCTGTGTGTATGTGTCTGTCTGTGTGCCTCTGTGTGTATGTGTCTGTCTGTGTGACTCTGTATGTATGTGTCTGTCTGTGTGCCTCTGTGTGTATGTGTCTGTCTGTGTGCCTCTGTTTGTCTGTCTGTGTGCCTCTGTGTGTATGTGTCTGTCTGTGTGCCTCTGTGTGTGTGTCTGTCTGTGTGCCTCTGTGTGTGTCTGTCTGTGTGCCTCTGTGTGTATGTGTCTGTCTGTGTGACTCTGTATGTGTCTGTCTGTGTGCCTCTGTGTATGGGTCTGTCTGTCTGTATGCCTCTGTGTGTGTGTGTCTGTCTGTGTGCCTCTGTGTGTGTGTGTCTGTGTGCCTCTGTGTGTGTCTGTCTGTGTGCCTCTGTGTGTCTGTCTGTGTGCCTCTGTGTGTATGTGTCTGTCTGTGTGCCTCTGTGTGTGTGTGTCTGTCTGTGTGCCTCTGTGTGTGTGTGTGTCTGTCTGTGTGACTCTGTGTGTGTCTGTCGGTGTGCCTCTGTGTGTATGTGTCTGTCTGTGTGACTCTGTATGTGTCTGTCTGTGTGCCTCTGTGTGTGGGTCTGTCTGTCTGTATGCCTCTGTGTGTGCATGTGTCTGTCTGTGTCCCTCTTTGTGTGTCTGTCTGTGTGCCTCTGTGTATTTGTCTGTCTGTGTGACTCTGTATGTATGTGTCTGTCTGTGTGCCTCTGTGTGTGTCTGTCTGTGTGCCTCTGTGTGTGTGTCTGTCTGTGTGCCTCTGTGTGTGTGTCTGTCTGTGTGCCTCTGTGTGTGTCTGTCTGTGTGCCTCTGTGTGTGTCTGTCTGTGTGTCTCTGTGTGTATGTGTGCCTCTGTGTGTGTGTGTCTGTCTGTGTGCCTCTGTGTGTGTGTGTGTCTGTCTGTGTGCCTCTGTGTGTGTGTGTCTGTCTGTGTGCCTCTGTGTGTCTGTCTGTGTGCCTCTGTGTGTATGTGTCTGTCTGTGTGACTCTGTATGTGTCTGTCTGTGTGCCTCTGTGTGTGGGTCTGTCTGTCTGTATGCCTCTGTGTGTGTGTGTCTGTCTGTGTGCCTCTGTGTGTGTCCGTCTGTGTGCCTCTGTGTGTGTGTGCCTGTGTGCCTCTGTGTGTGTCTGTCTGTGTGCCTCTGTGTGTCTGTCTGTGTGCCTCTGTGTGTATGTGTCTGTCTGTGTGCCTCTGTGTGTGTGTCTGTCTGTGTGCCTCTGTGTGTGTCTGTCTGTGTGCCTCTGTGTGTGTCTGTCTGTGTGCCTCTGTGTGTGTCTGTCTGTGTGCCTCTGTATGTATGTGTCTGTCTGTGTGCCTCTGTGTGTGTGTGTCTGTCTGTGTGCCTCTGTGTGTGTGTGTCTGTCTGTGTGCCTCTGTGTGTGTGTGTCTGTCTGTGTGCCTCTGTGTGTATGTGTCTGTCTGTGACTCTGTATGTTTCTGTGTGCCTCTGTGTGTGTGTCTGTCTGTGTGCCTCTGTGTGTGTCTGTCTGTGTGCCTCTGTGTGTATGTGTCTGTCTGTGTGCCTCTGTGTGTGTGTCTGTCTGTGTGCCTCTGTGTGTGTGCCTCTGTGTGTATGTGTCTGTCTGTGTGCCTCTGTGTGTGTCTGTCTGTGTGTCTCTGTGTGTATGTGTCTGTCTGTGTGCCTCTGTGTGTGTCTGTCTGTGTGTCTCTGTGTGTATGTGTCTGTCTGTGTCCCTCTGTGTGTATGTGTCTGTCTGTGTGACGCTGTATGTATGTGTCTGTCTGTGTGCCTCTGTGTGTATGTGTCTGTCTGTGTGCCTCTGTGTGTCTGTCTGTGTGCCTCTGTGTGTATGTGTCTGTCTGTGTGCCTCTGTGTGTGTGTCTGTCTGTGTGCCTCTGTGTGTGTCTGTCTGTGTGCCTCTGTGTGTATGTGTCTGTCTGTGTGACTCTGTATGTGTCTGTCTGTGTGCCTCTGTGTATGGGTCTGTCTGTCTGTATGCCTCTGTGTGTGTGTGTCTGTCTGTGTGCCTCTGTGTGTGTGTGTCTGTGTGCCTCTGTGTGTGTCTGTCTGTGTGCCTCTGTGTGTCTGTCTGTGTGCCTCTGTGTGTATGTGTCTGTCTGTGTGCCTCTGTGTGTGTGTGTCTGTCTGTGTGCCTCTGTGTGTGTGTGTGTCTGTCTGTGTGACTCTGTGTGTGTGTGTCTGTCTGTGTGCCTCTGTGTGTATGTGTCTGTCTGTGTGACTCTTTATGTGTCTGTGTGCCTCTGTGTGTGTGTCTGTCTGTGTGCCTCTGTGTGTGTCTGTCTGTGTGCCTCTGTGTGTATGTGTCTGTCTGTGTGCCTCTGTGTGTGTGTCTGTCTGTGTGCCTCTGTGTGTGTGCCTCTGTGTGTATGTGTCTTTTTGTGTGCTTCTGTGTGTTTCTGTCTGTGTGTCTCTGTGTGTATGTGTCTGTCTGTGTGCCTCTGTGTGTATGTGTCTGTCTGTGTGACTCTGTATGTATGTGTCTGTCTGTGTGTCTCTGTGTGTATGTGTCTGTCTGTATGCCTCTGTGTGTCTGTCTGTGTGCCTCTGTGTGTATGTGTCTGTCTGTGTGCCTCTGTGTGTGTCTCTGTCTGTGTGCCTCTGTGTGTGTCTGTCTGTGTGCCTCTGTGTGTATGTGTCTGTCTGTGTGACTCTATATGTGTCTGTCTGTGTGCCTCTGTGTGTGGGTCTGTCTGTCTGTATGCCTCTGTGTGTGTGTGTGTCTGTCTGTGTGCCTCTGTGTGTGTCTGTCTGTGTGCCTCTGTGTGTGTGTCTGTGTGCCTCTGTGTGTGTCTGTCTGTGTGCCTCTGTGTGTGTCTGTCTGTGTGCCTCTGTGTGTGTCTGTCTGTGTGCCTCTGTGTGTATGTGTCTGTCTGTGTGACTCTGTATGTATGTGTCTGTCTGTGTGCCTCTGTGTGTATGTGTCTGTCTGTATGCCTCTGTGTGTGTCTGTCTGTGTGCCTCTGTGTGTATGTGTCTGTCTGTGTGCCTCTGTGTGTGTGTCTGTCTGTGTGCCTCTGTGTGTGTGCCTCTGTGTGTATGTGTCTGTCTGTGTGCCTCTGTGTGTGTCTGTCTGTGTGTCTCTGTGTGTATGTGTCTGTCTGTGTGCCTCTGTGTGTGTCTGTCTGTGTGTCTCTGTGTGTATGTGTCTGTCTGTGTGCCTCTGTGTGTATGTGTCTGTCTGTGTGACTCTGTATGTATGTGTCTGTCTGTGTGCCTCTGTGTGTATGTGTCTGTCTGTGTGCCTCTGTTTGTCTGTCTGTGTGCCTCTGTGTGTATGTGTCTGTCTGTGTGCCTCTGTGTGTGTGTCTGTCTGTGTGCCTCTGTGTGTTTCTGTCTGTGTGCCTCTGTGTGTATGTGTCTGTCTGTGTGACTCTGTATGTGTCTGTCTGTGTGCCTCTGTGTGTGGGTCTGTCTGTCTGTATGCCTCTGTGTGTGTGTGTCTGTCTGTGTGCCTCTGTGTGTGTCTGTCTGTGTGCCTCTGTGTGTGTCTGTCTGTGTGCCTCTGTGTGTGTCTGTCTGTTTGCCTCTGTGTGTATGAGTCTGTCTGTGTGCCTCTGTGTGTGTGTGTCTGTCTGTGTGCCTCTGTGTGTGTGTGTGTCTGTCTGTGTGCCTCTGTGTGTGTGTGTCTGTCTGTGTGCCTCTGTGTGTATGTGTCTGTCTGTGTGACTCTGTATGTGTCTGTGTGCCTCTGTGTGTGTGTCTGTCTGTGTGCCTCTGTGTGTGTCTGTCTGTGTGCCTCTGTGTGTATGTGTCTGTCTGTGTGCCTCTGTGTGTGTGTCTGTCTGTGTGCCTCTGTGTGTGTGCCTCTGTGTGTATGTGTCTGTCTGTGTGCCTCTGTGTGTGTCTGTCTGTGTGTCTCTGTGTGTATGTGTCTGTCTGTGTGCCTCTGTGTGTATGTGTCTGTCTGTGTGACTCTGTATGTATGTGTCTGTCTGTGTGCCTCTGTGTGTATGTGTCTGTCTGTGTGCCTCTGTGTGTCTGTCTGTGTGCCTCTGTGTGTATGTGTCTGTCTGTGTGCCTCTGTGTGTGTGTCTGTCTGTGTGCCTCTGTGTGTGTCTGTCTGTGTGCCTCTGTGTGTATGTGTCTGTCTGTGTGACTCTGTATGTGTCTGTCTGTGTGCCTCTGTGTGTGGGTCTGTCTGTCTGTATGCCTCTGTGTGTGTATGTGTCTGTCTGTGTCCCTCTTTGTGTGTCTGTCTGTGTGCCTCTGTGTATGTGTCTGTCTGTGTGACTCTGTATGTATGTGTCTGTCTGTGTGCCTCTGTGTGTGTCTGTCTGTGTGCCTCTGTGTGTGTGTCTGTCTGTGTGCCTCTGTGTGTGTGTTTGTCTGTGTGCCTCTGTGTGTGTCTGTCTGTGTGCCTCTGTGTGTGGCTGTGTGCCTCTGTGTGTATGTGTCTGTCTGTGTGCCTCTGTGTGTGTGTGTCTGTCTGTGTGCCTCTGTGTGTGTGTGTCTGTCTGTGTGCCTCTGTGTGTGTGTGTCTGTCTGTGTGCCTCTGTGTGTATGTGTCTGTCTGTGTGACTCTGTATGTGTCTGTGTGCCTGTGTGTGTGTCTGTCTGTGTGCCTCTGTGTGTGTCTGTCTGTGTGCCTCTGTGTGTGTGCCTCTGTGTGTATGTGTCTGTCTGTGTGCCTCTGTGTGTGTCTGTCTGTGTGTCTCTGTGTGTATGTGTCTGTCTGTGTGCCTCTGTGTGTGTCTGTCTGTGTGTCTCTGTGTGTATGTGTCTGTCTGTGTGCCTCTGTGTGTATGTGTCTGTCTGTGTGACTCTTTATGTATGTGTCTGTCTGTGTGCCTCTGTGTGTATGTGTCTGTCTGTGTGCCTCTGTGTGTCTGTCTGTGTGCCTCTGTGTGTATGTGTCTGTCTGTGTGCCTCTGTGTGTGTGTCTGTCTGTGTGTCTGTCTGTGTGCCTCTGTGTGTATGTGTCTGTCTGTGTGACTCTGTATGTGTCTGTCTGTGTGCCTCTGTGTGTGGGTCTGTCTGTCTGTATGCCTCTGTGTGTGTCTGTCTGTCTGTGTGCCTCTGTGTGTGTCCGTCTGTGTGCCTCTGTGTGTGTGTGCCTGTGTGCCTCTGTGTGTGTCTGTCTGTGTGCCTCTGTGTGTGTCTGTCTCTGTGCCTCTGTGTGTATGTGTCTGTCTGTGTGCCTCTGTGTGTGTGTCTGTCTGTGTGCCTCTGTGTGTGTGTGTGTGTCTGTCTGTGTGCCTCTGTGTGTGTCTGTCTGTGTGCCTCTGTGTGTGTCTGTCTGTGTGCCTCTGTGTGTATGTCTGTCTGTGTGCCTCTGTGTGTGTGTGTCTGTCTGTGTGCCTCTGTGTGTGTGTGTCTGTCTGTGTGCCTCTGTGTGTGTCTGTCTGTCTGTGTGCCTCTGTGTGTATGTGTCTGTCTGTGTGACTCTGTATGTTTCTGTGTGCCTCTGTGTGTGTGTCTGTCTGTGTGCCTCTGTGTGTGTCTGTCTGTGTGCCTCTGTGTGTATGTGTCTGTCTGTGTGCCTCTGTGTGTGTGTCTGTCTGTGTGCCTCTGTGTGTGTGCCTCTGTTTGTATGTGTCTGTCTGTGTGCCTCTGTGTGTGTCTGTCTGTGTGTCTCTGTGTGTATGTGTCTGTCTGTGTGCCTCTGTGTGTGTCTGTCTGTGTGTCTCTGTGTGTATGTGTCTGTTTGTGTGCCTCTGTGTGTATGTGTCTGTCTGTGTGACTCTGTATGTATGTGTCTGTCTGTGTGCCTCTGTGTGTATGTGTCTGTCTGTGTGCCTCTGTGTGTCTGTCTGTGTGCCTCTGTGTGTATGTGTCTGTCTGTGTGCCTCTGTGTGTGTGTCTGTCTGTGTGCCTCTGTGTGTGTCTGTCTGTGTGCCTCTGTGTGTATGTGTCTGTCTGTGTGACTCTGTATGTGTCTGTCTGTGTGCCTCTGTGTGTGGGTCTGTCTGTCTGTATGCCTCTGTGTGTGTGTGTCTGTCTGTGTGCCTCTGTGTGTGTGTGTCTGTGTGCCTCTGTGTGTGTCTGTCTGTGTGCCTCTGTGTGTGTCTGTCTGTGTGCCTCTGTGTGTATGTGTCTGTCTGTGTGCCTCTGTGTGTGTGTGTCTGTCTGTGTGCCTCTGTGTGTGTGTGTGTCTGTCTGTGTGCCTCTGTGTGTGTGTGTCTGTCTGTGTGCCTCTGTGTGTATGTGTCTGTCTGTGTGACTCTGTATGTGTCTGTGTGCCTCTGTGTGTGTCTGTCTGTGTGCCTCTGTGTGTATGTGTCTGTCTGTGTGCCTCTGTGTGTGTGTCTGTCTGTGTGCCTCTGTGTGTGTGCCTCTGTGTGTATGTGTCTGTCTGTGTGCCTCTGTGTGTGTGTCTGTCTGTGTGCCTCTGTGTGTATGTGTCTGTCTGTGTGCCTCTGTGTGTGTGTCTGTCTGTGTGCCTCTGTGTGTGTGCCTCTGTGTGTATGTGTCTTTTTGTGTGCTTCTGTGTGTTTCTGTCTGTGTGTCTCTGTGTGTATGTGTCTGTCTGTGTGCCTCTGTGTGTATGTGTCTGTCTGTGTGACTCTGTATGTATGTGTCTGTCTGTGTGTCTCTGTGTGTATGTGTCTGTCTGTATGCCTCTGTGTGTCTGTCTGTGTGCCTCTGTGTGTATGTGTCTGTCTGTGTGCCTCTGTGTGTGTCTCTGTCTGTGTGCCTCTGTGTGTGTCTGTCTGTGTGCCTCTGTGTGTATGTGTCTGTCTGTGTGACTCTATATGTGTCTGTCTGTGTGCCTCTGTGTGTGGGTCTGTCTGTCTGTATGCCTCTGTGTGTGTGTGTGTCTGTCTGTGTGCCTCTGTGTGTGTCTGTCTGTGTGCCTCTGTGTGTGTGTCTGTGTGCCTCTGTGTGTGTCTGTCTGTGTGCCTCTGTGTGTGTCTGTCTGTGTGCCTCTGTGTGTGTCTGTCTGTGTGCCTCTGTGTGTATGTGTCTGTCTGTGTGACTCTGTATGTATGTGTCTGTCTGTGTGCCTCTGTGTGTATGTGTCTGTCTGTATGCCTCTGTGTGTGTCTGTCTGTGTGCCTCTGTGTGTATGTGTCTGTCTGTGTGCCTCTGTGTGTGTGTCTGTCTGTGTGCCTCTGTGTGTGTGCCTCTGTGTGTATGTGTCTGTCTGTGTGCCTCTGTGTGTGTCTGTCTGTGTGTCTCTGTGTGTATGTGTCTGTCTGTGTGCCTCTGTGTGTGTCTGTCTGTGTGTCTCTGTGTGTATGTGTCTGTCTGTGTGCCTCTGTGTGTATGTGTCTGTCTGAGTGACTCTGTATGTATGTGTCTGTCTGTGTGCCTCTGTGTGTATGTGTCTGTCTGTGTGCCTCTGTTTGTCTGTCTGTGTGCCTCTGTGTGTATGTGTCTGTCTGTGTGCCTCTGTGTGTGTGTCTGTCTGTGTGCCTCTGTGTGTGTCTGTCTGTGTGCCTCTGTGTGTATGTGTCTGTCTGTGTGACTCTGTATGTGTCTGTCTGTGTGCCTCTGTGTGTGGGTCTGTCTGTCTGTATGCCTCTGTGTGTGTGTGTCTGTCTGTGTGCCTCTGTGTGTGTCTGTCTGTGTGCCTCTGTGTGTGTCTGTCTGTGTGCCTCTGTGTGTGTCTGTCTGTTTGCCTCTGTGTGTATGTGTCTGTCTGTGTGCCTCTGTGTGTGTGTGTCTGTCTGTGTGCCTCTGTGTGTGTGTGTGCCTGTCTGTGTGCCTCTGTGTGTGTGTGTCTGTCTGTGTGCCTCTGTGTGTATGTGTCTGTCTGTGTGACTCTGTATGTGTCTGTGTGCCTCTGTGTGTGTGTCTGTCTGTGTGCCTCTGTGTGTGTCTGTCTGTGTGCCTCTGTGTGTATGTGTCTGTCTGTGTGCCTCTGTGTGTGTGTCTGTCTGTGTGCCTCTGTGTGTGTGCCTCTGTGTGTATGTGTCTGTCTGTGTGCCTCTGTGTGTGTCTGTCTGTGTGTCTCTGTGTGTATGTGTCTGTCTGTGTGCCTCTGTGTGTATGTGTCTGTCTGTGTGACTCTGTATGTATGTGTCTGTCTGTGTGCCTCTGTGTGTATGTGTCTGTTTGTGTGCCTCTGTGTGTCTGTCTGTGTGCCTCTGTGTGTATGTGTCTGTCTGTGTGCCTCTGTGTGTGTGTCTGTCTGTGTGCCTCTGTGTGTGTCTGTCTGTGTGCCTCTGTGTGTATGTGTCTGTCTGTGTGACTCTGTATGTGTCTGTCTGTGTGCCTCTGTGTGTGGGTCTGTCTGTCTGTATGCCTCTGTGTGTGTATGTGTCTGTCTGTGTCCCTCTTTGTGTGTCTGTCTGTGTGCCTCTGTGTATGTGTCTGTCTGTGTGACTCTGTATGTATGTGTCTGTCTGTGTGCCTCTGTGTGTGTCTGTCTGTGTGCCTCTGTGTGTGTGTCTGTCTGTGTGCCTCTGTGTGTGTGTTTGTCTGTGTGCCTCTGTGTGTGTCTGTCTGTGTGCCTCTGTGTGTGTCTGTGTGCCTCTGTGTGTATGTGTCTGTCTGTGTGCCTCTGTGTGTGTGTGTCTGTCTGTGTGCCTCTGTGTGTGTGTGTCTGTCTGTGTGCCTCTGTGTGTGTGTGTCTGTCTGTGTGCCTCTGTGTGTATGTGTCTGTCTGTGTGACTCTGTATGTGTCTGTGTGCCTGTGTGTGTGTCTGTCTGTGTGCCTCTGTGTGTGTCTGTCTGTGTGCCTCTGTGTGTGTGCCTCTGTGTGTATGTGTCTGTCTGTGTGCCTCTGTGTGTGTCTGTCTGTGTGTCTCTGTGTGTATGTGTCTGTCTGTGTGCCTCTGTGTGTGTTTGTCTGTGTGTCTCTGTGTGTATGTGTCTGTCTGTGTGCCTCTGTGTGTATGTGTCTGTCTGTGTGACTCTGTATGTATGTGTCTGTCTGTGTGCCTCTGTGTGTATGTGTCTGTCTGTGTGCCTCTGTGTGTCTGTCTGTGTGCCTCTGTGTGTATGTGTCTGTCTGTGTGCCTCTGTGTGTGTGTCTGTCTGTGTGTCTGTCTGTGTGCCTCTGTGTGTATGTGTCTGTCTGTGTGACTCTGTATGTGTCTGTCTGTGTGCCTCTGTGTGTGGGTCTGTCTGTCTGTATGCCTCTGTGTGTGTGTGTCTGTGTGCCTCTGTGTGTGTCCGTCTGTGTGCCTCTGTGTGTGTGTGCCTGTGTGCCTCTGTGTGTGTCTGTCTGTGTGCCTCTGTGTGTGTCTGTCTCTGTGCCTCTGTGTGTATGTGTCTGTCTGTGTGCCTCTGTGTGTGTGTCTGTCTGTGTGCCTCTGTGTGTGTGTGTGTGTCTGTCTGTGTGCCTCTGAGTGTGTCTGTCTGTGTGCCTCTGTGTGTGTCTGTCTGTGTGCCTCTGTGTGTATGTCTGTCTGTGTGCCTCTGTGTGTGTGTGTGTCTGTCTGTGTGCCTCTGTGTGTGTGTGTCTGTCTGTGTGCCTCTGCGTGTGTCTGTCTGTCTGTGTGCCTCTGTGTGTATGTGTCTGTCTGTGTGACTCTGTATGTTTCTGTGTGCCTCTGTGTGTGTGTCTGTCTGTGTGCCTCTGTGTGTGTCTGTCTGTGTGCCTCTGTGTGTATGTGTCTGTCTGTGTGCCTCTGTGTGTGTGTCTGTCTGTGTGTCTCTGTGTGTGTGCCTCTGTTTGTATGTGTCTGTCTGTGTGCCTCTGTGTGTGTCTGTCTGTGTGTCTCTGTGTATGTGTCTGTCTGTGTGCCTCTGTGTGTGTCTGTCTGTGTGTCTCTGTGTGTATGTGTCTGTTTGTGTGCCTCTGTGTGTATGTGTCTGTCTGTGTGACTCTGTATGTATGTGTCTGTCTGTGTGCCTTTGTGTGTATGTGTCTGTCTGTGTGCCTCTGTGTGTCTGTCTGTGTGCCTCTGTGTGTATGTGTCTGTCTGTGTGCCTCTGTGTGTGTGTCTGTCTGTGTGCCTCTGTGTGTGTCTGTCTGTGTGCCTCTGTGTGTATGTGTCTGTCTGTGTGACTCTGTATGTGTCTGTCTGTGTGCCTCTGTGTGTGGGTCTGTCTGTCTGTATGCCTCTGTGTGTGTGTGTCTGTCTGTGTGCCTCTGTGTGTGTCTGTCTGTGTGCCTCTGTGTGTGTGTGTCTGTGTGCCTCTGTGTGTGTCTGTCTGTGTGCCTCTGTGTGTGTCTGTCTGTGTGCCTCTGTGTGTATGTGTCTGTCTGTGTGCCTCTGTGTGTGTTTGTCTGTCTGTGTGCCTCTGTGTGTGTGTGTGTCTGTCTGTGTGCCTCTGTGTGTGTGTGTCTGTCTGTGTGCCTCTGTGTGTATGTGTCTGTCTGTGTGACTCTGTATGTGCCTGTGTGCCTCTGTGTGTGTCTGTCTGTGTGCCTCTGTGTGTGTCTGTCTGTGTGCCTCTGTGTGTATGTGTCTGTCTGTGTGCCTCTGTGTGTGTGTCTGTCTGTGTGCCTCTGTGTGTGTGCCTCTGTGTGTATGTGTCTGTCTGTGTGCCTCTTTGTTTGTCTGTCTGTGTGTCTCTGTGTGTATGTGTCTGTCTGTGTGCCTCTGTGTGTATGTGTCTGTCTGTGTGACTCTGTATGTATGTGTCTGTCTGTGTGCCTCTGTGTGTATGTGTCTGTCTGTATGCCTCTGTGTGTCTGTCTATGTGCCTCTGTGTGTATGTGTCTGTCTGTGTGCCTCTGTGTGTGTGTCTGTCTGTGTGCCTCTGTGTGTGTCTGTCTGTGTGCCTCTGTGTGTATGTGTCTGTCTGTGTGACTCTATATGTGTCTGTCTGTGTGCCTCTGTGTGTGGGTCTGTCTGTCTGTATGCCTCTGTGTGTGTGTGTCTGTCTGTGTGCCTCTGTGTGTGCCTGTCTGTGTGCCTCTGTGTGTGTGTGTCTGTGTGCCTCTGTGTTTGTCTGTCTGTGTGCCTCTGTGTGTGTCTGTCTGTGTGCCTCTGTGTGTGTCTGTCTGTGTGCCTCTGTGGGTATGTGTCTGTCTGTGTGACTCTGTATGTATGTGTCTGTCTGTGTGCCTCTGTGTGTATGTGTCTGTCTGTGTGCCTCTGTGTGTATGTGTCTGTCTGTATGCCTCTGTGTGTGTCTGTCTGTGTGCCTCTGTGTGTATGTGTCTGTCTGTGTGCCTCTGTGTGTGTCTGTCTGTGTGCCTCTGTGTGTATGTGTCTGTCTGTGTGCCTCTGTGTGTGTGTGTCTGTCTGTGTGCCTCTGTGTGTGTGTGTCTGTCTGTGTGCCTCTGTGTGTCTGTGTGCCTCTGTGTGTATGTGTCTGTCTGTGTGACTCTGTATGTTTCTGTGTGCCTCTGTGTGTGTGTCTGTCTGTGTGCCTCTGTGTGTGTCTGTCTGTGTGCCTCTGTGTGTATGTGTCTGTCTGTGTGCCTCTGTGTGTGTGTCTGTCTGTGTGCCTCTGTGTGTGTGCCTCTGTTTGTATGTGTCTGTCTGTGTGCCTCTGTGTGTGTCTGTCTGTGTGTCTCTGTGTGTATGTGTCTGTCTGTGTGCCTCTGTGTGTGTCTGTCTGTGTGTCTCTGTGTGTATGTGTCTGTCTGTGTGCCTCTGTGTGTATGTGTCTGTCTGTGTGACTCTGTATGTATGTGTCTGTCTGTGTGCCTCTGTGTGTATGTGTCTGTCTGTGTGCCTCTGTGTGTCTGTCTGTGTGCCTCTGTGTGTATGTGTCTGTCTGTGTGCCTCTGTGTGTGTGTCTGTCTGTGTGCCTCTGTGTGTGTCTGTCTGTGTGCCTCTGTGTGTATGTGTCTGTCTGTGTGCCTCTGTGTGTGGGTCTGTCTGTCTGTATGCCTCTGTGTGTGTGTGTCTGTCTGTGTGCCTCTGTGTGTGTCTGTCTGTGTGCCTCTGTGTGTGTGTGTCTGTGTGCCTCTGTGTGTGTCTGTCTGTGTGCCTCTGTGTGTGTCTGTCTGTGTGCCTCTGTGTGTATGTGTCTGTCTGTGTACCTCTGTGTGTGTGTGTCTGTCTGTGTGCCTCTGTGTGTGGGTGTGTCTGTCTGTGTGCCTCTGTGTGTGTGTCTGTCTGTGTGCCTCTGTGTGTATGTGTCTGTCTGTGTGACTCTGTATGTGTCTGTGTGCCTCTGTGTGTGTCTGTCTGTGTGCCTCTGTGTGTATGTGTCTGTCTGTGTGCCTCTGTGTGTGTGTCTGTCTGTGTGCCTCTGTGTGTGTGCCTCTGTGTGTATGTGTCTGTCTGTGTGCCTCTGTGTGTGTCTGTCTGTGTGTCTCTGTGTATGTGTCTGTCTGTGTGCCTCTGTGTGTATGTGTCTGTCTGTGTGACTCTGTATGTATGTGTCTGTCTGTGTGCCTCTGTGTGTATGTGTCTGTCTGTATGCCTCTGTGTGTCTGTCTGTGTGCCTCTGTGTGTATGTGTCTGTCTGTGTGCCTCTGTGTGTGTGTCTGTCTGTGTGCCTCTGTGTGTGTCTGTCTGTGTGCCTCTGTGTGTATGTGTCTGTCTGTGTGACTCTATATGTGTCTGTCTGTGTGCCTCTGTGTGTGGGTCTGTCTGTCTGTATGCCTCTGTGTGTGTGTGTGTCTGTCTGTCTGTGTGCCTCTGTGTGTGTCTGTCTGTGTGCCTCTGTGTGTGTGTGTCTGTGTGCCTCTGTGTGTGTCTGTCTGTGTGCCTCTGTGTGTGTCTGTCTGTGTGCCTCTGTGTGTGTCTGTCTGTGTGCCTCTGTGTGTATGTGTCTGTCTGTGTGACTCTGTATGTATGTGTCTGTCTGTGTGCCTCTGTGTGTATATGTCTGTCTGTATGCCTCTGTGTGTGTCTGTCTGTGTGCCTCTGTGTGTATGTGTCTGTCTGTGTGCCTCTGTGTGTGTGTCTGTCTGTGTGCCTCTGTGTGTGTGCCTCTGTGTGTATGTGTCTGTCTGTGTGCCTCTGTGTGTCTGTCTGTGTGTCTCTGTGTGTATGTGTCTGTCTGTGTGCCTCTGTGTGTGTCTGTCTGTGTGTCTCTGTGTGTATGTGTCTGTCTGTGTGCCTCTGTGTGTATGTGTCTGTCTGTGTGACTCTGTATGTATGTGTCTGTCTGTGTGCCTCTGTGTGTATGTGTCTGTCTGTGTGCCTCTGTTTGTCTGTCTGTGTGCCT
Organism: Phyllobates terribilis; assembly: GCF_046119375.1. NCBI lineage: Eukaryota > Metazoa > Chordata > Amphibia > Anura > Dendrobatidae > Phyllobates > Phyllobates terribilis. The sequence goes on from NW_027362767.1 coordinate 358,637,354, forward strand.
CTGTGTGTATGTGTCTGTCTGTGTGCCTCTGTGTGTGTGTCTGTCTGTGTGCCTCTGTGTGTGTCTGTCTGTGTGCCTCTGTGTGTATGTGTCTGTCTGTGTGACTCTGTATGTGTCTGTCTGTGTTCCTCTGTGTGTGGGTCTGTCTGTCTGTATGCCTCTGTGTGTGTGTGTCTGTCTGTGTGCCTCTGTGTGTGTCTGCCTGTGTGCCTCTGTGTGTGTGTGTCTGTGTGCCTCTGTGTGTGTCTGTCTGTGTGCCTCTGTGTGTGTCTGTCTGTGTGCCTCTGTGTGTATGTGTCTGTCTGTGTGCCTCTGTGTGTGTGTGTCTGTCTGTGTGCCTCTGTGTGTGTGTCTGTCTGTGTGCCTCTGTGTGTGTGTCTGTCTGTGTGCCTCTGTGTGTATGTGTCTGTCTGTGTGACTCTGTATGTGTCTGTGTGCCTCTGTGTGTGTGTCTGTCTGTGTGCCTCTGTGTGTGTCTGTCTGTGTGCCTCTGTGTGTGTCTGTCTGTGTGCCTCTGTGTGTGTGTCTGTCTGTGTGCCTCTGTGTGTGTGCCTCTGTGTGTATGTGTCTGTCTGTGTGCCTCTGTGTGTGTCTGTCTGTGTGTCTCTGTGTGTATGTGTCTGTCTGTGTGCCTCTGTGTGTATGTGTCTGTCTGTGTGACTCTGTATGTATGTGTCTGTCTGTGTGCCTCTGTGTGTATGTGTCTGTCTGTGTGCCTCTGTGTGTCTGTCTGTGTGCCTCTGTGTGTATGTGTCTGTCTGTGTGCCTCTGTGTGTGTGTCTGTCTGTGTGCCTCTGTGTGTGTCTGTCTGTGTGCCTCTGTGTGTATGTGTCTGTCTGTGTGACTCTGTATGTGTCTGTCTGTGTGCCTCTGTGTGTGGGTCCGTCTGTCTGTATGCCTCTGTGTGTGTATGTGTCTGTCTGTGTGCCTCTTTGTGTGTCTGTCTGTGTGCCTCTGTGTATGTGTCTGTCTGTGTGATTCTGTATGTATGTGTCTGTGTGCCTCTGTGTGTGTGTCTGTCTGTGTGCCTCTGTGTGTGTGTGTGTCTGTCTGTGTGCCTCTGTGTGTGTCTGTCTGTGTGCCTCTGTGTGTGTGTCTGTGTGTGTGCCTCTGTGTGTGTGTCTGTCTGTCTGTGTGCCTCTGTATGTATGTGTCTGTCTGTGTGCCTCTGTGTGTATGTGTCTGTCTGTGTGCCTCTTTGTGTGTGTGTCTGTGAGCCTCTGTGTATGTGTCTGTCTGTGTGCCTCTGTGTGTGTTTGTCTGTCTGTGTGCCTCTGTATGTATGTGTCTGTCTGTGTGCCTCTGTGTGTGTGTGTCTGTCTGTGTGCCTCTGTGTGTGTGTGTCTGTCTGTGTGCCTCTGTGTGTATGTGTCTGTCTGTGTGACTCTGTATGTGTCTGTGTGTCTCTGTGTGTGTGTCTGTCTGTGTGCCTCTGTGTGTGTCTGTCTGTGTGCCTCTGTGTGTATGTGTCTGTCTGTGTGCCTCTGTTTGTGTGTCTGTCTGTGTGCCTCTGTGTGTGTGCCTCTGTGTGTATGTGTCTGTCTGTGTGCCTCTGTGTGTGTGCCTCTGTGTGTATGTGTCTGTCTGTGTGCCTCTGTGTGTGTCTGTCTGTGTGTCTCTGTGTGTATGTGTCTGTCTGTGTGCCTCTGTGTGTGTCTGTCTGTGTGTCTCTGTGTGTATGTGTCTGTCTGTGTGCCTCTGTGTGTATGTGTCTGTCTGTTTGACTCTGTATGTATATGTCTGTCTGTGTGCCTCTGTGTGTATGTGTCTGTCTGTGTGCCTCTGTTTGTCTGTCTGTGTGCCTCTGTGTGTATGTGTCTGTCTGTGTGCCTCTGTGTGTGTCTGTCTGTGTGCCTCTGTGTGTGTCTGTCTGTGTGCCTGTGTGTATGTGTCTGTCTGTGTGACTCTGTATGTGTTTGTCTGTGTGCCTCTGTGTGTGGGTCTGTCTGTCTGTATGCCTCTGTGTGTGTGTGTCTGTCTGTGTGCCTCTGTGTGTGTCTGTCTGTGTGCCTCTGTGTGTGTGTGTCTGTGTGCCTCTGTGTGTGTCTGTCTGTGTGCCTCTGTGTGTCTGTCTGTGTGCCTCTGTGTGTATGTGTCTGTCTGTGTGCCTCTGTGTGTGTGTGTCTGTCTGTGTGCCTCTGTGTGTGTGTGTGTCTGTCTGTATGGCTCTGTGTGTGTGTCTGTCTGTGTGCCTCTGTGTGTATGTGTCTGTCTGTGTGACTCTGTATGTGTCTGTGTGCCTCTGTGTGTGTGTCTGTCTGTGTGCCTCTGTGTGTGTCTGTCTGTGTGCCTCTGTGTGTGTCTGTCTGTGTGCCTCTGTGTGTGTGTCTGTCTGTGTGCCTCTGTGTGTGTGCCTCTGTATGTATGTGTCTGTCTGTGTGCCTCTGTGTGTGTCTGTCTGTGTGTCTCTGTGTGTATGTGTCTGTCTGTGTGCCTCTGTGTGTATGTGTCTGTCTGTGTGACTCTGTATGTATGTGTCTGTCTGTGTGCCTCTGTGTGTATGTGTCTGTCTGTGTGCCTCTGTGTGTCTGTCTGTGTGCCTCTGTGTGTATGTGTCTGTCTGTGTGCCTCTGTGTGTGTGTCTGTCTGTGTGCCTCTGTGTGTGTCTGTCTGTGTGCCTCTCTGTGTGTGTGTCTGTCTGTGTGCCTCTGTGTGTGTGTGTGTGTCTGTCTGTGTGCCTCTGTGTGTGTCTGTCTGTGTGCCTCTGTGTGTGTCTGTCTGTGTGCCTCTGTGTGTATGTCTGTCTGTGTGCCTCTGTGTGTGTGTGTCTGTCTGTGTGCCTCTGTGTGTGTGTGTCTGTCTGTGTGCCTCTGTGTGTGTCTGTCTGTCTGTGTGCCTCTGTGTGTATGTGTCTGTCTTTGTGACTCTGTATGTTTCTGTGTGCCTCTGTGTGTGTGTCTGTCTGTGTGCCTCTGTGTGTGTCTGTCTGTGTGCCTCTGTGTGTATGTGTCTGTCTGTGTGCCTCTGTGTGTGTGTCTGTCTGTGTGCCTCTGTGTGTGTGCCTCTGTTTGTATGTGTCTGTCTGTGTGCCTCTGTGTGTGTCTGTCTGTGTGTCTCTGTGTGTATGTGTCTGTCTCTGTGCCTCTGTGTGTGTCTGTCTGTGTGTCTCTGTGTGTATGTGTCTGTTTGTGTGCCTCTGTGTGTATGTGTCTGTCTGTGTGACTCTGTATGTATGTGTCTGTCTGTGTGCCTCTGTGTGTATGTGTCTGTCTGTGTGCCTCTGTGTGTCTGTCTGTGTGCCTCTGTGTGTATGTGTCTGTCTGTGTGCCTCTGTGTGTGTGTCTGTCTGTGTGCCTCTGTGTGTGTCTGTCTGTGTGCCTCTGTGTGTATGTGTCTGTCTGTGTGACTCTGTATGTGTCTGTCTGTGTGCCTCTGTGTGTGGGTCTGTCTGTCTGTATGCCTCTGTGTGTGTGTGTCTGTCTGTGTGCCTCTGTGTGTGTCTGTCTGTGTGCCTCTGTGTGTGTGTGTCTGTGTGCCTCTGTGTGTGTCTGTCTGTGTGCCTCTGTGTGTGTCTGTCTGTGTGCCTCTGTGTGTATGTGTCTGTCTGTGTGCCTCTGTGTGTGTGTGTCTGTCTGTGTGCCTCTGTGTGTGTGTGTGTCTGTCTGTGTGCCTCTGTGTGTGTGTGTCTGTCTGTGTGCCTCTGTGTGTATGTGTCTGTCTGTGTGACTCTGTATGTGTCTGTGTGCCTCTGTGTGTGTCTGTCTGTGTGCCTCTGTGTGTGTCTGTCTGTGTGCCTCTGTGTGTATGTGTCTGTCTGTGTGCCTCTGTGTGTGTGTCTGTCTGTGTGCCTCTGTGTGTGTGCCTCTGTGTGTATGTGTCTGTCTGTGTGCCTCTGTGTTTGTCTGTCTGTGTGTCTCTGTGTGTATGTGTCTGTCTGTGTGCCTCTGTGTGTATGTGTCTGTCTGTGTGACTCTGTATGTATGTGTCTGTCTGTGTGCCTCTGTGTGTATGTGTCTGTCTGTATGCCTCTGTGTGTCTGTCCATGTGCCTCTGTGTGTATGTGTCTGTCTGTGTGCCTCTGTGTGTGTGTCTGTCTGTGTGCCTCTGTGTGTGTCTGTCTGTGTGCCTCTGTGTGTATGTGTCTGTCTGTGTGACTCTATATGTGTCTGTCTGTGTGCCTCTGTGTGTGGGTCTGTCTGTCTGTATGCCTCTGTGTGTGTGTGTCTGTCTGTGTGCCTCTGTGTGTGCCTGTCTGTGTGCCTCTGTGTGTGTGTGTCTGTGTGCCTCTGTGTTTGTCTGTCTGTGTGCCTCTGTGTGTGTCTGTCTGTGTGCCTCTGTGTGTGTCTGTCTGTGTGCCTCTGTGTGTATGTGTCAGTCTGTGTGACTCTGTATGTATGTGTCTGTCTGTGTGCCTCTGTGTGTATGTGTCTGTCTGTGTGCCTCTGTGTGTATGTGTCTGTCTGTATGCCTCTGTGTGTGTCTGTCTGTGTGCCTCTGTGTGTATGTGTCTGTCTGTGTGCCTCTGTGTGTGTCTGTCTGTGTGCCTCTGTGTGTATGTGTCTGTCTGTGTGCCTCTGTGTGTGTGTGTCTGTCTGTGTGCCTCTGTGTGTATGTGTCTGTCTGTGTGACTCTGTATGTTTCTGTGTGCCTCTGTGTGTGTGTCTGTCTGTGTGCCTCTGTGTGTGTCTGTCTGTGTGCCTCTGTGTGTATGTGTCTGTCTGTGTGCCTCTGTGTGTGTGTCTGTCTGTGTGCCTCTGTGTGTGTGCCTCTGTTTGTATGTGTCTGTCTGTGTGCCTCTGTGTGTGTCTGTGTGTCTCTGTGTGTATGTGTCTGTCTGTGTGCCTCTGTGTGTGTCTGTCTGTGTGTCTCTGTGTGTATGTGTCTGTCTGTGTGCCTCTGTGTGTATGTGTCTGTCTGTGTGACTCTGTATGTATGTGTCTGTCTGTGTGCCTCTGTGTGTATGTGTCTGTCTGTGTGCCTCTGTGTGTCTGTCTGTGTGCCTCTGTGTGTATGTGTCTGTCTGTGTGCCTCTGTGTGTGTGTCTGTCTGTGTGCCTCTGTGTGTGTCTGTCTGTGTGCCTCTGTGTGTATGTGTCTGTCTGTGTGCCTCTGTGTGTGGGTCTGTCTGTCTGTATGCCTCTGTGTGTGTGTGTCTGTCTGTGTGCCTCTGTGTGTGTCTGTCTGTGTGCCTCTGTGTGTGTGTGTCTGTGTGCCTCTGTGTGTGTCTGTCTGTGTGCCTCTGTGTGTGTCTGTCTGTGTGCCTCTGTGTGTATGTGTCTGTCTGTGTGCCTCTGTGTGTGTGTGTCTGTCTGTGTGCCTCTGTGTGTGGGTGTGTCTGTCTGTGTGCCTCTGTGTGTGTGTGTCTGTCTGTGTGCCTCTGTGTGTATGTGTCTGTCTGTGTGACTCTGTATGTGTCTGTGTGCCTCTGTGTGTGTCTGTCTGTGTGCCTCTGTGTGTATGTGTCTGTCTGTGTGCCTCTGTGTGTGTGTCTGTCTGTGTGCCTCTGTGTGTGTGCCTCTGTGTGTATGTGTCTGTCTGTGTGCCTCTGTGTGTGTCTGTCTGTGTGTCTCTGTGTATGTGTCTGTCTGTGTGCCTCTGTGTGTATGTGTCTGTCTGTGTGACTCTGTATGTATGTGTCTGTCTGTGTGCCTCTGTGTGTATGTGTCTGTCTGTATGCCTCTGTGTGTCTGTCTGTGTGCCTCTGTGTGTATGTGTCTGTCTGTGTGCCTCTGTGTGTGTGTCTGTCTGTGTGCCTCTGTGTGTGTCTGTCTGTGTGCCTCTGTGTGTATGTGTCTGTCTGTGTGACTCTATATGTGTCTGTCTGTGTGCCTCTGTGTGTGGGTCTGTCTGTCTGTATGCCTCTGTGTGTGTGTGTGTCTGTCTGTGTGCCTCTGTGTGTGTCTGTCTGTGTGCCTCTGTGTGTGTGTGTCTGTGTGCCTCTGTGTGTGTCTGTCTGTGTGCCTCTGTGTGTGTCTGTCTGTGTGCCTCTGTGTGTGTCTGTCTGTGTGCCTCTGTGTGTATGTGTCTGTCTGTGTGACTCTGTATGTATGTGTCTGTCTGTGTGCCTCTGTGTGTATGTGTCTGTCTGTATGCCTCTGTGTGTGTCTGTCTGTGTGCCTCTGTGTGTATGTGTCTGTCTGTGTGCCTCTGTGTGTGTGTCTGTCTGTGTGCCTCTGTGTGTGTGCCTCTGTGTGTATGTGTCTGTCTGTGTGCCTCTGTGTGTCTGTCTGTGTGTCTCTGTGTGTATGTGTCTGTCTGTGTGCCTCTGTGTGTGTCTGTCTGTGTGTCTCTGTGTGTATGTGTCTGTCTGTGTGCCTCTGTGTGTATGTGTCTGTCTGTGTGACTCTGTATGTATGTGTCTGTCTGTGTGCCTCTGTGTGTATGTGTCTGTCTGTGTGCCTCTGTTTGTCTGTCTGTGTGCCTCTGTGTGTATGTTTCTGTCTGTGTGCCTCTGTGTGTGTGTCTGTCTGTGTGCCTTTGTGTGTGTCTGTCTGTGTGCCTCTGTGTGTATGTGTCTGTCTGTGTGACTCTGTATGTGTCTGTCTGTGTTCCTCTGTGTGTGGGTCTGTCTGTCTGTATGCCTCTGTGTGTGTGTGTCTGTCTGTGTGCCTCTGTGTGTGTCTGCCTGTGTGCCTCTGTGTGTGTGTGTCTGTGTGCCTCTGTGTGTGTCTGTCTGTGTGCCTCTGTGTGTGTCTGTCTGTGTGCCTCTGTGTGTATGTGTCTGTCTGTGTGCCTCTGTGTGTGTGTGTCTGTCTGTGTGCCTCTGTGTGTGTGTCTGTCTGTGTGCCTCTGTGTGTGTGTCTGTCTGTGTGCCTCTGTGTGTATGTGTCTGTCTGTGTGACTCTGTATGTGTCTGTGTGCCTCTGTGTGTGTGTCTGTCTGTGTGCCTCTGTGTGTGTCTGTCTGTGTGCCTCTGTGTGTGTCTGTCTGTGTGCCTCTGTGTGTGTGTCTGTCTGTGTGCCTCTGTGTGTGTGCCTCTGTGTGTATGTGTCTGTCTGTGTGCCTCTGTGTGTGTCTGTCTGTGTGTCTCTGTGTGTATGTGTCTGTCTGTGTGCCTCTGTGTGTATGTGTCTGTCTGTGTGACTCTGTATGTATGTGTCTGTCTGTGTGCCTCTGTGTGTATGTGTCTGTCTGTGTGCCTCTGTGTGTCTGTCTGTGTGCCTCTGTGTGTATGTGTCTGTCTGTGTGCCTCTGTGTGTGTGTCTGTCTGTGTGCCTCTGTGTGTGTGTCTGTCTGTGTGCCTCTGTGTGTATGTGTCTGTCTGTGTGACTCTGTATGTGTCTGTCTGTGTGCCTCTGTGTGTGGGTCCGTCTGTCTGTATGCCTCTGTGTGTGTATGTGTCTGTCTGTGTGCCTCTTTGTGTGTCTGTCTGTGTGCCTCTGTGTATGTGTCTGTCTGTGTGATTCTGTATGTATGTGTCTGTGTGCCTCTGTGTGTGTGTCTGTCTGTGTGCCTCTGTGTGTGTGTGTGTCTGTCTGTGTGCCTCTGTGTGTGTCTGTCTGTGTGCCTCTGTGTGTGTGTCTGTGTGTGTGCCTCTGTGTGTGTGTCTGTCTGTCTGTGTGCCTCTGTATGTATGTGTCTGTCTGTGTGCCTCTGTGTGTATGTGTCTGTCTGTGTGCCTCTTTGTGTGTGTGTCTGTGTGCCTCTGTGTATGTGTCTGTCTGTGTGCCTCTGTGTGTGTGTCTGTCTGTGTGCCTCTGTATGTATGTGTCTGTCTGTGTGCCTCTGTGTGTGTGTGTGTCTGTCTGTGTGCCTCTGTGTGTGTGTGTCTGTCTGTGTGCCTCTGTGTGTATGTGTCTGTCTGTGTGACTCTGTATGTGTCTGTGTGCCTCTGTGTGTGTGTCTGTCTGTGTGCCTCTGTGTGTGTCTGTCTGTGTGCCTCTGTGTGTATGTGTCTGTCTGTGTGCCTCTGTTTGTGTGTCTGTCTGTGTGCCTCTGTGTGTGTGCCTCTGTGTGTATGTGTCTGTCTGTGTGCCTCTGTGTGTGTGCCTCTGTGTGTATGTGTCTGTCTGTGTGCCTCTGTGTGTGTCTGTCTGTGTGTCTCTGTGTGTTTGTGTCTGTCTGTGTGCCTCTGTGTGTGTCTGTCTGTGTGTCTCTGTGTGTATGTGTCTGTCTGTGTGCCTCTGTGTGTATGTGTCTGTCTGTTTGACTCTGTATGTATATGTCTGTCTGTGTGCCTCTGTGTGTATGTGTCTGTCTGTGTGCCTCTGTTTGTCTGTCTGTGTGCCTCTGTGTGTATGTGTCTGTCTGTGTGCCTCTGTGTGTGTGTCTGTCTGTGTGCCTCTGTGTGTGTCTGTCTGTGTGCCTGTGTGTATGTGTCTGTCTGTGTGACTCTGTATGTGTTTGTCTGTGTGCCTCTGTGTGTGGGTCTGTCTGTCTGTATGCCTCTGTGTGTGTGTGTCTGTCTGTGTGCCTCTGTGTGTGTCTGTCTGTGTGCCTCTGTGTGTGTGTGTCTGTGTGCCTCTGTGTGTGTCTGTCTGTGTGCCTCTGTGTGTCTGTCTGTGTGCCTCTGTGTGTATGTGTCTGTCTGTGTGCCTCTGTGTGTGTGTGTCTGTCTGTGTGCCTCTGTGTGTGTGTGTGTCTGTCTGTGTGCCTCTGTGTGTGTGTCTGTCTGTGTGCCTCTGTGTGTATGTGTCTGTCTGTGTGACTCTGTATGTGTCTGTGTGCCTCTGTGTGTGTGTCTGTCTGTGTGCCTCTGTGTGTGTCTGTCTGTGTGCCTCTGTGTGTGTCTGTCTGTGTGCCTCTGTGTGTGTGTCTGTCTGTGTGCCTCTGTGTGTGTGCCTCTGTGTGTATGTGTCTGTCTGTGTGCCTCTGTGTGTGTCTGTCTGTGTGTCTCTGTGTGTATGTGTCTGTCTGTGTGCCTCTGTGTGTATGTGTCTGTCTGTGTGACTCTGTATGTATGTGTCTGTCTGTGTGCCTCTGTGTGTATGTGTCTGTCTGTGTGCCTCTGTGTGTCTGTCTGTGTGCCTCTGTGTGTATGTGTCTGTCTGTGTGCCTCTGTGTGTGTGTCTGTCTGTGTGCCTCTGTGTGTGTCTGTCTGTGTGCCTCTGTGTGTATGTGTCTGTCTGTGTGACTCTGTATGTGTCTGTCTGTGTGCCTCTGTGTGTGGGTCCGTCTGTCTGTATGCCTCTGTGTGTGTATGTGTCTGTCTGTGTGCCTCTTTGTGTGTCTGTCTGTGTGCCTCTGTGTATGTGTCTGTCTGTGTGATTCTGTATGTATGTGTCTGTGTGCCTCTGTGTGTGTGTCTGTCTGTGTGCCTCTGTGTGTGTGTGTGTCTGTCTGTGTGCCTCTGTGTGTGTCTGTCTGTGTGCCTCTGTGTGTGTGTCTGTGTGTGTGCCTCTGTGTGTGTGTCTGTCTGTCTGTGTGCCTCTGTATGTATGTGTCTGTCTGTGTGCCTCTGTGTGTATGTGTCTGTCTGTGTGCCTCTTTGTGTGTGTGTCTGTGTGCCTCTGTGTATGTGTCTGTCTGTGTGCCTCTGTGTGTGTGTCTGTCTGTGTGCCTCTGTATGTATGTGTCTGTCTGTGTGCCTCTGTGTGTGTGTGTGTCTGTCTGTGTGCCTCTGTGTGTGTGTCTGTCTGTGTGCCTCTGTGTGTATGTGTCTGTCTGTGTGACTCTGTATGTGTCTGTGTGCCTCTGTGTGTGTGTCTGTCTGTGTGCCTCTGTGTGTGTCTGTCTGTGTGCCTCTGTGTGTATGTGTCTGTCTGTGTGCCTCTGTTTGTGTGTCTGTCTGTGTGCCTCTGTGTGTGTGCCTCTGTGTGTATGTGTCTGTCTGTGTGCCTCTGTGTGTGTGCCTCTGTGTGTATGTGTCTGTCTGTGTGCCTCTGTATGTGTCTGTCTGTGTGTCTCTGTGTGTATGTGTCTGTCTGTGTGCCTCTGTGTGTGTCTGTCTGTGTGTCTCTGTGTGTATGTGTCTGTCTGTGTGCCTCTGTGTGTATGTGTCTGTCTGTTTGACTCTGTATGTATATGTCTGTCTGTGTGCCTCTGTGTGTATGTGTCTGTCTGTGTGCCTCTGTTTGTCTGTCTGTGTGCCTCTGTGTGTATGTGTCTGTCTGTGTGCCTCTGTGTGTGTGTCTGTCTGTGTGCCTCTGTGTGTGTCTGTCTGTGTGCCTGTGTGTATGTGTCTGTCTGTGTGACTCTGTATGTGTTTGTCTGTGTGCCTCTGTGTGTGGGTCTGTCTGTCTGTATGCCTCTGTGTGTGTGTGTCTGTCTGTGTGCCTCTGTGTGTGTCTGTCTGTGTGCCTCTGTGTGTGTGTGTCTGTGTGCCTCTGTGTGTGTCTGTCTGTGTGCCTCTGTGTGTCTGTCTGTGTGCCTCTGTGTGTATGTGTCTGTCTGTGTGCCTCTGTGTGTGTGTGTCTGTCTGTGTGCCTCTGTGTGTGTGTGTGTCTGTCTGTGTGCCTCCGTGTGTGTGTCTGTCTGTGTGCCTCTGTGTGTATGTGTCTGTCTGTGTGACTCTGTATGTGTCTGTGTGCCTCTGTGTGTGTGTCTGTCTGTGTGCCTCTGTGTGTGTCTGTCTGTGTGCCTCTGTGTGTGTCTGTCTGTGTGCCTCTGTGTGTGTGTCTGTCTGTGTGCCTCTGTGTGTGTGCCTCTGTGTGTATGTGTCTGTCTGTGTGCCTCTGTGTGTGTCTGTCTGTGTGTCTCTGTGTGTATGTGTCTGTCTGTGTGCCTCTGTGTGTATGTGTCTGTCTGTGTGACTCTGTATGTATGTGTCTGTCTGTGTGCCTCTGTGTGTATGTGTCTGTCTGTGTGCCTCTGTGTGTCTGTCTGTGTGCCTCTGTGTGTATGTGTCTGTCTGTGTGCCTCTGTGTGTGTGTCTGTCTGTGTGCCTCTGTGTGTGTCTGTCTGTGTGCCTCTCTGTGTATGTGTCTGTCTTTGTGACTCTGTATGTGTCTGTCTGTGTGCCTCTGTGTGTGGGTCTGTCTGTCTGTATGCCTCTGTGTGTGTATGTGTCTGTCTGTGTGCCTCTTTGTGTGTCTGTCTGTGTGCCTCTGTGTATGTGTCTTTCTGTGTGACTCTGTATGTATGTGTCTGTCTGTGTGCCTCTGTGTGTGTGTCTGTCTGTGTGCCTCTGTGTGTGTGTGTCTGTCTGTGTGCCTCTGTGTGTGTCTGTCTGTGTGCCTCTGTGTGTGTGTCTGTCTGCCTCTGTGTATGTGTCTGTCTGTGTGCCTCTTTGTGTGTGCCTCTGTGTGTGTGTCTGTCTGTCTGTGTGCCTCTGTATGTATGTGTCTGTCTGTGTGCCTCTGTGTGTATGTGTCTGTCTGTGTGCCTCTTTGTGTGTGTGTCTGTGAGCCTCTGTGTATGTGTCTGTCTGTGTGCCTCTGTGTGTGTGTGTCTGTCTGTGTGCCTCTGTATGTATGTGTCTGTCTGTGTGCCTCTGTGTGTGTGTGTGTTTGTCTGTGTGCCTCTGTGTGAGTGTGTCTGTCTGTGTGCCTCTGTGTGTATGTGTCTGTCTGTGTGACTCTGTATGTGTCTGTGTGCCTCTGTGTGTGTGTCTGTCTGTGTGCCTCTGTGTGTGTCTGTCTGTGTGCCTCTGTGTGTATGTGTCTGTCTGTGTGCCTCTGTGTGTGTGTGTGTCTGTCTGTGTGCCTCTGTGTGTGTGTGTCTGTCTGTGTGCCTCTGTGTGTGTCTGTCTGTCTGTGTGCCTCTGTGTGCATGTGTCTGTCTGTGTGACTCTGTATGTTTCTGTGTGCCTCTGTGTGTGTGTCTGTCTGTGTGCCTCTGTGTGTGTGTGTCTGTCTATGTGCCTCTGTGTGTGTGTCTGTCTGTGTGCCTCTGTGTGTATGTGTCTGTCTGTGTGCCTCTGTATGTATGTGTCTGTCTGTGTGCCTCTGTGTGTGTGTCTGTCTGTCTGTGTGACTCTGTGTGTATGTGTCTGTCTGTGTGCCTCTGTGTATGTGTCTGTCTGTGTGCCTCTTTGTGTGTCTGTCTGTGTGCCTCTGTATGTATGTGTCTGTCTGTGTGCCTCTTTGTGTGTCTGTCTGTGTGCCTCTGTGTATGTGTCTGTCTGTGTGCCTCTTTGTGTGTGTGTCTGTGTGCCTCTGTGTATGTGTCTGTCTGTGTGCCTCTTTGTGTGTGCCTCTGTGTGTGTGTCTGTCTGTCTGTTTGCCTCTGTATGTATGTGTCTGTCTGTGTGCCTCTGTGTATGTGTCTGTCTGTGTGCCTCTTTGTGTGTGTGACTGTGTGCCTCTGTGTATGTGTCTGTCTGTGTGCCTCTGTGTGTGTGTGTCTGTCTGTGTGCCTCTGTATGTATGTGTCTGTCTGTGTGCCTCTTTGTGTGTGTGTCTGTCTGTGTCTGTCTGTGTGTGTGTCTGTCTGTGTTCCTCTGTGTGTATTTGTCTGTCTGTGTGCCTCTGTGTGTGTGTGTCTGTCTGTGTGCCTCTTTGTGTGTGTCTGTCTGTCTGTGTGCCTCTGTGTGTGTGTGTCTGTCTGTGTGCCTCTGTGTGTGTGTGTCTGTCTGTGTTCCTCTGTGTGTATGTGTCTGTCTGTGTGCCTCTGTGTGTGTGTGTCTGTGTGCCTCTGTGTATGTGTCTGTCTGTGTGCCTCTGTGTGTATGTGTCTGTCTGTGTGCCTCTTTGTGTGTGTCTGTCTGTCTGTGTGTGTGTGTCTGTGTGTCTCTGTGTGTGTGTGTCTGTCTGTGTTCCTCTGTGTGTATGTGTCTGTCTGTGTGCCTCTGTGTGTGTGTGTCTGTCTGTGTGCCTCTTTGTGTGTGTCTGTCTCTCTGTGTGCCTCTGTGTGTGTGTGTCTGTCTGTGTGCCTCTGTATGTATGTGTCTGTCTGTGTGCCTCTGTGTGTATGTGTCTGTCTGTGTGCCTCTTTGTGTGTGTGTCTGTCTGTGTCTGTCTGTGTGTGTGTCTGTGTTCCTCTGTGTGTATGTGTCTGTCTGTGTGCCTCTTTGTGTGTGTCTGTCTGTGTGCCTCTGTGTGTGTGTGTCTGTCTGTGTGCCTCTGTGTGTGTCTGTCTGTTTGCCTCTTTGTGTGTGTGTCTGTGTCTGTCTGTGTGTGTGTCTGTCTGTGTTCCTCTGTGTGTATGTGTCTGTCTGTGTGCCTCTGTGTGTGTGTCTGTCTGTGTGCCTCTGTGTGTGTGTCTGTCTGTGTGCCTCTGTGTGTGTGTCTGTCTGTGTTCCTCTGTGTGCCTCTGTTTGTCTGTCTGTGTGCCTCTGTGTGTGTGTCTGTCTGTGTCCCTCTGTGTGTGTGTCTGTCTGTGTTCCTCTGTGTGTGTGTCTGTCTGTGTGCCCCTGTGTGTGTGTCTGTCTGTGTGCCTCTGTGTGTGTGTCTGTCTGTGTGCCTCTGTATGTGTGTCTGTCTGTGTTCCTCTGTGTACCTCTGTGTGTCTGTCTGTGTGCCTCTGTGTGTGTGTCTGTCTGTGTGCCTCTGTGTGTGTCTGTCTGTGTGCCTCTGTGTGTGTGTCTGTCTGTGTGCCTCTGTGTGTGTGTCTGTCTGTGTGACTCTGTATGTATGTGTCTGTCTGTGTGCCTCTGTGTGTGTGTCTGTCTGTGTGCCTCTGTGTGTGTGTGTCTGTCTGTGTGCCTCTGTGTGTATGTGTCTGTCTGTGTGCCTCTGTGTGTGTGTCTGTCTGTCTGTGTGTGTCTGTCTGTGTTCCTCTGTGTGTATGTGTCTGTCTGTCTGTGTGTGTCTGTCTGTGTGCCTCTTTGTGTGTGTCTGTCTCTGTGCCTTTTTGTGTGTGTCTGTCTGTGTGCCTCTGTGTGTGTGTCTGTCTGTGTGCCTCTTTGTGTGTGTGTCTGTCTGTGTGCCTCTGTGTGTATGTGTCTGTCTGTGTGCCTCTTTGTGTGCCTGTCTGTGTGCCTCTGTGTGTGTGTGTCTGTCTGTGTGCCTCTTTGTGTGTGTGTGTCTGTCTGTGTGCCTCTGTGTGTGTGTGTGTCTGTGTGCCTCTGTCTGTGTGTGTGTCTGTCTGTGTGCCTCTGTGTGTTTGTGTGTCTGTCCGTCCGTGTGCCTCTATGTTTGTGGTTGAGCTTAGAATGTATGGAATCTTGGTGGTGTATATATATATATATTTGTGTGTGCGTGCTATGTTGGTGTATAAATATATGTGTGTGTAACATATAATATTTGTGTGTAACATACAATGTGTATCACATATAGTGTATGTATGTGGCATCCACATTTATAAATCCTGGCAGCAAAAACAAGAGTTCATAGGTGTAAACATGTCGGCAATCACCCAGCGAATGAGCAAAAAGCTGCTCATTCATCAGGTGACTGGATTGTTTATGGTGGAATAAAAATCATTGTTCTTGGCAGCACATTGCTCGGTGTAAACTGCAGATGTGCTGCTGATAACATGTTAAGTATGGGGACAGAATGATCTTTTCCTCTGATTGTTTCACTCCCGGTTTTGTCTTACACATTCTGATGTAAAATACTGAATGTGTGATTGTTCTATGCCTACAATTCTTCGTCAACCTGTGTAAAAAAGCCAGTAAACAAGCGCCGAACGACTTCAATATTGTCGATCGCGCTCATTTAACGGTCTGAACCCAGCGCAACCGAAATGTTTGAGTGTGATGGTGCAATTTGTGAGCATTTAGGGCCCCACTTTAAACTTTTGCTCACGGCTCCACTTTGTCTAAAACCGACTCTGCATTCCAGGGACATCACATGGCACAATGGAAATGCAATATTTCCATTCCATATCTATAATAATCTGATGTCAACACAATCCATGTAGATGGGGGGGCATAATTGCTTCTGCGGTATCAAGCTCCAGCATTTTCAGCCTTGGGAAACCGCAGATTTGTAATATCAACCAAAATTATGGATATACACTGACGAGCAAATGGGTAACGATGTTTTGAACTTTTGACTTTCAGGCTCCATATCTCACCATCCACTACTGCTTGGAACGTGAGACTACCATCATTTTATAGACAGTCATCTTGGCTATCGCATACATAAATTTGACTTGCAACTATTTAGCATATGTTTAGTTATGCAGATTCTTGCCATGTCACTGCATTGTTACTGTTTTACTGTTATTAGGTTGATTCCCAAGCAAAAGGTCACTGGTTTGAATCGAGGAGCAGCCATGAAGAAGATTTCCCCAAAAAAGTGAAACCGCATCATCCAGCTCATTGATAGCGGTCTCTTGGCCAAGAAAATTGCCAAACTGCATCACGTGAGTGCCATAACAGTTGGAAGAATATGAAATGAAGTCTGTTCATCCATTCGAAAGCCAAGAGGTGAACCTCCAGGCAAAATATCAGAGTCAACAAGTCGGCTCATCACAAGGTCTATCAGTTCTGGTGTGACAAAAACGGCAGTGAAGGTGGCTCGTATGCTTCATAATAGTGAGATCAGAGACATCCATGCAAGCACCGTGCAACACATGTTACACAAGTCTAGAATGGTGGCCCAAAAAAATGTGAAGCAGGCTCAACTTTAATATCGCCATTGGCTTGAGTTTGCAAAAAAGTATGAAAAATGGACAGTATAAGATTGGAAATGGGTGATTTTGAGTGATGAGATGAAAGTCAATAGACTAGGTTCTGATGGGTGCAAATGGGTCTGGAAGAAACAAGAGAAAAAGAGGCTAACGGATCAGCCTGATGATATGGGGTTGTTTTACAGCCAAAGGCGTTGGATACTTGACCAGGATCGATGGTGGTCTCAATGCTGAGCTACATGTGAGTATCCTAGAAAACGAGTTACTTCATACACTCAAGTACTATGGGTATGAAAAGGACGACATAGTGTTCCAGCAGGACAACGACCCGAAACATACAATGAGATTGGCGAAGAAATAGTTCAATAATAATGAAGTAAAGGTGCAGGATTGGCCCCCACAATTCCCAGACCTCAACCCAATCGAACACTTATGGGTAGAGTTGACGAAAAAGCTGTATACATACCCAAGTGAGTCGACCAGTATGCATCAACTTTGGGAACGTGTAGATGAAACATGCTGAAATCGGATCAAGAGCATGCGACGAGTGAGTGTGAAAAGTGGAGTCCCCGTTTATATTTGCATCCATGTCACATGTATAGTGAGTAGGCAGTATTCGCTACATAGAGGCAAAAGAGCATATCTTTGTGTACTGTGTATGTGAGACATTATAACAGCAAGCCTCCATCCAGTAGCACAAAGGCATCTGAAATTTAGAAATGGACCCTCTAGATGGGAAAACTGGTGAAAAGTGCAGGACATAAGTTATATATGGGGCAGTAATAGAGTTATTCCTAATGGGCACACACAGCATATCTTACTCTGAAAACTGACCTGAGACTACAGGTATAACTTTAAAGGGGTTGACCCACCATTTAATATTATATTCCTGGATATTACAAAACATAATTTTGCAGTTGGAATTATAAAAAAAATGTTACTGTATTAAGAAATTAGTTTTATATGCTTGTGTTTATTTTCATTCATTTTTAGAACATCCATCTAATTTATCTACTGTTTGTGATCACACATGCTCCATACCTCTGAATCAATCATTCTATACACAGGCAACACTGTGATTCCTGTTATTGTACAGGTCAGCCGTTAGGAATCAGTGTACTAGAAGTGTCTTCTACTTCTTGGCAATGGAAGGAACACGAGGAGATGCCATAAGTGTGTAACAATAGACTTAGGAGCACTTTAAAAATTTGATTTAAATTGAAAAATAATGTTTTCCATAATCTCGTAGAGCAATGTAATAATTCATTTTTAGACAAGCTCTTAAAGCACCAATGAATATTTAACAGTAATACTTTTTTCCCCTATAAATAGCTCATGATAGTAGTTATGGTTTTTACATTTTGTCAATTTCTTGGGCAACCCATGAACTATGTTTTCATACTTACTAGTATTTGATTTTATCCACTGTGCACTTTCTGTATACTTTCCTTTGTTGTGCTGTATAGTGTTGAGCCACCCCCGTAGTGTTCGGGTTCGGTTCGGTTCGTCGAACACCGGGATGTTCGAGGAACTGTTCGTCGAACTGTTCGTCGAACACCTTAGAACACCGTCGAACACCGTTAAAACCAATGGCAGGCAAACAAAAACACATAGAAACACATAGAAAACACCTGCAAAGGTGTCCAAAAGCTGACAAACTGCTCAGAAGACACTCTCTTTAAAAAAGCCGGCCGGCAAATTCAGCAGCGGCATACACCGGTACCCGACAATTTAGACAAGAAGGAATAGAGCATCACACATAGATTAGATAGATAGAAACATGTCAGTCACACATATAAGAAGCACAGTGACAGTGTTGGTTACTGCACTTGTCATTTAGTGTAAAGGATTTATTAAAAAAAATATTAGTGTTTTCATGCACCGTCTCTTTAAAAAAGCCGGCCGGCAATTCAGCATCTGTACCCGACAATTTAGAACAGAAAGAATAGAGCTTCACACATAGATTAGATAGATAGAAACATGTCAGTCACATATATAATAAGTACAGTGATAGTGTTGCTTACTGTACTTGTCATTTAGTGTAAAGGATTTATTTAAAAAAATAATAGTGTTTTCATGCACTGTCTCTTTAAAAAAGCCGGCCGGCAATTCAGCAGCGGTACCCGACAATTTAGAACAGAAAGATAGAGCATCACACATAGATTAGATAGATAGAAACATGTCAGTCACATATATATGAAGTACAGTAATAGTGTTGGTTACTGTACTTGTCATTTAGTGTTAAAATAAAGGATTTATTATTAAAAAAATTGGCGTGGGGTTCCCCTTAATTTTAGGCTCTAGCGGAGGTTAAGCAGACGGCTGGGGCAGATGTTTGAAGCCTGGGAAGGGGGTAATACCCACGGAGCTTCCCAGGCTACTAATATCAGCCCCCAGCTGAATACATAGCCTTTACTAGCTATTAAAATGGGGGACCCCCCAAAAAAAATGACGTGGGGTCCCCCCTAATTTAATAGCTAGCAAAGGCTAGGCAGACAGCTGGGGGCTGATATTAATAGCCCAGGAAGGGAGCCATGAATATTGGCCCCCTCCCAGGCTAGAAACACCAGCCGTCAGCCGCCCCAGAAATGGCGCATTCATAGGATGCGCCAATTCTGGCACTTAGCCTCGCTCTTCCACGCTGCCCTGGTGCGGTGGCAGGGGGTAATAGGGTTGGGGTTGATGTCAGCTTATAATGCCAGCTGACATCAAGCCCAGGTTAGTAATGGAGAGGCGTCTATAAGACACCCCCATTACTAACCCCATAGTCAAAGTTAAAAAAAACACAAACACCCAGAATAAAGTCCTTTAATTGAAATAAAGACACAATCCTTTATTGTTCTAAATTAAACCATACTTACCATCACGCCCATTCCAGCTGAAGCCAACGATCTCCTGCAATAAAAGAAAAATAATAAAGCAACCTCATCCTTACCTTTCCATGGTTCCCACGACAGCTTCAGCTCTGCTACATCGAGATGACAGGCTGGACCGCAGCAGAACGCTGCCATCCAGCCTGTCATCCCGCAGACACTGAGAAGCGCAGGCTTGCTTGCGCTGCTCAGCGTCTCTCTGTGACGACATCCAGATGAGCCGAGTTCATGTCCAATGAACTCGGCTCACCTCATGCACGTCATTGACAGCGTGGGAAAATTCTCACGCTGAAGCGCTGATTGCAGGAGAATTTTCCCACGCTGTCAGTGACGTGCAGGAGGTGAGCTGAGTTCATTGGACATGAGCTCACCTCATGCACATCACTGACAGCGTGGGAGAATTCTCCTGCACTCAGCACTTCAGCGTGAGAATTTTCCCACGCTGTCAGTGACGTGCATGAGGTGAGCCGAGTTCATTGGACATGACCTCGGCTCATCTGGATGCCGTCACAGCGAGACAGTGAGGAGCGCAAGCATGCCTGCGCTTCTCAGTGTCTGCGGGATGACAGACTGGATGGCAGCGTTCTGCTGCGGTCCAGCCAGTCATCTCG
Source organism: Phyllobates terribilis (assembly GCF_046119375.1). Lineage (NCBI taxonomy): Eukaryota > Metazoa > Chordata > Amphibia > Anura > Dendrobatidae > Phyllobates > Phyllobates terribilis. The sequence goes on from NW_027362767.1 coordinate 358,656,173, forward strand.
ATGTAGCAGAGCTGAAGCTGTCGTGGGAACCATGGAAAGGTAAGGATGAGGTTGGTTTATTATTTTTCTTTTATTGCAGGAGATCGTTGGCTTCAGCTGGAATGGGTGTGATGGTAAGTATGGTTTAATTTAGAACAATAAAGAATTGTGTCTTTATTTCAATTAAAGGACTTTATTCTGGGTGTTGTGTTTTTTTTAAATACTTTACTAGAAATTCATGGCGGTCATGTCTAATACTGGCGTGACCCCATGAATTTTGGGCTTGGGGCCAGCTGATAATACCAAGCTGGCCCTAACCCCTTTATTACCCAGTGAGCCACCGCACCAGGGCCCTGGATGAGTTGGGTACAGCGCCAGAAGATGGCGCTTCTATGAACGCGCCATTTTCCGGGGTGGCTGCGGACTGCAATTTGTAGCGGGGGGGGGGGCCCAGAAAGCTTGGGCCTCCCTGCGCTGCAGATTCCAGCCCCCAGCTGCCTAGTTGTACCTGGCTGGACACAAAAATAGGGTGAAGCCCCACGTACTTTTTTTTTAATTATTTCAGGAAATTCATGAAATAATTTAAAAAAAATTGACGTGGGGCTTCGCACTATATTTGTGTCCAGCCAGGTACAGCAGGCAGGAACGGGCTGCCCCCAACCACCAGCTGCCTATTTGTACCTGGCCGGACACAACAATATAGGGAAGCCCTTTTTTTCTTAATTATTTCATGAAATAATTTAAAGAAAATTGACGTGGGGCTTCGCCCTGTTTTTGTGTCCAGCCAGGTACAACTAGGCAGCTGGGGGCTGGAATCCGCAGCGCAGGGAGGCCCAAGCTTTCTGGGCCACCCCCGCTGCAAATTGCAGTCCGCAGCCACCCCGGAAAATGGCGCGTTCATAGAAGCGCCATCTTCTGGCGCTGTACCCAACTCATCCAGGGCCCTGATGCGGTGGCTCACTGGGTAATAAAGGGGTTAGGGCCAGCTTGGCATTATCAGCTGGCCCTAAGCCCGAAATTCATGGGGTCACGCCAATATTAGACATGACCACCATGAATTTCTAGTAAAGTATTTAAAAAAAACACAACACCCAGAAAAAAGTCCTTTAATTGAAATAAACACACAATTCTTTATTGTTCTAAATTAAACCATACTTACCATCACGCCCATTCCAGCTGAAGCCAACGATCTCCTGAAATAAAAGAAAAATAATAAAGCAACATCATCCTTACCTTTCCATGGTTCCCATGACAGCTTCAGCTCTGCTACATCGAGATGACAGGCTGGACCGCAGCAGAACGCTGCCATCCAGCCTGTCATCCCGCAGACACTGAGAAGCGCAGGCTTGCTTGCGCTCCACAGTGTCTCTCTGTGAGGGCATCCAGATGAGCCGAGTTAATGTCCAATGAACTCGGCTCACCTCATGCACGTCACTGACAGCGTGGGAAAATTCTCCTGCACTCAGCGCTTCAGCGTGGGAGAATTCTCACACTGAAGCGCTGAGTGCAGGAGAATTCTCCCACGCTGTCAGTGACGTGCAGGAGGTGAGCTGAGTTCATTGGACATGAGCTCACCTTATGCACGTCACTGACAGCGTGGGAAAATTCTCCTGCACTCAGCGCTTCAGCGGGAGAATTCTCACGCTGAAGCGCTGAGTGCAGGAGAATTCTCCCACGCTGTCAGTGACGTGCATAAGGTGAGCTCATGTCCAATGAACTCAGCTCACCTCCTGCACGTCACTGACAGCGTGGGAGAATTCTCCTGCACTCACCGCTTCAGCTTGAGAATTTTCCCACGCTGTCAGTGACGTGCATGAGGTGAGCCGAGTTCATTGGACATGAACTCGGCTCATCTGGATGTCGTCACAGAGAGACGCTGAGCAGCGCAAGCAAGCCTGCGCTTCTCAGTGTCTGCGGGATGAGAGGCTGGATGGCAGCGTTCTGCTGCGGTCCAGCCTGTCATCTCGATGTAGCAGAGCTGAAGCTGTCGTGGGAACCATGGAAAGGTAAGGATGAGGTTGCTTTATTATTTTTCTTTTATTGCAGGAGATCGTTGGCTTCAGCTGGAATGGGCGTGATGGTAAGTATGGTTTAATTTAGAACAATAAAGGATTGTGTCTTTATTTCAATTAAAGGACTTTATTCTGGGTGTTTGTGTTTTTTTTAACTTTGACTATGGGGTTAGTAATGGGGGTGTCTTATAGACGCCTCTCCATTACTAACCTGGGCTTGATGTCAGCTGGCATTATAAGCTGACATCAACCCCAACCCTATTACCCCCTGCCACCGCACCAGGGCAGCGTGGAAGAGCGAGGCTAAGTGCCAGAATTGGCGCATCCTATGAATGCGCCATTTCTGGGGCGGCTGACGGCTGGTGTTTCTAGCCTGGGAGGGGGCCAATATTCATGGCTCCCTTCCTGGGCTATTAATATCAGCCCCCAGCTGTCTGCCTAGCCTTTGCTAGCTATTAAATTAGGGGGGACCCCACGTCATTTCTTTTGGGGGGTCCCCCATTTTAATAGCTAGTAAAGGCTATGTATTCAGCTGGGGGCTGATATTAGTAGCCTGGGAAGCTCCGTGGGTATTACCCCCTTCCCAGGCTTCAAACATCTGCCCCAGCTGTCTGCTTAACCTCCGCTAGAGCCTAAAATTAAGGGGAACCCCACGCCAATTTTTTTAATAATAAATCCTTTATTTTAATACTAAATGACAAGTACAGTAACCAACACTATCACTGTACTTCATATATATGTGACTGACATGTTTCTATCTATCTAATCTATGTGTGAAGCTCTATTCTGTCTGTTATAAATTGTCGGGTACCGCTGCTGAATTGCCGGCCGGCTTTTTTAAAGAGACGGTGCATGAAAACACTATTATTTTTTTTGATAAATCCTTTACGCTAAATGACAAGTACAGTAAGCAACACTGTCACTGTACTTCGTATATATGTGGCTGACATGTTTCTATCTATCTAATCTATGTATGATGCTCTTTTCTGTCTGTTATAAATTGTCGGGTACCGCTGCTGAATTGCCGGCCGGCTTTTTTAAAGAGACAGTGCATGAAAACACTATTATTTTTTTAAATAAATCCTTTACACTAAATGACAAGTACAGTAATCAACACTGTCACTGCACTTCTTATATATGTGACTGACATGTTTCTATCTATCTAATCTATGTGTGATTCTCTATTCCTTCTATTCTAAATTGTCGGGTACCGCTGCTGAATTGCCGGCCGGCTTTTTTAAAGAGACGGTGCATGAAAACACTATTATTTTTTTTGATAAATCCTTTACGCTAAATGACAAGTACAGTAAGCAGCACTTTCACTGTACTTCGTATATATGTGGCTGACATGTTTATATCTATCTAATCTATGTGTGAAGCTCTATTCTTTCGGTTCTAAATTGTCGGGTACAGGTGTATGCCGCTGCTGAATTGCCGGCTTTTCATGTTTCACTGTTGGCACTGTTCCCATCGATTTTGGCAATCACTGTAATGCCACAACCACCATGGCTGTGGCATTACAGTGAGTGGCAGACAATCCCTGCATGATTGGTGCTCTAAATAGCGCCAGACATGCAGGACACGCTTTTGGTGCACGAACAGTTATCGAACATAACCTCGAACAGCCGAATTTTTTGCAAATCGTTCGGGTTCGTCGAACAACTCGAACACCGCCCAAAACAGCTCGAATTTGAGATTGGCGAACAGTTCAAGTCGAACACCGCTCATCTCTAGTGCTGTAGTGCCATTTTTGGCTAATTCACTACTGTTTTTATCTTTGGTCTAAACATTTACCAAAATTTCTTGTATTTCTTTTTTATCAGATTAATAAGCGTTTTTGTATTCTATATTTCTGGTGCAGTGTGTACATGCTTCTTGTATGCTCATATTTACAGTGCTTTATAATGTAGTAAATGTTTAAGGTTTATACATTCATTATGGCACAAAGGAATATAATCATTTTAGAATTTTGTTTTGGGAATAAGCATATAAAAGGTAAATAACTTATATACATGTAATAATTGAATAACCGAATACAGTATAATCATTTAGTAAATCATAAAAACATTTTATTTTAATGTACTCAAGTGATTTCTAGCGTGACAATATGTCTCTGGGTAAAGTTAGGTATCTTTTGGTATTGACATTCTATGCAATCACTGAACCTGAAATACTTAAAACGAATTTTGTATAGTGTATAAAGTTATCTATTAACTGAACATGACAAAGAGAGTATACAGCATTTACAGTTCTGTGTGATATATATTTAAAATAAATTAGTTATGAGAATTTTAGTTATGAGAAATACACCCGGCTTAAAAATATTCTTAAAAATATTTTCTTTTCAAAATTACAGCTAGTTTATTTGGGGTTTACAATTGAATACAATCCAAACCATGCCTCCAAACCAACAAAGAAATGGCTTTGCCAGATGAAGATCAGAGTTCTGAAATGGCCCAGCCAGAACCCAGACCTTAATTCAATTAAAAATCTGTGGGTGACCTGAAGAGGGCGCTGTCCAAAGGAGATGCCCTCACAATCTGACAAATTTGGAACTAATGCAAGGATTGTCAATTCTAGATGTGCCATGCTGATAGACTCCTTCCCAAAAAGACTGAATGTTGTAATGAATTCATGGGGTATGTCAACAAAGTTTAAGGGTGTATATATTTATGCAACTTCATTATTATAGTTATTTATTTTTATTTTTCCACTTGAAAAAAAAAATTGCTTGTTTCTCAATGGATTTGTACAGATTATGGGTGACATTAAAGGTGGAAAAATGAAAAGTGTTTAGAGCAATGGTGTCTGGGGAAAAAAATGCTATTTTCATGCTAGAACAGTGGTGAATACTTACAGTAGTAGGACTGCAGATAGCGAAGTATTTTTTTTACTGTGTAGAAATATCTAGATGCATGGTGAGATCTAGAATTGTATAAGGAAGTATTCTAAGTTCCTTCTTGAAAATAATACCTAATATTATGAATTGCAAAATCAAAACTGTAGATTATTAAGTAAATGGCAAGGAACGCTCACTCTGTTGTCGATGGGATGATTTCTATGACTAATGAGGCGCTGTAATGATATTTATGTCTCCAGTACTTGTACAAAAGGTACAGTTCATTCCAATATTTGAAAAATGTATCATCCCTCCAAATTGTTATTGATTGTAAGTTGGTAATCATGATATACAGTATATTTATAGTACAGAGTTTGTGAGTAATATATCACTTGAACATGATTTGTGTACCTTCCGTAGATGATAAAGCGCGTATGACATCATACGTTAAATTTAATCTATATAAATAAAAATGTAACTGTTTGTTTGTTAAAATCTTAAATCTCTGAAAGTTCTTCACCGATTGCTTTGAAATTCTGACACAACGTTGCATTCGAATACACGCGTGTTTTTATATACTGTAAGGTAGCGCTAATGATCATGTTGAGGGGCACTCACTTCACCGGGTCAATTAAAGCACACATGCAACGTTTTCCGGTAATATGAAGTCCAGCAGTTTATTACACATCATAAACTGCTTATAACATAGCCCATCTCAGTGGTTAGCAGGACTGTTACACATGTAATATCCTACAGCCTTTTCAGTGGCAGCTATGTCCGCTTGGCTTCAGATACAGACTTCAGCAAGGTAACAACATCAATGTCCATATAAAGCACCGTTTTTACCTTTGCCAGGTCTTAGCTGCTTCTTTCTGCTCTGTTCTGCCACTGCTGTGGTTTAAGGCTCCCCAGACGTGGTCTCCAGGCCACGTGCCTTCCAGGGCTAATGGTGTCCCAGACACAGATCAGGTCTCTTGCCCTCTCAGGGCTAATGGTGTCCCAGACACAGGGATCAGGTCTCTTGCCCTCCCAAGGCTAATGGTGTCCCAGACTCAGGGATCAGGTCTCTTGCCTCTGTTTCAAAAACCACCCGGATATATATATATCCCTCTGTGCGCATAGGACCTGTGATGATGTCACAGTCATGTGATCAGTCACCTGAAGGGGAGGTACGTGGTCAGCCAGAACACACCCCCTGGACATTTTGGCAATGCAGCAAGCCGCTGCATTACATATCCTCCCCCTCTTGTTCAAGCCCATGGTATTGAACACATGATATACACAATCACATTATAACCCACGGTTCACACAGAGACTATGTACTTGACGTTTGTGCTGCTCAGCCCCTGGAACATTAGTCATCAACATTAGCCCATTCCTTAGGGACCTACCATCCGTCATTGTCACATTTCCGAGTCGTAACCTTGTCAGACCTCCCCCGCTCCCAGCGGTCGATACAGCAGTGCGACTCACTTGCCCTTGTATCTAAGGTCAGGTCCGAATCCGTACTGTCCCGTACTCTATTGGGTCGTTTACATGGGCCTCTCAGACCTGAGTTACTGGAGGACTCACTACCTCTAAACCCACACCCACTATCCTCAAGACATCTTGAAAGGTCTCTAACTTCTGCTATAGCCGTTCTATTATTTGGAGGGCCCTTTCTCTGTCGGGTCTCACTATTTCTAGACGGCTGCCATCTTCTGCTGCTCAGGCGATGCTGTCTTTCCATTCGCAGTCTGGCAAGACTCAACTGTTCTACCTCTCGCAGATAGGTCACTCGGTACTCTATCAGCATTCGTATATATGCAAGATTTTCTTCCGTGCCTACAGCTGAGAATGACACCATCTTCATCTGGTATCCAGTCCTGATGATCACGTGGACTGCTTATTTTTATCATACCAGACTTCTTTACCATCATTTGCATGGTTCGGCCTTTTCTCCCAATGAGCTTTCTTACCAGAGCATGAGGCACCCCGATGACTTCTTCCCGCAGATTTTGAGCTTTTCTCATAAGCTCCAGTTGTCTAATGGCTTGCTCCGTCTTCAACCGGACAATCCGCTTCATGCAAACACATCGCCAGTGCATGTCACTTAGGATAGCCACCCTCTTCACTGTGACTTCGGTTGTGGACAGAACCACCAGCTGTTTAGCTTCTGTGGTCGACTACACCTTACAGGCTCCCACGGCCTTCTTAAACTCTTCATGCACTGACTCTCTGGTGCATTATTCTCTCAAATCTTCGGGTACATCTATGAGGCACTTGTACTGAGAAGTTTCTGTCTCACCAGTGGTCTCAATCACTTGGCGCATGTGCTCTACATCAGCCTTATCATCCTCTGTTTTTTTCTTAACCTTGAGGAGATCCTCATAGTCTCTCTTTGTTTGTTGCAGTTCCCTATTGAATTTTTAACGCATCTTTTCTGCCTCACGGTCGTGACCAGACACTTCATCTTTTAATGCCCCTTTCAGGGCGGATAGCTCCCGGTCTCACTGGTTCAGAGAGTCCTCCAGCCGCTCTTTTTCTTGCATTAGAGGCTTTACTTGGTCCTGGAATTGCTGCAGCTCCCTCATGTGTTCACCATACTCCTTCTTGGATTCACACAGCTCCCGGTTGAACTGTTCGCGCAGTTGTTCTAGGTCTTGATCACGTCTAGAAACTTCATCCTTCAGCGCCCCTTTTAAGGCAGATAGCTCTATATCCCACTGGTGTAGACCCTCATCCACCCTTTGCTTCTCCTGCATCAGCTGCTTCACCTGTTCCTGAAATCTCTGGACTTCCTTCGCATCCACAGAGCCTTTCTTCACTTGGTTCAGCTCTGACTGTACCAGGGAGAAAAGATCTTTCATCTCGAACAGCTCATCTTCAAACTCCACTTTGTCAAGCTGCAACTGAAAAACCTCCTCTTTGGTTTTGCGGAGGTCCTCTTTATTTTTCTCGAACATTTTCTTCCATTTGTTTATTTTCTCGCTGCTTTCCTCCTGTTCTCACTGTAAGTTCCTCACAACGTGGTTTATTTTCTGCCGTTCAGACTCCAGGCTCAGCTTTTTCTGGGACACATTCTCCATGTTTTTCCTTAGTTGCTGCACGTCACTCTGATACTGCTGCCTGACAGGCTCCAGCTCTTGGTCAGGATTGGCCACCTCCTCTTTCAGCGCCCCCTTCAGGGCTGTCAGTCCCTGATCCTTCTGTCTCCGTAGATCATCCTGCTTGTGCCGAATCTGCAGAACTGCATTCAACTCTTCCTCCTGGTCTTCTTTGTTATCTGAAGGAGGATCCACACTCGGAATAAAGGCACAAAACATTGCATTTTCTTTATTTACCCTTTCAGCAAAGGCTACAGGAGCAACTTTTTTGTGGCCCTTGCGCCTTCGACGACGAGAGGGGGACTTTCTCATCTCGTTTAACTCCTCCTGACTGAACTCTCTTTCTACTTTCATAGTGTCACCGTCAGCTGTGGGGTCTGTGTCACTCACCAAAGTGTTGTGGCCCAACAAGTCACCTCCCATTTTGACGTCAACCCCTTCTACTGGAGCTACCCAGTTATCAACGGTCGAATTGTCATTTTTAGGCGGTACCAACACACGACCAGTAACCAATTCTAGTTTTGTATGCTCCACCCCCTTTTGAGACTCCACCCCCTTTTGGACAACTATACCTGTAGGGGGTACTCTAAAGAAAAAACAGGAATGGTCCTAGAAACCAGTTCAGAACATCTCTTACTACCTCCCTGGGTGCCACAGGAGAACTCAAGGAATGGTCCGCTGCCACCATTCTATAAGGGGCCAATAGCTCCTGCCGCTCCTGTACCATGTCCTGTTGTCGTTTCTTAAATATCTGCTGTTGTGATTTTAACAGGCACTTTAATCGCTCAATAGCTTCAGTCTCATTTGCTGCTCCCTTCACAGCCAATCACGGTATGCTGCTCACACCGCTCTCCCCGGAAAAATTTTTGTGGCCCCACCAAGCCACAGCAAACCAGGTTTGAGTGCAATGACAATTTTCGTAACCCCACCGAGTTACAGCCAGATTCTTTAATCTTCGTGCCCCCGCCGAGCCACAGCAAACCAGGTTTGAGTGCGACGACAATTTTCGTAACCCCGCCGAGTTACAGCCAGATGCTTTAATCTTTGTGGCCCCACCGAGCCACAGCCAGATGCTTGGATCCACGTTCGTCATCCTGTGCCGTTACCCCTTGCAACCAGGCTGCAGTTGCCCGCATTCTCCACCAATTGTAAGGTAGCGCTAATGATCATGTTGAGGGGCACTCACTTTACCGGGTCAATTAAAGCACACATGCAACCTTTTCCGGTAATATGAAGTCCAGCAGTTTATTACACACCATAAACTGCTTATAACATAGTCCATCTCAGTGGCTAGCAGGAATGTTACACATGTAATATCCTAGAGCCTTTTCAGTGGCAGCTATGCCCACTTGGCTTCAGATACAGACTTCTGCAAGGTAACAACATCAATGGCTCCCCAGACGTGGTCTCCAGGCCACGTGCCTTCCAGGGCTAATGGTGTCCCAGACACAGGGATCAGGTCTCTTGCCCTCCCAGGGCTAATGGTGTCCCAGACTCAGGGATCAGGTCTCTTGCCTCTGATTCAAAAACCACCCAGATATATATATCCCTCTGTGTGCACAAGACCTGTGATGATGTCACAGTCATGTGATCAGTCACTTGAAGGGGAGGTACGTGGTCAGCCAGAACACACCCCCTGGACATTTTGTCAATGCAGCAAGCCACTGCATTACAATATATACTATGTTTTTATATACCAGCTGTTAGACGTAAAAGCAACAGCGAGAGGGGGGTGTTACGAGCTCAGTCCCAGGCTAACTCTCCCCGGCCACCCGGCTTTCTCCGCCCCCTAGTGACATCTCATTCATAAACTCTTCTCCCTCTCCTTCATTCGCCCCAGATGCTGCCTGTGCTCTGCTTCTTTCGTGTCCCCCGTGGGGGTGGAGGGGAAGGGAAATGATGAGACCGTCTGTTCGAGGCCAAAAGACGCTGCTGCTCATCACCACCACCGCCTGAGAGGCGGCCGCCTCTGCTCTCCGGCACTGCTGCTGCTGCAGCTTCTTCTTCTCTGGCAGCTGAGTCATATTTCCGACTGCGCAACAACAAGCGGGGGAGGGAGGGAAGGAGAGAGGGAGGCTGCATGGAGTGGCGCAGGCCGCAGCCTCCGCTCTGGGCACTGGGCTGGGCCCGAGCCTCGCAGCAGTGGGTGGATAGCAAGCGAGTGCAAATCCCACCAGCAGGAGCGGGGCTGTGATCTCGCCGGGCCGGTACCGGCCTGGGACATGTCAAGCGGATCACCCCATCCTCCTCTGCTGCCTGCCTTCATCTCTGTGCCCCCTCCTGTCACATTCCCTCTGTACTAGGAATTGCATAACTAGCAATCCCTGACATGACCGGCTCCATTGTGACACCTGACAGCAAGTACCGACCTCTTTAGTGACCTGTGCAGAGTATCAGCCTGCAGGGGTCACAGGGTACAGGCTGCCACCATGCCTGCCTGATGGGCACAACTATCAACAGCGCCAGCATTGCCTCATATGATATATATATATATATATATATAAATAAAAAATGTAAGTATATAAATATGTATATATATATATATATTATATATATAATCTATACAAATAAAAATGAATGTTGCATTTGAATACACGCATGTTTTTATATACCTGCTATGTTTTTATATACCAGCTGTAGGAAGTAAAAGCAACACACGCTATACTCATCTGTTGGACGTAAAAGCAACACACGCTATACCCATCTGTTGGACGTAAAAGCAACATACGCTATACTAAATATTTTGCAATTCCATTTCAATGTTTCCGATTTACGATCCATTCACGATTTACACATTTCCAAATTTACGATCCCATTTCAATGTTCCCGATTGGATTGTTCAATTGAATTTTCATAGATTTCAATTTATTTTAATTTTGATTTCATTTAATTATTTAGTGTGACATTGCGTTGGAATTGAGCTGTGTCGTTTACCATAGCGTTCATAAATTCACTCGATCTGCTGGGGATGCCACCGCACGTACTGCAATTGAAATTCGGCGTGCCAATTACCATGTTGCGAAATATCAACCAGCCAAAGCTTTGCAACGGCACGCGACTTGCAGTAAAACAATGAGCAACGTCATTGAATCAACAATCTTGACAGGACTTTTCAAAGGTGCATTCCTATGATTCCAACGGATATGCCATTTCACTTTAAGAGATTGCAATTCCCAATTCGATTGGCGTTTGCAATCACCATCAACAAAGCTCAGGGCCAGTCTTTAGAATTGTGCGGTTTCGATCTAGACACGGATTGCTTCTCACATGGACAATTATATGTTGCGTGTTCTAGAGTCGGCAAACCAGAAAATCTCTATGTCTACACAGACAACGGAACAACAAAAAATATTGTATACCCACAAGGATTGTGAAATTAAATATTTTAGAAACGTGCGCTTTCGCTTTTCTTTCTTTTCCATTTGACCAGATTGAGCCACAGCAAGGCGTGGCCGGGTACAGCTAGTAGTATTAATAAAACAGTTGATTTTTTTGTTCATGGCAAGGTTTACATAATGTAAAGTGTCTAATCATTTATTACTTGCCTAACATTCAGCTCCAAAAAGCAAAATAAATACCATATTTTTGGACTATTAGACACACAGGACCATAAGACCGCACCTAGGTTTTAGAGGAGGAAAAAAAAAATGTTAGCAAAAAATGTGTTCATGATGCACTTTTAAGGGGGAGGGGTCTTCTGCTGACACTGGTATAGGGGTAATGTCCCCCAATTCTGACAATATCCCCCATCCTGGTATATATGCCCCCCTCCCTTCCTTTTATACGTGGTCCCCATCTCCATCCTGGTATGCATGGAACCCCTCCATCCTGGTATGCATGGAACCCCTCCATCCTGGTATGCATGGCACCCCTCATCCTTATCCTGGTATGCATGACACCCCTCATCCCTATCCTGGTATGTATGGCACCCCTAATCCCTATCCTGGTATGCATGGCACCCCTCATCCTTATCCTGGTATATATGGCCCCTCATCCTAATCCTGGTATGTATGGAGAGAGGTTGAATATTCATGCCCTTTAACAGCGGGCAGAGGTGATTCCGGCGACAGCAGCAGGAGGCGCGCTGCGGCTACGCTGTGTGCCGACTATGCAGAAGCATGAATATTCAGTGCTCCCCACGCCCCATGGGCGTGGGGAGCAGTGAATATTCATTTTCTTTAGCAGCGGGGACAGTGTAGGCTGCAGCAGGCGGCTGCTGCCTCCTGTGCCCCGCTCCTCCACCTCTACCGCTCCCCCCAGCCCCCCCCAACATTTGGACTATAAGACGCACCCCCCATTTTCCTCCAAAACTTTGGAGAAAAAAAGTGCGTCTTATAGTCCGAAAAATACAATAAATAAATACAAATATAGTTCTAAAAATAAAATAAAGACATTAAAATAAATGAGTCAAAAATATTAGACTGAGAGGGAAGCGGGGGGAACAAAGAAGCGCAATAGGGCATTATCCAGACAAGAGTGTTATGGGGAGATGCGGCAGTGCTCTCCAGGTAATGTTGTGAGAAAGCATAAAGTTTGAGAGGGCTCTGTAACATCCCTGGCGGCATGCTTGCATAGTGCACCACCTCCCACTATGCAAGACCGCAATCTTACCTGTCAGTCCAGCCTGCAAATCTTGCTCCAGTTCATGCTGTGTGCTTTTCTCTTGACTGACTGCTTAGGGCGGTGGCCCGGTTACTTCCTGATTCTTATAGCTGCTGTGGGCGCACCCCTAATGCGTCTCCAGCCTATTGCTATGAGTCTCTGGATATTTAAACCCCCTCCACCCAATAGAAGATGCCTGAGCAACACTATCTTTCAGTGTTCTCCTTGACTCTGAAGTTGCCAGGTCCAGTTCTGTGTCTTCTTGTCTGTTTTCGCCAACTCTGGGGGCTGCATACCCAGACCTGTTATCTATGACTTCTTGTCCGTCTCCGCCATCTCTGAGGGCTGCATACCCAGACCTGTTATCTGTGACTTCTTGTCCGTTTCCGCCTCTCTGGGGGCTGTATACCCAGGCTCGTTCTTGTATCTCATTGCAGTAGCAGTTCCTGTCTGAACTGTATCCTAGACTGTTACCTGTTTTTCTCTATGTCCGTACCTTCCCTTTTCCTGCAGTATCTGAACCTGCACCTAACTCCAACTCGTTGTCTCTGTACTTCTGTTTGTGAGTTTTGTGTCCACTCGCTACTTCATAGTAAGTACCTTGTGTGTATCTGGTCTGCTTGTCCCCTTTCCCTTCCTCCTTATCCACCTCCTGTGTTCTAGCCATCTTCCTGCATTTTCCAGTCTGTTCCATGCGAACAGAGCCCTGTCCTCTCTGCCTGCACCTTCTGCCCTGTTCTGCTCTGCCTTGTCCACCGCACCTGCGGTTTCGCTCCGCTCTGTCTTGCCCACCGCTCCGGCGGGTTCTCTCTGCTCTGACTTACCCACCGCTCCGGCAGTTCCGCTCTGCTCTGCCTTGTCCACCGCACCTGCGATTTCGCTCCACTCTGTCTTGCCCACCACTCCGGCGGTTTCGCTCCGCTCTGTCTTGCCCACTGCTCCGGCGGTTTCTCTCTGCTCTGACTTACCCACCGCTCCGGCAGTTCCTCTCTGCTCTGTCTTGTCCTCCGCTCCAGCAGTTTCGTTTTACTCTGCTTGTCTACTGCATCTGCGGCTCTGTACCTGTCTCCCAGTCTGTACTGGACCCTATCCAGCCTGCGCTCCAACCTGCCAGAATCTCCCTGTCTGCACTCCAGCCGTGCTTGCCAGAATCTCCCTGTCTGCACTCCAGCCATGCTTGCCAGTATCTCCCTGTCTGCACTCTAGCCGTGCTTGCCAGTGCCCACCTGTCTGCATACCAGCCGTGCTTGCCAGTGCCCACCTGTCTGCATACCAGCCGTGCTTGCCAGTGCCCACCTGTCTGCATACCAGCCGTACTTGCCAGTACCCACCTGTCTGCATACCAGCCGTACTTGCCAATACCCACCTGCCTGTATGCCAGTCTAACCTGCCTGTTCCTGCATTCCCCGGTGTGGGTCAACAACTGTGACCGGGGTCTGACCTGGAGTCGCACCTGGTCCCTCTGCCCGATTCCTCCTTGGTCCACGGAGTCGACTAAGCCGCCGTGCGACCTTGGTCGGATCGGGTTAATACTTAGTTACGCCCCTCCAGGCACTCCTCGGTTCATGGTACAGTGGGATCACTAATCACGCACTCGCCAGTCAGTCCGGGCGCGAGCGTAACAGTTTGCTCAGGCCATGGTTCCCGTTGGGCCCCACGGCCTTTCGCGCTCAGAAACATTTTGAATCCTTGTCTGGCGAATACGTGCACCAAGAAATTTTTTTTTCTCAAGCTATGGCCCAGGCGATTTATGCACCAGCCCAAATGGATCTATCAGCACTCGTTCCTGCGGATCCACCACGGTACCATGGGGATCCAAAACTAAGCCGTGCATTTGTGGAGCAATGCATGCTGCATTTCAAGTTCTATGCTCACTATTTTCCTACTGATCAGGTTAAAGTAGCATTCATGATGTCCTACCTAGCGGGTGATGCCTTGAAATGGATCACCCCCCTATGGGAAGCATGGGATCCTATCATCTTTGACCTGCAGGCCTTCTTGGTGGACTTTCTAATGGTCTTCGATGACCCTAAACCTGAAGCCTCTGCTAAAGCCTCCCTTCCCAATATCCCGGAGCAGCCCCGATGGGTAATGTGTGTAGGTAGCCTACCAGTCCTCCAGCCCGAAGAGACTGCTGCCCACCTAGAATCCACACAGGATGACTATGCTCCACAGAATACTTCTCTTCCCAACCTCAAGAGGCAGTCCAGACGTGCTAGGCGTAGAGGTAAACTGTCACGCCAGGTTCTGTCCTCCCAAAGACCTCCTGTTCCCCAGCCTGTAGAGGCAGCTTTCCACACAGAATCCATGAAGGATGACTATGTTCGTCAGGCAAAGCAGAAGCCAGAACTCAGTCACAAAATCGGATTGCTGTCCCGCTGCGGTGGTTTGGGACCCCCTGACGGTCTTTGTCCAGCGAAGGTTGGAGAATCCCAAGACATTAGGCCTGTAGGAGAGGCTGCCCTTGGCGTTAGTGACGCGCCCCCTGGGCCATATTCTTTAGGGGAATACCCGGAGCCGGATCAGATGGGGGTTGTAGTCTCCGAGTGGCTGTGACCCGGTCCGTGCCCAGGGTGTCAAGCTCAGAGTATGTGGCAGTCCTACAGATGTTACAAAGTTCGTTATGTCGACTACGCCACCCGTTGGATTGCGGTCACTACGGCCGCCGCTGCAGCAGGGTCCGCTGAGGCTGATGGTGTTGGTGCAGCTTTAGATAGTATAACCCCCAACGGGAGGGGTATGGCCTCAGGGGGTCAGGTGCAGAGGATGGGGGTTGTGGTGGTGCAGCGTAGATGATATTAAAGACAGAGTCGGGTTGTGCAGTTCAGGGTGTTTACTTACTGCAGATATTCCGGTCACTTCAGCTTCAAGTGACCACCCGAGCCGTGCTGCGTCCACCAGGTCCTGGATTCAGCCAACCCCCAAGCAAGTCCGGAGCGTGTCCCTGAGCCCTCCTTCTTGTCCTTTCTTCTGGCCGTCCCCACCAGGGATCCACCTAGGTCCAGCTCCCTCGGGCCTTCTGTTGGGAAACCCTTGGCCTTGGGTTCCCTGACCCTACATGTGGTTTGCCTTCAGGGTAGATGTGGTGGGTGGCCGTGGCAGATCCTGCCCACGGCCTCCGGTCTCTGGCTGAGGTGTGCTTTAGCCCCCACCAGTTTGGGATCCGGTACCCTTTTGCCAACTCTTCACCCTAGGTTTGTATGTGGGTTCTCAGAGTTCCTTCTTGTTTTCCCCTCTGGGTCTTTCTTGCTCCACTCTCACTCTCTCTGGGGCTGCTCTGCTCTCTTCCTCTGACTGCTTTCTCACAGACTGACCCTGATCTAAGATGGTGCCCACCTTATATACTCCCTCTATGTGTGAGCTCAGGTGACCAGCACCCAATGAGCTCCTATCTTTACCCAGGCTGCTCCCCCTATCTGCCCCTACACTACTGGGATGTACCACCCCCCTCCCACTCCAGCCAGGAACAGACTCGGTCGTACCTGCACATTTCTAAGTGGGAGTACCGTTGGTCTGCTCCTCGGAAATGGGATGTGTGTAGTGCATGCAGCTTTCTGAGCTCAGTTCCACACTCCATCCTTACCCGGGAGTGGAATATCACACCTCTGGGTTGAGGTGCAATACCCCTGTAGCAGCCGAATCCTCAGGGTGCTACATTCCCCCCTGGTAAATCACAGCACGTCCTCGGGCTGTAAGACAAAAACATCCACAAACATACATTTTTTTCATAAAACATAAACATAATAAAACATCATATAAAACTTTTCATATAAACATTCTTTCTTCTTTTTCTGGTTCCTCCTCCGGACACTGTGCAACGTGTGTCCGGGAAAAGTGCGACAGTCTCTTAGAAAAATGGTTTTCCTATAAAACCGGTAGGGGGCGCTTTAGGAAGCGCAACTATATACAAAGGGGTATATGGCCGCTCTCAGTCCTCGGCCAGGTAATGGGAATAGGGATGACCGCTCTCAGTCCTCGGTCAGAGGGATTAAGGGAAATACGGGTAACAGTTCAATTTGCTGGTCCCAACGGGGACTATATTAGCAACAGTTCACTGTGCCCCGACGGGCAACTATATACAGCTTGTACTCTGCTGTACTTAACGACGACGTCCTCCTGCTCTTTCTTTGTGGTTACCTTTAGCTTCAGACCCGTCCGGGCACGTATGCTGGGCAAATAGATCTTCTCCCAGATGCGGCACTCTTGGTTTTATGGGCGCGGTGGTGGTGGCGCCCGGGTTGCCCAGGCCTTGCGGCCAGGCCTGGGGCACCTGGAAAGTGAAGGGCACCGTAAGGACGGCGGCGCCCTGGGCTACTTGGCCCTGCGACCAGGCCGGTGGCTCCGCGGAGGTAGGGGGCGCTGTTGGTATTGCGGCACCCGGGGGTACTAGGCCTTGCGACCAGGCCGATGGTACTTCCTGCTTGGTCACGCTCGGGGTCGAGGCGTATGACGTCACAGGGGTCGCGGCCGCGGCTTCCGGTTGAGGCCTAGTCTGTGGCGGTGACGTTGCGGTTACGGGCACGGCAGGGGGTACTTCGGGCTCTGCGACGGGGAGCTGGGGCAGGTACGCGGTTTCCCGGTTTGGGGTAGAAACGTCCCCTTTACCTGCCTCCTTTCGTTCGGCTCCCTTCTCGGCGCCGTCTCCGGCCTTCAGTCCTCCTGCGCCATCCTCAGAGGCGGTCTGTCTCCTCGTCTCGGGTGGCGTGCTCCGCTGACGAGTCTCGGTCCGCTGGGCCATTTCTCGGCTCCACTCCGCCAACGTCTCTCGTTGCACCCGGGCCATCCTCCGTGCGAGGCCCTCCAGCGCAGTCTGCGCACACTCCCGATCTCGGGGGAGCTGTGCCAAGACCTCCACTAAGCCTAGTGGGGTCGTTGCTTCTAGCAGGCTCCTGACCAACGGGTCGGTGCTGCTCTGCTCTCCTTCCGTTGTCTCCAGCAGGCTCCTGGCCAGCGGGCCGGTGCTGCTCTGCTCTTCTCCCATCTCCGGGTAAGCTTCTTCTGGACTCAGCTCTAGGCTTCTTGTCTCCGGGTGCGCTCTCTCCAGACTGCTCCAGGCGACACCCATCTTTGCTCTCTCCTTCTCAGTCCTCCCACTTCGAAGGCGGTCCCGGGGCCACTTGGTGATTGTCAGCTCCAGGGGCAGTTCTTTCACGCTGACAGACACCTCTAGCATCACAGTCTCTGTTGGTGGGGGCGGTTTCCACTTTTGGCGCCATTTTCGGTCCTGGCCCACGATGGGAGGTGGCCTCTTGCCACCCTCTGGCACGCCCATAATGGCGTCCGCTCTTCCATGGCGGGAAACCTTTGGAAATGGCGGGAATCGTCTCCCAGTGGCGGGAAACTCTGCAGATGGCGGGAAAAAGCTGTTAATGGCGGACAACCGGCGGGAATCGACCTGTGATGGGGTCCGATGGCGGGGACCCTCCGGAACCGGCAGGAGACTTCTTTTTGAGGTAACGGTGAACTTTTCTTCAGGCACGCAGTACCCGGTTGTTGCGGGCACGTTATCCTGCCGACTACGCCAAAGTTGACGCGCCCCCTGGGCCATATTCTTTAGGGGAATACCCGGAGCCGGATCAGATGGGGGTTGTAGTCTCCGAGTGGCTGTGACCCGGTCCGTGCCCAGGGTGTCAAGCTCAGAGTATGTGGCAGTCCTACAGATGTTACAAAGTTCGTTATGTCGACTACGCCACCCGTTGGATTGCGGTCACTACGGCCGCCGCTGCAGCAGGGTCCGCTGAGGCTGATGGTGTTGGTGCAGCTTTAGATAGTATAACCCCCAACGGGAGGGGTATGGCCTCAGGGGGTCAGGTGCAGAGGATGGGGGTTGTGGTTGTGCAGCGTAGATGATATTAAAGACAGAGTAGTTCAGGGTGTTTACTTACTGCAGATATTCCGGTCACTTCAGCTTCAAGTGACCACCCGAGCCGTGCTGCGTCCACCAGGTCCTGGATTCAGCCAACCCCCAAGCAAGTCCGGAGCGTGTCCCTGAGCCCTCCTTCTTGTCCTTTCTTCTGGCCGTCCCCACCAGGGATCCACCTAGGTCCAGCTCCCTCGGGCCTTCTGTTGGGAAACCCTTGGCCTTGGGTTCCCTGACCCTACATGTGGTTTGCCTTCAGGGTAGATGTGGTGGGTGGCCGTGGCAGATCCTGCCCACGGCCTCCGGTCTCTGGCTGAGGTGTGCTTTAGCCCCCACCAGTTTGGGATCCGGTACCCTTTTGCCAACTCTTCACCCTAGGTTTGTATGTGGGTTCTCAGAGTTCCTTCTTGTTTTCCCCTCTGGGTCTTTCTTGCTCCACTCTCACTCTCTCTGGGGCTGCTCTGCTCTCTTCCTCTGACTGCTTTCTCACAGACTGACCCTGATCTAAGATGGTGCCCACCTTATATACTCCCTCTATGTGTGAGCTCAGGTGACCAGCACCCAATGAGCTCCTATCTTTACCCAGGCTGCTCCCCCTATCTGCCCCTACACTACTGGGATGTACCACCCCCCTCCCACTCCAGCCAGGAACAGACTCGGTCGTACCTGCACATTTCTAAGTGGGAGTACCGTTGGTCTGCTCCTCGGAAATGGGATGTGTGTAGTGCATGCAGCTTTCTGAGCTCAGTTCCACACTCCATCCTTACCCGGGAGTGGAATATCACACCTCTGGGTTGAGGTGCAATACCCCTGTAGCAGCCGAATCCTCAGGGTGCTACATTAGTGTTTCCTCTCCACAGATGACCATGACTGTCTCCGTGGCAAGTGAAGGCCTCGGATTAACCGGAAGTTTCGGGCTTAAAGCCTTGAAGAGTCGGTGTCTGATTCCCGTCCGACAACTCCAGAAGCCGGCTTGGGCATTGTCAGCAGAAGGACGAGCCCTACTCAGAAACAGTCAAAATATGTCTGTACAAATTAAGCTCCAGATTGGAGCATTACATATGAAGAAGTTCACATTCCAGGTGCTGACTGGCTTACCCACCGGTCGTCCAGAGCCGAGAGATCTAGTGCCCGCTCAGGTCTGGAGATCCTGCATGGTGTATCCTGGGGGACTGCTAAGGTACAAGGGGTGTCCGGTCCCCACATCTTCAGGACAGTCAGCAGTTTCTTCTTCTTCTTCACCAGATCTGCTAGTCGCTGACTCGCTGTGCGCTGAAGTCTCCGAAGGAAGAGAAGCGGAGGCGTTGTCCCCACACAGTCTCGACGATTGTACCAATGATCTGGCTTCAGGTACCGTTCCGCCTTACAGACAAGTCATCTCTGAAATCAGTCTGAAGATGGTCCTAAAGCAAGGACCCTCCGTCTCTAATAAATCTGGTCCTACGTCCATCAAGGCGGTGTTTACCCCCGAGTCTTTGCACCCCTTCAACCAGGTGGAGGACCTCCAGTTGTCTCCTGAATCCTCCGGGGTGCTACCTGTTAAACGGAGAGACTTTCCTACACCCTGTACCTGGTACTTCGCCCACTTCATCCAGTAAGCTTGGCAAAGTGTGCATCGAAGCAGTGATTACCTCTGAGTCTCTGCACCCCTCCAACCAGGCGGAGGACCTCCAGTTGTCTCCTGAATTCCCCGGGGTGCTACCTGATAAACGGAGAGAGACTTTCCTACACCCAGTACCTGGTATGCCGCCCACTTCTTCCAGTAAGCTTGGCAAAGTGAACGTCAAGGCGGTGGTTACCCCCGAGTCTCTGCACCCCTCCAGCCAGGCGGAGGACTTCCAGTTGTCTCCTGAATCCACCAGGGTGCTACCTGATAACAAATGGAGAGAGACTTTCCTGTGTGCTGTTCCTGGTACTTCACCCACTTCATCTGTTGCTGAGGATGGCTTGATAGGAGGAAGCGTCCTAGTCACCAAGATGATGAGACCAGTTTCGTTTCCTCTAATGGACAGAAGAGGTAATCCTCTTGAAGAGAAGGATTGGCCTCCAAATTCTCTGCAGAAGACCCTTGCAGGCTTGAAGAACAGGGGGGGTAAAGGGGGGGTGTTCTGTAACATCCCTGGCGGCGTGCTTGCATAGTGCACCACCTCCCACTATGCAAGACCGCAATCTTAGCTGTCAGTCCAGCCTGCAAATCTTGCTCCAGTTCATGCTGTGTGCTTTTATCTTGACTGACTGCTTAGGGCGGCGGCCCGGTTACTTCCGGATTCTTATAGCTGCTGTGGGCGCACCCCTAATGTGTCTCCAGCCTATTGCTATGAGTCTCTGGATATTTAAACCTCCTCCACCCAGTAAGAGGTGCCTGAGCAACACTATCTTTGAGTGTTCTCCTTGACTCTTGTAACGGGTCTGGGAGGCGGAACCTCTGAGCTACTATACAAGGGGGCGGTCCTTGTAAGGGAGCGGGTGGCGACCAGGGAAGACGGGCAGGCAGTCACAGCAGGTGACCGGGACAGTCTCTGGGTGAACGGGCTGGAGGTCACGGCAAGTGACCGGGGTAGTCTCTGGATGAACGGGCAGGAGGACACGGCAAGTGAACGGGGCAGTCTCTGGATGAACGGGCAGGAGGTCACGGCAAGTGACCGGGGCAGTCTCTGGGTAAAGGGTAGGTACGACCTGTGATGGCTGAGCCTCCAGGTAGGCTAGCAGGCGGATGGTAGATGTGTGCTCCCAGGTGAGCAAGCGAGAGTCTCTGGATAAACGGGTGGTCACAGCATGTGACGGCGGAGCCTCCAGGTAGGCCAACAGACAGGCAGCAGATGAGCGCTCCCAGGTGAGCGGGCAGGAGTCTCTGGAATGGCAGGTGGTCACAGCACGTGACGGCGGAGCCTCCAGGTAGGCAAGCAGGCAGGTAGCAGATGTGCGCTCCCAGGTGAGCGGGCAGGAGTCTCTGGAATGGCAGGTGGTCACAGCACGTGACGGCGGAGCCTCCAGGTAGGCTAGCAGGCAGGTAGCAGATGTGCGCTCCCAGGTGAGCGGGCAAGCTGGTCCATAGACAGACTGACAGGAGTAGGAAGGCAGACCGTCGGACCTCAGGCTAGCAAGCAGGTAGGAGGAATGTCAGGCAGGAAACAGACAGCAAACTGGCAGGATTCTGGCAGGTAACTGGCAACGGGACCTGAGGGCTGAAGCAGAGTAGTGAACAGTGCAACAACATTGCTCGGGCACCTCCAGTTCTGTGTCTTCTTGTCTGTTTTCGACATCTCTGGGGGCTGCATACCCAGACCTGTTATCTGTGACTTCTAGTCCGTTTCCGCCTCTCTGGGGGCTGTATACCCAGGCTCGTTCTTGTATCTCATTGCAGTAGCAGTTCCTGTCTGAACTATATCCTAGCCTGTTACCTGTTTTTCTCTATGTCCGTACCTTCCCTTTTCCTGCAGTATCTGAACCTGCACCTAACTCCAACTCGTTGTCTCTGTACTTCTGTTTGTGAGTTTTGCTTCCACTCGCTACTTCATAGTAAGTACCTTGTGTGTATCTGGCTCTGCTTGTCCACTTTCCCTTCCTCCTTATCCACCTCCTGTGTTCTAGCCATCTTCCTGCATTTTCCAGTCTGTTCCATGTGAACAGAGCCCTGTCCTCTCTGCTTGCACCTTCTGCCCTGTTCTGCTCTGCCTTGTCCACCGCACCTGCGGTTTCGCTCCGCTCTGTCTTGCCCACCGCTCCGGCGGTTTCTCTCTGCTCTGACTTACCTACCGCTCCGGCGGCTCCGTTCTGCTCAGCCTTGTCCACTGCACCTGCGGTTTCACTCCGCTCTGTCTTGCCCACCGCTCCGGCAGTTTCTCTCTGCTCTGACTTACCCACCGCTCCGGCGGTTCCGCTCTGCTCTGCCTTGTCCACCGCACCTGCGTTTTCGCTCCGCTCTGTCTTGCCCACCGCTCCGATGGTTTCTCTCTGCTCTGACTTGCCCACCGCTCCGGCGGTTTCTCTCTGCTCTGACTTACCCACCGCTCCAGCGGTTCCGCTCTGCTCTGCCTTGTCCACCGCACCTGCGGTTTCGCTCCGCTCTGTCTTGCTCACCGCTCTAGCGGTTTCTCTCTGCTCTGTCTTGTCCTCCGCTCCGGCGGTTTCGTTTTACTCTGCTTGTCTACCGCATCTGCGGCTCTGTACCTGTCTCCCAGTCTGTACTGGACCCTATCCAGCCTGCGTTCCAACCTGCCAGAATCTCCCTGTCTGCACTCCAGCTGTGCTTGCCAGAATCTCCCTAGCTGCACTCCAGCCGTGCTTGCCAGTATCTCTCTGTCTGCACTCCAGCCGTGCTTGCCAGTGCCCACCTGTCTGCATAGCAGCCGTGCTTGCCAGTGCCCACTTGTCTGCATACCAGCCGTACTTGCCAGTACCCACCTGTCTGCATACCAGCCATACTTGACAATACCCACCTGCCTGTATGCCAGTCTAACCTGCCTGTTCCTGCATTCCCCGGTGTGGGTCAACAACTGTGACCGGGGTCTGACCTGGATTCGCACCTGGTCCCTCTGCCCTGTTCCTCCTTGGTCCACGGAGTCGACTAAGCTGCCGTGCGACCTTGTTCAGATCGGGTTGATACTTAGTTACGCCCCTCCAGGCACTCCTCGGTTCATGGTACAGTGGGATCACTAATCACGCTCTCGCCAGTCAGTCCGGGCGCGAGCGTAACAGGCTCAAAGTATAAATCCAGCTGCTGTTGCTCCACAGGTTGGAAGGTCCATCGTAGAGATCAGATGCAGGAGATGCTGCTTCACCTGGTTGAAATTAAATAATGATATCTAAAGAGTCCAGAGTATTGTAGAATAATGTGTTCTATGGTTTCGCCTGATACAGTTATAGATATTTTGAAACGCATTGAAAAATATTGGACTGCCATTTTTTAAATTAGGAAAATGATCCAATATCACTAATTTGTGAGTGGCAAAAGTATGTGAACCTTTGCTTTCAATACTTGGTGTAACCCCTTTGTGCATATCAATAACTGTATATCAACAATTACGGCAATGGTTGATTAGTCTTGCACATTGTCTTGAAGGAATTTTAGCCTACTCCTCCATAAAAAAAATCAGCTTCAACTCTGTTATGTTGGTGGGTTTTCTTCCATCAAATGCTCGCTTCAGGTCCCCTCACAACAATTCTCTAGAATTAAGATAACGACTTTGACTTGGCCATTCCAAAACGTTAACTTTATCCTTCTTTATTCTTTTGTTGAACGACTTGTGAGATTTGGGTCATTGCCTGCTATATGACCCACAATCTCTTGAGATTCAGCTCATGGGCAGATGTCCTAACATTTTCCTTTAGAATTTGCTGAATAAATTCAGAATTAAGCTATGTTCACATGTCCAGTAATCATCCGTTAGAAGGGATCCAGCAGCAATCCGTTGGCAAAAAAGTTATCCAGACACAATTTTTTAATCCGTTTTTAAAAAACTGATCTCTGCTAGATCCTTTTTTTTTAACTTTGAAGTCTATGGAAAACGGATCCCTTAATTAGCCATACATTTTTCTTTCATTTGTAAAGGATCTGTTTTTTGCTTACTGGATCCGTTACAAATGGAAGAAAACGGATGACTAATTGACAGATCTGTTTTCCATAGACTTTAATGTTAAAAGAACAGATATGTTTTTTTAAAAATGGACTAAAAAAGTTGTGCCTGCACAACTTTTTAACCAACAGATCTCATTACTAGACATGTCAACATAGCCTCAATGATAGCAGCCGTCTTGTCCCAGATGCAGCAAAACACATCCAAACCATGATTCTACCACTACCATGTTTTACAGATGGTATCAGATTTTAATACTGTAAGGCTATTTTTTCTTTATCCAGACATAACGTTTCTCATTTAAACCAAAGAGCTCATTTCGTCTTACCCATCCCCAAAAAATCCCGCCATGCATACTGTTGGTTTTCAGCGTCCTCCTTACAGGTGGATATTTAGGTGGATGTTTTCTTGAAGTTTACTATTGGTCATCAGTGGGATTTGACACCTATTTGTATCAAGACTTATATTTCTACCAAACATGGTATGCCCACATGTACTACTGTTTTTGCACTGTCTAAAGCTGTATTCAATCATCTGTCTGTGTTAGTTTATCATATGCCAAAACTTGGATTTGATCCCATTAGATGGAAACCAGAAAACGTTTTCTAAAGGTGAAATTTTCCTTCTCTCCTTTAATGATACCCCATCCCTTTTTGCGGTGCTCAGAAAAAACTGCCAATAGTATGATTCCAGATTAACTCTGAATTGATGCTAATGCACCTGTTTACAAATAAGTATGGTGGCTCAGTGGTTAGCACTGCAGCCTTGCAGCTCTGGGGTCCTAGGTTCCAATCCCATGAAAGACAACATCTGCAAGGAGTTTGCATGTTCTCCCCGTGTTTGCCTGGTTTTCCTCCGGGTTATCCAGTTTTCTACCACACTTCAAAAACATACTAGATTGTGAGCCCCAATGGGGTCAGATATAATAATGTCTGTAAAGCGCTATGGAATTAATGGTGCTATATAGGTAAATAATAAGATTTAAAGGGTTTATCAAACCCAAACAGCTGTCACAGTGGTCACTTGTTCTACTAGTAACATCAGCACTAGCATGATGTTACTAGTATGGCACCTGACTGCGGAGATCACTAATGTGCCACAGCAGTCGCTGGCAGCAGGATCAGTGTTGGACCTGTGGTGGTTAAGATGATATCGGTATTGTTGTTTTTTTTCATTTTTTATATGCAACTTTTTTTTAATATAAAAATTAAATAATCCCTTCAATAAAGAAGATTATTTCTATAAACACAAATAGTGTAAAGATTAAAAATGTAACAAATTTAGCTCACAGAAATTTCAGATATTTAATGATTACTTTGTTAACTAGTATGCCAGTCAAAATCAATTAATGTTGACTGAGAATCTGATTCTTAGAATTAGTGGCTATTATACAAAGATATAACTTTCATCTTCTATGCATTTAAGCAACTACAATCTACGTATGTTACAGAATGTTCACATGTGGCAGATTTGTTACAGAAATTTCTGAAATCTGAATATATGATGTCAGTTTATCCACAAATCAGTTGTGAACACATTGGCCATGTTTGAACATACTGTCACACTAACAATTTTATTTAATTATGTGATGAGCGAAATATATTCTTAAATAATATCGACAACATACCATAAATATAAAGAAACAAAAAATTCCTTCTATTTATACAGCATTTCCAGTGATTCTAAAGAGAGATAAATCTAGATCGATAGATAATAGAAAATACAAAATGGAAGATAGCAAACAATTTAATCATCAAAGGGTATGCAACAATTTAATTGCACCACTTCTCGTAATTATGCCACGTTTTGTGTCTATTGCATACAAAAAATTCCTATACACTAGCCTAAATAAATATCAATAAATTCAGGTAAGGTTCTAAAATATTTGTTTAATTTTTTAAATATAAAAGACAAATTGCAACATGGGTGGTATGATCAGAGAATGTTAACTACATACATAAAGTTTGCATCAAAAATTGTTTTGTCTTAACTCACTGATAGAAAGCATTCTCAACATCTGTTCCAACCTATTATTGCTAATATTTAGATATCTACACAATTAATTGATATTAAAAGTCATGTCAGATCTTGAAAAAAGGCTGACATTCAGCAACATCTAAAAAAGGGTATAAATAAAATGATATGGAGTGATCAATCTATACATAGATAGTTTTAACCCCCCTACAGCATGTGTTCAGTTTTAGGTTAAAAAAGTAGTTTCTTTCTTCTTTTGAATTAGTTCCCTCCATCTTTTGCATGTGTTTTGTACAACTTGGTGCTGGTGGTATAAAGGGGGATGGGAAAAAGGGATATACTAAACACAACAGGAGTTTAAGGGTCATCAGCTTTTAGCCTCAGCATGACCACCCTTTTAAAGTATGAGAAGATCACGTGGCCCATTCCAGGCTGTTAATAATTCATTCAGAGCACGTTTTACTCTTGAGGAAATGCTTTGTTCTTCAGGTTTCCCCTGTACCCCTCCCCCCAACCCAACACTAGAAAAAAAATAGTAATTTTCTTGCACACCACTCTCTTATAACACAAAAAAAAAACTACATGCAAGTTATGCAATCTCCACCAATCATTACAATGTTCGAGCACATCATGTGTTCATGTAATTAGTTGCTTATTTATTCATAAAATATTAACTGTTATCTAACGAAATGTTGAAACTTGCAACCTGAAAAAGAGTCTGTATAGCTGGATTAAAATTCTATATTATTACTGTCATGTGTTGACAAGTTGATTTCGACTCCTGGCAACCATAATACTGAGATTTCTCCTAAATTTTAGGCTATCTAGACTTTGAAAATATAAATAAAAATTTTGTATACTACGAATACTCAGAAAATATAAAACAGCAAAGACATACACAACTAAAGCACATACAATTTTATGTTTTGTATTGTTTATAATTTTAAGAAGGAAAAATGCAATGTTTTTAATTTATTTTGTTTATTTTTGTATATTTTTATTTATTCCTTTTACAAGGTAATTACATATTTTTTTTAAAGAATATTATTTGTACTATGATAATATTCCCTCAATAAATATACTTTATACATGCAGTAATATAAATAAAATACAAACTAAAAAAAATTTTTAACATGCATTTTAACAAATATCTAAACATTCCTATATGCAACATACTTGCATATAAATTATTTTTTTATGTATTATTATTTATTATTGTAGCGCCATTTATTTAATGGCGGTTTACACATGAAAAGGGGTATACATAATTTAAAAAATGTTCAAAATATTTTTGTGACATTTTTTACTAATAGAATTTGGTTTGGTTAAAGGGAAAAAAAATCCTTAAATAACCTCCAATTTGTAAGAAAATAATGTAGATTGTGAGCCCCAATGGGGACAGTGACGATATTGTCTGTAAATTGTCTGAATTATAAACCGCTGCGGAATATGTTGGCGCTATATAAATAAAAAGATTATTATTATTGTAAAAGTCTTGGTGGTGGAACATTTTATAAGATAGCCCTAGTCATTAGATAAGAAAATAATTTTGGTGAGTCCCAAAAATAATTAAAATCCTCAATTTATTACAAAATAATTTAAAAGATCATAAAGGTTGGGAATACATCTCAACGCGTTTCTGGCAAAAATGCGGATTATCATTGGGGAACATTGCTGCCCTTCTACCATGCGTTTTTAATGCATTTCCGCAGCTGCAAAAACGCTGCGGAAACGCATTAAAAACGCATCGTGGGCACACAGCATTAATGCATAAACCATCAACCAATCACATTGTAGCAGCTTAGAAATAAAAACAGCAATGTGACTGGTTGTTATTAGCAGTTTTAAAATCCACATGAAAAAATGCTTCAAATACTCTGTAAATAGCCTTCCTATTCATTTACATATAGTGCTGTTTTTTCCATGTGGAAAAAGAAGCAACATGTCAATATTTGAGATGCTTCTGCTTGAAAGAAAATGCTCCTAATTTGCCTATTGAATCACTTAAATTAGAAAATAATGCCCCAACCACAAAAAAAATTGTCTAAAAAATCCACACACCAAATACCTTTTTGAAGCATTTTTTTAATGTGGATTTTGCTACTTCAAAAATCCACTTTAAAAAAAACTTAATGTGAACATAGTCTTAGGAAGAGTTTTTTGAAGTGTTTAAGAAATGACAACCATTTCAAGAGGAAACTGCTTCAGGAAATGCTCCTTTATTGAGGAGTTTTTATTTTTCTAAAGAGATGTTTTGAAGAGCTTTTTGATTTTTTTTCTGCACTGTTTTTGTCCACAATGCATTTTTTCAAAACTGCTGCAGGAAAAAAACCCTCAAAAAACTCCATCTGTACATAATCTACTGGTTAGTATATTGCATCAGTACTTGTTAACCAAAACCAGGAGTGAGTTAAAAAGATAGTAAGGCTATGTTTACACTGAGTAATTCTTTTTTTGAGGAGTTTAAAAATAATTTGTTTTCAAGCAGAAACTGCTTCAGGAACCTCATTTTTGAGGGGGATTTAGAGGAATTTTTTTTTTCTGAAGCATTTCCTGAAGTTGTCTTGGGGTATGTGCACACAATGTCTTTAAGTTGTTGCCTGTGGAGATTTTCCTAGGCGGAGAAAATCCTTTTTCCTGAAGCAGCTTTGACTTCACTGGTGGTTTTACCATCGCTTTTTGTCAGCTTCTTTTCCCTATACTCCTCCTAGTGACTCATTTTTGTTCAAGATTATTGTAATTGTTGATTGCTATATATACCACTTTTCACATGTAAAGCGCCATGGAATAAATGGCGCTATAATAATAATAATACTTTAAACTATAAAATCTGGCAGCTTCCAAACTAAGCTGCTCACAGAATAAATGTTACTTCTGTTAACCGCTTCACAGTTTCTGAAGCAACAGAAGACCGAACATGTGCACAGCAATGTCGGTTTTACATTGCTGCGCATTATGATTATTTTTAACTGTGGTTTTGCAGTGCTTTTTCAGGTGGGTTCAAGGCAGAATCCATCTGAAAAAAAAATCATATGCACATATCATTGAAGAGTTTTGGAACAACTTTTTTTTCTAGAGAGTTTTATGCAGACTTTTGATTAGACAGTGACATTTTGGAGAAGTTTCCTTCAGGATCTTCTTCAAAGACGTTAAATGCATTTTCTTTTTTCCATCTGGAATTTTCAAAAACCTCTTAAGGAAAATAAAAAAGCTCCAAAACTCCTCATATGAACAGAAAATTTCCAATTGAAATTAATTGGAGTTTTCCAAAAACATCTGAAGGAGGAATTTGGAGAGTTTCTGTTGCAAAATCTCCTGGAAAAAAAAACAACAAAAACAAAAAACAACTCAGTGTGAACACATCCCACATGCAAAAACAGTGCTTTTGTTTCTGCAGGTGTCCACACCAAAATACGCCTCCTTTGGGTGAGTTTTTGATGCTGCATATTTTCGCTGCACAAAAAATGGCGCGTCTTACAGTTCCAGCAAACTGGATGGGATTTATAGAGATCTCATACAAACTGTGCATGTACATTTCTCATGTGGTCACATTGAGTTTTATGTGCACATTTACCCCAGAGACTTGCATTGGATGTAGAAAATCTGCAGGTTAATGCATATGCATTTTTTGTGTATTACCGATGCGGAAGCAAACTAAGAATGTGTGTAATATGCACGTGACTATATAAATAAAGTTTTGTCAAAGCCAAATACCAGGAAATATAAAAAACAAAGCAGCTTTATTTAAAACATGACATACCAAAAAGAGATAAAAAACGCATTAAAATGAGATAAAAATGCACTCAAAAAAGACAATGAAAAACGCAAGAAATCTAAAAGGTGCCGAAATATTGCTGAAAATCTGCAACATCAAAAGCTCAACAAATACTCATAGTAGGAACATCACATAAGGCTGTGTGCCCACGTAGCATTTTTCAAGCGTATATGCTGCGGAATTTCCGCAGCGTAAACGCTTGAAAAACGCATGTATATCCGCACCCCATGGTCCCCAATGGGATTCCGCAAGTTCTATGCACATGCTGCGGATTTTTCCGCAGCGTTTATGCCGCGTTCAAAAATCCGCAGCATGTCATTTAATTTTGCGTTTCCGCAAGCGGAATTGCCTTTGTCCAATGCATAAAAAACGCAAGGCAATTCCGCATGTGGAAAACGCGTGATAAACGCGCGAAAAATGCGCGATAAACGCGTGCGGAATTCCGCATGCGTTTTTCCGGGAGAGGACTTGCATTTATGCAGCAGAAATTTTCTGCTTCATAAATGCATCGTGGGCACATAGCCTAAAGGAAAAAATGCACCAAAAAATTAAAAGTTCATCAGTGTCTTTAAACGCACAGGGAGTGCGAATTTTCATGAAATCACATGTACTTTGCTTGTACTATTAAATGCTGCAGGAAAAACGCAACATATATGCTATGAGGGAAAATAGCGCAAATACTGATTGTGGCCGTTGAAGTGGTGCTTTTAGTGAGTGTAAATGCAGCATATTTTTTTTTTATTATTAGAGTAGAATTTTTCCACATCATATTTGAAATAGTTTCTGACAGATGACCCGTGGATGAGAATCTTTAATTACGACCATGTCGTCAGCCGAGAAAAATTAAAGGGGCACATTTACAAGATGGAGAAATGTGAAAGAAAAGGATTGCAGTGTACGGAAAAATGGCCGTGGAATTCATGTCACAAATCTGTACAAAGCGGTTTTATACACTACTATAAGGGGCTTCTCTACGCCATACGTTCACACATTTTTTTATACAATCTTATAAGGGGCTTCTCTACGCCATACATTCACACATTTTTATACACTCCTATAAGGGGCTTCTCTAAGCCATACATTCACACATCTTTTATACACTCCTATAAGGGGCTTCTCTACGCCATACGTTCACACATCTTTTATACACTCCTATAAGGGGCTTTTCTACGCCATACATTCACACATTTTTATACACTCCTATAAGGGGCTTCTCTACGCCATACGTTCACACATCTTTTATACACTCCTATAAGGGGCTTCTCTACGCCATACGTTCACACATCTTTTATACACTCCTATAAGGGGCTTCTCTACGCCATACATTCACACATCTTTTATACACTCCTATAAGGGGCTTCTCTACGCCATACGTTCACACATCTTTTATACACTCCTATAAGGGGCTTCTCTACGCCATACGTTCACACATCTTTTATACACTCCTATAAGGGGCTTCTCTACGCCATACATTCACACATCTTTTATACACTGCTATAAGGGGCTTCTCTACGCCATACATTCACACATCTTTTATACACTCCTATAAGGGGCTTCTCTACGTCATATGATCACACATCTTTTATACACTCCTATAAGGGGCTTTTCTACGCCATACATTCACACATCTTTTATACATTCCTATAAGGGGCTTCTCTACGCCATACATTCACACATTTTTATACACTCCTATAAGGGGCTTCTCTAAGCCATACATTCACACATCTTTTATACACTCCTATAAGGGGCTTCTCTACGCCATACATTCACACATTTTTATACACTCCTATAAGGGGCTTCTCTACGCCATACGTTCACACATCTTTTATACACTCCTATAAGGGGCTTCTCTACGCCATACATTCACACATCTTTTATACACTCCTATAAGGGGCTTCTCTACGTCATATGATCACACATCTTTTATACACTCCTATAAGGGGCTTTTCTACGCCATACATTCACACATCTTTTATACATTCCTATAAGGGGCTTCTCTACGCCATACATTCACACATTTTTATACACTCCTATAAGGGGCTTCTCTAAGCCATACATTCACACATCTTTTATACACTCCTATAAGGGGCTTCTCTACGCCATACATTCACACATTTTTATACACTCCTATAAGGGGCTTCTCTACGCCATACGTTCACACATCTTTTATACACTCCTATAAGGGGCTTCTCTACGCCATACATTCACACATCTTTTATACACTCCTATAAGGGGCTTCTCTACGCCATACGTTCACACATCTTTTATACACTCCTATAAGGGGCTTCTCTACGCCATACGTTCACACATCTTTTATACACTCCTATAAGGGGCTTTTCTACGCCATACATTCACACATCTTTTATACACTGCTATAAGGGGCTTCTCTACGCCATACATTCACACATCTTTTATACACTCCTATAAGGGGCTTCTCTACGTCATACATTCACACATTTTTATACACTCCTATAAGGGGCTTCTCTACGCCATACGTTCACACATCTTTTATACACTCCTATAAGGGGCTTCTCTACGCCATACATTCACACATTTTTACACTCCTATAAGGGGCTTCTCTACGCCATACGTTCACACATCTTTTATACACTCCTATAAGGGGCTTCTCTACGCCATACATTCACACATTTTTACACTCCTATAAGGGGCTTCTCTACGCCATACATTCACACATTTTTACACTCCTATAAGGGGCTTCTCTACGCCATACATTCACACATTTTTACACTCCTATAAGGGGCTTCTCTACGCCATACGTTCACACATCTTTTATACACTCCTATAAGGGGCTTCTCTACGCCATACATTCACACATCTTTTATACACTCCTATAAGGGGCTTCTCTACGCCATACGTTCACACATCTTTTATACACTCCTATAAGGGGCTTCTCTACGCCATACATTCACACATTTTTACACTCCTATAAGGGGCTTCTCTACGCCATACATTCACACATTTTTACACTCCTATAAGGGGCTTCTCTACGCCATACATTCACACATTTTTACACTCCTATAAGGGGCTTCTCTACGCCATACATTCACACATTTTTTACATGTGCCACATGGCCCAGACCAAATTTACTTCATACATTTTTGGTTTTACGTGATCTCCATTTTGTGAAGAACATGAAAAGGAACAAAAACCATAAAGGTCAGGAACGTAGGCCCCATTTTATATAGAAATTTGACATGACTAAACATTTCTATATATTATTCACATCTGGACGCTGCAATTCTTCCACTATATAAAAATATAATATTTAGAAATGTCTAGTGATAAACTACATTTCTGTCAGTTTCAGCCTGTTTTTTTGCTTAAGCATAAAAAATAAATATTTATATTTTTTATATATTTATTTGATATATTTTTTTTACCACCACACAGCAGGACGCCATGTTCATGACCCCTCAGGAGCCATTACAGCCTGTGACAGACATTGACTAGAAATCGCAGAGTTTATCTATTCAGGTGTTTACCACACACTTGGACAATTATTTGAGGGGCTAATGGTGTTTTTTTTGGTCAGTGCCTTATCTGGCAGCTGCAGGACATCATTAATTATGGTAATTATGTGAGCGGATATACTCCCCCCACCGTGGCTGCTGGGGAAAGTGAAGGAGCCGCCCTGGGCTCGGGTCATGTGATGTGCAGCTCTTCGCGCCACTTTTGTAAAGCCCCCTTTTACCCCACTCCCAGGGCATGAGGTAACGTGTTTGCGGGTTTTCTTTTTGGGGTGGTGCAGTGTATGTGTGGCGGTCCCCTCAGCTCCTGGGTGCGGTGGGCGCATGGCCGGCTGTGCAGCAGTTCCCCCTCTTCTTCTTTCTTCACTACGTACTTTACAAAACAAGGCAGTGAGCTGGTGCGCTGTTTATAGGTGGCAGCCCCCACCACCTGTAGGAGTGAACCTCCATGGCTGTGCCATTAAAGGGATGGGGCGTGTTGGAGGAAGAAGTGTGGCGCTCTCTTGCCTTGTTGTGTACTTTGCTGCTCACATGGCGCCCGGCCGGGGCTGCGGGCACAACAAGCTGTGATGGTGGCGGCTGCAGGCAGTGCGCAGCTGAGATTGTCCGGGGAGGAGGGGGTGCACTTCTTTGTCTGTGGCCTGGACTTGTTTCCCTTACTTTCTAGCTGGTGTAGGCGCTCTGCCTGCATGCTCCATATTGGCTCCTGCATGCTCTGCATTGTCTGGATTGGGTGAGCGCTCATACACAATGTATCCCGAGCACATGGCGTTCTGTAGAGCACAGGGAGGGGGGCCATCACTTTTTTTTTCTTTTTTTAATCTTCAGGCCTTGGAGATGTTTGTCCCTATGGCGCCTGTGTCTTCCTACCGGGCTGCACTATGGGATTTGTAGTCATTTTTTGGGTGATGGTTTACATATTCTCAACCATTTCTTTATCATGTCTGCTTACAGAGAGCAGTGGCAGACATTACCGGCTGGGGATCGAATGCTCCGGGGCCATCCCTAGCACTCGCTCGGTGGTGATGGAACGTTGAGGTCACCAGCGTTCTAACCACGTGACCCTACACCTGTTTACATCGCTACAATGTATCAAGTAGGCGCAGAGCACGTGCACCGGCCATTTAAATGCTGCGCTCTTAAGTGCATGGTGCGGAAGCCCCCTTTAAGTTAACGTTGGTGGTCCTTGTTTGTCAGGGATGTCATGCATTGCGATCCAGCCTTGTAGGGGTTAAGAATTGGCGCGGTTTTTTTTTTTTTCTGGGTGGCATTTGAATTGCCGGGACTTCATTTCCCATCATGCTCCGCTGTTCTCTCTCCTCCCCTCCTTCTCTTTAATCTGAACACGAGGGACAGGGACGCGTGGTGTGGAGTCCCGAGTGGGAGATTGCTGAAGCTTCAGGTAACTGGCCGGGGGAGATGGATGGGGAGGGATAGGAGTTGGAAGCACGATGCAAGTGAAAGTCCAGGGGCTGAATATTTCTAATGCATCACAATGGAGTGGGGTCAATGGCCATTGTGTCCTGGGAGCATGGCACGCCACGGCATGCTACTTCATCAGCTTATGCTAATTGTAGGAAGTTGCATCTAATTAACTGACTTGTTTATATGGAAATGAATCATTTAATGGAGATTTTCCACTTCTCAAGTCATAGCTAGTGCTACTGTCCAGTAGCAGTTAGACTTTTTTTTGTTCTAGGTTTGTAGATGTGTGTATAAACCAAGTTTAAACGACTCTGCATCAGTTTATATATCTAGCTGCTTAGTGTGGATCTTGCTTGTGGGTGTCCTGTGTAATCTACAAACTGAAACTAAGGCACTGTAAGATCTGCAGTGTGTATAATGGCCTCTACTAAACTTCCCATGTGGTGATTACTGTGCACAATTGGATCAGGTCTTTAGCCTTGTGCCTGATCACTTATCCTAGAAGTACATAATTGATGGTGTATAAAGAATTTAACTGTAGAAATTATTTGGTCAAACTATGTTCTTTATCAACAAGGTTTTGTTACTCATCTTAACTTTTACTTGTTTTAATTCAAATATTTTCTTTCTCCTCTAGGTAACAGAGTGCTACTTCATTTGGTAGCTGTGATCAGTCTAGGTTATGCAAAAGTGCTTATAGTGCAGGTAGCAATTAGTACCTACTGCACTCTAAGCACTTCCAGCATTGCCATGGCAATTGAATCAATTGCAGCTGGACACCTGTGTTCCGGTCGTCTTGCTGCTTTGTGTTAAGGTGCATCTAGTGCAGTTAGTGGCATAGCTTAGAATCTACTGCTCTAAATGCTCCTTTTGGCACAAGGTGTCTGCAGATCAATCTGTGTATATGGAGTAATGTCATTAACCAGGTTCTCTCCAACATCGATCAGTCCAGGCTGTGCCAAAGTGCTCATAGTGCAGGTAGTTTTTGTATAGTTCCTACTGTAGTATGGGCACTTACAGTACTGCCGGAGATATGCGCTATGGCATGACCTTCATGTCACATGATTATGACTATTACTGTTAGTTTGGCTGGTTTGCACCAGCTGTTTTCAATTGCTGTGCAAATCCATGCAAAACTGACAGTGGTGGTAATCTGCTGCTGAAACTCTCTGGAAGTGTTGGTTGTAATCCTCTGGCTCCTCCATAGGTGGGGATTTGTTGCATTACTTGTATGTGTTATAAAAGTATTGCACTTGTCCCGGCCTGTGGAAGAAAAAGGACTATCCACTGGGTTGTATTGTGATATTTTGTAATTGTTTTGCTGTTGTCGGGTGGATCACGATGCAATTTTATTTAGTTTGGTAGGAGAAAAATTGCACGGTATCCATCTGTAAACCGCATAACTATTCTGTGATCATTATTTTGCTTTCAGTCTATATTGAAGTAACCTTATTTACTATTTTTCCACAGTTACAGTAATGAGGTTTGTAAACTAAGCTTGTGATGCTGTTTATAGGACATTGCTCCAAAAGAGATGGCAGTTATATGTAGGCTTCCAGACCCATGCTTGCTGGGGGATATGGTCATCCATGTGGTGTAGACAGAAGCAGGACTAAAATTA
Source organism: Phyllobates terribilis (assembly GCF_046119375.1). Lineage (NCBI taxonomy): Eukaryota > Metazoa > Chordata > Amphibia > Anura > Dendrobatidae > Phyllobates > Phyllobates terribilis. The sequence continues at coordinate 358,692,410 of NW_027362767.1, forward strand.
CAACACACCTGACACCTAATTGTGTATGTACACACATCATTGTGTTGAGCTGTGATATTTTAGGCATTCATAAGGACATTCACATCACCTGTCTGTGGCCATGTTTCATTTAAATGCATCGTTTCAGTTTATTTGGTTAGTCTGCATGAGCAAGTTTACAGTTGACTTGTTTTTTTAATCTGCTGAAATTCTTCAATGAGAGCTTTTATCTTTCATGTTGTACAGCTAACTTCCAATGAGCTGGTCTGCTAGTGCTTAATTAGACCTTGGGCCATTGTGAGCAGTAGTTATCTTCCAGGAGATGGATTAACTTCTAACATCCCAGCCACCTCTACAGCCCACTGACTTATAATTGGCAGCTGGCTGCTTGCCTCCCTCCCAACTCCTGACAAACTGCTGCTATATCTTGCAAAATCACCAGCCCCCACCATTGGCTTTTTTTCAGAGCAGTCCTCTGCTCAACAGTACTTGTGCTGAGCTTAATGGCTCTAATACTACAGAATCCTTCCTCTAGGAGGAGTGCCCCACCCCTCCTGAAACAAGGAAGTAAGGCAACAGCATGGCTCTGAGCTGCTCAAGAGACAATTTGAGAATAGCAATTAAAGCAATGAGCAGCTGGACTAGTTTTCTAGAATTTAACAAAATTGCTGAGAAGTGTTCCTACTGTTAGTATAAAGTAATTCTTTCAAGTAAGTTGGATCTGAACACTGCTTTTTACCATTCATTTATATTTAGCAAAATCTGTATCTGGCTGCCCACTGGCTTAAAGGTTTCAGGGCAGGTGATTGGTCATTAAAGATTATCCATTGTGTAAGTGTTCCTCACCCCATCCCAGTTGCTCATTCTAATTTAACTGTTTTAAATAACTTGTATGAAACTGTGCAAATAATAAAAAAAATTCTAACTTGGATATTTAGTCATGCCTGTTTTGTATGTGCATGTTCTTTGACTTGGAAAGTGAGAATTACTAGTGTAAGACTGTGCCCACTATGCTTTTTTTTTAAGCATTTCTGCAGCAGCAATTCTGCCGCAGAAATGCTTGGTAGAAGGTCTGCAATGATCCACATATGCTGTGGAATATCATTGCGGAAAAATCCGCAGCACTACAAATTTTGTGTAATTGCAGTTTTTGCTGCCATTGACTTGCATTGAATCCCTTAATATCTTCATGACTACATGTGCGGATGGTACCCGGGTATGTAGAAGAGGACTCTCCTCCAGACCCAGGTACCATAGTACCTGTGGAAAAGAAAAAAGAAAAAAAATTATACTCGCCTTCTGATGGCCCCTGGTCTCCATAGTGATGCATCCTGGCTCGCTGGCAGCTTGCAATGGTCTAAAAGGACCTGCCATGATGTCATTTAGTCATGTGATGGGTAACGTGACTTGTCACATGACATAAATTATGTCATGGAAGGTTCTTTTACACAAACACAAGACACCAGGGAGACGGGACGCATCTGATAAGGAGACCAGGGGCCATCGGAAGGTGTTTATTTTTTTTTTTTTAACTTGGTCACACTATATAAATCCATGCAGTTTGCATGGATTTATAGTGTGACCAAGTTGTCAAGCACTTTCCAAGTGATGCTAAAAGCGCTTGACAACCTGCTTTGAAATCGCATGATCAAAACTCTTCACATCCGCATGTACAATCTGCATGCTTTTTTTTTCTGCCAGGGAGATGCAGAAACGCTCTGGAAAAATCCAGAGCATTTCTACATCGTGGGCACATGGCCTTAGACACTTCTTGTAGTCCACTCTCCTGTCTTCTAGGGCAGTGTTCACTTCTACACGGGGGTGCCTCTAGCACTTGCTAGACCCAACATCCTGCATCTTTTTGCTCAAGTGTCACTCTGTAAGGGTTTTTCAGACTTGTGCTTTGGGGGGAAACTTGAATCATTTTGCTGTAGATGGGACTTGAATTCAATCATCAGTGTGGCAGATTGAGATTTATTCACCTTGGAAAACCTGTGTGTAATATACAGCTCTAAAGTGACTACAATGGGCCTGGCCTAAGCATGCCGGTGTTGTCATCTCCTGACAACTGATTGTCTATCTTGCAACTCCAAGAAAGGGGGGGCAGTGCTAATACTTCTCGCCTGTTAACTGGTCTCAGAGGGCTCATTTAGTGTCTCAAATGTAAACTTTGTGGGTGACACTATTTTTTAAATTCAGAAATGTTCTGTGGCCATTGTTTAGCCTCTGTTTGCTATGTCATTGAAGTAAGGGATTGACAGACTGCTCCCTAACATGTCACAATCACCAATGACGTACAGAGTGAATGGTGACTGAGCGCTGCCTGCAGTTGCTATCCAGGGGTGAAGATGCACTGACTACAAATCCTAATGGAAACTGCTGTGTTCCATACGAAATCAAGTCAGGGCTGTGAGTAACTGATTAATAAAACCTTGTATCATGAAAGCTGACACGTTAAGCCCTATGTTGTGGACTGCTGATCACCACATGGCTGGCTCCTGATAACCAATGCAACCACTACTACAGAGATTTCTCCATACTTGCAGCATCTGTTAAAGCCACTGTCGGATGCTGATCACTTCCTAACAGAGTACAAGATACCTGCTGTGTATAGGTATTTATTTTAGGTGTAATGTCATGAGCACCACAAAACCATCTAGTATAAAGGTTTTTACCCCAGAGAACTGTCTTGTTTGTCTTGAAGAGCTGTCAGTCAGTGTAAAGCCATTGCACTAATACCGACTACATCGATATGTCGAAGAAATCTACTTTATTCTGAAAAAAATGGCATTTGACCTTTTCTAATATCTTCTCCCTGTCAGAAACCTTGGCCCCTCTGCTCTGTGAATGATGGGTCACTGCTGAGAGATCAAGCAGAAGGATGGGGAATCGGACAAGACCCAGTGCACAGTCCAAACCCTGTGCACCAAAATGTAATTGGTAGAAAACATAAAATTAAAGAACAAAACAGGTGTTTTTTTTTACTAATTGTATCAATTTAATCTATTGGTGCCATAAGACATGTCTTGAATTTAAATTACGCCGACTGGCTCTTTAATCTTGCTTGTTAGAACATGTCTGATGGAAGCAGACCGACCTCTGTACAGAGGAGTCTATAGAGCAAACCAGAACTCTGAGAAACCCCCACACCTGCAAAACAACTGTATGAAGACCATTAAAATGTATGCTAAGTGTAGCCTTGTTGCAAAAAAGTGGAACCTCAAAGTTCTGTAATTGTTTTGAGGCTCTCCTTTCCTGTGTCCAGTTTACACTATTAAATTGCAGGACATGCGAAGAATGAAGAAAAGGAATGATTAAAAAAAATGAACATGGTCTATTGGTCCAAAAATATGGAGAGGTATAATAGGTTTCTTGTGCATCTAAGGCCACGTTCAGTATTTGTAAACCAGGAGTAGGTGAAAAATGTAGTGATGTGTTTCTATAATTTTGATTGTCCCCTCCCTGGTTTTGGCTTAGAAACACTGAGCTAAAATACTGAACATGTGAATGCGGCCTTAAACATAACTTCCCTGTAATCTATACAGAATGTGTTATATTCTATGTAAACAGGTTTGTTTTTCCCTGCTCTTGTGAGGAATGAAGCACCGGAGATGAATAGATACATAATTTTTTTTTTTTTTTTTTTTTATATAGCATGTGTTCGCTTCCCTATTTTCTGTATGTTCAATCAATATTTAATATGCCAAAGAAATTTTATACCTTTCCATATTTTTTACCAAGAAGTTATGTTTGGTTTTTTTTTTTCTCCTTTTTCAGTACATCCCTTAAATTGCCAGACTATTTAATTAAAGTAAATAATTGTTAGCAAGAGCAGTGTATATTGTGGAACCAATAAACTCTATCTTTACAACCCTTCTGGTGAATTAGTGTTTTTACACTGTACTATAATTGGTTTTTTTTTTTTTTCTTCTCCAATTGGTGTGAATTCATATTGATTGTTTTGACTATAGGAGTTTAAACTAAACAGGTGGATATAATTGACTTCTTACAGCTAAGGTTGGTGTAGTTTATTTATGTTTTTCCAGAAGAGCTCTAATCCCTGATTTGCCAGAGTTCACGTTCTCAAAATTCCAGTGACTGTCCTACTCTACAAGTCACTCAAGCAAAAACCTACAATTGTTGGTTATAAATGTTGTGTATTGAGCACATGACTTGTTCCCCTGTAATTAGTAATCACATGCTTTGTAGTCAAAGACCACAAATAAGGCATTAACCCTCTTCATCTATTTGGATATAGCTGTTTGGAGGGGATGGGCACAGCTAAAAAATTGAGTTCTGATGTGATGGATAGAACGATCATACAACTACTCTTAACCTGGTGTTACAACTGGGTAGAAGTGGGGCAGCTTAGCACAAATGCCCTTTGTAGGATATACAGTAATTCATCTCTCTCTCCTCAAGTAACCCCATAGTCCATGAAGTGCTGAGGTTTGTCTAGATTCCTTTTTCTTCACTCTTTATAATGAATTTTATAGATCTGACTTAAGGGTGAGCTCACCAGCTGGCTGAATTTTATTTTACTTGCTTTTATATAGCGCCATTAATTCCACAGTGCTTCAGACCATATCATCACTGTCCCCATTGGGACTCACAATCTAGATTCCCTATCAGTATGTTTTTGCATGGGTTTCCTCCCACACTCCAAACGTAGGGAGAACGTACAAACTCCTTGCAGATGTTGTCTTTGGTGGGATTTGACCCCAGTGCTGCAAGGTTGCAGTGCTAACCTCTGAGCCACCATGCTGCCCAACACTACAAGAACCTGAAAATCTGCCCACCATGATGCCCAATGGCCATAAGGTTTTGTAGTTCCAGGAGCAGTATGAGACAATTTTGTTAGTAGGATCAAGCCTTCTAATCCATCTGTATGGCTATGTGGGTCATAGAAAGTTGAATAAAATCATGCATTGATGTCTACAATCTAATGTAAGAAAAATGGTTTTCTCTGGAATCTTTAAATAAGATGTTAAGATCTTTGTCAGACATTGCTCTCCCCGAGACTGCCTCCAGAGCTTATTTTAACTGAAAGGCAGCATTACCAGTGAGACATGTAATGGCTGGCAGTCTGCTCTCATGAGCTACATGTCCCACTGGTAACACACCCTTAAATTTAACCCCTTCACCCTGGGCCTTTTTTTTTTTTTGTCAATATGACCAAGTAAGGACTTAATTTATGCAGTCCAAGTTGTACTTTAGAGCAAAACTATTGGTTTTATGATATGGTGTACTGGAAACCAATTCAAAGTGTGGGGCAGTTCCAGAGCGCTTTTTTTTTTTTTTTTGCTCTTGGAATCTGTCACCACTTTGGAGATATCAGACCTCTACTATGGCCATACAGGGTATAGAAAAGTAAATATATGGATACCTGTATGGCCCATAGTAGAGGTTTGATTGCAGAGAAAAGCGCTTTAATCAATTCTACTTTGTGTTATGTGACGGGGAAGATTTGACGTCCTTCTGCCACAGCTATGTTAAATGCCGCTGTCAAAAAGCCACAGGTGGATCGCGATGTTAGGGGCACATGACAGCTGTACAGATCAGCTGTCATGTGCATGGAAAGCTGCGGGCTCATTGCCGGTGCCCGCACTGAAGGCAGAGACCCGACGTGATGTACAGGTATGGCACATGTCGGAAAGGTGTTAAATTCATCACCCTGAGAACCTGCCTCCAATCTAGCTTCAAAAATGTGGTCAATTGTGGGAGTTTTGTCACATCAGGGCTCTGCAAATGTGATGGCGTCCACAATCTATTCTACAAATTGTGCTCATGGTCAAATACTGCTTTTCTGAGCCCTGCCATGTCCCCAAAACGGTAGTTTCTGACCACATATGGGGTATCTGTATGCTCGGGAGAAATTACATAAATTGTGAGATTCACTTTCTTATCTTGGTGACAATGAAAAACTTGGATTTGTTTTTCCTGAAACTGTTCATAATGTCATTTTCCGGACCCAATATGCACCAGTGCATTCAAGTTGTTTAGCCTACCCTGTAGATAAACTACTGAAGGGGTCTAATTTCTAGAATTGTGGGGGGGGGGGGGGGGGGGAGGCTTATACTGTTTTGAACCCACAGGGGCTCTGAAACCATCACATGCTGGACCTAACCTGTTCCAGAAAAAAAGTGGCACAATGGTAAAATGGTGCTCCTTCTCTTTCTAGCCCTGCAAAACATTATCTGGCCCCAGCCAGGGTATTTAATTTTCTCATGAAAGCACTAGTCACTAATCTATTGTGCAATTTCTCCTGTAGCCCTTGTGGAAATGAGGGGCAAAGTAACACACTTGTTTTTGTTTTTTTTGTGGGGGGAAAACATTCATAATATCTTCAGAGTGACTGCAGACTTAATTTGGACAGGTTGCCCCCTTAAGCACTGGCTTAGTGTTTTTATTTTCTACTTGTTTCCTGTAGGTGGTGTTGTTGTCTCTATCTTGCAAATGTATTACTACACAGTGAAAAGTTAACCCATAGCTGCAGTTTTCCTCATCTCCCTGGCAGGAAAAAACACATGCGGATGTGAAGCGTTCTTCACATGCATTTCTGCATGTGGGTTAGCAAGCGCTTTCCAAGCGATTTTTAGCATCACTTGGAAAGTGCTTGACAACTTGGTAACACGATATAAATCCATGCACCCGGCATGGATTCTTATAGTGTAACCAAGTTAATAGTTTAAAAAATAAAGATTATACTTGCCTTCCGATGGCCCCTGGTCTTTTCTCTGCTGCGTCCGGTGTCTTGGGCAGCTCGCGGTGGTGTGAAAGGACCTTTCATGTCATGTGACAGGTCACACGACCTCCGATCTCACCCTGTACTATGAGCAGGGAGCAGTCCTGTACTGCTCCTGGCACATTAACCCCCCCCAAAAATGCTGTGATCAAAATCGATTGCAGCTTTTGGTGGCAAGAGGAGGTAAGCGCTATACTTGCCTTCTCTGGTGGCGTCTGAGTCCGGTTCTGAATGTTGCCATGGTGACCTGATGTCATCATGACAACATCCGGGTCACCAGGAGGCAGGAAGTTGCTTTGGTCATGGACAATGCCCGAAGAAAGTAACTTCTCCCCGTGCAGCGCTGACAGGCTCCATAGCACAGGGCTGGTTCTGCATTCCTGTGCTATATAGCCAAACAGGCTGCAAAAAGTGAAAGTCCCATAGTGGGACATGGTGTAAAAGTAACAAAAGTGCCAGAAAGTTAAAGATGGGGGGGGGGGATACACCAATAAAAGTACACACATTTGGTATTGCCGTGTCAAGAACGACCTGACCTATAAAGCTGTCCCCCTAGTTAACCCCTTTAGTGAACACAGTAAATAAAAACAAACAAAACTATGCTTTAGCAGGGCCGTAACTACAGCCGGGGCACTGCCCCAGGGCCCAAACCACCCAAGGGGCCCCAAACTGATGGTAAAAAATTGTATTTTAATACTTTAATTTCTCAAATACCCAGCTCCTATATTCCTGTCAGACAATGTCACCCGGAGGACAGGAGAGACTATCCTTTCAATAATTTCCAGGAGCTCTGCCAGCTGTCAATGAATGGAAACATGCACTGGCCTGGAGAGTCTAACAAGGCTATGTGTCCACGTTGCAGAAATTAAGCAGAAAATTTCTGCTTCATTTGTGCAAGTCCTCTCCCGGAAAAACGCATGTGGAATTCCGCACGCATCTTCCACATGCGGAATTGCCTTGCGGTTTTAATGCATTGCACAAAGGCAATTCCGCTTACGTAAACTCAAGATTAATGCACATGCTGCGGATTTTTGAGCGCAGCATGAACGCTGCGGAAAAATCTGCAGCATGTGCATAGAACTTGCGGAATCCCCTTGGGGACCATGGGGTGTGGATTACCTAGCGTTTAACAAGCGTTTACGCTGCAGAGATTCCGCAGCATATACGCTTGAAAAAGTTACGTGGGCACACAGCCTCATAGCACAAGATTTGTAACAATGTTAGTCTAGAGATCAGAGTAGCATCATGTATTTGACTGCTCCTGTGACTGTCTAAGGCTGAACGATCCTTCTCTAAGCTTAAACTCCAAAAAAAAAAAAAATTACTTGAAGTACTATGGCTCAAGAAAGACTCAGCAGCTTAGCTTTACTTTCAATTGAGAATGATCGAGCTCAACAGATCAACTTTGACAAAGTAATTGATGAATTCGCTTCTCTGAAAGTCGGGAAACAAATGTTTAAGTAGCTGTTTAAAACTGAACAAATTGGCAATGTTTAATGTTATGTTTAAGTGAACAAAGTTTAAATATATACTGTTTAAAACTACTTAATATTTAATAAAGTTATTTGAAAATTGTGCGATATTTGGAATTATTCACCTTATTAATTTTCCAAACATATTCACTGAATATTTAACTTCTAAAACTTGCATCATAAACAACAAAATCTATTAAAGGTCTTGTGGAACGTGGTGGATCCTGTGTGTTGTATACAACAATGCGTAGCAGGCTTCACCACGTTCTGCACAACCTCTAGTGATTGAAATGTTGAGGGGCCCCACTATGAAGTTTTGCCCCAGGGCCCCGAAGTTTGTAGTTACGGCACTGTGCTTTAGTATCATACCGCCAAACAAAAAATGGAAAAAACGCCATCAAAAAGACAAATGTAAATAAAAATGTACCGCTGAAAACGTCATTTTGTCCTGCAAAAAACAAGCCACCATCCAAGCTCCAACAGCTGAAAAATAGCTATAACTTTTTTTATCAGAATAAAGCGACGCAGAAACAATTCTTTTTTTTTTTTTTTTTTTGTGTAAAAGCGCCAAAACATAAAAAATATAAATGCTTTACCGCTGTAAACGTACTGACCTGAACAATAAAGCTGCCTTATCAATTTTACCAAACGCAGAGCGACATAAAAACAAAAACAATTTTTGAATTGTTTTTTTTTTTATTCTGCCTTCTAGAAATCGATCAAAAAAATGTCACGTGCCTGAAAAATGGTACCAATAAAAACGTCATCTTGTCCCGCAAAAAAACAAGTCATCACATGACTGTCTGCCAAAATATGGAAAAATTATAGCTCTAAAAATATGGCGATGCAAAAACTAGTAGTTGCAAAAAAAATGCATCTTTTATTGTGACTGCTGTCAATCATAAAAACCCGATAGATTCATATCTCTGTAATTGCACCAACCCGAACAATAAAGACGTCTAATCACTTATACCGCATGGGTAACAGCGTAAAAAATAAACATTAGGGTTGGGATTTTTTTCAGAAGTAAAGAGAAAAAAAAAAAAAACGATATGGCGACTAATGTTGAGCGCAAGTGCTCGCTACTGGAGTTTGCATCGGGTGCTTGGGTATGCACGGAGTATAGCGGGTGCTGGAGTGACATGCTCGAGTCTCCACCCCATATGTTTTGCAGCTGTTATACAGCCCAAAAAAAACTCACGGGGATTGCCTGCCATGCACGAGCGTTCCCCCGCATGGGTTTTTTTTTTTTTTTGGGTGTCTAATAACCGTGAAACATGCGAGCGGGGACTCGAGCATGTCACTTGAGCACCCGCGATACTTGGTGTATACCTGAGCACCCGATGCAAACTCAAATAGCAAGCACTCGCTCTCAAGACTAATGACAACTTATTCAATATGATGACCTAATGTTATCAAATTCTGTCGTACCTCTGGGTTCAAAATGTTCATTATACCCCTTGATAAAATCCTTGAGGGGTGTAGTTTCCAAAATGGGGTCACTGGGGGGAGTGGTTTCCACTATTTAGGCACATCAGGGACTCCCCAAAAGCAACATGGCATCCACAAATTATTCAAGCAAATTTTACATTCAAAAAGTCAAATGGCGCTCCTTCCCTGCCGTGCTCAGGGGAAACTGGACAACAAATTGCATGGTGCAATTTCTTGTGTTACCCTTGTGAAAATGTAAAATTGGGGGCTGAAAACATTTTTTGTTGAAAAAATGTGAAAATTTTATTTTTACAACTCAATGTTACAAACTTCTGTGAAGCACCTGGGGGTACAGGGTGCTCACCACACCTAGATAAGTTACCTGGAGGGTCTAGTTTCCAAAATGGTGTCACTTGTGGGGGGGTTTCCACTGTTTAGGCACATCAGGGGTTCTCCAAACGTGACATGGTGTCCGCTGATTATGCAAGCAAATTTTACATTCAAAAAGTCAAATGGCGCTCCTTCCCTTCTGAGACCGGCCGTGCGCCCAAACACTTTTTTTTTTTTTTCCTTACATATGGGGTATCTGCGTGCTCAGGGGAAATTGCACAACAAATTTTGGGGTCCATTTTTTTTTTTCCTGTTACCCCTGCGAAAAGAAAAAAAAATTGGGTCTAAAGTAACATTTTTGTGAAAAAAGTTAAATGTTCTTTTTTTTATTTATTTATTTTTTTTCTTCCACATGCCAAAAATTCCTGTGAAGCACCTGAAGGGTTAATAAAGTTCTTGAATGTGGTTTTGAGCACCTTGAGGGGTGCAGTTTTTAGAATGGTGTCACTTTTGAGTATTTTCTGTCATAAAGGCCCCTCAAAGTCACTTCAAATGTGATCTCAAAAAAAAAAAAAAAAAAAAAAAAAAAAAAAATATTGTAAATTTTGTTAAAATGGTAAATCACTAGTCAACTTTTAACCCTTATCTCCCTATATATTCCAAAATTCTGCTGATGTAAAGTAGACATGTGGGAAATGTTATTTATTAACTTCTCTGTGACATTTGGCCTGGTCATTAACGTGCAAACCACCCTCAGGGGTAAAGGGGTTAAGAGATTCAATGGCGGTAGTTATGCTGCGTGTCCGCAAAATTAATGGACATGCTGCGTATTTTTCTGCAATGACGATCCGCTGCGGAAATTTCTGCAGCATGTGCACAGCACATGCAGATTATCATTGGGGACCATGGGGCACGTATTACCAAGCATTTTTTTTAAGCGTTTTTGGTGCGAAAATTCTGTGGCAAAAACGCATAGTGGGCATGCAGCCTTAAGAACATCAAACAATTTTGCCTCCACCAATGGGTGATTTCCATAAAAATATTCTCCCCCCACCTCCCCTCGTGCCTGTGTAAGCTGACAAAACAATGTAGTGGATTTTTTTTTTTTTTTTTTTTTATATTGCAAAACAAATATATTAACTTTGTTTTGCAATTTACCATATTTCCATGAATGAATAAAGTGTACTCCTGTACAAATGCAGTTGGGGCACCAATGCCTATGGTTAACACTTGCTATGAGCTACTAACGTCTTGGCTTTGAATCCAACCGAAGACGACATTTGCATTGAGTTTGTTCTTGTTTGCCAGAATCTCTGATTATAACCATACTCCAAATAAAAATGAATGAAGATGTTAATGTACTATGAAATTGTGTATTTATTATAGGGGAAAACTATATTAGCTCATCCATAGGTGTCGCAAGCTCTGTAGAGCGGGGAATATCTTAAACTGAATCTCTCCAAAACTGATCTTGTCTCTCCACTCTACCTGACATTGTAATTACCTTTTGAGGGTTCAACCATAGCTCCCAAGCAGCACTCCCGCTGCCTTGGAGTCATTTTTGACACCTTTCCTTTACGCCCTATATCCGATCACTCACTCGCTCTTGTCACCTGCATCTTTAAAACATCTCCAGAATCTGACCTTTTCTCAGCTTTGAAACTGCTAAAACTCTTACTGCAGCTCTTATTCACTCTCGTCTGGACTACTGCAACTCTCTACTGATCAGTCTCCCTCTTAGCAAACTTTCCTCTCTAATCCGTCCTGAATGTGGCAGCCAGGGTAGTATTTCTGTCCAGGCACTCCACCGGTGCCTCCATCTTGTGCCAGTCGTTAAACTGGTTGCCCATTCGCTACAGGGTCCAATATAAACTCCCTCTTACCCACAAAGCGCTCCACAGTTCTGCACCGACTTATCTCCTCTCATCTCTATCGCCCTACACGAGCCCTCTGTTCTACAAATTACCTAAGACTAACATCCCCCATAATCCGAACCTTGCACCTCCGTCTCCAAGACTTCTCTCGTGCTGCACCAGTTCTCTGGAATGCTCTACCCCAGACAATCCGTCTGATGCCTATCCCCCACGTCTTAAAGCGCGCTTTAAAAACCCATCTCTTTAAACAAGCCTGCCACCTCAACTACTCAGTAAACTAACTTTCCCCTGTTCTCTTCTTCTAAATACACTGCTCAAAAAAAATAAAGGGAACACTTATATTCTGTTTAACTCCAAGTGAATCAAACTGTCAATCAGTGGTGCTTCCTAAGTGGACAATCAATTTCACATGCTGTTGTGCAAATGGAATAGACAATAGATGGAAATTATTGGCAATTATTAAGGCACACTCAATAAAGGAGTGGTTCTGCAGGTGGGGACCACAGACCATATCTCAGTACCAATGCTTTCTGGCTGATGTTTTGGTCACTTTTGAATGTTGGTTGTGCTTTCACACTCGTGGTAGCATGAGACGGACTCTACAACCCACAGAAGCTGCTCAGGTAGTGCAGCTCAACCAGGATGGCACATCAATGCGAGCTGTGGCAAGAAGGTTTGCTGTGTTTTTCAGCGTAGTGTCCAGAGGCTGGAGACTCGGTATTACGCAGTCATGCCAGAGCGCTCATCACCTTTGCTGGAATGATCCCATTCAGAATGTTTGGAGACGCCAATGCTCGCCTCGTACAGATGGAAGGCTTAATGCATTAATGCGGACACTTGCTTAAACATCCTACTAGTGCTATGTGGTAAATACAACTGTAGGAGGGCAACAACCCAGCAGCAGGACCGCTACCTCCACCTTTGTGCATTAGGAACAGGAGGAGCACTGCCAGAGCCCTGCAAAATGGCCTCCAGCAGGCCACAAATGTGCATGTGTCTGCACAAACGGTTAGAAATCGACTCCATGAGGGTAGTATGAGGGCCCGACGTCCACAGATGGGGGTTGTGCTCACAGCTCAACACTGTGCTTTTCACAGATGAAAGCAGGTTCACACTGGGCACATGTGACAGAGTCTGGAGACACGATCTGCTGCCTGCAACATCCTTTAGCATGACCGGTTTGGCAGTGGGTCAGTAATGGTGTGGGGTGGCATTTCTTTGGAGGGCCGCACAGTCCTCCATGTGCTCGCCAGGGGTAGCCTGACTGCCATTAGGTACCGAGATGAAATCCTCAGACCCCTTGTGAGACCATATGCTGGTGCGATTGGCCCTGGGTTCCTCCTAATGCAGGACAATGCCAGACCTCATGTGGCTGGAGTGTATCAGCAGTTCCTACAAGATGAAGGCATTGAAGCTATGGACTGGTCGCCCGTTCCCCAGACCTGAATCCGATTGAGCACATCTGGGACATCATATCTCGCTCCATCCACCGTCACTTTGCACCACAGACTGTCCAGGAGTTGGCGGATGCTTTAGTCCAGGTCTGGGAGGAGATCCCACAGGAGACCATCCACAACCTCATCAGGAGCATGCCCAGGCGTTGTAAGGAGGTCATACAGGCACGTGGAGGCCACACACAATACTGAGCCTCATTTTGACTTGTTTTAAGGACATTACATCAAAGTTGGATCAGCCTGTAGTGTATTTTTCCACTTTAATTTTGGGGGTGACACCAAATCCAGGCCTCCATTGGTTAATACATTTGATTTCCATTGATGATTTGTGTGATTTTGTTGTCAGCACATTCAACTTTGTACAGAACAAAGTATTCAATGAGAATATTTCATTCATTCAGATCTAGGATGTGTTATTTGAGTGTTCCCTTTATTTTTTTGAGCAGTGTACTATTCTGAATCTGCTCCCTACTATTCATCTGTCTCCACACCCTCCATGCACACGATAACTGCACTCGATACTTGATTATTGCACTTAAGCATACAGGCTGATGACCGGATCATGCAGCCTTATATGAAAATCCCTACTTATTATAATTGCTAGACCTGAAATAACAAGCACTTTTCACCTATTGTGTCTCCCCATTGCCTTGTAGATTGTAAGCTTGCGAGCAGCCTTACCCTCACTCCTAATGTAACCGTTTAAACTGTCTTAAATTGTATTGAATTTATTGTCTGTACATGTCCCCGCCTAATTGGAAAGTACTGCGGAATATGTTGGTGCTATATAAGTAAAAATTCATATATCTTGGGCGTTTTTATTATCTGTCCCTTATATTATGGCACAAATCATCCTGAAAAGCCCATGTGCACTATGCCCTTCTGACTAGTAGGTGGAGTGATGTAATCGTTGCAGGGGGAACATTTTGTTGCATTGGGCCTACTAATTAAATGTCTGTAATTATATCCCTCTCCCTCTTTTAAATTAGGGGCAGAAATAATTTTATAACTAGGGCCTCATTCAGTCGGGGCATTCTGGAGGTCAAAATTTCAACATAGGCATGTTTAACATTTTTAAAGAAATAACCGGAGTGGGGGGAGAGATATAAAGTTTTTGCTCTTCATTCACTCCTAAGACTGCTCTTCACACCAGAGTATTTTAATTTTCCATTCATAGTTTTGTCTTTGATCTTTTTGAAGACCTATTCATTGCTGATAGGTAGTTGGATTTTTATTCCAATTTCTGTATTTGTTTTGTCGATCGGCATTTTGAGGATTGACTACGGGCTTCCAAAGGGATTGAGATTGGGTCTATGACTAGGAAATGCATCACATTTACATCAGATAATAATGGTTTTGTGCATATTCGAGGAGACCTCCTGATGAAGCTGAGTGTGGCAGTGAAACGTATTGAGGCCCTAGAGTTTTAGTGCTCCCCAGATACTGCATCCACTATGAATAAAGGTCTATTTAACTGTATACTTTGGTTCCTGTTTATCTATATAAGTGTTATATGCTCTATTGCTCACCTCAGCACATGGCCTTATTCTAACTATATACACTGGCACATTTTCCACCATTAGGCTTGGTTCTAAAGAAACGTATTCTATAGCTGGCTGAGTACATTGTGATAATTATATTACTATTGGGTTTTTATACTGCTGCGCCCTGGTCAGGAATTGGAGTATTGATACAGATGGCTGTGATATAGTGAAGAATACTAGTGTGCTATTGTTGGGAGAAAATGTATTTATTGCCATGATATGAGTGGGGGCAATTTAAAATTGGGGCTATGCTTTCTATGTTTGCAAAGCATTGATGTTTTGAGCCAAACCCTTTTGTGGAATCCATGTAGTATATTAAGTGATAATTTCTTTCTTATAAAGTTTGGATATTTAATGATGTTGGTTAGACACTTGTATTGATCAGTTTTGCATATGAGTAACCAGTTAAAAAAAAAAAAAAAAAAAAAAGAAGCTGTAAGGTCATCATAAACCTGTCTAAACCTTAACTTGCATAGGTAACCATTGCCACTTTTCAAAAGTGCCAAGAACACCTAAAATAAAAAGCCCTGAAAAAATGCCCACCAAAATAAAACCCTCATGACTATTCTTTTGCGTTGGATTATCTTTCCCAGCTCTAACCAAGGGCTCTGTCCTTTTTTTTTGCCCTTCCCTTTGTACTAATGCCTTTTTTCTCTCTTGGCTAAGGGTGTTTAAAAATATCAGGAAGCATAGTCCTGCTATCCTTCTAGGCCAGATATGCATGGTTTACCTGGTCAAAAAAGTTTAGTGACAGGTCCTTGGGGCTTACTATACAGTCCCTGACAAAAGTTATGTCGCTTATCCATGTTATGTAAACAAAAGCTTATAACCTGACGTTAAATTCATCCTTTGGTTTTATAAATTACTCTTTTGAAAGCTGAAACCCTCCCAAATTTGGATTAGGTAAAGAAAATAAATTGGCATCAATGCTGAAATATTGATCATTTAATCAACACAGAATGGTCAAATTTTGGCAAGACAAAAGTTTTGTCGCCTGGTCATATAATGCACCCAATCCTAGTTTACATCTTCACCAGTGCTCAGTAAATGATCGGTTAATTAGTGGGTGTGTATAAAAAGAAACCCAGCACCCCAGACCTTCACTTGAACTGCAACTTGAACTCTGACAACATGCCAAAAATGCACCATGCGACCAAAGCCTTGATTATCAAGAGGCTGAAGACCAGATCCACTGCAGAGGTGGCTGGCACCTTTAATGTGTCTCAGCGTCAAGTACAAAGAATTAAAAAAAGATTTGAAGAGACTGGAGATGTGTTTGATAAGCCCAGGTCCGGCAGACCCCGCAAGAAAACTGCTCAGGAGGAACGTTTGTTGGTTAGAAAATCCAAAGCAAGCCCCTCTTCCACTGCTGCAGAGCTCCAACAGGCCTGGTCACCACAAGTCCCTGTGTCAACTAGAACAGTTTGTGGGATTCTGTCTCGAAATGGCCTCCATGGTCGAATCAGTGCCCAGAAGCCAGCACTAAACAAAAGGCAAATAAAAAAAACGTGTGGCATTTGCAAAGTCCCACAGCCTGCTAAACAGATGGACGCTGGAAAAGTGGCAGAAGGTGGATTTCTCTGATGAATCTTCAGTAGAATTACACCACAGCCGCCACAAATACTGCTGGAGACCTACTGGAGCCCGTATGGATCCAAAATACACCCAGAAAACAGTTAAGTTTGGTGGTGGAAAGATCATGGTCTGGGGTTACATCCAGTATGGGGGTGTGCGAAACATTTGCAAGGTGGAAGGCAATATCAATAGCCTAAAATATCAAGAAGTATTAGCTACCTCTTACATTCCAAATCCTAAAAGGGGTCAAATTCTGCAGCAGGATGGTGCTCCATCTCATACATCCATCTCTGCAACAAAGTTCCTCCAGGCAAAAAAGATCAAGGTGCTCAAGGACTGGTCAGCCCAGTCACCAGACATGAACATCATTGAGCATGTTTGGGGTAGGATGAAAGAGGAAGCTTGGAAGACAAAACCAAACAATCTAGATGAACTCTGGGATGCATGTAAGACGGCATTCTCTGCTATTCCTAATGACTTCATTAATAAATTGTATGAATCATTGTTGAACCGCATGGATGCAGTCCTTCAAGCTCATGGAAGTCACACAAAATATTAAATATGACTCTATTAGCACCACAACTTCATTCACCAATGTTATGCAACATATATTTGTATTTTAAGATAATTATTTGTTTGAATATCACATTACTTTCTGTGGGCGACAAAACTTTTGTTTTGCCAAAATCTGACCATTCTGTGTTCATTAAATGATCAATATTTCAGCATTGATGCCAATTTATTTTCTTAACCTAAACCAAATTTGGGAGGGTTCCAGCTTTCAAAAGAGTAATTTATAAAACCCATGGATGAATTTAACGTCAGGTTATAAGCTTTTATTTACATAACATGGATAAGCGACATACAGTGGTGGCCAAAAGTATTGGCACCCCTGCAATTCTGTCAGATAATACTCAGTTTCTTCCTGAAAATGATTGCAATCACAAATTCTTTGGTATTATTCTCTTCATTTAATTTGCTTGCAAGGAAAAAAACACAAAAGAGAATGAAGCAAAAATCAAATCATTGATCATTTCACACAAAACTCCAATAATGGGCCAGACAAAAGTATTGGCACCCTCAGCCTAATACTTGGTTGCACAACCTTTAGCCAAAATAACTGCGAACAACCGCTTCCGGTAACCATCAATGAGTTTCTTACAATGCTCTGCTGGAATTGTAGACCATTCTTCTTGGGCAAACTGCTCCAGGTCCCTGATATTTGAAGGGTGCCTTCTCCAAACTGCCATTTTGAGATCTCTCCACAGGTGTTCTATGGGATTCAGGTCTGGACTCATTGCTGGCCACCTTAGAAGTCTCCTGTGCTTTCTCTCAAACCATTTTATAGTGCTTTTGGAAGTGTGTTTTGGGTCATTGTCCTGCTGGAAGACCCATGACCTCTGAGGGAGACCCAGCTTTCTCACTCTGGGCCCTACATTATGCTGCAAAATTTGTTGGTAGTCTTCAGACTTCATAATGCCATGCACACGGTCAAGCAGTCCAGTGCCAGAGGCAGCAAAGCAAGCCCAAAACATCAGGGAACCTCCGCCATGTTTGACTGTAGGGACCGTGTTCTTTTCTTTGAATGCCTCTTTTTTTTTTCCTGTACACTCTATGTTGATGCTTTTTCCCAAAAAGCTCTACTTTTGTCTCATCTGACCAGAGAATATTCTTCCAAAACGTTTTAGGCTTTCTCAGGTAAGTTTTGGCAAACTCCAGCCTGGCTTTTTTATGTCTCGGGGTAAGAAGTGGGGTCTTCCTGGGTATCCTACCATGCAGTCCCTTTTCATTCAGACGCCGACGGATAGTACGGGTTGACACTGTTGTACCCTCGGACTGCAGGGCAGCTTGAACTTGTTTGGATGTTAGTCGAGGTTCTTTATCCACCATCCGCACAATCTTGCGTTGAAATCTCTCGTCAATTTTTCATTTCAGTCCACATCTAGGGAGGTTAGCCACAGTGCCATGGGCTTTAAACTTCTCGATGACACTGCGCACTTAAGACACAGGAACATTCAGGTCTTTGGAGATGGACTTGCAGCCTTGAGATTGCTCATGCTTCCTCACAATTTGGTTTCTCAAGTCCTCAGACAGTTCTTTGGTCTTCTTTCTTTTCTCCATGCTCAATGTGGTACACACAAGGACACAGGACAGAGGTTGAATCAACTTTAATCCATGTTAACTGGCTGCAAGTGTGATTTAGTTATTGCCAACACCAGTTAGGTGCCACAGGTAAGTTACAGGTGCTGTTAATTACACGAATTAGAGAAGCATCACATGATTTTTCAAACAGTGCCAATACTTTTGTCCACCCCCTTTTTTAGGTTTGGTGTGGAATTATATCCAATTTGGCTTTAGGACAATAATTTTTGTGTTTTTTCATTGAAGACAAATTAAATGAAGATAATACCAAAGAATTTGTGATTGCAATCAATTCAGGAAGAAACTGAGTATTATCTGACAGAATTGCAGGGGTGCCAATACTTTTGGCCACCACTGTAACTTCTGTCAGGGAGTGTAGAGAGAAACCTTTACATCAGATGCCGATCCTGCAATCCGGAGCAGTAAAGTTTTCTTCTGACGTGAAATACGAAAACCAGATTCTGAGGCAGGAGGGGTTCTCTGACCGAAGTGTTTTCACTTGTTAGTAGGAAGAGAAAAAAAGTGACATCCTCGATTTTGGTTTTTGAAAAGGTTAAATTATCTTAAGGGCTTGTGCAAATTACCATATTTTCGGTCCGAGTGTGGTTTGACAAAACATTGGATTGTACTCGGACCCATGTTACTCTATGGGGCCGTGCACATGACCAAATTATTATTTTTATATTTTTTTATTTTTTTATTCTCTCCTTGGACAGTGTTGATATTCGGATCGCACTTGGCCATGCAAGTCAATGGGAGCATTGAAAATATCAGACTGCACTTGGATAACATTAAATTTAAAATAATGGTCTAAATCTATATAAGTGTCATTGGGAATAGCTATAAATCAAAAAAGGTGCCACTCAGTGGAAACCCTACAGCAAGAGAGCTGAGCGAACAAAGTGACCACTGAAAAAGTGTCAACAAGAATATATTTTTATTTGCAAAATCACAGAAATGTAACACATATCAAAGATTAAAAACAGATGCTTCTTGTGTGAGGGACACAAAAAATATTTTGAGCATATAAAAAAAAACTAAATAATAAATTGTCATACAGAAGTACAGTTTTTTTGCATGAAAGTTTTTACACATGGATTGATAGTTTGCTTGTACAAAAAAAAATAGATCACATAGAGGTTACCATCTGTTTTTCACATATACATTACAATTGCAAACTGTTCTTTATTAAATTGTTTATGTAAAAAATGGATGCCATATGGACACACAGAAGACATACAGATGACAATATTAATGGAAAATCGTCTTTTTCTTCTTCTGATGTATGCAAAATCATGCAGTTTACATTTGTGTGAAACCGACCATAGGCAGATTTCACACTTCTTCTTCAGGTTTTTTTTTTTTCCTCATATATGGAAAAACGTTGGATTTTTATTCAAAGTATCAGTTTTTGCACCCAGTTGTTGTTTCATCTTGTTATGTTGCATGGATAAAATGAAAACGTCGCATCTCCTATACGTTAATGGAAACCAGTCACTAGAGAAAATGGGTTATCTATAATGATAGAGAGTCAATTTGCGGGTAGATAGCGTTACATTGCTGCCTAGTTGTCTTACTGAAATTGCTGCTCCTGGGAGAAAATGAACTTATTTCCTCCCAGTAGCCGCCGGCTTAGTCAGTCATGGACGTGTGCATGGATCTCCAGTCACCACTAAACCATGAGCGTCAGCTATAAGCTTACCCCAGTATTTTGACAGCTTGCTTTGTAGCATGTTTGTGCAAACCTGGCTGTCAATCAAAGTGCCAGGGCATGCTTCTAGCTGATGCCTCACAGTATTATGAGCGGTGACTGTAATCACTCTGGGCATGCCCCCATGACTGAAAGCCGGCGGCTACCAGGAGGAAATAAGTTAATTTTCTCCCAGTAGCCACACTTTCAGTAAGTTGGCAAGTAGCATTGTCATGCTATTTACCTGCAGATCAACACTACATCAGCAGGTAAATAGTATTCTCCAGGTTCCCTTTAACCCCTTAAGGACCATGGGTTTTTGCTTTTTTGTTTTTTGCTCCCCTTCTTCCTAGAGTCATAACTTTTTTATTTTTCCGTCAATATGGCCATATGAGGGCTTGTTTTTCGCGGGACGAGTTGTACTTTTGAATGACATACTGGTTTTACCATATCATGTACTGGAAAAAAATTCCAAGTGCGGTGAAATTGCAAAAAAGTGCAATTCCACAATTTTTTTCATTTTTTTTTTTTTTACAGTGTTCACTAAGTGCTAAAACTGACCCGGCAATATGATTCTCCAGGTCATTACGAGTTCGTAGATACCAAACATGTTTAGGCTCTTTTTTTATTTAACCCCTTAAGGACCGAGACACTTTGTACAGTCATGGCCAAAAGTATTGAGAATGAGACAAATAGTAATTTTTCCAAAGTTTACTGCTTCATTTTTTGTAATGGCAATTTGCATATACTCCTGAATGTCAAAGAGTGATCAGCTTAACAGCAATTACTGTACTTGCAAAGTCAATATTTGCCCAGAAATGAACTTTAACCCCCAAAACACATTTCAACATCATTGCAGTCCTGCCTTAAAAGGAGCAGCTAACATCGTTTTAGTGATTGATCCATTAACACAGGTGTGGGTGCTGATGAGGACAGGGCTGGTGATCAATCAGTCATGATTAAGTAAGAATGACATCACTGGACACTTTAAAAGGAGGCTGGTTCTTGGTATCATTGTTTCTCTTCAGTTAACCATGGTTATCTCTAAAGAAACACGTGCAGCCATCATTGCACTGCACAAAAATGGCCTAACAGGGAAGAGTATCGCAGCTACAAAGATTGCACCTCAGTCAACAATCTATCGCATCATCAAGAACTTCAAGGAGAGAGCTTCCATTATTGTCAAAAAGGCTCCAGGGCACCCAAGAAAGACCAGCAAGCGCCAGGACCGTATCTTAAAACTGTTTCAGCTGCGGGATCGGACTACCAGCAGTGCCGAGCTTGCTCAGGAATGGCAGCAGGCTGGTGTGAGTGCTTCTGCACGCACTGTGAGGCGGAGACTCTTTGAGCAAGGGCTGGTTTCAAGGAGGGCAGCAAAGAAGCCACTTCTCTCCAGAAAAAACATCAGGGACCGACTGATATTCTGCAAAAGGTACAGGGAGTGGACTGCAGAGGACTGGGGCAAAGTCATTTTCTCTGATGAATCCCCTTTTCGATTGTTTGGGACATCTGGAAAACAGCTTATTCGGAGAAGAAGAGGTGAGCGCTACCACCAGTCTTGTCTCATGCCAACTGTAAAGCATCCTGAAACCATTCATGTGTGGGGTTGCTTCTCAGCCAAGGGAATAAGCTCACTCACAGTCTTGCCTAAAAACACAGCCATGAATAAAGAATGGTACCAGAATGTCCTCCAAGAGCAACTTCTCCCAACCGTCCAAGAGCAGTTTGGCGCCCAACAATGCCTTTTCCAGCATGATGGAGCACCTTGCCATAAAGCAAAGGTGATGACTAAATGGCTCATGGAACAAAACTTAGAGATTTTGGGTCCATGGCCTGGAAACTCCCCAGATCTTAATCCCATTGAGAACTTGTGGTCAATCATCAAGAGACGGGTGGACAAACAAAAACCAACAAATTCTGGCAAAATGCAAGCATTGATTATGCAAGAATGGACTGCTATCAGTCAGGATTTGGTCCAAAAGTTGATTGAGAGCATGCCAGGGAGAATTACAGAGGTCTTGAAGAAGGGGCAACACTGCAAATATTGACTTGCTGCATTAACTCATTCTAACTGTCAATATAACCTATTGGTACTCATAATATGATTGCAATTATATTTCTGTATGTGATATAAACATCAGACAAACACTAATAAAAACCAGAGGCCAACAGATCATGTGAAAATATAATTTTGGTGTCATTCTCAAAACTTTTGGCCATGACTGTAGGTTAATGATCGGACCAATTTTTTCAATTCTGACCATTGTCACTTTATGAGGTAATGACTCTGGAACACTTCAACAGATCCCACTGATTCTGAGAATGTTTTTTCATGACATATTGTACTTCATGATAGTGGTAAAATTTCTTTGATATGACTTGCGTTTATTTGTAAAAAAAAAATGGAAAGTTGGCGAAAATTGTGCAATTTTCAAACTTTGAATTGTTATGCCCTGAAATCAGAGAGATATGTAACACAAAATAGTTAATAAATAACATTTCCTACATGTCTACTTTATATCAGCACAATTTTGGAAAAAAAACATTTTTTGTTAAGAAATTATAAGGGTTAAAATTTGACCAGCGATTTCTCATTTTTCCAACAAAATTTACAAAATCGTTTTTTTTTTAGGGACCACATCACATTTGAAGTGACTTTGAGGTGTCTATAGGACAGAAAATACCCAAAAGTGACACCATTCTAAAATCTGCCCCCCTCAAGGTGCTCAAAACCACATTCAAGAAGTTTATTAACCCTTCACGTGCTTCACAGGAACTGACGCAATGAGAAAGAAAAAAATTAACATTTAACTTTTTTCACAAAAAATTAAATTTAGACCCAATTTTTTTATTTTAACAAGGGTAACAGATAAAAATGGACCCCAAAAGTTGTGCAATTTCTCCCGAGTACACTGATACCCTATATGTGGATAAAAACCATTGTTTGAGCGCTCGGAAGGGAGGGAGCACCATTTGACTTTTTGTACGCAAAATTGGCTGGAATTTAGAGTGGATGCCATGTCACATTTAGAGAGCCCTTGATGTGCCTAAACAGCAGAAACCCCCACAGCTGACCCCATTTTGGAAACTAGACCACTCAATGAACTTTTCTAGATGTGTGGTGAGCACTTTGAACCCCTAGGTGCTTCACAGAAGTTTATAACTGAGAGCCGTGAAAATAAAAAAAAAATCAAAATTTTCTTTTAGCTCTATTTTTTTATTTTCCCAAGGGTAACAGGAGAAAATGGACCCCAAATGTTGTTGCGCAATTTCCCCTGAGCACGCAGATACCCTATATATGGTGGAAAACCACTGTTTAGGCGCCTGGCAGAGCTCGGAAGGGAAGGAGCGCCATTTGACTTTTTGAATTCAAAATTTGCTGGAATAATCAGCGGATGCCACATTGCATTTGGAGAGCCCCTGATGTGGCTATACAGCGGAAACCCCCCACAAGTGGCCCCATTTTTTAAACTAGACCCCCTCAATGAACTTATCTAGATGTGTGGTGAGCACTTTGAACCTCCAGGTGCTTCACAGAAGTTTATAACGTAGAGCCGTGAAAATAAAAAAAACACTAAAATTTTCTTTTAGCCCCCATTTTTTTATTTTCACAATGGTAACAGGAGAAAATTGACCTCTTATTTTGTTGTGCAATTTCTCCTGAGTACGCCAATACCCTACATGTAATTGGGAACTACTTTTGAGGCAGAGTGCAAAGGTCAGAAAGGATGGAGCAGATTTTACTCTTGTGGTTTGCAGGTGACATGACCCACTGGGAGAACCCCTGAGGTGCAAGAACAGCAGATTCCCACATAAATGACCCTATTTTACAAACTATACCTCTCAATGAACTCATCTAGGTGTGCAGTGATCATATTGACACCACAGGTGTGTCACAGAATTTTATACCATTGGGCAGTGAGGAAAAAATAATTACATTTTTACCTCAAAAATTTAGTTTTAGCCCCAGATTTTAATTTTTCACACTGGGATAATGGATAAAAATGGCATCAAAATTTGTCCCATAATTTCTGCTGAATGTGGCAATACCTCATATATGGCTGTACAGTACTGCTTAGCCACACGGCTACACTCGGGAGGGACAGGGCGCTATTTGCCTCCTGGAGCACAGATTTTCCTAGAATATTTTGCGGACTCCATATAGCAAGCCCCTAAGTGATAGAAGAGTAGAATCCCCCCTCACATGACCCCATTTTGGAAATTATACCTCTGCCAAACATGTGGACACTAAATGTGGTTTAGACACACTGCAGTGCTCAGAAGGGAGGGGGGATTTGGATTTGGGAGCGCAGAATTTGCTGAATTTCTTTTGGGAGAGGGGGGGGGGGGTGAGGAGCCATTTCGCATTTCCAGAGCTTTTGTACTACCAGTAATGTGCAAGCCCCCTATATTTCCATTAACACATGACAGACCTGAGTGGGGGTTTTTATGTGAAGCTTTTATTGGAAACATTTTACATACAATTTTAGATCGCATTTATCCGGCGCTCTGCTTTGGGGTTTCCATCTAAATCTCCGAATGACGTGATTCAGATGAAACCCCTGAGGGATCCATTCACTATAATGAGATGAGACAGCAGAGTTACTCTGGATTCCGTCTGGCCTCTGTTCAGCGTTGTCCTTTTCAGAGGTGCACAAAACTGTGGCCGACCACGCTTTTATCTACGCCTAAAAAGATGGACACCGCCAAATCAAAGGTCAGACGCCATCCACAATGTCTCCATCTGCCTCATTACAGGAACTCTTCTGCCGGTGGCTCTGTCTGAATCATGTATTTCAGAGATTTACACGGAAACCCCAGGTTAAGCGCTCAGCACAGAGCGCAGGATAAATGTGCGCCGAGCCTTACTGCTATCTTTGGGAGGCAGAATGAACAAAGCAGCAGGTGGTGAAGAATTGGTTTTATTTATCTTTTACGCCGTTCCTCGTGCGGTATAAAAATGATTACACAGCATAAGGAGAAAGGATTACCAGCTTCATGAATAGTTCAAAAAATAGGTTTCTTTATTGTGAAAAAAGCTCTTTATAAACAGATTCCATAGTCACATAGTATAGCCAGGGCAACGCGTTTCGAACGCTAAAGATGCGTTCTTTGTCAAGACTGGCTTGCAAATGGCATACCCAGGGTATATAAACCATTGTTCACCAATCGCATACAAAATGGAAGTCACATGATACATAAATTTGCATACAAAAATATAAAACCAATTTGCAGAGTATATGCATAGTAAAAACAATCACATGACAAAGAAGAAATCACATATGCATAGACAAGTTACTCGCTATAATGGAACAGTAGTTCCCTCCGTAAATTTAGTCCATTTGGTTGGCAAGTGTTCAGATGATACATCCAAAATGCTTCTCGATCAAGTAGGCGTCTCCTATTATCCCCGCCCCGAGGATCAAAGGTAAGTTTTTCAATGCCAAAGACCTGAAGTGAGGATGTCTTTCTATTATGCTGCTCAATAAAATGTCTGGAGGCACAAGAAATGTTATGATTAGTGACATTAAAAATATCAGAAAGATGTTCTGCCACTCGCTGTTTTCATTTTCTTATAGTGCATCCCACATATAACAGATCGCAACTGGCACATCTTATGATGTAAACCACATAATTACTGTTGCAATTCAGATAGCTTTTTATATTGTGTGTTTCACTAGAATCAGCATTAGTGAAGTTTTTAGTGATTTTTACATAGCGACAAATGCCGCATCTGGTGTAACCACACTTGTAAAACCCTTTACAATTAAGCCAGGTATGCCACTTTTGTCTATTATTTGGGCGACTAGATGCCAATAGCCCCCCTATTGTTTGCGCTTTTTTTGCCACCACCAAGACTCCAGAATCAAGAATTTTAGATAATACAGTATCCTCATATAAAATAGGAAGATGTTTCAGTATTATATTTTTAATCAGTTGAAATTGTGAACTGTATCTAAAGGAAATAACATTTCGATTTTTATGTGCTGTAATATCATTGCGATTAATCCTTGCCCTAGACAGATCAATTAGATCCAGTCTATTTTTACTGTCCACAATTTTTTCTGCTCTCTTTAAAGACCAATCCGGATAACCCCTAGATTTCAATTTATTTTTACACCTGATGAATTCTTCATCCAATTTATTTTCATTGTTACAGTTACGTTTGATTCTTGTCAGTTCCCCCACAGGTATAACTTTTATGGTATGGCGCGGATGTCCGCTTTTGGCATGTAGAATGGTATTCCCAGATATGGGTTTGGAAAATGTGGAAGTAGTGATGGAACCGTCAAGAATCTCCAATTTTAGATCAAGAAATGATGTACACTTAGAATCAAAGGTGTGAGTGAAAGAAAGATTGAATTCATTGTTATTTAAATACTTGATGAATTCTGGTATGGCAGACACATCCCCACTCCAAATAAAGATCAAATCATCGATGTATCTGCCATACCAGAAAACATCATGAGCCCATGGATTGGCGAAGGTGTACAATGCAACATATTCCCAATGGGACATTACCATATTTGCCAACGATGGGGAATAGCTAGATCCCATGGATACTCCTCTACATTGGAGATAAAATTCCTGATTGTACATAAAAAAATTATTAGTCATAAGATATTGTGTACAAGACAAAAGATAATTAAATCCAAGGTATAATTACTATACCTATTAAGATGGAAATCCAATGCTTGCAGAGCGACATCATATGGTATACTTGTGTACAAAGACACTACATCACACCCCAACCATGTATATCCCTCCTGCCATGTGATATTTGTTAATTGGTCCAGAACATCTCTAGAATCTTTAAGAAAACCTGCAGATCTCTGCACTAACGGTTGAAATAATGTATCCATCCAATTACCAAGATGCTCTGTAACAGAATTAATATTAGAAATGATTGGCCTCATTGGGGGGGATTCATGCCCTTGTGTGTCTTGGGTAGACCATATAAAAGTGGTAGCATGGGATGCTCAACAATGAGAAAGTCATTTTTCTTTAGCTGTAATAACCCCTAAAACAAAACCTTCGTTTATTATAGCATGGGTTGTTATTTTGTAATCTGTGGAGGGATTTGATGGAATTTTTGTGTAAGTAGTTGTATCAGACAAAAGCTCCAACATTTGTATGTGATACATGTCTGCATCCATAACTACTACTAGTCCGCCTTTATCTGACATCTTAATAATGACATCCTTCATCCTTTTTAGTTCCTGTAATGCCTAGGGCAAGGATTAATCGCAATGATATTACAGCACATAAAAATCGAAATGTTATTTCCTTTAGATATAGTTCACAATTTCAACTGATTAAAAATATAATACTGAAACATCTTCCTATTTTATATGAGGATACTGTATTATCTAAAATTCTTGATTCTGGAGTTTTGGTGGTGGCAAAAAAAGCGCAAACAATAGGGGGGCTATTGGCATCTAGTCGCCCAAATAATAGACAAAAACGGCATACCTGGCTTAATTGTAAAGGGTTTTACAAGTGTGGTTACACCAGATGCGGCATTTGTCGCTATGTAAAAATCACTAAAAACTTCACTAATGCTGATTCTAGTGAAACACACAATATAAAAAGCTATCTGAATTGCAACAGTAATTATGTGGTTTATATTATAAGATGTGCCAGCTGCGATCTGTTATATGTGGGATGCACTATAAGAAAATGAAAACAGCGAGTGGCAGAACATCTTTCTGATATTTTGAATGTCACTAATCAGAACATTTCTTGCGCCTCCAGACATTTTATTGAGCAGCATAATAGAGAGACATCCTCATTTCAGGTCTTTGGCATTGAAAAACTTACCTTTGATCCTCGGGGCGGGGATAATAGGAGACGCCTACTTGATCGAGAAGCATTTTGGATGTATCATCTGAACACTTGCCAACCAAATGGACTAAATTTACGGAGGGAACTACTGTTCCATTATAGCGAGTAACTTTTCTATGCATATGTGATTTCTTCTTTGTCATGCGATTGTTTTTACTATGCATATACTCTGCAAATTGGTTTTATATTTTTGTATGCAAATTTATGTATCATGTGACTTCAATTTTGTATGCGATTGGTGAACAATGGTTTATATACCCTGGGTATGCCATTTGCAAGCCAGTCTTGACAAAGAACGCATCTTTAGCGTTCGAAACGCGTTGCCCTGGCTATACTATGTGACTATGGAATCTGTTTTTAAAGAGCTTTTTTCACAATAAAGAAACCTATTTTTTGAACTATTCATGAAGCTGGTAATCCTTTCTTCTTATGCTGTGGAACTACTGCGAATGGTTCATCACACCTATGCTTCAGGACGTCATTGCTCAGGAGAGCTGGTGTTACCTTATTACTTCTCCATAAAACTGATTAGGCGACTTTATTCTTCGGGTCGGTGCGATTACAGCGATACCAGATTTTTAGCGGGTTTTTATGACTGACAGCTGTCACACACTAAAAGACGCTTTTTTTGCAAAAACTAATGTTAGCATCACCATATTTAGAGAGCTATAATTTTTCCATATTTCGGCCGACAGATTCATGTAAGGGCTTGTTTTTTGAAGGACAAGTTGACCATTATTATTGGTACCATTTTCGGACAAATTACATTTTTTGATCGCTTTCTATTCTGATTTTTGGGAGGCAGAATGAACAAAAACCAGCAATTCAGGAACTTTTTTTGTTTGTTTTTTTTGTTGTTACTTGTGTTGCAAAATTTATAAGGCAGCTTTATTCTTCGGGTCAGTACGTTTACAGCGGTACTACATTTATGTAATTTTTTTAATGTTTTTGTGCTTTTACATAAAAACTTTTATAGCAAAAATAATTATCTTTGCATCGCTATATTCTGAGCGCTGTAACTTTTTAATTTTTCGGCTGATGGAGCTGTATGGCGGCTTGGTTCTTGCTGCACAAGATGACGCTTTCAGCGGTACCACTTTTATTTGCATCTGTCTTTTTGATCGCCTTTTATTCCACTTTGTTCCAGCAGTATGATGAAAAGGCATAGATAGTTTCCCATGTGTTTTTTTTTTTTACGCTGTTTTCTGAAGGGGTTAACTAGTGTGACAGATTTATAGATCGGGTCGTTATGGTCGCGGCGATACCAAATATGTGTACTTTTTTATGTTTATTTTTCTTTTTTTTACATAAAAATCTGTATTTATTAGTGTAATATATTTTATTATTTTTTAACATTTTTTTTTTTTTTTAGATTTTTACAATTTTTTTTTTACTTTTTTTAAACTTTTTTACTTTGTCCCACTAAGGGACTTTCACTTTTTACATACAGTACAGACCAAAAGTTTGGACACACCTCATTTAAAGATTTTTCTGTATTTTCATAACTATGAAAATTGTACATTCACACTGAAGGCATCAAAACTATGAATTAACACATGTGGAATTATATACTTAATAAAAAAGTGTGAAACAACTGAAAATATGTCTTATATTCTAGGTTCTTCAAAGTAGCCACCTTTTGCTTTGATGACTGCTTTGCACACTCTTGGCATTCTCTTGATGAGCTTCAAGAGGTAGTCACCGGAAATGGTCTTCCAACAATCTTGAAGGTGTTCCCAGAGATGCTTAGCACTTGTTGGCCCTTTTGCCTTCACCCTGCGGTCCAGCTCACCCCAAACCATCTCAATTGGGTTCAGGTCTGGTGACTGTGGAGGCCAGGTCATCTGGCGTAGCACCCCATCACTCTCCTTCTTGGTCAAATAACCCTTACACAGCCTGGAGGTGTGTTTGGGGTCATTGTCCTGTTGAAAAATAAATGATGGTCCAACTAAACGCAAACAGGATGGAATAGCATGCCGCTGCAAGATGCTGTGGTAGCCATGCTGGTTCAGTATGCCTTCAATTTTGAATAAATCCCCAACAGTGTCACCAGCAAAGCACCCCCACACCATCACACCTCCTCCTCCTCCATGCTTCACGGTGGGAACCAGGCATGTAGAGTTCATCCGTTCACCTTTTCTGCGTCACACAAAGACACGGTGGTTGGAACCAAAGATTTAAAATTTGGACTCATCAGACAAAGCACAGATTTCCACTGGTCTAATGTCCATTCCTTGTGTTCTTTAGCCCAAACAAGTCTCTTCTGCTTGTTGCCTGTCCTTAGCAGGGGTTTCCTAGCAGCTATTTTACCATGAAGGCCTGCTGCACAAAGTCTCCTCTTAACAGTTGTTGTAGAGATGTGTCTGCTGCTAGAACTCTGTGTGACATTGACCTGTTCTCTAATCTGAGCTGCTGTTAACCTGCGATTTCTGAGGCTGGTGACTCGGATAAACTTATCCTCAGAAGCAGAGGTGACTCTTGGTCTTCCTTTCCTGGGGCGGTCCTCATGTGAGCCAGTTTATTTGTAGCGCTTGATGGTTTTTGCAACTGCACTTGTGGACACTTTCAAAGTTTGCTCAATTTTTCGGACTGACTAACCTTCATTTCTTAAAGTAATGATGGCCGCTCGTTTTTCTTTACTTAGCTGCTTTTTTCTTGCCATAATACAAATTCTAACAGTCTATTCAGTAGGACTATCAGCTGTGTATCCACCAGACTTCTGCACAACACAACTGATGGTCCCAACCCCATTTATAAGGCAAGAAATCACACTTATTAAACCTGACAGGGCACACCTATGAAGTGAAAACCATTTCCGGTGACTACCTCTTGAAACTCATCAAGAGAATGCCAAGAGTGTGCAAAGCAGTCATCAAGGCAAAAGATGGCTACTTTGAAGAACCTAGAATATAAGACATATTTTCAGTTGTTTCACACTTTTTTGTTAAGTATATAATTCCACATGTGTTAATTCATAGTTTTGATGCCTTCAGTGTGAATGTACAATTTTCATAGTCATGAAAATACAGAAAAATCCTCAAATGAGAAGGTGTGTCCAAACTTTTGGTCTGTACTGTAGGTATAATGTACTTCAGTGGACTAGCATTGCAGTACATTATACCTATAGTGAAAGCTCCTGAGACCATGCTGTGCTTTGGTCTCAGGAGCTTTCCATTGCTTGGTGACCGGGGGTCGTCATGACGACCCCGGGTCACCACTGCAACGGCCGGGCTCCCGTGATTATGTCGCGAGGGCGCCGACCTGAAGGCAGAGGGAGCTCCCGTCTCTCTGCCTGCCTCCTGAACTCTGTGATTACGCTCGATCGCAGCATTCAAGGGGTTAACAGCCAGGGCTGGCAGCTGAAATTTCAGCTTCTCCTGCGCGATCATGCTGTGATCGGCCAGTCAGATTGACTGACCGATCACAGCGATCTGGGTGCAGGGACCGACGGCATGGGTCCCTGCACCTCTGCCGCTCAGCTGTCTGTGACAGCTGTCGGCACTGAACTGTCACTGCGTGTTTACCCACATCCAGCCATAACGGGTTATCCCCGTCATTAAACGTTAAGGGGTTAAGTGGTGAAAAAACAACAACAAAGTTTGGGGGGGGGGGAAGCGCCATTTTCCGAGACCCGTAAAGTCTCCATCTTTTAGGATCTGGGCCTAGGCGAGGGGTTATTTTTTGCAGGCCGTGCTGACATTTTTATTGATACCATTTTGGTGTACATACAATCTTTTGATTGCCTGCTATTGCATTTTAATGCAACGTAATGCTGGCCTTTTGATTTCTTTTTTTTCTCGTTACGCCGTTTACCAATTGGATTATTATTATTATTTTTAATATTGATAGATCGGGCGAGTCTGAACACAGCGATACCAAATATGTGTATTTGTGTATTTTTAAAAAAATATATTTTTAAAACTTTTTTTTTTTTTTTTTTTACTTTTCACTTGCTTCAATAGTCTTCTTAGGACTGATTGTTTGTGCTACACATAGCAGGGCTAAAGCCTTGCTGTGTGTAGCAAAAATCGTCATATGCTTTGAGCGCCGGGCACGGGGCGGTGCTCATAGCAGTTCGGAAATGACAACCACGGAGGTCTCCTGCAGACCTCGGGATATCATGCCAACCTATCGGCGCCCCGCGATCATGTGACGGGTGCCGATGGGCAGGGGTAATGACGTGCATCTGGTTTGCGCGAGTTAAATGCCGCTGTCAGAGATTGACAGCGGCATTTAACATCTTTTAGATGTCATGTGCCGGAAAAGGTGCAGGCTCATCACAGGAGCCCTCACCAAAGAGGGGGAGGCAACCTATTATGGATATACACGTCATAGATCGTTAAGGGGTTAAACCGTAAAATACTATCGGCACTGTCAAGGATAGCAGCCAGGAAGGTCGCACAGATCCCACCTCTGTTATTACTTTGTCACAGATGACACCAGAGAGATCACTCAGATCCCACCGCTGTCACCAGTTTGTTAGGGGAACACAACTCTGCTGCCTCCAATTGCATTTTTTTTTCTGCCATTATTTTATGCATTTCCCCATTTTTGTTGCATAGTTGATGTAGTGTTTTTTTATACTTTTTTTTTATTAAGGCAAAAATGCATTTTTTACTGTAGTTTTTTTTTCTGCTCCACATTGAAACCCATAAGGAAAAAAATGTACTATAAAACGCACAGATCAGCGGTGTTCTTTAAATGCACAGTGATGAAGAAGCAAATCAAGTCTTGGTTTGTGCTTGAAGAAGTTGTTTATTGGTGTAACAAGCAAGAGTAGAAGTGAGAGGACATAGGCAACTGTATAAAAATGCACAGTGAGCATGAGTTTTCATGAACTCAACATTCACTTTGTTAAAAACAGTGAATTTTCTACACAAAACAACACAATGTTAAAAGCCCAGTTCCATGTCAGCAAGGCCTCAATGTTGGAAGTCTTCTAAAATATCTATAGTCCACAAATAGCTGGACAATGCCGACTGATTATAAAATAATGGCATATCCCATAAGAAACTATAAGAACATTCCTTCAATTAATGGGTGAATTATTTTGACCACACGAGGGCGCACTTGTCAAAAACGTAAATTTAACTTTTTATGCGTTTTCAATGGTTAATAAGACAAATATGGCTCCTTTAGGAAATGTGGCAGAGATAAAGTCCCGTATATTGCGGATGGTTGTACTATTTGATTTCATAAAAGAAATATAATTATTTGAGAACTTTCTGTCAAAAGTAAGAACAAATAAAAGCAAACACTATAAAGTCCAGTACATCAAAACTTTTGAAGAAAATAAAAATAGGATTAGCGCTGCCTTATACTGATAAGACAACAAATCCCAGATGAACCTGCAGAAATATTAGGAGCAGCTGTATGAAATGGTCTGCGGAAGAAGCCATAAGACTTCAAAGATGCAATCCAGAAGAACAAACTCTGCGTCGCTTACAAAAGTTGTACACAGCGTCTTCTTTACTTCAATATAGCAATCAAAGGATGAGGATAAAAACACGGCGCACACTAAGAAAGCCTAAAAACAACAGACTTATCAAATGGAGTTTGGGAGAAAAGGAATTGCGGGCTGATTCATTTAGCATTTTCTGACAGAATTCTGATATAAAACTGCTTAAAATTTGGCAACATTTTTGGGCAATTCAAGGTCTCGCGTACATTCTGCGACTTTTTTTGCATTTTTATATTTGTCTCGGTCATTTCAGCTCACTTTTTTAAAAATTGGCGGAGTTTGGATATTGCAAAGTAAGGTGCGCTTGACAAATGCATCATAATTTATGCAAAGAAAAGATGGCAGTAAACAGCAGTTAAAAGTTACACCAAATTCATTAACGAGGCTCACCTCTTGGCATCGTATACAGTTTTGGCCTTTGACAAATCATTTTAGTGTTTTTTTTATTGTCACATTGCGGACCACAACTTTTTTTTAAAACTTTTCTTAACAGTTATATGAGGGCTTGGTGTTTTTATTTTGGGAGGGCGGGGAGGGATTAGTGGTGTATCCGTGGAATAATTTTGGTGTACAAATAACTTATTAACAAATATTTTAAATTCACCATGCAGGATAAATGATAAAGTTTATTGTATTAGTCATTACAAAGGCGACGATATATGTAGTGAATAAAATAAATGTGTGTGTGTTTGTATGTATGTACAGTGGTGGCCAAAAGTATTGGCACCCCTGCAATTCTGTCAGATAATACTCAGTTTCTTCCTGAAAATGATTGCAATCACAAATTCTTTGGTATTATTATCTTCATTTAATTTGCTTGCAAGGAAAAAACACAAAAGAGAATGAAGCAAAAATCAAATCATTGATCATTTCACACAAAACTCCAAAAATGGGCCGGACAAAAGTATTGGCACCCTCAGCCTAATACTTGGTTGCACAACTTTTAGCCAAAATAACTGTGAACAACCGCTTCCGGTGACCATCAGTGAGTTTCTTACAATGCTCTGCTGGAATTGTAGACCATTCTTCTTTGGCAAACTGCTCCAGGTCCCTGATATTTGAAGGGTGCCTTCTCCAAACTGCCATTTTGAGATCTCTCCACAGGTGTTCTATGGGATTCAGGTCTGGACTCATTGCTGGCCACCTTAGAAGTCTCCAGTGCTTTCTCTCAAACCATTTTATAGTGCTTTTGGAAGTGTGTTTTGGGTCATTGTCCTGCTGGAAGACCCATGACCTCTGAGGGAGACCCAGCTTTCTCACACTGGGCCCTACATTATGCTGCAAAATTTGTTGGTAGTCTTCAGACTTCATAATGCCATGCACACGGTCAAGCAGTCCAGTGCCAGAGGCAGCAAAGCAACCCCAAAACATCAGGGAACCTCCGCCATGTTTGACTGTAGGGACCGTGTTCTTTTCTTTGAATGCCTCTTTTTTTTTCCTGTGCACTCTATGTTGATGCTTTTTCCCAAAAAGCTCTACTTTTGTCTCATCTGACCAGAGAACATTCTTCCAAAACGTTTTAGGCTTTCTCAGGTAAGTTTTGGCAAACTCCAGCCTGGCTTTTTTATGTCTCGGGGTAAGAAGTGGGGTCTTCCTGGGTATCCTACCATACAGTCCCTTTTCATTCAGACGCCGACGGATAGTACGGGCTGACACTGTTGTACCCTCGGACTGCAGGGCAGCTTGAACTTGTTTGAATGTTAGTCGAGGTTCTTTATCCACCATCCGCACAATCTTGCGTTGAAATCTCTCGTCAATTTTTCTTTTCCGTCCACATCTAGGGAGGTTAGCCACAGTGCCATGGGCTTTAAACTTCTCGATGACACTGCGCACAGAAGACACAGGAACATTCAGGTCTTTGGAGATGGACTTGTAGCCTTGAGATTGCTCATGCTTCCTCACAATTTGGTTTCTCAAGTCCTCAGACAGTTCTTTGGTCTTCTTTCTTTTCTCCATGGTCAATGTGGTACACACAAGGACACAGGACAGAGGTTGAGTCAACTTTAATCCATGTTAACTGGCTGCTAGTGTGATTTAGTTATTGCCAACACCTGTTAGGTGCCACAGGTAAGTTACAGGTGCTGTTAATTACACGAATTAGAGAAGCATCACATGATTTTTCAAACAGTGCCAATACTTTTGTCCACCCCCTTTTTTAGGTTTGGTGTGGAATTATATCCAATTTGGCTTTAGGACAATAATTTTTGTGTTTTTTCATTGAAGACAAATTAAATGAA
Source organism: Phyllobates terribilis (assembly GCF_046119375.1). Classification (NCBI taxonomy): domain Eukaryota; kingdom Metazoa; phylum Chordata; class Amphibia; order Anura; family Dendrobatidae; genus Phyllobates; species Phyllobates terribilis. The sequence continues at coordinate 358,728,189 of NW_027362767.1, forward strand.
GATAATAATACCAAAGAATTTGTGATTGCAATCATTTTCAGGAAGAAACTGAGTATTATCTGACAGAATTGCAGGGGTGCCAATACTTTTGGCCACCACTGTTTGTATGTTTGTGTGTCACTTGGCTGCTTCCAGAGGTAGACACAGGAACATTTTCATCTGCAGGTTTATTCAATACAGCATAAAGTACTGCAGGTTCAACCAAATAAACACGGCCTTGCTGGCATAACGGCAAACAAAAGAATAAAGTATAGCACAGTCCTTATGCATGCGGGATTCGCCCTCTCAGGTTATCACACACTTCAGCTCTCCCTGGAGTTCCACACAGGAGACTTCCTGGTCTCCAACCAGACAACAGAAAAAAAAACTTAGCTGGAGATTTAACTTCTCCAGCCACACCCTTGAGGCTGTCCCACCCATCTCTTACAACCAATCACAAAAACCCCAACCCAAGCATGGCTGATTAACCTCTTCAGCACCTAACATGCTGGAGACAAGCTTCGGGGTTTCACATTACGGAAGATAGCAACCTCAGTGACACATATCTCCCCTCAAATATATCGCCAGTGACCCTGTCACATATCCCCCCTCTGCCCAAATCCAGTGGTTTTGGCTCCTTCAGACACCAAACGGAATTCTGGAGAGGGCTTCGGGGTTACCGTGCAACTTCCTGGGTCTATGCTCTACGTGAAAACTAAAGTCCCGAAGGCCTAAGAACCACCTACTCACCTGAGCATTTTTACCCTTTTTTCCCTTAACCATCTCAGTAGGGCATGGTCTGACACTAGTTTAAACTTCGGGCCTAGTAGGTAATATTTCAGTGTATCTACGGCCCATTTTATGGCTAAGCATTCTTTCTCAACAATAGTGTAGTTTTTCTCGCATGAAGATAGCTTCCTGCTCAGATACAGGATGGGATGTTCCTCTCCATTTATTTATTGAGACAGAACGACTCCTTAGCCAACTTCTGAAGCGTCTGTCTGGACCACAAATTCTTTACTAAAATCCGGTGCTACCAGGACCAGTTGCTTACTTACATAGTGCCAGCTTCAGCTCTTGGAATGCCTTCTCCTTTTCAGCCGTCCATTTGGCCATCGTTGACTTGGTGCCTTAAAGAAGATCTGTTAGTGGTGCGGCCATCATGGTGAAATTTGTCATCCCTTGGCATCAAACACCACATTACATTAAAATCAATCAATTATGTTCACATAAATTAGCTTTATACACAGGAATATTGCCCAATGATACTAAGCAGCATCGTTTTTCTTAACAGTGATATCTCAGATCATGTCTGACATTTAAGCCAATTTGCAGTCTGATTCGTAAAGAAAAGTCCTTTGTATTTTCTTTCTCCTTTCCTACAAATGACATTATTGTGAAGACACGAGGTCTTCCATGGGCATAATACACCTCAGACAACACAGGAGGAGGGTAAAACTGTGTGGCAATATTCTATTGGACCACCAAAGCAGACAATAAACACATAGAACAGTCCCAGCAAATACCCAAGATGGTACATTACACAGTCTCACCCTTCTGCTGGCCCGCCTGGGATAGAAGAGCTGCGGCTTTGGGACTTCCTGAGCCAAATACCTCAACCAGTGGCCCCCTGCCTCTGGCGGGCCCCCACAGAGAGAAGGAAGTGGCAAACTTAGGAAGCTACCAGTCCATCAAGGTACAAGGCCAGGAGACCCGAGGGTCCCATCCTGACCTCTCCGAGAGTTTCTATGTGGCCATATGACCGGCTTGTCCCAATCTGGCTTCTCTGAATGCCTCCGTGAGTTTCAGGCGACCGGAGGGTCCCACCTGGCAACCCCAAACAACATATCCATGGGGCCAGGTGAGTACATTGTCCCAACCTGGTATCCCCAAATGTATCCATGCATTTCTCTGATGATCAATGTAGCAGATCTGTATCTTTCCATACAGTGCCATATACCCTTAGGCTGAAATCATGTAGAATCCAAATCGGTGTCTCTTTGGTTAAAGCCATGCTTCCAAGCTGATGGTCTGAGAGAGTCTGATTTCTTATTCTCCTTGAAAACTCTCTTTCAATTCTCTGTTTCAAATCTCTTTTCAGCAGATAGAAAAACCCTTTTTTATATTTACATATGGGGCTAACGTTATCAGTCACAGGTCAGGTAAAGATGCAGGGCTAACTCAGGTCTCATTGTTTGAGCTAATCAATTTACATGGTTGGTATAGCAGGGGACTCTTTAAATCAATATCTAGCTGGTAGTATAATATGTACTTAGCATATTAGCAAACATTATTGTTTAAGGCTGGGTGCCCACGTAGCGTTTTTCAAGCGTTTATGCTGCGGAATTTCCGCAGCGTAAACGCTTGTGAAATGCTAGGTAATCCGCCCCCCATGGTTCCCAAGGGGATTCCGCATGTGCTATGCACATGCTGCGGATTTTTCCGCAGCGTTTATGCTGCGCACAAAAATCCGCAGCGTGTCATTTAATTTTGCGGAAGAGCAGCGGAACTCCCGCCATTGACTTGCATTGAGACGCATAGAAACCGCGACTGTACATTTGTACAAGCGGCTTCTATGCGTCTCTATGGGCGGATGGTACCCAGTTCTGGAGGAGAGGAGACTCTCATCCAGACCTGTGTACCATTGTACCTGTTAAAAAAAGAATAAAATAACAAATAAAGTTTATACTCACCTTTCCGAAGGCTTCTCTCTGAATGCCGGCATCGCTGAAGGACCTGCGGTGACGTCACAGTCATGTGACCGCAGGCCCTTCACCGCTCTGTCTTGCGATATGCCGGCAGCCGGGAACCAGACAGGATCGAGCGCTGCAGCCACGCCGGGGCCTCGGGGGTGAGTATAGCTTTACTTGTTTTAATTTTTACGGTTCACACTGTATAAATCCATGCCGTTTGCATGGATTTATACAGTGTGACCTAGTTGTCAAGCACTTTCCAAGTGATGCTATCGCCTGGAAAGCGCTTGTCAATCTGCATGCGGAAACGCATGTGGATCCGCATGTATTCTGCAAGAAAAACGCATGCACAATCTGCATGCGTTTTTTCTGCCAGGGAGATGCAGAAATGCTGCAGAAATTTTCTGCTTCATTTCTGCATCGTGGGCACATAGCCTCAGAGCCAACAGAAGACAACAATCAGGGTTATACAAATAGTATGACCTTCTTGACCAGCCACAGAAATACACATACATTTACAAGTCAACACAAAGATAATAGTGTATTTCTCTTGGCTTAACAAATTTAATAATTTGTCTAATTAAGATTATAAATGGTGTCGTCACAATTATCATTTTCATACTGCAGACGTGGAAGTCTAACTTTTCTATCCATACAAAATAGTTGCTGGTTATTACTGCAGTATTCATGCAGAAACTGGAGTTCACAGACCATTTCTTATGCAACGTTACATAGGTTGAAAAAAAGACCTAGGTCTATCAAATTCAACCTTTCTGCACAAGTTATACATTTTGTCACTAAATTATCTATAATCCACAATGTTATGTGTACTAAGTAAATCATCCAGCCCTTGTATAAAGGCTGTTATAGTGTCTGCCATTACTATTTCTTGTGGTAGGACATTCCACAGTCTGACTGCTCTGACTGTAAAGAACCCTTTCCTATTTAGCTGCCAAAATTACCTTTCTTCCACCCGTAATGAATGCCCCCTGGTCCTTAGTATTGTCTTAGGAAGGAACTTCGCAGCTGTGGCTGAATATGCACCGTGCTTGCAAACTTTGTCATACTGAGCTTGTAATCACTGCTCTGAAACTTCAGTCCGACTGCATTTATGAAGCTGCTGGCCTGAACTGTCAATCAATCAGCAAAGGGAGCAGTGTGCTCCTGAAGCTACGTTATTAGGATTATGATAAAACGTTGGTAGGCAGGAACCAGAAGAGAGACAGCATGAGAGAGATTTATCACCACTGAGGGAGTATATCCAGTTTATTTATCTGTATGAGCAACTAGTCCTGAGCACAACCTCCATGTCACCATGAGATATAGGATATCACAAAACCTGAGCTTAGAAACAACACCCAGTAGACCAGAGTCTTAATAACCAAACAATATCACTTTATTAAACATATATAGAAACATTTAAAATAACACAGTGCTGCTAATAGAGGAAACAGTCCACATCAAAGTAATCCCTACCCTGTATTGCTAAACTGCTCTGGTGTATATGGTGGCAAGACCCTGAGGTCCAAATTAAGTACCCCCACACTCTGTATAAAGTGCTATGTGCTTAGTGCAAAAAAAACAGATAAATAACAATCAATTAATTAATTAATCCTCATGATAAAGCACCTGAGGAGAATGGGGGGTAGTGAGCTCAAATGCCCACCAAATCCAAACCATATATACAAAATTTGTATGTGTAACAGGCTTCCTGACAGCCTGCACCCTAAAGCGTGAATGATATAAGTCAAAAAGGGCACACTAATGGTTAGCCGCAATACTTACATTGAAAGTCCTTTATGGAATGTGCATCCCCCCGACACTACGCGCGTTTCGCCCTCGCTTCGTCGGGGGGTGTATGAGATATAGGATGTAGAAAAAAAACAACGACAACTTACAACAACGCTGTAGGATACTTGGAACCTGATAGTCACTTTGATGAACCACAAGCAAACCTGATAAAAGACCGCTCAGAATTTGTTTTACTCTTGGAAGATAAATTAAAGTTACCTGTTGAGAAGTAAAATTGCATGTCATTCTGAGGGGGGTCCTCAAAAATCCCCCTCCTCTGACCTCTGCTCTTGACTATAAGGGTATGTGCATACGGTCAGGAGCCGCCTGCGGCCACGGCACTACGGAATGGCCGTGCGGCTTCCACTCATTATGCAAATGAGCAGCGCCATTTTTTTTTCACATGCGGACTTTGCTCATAGAGGTTAGTCTATGAGGAAAGTCCACATCCGGACCCGCAGGAGGAATTGACATGCTGTGGGTCTGAAAGACGCGTTGCATGTCAGTTTCTGCAGGTATTCCGTAGGTGCCCAGACACGCATGCTGTAACATTTGGACGCTGCGGGTTTGACGCTGCATAACATGCAGCGTCAAACCCGCAGTGGCTCCAGTTCGTGTGCACATACCCTATGTGTTGCATAGAGAGGCAATGTGTGAATGTAGCTGCTGATTGTGAGTGTCTGCGCCATTCCACTGCCTTCACTGCTGCTATTTCTCACTAGTAGCACCAAACCGCATTTAAAGCTTTATAAATTGAGAGATACAGGTCTGTCAATGACCGTGGTCTGTCTCCATAAGTGTGGCTCTTTAAGTGTGTAGTAGAAATATGCCAGAAATGGGCCAGAATTGACAAGAAGGTATTAATAACCGTTTATTAAATGTACTTAGCTTTTCGTTTTTCCCCACACTTACTCTTTCACCATGCTTACATTTGCCCTTACAGTTTTTGCCCCACTAATCCTCACTCTTCTTCACTATCCCCAAACCCCAGCACCCGCCAACCAAATAGTTATCTTTCCTTCCCTCTTACGTCCCCACCTGACCTCATCTGTAGACCTGCTCTTCAACCTCAGATCTATCCTACTGCAAAATAAAACAAGCCGACCACTCTCCTTCTCACACCTGCTCTCCCTCCCTCTCCCTGCTTCTCCTCACTGCTGGCGACATATCTCCCAAACCTTGGCCTCCACAGCTGATACCTTCCACTAATTCCCCCTTCTATCGCAACCCAGCCCAATCTAAACTACCGCAATCTCTCCTACATAAAATCCATGCCCTTGACGCCCACCCCCCTGCTCCCTGTCTCCGGAGTACTCTGGAACGCCCGCTCTGTCTGCAATAAACTTCATGTGATTCATGACCTCTTTACCTCTCGCATTCTGTCCTTCCTGGGCCTCACCAAAATATGTCTGACACCCTCCGACACTTTCTCTCCTGCTGCTGTGTGTTACAGTGGCCTCCACGTCACCCACACTCCTCGCCCTGGTAACAGACATGGCGGAGGATTGGGTCTTCTTTCTACCAACTACACCTTTAATTCAAATCCACTTTTACCCTTCCTTATCCTCCCTTCTTTTGAAGTCCACTCTGTCCGCATCTACTCTCCCTCCAACCTCCCAAGTGGCCATCATATACTGACCTCTTGCCCGGCCACTGCCTTTATTGACCAATTCTTCACCTGGCTTCTCCACTTTCTCTCTGCTGACATTCCCACCATCATCATGGGTGACGTCAACATCCCCACTGACACCCACCAGTCAGCAGCCTCCAAACTCCTGTCGCTTACCTCATCTTTTGGACTTATTCAGTGGTCCTCCTCAGCCACACACACAGACGGACAAACATTGGACCTTATCTTCACCTGACTCTGCTCCCTAACTAATCTCACAACCTCCCCTCTCCTCCTATATGACCACCATCTACTCACATTCTCATCCCTGTCCTCCTCACCTGCCACCCATGTCCAGCAACTAGCACACCCCCGCAGAAAACTCACACACCTAGACACTCACACACTCTCTGATTGTATTCTACTACTGGCATCTATATATTTACTCCACAACACAGACAGCGCCACAGAATGTGATGAATCAATAGACAACCCTGACACAATAATCTAACTGTGGCACCCCAGGGGTCTGGTTGCCACAGTAATAGAAATATTACGTCTGAGAGCAAGTGGGAGGTTTCTCTGGTCAGGAGCCCTTAAGCATGCAACATCTCCTGCCCAGACCTGGGAGGGGAGGAATCGGCCCTTATAAAATGGGTCTGGGGCGGGATTAGTGAGAGTCAGAGCCTGGAGACAGTTCCAGACACAGGGAGAGTTACAGCAGGAGCTCTGTAGGAGCAGTAGCTGAAGACCAGGGGCTGGAGCTGAGTAGAGCTCGCCCTGGCAGAAGAATCTGATAACCGGACACCGGAGTCCGAGGCTGTGGGGACTGATATCCACCCAGCAGCAGAAACCAGCCCGCAGGGGATTCCAGGTCCTCTGGCCATAGAAGCCCGGAGACTCAGTCACAAGGAAGGGACCAGCACCGCCATCCAGGAGCGGAGGCTAACAGAAGGCCCCAAGTCACCAGCCATACGGGTGAGCACCACACGGTATACTCAGGGACGTGGGTTACTTCTACCCGCTTACAGCAAGGTAGCCAGAAAGAGTGCAGATAGACGAGGAGGCCTACAACTCCACCTGGCCAGAGGAACCCCTGTGTGCTCGCAGCCTGACCAGGCCCCTTATGCTAGCCAGTACTCCCGGGAGGGTCTGCCTTAATATCACCAGTAAAGACCCTGAACTGCACTGCAAAGACTCTGAGTCGTTCCTGCTTCATCACCGCACCAGCACTACTAGTGCTGGGATGCCCGCGCACCATCACTCCCATCATCCACATTCCCTGCCCTGAGGCTATACGCCTCCCGTGGGGAGTTATCCCATCTTTTGCTGCGCACACCACACCAGCCTCAGCGGACTGCCTCGCAGCGGCGGTACACCCTGACCGCAATCCACGGGTGGCGTAGTCGGACAATTAACCTAAAACCCACAAAATACCGCCATTGGCCTGACCACCCTGAGCCACGGGACCGGGTCGCCGCCACGGAGACTACAACCCCCAGAGACCCGGCTCCGGGTAACCCACGCACGCTTTGGCGTAGTCGGCAAGATTTCGTGCCCGCAACCACCGGGTACTGTGCGCCTTCAAAAGACTGTAATACCTGCCGTGGTGAAGGTCCCCGCCATCCGGAGCCGTCTCCCGCCATCTTCAGTCGGTTCCCGCCATCCGGAGCCATTTACCGCCATCTTCAGTCGGTTCCCGCCATCCGCAGCTGTTTTCCCGCCATCCGCAGTCGTTTTCCCGCCATCGGACGCCATCTTCGGGACGCCACGCGGGAAGAAGAGGGGCGTGGACGCCGAAAGCGCGCGAGACCCGAAGCTCCGCCCCACGCAGCGACGCTGCGCAAGGTCCTGGAAGGGAGAGAGAGCAACGCTGACGTCACTAGGACGCGACGCAAGGTCCTCGTCCGGAGCAGCACCAGCGGAGCAGCGGCCTACAGAAGAGGATCGTCGGAAGGTAGGCCACACTTAACTAGGGGGGAGGAAGATGACGGACACGGAGGGACCCTCTACCACCAGCGCGGCCGCTGCCGCAGTAATGCCGTTCACCATGCCTTACATCCCCGGAGCGGCCTGGCTGCCCCAATACTCAGGGGAGTCGCATACCCTAAGCGACTTTAAAGAGAGACTGTACAGCCTGTTTAAAGTATACCCCCTGACGGAGGGCCAGAAAGTGAGCATATTGGTGGGCCAGCTAACCGGCGCAGCCCAACGTGAAGTAAAATCCTGGTCAGTCAGGGACAAGGAGACTGTGAAGGAGATCTTAGCCCGTCTGAGGCACACCTTTGATACCCGCACCTCAGCAGAGATCAAAATGAAATTCTATGGGTGCAAGCAGCGGGCCCAAGACAGTATTAGAGACTATGCTTTGAATTTGCAAGAGGCCCTGGGAGCCATTAAACAGGCAGACCCTGACAGTGTGCGGAATGCAGATGAACTGTTAACTGAGCAATTCATTGAGGGTCTGCTGTCCAACGCCCACCGAACCCAGTTGCGTGCAATGGCCTTGCAGAACCCTGGTTTAGACTTTGCAAAGTTCAAGGACAGGGCCATTCGGGTGCTCCGAGAACCGGCACCGGGTAGCGCTGTAACCCACCGTCGCCCTGCTATTACCTATCACCAGGAGGCGGCGCCCTTGTCTACAGAGTCTGTAGGAGCTGGTGCGCAGGCTTTGGATACCAACCCGGCTACCGACCTGCACCATCAGGTCCAAGAGCTAACCAAAAGTGTAGCCGCGCTAACCAGTACTGTGCAGTCTTTACAGGTCTCTCCTCCAGGGAAGATCCAGCTGGCATCTGGACCGGAGGATTTCCCGTGGCGCCGACAGAGGAGGATCCCAACGTCCAGAGGAAGACCCAGCGACAGATACAACGAGGACGGACAACCCATCTGCCGCCGCTGCAATCAACCCGGACATATGGCAAGGTACTGTCATTTAAACGGGCACAACCTGGGGCAGAGGGCCAACCCCCAGGCATAAGATCATCAGGCCCATCGAACTGGCGTGATAAATACGTAGGGGGACGTCCGGTCTTGCCTGTGGTACTGAATGGCATTCCTATGAGTGCCCTACTAGACACTGGGTCACAGGTGCTGGAATGACTTGGACATAACCCGCTACCCAGATGACGACCTGAGTATCATCGCCAGCAATGGTCAGCCCGTGCCGCAGGTGGGGTTCAAAGAGGTGACCATAAAGGTCGGTAAGGTTGAACTGGCGGCACAAGGACTGATTATTGTGGACATTGACCGTCATGAGAGTCACCCTAGAATAACCTTGGGAACTAACGTGATTGAAAATTGTCTTGCAGAGGTGATTCTCATTTTACAGCAGGTTGCCAAGAACGCCAGTTCCAGCCAGCAGCATGTTCTCCAAAAAGAGATCCAGGCGCTGATGAAACGGCAACAAGTGGAACTATCTGGTGGTGAGATTGGTAGCGTGAGAATGTGTGACCCGTTCCCTATTGCTATGCCCCCGAAAAGTGAGATGATGATATGGTGCCGGGCAGCTATTGGTCTAAGAGGTAGAGACTACCAAGCAATGGTAGAGCCCGTCTACTCAGACAGTAGGCCCACCATTTTGACAGCACGGGGAGTGGTCGATGTACGCCATGGGAGGGTACCTGTCCGCATCGCAAATATCGGGGAGAGAGAAGTACACCTGCCCCGGTATGCCACGCTAGCCAAATTGTTCACCATAAACCAAAATTCTGTAAAGGCCGTAGAACCCTTGCCTCCACCTCAACCAGAGGAAGGTAGCGGCTCTAAGAAACAAATGGAGGACTGGTGTCAGCAACTGCATTTGGGTACTGACTCCACTCCCTCACACCAAAAACAGGGAGTCTACCGGGTGGTTCAGGAGTATGAAAGAGTCTTTAGTAAACACCCGCTAGACTTCGGGCGAGTAAAGAGGGTAGAGCATCACATCCCCACAGGAGACCATCCACCCATAAAGGAAAGATACCGACCTGTACCCCCTGCACACTATCAGCATGCAAAGGGGATGTTGCGGGACATGAAGGAGGCTGGGGTAATCAGGGACAGCTGTAGCCCCTGGGCAGCTCCACTAGTTCTAGTGAAAAAGAAGGACAACACAATGAGAATGTGTGTAGACTACAGAAAGGTCAACCGTATCACACACAAAGATGCTTACCTGTTACCTAGAATAGAAGAATCTTTAGCTGCATTAAAATCTGCTAACTTCTTCTCCACTTTGGATCTTACTAGCGGGTACTGGCAGGTTCCTGCAGCAGAGGCGAACAAGGAGAAGACTGCATTCACCACCCCGATGGGTCTCAGCGAATTCAACTGTATGCCGTTCGGGCTCTGCAACGCACCAGGAACCTTCCAGCGGTTGATGGAATGCTGTCTGGGACACCGGAATTTCGAGACGGTCCTGTTATACCTGGACGATGTCATCGTCTATTCCAAAACCTACGAGGACCATCTGAAACACCTGGCAGAAGTGTTTGATGCCCTGGCAAGCTACAGCCTAAAGGTGAAACCCTCCAAGTGTCACCTGCTGAAACCAAAGGTGCAGTACCTGGGACACGTGGTGAGTGCTGACGGAGTGGTTCCCGACCCCGAAAGCATCACCGTGATTAAAGACTGGCCAAGACCCTCCAGCATAAAGGAAGTGCGGCAGTTCCTCGGGTTGGTAGGCAACTACCGAAGATTCATTCCCGGTTTCACCAAAATGGCAGCCCCTATGCAGGACCTCCTGATAGGTCAATCCAGGAAGGCCAAAAACCAGAAGCCGCTCTTCAGATGGGAAAAGCTGGAAGAGGAGTCCTTCCGCCAGCTGAAGATGGCCCTCGCGGGGGATGAAATCCTGGCGTACCCTGACTACGGCCAGCCCTTTATCCTCCACACGGACGCGAGCAACATCTGGGAGCCGTACTGTCCCAGATCCAGCAGGGGAAAGAACGGGTAATCGCTTACGCCAGCCGAAAACTACGGCCCACAGAAAGAAACCCTGAGAATTATAGCTCATTCAAGCTAGAGTTCCTGGCGGTGGTGTGGGCAGTGACCGAACGTTTCAAGCATTACCTTGCCTCTTCCAAGTTCACCGTGTACACGGATAACAACCCGTTGACACACGTGGACACTGCAAAACTTGGTGCCCTGGAGCAGAGATGGATGGCCCGCCTGTCCAACTATGAATTCACCATCAAATACCGGGCGGGACGCTCAAATGCCAACGCGGATGCCCTGTCCAGAATGCCAAACTTACCGGACGTCGGGTAAGATCCAGAAGAACTGGAAGAAATCGAACTCCCTGCGTTCCACCGTCATGGGATTACCCTGTATTCCCACCGTGTGAGGGACAGGCGCTCTGCTATGTTCAATCCCTTACCCCACTACAGCTGGGCAGAGACACAAGACAGTGATCCCGCAGATCGTCTGGTGAAGGAAATGCTGACACAGGCTGATGCCTTGACCCGGACGCTCCGGAAGAGACCAAGCAACTGTGGAAGGAGAAAAGCAGGCTGTTTCTTTACAAGGAGAAGCTGTGCCGGAGAATGGTCAACTCTAGAACACATGAGCTGACCTGGCAGGTAGTGGGCCCAAGACGAGACGCGGCTATGGTTCTGGAGGCGTACCACGACGGAGCCGGACACTTCGGATGCAAAAAGCTGGAGTTCTTGTTGCGTGAACGGTTCTACTGGGTAGGCATGAGAGAAGCCATCCAGAGGTGGTGCAGAGACTGTGGCCCGTGCAACCTAAGAAGAAAGGACCGTGCCAGCCTGAAGAGTCCCCTGCAGCCCATCATCACCAGGCAGCCACTGGAACTGGTAGCCCTGGACCATGTGAAACTGGCTCCAAGCAAATCTGGGTACGTCTACGCCCTTACCATCGTAGATCACTACTCCCGGTTCCTGGTGGTGGTCCCTGTCAAGGACTTAACGGCCCAAACAGCAGCCAGGGCCTTCCAGCTGCACTTCTGCCGTCCACACGGGTATCCGGAGCAAGTGCTGACGGACCAAGGACCAGCCTTCGAAGCGGAGGTCTTCCAGGAGTTCTGCAATCTGTATGGCTGCAGGAAGATAAGAACAACGCCCTATCACCCTCAGACCAACGGACTATGTGAGAAAATGAACCAGGTGGTGATGGACTTGCTGAAAACATTGCCCCTGGAGGAACGCAGTTTGTGGCCTGAAAAACTGCCTGATTTGATGGACTTGTACAATCACATCCCCGTAGGCTCCACCAACTGTACCCCGGCTTACCTAATGAGAGCAAGACCTGGTAAGCTGCCTATGGACCTGGATATGGGAGTCCTGACACCTGAGGACACCTCGCCAGAGGCAGACTGGGATACAGAACGGCAGCAGCAGTACCGGAAAGTACAGGAGAGCATCGAGCGAAGTCTGTCTCAAGCAAGAGAAAGGCAAGAGAAGGCTTATAACCAGTATGCTCCTGCTGTTCCCCTGGTACCTGGAGAGCAGGTCTTGAAGAGAAAGAGGCGGCTCCACAAGTTGGATGACCAGTGGGAGAAGGACCCGTACACCGTACTGCCCTCAAGCCATGAGAACACAAAAGTCTGTGTCATCAGTAAGGATGGAGGAGAGACCACAGCTATTGTCTCCAGAGACCACCTGAAGAAGTGTCCCGAGCAGCTGCAAAGCCCTGAAGAAGATCAAGGAAACCCCCAACCCGCAGAGGAAAGGGAAGAAATGATCAGTACCGTACTCAGAGACTTTCCCCGGTCCTGGACTCAGATCAACAACGCAGTCGTGGTACCCGTCCTCACCTTTCTCCAGCCAGCCCCTCAAGGACCTACAGAAGAACAGGGAGTGTCAGAAGAGCAGTCGGCCCAGGAGGCAGAAGAATCCATACCAGCAGCCCCGGAGAATCAACCCTCTGCTAGTAGTGAGTCTGCCGTGCCCCTAGTAAGCCAAAGAGTACGCAGAAAGCTGCCAGGCCTACCCACAACACCTTCTACACCCTGTAGTGCAGAACCAGATAGTGGGTTACGTAGGTCCACCAGGAGTACTAGAGGACAGATGCCCGCTCGCTGGATAATCTAAAATGTCATCTGTAACTTGCAAATGTTGAAAATAGTTTATGTTTTTGTTACTTGGTTACTAATTATGTTTCTCTAGTTACCCTTCAGGTTTATTTGGACTGACAGGTTATGGACGCTGAATAACCGGAACTACATGTAGATAGTTGCACCTTGGTGCCTCTTGCGAAGATGGCCGCAGAAGAGAAAACCTGTCTGGCGTGGCCCCCTTGTGGCCCTTGCAGCCACGCCCAGGGCCAACGTTTGGGGTTTGCTTTGGACAGGTCCCCCTACTCTGTGCCAAGACTTCACCTTGTTGGGTGACATGGACACCTGGTTACGGACACGCCGTGACCTCTAAAGACTAAAGCTTCTTGTATATATGTTGTTGTATTATTGTTTATACCCTGTATTTGTGTTTTCTTAAAAATGTGTTTAGTCCCGGAGTACTAAAATTCACTAGGGGGGAATGTGGCACCCCAGGGGTCTGGTTGCCACAGTAATAGAAATATTACGTCTGAGAGCAAGTGGGAGGTTTCTCTGGTCAGGAGCCCTTAAGCATGCAACATCTCCTGCCCAGACCTGGGAGGGGAGGAATCTGCCCTTATAAACTGGGTCTGGGGCGGGATTAGTGAGAGTCAGAGCCTGGAGACAGTTCCAGACACAGGGAGAGTTATAGCAGGAGCTATGTAGGAGCAGTAGCTGAAGATCAGGGGCTGGAGCTGAGCAGAGCTCGCCCTGGCAGAAGAATCTGATAACCGGACACCGGAGTCCGAGGCTGTGGGGACTGATATCCACCCAGCAGCAGAAACCCGCCGGCAGGGGATTCCAGGTCCTCTGGCCATAGAAGCCCGGAGGCTTAGTCACAAGGAAGGGACCAACACCGCCATCCAGGAGCGGAGGCTAACAGAAGGCCCCAAGTCACCAGACATACGGGTGAGCACCACACGGTATACTCAGGGACGTGGGTTACTTCTACCCACTTACAGCAAGGTAGGCAGAAAGAGTGCAGATAGACGGGGAGGCCTACAACTCCACCTGGCCACGGGAACTCCTGTTTGCTCGCAGCCTGACCAGGCCCCTTATGCTAGCCAGTACTCCCGGGAGGGTCTGCCTTAATATCACCAGTAAAGACCCTGAACTGCACTGCAAAGACTCTGAGTCATTCCTGCTTCATCGCCGCACCAGCACTACTAGTGCTGGGTTGCCCGCGCACCATCACTCCCATCATCCACATTCCCTGCCCTGAGGCTATACTCCCGTGGGGAGTTATCCCATCTTTTGCTGCGCACACCACACCAGCCTCAGCGGACTGCCTCGCAGCGGCGGTACACCCTGACCGCAATCCACAGGTGGCGTAGTCGGACAATTAACCTAAAACCCACAAAATACCGCCATTGGCCTGACCACCCTGAGCCACGGGACCGGGTCGCCGCCACAGAGACTACAACCCCCAGAGACCCGGCTCCGGGTAACCCACACACGTCCACACTAGGCCCAGGGGGCGAGTCATAACTAAAAAGCTTCGGCAAGTGTCCAGGGTTGCAGAGCGCCGTTGGAAGAAAACACATTCGCAAGACGACTTCACTGCATTCAAACAAGCAACACTCGCATTCAAATAAGCCCTCACCTCTGCTAAATAGGCCTACTTAACAACCCTCGTATCTTCCTTATCCTACAATCCCAAACAGTTATTCAACACTTTTAACGCCATCCTCCGCCCTCCACTGCCCCCCCCCCCCGACCCTTCTAATCTCTGCTGAGGACTTTGCCACACACTCCAAAAACAAGATAGACCAAACAAGGCAAGTCTTTATTGTTTGACCACTACAACCCCTTTGTCTACCAGATTAATGCCCTTCCCCCATAACCTCCCTCTCCAACATTACTGAAGGAGAGCTTACTCATCTCCTCTCCAAATCACACCTAACCACTTGTGCACTTGACCCCATCCCACCTCCTCGCCAACCTCACCACCACACTTATCATATCCCTAACCCATCTCTTCAACCCTTTCACTAACTTCTGGTACCTCCCCCTCTGCTTTCAAACATGCTACAATCACGCCTATCCTCAAAAAGCCATCCCTCAACCCAACCGTTTTGTCCAGCTATCGCCCCATATCGCTGCTCCCATTTGCCTCCAAACTCCTTGAGCAACATGTTCACGCTGAACTTTCTTCTCACCTCTCATCCAACTCTCTCTTCAACAACCGACAATCTGGCTTCCATCCTCATCATTCCACTGAAACTGCCCTGACCAAAGTTACTAACGATCTACTTACAGCCAAAGCTAACAGACAGTTCTCTATACTCCTCCTTCTAGACCTGTCTTCTGCCTTCAACACAATTGACCACTGCCTCCTACTACAGATCTCTTTTCTTTTGGCGTCAAAGACCTTGCCCTATCCTGGATCTCCTCATACCTTTCCAACCGCACATTTAGCATCTGCCACTCCCACACTACCTCCTCATCACGCCCCCTCTCTCTGTTGGAGTCCCTCAAGGTTCTGTCCTAGGACCCCTACTCTTCTCCATCTATACCCTTGGCCTGGGACAGCTCATAGAGTCCCATGACTTCCAGTACCATCTGTATGCTGATGACACTTATATCTACAGTACCTCTCTGGTGCAGATATCACCTCTCTGCTGTCCAGAATTCCAGAGTATCTATCAGCCATATCCTCCTTCTCCTCTCGCTTCCTCAAGCTCAATGTGGACAAATCAGAATTCATTATCTTACCTCCCTCTCACATATCTTCCCCATGTGATCTATCACAATAAATGATATCACGCTTTCTCCTGTACCGGAAATCCGCTGCCTGGGAGCAACCATGGACTCTGCCCTGTCCTTCAAACCTCACATCCACACTCTCGCCACCTCCTGTCGCTTACAGCTTTAAAATATTTCCAAAATCCGTCCTTTCCTCAACTCTCAATCTACTAAAAGGCTTGTGCATGTCCTCATCATCTCCGGCCTCTACTACTGCATCATCCTCCTCTGTTTCCTACCTGCTAACACTCTCGCACCTCTCCAGTCCGTCCTCAACTCCATGCCACGCCACATTGATGCAGTAATTGATGAAAGAGGAGCCCTGACCAAGTATTGAGTGCATTTACTGAACATACATTTAAGTAGGCCAACATTTCGGAATTTAAAAACATTTTTCAAGCTGTTGTTATAAAGTATTCTAATTTACTGAGATGATGACTTTGGTGTTTTCATTGGCTGTAAGCCATAATCATCAACATTAACAGAAATAAACACTTGAAATAGATCACTCTGTTTGTAATGACTCTATATAATATACGAGTTTCACTTTTTTTTTTATTGAAGAACTGAAATAAATTAACTTTTAGATGATATTCTAATTTAGTGAGAAGCACCAGTATATACAGTATAAGGCATTGCCCCAAAAATGTATTCTTGATAATATTGATGTAAATTTCTCCATTCAAACCATTCATAAACTTCATGAAGAATAATTTTTTTGGAATATATATATATTTTATGATATTTTATTCATTTTACCACATTATTGGTATTTATTGAGTTAGTGGGGGAAGATTTATTATAACGGCCATTTTCTATGTGGGTCTTGGTTCTGAGCATGTTAGAGTAAAATGTAACAAATTTAGGAATCCTAATAAATTTAACACAAAAAACAAGCAAATGCTTTACTAATACTTACAATAATAAATATCATCCTTTATTATTGCATTATTTCAACATAAATACACTTAACCCCTTCACCCCCGGACGATTTTCTGTTTTTTCCTCCCCTTCTTCCAAGAACCATAACTTTTTTTATCCTTCCGTTACCATAGCCATATGAGGGCTCGTTTTTTGCGGGACAAGTTGTACTTTTGAATGACATTGTTAATTTGATCATGAGATGTACTGGAAAGCGGGAATAAAAATTCTAAGTGGTGTGAAATTGCAAGTAAAACGCAATTCCAATATTGTTTTTTGTTCTTTTTATTTACCATATTCGCTAAATGATAAAACTGACCCAGTAATATGATTCTCCAGGTTAGTACGAATAGGCAGATACCAAACATGTATAGTTTTTTTTTATTTAAGTGGTGAAAACAAATTCAGAAATTTGTAAGAATTTTATTTTGCTTTTGTCGACCCATAATGTTTTCATCTTTCATGATCTGGGGTCAGGTAAGGGCTTATTTTTTGTGCACTGTGCTGACGTTTTTACTGATACCGTTTTTGGGATAGATATGGGGTTTTGATCGCCTCTTATTGCATTTTATTGCAATGTTGCGGCGTCCAATCGCTTGTGCTATACATAACATGGCATCAGCACTGCTATGTATAGAGAAAATTAGGATCTCCTATTAACGACAGCCACAGGCTGGCTTTCACAAGAGGAAAAATAAAAGAGGACCCCACATAATTTTTAAAAAAAAATATTTATTTAATAGATTTAATAAGGCTAAACACCCTTTAGTGCCACATGAAATGCAATAAAGGGTGCTAGTTTATTATATGTAGGGGGCTTGTGACATTAAATATCTACAAGACATCTATCTATTCTATCTATATCTGTATATAAGATTGCTTTATTAGTTAGAAAACTAGCTTTAAATGACATAGAGAATTATTGCATGTAAAAGATGATGTTAAAAACACATTGCAAGGCTAGAAAATGTAAGTATAGTTGTACTGCCACTCTTCAGCCAACAAGTGTCACTAGTGGTGTGTATTTTCAGCACCAACCTCACAATGGAAGTTAAGGTAAGCACATGTATGTACAGCATATAACTTGTTGCCTTGAGAAAACGCAGCTGCACATGCAGCCAATCACATTCGCAATTTGGTCCCATTTTTACAACAGTTCTCTGAACTTCGCCTTACTAAGAGATTTTTAGATATTTATAATTTATTAAATTCTGTAATAAGTGATAAATATTTACAAATCTAAATTTTAGGAAAAAAAGTGTATTCAACAAAGTTGGGCTCTTCTGATTAGTAGGACTCGTGACACCACTATGTTGCGATGCAAAACACGCGTGACTTGGCACTGTGCCTACTATTCAGAAGAGGCGCTGGAGATGCTGGCAGGTAGTAGGAGGTTTACAGAGGTCCTGCAAATCTTTGTGCTCAAATCTAGTATTCAATCAGACAAATCAAGAGACCCATCAGTAAAAGTCAAGGAACAAGGTCCCTTACAATGTCCATATTGGCTCTCTATAACGATTGTAGTGGAAAGATGAATGTTGGAGATGAGTGGATCTTTTGAAATTTGAATTCGTCGGCTTCATTGCATTCTCCCAAAAAATTAGATTCTTTAAAAATAAAGTTGAGCCAATCTCAATACTTCAAAAGATTTTAATTGTTCAGAAAATACAAGTGGGGGAGAGAAGAGAGAGGACCCCGCTGACCATAAGAACTTACACTCTACATGAGAGAGAGAGGACCCCGCTGATCATAAGAGCTTACACTCTACAGGAGATAGAGATAGAGAGCTTACCCTGCTGACCATAACAGCTTACACTCTACCGGACATAGAGAGAAAGAGAGGACCCTGATGACCATAAGAGCTTACACTCTACAGGAGAGAGAGGACCCCGCTGACTATAAGAGCATAGACTCTACAGGAGAGAGAGAACCCAGCTGACAATGAGAGCTTACACTCTATAGGAGAGAGAGAGGACCCTACTGACCACAAGAGTTTACACTCTACAGGAGAGAGAGGACCCCGCTGACTATAAGAGCTTGCACTCTACAGGAGAGAGAGAACCCAGCTGACAATGAGAGCTTACACTCTACAGGAGAGAGAGAGGACCCCGCTGACCATAAGAGCTTACACTGTACAGGAGAGAGAGGACCCTGCTGACCATAAGAGATTACACTACCGGACATAGAGAGAAAGAGAGGACCCCGCTGACCATTAGAGCTTACACTCTACAGGAGAGAGAGAGGACCCCGCTGACCATAAGAGCTTACACTGTACAGGAGAGAGAGGACGCCGCTGACCATAAGAGATTACACTACTGGACATAGAGAGAAAGAGAGGACCCCGCTGACCATAAGAGCTTACACTCTACAGGAGAGAGAGGACCCCGCTGACTATAAGAGCTTAAACTCTACAGGAGAGAGAGAACCCAGCTGACAATGAGAGCTTACACTCTACAGGAGAGAGAGGACCCTACTGACCATAAGAGCTTACACTCTACAGGAAAGAGAGAGGACTCCGCTGACCATAACAGCTTACACTCTACAGGAGAGAGAGGACCCCACTGACCATAAGAGTTTACACTCTACAGGAAAGAGAGAGGACCCTGCTGACCATAAGAACTTGCACTCTACTGGAGAGAGAGGACCCCGCTGACCATAAGAGCTTACACTCTACAGGAGAGAGAGGACCCCACTGATCATAAGAGCTTACACTCTACAGGAGAGAGAGAGGGCCCCGCTGATTAGGACCAGGTCCAGGTTTTCATGGGCCCCGGGCGAAAGAGTCTCAGTGGGCCCCTATAACACATACCACCATTCATGATGCACAGATACAGCAGAGAAATATAGGTATACAACACAGGGCCCAGGCTGTCCCCTCATCCTTCACATATCCAGACATGCACACATACGGTATACAGACATGCACACACAAAGGATACGCAGACATGCACATACACGGTATGCAGACATGCACGCACATACACGGTACGCAGACATGCATGCACATTACGCAGATATGCACGGTACTCAGACATGCACACATATGCACGGTATGCAGACATGCACACACATACATGGTACACAGACATGCACGCACATACGGTATGCAGACATGCACGCACATACACTTTACGCAGACACGCATGCACATGCACATTACGCAGATATGCAGACATGCACACATATACACGGTACACAGACATGCACACACATACACGGTACGCAGACATGCACGCACATACGGTATGCAGACATGCACGCACATACGGTATGCAGACCTGCACGCACATACGGTATGCAGACCTGCACGCACATACGGTATGCAGACCTGCACGCACATACGGTATGCAGACCTGCACGCACATACACATTACGCAGGCATGCACGCACATACACATTATGCAGATATGCACGGTACACAGACATTCACATACATACATGGTACGCAGACATCATCACATATGGTATGCAGACATGCGCACACACACGGTACGCAGAAATGCACACACGGTACAAAGACATACACACACATGGTACGCAGACATGCATATACACAGACATGTACACAGATACGTACACATACAGGCATACATATATATACATACTTGAGGACAAATTCACAAAAACACATATAAACCAACATAAATATATGCACAGTCATACACACTGAGATTCACAGATATTCTCATCATACATGCGCACACACAGACAAACAGACACATTTTTAATATGGGGAAGCCAGCAACAAGCCTCGCTCACCTCCCCCCCAGCTTGTCTCCCATCCAGCTCCTCTGGCATGTGGCTGTGCAGGGTGTGCTACTTCATTTCCGTCATTTATGCAGACATGGCCGTGCGCTGTGCACTATGCAGCTGTGTCTGCTAGTAATGACGTAGCTGAGTCGGCACTGCACCTTTACTTTAGCTTGTGTGTTGGTCCGGCCACGTCATTACTAGCACACACAGTACACTGTGTGCGGCCATGTCTGTTTAAGTGACGGCCATCAAGCGGTAGCCCTGCACAGCTACTGCGGGAGCGGCCCGGGCCCCGACGATGAGTGGGTCCCCCCTTTGTCCAGGGCCCAGCACTTGCCCAAGTGCGCCGGATGCTGACGCCAGCCCTGCCGCTGATCATAAGAGCTTCCACTCTGCAGGATAGAGGAAGAGGACCCCGCTGACCATATGAGTTTACACTCTACAGGAGAGAGAGAGAGAGGACCCCGCTGACCATAAGAGTTTACACTCTACAGGAGAGAGAGAGGACTCTGCTGACCATAAGAACTTACACTCTATAGGAGAGAGAGGGGACCCCACTGACCATAAGAGAATACACTCTACAGGAGAGAGAGGACCCTGCTGACCATAATAGTCTACACTCTACAGGAGAGAGAGAGGGCCCTGCTGACCATAAGAACTTACACTCTATAGGAGAGAGAGAGGACCCCGCTTACCATAAGAGTTTACACTCTACAGGAGAGAGAGAGGACCCCGCTAACCATAAGAGTTTACACTCTACAGGAGAGAGAGGACCCTGCTGACCATAAGAGTTTACACTCTACAGGAGAGAGAGAGGGCCCTGCTGACCATAAGAACTTACACTCTATAGGAGAAAGAGCGGACCCTGCTGACCATAAGAGTTTACACTCTACAGGAGAGAGAGAGGACCCCGCTAACTATAAGAGTTTACACTCTACAGGAGAGAGAAGACCTCGCTGACCATAAGAGTTTACACTCTACAGGAGAGAGTGAGAGGACCCTGCTGACCATAAGAGTTTACACTCTACAGGAGAAAGAGAGAGAGGACCCCGCTGACCATAAGAGTTTACACTCTACAGGAGAGAGAGGATCCTTCTGACCATAAGAACTTACACTCTATAGGAGAGAGAGAGGACCCTGCTGACCATAAGAGTTTACACTCTACAGGAGAGATTAAGGACCCCGCTGACCATAAGAGTTTGCACTCTACAGGAGAGATAGGACTCCGCTGACCATAAGAGTTTACACTCTACAGGAGAGAGAGAGAGGACCCCGCTGACCATAAGAGTTTACACTCTATAGGAGAGAGAGAGGACCCTGCTGACCATAAGAGTTTACACTCTACAGGAGAGAGAGAGGACCCCGCTGACCATAAGAATTTATACTCTACAGGAGTGAGAGAACCCTGCTGACCATAAGAGATTACACTCTACAGGAGAGAGGACCCCACTGACCATTAGAGCTTACATTCTACAGAAGAGAGAGAGAGAGGACCCCACTGAGCATAAGAGTTTACACTCTACAGAAGAGAGAGGACCCCGCTGACCATAAGAGTTTACACTCTATAGGAGAGAGAGAGGACCCGACTGACCATAAGAGTTTACACTCTACAGGAGAGAGGACCCCACTGGCCATTAGAGCTTATAGTCTACAGAAGAGAGAGAGAGAGGACCCCACTGAGCATAAGAGTTTACACTCTACAGAAGAGAGAGGACCCCACTGACCATAAGAGTTTACACTCTACAGGAGAGAGAGAGGACCCTGTTGACCATAAGAGTTTACACTCTACAGGAGAGAGAGAGGACCCCGCTGACCATAAGAATTTACACTCTACAGGAGAGAGAGGACCCCACTGAGTATAAGAGTTTACACTCTACAGAAGAAAGAGGACCCCGCTGACCATTAGCGATTACACTCTATAGGAGAGAGAGAGGACCCTGCTGACCATAAGAGTTTACACTCTACAGGAGAGAGAGAGGACCCCACTGACCATAAGAGTTTACACTCTACAGAAGAGAGAGGATCCCACTGACCATAAGAGTTTACACTCTACAGGAGAGAGAGGACCCTTCTGACCATAAGAGCTTACACACCACATAATAGACTCTGCTGAACAAACCGTGCTCCTCTGGCATTATGTGGAGTAAAACAAATGTTATAAAGGATAAGCCTGGTAAAGATTGACAAATGGACAAGCAGACATGTGCCAAGGGAAAAACACGCGTAGTCTACAATCCTGTATATCTAGAATCAATTCCACCAGCCTTGTCTTTACACTTGGTTTACTCAAGTATATTGGAAAGCTATCTAGGTTAATTGATTTGCTTTTACCTCCTCATCTCATAGGAGAACAGATGTCTTAGGAAACTTCATATATGAGAACAGACCTGCTTTCCTGTAAAGATGATATCTGATACGTGTACTGCCGGGTGCATGTGAAACTTTAGACAAGTAATAAGTAGTTTAACAAATAAATTTTCAGAATATATGTACAAGTAATGGCTCCAGGCTTCTCGTGAGGCTGTCATTAGCACTGACTTCATGTACCAGTGGGGCTCAAGAGTTGCTAGTGGCATCTATAATTTTGTTTTCCAATCAAACTTTTTTTATGTTTCTGATTTCTCCCTGTATTTCTATTGTACACTCTTGTTTGGATGAAATCTCAAAAAAAAAAAAAAAATGTAGTGGTAAGATTATTTTCCCATGAGAATTGGTCTTCATTCTTATCTAAATCCATAAAGTTATAAATAAAGGGGTTGTCTCCTTTCAGTTAATGTTTATCCCTGGATGCAGTTTGGTATGAAAAAAACAAACCATGCTGTATTAACTGTCCCCAGGTCCACTTGCGACTCCTCCACAACACGGCAGCCAATCTGTGAATGCATCGTCTCTTAGCGGGCTTTCCATCTACACTAGCAGAGCCGCTGAGCTCACTGATTGGCTGCTGCTCTATTGATGCAGGAGCGGCAGTGGAGACCCATTGGTGGACCCGGGGACCATGAGTACATTGTGTTTTTATCCATGATTGAATAAAAGAATTATATTTTTACACCGGGTGCTGAAATTTTAGCAACTTTTCGGATTTATTACTAGAGATGAGCGGTGTTCGACTAGAACTGTTCGCCAATCTCAGATTCGAGCTGTTTTGGGCGGTGTTCGAGTTGTTCGACGAACCCGAACGATTTGCAAAAAATTCGGCTGTTCAAGGTTATGTTCGATAACTGTTCGTGCACCAAAAGCGTGTCCTGCATGTCTGGCGCTATTTAGAGCACCAATCATGCAGGGATTGTCTGCCACTCACTGTAATGCCACAGCCATGGTGGTTGTGGCATTACAGTGATTGCCCAAATCGATGGGAACAGTGCCAACAGTGAAACATGAAAAGCCGGCAATTCATCAGCGGCATACACCGGTACCCGACAATTTAGAACAGAAAGAATAGAGCTTCACACATAGATTAGATAGATAGAAACATGTCAGTCACATATATATGAAGTACTGTGACAGTGTTGCTTACTGTACTTGTCATTTAGTGTAAAGGATTTATCAAAAAAAATAATAGTGTTTTCATGCACCGTCTCTTTAAAAAAGCCGGCCGGCAATTCAGCATCTGTACCCGACAATTTAGAATAGAAGGAATAGAGAATCACACAGATTAGATAGATAGAAACATGTCAGCCACATATATACGAAGCACAGTGACAGTGTTGCTTACTGTACTTGTCATTTAGTGTAAAGGATTTGTTAAAAAATATAATAGTGTTTTCGTGCACCGTCTCTTTAAAAAAGCCGGCCGGCAATTCAGCAGCGGTACCCGACAATTTATAACAGACAGAATAGAGCTTCACACATAGATTAGATAGATAGAAACATGTCAGTCACATATATATGAAGTACAGTGACAGTGTTGCTTACTGTACTTGTCATTTAGTGTAAAGGATTTATTTAAAAAAATATTAGTGTTTTCGTGCACCGTCTCTTTAAGAAAGCCGGCCGGCAATTCAGCATCTGTACCCGACAATTTATAACAGACAGAATAGAGCTTCACACATAGATTAGATAGATAGAAACATGTCAGTCACATATATATGAAGTACTGTGACAGTGTTGCTTACTGTACTTGTCATTTACTGCAAAGGATTTATTAAAAAAAATAATAGTGTTTTCATGCACCGTCTCTTTAAAAAAGCCGGCAGGCAATTCAGCATCTGTACCCGACAATTTATAACAGACAGAATAGAGCTTCACACATAGATTAGATAGATAGAAACATGTCAGTCACATATATAATAAGTACAGTGACAGTGTTGGTTACTGTACTTGTCATTTAGTATTAAAATAAAGGATTTATTATTAAAAAAAATTGGCGTGGGGTTCCCCGTAATTTTAGTCTCTAGCGGAGGTTAAGCAGACAGCTGGGGCAGATGTTTGAAGCTTGGGAAGGGGGTAATACCCACGGAGCTTCCCAGGCTACTAATATCAGCCCCCAGCTGAATACCTAGCCTTTACTAGCTATTAAAATGGAGGACCCCCCCCAAAAAAATGACGTGGGGTCCCCCCTAATTTAATAACTAGCAAAGGTTAGGCAGACAGCTGGGGGCTGATATTAATAGCCCAGGGAGGGAGCCATGAATATTGGCCCCCTCCCAGGCTAGAAACACCAGCCGTCAGCCGCCCCAGAAATGGCGCATCCATAGGATGCGCCAATTCTGGCACTTAGCCTCGCTCTTCCACGCTGCCCTGGTGCGGTGGCAGGGGGTAATAGGGTTGGGGTTGATGTCAGCTTTTAATGCCAGCTGACATCAAGCCCAGGTTAGTAATGGAGAGGCGTCTATAAGACACCCCCATTACTAACCCCATAGTCAAAGTTAAAAGAAAACACAAACACCCAGAATAAAGTCCTTTAATTGAAATAAACACACAATTCTTTATTGTTCTAAATTAAACCATACTTACCGTCACGCCCATTCCAGCTGAAGCCAACGATCTCCTGCAATAAAAGAAAAATAATAAAGCAACCTCATCCTTACCTTTCCATGGTTCCCACGACAGCTTCAGCTCTGCTACATCGAGATGACAGGCTGGAGCGCAGCAGAACGCTGCCATCCAGCCTGTCATCCCGCAGACACTGAGAAGCGCAGGCATGCTTGCGCTCTGCAGTGTCTGGCTGTGACGGCATAAAGATGAGACGAGTTCATGTCCAATGAACTCGGCGCACCTCATGCACGTCACTGACAGCGTGGGAGAATTCTCCTGCACTCAGCACTTCAGCGTGAGAATTCTCCCACGCTGTCAGTGACGTGCATGAGGTCAGCTGAGTTCATTGGACATGAATGAGCTCACCTCATGCACGTCACTGACAGCGTGGGAGAATTCTCACGCTGTAGCGCTGAGTGCAGGAGAATTTTCCCACGCTGTCAGTGACGTGCATGAGGTGAGCTGAGATCATTGGACATGAATGAGCTCACCTCATGCACGTCACTGACAGCGTGGGAAAATTCTCCTGCACTCAGCGCTTCAGCGTGAGAATTTTCCCACGCTGTCAGTGACGTGCATGAGGTGAGCTCATTCATGTCCAATGAACTCAGCTGACCTCATGTACGTCACTGACAGCGTGGGAGAATTTTCACGCTGAAGTGCTGAGTGCAGGAGAATTCTCCCACGCTGTCAGTGACGTGCATGAGGTGCGCCGAGTTCATTGGACATGAGCTTGTCTCATCTTTATGCCGTCACAGCGAGACACTGAGGAGCGCAAGCATGCCTGCGCTTCTCAGTGTCTGTGGCGTGGCAAGCTGGATGGCAGCGTTCTGCTGCGGTCCAGCCTGTCATCTCGATGTAGCAGAGCTGAAGCTGTCCTGGGAGCCATGGAAAGGTAAGGATGATGTTGCTTTATTATTTTACTTTTATTGCAGGAGATCATTGGCTTCAGCTGGAATGGGCGTGATGGTAAGTATGGTTTAATTTAGAACAATTAAGAATTGTGTCTTTATTTCAATTAAAGGACTTTATTCTGGGTGTTTGTGTTTTTTTTTTAACTTTGACTATGGGGTTAGTAATGGGGGTGTCTTATAGACGCCTCTCCATTACTAACCTGGGCTTGATGTCAGCTGGCATTATAAGCTGACATCAACCCCAACCCTATTACCCCCTGCCACCGCACCAGGGCAGCGTGGAAGAGCGAGGCTAAGTGCCAGAATTGGCGCATCCTATGGATGCGCCATTTCTGGGGCGGCTGACGGCTGGTGTTTCTAGCCTGGGAGGGGGCCAATATTCATGGCTCCCTTCCTGGGCTATTAATATCAGCCCCCAGCTGTCTGCCTAGCCTTTGCTAGCTATTAAATTAGGGGGGACCCCACGTCATTTTTTGGGGGGGGTCCTCCATTTTAATAGCTAGTAAAGGCTAGGTATTCAGCTGGGGGCTGATATTAGTAGCCTGGGAAGCTCCGTGGGTATTACCCCCTTCCCAGGCTTCAAACATCTGCCCCAGCTGTCTGCTTAACCTCCGCTAGAGACTAAAATTACGGGGATCCCCACGCCAATTTTTTTTAATAATAAATCCTTTATTTTAATACTAAATGACAAGTACAGTAACCAACACTGTCACTGTACTTATTATATATGTGACTGACATGTTTCTATCTATCTAATCTATGTGTGAAGCTCTATTCTGTCTGTTATAAATTGTCGGGTACAGATGCTGAATTGCCGGCCGGCTTTTTTAAAGAGACGGTGCATGAAAACACTATTATTTTTTTTAATAAATCCTTTGCAGTAAATGACAAGTACAGTAAGCAACACTGTCACAGTACTTCATATATATGTGACTGACATGTTTCTATCTATCTAATCTATGTGTGAAGCTCTATTCTGTCTGTTATAAATTGTCGGGTACCGCTACTGAATTGCCGGCCGGCTTTTTTAAAGAGACGGTGCACGAAAACACTATTATATTTTTTAATAAATCCTTTACACTAAATGACAAGTACAGTAAGCAACACTGTCACTGTGCTTCGTATATATGTGACTGACATGTTTCTATCTATCTAATCTATGTGTGATTCTCTATTCCTTCTATTCTAAATTGTCGGGTACAGATGTTGAATTGCCAGCCGGCTTTTTTAAAGAGACGGTGCATGAAAACACTATTATTTTTTTTAATAAATCCTTTGCAGTAAATGACAAGTACAGTAAGCAACACTGTCACAGTACTTCATATATATGTGACTGACATGTTTCTATCTATCTAATCTATGTGTGAAGCTCTATTCTGTCTGTTATAAATTGTCGGGTACCGCTGCTGAATTGCCGGCCGGCTTTTTTAAAGAGACGGTGCACGAAAACACTATTATATTTTTTAATAAATCCTTTACACTAAATGACAAGTACAGTAAGCAACACTGTCACTGTACTTCATATATATGTGACTGACATGTTTCTATCTATCTAATCTATGTGTGATGCTCTATTCCTTCATGTCTAAATTGTCGGGTACCGGTGTATGCCGCTGCTGAATTGCCGGCCGGCTTTTTTAAAGAAAGCGTCTTCTGAGCAGTTTGTCAGCTTTTGGACACCTTTGAAGGTGTTTTCTATGTGTTCCTATGTGTTTTTGTTTGCCTGCCATTGGTTTTAACGGTGTTCGACGGTGTTCTAAGGTGTTCGACGAACAGTTCCTCGAACATCCCGGTGTTCGACGAACCGAACCGAACCCGAACACTACGGGGGTGGCTCAACACTATTTATTACCACTTCTCCATGGTTTAGGAGCGTTAGTGCATCTGATACTGGAATCATTACTCCAGACCCTTTAATACACAAGCTGCTAGAATAGTGAGGTGTATCACCCCTCTTTTTTTAATTCATTCTCATCTGCTAGACGTAAGGAACTTGTGAGTGAATCTGAGCTGTCATACATTCACATTCATTCTTAGCTCCGCTTTAAGATTATGATATGTACAGAGCTGGGACGCTGAAGGTGGGGATATGGCATCCAATCCAGCCAGTCCTGTTTACAAATCATGGACCCTGCAACACACTCGCTTGGTCCAAAGGAAAACTAACCATCTTGCAAATGAGTTACCCGAGCTAAAGAAGATTTAGGATGGGCATACAACTAATGATGGGAATGTGTATAAGGACAGTCTAACTGTTAACACCGATACCTTTGGTTCCTTGGCTGATCATACTGTTTTCCTATAAAATAAATAGGAAATATTGAGCCATTCTGTAGCTGTCAACAGCCTATAACAAACATGTTTTAAATTGAAATCTTCAGCTGAGGATACAGCCAAGCTTCAGAAACTCCCAACGATCAGTGATCTCTAAAATGGTCTGTATGCATTCTGTAGGGGACATGTAGTATAACAAGCTGATCATTGTCAGCTGCAATATATTGTAATGTTTAAAATAAATCACAAGCTACTGCATATACCTGGTCACAGAGGAAATCTGGCCTTCACCAATTAATCAATATATAGGAATATGGACTTACACATGCCCCCAAGGGTTATGTCCATAGAGTAGCTGCTAGCCGGTGGAGCGTTCTGGCTGGAAAAAAAGGGTCGCTAAGTCAGGTCGTTATTAGGAGGGTAAAGTCAGGGACAGGATGAGGCAGTGAGAGAACAAAGTCAGTCAGTTGTATGAAAAGTAATGATGAGCGAGGGTGCTCACCGCTGCTTGATACTCGTTTCAGTATCGGGGTACTCTGGCAAGCTCGTTACTCAATCGATCCCCTGGGTTTGATGCCAGCTGACATTAAACAGCTGACATCAACCCCCAAAATATTACCCCGATTGCCACCGCACCAGGGCAATCGTGAAGAGCAGGGAAAAATACCAGAATTGGTGCACCTGATGTGACATGCCAATTCTGGGATGGCTGTGGGCTGGCATTTTTAAGCTGGGAAGGGGTCAATATCCTGATAATATCATCTCCCAGCTATCTGCATTACCTTGACTGGTTATCAAAAATGATGGGAACCCCACGTCATTTTTTAAAATTATTTATTTATTTAGTTTCCACCAGCAACATGGCAGTCAGAGATGCGTCCAGGCGTCTTCCTCATGACGTTCTCATTCCATTTGAGCACTGTTTCCATCTATTTCAGTGATTTTCCTGCCCTCAGCCCTCCTGTTAAGGTCTCCCAGAAAATACTCAGGTTTCACTTTGACTTCCATTATAATGGTTACTTGAGTTGAGCACATCCGGGCATCCGACCTGCTTGATTTGAGTACCGATCACGCGAACATTTTAGTGTTCGATCATCACTAATAAACAGAAAAACGAGGAAAGATCACTAAACATCAGGAGATCCAGGATACCAGGGCTAAACAAAGCAACAGACCAGGGTAGTAACAAACTATAACTGGCAGCTAGAAGTAGCTGCTGGGATTTAATAG
Source organism: Phyllobates terribilis (assembly GCF_046119375.1). Taxonomy (NCBI): domain Eukaryota; kingdom Metazoa; phylum Chordata; class Amphibia; order Anura; family Dendrobatidae; genus Phyllobates; species Phyllobates terribilis. The sequence continues at coordinate 358,758,108 of NW_027362767.1, forward strand.
GAAGTGGCCCTGCCCGACGCTCACTGCAAAGAGCTGATTAGTGATTATCTGTTGTAATCAGTACTTTGCAGAAAAATATAGACTCCCTGTAGAGGAGGGTTTAGATATGGATATAAAAGGCATATTTTGCAGCCACCGACCTTGAGCACCTTGTAGTCATTGAGTCAACCACGCTGTCCTTTTGTATATAAAAAATTTTTGGAGTCAAATGTAAGAACATCTATCCAAAAGCTAAAGTTTAGCCAAAACTGGGTCATGCAACAGGACATGATCCCAAATACACCAGCAAATCTACATCAGAATGGCTGGAAAAAAGAGTGAAGGTATTGTAATAATCCAGTCAAAGTTTAAAGTTTACCTTAAAGGGATATTCTCAAGTTGTCTCTTGAGCTGCTCAAAGTTCTGCAGTCTTCTTATTTCCTGGTTTCTGGGGAGTGTACACCATTATCACTATATTTACTTATAGATAAAACAGGACATTTCAACAAGAACATGGCTCAGGAAAGTGAGAAACCAGATTAGGAGAGATGCTCTGAAATCAGCCAATGGTTGGAGCTGGTGATTTTGCAAGATTTATAACAGCAGTTCGTCAGGAGTTATGAGGAAAGTGAGTAGCTAACTGCTGTAGTAAAATGAATAGGCTGGAAAGAGGTGGTTGGGATCTTAGGAGTTAAAATTAGAATATCATCAAAAAGTTAATTTATTTCAGTTCTTCAATTCAAAAAGTGAAACTCATATATTATATAGAGTCATTACAAACAGAGTGATCTATTCCAAGTGTTAATTTCTGTTAATGTTGATGATTATGGCTTACAGCCAATGAAAACACAAAAGTCATTATCTCAGTAAATCAGAATATTTAACAAAAACACCTACAAAGGCTTCCTAAGCATTTTAAAAGGTCCCTTAGTCTGTTTCAGTAGGCACCACGATCATGGGGAAGACTGCTGACTTGACAGATGTCCAGAAGGCAGTCATTGACACACTCCACAAGGAGGGTAAGCCACAAAAGTTCATTGCTAAAGAAGCTGGCTGTTCACAGTGTGCTGTATCCAAGCATATTAATGAAAGTTGAGTGGAAGGAAAAAGTGTGGTAGAAATAGGTGCACAAGCAACCGAGATAACCGCAGCCCTGAAAGGATTGTTAAGAAAAGGCCATTCAAAAATTTGACGGAGATTCACATGGAGTGGACTGCTGCTGGAGTCATTGCTTCAAGAGCCACCACACACACACACGTATACAGGACATGGGCTACAAGTGTTGCATTCCTTGTGTCAAGCCACTCATGACCAATAGACAACGCCAGAAGCGTCTTACCTGGGCCAAAGAGAAAAAGACCTGGATTGTTGCTCAGTGGTCCTTGGTGTATTCAGATGAAAGTAAATTTTGCATTTCATTTGGAAATCAAGGTCCCAGAGTCTGGAGGAAGAGTGGAGAGGTCACAATCCAAGCTACTTGAGGTCTAGTGTGAAGTTTCCACAATCAGTGATGGTTTGGGGAGCCATGTCATCTGCTGGTGTAAGTGTTTTATCAAGACCAAACTCAGCGCAGCCGTCTACCAGGACATTTTAGAGCACTTCATGCTTCCCTCTGCTGACAAGCTTTTTGGAGATGGAAGTTTCATTCTCCAGCAGGACGCGGCACCTGTCCACACTGCCAAAAGTACCAATACCTGGTTTACACACAACAGTATCACTGTGCTTGATTGGCCAGCAAACTCGCCTGACCTTAACCCCATAGAGAATCTATGGGGTATTGTCAAGAGGAAGATGAGAGACACCAGACCCAACAATGCAGACGAGCTGAAGGCTGCTATCAAAGCAACCTGGACTTCCATAACACCTCAGCAGTGCCACAGGCTGATCGCCTCCATGCCACATTGCCGCATTGATGCAGTAATTGATGCAAAAGGAGCCCCGACCAAGTATTGAGGGCATTTACTGAACATACATTTCAGTAGGCCAACATTTTGAATTTTAAAAATGTTTTTCAATCTGTTGTTATAAAGTATTCTAATTTACTGAGATAATGACTTTTGCGTTTTCATTGGCTGTAAGCCATAATCATCAACATTAACAGAAATAAACACTTGAAATAGATCACTCTGTTTGTAATGACTCTATATAATATATGAGTTTCACTTTTTGTATTGAAGAACTGAAATAAATTAACTTTTTGATGATATTCTAATTTTGTGAGAAGCACCTGTAACTACTTGTGCATACTCGGCCAGTATCAGGTGACCGAGCTTTGTGGAAAATAGTTGTGAAATATGCCCAAAAAAACTCTCACAGCAGGAGAATGAATGCTTATTTTCATGCTGTCTAACTAATTAAAGCAATTTAATATACTGCATTCCAAATTATTATGTAAATGCTATTTTTCTCTGATTTTCCTAAATTTTCGATGCAAATGAGTCAGTATAATGTTCAAATCAAATAACATTTTATTGGACAAACCTCTCAATGATAACAGTATTTTTTTCAAAATGAAAAATAAAACCTTTAAAATGCACTTTTCCAAATTATGATGCACAACAGCGATTCCAAACATATTATAGGCTGTAAATAACTAACAATTGTCATTTGTTGAATTTGCAGCATTAAGAGGTCACATTTACTGAAATCAAAAGCCTTTTCAATCAAAAACATCTTAAAGCGTAACTGTTGTTTTAATTTTTATTTCATAAATCAATAGTACACATGAAAATAAGCAACTATGTAATATATCTTTATTAGTGAAGAGCGAGCATGCTCATTACTCAAGATTTATGAGCATGCTCGGGTGTTTTCCGAGTGTCTTCGGTGTGCTCGAATGTTATGTTTGAGTCCCTCCGTGTGCATGATTTGCGACTGCTTGACAGCTTTAATACATGTGAGGAATGGCTCAGTCCCAAATCATGCGCACAAAGTGACTCAAACATAACATTCGAGCATGCCGCAAATACTCGGCGAGCACCGGAACATGCTCACCGAAAGAGTTAACAGAATACGCTCGCTCTTCACTAATCTTTATCAGAGAAATGTACTTCTTTCTCTGCCAAAATTGATCTGTTTTTATCAAAATTCTCAATTCTGAGGTAAAATCTGTATTCAGTGAAGAGAGACTTCCCCATTACTGAGTTGCTACGGATACAATTCTATTTACATAGGAGGGGGAAGGAGGAGGGAGGAGCTCTCCCTCTACCTCCTCCCATTTCCATAGAATTGTAATGGTAGAGTCTGGCTTCACTGAATACAGATTTTACCTCAGAATTTAGAATTTTGATAATGACCGATCAATTCTGGCAGAGAAAGAAGCTGAGTTCTCTGATAAGATATATTACAAAGTTGCCATGGTGATTTTTGTACCATGTAAGAAAGTGGTCAGTCAGAAACTCTATATACTTTGCTGAGATCATTTTCATTTTCACACCTTCAGGCACCCTAAAGGGGCCTACCAGCTCTCTCCCCATGATTCCGGCCCAAAACATGACTCCGCCACCATGTTGCTGTCATTGCAGCCTTGTTGGGGCATGGTGGCCACCCACCAACCATCCACTACTCCATCCATCTGGACCATCCAGAGCTGTACGGCACTCATCAGTAAACAAGAATGTTAAAATTAGTCTTCATGTATGTCTGGGCCCACTGCAACCGATTCTGCTTCTGAGCACTGTTTAGGGGTGCCCAAATAGTAAGTCTATACACAACTGCAGCCTCTGGAGGATCCTACACCTTGAGGTTCGCGGGACTACACAAGCACCAGCAGCTTCAAATACTTGTTTGCTACTTTGTAATGGTATTTTATAGCTGCTCTCTTAATTCGATGAATTTGTCTGTCAAAAACCTTCCTCATTATGCTTTTATCTGCATGAACCCTTCTGTGCTCTGTGTCAGCCACAAATCTCTTTACAGTACCATAGTCAGGCTTATGTTTCTGTGAAATATATAATGTTTTCATACCTTGTCGAAGGCATTGCAATTTTTGATGCGTTTTGGCAGCAGAGAGATCCTTTTTCTTTCCCATATTGCTTGAAACCTGTGGTCTGTTTAATAATGTGGAACATCTTTCTTAAGTAGTTTTCCTTTAATTGGGCTAACCTGGAAACTAATTATCACAGATGTTTGAGATCGATTTCAGTGATCCAAAGAGCCCCGAGACACAATACCATCTATGAGTTTATTTCAGAAAGAAAAAAATACTTCTTTATGACACTTTAATCACTTTTGCATACTAATTTGGAAAAGGTTTAGCATGAGAATACCCATTAAAAGAGCTGTGCTTAACAAATGTTCACAAACCTCAATGAACTAAAGCAACGTTGTAAAGTAGAGTGGGCCAAAATTCCTCCAGATCAATGTGAGATACTGATAAAGTCATACAGAAAATTATTACTTCAAGTTATTGCTGCTAAGGAAGGTTCTGCAAGCTATTGATTCATGGGGTGTACTTAATTTTTCACAAACTGCTTCTGAATTTTGGCCAAGTTTTTGGTAAATATATAATGACACGGGATAATTTTTCACGTGTTTTTTATCTGAGGTTGTATTTACTTAATTTTTAGACCTTCTAAGGACCAGATGTTTTTTTTTTATGTCCTGATACGTAAAATCATAGAATTCAAAGAGGGTGTACTTTGTTTTTCTTATAACTGTAGCTCCAGCTCGATTCTTTTCTTGCAAGACTTCACTTTCTTCTGCTTAGCAGTAAGATGTAGATGAAGGAGGGAAAGAAAAGAAAACATATTTCTAAACCACCTCCTCAAATAAAGCACCGAGACAGGATATTTGATCTCATGTGATAAGTTTCATTTCTATCTATGAGGTTATGTGGTCATATGGCCCAATACAATCAAAGTAATGTTTGTCAAAATGTTTTATTTTATGCAAATCTAGACCTCGAGTGAGCAAAATAAGAAAAATAATTCACAGACCAATCTCATATCAAAATCCAATTTGTAAATTTAATACGGTCTCATATTCCCACTTCTCCTGCAGTAAGCAAATGAAAAGCCATGGTATCGTAAAGAAAAGATTTATCTTGTTATTAATCAGAACTTTCTATATACATAGACACACGTTTACCCTCTGCATTTTATCCCAGCAAATCCAATATCTAAAAGTAGTGAGAGGAGCCAATTTTGGAGTATTTTAGTACATACTGCATACTATACTTTGTGTATGGATTATAAAAGTTTTAATACACTGTTTCATTCATCACTACTTTTTTGTCACTGTGTTAAAGTCTATGTCATCAGAAAAGTATCAGTTTTTTTAGTTAAATATCTTTTTTTCTTAATTTTAGTATTTTTTTCATATCGTGATCTGTATATATATAAAAAAAAATTAGTAATCTTGTAATTTTCACACTGGCCACTGGGGCTGTTTTGCACTCTAATTTCCCGTCCTTTCAGGAAGAGTTTTCATTAGGCTCCTTATCATCAGAGTCAGGATTACAATGACACGTAACACCACCGTACACAGCTGATAAAACAGGATCCACCAAGTACAATAGGCAATGTCAGCTGACCCTGCTCCCCCTCCCTTTGCACACACTCATTAGATACTTCAATATAAAAGATAGGGTCTAAGTCTGTTCTTTGCTGCTAATGTACATACAGTATGTATTTCCTGAAAGAACGAGATGTTAGAGTCAAAAATACCCCCAGTGGTCAGTATGAAAATTTCAAGATGACTTTTTTTTAATACAGATCATGATATGAAAAATAAACATTGCCAACAAAACAATATATATATTTAATATTAAAAACCTGATTTAATAAACTGATTTAAATACAGATTGTCATATGAAAAAAAAAAAACATTGCTGTACCTATAACCCCCAAAAAATGATTTCAAGAATAGGTTATTTTCTGATGACACGTAATTTATTCTCAGAACAACTACAGCTGTTCTGTAAAGGCCTCAAAGATTTGTTTGAGAACAATCAGGATGAAATCACATTATGAAAACCGAGGAACACACCAGACAGATCAGGGATAAAGTTGTGGAGAAGAGTAAAGCAGGATTAGGTTATAGAATAATTTCCCAAGATCTGAACATCTCACAGAGCACTGTTCAATCCATCATCCAAAAATGGAAGGAGTATGGGACAACTCCAAATCTATCAAGACATGGTCGTCCACCTAAACTGACATCTAAAGCAAGGAGAGCACTAATTAGGGAAGCAGCCAAAAGGCCCATTATCACTGTGGAGAAAAATAAGTGGGAGAATCTGTCCACAGACAATTATAGTTGTCTAACGAATAGCTATTAGTCGCAGTCTCCACAAATCTGGAAAGGAAAAAAGACAATAAGAATGTCATTTTTGAAAGAAAGCCATAAGAAGTCCCATTTGCATCTTGCATAAAGCCATGTAGGAGACACAGCATGTTGAAGAAGGTGCTCTGGTCAGATGAGAGCAAAGTACAACTTTTTGTGCTAAATGCAAAACGCTATGTGTGACGGAAAACTAACACTGCACATCACCCTGAAAACACCACCCTCACCGTCAAACATGGTGGTGGCAGCATCATGCTGCGGGAAAGATTTTCTTTAGTTGCGACAGGTAAGATGGTCAGAGTTGATAGGAAGATGAAAGGAGCTAAATACAGGGCAAATGCAAAGGACTTGTACCAGTAATTACAGTGAAAGGTGGTACTACAAAGTATTGATTCAGGGGGGATGAATGCAAATGCTCGTCACAATTTTCAGATTTATATTTTTAAAATAATTAGGTCCAAGGGGTAACGTTTCTCCTTGTGGAGAGTGACATACCAGCACTGGCTTATCAAGGTAAGGGGGCTTATTCGCCGTGCAATGCTCCTCTGGGAAATTTAATACGCAAATTGCCTCTTCAGAGGAAAAGAGGACTTGAACTCTATAGCGCCATCTATTGGAAGCAGCAATCCTACAAGTCACAATCAACCCTTTAACGAGTCGTGCAATATGACTTAGGTTAAAAGCCAAATCAGAATCTCAATTTGCAGACACGGTGTTTCGGGCTGTTGGCCCTCGTCAGTGCAAAGTATGAGAACTGATTTGGTTAGATGAGAGGCTATGAACTGAGGTCTAAGGGGTAACTTTTCTCCTTGTGGAGAGTGACATACCAGCACTGGCTTGTCAAGGTAAGGAGGCTTATTCACCGTGCAATGCTCCTCTGGGAAATATATTATGAAAATTGCTTTTCAGAGAAAAAGAGGACTTGAACTCTATAGCGCCACCTATTGGAAGAAGCAATTCTACAAGTCACAATCAACCCTCAGTGCTGGTATGTCACTCTCCACAAGGAGAAGCGTTACCCCTTAGACCTCAGTCCAGAGCCTCTCACCTAGCCAAATCAGTTCTCATACTTTGCCCTGACGAGGGCCAACAGCCCGAAACACCGTGTCTGCAAGTTGAGATTCTGATTTGGCTTTTATCCTAAGTCATATTGCACGACTCGTTAAAGGGTTGATTGTGACCTGTAGGATTGCTGCTTCCAATAGGTGTCACTATAGAGTTCAAGTCCTCTTTTTCTCTGAAGAGGCAATTTGCATATTAAAATAATTAGAAAACCATATATCATTTCCTTTACACTTCACAAATACTTGTTACTCTATGTTGATAAATCACATAAAATCCCAATAAAATACATTTAAGTTTGTGGGTATAATGTGGAAAAGGTCCCGGGGAATGAATACTTTTTCAAGGCACTAAATATATATATTTTTTACTTTACTAATGGTGTCAGGAACATAAGATAGAATTTCATTAGGCAAAAGAGGTCTTTGTCTAGGGATGACCTCAGAGGTGTAGATAGACTTTCCTTCAAGTCAAAGATTTATTAGTTGACCTAAGTTGTATAGAAATACCCTGGCAGAAGGCAGAATAGATTGCTGCTTTCTTCCCCCTTACCTATGTACATCCCTTGGTGACCCTTCATGAGAAATACCTGCTGTTGAGTCATGGTTGGTTTATAGCTCAGGGAGTTAGTAGTCTCCATCTGAATACATTGTTGCATTGCACTTGATGATGTTCTTTTATGCATGCTTTTGAATGTTGGTTCTTTATTTTAGGTTAAAATTGTATTTTTGCCTAAGTTGTATAGTTTCAAGGGCTTTATAAACCCTTTAAGGATGGGGTACCGTATTTTTCGGACTATAAGACGCACCGGACCATAAGACGCACCTAGGTTTTAGGGGAGGAAAATAAAAAAAAGAAATTTAAGCAAAAAATGTGGTCATGATGCACTTTTAAGGGGGAGGGGGTCTTCTGCTGACACTGGTATAGGGGTAATGTCCCCCAATTCTGACAATATCCCCCATCCTGGTATATATGCCCCCCCCTTCCTTTTATACGTGGTCCCCATCCCCATCCTAGTATGCCTGGCATCCCTCCATCCTGGTATGCATGGCACCCCTCATCCTTATCCTGGTATGCATGGCGCCCCTCATCCCTATCCTGGTATGCATGACACCCCTCATCCCTGTCCTGGTATGCATGGCACCCCTCATCCTTATCCTGGTATGCATGGCACCCCTAATCCCTATCCTGGTATGCATGGCACCCCTAATCCCTATCCTGGTATGCATGGCACAGCAATCCCCATCCTGGTATGCATGGCACAGCAATCCCCATCCTGGTATGCATGGCACAGCAATCCCCATCCTGGTATACATGGCACAACAATCCCCATACTGGTATGCATGGCACAATAATCCCCATACTGGTATGCATGGCACCCCTCATCCATATCCTGATATGCATGGCACCCATCATCCCTATCCTGGTATGCATGGCACCCCTAATCCCTTATCTGGTATGTATGGCACCCCTCATCCCTGTCCTGGTATGCATGGCACCCCTAATCCCTGTCCTGGTATGCATGGCACCCTTAATCCCTGTCCTGGTATGCATGGCACCCCTAATCCCTATCCTAGTATGCATGGTCCCCCTAATCCCCATCATGCTGCACATTAAAAAAAAATAAACACTCCTACTCACCTTTCTTCTCTCCTCCAGTGCTGCGTCCTGTCTGCCTGCACTGATCTCTCCATGTGAGCCGCGCATGACGTCACTGCCATGCGCGGCTCACATGGAGAGATCAGCTGCCGGAAGTCACTGCTCCCCACTCCGGGTCTGTGTGCGCGGGGAGCAGTGACTTCACTCTCCTTCATAGCCGGCGTGGAGAGAGGTTGAATATTCATGGCCTTTAACAGCGGGCACAGGCGATTCCGGCAGCAGCAGGAGCTGCAGCGCGGCTACACTGTGTGCCGCTATTAAGGAGCATGAATATTCAGTACTCCCCACGCCCCATGGGTGTGGGGAGCAGTGAATATTCATTTTCTTTAGCAGCGGGGACAGTGTAGGCTGCAGCAGGCGGCTGCTGCCTCCTTTGCCCCGCTCCTCCACTGATACCGCTCCTCCCACACCACACATAAATATACACCCACCCAACATTCGGACTATAAGACGCACCCCCCATTTTTCTCCAAAATTTTAGAGGAAAAAAGTGCGTCTTATAGTCCGAAAAATACGGTAATTCTTTTCTTTTTGCTGTTTTGTTTTCTCCTCCACTTCTTCCAAGAGCTATAACCGTTTTTTTTTTGTTTTTTTTTAATTTTCCATCGATATAGCCATGTAAGTGCTTGTTTTTTTGCAGGACGAATTGTAGATTGAATAGCGCAAAACATTTTGTCATACAATTTGCTCAAAAATTGGATGAAAATTCAAAGTAGAATGAAATGATGAAAAAAATGCAATTCCGACATTATTTTTTTTTAGGTTTAGTCTTTACAGAATTCATTGTATGGGAAAAATAACCTAACAATATGATTTCTTGGGTCAGTATGTAAACAAAACTTGTATTGTTGATTTGAGTATTTTTGAGACCTGTAGCTTGAGATAAAGGAGTTGTCCGGTCCAAATCGATAAGTCTGCAGTGACTCTGTGTGACTGCAGACTTATGAATCCCCCCAGCATTTGCACTGTGCATTGCGAGGATTCTCTGTTTCCTGAGCCGGGACCGGGAGGGTATGTATGGTTATGCCATGGCCCCACTATCAGTATTTGGTCCATATCCGGTCAGTATTTTTTCTCAGGAGTGGGAGCCAAAACCAGGAGTGGGTGATAAATGCAGAATTGGTGACTTGTTTCTATTATACCTTTTCTCTGATTGTTCCTCACTTGGTTTTGGCTCCTACTCCTGAGAAAAAATACTGACCAAATACTGATAGTGGGGCCGTGGCCTTATACATACTCCCTGCCAGAGCCTGCCCGGTAGGCGCGGCCTTGCTCCATACCCTTGTATGGAGTGAGGCCACGCCCTTTAATTGGCCACGCCCACTGGACGGCCACATCACTAGTCAGAGCGCGGCCTCGCTCAATACAAGTTTATGGAGTGAGGCCGCGCTCACTGGAGGGGCTCTGACCGGGCGTATGTATAACTCATACTTAACCTCCAATCCCGGGTCAGAGACTAGCGAATTCCCATAGCGCACAGTGCCTGCTCTGGGGGGATTCATAAGTCTGCAGTCACACACAGTGATTTCAGACTTGTCGATTTGGATCAGACAACCCCTTTAATATTAATACCATTTTGGGGTACATACAATGTTTTTATTGCTTGTTATTGTATTTTTTCAGAGAGCTGCAGTGACGGTAAAATGGCAGTTTTGGCATTCGTTTTTTTTTTTCTTTACAGCGTTTACATGTGGGTTAGTTAATTTTAGATTCTGATAGATTGGAATTTTATGGACCTGGCCATACCAAATATGTTTATTTTTTTATTTTTAGATTTTTTTTATTTTTATACTGGAAAAATGGTGCGGGGATTAAAATTTTTATGTTTAATTTTTTTTTATTTTTTTACTTTATTTTTAAGTCTTTCTAGGCCACGGTCACACGTTCAGTAATTGGTGAGTTTTTTTACAATAGTATTAGTAAGCCAAAATCACGAGTGGAACAATTAGAGGAAAAATATAATAGAAACACGTCACCACTTCTGCATTTATCACCCACTCCTGGTTTTGATTTACAAATACTGAGATAAAAAACTGACCAAATACTGAATACGTGCACGTGGCCTTAGGGGGCGTGAAGCTGCGATCCTCTCATCTTTTGCTCTATATTTTGAAATACCAGAGGGCATTGGCTATTATTCCATATAAATGCCGTTGTCAGTTAACTACGGGATCCAAATAAACAGCGATCGGCGCTAGCTCAGGTCACTAGTGTTATAGGCAGACGCTGGTTGTGTTATACAGGCAGCACCTGAGCCTCCTCCACACTTAAGGACACCAGTGCGGATGTTTAAGTGCATCCATTTGTATCAATAAGTTAATGGATGGATTCTAAACTGTTGGACATTTTGGCCCTGATTCTTTCAAGTGATTATTACAGAATTCCGTTGCAGATTGCTTTGAAAAGTCACAATATAGGAATACCCCACATGTGCAGACCTAGGGGGAGAATCGCGCATGAGCAAGACTTTTACTATCACTGACCATAATCTCGCCCACCCGTCTGCGTCGATGTCAGTGATAGTAATAATCTTGCCGAGCTCGGCGCGATGCCTCCCTAGGTCTGCGCATGCGGGGTATTTCTATACTGTCATTTACTGATGTCGGCGCAGAGGGTTGGGCGGGATTATGGGTGTGGGGAGCAGTGCATACTCATTTTGGATTTACATATGCTTTACTAGCCGGCGCGCGGCTGTGATTCTCTGGTATTTACAGCAAGAAAACTGGAGACACTACAGCAATAAATGTTACAGATTCTTTAACGGCTGCCCGAGCCCTATTTCAGAACACTATTAATATCCTACTAAAAAAAAATCACACGACTAATTCCCTTTAACCATTTGCCTCATCCTCTACAACTCTCTGCCATTTTGATGAATTCTGGAAAATAGGAATTTTTGCAAAATTAAAGGAGAATTCAGTTCCAGTGGAATAAATTCGCTCAGGCTCATCTATAGAAGCTAGCACTTCTTTAGTGAGATAATATTAGTAACTAAGTCCACCATAACTGTCTCTCTCTTTGTGAATTTATTACATCAATTTATCAAGGATGACAAATGTCCTATTCCAAGATATGAAATGTTACCATTGAAAAAGGCTGAATGCAAAATGAGACTTTTAAACAATGATGGCATTTTGCATTGCTTCCCCCCGACTTCTCTTATTCAAGTAAACTGCTTATTATGTAGAAGATGTGACTATAAGCAGAACAATTGCGATTAGCTGTCATGATTGTGTGACAATAGGCTAACCTTTGCTTGATAAAGTAACAAATACATTTCCAGGAAAAGATGCATTTTATCTGGTGATGGATAACCTTATGACGGACGTGGGATGATGTTGGGTTCGATTGGCCACTTCACATTTGTCAAGCATTTGAGATTAAAGGCCACTTAGTGCATTATTATGGATGCAAATGAAGCTCTGGTCCTCGTTTCTTGACATATTGTTAGATTGTCTGAAGTCTGTTGGTAGAAAGAATGAATAATGTGAATATGGAATAAAAATTCAGACGTTGGAAGTGCAAATATGTAGCATTAGTCTCCCAATAATACAACTGGCATCCAGCACTTAGGATGGATGTTCTCATTCTATTCTTTCCTAAAAGAAAAAAAAACACCCATCACTGTCAATGTTTTACATAGAGAACAGATATTTGTCATTCTTTCCCTCCTTCCATTGCTTCGATTACAAGGTATAATGAGTAGCGGTATACCTGGATATGTTATATTGTGTGAATCACATCTGGGACCGGCTCTAGTTTTATGCAGGGTCCTTGGGTGACAGAGTCCCGGTGGACATTTCTTTACTTTAAAAGTAGACTTGTTTTTTGCTTGATGTGTTCTAGGGGAAAAAAAAAATCATTTTTTGCGTTTTGTTTTGACGAAGTTAATTTTACTGTAAAAAATGAAAATGATATGTTAGTTTTGTCCTAGAGTTATGGTGTTACCAAGTTTTTGCATTTTTTTTTTACGTTTTACTACTAATTGGTTTGTGTTGGGATATTCGAGTAATATGTGTTGTAAAATTAATCATTTTCCATGGCTAGGCTTCATAGGTGAGCAAAAATTGCAGATACAGGTCCTTCAACAGGCCCTTTGACATTGCCATCAACACACTCTAATCCATTGGGAAAGGGGGGTGATGGGCATTGGAAAGTCATCTCTTGCCAATATCCTACTCAATAAACTCTGGTTTGATGATTCAATTGACAGTAGCATGTAGAAGGTTAATCAGCTGCAATTTGAGCTACCGCTGATTGCAGGGTGCCAGCAGCATAATACCCGCTCCATATGTGCAGTGCATACATGTGCCGTATGTGGGCACTGGCATGCTGATGTGGGGATACTGATGCCAACCCCGATCACACTCCTATGTTCTGAACTGCTCCCAACAACCAGACCGTCACTTGCAATTTCTAACTGAGATGACCATAGTGGTCTAAGTGGTACTTATGTGGAGGGACGCATGTAGCAGATGTGATGGTACGAGCATGCCACAAGCATGCCACAGAGAGAACTAACTAGCTAAGAAGGGCACTAATCACTGAACTACATACTAGACAGTCAGGATCAGCTCAGGATAATGCATGGGAAGAAAGGATATGTTCCAGCTCCTAGATTCATATTTCCACGATGTGTTAAAACCAATAGTCCTTTATTATAAATATTTTAAAAATGAAAGAGAAATATGACAAAATTAATAACAGGCGGTGAAAGCTTTGGCAAGAGGTGCGGGGAGGACAGAGGCAAGAAAAAATTTACGCAACCATACGCGTTTCGAGCGCCAAGCGTTCTTAGGCTTTGGTATCAGCTGCATTGACTGACGGCCTACGGGAGCGTGGATCACGAGCTTCCCGGCAAGACCTGCAGCATCCAACAAGGGGGAGCTGGTATATTTTTTCTTTTTACTTATCAGCTCGGCATAGTCTGACCGAGCACAGTGCCCCCATGTCTCCTCAAAAATAGCAATATTCTCAAAAAAATAAAAGAAGGAATCTGGTCCAAGGATTATGCCACCCTTCTAACATAAAAGTTATGAAAAACAGGAGGGTGAGGACGAGAAGTACCTAACTATCCTGTTCTGGAGGTATGATGGCAGGAATCTGTATTATTAGAATTGAGTAATTTTTACCCACTTTTCAAAAATTATGTTTTAAAATATCAATAAATCATGAATGACATGTCTAACATTTCAGGTTTTTTGGTCTGCAATCTCTGGAAATTAACATTGCTCTTAAATGAATCATCATTAGGCACAGTGTATGCCAGTAACAGAATAGGAAATAAAGCTTTTAGTATTTTTTTTTTTGTCATTCCTTTATTATATTTAGAGGAGACAGAGATCTGCTGGCAAGTAATGTATGTGTGAAATCCATCACCTAATAACTTTTCCGTAGTCACTGCAGGGATATAATGCTTTGCTGGAATTCAAGGTAGATTCCTCTTTGTCTATGTATTCATAATCGATTTGGAAATAGCTTTTAAAGCTACACGAGGCGGCACTGCTTTCTTCTTCTGTTCGCCCTTTTTTAGCATCCTTTTGTTTAATGGACTCAGTCACCTCATTTTTTTTTAGTAAAGCCTAATGTAAGCTGCATAACCGGTGAAGGACAAATACCTTCAAGTTCTGCCCTTCGCTTGAACCGTTTTCACTATTTTAATTTTTGCATTGGTATTGCTTATGTTAGAGAGATGCCGAAACCGCGCTGGTCTCTCTCTCCCTTGTATATACAGACACTTGTTTCATATTGTTAAAATACCTTAATCCCACATAATTTTTCTCTGGAGGGTCATTCATCAATTTTACAAAGTGCATTTTATAGCTTATTTTTTTTCCACTATGACTGTTTGTTTCACTGTAATGGGAGTCTAAGCACTTAATACAAATCTACTTTAATCGGCATTTCACCTTCAGAGTGGAATTGTCTTGGTGGAAATTACTGTATTGTTCCATTCAATTGATTGTTTCTCTGTAGTATTTCAGGACAGTCAGGGAGGCTGTATCTTCTTTCTCGTAGATCTGAATTGTTCTTTTATATCCCCTCTTTATTATTTAATATTATTTATTATGCATTGCTTATATAGTGCCATCATATTCCACAGCGCTTTACAGACATTATCAGCACTGCCTCCATTGGGACTCACAATCTAAATTCCCTATCAGTATGATTTTGGATTGTGGGAGGAAACCCACGCAAACACAGGGAGAACATACAAACTCCTTGTAGATGTTGTACTTGGTGGGATTTGAATCCAGGACCCCAGCGCTGAAAAGCAACAGTGCTAACCACTGAGCCATCGTGCTGCCCATGAGTACAAAATATTCCCTTTTTGTATTCAGTGTATGGAATGGAAGGAAAATTGTAGCAAGTGGAGAGAAATTTGGAAGTGTGGGAAAAATGTACTTATTGTTATACTGGGTAATCATTGTAAGAGATTTTATTGTCATGAAATAATAATGTCAGATATTAAAGGAATGAAGTATGCTGATTTTTATTTACCCAATTATTTTGTTCTCAGGGAAGACAGTCCACCCCAAAGGTGTCTGACAGCTGCTTACTCCATTCTCACAAAGCAGAACATATGCATGCTCAGATGTGACGTGTACATCTTCAACGGCTTGGCTCATAATGATAACCCATTTGTATATATATTTCTTTATCATATATGTGGCACCCCAGGGGTCCGGTTGCCACAGTGGCATTGCCTCCCTCACAAGAGGTGATGCCATGCCTGGAAGCAAGCAGGGGTCCCCTAATTAGGTTTTGCTAAGCATGCAACACTGTCCTGGCTCCAGACCAGCAAGGAGAGCCCCTCCCCTTGGCAACTGGGATCTGGGGGCAGGGTTAGTTAGACTCAGTGTGAGGAGTTAATGTGAGGACGTTGACGAAAGAGGAGCTGGGGAGTGGAGCTGCGCGGCAGTTCACCCCAGAAGAAACCAACACAGAGGAACCGGACACGGGAGTCCGAGGCTGTGGGGCACTGAAGGTCCAGCAGAAGAAACCGGAGGGCATGAGACTGCAGGTCTCCTGGCCCCAGCAGACGCCCGGAGGCTCAGCAGCACCGCAGGGCCCAGCACCACCACGTGGGAGCGGCGCATCAGCAAGGCCCGAGCTGCCTGCCATACGGGTGAGCACAAAGACGTTGCACTCAGGGACGAGGGCCACCGCACAGCTACAAGCAGCAGGGCCAAAGAGATTAGTGGAAAGGGAAGGCCTCCAACTTCACCTGGTGAGGTGGATTCCTTACTTGCTTCCAGGCTGCCCGGACTTCCACTTTTAGCCAGTACCCTAGTCCCGGTTTGCCTAATCACCGCCAGTAAAGATAAGAGGAAACCGCCATTAAGTTGTGGACTGATTATTGCTGCGCCATCAAACCCTGCACTACAACGCCCAGCATCACCTATAACATCTAAACTGCCCTGGAGCTAAGCTCTACCTGTGGAGAGCCACACCAGCTTAGCTGCACTAACATCAGCTCTAGAGGACCTGCTCCGCAGTGGCGGCTCCCTTTAGCCGCATACCACAGGTGGCGTCACGAACTTTGTACATAAAACTATAAAATCCCCTTTTTACTGACCGCCCTGGGTCACGGACCGGGTCATCGCCACTGTGACATCACCCCTAGCAACGACCGGCCGGCACGGAGTACCCCACGGCCCAGGGGGCGCGTCAACTTGGCGTCACGAACAGGATTCACGAAGCCCGGTATAACCGGGTCCTGTGTGCCATAGACTTTACTAAACGGTGTTATCACGTGGTTTGCCGCCCACCGAGGAAAAGCAAGAGGCCCGATCCGGAACCACCGTGTAAGAGATCCCTCCGCCTGCAGAGCAGCATACTGGTACGTCAGCAGACGGCCACGCCCTGGCTGAGGTTCACTAGGGGGGAGGAAGATGCCCAACCGGGGGGGAGGATTCAGCCGCAGGCACGGCCGCAGCCACTGAAATGCCGTTATCAATGCCATATATACCGGGGGCGGCGTGGTTGCCCCAGTACTCAGGGGAGTCGCACACCCTGAACGACTTTGAGGAGAGACTGCGCAGTTTGTTTAAAGTGTACCCCCTGTCTGAGGAGCAAAAAGTCAGCATCCTCATAGGCCAGCTAATCGGTGCAGCCCAGAGAGAGGTGAAGTCCTGGCCGGGCAGAGACAAAGGCACTGTAAAAGAAATACTGGCCGGATTGAAGGATACCTTTGACACCTGCACTGCAGCAGAAATTAAGATGAAGCTCTACGGGTGCAAACAAAGAATGCAGGACAGTGTACGGGACTATGCTCTAAACCTGCTGGAGGTGCTGCGGGCCATCAAACAGGTAGACCCTGACAGTGTGCATGATGAGGACAGATTGCTAACTGAGCAGTTTATTGAGGGGCTCCTGTCCAGCGCTCACAGGACACAGCTGCGCATTATGACTCTGCAAAACCCTGATCTGGACTTTGCGCAATTTAAAGACAGAGCCATCCGGGTACTGCGAGAATCAACCCCAGGTGGCACTGCATCCCTCCGGTGCCCCGCTATCACATACCACCAGGAGGTGGCGTCCTTTTCCCCAGCACCTGTGGAGTCTGACGCGCAGACTCTAGACAATGACCCGTCTGCAGACCTACGCCTTCAGGTCCAGGAGCTGACCAAAAGTGTGGCTACACTAACCAAAACCGTGCAGGCCATGCAAGTGTCTCCCAAGGAAAAGATCCAGCTGGCTTCCAGTCCAGATGACGTCCCGTGGCAACAACAGAGAAGAATTCCACCGACCAGAGGGAGGAACAGCGATCGCTACGACCAGGACGGACAATCCATCTGCCGCCGCTGTCAAAAGGCGGGGCACTACGCAAGGTTCTGTAATTTAAACGAGCAACCCCTGGGGCAGAGGGCCAACCCCCAGGAGTAAGGCGACCAGGCCCACAAAGCTGGCGAGACAAGTACATGGGAGGACGACCGGTCCTACCTGTCGTGCTTGATGGCATCCCGATGAACGCATTGCTGGACACTGGGTCCCAGGTGACAACGATGCCATATATCCTTTATAAATAATACTGGACTGATTCAGACATTACCCGCCGTCCAGATGAGCATCTTAGTATCTATGCCAGCAATGGTCAGCCCTTGCCTCAGGTGGGGTATAAAGAGGTGACCATAAAAGTTGGCAAAGTAGAATTGCCATCACAAGGAATGATTATTGTTGATATTGATCGCCGAAAAAGTCATCCCATGATAACTTTAGGCACCAATGTAATAGAAAATTATCTTGGAGAAATTATTGTTTTGTTACAACAGGTCGCAGAGACTGCCAGTTCCAGTCAGCAGCGAGTTCTGCAGAAGGAGATCAGAGCCCTGATGAAAAGACAACAGGTAGAGCTGTTTGGAGCGGAAATTGGCAGTGTCAGGATGAGTGATACATTCCCCATTGCAATGCCCTCTAGGAGCGAAATGTTAATATGGTGTCGGGCAGCAATTGGTCTCAGGGGTCAAGATTATCAGGCCCTGGTAGAACCCGTATACTCTGACAGTAGGCCCACCATCTTGACAGCCAAGGGGGTAGTCGATGTACGCAAAGGGAGAGTACCGATACGCATCCTGAATTGTGGGGAGAAAGAGGTCCATTTACCCCGGTATGCTACCCTTGCTAAGCTGTTCACTGTCAGTAACAACGCAATAAAGGCAGTGGAACCCTTGCCTCCGTCCAACCCGGCGGAGGATAATGGCTCCAAGGCGCAGATGGAGGAATGGTGTCAGAAGCTACAAGTGGGCACTGACTCCACCCCTTTGCACCAAAAGCATGGAGTATACCGGGTTGTCCAAGAGTATGAGCGAGTCTTCTGCAAACATCCACTAGACTTTGGGCAGGTAAAAGGGGTCCAACATCATATCCCCACAGGAGATCATCCGCCAATTAAAAAAAGGTACCGGGCTGTACCCCCAGCTCGCTATCAATGTGCAAAGGAATGTTACGGGAGATGAAGGAGGCTGGGGTGATCAGAGATAGTTGTAGCCCCTGGGCAGCTCTATTAGTTCTCGTTAGAAAGAAGGATGGTACAATGAGGATGTGTGCTGATTACAGGCAGATTAACAGCATTACACATAAAGACGCCTACCCATTACCCAGAATTGAGGAATCATTAGCAGCACTGAGATCAGCTAACTATTTCTCCACTTTGGATCTCACCAGTGGGTACTGGCAGGTTCCGGTGGCAGAGGCGGACAAGGAAAAGACCGCGTTTACAACACCAATGGGCCTCAGCGAGTTCAACTGCATGCCATTCGGGCTCTGCAACGCCCCAGGAACCTTCCAGCTGTTAATGGAGTGCTGTCTAGGACACAAAAACTTTAAAACCGTCCTGCTGTACCTAGATGATGTAATTGTCTACTCAAAGACATATGAAGACCACCTGGAGCACCTGGCCGAGGTGTTCGAAGCCCTATCTGGTTTTGGCCTGAAGGTAAAGCCGTCCAAGTGCCACCTGCTGAAGCCCAAGGTGCAGTACCTAGGTCATGTGGTAAGCGCCGAAGGTGTAGCACCAGACCCGGAAAAAGTCACTGTGATCAAAGACTGGCCAAGACCCTCCACTATTAAGGAAGTGCGGCAGTTCCTCAGGCTGGTAGGCTACTACAGGAGATTTATCAAGGGTTTCACCAAGATAGCGGCACCAATGCAGGACCTCCTAGTGGGCCTGTCCAAGAAGGCCAAGAACCAGAAACCTCTGTTCAAATGGGGTAAACCAGAAGACGAATCTTTCACCCGACTGAAAATGGCTCTCACCGGAGACAAAGTCCTGGCCTACCCCGACTATGGCCAACCCTTTATACTTCATACAGATGCCAGCAACGTGGGATTGGGAGCGGTGCTGTCCCAGGTACAGCAAGGCAGAGAGAGAGTGATTGCCTACGCCAGCAGGAAGCTCCGTCCTACGTAAAGGAACCCCGACAACTACAGTTCCTTCAAGTTGGAGTTGCTCGCCATAGTCTGGGTTGTAACTGAGCGCTTCAAACACTGTCTCGCCTCCTCCAGATTTACAGTCTTCACAGATAACAACTCGCTGACGGAACTGGAGACTGCGAAGCTTGGTGCCCTAGAACAACGATGGATGGCCCGACTGTCTAACTATGAGTTTACCATCAAGTATCGGGCGGGCATAAGAACACAAATGCTGATGTGCTATCCAGGATGCCCAACTTGCCAGATGGGGGAGAAGACCCGGAAGAGCTGGAGGAGATAGAGCTACCCGCTTTCCATCGTCACGGGGTGACCCAGTGCTCCCACTGTGTGAGGGACAAGCGCTCCGCCAACAGAGAGGCCACGTTCAACCCATTGCCCCACCATGGATGGGCAGAGACACAGGATAGCGTCCGCCTGGTAAAGGAGTTGCTGGCACAAGCTGACTCGCACCCTGATCCAGATGCTCCACAGGAAACCCAACAGTTGTGGAAGGAAAAGGGCAACCTGTACATCTATGAGGGAAAGCTGTATTGAAGAAGTATCAACCCCCGGACACACAAACTGGTCTGGCAGGTGGTATTCCCGAGGCGGGATGCGCCAATGGTCTTAGAGGCGTACCACGATGGAGCAGGACACTTCGGGTGGAAGAAGTTAGAAGTCCTGCTATGTGAGCGATTCTACTGGGTTGGCATGAGGAAGGCAATCGAGAGATGTGGTCCATGCAACCTGAGACGGATAGCCTGTGACAGCCAGAGGGCTCCCCTACAGCCCATAATCACCAAACAACCACTTGAACTGGTAGCCTTGGACCACGTGAAGCTAGCTCCGAGCCGGTCAGGCTATGTCTACGCTCTCACCATAGTAGGCCACTACTCCCGGTTCTTGGTAGCAGTGCCAGTGAAAGACCAGACGGCTCAGACGGCAGCCAAAGCATTCCAACAGCACTTTTGTCGCCCGCACGGTTACCCTGAACGGGTGCTTACCGACCAAGGTCCAGCCTTTGAAGCAGAGGTGTTCCAGGAATTCTGTAACTTGTACGGCTGCAAGAAAATAAGGACAACGCCGTATCATCCTCAGACCAACGGGTTGTGTGAGAAGATGAACCAGGTGGTAATAGACCTGTTGAAGACGCTGCCCCTTGGAGAACGTAGCCTGTGGCCAGAGAAGTTACCAGATTTGGTGGACCTGTATAACCACATCCCTGTGAACTCCACCAACTGTACACCCGCTTACCTGATGAGAGCAAGACCTGGTAAGCTACCCATCGACTTAGACATGGGAGTCTTAACACCAGAGACGACATCACCAGATGCAGATTGGGATACAGAGCGGCAGCAACAATAGCGCAAGGTGGAAGAGGGTGTTGAGAAAAGTTTGTCCCAGGCGAGACAGAAGCAAGAGAAAACTTATAATCAGCAAGCACCTGCCGTTACCTTATCACCTGGAGAACAGGTACTTAAGAGGAAAAGACGAGTCCACAAGTTTGATGACCAGTGGGAGGTTGAGCCATACACTGTCCTACCCTCGAATTACGACAACACCAAAGTGTGCCTCATCAGCAAAGATGGACGGGAAACTACAGTGGCAGTCTCAAGAGACCACTTGAAGATATGTCCTGAACAGTTGAAACACACAGAAGAAGATCAAGACAGCCCTCGGCCCACTGAAAAAGTGGAGTAAACGGTTCAGACAGTCCTCTGAGAATTTCCCCGCTCTTGGATGCAGGTGAACAAAGCGATTGTGGTACTGGTCCTGCCTTTCTCCAAGCAGCCTCACCGGAAGCTGCAGAGGCTCCAGAACATCTGGAAGACCAGCCGACCCCAGAGACAGATGTTTCATCAGCAGCAGATCAGGAGAATCTACCCTCTGCTAGCTGTGAACCTGGCAGTCCCATGGTGGGTTTAGGAGTCCAGTGAAGGCAGTCCGGTATACCAGTACGGAGTAGGTCCAAGAGAAATGTAGAGGATAGTGAACCCACCACACCAGGGGTAGACAATAGGGACCAGGGTAGGACAGTGACAACAAATGTACTACGTAGGTCGACCCGGAGTACAAAAGGTCAGCTTCCTGCCCCCTGGAGGAACTAAATTGTAAGAGAATTAAAGTGTATGTTGTATATAGTTGTACCCGTTAAATAATCTTGGATATGTATACAGTATTTGTTGAATTTATGGACAATTGGGCCACAGGACTAGGTGTGGTCAGGACAATTTTGAAAATAGTTACTAATCGGCCTAGAAAATAAACCGCAGGCGTGGCTGAAGACCAGGCCCAACGAAAGAGTGCCCTGAAGCCATGCCCAGGGACGATGCACAAAGTGGGTTGATGTGGTTCCCACCAGCCAAATAACAGTTACCCAGATTGTGGCGTAAAGACTAAGCGCTGCAGTGACTGCTTTCAATTTTTGTTGGTTTTTGTAATTTTTGACTTCGTAGCCTGTTTGTAATGTGAATTGTTATTTGTTAATTTTAAAAGGTATCCTCAGTCCGGGAGTACTGAAGTTAACTAGGGGGGAATGTGGCACCCCAGGGGTCTGGTTGCCACAGAGGCATTGCCTTCCTCACAAGAGGTGATGCCATGCCTGGAAGCAAGCAGGGGTCCCCTAATTAGGTTTTGCTAAGCATGCAACACTGTCCTGGCTCCAGACCAGCAAGGGGAACCACTTGTGTGACGCTCACAGCCCTCCCTGGGAGATGGGGGTACTCGGAGCTGGGTCAGATGATTGGTGGGTTGTAGCCGTGGCCTGGACCCGTTCCGTGCCCAGGGCCGTCACATTTAAAAGAAGTAATGGGCTTTCAGGTTTTGGTGTTAATCGAGTGGTTATATTGACTACGCCACCTGTGGCGTAGTCACCCTCTGAACTATGCACAGAACAAGGCTCCGGGTGGCGACTCCGCTCCGTCCGTTACCCGGTGGGATCCACTGAGCCTCCGGGCTTCTCCGACTAAGACTTGAAGTGACAGAGTCAGATATCGGGGGCCGGTACCCCTTTTGCAGCAGGAATCCCTCTGACTAGACCAGAATAGTGAGGACAGGTGGCGTATGCCGCTCCGTCTGAATCCACCTGGGATCCTTTTGCCTGTGGAGCTTGTCTCCTCTGCTCCCCTCCAGGCCTTCTTGGGTCGGGACCTTGACCGGGTAGAGACAGCCGTTAACTCTAGCCCACTCCTCGACTCAAGGCCAGAGTACGAGGACCGTGTCCCCATCAACCTCAGGTTCACACAGAAAGCCACGTTCAGTGATGAAGATCACAATCAAAGAACCATAAGCCCAAGATGGCCGTTTATTAAATATGAATTTTGTTGTGTAACCTAAATGTGCGTCCTCCACCCACACCCACTACTAGGTTCCCCCATACTTTGGTTCCCCCATCTCCACTTATCCCGGCTGGGGCAGCACCCTGGTGCATATAAGCCCCCCCTCAGGTGGGAGAGGTGTAGTGTTGGATGCAGAGGTGGGGTCCTGACAGTTACACCATCCTTACCTCGAAGGGGAGATACTACACCTCAATTAAGAGATGCAGTACCCCTGTGGCGACCGAACCCTCAGGGGCGCCACATTCCCCCCTGGTGAAACACAGCACGTCTGCGGGCTGCAAAGAGAGCAAAACATGGTACAGACTTTTTAAAGTTTTGCATTACAATACAACAATCTTCCCATTATGGGAGGCACTTCTTCTTAAACGTTACAAACTTTAAATAGTACTAAAGTATACAAAAGTATAAAAACATCACAGAGACATTATGCATATAGACAGACCGATTAAAGTGCAGTAAGAAAGAGTCAGTTCAGAAGCAAGAGGGACCTGTCCCAAACCTTCAACGTAGGCCCTGGGGTGGCTGCAGGGCATGAAGATCCCGAGTTGGACCTCCAGGAGAGCCACTCCAGACAGGTTTTTCTTCTGAGGTCTGAGGTAGTAGTAAAGCGGTTTTACATAAAACCAATAGGGAGCACCTAAATAGATGCATAAACTATATACAATAGAAGAGTCTGTCTACTGCCAGTCCACAGGGACAAGTGTCTCTCAAAGCAGGGAGGAAAACATGGTAGTTAACATAAAACAAGAACAAGTTAACTGCAAAAGGCTACAGCCGCTGGGGCCGCTTACTCCATATATCCCCACCGGGGAAAAGGTTAATTCCTCCCGACTTAGGCTGGCTGTTCCTCCACTGTCAAGCGCGAGGGGGCGTCACTCCTGGACACTTTATGCACATCCAGGGAGTACCACCCCCGCACCCCGTGGTGGTGGGTGTATGAAACCAGGTCACCCGGGAAGAGGTTCCGGCCAGGGTGTCCCTTCTTTAGTCGCGGCTCGACGTCCCCCCGGCTGACGAAGATGTCTTGCTCGAACTGGGGACTCCGAATGAAGCCCCATCCCGCCTCCTGGTGGAAGCGGACAACTTGCTCTTCCTCCTGGGGGCTTGGACAGACTGCCTCCTCCTGGCGGGCCTTGGATTTTGCGGCCTTGGCGCGCACCTCCAGGCGCTCGCAGCGAATCTCCCTCTGCCGTCGCTCCCTGTCGAGCTGGAGGATTTGCTGCCTACACAGTTCGCTCCTCCTCCGCGCTTCAGCCCGGGTCTCCTGGGGGAAGCCCATCAGGTCTCCCCCCTGGTTGCCCCAGGCCATGTCGTCTGCCGGGCAGCGGACGCCGCATGCTGGGTCTCAGCAAGCCTTCGGGCAAGGTCCTGTGTTTCCCTTCGAAGGAATTCAGCATACACGGGGTCAGGAACCTGCCTCCCTCTCCTCCGACAGGAGTAGAACTTGGGCCGACTTCGGAAGGCTCCGGTGGACTTTCCTCAGCAGCGTCCATGACTGCTCCTGAGTATGGTGAGTCTCGGATTGTTATGGCCGCACCTTGTGGTTTCCCTCGTTCCCTCCTCTTTTCGGGGCGGCTCCAGGGTGGTAGGCTGACAGGCACTCCTCCAGACATCCCATCCGTTTTGATGGACACTACCCCGTGGACAGTCTCTAATGGAAGGGGCGGTCTGCTCTTTTGGCGCCATGGGGGAGCCAGGCCCATGATAGTAGGGGCTAGGAAGCTGTCCTTTCTGCACATTATGGCGTCCGTTCTTCTTGGGCGGGCGCCATTTTAAGTGGAAAACGATAGTCTTAGGTAAAAAGGCGCACAGTACCCGGTAGCAATGGGCAATCCTCTTCCTTTGCTGCGGGCATGCAATCCTGCCGACTACGCCAAGTTGTGTGACGCTCACAGCCCTCCCTGGGAGATGGGGGTACTCGGAGCTGGGTCAGATGATTGGTGGGTTGTAGCCATGGCCTGGACCCGTTCCGTGCCCAGGGCCGTCACATTTAAAAGAAGTAATGGGCTTTCAGGTTTTGGTGTTAATCGAGTGGTTATATTGACTACGCCACCTGTGGTTTCTGGTGATCCTCCACCAGCAGTGCGTTCAGTCCTCTGAGGCAGGATGTAGTGTCAGCAGCAGATGGTACTACTCCCCACAGGCGGAGCAGGGCCTCAGGGCAGAGAGGACAGGAGGATGGGAATTGTAGTGGGAGATGTGTTGCGGTGTGGTGCGGTGCCGCGTTGCTATAAGAAACCGGAGGCCATAGGGGTAGTCTTCCAAGCTTTACTCACGGTAGAATGCACAGCTGCAAGGCTTCTCCCTGCTCCTCACGGTGTGCTGCGGAGACCAGGGCCGGGGGTCGACAACCTCTGGGTAGTTCAGGTGCTTTGGTCAGGACCCCGCACCAAAGTGTTCCTAGACTTTCCCACTAGGTCCTCTCCTATCCGTGTGTGGTACGTATACTAAGGCCGGGTCTCCCTCTGGACTATGCAAAGAACAAGGCTACGGGTGGCGACTCCGCTCCGTCCGTTACTCAGTGGGATCCACTGAGGCTCCGGGCTTCTCCGACTAAGACTTGAAGTGACAGAGTCAGATATCGGGGGCCGGTACCCCTTTTGCAGCAGGAATCCCTCTGACTAGCCCAGAATAGTGAGGACAGGTGGCGTATGCCGCTCCATCTGCATCCCCCTGGGATCATTTTGCCTGTGGAGCTTGTCTCCTCTGCTCCCCTCCAGGCCTTCTTGGGTCGGGACCTTGACCGGGTAGAGACAGCCGTTAACTCTAACCCGCTCCTCGACTCAAGGCCAGAGAACGAGGACCGTGTCCCCATCAACTGCAGGTTCACACAGAAAGCCACGTTCAGTGATGAAGATCACAATCAAAGAGCCATAAGCCCAAGATGGCTGTTTATTAAATATGACTTTTGTTGTGTAACCTAAATGTGCGTCCTCCACCCTCACCCACTACTAGGTTCCCCCATACTTTGGTTCCCCCATCTCCACTTATCCCGGCTGGGGCAGCACCCTGGTGCATATAAGCCCCCCCCTCAGGTGGGAGAGGTGTAGTGTTGGATGCAGAGGTGGGGTCCTGACAGTTACACCATCCTTACTTCGAAGGGGAGATACCACACCTCATTTAAGAGATGCAGTACCCCTGTGGCGACCGAACCCTCAGGGGCGCCACACACTCCACTTGGCAACTGGGATCTGGGGGCGGGGTTAGTTAGACTCAGTGTGAGGAGTTGAAGTGAGGACGTCGATGAGAGAGGAGCTGGGGAGTGGAGCTGTGCGGCAGTTCACCCCAGAAGGAACCAACACAGAGGAACCAGAAACGGGAGTCCGAGGCTGTGGGGCACTGAAGGTCCAGCAGCAGAAACCGGAGGGCAGGAGACTGCAGGTCTCCTGGCCCCAGCAGACGCCCGGAGACTCAGCAGCACCGCAGGGCCCAGCACCGCCACGTGGGAGCGACGAATCAGCAAGGCCCGAGCTGCCTGCCATACGGGTGAGCACAAAGACGTTGCACTCAGGGACGAGGGCCACCGCACAGCTACAAGCAGCAGGGCCAAAGAGATTAGTGGAAAGGGAAGGCCTCCAATTTCACCTGGTGAGGTGGATTCCTTACTTGCTTCCAGGCTGCCCGGACTTCCACTTTTAGCCAGTACCCTAGTCCCGGTTTGCCTAATTACCGCCAGTAAAGATAAGAAGAAACCGCCATTAAGTTGTGGACTGATTATTGCTGCACCATCAAACCCTGCACTACAACGCCCAGCATCACCTATAACATCTACACTGCCCTAGAGCTAAGCTCTACCTGTGGAGAGCCACACCAGCTTAGCTGCACTAACATCAGCTCCAGAGGACCTGCTCCGCTGCGGCGGCTCCCTTTAGCCGCATACCACAGGTGGCGTCACGAACTTTGTACATAAAACTATAAAATCCCCTTTTTACTGACCGCCCTGGGTCACGGACCGGGTCACCGCCACTGTGACATCACCCCTAGCAACAACCGGCCCGGCACGGAGTACCCCATGGCCCAGGGGGCATGTCATATAGACATTACCTTCTTGGGAATGGGAATTATCCTACTTGGTACCTAATCCTCTATGAACCAGAATAGAGAGCTGCTCTATTAGGGCAGCTCACATTTTTTATAGACTTGAGCATTCTTATAAGAACATGGATGGCAATCCCTCTAAATGGCTGCCTTTTTATTCTGCAGTGAAATGACTGGCACGCTGTAGCTTTCCCTGACAAAATATACTTCTTGTCAGAGTGTTAAAGGACTCACAGCAATCGCCGAATCGACATAGAATCATAGAATCTTGTTAGAGTTGGAAGGGACCTCCAGGGTCATCTGGTCCAACCCCCTGCTCAATGCAGGATTCACTAAACCATTTCAGACAGATTTCTGTCCAGCCTTTGTTTGAAGACTTCCAGGGAAGAAGAACTCACCACCTCTCCTGGCCGCCTGTTCCACTCATTGATCATCCTCACTGTCAAAAAGTTTTTCTAATATCTAATTTGTATCTTCTCCAATTCAGTTTCATCCCATTGCTTCTAGTCTTTCTCTGTGGAAATGAGAATAAAGATGATCCCTCTACAGTATGACAGCCCTTCAGACATTTGTAGACAACTATTAAGTCTCCTCTTAGTCTTCTCTTTTGCAAGCTAAACATTCCCAGATCCTCTAACCGTTCCTCATAGATCATTGTTTGCAGACTGGTCACCATCCTGGTAGCTCTTCTCTGAACATGCTCCAGTTTTTCTATGCCTTTTTTAAAATGTGGTGCAGGACACAGTATTCCGGTTGGGGCCCGACCAAAGAGGAGTAGAGGGGGATAATTACTTCACGTGATCTAGACTGTATGCTTCTGTTAATGCAACTCAATTGTGTTTGCCTTCTTTGCTGCTGCATCACACTGTTGACTCATGTTCAGTCTGTGATCTATTAGTATACCCACGTCTTTTTAACATGTGCCGTTGCTTAGCCCTATTCCTCTCATTCTGTATATGCTTTTTTCATTTTTCTTGCCCAGATGTAGGACTTTGCATTTCTCCCTGTTAAAAACATTTTGTTAGTTGCTGCCCACAGTTGCAGTTTGTTTAGTTCTTTTTGAATCCTCTCTCTCTCTTCTCTAGTATTAGCCATCCTTCCTAGCTTTGTGTCATCAGCAAATTTAATCAGTTTACCCTCAATTCCTTCATCTAAACCATTGATAAAGATATTGAACAACACAGGGCCCAGGACAGAGCATTGTGGTACCCCACGTGAAGCATTCTTCCAACTGGATGTGCAACCATTTATGACCTCTCTTTGGGTCTGATCACTAAACCAGTTATGAATCCACCTAACAGTTGCCTTGTCCATTCCAGAGTTGGTTGTTTTTTCAATAAGATACTTTGTCAAATGCTTTGCTGAAGTAAAGATATACTATATCTACTGCGTTTCTCTGATACACCCAGTCAGTGATTCTGTCATAGAAGGAAATTAAGTTAGTCTGACATGACTTATTAATTACAAACCCAAGCTGGCTCTGGTTAATCACTTCATTCTCATAAAGGTACTTGCAGACATGTTGTTTAATAATTTGTTCAAAGATCTTTCCTGGTATAGAAGTAAGGCTCACCGGCCTATAGTTCCCTGGGTCCACCTTCTTCCCCTTTTTGAAAATAGGGACAACATTATTATTATTTATTATTGTAGCGCCATTTATTCCATGGCGCTTTACATGTGATAGGGATATACATAGCAAAAACATTTACAATAATCTTAACAAAACGAGTCAGCAACTGGTACAGGAGGAGAGAGGACCCAGCCCACAAGGGCTCACAGTCTACAAGGGATGGGTGAGGATACAGTAGGTGGGGGTAGAGGAGGTCATGTAGTAATGTGGTGGGGCAGTGGTTACTGCAGGTTGTAGGCTTGTCGGAAGAGGTAGGTCTTCAGGTTTCTTTTGAAGGCTTCCATGGTAGGCGAGAGTCTGATGTGTTGGGGTAGAGAGTTCCAGAGTAGGGGGGATGTGCGGGAGAAATCTTGTATGCGATTGTGGGAAGAGGAGATAAGAGGGGAGTAGAGAAGAAGATCCTGTGAGGATCGGAGGTTGCGTGCAGGTAAGTACCGGGAGACTAGATCACAGATGTGTGGAGGAGACAGGTTGTGGATGGCTTTGGGTTAGGGTTTTGAATTTGAGTCTCTGGGCAATGGGGAGCCAGTGAAGGGATTGACAGAGGGGAGAGGCCGGGGAATATCGGGGGGACAGGTGGATTAGTCGGGCAGCAGAGTTTATGATAGATTGGAGGGGCACAAGAGTGTTGGAAGGGAGGCCACAGAGCAGGAGGTTGCAGTAGTCAAGGCGGGAGATGATGAGGGCATGCACTAGTGTTTTTGCAGAGTCTTTGCTGAGGACTGCACGGATCCGGGAGATATTTTTGAGTTGAAGTCGGCAGGAAGTGGAAAGGGCTTGGATATGTGGTTTGAAAGAGAGATCAGAGTCCAGGGTTACCCCAAGGCAGGGAGCTTGTGGGACTGGAGAGAATGAACAGCCATTGACGTTGATGGATAGGTGAGATGGGGGATATGAATGAGAGGGTGGAAAGATGATGAACTCTGTTTTATCCATGTTAAGTTTTAGAAATCTGTCAGAGAAGAAGGATGAGATGGCGGACAGACATTGTGGGATTTTTGTTAGTAGGGAGGAGATATCGGGTCCAGAGAGGTAGATCTGTGTGTCATCGGCATAGAGGTGATACTGAAAGCCGTGAGACTCTATGAACTGTCCCAGGACAAAGGTGTAGATGGAGAAGAGCAGAGGTCCTAGAACTGAACCTTTGGCGACACCGACAGATAGGGGGCGAGATGAGGAGGTGGTGCGTGAGTGGGAGACGCTGAATGTCCTGTCTGTTAGGTATGAGGAGATCCAAGATAGGGCCAAGTCCGTGATGCCAAGAGATGAGAGAATCTGTAGTAAGAGGGAATGGTCGACTGTGTCGAAGGCAGAAGACAGGTCCAGAAGGAGGAGGATGGAGTAGTGTCGCTTGGATTTGGTGGTTAGTAGGTCGTTGGTGACTTTGGTCAGGGCAGTTTCAGTCGAGTGATGCGGTCGGAAGCCAGATTGTAGGCGGTCGAAGAGGGAACAGGAGGAGAGGTGGGAGGATAGTTCAAGGTGGACATGTTGTTCTTGTAGTTTTGAGGCATAGGGGAGAAGTGATATGGGGCGGTAGCTAGTCAGAGAGGATGGGTCAAGGGAGGGCTTTTTGAGGATGGGTGTGATTGAGGCATGTTTGAAACATGAGGGGAAGACACTGGTTGTTAGTGACAGGTTGAAGAGGTGGGTTAGGGTTGGGATGAAAACTGTGGTAAGGTTAGGGATGAGGTGGGATGGGATTGGGTCAAGTTCGCAGGTCGTGAGGTGTGATTTGGAGAGTAAAGAAAAGACTTGACCTTCTGTAATAGTGGAGAAGTGGGGTTTGGAGGAGTAAGGTTGAGTAGATATGAGGAGGGGTTGTGCGGAATTTAGGCAAAAGCTTTGTCTGATGGTGTCAATCTTCTGCTTGAAGAATGAGGCAAAGTCTTCGGCTGAGATGAGAGAAGAGGGAGGAGGTGCTGGGGGACGAAGGAGAGAATTGAAAGTGTTAAATTGCTGTTTAGGGTTGTGGGACAGGGAGGATATGAGAGATGAGAAGTATGTTTGTTTTGCTGCAGTGAGTGTGGACTTGAAAATAGTGAGTGATTGTTTGAATGCGATGAAGTGCTCGATGGAGCGGGACCTTTTCCATCTCCTCTCTGCAACCCTGGAGGCCCGTCGCAGTTCTTTAGTAAGTTTTGTGTGCCAGGGTTGCCTGTTGATTGTGCGAGCTTTGGTATGTGTGAGAGAGGCGATCGAGTCGAGAGCTGCAGCTATTGTGGTGTTATATAAAGCGGCAGCAACATCTGCATTGTGTAAGGAATTTATGTCTGTAAGAGGGAGGAGGGATTCAGAGAGTGAGTGTAGGTCAAGGTGTTTGAGGTTTCTGCGAGCGTGTGTAAGTTTGTGAAGTGGGGATTGTGCACCTGGAGAGGAGAGGGTAGAGAATGTGAGGAGGTTATGGTCAGAGAGAGGGAGAGGTGAGTTAGAAAGATTAGATAGGGAACAGAGGCAGGTGAAGATGAGGTCCAGTGTGTGGCCATCTTTATGAGTAGCTTCAGAAGACCATTGAGTAAGGCCGAAGGAGGAAGTGAGGGATAGGAACTTAGAGACAGACGAGTGGGAAGTGTCAATGGGGATGTTGAAGTCACCCATTATGATAGTGGGGATGTCAGCGGAAAGGAAGTGAAGCAGCCAGGTGGTGAAGTGGTCTAAGAAAGTGGTGGCTAGCCCTGGGGGTCGGTAGATGACGGCCAGTTGGAGGTCAGAGGGGGAATAGATGCGCGCGCAGTGCACCTCAAAAGAGGGGAGTGTAACAGAGGGTGGCAGTGGGATTTGGGTGAAAGCGCAGGTATCTGACATATGCTTATTCTGTATTGTCTGTATATGTCCCCCCTAAAATTTGTAAAGTGCTGCAGAATATATTGGCGCTATAAAAATAAAAACTATTATATTATTATTATCTGACAGGAGAAAACCTACACCTCCACCATGTTTGCCGTTGGGGCGGGGGGGGGTGGGGGGTGGGAAAGGTGGAATCTGCCATACGAAAGTGCAGCTGGGGAGGCTGTGTCAGAGGTGGTAAGCCAGGTTTCGGTGATGGTGAGGAAGGAAAGTTTGTTAATAATGAAAAGGTCGTGGATGTAGGAAAGTTTGTTGCAGACGGAGCGAGCGTTCCATAGAGCTCCTGTTAGTGCAACTGAGGCAGTGGGGATTAGTTGGATGGGTATGAGGTTAGAAGGGTTGCGACAGTTTGTGGAAGGTCATGGATAGGAAGTCGAAGTAACTGTGGGGATATGGTGAGGAGGACCAGGATTTGGAGAGATATCTCCAGCAGTGAGGAGGAGCAGAGAAAGTGTTAGCAGGTGGCAGCAAGAGAGAGCATGAGGTGGCTGTCTGTGTTTGGAGATCCAGGATTGAATGTTGAGGAATAATTCTGAGGAGGAGGCGAGATGAATGGGGAGGATGGAGGGAGAGATGAACAGTTCCTTACTAGGTGTAGGGATTTGAGGGGTTACTAGAAAGTGGAGGACTATAGAGGAAAAAGTAAGAGCTAACAGAAACATAGTTAAAAGAGAGTAAGTGGTCAAAGTGTTGGTTACCTGACTCCTGCCCTTACTAACTGCCTCTGAAATAACTGCCACTTATCTCCGAAGCCACTTTGCACAAGAAGACGTTTGCACAACCCAGCATGCGTACACCCCTTAAGGAGCTTCTAAATATATAGGGCACACTAAACCATCAGGTGAGGGGCATTGTGGGAGCTGTTTGTGGCTAAATTAGCAGCTGCTCACCTCACCAGGAGATGGCTGGGTGATCAAAGACAGAGCTAGGACTCTGTAGGCTCTGCAGTTTGGCACCTCTAAAGATCAGATAAAATCTACAGTGGGGAAAGGACAGACATATGTGAGTATTGAATGGAATAGGACAGATAAAACATTCACTCTTCTTCAGTTTTATAGGACTTCTCGTGTTCTCCAAGGATTTTCAAAGATTATGGAGAGTAGTTCAATAATTTCCTCTGCAATCTCCTTCAGTACCCTAGGATGTAATTCATCTGGACCTGCAGACTTGAATTAATTTAAGTTAGCTAAGTGTTCCCTCACCATCGCTTTGTTTATAGATAGTGTGGATTCTTCTATTTCTTCAATAGTACAGCGAAGACTTGATGCTGCACTTACTTTCTGAGAGAAAACAGATGCAAAATAGGAATTTAAAAATTCGGTCTTCTCAGCATAATTTTTTACCACTTTACCATTTTTATCCTGTAAAAATCCTATAGCATCTTTGACTTTTCTTTTACTTTTCACATACCCCCAAAATCCTTTCTTATTGCTTTTGACATCTCTTGCAAGTCTTAATTCATTATCAGCTTTAGCTAATCTGATGCATGCCCTACAGGTTCTGCATACAGCATTATATTTGTCTTTAAATATGGCTCCCTCTTTCCATTTGATAAACATTTCTTTCTTCCTTTTTGTTACGTTCACGCCTGGATCTTCTGGCGTGAGAGTGTTTAGTGGTCCCACTGGGCCACGGACCGAGGAGTGCCTGGTGGGGCGTAACTAAGGGCCTCGCCCAATCCGACCCTGGACGCACGGCGGCTCAATCGACTTCGCAATCCGAGGAGGGATGAGGGAGATGACCCAGGTGCCACACCAGGGCAGACCTCAGTCGCACAGCTGTTGACCCACACCGGGGTATGCAGGAACGGGCAGGTAAGGCTGGTGTGTAGACAGGCAGGTAGATACTGGCGGGCACGGCTGATATACAGACAGGCAGGCAGGTAGAAAGGCTGGATAGGGACCAGTACAGACTGGGATACAGGAGCAGAGCAGCAGAGCGCAAACGGGAGCGAAGCAGAGCGCAGACGGAAGCGGAACAGAGCCGCATAGTGCGGACGGGAGCGGAGCAGAGCCACAGGTGTTGTCGGGAAGTGGAGCAGATCCACAGGTGCAGACGGGAAGCGGAGCAGAGCCGCAGGTGCGAACGGGAATGCTGCCGGAGAGGCCAGGCGGGAATGCCGCATGAGCAGCCAGACGGGACAGGGCTTTGTTCACATGGAACAGGCAGGGTTGAGAAAACGCACCTTTAAGACTCAGGAAGTTTCAGCGCCGCCGCCCTAAGCCAGCAGACAAGAGACATGCACACAGCAAGTAGAGGAGCACAAGTGCGCAGCCTGGACTGGTAGGTAAGTTGGCGGTCATGCATCGTGGGAGATGGTAAGCCATGCCAGCACGCCATCCAGGAATGTTACACTTTTTAGCATGTGTTTAAGTTCTGTGTTCATCCATCCTGGTTTCCTTAAATTCTTCCTATTCTTCCCTAAATGAATGATTCTGGAACCAATGGAATGGAGACAACATGGAGACAGCAATTTGAAAAAGAGATGTTTCTGATAAGACAATCTCTTTAAGGCTAAATTCCCACGATGCAGAAATGCTGCTGATTTTTTCTGCATCTCCCTGGCAGGAAAAACGCATGCGGATTTTACATGCGTTTTTCCTGCCAGGTAGAAGCGTTTGTCAAGCGTTTTTGCATGCATTTTCGCATGCAGGTTATCAAGTGTTTTTCCAAGCGATTTTAGCATCACTTGGAAAAGTGCTTGTCAACTTGATCACACTATATAAATCCATGCAACCGACATGGATTTATATAGTGTGACCAAGTTAATAGTTAAAAAAAGAATAAAAATGGTAATAAAAATGTCACATGACTAAATGACGTTACGGAAGGTCCTTTTACACCATCGCAAGCCACCGGGGAGCTAGGACGCACCGAAGAGAAGACCGTGGGCCATCAGAAGGTGAGAAAATGTTTATTTTTTATTTTAAATTCTTTTTTTAACAGGTACTCTGGTACCCAGGTCTGGGGGAGAGTCTCTTCTTCTTCAGACCTGGGTACCATCCGCACATTGAAACGCTTAATATCCGCATGTGTACATGTAGTTATGCCGATATTATGTGATTCAATGCAAGTCAAGGGCGGCAATTGCGCCGTGTTTCCACAAAAATAATGGACATGCTGCGGATTTTTCCGCAATGATAATCCGCAGCGGAAATTTCCGCAGCATGTGCACAGCACATGGGGATTATCATTGGGGACCATGGGGCACGGATTACCGAGCGTTTATGCTGCGGAAATTCCGTGACAAAAACGCTTGAAAAATGCATAGTGGGCACGCAGCCTAAGTGAGCAATCTGCTGGTCGCACGTTGAGTATTAGACTATGAATATATGCTATACGGGCAAAAATATAAGGACACCTGCACATTACACCTAGAAGAGCTTTCTATTCTTCATCCATATGTGTTAATATGGAGTTGGTATCACAGATTCCACTTTTCTGGGAAGGATTGCTACAAGATTGTAGAGGTGTTTGTGGGAAAATTCTGCCCATTCACCCAGAAGAGCATTTGTAAGGTCAGACACTGATGTTGGATAAAAGGGTCTGGCTCACAATCTATGTTTTAGTTCATCCCAAAGGTGTTGGATGAGGTTTAGATCAGGTCTCCGTGTGGCCAGTCATGTTCTTCCTCACCAAACTCCCACAACCATGTCTTTATGTCTTGGTTTGTGCACTGGGGTTTAGTCATGAAGAACAGAATATGACCGTCCTCAAACTATTCCCACAAAGCAGGAAGAATAAAATTGCCAAAATATCTTGGTATTCTAAAGCATCGAGATTTCCCTTTATTGGAACTAAGGAACAAAGGCCAACTATTGAAAAACAAGCCAATAGCATTAACATTTCTCCACAAAACTTTACACAATGCAGTCAGGCAGGTAACGATGGCATGGCATTCACTAAACCCAGAGTCTTCCATCAGTTGAAAGATAGAGAAGTGTGATTTTTTATTCCATAAACCATGTTTATGTACATACATTCCTCAATAGTGAAATTGCAGTGCCAAAAAGGGTAAGCCATACGGTTATGAAAATCGAGCCAGTGGCAGGTGTCGCCAAGATCTGCAAATTTTCAGGTACTTAACACCAATCTGTGGCATGTGTGTATGTTATAAAGCCAGATTGAAAGCTAGTTTTTTTTAGCCACATGAAACCTCAAAAAGTGGATCCAATCTTGTGGGATGATTGTGCGATGCATCTTGTTCATCGATCATGCCATTTATTGACACTTGTGGCAAATGGAGAGGGACAGAATTCATGAACTGAGAGACCTTGGTTTATCACTCCAGAAGATCACAATGTGGGTAAACCAAAATGTCAGCAGTCTTAAACATTGTGTATCCCAGTGATTGGAAGAGCAACAACAAACTGGAATTACAGACTTCTCCTAACAATTAATAGGTATAGCTGGGTGCCAGTGGTTGTTGACAGTTCTGAGCTGATGGCACTGCTGGACATCTCCTGATTTGAAAGGGAAGTAATCATTATGTGTCTTTCATCTGTTGCACTAAATTTTCTTGGCCAACAACTACATCTACAGTCCTCAATGTTATTCATTTCTTGTTTCTCCGTAAAAGTACTTGAACATCACATCTTGAAACCCCAGTCTGCTTTGTACTCTTTGTCTGGGAAAGACCTTGCTGATGCAGTAGAACTACCTTATGTATTAATGCCTTGTCCAGTCCTGATAAAAAAAGAACAAAGAGTTCTGGAAGTGATGATATGGCCCCGACAGCCCTGATCTCAACATCACCGACTCTATATGAGAATAAATGAAGAGACAACTTAGGACCGATTCCTTAAGGCTGGAGTTGTGCTTGTCAGTTTTAATAAAGTAACATGGTGGGGTAAGACACGTCAAATTCATTAAGAGGCGCATGCCACTTAATAAATTCAGTGCATCTTCTGAGTCGGGTGTGCTTTATTATTATTTATTTATTATTTATTTGAGTGTCTCTGTGTGCTTCGCCAGAAATGCTTCTTCTGTAAAGTGGCGCAACTTATGACGAATTCGACACCCTGCCCTACTCATACTCCACCCATGCTTTGCCCATTTTGGCAGTGCTGGCTGGAACTGAAAATGCCAAAAGTCGGAAAAAAATTGAGACTTTTCAAAGTCTTTCGCGATAGAACTGGCATAAACACTTTGATGAATCGGCCCCCTTGTGTCTTGTTGCTGTGCTCTGTCTTGCGATGGTATAAGACCTGTGCCACGAAATTGTTTTCTACAACCTCATCTTTGTAACATAGTTTGGCTGCTCCTCACCCAGTTTTAACCCTCCTGCACAGCTGTTTCAGTTTCAGTTAACGACTGTTTTTCGGTCTACCTATGAAAATGATGATCATTATCACCTGTTTGGTATCATTGGTTGCTCATACACCTGACTATAATCCTACAAAATCCCTGACTATGTGCTAGTTTACCAACAAAAATTGATGGTTTGATCCTGTTTTGAAGGCAAAGGTAAGTCACACCAAATATTGATTTGAATTAGATTTCTCCTTTTGTTCATCCTCTTTGCATTTTGCTAATTGTTAAAAATTTAAATTTTTCTAAGCATTCTTACTTGCAGTATTCTTTTCCACACCTGCCTTGAACTTTTGCTCAGTACTGTGTGTGTATATGTGCACATATATTATATATATATCACTTTTTTTTCCAATATCCATAAAAATCTGATTAGACCTAGTTCTATGGTACAATCAGATATCCTGGCTCCACAAAGTGATGGGTTTGTCAAACATTATTACTAACATGCAAGATTTGTGCAAGATGAAAGTTCTTTTCTGTAGCTTATTTATCAAACAGATTGAAAAACAAACAAACAACCAATCTATTTCTTGTGCATTTTGAGAGAAAAGCTGTGGAATGAGCAGGCATTGAAGGTATGGGGAACATAATGACCATGTATTCTTTTGGGAACAGGCGTCTGCGAAAGGTGACATTCATGTGAAATTGTTATCTGTGTTGTAGACAACCCTCAGGATCATCCCGTGCATGTCACTGAGGGAAATCTTAGGAAAGTGAAATAGCTTATTCCACCTTGAAATGACATTCAGTGTTTTAGTAGCTACAGGCTGCATTTTCTAGATGAGTAATTGCAGCGTCTTACCTGATCTTAACTCTTTCGCAGCTCGAAAGGAAGGGAAACTGAAAAGTGAAATGTATTACGGACCTGCTGGGCAACCCAAGTGTTAACCCGAGCCAAAATCTTTTGCCATTCGGACTCAGTCTGTTCCCGCAGGGTCAGTAAGACATTTTGTCACTATCCACCCAAATCTGTGCGTTGGCTGGGCTTTTCACACATCGCATAATATAGATAGATGCTCATCTATCAGAATTGCATTTCTTCCAGACATGGGTACAGATGACACAAGATCTATCACCGCACTACCAACACAACTTGGCAGGAATTTATGCTTTCACAAGGGTTAAAGTGAAGCTCATTCCCAATAAGATGCCAGATGGCTTCAGATGATGATGACATACTGATCACAATATATAACCTGTTGGTAAGAAGTCGACTCCTCGCACGAAAGCCAATTTATTATGACAAAATGACACTAGTATTTATCACCACGAGAAAAAATGCTGCCCTGCCGGAGACTGCCAAGGTGGTTGTGTACGAAACAAAGGGAGGTAATGGTGGGTGAAGCGGGAATGCTAGCTACAAGAGCGGAGAGGGATTAATAAGCAGAGGTTGGAACAAAGTGGGATGAGAAGAAAATGGAGAAAAATATACCTGATTTCTGTATGGTCTTAAATGGAACTTGTCACATTGCACATGCTGTCCCATCTGTGCAGAGAGAAGGAGAAGCGGAGCAGAATGATATACAGGTTTGATGGAAGAGATTCTGTATAACTTGCATTTTATTCATTGAAATCCTTACAAATTGTACGCATAGGAGTCCAGTGGGCGGTTGTAATTGTGATTGACAGTTATCTCTGCATGTACAGTCATACAGGAAAGACTGTCAATCATTCAGTAGGCCCGCCCACTGGACTCATGCAAACACCAAGGATTTCAATGTATAAAATAGTTTTGCTGAGATTGTAAGCTTGTGAGCAGGGCCCTCACTCCTCCTGGTATTTGTTGATTTATGTGATTGTTATTCTGAAATATTTTTTATTGTCTGTACAAGTCCCCTCTAAAATGTAAAGTGCTGCGGAATATGTTGGCGCTATGGAAATAAAAATTATTATTATTATTATTAAACTTTCCCCACAAAACTGTATATGTCAATCTGATCAGCTCCTCCTGCTCTGTAACATCCTGCACATCACATCACATTTTCAACATGACCGGCTCCCTTTAAAGTATTCTGTTTTATTTTTGTTTAAAATCCGCCATACAGTTCCAGAGATATGGGACCTTTTTATTTTGTGCTGATATTTATGGTCTTTATCTCTTCGGTATGGGTCACCAGATTCTTTGGGAGTGTTTTTTTTAGGCTGTTATGCATCATTACCATGTGAGCAATGCCTGCTTGTAAAGATCATAAAAATTAGTACTATATAAAAAGGCCCATATTTCTGGTACCATATGGAGGATTTAAAGAGGTCATTCGAAACTAAAATGTATTTTAATTCTATTCTATTCTATTAAATTCTCTATTTAATGTCATAATCTAACATATGCTGGAATTGACAACCGATGCATGTTCAGTAGAGCAAGGACTAGCCTAGCCCCTGAAATGGATGTCACTGATGACACTTCATTTAAGAGAGGGGGCATAGTCTCTGCCCCTTGATAATGGCTTATTTGGCAATCCCAGCATGCACTGGTGGCTCTCAAATGAAACTTCATTTAATAGAAAGTAATAAAAACGTAAAAATAAAGTAGAGTAGTTAGGGAATTTTAAATTAAAGTATATTAGAAGGAAGATTAGATTATGAAATTAAAGAGATAGAAATTTAAGATTTAAATAAAGTTTTCTTTTGTACAACCCCTTTAAACAAAGGAAACCACAGAATACTCTGGGAAGTTATGGGAATAGGAGTTCACACTGGTCACGTATGATCTGTTGACAGGTCCTCTTTAAGGGGAGTATTTTGCAATTAGAAAAAAGGACTCATTTATTTTTACCCAATGGTTTACTAAAGAAGAGAACATTTTTGTACAGACTCATTGATGTGGTTTCTCACAATGTATCAAACTACAGGTAAAACCATTATAAATTATTTACAAGATGGTACAAGCCTTTAGAATTGCTTCATGAATAGGATCTTTGTGACAATAAACTGTGTTGCAGATGCCAGACACAAACGGGCAACCTGTGTCACATCTGGTGCCGGTGTCACAGAATCAAACCCTTATGCAGTGTTGTTGAAATCAAGCAGAATTATCCGTTTAAACTGTCCATTGATAAGATTGTCCTGGCTAAACCCTCACCCACCTTTTAATCCTCTCACGAGACGCTATCGTCTTCATGCAGCAAAATTCTTAATTGCATTGCTTCCAGAAAACTCTTCCACCACTGGATTGATAAGGTAAACCAGATATGCAGGTTGGAGGACTTAACCAGCTCACAAGATCACACACGATGAGTTTCTCAGAATTTGGATCCCATGCTTGAAATACTTCCATAAGATCTAAATGTTTCTGTAGACCTCCTTATTTAAAGGGGTATCCCC
This sequence comes from Phyllobates terribilis, assembly GCF_046119375.1. Taxonomy (NCBI): domain Eukaryota; kingdom Metazoa; phylum Chordata; class Amphibia; order Anura; family Dendrobatidae; genus Phyllobates; species Phyllobates terribilis. Next base: position 358,798,494 of record NW_027362767.1, read on the forward strand.
ATCTACAAGATCCTATCCCAATATGTAGTAGGTGTAATAATAATAATATTAGCAAATACCTCCAATTAGAAATGTAGTATAGTACTTCTGATTCGCTATGTCTCTTTCCTCATGTGCAGGCATTGCAGGACCTTAGGTATCCAGGGTTCCGACCACTGATATAGTGACAGTTAGTTAGTTGCTAGTGGTCATAACCATGGATACTTAAGGTCCTGCAATGCCTGCACATAAGGAAAGAGACACAGCGAATCAAAAATACTATACTACATTTCTAATTGTAGGTATTTGCTAATATTATTATTATTACACCTACTACATATTGGGATAGGATCTTGGAGATGGGAATACCCCTTTAAGTTCAGAAGGTACTAATTGCACAACCACAGAACTCAGCATAAACCTGAATCTAAAAGTCCTAGTCTACTTCCAAGCTTTTTCTCTATTCTTGGCTGGGATAAACTTGAACTCTTTTACTCTACCTGCCCCCCCCCCCTCTCTCACCCTCCTCCTCCTTTTCCTTCCCCCATCCATCTTGTACCTAAAGTTGTGGATAAACTACATGTAATCAACCTACAAGTTAGCAATTACATGTCTGCCTGTTACCATTCCTAGATGTTTGTGCATGTCATTTCATGTTCCTAGTTATATCCTTCGTTGTACATTGTTTTACATTTGCTGGAAGGTGTAACTTTCTCAATAAAAAAAAATGAAAACAAAAAAGGGTCCACTCTTGCCCAAAGGCTGTGTCGATATTGCAGATCAGTTACCTTTCGAGTAAATTGGGCTGAGTTTAACAAGACACAGTCTATAGATAAAAGTTGTAATGTTTCTTAAAAAAATAGACTTTCTTTTGCAATCTTAGAACAAATACTACAGACATAAGAAGGAGAAGAGTACTGAACCTGAGAGGCGAGGGAAGGGGAAAGTGAGGAAAAAAAGGCATTTTCAGTTTCAAAGAAATCTTGCTGGGGCATTCACTAAGGACATTGTAATGACATTGACATTGTTCATAGAGTCCAGGGAAATTGCCCACTGGCAGATGCTTGTCTTTATGATATATACCGTCAACTGGATAAAATACAAAATGCTGGGGTCTCATACACTTCGGGTCACTCTATGCCACCTAAAATCCACTGTGACAGAACTTCCTTATGAGTCTACACCCAAGCAGACATACTCAACCTATTTATTTTCTCCTAAGCACTCATATAGTCATTCAAAATTAATTCCAGAAGTTATTACTACCAAAACTACCACCATAGAAGTCAACATGCCCCAGACCACCTCACTTGATTGCCAGAAGACATGATGGGAATGCAAGTGAAATATATCCTTGTCCCTCTTTGACTCCTTTCTTCAGACAAGTGAAGAACAAACACAGTTTGCAGGTTAATGGCGGTAGGCTGCCCCAAATGTAAATATTTATATGATACTGAAATCAAAATCATTCAAATCCATTGCAAGTTAGGTTTTGTAGTGCCATTGCCAGCGACCCTGCATGGTGTTGCCTTTTCCCTCCATGCAGGGACGCCGGCTTACTCACCGCCCCGGCCCTCCGGCGTTTCTTCCTTCCTCCTCTGTGCACACCACACTGTGCTCTGGCGATGTGCCTACTACACGAGTGTGTGTGCTCCCCTGCTCTTAAAGGTGCAGCGCACTCACATGGCAAAATGCCCCCAGCTGACAGCTGGGAGGCATTCTGTTAAAGTCCTCACCAGCAAGGTGTCTCCCAGCCAATAGCTGGGAGACATCTTGTATAAAAGGCACCCTCCCCATTAGGGAGGTGCCTGAGCAACCTCCATAGTTATGTTAGGTGGTTTGGTGTGCAACTGAATGTTGCCAGGTCCCCCGTCCCTAGTCAGTTAAAGTAATTTCCGTATCCTCTGTCCCATTAGTCCAGTATAATTTGTGCATGTTCCTGAGACCACCTCGGCGGTGTCCATTTCCTCAAACCGCATTTGCGGTACCTGCCTGCTACCCTGAGTGCCCAGGCCTGATCCCTGAACCTGTAACCGCGTCCGCAGTATCTGTACCCCGTGACCGCATCGGCGGTACCAGAACTGTTACCCGAGACCAGTGTGTCAGAACCTGTCTCAGTGGCCATCCTGTCTGCACAGTCTGAACCTGTCACAGTAGTAGTAGAGCACGGCAGCAGGTGCACAAGTAGGAGCACAATCCGTAGTATAATATCTATGAAGAACATGGCACTCAATTGATATGGAAATTTTTTTTTTATTTTCAATCCACAGTGAACATATGTGACGTTTCGACCTCAGTTTAGACCTTCTTCAGATATACAGATTGCCACAGAAGAATATAGGACTCAATGCTGAAACTATACAGGATACAGTGCATCTGGATAGTGGGAATATCTCTAAAGGTATGGCACCTATAGAAGTCAGCATATCAAAGTATCCCAAAACTTCTGTGGTTTATTTATATGATATTGAATATATTGCAGCCAATTTTTCTTTGTGCTTTCGGGTCAGTAGAAGTGTACCTCTTGGTGTTCAGGCATACAGGCATAAATCTCTTCATCTTTCTGCCATGTCCAATTCCCGTAGCCTGTGATCCGAATATTTGGAACTTTGCTTTCTTATTTATCTCTAGGAACATTCAATGCCTTTGCTATCTTTATTTATCCTTTTTCTTGTTTGTACAAGGCAATGACCTTTTCTCATAACTTTTTGGACCATTCTCTTGACAACCCAGATATATTAGTGAACTGGAGACCATTGACCATAAGGAGAAGACTAAGATTCCTCAGGAACGCTGCCAGAAGCTGATGTCCGGCTATGCATCTCATTTACAGCAAGAGGTAAAATAGCTCTACAAAGTACTAGAGAAGCCTGTTATGAATTAAATAATTCTGAGATTGCAGTAATCAGTAAAAGTGTCATTTTGTGCTGAATTTGGAGAAACCACTTGTTGCATTAGTTTTGTTAAGCTATTAACATTGTTCTTGTTTGATTGATTTATTGCAAACAGCAGAAAGTTTATATACATTTTTGCAATTGAGGGTTGGATCATTTTAATTGCAACTGTAGCTGGCATCTCAGAATGTGACAGAACAAGTTAAAGGGCTTTTCCCATCTTCATAGATTTATACTTTTCACTTTACTGTTTATTAAAATTCGGAGGCATTCTTAAGATATTAACAATTTTATTTTGTTTACGCGGCTAGACAACAGTGGTGGTCGGTCACTTAGGCAACAAGCTGTATTTGGAAGCAAAGTTAATATCTCAAAATTGTAATAAATAGTAAATTGCAAAAGTACTTGTTTTTACAAGCTCTATCCAACAATACTCATTGAGGCTCCGTGCCCACTATGCGTTTTTCAAGCTTTTTTGCCGCGGAATTTCCGCAGCGAAAATGCTTGAAAAACGCTTGGTAATACGTGCCCCATGGTTCCCAATGATAATCAGCATGATGCTAAAATCGCTTGGAAAAGCGCTTGATAACCCGCATGCAGAAATGCATGAAAAAACGCTTGACAAATGCTTCTACCTGGCGGCAAAAACATATGTAAAATCCGCATGCGTTTTTCCTGCCAGGGAGAAGCGGAAAAAGTATGCAGCATTTCTGCATCGTGGGCACATAGCCTGATGATGATGGGAATAACCCTTTTAAAACATCTGCAGAAAAAGAGTGGCATTCAATATAGCCACAAAATGATATCTTGATATCTGCAATCCGATGTCATATTCCAGAGAATATGTTCTTAATATGTAAATGAGCTGTTAAGAGCTATGGCCCGGACATAATCTCTCTGAGAATCTTGCTTCAGAGCTTATTTTAAATGAAAGGGGGCGTTACCAGTGTGAGACATGTAATGATTGACAGTCTGCTCTCCTGATCTACATGTCTCACATTGGTATCTCCCCCTTTCATTTACAATAACCTCTGGAGGAAGATTCTCAGGGAGATCTATGTCCGGCCCATAGATCTTAACAGTTCATTTACATATTAAGAAAAACATGTATTTCTCGGGAATAATACATTGGATCATAGTTATCAAGGTATAATTTTATTCTAAATTTTATGACCTATGTGCCCATATAGAAGGTTGGGGAGGGTAGATCTTTTAAGGGTTTCATGCACTGTAATTTGGTTAAAGAGTTATTTCCATCTCTGCCTTTAATGTCTAAGATGAAAATAACTATTTCTAGATCCTGGCTGCCAGAGTCAGGCTTACATAAGCAGCCAAGTGCAGCCATGCTACATTATTTGCATAGAAGTTAATGGTGATTACAGAAACAGCTACACTGTTTGTGCAACTTACGCACTACGCTAAAAATGTAGCTCACTTTTTCATGCTTTTTCTCTAGCTCCCATTCATTTCTATAGGAGTTAAAAGGGTTGTCCACTACTAGGACCACCCCGTCTTAAACTAAATGGTCGGCCCTAATAAAATAATAAACCCTATACTCACCTCCCGTGCCTGCTTCGTTCCAGCGGTGTCGGCACTCGCGGTCCCAGGACTGTGATGTGGTGGAATGACACATGATGTCCAATCAGCGCTGGCGTCACTGTCCCCGCCTTCGGACAAACTGAATAATAAGAGATTCAGGGATCAGCTGTAGCCCTGACTTCCTCTTCATATTCAGTTTGTTTGAAGGCAGGGACAGTGACGCCAACGCTGATTGGGCGCCAGACATCACGTGTCAATCCACCGCATCACAGTCCCGGGACCACGAGTGCCGACACCGCTGGAACGGAGCCGGCACGGGAGATGAGTATAGGCTTTATTATTTTATCAGGGCCAAACATTTAGTTTAAGACGGGGTTGTCCTAGTAGTGGACAACCCATTTAAGCAAGGAGCGCTGAGTTGATTTTGTAACTCTGACTCTGGTGGCCGTGACCTAGAAACCGTTATTCCGGTCTCAGCCATGAAAGGCAGAGGTGGAAATAACCCTTTAAAAGAATCTTTATAACACAATTCCTTTTGCTCCAATAAAGAAATTGCCATCTAAAAGGGCCAGATCCAGTGCGTTTCTTTGTCAGGTAATGATGACCCCCCACAGAACTCCATCTAATGGTAGGAAATGATGAATTATTAGCACAGTAAAACTCTTTGATCATCCTGACACCACACTAAACCTTCAGTGAATCACTTATCCCTAATGCAGAAGTACAATTTTCTCCCACTTCCTACAATACATCTAAATGGCAATCTTTTTATGAGGACAGCATTATTTTATGTAACAAACTCTCTTATCGTAAGTTACCTTGACAAGGCGTTTAGGAGAGCACAGTATTTTTCTTACATTTAATTGCACGTTATATATTAAAAATAAGTGTGTGTGTGTGAAGAAGAGATGTCAAATAATGGATCTATCCATCACGCTTTGCTTCTTTGTAAGAATAATCAAGTGAGAACTTTCAGGCAGACATAAGACGTTGGGCACAAGTGATATACGAGCAGTGCCGAGTCATGAATCTCTATATATCCTACAAATGTACATCTGTATAATGCAGGCTCCTAACATTTCACACCTGCAGCTTTGTCCTTGCTGTTAGACTCAGATCATCATTTTACAGAAAGGAATGACTTATTTATTTGATATTGTCTTAGAAAAGTTACTTTGGATAGTTCAAAGGGGTTGTCAGATTTGGATGAAACTATCTACGATTGCAGGTCCATTGGCTACAAGTTAATCTTGGAAGGTTCCTGTTATTGAAGCAGAAGAAACCAGTGCTAAAATGCAAATTTTCCATGAAATGTCAGCATTGCAGGGCACTCACTGATGCCATCGGATGCTAATGGTTTTTGCCGCCCAGGATTGGTTCTCAGGGTTTGGTCCTCGGGGGTTGTCCACTTCTTTTACACACTTTCTTAATGTGCCAAAGTTGGTTCAAAACTTAAAAAAAACATACTAATCTCCCAGTGGGGCATTCCCCACTGGAGTCTTGGCTTCTTCTTCTCCTGGCAGGGCTACCACATGACTGCTACGGTCAACAAGTGGCCACTGATCAGCTGCAGCCTTGAAATGTCATTCAATCTAGGAATGGAAGCAAGAAGCACCTTTGGGGATAATGACAGCGCATTGGAAGAGGGATGTCAATATGGTAGTTGAGTATATATTTTTTTTCTATTTTACTGTATTTTAATTACCTTTTGAATCAATTTGGGTCTATGAGAAAGTGTGGAAAATTAGTGGACAATCCCTTCAAGGGGATTCCTGGTTGACAGTCTTATCATGGTCTGTTACACAAGTTCTTATTAGGAATAAAAAAAAGGGTAATTTTATCTAGAAAACAACCAATTTAAAACAGGGTGACAGAAAAGAGTTTTACCAAAATTGATCACTCAGGGTTCAACTGCTGGGGCATCCATTTATCCCGAAAATGGAGGCATGGAAACCTGAGAACTGTGCTCTGCAGAGTCCTGTCTTGAATGCAGCGGAGGTTCACATGCTCGATGTTCATTCCATTCATTATGTATGGGAGTGGCGGAGAAAACAGAGTACAGTGTTCCAATATTTCCAGCAGACCATTGACAATGAATGAAGCAGAGGCTGAGCATGTGCGCCTCTGCTCTAAAACTCCATTTTTGGGATCATTGGGGGTCTCAGCAGTCAACAAGCTCTCGGCTATCCTATGGATAGGGTATAGTTTGCGATTTTGAAAATGCTCCTTTTAATCATTTAGTGTTGATATGACCCGAAACAGCAATAGAAATAGTGAATTTATATTATAAAACCACTGGATCATCAGGGATGATACTATTGAAGTGCTTGAATTTCAGGGAGGCTATTAAATAATTAGACCATTGTGAATGCAATCAAGAATGGCTAACCTCCCCTCCCCTACTACATCATCAAGGATTGATACAAATCAGTACACCACCAGGTTCATCACCAGGGACCTTCCCTTGCCTGGATAATGATAAGCAGGCAATCATTTCTGTTCATTACTTTTTCAATTCCAGTGTATGGAATCAAGTGAGACAGCTGATGATAAGTGAGTGGTTGGTCAATAGGTATTGCAAAGTCCAGGAAAAGTCGAGGAAAGTCAAGGTTGCATGTCTTCTAATCTCACCCTGTTTGGTTTGGTTGTCATCTCTTCTGACAGGTTATGTGATCCTACATCCGTCTACAATCGGTGTCCTCAGGAAAGTTTATCAAGCCAGATTTGGGAAGTTTCGGGGCAGGGCCAGCTTGACTTTTCTCCTAAGTGTCTCCACCTCCTTGACTACTAAAAGCTCATTGGCATACAGCACGGCTGCACATCTGGATTTGACCCACTAATATTTGTTACGGATTGTTATTTAAAAGCTAAACATCCACTAGATTTAAATTTGAATACAGGACATGGTAGAACTTGTAGTGCTCCAAGTACCTTCCAGTCCTATAACTGAAATGATGTGATCCACCAACACCGCAGCAAAGTCTCCCTGGAAAATGTTTTATTATTGGCAGCCATGCATTTGTGATAGCTTAGGAACAAATATTACTTGTGATAACTTCCCCCCCAGACTGTGCAGAAATGTGATACGGCTCCCAATCATTATTTGGTAGCGTAAATGGCTTTTCTGGTCCCCAGCGTTCAATGTGAATTATAGAAGCAGATACCAGATTTCCTAGACTGATATCCAGAAAAATCTAGGAGCTCTGTAAATTCAAAGCCACAAAGACATGAAAGAAGCCAAACACATGGTTCTAAGGGACATCAAAGAAGAGGCTCAGTAATGAAACAAGTATGTGAGGATGAGTTAAGTATACCCAGAGCCGCCACCGTCACTCCTGATGGTGATGTGAGCTGGAGATGTTCCTGTCCTAGGAGCAAGCAGCCACAATGTTCTTACATTACCAGGGGATCCAGAGGAGGAAGCTAACTGCAAGGGAAGTCTATGTGCCCCTTGCTATCCAATAGCTCATAAATGTAATTAATGAGTATGGCCCCTAACTTGCACTCTAGGGACTGTAGTTAGCAGTAGAGATGAGCGGTGTTCGACTAGAACTGTTCGCCAATCTCAAATTCGAGCTGTTTTGGGCAGTGTTCGAGTTGTTCGACGAACCCGAACGATTTGCAAAAACTTCGGCTGTTCGAGGTTATGTTCGATAACTGTTCGTGCACCAAAAGCGTGTCCTGCATGTCTGGCGCTATTTAGAGCACCAATCATGCAGGGATTGTCTGCCACTCACTGTAATGCCACAGCCATGGTGGTTGTGGCATTACAGTGATTGCCAAAATCGATGGGAACAGTGCCAACAGTGAAACATGAAAAGCCGGCAATTCAGCAGCGGCATACACCTGTACCCGACAATTTAGAACCGAAAGAATAGAACATCACACATAGATTAGATAGATATAAACATGTCAGCCACATATATACGAAGTACAGTGAAAGTGCTGCTTACTGTACTTGTCATTTAGCGTAAAGGATTTATCAAAAAAAATAATAGTGTTTTCATGCATCGTCTCTTTAAAAAAGCCGGCCGGCAATTCAGCAGCGGTACCCGACAATTTAGAATAGAAGGAATAGAGAATCACACATAGATTAGATAGATAGAAACATGTCAGTCACATATATATGAAGTACAGTGACAGTATTGCTTACTGTACTTGTCATTTAGCGTAAAGGATTTATCAAAAAAAATAATAGTGTTTTCATGCACCGTCTCTTTAAAAAAGCCGGCCGGCAATTCAGCAGCGGTACCCGACAATTTATAACAGACAGAATAGAGCTTCACACATAGATTAGATAGATAGAAACATGTCAGTCACATATATATGAAGTACAGTGATAGTGTTGGTTACTGTACTTGTCATTTAGTATTAAAATAAAGGATTTATTATTAAAAAAATTGGCGTGGGGTTCCCCTTAATTTTAGGCTCTAGCGGAGGTTAAGCAGACGGCTGGGGCAGATGTTTGAAGCCTGGGAAGGGGGTAATACCCACGGAGCTTCCCAGGCTACTAATATCAGCCCCCAGCTGAATACATAGCCTTTACTAGCTATTAAAATGGGGGACCCCCCCAAAAAAATGACGTGGGGTCCCCCCTAATTTAATAGCTAGCAAAGGCTAGGCAGACAGCTGGGGGCTGATATTAATAGCCCAGGAAGGGAGCCATGAATATTGGCCCCCTCCCAGGCTAGAAACACCAGCCGTCAGCCGCCCCAGAAATGGCGCATTCATAGGATGCGCCAATTCTGGCACTTAGCCTCGCTCTTCCACGCTGCCCTGGTGCAGTGGCAGGGGGTAATAGGGTTGGGGTTGATGTCAGCTTATAATGCCAGCTGACATCAAGCCCAGGTTAGTAATGGAGAGGCGTCTATAAGACACCCCCATTACTAACCCCATAGTCAAAGTTAAAAAAAACACAAACACCCAGAATAAAGTCCTTTAATTGAAATAAAGACACAATCCTTTATTGTTCTAAATTAAACCATACTTACCGTCACGCCCATTCCAGCTGAAGCCAACGATCTCCTGCAATAAAAGAAAAATAATAAAGCAACCTCATCCTTACCTTTCCATGGTTCCCACGACAGCTTCAGCTCTGCTACATCGAGATGACAGGCTGGACCGCAGCAGAACGCTGCCATCCAGCCTCTCATCCTGCAGACACTGAGAAGCGCAGGCTTGCTTGCGCTGCTCAGCGTCTCTCTGTGACGACATCCAGATGAGCCGAGTTCATGTCCAATGAACTCGGCTCACCTCATGCACGTCACTGACAGCGTGGGAAAATTCTCACGCTGAAGCGGTGAGTGCAGGAGAATTCTCCCACGCTGTCAGTGACGTGCATAAGGTGAGCTCATGTCCAATGAACTCAGCTCACCTCCTGCACGTCACTGACAGCGTGGGAGAATTCTCCTGCACTCAGCGCTTCAGTGTGAGAATTCTCCCACGCTGAAGCGCTGAGTGCAGGAGAATTTTCCCACGCTGTCAGTGACGTGCATGAGGTGAGCCGAGTTCATTGGACAATAACTCGGCTCATCTGGATGCCCTCACAGAGAGACACTGTGGAGCGCAAGCAAGCCTGCGCTTCTCAGTGTCTGCGGGATGAGAGGCTGGATGGCAGCGTTCTGCTGCGGTCCAGCCTGTCATCTGGATGTAGCAGAGCTGAAGCTGTCGTGGGAACCATGGAAAGGTAAGGATGAGGTTGCTTTATTATTTTTCTTTTATTGCAGGAGATCGTTGGCTTCAGCTGGAATGGGCGTGATGGTAAGTATGGTTTAATTTAGAACAATAAAGGATTGTGTCTTTATTTCAATTAAAGGACTTTATTCTGGGTGTTTGTGTTTTTTTTAACTTTGACTATGGGGTTAGTAATGGGGGTGTCTTATAGACGCCTCTCCATTACTAACCTGGGCTTGATGTCAGCTGGCATTATAAGCTGACATCAACCCCAACCCTATTACCCCCTGCCACCGCACCAGGGCAGCGTGGAAGAGCGAGGCTAAGTGCCAGAATTGGCGCATCCTATGAATGCGCCATTTCTGGGGCGGCTGAGGGCTGGTGTTTCTAGCCTGGGAGGGGGCCAATATTCATGGCTCCCTTCCTGGGCTATTAATATCAGCCCCCAGCTGTCTGCCTAGCCTTTGCTAGCTATTAAATTAGGGGGGACCCCACATCATTTTTTTGGGGGGGTCCCCCATTTTAATAGCTAGTAAAGGCTATGTATTCAGCTGGGGGCTGATATTAGTAGCCTGGGAAGCTCCGTGGGTATTACCCCCTTCCCAGGCTTCAAACATCTGCCCCAGCCGTCTGCTTAACCTCCGCTAGAGCCTAAAATTAAGGGGAACCCCACGCCAATTTTTTTAATAATAAATCCTTTATTTTAATCCTAAATGACAAGTACAGTAACCAACACTATCACTGTACTTCATATATATGTGACTGACATGTTTCTATCTATCTAATCTATGTGTGATGCTCTATCTTTCTGTTCTAAATTGTCGGGTACCGCTGCTGAATTGCCGGCCGGCTTTTTTAAAGAGACAGTGCATGAAAACACTATTATTTTTTTAAATAAATCCTTTACACTAAATGACAAGTACAGTAAGCCACACTATCACTGTACTTATTATATATGTGACTGACATGTTTCTATCTATCTAATCTATGTGTGAAGCTCTATTCTTTCTGTTCTAAATTGTCGGGTACAGATGCTGAATTGCCGGCCGGCTTTTTTAAAGAGACGGTGCATGAAAACACTAATATTTTTTTTAATAAATCCTTTACACTAAATGACAAGTGCAGTAACCAACACTGTCACTGTGCTTCTTATATGTGTGACTGACATGTTTCTATCTATCTAATCTATGTGTGATGCTCTATTCCTTCTTGTCTAAATTGTCGGGTACCGGTGTATGCCGCTGCTGAATTTGCCGGCCGGCTTTTTTAAAGAGAGTGTCTTCTGAGCAGTTTGTCAGCTTTTGGACACCTTTGCAGGTGTTTTCTATGTGTTTCTATGTGTTTTTGTTTGCCTGCCATTGGTTTTAACGGTGTTCGACGGTGTTCTAAGGTGTTCGACGAACAGTTCGACGAACAGTTCCTCGAACATCCCGGTGTTCGACGAACCGAACCGAACCCGAACACTACGGGGGTGGCTCAACACTAGTTAGCAGAGGTGTCGGCAGGCCTCTGTACCCAGTGGGTATACGTGCAGCCGCACAGGTTGTACACTTGGTATATCTGCCTCTCTAGATCATATTGATCATTAATAATGATTATTAATTGTGTATATGGTGGAAAGACAATTGGACATAATAAATTACAATTTTGGAAATTATTAAAGTGGACAAAACCTCTGAGTATGGGGGTGTCCCCACTTTCCTCTAACAACAGATGGAAAGAAAGATCAGAAATGGTCTTGGTTTTATTCAAGTGAAAGGAAATGTCCAATGTTCGGTTTCAACATTTTGAAACTTCTTTCTTATTTCACTCTCCCCTTTGAGTTGACTGCACATATGTATAGGAGAGTCGCAAGAAACAAAGGTTGGCCAAACAAGGTAATGAAGTACAGTTCTGTGACTGTCTAACACACTTTACAATTTTTGTGATTTCCACCTACCGTCCGTTCCTATTGACTGCTCTCCAATGGAGCAATTCATTTGTTCAATTAGGAGATAAAATATTATGAAAGATGTCTGGCAGTGGCTTGCCTACTTCTTGCCTATGACATACAGTGTCTTGAAATAGTATTCATATCTCGTGAATTTTTCCACATTTTTTCAGGTTATAGAAACAAATTTAAAAGCATTTTATTGGGATTTTCTGCAATACACCTACAGAAAGTAGGAAGTATATGTGAAGTGTAAAGAAAATGATACATGGTTTTCTAATTATTTAAAAAACATAAATCTGAATATTATGTCCTCTTGGGTGCTTCTGTAATTAGTGCTCTCCTTGCTTGGAATGTCAGTTAAGGTGGACGGCCATGTCTTGGCAGGTTTGCAGTTGTGCCATACTCCTACCATTTTTGAATGATGGATTGAACATAGCTGTGTGAGGTTTTCAGAGCTTGGGCTATTTCTTTTTTTATAATTCCTGCTTTACTCTTCCGAACAAGTTTATCCCTGACCTGTCTGGTGTGTTCCTTGGTTTTCATAATGCTGTTTGATCCCACATGTTCTCAAACAAACCTCTGAAGCCTTCACAGAACAGCTGTATTTATACTGAGAATAAATTACACACAGGTGGACTGAATTGACTGATTATGTGACTTCTGAAGGCAATTGGTCACTCAGGATTTTATTTAAGGTATCACACTACAGGGGGCTGAATATAAATGAAGGTCACAATTTTCAGATTTATATTTTCGCCAGGCTAGATGTAGCTTCGCTCTATACAAATATTGAACTTCACATCGGCCTACTGTGCATCCAATGTGCCATCTCTTGAGATGAGCGCCTGTCCCCTAAACACAAAAGTTTCATTTTAACTGGATTATCCTTAATTTTATATAATAATTATTTTACCTTTCAGAAACGCATGTACCACCAGACCAAAGGTACTGCGATGGGGTCGAAGGTCGCGCCTACGTTTGCAAACATTTTTATGGGAGTTTTTGAAAACGTTTTTATCAATGGAGGGAGGTTTTACAAGGGCATTGTCTTTTATAAAAGATATAGTGATGATTTAATTTTCATTATAGACAGAGACATCATTTCACCGACTGTCTTTATTCAATTTTTAAATGACAACAACTGGGGGATCTTGTTTAATTCTGAGACTAATGAAGGGAATATAAATTTTCTAGTACTCACATTGTTTATAAAGGACTATCTGATCCTCACCAAAACCTTTTTCAAAAAAGTAGATGCTAACAGCTACATTCATTACAGCAGCGGCCACTATAATAAGTGGCTGAGTAACATCCCATATAACCAGTTCCAGAGGATAAGGAGGAATTGCACCTTGGAGACAGATTTTTCCGAACAGTCGGATATTCTTAAGTAAAGGTTCACCAAGCAGAAATATCCTAAAAGACTAGTAAAAGATTCCTTCGAGAAAGTAAAAGAAACCTATAGCCAGGATTCTTTTTTATAACTGGTACAAACAAAAAGGAGAATACTTTTGGGGATGGTCTGAAGTTCATTACCACTAGAGATGAGCGTTGTTCTACTCGAACTGTTCGCCAATCTCAAATTCGAGCTGTTTTGGGCGGTGTTCGAGCCGTTCGGCGAACACGAACAATTTGAGAAAAATTCGGCTGTTCGAGGTTATGTTCGATAACTGTTCGTGCACCAAAATCATAACTGGATTTTTTCTCAGTAATGATGAAAATTAATGTTAATACGCAGTTTGAGTGTACAGCGGGGTGGGGGGAGGGGCAGGGGATGGATCTCTGCAGGAACAATGAAGATCTCCATTTTTTTTTCTCTTTCCCGCATTTACAGTGGGGAGGTGCAATCTGTCAGCCTATCAGCAGCGCACACACGGAGCGAAGTGCTTTTTTTCACACAAGCAAGGGCATGTGTCATTGGCAGTGTATGTCACATGTCCTTGCCCTATAAGACCAAGCCATTTTCCCCGTCGCCACCATTTTCTCACTGCTGCAGCTGCGTGTTAGACGGCACCGCTGTTGCTGTGTGCGCTATACCTTGTTAATTTCAAGCCAATTTTCGCACAAATATACAGATAGCTTGGGAGTAGGGAATAGTTGTGATTGCAGTCCTTTTAAGGACTAGGTTACAGCATTTCCTACGACTTTTATCAGGCAGGTCTGTGCTCTTAAATAGATAGGTTGTGGGAGTAAAGACTAATTGTAATTGGAGTCCTTTTCAGGACTAGGTTACATCAGTTCCTATCAGTTTTTGCCAGGCAGGTCTGTGCCAGTGCTGTGCAAGTTTTTTTCACAGCATTTGGCTGAATCTAGCAAAGCTAATCCTTTTTGGCCTATTGCAGAGTGTGTTAGTCAGTGGAGTAGCCTATCTGTGTTGCAAGATATACCACCTGTGTATAGAATACCAATTTTTTTACTGCACCTAGTGAAGTAAAATCTTTTGGGCATAGCATCATTCTATTAGTCCATCTATACTGACCTCCATCAGGTTGCAAACTGAATCTAATTTTTTTCTGCATCTAGCTCTGAAAAAATATTTAGCCTTCTAGCAGTGTGTCGGACTTTCTCTATTAGTCCATTTATACTGACCTCCATCAGGTTGCAAATTCAAAATAATTTTTATCTGCATCTACAGTACCTCTGAAAAAATATTTGGGCTTCTAGCTGTGTGTGGGACTTGTTGTATTAGTCCATCTATACTGACCTCCATCAGGTTGCAAACTGAATATAATATTTTTCTGCATCTAGCTCTGAAAAAATATTTGGCCTAGTAGTGTGTCGGACTTTCTCTATTAGTCCATCTATACTGAGCTCCATCAGGTTGCAAATTAAAAATAATTTTTATCTGCATCTACAGTACCTCTGAAAAAATATTTGGCCTTCTAGCAGTGTGTCGGACTTTCTCTATTAGTCCATCTATACTGACCTCCATCAGGTTGCAAATTCAAAATAATTTTTATCTGCATCTACAGTACCTCTGAAAAAATATTTGGGCTTCTAGCTGTGTGTGGGACTTGTTGTATTAGTCCATCTATACTGACCTCCATCAGGTTGCAAACTGAATATAATTTTTTTCTGCATCTAGCTCTGAAAAAATATTTGGCCTTCTAGTAGTGTGTCGGACTTTCTCTATTAGTCCATCTATACTGACCTCCATCAGGTTGCAAATTAAAAATAATTTTTATCTGCATCTACAGTACCTCTGAAAAAATATTTGGCCTTCTAGCAGTGTGTCGGACTTTCTCTATTAGTCCATCTATACTGACCTCCATCAGGTTGCAAATTCAAAATAATTTTTATCTGCATCTAAAGTACCTCTGAAAAAATATTTGGCCTTCTAGCAGTGTGTCGGACTTTCTCTATTAGTCCATCTATACTGACCTCCATCAGGTTGCAAATTCAAAATAATTTTTATCTGCATCTACAGTACCTCTGAAAAAATATTGGGCTTCTAGCTGTGTGTGGGACTTGTTGTATTAGTCCATCTATACTGACCTCCATCAGGTTGCAAACTGAATATATTTTTTTCTGCATCTACCTCTGAAAAAATATTGGGCTTCTAGCTGTGTGTGGGTCTTGTTCTATTAATCCATCTATACAGACCTCCATCAGGTTGCAAACTGAATCTAATTTTTTTCTGCATCTAGCTCTGAAAAAATATTTGGCCTTCTAGCAGTGTGTCGGACTTTCTCTATTAGTCCATCTATACTGACCTCCATCAGGTTGCAAATTAAAAATAATTTTTATCTGCATCTACAGTACCTCTGAAAAAATATTTGGGCTTCTAGCTGTGTGTGGGACTTGTTGTATTAGTCCATCTATACTGACCTCCATCAGGTTGCAAACTGAATATATTTTTTTCTGCATCTACCTCTGAAAAAATATTGGGCTTCTAGCTGTGTGTGGGACTTGTTGTATTAGTCCATCTATACTGACCTCCATCAGGTTGCAAATTGAATATAATTTTTTTCTGCATCTAACCCAGCCAATAGTTTTGGCCTAATACCACAGTTTGGCCACTCAGCTCTGCTCGGTTACCATCCATTGTTTTTTTGTGCAAACAACTCCAGAGTTGTGAATTAGTTAACCACCAAAATGAGTGGAAAAAGGCCTGCTGCTGGTGGAAAGGGGAATAGGCGTGTTGGGAAGGGGAAAAAAGGTTGTGTCCGTGGGGTAGGTGTTAAAGCAACAGTAACATCTGCAGAAGAAAGACCATCTTCCAGCCAAACTAAAATGTCTACTTCTTTTAGCGGTCAATGTGATAAGATCCCTTTCTTACGGCCACGCCAATCGCTACAAATTCCAGATGAGGCACAAAAACAGCAGGTGCTTCAACGGATATCAAGTGCTCCTTTAAGTGGGCTCTCCTCCACATCAACTTCAACATCACAAATACTCCAGTCCTCAAAGGTGTCACCCAAATCGCACTTGCTTCCTCACAGCTCCCAAATCTCCAGCTGCCCGTCTGAGTATGAGGTAGAACAGATGGTTGAGTCTGCAGAGCTGTTTACTCATACTATAGCCTGGGAATCAGAGGTCGACTCCAGCGCTTCTGTGAATCCAGACGAGGAAATGATCTGCACTGATGCCCAGAATCTTTATGAGTCGGATCCAGGACCAGACGCAGAAGGTTCTGACCATAATGTAGACCCTCATTCCCAAACTGTAACTCCTGTTGGTGGAGACAATGAGGAAGACGATGATAAGACTCAAATACCTGATTGGAGCGACAACTTTAGTTTTTTGTCAGGGCAGGAACAGGTTGGCTCTGAGGACGACGGGTGTGATAACACACAGGGTGATGATGATGAGGTTGGAGATCCCACTTACTGTCAACCCACAGTCAGCCAAGAGATGAGGTCAGCAGAGGAGGTGGAGGAAGATGCTAGTGACGACGAGGTCAGGTTGCGCCTTCCTGGACAGAGACGTAGTACTGGAAGCACGTCAACAACTGCATCCTCAAACACAACTCTGCCTCTCACCACAAGTCGTGGTGGCTCTTCAGGTCGCATGGGTGCTAAGCCTTGCAAAGCCTGGGCATTTTTTCAGATCGATAAAGATTACCCAACTCGTGTTATCTGTAACATTTGTCAGCAAAAGCTAAGTAGAGGCCAAAAAATACATAGTTTGAGTACTTCATGCATGAACCGGCACATGGACATGAAGCATAAGTTGCAGTGGGAAGCTCAGTGTGCTACAATGCGGCCTAGCCGGCCGGGCCAACCACCGTCTGCCATATCTTGTGCATCCGCGGCCTCTTCATCCTCTGTGACTGGGGGGACAGCAGTCACACCTGTTTTGGGGCGCAGACCTGCCACCTCTTTACCCGCAACAGCCAGCGTGATTGGCAGGTCATCATTTTCTTTGGAGGTGGTAACACCAGCTGGTGTTGAGCGCTGTCCGACATCGATAGCACCACCTTTGGATCAAGGCAACCTAACATGTCCGCCTGCATCTTCCTCACAGACCGGCAGTTTGCCGGGGACACCCTTATCAACCCCGTCTAAGCACAATAGCCAGCCCTCGGTCCCTCAGATGTGGACAAGTAAAAGACCATTTCCTCCTAGCCATGAGAAAGCTAAGAGGTTGAATTTCACCATCTGCAAGCTCTTGGCTACAGAAATGCTGCCTTTCCGCCTGGTGGACACAGAGGATTTTCGAGACCTTATGTCCGTCGCAGTGCCCCAGTACCAGATGCCCAGTCGGCACTACTTCTCAAAGAAAGGTGTGCCTGCGCTCCACCAGCATGTCGCACACAACATCACCGCTTCTTTGAGAAACTCTGTGTGTGACAGGGTGCATTTCACCACAGACACTTGGACGAGTAGGCATGGACAGGGGCGTTACATGTCGCTGACTGGGCACTGGGTAACTATGGTGACAGCAGGACAAGGGGCTGCTGTCCAAGTCTTGCCGTCCCCACGAGTTGTGCGTCAATCCTCTTTATGTCAAAGTTCCTCCACTGCTTCTGCCTCCTCAACCTCCTCTCGGTCTTCCACCTGCACCCAAAGCCTGTCTGGTCATGCCACAAGCTTTCTAACTGCGCAGAAGGGATCCAGCACACCTCCTTACTATGCTGGCAGTAGGGCTCAACGTCATCAGGCGGTTTTTACTTTGAAATGTCTGGGAAATGTGAGTCACACAGCTGAGGAGTTGTGGTCAGCTCTGGAGAACCAATTTCATGAATGGTTGTCTCCACTGGACCTGAAACCAGGGAAGGCCGTGTGCGACAATGCTGCAAACCTGGGTGCGGCCCTTCGCCGGGGCAATGTCACACACGTGCCTTGTATGGCTCACATGTTGAACCTGGTTGTCCAGCAATTTTTAGCCCACTATCCCAGACTAGATGGCCTTCTGCAGAGGGCACGGTCGCTGTGTGCTCACTTCCGCCGTTCGCATCCCGCAGCTCAGCGACTTACATCTCTACAGAAGTCGTTGGGCCTGCCACTTCACCGGCTAAAATGCGATGTGCCTACCCGGTGGAATTCAACTCTGCACATGTTGCAGCAACTGTGGCAGCACCGACAAGCCCTGGTGCAATACGTTCTGACGTATAGCCTGGGCCAACGAGATTCAGAGGTGGGGCAAATCACGCTGGAGGAGTGGTCTCAGATCAGGGACCTATGCACCCTTCTGCACAGTTTTGAAATGGCGACGAAGATGTTTAGTGCTGACGATGCCATTATCAGCATGACTATTCCGGTGATTTACATGCTGGAGCACATGTTAAACAGAATTCGGAGTCAGGTGGTGGCACAAGAGGAGGTGGAGGAAGTAGAGGAGGAGGAGTTGTATGCGGAAGGGCTAACATCTGCAAGGTCCAGACGGTCGGCAGCACCAAGGCGGCAGGCATGTGAGGGTGGGGGAGATGGTTTTACCAGGGCGCATGGTAGCAGCCAAACTAGTGAGGAAGGTGCAGGAGCCCAGGAAGAAGTGGAGGACGAACTGATGGAAGACTCATCAGATGAGGGAGACCTTGATCACATTTCTGTTGTGCGAGGTTGGGGGGAGAGGACAGAGGAAGGAAGCATGATTGTTACCTCGCCACCAACACAACAGGGACTTGGTGCTCCTGGATGCGCAACACACATGAGTGCCTTCTTGCTGCACTACCTGCAACATGACCCTCGAATTGTGAGAATTAGAAATAATCCTGACTACTGGGTTGCCACACTGTTAGATCCCCGGTACAAAAGTAAATTTGCAGAAATTATTCCTGCCATAGAAAGGGATGCACGCATGCAGGAGTATCAGCAGAGACTGTTGCAGAATCTTACATGTGCTTTTCCACAAAATACCAGTGGTGCACGTAGTGAATCTCACAGTTCCAACTTGCCAACCGTGGGACCGTCAAGTGTTCAGCACTCAAACCGTAACAGAACCACAGTATCTGCTGGTAACATCAATTTTGCGGAATCATTTCACCACTTTTTTAGCCCATCCTTTGCAAGGCCACAGGAGACAAGAAGTCTGACACATAGTCAACGCCTAGAGACGATGGTACAGGAGTATCTCCAAGTAAACATTGAAGCCACGACTGTGTCACTGGACCCTTGCTCTTTTTGGGCTTCCAATCTGGATAAATGGCCGGAGCTAGCCACTTACGCCTTGGAGATCTTGTCATGCCCCGCAGCCAGCGTTCTGTCTGAACGTGTGTTCAGCGCTGCTGGTGGTGTGCTGACAGATATTCGCACGCGGCTCTCCACTGATAATGTAGACAGACTCACGTTCATAAAGATGAACAAATCATGGATCCGAAACGACTTTTCTACCCCTCTGTCATCCTGGGGAGAGTAAAAGCTTGATGATTGGTTAAAATCACCCTACCAACCGTTTTAAGCTTTCAAATTACTAATCATGTTTATCTGTATCTTGACTGGAAAATAATTTGGGCTTTGTAGCAGTGTGCAGCACGGATCCTATTAGGCCATCTATAATAAGCTCCACCAGATTTAAAATTAAAAATAATTTTTAGCTGCATCTAGCCCGGAAAATAATTTTGGGGCTCCGAGATGCGCAAGACACATAAGTGCCTTCTTGCTGCACTACCTGCAGCATGACCCTCATATTGTCAGAATTCGAAGTAATCATGACTACTGGGTTGCCACACTCTTAGATCCCCCAAACTTTTCGATCAACCTTTTCATTTTAATAAAGACCAAAAAAATGGTCATTTTTGAAATTATAAGCATTAGCAGGTTGTTAGAAACTGAAATCAAACAGTTTTCAACTCAAAACTTTATTGTAGGTGATGTTACATTTTCACATAGGACCCCTTGTTCGAAAGGAGCTTCTGAACTCTCTCGTCCATTGAATTTGTCAGGTTTTGGATGGTTTCTGCTTCAATTGTTTTGCATGAGGACAGAATACCCTCCCAGAGCTGTTGCTTAGATGTGAACTGCCTCCCGCCATCATAGACACTCCTTTTAATGATGCTCCAAAGGTTCTGAATGGGGTAGAGGTCAGGGGAGCATGGGGGTCACACCATAAGTTTGTCCCCTTTTATGCCCATATCAGCCAGAGATGCAGATGTTTTATGTGCAGCATGAGATGGTGCATTATCATGCAGAAAAATGATCTTGCTGTGAAATACACGGTTCTTCTTCTTGAACCATGGCAGGAAGTGCTGTTTGAGAAAATCCACATACATTATGGAGTTCATCTTTAGCGCCTTCAGGGATCCTAAAGGGGCCGACAATCTCTCTCCCCATGATTCCAGCCCAAAACATTACTCCACCTCCTCCTTGTTGGCGCTGTAGCCGTGTTTGCGTGGGGTCTCCATCAACCAGCCATCCTCCACTCCATCCATCTGGACCATCGAGCGCTGCACGGCACTCATCCGTGAACAAAACAGTTTTGAAATCAGTCTTCATGTAATGTTTGGCCCACTGGAGCCGTTTCTGCTTGTGTGAAGTGGATAGAGGAGGTCGACAGGATGGCGTATGCACAGCTGCAAACCTCTGAAGGACCCTGCATCTTGTTGTTCGGGGGACGTTGGAGGCACCAGCAGCTTCAAAAACTTGTCTGCTGCTATGACAAGGCTTTCTTGCCGCTGCTCTTTTAACCTGACGTAATTGCCTGTAGGAAAGAGTCCTCAATTTGCCCTTATCAGCACGCACACGTGTGTACTGTGAATCAGCTACATACTTCTTGATTGCCAAGACACTTCATCCTGATCATCGCACAATGTTGATTGTAGTCATGCCTTGACCTAAACACTCCACAATTTGTTGCTTCTCAGCAGCCGACACATCCTTTTTCTTTCCCATTTTGGCAGAAAATGTAGGCTGCTTAATAATGTGAGAGAGCCTTCTTAAGTAGTCTTGCCTTTCATTGGACACACCTGCCAAACTAATTAGCACAGGTGTCTGCAATTGCTTACAGTGATATAAAGAGCCCTGACACACATCACCATCAATGAGTTTAACTGACAAACAAACAAATTCTTCCCTTATCACTCCTAAACACTTTTTGCATAATAATTTGGAACGCAGTGTACATGTGCTTTTCCACAAAACACCAGTGGTTCACGTAGTGAATCTTACAGTTCTAACTTGCCAACCGTGGTCTGTATGGAATTGTTCAATAAAGGGCCCAAAATTAAGATAACATAGATGGGAGAGGTCTCTATGAATAGGAATTCCTAAGTATTTGATACCCTGTGAGGGCCAGGCAAAGGGAAAGTTGGACTGGATGGAATCCTATATGGATTTGGGGAGGGAGACATCGAGGGCCTCAGACTTCGCTGCATTGATTTTAAAATTTGACCATGTAACAAAGTGATCTATTTCAGCCATAACAGCAGGGATGGATATATGTGATTGAGTGATATATACTAGGACATCATCAGCAAATAGAGAGCACTTGTACTCGGTGCCTCCCACCTCAATCCACCTAATATTGGGGTTATGGCGAATTGATGAGAGCAGGTGCTCCGTCACTAGGATGTATAAGAGAGGGGACAGAGGACATCCCTGCCTTGTCCCATTGGTGATTGTGAAAGGTGATGAAAATGTTCTGACGCACCCCCTGGGCCTTCGGACACCCGGAGCCGGACCCTTTTTGGTGGATGCTGGTGGTTGTAGTCTTCGTGGCGGCGACCCGGTTCCGTGGCTCAGGGCGGTCAAACCAGTGGCGGAACTATTTATGTGGTTTTGATGTTTAAATGTCCGACTACGCCACCCGTGGATTGCGGTCAGAGTGAACCGCCGCTACAGGGCAGACCGCTGAGGCTGGTGTTGTGGGTGCAGCAGAGCGTAGCATAACTCCCCACGGGAGGAGTATAGCCTCAGGGCAGTGTATGCGGAGGATGGGGGTCATGGTGCAGGGCAGCAGCAGTAACGACACGGAGTCAGTGATGCAGTCCAGGGCCTTTGCTCACAGTTCTTATTATCCAGACCACGTCTGCAGGTAACGGCTGCCCACGTCGTACTGTGCTCACCAGGTGAGGGGCTCAGACAACTCCCAGATAACTTTGGAGCACTTCACAGGACCCCCTTTGTGTGTCCTTTGTCTGGCCTTTCTTACCAACACTTCTGTCCGGCTGCCTCGGGCCTCCTCTTGGTAAACTTGGCGCCAGTTTCCCTGACCCTATGTGGTGCCTTCCTAGCGGGTGTAGCGAGGGGCTGCGCCACATAAAATGTCAGAGCCTCCGGTTTCTAGCTGAGGGTCGTTTCCTGCCTCCACTAGTTCGGGGACCGGTCTCCCCCTTTGGCCTGACCCCTCCACGCAGGTGGATTCGGGCGTGCGGTGGCGACTCGCCCGTCCGCACCCCTGGGATCCCTTCATTCCTCGTTCCTGGAGCCTTCTCCGCTCCTCTTCCTTCCTTCTCCCTCTTCCAGGCCTGGGCCTCTGTTACTAGGCCCGCCTCCGGAGCAGAGCTCATGCAGAGCCCCTGCTCCCTGCCACTTCTGCTCAGACTTCTCTGCACTGAACTAAGATGGTGCCCACCTTTTATACTCCCTTCTCAATGCACCCAGGAACTGCTTCCTCCCTGCTCCTGCACTACAGGGTTCCCCTTCCTCAGTGTTCCCTCCCCCCACTCCAGCCAGGGACAGGGACTGTCGTGCCCATCTCAGGGGCATATTGGTCGCCCTGCCCCACGGCAATGTGGTGTAATGCATGCAGGTGTCGGGTCCTGATCCACACTCCATCCTTACCTGAGAGTGAGATATCACACCTCTGGGTGAGGTGCAATACGTCTGTAGCAACCGAGCCCTCAGGGTGCTACAGTTCCATTTATCTTCAGCCTAGGTGACGTATTGCGATACAGGGCCGTGATTTTGGCTATAAAAGGGTCCCCTAGACCCCTACCCCAAGCTTTTTAAGAGAATCATATATGGCGTGCCAGGAGACTCTATGGAATGCTTTCTCAGCATCCAACGAGAGTATCTAATTACAAATTTTTAACTGCATCTAGCCCAGGAAATACTTTGTGCCTAGTAGCAGTGTCTGCTAGTCAGCGGATTATCCCGGCTGTTAAGCAAGCTACACCACCTGTAGTTTAGACACTTAATTTTTTCAAAGGAAATGCTTCGGGACCATGGGATACTTAGTGAAGAGCATCAGGAGGCACCCCAAGGCATAGGGGCTGGGACTGGCAGTAGGATGCCTTGCGGTGGACAGCCGAGCTCGATCCTTATAAAAGCTTTTTAACTGCAGCAGCTTTAGTGGACGCTACTGGAGCTGGAATTACCGCGGCTGCTGGCATGAGACTTGCCCTCCAATAGATCCTTGTAAATGGATTTAAAGTGTATTCATTCAAATTAGAGAGACAATTTAAATTAAAAAGCTTAGAGCTGCCTCCACCACAGGGGGGCTCGCTCGATCCACCAGCGGACAGGCACCAGTATTGGGAGAGGGGGGCTGGCCGTCAGGGTTCACCGCGGCTCTGGCACAAACCCGGCGACACGGAGGTGGCACGGGCAGGAGCGGACTGGCCGTGTCGGCTTCTCATTTTTTGGATTTTAGAAGGGCATGACATGCCTATATCTGTGTCTCCCCCTCCTTTTACTCCTCCACCTCTTTTATTTTCGCATGACTATATGTACTTGTCACTTTTCCATGTGTTAGTTATGTCTTCTGAGCAGTTTGTCAGCTTTTGGACACCTTTGAAGGTGTTTTCTATGTGTTTCTATGTGTTTTTGTTTGCCTGCCATTGGTTTTAACGGTGTTCGAAGGTGTTCGACGAACAGTTCGACGAACAGTTCGGCGAACACACGGGTGTTCGACGAACCGAACCGAACTCGAACACTACGGGGGTGGCTCAACACTAATTACCACTTTTAATTTTTAACATGGAGATATCACACAAGTCCTACAAAAAACTGGTACATCTTGAGGAATGACCCAGTTTTAAAAGATATTATACCAAAAGACCCTACTATTGTTTTCAGAAGAGCTCCCACCATAAAAAATATTTTAGCTCCCAGTAGAATACATGCTCCCTATTCAACATCCGGAACAAACGAAAAAAAGTTTAAAAGCTGCATCAATAGGTGTGGCAGGAGGAACTGCCTGTGTTGTAATTCAATCACTCATTCTGTAGATAAATTATTTTCTGTATCCACGAGAGAAAAATTCTAATTTGATAGCTCTATGTCATGCAACACCGAGTATGTAGTCTATATGATAGAATGTCCATGTCCAAAGCAATACGTGGGTAGAAACACACAGCCTCTACTTAAAAGATTAAACTCACATAGGCATAACATAGTTACTGTTTTTTTAAAAGATGGGTTATCAAGACACAAGGTTAACCACCACAAACAGGATTTTAGCTGTTTAAAAATTATACCCATAGAACACGTTCCCATTCACACCGCCAACAGAATCCAGAATCTAAACCGGAAGGAGGTTTACTGGATTTATAGGCTCAATGCATTAAAACCAAAAGGATTAAACAAAATATCAGACGTGTGCATTTAATAGATTTACAGTGCCTACAAGTAGTATTCAACCCCCTGCAGATTTAGCTGGTTTGATAAGATGCAAATAAGTTAGAGCCTTCAAACTGCAAACGAGAGTAGGATTTATGAACAGAAGCATAAATCTTACAAACCAAAAAGTTATGTTGCTCAGTTGAATTTTATTACATTTTAAACATAAAAGTGTGGGTCAATTATTATACAACCCCTATGTTTAATATTTTGTGGAATAACCCTTGTTTGCAATTACAGCTAATAATTGTCTTTTATAAGACCTGATCAGGCCGGCACAGGTCTGTGGAGTTATCTTGGCCCACTCCTCCATGCAGATCTTCTCCAAGTTATCTAGGTTCTTTGGGTGTCTCATGTGGACTTTATTCTTGAGCTCCTTCCACAAGTTTTCAATTGGGTTAAGGTCATGAGACTGACTAGGCCACTCCAACACCTTGACTTTTTCCCTATTGAACCAGGCCTTGGTTTTCTTGGCTGTGTGCTTTGGGTCGTTGTCTTGATGGAAGATGAAATTACGACCCATCTTAAGATCCTTGATGGAGGAGCGGAGGTTCTTGGCCAAAATCTCCAGGTAGGCCGTGCTATCCATCTTCCCATGGATGCGGACCAGATGGCCAGGCCCCTTGGCAGAGAAACAGCCCCACAGCATGATGCTGCCACCACCATGCTTGACTGTAGGGATGGTATTCTTGGGGTCGTATGCAGTGCCATCCAGTCTCCAAACGTCACGTGTGTGGTTGGCACCAAAGATCTCGATCTTGGTCTCATCAGACCATAGAACCTTGAACCAGTCTGTCTCAGAGTCCTCCAAGTGATCATGAGCAAACTGTAGACGAGCCTTGACATGACGTTTTGAAAGTAAAGGTACCTTACGGGCTCGTCTGGAATGGAGACCATTGCGGTGGAGTACGTTACTTATGGTATTGACTGAAACCAATGTCCCCACTGCCATGAGATCTTCCCGGATCTCCTTCCTTGTTGTCCTTGGGTTAGCCTTGACTCTTCGGACAAGCCTGGCCTCGGCACGGGAGTACACTTTCAAAGGCTGTCCAGGCCGTGGAAGGCTAACAGTAGTTCCATAAGCCTTCCACTTACGGATGATGCTCCCAACAGTGGAGACAGGTAGGCCCAACTCCTTGGAAAGGGTTTTGTACCCCTTGCCAGCCTTGTGACCCTCCACGATCTTTTCTCTGATGGCCTTGGAATGCTCCTTTGTCTTTCCCATGTTGACCATGTCTGAGTGCTGTTCACAAGTTTGGGGAGGGTCTTAAATAGTCAGAAAAGGCTGGCAAAAGAGATCTTTAATCCACACATGTGAAGCTCATTATTCTTGGTGCCTGAACTACTTCTTAATACTTTAGGGGGACCAAACAGAATTCTTGTGGTTTGAGGGGTTGAATAATAAATGACACTCTGAATTAACTTTTTACGTTTTAAAAAAACAAACAAAACAAAAACAAAAACAAAATTTGCTGCAGTGCATTTCCCACTTCCAGGCTGATCTACAGTACAAATGTCACAATGCCAAGTTAATTCCGCATGTGTCAACCAGCTAAATCTGCAGGGGGTTGAATACTACTTGTAGGCACTGTATATACAGTACAGACCAAAAGTTTGGACACACCTTCTCATTTAAAGATTTTTCTGTATTTTCATGAGTATGAAAATTGTACATTCACACTGAAGGCATCAAAACTATGAATTAACACATGTGGAATTATATACTTAACAAAAAAGTGTGAAACAACTGAAAATATGTCTTATATTCTAGGTTCTTCAAAGTAGCCACCTTTTGCTTTGATGACTGCTTTGCACACTCTTGGCATTCTCTTGATGAGCTTCAAGAGGTAGTCACCGGAAATGGTCCTCAACCAATCTTGAAGGAGTTCCCAGAGATGCTTAGCACTTGTTGGCCCTTTTGCCTTCACTCTGCGGTCCAGCTCACCCCAAACCATCTTGATTGGGTTCAGGTCTGGTGACTGTGGAGGCCAGGTCATCTGGCGTAGCACCCCATCACTCTCCTTCCTGGTCAAATAGCCCTTACACAGCCTGGAGGTGTGTTTGGGGTCATTGTCCTTTTGAAAAATAAATGATGGTCCAACTAAACACAAACCGAATGGAATAGCATGCCGCTGCAAGATGCTGTGGTAGCCATGCTGGTTCAGTATGCCTTCAATTTTGAATAAATCCCCAACAGTGTCACCAGCAAAGCACCATCACACCTCCTCCTCCATGCTTCACGGTGGGAACCAGGCATGTAGAGTCCATCCGTTCACCTTTTCTGCGTTGCACAAAGACACGGTGGTTGGAACCAAAGATCTCAAATTTGACTCATCAGACCGAAGCACAGATTTCCACTGGTCTAATGTCCATTCCTTGTGTTCTTTTGCCCAAACAAGTCTCTTCTGCTTGTTGCCTGTCCTTAGCAGTGGTTTCCTAGCAGCTATTTTACCATGAAGGTCTACTGCACAAAGTCTCCTCTTAACAGTTGTTGAAGAGATGTGTCTGCTGCTAGAACTCTGTGTAGCATTGACCTGGTCTCTAATCTGAGCTGCTGTTAACCTGCGATTTCTGAGGCTGGTGACTCGGATAAACTTATCCTAAGAAGCAGAGGTGACTCTTGGTCTTCCTTTCCTGGGGTGGTCCTCATGTGAGCCAGTTTCTTTGTAGCGCTTGATGGTTTTTGCAACTGCACTTGGGGACACTTTCAAAGTTTTCCCAATTTTTCGGACTGACTGACCTTCATTTCTTAAAGTAATGATGGCCACTCGTTTTTCTTTACTTAGCTGCTTTTTTCTTGCCATAATACAAATTCTAACAGTCTATTCAGTAGGACTATCAGCTGTGTATCCACCAGACTACTGCACAACACAACTGATGGTCCCAACCCCATTTATAAGGCAAGAAATCCCACTTATTAAACCTGACAGGGCACACCTGTGAAGTGAAAACCATTTCTGGTGACTACCTCTTGAAGCTCATCAAGAGAATGCCAAGAGTGTGCAAAGCAGTCATCAAAGCAAAAGGTGGCTACTTTGAAGAACCTAGAATATAAGACATATTTTCAGTTGTTTCACACTTTTTTGTTAAGTATATAATTCCACATGTGTTAATTCATAGTTTTGATGCCTTCAGTGTGAATGTACAATTTTCATAGTCATGAAAATACAGAAAAATCTTTAAATGAGAAGGTGTGTCCAAACTTTTGGTCTGTACTGTATATATATATATATATATATAAATATATATATATATTTATTTGTTTATTTTCTATTTTTATTTTTTATTTTTGTTTTGTTTTTTTTTATAAAAAAAATTTTTTCATAAAAAATGTTTTACATTTTTTGGGGGAATTTTTTGTTTTTTTTAGATTTTTTTTTCTAGCACATGTTTTTCTTTACAATTTGGTCAGCATAATTGATCTGTGTATATATATAGATGCAATACCTTGGTTTTTATCATTGGCAATGTACCTGATGAAGTGGACAGAACGTCCATGAAATGCGTTGTTTTTAGCCTTATCATGTTTGAATAAATAAGTTATTAATTTACTTTTACTATTAATCCACTGTTATAATTCGTCATACAGAGGAGCGCGGAATTAGAGACAGGTCTTCATCTTTTCCTTAGATTTATATTTTTAAAATATTAATTTCTTTTATACTACACAAATACTTGCTACTTTGTGTTGGTAGATCACATAAAACCCCCATAAAATGCATTTAAGTTTGTGGGTGCAACGTGAAAAAATGTGCAAAAATTTTCAAGGCACTGTAAATGTATGGCCCTCCTTGGGGTCTAGGCTCTGACTGAAAGGTCTAATGTGGCATCCCGGTACCCGTTCTACTACTGCTAAATGAGACAGTTGTAGTGTTGTTATTAGATTTGTTCTATTGTGTGCACTGAGTTAGGGGATATAATACATTGCATTGTAAACTGTACTTCCTTGCATTGTAAATTGGACTTTCCTGCCATCTGCTGGCCAATGTGTGTATATGCAGTAATGATTATTCTCCTCACAACAAGTGGTGGCCATAGCAACAGCTGGGAGGAGTCTCCCTGCTCAGGGGTCTCGCTCTGACTGAACTCTGGTATAAACCAGTTGTGGGCAGTTCCTGCTGCCTCAGGAAGATTGAGGAGAGACATTATTCTCTCAGAGAAGAGTTTTCAATGCCAGTCTATGCTGAGGGCACATGATCTCCTTCACAAAAAGAGTGAAGTGTCTTCTAGCCAGGAGAGAGAAAGCTGTACATGGACTGTCCTGCTCTCTGGTTATCCTGATTAGCCAGGACCAGATCCACGTGGCTGCCACCCCACCGACTTGTTTAAATCTACCCCCCCGCAAGAAGGAACGGTGGGATTAAAAACTGTGAGTGCATCCACACTTTAGTGTGTTTTCCACAGAGAGCCAATCTGTGAAGGTCCCTCCTTCAGTTTAATATTCCCTGGACTGTGCATAGTGTTTCCTGTACAAGCAAGTGAAGAGAACTCTGCTCCAGCCGCCGTGGACAATAACAATGCTTGTGTGGCGCCCCTGAGGGTTCGACCGCCACAGGAATGCTGCACTTCTTCTATGGAGTGTGGTGTTCCTCCTCTGAGGTAAGGCCGGTGTGATGGTAGTGATCTAGCCTTTTGCATCCAACACCACATTTCCACCAGAGGGAGCTAGTATGCACTAGGTGCTGCTCCCCTGGTTACAGGGAGACTGGGGAACACAAAGTGGTAGGAACCAGTTAGTGGGTGTGGGTGGAGGAACAACTAGTTAGTTACACTTCTAATTTCATATTTAATAGAATGCCATTTTTGATCTTGGTCCTTCAGTCTTCTGTTCTTCTTCTGTGGTCCATCAGTCTAGCCTTTGCTAGTCTGTCGGCTGTCACTGTGCTGTCAAAATACTGTGTGTAATGTGACTTCCCTTCGGGAGCGCAGGTCCTGTGTGGGCCTGCAGCGGCATGGGACACAGCCCTCGTTCCCCGATCTTTGGGACGAGAGGTAGGTTACAGACAAGGAATGTCTCAACCCGGCCAAGGACCAGGATCAAGAAGGCCCGGGAGCTGTAGAGTGTGGCTCCCTAGCAAATGGGTCCCGGGGAGGATGCAGACGGAGCGGAGCACGCCACCTGTCCTTGCCTACCTGATCTATTCAGAGGGATTCCGGCTGCAAGAGGGGTACCGGTCCCCGACACCCGACCTCGTACTCTACGTCCAGGACGGGAAAGCCCGGTTAGGCCCTGAGGATCCCGCCGGGCTTCGGATGGAGAGGAATTGCCACCCGACCCCTACACCTGAGAGGAGTAGAGATGAGCGGTGTTCGACTAGAACTGTTCGCCAATCTCAAATTCGAGCTGTTTTGGGCGGTGTTCGAGTTGTTCGACGAACCCGAACGATTTGCAAAAAATTCGGCTGTTCGAGGTTATGTTCGATAACTGTTCGTGCACCAAAAGCGTGTCCTGCATGTCTGGCGCTATTTAGAGCACCAATCATGCAGGGATTGTCTGCCACTCACTGTAATGCCACAGCCATGGTGGTTGTGGCATTACAGTGATTGCCAAAATCGATGGGAACAGTGCCAACAGTGAAACATGAAAAGCCGGCAATTCAGCAGCGGCATACACCTGTACCCGACAATTTAGAACCGAAAGAATAGAGCTTCACACATAGATTAGATAGATATAAACATGTCAGCCACATATATACGAAGTACAGTGAAAGTGCTGCTTACTGTACTTGTCATTTAGCGTAAAGGATTTATCAAAAAAAATAATAGTGTTTTCATGCATCGTCTCTTTAAAAAAGCCGGCCGGCAATTCAGCAGCGGTACCCGACAATTTAGAATAGAAGGAATAGAGAATCACACATAGATTAGATAGATAGAAACATGTCAGTCACATATATATGAAGTACAGTGACAGTGCTGCTTACTGTACTTGTCATTTAGCGTAAAGGATTTATCAAAAAAAATAATAGTGTTTTCATGCACCGTCTCTTTAAAAAAGCCGGCCGGCAATTCAGCAGCGGTACCCCACAATTTATAACAGACAGAATAGAGCTTCACACATAGATTAGATAGATAGAAACATGTCAGTCACATATATATGAAGTACAGTGATAGTGTTGGTTACTGTACTTGTCATTTAGTATTAAAATAAAGGATTTATTATTAAAAAAATTGGCGTGGGGTTCCCCTTAATTTTAGGCTCTAGCGGAGGTTAAGCAGACGGCTGGGGCAGATGTTTGAAGCCTGGGAAGGGGGTAATACCCACGGAGCTTCCCAGGCTACTAATATCAGCCCCCAGCTGAATACATAGCCTTTACTAGCTATTAAAATGGGGGACCCCCCAAAAAAAATGACGTGGGGTCCCCCCTAATTTAATAGCTAGCAAAGGCTAGGCAGACAGCTGGGGGCTGATATTAATAGCCCAGGAAGGGAGCCATGAATATTGGCCCCCTCCCAGGCTAGAAACACCAGCCGTCAGCCGCCCCAGAAATGGCGCATTCATAGGATGCGCCAATTCTGGCACTTAGCCTCGCTCTTCCACGCTGCCCTGGTGCGGTGGCAGGGGGTAATAGGGTTGGGGTTGATGTCAGCTTATAATGCCAGCTGACATCAAGCCCAGGTTAGTAATGGAGAGGCGTCTATAAGACACCCCCATTACTAACCCCATAGTCAAAGTTAAAAAAAACACAAACACCCAGAATAAAGTCCTTTAATTGAAATAAAGACACAATCCTTTATTGTTCTAAATTAAACCATACTTACCGTCACGCCCATTCCAGCTGAAGCCAACGATCTCCTGCAATAAAAGAAAAATAATAAAGCAACCTCATCCTTACCTTTCCATGGTTCCCACGACAGCTTCAGCTCTGCTACATCGAGATGACAGGCTGGACCGCAGCAGAACGCTGCCATCCAGCCTCTCATCCCGCAGACACTGAGAAGCGCAGGCTTGCTTGCGCTGCTCAGCGTCTCTCTGTGACGACATCCAGATGAGCCGAGTTCATGTCCAATGAACTCGGCTCACCTCATGCACGTCACTGACAGCGTGGGAAAATTCTCACGCTGAAGCGGTGAGTGCAGGAGAATTCTCCCACGCTGTCAGTGACGTGCATAAGGTGAGCTCATGTCCAATGAACTCAGCTCACCTCCTGCACGTCACTGACAGCGTGGGAGAATTCTCCTGCACTCAGCGCTTCAGTGTGAGAATTCTCCCACGCTGAGGCGCTGAGTGCAGGAGAATTTTCCCACGCTGTCAGTGACGTGCATGAGGTGAGCCGAGTTCATTGGACAATAACTCGGCTCATCTGGATGCCCTCACAGAGAGACACTGTGGAGCGCAAGCAAGCCTGCGCTTCTCAGTGTCTGCGGGATGACAGGCTGAATGGCAGCGTTCTGCTGCGGTCCAGCCTGTCATCTCGATGTAGCAGAGCTGAAGCTGTCATGGGAACCATGGAAAGGTAAGGATGATGTTGCTTTATTATTTTTCTTTTATTTCAGGAGATCGTTGGCTTCAGCTGGAATGGGCGTGATGGTAAGTATGGTTTAATTTAGAACAATAAAGAATTGTGTGTTTATTTCAATTAAAGGACTTTTTTCTGGGTGTTGTGTTTTTTTTAAATACTTTACTAGAAATTCATGGTGGTCATGTCTAATATTGGCGTGACCCCATGAATTTCGGGCTTAGGGCCAGCTGATAATGCCAAGCTGGCCCTAACCCCTTTATTACCCAGTGAGCCACCGCATCAGGGCCCTGGATGAGTTGGGTACAGCGCCAGAAGATGGCGCTTCTATGAACGCGCCATTTTCCGGGGTGGCTGCGGACTGCAATTTGCAGCGGGGGTGGCCCAGAAAGCTTGGGCCTCCCTGCGCTGCGGATTCCAGCCCCCAGCTGCCTAGTTGTACCTGGCTGGACACAAAAACAGGGCGAAGCCCCACGTCAATTTTCTTTAAATTATTTCATGAAATAATTAAGAAAAAAAGGGCTTCCCTATATTGTTGTGTCCGGCCAGGTACAAATAGGCAGCTGGTGGTTGGGGGCAGCCCGTTCCTGCCTGCTGTACCTGGCTGGACACAAATATAGTGCGAAGCCCCACGTCAATTTTTTTTAAATTATTTCATGAATTTCCTGAAATAATTTAAAAAAATTGAAGTGGGGCTTCGCACTATATTAGTGTCCAGCCAGGTACAGCAGGCAGGAACGGGCTGCCCCCATCCACCAGCTGCCTATTTGTACCTGGCCGGACACAACAATATAGGGAAGCCCTTTTTTTCTTAATTATTTCATGAATTTCATGAAATAATTAAAAAAAATTGAAGTGGGGCTTCGCACTATATTTGTGTCCAGCCAGGTACAGCAGGCAGGAACGGGCTGCCCCCAACCACCAGCTGCCTATTTGTACCTGGCCGGACACAACAATATAGGGAAGGCCTTTTTTTCTTAATTATTTCATGAATTTCATGAAATAATTAAAAAAAAAGTACGTGGGGCTTCGCCCTATTTTTGTGTCCAGCCAGGTACAACTAGGCAGCTGGGGGCTGGAATCTGCAGCGCAGGGAGGCCCAAGCTTTCTGGGCCCCCCCCCCGCTACAAATTGCAGTCCGCAGCCACCCCGGAAAATGGCGCGTTCATAGAAGCGCCATCTTCTGGCGCTGTACCCAACTCATCCAGGGCCCTGGTGCGGTGGCTCACTGGGTAATAAAGGGGTTAGGGCCAGCTTGGTATTATCAGCTGGCCCCAAGCCCAAAATTCATGGGGTCACGCCAGTATTAGACATGACCGCCATGAATTTCTAGTAAAGTATTTAAAAAAAACACAACACCCAGAATAAAGTCCTTTAATTGAAATAAAGACACAATTCTTTATTGTTCTAAATTAAACCATACTTACCATCACACCCATTCCAGCTGAAGCCAACGATCTCCTGCAATAAAAGAAAAATAATAAACCAACCTCATCCTTACCTTTCCATGGTTCCCACGACAGCTTCAGCTCTGCTACATAGAGATGACTGGCTGGACCGCAGCAGAACGCTGCCATCCAGTCTGTCATCCCGCAGACACTGAGAAGCGCAGGCATGCTTGCGCTCCTCACTGTCTCGCTGTGACGGCATCCAGATGAGCCGAGGTCATGTCCAATGAACTCGGCTCACCTCATGCACGTCACTGACAGCGTGGGAAAATTCTCACGCTGAAGTGCTGAGTGCAGGAGAATTCTCCCACGCTGTCAGTGATGTGCATGAGGTGAGCTCATGTCCAATGAACTCAGCTCACCTCCTGCACGTCACTGACAGCGTGGGAAAATTCTCCTGCACTCAGCGCTTCAGCGTGGGAGAATTCTCACACTGAAGCGCTGAGTGCAGGAGAATTCTCCCACGCTGTCAGTGACGTGCAGGAGGTGAGCTGAGTTCATTGGACATGAGCTCACCTTATGCACGTCACTGACAGCGTGGGAGAATTCTCCTGCACTCACCGCTTCAGCGTGAGAATTTTCCCACGCTGTCAGTGACGTGCATGAGGTGAGCCGAGTTCATTGGACATGAACTCGGCTCATCTGGATGTCGTCACAGAGAGACGCTGAGCAGCGCAAGCAAGCCTGCGCTTCTCAGTGTCTGCGGGATGAGAGGCTGGATGGCAGCGTTCTGCTGCGGTCCAGCCTGTCATCTCGATGTAGCAGAGCTGAAGCTGTCGTGGGAACCATGGAAAGGTAAGGATGAGGTTGCTTTATTATTTTTCTTTTATTGCAGGAGATCGTTGGCTTCAGCTGGAATGGGCGTGATGGTAAGTATGGTTTAATTTAGAACAATAAAGGATTGTGTCTTTATTTCAATTAAAGGACTTAATTCTGGGTGTTTGTGTTTTTTTTAACTTTGACTATGGGGTTAGTAATGGGGGTGTCTTATAGACGCCTCTCCATTACTAACCTGGGCTTGATGTCAGCTGGCATTATAAGCTGACATCAACCCCAACCCTATTACCCCCTGCCACCGCACCAGGGCAGCGTGGAAGAGCGAGGCTAAGTGCCAGAATTGGTGCATCCTATGAATGCGCCATTTCTGGGGCGGCTGAGGGCTGGTGTTTCTAGCCTGGGAGGGGGCCAATATTCATGGCTCCCTTCCTGGGCTATTAATATCAGCCCCCAGCTGTCTGCCTAGCCTTTGCTAGCTATTAAATTAGGGGGGACCCCACATCATTTTTTTGGGGGGGTCCCCCATTTTAATAGCTAGTAAAGGCTATGTATTCAGCTGGGGGCTGATATTAGTAGCCTGGGAAGCTCCGTGGGTATTACCCCCTTCCCAGGCTTCAAACATCTACCCCAGCCGTCTGCTTAACCTCCGCTAGAGCCTAAAATTAAGGGGAACCCCACGCCAATTTTTTTAATAATAAATCCTTTATTTTAATACTAAATGACAAGTACAGTAACCAACACTATCACTGTACTTCATATATATGTGACTGACATGTTTCTATCTATCTAATCTATGTGTGATGCTCTATCTTTCTGTTCTAAATTGTCGGGTACCGCTGCTGAATTGCCGGCCGGCTTTTTTAAAGAGACAGTGCATGAAAACACTATTATTTTTTTAAATAAATCCTTTACACTAAATGACAAGTACAGTAAGCCACACTATCACTGTACTTATTATATATGTGACTGACATGTTTCTATCTATCTAATCTATGTGTGAAGCTCTATTCTTTCTGTTCTAAATTGTCGGGTACAGATGCTGAATTGCCGGCCGGCTTTTTTAAAGAGACGGTGCATGAAAACACTAATATTTTTTTTAATAAATCCTTTACACTAAATGACAAGTGCAGTAACCAACACTGTCACTGTGCTTCTTATATGTGTGACTGACATGTTTCTATCTATCTAATCTATGTGTGATGCTCTATTCCTTCTTGTCTAAATTGTCGGGTACCGGTGTATGCCGCTGCTGAATTTGCCGGCCGGCTTTTTTAAAGAGAGTGTCTTCTGAGCAGTTTGTCAGCTTTTGGACACCTTTGCAGGTGTTTTCTATGTGTTTCTATGTGTTTTTGTTTGCCTGCCATTGGTTTTAACGGTGTTCGACGGTGTTCTAAGGTGTTCGACGAACAGTTCGACGAACAGTTCCTCGAACATCCCGGTGTTCGACGAACCGAACCGAACCCGAACACTACGGGGGTGGCTCAACACTAGAGAGGAGCTCAGAGGGAGACCCGGCCTATCTACACAGACGGGAAAGGGTGAAGTCTGTAGTGCAGGAACACTCTGGTGTAGGGTCGCTATCGAACACTGGACTTCCTCGGAGGTAGTCGGACCCCCGTCCCTGGTGGCCGCAGGACTCCGCGAGGAGCAGGGAGTCGCCTTCCCGCTGACATCTCTGAGTGAGTAAAGCCTTGGAAGTTCACCCCTATGGCCTCCGGACTGTTCATTACGTGCCATACCACGCGACACGGTGCCCGTACTCCCCGCACTACTACCCCCCCTTCATCCTGCCTTGCGTGCCCTGAGGCCTTGATCCGCCTGTGGGGAGCAGTGAGAACTTTGGCCGCCATGACACCGGGCCTCAGCGGACTGCTAGCGGCGCTGGTGGTCCTTCACCAGACACCACAGGTGGCGTAGTCGACAAATACCACTCAACCCATAAAGCCCTTACATCCTTTTTAATGTGACAGCCCTGGGCACGGAACGGGTCCAGGCCACGGCTGCATCCCCCTCAACATCTGACCCAGCTCCGAGTATCCCCCATCTTCCCAGGGCAGGGCTGCGAGCGTCACACTTGTCTCATGAGGAGAAAACCATAACTTCCGTATGCACAATATACTGTGAACTTTGCCTGAAAGAGAGACTGTACCCTGTTACCTCCTTCAGTAAAATTGTTCTGTTTACAAGTTCACCGGAATGTCTGGCGGCTTGAGATCGCACGAACATCATGGGCACTCCAAAACCTGCACCCAGACACCACCGCTACAGGAGTGCCCCCGGGGGGTCCTATACCATCCACAAGTGCCACCTCCCACTTATGAAATTGTTGTGGACACGAGGCAAGCTTTGAGGGGTCCAGCGACCCACTTCAGTTACCGTTACATCATTATCTGCTGCCAGTGAGGCTACACACCCCAGCTGGCCCTTCTGTAACATCTGGCACCTCCCCAGTGGCCCACCACGCTAACAAAGGATGCTTCCATTTAGTGAAGGGTCCCACATGCATTACAATACATTTGACCAAATCTCTATGATTTCAGCAGGACTGGCCAGCTATCTAACAGGCATAGGACACCTTAACACAGTGGCTATTATAGCTGCCACTAAGGTTGTCTACAATTTTTCTCATACTCATGACACTGATTTGTTAATTTAGGTTCCAAAATCCATAAGAGGTCTCTATTCATCGTTTATTGTACTGTTCTATTAAGTAGAGGGAATTTTGGACTCCCTGGGATCTCCAGTCAAAGGTGTATTATAACCTCTGCAAGTCCTAAAGTTAGGCTCCTGCATGAATGATATATCTTACAAGTAAGACAGACCCTAGAAAAGCTGGAGACAACTCCTTTAGGAGCAGTAATGGAATTATTGGTTGTCTGACAATTTTCAGTAGAACAGGAAATGAAAGGTCTTGAGTACACATTCACTAATGCAATTACAATTTTTCGATGCTATTATCCTAAAAAATAAAAAGTGCCATTCATGCTAAAAATCCAAAATTTTAACCTGATACATTGTGATACAGAGGGCATGGCTTTAATGGTAGAAAACAGTGTATCTGTAACTACATACTGGCAAACACCTCAAGGGTCCAGAAATATTACTAAAATGTGCCCCATTATGTTTATTGTTCGTTTAAGGCAAAATATTTTAAACAATTGTGTTTTTTTTTCCTATTTTTAAAAGTGTGAAAAAAATGCTTGTATATAAATTCTATACAGAAAATGTCAAATATGTAAAATAAGATGCTTGAGCATTAGAATATAAATTGTGCCTCGGAGCAGCATTGAAGTTCAAAGGCGTCTAATTAACCTTGTCAATCTCCAGAGGCGCGCCAGTGCTGATAGGTTGGGTGAAGGTCTTATGTATTATTTTAAATACCTATCATACACAAATCCAGCACTTAATGTTCACAACTGAGTGTGCGGTCATTTCAGTGAAGCACTCATGGAAATACATTGCCTGGGGTTTCCTTCACTTCTCTTTAAGATTTCTGTATTTATTTCTTTTTTTTATCGGATTGAATATATACATTTTTGGCTACAATGAAATACATTTTTTTATTAAATATTTAAAATAAAATGTAACATGTGCAACTGTACAAGATAATCAAACGTGTCACATGTCTATCTGCTGAGAAAAAAATC
Source organism: Phyllobates terribilis (assembly GCF_046119375.1). Lineage (NCBI taxonomy): Eukaryota > Metazoa > Chordata > Amphibia > Anura > Dendrobatidae > Phyllobates > Phyllobates terribilis. Next base: position 358,836,779 of record NW_027362767.1, read on the forward strand.
CTCCACATACTTGATCAATGCTTCAATCTATAGACCAGATATACATTGTGTTAACGCAAATGTACATTGTATTGTTTTCCTCTCCTGACCTGAAGAGAATATATAGCGCCTTGCACACATCACTAATAAGTAGCTAAAGTCCTGTCTGTCCCTATTATCTACTTCATATCTATTATCGGTCTCATATCTCTCGCCCTTGCTTGTTTCTTCTCCTGCACATAGAGCATTGCAGCATTCCTCCTCTCATTACTATTGGCCTCCTCCCACCTGCTTTATTCACCTCCCGGAGGCTGACACCCATATGCAGTCTACTACATCTGAATGTCCGCCTTCAGTAGGTGTACACACCCAAAAATGATGCACAGCAGAGCACACGTTCGCTCGGTCGGCACCATTATAGTCTATGGCCCCATTGGCGCATACATTCCAACCCTGTTTTGAGGAGAGTTTGGACGTAAACCCCGACGGGGCCACTGAACAGTGCCTAAACACAGTGATAAAGTACCCCTAAGCTCTGTTGATTACTGCATTCATATAGTATATAAATTAGGGTTTGGCTAGTGGAGTGAGACACCCTTGATGCAGCCATGCCACCCAACTAAGCTGTGTCAAGGACATGTCACTCAGCCAGTCAAGCCAAAACATACACCACTCCACCATGTTTTTCTTTTTTCCCTCATCTCTGACCTATCTATCAATCATGCGCTTCACACTGATGAAGGCGAGTACCCTGAATAGGTATCATTAGCTGGATCTCAAGTCAAAGCTCCTGGAAGCGCTGGACATTGACTTATTAAGCCGGGATTGCACAAATGTTATCTCATGAGAGAGAATCGGATTGATTATGTAAATGACACTCCACTCAAACTCTGATCAGAGTGTCAGCTTAGTGTGATCCGATTCTTTTGGCTGAAAGTATCGTAGCACAGGGGAGGAGAAGATGGAAAACAAAATTTCTCCACCTCCTCCATTTTAGGAGTCAGCGGAAATTCGACTGTACTCAGAGGTCATCCAAGTGCAGTCCGACGATTTTCATGCACCCACAGACTTGAATGGCTGAGTGCATTCCAATTTGTGCAGCAATTCGCAGGATGCTCTGTTTTTTTATCAAGCTGAAAAAAAACGCTGATCAGAATTGCCCCATATAATAACAATAGTCTGAATGCTATCCAATAAAACATTGGCTAGCACTTGTCTGATGTATACCTTCGTGTGAGCGAGCCCTTAGGGTCTACCTTCAACAGACGCCACTTGCAAGATAGTTTCTTTTCTCCGGAGAGAACTAATTTGCAAACTTCTTTTTCCCTTGATGTATTTGCTGATAAGACTGAATTCTTAGCTAGTCTCCTTAATGAGAGCCCCACAACTAAATGTATGTTGCTCTGCTCTATCATAGGATCAGAACAACTAAATTAAAGTGAACCTGTCATTAGCTTCATGCTGCCCGGACCACAGGCAGCATGAATCAGAGCATAAGGAGAAAGGATTACCAGCTTCATGAATAGTTAAAAAAATAGGTTTCTTTATTGTGAAAAAAGCTCTTTAAAAACAGATTCCATAGTCACATAGTATAGCCAGGGCAACGCGTTTCGAACGCTAAAGATGCGTTCTTTGTCAAGACTCAAACGCATTGCCCTGGCTATACTATGTGACTATGGAATCTGTTTTTAAAGAGCTTTTTTCACAATAAAGAAACCTATTTTTTGAACTATTCATGAAGCTGGTAATCCTTTCTCCTTATGCTGTGGAACTACTGCGAATGGTTCATCGCACCTATGCTTCAGGACGTCATTGCTCAGGTGAGCTGGTGTTACCTTATTACTACTCCAGCATGAATCAGAGCCTGGCTGTATGTTTGCAGCTTGGTATGTTTTACTCAAAAATGCTCAAGAGTTTCAGAGAAAACATAGTTGATTGACAGGTCTTCCCCATGTCTACTCATAAGGAGAGACCTGTCAATCACTTGGAGGAGGGCAGGGAGAAGCCAGCTGGAGACGACATCAGCCTAGTAAGGTCTCTCTCTATAGTCCTTGACTTCCTTTACAAACTACAGTAGTGTTTCAGCGTAAAACATATCTTGTTGCAATTGTGCAGCCAGACTAAAACTAGAGTTGGCGTAAATTGATCCGCAAGACCCAGTTTATCGGCCACGTCAATGATCTATAAACACTTGGCAGGAGTCCTGAGAACCATCCCCAAACTGATGGCATTTCATTAGGAGACCTGGTATGATGTCATTTGTGCATCACGCCGCAACGTTGACAACATGCCAGGCCGGCAAATCCAATGTAGAACCTTAGATGTCATCAGGTAGGAGACAGTTCACATGGCTGCCATCAAACGACCATGTTATTGAGCTTGCCACTGGACTGGGTCTTGCGAATCAGTTCACACCTACTCTACTTCACACCAATATTTTTTTTTTTACATTCATGTAACAAAATCTTGTTATTTATCAATGGATCATTAGTGAATAATACTGTATAGTATATAGTTTTATATACCAGAAAGGCGCGATATCCGCATAATGTCCTGTACTATGTAGGTAACCTCTGCTGCATACGTGCCGATCCTGGTGGAAACACAATCCCCAGCCACCAACGCTCCTTTTAACCTCATGTTCCTCTCTAGAATCCTTGACAGATGTTAATGATAAGTGAAACATGTTTTATTGATTCGCTTCTGTTCTGTTTAGAGGCAGTCATCAAATATATATGACAGATCTTCCATTAGAAACACCTTAAAATCCATATTTATTAACTAAGATTTCACGGAGAGAAATAATAGGGTGCACGTACTTAGCCAACTCTTACAAACCCTGACTACGTCCGCTAAATGATGTATTGGATATGTATAATAAAAGCATAAATCTCCACGCACACTATAGTTAATAGAAAATACTGGGGTATAGTTATATGGTTAGACCATCCTCCTAATTAAATCTTTTTTTCCTGCGTTGTTGCTCAATTCAAAGTGATTATCAATTGCCCTTATGGCCGGTTTTATTAACATGTTGTAGTCATAGCTTTTGTGAAATTGCAGCACATCACTGTGTTTTTCAGTGATTTTATGAAAAATGCATAAAAGTTGACTTTTCCACATGTGAATAACCTTTAAAAGGAGAATCTTTTTTTTTTCCAGCTCTGAATATGTTCTTCCGGATAAATTCTTTCATTGATTTATTATATCATGAAATTTAATAGATACTCTATAATATATGAAAGACATCCTGGCCTCTTCTAAATTCATACACACTTATAATTGTCTTCATTTTTTTAACCTGTAAAGGACCGGGCCATTTTTAGGGTCTTGTTTTTTTCAGGTTGTAGTTTGTACCACTGCAGGGTGCACATGTTGATGTAACAAGCGTAGATGTAATGAAGGGCTTATTACAGAGTGTCAAGATGGAACAAGGACTGCTACTCAGCACAAAGAAGACAAAGATATTGATCACTGCCAGGTGCAACCAGGACACATTCGAGATGGATGGCGACGAACTGGAAGTTGTAAAGGACTTCACCCTACTCGGATCAATGATAACTCAAGATGCAGCGACCACACCGGAAGACAATAGGAGAATAGCTATGGGCAAATCAACAATGAAGTCAGTGGACAAGGTCTTCACATTGAGGAACATTTCACTGACAACAAAAGACACGGCTCGTACATAATTTGGTCTTTTCTGTAGTAGCATATGAATGCGAAACCTGGACAATAAAGAAACAAGATAGTAGAAGAATTGACTCCTTTGAAATGTGGTGCTGGAGAACAATGTTATCAATACCATGGATGGCAAGAAGAACAAACAAATCAATTTTGGAACAGATCAGCCAGATATGTCACTCGAAGCAAGGATCACCAAGTTATGACTTGCCTACTCGGGACAGATCATACGAAGAAAGCGATGACTGGAGAAGGACATCATGGTCGGAAGAGTAGAAGAAACAAGGTGAAGAAGAAGACCAGCAACCCGATGGCTTGATACTATCAAAATAACAGTGGAGAAGACCCTGGTGGACCTCTCTAGACTTGCTCAAGATCCATCTTCCTACAGAGATGTCAAGTCGCCATGGTTCGAGATCGAGCCGAAGGCCATTAACTAAATAAATACAATAATGAAAGGGAACCTGTCAGCAGGTTTTCATGTAAGGAACTCATGATTTTTCTGTGTAGTTGCTTATTCCCCAATAAAAATGACACCTATTTTATAGAGGTCTGATGTGCCAGTCCTGAGAAATCTTGTGTAAAAGCCATATGGAAATCAGAGTGGAGATGCACTGGGGGTGTGTCAATGCACTTTAGAAGAAGCAATTCCAGTGCATTGACACACCATGATGCACTTCTAGCTCGATTTGCATATGAATTCTAAACAAGTTGTCCCTTGACTGGCACATCAGATCTCCACAAAAAAAATGTATCATTTTTATTGGGAAACAAGCACCTGCAGAGCCATACCACTACTTCCATATGTAAAAATATGTTGATAAGTTTCCTTTCAGAAGAGAGAGCAACCCCCCCCCCCAAAAAAAACCCTCCATTTTACCATGTTTTTCTTTTTGTCTCCATCTCTGAACTATCTATCAATCACAAAATCCCTATTTCTTTCCTCGAGGATGATTCTTCTTATTAGTAAGCACCTCGGCTGTGCGGTGTATGACATGCCTTGAAGCAGAAGTCACCTCTCTTGGCACATTGTGGCCCTTCTTCAGCTCCGCAGGCATGAATAATAAAAGTGACTGCTCCATACCCCTGAAGGTGATATGTGGACTATGTTATGGAGCTGTAAGATGAATGCTTTAACTCTTTCTGTTGTTCTGTGTAAGGAAAGTCCACATAGGGATACAGTGAGGTCAATTGATTCCAAATGGAACAATCACATGAGAATATACTGTAGGGGATTTATTTTCTGCCAGGCAAGCAGAATGCAATCTTCTATAAAATTCTAATATACAGTGGTAGGAGCAAATTTTGTGAACATAAGGTAATTGTGGATCGTGCTTGAAAAGATCTGTCTTTAAGCATCACGTTCCAGCATTTTTCCCCATCCATTGCAGTACTAATCCGGAGTCACATCCTGTATTATAATGCAGAGCTGCATTCACAGTTCTGGAGGCTTCAGAGCTAAAATATACATTTACTCATTGCTTTGATGTTTTTTTCTTGGTGTAGTTTTCACATCATAGATGTAGTGTAAAAGGAGACATCTTGTCATATAGCCTAATGGGCATCATGGAATGTGTGTCAGAGGACTCCGCCTGGTCATACAGTATATACAATGCATGCCCAATCACTTCATTATATACAGTATATGCCATCTTGACATCCCGAGCACTGTATAATAAATTAATGTAGAGAATATTAGTGCTGCCATGCAATTATAAGGGTGGGATGTAAGGGGGATTCCAGCTATTTCTAATAGCAATTAGCAGAATTTTGAAGCCAGCTCTGGATATTACAAACGTCAACTCAGGATCAGTAAGTTACAAAGTCACTCAACATTTTAGGTCTAATTATGCTACAAAGGTAAAGAGATAGTGAAAAGATTGCAATTTATCAGCCATCCAGAGAACAGGTGTAGACTGTCAGTAAGGATCCCCGTCGTTCACGAGAACGAGGTTCCTACGTGTACTGTTTAAATGTAGCAACAGTCAAGCATGTGCACTACTGATCTTTTCATAGTCCATGGGACTGACAGAGAGCCTTGCACAATTATTTTTATCAGTCTCACACACAGACTTGGATTGATGGGGGTTCCAATGATAGGACCCCACCATTCAGATACTTATTCTTTTTTATGTTTATAGGTGATAAGTTGTGATCTTGGAAAAAATTGCTTTAAAGGTGTAAAATAAAAATAAAAAAAATAAAAATTAATTAATATATTTAAGGGAACCTGTCATGTAAAATAATGCTATTACCTGAAGATATGAGGTTAATTTGCAGTTTAATAGCGTTCTGACACTGTGCAATGCCAACACTGAGAGCCCCGCTGCCGATAGCCCAGCTGTATCGGCGCCCCAGCACTGATTGACAGCTTGCTCAGCATTAGGGCCGGCTGTCAGTCAATGTGAGGACCACGGTTACAGCTGCCGCTCCCTATACACAGAGTGATGACTGAAACCGTTCTGGCGCTGCCCCTACGACTGAAAGCTGAACGCTAACCCCGTGACAGTTTCCTTTAAATCTCAGCTCTTTGGGGGGTGTAGGAGTCCGGCAGGCGGTCCAAATCAGTGACTGACAGCTAGCTTTATATGGACACTTATACAATCAAAGCTCTCACTGTATAGAGCAGGGATTTCAATGAATAAAATACAAGTTTTACTGAATCCTTTCCCACAGCGCAGGATCAACCCATTTGTTTTCCAGTATCGATTATTAAACCTCTATACAGTTGGGAAAAAAAGTATTTAGTCAGCCACCAATTGTGCAAGTTCTCCCACTTAAAAAGATGAGAGAGGACTGTAATTTACATCATAGGTAGATCTCAACTATGAAAGACAAAATGAGAAAACAAATCCTGAAAATCACATTGTCTGATTTGGAAAGTAATTTTTTTCAAATTTTGGTGGAAAATAAGTATTTGGTAAATTACAAAAGTTCATCTCAATACTTTGTCATATACTGTATCCTTAGTTGGCGATGACTGAGGTCAAACATTTTCTGTAAGGTTGGTACATATTGTTGCTGGTATGTTGGCCCATTCCTCCATACAGATCTCCTCTAGAGCAGTGATGTTTTGGGGCTGTCGCTGGGCAACACGGACTTTCAACCCCCTCCAAAGGTTTTCTATAGGGTTTAGATCTGGAGACTGGCTAGGCCACTCCAGGACCTTGAAATGCTTCTTATGAAGCCACTCCTTCATTGCCCTGGCGGTGTGCTTGGGATCATTGTCATGCTGAAAGACCCAGGCACGTTTCATCTTCAATGCCCTTGTTGATGGAAGGAGGTTTGCACTCAAAATCTCACGATACATGGCCCTATTCATTCTTCCTTCTATCCTGGTCCCTTGGTAGAGAAACAGCCCCAAAGCATGATGTTGCCACCCCCATGCTTCACAGTATGTATGGTGTTCTTTGGATGCAACTCAGCATTCTTTCTCTTCCAAACATGCAGAGTTGTGTTTCTACCAAACAGTTCTACTTTGGTTTCATCTGACCATATGACATTCTCCCAATACTCTTCTGGATCATCCAAATGCTCTCTAGTAAACTTCAGATGGGCCTGGATATGTAATGGCTGAAGCAGCGGGACAAGTCTGGCACTGTAGGACCTGAGTCCCTGGCGGCGTAGTGTGTTACTGATGGTAGCCTGTGTAACGTTGGTCCCAGCTCTCTGCAGGTCATTCATTAGGTGCCCCCGTGTGGTTCTGGGATTTTTGCTTACCGTTCTTGAGAGTATTTTGACCCCATGGGGTGAGATCTTGTGTGGAGCCCCAGATTGATGGAGATTATCAATGGTCTTGTATGTCTTCCATTTTCTAATTATTGCTCCCACAGTTGATTTCTTCACACCAAGCTGCTTGCCTATTGCAGATTCAGTCTTCCCAGCCTGGTGCAGGGCTACAATTTTGTTTCTGCTGTCCTTCGACAGCTCTTTGGTCTTCACCATAGTGGAGTTTGGAGTGTGATTGTTTGAGGTTGCGGACAGGTGTCTTTTGTACTGATAACAAGTTCAAAAAGGAGCCAGTACTACAGGTAATGAGTGGAGGACAGAGGAGCCTCTTAAAGAAGAAGTTACAGGTCTGTGAGAGACAGAAATCTTGCTTGTTTGTAATTGACCAAATACTTATTTTCCACCAAAATTTGAAAAAAAATTTCTTTCCAAATCAGACAATGTGATTTTCAGGATTTGTTTTCTCATTTTGTCTCTCATAGTTGAGGTCTACCTATGATGTCAATTACAGGCCTCGCTCATCTTTTTAAGTGAGAGAACTTGCACAATTGGTGGCTGACTAAATACTTTTTTTCCCCACTGTATTTGTCAGTTTAACTTCTCCTGCTCAATTTAATGCTGCCCATAAATTGATTAGTCTAAAACGTGTAAGGCGCAAAGTGCTGCCAATCTTTTCACCTATGGTCCATAAATAAACTGTTTTGACTGTGATTTAAAAAAAAAAAAAAAAAAAAAAAGCTTTTGTAAAAGCCGAATGCTCTGAGGCCTCATTCAGACAGCAGTAACTTTAATTTTTTCTATCAATGGACCTGTATGGGGTCTTTTTTTTGCGTGACAAACTATTGTTTTCATTTTGAGGCACATGTGATGCTTTGATGGATTTTCATGCAAAATCAATTATGGGACAAATCAAGCCAGACATAAAGTAAGGATCCAAGAATCAGATACATCATGCGAAGAGAGCAATCACTGGAGAAGGACATCATGGTTGGAAGAATAGAAGGAACAAGTTGAAGAGGCAGACCAACAACCTGATAGCTTAATACTATCAAGATAACAGTGGAGAAGACCCTGGTGGACCTCTCTAGGTTTGTACAGGATCGATCTTCCTACAGAGCGTTCATCCATCAAGTCGCCATGGCTCAAGATTGAGCTGAAGGCCATTAATAATAATAATAATAATAATAATAATAATAGCAATAATGACGACTGATAAACGGCAGTTCTGGAATTTTGATTTATTTTTGCTTTCTGGCATTTTCATTTTACCATACGGGTTAAATGAGTTTATGTTTTGATAGATATGACTTTTGAGGTTGTGTTGATACCAAATATATATTCTTCATCATTTCAGTTTTAAGAAAAGGAAGTAATTCCAACTTTTATGAAAAAAGAGAGTTTAATACGCATCTTCTGGAGACCACCACTGATTGGTGTCAAAGTCAAACAATCCAGAATTCAAAAGCAATGTTCAGCATTGAAATTCACTAAAACATACTAATTATTAAAAACATTGTCATGAAAACAAAACTGCCTACGCAAGGTAGTCACGGACCTATGCATTTTAAGTTTTTATTTTTTGATAGTTCACTATTCCTTAAAACTTTTTTTTTACTTTTTAGCCCCTCTAGGAAACTTGAAACTGCTATAAGTTTTGCAGCATAAAGTAAATTGAACAATTTCCTATGAAGCCAAGCCACGGGATGGTCTTCATATAAGTACAAAGATGGTGTAGCACCCTGAGGACTCGGCTGCTACAGGGGTATTACACCTCAAGCCAGAGGTGTGGTATTCCACTCCCGGGTAAGGATGGAGTGTGGAACTGAGCTCAGTTAGCTGCATACACTACATACATCCCATTTCCGGGGGACAGATCGACGGTACTCCCACCAGTTTATGTGCAGGTACGATAGTGTCTGTCCCTGGCTGGAGTGGGAGGGGGATGGAACATCCCAGTAGTGTAGGGGCAGATAGGGGGAGCAGTCTGGGTAAAGCTAGGAGCTCATTGGGTGCTGGTCACCTGAGCTCACACATAGAGGGAGTATATAAGGTGGGCACTATCTTAGGACAGGGTCTTTTGTAGAGTCAGAGGAGCAGAGCAGAGAAGCTCAGCCAGAAGGGCTGACAGGGAGTTGTGGTTCCGGCTGGGCCCAGCTCTAAGGCCAAATCTGAGAGAGAGAGAGGAGTCAGAAGGACCCAGAGAGAAAACAAGCAGGAACCCCAAGACCCCAGAATACAAACAGCAGGGTGAAGGGTTGGCACCCAGGGTACCGGATCCCAAGCTGGCAGAGGACAAAGCACACCTTAGCCAGAGACCGGAGGTCGTGGGCAGGATCTGCCACGACCCTCACTAAATCCACTCGGAAGGCATACCAGGTATAGGGTCAGGGAACCCAGAAGGGGTGTACCCACCAAGAGACCCGAGGGAGCCGGACATAGGTGGATCCCTGGTGAGAACGGCCAGAAGAGAGGGAAAGTCAGACAGGAGCTCAGGACCACGCTCCAGAATTACTTGGGGGTTGGCCGAGTCCAGGACCTGGTGGACGCAGCACGGCTCGGGTGGTCGCTTCAGGCCAGAGTGACCATAAGAACACCCGTAAGTAAAAACCCCTGAACTGCACAGCCCGACTCTGAGTCTTCTTGCTGATTCATCCTGCACCTTCACAACCACCATCCTCTACATCTGACCCCCTGAGGCTAATACCCCTCCCGTTGGGGGTTATACTATCACAGCTGCACACACACCAACAGCCTCAGCGGACCCTGCTGCAGCGGCGGCCTTTTGACCGCAAATCAACGGGTGGCGTAGTCGACACTAAGGACCTTTACCAACATCTGTAAAGACTGCCACACACTGAGTTTGACACCCTGGGCACGGACCGGGTCGCCGCCACTCGGAGAGTACAACCCCCATCTGATCCGGCTCCGGGTAATCCCCAAACAGCACTGGCCCAGGGGGCGCGTCAACTTTGGCGTAGTCGGCAGGATTTCGTGCCCACAACCACCGGGTACTGCGTGCCTGAAGAGAAGTTCAAAATTACCTTAAGAAGAAGTCTCCCGCCGGTTCCAGAGGGTCCCCGCCATGGGACGCCATCACGGATCGTTTCCCGCCGGTTGCCCGCCATCTGCAGCTTTTTCCCGCCATCCACGGAGTTTCCCGCCACTGGGAGACGATTCCCGCCATTTCCAGAAGATTTCCCGCCTTGGAAGAGCGGACGCCATTATGGGCGTGCCAGAGGGTGGCAAGAGGTCACCTCCCATCGTGGGCCAGGTCAAGGAATGGCGCCAAAAGCGGAAACCGCCCCCACCAACAGAGACTGTGATGCTGGAGATGTCCATCAGCGTGAGAGAACTTCCCCTGGAACTGACAATCACAAAGTTGCCCCGGGACCACCTTCAATGTGGGCGGAGACAGAACAAGAGAGCGAAGATGGGTGCAGCCTGGAGAAGTCTGGAGAGAGCGCACCCGGAGACAAGAAGTCTAGAGAGGACTCCGGAGAAGTCGCACCCGGAGATGGAAGGAGAGGCAGGCAGCACCGACCCAGTGGTCAGGAGCCTGTTGCAAGCGACAACCCCACTAGGCTTAGTGGAGATCTTGGCACAGCTCCCCCGAGACCGGGAGTGTGCGCAGACCGAGCTGGAGCGCCTCGCACGGAGGATGGCCCAGGTACAGCGAGAGACGCTGACGGAGTGGAGCCGAGAGATGGCCCTGCAGGCAAGAACCCGCCAGCGAAGCACGCCACCCGAGACGAGGAGACAGACCGCCTCTGAGGATGGTGCAGGAGGAGTGAAGGCCGGAGACGGCTCCGAAGAGGGAGCTGGACAGATGGAGGCAGGTAAAGGGGACGTCCCTACCCCGAGCCGAGAAGCCGTGAGCCTGCCCCAGCTCCCCGTCGCAGAGCCCGAAATTCCCCCTGCCGTGCCCGTCGCTGCATCGTCACCGCTCCAGACAAGGCCTCAAGCAGAAGCCGCGGCCGCGACCCCTGTGACGTCACGCGCCTCAACCCTGAGCGCGGCAAAGCAGGAAACACCACCGGCCTGGTCGCAAGGTCTAGTACCCCTGGGCGCCGCAGTACCAACAGCGCCCTCTACCTCTGCTGAGCCACCGGCCAGGTCGCTGGGCCAAGTAACCCCAGGCGCCGCCGTCTTCACGGTGCCCTTTACGTTCAGGGTGCCCCAAGCCTGGTTGCAAGGCCTGGCGAACCCGGGCGCCGCTCCCACCACCGCGCCCTCAACATCTAGAGTGCCGCACCTGGGTGAAGACTTGTTTGCCCAGCACACGTGCCCGGATGGGCAGCCCTTTGTGTGGCCACCGGAGTTCCACCATCCCCGACTCCGGAAAGAAAGACCCCTAGATGAGCCCCTGATTCCGGTTCCGAAGCCCGTAAAGATCACCCCACTCTCGTTGGAGGAAGCGCAGTTTGCGTGGGACCCCACCGGAGGAGACCTCATGGGATTCACCCAAGAGACTCGGGCAGCCGCAGCTGAGCGTGCGGAGTGCTGCCGGCAGCAGTTAGAGGTCTTCGACCGGGAGCGAAGAGAGAGGCGGGTCCGAGAGCAGCGGCTGCAGGAACAGAGTGCAGAGCAGAAGAGCCGGACCAGGAGGAACCCCCGTGCAGCCCACGGTCCCCGTGCCACCGGGACTGTAATTAAATTCCAACTGCAGCACGGTTGGGGTTTCATCAGGGATCACCACACCCCCGGCGACGTCTTTGTCACCCGCAGAGACGTGGAGTCCCATCTGCCGGAGGGACACAGAGGTCGTGACCTATATGTAGGGGACGAGGTCACGTTCACCCGGCACAAGTGTGCCAAAGGACCCTACGCCCTCCATGTACACCGGCTGACGGAGGAGGAGCTACGGTGTGAAGAGGAGCAAGAGGACCCGGACGGGTCTGAAGGAGGAGCAGGAGTACGCCATCATTAAAGTACGGTAAAGAGACTGTACATAGTTACCCGTCAGGGTATATGCCATGCTGCTAACTTAAAATAAGGTCCCCGTTGGGACAAGTGTGAACTGTTCCAGTGTGTCCCATCTCCCCACAGGCTGAGGACTGTGAACAGCCATCCCTTTTCCCCACTGGTCGAGGACTGAGAGCGGCCACCTTCCCTTGTATATAGTTGCGCTTTCTAAGGCGCCCCCTACCGGTTTTATAGGAAACTGTTGTTTTTACTACAAGAGACTGTCGCACTTTACCCGGTCACAAGTTGCACCGTGGCCGGAGGAACAAGAGTGTTATTTATGAAAAATGTTTATATGAAAAAGTTTTATGCTGATAGTATATATATTGTTTTATATGTTTATGTTTTATGAAAAAAAATGTATGTTTGTGGATGTTTTTGTTCTCTTACAGCCCGAGGACGTGCTGTGATTTACCAGGGGGGAATGTAGCACCCTGAGGACTCGGCTGCTACAGGGGTATTACACCTCAAGCCAGAGGTGTGGTATTCCACTCCCGGGTAAGGATGGAGTGTGGAACTGAGCTCAGTTAGCTGCATACACTACATACATCCCATTTCCGGGGGACAGATCGACGGTACTCCCACCAGTTTATGTGCAGGTACGATAGTGTCTGTCCCTGGCTGGAGTGGGAGGGGGGTGGAACATCCCAGTAGTGTAGGGGCAGATAGGGGGAGCAGTCTGGGTAAAGCTAGGAGCTCATTGGGTGCTGGTCACCTGAGCTCACACATAGAGGGAGTATATAAGGTGGGCACCATCTTAGGACAGGGTCTTTTGTAGAGTCAGAGGAGCAGAGCAGAGAAGCTCAGCCAGAAGGGCTGACAGGGAGTTGTGGTTCCGGCTGGGCCCAGCTCTAAGGCCAAATCTGAGAGAGAGAGAGGAGTCAGAAGGACCCAGAGAGAAAACAAGCAGGAACCCCAAGACCCCAGAATACAAACAGCAGGGTGAAGGGTTGGCACCCAGGGTACCGGATCCCAAGCTGGCAGAGGACAAAGCACACCTTAGCCAGAGACCGGAGGTCGTGGGCAGGATCTGCCACGACCCTCACTAAATCCACTCGGAAGGCATACCAGGTATAGGGTCAGGGAACCCAGAAGGGGTGTACCCACCAAGAGACCCGAGGGAGCCGGACATAGGTGGATCCCTGGTGAGAACGGCCAGAAGAGAGGGAAAGTCAGACAGGAGCTCAGGACCACGCTCCAGAATTACTTGGGGGTTGGCCGAGTCCAGGACCTGGTGGACGCAGCACGGCTCGGGTGGTCGCTTCAGGCCAGAGTGACCATAAGAACACCCGTAAGTAAAAACCCCTGAACTGCACAGCCCGACTCTGAGTCTTCTTGCTGATTCATCCTGCACCTTCACAACCACCATCCTCTACATCTGACCCCCTGAGGCTAATACCCCTCCCGTTGGGGGTTATACTATCACAGCTGCACACACACCAACAGCCTCAGCGGACCCTGCTGCAGCGGCGGCCTTTTGACCGCAAATCAACGGGTGGCGTAGTCGACACTAAGGACCTTTACCAACATCTGTAAAGACTGCCACACACTGAGTTTGACACCCTGGGCACGGACCGGGTCGCCGCCACTCGGAGACTACAACCCCCATCTGATCCGGCTCCGGGTAATCCCCAAACAGCACTGGCCCAGGGGGCGCGTCAATGGCAGCAACAGAAGCCTTCATTACACTAACCATTGGCATCCAATGATCACATCCCATCACGCCACTTAAATGGCGCTGCCAGAGATTGACATTGGCATTTAAGTGCCCAAACTGCAGCAGGCAAGCTCATTGTAAGAGGCAAGTCCTGTTTGTACTACACCAGCACCAGAACCCGCTCCATAAACCCACAACCGACATGTGTGTATGATGTCAGGAAGGGGTTAAAGAGGTTTTCCAGGCTTAACATATCCTTTGGTTAAATCATCAATATCAAATTGGCGGGATCCCAATACCTGGCACCCCCACAAATCAGCTGTTTCCAGCCTTGGTGGCAGACGGATATTAGCAGTGAACAAAGCGCGGACTGCACAGCTCTGTCCCCTGTGCTGTGACTATTCCCAGGTGCTGTAGCCCAGCTCCCATTGAAGTGAATAGGAGCTAAGCGTCTGCACTTGTGAATGGTCACAGCTTGAGGAACAGAGCTGTGCTGCTCTGCCATGCTCACTATTAACATCCGGCGGCCACCAGAAGTGAAAACAGTTGATTTGTGGAGGTGTCAGTTATCTGGCCAACACCAATCTGATATTTATGACCTAATCCAAAAGATATAAAATATCGTAAGGGCTCATGCACACGACCGTAATAATCAGACGAGTGCTATCCATAGTTTTGACAGATATCACACATCCCCATGTTTTTGAACAAGGCAATGCACGTGCCTGAATCGGTCCAAGGAAAAAAATTGCAGCATGTCCGAATTGGATCAGATTATCGGATCATGCAATTCAATGAGTCCATGGTACACATTAGACTGCACTCGGATGACATCTGAGTGCAATCCGATTTCCGCGCACTGACACAATGGAGAAGATGGAGAAATTTTGCTCTCCATCTTCTTCTCATGCGAGAAAATTGGATCACACTATAATCGCACTGATCAGAGTTTGACCAAAGTGTGATTTGCATCATTGGCCCAATTCTGTCAGATGAGAGAAAATACGCTGGTGTGCACATAGCCTAAGTCTGAAAAAAGCCTCTAAAGTGAATTTGATCATAGTGAGGCTTTAGACATACCAGGGGAAATGTCAGACTTGTTGCTGGTCATCAGCAGTGTTCACTATTCTTTCATTGCTGTAAAAAAAAAAAGTAAGACTTCCCGCACCCACTGCTGCGTACTTATTACATAACGAGCCTCAGTGTAGTCTTATTTACTCCTCTGTATCCCAGATCCATCATACAATATTTCTAGTTATTTTATGAGTGTTTTACATGCTTGGGGCATTTTGTTTTTCAGTGTACGGCATGTTCCAACACATGCGTAGTGATACTGTTTTTCGATCATTTAAGTCAATGGGTTGTTTTTTAAAATGCAGAATTTGTTTTTGTTTAGTCCGGCAAAAATCTAAAAACAGGAACAACGAAAAAATTGTAAAAAAAAAAAAAAAAAGTAACAAATAATGATGAAAATACGGGCAACTCATAACAAAATACAGAACCAAGAATGATGCCATATGGAAACAATTTCTAAAAAAATATGACCCATATTTCCTTACACAAGAAGGAACGAGCCCTTACATAAAGCAGGTATATCTATAGTACATGGTTTCAGAGCATCATTTATACACCTCCAATCATAGCTACATTTATTTCTTTGTAAAGAGTCTATGATGAGATATATAGATAGATTAACCCATTAATGACGAACACCATATATGTACGGTGTTCAGGAACGGGTGTGTCTCTAACAGCTCTGGGTGGAGCTGAGTGGCATGTACAGCGTGCGGTATGGGGGTGCAACCTATCGTCACCCCCTGCCTATAGTGCCTATAGGTTGCCATAGCAGCCGGGGGTCTGCTGAAGACCCTCATGCCTGCCCTGATGATGCTCCAATAAAGATTAGCTTATGACCGGCATTCATAGTAGATTGCAATTTTTTGTTATATACTGCAAAACTGTGGTATAGCTGTATATTGTAAAGCGACCTGACAGTTTGCAGGTACAAGTCCCCCAACAGTAAAAAATAAATAAAAAAAGATATGCAAATTGCCTCTCCAGAGAAAAAGAGGGCCCGAACTCTATAGCGCCACCTATTGGAAGGAGCAATCCTACAAGTCACAATCAACCCTTTAACGAGTCGTGCAATATGACTTAGGATAAAAAAAGATAAAATTGAATTCACCCACCCACTTTCCCCTATTAAAAATACATATAAAAAAATTACACATATTTGGTATTGCTGTGTCCATAATTCTCTGATCTATCAAAATATAAAATTATTAACCCAATTAGTAAAAACCATTAAGAGAAAAAAAAATCTCAGTAACACAATTGCGATCTCTCGGTCGTTGCAACTTGCAAAGAAATGCAAATACGTCATATTGACCCCAAAAGTGTATCAATAAAAACGTTAGCCCACCATGCAAAAAACAAGGCCCCCATAAAGATACACATCTCGGTAAATGACAACACAAGCAAACTTTTTATGAATTTTCCAATTTTTTTTACCACTTTAAAAAAAAGAAAAAAACTATATAACTTTGATGTTGCCCTGATCGTACTGACTTGGAAAATCAGATGGCAGATCATTTTCACCAAACGATAAACATCATAAAAGCAATACCCCAAAAATTGTAAAATGATGTCATTCAGAATATAACTTGTTGCGCAGAAGAACAAAATTTCGTGCGGCTTTGTCTGTGAAAAAATAAAAAAAAGTTAAGCATCTTGGAGAAAGTGAAGAAAAAACGGAAGTGAAAAAATGAAAAATCACACGTTACTTCTGTAGTTAATGTTAGAGATAGATAGATACAAAATATAAAAAGCGAAGCACCGAAACGTTGCCATAGTTCACATTGGAGTGCTTCCTCTCTTTCTATATTTTGTATATTATAACAAGTTGGACATTTATTTGGAGGCTTGGCGCCCACTGTGTGCAGTTATGGTGCTGTTCCATTATTTTTTTTTGCATAGATAGCTAACAGATTCTATGTAGAGCTACTTTATTCGGAGTTAATAAGTCCTGCTGTACACCACATTTACCAGCAGGTGGCGCTTGTACAGTACACAAGCTGCGCTGAAATCCAAGAGAGGAGCATCAGGGAGCCAGAGCTCATTTCACCTAGGGCAGGAGCTGAAGTGCTGCCCTCCTCTCCTCCTCCTCCTCCTCACTGTATAGGACCTGCTACAGTGTATTCCCAAATTCTTGCAAATAAGCATCTGATGCTGCAGGAGCGCTATTCCTGCTGCCTGGAGACTGGGCTCTCTCTTGCACCTGTGATAGCTGCTAGGTGCCCTGGCATGCATTGACCTGTAAGCAGGATCCTAGTGGGCACTGTGCAAACTGAGAGAGAACACATGGCAGCCCGGGTGCTCTGCATGGCTCTGCTCATGGCGCTGGCGGCTGTGGTCGCTGCTAAGGGGCATCTGAACTGCAAGGAAGTCCGTGCCAGCTTCCACACTCTGCAGCCCGGGGTGAGATGGGTGCCAGAGTCCCCTGTGTCAGGTAAGCTGCACACCTGTGCCCTCATCAGTGCCCTCTAGGCAGAAAACCTAACAGAGGTTGGCAGGGCATGCTGGCACTTGTGCTACCAGCACTGAAAAAAAGTTATGTTTTTACTTATTTTTATATTTAGAACATTTTACTTTGAAAATAAAGACAAGGAAATGACATGGAAATAGTGATCATTTTAAACTGTATATTATATATAGATAGATAGATATATTCGATGATGATATATATATATGCATCTATCTATGTATACCTGTATAAAGTTAAGGACATATATATATATTTTTTTATGTTTTATTCTTTTACTTCTAAATATATTTTATCAGCTTCCTCTTTAAAAAAAAAGAGTAAAATCTATGATTTAAGCGACAAATGCTGCAAATCTTATTGATTGTATTTTGTTTAATTGACCAGATTTGTTTTACTATAGGGGTAATGTAGTCATATACAACAAACATAAAACTTTATGTACTGATGTAAAAAAAAAAATCTCTATGGTAGTAATGTGGGGTCTGGTGTGAGTTCTTCCAGAATGACTGTATTGTAAGTAGTGTATGTAGGCTTGTATTCAGTGTATAGTATCATCTGGTTATGGATTTTTGGCTTCTTTGATTGCTCATATACTTACTCAGCAGATTGGAGCACGGCTTACTTTCTGCAGGATGCAATGCTTATGTTCAAGCTCTCATGTTTGCCATTATTACATGATCTGCCATATTCTTTGTATTAAAATGCTAATATAATAATAATTATTAATTAATACAAGCAATACATAGTATTAAGCCAGACTTTGTTGTGCAGTTTTGAATTGGCCAACTAATGTTGTAATTTTTATTTTTGGGGGTAAATGTGGAGGGGTGCATTTTATGGAGGGAACCAATCATATTAAACATAGTGTTTCATCTGCAGGAAATATGACATAGAAGAGGAACAGCTGAGCAGATAGATGTATAGGTTTTGTGGGAAATGTTTGATTATAACTTATAATTTATTTATTTATGTATTTATCTGCTTTTTTAAGAGTCCACCTGCCTGTTAGTCGCTAAATAAGACCGCCCACTGGACTCCTAAAGATAGAAAATAGAGGGTAATAAATGAATAAGTTACAAGATATGGTGAATCATTTCCCACAAACCTATATATCGATCCGTTCCACTCTCTGCTCTATACCGTGCTGCCTGCAGATCTCACACTATGTTCAACATGACGGTGAACATTTGCTCCACAAAACAACAAACTTTTTTTCTCTCCAGTAAAGTGCTGTAATTAATTATTAGAAAAAAAAAAAGATCCATGTTT
Source organism: Phyllobates terribilis (assembly GCF_046119375.1). NCBI lineage: Eukaryota > Metazoa > Chordata > Amphibia > Anura > Dendrobatidae > Phyllobates > Phyllobates terribilis. The sequence goes on from NW_027362767.1 coordinate 358,855,603, forward strand.
ATTAAGGTTCTGTATAAAAAAAAAAACCTCAAAGGAAAAAAAGCCCACATGAGAATTTCACTTTTAAATACAGTATGATCACAAGGAAAAAGAACCACTGGGAATATTGTCCACCCGGAGAAATGGCCTCATAGAATAATACTCAGACGGAAAAGAACCCACATGGAGCTGTGTGATTGAAGGATCCTGGTAGTGCAGCGCTATTGGAGCAACATGTGCTGTGTGTGCAGACCACTGTGTCATCTGATAACTGAATGGTCAGATCCTATGTACAGACCTTGTACATGAGATTTGTACATGGAGCACAGACGTGTGCAGGTAGGGAGCGGCTAGGAACGTCCAGTCTCACCCCTCTCTTAAGTACAGAAGAGAAACCATTCTATAAAATCCTGTCTGCTTTACCACACTTCTGCTGCCTGGAGCGCTCATGGAGGCAGCAGCCTGATGGGGGATCGGTATTGTAGTTGACCACTATCCGACACTGTAGTAGTGCACTGTCTGGTATTGTAGAGAGGTAGTAGAGCACTTCCTAGCACTGTAATAGAGCTCTATGTGGCATTATTGTGGGGTAGTTGAGCACTTCCTGGTATTGTAGATGGGCACTATCTGGCATTATTGTGGGGTAGTGGAGAACTATCTGGTATTGTAGTTGGGCACTATCTGGCATTGTGGAGCACTATCTGGCATTGTGGGGAACTATCTGGCATTGTTGGGCTCTATCTGACATTATTGTGATATAGTGGAGCATTATCTGGCATTGTGGAGCACTATCTGGCATTGTAGAGCACTATCTGGCATTTTGGGCACTATCTGGCATTATTGTGAAATAGTGGAGCACTATCTGGCATTGTTGGGCACTATCTAGCATTATTATGAAATTGTGGAGCACTATCTCGCATTGCTGGGTACTATCTGATGTTGTTGTGGGGTAGTTGAGCACTTCCTGGTATTGTAGATGGGCACTATCTGGCTTTCTAATAGGATATTATCTGGCATTCACTAGCATTGTATTGGGGCACCTGTTACATACACGTTCAGATAGGGTGAGACGGGTTTCATGAATTCTTTGGAATCCTGGGGGAACCGTTACTCAGGGTGACCATAGGCTGCAGCTTTTCTCAGGCACACGATAGATTCAGTTGCTGACCAGACACATCTGACAAGAGTCTTTTTCAACAGTTTAACAGTGGAATTTAATCTGAAGCACGGCCATTGCAATTCAGGGATATTATTGCAACAATCTTCATTACAGTACAGTTTAATAAAGCAGGCACAGTAACGTCAGTCTCTTCAGGAGCATAATTCAGCATAGATTAGTTCTCTTTGCAGCACACTTCTATGTATACACAACCACAGGTTTTTCCTTCACAAGGACACAATAGTACACAGCATTCTTTATCCTGCATGGGGATGGAGGGGGGAAGGGTTTGATGAGGGAGATGATCCCTGTGATACAATTCCTTCCAGTCCTTATCTTCCTGCCCGATAATACTCTGCACTGTTAGTTCAGGGAGTTTATCTGACCTGTGTTTAGTTTCTCTCCTGATCTGAATCCTCTTCAGTTGCCTTCTGTCAGATACAGATAACACACCACCTTTCTCTTCGGCTTCAGCTAGACTACAATAACAAGTTCCCCAAAATCCCCCTGGGGCTCTGCTAAAACAATCCCTGTCTCCTGTGACTGTGTTAACCCCTCTAGTTGCTGGATGCTTCTGAAGCACAACACTTCCTGTCTCCTGTGCTTGTGTTATTTGTAACAGTTGCTGGATGCTTTTGAAGCAACAGCACTACTTCTGCATGTCACACACCATCTGGCATTGTGGTGGGACACAGTGGTTCTCTGTCTGTACCATGATGTTCTGAATATTATTCATTGGAAATGTATAACATATATAATTTAGATCAAATTTTCTAGTTTTATTTTTGCTTTTTTTTTAAGAAGTGAGCCGATCCTCAAAGTTATGATTTACTTGGGATAAATTGCCCCAGTAAAAAGAGCCCCATTAGATTGCTGCATAAAGTGCCTTTATATGGAAGACCTATAGTACCACAGAACCCAACTGCAATGCCAGAGAGCAACCCAAAAACACTGTGCCCAATCATATTACCCAATAAAGAGCCTTCACATGGTGCTAATACATGACCCTGGTTCCTCCACTGCTGTGCCACATAGTGCCCCACAGTAATACCTATCCCGAGGACCCATCACACTGCCACATACAGGCCCCATCCTCCCATCTGCCATCAGATAGAGATCTGTACACACAGCGCAGTCAGGCTGTTCCAATAGCTCGGCACTACCAGGACCTATCAATCACTCAGAGCTCCGTGTCGTCTTTTTTCAATGTGGGCAGTATTCCGCATGGGCGTCTTTATTGTACTCATACATGACTGTTTTTTTTTTTTTTTTTTGTGTGAGCAATTTTTCTGTGGACTTTTTTGCCCTGCAAGTTTTTTCCTGGTCACCGTTTATAGTAATTCTTTGTAATGCAGATTTAATGTTGCAAATCAATAGTATTGGCCATTAACTATAAAATAATAAAAAAATAAAAGGAAAAAAAAACCCCCACAAAATAGCCTTGACCAACTTTGGTGAAAGATAGAAATCTCGATGTAACAGTTGTATTGTGAATCCCATAGATAGATTCAGGAAAAGAAAATTATAACAAACGTTAATGACGTTGACAAAAATATCTCCAGGTTATAATTGTTTACTATGTATTTCTCACACATTTTCCCATAATATTAACCACTTATGGATACCCTTAGTCCTCACCTCACATTAACCAGGTTTGGTGAGCAGGATGGCACTTTTGTGTACAAGGCCAGACGTACCATAGGTGCACACACTGGGGCCCAAGAGGAAAGGGGCCCATTCCACTTCCAAAGGAGCAGGCAGCTTCTGCCACAGATACATAAATGGGTGCATAATGATTTACTATTGGACTGCGAATGGCCCATATACGGTTCTTGCACAGAATGTGTCTGGCCTTGTTTGTCTACATGATTCGGCTTCTTTCACACGTCAATGTCTCTGGTACGAGTGGTGACAGTTTCCACATGTACCGGAGACACACTTAGACCCATTCAAATGAATGGGTATGTGCACAACTCAGTCTGTTTTCACGGACCGTGTGTCCATGTGCTCCACACGGAGACAAGTCCGTTTTTTTGCAGATACACAGTCCTCAAAACGTACCACACGGATGACATCTGTGTGTCATCCGTGTGACATGTACCGGCACCTGGGAATCGTGTTGTTCCCAAGAGCTGGTGCTGAATCCTGCCCTCATCATGGGTACCTGCCAGCTCTGAAATCAGCACCAGCGGGGACCATGATCAGGGTAGTAGTAGTGTACTCTCAGTGTTCCCACCTGTAAAATTAAGAATAAAATAATAAAATCCATTTACTCACCTCTCCTACGTGTCCCCCGCTGTCATTCATGTGACTGCTTCTGCAGAGGAGCCATGGAGAATGAGCAGCTCAGGAGCTGTAGCTCAGGAGCGGTGTCCTGTCGCTCACTGAGCTCAGCTCCGGAGCAGCTCATTCTGCCCGGCTTCTCTGTAGCAGCGGTCGCATGGATTACAGCAGGGGACACCTAGGAAAGGTGAGTATAAGGATTTTATTTTATTCTTAATTTTACAGGTGGGGACACTGAGAGTACACTACTGCTACCCTCATCATGGCCCCTGCTGGTGCTGATCACAGCGCCGACAGGGAACCATGATGAGGGCAGCGTTCAGCATCGGCGCCTGGGAACAGCGCTACTTGCCCGTCCGTGTGATCCAGATGCGGCACACGTGCCGTACATGGATGCCACACGTAAAACACACACGGACATGGATATCTCCAGTACCATTTTTTCCAGTACCGGAAATATCCAGACGTATGAAACCGGCCTTAGTCTTACTAAAACATTCATCACTTTATGACCAGAGGTAGTTTATACCCTTAAAATGTGTCCCATTGTCTACTCTAACAGTTACTTTTATACTGTCCAAACTATATTACAAAGTTGATTGCCTTAAAAGGGTTGCTGTCACATGATCACCCTCTCCTACCGCCGGCACCGGTGAATCCTGACAGCGCGCAGTGTGAGGATTGACAAGTCTGTAGTCACATAAAATGACTGCAGACTTTTATGCCAAACCTGGACACTCCCTTCAAGGCTTTATTTACACATCCGTGTTTCCAGTGTGCGTGGTATCCGTTTTTTTCATAGATACTACATAGACCCATTACAACGTATGGTGCTATGCCCATATCCGTGTTTTTATATGAACCGCGTTTCCATACAAAACACACGGAGACATGTCCATTTTTTTTCCAACAGCGCAGATAACAAGGGCCAAAAAAAAAAAAATCCATGGGTCCGTGAAAAACACATATGTGTTTTATATGGACGTATGAAGGAGGCCTAAAGAAGCACTCCCAACAAAACTTTTATTTCCTAAACCTTTCTGAGGCCACGTTCACACGTTCAGTATTTGGTCAGTTTTTTACATTAGTATTTGTAAGCCAAAACCAGGAGTGGGTGAAAAATACAGAAGTGGTGACGTGTTTCTATTATACTTTTCCTCTGATTGTTCCTCTCCTGGTTTTGCCTTACAAATACTGAGGTAAAATACTGACCAAATACTGAACGTGTAAATAATAACTATCGATTGGACGATAAATAGTTAAAAAACAACAACAAAAAGAAGCTATCCCATGGCTCTGCTGACTTGAGCCTGGCAGAAAAGCTTTATCAACTTTAATCAGAATAAAACAAGTCACGTGTTTTGGCACTAAACCATTCATTGCCTTCCTCAGAAATGCACAGACTGTTTCATCCTAAACTAACTGATAAAACTATTTTGCCTGTGTCCTTAATTACGATTTGTTACCAGGTCAAAGTGACCATTTTTTCCTGTTATTTGATTCCCTCTGATTCATTTCCTGAGTATTCTGTTTTTGTTTTAAATGTATTTATTTTTTAATTCCGCCACACCGTTCCAGAGATGTGGGCCTTTTTATTTAGTGCTAATATTAATAATCTTTACAAGGGGGCTTGTCTCCAAGGATCCTCTGGGAGTGTCTTTAAGCTGGTCTGGATTATTACCCTGTGAGCACCACCCCCTTGGTAAAGACCATAAAAATGATCACTAAATAAAAAGGTCCATATATCTGGAAGCATATGGCGGACTGAAAAAAAAAACTCTTTAAAATAGGGTTGTCCACTATTAGGACAACCCCTTCTCAATTTGCCCCCGTTAAAATAAAAGCACTTATAGTCACCTCCTGTGCTGGTGCCGTCCCAACAGTGTCGGCACTCGCGGTTCCGGGCTCCCGTGCGGTTGTTATGACACGCGAGCCCTGCTCCCAATCATCACTGGATATGTGTCACCCCAGGCCTGGATACCACAAATATTAAAGGCTGTGTCTGAGAGCAGGAGGGAGGTTCCCTGGTCAGGGACAATTAGCATACAGAACCTCCTGTCCCAGGCCAGTAGGGGGAGCTGGCTGCCCCTATAAAAGCTGGTACTGGGGGCAGGGTTAGGGAGAACTGGACGACCTAGCTCAGGACTGAGACTAGTCCCAGAGAAGGAGGGACAGTTCAGCTGTAGCCAAGGAGTCCGTGAGGCAGAGGAGAAGCTGCGAGCCAGGGACAGAGGCGACGAGAGCCGGTCCTGGCTGAGAGAATCACCACCGGACATTGGGGTCCGAGGCTGGCAGGGTTGCAAGCCCTGCAGCAGATAACCAACCCGCAAGGGATTTCAGGTTCCTTGGCCTAAGAAGCCTGGAGGCTCCGCCACACAGAGGGACTGGTACAGCACGGAAAAGCGAAAGGTACCTAAGGCCGAGTCGCAAGCCATACAGGCGAAGTACACGGCCAGCTCAGGGACGTGGGCTATCACACCACGAAAAGGGGGATAGTCAGCAAGGGCAGAGAGAGAACGGTACGCCTTCACACTCACCCTGACCAGTGGGGCTCGCCCGAATGCCCTGAGACACCCAGGCCCATTCTGTCACGGGTGTGTCGCCACGAAGATCGTCACGATTACACAGCCTGACTTCTCGCAGCTGACTTTTTGGTGCTTTGTGTTTTTCGGCAGTGAGGGAGTTAATTCTCTCTCTCTCTGTGCTAGACGAGGCCCAGCCTCGCCCAGCTGCAATCAATGCTGCTGTAGTGTGACTCCTTCAAATGCCTGCTGGTCTGTTAGGGAAGTGTCGGTGAAAGCATTTTCATGCAGACTAACAGAGCGGATCGTGGTATTTGGAGTTTCAGAGATAAGTGTATTTGGAGTGTTTTTTCCCTTCCTCGCTTTATCATTTATCTCCTTTCCCGTTGGTGTTCCCTCTGTTGTAGTTGTGTAGTTTTTGTAAGCAAGCTGGTTTTGGTTTTTCCCTTGTACTGTCTCGTTCGTCTAAGTACTGTGTGTGGGCATATTATTACTTGTCCCTTTTTGTTGTAATCGGGGTCCTTCTCAGGACTAGATTACTTAGGTGCAGGGATCCTCAGGAGGTAGGGGTTACGCTGGCGGCCTGGACCTCTGTACCTTTAACAGTACCTCCAGGTTGAGGGATTAGTCAGGGCCCCAGCTTAGGGTCAGCTTAGGCCCCCTACCTCCAGTATACAGAGACAGCGTGACATTTTCACCGACCACTTAGTTTTTCTCCAGCTACCATGGATCCAGTAGCCGGTCTAGCTCGGCAGTTGCAGAGTTTGTCCATGGAGCTGGCGGACGTTAGGTCCAAGGTTTTGTATCCTCAGGAGCAAGCCGGACCAGAACCTAAAGTAGCTCTCCCTGACAGGTTCACTGGGGGGCGGGACAAGTTTTTTGTTTTCCGGGAGGCATGCAAGTTGTACTTTCGGCTGCGACCTCGGTCATCGGGGAGTGAAGAACAAAGGGTGGGAATTGTCATCTCGCTCCTACAAGGGGACCCACAATCTTGGGCGTTCTCTCTTCCCCCGGGCTCCCCGGCTCTCCAGTCAGTGGATAGGTTTTTCGCTGCTCTGGGACTCGTATATGATGACCCAGATCGGATCTCCCTTGCTGAGTCTAAGTTACGTAGGATCCAGCAGGGAGATCGTCCGGCGGAGGAATTCTGTTCGGAGTTCCGTAGGTGGGCCACGGAAACCCAGTGGAATGACCCGGCTCTTAGGAGCCAGTTTTGTCAAGGTTTATCTGACAAATTACAGGATGTGTTGGCACAGTATGACTCTCCCGCGTCACTGGAAGCCGCTATGGCCCTTGCTATTCGCGTTGACAGACGGCTTCGGGAGAGGTGCGGGATAACTCTACCCCCTGTGATGACTCCACCTCCTACAAGGTCCCCTCATATGGTGGTTCCCCTGGTCAGTCCAGAGGAGCCTATGCAATTAGGAGGGACATCATTTCGGGGGAGGGGACCGGTGGTGCGCCATAAGACAGGAAGGTGTTTCTTCTGCGGGAGAAAGGGACATTTTATTGGGAGGTGTCCATCCCGTCCCTTGCAGAGTGAAATGTCGTCGGAAAACTGTTGATCCCAGGTTGTGTGGTGGACGGCAATCTGGGAGTAGGTATTTCGTCCCTAGGTTCGTCTCAGTTTCTCGTACCGGCGGAGGTGGTGGTGGGTACGAGAACTGAGAGGATATCTGTTCTTCTGGATAGTGGGGCCGGGGCTAATCTGGTTGATGCTCGGTTTGCCCGGGTTCAAGGTATGCGATTGAGTGAGTTGGCTAAACCCATCCCCATATTCTCGATCGATGCCAGGCCTCTCGGTCAGGGAAGTTTTTTGCAAGCTGTGCATGACGTAAAACTTCAAGTGGGGGCGATACATAAAGAACTGTTGTCTTGCTACGTGTTGGAGGGTCTTCCCACTCCTATAGTGTTGGGCCTTCCTTGGTTAACTAAGCATAACCCGGTTATTAATTGGCAAACCAGAGAGATAAGCCAATGGAGTAAATTCTGTAATAAAAACTGCATGAACACGGTCATCGGTGCGGTTACTCCTTGGGTCTTACCTCCATTTCTGGCGGACTTTGAGGATGTATTCTCGGAGAAAGGGTGCCAGGAACTACCTCCTCATCGCGAGTATGACTGTTCTGTAAAACTGCTCCCTGAGGCCAAGTTACCTAAAGCTAGGTTGTATAACCTTTCTGGTCCTGAGAGGCAGGCCATGAAGGATTATATTTCAGAAAGTCTGGCTAAGGGGCATATTAGACCTTCATCTTCACCGGTGGCTGCGGGGTTCTTCTTTGTTAAGAAGAAAGATGGAGGCCTACGCCCTTGCCTGGATTTCCGTGAACTTAATCGGATTACGGTCCGAGATCCATATCCGCTCCCACTTATTCCCGATCTCTTTAATCAGATCGTGGGCGCCAAATGGTTCTCTAAGTTGGATCTCAGGGGGGCGTACAATCTGATTAGGATGAAGGAGGGGGATGAGTGGAAGACGGCGTTTAACACTCCGGAGGGGCATTATGAGAACCTTGTCATGCCATTCGGTCTGACTAATGCCCCGGCGGTGTTCCAACACTTTGTTAATGACATTTTTCGCCGCCTGGTGGGACAGTTTGTTGTCATATATCTGGATGATATCTTAATTTACTCGCCGGATCTGGTGTCTCATCAGGAGCACGTTAGGCAGGTGTTACAGATCTTGCGGGATAATAAACTGTATGCCAAATGGGAAAAGTGTGTGTTCGCCGTACAGGAACTCCAGTTTTTAGGCTTCCTGGTTTCAGCGTCCGGTTTTCGTATGGACCCTGGGAAAGTGCGGGCAGTTCTTGAGTGGGATCGGCCTGAGAATCTTAAGGCACTACAACGTTTCCTGGGGTTTGCTAATTATTACCGGAAGTTCATTCGTAATTTCTCGTCCATGGTTAAGCCTCTCACAGACATGACTAAAAAGGGGACGGATTTTTCTAGGTGGTCTGACAAGGCTTGTCAAGCATTCTCCTCCTTGAAAAAATGTTTTGCCTCGGCACCCATACTCATTCAACCTGATGCGTCACAGCCATTCATTGTAGAGGTAGACGCTTCCGAGGTAGGGGTGGGAGCAGTATTGTCACAAGGTTCGTCCCCTGGTAAGTGGCATCCGTGCGCCTTTTTCTCTAAAAAATTGTCGTCCACTGAGAGGAATTACGATGTCGGCAATAGGGAACTCTTGGCCATTAAGTTAGCTTTTGAGGAGTGGCGCCATTTTTTGGAGGGGGCAGTCCATCCGGTCACCGTCATCACCGATCACAAGAACCTGCTACATCTGGAGTCCGCGAAACGTCTGAATCCCAGACAAGCTAGGTGGTCATTGTTTTTTACCAGGTTTAATTTTGTCGTTACATATCGTCCTGGGTCAAAAAATGTAAAGGCGGATGCCTTATCTCGTAGTTTCCCTGGGGCCGGGAATACGGACGACCCGATTCCTATCCTTCAGGAGGGGGTGGTGGTTTCGGCAGTATGCTCTGAGCTGGAGGAGGAGGTATTGGAGGCTCAGGGGGACGCCCCTGTTGGACCTCCGGGGAGACTGTTTGTTCCAGATCAGTTGCGACAAAAGGTGATCGAGGCACACCATAACTCAGTTTTTGCAGGACACCCGGGGAGTAGAGCAACTGTGGATCTCCTCTCGCGTCGGTTTTGGTGGCCTAACTTACATAAGGAGGTGGTAACTTTTGTCGCGTCCTGTGGGGTTTGTGCGCGCTCTAAGACCTCACATACCCGTCCGTCTGGGGCCCTCTTACCTTTGAAGATCCCGGAGCGTCCTTGGACTCATCTGTCTATGGACTTTATTACGGACCTCCCTCCGTCTTCGGGTAAAACGGTCATACTCGTTGTAGTGGACAGGTTCAGCAAGATGGCACATTTTATCGCTCTTCCGGCTCTCCCTAATGCTAAAACTCTTGCGCAGGTGTTCATTGGGGAGATTGTGAGGCTTCACGGGGTACCCTCCGAGGTGGTGTCTGATCGGGGGTCTCAGTTTGTGTCCAAGTTCTGGAAGGCGTTTTGTGCACGGCGGGGGATGCATTTGTCGTTCTCATCGGCTTTTCATCCTCAGACCAATGGTCAGACGGAACGTTTGAACCAGAGCTTGGAGACATATCTCCGGTGTTTTGTGTCAGAGAACCAGGAGGACTGGGCTTCTTTCTTACCTCTGGCAGAGTTTGCTCTTAATAATAGGCGGAGCGAGTCCACTGGTAAGTCCCCGTTTTTTGGGGCATATGGTTTTCACCCCCAGTTTTGTACTTTCAGTAGGGGGGGCTCTTCGGGGGTTCCTGAGGAGGAACGATTTTCCTCATCACTCGCTTCAGTATGGAGAGGGGTGCTGAAGAATCTGAATACTATGGGGAACCGATACAAACGTATGGCTGATAGGAGGAGAGTGTCTGGTCCGGACCTAAGTGTGAACGATCGGGTATGGTTGTCTACCAGGAATATAAAACTTAAGGTTCCCTCCTGGAAACTGGGTCCCAGGTTCATCGGGCCGTACAGAATCAGTTCTATTATTAATCCGGTGGCATTCCGTCTTGACCTCCCCCCTACGTTTAAAATTCACAACGTGTTCCACAGATCGTTGCTTAAGAGGTATGTGGCGCCGGTGGTACCGTCACCTTTACCTCCCCCTCCAGTGGTGGTCAAGGGTAACTTGGAGTTCCAGGTATCGAGGGTCATCGATTCACGCTTTAATCGCCGGTCCCTTCAGTACCTGGTTCATTGGAAAGGGTATGGTCCTGGGGAGAGGATGTGGGTTCCTGCGTCGGATATTAACGCAGACCGATTAGTTCGGGCCTTCCACACAACTCACCCGGATAAACCTGGCCCTGAGGGTCCGGAGGCCCCTCGTAGAAGGGGGGGTACTGTCACGGGTGTGTCGCCACGAAGATCGTCACGATTACACAGCCTGACTTCTCGCAGCTGACTTTTTGGTGCTTTGTGTTTTTCGGCAGTGAGGGAGTTAATTCTCTCTCTCTCTGTGCTAGACGAGGTCCAGCCTCGCCCAGCTGCAATCAATGCTGCTGTAGTGTGACTCCTTCAAATGCCTGCTGGTCTGTTAGGGAAGTGTCGGTGAAAGCATTTTCATGCAGACTAACAGAGCGGATCGTGGTATTTGGAGTTTCAGAGATAAGTGTATTTGGAGTGTTTTTTCCCTTCCTCGCTTTATCATTTATCTCCTTTCCCGTTGGTGTTCCCTCTGTTGTAGTTGTGTAGTTTTTGTATGCAAGGTGGTTTTGGTTTTTCCCTTGTACTGTCTCGTTCGTCTAAGTACTGTGTGTGGGCATATTATTACTTGTCCCCTTTTGTTGTGATCGGGGTCCTTCTCAGGACTAGATTACTTAGGTGCAGGGATCCTCAGGAGGTAGGGGTTACGCTGGCGGCCTGGACCTCTGTACCTTTAACAGTACCTCCAGGTTGAGGGATTAGTCAGGGCCCCAGCTTAGGGTCAGCTTAGGCCCCCTACCTCCAGTATACAGAGACAGCGTGACACATTCCTGACCGGTACTCCTGTTAGATCATTAGTAATACCAATAATAAAGACCCTGGACTGTTTGAAGAGGACTTTGCACTCTTATTACTGCGGCCTGCACTATCACCCCCAGCATTCACATACGCTGCCCTGAGGCTACACTCTTCCCGTGGGGAGTTATCCTATCCCTGTGCTGCATATCTACATCAGCCTCAGCGGTCTGCCTAGCAGCGGCGGTCATCCCTGACCGCAATCCACGGGTGGCGTAGTCGGACATTCATAGCTCTACAAATAGACTGCCACAGCATTTAGTCTGACCACCCTGAGCAACGGGATCGGGTTGCCACTACTACCCCCATCATCACACTGAAGCCCCATTCCGGGTGCCCCACGGCCCAGGGGGCGAGTCAGATACACTGTTCCCACCTCCAGACAAATCGAACATCAAGAGAAAGTCAGAGAGCGGCCGCAGCCTTGACTTCCTGTTGATGGTCTATATGTCCGAAGGCGGGGACAGTGAATCCAGTGCCGATTGGGTGCATGTAACGCAACAACCTCACATGAGCCGGTGCAAAAGCGCGTGCCGACACCTCTGGAATGGCGCCGACATCGGAGGTGAGTATAGGTGTTTTTATTTTAACGGGGCAAACATTCAGATTGAGAAGGGGTTGTCCTAGTAGTGGACAACCCCTTTAAGTTGGTGGCACTATTGGTTACCCCTTTTTATTTTTATTTTCCTAATTGTTAAGTTCTGATTTGGCTTTGAAAGCAAACTAAAAAAAAAATAATTTTTCATTGCTTGTCCTATTAAAAAAAAACAAGCAAAACTTTTCAAAATCAGTTGAGAAGTTCATATTTTACACGAAAAAGTGATAATATATGAGAGCAGTTCCTACACTTATAAAGAGCAAACATGTCCAAGCGGGGTTGTTGACTGAGCATTTTTATGCTCTTTTTGTCAGAACTAGGCTCCATGGGAGTATCTTCTGGACTCCTGGTGGTGTTGTCCGATCAGGTGGCTCAGTGGTTAGCATTGTAACTTTGCAGCTTTGGGTTACTCGGTTGAAATCCCAGCAAATCTGCAATGAGTTTGCATTTTCTCCTTGGGTTTCCACTGGGTTCTCGGGTTTCCTCTCACACTCCAAAGACATCCTGATAGGGAATGTAGACCGTGAGCCCCAATGGGGACAGTGATGCTGAATATGTTGGTGCATAATTAGGACTGAATGCTACAGTTTATTACAGGGGCTGGTTTATTTCTTGGTGCTGCTTTCAATTACAAAAAGTCTTAGAGGATATAACTCTCAGACAAGGATCCACAAGTTCCAGAGTGCCAGGAGAAATTAACTATTTTAGTCTGCACAACAGAGTCTTGCCATCGGCCATGCTCGTTCAGCCAATGGAAAGATCATTCTTGATCAGGAGATGGGACTATGACTTTGTTATTGGGATAATAAGCTACCTAAGAAGTGAATGTCTCTTGAACGTGATCCTCAGGAGTCACCCGTCACATCTTCACTGTCTTCTCAGATCAATGAACAAGTTTGTGCCTGGTTAATATGGTCTCCACACTCGCGGTATCATTAGTCCTGAACACAGACGCGTGTCACTTCTGGGCTCCTGTTATTTCCTAAATGGGCTCCCAAGAGGTTTCTCCCCCTGTGTCACAGATTTCACCGCAAGGCTTCCGGCAAGGAAAGCAGACTACTTCAGGCCACATAGATAGACTATTCTCAACTGCTGATTTAACAGGATAAGCTTGTTCTGCCGATTCTGAATAATCTATAGCAGCTCCAGATTTTAGATTAAGGCCACATTCACACATTCAGTATTTGGTCAGTATTTTACATCAGTATTTGTAAGCCAAAACCAGGAGTGGGTGATAAATGCAGAATTGGTGACTTGTTTCTATTATACTTTTTTCTCTGATTATTCCTCACCTGGTTTTGGCTCCCACTCCTGAGAAAAAATACTGACCGAATACTGATAGTGGGACCGTGGCCTTATATTTAGAGAAGCAGCTATTTTTGTGGTACAACTTCTCCGCCCCAATCTGGCCATACACATTGGATTTGCCTACAGAGATTTTTTGGGGGAGGTGCAGCAACCCCCAAAAAACATAAATTCTGGCCTTCTGATTTTTTTTTGTTGCCTTACAGTGTTACCATAATCAGTTTTTGAAGTCCTGCAATAATGCATAAGTTTATTTTTTAATTTTCATTATTTTTATATAGGGAAAAGGTGGTGATAGAAGCATTTCTATATATTTTTTGCAGTACACTTTTTCTTAAAAATGGAGGGATTTTTAATTATACAGTAAACACATCTTTGCCAAGGTCTCAGTGGCTGATTGCATAGTCAAGGTGCATACGCCATTTGCAGGCTCTACGTTTTAAGCTTGATCACGCCACTTTGAGCGGAACCTGGCTGGGTGAAAATCTGCAGCAAAAACCCTGTTCACACATTGCATTTTTGCTTTTTTTTAAGGGAAATTAAAAGCTGCTTTTTACAGTACCAGCAAAAGCTATGGGATTTCAGAAATCTCATGCACACGCTAGTTTTTTTCTTCCTGACTGAATTGGAAAACTGCTGCGTTATTGAAAACTGCAGCATGTCACTTCTTTCAGTGTTTTTGCAGCGTTTTTTCACCATAGAAAGCAATGAGAAAGTGCACAAAAAGCATCAAAACCTGCTTTTTATAAGCAACTTCTCTACTGCCAAGAGAGCAGGTTTTGTCTGCGGAAGAAAACGCAACGTGTGAACATAGCCATTGTGTTTCCATGCTGCAGATTTAAATCTGCAAGTTAAAAATAAGCAATATGTGGATGAGACTTCAGGATTCTCATTCTTTTGGCTGGCATCAGGAAACCCTTTAGGATTTTTAACAAATCTGCACAAAAAAAACCCACGACAAATCTGCAACATGTGCACAGGCCCCTAGAGTGGCTTTCCATTCTGGCATACGTAGGTACAACCCACTCCATGACCTTCAGACCCGTAGAATAACATATGTATAGGGGATCTTTGCGGACAGACATCCCCTTTAAACTTTTTCTGTCTTCTCAGTGTTAATCCTCCCGTTTAAAACATCTTTGTAAAGTGTCCGGTATAAAGGTAAGTTTCTTCTTCCAGGCAATGTAGCTGTTCATTTCTCTAATCAGATGAGCTGCATATTTTATAGATCGCTGCAGGGGCATCCGCCTTCTCTTTCCATCGGATAAAGGTGGATTAGCGAGCAAAGTGAAAACACACAAGGTCATGTTAACTCATTTAATGAGTCAATCTAGAGGAGTCATTGTGGTCTCCTGTCTGGAGGAGTAGGTACTGTGGGAACTACAACTTCAATCAACCTCAACCAGACCCTTAGTCAACGCCATCCAGTAGAAGAACTACTCGGGGTCCCCCCGGATTTTTAGAGCCATTGAATGGCATTATGTCTTGGAAACCATCTGGTTCCACTTTGGTGTTTTACTTTTTGAGTCAATACCTGACCGTGCGCTTCTACCTGCATTCCATGTACAATCCCTGACTTGCCGCTCTTGTCTATGTGGGATGGCTAATGCTTTTTTCATGAGAAAGATTACAGTCAATCTGTGGGTCAGAAGTTCAGAGCTTTTTATACTCTTACAAGGCAAATACCAGGAGAAGTGTTACTAGTGCAGACCTACATGTTTAATTTATGCGGCTGGCTGCAAGTGTTCTCTGACAGCTTCAACTTCAACCAGACCTTTATTTCAACACACTGGTAATAAAAGGTTATCCATCCTTCACAATGGGCATGTGTGTCTTCCTTCAGACGGGAGAAATTATGGTCTATATTCCCTTATATTTATAGAAAACGGATTTGCAGATATAATGGAAAGATTGTGGGAGATTTACCGGGGGAAGTCTATTGGCGCCAATAGTCAGGTCGTCTATATTTTATTACTACCTTTTTGTTATCACCATGGGAGCATTGTGAATGGAAAATACACTGCTCAAAAAAATAAAGGGAACACTCAAATAACACATCCTTGATCCTTTGGAAGTGCATTGAGCCTTTGGAAGTGCATTGAGCTGTAGGGTGCTTGCTGGAAAAGGGGAAAAAAAAAGCCTCTTTAAATCTCTTAGTTTGCGAGTGTGAATGAGCTGAGTGTGACCGGAGCGTAAGTGCAAACGAAAGTAAGTGTGTGACTTGTTTTTCAGTGACTTTGGATTCAGGGAGTTTGGAAGGGAGGACTTTGGACTGAATTGCTGTCTGTATTTTATTTATTCTTTACTTTTCTTTTTACTTAACATTCTGTCTATTGCAATCCCCATTAGGAAATGAGCTCCATTATTGACAATGCTATCCAGTGTACATCTTGCCACATGTATGCATTCCTTGAACAGCCGGTCGGGGTTGCTTACTGCTGCGCGAGATGTGTGCACGTTGTGCGTTTGGAAGCCCAGGTACTGGATGTAAATGAGCAGCTGGCAACACTGAGATCCATTGACAATATGGAAAGGAGTCTGCTGCTCACTGAGCAGCAGCTCACTTGGGTAGATGTGGGGGGAGGGTGGTAGTCGGGAGCTGCAGGACAGTGAGGCCGCTAGTTGGGTGACAGTTAGAAGGGGGGGGTAGAGGGAAGAGTGCCAGGGAGGCTAGTCCTGATCTGGCACACCCCAATAAGTTTGCAAAGTTGGCAGATGAGGGGAGTAACGGTACAGGGGTAGCACTACTGCAGCAAGGCAGGTCCCCTGAAAGCCGGAGGAGTGTCAGCTCCAGTAAAGAGGGAAATAGGAAAGCAGGGCAGGCCAGGCAGGTGCTGGTAGTGGGGGACTCAATTATTAGGGGAACAGATAGGGCAATCTGTCACAAAGACAGGGATCGTCGAACAGTGTGCTGCCTACCTGGCGCTCGAGTCCGGCACATCGCTGATCGGGTTGACAGATTACTGGGAGGGGCTGGTGAGGACCCAGCGGTCATGGTGCACATTGGCACAAATGACAAAGTTAGAGGTAGGTGGAAGGTCCTTAAAGATGATTTCAGGGAATTAGGCTACAAGCTGAAAGAAAGGACCTCCAAGGTGGTATTCTCTGAAATACTACCGGTACCACGTGCCACGCCAGAGAGGCAACGGGAGATTAGGGAGATAAATAAGTGGCTCAAGAACTGGTGTAGGAAGGAGGGATTTGGGTTCCTGGAGAACTGGGCCAACTTCTCAGTTGGCTACAGACTCTATGCTAGGGACCGGCTGCACCTCAATGGGGAGGGTGCAGCTGTGCTGGTGGAGAAAATGGCTAGAAGGTTGGAGGAGTGTTTAAACTAGGGATTGGGGGGGAGGGTATTCATTTTATAGGTGGGGAAGATAGTGCAGATAGTGACCTGGGCACAAATAAAGAAATTGGGGGTGGGGTTAGAACAGTCAATAAAGTAAGAAGGAATAGAGGTACAGAGAGATACATAAAATGCATGTACACTAATGCCAGAAGCCTCACCAACAAAATGGAGGAATTAGAATTAATTTTGTTGGAAAAAAATTATGACATGGTGGGGATATCTGAGACGTGGCTGGACAAGAGCCATGACTGGGCAGTTAATTTACAGGGTTATAGTCTGTTCAGAAATGACCGTACAAACAAACGATGGGGTGTGTGTGTTTATATGTAAAATCATCCTTAAAACCCGTCTTGCGGGAGGATATATGTGAATCTAATGAAAATGTAGAGTCCCTGTGGGTGGAGATAAGGGGAGGTGGAAAAAATAATAAATTACTGATAGGGGTTTGTTATAAGTCTCCAAAAACAATGGAAGTAGCGGGGAATATCCTCGTAAAGCAAATAGATGAAGCAGCGACTCAAGGAGAAGTCATTATTATGGGAGACTTCAACTACCCTGAAATACATTGGGGGACAGAAACATGTACCGTTCAAGCAAAGGTAATAGGTTTTTGACAACTATGAGAGACAATTACCTTTCACAACTGGTTCAGGACCCAACAAGAAGGGGGGCACTGCTAGACCTAATATTAACCAATAGGCCAGACCGCATATCAAATATACGAGTTGGGGGTCACTTGGGTAATAGCGATCACAAAATAATACGTTTTCATGTAACCTTTAATAAGATGTGTAGTAGAGGGGTTACAAGGACACTAAACTTCAGGAAGGCAAATTTCCAGCGGTTGAGAGATGATCTTAGTGCAATAAACTGGGACGATATCCTGAGACATAAAGCTACACAAAGCAAATGGGAGACATTTATTAGCATCCTGAATAGGACCTGTGCACAATATATACCCTATGGGAATAAACATGCTAGAAATAGGAGGAAACCACTATGGCTAAATAGAGCTGTAAGGGGCGCAATAAGTGACAAAAAGAAAGCATTTAGAGAACTAAAGTAGGCAAGTAGGTAGTGATGAGGCATTAAATAAATATAGAAAATTAAATAAATTATGTAAAAAACAAATCAAGGCAGCAAAGATTGAGGCAGAGAGAATCATTGCCAGAGAAAGTAAAAATAACCCCAAAATATTCTTTAACTACATAAATAGTAAAAAACTAAAAAATGATAGTGTTGGCCTCCTTAAAAATAGTCTGGATGAAATGGTGGATGAGGATGAGGAAAAAGACAATATGCTAAATGATTTTTTTTCAACCGTATTTACACAAGAAAATCGCATGACAGAAAGCATGATTAGTGATAACAAAAATTCTCCATTAAATGTCACTTGCTTAGCCCAGCAGGAAGTACAACGGCGTCTAAAAATCACTAAAGTTGACAAATCCCCGGGCCCGGATGGGATACACCCGCGAGTACTGCAGGAATTAAGTAACGTCATAGATAGACCATTATTTTTAATCTTTAAAGATTCCATAATAACAGGGTCTGTACCACAGGACTGGCATATAGCAAATGTGGTGCCAATATTCAAAAAGGGGACAAAAACTGAACTTGGAAATTATAGGCCAGTAAGCTTAACCTCTACTGTGGGTAAAATCCTGGAGGGTTTCCTAAGAGATGCTATACTAGAGTATCTGAAGAAGAATAACCTCATGACCCAATATCAACATGGGTTTACGAGGGACCGTTCCTGTCAAACTAATCTGATCAGCTTTTATGAGGAGGCACGTTCCGGACTGGACCAAGGAAATGCAGTGGATGTTTTGTATATGGACTTTTCAAAAGCTTTTGATACGGTTCCACACAAAAGGTTGATGCATAAAATGAGAACAATGCGGATAGGGGAAAATATATGTATGTGGGTTAAGAATTTGCTCAGTGATAGGAAACAAAGGGTGGTTATTAATGGAAAACACTCAGACTGGGTCTCAGTTAACAGTGGGGTACCACAGGGGTCAGTATTGGGCCCCCTTCTTTTTAACATATTTATTAATGACCTTGTAGGGGGCATATAAAGTAATATTTCAATATTTGCAGATGACACTAAACTCTGCAGGGTAATCAATACAGAGGAGGACAATTTTATATTACAGGAGGATTTATGTAAACTAGAAGCTTGGGCTGATAAATGGCAAACGAGCTTTAGTGGGGATAAATGTAAGGTAATGCACTTGGGCAGAGGAAATAAAATGTATAATTATATGCTTAATTGTAAAACACTGGGCAAAACTGTAACTGAAAAAGACCTGGGTGTATTGGTGGACGACAAGCTCACGTTTAGTGGCCAGTGTCAGGCAGCTGCTGCAAAGGCAAATAAAATAATGGGATGCATTAAAAGAGGCATAGATGCTCATGAGGAGAACATAATTTTACCTCTATACAAGTCATTAGTGCGACCACACTTAGAATACTGTGTATAGTTTTGGTCTCCGGTGTATAAGAAAGACATAGCTGAACTAGAGAGGATGCAGAGAAGAGCGACCAAGGCTATTAGAGGACTGGGGGGTCTGCAATACCAAGACAGGTTATTACACTTGGGGTTATTTACTGTGGAAAAAAAGAAGGCTTAGGGGTGATCTTATTACTATGTACAAGTATATGAGGGGACAGTACAAAGACCTTTCTACTGATCTTTTTACTCTGAGGGCTGAGACGAGGACAAGGGGGCATCTTCTACGTCTGGAGGAAAGAAGGTTTAAACATAATCACAGACGGGGATTCTTTACTGTAAGAGCAGTGAGACTATGGGACTCTCTGCCGCATGATGTTGTAATGAGTGATTCACTACTAAAATTTAAGAAGGGCCTGGATGCCTTTCTTGAAAAGTATAATATTACAGGTTATATACACTAGATTCCTTGATAGGGTGTTGATCCAGGGAACTAGTCTGATTGTCGTATGGAGTCGGGAAGGAATTTTTTTCCCCAATGTGGAACTTAGTGTTTGCCACATGGGTTTTTTGCCTTCCTCTGGATCAACATGTTAGGCTATGGGTTGAACTAGATGGACGTAGTCTTCCTTCAACCTTAAAAACTATGTTACTATGTTACTATGTATTCTCATTGAATACTTTGTTCTGTACAAAGTTGAATGTGCTGACAACAAAATCACACAAAAATCATCAATAGAAATCAAATTTATTAACCAATGGAGGCCTGGATTTGGAGCCACCCCCAAAATTAAAGTGGAAAAACACACTACAGGCTGATCCAACTTTGATATAATGTCCTTAAAACAAGTCAAAATGAGGCTCAGGGTATGTGCACACGATGCAGAAATGAAGCAGAAAATTTCTGCATCATTTCTGCATCTCCCTGGCAGAAAAAACTCATGCGGATTTTACATGCGTTTTTCCTGCCAGGTAGAAGCGTTTGTCAAGCGTTCTTCACTTGCATTTCCGCATGCGGATTGACAAACGCTTTCCAGGCGATTTTAGCATCCCTTGGAAAGTGCTTGACAACTAGGTAACACTATATAAATCCATGCAAACAGCATGGATTTATATAGTGTGACCGTATAAGAATGTTTTAAAAAAAAAAATAAAGCTATACTTACCCTCTGATGCCCCGGTGTGTGCTGCCGCTTTCGTTCCTGGCTTGTTCCTGGCTGCCGGGATATCGCGAGACACTGCGATATCCATGACTGTGATATACATGACTGTGACGTCACCGAAGGTCCTTCAGTCTTGCACGCGAGCAGAGGGAAGGAGACCAGGGGCCGTCAGAAGGTGAATATATCTTTATTTTTTATTTTATTCTTGTTTTACAGCTTTTTAAATGGTACCTGGGTGTGGAGGAGAGTCTCATCTTCTCCACACTCGGGTACCATCCGCACATTAGAACGCGCCAATAACGCAAGTACAAATGCAGTCTTGCGGAATTGGCGCGTTCTAATGCAAGTCAATGGCGGCGAAAACGCCGCGTTTACGCAAAATTAATTGACATGCTGCGGATTTTTGAGCGCAGCGTTTACGCTGCGGAAAAATCCGCATCATGGGCACAGCACATGCGGATTTCAATTGGGGAACTTTTCTGCCCTTCTACCATGCGTTTTTAATGCGTTTCCGCACCTGCAAAAACGCCGCGGAAACGCATTAAAAACGCATTGTGTGAACTCAGCCTCAGTATTGTGTGTGGCCTCCACGTGCCTGTATGACCTCCCTACAACGCCTGGGCATGCTCCTGATGAGGTTGCGGATGGTCTCCTGTGGGATCTCCTCCCAGACCTGGACTAAAGCATCCGCCCACTCCTGGACAGTCTATGGTGCAACATGACGTTGGTGGATGGAGCGAGACATGATGTCCCAGATGTGTTCAATCGGATTCAGGTCTGGGGAACGGGCAAGCCAGTCCATAGCTTCAATGCCTTCATCTTGCAGGAACTGCTGACACACTCCAGCCACATGAGGTCTGGCATTGTCCTGCATTAGGAGGAACCCAGGGCCAACTGCACCAGCATATGGTCTCACAAGGGGTCTGAGGATCTCATCTCGGTACCTAATGGCAGTCAGGCTACCTCTGGCGAGCACATGGAGGGCTGTGCGGCCCTCATACATCTCACGTCTTCTTCCTCTGGTCCATCCTTTTGCTTCTTCCCTTGCTCTTCTGGATTGCTATGGTGCTCCAGACCTTACTTTTTCCTCTCTTCTTCTTGATTCTCATACTCAGACTATTTGTGTACCTGGTCCAAATTTAGGCCACATTTCACCAATTGAATACTTCCAGTTTAAATGATGAAGCCATCAACTATTGATCTAGTGTATCAGGAGAAATGTGTATTTAGTCCAGAAGTTTGAGATCATTTGATGAAACTTCCAGTTCCTTTACTTTTTTTTAATATTGTTCTTGGTACTAGATATTTCATTTTACAAGTCCATGTCTAGTGGATTTGGTCATGCTTCTTTGACTACCCGGATAACATAACGATCAGATTTATAGTTTAGAATAGAGAGTACTGAATAGGAGGAAAGTATCTGACTGTGTCTGGTATGTGTAATCCAGCAGAGTATCACTTTGGTCATTGACTTCTCAAAAAAAAAAACAAATTCCATATAATGTAAAAGCTGAAAGGAATTGAACAAGACAGTATTCCAAATCTTTTAGATATTCACAAAGCTTTAAAACTTTCAACCAACATAAATGCAGTTTTTAAAGAACTCCCCCATGTACTTATATAATTGTCTAATATATAAAAATACATAAATGCAACATTGAGCAAACCAAGAAATGAAAATTAAAGACCTTAATGATTCTGAGAAAATAAGAAGCAGATGGGCACCGCCGCTCTAAATATAAATAACCGGGTGTAGCAACTGTGTTATAGAATCCAGATACAGAAAAAAAGAAGCCAAGAGTGTTCCCCATGCGTATCGCTGCAAAGCATGGGGAACACTCTTCTCTGCAGAGCCAGGGTCTGGTATCTTTCATTGCTACAATGTGCCTCTCGCCTCCAGCTTTCTCACTTTTCCGATGTCACATTATTAGTATTTTGCTTATATCTGCTGTTAATACAGACAATTCAATCCTGAATTTCTCAAATGCACTTTTACATTGTTTACCCAACAATGGTGTTCTCATACACTCATCATTTGTTCTTTGTAGGAACTTCTGTTGATTTTGCTGCTGTTTTACTAACACTGCTGGGTCAGTATTGATTTTTTTTTATACTGATAAACTGTCAGCATTTAATATTTTATTTCACTATTATAGAAAATAATATGCACGTAGCCTTTTCAGAGAGGAAGAGGACTGGACCTCTAGTGCTGCCTTTTGGAAATAGCAGTCCTAAAAGTTATTATTGACCTTTTAACGATCCTTGCCATATGATTTAGGATTAGGGATGAGCGGACCCATGGAAGTTCGGGTTCTGGTACCCAACTCGAACTTTAATCCAAAGTTTGGTTCGGGTACCAGAACTTTAACCGGAACCCAAACCCCATTTAAAACAATGGAGGCCCAAACTTTGGATCTGGAAAATAATTCTCTCTCTCATGGACTTCCCCCGGAACTTTGAACATTGCTACAGACTTCTGGGGAAAGTCAGTGTTCGGTGTTTAGCACCGGACTGTCCGGTATGAACGCCGATCTTGTAAGTTCAAATTCTCTCATCTCTACTTAGGATAAGAAGCCAAACCAGAAACTCCATTTGCAGACACACGTTTTGGGGTGTGTTCCCCTCACCAGTAAAAGGTAGGTAGGCACAGTGGCTCAGTGATTAGCACTGTAGCCTTGTACCAGTAAGGTTCTGAATTCAAATCCCAACAGGAACAACATCTGCCAGGAATTTGTATGTTCTCCTCCTGTTTGCGGGGGTTTTCTCCGGGTTCTCCGGTTTCCTCTCACACTCCAAAGACATACTGATAGGGAATGTAGATTGTGGGAATTTAGAGTGTGATGTGGAATTAATCGCACTAAATATGAGAGTAAAATAAATAAATACACATAAAATGGTTTGGCTGGGTAAGAGTGTCAGGTTGGCATAGGGAGAAACTTTAACCCTTAGACTCAGAGGCCTCTGACCATGCCAAACAAGCTCTACTGCTTAGCACTGATGAAGTGCAAACACGCAGAAACACAGGTCTGCAAAAAAATTAAGTGTCTGGTTTGTACTCCAAAACTAAGTTATGTGGCTGTTATGAACGTGTTCATACTCACACCAGGGAAAAGCCACACCTACACCCAACTGGTCCCTGTACAAACTAGAAAGACCCTAGCCACACAACTAAAAAACACCACCTCAGACCTGGCTCCCTGAAAAGTAGTCAATGCTTTTTTCGTACCTCCTGAGGAATCAGAGGGGAGGCCGCAACACACTACCAACAACGGGAAAGGAAAGTGTGAGGAAGGATATGAGAACCCAGGTGAGAAATAAAGACACATTCAAATAGGATGAAGGAATTAAGGTTAAGGAGTACTATAAATAAAAGGAAGAAGTAAGACCTCCCAAGAACCTAACAGTGATAAAAAGAAAAGGAGCTGAGAGTGAAAGCAAATCAACTTACTGCAAGAATACAAGTGGAGTTTATCCACTAAGGTAAAGATCTGGAGCTCCTAAATGTCCATCCACTTAGGAAGTGCAGAGAAAGGATACTATATAAATCCCCACCCAGAACGTGATAAGGCAAAACTAAAATGGGAAAATGGAAAACACCTAGAAAGGAGCAAACCAAGATGGGAGAATAAGGACAAAGGAAAAATCAGCATTTGACCAGGGAAGGAACAGAGCTATAGCTCAACAGGCAAAAGAACTGAGCACGAAGCAACAGGACACCAGATTGAATCCCTGAGCCATGTCAGTGGCAAGAGCTTTACAGGGTTGATATTGATTTTTAGAATTGCTACATCCAATATGTTGCACTAGAGTTTCCACCCTCTTACGCTCTCATATTCAATTTTCCATGCGAAAACTGCATGGCCTATAAGTCTCCGTACACCAACTTGGCACTCTCCACATGGAGTTAAGAAATAGGCAGCACTCTAAAATAAAAGAAAGTGAGGGTTTCTTTATTTAACCATATCCGAGTAATATTTTGGCTTTAAACACATGAGCTTTTCTCATGTGTTTAGAATTGTTACTTATTTGGATTGCTCCGGAATTCACCTTCAGTTTTTGTCTAGTCTTGCTCTTTTTTTTATTGTGAATGGGGATCAGCATTAGCTAGCCTGAATAGCTTTTCTCTGTGACTTGAATCCTTGATGCCAACCTTTAAAGGTGTGCTAGCAGTGTAACAGCTCAGCAGGTGTAATAAGCTGTGGCCAATGGGGCAGTGCCACACCCTATTTAAATGCTCAGGATGCTGCTAGAAGTTCCCAGTTATTGCTTGGGTGTATCTCTGGTATTTGATGCTATTTCCTATAGCTTATAGGACCTTGACCCAGCTTGTGCCTTGATTCTGTCTTTGGCCACGGCCTCACTATCAGTATTTGGTCAGTATTCAGTCAGTATTTTTTCTCAGGAGTGGGAGCCAAAACCAGGAGTGGGTGATAAATGCAGAATTGGTGACTTGTTTCTATTATACCTTTTCTCTGATTGTTCCTCACCTGGTTTTGGCTCTCACTCCTGAGAAAAAAAGAAAAAATACTGATTGAATACTGATAGTGGGGCCGTGGCCTAACTCTTTTATCCCCCCTGATTCTGACCCTGGCTTAATTGACTTTTCTTATTGCCTGACCTTCTCGTGTACGACCCCAGCTAGTCCTCTTACTTTGGATTTCTGTATCTCCTGTTATTTTGAATATCCTTGCTTCAAGCTCACTCCACCAGCCAGCAGCTACTCCGAAGATACAACCAAGGGAGCTGTGTTGTAAGTCCAAATCCCCGTATAGGTATTAAAGGGATCTGCTAGATGGGGTGGCTAGTGCCAAGTATATTTGAGGTAGCCTTTTTGAGCCTCTCACAGATAGGACATAGATTAAGTTAAATACCATGCATTAAAAGGACTTTGATGACAAATGCCTTACTGCGTCACTTATCTCTGGCGTGATGTCCTGAAATTACCTGGCTTAGTTTTGTTCATCGTCATCTGCAGCCTTTCCTTCACCCTAGATTGTCATAGGGCATGCTTGTCGTATTGTACTAAACACAATCTAACAATGAAGATGAATCATATTTTATGATGCTCTTAGAGGGAGTTACACGATTTGTGTTAATATTTCAGTGCATGTGCTGTGGCATACTTTATACCCAAACCTATTTAAAATGTTCAAAGTAACTTCAACAAGAATGATGTAAGTATTTTCGTAAATATTTGCAAAAAAAAAAAGTATTTTCTATAGAATTGTTTAGTGGTCGGCTATTATGTTCATTTTTTTGTGTTCTTAAATTCCCCTAATGAAGCATTTTTGGCCTCTTAAGATGTCTAATGAAGATTTCTTTTGTTTGCATGTGTGGAATGGAATTTAGAAATCTGAGATTCCTGTCTGAGACATATCACATTAGTCGTGCTGGGGAGGATGATGAGATAATGAGGATGCTTTACAATCACATGCAATTATGGTGCGGCTTTGTAGTGTGATGTATTGACACTATGCTCTCCTGTATAAGGCTGCAAATAGCCGGGCACGGGCACAAGTGGAGTTTTACCTGTAGATTGCTATTTTTTTCTCTAAAATATATTTGGAGAAATATCTATAGATTTTTTTACTGCGTCTTTTTTGATGGATTTATGCGGGTTTCTAGTAAATGTGTGGATTACAGAAGAACGGCTCCAGCCTCTGTCTGACCTTGCACTTTGTGATTACTGATCAGTCTCCTTGTGTTATAGATATTGCTGGACTTCCAGTATGACTTACCCATATTTTCATTATGCAAGTAAAAGCTATTTCAAGTGGAAAAAAAAAATCATACCTATTAGAGACCTTCATGACAAGTATGAGTATGTTCACACAATGTCATTTTTGGGTGTTTTCTGCTTGGAACAAACCTAAAAAAAAAATGCTGCTAAAAATTAAAATAATTCACTTCTAACCTCTTCAGGGTTCGAAAACCGAGAAGCGGTTAAAAGATATAACATGGTCTTTCTTCGGGTGGCTTGGTTTGGAAGCTGCCCACTCTTTATAGTGGAAACTATAGACAAAAAGTTCTGATGGCGCAATTGCTGCTGCAAAAAAAGACAATAGGAAAGCCACTTCTGGAAAAAGACCACTGGCATTTTCCTGACGTGCCAAGGCTTAGAAATACTTAGCAACTCTTCCAACAAAAAGATGTGTGCTTATCCTAAGGCCATGGCCCCACTATCAGTATATGGTCAGTATTTTTTCTCAGGAGCCAAAACCAGGTGAGGAACAATCAGAGAAAAGGTATAATAGAAGCAAATCACCAATTCTGCATTTATCACCCACTCCTGGTTTTGGCTCCCACTCCTGAGAAAAAATACTGACTGAATACTGACCAAATACAGATAGTGGAGCCGTGGCCTTAGGCTGTGTGCACAAGGGTTTTTTCTAAGGAGTCATTTGGAGCTGGCTTCTCCAAAAATATTGGAAAAATTGCAGAACAAAGGCTGGAAAGACTTTCTTTTATAAAATGACTTGCTGGTGATATGTTTAGTCTTTTGAGCATTGTTTTTCCGCTTCAGGATTTTAAAAAATGTCCAGGAGATAAGAAAATGAAGCCGTTAAAGTAAGTGACATATTCATTCTTTGGGCAGTAAATCCTGGTATATGTCCCCCATTCTGCTCCTATTCTCTAATGTATAGAGAAAAGGAAAATCATAATACTCACCTTCCCTCCGCTCCCCCACTGTGCAGCGTCCTCTTCTGAAGCCGGCAGCTGACTTCAGCGTGCAAGTGACGTGAGTGCATGACATCGCTGCCATGCGCCCCCAGTCACGTACATGGCGACGTCAGCTACTGGCCTCAGATTGGCCAGCAGCAGGTATTGCTGCGCATGGACCTGACGGGTCTCTGTTCCACAATACACTTTACTTGAATGTCCATCTGAGGACACACATCCAAGCGAAGTATTTGCTGGCATCGGCGGGCCCTCACCTACCAGGCTCGGTGGCTACCTCTGCGACCACGGTAGTTATGCCCCTGATCCCATGCAGAAGCCATATATATGGCCGGGTGCAGATATAGATGTAGGTATTTTGCAGCATTTGGTATAGGTATATACATAGGCGAATTATAATGAGGGCAATCTGGGCTACCGCCCGGGGCTCCAGGGGGCCCGGGGCTCCCATGGCCAGATTGCCCTCATTATAATATGTGCGGCGCCGCGGCACATACCTGCAGTCAGAGGCGGGGGGGGCCCGGACCACTCCCGCAGCAGCAGTGCATAGCCGCTGCTTCTTCTTCGGCCGGGCCAGCACTGCACCTGTTAACTTCCCTGTGTGCTGGCGCGACCTCGTCACAGCTAGGAGACACGGCCCTGTGCGCGGCTGTGTCTGCTAGTGTGACGTCACGCAGTGCGCGCCCGGCCTGCACTGCTGCACCGGAGAGGAGCTGGACGACGGGAGCCGGGGGATGGTGAGTGTGTGTGTGTGAGTGAGTGAGTGAGTGTGTGTGTGCAGATATCATTGTGTGATGTCAGTTTATATGTATTTTTGTGTTTCAGATGTGTTTATGCGTGTATGTATATGTCTGTATATGTTTGTTTGTGTGCGTGATTGCTTGCGGCCTCCCGCTGTCTCTGGGGAGGGCACCGTGCCGCCTCCCACAGTGTATAGATCGCGTCGTGCGGTCTCCCGTTGTGTATAGATGCTAGGTGCGGCCTCCCGCTGTGTATAGAAGCCTACGTGTGGTCTCCTGCTGTGTATAGATGGCGCCGTGCAGCCTCCTGCTGTGTATAGATGGCTATGTGCTGGCACTCGCTGTGTATAGATGGGTACGTGCGGCCTCCTGTGTACAGATGGGTACGTGCGGCCTCCTGCTGTGTATAGATGGGTACGTGCGGCCTCCCGCTGTGTATAGATGGCACTGTGCGGCCTCCCTCTGTGTATAGATGGGTACGTGCGGCCTCCTGCTGTGTACAGATGGGTACGAGCGGCCTTCTGTTGTGTATAGATGGGTACTTGCGGCCTCCCACGGTGTATAGATGGCACTGTGCGGCCTCCCTCTGTGTATAGATGGCTACGTGCGGCCTCCTGCTGTGTATAGATCGCTACATGCGGCCTCCCGCTGTGTATAGATGGCGCCATGCGGCCTCCTGCTGTGTATTGATTGCTACGTGTGCTCAATATTAAGTCATACAATTAATGTAAGGCTATGTGCCCACGATGCAGAAATGCTCCGGGTTTTTTTTTAGCGTTTCTGCATCTCCCTGTACATAGGAGCAGTATTAGGCTATGTGCCCACGATACAGAAATGCTCCAGATTTTTTCCTGAGCGTTTCTGCATCTCCCTGGCAGAAAAAACACATGCGGATTGTACATGCATTTTTCCTCTCAGGGACAAGCGGATGTGAAGCGTCTCTTCACATGTATTTCCGCATGCGGGTTGTCAAGCTCTTTCCAAGCGATTTTAGGATCACTTGGAAAGTGCTTGACAACTTGGTCACACTATATAAATCCATGCAGCTGGCATGTATTTATATAGTGTGACCGTAAAAGAATGGTAAAAAATAAATGTATACTTACCTTCTGATGGCCCGCCGACGTCAGCGGTCGCGTGACCCGTCACATGACTAAATGACGTCACTCACCACAGGTCCTTTAGTCTACCGCGAGCTGCCGGCAAGCCAGGACGCATCGGATAAAGACACCGGGGGCCATCAGAAGGTAAGTATAAAATTTATTTTATTCTTTTTTTACAGGTTCTATGGTACCCGGGTCCGGAGGAGTGTCTCCTCTTCTCCAGACCCGGGTACCATCCGCACATTGAAACGCATGGAATAAGCATGTACATATGCAGTGATGCGGATTCCATGCGTTCCAATGCAAGTCAATGGTGGCGAAAACGCAGCGCTTCCGCAAAATAATTGGTAGTGCTGCGGATTTTTCCGCAATGATAATCCGCAGCGGAAGTTTCTGCAGCATGTGCACAGCACGTGCGGATTATCATTGGGGAAAATGGCAGACCTTCTACCAAGCGTTTTTTAAGTGTTTTTGCAGCGGAATTGCCGCTGCGGAAACGCTTAACGCATAGTGGGGATACAGCCTAAAACTAATTATTATAATTAATATATTAATATTGTACCTAATTAATTTCACGTGAACTATCACATAATCTATCACAGGGGATCATGTGACATGTGACACATCAGGTGTGTGTGTGTGTGTGTGTGGGGGGGGGGGGGGCACGCCTTCTAAACTGCCCGGGGCCCTTGCTACTCTTAATCCACCCCTGGGTATATAAAATCATTGTGGCATCTGCAGAAAATCACAGGCAGTTTTTCTGGATTCCCCTCATGCTGGGATTTGGCTACAAAAATTGCTCTAAGATGCTTCCAAAGGAGATCACTGCTACCATTCTGTAACAGCAATTTCCATGTTGTTTTGTTGTGCCGATTTTATCTGCCAAACATAGCACTGCCCTACAGACGAACGATTCACTTCTTCAGTACGCAGACGCATGTGCAATAGCAAACCTCTCCTGTGTAGGGCCACGCTCTTTCACATGTCAGTTTTTCACATACCAATGTTTTTTCTCATGGATAGCACTCGTATATATGAAAGTCTACGGGGCTGTTCACATGATTTTTGCAGACTGAGTGATGCCTGCAAAATCATGTAGATATGTCCGATGTATAGCCAAGTGTTGGATGACACTTGGCAATGAAAGTGTATGTGTGGCGCCCTGCTGCGCATTGGTGCCACAGAACCCAGAAGGGTGCATGGATGGACTTCTCCACAAGAGGCCCTCACACATTCACACACCTCCACCCTACCACCTCACACCAGCAGAGTGAGCCCGTTAGCGATATATATATGGAGGGTGGAGCCAGGCAGCTCAGTTTAGCTCAGAGTTTTAGTTTGGAGCTCAGTCAGTGTTCAGTCTGTGAGCAGAGAGCGTGCTGACGCTCAGAAAGCAGCGAAGAGCAGCACGCTGCTGCGGTGCTTCGGCGAGCCAAGGCCTACAGCACGAGGTGAAGCCTAGTGAGGGCCCTGAGTGTGGCCGAAGGCAGAGGAGAGAGAGGAGAAGGAAGAAGTAGCGAGGGGGCAGAGGAGCACACCAGGCTCACCCCGAAATATATACCGGACACCGGGTCTGCGCCTACAGGGTCCCTTTATACCCAGTAGGGACCACCGGACACCTGGAGGACTACAGGTCCCAGGTTTACCAAACGCTGACTACAGTACCATGGC
This sequence comes from Phyllobates terribilis, assembly GCF_046119375.1. Taxonomy (NCBI): domain Eukaryota; kingdom Metazoa; phylum Chordata; class Amphibia; order Anura; family Dendrobatidae; genus Phyllobates; species Phyllobates terribilis. Next base: position 358,886,140 of record NW_027362767.1, read on the forward strand.
TAGGAGCCACGGAGGCCCCAGTGTCCAGGGAGAGTGATCTCCAAGAGAAGGCCCTACCACCAGGTCAGCAGGTGCAAGAGAGAGACAGTAACCAAGCTAGGCCTCGCTCCAGGCAGGTCAGAAGCTTAGCAAGAGGAAGCAACGGATCAAGAGGCCCTACACCCGCTCACTGGGGAGAGTCCAAAAGTGCACCCTTCGCCCGGAGTACCCTAGACCGTGCCTGCATCATCACCAGTAAAGGTACTGAAGCTTATCCCCCGTGTGAGTGTCCGTCTTTCCTCCGGGACCGTCCTGCCGTCTCTCCCCAGCATCCACCATCTAACCCTACACTGCCCTGGAGCTAGCTCTACCTGTGGAGAGCCACACCATCCTTGCTGCCGCAACACCAGGTCCAGAGGACTGCTCCGCAGCGGTGGCTCCCGTTAGCCGCATTCCACAGGTGGCGTCACGAACTTACTAAAAATCCCCTATAAATACCCCCTTTTTATTGACCGCCCTGGGCCACGGACCGGGCCAGCCACCGTGATATCACCCCCAGCATCTTCCGGCCCAGCACTGGGTACCCCACGGCCCAGGGGGCGCGTCAACCTTGGCGTCACGAACAGGATTGCGTGCCCGCTGCCACCGGGTACTGTGCGCCTTTATTGAACTGTACTGTGTGTTTAACTGCGGTGAGGATTGCCGCCAGGATTGCCCCCCGAGGAAGCTACGTGAAACGCGCGTCGGGGCTGCAGTCTGGCTGGGTGGTGACCTGTGTCCCTATGGGTAAGACTCTCATTGCTTGCACTTTATTAATATGATTGTCTGGATCCTTTTCTTTGCTGCTTAGGCCTCCAGTGTACAATATATGACCTTCTGTGCGATCTTAAATGTTTAGATTGATCTACCTTTATCCCATAGGGACCCATCCATATTTGCCAGTTCTGTATCGTGCTCTCTCCTACCCCATTTGATCTCTTGTTACATGTGGTATATGTGATTTTAATTTTTCCATAAATAAAAATTATCTTTTACGCTTATAATTGTCATTGAGGGTTTCTTACTCCATTTTTGTGTAGGTTTAATGTTTGCTAGGGAGTACCCTGACCACTTATTACGATATTGTATGGTGATGTTCGGTCCAATTTTTTTCATTATCGCGCTGCAGCGCGGGAAGAAGAAGGGCGTAACTGCGGGAACCTGGGAGGCGTAACTGCTGGAAGCGCGCGAAGCCTAAGACACGCCCGCCCTTGACGTCGAACCAGGAAGCGTCAGGGTCCTGGAAGGAGTCTAGTGGACGCTCTGACGGAGCTGCGGCCTACCTGATAAGAAGTGAAGAAGGTAGGCTACAGTTTACTAGGGGGGCGCAACCATGGCCGATGACCAGCAAGCCGCCGGAGTACCGATTAACGCTCCTGATGCCCAACCTGCGCCCGGCTCTGCACAGGCCGGAGCGGCCGCTCCACCAGCAGGGGTCATGACCCCTTTGTTACCCATGGCCCTGCCGTATATCCCTGGAGCGAAATGGCTTCCCCAGTATAATGGCAAACCAGACACCCTGTCTGGATTCAAGAGAATAATGTACTGGACATGTATTCTATGACTGGCAAACAGAGAGCCGCTGTTGTACTTGGACAATTGACTGGTGCCGCAGAGCGGGAAGTTGAAACCTGGCCAGCCGCAGTCCAGTAATCAGTATCCATCATCTTTAAGAGACTGCAAACTGTGTTTGAAAACTGCACTGAGACAGATCTCCGGATGAGGTTCTAACACTGTGTCCAGAAACCTGAGGACAGTGTCCGGGACTACGCCTGGCGCTTACAGGAAGCCCTGCAGGCCCTGAAACAGGTTAGTCCAGCCAGCATACAAAATGAAAATAAAATGCTGATGGAACAGTTCATCCGGGGGTTGAGGTCCCAGGAGGAGAGCAGAACTGTACGGTGGTGGGCCTTAGATCATCCAGATGCTACCTTCGACACCCTGAAGGACATGGCTATTAAGGGTCTGCAGCCCCTGGAACCATCAGATACTACTATCCAGCGTTACCAGGGTGGGGCCACCCCAGTGCCCGCAGCACCCACTGCTCCTTCATTAACGGCTGAAACAAAAATGCAAACAGTGCCTCCTAGCAAGCTGGACAGCCTGCGCTCTGAAGTGCGCCAGTTAAGTAAAACCCTGGCCACTGTCCTGAGCACCCTGCAGCTACAGATGGAGCCTGAGCCGGAGGGAAGGATCCTACTGGCCGACAGCCCTGAGGATGTCCCCTGGATGAGGAGAAGAAGGAGGACAACGCCACCCCGTAAGAGGACAACGCCACTCCGGAGGAGGACAACGCCACCCCGTGGGAGGACCAACGACCAACGTCGCCCTCCAGGAGAGTTCATCTGCTACTGCTGCTACAAGGCCTTTAAACGAGAAAACCCTGGGGCCGAGGGCCGACACCCAGTTGTAGACCAACCAGGCCCATCAAACTGGTACCACCGGTTTGTGGGAGAAAGACCTTTCCTGTCCATTGTGCTGGACGGCATCGCGACACCTGCCCTGCTGGACACTGGAACCATTATGCCTGATGTCCTCTACAAAAGGTTCTGGTCCATAGACGAACTTCACCCGCCAGATCCAAACCTTTCCGTGTATGCCTCCAATGGCCTTCCCCTTAACCTAGTCGGGGTTAAGGATGTGGCAGTAAAGGTGGGAAGAGTGGAACCGAAGGATCAGGGACTAATTGTAGTAGAGACTAATTCTGGTGATACAGACTTGTATATGGTACTTGGCACAAATATTTTTGGTAACTGTTTGGGAGAAGTGTTGTTCTTGCTCCAACAGATGGCCGACACTGCCAAACCAGGGCAGAGGAGGGTGCTCCAGAAAGAGATATGAGCCCTTATGTACCAGCAACAGGTAAAGCTATCAGGTGGTGAAATTGGTAATGTACGGGTGACAGACCCGATACCCATTGTGATTCCCCGATGAGTGAAATGCTGATTTGGTGTAGGGCAGCAATAGGTCTCAAGGGACAGAGCTACCAGGCGGTAGTAGAGCCCCTTAGCTCGGAACATAGACCTACACTCTTAACTGCCAGAGGGGTAGTGGATGTACGCAATGGGAGGGTGCCCGTACGCCTCCTAAACTATGGAGAGGATGAAGTCAAATTACCACGATATGCCACTGTTGCCAGATTGTACACTGTAAATAACAACGCTATCCACACAGTGGAGTCCTTAACCTCACCAGACAGAGTGGAGGATAACGACTCGGAAACCCAGGTGGGGGATTGGTGTCAACAGCTCCATGTTGGGACTGACGCCACTCCTGTCCATCAAAAACAAGGTGTATACAGGGTGGTCCAGAAATATGAACAGATATTCAGCAAACACCCACTTGATTTTGGGAGGATTAAAGGGGTACAACACCATATACCCACAGGTGACCATCCACCCATCAAAGAATGTTACAGGCCCATACCACCAGCACACTACCAGAAAGCGAAGGAAATGTTGCATGACATGAAGAAGGCAGGGGTAATAAGAGATAGCTGTAGCCCCTGGGTTGCTCCCCTGGTCCTAGTAAGGAAAAAGGATGGAAGCATGAGGATGTGCGTAGATAACAGACAGATTAATTGCATAACACATAAAGATGCATACCCTTTGCCCCGTATAGAGGAATCCCTGGCTGCACTAAAGTCTGCAAATTACTTCTCTACCCTTGACCTCACTAGTGGGTACTGGCAAGTAGCAGTTGCTGAGGAGGACCGGGAGAAGGCGGCCTTCACTACCCCGATGGGACTCTGCGAGTTCAACAGTATGCCGTTCGGACTCTGCAACGCCCCTGGAACGTTCCAGAGATTGATGGAGTGCTGTTTGGGACACCGTAACTTCGAGACTGTGCTGCTATACCTGGATGACGTGATAGTGTACTTCAAGACGTATGAGGACCATTTGAAGCACCTGGCGGAGGTATTTGAGTCGTTGTCCCGGTATGGGATGAAATTGAAGCCTTCCAAGTGCCACCTGCTCAAACAGAAGGTTCAGCACCTGGGGCACATCGTCAGTCCAGAAGGAGTAGCACCAGACCCGGAGAAGGTCACGGCCATTCAGAAATGGCCAGAACCGAAGAATCTCAAGGAGGTACGTCAGTTCCTGGGACTAGTCGGGTATTACCGGAGATTTGTAAAGGACTACACCAAGAAGGCAGCGCCTTTGCAAGATCTCCTGGTAGGACAGTCCAAGAGAGGCAAAAGCCCCCCCTTCCAGTGGGGTAAAGAACAGGCTGAGTCCTTTGCAGTGATGAAAGAGATCCTGACTGTCGAAGAAATCCTGGCCTACCCTGACTACAGCCAACCTTTCCTGCTGTACACTGATGCCAGCAACGAGGGACTAGGAGCTGTGTTGAGTCAGAAGCAGTATGGCAAAGAGAAGGTGATTGCCTATGCCAGCAGGAAGCTTTGTCCTACCGAGAGGAATCCGGAAAACTATAGCTCCTTCAAGTTGGAGTTCCTGGCCTTGGTCTGGGCCATAACTGAACGATTCAAGCACTACCTGGCCTCCACTAAGTTCACGGCCTATACTGACAACAACCCCTTGACGCATCTAGAGACAGTCAAGTTGGGAGCCATGGAACAGCGTTGGATGTCCCGACTGTCAAACTATCAGTTCCACCATCAAGTACCGGGCAGGCCACAAGAACGCCAACGCCAATGCCCTATCCAGAATGCCTCACCAGTCGGACACTGAAGAAGAAGTGGATGACCTGGAGGAGATTGAGCTACCTGCCTTCCACAGAAATGGGATGGTCCACGAGCAGCGCACCTCCAGGAGGTATCGTGGTAAGACACTAAACCCTTTACCTCATCACAGTTGGAAGGAGACCCAGGACAGCGACCCAGTTGTCAGCCGTATTAAAGAACTGATAACCCAGGAAGGTTCCTCCCTGGAGAAGGACGCTCCTCCGCAAGCCAAGCAACTGTGGAATGAGAGAAGCCGGCTGTTCATCTATAGAAAGAAGCTGTGCCGAAGGTATGTCAACCCCAGGACCCATGAGATGGTATGGCAGATAGTAGTGCCCAAGACAGATATCCAGATGGTGTTGGAGGCCTACCACGATCAAGCGGGGCACTTTGGCTGGAAGAAGCTAGAAACCCTGCTCAAGGGTCGGTTTTATTGGGTTGGAATGCGCAGTTCCATAGAGAGATGGTGCCAGGATTGTGGACCCTGTAGCCTCAGAAGAAAAGACTACAGCAGCCAGAAGGCACCCCTGCAGCCCATCAAGACAACTCGACCTTTAGAGATCGTTGCCTTGGATCACGTCAAGCTGTCACCCAGCAGGTCAGGATACTCTTATGCCTTGACCATGGTGGATCACTAGTCCCGGTTCCTGGTGGTCGCCCCTGTCAAGGATCTGACGGCAGAGACTGCGGCAAAGACGTTTCAAGCGTACTTCTGCAGGCCCCATGGATACCCGGAGCAGGTGCTGACGGATCAAGGCCCTGCCTTTGAAGCCGAATTGTTCAAGGAGTTCTGCCATCTGTACGGGTGTAAGAAGATCCGGACTACACCGTACCACCCCCAAACCAATGGGTTATGTGAAAAGATGAATAACATAGTCATCGACCTGTTGAAGACCTTACCGCTAGAGGAGAGAAATCAGTGGCCAGACAAACTACCTGACCTGGTAGATCTGTACAATCACATACCTGTGAGTTCCACCAATTGTACTCCAGCGTACCTCATGAGAGCAAGACCCGGAAAGCTGCCCATGAACCTGGAGCTTGGAGTAGTAGAACCCAAAGCAGATATGTCCACTGAAGACTTGGACACGACGCGACAGGAGCAGTACAGGAGAGTACAGGCCTGTGTCGAAAACAGTCTAAATAGGGTGAGAGATAAGCAGGAAGCACAGTACAACAAGAGTGCACCAGCAGAACCCTTAACACCTGGAGAAGTTGTGCTAAAATGAAAAAGGAGAAACCACAAACTTGACGACCAGTGGGAAAGAGAACCTTACACTGTGTTGAATTCCAGATTCAACAATAGGAAAACCTGTCTAATCAGCAAAGACGGAAGAAGAACAACTGCAACAGTGTCAAGAGACCATCTGAAGTTGTGCCTAAGTCTGTTGATGTTATGATAGGCTACAAGCACTAAGGAAAGACAGGAGATCTGTCCCTACAATAGAACTAAGCTAGATCCCTACGATGTAACGGGGAACCTGATCCTGCGATCAGACCCGCTAAAGTCCTCAGCTAGTCTGAACGAAGACCTATAGATGTGAGGGAGGGATCCCTACAAGAACTAGGGACTGGGAGAAAGATGGACACCTCCTAGCAGAAATTGTAGCAGTAAAAAGACAAACACACAACATAGAACATAAAGGTCAAAAGACCTAGCAAAAACCAACTGAGAAAGGTTACAAAGCATCTGGCTAGCTTAAGAGTTGAAATTACAATGAAGTCCAGCATGGCCAGAAAGGCGGAGCAGGATTAAATAGGCAAAAAAGGTCATGTGACCAGCAAAATAGAAAAAACCTAACAGGAGAGTTCTAACAGTACCCCCTCTTCTATGAGGATCCTCCGGATCCCCTAGGCCCAGGCTTATTAGGAAACCTCTTGTGAAACGCTCTGACAAGTCTGGAAGCAGAAACATCATCCGCCCTCACCCATGAGTTATCCTCGGGACCGAACAGTGGCAGTGGCGTCTCTATCTGATATATTAGCTTTTTTCAATACAGAAACATGAAACACCGGATTAATCTTCCAGGGGGTAGGAACCTCCAACCTAACAGCAGATTGGTTAACTACCTGAAGCACCTTAAAGGGCCCTACAAACTTGGAACCCAATTTTTTAGAAGGAATCATCAACTGCAGATTCTTAGAGGACAACCAAACCATGTCACCAACCGTAAACAAAACCTCTTGATGTTTCCTGTCAAAGTACCTCTTAGATTTTTTGTTAGCCTCCTGAAGATTACCACGCACATCCGTCCAAACTCTCTCCAAATCACCGGAAAAACTCTTCTCCTCAGGCACAGCCGATACCAATTTGGAGAATGACCCAAAAGACGGATGTCTCCCAGAACAACAAAAAAAAGGCGAACACCCAGCAGAAGAGGATGTATGGTTGTTAAGAGCAAATTCAGCAAGCGGCAGAAACTCAGACCACCCCTCTTGATTGTCTGCCACAAAACAACGCAAGAACTGCTCAACATCCTGATTCTTCCTTTCTGTCTGGCCATTAGACTCAGGATGATATCCAGATGAAAACGACAAATGAACTCCCAACCTGTCACAAAAGGCACGCCAAAAACGAGCCACGAACTGAGGTCCCCTATCAGAAACAATGTTAGTAGGAACACCATGGAGTCTGACAATTTCCTTGACAAAGGCCTTAGCGAGTGTCTTAGCGCAGGGCAGTTTGATGAAGGGAACCAAGTGACACATCTTGCTAAAACGGTCCACGACCACCCAGATGACCGTGAAACCCTCAGAGGAGGGAAGGTCAGTAATAAAGTCCATAGCCAGATGTGTCCAAGGTGCACTAGGAACCTCCAGAGGGCAAAGCAACCCCGCAGCAGGAGCATGAGAAGACTTAGATCTAGCACACACAGTACATTGACGCACCCACTTAATGACTTCCCTCTGCCATCCAGGCCACCAAAAACTGCGACCCACAAGTCTCTTGGTCTCAGAAATTCCTGGATGACCTGCCAACCGAGACTCATGACACTCAACAAACAAATCTCTCCTAAAGGTCCTAGGCACAAACAACCTCCCATGGGGAGTGTTAGGGCATTCTCCTGTGCTTTAAGAATCTCATCTTCCAAAACGGAGTCCAATGCAGCAATCACAACATCTTCTTGTAAAATGCTCTCCTCCTCCTCAGGACCGACCATGGGAGAAAAGCAGCTTTAACATTCTTAGTACCCGGGATGTAAGTAACGGAAAAATTAAACCGCGAAAAAAAAAGTGCCCACCTAGCCTGACGGGCATTCAAGCGCTTGGCAGCATCAAGATAGATCAGATTTTTATGATCAGTGAAAACCTGAATGGGAAATTCAGCACCTTCCAAGAGATGACGCCAGTGTTCAAATGCGAGTTTAATAGCCAGCAATTCCCAATTACCAATATCGTAATTAAGATCAGTCTCAGAAAAAAAAATTTAAAAAAAGGCACAGGGATGTACTCCATCCTTGATTTCCTGAGACAACACCGCACCGACCCCCACAGAAGAAGCATCAACCTCAACAAAAAACGGCTTAGTCACATCAGGCTGCATAAGGATGGGGGCAGAGCTGAACCTCTCCTTTAGAAACACAAACTCTTCAATGGCCTCAGTAGTCCACTGAACCATATTAGCACCTTTCCTGGTGAGATCGGTCAGTGGTTTAAAAATAATAGAAATTTTTTTAATGAATTTTCTGTAATAATTGGCGAAACCCAAAAACCTTTGTATCGATTTCAAACCAATAGGCCTAGGCCATTCCTGCACAGCTTGAACTTTCACCGGGTCCATCTCAAAGCCCTCGCTGGAGATAATGTAGCCCAAAAAACTAATTCTCTGTACAGCGAACTCACATTTCTCCAGCTTAGCAAAAAGCGAATTGTCAATTAATAACTGTAATACCTCACGTACGCTCCGCCATTGAGACTCCAGATCAGGCGAATAAATTAAAATGTCATCCAAATACACAACCACATTTTTGCCGATCAAAGGTCTAAGGATGTCATTAATAAGATTCTGAAAAAATGCTGGTGCATTGATAAGACCAAAAGGCATAACCAGATTCTCAAAATGACCCACAGGAATGTTAAAAGCAGTCTTCCATTCATCACCCTCCTTCATGCGCAACAAATTGTATGCCCCCCGGAGATCAATTTTAGAGAACCACTTGGCCCCCACTAACTGGTTAAACAAATCAGGAATCAATGGCAGTGGGTAGGGATTATGTACAGTAAATTTTATTAATCTCACGAAAGTCCAGACAAGGACGTAAACCGCCGTCCTTTTTTTTAGCAAAAAAAACTCCAACAGCCACAGGTGACTTAGAGGGTCTGATATAACCGGCGGCCAAGCTCATCTGTATATATTCCTCCAAAGCCTTTCTCTCAGGAGTAGTAAGATTAAATAAACGACTTTTAGGAAGAGTCGCTCCAGGGACAAATTCAATGGTACAATCATAGTCTCTATGGGGAGGCAAAATTTGCGACTCCTCCTCAGAAAAAATTTCCAAAAATCCTGAATAGGTACAGGTAATTCCCCTTTATCCACAGCAGCAATACGCCCGTTACAACACTTGTCATAACACTTAGGGCTCCAGGACTTAATTTCATTAGTAGACCAATCCAGTACAGGATTGTGCAATTTTAACCAGGGTAACCCCAAAATTACTGTAGAAGGCAAATTATTTAATACTGCCAAATCCAAATTTTCTTGGTGAATACCATCAATAGTGAGGGGAAATTCATAAACCTTGTGAGTAACACATTTCAAGGGAGAGCCATCGACAGAAACCATGGCAATAGGGGATGACAAAGGTTTGGGTTTTAATTTTAGTTTTTCCAAGAATCCCCCATCAATCACATTCAGAGTAGAACCACAATCCACAAATACCCGAAATTCAATTAATTCCTCCTGAGCTGCAGTAGTAGCAGAAAGAAATACCCCCTTAGTGTTTAAACAGGCTATACGGGCGTAACTGACCTTTTTTTTTTTTTCTTTATTCATACGAAGCACACAGTTCTTAAAGAAATGGTCAGATTTTCCGCAATAAAAGCACAAACCTTCAGAAAACCTGCGGTCTTTTTCCTGAGAGCGGGGTGACATCGCCCCAATCTCCATCGGCTCTCCAATGTCAGTACAGACCCTCTCAAGACTAGGAGCTGACATGGTAAAGGATTTACTCTCATTAACCCTTGCACGCAGTCTCCTGTCCACCCCTATAGCTAATTGCATTGCCTCCTGCAAGTTTCCAGGTGTAGGATAAGCAATAAGCAGATCCTTAACCCTTTCACCTAGCCCAGCAAGAAATAAACTTTTCAGAGCTGAATCGTTCCACCCCACCTGAGCAGACCACCGACGGAAGTGAGTACAATAATTTTCCACATTACCTGATCCCTGCCTCAAAAGTCTCAATTCCGTCTCAGCTGATGAGACACGATCAGGATCATCATACAACAACCCCAAAGCAGAAAAAAAACTATCCACTGATCTCAAGCACGGATCACTAGGTTGGAGAGAAAAGGCCCATCCCTGAGGTTCTTTGCGCAAAAGTGACATTATGAACCCTATGCGCTGTGATTCATCACCAGAGGATCTGGGTCTCAAACGAAAATACAATAAACAAGCATTTTTAAAGGAAAAAAAATCTTGTTGTTCACCAAAAAATAAATCAGGCAATCGTACCTTTGGCTCCACGAAATGCGCTCCAGAACAGCTACTCACGTGTTGTTGGAGCTTGGCCACCTCCAGAGAGAGTCCCTGCAGGCGTTGAGCCAAATCCTGAACCGACACCATGATGGAAACTGGAGGTCTTTCCTTAGAGATATTTTTTGGCTGGACTTACTGTTATGATAGGCTACAAGCACTAAGGAAAGACAGGAGATCTGTCCCTACAATAGAACTAAGCTAGATCCCTACGATGTAACGGGGAACCTGATCCTGCGATCAGACCCGCTAAAGTCCTCAGCTAGTCTGAACAAAGACCTATAGATGTGAGGGAGGGATCCCTACAAGAACTAGGGACTGGGAAAAAGATGGACACCTCCTAGCAGAAATTGTAGCAGTAAAAAGACAAACACACAACATAGAACATAAAGGTCAAAAGACCTAGCAAAAACTGACTGAGAAAGGTTACAAAGCACCTGGCTAGCTTAAGAGTAGAAATTACAATGAAGTCCAGCATGGCCAGAAGGGCGGAGCAGGATTAAATAGGCAAAAAAGGTCATGTGACCAGCAAAATAGAAAAAACCTAACAGGAGAGTTCTAACAGTTGAAGCCCCAGGAGGAAGTGCCTCTCACCGTACCGGAGGAGCCTAAAGAAGAAGTACTCCATACTGACTTAGGAGATTTCCTGGCAGATTGTCCTCAACTAGGTCAAGCTGTAATAATACCTGTGATACACTTCTACCAACAGCCAGAAGACCCTCCACTGCAAGTAAGACCTGTAAGTGCCCCAGAAGAGCCTGCTCAGGAAGAATCCCCGGAAGAAGGATCACCGGCTGAAGAAGAGCAAGAAGGCCCAGCCAATGGTATACTTGCCAGTTCCGTAGAGAGGTTAAGGCAGTCTTGCAGTCCACCAACACATAGAGCTGATAGAGTGGAAAATAGCGCAAGCATCCATACTATACGCATCCCAGTACTACGTAGGTCATCGCGTAGCACAAAAGGCCAGACCCCTGTCAGGTATAGAGAGTAAATAGAGAAACACTGACAGTATAAATAGGTACCCCGTAGGGTATGTTCTTGTAATAATTTAATGTATTTATTTATTGATTTATTTTGCCTTGCTAATGGACAATTTATGTGACATGGACACTTCTCATTGCATTCAGTTACCCGTAAGGGTATATATATAAAGGACTCAGTGGCTGAGGACTGTGAGCAGCCCAAAAACTGTCATGTACACAGTTGCACTCCCTGGAGTGCCCCTTTAAGCGACCACGGAACAAAAACCTGTTTGGCGTGGCAGAAGTCATGGTCCGACGCTGGATCACCTATGCCCTGTAGCCACGCCCAGGGCCTACGTTGAGGGTTTTCAGGCGGGTCCCTTATGTTCTGTCACCGGTGAGATGGACACCATTTACTTGAAAAACTCTGAAATTGTTTTATATATATTTATTGTGTTATAATGTTACCTGTAACGTTCAAGAAAAGTGCCTCCCATAAAAGGGAAGAAATGTTATTGTTTAACCTGTTTTGAGAAAAATGCTTCAGTCCAGGAGTACTGAGTTTTACTAGGGGGGAATGTGGCGCCCTGCTGCGAATTGGTGCCACAGAACCCAGAAGGGTGCATGGATGGACTTCTCCACAAGAGGCCCTCACACATTCACACACCTCCACCCTACCACCTCATACCAGCAGAGTGAGCCCGTTAGCGATATATATATGGAGGGTGGAGCCAGGCAGCTCAGTTTAGCTCAGAGTTTTAGTTTGGAGCTCAGTCAGTGTTCAGTCTGTGAGCAGAGAGCGTGCTGACGCTCAGAGAGCAGCAAAGAGCAGCACGCTGCTGCGGTGCTTAGGTGAGCCAAGGTCTACAGCACGAGGTGAAGCCTAGTGAGGGCCCTGAGTGTGGCCGAAGGCAGAGGAGAGAGAGGAGAAGGAAGAAGTAGCGAAGGGGCAGAGGAGCATACCAGGCTCACCCCGAAATATATACCGGACACCGGGTCCGTGCCTACGGGCTCCCTTTACACCCAGTTGGGACCACCGGACACCTGGAGGATTACAGGTCCCAGGTTTACCAAACGCTGACTACAGTACCAGGGCTAGGAGTCACGGAGGCCCCAGCGTCCAGGGAGAGTGATCTCCAAGAGAAGGCCCTACCACCAGGTCAGCAGGTGCAAGAGAGAGACAGTAACCAAGCTAGGCCTAGCTCCATGCAGGTCAGAAGCTTAGCAAGAGGAAGCAACAGATTAGGAGGCCCTACAACCGCTCACTGGGGAGAGTCCAAAAGTGCACCCTTCGCCCGGAGTACCCTGGACCGTGCCTGCATCATCACCAGTTAAGGTACTGAAGCTTATCCTCCATGTGTCCGCCTTTCCTCCGGGACCGTTCTGCCATCTCTCCCCAGCATCCACCATCTACCCCTACACTGCCCTGGAGCTAGCTCTACCTGTGGAGAGCCACACCACCCCTGCTGCCGTAACACAAGCTCCAGAGGACTGCTCCGCAGCGGCGGCTCCCGTTAGCCACATTCCACAGGTGGCGTCACAAACTTACTAAAAATCCCCTGAAAATACCCCCTTTTTATTGACCGCCCTGGGCCACGGACCGGGCCAGCCACCGTGATATCACGCCCAGCATCTACCGGCCCGGCACCGGGTACCCCATAGCCCAGGGGGCGCGTCATATGGGTCAGTGTAAAAAAGAAAAAAATGAACAGCACTCTGATGCCATTACTGTGCAATCCATTTTTTACTGACTGATAAGAAAGAGAAGTATTTTTATATACTGTATATAAATATACAGTACAGACTACCTCTTGAAGCTCATCAAGAGAATGCCAAGAGTGTGCAAAGCAGTCATCAAAGCAAAAGGTGGCTACTTTGAAGAACCTAGAATATAACACATATTTTCAGTTGTTTCACACTTTTTTGTTAAGTATATAATTCCACATGTGTTAATTCATAGTTTTGATGCCTTCAGTGTGAATGTACAATTTTCATAGTCATGAAAATACAGAAAAATCTTTAAATGAGAAGGTGTGTCCAAACTTTTGGTCTGTACTGTATATATATATATACACATATATACCGTATTTTTCAGACTATATGAAGCACTTTTTTCCTCCAAAATTTTGGAGGAAAGTGGGGGGGTGCGTCTTATAGTCCGAATACTATATTATTGTATGGCCACATGGTGGTGGGTGTGGGGGAGCAGCAGTGGGGGACCAGCATGGCACAGGAGGCAGCAGCCGCCTGCTCCAGCCTACGCTGTGCCCGCTACTAAAGAAAATGAATATTCCCTGCTCCCCAATCCCAAGGGTGTGGAGAGCAATGAATATTCATTTTTCTTAACAGCCGGCACACTGGAGCCGCAGCGCGTCTCCTGCTGCCACTCTGCGATCTGTGTGCCCGCTGTTAAAGCTCATGAATATTCCCTACAACCCACTCCCATTGTGAAGTCAGTGTCAGTGAAGATACAGTGAACGGTCATAAGAGCATACAGATTAATATGTAAGCAGAGCACCAGATAGAGCACCCCCACAGGCTGCCCCGAAGCATGAGCATATCATTATCACTAATCTGAAAGTAAAGATTACACAAGAACCACAGGACGGATTTCATCAACCAAGGTATCATTTTAATCAGTGTAATGTCGTCCACCTGACAGTGTATGTAGTTTACTGAGCGCAGTCCTGCTGACAGGTGCACTTAAGTAAATTTGCCAGAAATTCTAATTGTGCACTCATGAGGCTTCTACTTTAGGGACCGCGGGTTTTTGTATAAACTAGAACAGACAAAGAGTGCAACTATTGCCAACAATCAAATTCTAGCATTTATTCCAAATTTAGAAAATGAAGAAAAAACAACAAACCTCTGTATGCTATGAAGAAGTGCTGGAGTTTGTTTTCACTAGTTTATTGTTCTGTGGCAGAATTGATTTAATGCTTTACCATGTAACACTTTTTATAAAATAAATAATAATAATCCAAATTAATTCTGCTCCGGTAATGTAGAATCCACTTCCAAAGTTTTGGGCGTATAGTATTTAGATTTTACTGCATATTCATTATAAAAGGTTTACTTGTCGTTGTATTGTGAATTAGTCTTCAAACGTTCACTTTTCAGTCATTGTAAGATTACTTTTCAGCATGAATTATTGAACTCAATTTAATGAGCTGCTCTCGCTGCTAATTACTGACTGAATTAACTAATTTCCCGAGATGAAGTTTGGTCCCAAGCTGTGGGGCATGCTTAGAATTTTGACTGCTGTGATACCTATTGCTTTATCGCTGAGTAAGGAACACCTATGCTCATCTTTTAATCAGTCTGTTTGGCTCCAGGTCTGGATATGTTGCTTGAATCTACCTCCCCCTTGGGCTTATTTGTCCTGAACTGTCTCTGTACCTTCAGACACCTTGATCTCATTTGATAGAAAATGTCATAAATAAACAATCGGCAAATCACTTTAGTCAATGATTATGCTGTATTAGGTCATGTTCACACGTTCAGTGTTTGGTCAGTATTTTACATTAGTATTTGTAAGCCAAAACCAGGAGTGGAACAATCAGAGAAAAGTATAATAGAAACACGTCACCACTTCTGTATTTATCACCCACTCCTGGTTTTGGCTTACAAATACTGATGTAAAATACTGACCGAATACTGACGCGTGAACGTGGCCTTAGGGCTCGTTCTCATCTGCGTAAAAATCACATCTCAAAAGAAAACCCAACATTTCATCAGCCAAGTACAGTAAATTCACAGCCCGAACCGTCAGAATAGAATAGATTGAAATATAATATATTATATATTATTATAATAACAAATAATAATAATATGTCAGTGAGATATATATATATATATATATATATATATATGTAGTCTTCTGTACTTGTATTTAGCTAATAAATCAATAAAAAATATATAATATGGATATTGGCCACTTCCCAGACTAATAGGACCAGCTCACAGCTGTTTGCTTTCCCTTAGCTGGTTATTAAAATAAGGAGGACGCTATGCCATTTTTTTAAATTAATTATTTATGTAATAGTTTAAAAATGGCTAAATACCCTTTAGTGCCACATGAAAGTCACTAAAGGGTGCTAGTTTATTATATGTAGGGTGCTTGTGGCATTAAATATCTACGGGACATTTATCCTACTCTCTCTACTCTCTCGCTTTAAATTACATAGAGAATGACAGTATGCAAAAGATGATGTTAAAAACGCATTGCATATGGATGCTAGTTGAGAAAAATTGCATTGTTCTCGCATGACACTTATCTGACTTTTCTGGAGCAACATCGGATTGTTTTTTTTTATTCGCGATGAGAGCGAGCCCATACCCTCATAAAATCACTCCAAAGTGCTGACCACTAGGTGCCTCTCTTTTGTGTAATTTACTGGCCAGTGTCTGTAGACAAGTGTAATCTGTTTCTAGTAAGGCTATGTGCACACGAGGAGTATTTGCAGCAGATTTTTCTGCGCCAAAAACCTGTGTTTTGGCAACAAAAAAAAAGCTGTGTACAATTCACACATTTTTATGTCCATTTCCTCTCCCCTCCCCATTAATTTGAATAAATGGAAAAAACACTGAAAGAACTGACATGCTACAGATTTGAAAAAAGGCTTTAATGGTCCAAATCTGCAAGGAAAAAATAAGCAGAGTGTGTATGAGATTTTAGAAATATCATTCACTTTGCAGGTACTGTAAAACACTTTTTTCCACTGTTAAAAACGCACTAAAAAAAAAACACTGCAAAAAGCAACATGTGAACAAGCCCAAACAGTAACACCGGATAGGATTACAGGAAGTCAGAGCTGGTATTTTTCTTTCTGTTGCATTTCTACTTTCTGTATGCAGATCAGAGACAGGCTTTTGGCTCAGGGCAAACGTAATGCATGCTGGGAAGTGAGGGAAAGGAAGTTCCAGCAACTATAGTTCTGGCTGGATGTTAATGAAGGAGTTAGATTACAGAGCGTGATAAATGGGAAATTTCTGGACATATTAATTTGGTATATGCTCCAAAAGTGGTACAAACTTTTTTGAGGATGAAGGCAGCAAGACCATGTTTTTCTACAGATTTTGTGTGAATGTTCCCTGTCACATTTTCATGGTTCCAAGACCCTTAATTCCTCACAGAAGTGACACATCACATACCAAAGTGTTACATCACAACTAAACCCCCAAATAGAGGACATGCATTTTACAGTCCTAATTATTGTGTCCCCTGGATTTTAGGATATATCACAAAACATTTCAAATCTTGTGCTGGGGAAACCATTCTTGTTTGGATCCAGTGACTGAAAACCTGTCCTGATTAGGCTAGGTTCACACAGGTTTGGTGCGGATTAACCTGCGGATTTATGGTCCCCATTGAAAAGAATGGGTAAAATCTGCACCAAAAAGGTGCATTTCTGTATCAGGAATTGTCACGCGGCGGATTTAAAATAAAAAACAAACAAAATACAGTTTGTGTGGATTCCACACTAAAATAGCAGCATGTGGACAAAATTAAGTCAAACCTCATCCACTTTTTGCTTATACTGTTAAATTCTGCAAATTTTCCATGTGGAAAATCCGCATGTAAAATTCGCACCGAATACGCGCCGAGGTTTTTTTTGCAAGAGCTCTGTGGGTTTAATATTCTCATTTAATGACATCAAAATGGAGAATTAATACACAGGATTTGTTAAAAAGTTGCCAAACCTTCATTATATGAACAACTAGATACAATCAGTAAGTATTTTAGCCTCAATTCATCAAGACCGGTGTTTTTCACGCTGATCTTGATTAGGCACGTTGTGGATTGCGATTGCTTTTTAATAAATAAGGTGAGGTGCAAAGTGACTTGTGTCTTGCCACAAATCTTATTTCAGTCAGGGGCTGGAGTAAGATTTTGTTAGGCTCACCAGGTAAGATGGACCCTATAAGCCTCAGGTCTGGGTGGGCACACAGACCCCGTGCGTTGATGGAGCAAACAGGAAGGCACATGGGCAGCGAGGACTTGGTTCTCTCAGGAATCTCAGGAGTAGGAGGACAGATGAAGTAGAACCTAGCCAGGATGGAAGCAAGTAAAAGTACAGTACACACAGAAGCCGACGCACGCCAAATATAGAGGTTTAGAATCTCAATCCCAAGAGACAAGTGTGTGTCTAAATGGGCCTTAAATAGGTCTAGGGTGCTGATGTCATTGATCCACCCTGGCCAACTTGCAAAACCCAATGTGGAGCACAACAGAGGGCAGCAGACCCAGAGGAAGGAAGCGGAGCCCGAGATACCTGGAACAGGTATGTAATAATAGATTTGTGGCATAAGGAGCACCATCCCAGCTCCACCCACTTTGTCGGAGCTGGGTGAAAATGACGTAAAAATATCAAATGTCGCCAAATTTGGTGTCTTTTCAAAGCTTTTTACATTCTGGCATAAAAAATTTGATGAATTGGGGCCTTTTTATTGGAATCATTCTACAAATTTAGATTTGCACTTTCACCATGGAGTCAGTACTAAGCACAACGGGACCGATACTAGAGCCCACTGGGGCCCCAAGGGCCCATGGTAAGCTGAATAAACATGTTCTACTCATGCCAAGCTGAGGGAGGGGTAGTTTTGTATACAGCTAGAGCCACATTGGAGCCGCCCGTGTCCCACCATGCTGTGAGATAACAAGTCATCACAGTATACGTTTCATAAAGTACAAGCCTTAAAAATAAGCCTGTGCATGGCGGCGAGATAACGCCTTGGGTTCTGGTCAGTTCCCCTTCAACGATTATTTTGTCCCTGGGCAGACAAATCCAGGCATGTATTGTGTGGCTGTTTTCTTGTGCTTCTTCCTTTAATGTTTTATGGGCCAGTTATTTTTTCTCAGACGTTTGCATGTTGCTGCCGGCATCTAATTGCTGCTTTTAACAGGATCAATGAAGGAAGATGCTTTTGGCAGTCGTGGGTGCTCTTTTTGAAAACATTATCAGGACATTTCTTTCCCCTTCTGTATCTTACCTAATGCAAATAGACATTTTTTGCGGCTGTGCTAAAGCCTGTTGAACTATTCAAGATGATTAACTTCAAGTAAAAACAGGAAAAGCTAATAAAAATGTATTCTGTGTTATGCACCCAAATGTTAGGTTCACTTAGTTTGCAACTGTTTTAGCTAAGATGTGTGATACCCCAAAAATATAATCAAATCTATGTAGCGGATAGTGTTAAAATGTAATTTTTAATTTCAATTACTAAAATTAAATAGATTAAAAACACCAAAGTGCAAGGTGCAGAAATGGACTAACAACTACACAAAGTAGGTATACCAGTGTGACCCGAGCTCCTTACGCTACCCAATGGATCAATACCCAAATGGTAAGTTATTACTATGGATATGGTCCGGCGCAATTTATGTTATACAAGGGATAGTTTAAAATCACCTCTTCTACTGGATTCCACTATCCTTCATATGAACGCATTGCGCTACTAAATAGCCTAATTGGTAGGAACACTAATCTAATTACCAATCACAATATCCTTTTCTGGGCTATATTGTATACCATTCAATACGTAATGTGAAATTAGTGCAGGAAAAGGCTAGCGTCATTATCACAAAACCAGTTTTAATTAGCGTATCCTGGTAGGTAGCATACCCTTAGCATATGCCTGCACAAAAAAAGTATATAGACGTGGTCCAATATTGATTATACGTATAAATCATGTCAATAATTCTGACACCTCATTTTAGGTGTCACCATAAGGACCACTGTATAATATGTACAGCATCCAATCTCACCGACCTGAGGAGGTGTCTGAAAGCTCCCTTGTTTACCCATGCTGGTATCTTGGTGGATGTCCCCCTCTTGAGAAACTCCCCAAGCATTTTGTATTCCTTACTCATCAGGGAAGCTGGATGGGGTAGAAAACATACTGTATTCAATGTGCCATCATGTATCGCTTACTCGAGTGCATCCATTTAAGCGCTGCGCGCCTTAGCTCAGATGAGAGACAGTCATGGGTGTGTCAGAAGTGACAGACAGTCGCCCTGCAGTTGGTTGCAGGAGATCTCTACATTTGGCATTACAGACACCTTCTTAGAGACTGTCTCTCTAGGACCCTGCAGCTACCTTCCTCTGACTAACAACCTGGCCTGGGTGTATAAATACCTGCAGTCTGCTAGAGGGAGGTGCGGCGATACTCATTACCCTTTGTTTTTGTTTTTAATCAGATACATTTTTATTGAACATAACAAAACTTGGAACAGATATTACATTGCAATACTCTTTTTACAATATTACAGTAAGTTCCCCCCTTTCCCTTACCCCCCCCCCATGGAGACCTTTCTTTTTTTTATTTTATTCCCCCCTTCTTTCCTTTCCTTTTCTTCCTTACTTTACTCCTTTTCTTTCCTTCCCCTACTCCCTTTCCTTCTCTTCCCCTTTTCTTCTTTCCTTCTTCCCTCTCCACTCCGCCATGCAGTTTACCAAGAGTTTTACTCTACAATAGTATATATAGGTGTACTCTAATTACTCCTATCCAACCATGGCTGCCATAATTTATGGAAGTATTCCTGCTTATTCCTCTTGGTGTAAATACTTTTCTCAAGTTGAATTATATAGTTTGTTTGGGCAATGAATTCGCGTCTGGACGGGGGCTCCTCTCTAATCCAATATTTTGCAATCAATTTTCTGGCAATAAACAATAATCTTGCAATTGCTATTTTGGTCATGTTGTCTGCTTTTATTTCCTCAACGTACCCTAATATACATGTCAGTGGGTCCCTAGGGGCAATACACCTATACACTATTCCAATACGGTTCAACACTACGATCCAAAGGGAAGACAATCTAAGGCAATGCCAAAGCATATGCAGTATGTCTGCCTGAGATTGCGAGCATCTTGGGCAGTCGGAGTTAGACTTCAACCCTGCTTTAAATAACATATCAGGGGTTCTGTACACCCTGTGGATCACATACAGCTGTGACATTCTTCCAGGCTCACTCATGGATAACTTGGGTTTATATTCTAGAATAGACTCCCACCTATCGTCGTTTATCTCTCCCAAGTCTGTCTCCCACTTCCTTCTAGCTTTGATAGGGTGTCCTCCAAGAAAGGCGTGCTGCAGGTCTCTATACACTTCAGATATTGCCCCTTTCGTTCCTCTGTTTCTAAGTATAAAATCTAACATCAGATCTACTTGTATTCCAATAGGCCCTCTTCTGCTTTGGGTCTGAAATGCGTCCTGAACCGGTCTATATTGAAAGAGGTTTAGCCTTGGGAATTGAAATTGTTCCTGCAACATTTCATATGATTTAAGCTTCCCTCTGTGAATCAACTGATAGATCAGGCCAATACCCATTTCTTTCCACTCACCAAACCCCTTCATATTCCTGAACTCCTGAAAATAGATGTTATCCCAGATAGGTGAAAACTTAGTGAAGTGAGTTACCCCCCTAATCTGCTTGATTTTCTGCCACATTTTATGTATTAGATTTATGGTATGGTAATGCGATCCCCATTTCTTGAAGATTCCCGCCTCCAGTCCCATACTTAATGGCGAAATCTTAATTAAGTGTTCCAAACTGACAGGTACCTGTCACTTTCCCATAGTCTCCCCCCAGCCCTTGAGGTGTTGGCTTTGTGCAGGAAGAAAGTATAACCAGGGATTAGGGAGCGCTAGGCCTCCCTCCTCTTTCCGTCTCTGCAGTGTTTCCTGTTTAAGTCTGGGACTCTTCTTACCCCACACTAATTCTCCAAATAGTGATTTTATCCGGCGGCACCTGCTCATTGGAATCCAAATGGGGGAATTATACCGCACATATAACAGTTGCGGCATCACAATCATTTTGAGGAGAATCACTCTGCCCACCACCGATAAATGTAACTTATTCCATGCTGTGATTTTAGTGCGCAGTCTTTGTAATAAAGGGCATATATTAAGCTCCTCAAATGTCATCAATGGAAGAGCTATATGAATCCCTAAGTACTTAAATTGTTGGACCACCTTTAATTTGGTGAATAGTTCCACCTCCCCGGTACAGTCACCCTTTCCATCTATCGGCAGAACACACGACTTATCCCAGTTAATGAGTAGTCCCGATATCAGTCACTACATTTCTCAAGGCTTCCCCAGGATTTTCCAAAACTAGTAGAATATCGTCGGCATATAAAGCTATCTTCTCCTCTGTTTTCCCATATACAAACCCCTTCACCTCCTGCGATCTTCTTATTTTGGCAGCTAATGGCTCTACAGCTAGGGCAAATAGCTGCGGGGACAATGAACACCCTTGTCTGTACCTCTAAACAGAGGGAAGCTGTAACGGGTCCGGGAGGCGGAACCACTGAGCTACTATACAAGGGGGCGGCCCTTGTAAGGGAGCGGGTGGCAGTCTCTGGATGAACGGACAGGGAGATACGGCAAGTGATCAGGGCAGTCTCTAGGTGAACGGACAGGGAGATACGGCAAGTGATCAGAGCAGTCTCTGGGTAAGGGGTAGGTACGACCTGTGATGGCAGAGCCTCCGGGTAGGCTAGCAGGCAGATGGTAGATGGGTGCTCCCAGGTGAGCAAGCGAGAGTCTCTGGAATAGCAGGTGGTCACGGCACGTGACGGCGGAGCCTCCGGGCTGGCAGGCAGGCAGGTAACGGAGAAGCGCTCCCAGGTGAGCGGGCAAGAGTCTCTGGAATAGCTGGTGGTCACCGCACGTGACAACGGGACCTCCGGGCTGGCAAGCAGGCAGGTAACGGAGATGCGCTCCCAGGTGAGCGGGCAAGAGTCTCTGAGATAGCTGGTGGTCACAGCACGTGACAACGGAGCCTCCGGGCTGGCAAGCAGGCAGGTAACGGAGAAGCGCTCCCAGGTGAGCGGGCAGGCTGGTCCTTAGACAGACTGACAGGAGTAGTAAGGCAGACCGTCGGACCTCAGACTGGCAGACAGGTAACAAGTATTCAGGCAGGAATCAGGCAGGTAACTGGCAGGAATCAGGCAGGTAACTGGCAGGAAACTGGCAGGTAACTGGCAACGGGACCTGAGGGCTGAAGCACAGGTGAGACACAGGTGCAAACAACATTGCTCGGGCACCTCCATTTTGGAGGAGGTGCCTTTTATATGATGAAGTCCTCCGGCCATTGGCCGGGGACTCTTTAGGGCGGCGCGCGCGGCCCCTTTAAGAGGAGGGGAGCGCGCGCGCGCGCGCCCTAAGCACAGGGGCCGGGAAGGAGCGCGCGCCGAGAGCAGAGCAGGAGGAGGACGCCGGGACGGAGCGCGCGCTGACAGCAGAGCGGGGAGAGGACGCCGGGCACGGAGCAGAGCGGTGAGGGGAGCAGCGTCCCTGCCTAGCAGAGGGCAGGGACGCCAGCGCTACAGTACCCCCCCCTTTAGGCCCCCCCTTTTTTAGGCCAGACAGAAATTTAGCTAGGATGAGAGGGGCATGGATGTTCTCCCGGGGCTCCCACGTTCTCTCCTCAGGACCAAACCCCCTCCAATCTACCAGAAAAAAGGTCTTTCCTCTTACCCTTTTGCTGGCAAGAATGTTCTCTACCTCAAACTTGTCCTCAGCAGAAACCAGAGCAGGAGGCGTACCTGTAGACTTAGAAAAAGAGTTAAGTACCACAGGTTTGAGGAGAGATACATGGAAGGAGTTAGGGATCCGTAAGTTGGCCGGGAGTTTCAATTTATAGGCTACCGGGTTGATCTGACCGATGACCACCAGTGGGCCGATGAACCGAGACCCTAACTTATAGGAAGGGATCTTGAGTCGGACATATTTGGACGAGAGCCAGACTTTATCCCCAGGACGGAATTGAGGAGGGTCCATCGCTAAATGCTGCCAGGGGGCAGCAGGTACTGGCAGAGGAAGAAGGCGGCCGGCCGACAGGTGTCTCGGAACTTTGTTGCGGGCGCAGGACACACAGGCAGAAACAAAGTCCATAACATCCTTGTGCAGGTTAGGCCACCAGTAGTGTCGGGTAATAAGCTGGAGGGTCTTTTTCCGACCGGCGTGGTCAGCTAGTTTAGACGAATGACCCCAGTGTAGGATTCTCTCCCGATCAGGTACCGATACGAACGTCTTACCAGGAGGGAGACAATTTAGACTCACGGGAGCCACCTGCATTACTCTGGCGGGATCGATGGGGCAGTCACATGGTCTATGAGGTGGTGATGTCTCTGCCTCCTCCTTAACAAAGACATCAGCACTAGACCAACAAGGAATCGGAAGTCCAGGTAGATTAGCTGGGATAGGAGAGGGACGGACGGAATGGACGGGAACCAGGCAGGTTTTATGACAGGCCTGTCCCCAGTGAAGGACTTCTCCGGTTTGCCAGTCAAGCACGGGTGCATGTCTCTGGAGCCAAGGCAGACCTAGCAAGAGGGCGTGAGGGAGACCAGGCAGAACGTGAAAGGAGATACTCTCTGAATGCAGCATTCCCACCTGCAGAGTAATGGATTCGGTGATGAATTGGATGGGGCGAGGTAAGAGGCCCCCATCCACGGCAACAACAGACAAGGGTACAGCCAGAGGTTTGGTGGGGATGCGGAATTTCTCCACCAGGGACTGTGAAATAAGATTTCCGGCTGCTCCAGAGTCAAGTTGGGCTAGTTCGGAATAACGATTCTCCCCGCAGATGATTGAGACTGACAATAGCAGGGATGGAGAGGATTTATTTTTGTCTAGATCGACCCCTCTGAGTGAACCTAGATACAGGCGTTCTCCCGACCTCTCCGGGCAGGCACGGATCAGATGCTCCTTACTGCCACAGTAGAAGCAGCTCCCCTCGGCACGGCGGAAATCCTGACGGGATTTGACCATCTTGGTCTGGTCGACCTGCATAGGCTCAGGAGAGTGTACCTGTGGAGAAACGGAAGGAATGACGGGTTCCTGGAAAGTAGGAGCTAGACGTGGAATCCTTCTCTCACGGGTGACCTCTTTGGCACGCTCCTGGAACCGTAGGTCAATCCGGGTGGCAAGGGTTATTAGATCATCGAGAGTGGTAGGAATGTCCCGACCAGCAAGTTCATCTTTAATACGGCCGGACAGACCCTCCCAGAAGACGGATACCAGGGCTTCGTTATCCCAGGCCAGCTCCGAGGCAAGGGTACGGAACCGTATGGCATATTGGCCCACGGTGAGGCTTCCCTGACGGAGGCGAAGCAGAGAAGATGCGGATGAGGTCCTCCGTCCGGGTTCGTCGAAGGCTTTCCGGAAAGCCATGAGAAAGGCAGGCAAGTCGGACACCAGGGGATCTCCTCTCTCCCATAGAGGATTTAGCCAGGCCAGGGCCTCCCCGGTGAGATGGGACATGATAAAGGCAATTTTGGCTCGGTCGGAGTTAAACTGGTGGGATAATAGTTCAAAATGCAGGGTGCACTGATTTATGAAGCCCCGAGCCAGGACGGAGTCGCCTCCGAAGCGAGGAGGTGCAGAGAGCCGGGGTCCGGAAAAGGATACCATGGTACTGGCGGAGGTTGTTGGTGGATCAGACAGAGTGTTCAGGCGAGTATTAACATTCCGCAGGTGACCCAGGATGGTCTCCTGTTGGGACCTCTGACGGGACAGTTCAAGACAGAGGTCCGAGAGCGAGGGAGCTTGGGTGCCACCGGGTTCCATGGCCCGAGCAAACTGTAACGGGTCCGGGAGGCGGAACCACTGAGCTACTATACAAGGGGGCGGCCCTTGTAAGGGAGCGGGTGGCAGTCTCTGGATGAACGGACAGGGAGATACGGCAAGTGATCAGGGCAGTCTCTAGGTGAACGGACAGGGAGATACGGCAAGTGATCAGAGCAGTCTCTGGGTAAGGGGTAGGTACGACCTGTGATGGCAGAGCCTCCGGGTAGGCTAGCAGGCAGATGGTAGATGGGTGCTCCCAGGTGAGCAAGCGAGAGTCTCTGGAATAGCAGGTGGTCACGGCACGTGACGGCGGAGCCTCCGGGCTGGCAGGCAGGCAGGTAACGGAGAAGCGCTCCCAGGTGAGCGGGCAAGAGTCTCTGGAATAGCTGGTGGTCACCGCACGTGACAACGGGACCTCCGGGCTGGCAAGCAGGCAGGTAACGGAGATGCGCTCCCAGGTGAGCGGGCAAGAGTCTCTGAGATAGCTGGTGGTCACAGCACGTGACAACGGAGCCTCCGGGCTGGCAAGCAGGCAGGTAACGGAGAAGCGCTCCCAGGTGAGCGGGCAGGCTGGTCCTTAGACAGACTGACAGGAGTAGTAAGGCAGACCGTCGGACCTCAGACTGGCAGACAGGTAACAAGTATTCAGGCAGGAATCAGGCAGGT
Source organism: Phyllobates terribilis (assembly GCF_046119375.1). Lineage (NCBI taxonomy): Eukaryota > Metazoa > Chordata > Amphibia > Anura > Dendrobatidae > Phyllobates > Phyllobates terribilis. The sequence goes on from NW_027362767.1 coordinate 358,911,744, forward strand.
AACTGGCAGGAATCAGGCAGGTAACTGGCAGGAAACTGGCAGGTAACTGGCAACGGGACCTGAGGGCTGAAGCACAGGTGAGACACAGGTGCAAACAACATTGCTCGGGCACCTCCATTTTGGAGGAGGTGCCTTTTATATGATGAAGTCCTCCGGCCATTGGCCGGGGACTCTTTAGGGCGGCGCGCGCGGCCCCTTTAAGAGGAGGGGAGCGCGCGCGCGCGCGCCCTAAGCACAGGGGCCGGGAAGGAGCGCGCGCCGAGAGCAGAGCAGGAGGAGGACGCCGGGACGGAGCGCGCGCTGACAGCAGAGCGGGGAGAGGACGCCGGGCACGGAGCAGAGCGGTGAGGGGAGCAGCGTCCCTGCCTAGCAGAGGGCAGGGACGCCAGCGCTACAGAAGCTTTCCGACAGTTTGTTATTCACTTTAATTCTGGCTGCTGGAGAGGAGTACAGCAGTTTTACCCATGAGGTTTACACTGGCCCGAACCCAAAGCGACTCAGCACCGACCACAGGTAGTTCTGTTCCACACTGTCAAAGGCTTTATGTGCATCTAGAGATACCACCACTCTCTTATCCGCATTTTCAGCTGGAATTTGCATGTTTAAGTACAGCCTCCTGAAATTGACAGCAGTGGATTTTTTTGTCATGAAGCCAGATTGGTCGGAGTGGACTACCTTGTCTATTACTCGGATTAGTCTGTTCGCCAGAGCCTTGGCCAGTATTTTGATATCTGCAGTCAAAAGTGATATTAGTCTATATGACTCGGCAGCTGTGGATCTTTTTCAGCTTTGGTAATGACCACAACAATGGCCTCCTTCATAGATGCGGGTAACACTCCCCTCTCCAACGCTTCATCAAATACCCCTAACAATTTAGTTATTATTTCCTCATTGAGGTTTTTGTATACTTCAGCTGGAATGCCGTCTGCCCCGTTGCCCTGTCCCCCGCCATGGATGCCAAGGCCTCTCCCAATTCCTCCTCTGAAAGCGGTTCGTCTAGCTGTTCTCTTCTTTGCTTAACTTAGGTAGGTGAGCCTCCCCTAGGAAAGCATCAATCTCCCCTTCCACCTGCTGCGACTGCGAGGAGTATAACTTCCTGTAAAATCCCCTAAAGACTTCCAAAATTTGCTCCCCCTGTGTAACTACACTGCCATTCTCTTGTTTTAATGCATATACATGTGCCATGTCCTGCTGCGCAGAAGCCACCACTGAGAGCAGATGTCCTACTTTTTCACCCTACATAGAAAGCTTCTTTTTGAAATGCCCTCAACCTTTCCACCTTGTGCAAATGTAGTTTATTTGCCTCTTCCTGAGCAGCCTTCATGCGGTTTTGCGTGTCCTGTGAATTCTGGTTACTCAGCACTGCCCTCAATTCTTCCATTACCGCTATATCCTTGTTTCTGGATGTAGTCTTATGCCTTGATATGTCTGAACAAAATCCCCCTTAAATATGCCTTCATAGTGTCCCAAACAATGTGTTGCTCTGCATTACCCTCGTTAAGTCTAAAAAAGTCTAAAAAATTCAGCGATCTCATCACCAATCTTCCCCATGTCTAGGAGTTGCAACCAAAAAGGATGAATCTTCCATCCCAACCCCAATTTACTCCCCTGGTCCTCAATTTGTAGTAGCACCACTAGCGGACTGTGGTCCAACACCACTCTTGGTAAATACTCCACCTCCTGTACCAAATTATCCATCCAGATTTCGGACACTTTACTACTCTTCTAGTTAACTCTCCACCTCTTTGTCTCTCCCGCCCACGGATGACAAAATAAAATGCCTGTTGCACCGCCGAACACAACCATTATAAACATTTTCGTCCTGCAGTACCAAAGGACAATTATCCTATAACCATTCAAATTTTACAATCTTAATAACAATTAACCCTCGAACAACCAGAGCCTTCTTCAACGGGCCCCATCTACTCTGATACGTTTGCCATTCTGATCCAGCCAAATTGTCGCCTCCTCAGGGTTCTGAAAAAAGTGTACCCCTCCCAGAGCCACCACCCTTAATTTGGCCAGATATAGCATTGAACTGCCGCGGAATAGTCCGGGTATATAGATATCCGGTTGCCATCAATAGTTAAGTCTACCATGTCACTCATTACCCTTTGTGAAGGCTCAGAGCCAGGGCATTACTTCATCTTCTCTGGAGCTATGAGGACGGGGGTGTTCATCTCTCTGAAGTCGTCTAAAAGCTAAGCTATTTTCCCTTGTTTGTTCCCCTTTGTTGTCTTTAGTGGTCAGTGGGGATCGACTAGCGCTCACCCCCTCCCTTCCCTAGCCAGGGCCAAACGTCAGGGAACGACATGGCGAGGTTTGCGTGCGGCGATGGGTGAAGAGCCAATATAGGGACGTTAGTGGAGACAGGGTAATACTAGATCAGCCTAGGAGGTCTCCACCCCCCTCTTTCCCTTGAGTCTGGGCTCCTTTTCCCTCTTCCCTTTGCACTTAGTCTTTCCCACACCTTGCTTTACACGTACTTCCAGTCCACGAGTCCTGAGTTCAAAGATGTCATGCTGATATCCGGTTGTTGGAATGCGGTGGCGGTGGTGACATGCAAAAGTCACACCCCGCGCGTGAGCAAACCCGTGATCCTGTACCATGGTGGCCCACAGATAAAAATTTGTTCAAAATCGTCCAAATTTTCTGGATGAAACTCGGATGATTTTTTATATACTCGCCTGAAGACAGCCTTATTTAAAGTGTAACCATCATTTTAATTTTAGTTTTTAAATCAATAGTACACATGAAAATAACAATTATTTATTTTCTTGTTCTCGACCCATTTTCCCAACCCCTTTAAAAATTTTAAAAAGAAAATTATTGCTCATTTCAAACATATGGGTCTGAACTGCAATAACACACTCCGCTTGTGGACTAAAGCAGGCATGTTTTTCTAATCTTGTGCTCCCCTTCCATTGGCATTGATATACTTATGTTATTCTGTAGGATGAAAAACGTATAGTCGTATACAAAAGTTTGTACATCCATTCTGAAATTACATGTTCCTTCTGTCTTCTTAGGCTGCGTGCCAAAATGTGTTTTTGGTGAATTTTTGATGCTGTGTGTTTTTGCTTCATGAAAAACGCAGCGTCTTACGGTTCCAGCAGAATGAATGGGATTTATAGAGATCTCATGCCCACTGGGCTTTTTTTTATGCAGTGTAAACTTACCTGCGGTGCGGGTTTCAAATCCACAATATGTAAATTTTTCCTGCAGGTAAACTGAGTTTTATGTGCAGCTTTTCCCCATAGACTTACCGTACATTAGATGCTGAAAATCCACAGGTAAAAAACGCATGTGAGTTTTTTTTAGTGCGTTTCTGTTGTGGAAACACACTAAAAACGCATGTAATGTGCTCAGTTAAGTTTTGTCAAAGACAAATACAAGGAATTACCAAAAACAAAGCAAGTTTATTTAAAGCATGACACACCAACAAGAGACAAAAAAGCAGTTCCAAAAAAACACAAGTAAAAATCACACTAAAAAATGCAATGAAAAAAAAAAATTATTTACATAATGGGGGTAGAAATGGTGCAGAAAATCTGCAATATCAAAAACTCACCAAAAGCTCATGATAGGAATGTAGCCTATTAGTCAAAAAAGTTACTAAAATCTCTGTAAGCAAAAAAACAGAAGATAGAAAAGAAAATGTAGTTTATGGACAGGTGTGTCATCATGTCAGTGAATACATATAGGGAAGAAAATATTTTATTTTGTGTTTTTCTTCCCAAGTACCTTAAGATCAGAAATATTCTGTAGTCGTCCTGGATGCACAGAACGCTTGAGATCTAGGCACAGATTTTTAAGAATCATACTGTCTGGAGACTGTGAAGGCCATTTAAAAACATTAATCTGCTGTTTCTTGAAGTAACTCAAGGATTTTGCTGTGAGATTTGAATCTGTCTTTTTGTAATATCCGACCTCTTATCAGTCTCATTTTCCACAGATTGGAATCAGGATGAACAAGTTAATTAGACAGAGGGGTTTAGAATCAATTACAGGAGGTCGTTGTAAGAACAAAAGGAGCAAAACCTGTGCAATGTTTTTTTTTTTAATCAGTCATAGCTAAAAGGACAGGTAAAGCATGCACCGCTTGTGCGGAATACCGGGGATCCTAACAAATCAATTCTGCCTTGGCCCATGGTTAGTACCATAGATCTTTTTTTTTTTTTTTTTTTTTACAAAGCTATGCATTTTCTATAGACTAATAGACACATAGATATGTATCTCACAAAAGTGAGTACACCCCTCACATGTTTAATAAATAATAGTAATCTTTATTTTTATATAGCGCTAACATATTCCGCAGCGCTTTACATACATTATCGTTGCTGTCCCCATCGGGGCTCACAATCTAGATTCCCTATCAGTATGTCTTTGGAGTGTGGGAGGAAACCGGAGAACCCGGAGGAAACCCACGCAAACACGGGGAGAACATACAAACTCCTTGCAGATGTTGTCCTTGGTGGGATTTGAACCCAGGACCCCAGTGCTGCAAGGCTGCAATGTTTGTAAGTATTTTATTATATCTTTTCATGGGATAACACTGAAGCTATGACACTTTCATACAATGTAAAGTAGTCAGTGTACAGCTTGTATAACTGTAAATTTGGAATGCCATCTGAATAACTCAACACACAGCCGTTAATGCTAAGTCATAATATGCTTTTTGTGGTTCACCCGACAAATATCCTGCCAGAACCTCTGCCTGCTGTTCTGGTGGAAGTCTCTCCTGATCAGCCACCCTCTCAAAGACTGTCAGAAAGGCTTCTACATTATCCCCCGGGGTCATCTTCTGCATGGCCCGTCTTACTGCCTTCCTGAAATGTGAGTCATCAGTCGGCCCTGGGTGTGGGGCAGGGTGGTTGCTCTGCCCTGGATGGCGTCCTCCAGAAACTCTATTTGCTGCTGCTGCTCCTGCTGGTGCTGCTGCTGTACTTTCTGCTGCAACTGGATCTTCTGTAGCAACAGCTTGGTTGTTTCCTGCTGAGCTTGCTGCAGGATCTGCTGCTGCTGTAGCTCCTGGTGCTGCTGTAATTGCCGCTGGTGTTGCTGCTATTGGCTCTGGACCAAATGCTTGATAACCTCTGGCTGGCTGATGGCCTTCACCCAGGACATCCACCGCCATCTCTATGGCAGGTACACATGTTCCTGGAATCATGGAAGCGCTCTCACACCAACTGTGGTAAAGTGACTTGCTCGGCCCTCACAGAGGAAGACACAGGAAACACATCTCTGGTTTACTTCTTCCGAGTTTATTAATACACGGTATAAACTCCAGCAGGGTTCCACAAAAATAAACAAGTTCTCTGGGATAATGGGAAAACCAAAAAGACAAAGTATAACACAGTTCATAGGTGAGCGGGTTTCGCCTGCATTCGGTATCACAAACAGTCAAGCAAAGTCTGTCTGTGGAGCTCTCTGGCTTCCACTCACTGTCTGGAGACTTCCTCCTCCAGACCAGAGGAAAAAAAAACAGGGACTGAGTATTTAACCTTCCTCAGCCCCACCCCGAGGTGGAGATATGGCGAATGACTTCCCTCCCTTCTCTATGTCATTCACAAAAGAACGCTACCTTTGAACATGGTGGTTTAACCCCCCAACACATAACATGCTGAAGGAAATTGTAGGTTTAGTTCACTAAGGCTAATAGCCTTAGTGAAACATATCTCCCCTCACATACTTCACCAGTGACTCTGTCACAATATATATATTGTTTGGGCACCCTGCATGGTTAGTACCTAGAAGCACTCCCTTTTGCAAGTGTCACAGCTTGTAAACGCTTTTTGTACCCAGCCAAGAGACTTTCAATTCTTGTTTGAGGGATTTTCATTCATTCTTCCTTGGAAAATTCTACCAGTTCTGTGAGATTCCTGGGTCGTCTTGCATACACTGCTATTTTGAGGTCTAGCATCAGATTTTCAATGATGTTCAGATCAGGGGACTGTGAGGGCCATTGTAAAACCTTCAGCTTGCGCATTTTGAGGTAGTCTATTGTGGATTTTGTTGTGTGCTTAGGATCATTATCCATTTGTAGAAGCCATCCTCTTTTCAACTTCAGCTTTTTTACAGATGGTGTTATGTTTGCATCAAGAATTTGTTGAAATTTCATTGAATCCATTCTTCCCTCTGCCAGTGAAATGTTCCACGTGCCTTTGGCTGCAACACAACCCCAAAGCATGATTTTTCCACCCCCATGCTTAATGGTTGGTGAGATGTTATTTTCCTGAAATTCTGTGACCTTTTTTTCTCCACACATACTTTTGATCATTGTAGCCAAAGATTTCTATTTTAACCTCATCAGACCACAGGACTTGTTTCCAAAATTCATCAGGCTTGTTTAGATGTTGTTTTGCATTCCTCTGAAGCTGAATTTTATGGTGAGGATGCTGGACAGGTTTGCTTTTGATGACTCTTCCATGAAGGCCATATTTTTGCAGGTGTCTCTGAACAGTAGAACAATGTACCACAACTCCAGAGTCTGCAAAATCTTTCTGAAGGTCTTTTACAGTCCAGTGGGGGTTCTGATTTGCCTCTCTAGCAATCCTATGAACAGCTCACTGAGATTCTGCTTAGTCTTCCAAACATTATCTTGCCCTCTACTGTTCCTGTTAACTGCCATTTCTTAATTACATTTCGAACTGAGAAAAGGGCAACTTGAAAATGCTTTGCTATCTTCTTATAACCTTCTCCTGGTGTGTACGCCTTTAGCATTTTCATTTTCAGAGTGCTAGGTGGCTGCTTAGAAGAACCCATGGCTGCTGTTATTTGGCACAAGGTTAGATGAGGCTGGGTTTGAAAAAAGCTGGGAAATTTTCACTTGGCCTTTTCTAATGATGATAGTGAACAAGCCATAAACATAACAGGCTAGTTTAGATCTGAAACCTTGATCAAAGTTATCTGAGCACAGTAATATTCAAGGGTGCCCAAACTTTTGCATTAGCTCATTTTTCTTTATAATTTTTAAAATGAGAGAAAAAAATTATAATGTATATTTTTTTACCTAAAATACAAAGGAAATGTGTCATCTTTAACTTTAGGCCTTTTAGAGATCATTTCAACTTCAACTTGCTTAACTGTTCACCGTAACAGTAATTTTGACAAGGGATGCTCAAACTTTTACATGCCACTATAAAGTATGATGCACCATAGCTTCCTACATACAGTATGATGGCCTCACAGCTCCCCTATATATAGAATGTTGGCCCCACAGTTCCCTGCATACAGTATGATGGCCCCACAACTCCCCTATATATAGTATGATGGCTCCATAGCTTCTTACATACAGTATGATGGCCTCACAGTTCCCCTAAATATAGTATGATGGCCCTACAGCTCCCTGCATACAGTATGATGGTCTCACAGCTCCCTATATTTAATATGATGGCCCACCAACGCCCCTACATATTGTATCATGGCCCCATAGCGCCATATAAATAGTATGATGGCCCCACAGGTCCCCTATATATTGTATGATGGCCCCACATCTCCCTGTACATAGTATGATGGCCCACATAGCTCCCTTATAAACAGTATGATGCCTTCACAGCTCCCTATGTACATAATAATAACCCGAATGTTTACTATATACAGCATATTGCTCCAAAAGCCTACCAAGCAGGTGGAATTGTACATTATATTGAGCTATTGGATTGCAAAGGGCCCATATATTGTTCTTGCACAGGGTCCTCTCCTGTCGGTGTCTGCTCCTTCTGTAAACCTTGTGTTATCACCGTTCACCTAAAGCCTGGTTCAAACACATAGTCGAGATGTGAAATGTGCATTTTCCTGCCTTTAGATCAGAAGCTTTAGCATAAGATTCCCAGCTAGAGGTGAATGATGTTGGGGATGTCATCTACATAGCACATTGGACTGCTTATGGCAAGGAAAATGTATAAAGTCCTTTTTTTAGGGGCTGTCAGGCTGTTGTTTAGAATAGTGTTTAGAGTGCTAATAAAGTGTTTGGCAACAGTTTATTAAAAGAAAAGCTTATTTGTAACCCTTCCCTTAAAAATGAAAAAAAATAATAATTTGAAGAAAAGAAAAGCTTATAACGAGTTCCCTCTAAGATTTTTCTTTTATTTGTCTTGTCTGCTCATTTTAATGTGGCATGTATTTATTTCTGTGCTTTAGTGAAGCATATTCTTTGCGCCTTTGCTATACCTTGGAATGTACATCACTCCTATGAGTGCACTCATGTATGAATGTATGAACACAAGATCAGCGACTACAGCCAAGGGAAATCTGCCAATACAGGTCTTGGAGATGTTGTCGGAAATATAAGGAAATCCTCCTTTGTCATGTGTGAATGCCTGCCTTATAGCTTTGTGGCAGCACTTGAACGCATAGTGTCATTATCTGTTCACGTTGTAATTTCAGTACTTTTACGCACTCACATACTCGGGGGGCTTTTGGTGATGAGTTTTCTGATATTTGCAATAAAAGTGTAAATGTTCTGCAGCGTTTCATCCACCTGTCATTGTAGCTGCGGCTTTTCAATCTAATTTCACAAAAAGCTCTAGTGAATAGGTGCAAACTATAAGGACATTTCGCTTTAGGCAAAGGAGTCATCGCTAGCAGTTGTGGGAACCCATTATTGGAATACTAATGCGTGCCCTCTATTATTTTAAAGGAAGTCTCACAAATTGCTCCATTTTATCTAATTACATTCTAACATATTGTTAATGCAAGAGGTTTTACATAGTCGTTTCTTCTCATCCCCGTGGAAGAATAAAGGCATAAGACACAAGGGAAAATGTAAGTTTACTCATAAAAGCTAAAATGACTTTGGAAATGATGTGAATTTTCCTAGCATCACAGACCAAGCAGAACTTTTGATAAACTGATCTCATCTTTTGGAGAAACTTTAGAAGATATATTCAGTAACTGTATCACTAATGCTCAACTATTCAGTGTCATTACTGGAGTCCCTCAGAGAGGTTCATGGCACATAATCTGTCAGTGGACGGCTGGTTATGGTAATGATCAAGGGGTTTATGAGTCTATTTTGGAAAATAAGATTATAGTAGGTGAATAATATTGTTTGCAATGATTACATACGGACTTTCCAAATTCAGATAATACTCTGGTTTCAGACGATATTAAAGTTTTCATTATAGCACTTGGATCCCCCTCAGTTCTACTTATCCAAACTAAAATCACCATCAACTTGATTATTACTGACATCTCAAACCTGCTCTTACAAGAATATACTATGAAGTGATATAATATGCTACATCAGAGAAAGCAGGGATTCTATCAAAGCTACAACAAGCAGTGACTTTGCAGTGATGTAGAATTGTAGTTCTATTGATGACTCATGCAGGAAAAAGAGACTTCCTTTCTACATAGAGCTTAGAAGGATTCAACTAGTCTGTTTTTAATCACATAATGTCATAGACCTAATGGAAAAGAGAAGAATTACCTGGGTAGAAAGGCAAAATGAGCAATTGTAAGAACACAGTGCTATATAGTATGATAACTACAATATATTGAGAGGATATAAACTTTGATGGGAGGAGGAGGAGTGATTCTTTAACCCCACTAGCTCAGAGTCAAATGTAAACTATAGATTGATTGAAAATGCAGGATATTTATAAGAAAAAGAAGAATAAGAAAAAGTGCTAACCTGATGTATACACAGGACAGAGTTTCCAAAGATTTTATAGGTTGTAAAGAACTGAAAATGGTCATTTGTTGAATAAGAGGTCACATTTACTGAAATCAAACGCTTTCCCAATCAAAAACAGAATAACAGGCCAAGTTACATGTAACATAGAACCCTTCTTTGATGTCACCTTCACAATTGTTACATCCGTTGAATTTGTGAGTTTTTGGATAGTTTATGCTTGAATTTCTTTGCAGGATGTCAGAATAGCCTCCAAGAGCTGCTGTTTTGATGTGAACAGCCCCTCACCCTCATAGATCTTTTTCTTGAGGATACTCTAATGGTTCTCAATAGGTTTGAGGTCTAAGGAGGATGGTGGCCATGCATGAGTTTCTCTCCTTTTATGCCCATAGCGGCCAATGATTCAGATGTATTCTTTGCAGCATGAGATGGTGTATTGTCATGCTTGAAGATGATTTTGCTATAGATGTCACTGTTCTTCTTTTTGTACCATGGAAGTAAGCAGTCAGTCACAAACTCAGCACGATGATTACGCTTAAGTTTTGTGAAATATCTAATATTTCCATACCTTATGCAAGGCATTGCACTATTGACGCTTTTTGGCAGCAGACAGATCCCTTTTCTTTCCCACATTGCTTTAAACCTTTTTCCTACTTAATATTGTGGAATATCTTTCTTAAATAGTTTTCCTTTAATTGGGCTCACCTGGCAAACTAACTATCACATGTGTTTGACATTGATGTCAGTGATCCAGAGAGCCCAATACCATCGCTGAGTTTATTTGAAAAACAAAAAAATAAATCTTTATGACACTTAAAATTAATTAAATTTAATTTGCATAATAATTTGGAACGTGGTGTAAACTGATCTGCTCCTTGGCAGACGTTAATGGCTCCATGGTGGTTTTTGAAGATCACAAACAAGACCTCATCACAGATGGGAATATCGTTATAATCTTTAGTAGATTCAATGAGGTCACCAAGTGTTCTGTCTTCTTACACAGTCTTCCGGTGTGCAATCTGACATACAGCATAAACCTCTTCTGCCTTCCAAAATAAGCAGACCGCTTGTTTATTGGTCAATAGGTTGATATATAGAATTGCAATGTTTGAATGTGTGTGGCAAAACAGATATACTTTATCCAGGATAATGGAGTTTTAGTAACATAATGCAGGAGAAAGTTTTCCACAACTGTTCTGCTAGACTGCTTCTTACAAAATGACTGCTTCACCAGGACCTTCTTACCCAAAATTCATTGGTTTCGCCCACAATGCAATTGACAGCTTTACAAAAAAACAAAACTTGTAATACAATTAAACTTCACCAGATGGTGCTATTACCACATTAGACATCAATAACAGAGTATTACAGCTTATTAAAGTGACAACAGCAATTTTAACCTTGTCTTTTGCCCTAATGGGCAGAACACCAAGCATGATCATGGACAGCTGATGACCTGCTGGAGAAACTGTAAAAGTGCCATTCTCACGTGAGTTCCTTTTACAAAGACTTATTTCCATGCCCAATTATTCTGATTTACAGGCCCAGGGGTGTCAGTCTAAGGGAAAGGGGTGCAGAGCATACACCTGTGGAAGAGCCAAGAAGACCTCTGATTATGTAATAGGTAAAGGAGCAGAAAGTGCACAGCACTTATCACAGGAAACTCTGTTTTGCCCAAAGTGTTTCTTTAACTTATTTTAGAACTTGCCTTCCCTGGAAAAGATTAGCTATTTAATTAAGAAAAAAATCAGACAAATATTATGTTAAATTATTAAGCAAAGCCAATTAGGCAGTAATTTTGTCTGGCTGGGCATTTTATGTCGTCTGTATGGATCTGCACCTTTAAACAATCTATATGATTATTTGAACTTGTGATGTTTCTATGGTGACGGAATACTTCAGGCACATTTTTATGATGCTTATCTAATTCCTTTTGAGATCATACTGTGTTTGCAATCTTGAACCTACAGGCGAACCGCGGCCTACTGTGTTATTTATTTATATACAGATCCGGAAAGTTGGGGGTGTTAAATGACGCGTCGTAGCAGAGCAATTAGTGATGGGAAGAAATGTAATCATTAGGCTAAGAAAACTTATGCCATGGAAGGAACTCTTAATTGCTGAAAATTATAATAATAATAGACGTGGTCTATGAATGCGGTTGGTTTCCAAAATTGTTCACTTACTGATGTGTCGTTATAGGCAATGATGGCTTACTTTTTGTGCAATAATCCTAAAAAAAAGTCCTAATGTTTGTTTAAGCAACACATACTTCTAAAAAAATTAATGCAATAAAGCCAATTTTTAATTTTCGTCTTTTTTTTGCTTGATTCCCAATCAGCTCACACAGGCAGTTTTTTGTCGTGTAAAAAAGTCCACCCAAGAAGAGTAATTTCAGAACTTTTTTTACACCTATTTAATGTCACCCATAATCTATACAAGTCCATTGAAAAACAAACGGAAATCAGAAAAAGGGGAGTGAAAATAACAAAACTAAAATAATTTGATTGCATAAGTGTGAACACTCTTTTATAATTGTGGATGTGGTTGTGTTCAGAATAAACCAATCACTTTTAAACTCACATTAAATAGTAATCAGTACACAGCTGCCATCATTTACAGTAATACTGACTAAGTCCATATAAAGTTTATCTGTTCTAGTAGGATTTTCCTGACGTTTTTTAGTTTCATTTTACAAAAAAAGCCATTGTCCATAAACAGCTTACAACACAGCAAAGGGATCTCATTGTTGAAAGTTCTCAGTCAGGAGAAGGGTACAAAACAATTTCCAAGGCATTAGATATATCATGAAACACTGTGAAGACAGTGATCAAGAAGGAGCTTTACTCAACCAACTGTCTGCAAAAGCCCCCCTAAAGCTGAGATGTCTGTTTTTATATGACTTACATATACCCCTGAAGGTTCCTATTTTTATCATGTAGCTCTTTTTAGTGACCTCACATTGTCTTCTGTGTGATCAGTAGTTTTGCATTGTAATATACCATCACTCTTAATTACTGAAGAATTAAAAGTTACGTGTTATCAACTGCTTACAAAACATATAAAACCCGAATGTAGCTTGACAGCTTCTAGGACAAAACTACTTCTACATAATTCATCTCGCTCTAGCCTTGAAGGAGTTAAATATGATACCACAAATATTTTTCTTAATAGTAGACAACCACTTAAATAACACTATCGTATTATTATCAGTAAGAAGCCTGGCCGTACACAGTGTTTTAGTTTCTAAAGAGCCATTAAAGATTCAATATTTCTAAGAAATAAAAATTATTGTAAGCAATGTTAAGATTTCACCATTGATTGTTCCACTTTTTTGTGTTCTGTTTCCCCTGGTGATTGATCGTTTTGATGTAGAAAAAGATGTATTTGATAACCCACATCCGCAATAGAAAAGTGCATCTGTCGTATACAGCCACCTGTAGAATTTACTACATACATCAGTGATGTTATAAATCCTGAAACACCAATACCTTTACCCATGTTTCTAAATCCAAGGTCCTTGCTGGATTTTTTTTTCACCACTTAAATAAAAAAGAACCTATACATGTCTGGTGTCTACAAACTCGTAATGACCCGGAGAATCATAATGGCCGGTCAGTTTTAGCATTTAGTGAACATGGTAAAAAAAAACAAAACAATTGTGGAATTACACTTTTTGTGCAATTTCACCGCGCTTTTAATTTTTCTTGATTTTGGGTACCTGATATGGTAAAACCAGTGATGTCTTTCAAATGCACAAATTGTCCCGAAAAAAAGCAAGCCCTCACACGGCCATATTGACGGAAAAATAAAAAAGTTATGGCTCTGGGAAGAAGGCGAGCAAAAAACAAATGCACAAAAACGGAAAAGGGCTGCGACAGGAAGGGGTTAAAGTAAAAAAATGTAAAGTTGGAAAACCACTGTGACAATCAAAGAAAATAGCTCTGTGTAGGGTCTTTGTTAAGGATTTAATAAAAGACTCAAATATTTGTACATAGAAAACAACATTGTAAAATGTTAGTATTGTGGGAAGCTGTAAATCACGGAGATATTTGCTATGTGATGCTGCTATTTATTTTGGGGTTTGATTAGATCTCCTTTCCCTGGTAAATATTTGCATTCTACTCTTCCAGGATCAGATCTACAAGTCTGTATCACGAAAACCTCCTCATGTTGTTCTAAGAAAATGGAGGAAAGATATCAAGTTGCCTCTCGTGTAAACATGGAGCAGCTCATTCAGGCCGCCAGCGCCAAATTAAAGTTCCTGATCATTCAGAATGCTGCCATATTTCAAGGTAAGCGCCATTAAAGTATCTAGTGATTTGTATCCAGCAAGTTCATCCATAATATGAAGATTATTATCCAAAAAGGAAATGTAGCAAAACTGAATATGTCATTTGACTTTTTCTTGTTTTTTTTGTGCATTGGTATGAATACTTTTCTTAAAGGCATTGTCCAGTTCCTGGAAGTACTTTCCCCTTGCAAAATAAAAATATCAGATACTCAACTTCTGCATCGGCGCAGTAACTACGATGTTGGTGCCGGGGCTCCCAGAGTTTGCATGACATTGTTATGCTACCTGAGCCCTGCAGCTAGTCAGCGGTCAGTGCTGGGCTCATTGGTGTAGGGCATACATGGCATAACAGTGTGATCTGAGCCCCAGGAGACCCCGTGCCATTAGTCTTTTTATGTAAATTGCTCACCAAAAGTCATCTGTTTGGTCTCAATGTGGTGAAGAGTCACAGCTGGTCGCCTGCTCATTCTGCTTTGATAAGTTGAACTAGCTTTGACAACGTTAAACTCCCAATGAGGTGTCAAGTCTCTTTGAAAGGGAGAAGATACAGATTAGATATTAGAAAAAACTTTTTGACAGTGAGAGTGATCAATGAGTGGAACAGGCGGCCACGAGAGGTGGTGATTTCTCTTCAATGGAAGTCTTAGTTTAGTGAATCCTGCGTTGAGTAGAAGGTTGGACACGATGACCCTGAAGGTCCCCTCCAACTCTAACATTCTAGGATTCTATGAAGTCAAAGCAGAATGAGCATGCTTATGTGGTGAATGAACTTCTCTACCTTTCTGAAATATAGAACCATGAGTTCCTTTGTTGGACACTGTGTCATCTGTTGCTATAGATGGGCCTAGTTTTCTATTAGTACTATTTCTGGGGATTTTTTGATACTCATGAAAAGATAAACATCCTTTGATGCCCATTTGAGAACAAAGTTCTCTCTTCACTTAAATGATGGCGTCTCAAAGCCTAATAACAGTAAACTAATGAATGCAGTTGCATCCTGAAATGTCAATGGTGGAGGAAAAATAAAATGCCGCCTGTAGTTAGTCTCTTATTGAGTCTTTTGGCCACTCAGAAGTATTGAGAAGGCTTTCATGGTCACATTTCCCTAACCCTTTGTACTTATTCAGATGTCCATTTGCTGTACATGTCCTATCAGTGTTATTAATGGATAGAACACATTACATTTTTGGGTCCTGTTCACAAACATCAGAGACATGTCTGATTTTGATCTGATTCAAAGCAGGGGTCCTTGAAAAAAAGAATGGTCAGTAGTGATGGGCGAACCCACCGAATATAGCCGAACACCACATTGTATGTGACTGCTCTGTTCATTTGCCGGCAATACACTGAGTCAGTGTATTGCTGGCGAATGAACAGAGTGGTCCTTGCACGCCCTCCTGTTGGGTACTATTGTTCAGCCTACATGGAATTGTGCATAAAGTGCTGATAATTGCCTCATAATTTTTATTGTGATCACATCACTTGTCCAATTGCATTATTTCAGGAAGGGCAAAGTAGGGATTAGTGTTATACCTTGTGGCAGTTCTTAAACTTCGCTCCTATTTATTTTGCATATTCTCATACATAGCTGGGCCTTGAAAAATTTTCATGTCAGCCTTATTTGGCTGTTTTTGGTCTGTACCTTATGGTTCTTAAAATGTTTTTAAATGCTTTTATATGTCTTGGTTTGTTACATGTCTAATAATAAAAATGATCTGTTCTTATTTCGGTGATCCCTGCATATGCATACTTCTTTCTTCTTGTTTTCCATATTTAAGTCATGGGACACCAGATATGGATAACTCCTCTTAAAGGGAATCTGTCACCAGGTTTTTGGTACCTAATCTGAGAGCAGCATAATATAGAGACAACGACCCTGATTCCAGCGATGTGTCACTTACTGGGCTGCTAGCTGTAGTTTTGATACAATCACTGTTTTATCAGCAGGAAATTATCACTAGAAGACTAGTAAACCTGCTGCCAAGTAGTCATGACCTCTGTATAACCCCACCCCCAACTTCTGATTGGTAGCTTACTGAGCAGACTATACATGGGCAGAAAGTTGCCAATCAGAGGTGTGGACGGGGTTTTACAGAGCTCAGAATTCAGAGAGCTGGCAGATGTGCAGCAGATAAAACCGTGACTTTAGCAAAATGACAGCAAGCAGCCCAGTTAGTGACACATCGCTGGAATCAGGGTCTCTATCTCTACATATGCTTCTCTCAGTTGGAATCACAAAAATCTGGTGACAGATTCTCTTTAATACTGCCAGACGGTCCAGAATTTCCTGAGTGTAGCAGTAAAGTTCCCCTAAAATGCTATAAAGAATGGACGGCCGGTGAGGCATACTGCGGGGAAGTGAAAGAGAGTTCAGATGTAAGAATTACACCCTGGGAGTCTGTGTCTCTCCGGCTCTCCCAGCATTATCGCAGCTCAGGGCTGTTATTCTTGGTGACAGATTCACTTTAGGGGATGAAGGACGCTGCAGATTTATAATGGATTTTGGGGAAATACTCTTTGTGACAATTCTGCTTGGAGTAAAGTTTGAGAAAGTCAGGACAAGACCGAACCCTGTGCTGACACATCGCTTTGTATATGTCAATTTTTATGTACTTTGCTGAGACACAAAAGCTATTGTAGTATAGATCTAAACAACAATGCGGAGCTATAATTCTGTCTTAGTGCAGGAAATATGGCTCCGCTTCTGTGTATTTCCTTATAATGGCAATTGCAGGGTTTCATCACTCTGCATAGATCTATTAGCAGAGAAAGGTGAGAATAGGTTGTGCCCGCCAGTACCCGCAGCCTGCCGCTGAAGGCTTATCCCCGTCACTGTTTACATATCACTATGTCTTAATGTCTGGAGAAATGTGAATCATTTTATTAATTAAGTTTTTAATTGCATAAATATATTATTTATGTCTTCTGGCAAACAGCTAAAATTACTGTACACATTCTGAGCCCTATGGTTTATTGTAATGCGATGTCTTCAGTATAAACTGCGTTGTCACGAGAAGTGGCTTAGGCTACATAATTGCTGTTGTTCTGATCCTCTGAACCAAATCAGCGTTGTAAATTATATAATATCTATATTTATCTGCCCTGAAGGTCCTCCTGTTATGTGCAGGCATATATGGGGTACGTTCACAGAGCCTCTACATTTAAACCTGCTTCAAATATCCTTTGGGTATGTTCACATGGAGTTTTTTTTTTAGACATGTTATGGCACAGATCCTACACCAAAATTGAAATAAATTTTAAAAATACATTCAAATTCGCATGCATCAAACTTCTCATTCATATGAATGGGACATTGTGCCTTTATTGCATGTCACTTTTTATTTCCCCAAATGTTTTATTAATGGATTGTACAAAAAGTGTCATGCCAATCCCTTGGTGTGTTTTTCATGTCAAAAATGCACCTTTTTGGCTGTTTTTTAAATTTCCTTTTTTAATCTGTTCTTGTTGTTGTGTGTTTGATTTTTGCTACGGAAACATGACATTGTTACACTTCATATTTTAATAAGAAACACAGCAAAAGCAGTACCAAAACAGCATAAAAAACTAGATGCTGTTTCAAAATTGTGCAAAAAAAACCACATTTTTTTGAGAACTGTTCTTTTTTTTTTGTATAAATTCTTTATTTATGAATGTTGCAAGAAAGGAACAGAAACTTATGTAGCACCCTGAGGATTCGGCTGCTACAGGGGTATTGCACCTCAACCCAGAGGTGTGATATTCCACTCCCGGGTAAGGATGGAGTGTGGACCTGAGCTCGGTAGGCTGCATGCACTACACACATCCCATTTCCGAGGAACAGACCAACGGTACTCCCACTTAGAAATGTGCAGGTACGACCGAGTCTGTTCCTGGCTGGAGTGGGAGGGGGGGTGGTACATCCCAAGTAGTGTAGGGGCAGATAGGGGGAGCAGCCTGGGTAAAGATAGGAGCTCATTGGGTGCTGGTCACCTGAGCTCACACATAGAGGGAGTATATAAGGTGGGCACCATCAAAGATCAGGGTCAGTCTGTCAGAGTCAGTAAGAAGCAGAGGTCCAGATGAGCCTGCAGAGAGAGAGTGGAGCAGAGAAGGAAAGACCCAGAGAGGGAAAAAGAAAGGACTCTGAGAACCCAAATTCAATCCCCGGGTGAAGAGTCGGCAATAGGGTACCGGATCCCAAACTGGTGGGGGCAAAAGCACACCCTAGCCAGAGACCGGAGGCCGTGGGCAGGATCTGCCACGGCCACCCACCACATCCACCCCGAAGGCAAACCACGTGGAGGGTCAGGGAACCCAAGGCCAAGGGTCTCCCAACAGAAGGCCCGAGGGAGCTGGACCTAGGTGGATCACTAGTGGGGACGGCCAGAGGAAAGGACAGAAGGAGAGCTCAGGGTCACGCTCCGGACTTGTTTGGGGGTTTGCTGAATCCAGGACCTGGTGGACGCAGCACGGCTCGGGTGGTCACTTGAAGCTGGAGTGACCGGAACATCAGCAGTGAGTAAATACCTTAAACTGCACAACCCGACTCTGTCTTCACTTAACATCTATGCTGCACCACCACAACCCCCATCCTCTGCACCTGACCCCCTGAGGCTATACCCCACCCGTTGGGGGTTATACTACCAAAAGCTGCACCAACACCATCAGCCTCAGCGGACCCTGCTGCAGCGGCGGCCATAGTGACCGCAATACAACGGGTGGCGTAGTCGACATTAAGAACTTTATAACATCTGTAGGACTGCCACATACTCTGAGCTTGACACCCTGGGCACGGACCGGGTCACAGCCACTCGGAAGACTACAACTCCCATCTGATCCGGCTCCGGATATTCCCCTAAAGAATATGGCCCAGGGGGCGCGTCACTTACATATCAACAGTTGTATGCAGTCACATAAAAAAAATCAGCGTTCTTTTTATATGTTTTTTTTTCAGCCTGAAAAATCCACATACAAAATCTGTCTGATTATGTCCTAAATCCTTCTCAAAAAAACTTACTGTAATGTGAATGTGCCCTCATACATTTTAAGACACAGAAATTGGAGGTCCTAAACTTTTTTATACCCCAGGAACAAACAGTACAATAGCTAAGATATTATGGGCTGTATGCTTTTCAGATTTTTGGAGGATGTATTCATGAATGCTTTTTTCAATATGACAACGCCAGGCTACATGTTGCTGGTGCAACTGTGAGCAGTCTGCATGACCTAAATGCATTACCATGTCCTGCAGGGTCTCCGGTCTTGTCTCCCTTCAAGCACATCTGGAACGTCATTGGTTGGTAGTCGTAAAGGGAGCTGCCAGCAGTGGATATTGATGATTTGCCCAAATGTATTCAGTGTCATAGAACATAACCATATTGATAGCAGCCAAGGCTGGTAAGCGCAAGTAATTCTGCGAGTGACACTCATACTCAATACTGAATAAATCGAGGTGTCTTGGAAAATTTTATTTCCATTTTTTCATCATTTGCATATAGTTAACGTGTATCAATCCTGTGATTTCTAGACTTCTGTGACTTTTCCTACTTGGTGTTGGGGTCTATGGCGTAGTGTATTTCCTTGTTCCACTGGAGTGATTGTCTATTCAGAGCTATTTTTGGAAGGTTTGGCTTTTATCCTAATTCATATTGCAAGGCTCGTTAAAGAGTCAATATTGACTGTTTGGATCGCTGCTTCCAATAGGTGGCACTAGAGTTCTAGTCCTCTTCCTCTCTGAAGAGACAATTTGCATATTTAATTTCCCAGAGGAGCATACATGGCTTATAAGTCTCCGCACTCTGACCTGCCAGGCCTGGCTTGTCACACTCCACAAGCAGAAACGTTCCCTTTAGACCCCAGTCCTGAACCTCTCACCTAGACAAATCAGATCTCATACTTTGCACTGATGAGGGGCAACACCCCAAAACACTGTGTCTGCAAATTCGGATTCTGGTTCGGCTTTTATCATAAGTCATATGGCGCTAGAGTTCTCGTCCTATCCTTCTTAATGTTGCTATTCCAATGTTAAGGAGTGTCAATTTTAAGATTCTAAGTCACGTAATCATGTTTCTCACACTGAACACACAGCAATTACCTGTTTTTTTTTACATACTTATCAATATCTCGGTTGGTAAATTAGAGATGATTAAAGCCCAGCCTGGTGATTGGACCAAACTGGGTAGCAATACTCACTTTTGAATATTTTCAAATTGGCCAAAATTGTTTTTTTTTTTTTTTAATTCTGAAAGCTCCCAGCAAATTCAGGTCTGTCAGCACGTGTGCTTTTAGTATCTTTTTGTATGTCTGTATATATGTACAGTGGGGAAAATAAGTGTTTGATACACTGCCGATTTTGCAATTATTCCAACCTACAAAGAGTGGAGAGGTCTGTAATGTTTATCGCAGATACACTTCACGTGTGAGAGACAGAATCTAAAAATAAAATCCAGAAAATCACATTCTATGATTTTTACATAATTAATTTGCATTTTATTGCATAAAATAAGTATTTGATACAATAGAAAAACAGAACTTAATATTTGGTACAGAAACCTTTGTTTGCAATTACCAAGGTCAGATGTTTCTTGTAGTTCTTGACCAAATTTGCACACACTGCAGCAGGGATTTTGGCCCACTCCTCCATAAGGTTCTTCTCCAGATTTTTCAGGTTTTGGGGCTGTCGCTGGGCAACATTGAGTTTCAGCTCCCCCCAAAGATATTCTATTGGGTTCAGGTCTGGAGACTGGCTAGACCACTCCAGTAAATTGAAATGCTTCTTACGGAGCCACTCCTCAGTTGCCCTGACTGTGTGTTTCGGATCATTGTCATGCTGAAAGACCCAGCCACGACCAATCTTCTATGCCCTTACTGAGGGAAGGAGGTTGTTGGCCAAAATCTCCCAATATATAACCCCATCAATTCTCCCTTCAATACGGTCCCCTTTGCAGGAAAGCACCCCCAAAGTGTGATGTTTCCTCCACCATGCTTCACGGTTGGGACGGTGTTCTTGGGGTTGTACTCATCCTTCTTCTTCCAAACATGGCGAGTGGAGTTGATACCCAAAAGTTCTATTTTGGTTTCATCTGACCACAGGACCTTCTCCCATGCATCCTCTGGATCATCCAGATGGTCTTTGGCGAACTTCAAATGGGCCTGGACATGTGCCCTGCAGGATTTTAATCCATGACGGTGTAGTGTGTTACGAACGGTAATGTTTGAGACTGTGGTCCCGGCTCTCTTCAGGTCTTTGACCAGGTCCTCCTGTGTATTTCTGGGCTGATTCCTGACCTTTCTCAGAATCATCCTTACCCCACGAGGCGAGACCCTGCATGAAGCCCCAGACCGAGGAAGATTAACACAGTCATCTTCTGTTTTTTCCATTTTCTAATAATTGTGCCAGCAGTTGTTGCCTTCTCACCAAGCTGCTTGCGTACTGTCTTGTGGCCCATCCCAGCCTTGTAAAGGTCTTCTATTTTGTCTCTTGTGTCCTTAGACAGCTCTTTGGTCTTGGCCGTGATGGAGAGGTTGCAGTGTGATTGATTGAATATGTGGACAGGTGTCTTTTATACAGGTAACGAGTTCAAAGAGGTGCAATTAATACAGGTAATGAGTGCAGAGTAGGAGGGCTTCTGGAAGAAAATCGAACAGGTCTGTGAGAGACAGAATTCTTGCTGGTTGGTAGATGATCAAATACTCATTTCATGCAATAAAATGCAATTTAATTATTTAAAAATCATACAATGTGATTTTCTGGATGTTCTTTTAGATTCTGTCTCTCACATTTGTAGTGTATCTATGAAAAAATGACAGACCTCTCTATCCTTTGTAGGTGGGAAAATTTGCAAAATCGGCAGTGTATCCAATACTTATTTTCCCCTCTGTATGTATGGGTATGGGAGGAAAGCAGATTACATGGAGAAAACTATTTAAATTACAACCCAAGACCCCAATGCTACAATATTAATTACTAAGGAATATAAGAAAAATGGCTGATTTCACAGCACTGACGGTCACGGTTTGTAGTGAAAACAGTCCTTCAATTATATTGTCCTAAAAGATAGTGATCCTATCATGGGCGTACCCAGGATCAAAACTAGGGGGGGGGCAAAAAAAAAATCAAATACTCACCTCACGTCTCACCTGCTGCCGCTGCTCCGGACTCCTCAGCGTCGCCGGCCTCATCCCGCTCTGCGCTGTGACTGCTCAGGAGAGAGCGCGGTGTAAAGACGTCACCACGCCCTCTGACCTGAGACGTCACAGTGCAGCAGCCGCGGAGGATGCAGGACCTGCTGCTGAGGCACGTGGAGAGGTAAGTATTGTGCCGGGGCCCTGAGCAAGCGGGGGGAAACGGGCGCTGACGGTGAGGGGCCCCTCCGCCTGCTCAGGGCCCTGAAATTTGCCCGGGTGCGCAGGGTGCTGACGCCGGCCCTGGTGTGCGGCGTGCGTCCCTGCTTCTAGGGGGAGGCAGCTGCCTCCCCCTGCCCCACGGTGGGTACGCCCATGGATCCTATTCCTGATGCAAAACGTAACAAAACAATCTAGGATATTATATAATAGGATATAGATAACATAGGTTATAGAAAACTTCAGAAGATGGGGGCAACACTCCAAAATCAGATGATGAAAAGATGTATTTTATTTAGCCCATGCTGGAGCTCAAGGAAGATTGCATGGGCTAATTAATTTTTTTTTTTTCAGAATCTTATTTTTAAACGCTGCCCTCAGTTTTTGGAGTTTTCTATCTGTAAAGCTACGTTCACACGATGAGCTTTTGGTGATTTTCTGATGTTGCAGATATTCTGCACCATTTCTGCATCCATTAAGTAAAATACGTTACTTGCATTGTTTTGAAAATACGCAGCGTCAAAAACTCACAAAAAACTTATCGTGGAAGCCTAGCCTAAGAGCCTCGGAGGCTTTGCAACCATTTTTCTATGGAAAGTTGCACCTTTTATTTTTTTTTATTTCTACCATATGATATAAAGACCTTTCTGTGTGTGCATAAATACCCAAAATGTATTCAGCCTCATCATCTTCATCTTCATTTTCCGCAGCAATGAATAATAAGTAATTTATTATCAGTCTACTAGAGCAAGGCAATAATAGCAAAAGTCATCATTGTTGATACAGGCTATAACTCATTAGCACTTTATTAATTAATATACCCCAGTGGGCTCTTTCATCTGCCCTTGAGAACCATATGAATACATCTCTCCCATCTGATGCCTGAGCGACACCTGCTGTCATCTATACCAAGGTCATCCTGGAAAACAGGTTTATTCTCGCTATTCTACATGACCAGATGGAGAACATGTTATTATTCTTCCGCCATCGCCAAGATAAGGCCGTACTAATGAATGGTGGAAGACTGAGCCAGGACCCAACAGTGCAAATCATATGCCAATGGTTTATTTTATCTGTCTGGACATGGTGGGCAAAGCTTGTGGAGGTTCAACCAATGTTCATGTTGGGATGAATAATAGTCTATATGCCAGTGTAGTAGAATGGATTCCCATTTGTTATAAAACTGACTGCTCAAGATCTATTTTCGTGTTTAAAAGAGTTGTCCACTTTGGATAATTCTTTTTTGTTAGAAGGCTTCCATGTTGATTAACTGTGTGTAGGGCGTCTTGTAGATGGAATTCCTGTAGATCAGCTACAATCTGTGAGATTTCTTTTGCAGCACTATCCGCAGGGGACATAAATCATATTGATTTTATTGCTATTAGGGGCTATCCGGAATTGCCTTCTCCTGCATGAAAATGTTGTCGATGCAAAGTCTAGGGACTTACCAAGAGAGATAAGATGCCACCAATATGTGGATCCTTTGGCCATAAACCTCGCTGCTGATTGTAAAGACGTTTGTAGTTTATGGATAGGGATTCTCATTGGAATGAAAAAGTTGTAAAAACATGGATGCTTTGTCATCTTTTACTTTGTATTAAAAATGATGATACATTTAAATCCAACTACCCGATACTTATCCTTCCACAACAATCCCCCCAACATCCACCATTGGAGTGGTAGTGAAGTAGTTTTTGTTGATTTGAAGAAGGGTCCACCATAACCAAATATGCGTCATCTGCTTTGAGACAAGAATAAAATGTTATATAGTATCGATGTCTTTGGAAACTCTTTATTCCTGTGATGGTTGCATCAGAAAAGTATCTGATTATTACTTCCGGACTAAGATTTCTTTTCACAAACATCTTTGACTATGACAATGTGACCGTAAGTGATAGCCTAGTTTTTCACATACCATACATTATAATTTTAGAGCTACTTAAATTTACTGCACTTGGTTTTGGGTTTTAACCTCCCAATATTGTCAATTTATGACGCAGGGGTAAAGCCGACTAGATCTGCTCCTGCCATCTAGCAGGAGCAGATCTAGTCTGAGTCTGTGTCAGACAGCCGGGTACTTCCGGGAGAAGACAGAAGTGGTTTATCACTGCTCCGCTCTTCTTTTTTATTCTGGCTTCTCAGTGCTTAATGAGTGGTATGTCATGTACAGAAGCATTAGCACTGTTGATGCTTTTGTTGAATGTGGCGATCACTTGATCGCCAAGTTTCTGCTGGCATAGCAAAAAAACTACACATATTAGATATTTACACAAGCATAATACCCTGGGGAATTCATTGACCAGATTATTTGGTGTGAAACATGAACAGTAAAAAAATATTTAAATAAGATGTATTTTCCAATGTTCGTATCACCCAAAAAATTATTACAGAAATTACACAGTAATTTAACCTTTTCCTGACACTGGAGATGCTGGTACGTCCAATGTCTTGTCCCTTTCTTTAGCAGAGGAGCTGAAGTTGCATCTTTCCTGACAGATGATGGCTATGTTATTCAGCCATCATCTGCCTCTAACTGCAGAGAGTGGATTGTAGGGCGCCGATGGGTTGTTGTGGCAGCCTGCCATTACGTTGCTCTGTTGAAGTGTAGCCTGTGGCTGGTCTTCATTGGAGACTGTGATTTTGCTATATACACTGCAATGCATGATTAAGTGATTAGACGATCGCTGGTTCTAGTCCCCTAAGGAGGCTAAAAAATGCAGTGAAAATAGAAAATGTTTTTAAAAATAAGAAAATATAAAAGTTTCCCCCCATTAAAAATAAGAAAGTTTCCCCCCATTAAAAATAAGAAACAAACAAAAAAAATACACGTAGCTTTTTTTGGCCACCGCAATACCCCCAAATGGTATCAATATGAATATCAACTTACCAGACAAAATACAAGCCCCGACACAGCTCCATTGGCCAAAAAATGGTCTGCTTGCTGTAGTTTTGATAAAATCACTTTTATCAAAAAGTAGATTATCACTAGAGGACTAGTAAACCTGCTGCCATGTAGTCCTCCATGTTAATGCTCTCTTTATAACCCCACCCCCCCTTTGATTGGTAGTTTTCTGCCCATGCACAGTGTACACACAGAAAGCTGCCAATCAGTGGTAGGGGCGGAGTTATACAGAGCTCGGTGATGCTAGATCTACAGTAGAAAAAATTGTGATTTTATCAAAACTGCAGCAAGCAGCCCAGTAAGTGACATATCTCTGGATTCAGGGCCTCTGCCCCTACAGCATGCTGCTCTCAGACGAGGTAGCAAAAACCTGGTGACCGATTCCCTTTAACCCATTTACAACCAAGTCAGTAATAGTACGTAGCTGCGCCCTGGGCCTATTGGGCTAGCTACATACTATTACGTGCGCTGTGATCGTGCCAGCACACAAGCTATGTGTCAGGAGCGATCCCGCACCACTGCTGACACATTAACCCCCGAAATGCTGCAATCGAAGTCGATTGCAGCATTGCGGGGCAAGGGGAGGTAAGCTCCGATACTTACCTCCTCTCTCGGTGTCCCGCGCTGTCTTTGGCGGCTCCCGGATTTTGTCATGGTGACCCGATCTCGTCATGACAACATCCGGGTCACCAGACAGCAGGAAGTTACTTTGGTCATGCAGAGTGCATGACCAAAGTAACTTCTCCCAGTGCAGCGCTGACAGGCTGCATAGCACAGGGATGATGCTGCTCTCTATGCTATACAGCCGATCAGGCTGCAAAAAGTGAAAGTCCCGTAGTGGGTACAAAGTTTAAAAGTAAAAAAAGTGCCAGAAAGTGAAAAAAATAAAAATAAAAATTGTAAAAATATTTTTTTAAAAATTAAAAAAATAACCCCCCCCCCAAAAAATATATACTGTACCCATAATATTTATTTATTATGAAAAAAACAATAAACGTACACATATTTGGTATCTCCGCATCCGGAATGACCTGACCTATAAAACTGTCCCACTAGTTCACTCCTTTAGTGAACACGGCAAAAAAAAAAAAAACGAAGCAAAAAACAATGCTTTATCATCATACCGCCAAACAAAAAATGGAATAACACGTGAATGTAAATAAAAATGGTACCGCTGAAAGCGTCATCTTGTCCCACAAAAAACAAGCCCTCATACAGCTCCATCATCCGAAAAATAAAAAAGTTATAGCTCTCAGAATAAAGCGATACAATTTTTTTTTCTATAAAATAGTATTTATTGTGTAAAAGCGCCAAAACATAAAAAAATATATAAATGTGGTACCGCTGTAAACGTACTGACCCGAAGAATAAAGCTACCTTATCAATTTTACCACACGCAGAATGGCATAAAAAAATTAAAAAAAACAATTCCTGGATTTTTGTTTTTTTGTTTATTCTGCCTCCCAAAAATCGGAATAGAAAGCGATCAGAAAATGTCACGTGCCCAAAAATGGTACCAATAATAATGTCAACTTGTCCGACAAAAAACACGCCGTCACATGACTCTGTCGGCCAACATGTGGAAAAATTATAGCTCTCAAAATATGGTGATGCAAAAGCTAGCATTTGCAAAAAAAAGAGTCTTTTTAGTGTGTGACAACTGTTAATCATAAAAACCCGATATGAATCTGGTATCGCTGTAATTGCACCGACCCGAAGAATAAAGTCGTCTAATCACTTATACCGCATGGGGAACGGAGTATAAAATAAACTCTAGAGTTAATTTTGTGCTAGGGTTAGGGTTAGGGTTGTGCTAGGGTTAGGGTCAGGGTTGTGCTAGGGTTAGGGTTGTGCTAGGGTTAGGATTGTGCTAAGGTTAGGGTTGTGCTAGGGTTAGGGTTGTGCTAGAGTTGTGTTAGGGTTGTGTTAGGGTTGGGGTTGGGATTTTTTCAAAAGTAAAGAAAAAAAAAATGACGATATAGTGACCAGTGTTGAGCGCATGTGCTCGCTACTTTAGTTTGCATCGGGGGCTCGGGTATGCACCGAGTATCGCAGGTGCTCGAGTGACATTCTCGAGTCTCCACCCCATATGCTTCGCGGCCAAAAAAAGTGGCATGGATTGCCTGCCATACATGAGCGATCCCCGCATGGTTTTTTTGGGTGTCTAACAACCGTGAAGCATCCGGGTGGGGACTCGAGCATGTCACTTGAACATCTGCGATACATGGTGCATACCTGAGTATCCGATGCAAGCTCAAGTAGCGAGTACTTGCACTCAAGACTAATGACAACTTATTCAATATGATGACCTAATGTTATCAAATTCTGTGTCATACCTCTGGGTTCAAAATGTTCACTATACCCCTTGATAAAATCTTTGAGGGGTCTAGTTTCCAAAATGGTGTCACTTGTGGGGGGTTTCCACTGTTTAGGCACATCAGGGGCTCTCCAAACGCAACATGACGTCCGCTAATTATTCAAGCAAATTTTACATTCAAAAAGTCAAATGGCGCGCTTTCCCTTCCGAACTCTGCCGTGGTTTTCCCCCACATATTCGGTATCGGGATGCTCAGGAGAAATTGCACGGCAAATTTTGGGGTCCATTTTTTCCTGTTACCCCTGCGAAAATAAAAAAATTGGGGTCTAAAATAACATTTTTGTGAAAAAAGTTAAATGTTCATTTTTTTCTTCCACATTCCAAAAATTTCTGTGAAGCACCTGAAGGGTTAATAAAGTTCTTGAATGTGGTTTTGAGCACCTTGAGGGGTGCCATTTTTAGAATGGTGTCACTTTTGGGTATTTTCTGTCTTAAAGACCCCTCAAAGTGACTTCAAATGTGATGTGGTCCCTAAAAAAAATATTTTGTAAATTTTGTTGGAAAAATGAGAAATCGCTGGTCAACCTTTAACCCTTATAACTTCCTAGCAAAAAAAAATGTTGGTTCCAAAATTGTGCTGATGTAAAGTAGACATGTGGGAAATGTTATTTATTAACTATTTTGTGTGACATATTTCTCTGATTTAAGGGCATGAAAATTCAAAATTTGAAAATTGCAAAATTTTCAAAATGTTTGTCAAATTTCCATTTTTTTCACAAATAAACGCAAGTGATATCGAAGAAATTTTACCACTATCATGAACTACAATATGTCATGAAAAAACAACCTCAGAATCAGGGGGATCCGTTGAAGCGTTCCAGAGTAATTACCTGATAAAGTGACAGTGGTCAGAATTGTAAAAATTGGCCTGATCATTAACGTGCAAATCACCTTCAGGGGTAAAGGGGTTAAGGCCATTTTATTCATTATGGGTTAAAAAAGGTAAAAAACTTTAGTACCTTTGGCCAATCTATTTGTTTCTGTGGTCTCCATAACATACCCTGCATTTGCTGACAGATTTTCAGGGCAAACAATAGCAAGCAGTATAATATTCCCTGCAGCCTAGCTTCTTCCTGACGTAGTGTCGCCACTTATAGAAGGATCTTGTCCAATAATATTCTATCGGATTATTGTAACTTTTCCAGTTTTCCAATATGTTCTCCACAGTAGGTTGAAGTTGGATTTATACTTTAAGTTCAATGTAGCAGTTCACAGAAATGAAATATTGAAACAACATGATACAATTTACACTGATACATTTACAAACTGCACAAAACAAAAGAAGTAAAGCCATATTTCCCATTCTGTGTGTGTTTCCGTATGTTTCCCCCCTTTACATGTACATTCACTCTGCCCTCTAATTTGATGTGAGCAGTATCCAGCCAGATGTTATTTTCCAGTAAATTAAATTTCCTATTGGCAAATGCTTTTCCTCAGCAAGGTCCAAGGGAAATAGGCTGGCATTTGCAGAATTTCAGTCAGGCATATCTGCTACAATGTTCGCTTAACAAACTTTATTAGGAACTTAAAGCTTTTCACCCTCAGGCTCTTTTTTTTTCATTGCCAAAAAGATCACAGCTTCCAAATTTAAATGTCCATAAATTATAGTCGGGCTGAGTAATGTGTTTTTTTTTTTTACTGACGTTATAAATAAAATGATGCTTTTGATGTATGTTTTTTTCCTAGAAATGTGAATTATCAAGTTAAATGACTGGAAACATTGTAGTAAAATCAGGAAAAAAAAAGCAAATGTGCAGGTCATGGCTACTGTAAAGAAAGCCATTAAATGTTTATAGGACTTGAAGTATGTAAGATTTGTAATAAAAAAGGAATTTTTGATCATTTTAACATAAATTTTTGATAAATCGATCATCTATAACAGTCCTCTGAACAATCACCAATAAATGGCCACCTCTACTTGCTTTCATGTAACCTTTGCATCCTGATCCCCTTATCCTCATAAGAAATAACATCTCTTTAGTAAGTAAGTAATTGTGTTTTATATTCTCATTTTCTTTATTGTTGTTTTTACTCATTTTTCAGTCAATTTTCACTTTATGCAGTTTATAAAAATATTTCATAGCTACACGTAATATGTCAGCAAGCTGTGGTTGATTCTTTTTGCATTTTTAGTTTATACATCTGTTTAGTGCCTTTGTCCACAAAAGCCTGGAAAAGATTTTTACAGGGCATCTTCACCATGAAATTGTGCCTGTATATCGTGAATATTGCACAAGATTAAAACATAACTGCGTTTACCGATATGTTTGGACATTGGGACATATAAGAAGTTTTGGTACAAGCTGAAACTCACAGCAACGGCTAAAAGTGTTGTTCTCATGTTTTTAAATTGATTAAGTTAGTTTTAAAATAAGGAAGTTTGCAATTTACTTCATTTTTCTATCTTCTTTCATTCTCCTGCTGTGAGAGCTTTTATCGTACATAGTATACAGCTGGTTTTCCAAGGAGCTCAGCCACTAGATCCTAGACGTGTGTGCATAGTAGTTACATACCAGGAGAGGAGCTAAAAGGAACCTGTCATATCAAAAAAACGCTATTAACCTGCCGATACGTGTTTAATCTGCAGGATAATAGAATTCTAAAGCTGTGCAGATGCCACACTAAAACACAGCTACCGGGAGGAAATGAACTTTATTCCTCCCGGCAGCCTCCAGCTTTTGTTCATAAAGGTGTATCTGGCACGGCTTCAGTGACTGTTCAATACACAGTGAGCAGTGGCTGTAACCATGCCTCGGCATTGACTGACAGCTCCTAGTTCAGTGCATCAGTGCTGAGCCAGATTTAGGATGCTAGTAACATGTAGCTTAACAGCATATCTGCAGGATAATAGAATTTTTTGACATGACAGGTCCCTTTAACTCTTAAGATCCCAGCCACCTTTTTCCAATCCATTGATTTCTAAACAGCAGTTAGCGGCGCACCTCCTTCTCAACCCTTCCTCTCAGCTCCTGACAGGGCTTTTATCAGTCCTGCATATTCACTATCCTCTACCCCCGACCTGCGGCATGTAACATCTGCAGCTTTCAGAGCAGTCATCCTAATCACTGCTCTCCGTTTCCTGAGCCCTGTGCTTGTCCAATTGCCCTGTTATCTATATGTGCAAATATAGACCTGATAGACTGATAGACCATTAATGTGTTGAAGCAGGACAAAGCTCTTGGATCAGAACTGTCATTCTAACAGGAGAATCGCCCCCCACACACCAAGCATCCAGGAAGTAAGGAAACTGCTGTGCTGTATGTTGCTCAAAAGACAACTTGAAAACATTCAAATAAGGAAAGGGGAGAGCCACGTGAGGAGAAATAGCCAATTGCAGTGTGCTGGCGGGATCTATGTCAGAGGTAGCATTCATCTATGTGAAAAAGCCTCAAACGCTACCATAGCACAATGATAGGACATTTTTAACAAAACTATTAAAAAGTTGCTTTATTTTGCACCATGCAGCAAATGAACAATTAAATGAATCCATGCAAAGATGCCCACAGCCTTTAAAATGCATCTACTTTTCGAGAAAAAAAAAGTAAAGTTATTAAGCCCCCAAATGAACGCACCTAAACTATGAACACTTTTTAAAAATTGCTTGCATGAATGATTAAAGCAAGGGTCACATAATGGGTTGAGAAGTTACATACTGACTATTTTGTCCCACTTTTTAATATTTGTCACGGTAATTTAGGTTTACGTCAGAAGCACATTTTGTGATAGCGTAACCTTTACTATTACCGGACTCCGTGCAGCTCTTTTTATTAGCTTTAGTTTTCGGTGTAAAGAATGCCAACTTATCACATAGTGTATTATAGACTCTATTCTCTTTACCTTTCGGAACGGATGAAAGTGCTACCTTTATGTGGCACATATTTCCCTACAATAAGAGGTATATTATTATACTATACAAATGCCTTACAGTGCCCAGAGCTGACTCTCAATTGGACAAGCTTTATTTTGCATTGAATTCTTGCTATTTTCTCAGTGCTTGACCAAGCATTAAATGTCAATAGATTGGAGCAAAATATCACAGGAGAAACATAGCTATGTATACCAATTATCCTCAGACACTTCATCTAGTGAATCAGAATTCTAGGGGCATAAAGTGACATTATGCTAACAAAATTGCTTTTCTATACATAAAGCAGTAATAACACTTTTTTTATCCCTTTAAAGTCTCTAGGCAGTTATTAAACATATTATAATACTGCTCCGAACACAATGATTGTAGGATTTTTTTTGCCTTCTTTTCTTGCCTGAAAACTCAGTTTAAATGACCTTTTAGCCTTTACAAAGAACGAATATGTGGTATATTTAGGGGAGCGAAGAGTGAATTTTGAATTTCACTTTCCATTGTAATGAGTTGCATTAAAGGGGTTGTCCACTTCTTTTATATTGATGAAGTTTAGGTTTGGATCAATCTTTGGCTTAAAAACTGCATGAAAAACAGCAGAGAAATTGCTAAAAAAATACTGCTGTGTGTTAAACTGCCCTAATGCAAAATGTCACAGAGTGATCTCTCTTAAATAGGAACTGTCACAAGCTCAAAAGTGGTCAGCTTATACTTTTATTTTATTCTTTCTGCTCCCCTGAGTAGTGTTTTTTTGTTTGTTTGTTTTTTAATCTGCCATATGGTTCCAGAGATATGGGCCTTTTTATTTAGTACGCTTATTTTTACGATCTTTGTGGGTGTGGCTCACAGGATTCTCGGGGGCGCGTTTTTAGACTTCTCTGAATTATGACCTTGTGAGCTACGCCCCTTTTGCAAAGATCATAAAAATTAGCCCTAAATAAGAAAGTCCATATCACTGGAACTGTATGGTGGATTTAAAAAGTAAAACAAGAAATAGAATGCTCAGGAGATCAGCAGGAATTAATTAAGAGCAAAAACTGCCCAGTTTTGACCTGATGACAGATCCTCATTATCTTGGTCTTCAAGTCACATGCGAAGAATTTCCTTAAGAGCTAATTTAGACTAATGCATAATTGTTCCATATGCGGTCCATGTGCGCCATGGACCACAAATGGAGAGCACATGGACCCATAATGGCCAAAGAACTAGTGCATAATTGCATCTTACCTCCTTAATAATATAACTACCGTATTTTTCGCTTTATAAGACCCACTCCCCCCCCCCCCAGATTTGGGGGGAAATTAGGGGTGCATCTTAGAAAGTGAAAGTACCTTACCGGCTGCGGTGGAGCGGGTCCCGGAGATGTGGACGGGAAGTTGGAGGACGGCGTGTTCGGAGGCGGCTGCGGTCCCCGGCCTACGGTTCCAGGGCTGCGGTCCCCGGGCTGCATTCCTCGGGCTTGCAGTAGGTGTTTGGTGCGAGAACTCCGCTGACATTTTGTAAAAGGAGGAGCCACGCACCTTCCATACTGCTCAGATTGAGATTTCTGACTCCTGCAGTGACCCTGTCACCTGGGACCCCACTCCACCAATGCCTTAGCCCCCCAAGTAAGCTGATTATAACACGCACCGGTTTATAAAAAAAATTTTTTCCTATTCTCCTCCCCAAAATTTGGGGTGCGTCTTATAAACCAGTGCGTTTTATAATCCGCAAAATACGGTAATTTTTGCATTAAAGGCTAAGGACACCTTTGGCAAGGAAAAGCTGATTTTTTTTACAAACACATGGTCTAAAAGGCTGTGTGCACACGTTGCATTTTTTCAGCATTTTTTCTGTGCAAATTTGTCACAAAACCAGAAGGATTTCCTGATGCCAGTAAAGTGAATGAGACTCCTCATGTTTCATGCACATGTTGCTTATTTGTGACTTGCAGATTTAAATCTACAGCATGTCAATTCTTACAGCGTATTTGATGCAGATTTCACCCATACTCATGAGTGAGGAAAAATCTGCCTCTGTTTTTTCTGCCAAGAGATGCAGAATTTTTTGCACTAAATACCTTATGTGTGCTGTGGTAGATCGGCTGCAAACAGAGGTAAACACGGGAACACTGTCTCTTTAAATTCAGCCCAGGTTTATTATACATGCGGTATAAACTGTTGTGAAGTAAAAAATAACATGGTCCTTTAGGCAAAAACAGGAAAACAAAACAAATTGGGAGCACAAAGAACAGTCCTTATGGTAGTGGGGATCCACCCATTCAGAGTTAAGCAAACAAATGGTTCAGCTTTTCCTTGTCAGGACACAAAGCACTGGAGATCCTCACTCCAGCCCTACTGAACAACACCAGAGTCAAAACGCTGGCTATTTATAGTCCTGGCCACACCGTCTGGTGGAGATATGGTGAATGGCCTCCCACCCGCACTATGGCCATTCACAAAAAGCCAAACCCTTTTAAAATGGCTGATTAACCCTCTCAGCACATAACATGCTGGAGAAGACTTCCAGGTTTCACATCACTAAAGCTAATAGCCTCAGTGAAACATATCTCCTGTCCAGCACTCTGTCAGTGACTTTGTCACAGTGCACATGCTCAAACAGTCTTTACCTGTTCTCATTGAGCCATGTATAGTTTTACAGAGACAGGAGGACGATCACTATTCACAGATCTTCTTCCTTTTTGTGCAGCATGTCCCTGCTTGTCCCTCTCTCCTCTGTGCAGAATAAAGTGGATACTGTAAGCACAGCTCTCACTTTACCCTGCTCTAACCCTAGGCTGGATCTTAGCTACAGACTAATTCCTGATCTGGGGCGAGAGATAGAGAAAAACTATAGCATGCAGCCCAGTATGGGTAGCTACATCATGCTGATCTCAGATTAGGTGGCAAAAATGGGGTGAAAGATTCCCTTTCAGTGCTGCCTGTTGTGTATGAGTATATTGAAGGTGATCATTAGAGATGATCAAAAAGTTTCATAAGACCCTAGTCCAACAACCACAGTAGTAGTCTGTGGCTGCTGGACCAAAGCCCTGCGAACCTTCTCCTAATGGGCTGCACATGGACCATTATTAGTCAATGTTTTAGTGCACTCTGCAGCATACACTAGTCTCATCCATTTTGTGTATGAAACAATGCTACTTTACTTAGCAGACATCTCCTGCGCCCACACACAGGTGCCAACAGACCCACTCACATACACGACTGGCTAGAGAAGTCACGTTTATGTAGGCTTGCCCTTATGCTGGTTCACAAGTTGGCAATAAGTACGAAGTTGAAAATCTTCATTGATTCATCAATGAAGCCATAGCAGCAGTCTGTAGGGGTAAACATAGTGACAGATCCTTTTACATCCCACTAAGGAACTTGAACATTTGATTCAGCTACATGCAATCTATTATGCCTGGCATTGTTACACGGGCAGAGTATAATTGGCATATGCCCTGGGGGCTTCTGCAACCCATGGCACTGCATGATTGATTTCCAAGGGTGCTGATAGCTCAACAGAGAGAACACTCTCCCTCTGTCAAACCACTTAGTTGGTGCAGCATCTAAGGGGTTAAATGAACGGCATTGGAGTTATCTGTGACCCTGACCATCACCCTGTGGTGATGACGCAGACACAGCTAGACTATAAATGTAGTGTTTAATGGCACAGTACATTAAATTTAAGGGATGGGAAGGAGTTAAACTTATAGTCTTTTAAATGTGTAATTCGAAAACTATTGGCAAGCATGGTATGGGCACCAGACCCCAGGTAACATGCCACCTCCGCATCCATCTGATATTGTATTCATTCACACAGAAACATAAAATGCCACATTCTTTCATAGATCTTAAATAATGGCAGATCTGCAGAGGACAGCAGAATATTAATCTGCAGGGGGAAGTTCCGGACATCGCTGTGGTCTTACTCGTTTTGTTAATTAGCCCCTGCATTAATCACCCAGCTGCAGATGGTTTCGAATGAGCAACTGTTTGGAAAAGGACTTGAATCTAAAGTGACAGTGGGACAGCTGCAACAGTGACCACAGAGCATAGTCCAAACAGGAACACGTTCCCTATATCTACTGCAATGGCTTCTATACAGTGACAACACAATAGTGTCTTCTTCCGAATATTCAGACTGTTACTATAGAATGTTCCTTTCTAATAATGATTGGGATTAGGACCAAACTACATGTCCCCAGGCAGAGCAAGGATTAATAATGTTGGCACAGCAGAAACTAACAACTGCATTAAAGGTGGTTGCAAAGGAAAATGCTATTACGTGATAAATTACTGTTTAATCAGTGGTAATACGTTTTAGTATGATGTGACACGAAGGAAAGACTTATGGTAGAATCCTTCCCTAAGACGTCCATTTTTCACGGAAACGTTCTATCCATATTTTTCTCAGATATAGCACGTACCCATTATATATATATACAGTACAGACCAAAAGTTTGGACACACCTTCTCATTTAAATTTTTTTCTGTGTTTTCATGACTATGAAAATTGTACATTCACACTGAAGGCATCAAAACTATGAATTAACACATGTGGAATTACATACTTAACAAAAAAGTGTGAAACAACTGAAAATATGACTTATATTCTAGGTTCTTCAAAGTAGCCACCTTTTGCTTTGATGACTGCTTTGCACACTCTTGACATTCTCTTGATGAGCTTCAAGAGGTAGTCACCGGAAATGGTCTTCCAACAATCTTGAAGGAGTTCCCAGAGATGCTTAGCACTTGTTGGCCCTTTTGCCTTCACTCTGCGGTCCAGCTCACCCCAAACCATCTCGATTGGGTTCAGGTCTGGTGACTGTGGAGGCCAGGTCATCTGGCGTAGCACCCATCACTCTCCTTCTTGGTCAAATAGCCCTTACATAGCCTGGAGGTGTGTTTGGGGTCATTGTCCTGTTGAAAAATAAATGATGGTCCAACTAAACGCAAACCGGATGGAATAGCATTGGAGGATTGTTAGTATATTTGTTGCCAAGAAAAATATAGGGGTACTTGCCACTGAATTCTTGTTTTAGACTTACATTTTACTCAATGCCAGTGGGCTGACAGAGGAGCCCCCATGTTTCTGTCAGACTCCTGTGATGGCGTGATTACAGTTGGCCACAGCATGTAGATGGTTAGACAGCCCGGATCAGAGGTATCTCTCATCCCAGTTGTTATTAGCGGAGCCTCGCTGTCAATCATTTCTGGGCTTCCACTGTTGAACGCACAGGTATAGTTTACTTAGGTAATCCCTATTACGTTCATGTACATCATACAGCAGCAAATTGCACATATGTTAAGGGGTTATGAGATGAAACTAAATCCATGGTCTAAAGCCCATCACGTTGATTGCGGTTATCAGTATTGGATAAGGATTATTTGTGTCCACCAGAGAGAAATGCTGAGGGTCCACTTTCCATACATACAAATCTAGTACATTATATGAGAATCCATCCTTCAAAGTCACTTCCAAGCGGAATAATGTTTTGAAACTTTTGGGCTTATTTTTGTGGCAGAGCCTGTGGCCACTGGGTGATCTGATTGCTAGTGCACTAAGCATAAAAAATAAATAATATGGGTCACATAGTGGCTCAATAATTATCACTTTTGCCTTCCAGTACTAGGATATGTGCATTTACACTGGCCGATTATTGCTTCCTGTTGATCGACCAGTATAAACAAGCTGCCAGCAAAATGCTTGTTCGTCAGGTGAAATGATTTTTAAGCTTCCTTAAAAATCATATTTCTTGGCATCACATCGTCATGTGTATACATGCTGCCGAGAACAATGACAGTCACAGAGTGATCGTATTAGTGCCTAAATAGCAGGGAAATAACTACAGTTGGTAAAAGGGTTGCAATCTCTCCCAACCTCTGGGACCTAGAGGAGCCCAAAAGTTCCCTTTAACCCATATGATAAGACCAAGGTTATTAAAGACCCATGGAGTTGGAGTTCCTGTTGGAGATTTTGCAATGGACCCACAAGCTTTCAGTTACTCCACTACTAAATAGGCTAATAAGTGAGCACCGATCGGCTTACATGTAGCCAATTGCATATTTTACCGCTGCGTGTTGACAAGTGTAAATGTGACACCCCAGGGGTCTGGTTGCCACAGTGATAGAGATATTACGTCTGAGAGCAGGTGGGAGGTCTCTTGGTCAGGAATCCTATGCATGCCACACCTCCTGCCCAGTCCTGGGAGGGGAAGAACTTCCCCTATATAAACCTAGGGCTGAGGCAGGGTTAGTGAGTAGAGAAGAAGTAGAGACAGAGAAGCAGATATAGGAAAAGAACATCAGGAGCTCTGTGGGAGCAGTGCTACAAGGAGTCAGGGGCTGGCAGCTGCAGAGCTCGCCCTGACTGAGAAGTTATCACCGGACCCGGAGTCCGAGGCTGTGGGGACTAACTCCTATCCAGCAGCAGAAACCGACCGGCAGGGGATTGCAGGTCCTCTGGCCCAGAAACCCGAAGGCACGGTCACACGCGTGGGACCAGCACCGCCGTCGTGGAGCGGAAGCTACTAGAAGGCCCCGAGTCACTGGCCATACGGGTGAGCACCACACGGTACACTCAGGGACGTGGGCTACTTATACCCGCCTCTAGCAAGGTAGCCGGAAGAGTATCGTTAGTTTGGGAGGCCTACAACTCCGCCTGGCCAGGGGAGATCCCATCTGCTCAAGGACTGACCAGGCCCCAATCGCTAGCCAGTACTCCGGAAGGGTCTATCTTTGTCACCAGTAAAGACCCTGAACTACACCGTACCGTCTCCGAGTGGTTCCTGCTACCCCCATCATCCACGTCGGCTGCCCTGAGGCCATACCCCTCCCGTTGGGGGTTATACTATCACGCTGCACAATCCTACCACCGGCCTCAGCGGTCTGCCCTGCAGCAGCAGCTCCTTAGCTGTACTCAACGGGTGGCGTAGTCGTCCAACATCTACCGCTAATACAGCGCCACTTAGTCTGACTCCCTGGGCACGGACCGGATCACCGCCACGAGACTACAACCCTCAAGAGATCCGGCTCCGGGTAAGCTCCCGCGTGCGCAACGCAGCGCGACACAGGCCCAGGGGCGCGTCAACTTTTGGCGTAGTCGGCAGGATTTCGTGCCCGCAACCACCGGGTACTGCGTGCCTGAAAAAGACTGTTCAAACTTACCTGTGGTGAAGATTCCCGCCATCCGGCGCCATCTTCCGCTTCCTTCCCGCCATCGGTGGAGTTTTCCCGCCATCCGGCGCCATCTTCGGCCTTCTTCCCGCCATACGTGGAGTTTTCCCGCCATTGGACGCCATCCTGAGGACGCCGCGCGGGAAGAAGAGGGGCGTGGACTCCGAAAGCGCGCGAGAATTGAAGCCCCGCCTCACGTCCGGACGTTGCGTAAGGTCCTGGAAGGAGCCCAGCAGACGCCGACGTCACAGGAGCGCGACGGAAGGTCCTCAACCCTGACGATCCACTGCGGAGCCGCGGCCTACGGAAGAGGATCATCGCAAGGTAGGCCACGGTCCACTAGGGGGGAGAAGGATGTCGGATACGGAGGAGAGCTTCACCGCTTCAACCCCCGCCAGCGCCACCGCTGTTGCGGTCATGCCTTTCACCATGCCCTATATCCCGGGGGCAGCCTGGCTACCCCAGTACTCAGGGGAGTCACATACCCTGCATGACTTTAGAGAAAAGCTGGATAGCCTCTTCCAGGTGTACCCCCTCACAGAGGAGCAAAAAGTGAGCATCCTGGTGGCCCAATTAACCGGGGCAGCCCAAAGGGAGGTAAAGTCCTGGCCACCTGGGGGGAGGACTGTCGCAGGGATACTAACCCGGCTGAGGGACACCTTTGATACCCGCACCTCAGCCGAGATCAAGCTTAGATTCTACGGGTGCAAACAGCGGGCACATGAGAGTATAAGGGACTATGCCCTGAACCTACAAGAGGCCCTGAGAGCCATTAAGCAGACCGACCCTGACGGCATGGGAGACGAGGACAGGCTGTTGACTGAACAATTTATAGAGGGTTTATATTGCAATGCCCACCGAACCCAGTTGCGGGCAATGGCCTTACAGGACCCTCATCTGGGATTTGCACAGTTCAAGGACAGAGCCATCCGGGTGCTTCGAGAACCGGCACCAGGTGGCGTTGTGACCCCCAGACGCCCCACTACCACTTACCACCAGGAGGCGGCGCCCTTGTCGGCAGGGCCTGTGGGAGCTGATGCGCAGGCTTTGAACAATGACCCGGCTCCAGACCTGCACCATCAGGTCCAAGAGCTAGCTAAAAGCGTTGCTGCGCTAACCCGAACTGTGCAGTCTTTACAGGTTTCCACTCCAGGGAAGATCCAGCTGGCATCCGGACCGGAGGACATCCCGTGGCGTCGACCAAGGAGGACCCCACCGGCCAGAGGAAGACCCAGCGACCGATACAACGAGGACGGACGACCCATCTGCCGCCGCTGCAATCAACCCGGACATATGGCAAGGTACTGTCCTTTAAACTGGCACAACCTGGGGTAGAGGGCCAACCCCCAGGAAAAAGATCACCAGGCCCATCGAACTGGCGCGACAAATATGTGGGAGGACGTCCAGTCTTACCCGTGGTACTGGATGGCATTCCTATGAGTGCCCTACTGGACACCGGGTCACAGGTCACCACCATCCCGTACGTGCTCTTCAAGCAGTACTGGAATGACTCGGATATCACCCGCTACCCTGACGACGACTTGAGTATCATCGCCAGCAATGGTCAGCCCGTGCCACAGATTGGATTTAAAGAGGTGACCATTAAAATCGGTAGAGTCGAACTGGCAGCACAGGGATTGATCATTGTAGACATTGACAAACACGAGAGTCACCCAAAGATAACTCTAGGAACTAATGTAATTGAAAATTGTCTTGCAGAGGTGATTTTCCTTTTACAGCAGGTTGCCAAGAACGCCAGCTCCGGCCAGCAGCGAGTGCTCCAGAAAGAGATCCGGGCACTGATGCGACGGCAACAGCTAGAACTCTCCGGTGGTGAGATTGGTAGCGTGCGAATGTGTGACCCTTTCCCTATTGCCATGCCCCCGAAAAGTGAAATGATGATTTGGTGCCGGGCAGCTATTGGTCTGAGAGGTAGAGATTACCAGGCAATGGTAGAACCAGTTTACTCAGACGGTAGGCCCACCATTTTGACAGCACGGGGGGTGGTCAATGTACGCCATGGGAGGGTGCCCGTTCGCATAATAAATATCGGGAAGAGGGAAGTGTACCTGCCCCGGTATGCCACGCTAGCCAAATTGTATACCATCAATCAAGATTCCATACAGTCCGTAGAACCCTTGCCTCCATCTTCCCCGGAGGAAGGTAACTGCTCTCAGAAAACAATGGAGGACTGGTGTCAGCAACTACATTTGGGTACTGACTCCACTCCCTCACACCAGAAACAGGGAGTCTATCGGGTGGTTCAAGAGTACGAGAGAGTGTTTAGTAAACACCCGTTAGACTTCGGGCGAGTCAAGGGGGTAGAACACCACATCCCCACGGGAGACCATCCTCCCATAAAAGAGAGGTATCGACCCGTACCCCCTGCACACTACCAACACGCCAAGGGGATGCTTAGAGACATGAAGGAGGCTGGGGTGATCAGGGATAGCTGTAGCCCCTGGGCAGCTCCACTGGTCTTAGTCAAAAAGAAAGACAACACCATGAGGATGTGTGTAGATTACCGGAAAATCAACCGTATCACACACAAGGATGCGTACCCCTTACCAAGGATAGAGGAGTCTTTGGCTGCTTTAAGATCTGCTAACTTCTTCTCTACCTTGGATCTCACTAGTGGGTACTGGCAGGTTCCTGTAGCAGAGGCGGACCGGGAGAAGACCGCATTCACCACCCCGATGGGACTTAGCGAGTTTACCTGCATGCCGTTCGGACTCTGCAACGCACCAGGAACCTTCCAACGATTAATGGAGTGCTGTCTGGGCCACAGAAACTTCGAGACGGTCCTGCTGTACCTGGACGATGTCATCGTATATTCCAAGACGTATGAGGACCACCTGAAACACCTGGCGGAAGTGTTCGAAGCTCTGGCAAGCTACGGCCTAAAGGTGAAACCCTCCAAGTGTCACCTCCTGAAACCAAAGGTGCAGTACCTGGGACACGTGGTGAGCGCTGATGGAGTGGCTCCCGACCCTGATAAGATCACCGCAATTAAGGAATGGCCAAGTCCCTCCAGTGTAAAGGAAGTGCGGCAGTTCCTCGGGTTGGTAGGCTATTACCGCAGATTCATCCCCGGTTTCACCAAAAAGGCAGCTCCTATGCAGGACCTCCTGATAGGCCAGTCCCGGAAGGCCAAGAACCAGAAGCCACCCTTCAGATGGGAGAAGTTAGAAGAAGAGTCCTTCCGCCAGCTGAAGATGGCCCTCACGGGGGATGAAATCCTGGCGTACCCTGATTACAGCCAGCCCTTTATCCTCTACACCGACGCAAGTAACATCGGGCTAGGAGCCGTGCTGTCCCAGATCCAGCAGGGGAAAGAACGAGTAATCGCTTACGCCAGCCGAAAACTGCGACCCACCGAGAGAAACCCTGAGAATTACAGCTCATTTAAGCTAGAGTTCCTGGCAGTGGTGTGGGCAGTCACCGAACGCTTTAAGCACTACCTCGCTTCCTCCCGGTTCACCGTGTACACGGATAACAACCCGTTGACACACCTGGACACAGCAAGACTCGGTGCCCTAGAGCAGAGATGGATGGCCCGTCTGTCCAACTACGAGTTCACAATCAAATACCGGGCAGGACGCTCCAATACCAACGCGGACGCCCTGTCCAGGATGCCAAACCTACCGGACGTAGGAGAAGATCCAGAGGGACTGGAAGAAGTCGAACTCCCCGCGTTCCACCGTCATGGGACTATCCAGTATTCCCACCGGGTAAGGAGTAAGCAAGCTGCTACGTTTAATCCCTTGCCTCACTACAACTGGGCAGAAACGCAAGACAGTGACCCTGCCGTCCGACTGGTGAAGGAGATGCTGACTCGGCCAGAGGCTCGCCTTGACCCAGACTCTCCGGAGGAAGCCAAGCAACTGTGGGCTGAGAAGAGTCGACTGTTCCTTTATAAGGGGAAGTTGTGCCGCCGAATGGTTAATTCCCGGACGCATGAACTAATCTGGCAAGTAGTGGTGCCACGAAGAGACGCAGCCGTGGTGATGGAGGCATACCACGACGGGGCTGGACACTTCGGATGGAAGAGCTGGAGTTCCTGCTGCGTGGGCGGTTCCACTGGGTAGGCATGAGGGGAACCATCGAGAGGTGGTGCAGAGACTGTGGCCCGTGCAACCTAAGAAGGAAGGACCGTGCCAGCCAGAAGACTCCCCTGCAGTCCATCGTCACCCGGCAGCCGTTGGAACTGGTAGCCCAAGCAGAAGTGGCTACGTCTACGCACTAACCATCGTGAATCACTACTCCCGGTTCTTGGTTGTCGTCCCCGTCAAGGACTTAACAGCTCGAACAGCAGCTAGAGCCTTCCAGCAGCATTTCTGCCGTCCACACGGGTACCCGGACCAAATGTTGACAGACCAGGGACCTGCCTTTGAAGCGGAGGTCTTCCAAGAATTCTGCACTCTGTATGGCTGCCGGAAGATAAGGACGACACCCTATCATCCGCAAACTAATGGACTTTGTGAGAAAATGAACCAGGTGGTGATAGATCTTCTGAAAACATTGCCCCTGGAAGAACGCAGTCTGTGGCCTGAGAGGCTGCCCGACCTAGTGGACCTATACAACCACATCCCGGTAGGTTCCACCAACTGTACCCCGGCTTACCTGATGAGGGCAAGACCTGGTAATCTACCTGTTGACCTGGAGATGGGAGTCCTGACACCCGAGGACACTTCACCAGAAGCAGACTGGGACACAGAGAGGCAGCAGCAGTACCGGAAAGTACAGGAGAGCGTGGAGCGAAGTCTCTGTCAAGCTAGGGAAACACAAGAGAAAACTTACAACCAGTATGCTCCCGCTGTTCCCCTGGTACCCGGAGAGCAGGTCTTGAAGAGGAAAAGGCGGCTCCACAAGTTGGACGACCAGTGGGAGAAGGACCCGTACATCGTACTGCCCTCAAGCCACGACAACCCAAAGGTCTGTACCATCAGTAAAGACGGAGGGGAAACCACAACCATTGTATCCCGGGATCACCTGAAGAAGTGTCCCGAACAGCTACGGAACCCTGAAGAGGAACAAGAAGACCCTCGACCCGTAGAGGAAAGGGAAGATATGGTTAGTACTGTGCTCGGAGACTTCCCTCGGTCTTGGACTCAAGTCAATGGCGCAGTTGTGGTACCCGTACTCACCTTCCTCCAACCAGCATCCCAAGCACCTACGGAGCAACAGGTAGAGCTGGAAGAACAGCCGGTCCAGGAGGCAGAAGACCCCACACCAGCAGACCAGGAGGATCAACCCTCTGCTTATAGTGAACCTGCCATGCCTCTAGTGAGCCAAAGGGCCCGTGGACAGCTGCCCAGTTTACCCTTGACAGTTCCTACACCCTGTAGTTCAGGGCCAGACAGTCAGCTCCGTAGGTCCACTAGGGCCACTAGAGGCCAGTTACCCGCACGTTGGAGGATTTGAAGTGTTTAAATTGTTTTATTTGTGGTCACCTGTCTGTTACTTGTAAATAATTATGTGTTTCTAGTTATTTTTAGGAGTCTTTGGTGGATTTACCGGGAATCCTTGTACAATTGGTTGGAGCGTAACCTAGGAATGGACTAAAGACTGTTAAGGACTCGGGGCAGGACAGACCCCTA
Organism: Phyllobates terribilis; assembly: GCF_046119375.1. NCBI lineage: Eukaryota > Metazoa > Chordata > Amphibia > Anura > Dendrobatidae > Phyllobates > Phyllobates terribilis. The sequence continues at coordinate 358,955,892 of NW_027362767.1, forward strand.
CCTGGTTACGTCTCCCTGTTTTGGTGAAATGGCCACCTTGCTTTTCTTCAAAACTGCACCCGGTTGCGGACACGCCATAACCATCTTTATGTGTTTTTCTTATTGTATTATTATTGTTTATACCTTGTTATGTTTTTCTAAAAATATGTTTAGTCCCGGAGTACTAAATTTCACTAGGGGGGAATGTGACACCCCAGGGGTCTGGTTGCCACAGTGATAGAGATATTACGTCTGAGAGCAGGTGGGAGGTCTCTTGGTCAGGAATCCTATGCATGCCACACCTCCTGCCCAGTCCTGGGAGGGGAAGAACTTCCCCTATATAAACCTAGGGCTGAGGCAGGGTTAGTGAGTAGAGAAGAAGTAGAGACAGAGAAGCAGATATAGGAAAAGAACATCAGGAGCTCTGTGGGAGCAGTGCTACAAGGAGTCAGGGGCTGGCAGCTGCAGAGCTCGCCCTGACTGAGAAGTTATCACCGGACCCGGAGTCCGAGGCTGTGGGGACTAACTCCTATCCAGCAGCAGAAACCGACCGGCAGGGGATTGCAGGTCCTCTGGCCCAGAAACCCGAAGGCACGGTCACACGCGTTGGACCAGCACCGCCGTCGTGGAGCGGAAGCTACTAGAAGGCCCCGAGTCACCGGCCATACGGGTGAGCACCACACGGTACACTCAGGGACGTGGGCTACTTATACCCGCCTCTAGCAAGGTAGCCGGAAGAGTATCGTTAGTTTGGGAGGCCTACAACTCCGCCTGGCCAGGGGAGATCCCATCTGCTCAAGGACTGACCAGGCCCCAATCGCTAGCCAGTACTCCGGGAGGGTCTATCTTTGTCACCAGTAAAGACCCTGAACTACACCGTACCGTCTCCGAGTGGTTCCTGCTACCCCCATCATCCACGTCGGCTGCCCTGAGGCCATACCCCTCCCGTTGGGGGTTATACTATCACGCTGCACAATCCTACCACCGGCCTCAGCGGTCTGCCCTGCAGCAGCAGCTCCTTAGCTGTACTCAACGGGTGGCGTAGTCGTCCAACATCTACCGCTAATACAGCGCCACTTAGTCTGACTCCCTGGGCACGGACCGGATCACCGCCACGAGACTACAACCCTCAAGAGATCCGGCTCCGGGTAAGCTCCCGCGTGCGCAACGCAGCGCGACACAGGCCCAGGGGCGCGTCATAAACCCACCTGACTGTGATAATATCAGATAAGTCAACTGATCTCCTATGAAACTGTCACTACAGTATAATTATCATAGTTATGTTAGAGGGAACTTAGATTGAAGCCTCCTGGGATGGGAACTGATGTGAACAAGTAAATACATTTTATATACCGGTGTAACAAGCCATAGTATACCCTGAGTCCAGACTATACTTGGGGTTAAAGTGGCCTAGGCTTGATTATACCCTGGGTATATTATGGCCTAGGCCAATTTGTACTCCACTGTATGAATTGGCTGTATGAATTGGCTTAGGCCATTTCATACTCCCTCATGCCAGATTATACCCCCCTTGGGATCAACAGCATTGAGTGATATACACAAGAATTACTTAATTTCTCAACATTCAATTTATGTGAGAAGATAGCTGACTTAAATATTAAATTTCTAAACACATAGACGTTTATTACTTGAAGCAGAAAAACTTCAATCAGTAAAAATATTAGACTTCCACAAAGATATAATGAGGTAAAGATTCCTACCGCACTTCCCAGTAGTTACACATTAAAAGCAGCTATGTGTCTGAGTGTGATAGAAAGAGATCTGCACACTTTTCAACCAATCAGAGACAACCAGTGAAGTGGTAAGATCAATGTACAATTTCATTCTAAGGTTTTAGACAAGTGCTTTTAATTTAATGTGTAAACACTACTGAGAAGTGTGCTAGTCATCTTTTATTTTTGTGGAACTCTAACATCTAAGTCATTATAACAAACATCACACATCTCGGATGTTATTCTTCCACAAAGATATAAGATGAATAGCACACTTCTCAGTAGTGTTTATACATTAAATTAAAAGCACTTATCTTAATGGACAACAGTGTAATCTCAGATGTAATGACTGTTGTCAGTTACCAGTCACGTTGTATTGTAAGATCAATCTTTATCATGTGATTAACAACACAGAAATCTTCCCACTATGTGTAAGTCAGTTTCATGTTATTAAAAAATGGCATCTAATGTCTATCTAATTTACAAGGGCTCATAAAATAGAGGGGTATATTGTAGCCTGGAGGGGTATAGTTTGGCTTAGGCTATTTTACACCCCGGGATATAGTTTGGCCTAGGACCGTTTATTACTCTGGGTATACTCTGGCCTGGGCCAAACTACACCCGGGTTTAATCTGGACAGGGTTTAATTTGGCCTATTATAGTGGCTCAATTTGCATTAACCATCGCTTGAAGTGATTACAAGAGTGAAAAAAGATCACTAATACTTATAAATTTAATTTATTCTTACTATTGTACATTTTTTTTTGCACATTTGCATTGTTTAGTTCCAATTTCCAGCTTATAGTTCATAATTAATATATCATCCACTACAATTTTGCCATAGGAAATCATTAACACAGAGGGCTTCATGGTTGAAATCATCCTCCTGGTGTGTCTGAATTAACACGATTACTGTATTTCGGGGACACTCAGTGAAGACTTCTGAATCTCGTTCTGTCCTCCTTTTTAAATGAAGTCTGCCCCAGCTCATATCCAGTCTCACTGCAGGTGCTCAGAGCATCTGTTTGTCCTTATGGCACCCTGGATGCCTATAAGGCTGCGATTTCTTGCTCCTGCCGTCAGCTATGACAAAATGCAAAACAAGCTTTTGGAACAAGCAAGAGGATATTGAAGATGGGAGAAGACACACTAGTAAAGAGATTGGCACACTGAGATAAATAAAATGTGATGGGTATGAAGGCGGGTAGATGAAGATGTCGTGGCAACAAAGGTGTTAAGTGTGTTTTGCTGTGTTATATTTTATTGGTTATGTATTTCGGTTCACCTCTAGGCTGTGCCTTAAGGCTGTCCCTGGGTATGCAGGAGGTCTGTCCACTAGGGGAACCATACAGCAGATAGGGACATAGGTTACACTACATTGTACACTAAACAGTTAACAGATGGGATAAGACAGTTAACAGATGAGAGGGGTTAGAATATTTTTTATAGAAAAGTTTTTTTCGGAATAGGGGAGTAGTTATTTAGAGTCCACGACTCATACAGTTCAGGTTCAAGTTCAGCGGAGGAGAGTAGAGTGGGGAGAAGGAAGGCTGAACATATCTGCTTTCTGAAAACAGATTCTAGAAAGCAGATACAGCAGAGAGGAAAGTGTTCTGCAAGTGCAAGTTTCTTAATAGAATGGGGACACATCTGAAGCTCCATCTGGACGCTGGGACAGCCTTGGGCCTAAGGTCCAGAAGAGGGTCTGAAAAGCAGACCTCTGTCTCCCAGAAGAGGAAGATGTCAGTCGGGTCGCAGGGGGAGAGGAAGATGCTGGGTCTCAGGACAGGATGGGTACAAGGACTGTTAGGACACATAACCAATGGAACATCACTAAAAAGCGACTCTGTCTTAATCTGCAGTATGCTGCAGCCATGTGTAAATGAATTGCACAGTAAAGCGGAACCTGTTAACCTGGACCCTGCTCGCAGCGCCACTTGAAAGGGGGCACAGGACCGGTTCGCAGTGTGCTGGAACTCAGTTCTCCTGGCCCTCAAACCCCTCTTCTAAAGAGGTGTTTGAATGGAGTGTACGGCGTGATGGCGTTTGTTCTTTACTCACTGTTACTTTGGTAGTGCTCGTTATCTCCCCATCTTTGTGACTGGTTCCGACTGCAAAGTTAGCAAGATCCACAATGGAGACGAGTAAGAGTGAAAGAAAGATAGAATGATGCACAGGATATGGGTCCTAGGACAGGACACCTAGCAGTATGGCTCCAAGTTTATTACTTAGAGAGGTAACAGGCTAGGATAAAACACAGACTATGAGATGAAGCGAGTACCCCAGGCTGGAGTTCCAAGGTGTCAGAAAGTTGAGAAGCTAAGTACCAGCCATAGTGGCAGACTAGTTCCCTTAAGAGGGAAGAGGATGCGGAACCACGGCATGTTGAAATGAGAATAGGACTCTCACTAACTGGACTGTAGTAGTGTGCTGGGTGGTGGTGAAGACAGAGAAACATAAGGCAGGAACAAGTATACCTGAAGCGGTAGAGAGACTGTGTGTGAAGATGCTCCATATTGTGAAGGAAACATTTGTGAAGTTATCTATTGTACATAATCCCAACCAAGTTGATGTTCAGTAATGGACTGTTTATTTGAGTGGTGGTCTCCCTTATGGAACTGTTCAACATCCGATCCCACCCAGCTGAAATCACTGGCATCATGTAGCCTGCTAAGGCATAGCGCCCCTATGGACAAAGCCCACACACCCAGCAAGGGCCTCCATCTTCATGTAGCGTGCCGAGGAGTAAGAGACTAGTACCCTGCCCACGGTTACCGCCACACACCACATTACACCTTTTTGTGTAGGCGCTCTGATCCAGCTAAGGGGGTCTTGTGTTGGAAGCCCCCTCTGTGCCTTCATCGTTGTTCATAATTGCCTTTAGGTTGCCCATCAGTTTCTACACTGTTGTTTACAGAATTTTGAGTTGGCTTATGAGTATTGTGAATACTAGAAATTTCATACAGTTCTAGGTCTGAGTATTTTATTTTATCCATTGACTAGATACAGGTAATCTACAATATTGTGTGCACTGTATATTCTTTCTACAGAGCATTTTATATAGGCAGGCGGTCAATATATGATAATGTGACAGTGATGGACAACATGCTGATTATACAACTGCAGCTTCTCTTAACTCTGGATCAGATCCACTATGTTAACCATTTACCATTCGGCAAAGGAATAAAAAACACTTTAAAATAAGCTGTGCAACTGGAATGAGGTGCTGGGGGAAGTGTAGGTGAAGGTTCTTTTATTAGACAACGCGTTTCAACTCTGTACTGGCATCAAAAATACATAGTCATAAAAAAACGATAGATCTGTTGGTTGTTTATGAATTGAAAACGACGCCAGTACAACATCGAAGCGCGTTGTCTAATAGAAGAGCCTTCAGCTACAATTCTCGCAGCAAGAGACCTTCTTCCAGCCACGCAGCTTGTTTTAAAGTGTTTTTTATTCCTTTGCTGAATTTTACCTGGGAGATCTCCCCCAGCCACGAGGCTGGGGAAGATCATGTTGACAAGTTGAGCTTTATACAAGTAAATTCTATCTATTCATTTTTATAATAAAAAATCTAAATATAATGTTCCATTATCTGGATGTAGTGATGGGGGTAAACTTCTATTTCTAGTAAAGACAAACTATAGTGTGTCCAGGACAGATGTGTGGAATAAATGTAATAAAAGGGTAAAGGCAGGGGAAATAGACCCAGCTGAATGGGTAAAGTGGTATGTTTGAGTGGACAAAGTAGATGTCGTTCTAGGAACACTGTAATTTCTTACGGCTTTCATAAAAGGAATATTATTAGTCCCTGGGGTATTGACGGCCATAGTAATGAATAATATTGCATGTTATTTTATTGTATTTTCTAATGTTAACAATATTAAACTTTGCAAAGAGCTAAAGACAAAATAGACCGCTGATAAGTAACAGAATAGTGCACGATAAGTTATTTTCTCCCAGTAGAACTGGTTAAATAGACATCCAGGAGGGATTCCAAACTAACGATTTATACGATGCTGGATGCTGTTAATATATTTATGCTGACTGAGTGAGTAAGGCTATGTAGACCATAAATTGCTTGACAGAATTTGCATTAGTGTTAAAAGATGTCTCGTTGTCTAACAGGCTTGTAGGGACCTGGCTGGCTGCAAAGAATGTGAAAGCTGAGTATTGACATCTTAATTGAGTTGACGAACTTCACATTGGGTAGATGACATGCATAATCAGCATTGTTCGATCATTGTTTTTCTTCTTCATGGTTTCTTATCAGAAAAGGGTCACAACTTGATGAAACTGTTCAAGAAAGTCATACACTTAAAGGGGTTTTCCAGAATCTAAAAATCTGTGCAGAACAGCTATGAAACTATGCAATTTACTTAACTGAGCAAATCTGCTCTTTATCATGTTTCCATCAAAACTCTTTTTGATCTTTCTTAGTGACGAAGCATTAGATAACCGTTGTGGCCAAATGCAGAGGTGGCGTCACTATCTGCACACATAACCACAACAACCACGCCACATAATCATAGTAGACGGCGTTGTTATTAATGACCATCACCTGCAGCACCATCCCCATTCTTAAAAAGCCAGCCCCCATCCTCCACCACTCCCTGAAGAAGCGTTTGCGAAACGTGCACTGGTGGGTGAGGTGGAGGCTGCACAGCAAGCTTTTGGGTATGGAAACCTCTGGTCAGTATTCATTACGATTACTTTCATGCATATATTTTTTCATACTTCCATACTATTATTTTATTAAGAGTTGATGACACATTTACTTAATTGTTGAACGTCATCATGGCACTTATTACTGTGCACTTTATATTCCATGTGATTTCATACTATATACATATACAGTACAGACCAAAAGTTTGGACACACCTTCTCATTTAAAGATTTTTCTGTATTTTCATGACTTGTGAAAATTGTACATTCACACTGAATGCATCAAAACTATGAACTAACACATGTGGAATTATATACTTAACAAAAAAGGTTGAAACAACTGAACATATGTGTTATATTCTAGGTTCTTCAAAGTAGCCACCTTATGCTTTGATGACTGCTATGCACACTCTTGGCATTCTCTTGACGAGCTTCAAGAGGTAGTCACCGAAAATGGTTTTCACTTCACAGGTGTGCCCTGTCAGGTTTAATAAGTGGGATTTCTTGCCTTATAAATGGAGTTGGGACCATCAGTTGTGTTGTGCAGAAGTCTGGTGGATACACAGCTGATAGTCCTACTGAATAGATTGTTAGAATTTGTATTATGGCAAGAAAAAAGCAGCTAAGTAAAGAAAAACGAGTGTCCATCATTACTATAACAAATGAAGCTCAGTCAGTCCGAAAAATTAGGCAAACTTTGAAAGTGTCCCCAAGTGCAGTTGCAAAAACCATCAAGCGCTACAAAGAAACTGGCTCACATGAGGACCGCCCCAGGAAAGGAAGACCAAGAGTCACCCCTGCTTCTGAGGATAAGTTTATCCGAGTCACCAGCCTCAGAAATCACAGGTTAACAGCAGCTCAGATTAGAGACCAGGTCAATGCCACATATAGTTCTAGCAGCAGACACATCTCTACAACAACTGTTAAGAGGAGACTTTGTGCAGCTGGCCTTCATGGTAAAATAGCTGCTAGGAAACCACTGCTAAGGACAGGCAGCAAGCAGAAGAGACTTGTTTGGGCTAAAGAACACAAGGAATGGACATTAGACCAGTGGAAATCTGTGCTTTGGTCTGATGAGTCCAAATTTGAGATCTTTGGTTCCAACCACCGTGTCTTTGTGCGACGCAGAAAAGGTGAACGGATGGACTCTACATGCCTGGTTCCCACCGTGAAGCATGGAGGAGGAGGTGTGATGGTGTGGGGGTGCTTTGCTGGTGACACTGTTGGGGATTTATTCAAAATTGGAGGCATACTGAACCAGCATGGCTACCACAGCATCTTGCAGCGGCATGCTATTCCATCCGGTTTGGATTTAGTTGGACCACCATTTATTTTTCAACAGGACAATGACCCCAAACACACCTCCAGGCTGTGTAAGGGCTATTTGACCAAGAAGGAGAGTGATGGGGTGCTACGCCAGATGACCTGGCCTCCACAGTCACCAGACCTGAACCCAATCGAGATGGTTTGGGGTGAGCTGGACCGCAGAGTGTAGGCAAAAGGGCCAACAAGTGCTAAGCATCTCTGGGAACTCCTTCAAGATTGTTGGAAGACCATTTCCGGTGACTACCTCTTGAAGCTCATCAAGAGAATGCTAAGAGTGTGCAAAGCAGTCATCAAAGCAAAAGGTGGCTACTTTGAAGAACCTAGAATATAAGACATATTTTCAGTTGTTTCACACTTTTTTGTTAAGTATATAATTCCAGGCCTTGGGCGTGGCTGCAGGGCATAGGTGATCCAGCTGTTGGACCACGTCTTCGGCCTTGCCAAACGGGTTTTTTTCAATGGTCTTTTTATATAAAACCAATAAGAAGCACTTTAAGAAGTGCAAACTATTTACAACGGAAAGTTTTTAGCTGCTCACCGTCCTTAGCCTGTCAGTTCTTATACCCTTACCGGGTAACTAAGCAAACACTCAAAACGGTTTCAGTTCACTCAACAATGATGTACCCTTCCGGGTAACTATATACAGTACAACTTTTATTTTCAACTAAACAGTTCAGTAGTGTGGTCCCCTCCGGGGGTACATTGGCCCACCACTAGATGGCCCAACCGGGTCATCTTCTTCAGGTGGCAAGGGTACAATCTCCTCCACCACCCTATGAACATGGAGAGCGTACCAGCCCCGCTCTCCTCTGTGCCTGGTGTAGGCGACCTTGTCACCAGGGTACAGATCCCGCTCCGGATGTCCCTGCTGTAAATGGTACTCCACGTCTTGCCGGTTTACAAAGAGGTCTGGTACCAAGTTCGGGTTCCCGGATAAAGCCCCATCCTCCATCCAGGTCAAACTTGACTACGACCCCTTCTACCCGTGGATCGGGCGTGGCCGGCTTTGCTTTACGGACCCGGGTCTTCTCCTCCATATTGCGGGCCTCCATCCTCTCCCAGCGCACGGGTGCGCCGCTCCGCCTCTAGTTGAAGGAGTCCCCACCGGCAATGCTCCTCACGGCGTGCGGCCTCCTTTTGGGTCTCCGAGGGAAATCCCATCAGGTCACCCGCCGGGTAATCCCATCTGAATTGGTCCCCCTCTTCTCTCTGGGCAACCAAGGATGTGGGAGCGGGCAATAAAGGGTGGCTTTGGTCTTCAACCTCCGCAGACCAATCCCAGGTCACTCGGCTGTACACCCATTCAGGTGTGGGGGCAGGTGGCTCTAGCAGGGGGCCCAGGAGCAGATCTGCGTCACAAGTGCCCGGAGTAAGAGGTTCCGTCAATGGGCCCAGGAGCAGGTCAGCATCGTGAGCGCCCGGGGAAGGAGGTTCCTGCTGGGGGACCAGGAATAGACTAGCGCCAGCGGTGTCCGGGACAGGGATTTCGCTCCTACCTGCTCCCGCGATCGCTCCGGTGCTATCCATCGCCTCCTGGTCCGGAAGTAACTCCGCCGGGGCTGGGGCACTGCCATTCACATGCAGTGCAGACTGCTGCCGGGTCAGCAACTTCTCTAGTAGCTCGGCCCTCCATACGTCGACGGCAGCCTGCTGAGCCTCCTCCATCCTTCTGCCCAGCTCTTGCATCTCATCTCGGAGGAACCCAGTATCCTCCAGGAACAACTTTGTCAAGATTCCCTCCAGGTTGAGGGATGACGCACTTGGCTGCAGGCCACGGCCCGGAGTCTGAGGCAGGTCTCCGTCCATGTTGCCTGCCGGGTGCGGTCTGGCTGCTCTACTGGAGACCCCGCCCTGTCTCCAAGGTTCTTCTCCCCTCTCCCCTTTCTGTGGCGGTCCCATGGCTGCTTGCTGGCGGCTTCCCCAGACTGATGGACAGATCCAGGTATATGGCCACAGGCGCATGGGGCGGGCTGCGCTTTTGGCGCCATTCTGGGACCCGGCCCACGATGGGAGGTTCCTTGTTGTCCTTGATAACGCACATAATGGCGCCCGTTCTTCTGGGGCGGGCGCCACATTCAGTATACAACACAGTCTGTAGGCGCACAATACCCGGTTATAACGGGTTGGTTCATATCCTGTTCGTGACGCCAAATATGACGCGCCCCCTGGGCTGTGGGGTACCCGGTAGCCGGGCTGGTCGATGCTGGGGGATGTCACAGTGGCAGTGACCCGGTCCGTGACCCAGGGCGGTCAATAAAAGGGGAATAAACAAAAGGGAATTATAGTTTTTATATAAATGTTCGTGACGCCACCTGTGGTATGCGGCTATATGAAGCCGCCGCTGCGGTGCAGATTCTCTGGAGCTGTTGGTAATGCAGCAGAGTTGGTTCAGCTCTCCACAGGTAGAGCTAAGCTCCAGGGCGGTGCTGTGATGTTATAGATGAGGTAGATGTTGCTGTGCTGTGTAGTGCAGGGGATGGCACAGATAATAATGCTAGGACACAGTGGGGTGCAGTCTTCAGATTTACTCACAGTTGTTGCACTCCAGGCTACCAGGATTAGGGTAACCTCCCACGTCGTCCTGTGTTTACCAAGGCAGGGGTTCAGCAAACTCCCAGGTGTTTCAGGAGTACATAACGAGACCCCATTCTGTGCGCCTTTCTTGGTCGTCTTCCTAACCTGGCTCTCACCCTCCTGCCCTGCGCCTCGCAACCAGTGTCCCAAGCCGGTAACCTCGGATCTTGGCGGGCAACCTGAAGTCCCCTGAATCCTATATGGCTACCTTTTCGGCGATATAGTTGCGGCTGTGAGCAACTGCACCCTGAAAGTACAGAAACCTCCGGTTTCTAGCTGAGCCTTGTAGTTCTCCACTAGTTAGGGGCCGGTCCCCTTTGCGGCCTGATCCCTCCACGTTCCTGCAGATTCGGGCGCACGGGTGGCAACCGCACTTCCTGTGCCCCTGGGATCCACTCACTTCCTCTGCTCCCGTCCTCTTCCCTCAGTCAAACATGGGCCTCTCAACTAGGCCCGCTTTCCTGAGCAGAGCTCCTGCTCCCACTCCTTCTCCTCTCACTGTCCTCCTCTGACTGAACTCTCTGACTGGACTCTCTCTTTCAAGATGGTTCCCCCTTTTATATCCCTACTCAAGTGCTCTCCTTTACTTCTTCCTCCACCCACACCCACTACATGGTTCCACCCTCCAGCTAGGGACCAGGGACTGTGCTCTCCCTTAGGAGCAATCTCGCCCTGCCCTCTGAAGTAGAGTGTAATGGATGCAAGTGGGTGGGTCCCGGGCAGTACTCCATCCTTACCTGAGAGTGGGATACCACACCTCTGGGTGAGATGCATTAACTCTGTGGTGACTGAACCCGCAGGGGCGCCACATATACACACTTCTTTACTTCCATATCCATTACCTAGCATACATTGCATCATATATACAGTGGGCAATTAAGGAGTGGCTCCGTAAGAAGCATTTCAAGGTCCTGGAGTGGCCTAGCCAGTCTCCAGACCTGAACCCAATAGAAAATCTTTGGAGGGAGCTGAAACTCAATGTTGCCCAGCGACAGCCCCGAAACCTGAAAGATCTGTATGGAGGAGTGGGCCAAAATCCCTGCTGCAGTGTGTGCAAACTTGGTCAAGAACTACAGGAAACATCTGACCTCTGTAATTGCAAACAAAGGTTTCTGTACCAAATATTAAGTTCTGTTTTTTTATTGTATCAAATACTTATTTCATGCAGTAAAATGTAATTTCATTATATAAGAATCATATAATGTGATTTTCTGTTTTTTATTTTTAGATTCTGTCTCTCACAGGTGAAGTGTACCTACGATAAAAATTACAGACCTCTCCATTTTTGGAGGTGGGAAAACTTGCAAAATCAGCAGTGTATCAAATACTTATTTTCCCCACTGTATGTTGTGTTCCTCCACCTCCCACCTTTTTAATCAGTCTTTTATCCTGGTGTTGAATTTTATCTTTGATTGTCCAAATGTATTTGTTAATAAAATTACATTTTGTTACTTGGTATATTTTTGGGTCTTCACTGGCGTCTTTGTAGGTTCTACGTGGCGTCACTCTGCCTGTGCAGTGGTACAGAAGACCAGTGGGTAGTATATATGGTATGACCAATGGTGGTCGATGTAGTAGAAGTAAATTTCTTATTTTTTTTTTTAAATATTGAATCAATTTCATGAGATTTAAAGGCAATGTGCACCATTCTACTACTTTCTTTTTTGTATTATTCATTTTCTTCCTAAAGGTAAAATTAGGCACATTTCGAAATACTACAAATTCCAAAATAAATCAAATAATAATTATAAAATATAAAGTGGCAACAGATAGATAAATATAAAAAAAAGCAAATAAATATATAAATAATCAATATATAATTTAATAAAAAAGTTAATTATACATTTACCGTATATATTGCTATTTAGTTGTATTTCCCCATTAAGCTAAACATTCTATTCTATTCTCTTACATTCTATTGTAATTGTATTTTAGACATCATCACGACATGCTTTGTATATTTATCTATGTCGTTTTGTTTTGCCTTGGCTTAGCATTATGCCTGTCCCATATATCTGTAAATCCAATATTTTCTCAGTACCGAGCACAGGTCACTTGCTGGCCTTTGCGTTTATTAGGAATTTTTCTTGGTATAAATGGCAGTTTTTTGTCTTTTTTTCCTGCTGATAATTCATAGTTATTATAACACCTGCTGGCAGCAGATTCACATTTTTCATTTAATTGGACAAGTCAAGTGTCACAGTAATCGGGAAAAGGCGAGGAGAACGATATAGAGACTGGGTTATTAAAAATGTCAGCTTTATCATAGTTTCTTTCGAGATGCTATACTGCGTGTGTTGCTCGGTCACGTCTAGTTATTTGAAAAGTGTTCATGCTTCCTGTCTGGCACTTGGCGTGGCAGTCTACAATATTGTTAGATTAACACCAATATTTATGAGAATGTTGCTTCATGAAGTCTTTATCCACTTACAATCTTGTATCTAGTGCTCTTAATATACACGTTGGCTGCAGACTTTCACTGATACATTCATATCAATAAGTGTAATTTTTTGGCATGATACACTTTTATGAATTGTTTATGTGCAAGCGTCTGGATCTGGAAGTGAAAATCTATTGAGACATTTTTTTTCTGCTGTCTTGTATATAAGGGAATGTGCACACGCTCAAGTAATTTTCTGCAGTAATTTCTGCATCAAAAACATGTCTCTTGGGAGGAGAATGGTGCATATAAAAGTGCATTTTTTATGCTGTTTTTTTGCGTGAATTTTTTCCCAGTTATCATCAGCATTAGTGAAAAACAGTGGAAAGCCGCTGAAAGAATTGTCATGCTGCAGATTTGATACTGCTTCAAAACAGCGAGGAAAAAATAAGCATTGTATGTATGAGATTTCAGAAATCTCATTCACTTTGCTGTGATAGTAAAACCTGCAAAAATGCCAGTGAAAAATGTAGCAAAAAATGCAACGTGTGAACATATCCTTAGGCTAGGTTCCCACGATGAGCTTTTTGATGAGTTTTTGATGTTGCAGACTTTCTGCAACATTTCTGCACCCATTAAGTAAGATAGATTACTTGCGTTTTTTCAAAAATCTGCAACATTAAAAACTCACCAAAAGCTCATAGTGTGAACGTAACCTTAGGATTTACATTGTAATACTATCCAAATACATAACGTCCCATTACATTGTATATCTTGACAAATATTTTATATTTTGATTAAACAATTATGAGACTCATCTCATAAATGCCAGAAAAATGCATAGCAGTATTTAAAGGGGTGTTCCAGGGAGAACAAGTTATCACCTATCCTGAGAATAGGTGAAACTACTAGAACTGAGGAGTTTGATTACTGAGACGACCGCATTATCGGTCTGCGTTTGATCCAACAAAGCATGGGATCTGACCAATGTTATTCTATCCGGCTGTCTGTGCACATGTCTGCAAGCCCTAGTTTAATCCAATATTCGGATCGCACTTGGCCATGTAAGTCAGTGAGTGCGTGGGAAACATCGTAATGCACTTGGATGACATCTGAGTGACTGACAGAATGAAGGAGATGGATAAATTGTTTTCTCTATCTTCTCTTTATCTGAGAGGATCAAATCACATTATGCTCTAGGGCTGCCATCAGAGCATTAGTGCCCTTACTACTGTATGGGGCCCCGTGACCAGAAGCAAAAAGGGGGGGGCCCGACCAGCCCGGGCACCAAGCCCATGGCCCGGGGCCCCCCTCTCTTTGCTTCTGCTAACTGGGCCTCTTAGGGATGACAGCTTGGCGCATGATGCAGCCGGCAAACGGAAATGAGCCATGTACCTTTAATCCGTGGCTTAGTGCATCATGGTCCTGATGCCAGTCATGTGACATGCTGTGTGCTCATCTTCAATCCGGAGCAGAGCAGCAGCGTGCCACATGTGTTGCGGGACAACGGCGGCGGGAGGTCAGGTAAGAAAGTGTGTGTGTGTGTTGTGTTGCGCTGTGCTGCTGAGGTGACACGCTGCTGAGAGGGGAGGCTGATGAGGGGACACGCTGATGAGGGAGGGGAGGCTGATGAGGGGACACGCTGATGAGGGAGGGGAGGCTGATGAGGGGACACGCTGATGAGGGAGGGGAGGCTTATAAGGGGGCACACTGATGAGGGAGGGGACACGCTGCTAAGTGGACACGATGATGAGGGAGGGGAGGCTTCTGAGGGGACACACTGATGAGGGAGGGGACACACTGCTGAGGGGACCACTGCTGAGGGGACGCCGATGAGGGTGGGGAGGCTGCTGAGGGAGGGGTGGAGCCTGGGTGAAGTCTCAAGGGGGCCTGGAAATTTTGACAGTATGGGGCTCCGAAATTCCTAGTGGCAGCCCTGTTATGCTCACACTCTAATCAAACTCTGATCAGAGTGTTTGCGTAATTGATCTGAATTTCTTGGATGAAAAAAAATATTCTCATCTGCACCTAGCCTAATGCTGCTGCATTTATTCTGTATAGGACTGCTGGAGATAGTCTTGCAAAGTGTTATTGGAGAGATAGCTGTTGGTGGAACAAGTGTTTAGCTGATCCCCATCTGAGTTGTGTGGGCACTGTTAGCTGCCACAGCACAGGGCATGAAGTTTTGCCATAGAGATACAATCACAGAAAGTTTTTAATATATGCACATTGTAGCTTCAAGTGTTGCTAAATTACATAGGTATAGAGTATTGGCCATCATTCCTTAAAAGAGTGTTCTTTAAATACACTTGCCTGTAGAGGTAAGATGACCTACGGATTGGAATGTATGTACAGTCATGGCCAAAAGTGTTGGCACCCTTGAAATTATTCCAGAATATGAAGTATTTCTCCCACAAAATTGTTACAATTACACATGTTTTGTTATACACATGTTTATTTCCTTTGTGTGTATTGGAGCAACACAAAAAACAGAGAAAAAAAGGCAAATTGGACATCATTTCACACAAAACCTCAAAAATGGGTCGGACAAAATTGTTGTTACTTTTCCAAAATTGTGGGTAAACCAGTTTGTTTCAAGCATGTGATCCTTGTTCAAATGAACCTGTGGCAAGTAACAGGTGTAGGCAATGTGTACATCACACCTGAAACCAGATAAAAAGGCGAGAAGTTGACTCATTCTTTGCATTGTGTGTCTTGTGTGTGTCCCACTAAGCATGTAAAACAGAAAGAGGAGAAGAGAACTGTCTGAGGACTTGAAAACCAAAATTGTTGAAAAATGTCAACAATCTCAAGGTTACAGGTCCATCTCCGGAGATCTTGATGTTCCTTTGTCCACAGTGCGCAACATAATCAAGAATTTTATAACCTATGGCACTGTAACTAATATCCCTGGATGTGGATCACAAAGAAAAGTTGATAAAAGGTGCAACTCAGCATAATCCAGATGGTGGATAAGCAGCCCGAATCAAATTCCAAAGAAATCCTGCAGGCTCAGAGTGTATCAGTGTCAGCGCGAACTATCCGTCGACATTTGAATGAAATGAAACACTGTGGCAGGAGACTCATAAAGACCCTGCTGCTGACAAAGAAACATAAAAATCTAAACTGCAGTTTGCTAAAATGTATGTGAGTATGCCAAAATCCTTCTGGGAAAGCATCTTGTGGGCAGATGAGACCAAGCTAGAGCTTTTTGGTAAAGCACATCATACTACTGTTTATCGAAAATGCAATGAGGCCTGCAAAGAAAAAAAGACTGTACCTACAGTCAAATATGGTGGAGGTTCAAAGATGTTTGCGGTTGTTTTGCTGCCTCTGGCACTGGGTGCCTTGACTGTGTGAAAGGCATCAGGAAATCTGAAGATTACCAAAGGATTTTGGGTCGCAATGCTCTGGAGAGTTCTGAAGTGGCCAGCAATGAGTCCGGACTTAAATCTCATTGAACACCTGTGGAGAGATCTTAAAATTGCTGTTGGGAGAAGGTGCCTTCAAATATGAGAGACCTGAAGCAGTTTGCAAAACAAGAGTTGTAAGCTGAGAGGTGTAAGAAGCTTGTTGATAGTTATAGAAAGCGATTGATTGCAGTTATTTATTCCAAAGGATGAGCAACTAGTGTTGAGCCACCCCCGTAGTGTTCGAGTTCGGTTCGGTTCGTCGAACACCCGTGTGTTCGCCGAACTGTTCGTCGAACTGTTCGTCGAACACCTTCGAACACCGTTAAAACCAATGGCAGGCAAACAAAAACACATAGAAACACATAGAAAACACCTTCAAAGGTGTCCAAAAGCTGACAAACTGCTCAGAAGACATAACTAACACATGGAAAAGTGACAAGTACATATAGTCATGCGAAAATAAAAGAGGTGGAGGAGTAAAAGGAGGGGGAGACACAGATATAGGCATGTCATGCCCTTCTAAAATCCAAAAAGTGAGAAGCCGACACGGCCAGTCCGCTCCTGCCCGTGCCACCTCAGTGTCGCCGGGTTTGTGCCAGAGCCGCGGTGAACTCTGACGGCCAGCCCCCCTCTCCCAATACTGGTGCCTGTCCGCTGGTGGGTCGAGCGAGCCCCCCTGTGGTGGAGGCAGCTCTAAGCTTTTTAATTTAAATTGTCTCTCTAATTTGAATGAATACACTTTAAATCCATTTACAAGGATCTATTGGAGGGCAAGTCTCATGCCAGCAGCCGCGTAATTCCAGCTCCAGTAGCGTCCACTAAAGCTGCTGCAGTTAAAAAGCTTTTATAAGGATCGAGCTCGGCTGTCCACCGCAAGGCATCCTACTGCCAGTCCCAGCCCCTATGCCTTGGGGTGCCTCCTGATGCTCTTCACTAAGTATCCCATGGTCCCGAATCATTTCCTTTGAAAAAATTAAGTGTCTAAACTACAGGTGGTGTAGCTTGCTTAACAGCCGGGATAATCCGCTGACTAGCAGACACTGCTACTAGGCACAAAGTATTTCCTGGGCTAGATGCAGTTAAAAATTTGTAATTAGATACTCTCGTTGGATGCTGAGAATGCATTCCATAGAGTCTCCTGGCACGCCATATATGATTCTCTTAAAAAGCTTGGGGTAGGGGTCTAGGGGACCCTTTTATAGCCAAAATCACGGCCCTGTATCGCAATACGTCACCTAGGCTGAAGATAAATGGAACTGTAGCACCCTGAGGGCTCGGTTGCTACAGACGTATTGCACCTCACCCAGAGGTGTGATATCTCACTCTCAGGTAAGGATGGAGTGTGGATCAGGACCCGACACCTGCATGCATTACACCACATTGCCGTGGGGCAGGGCGACCAATATGCCCCTGAGATGGGCACGACAGTCCCTGTCCCTGGCTGGAGTGGGGGGAGGGAACACTGAGGAAGGGGAACCCTGTAGTGCAGGAGCAGGGAGGAAGCAGTTCCTGGGTGCATTGAGAAGGGAGTATAAAAGGTGGGCACCATCTTAGTTCAGTGCAGAGAAGTCTGAGCAGAAGTGGCAGGGAGCAGGGGCTCTGCATGAGCTCTGCTCCGGAGGCGGGCCTAGTAACAGAGGCCCAGGCCTGGAAGAGGGAGAAGGAAGGAAGAGGAGCGGAGAAGGCTCCAGGAACGAGGAATGAAGGGATCCCAGGGGTGCGGACGGGCGAGTCGCCACCGCACGCCCGAATCCACCTGCGTGGAGGGGTCAGGCCAAAGGGGGAGACCGGTCCCCGAACTAGTGGAGGCAGGAAACGACCCTCAGCTAGAAACCGGAGGCTCTGACATTTTATGTGGCGCAGCCCCTCGCTACACCCGCTAGGAAGGCACCACATAGGGTCAGGGAAACTGGCGCCAAGTTTACCAAGAGGAGGCCCGAGGCAGCCGGACAGAAGTGTTGGTAAGAAAGGCCAGACAAAGGACACACAAAGGGGGTCCTGTGAAGTGCTCCAAAGTTATCTGGGAGTTGTCTGAGCCCCTCACCTGGTGAGCACAGTACGACGTGGGCAGCCGTTACCTGCAGACGTGGTCTGGATAATAAGAACTGTGAGTAAAGGCCCTGGACTGCATCACTGACTCCGTGTCGTTACTGCTGCTGCCCTGCACCATCACCCCCATCCTCCGCATACACTGCCCTGAGGCTATACTCCTCCCGTGGGGAGTTATGCTACGCTCTGCTGCACCCACAACACCAGCCTCAGCGGTCTGCCCTGTAGCAGCGGTTCACTCTGACCGCAATCCACGGGTGGCATAGTCGGACATTTAAACATCAAAACCACATAAATAGTTCCGCCACTGGTTTGACCGCCCTGAGCCACGGAACCGGGTCGCCGCCACGAAGACTACAACCACCAGCATCCACCAAAAAGGGTCCGGCTCCGGGTGTCCCAAGGCCCAGGGGGTGCGTCAGAACATTTTCATCACCTTTCACAATCACCAATGGGACAAGGCAGGGATGTCCTCTGTCCCCTCTCTTATACATCCTAGTGACGGAGCACCTGCTCTCATCAATTCGCCATAACCCCAATATTAGGTGGATTGAGGTGGGAGGCACCGAGTACAAGTGCTCTCTATTTGCTGATGATGTCCTAGTATATATCACTCAATCACATATATCCATCCCTGCTGTTATGGCTGAAATAGATCACTTTGTTACATGGTCAAATTTTAAAATCAATGCAGCGAAGTCTGAGGCCCTCGATGTCTCCCTCCCCAAATCCATATAGGATTCCATCCAGTCCAACTTTCCCTTTGCCTGTCCCTCACAGGGTATCAAATACTTAGGAATTCCTATTCATAGAGACCTCTCCCATCTATGTTATCTTAATTTTGGGCCCTTTATTGAACAACTCCATACAGACCACGGTTGGCAAGTTAGAACTGTAAGATTCACTACGTGAACCGCTGGTGTTTTGTGGAAAAGCACATGTACACTGCGTTCCAAATTATTATGCAAAAAGTGTTTAGGAGTGATAAGGGAAGAATTTGTTTGTTTGTCAGTTAAACTCATTGATGGTGATGTGTGTCAGGGCTCTTTATATCACTGTAAGCAATTGCAGACACCTGTGCTAATTAGTTTGGCAGGTGTGTCCAATGAAAGGCAAGACTACTTAAGAAGGCTCTCTCACATTATTAAGCAGCCTACATTTTCTGCCAAAATGGGAAAGAAAAAGGATGTGTCGGCTGCTGAGAAGCAACAAATTGTGGAGTGTTTAGGTCAAGGCATGACTACAATCAACATTGTGCGATGATCAGGATGAAGTGTCTTGGCAATCAAGAAGTATGTAGCTGATTCACAGTACACACGTGTGCGTGCTGATAAGGGCAAATTGAGGACTCTTTCCTACAGGCAATTACGTCAGGTTGAAAGAGCAGCGGCAAAAAAGCCTTGTCATAGCAGCAGACAAGTTTTTGAAGCTGCTTGTGCCTCCAACGTCCCCCGAACAACAAGATGCAGGGTCCTTCAGAGGTTTGCAGCTGTGCATACGCCATCCTGTCGACCTCCTCTATCCACTTCACACAAGCAGAAACGGCTCCAGTGGGCCAAACATTACATGAAGACTGATTTCAAAACAGTTTTGTTCACGGATGAGTGCCGTGCAGCGCTCGATGGTCCAGATGGATGGAGTGGAGGATGGCTGGTTGATGGACACCCCACGCAAACACGGCTACAGCGCCAACAAGGAGGAGGTGGAGTAATGTTTTGGGCTGGAATCATGGGGAGAGAGATTGTCGGCCCCTTTAGGATCCCTGAAGGCGCTAAAGATGAACTCCATAATGTATGTGGATTTTCTCAAACAGCACTTCCTGCCATGGTTCAAGAAGGAGAACCGTGTATTTCACAGCAAGATCATTTTTCTGCATGATAATGCACCATCTCATGCTGCACATAAAACATCTGCATCTCTGGCTGATATGGGCATAAAAGGGGACAAACTTATGGTGTGACCCCCATGCTCCCCTGACCTCTACCCCATTCAGAACCTTTGGAGCATCATTAAAAGGAGTGTCTATGATGGCGGGAGGCAGTTCACATCTAAGCAACAGCTCTGGGAGGGTATTCTGTCCTCATGCAAAACTATTGAAGCAGAAACCATCCAAAACCTGACAAATTCAATGGACGAGAGAGTTCAGAAGCTCCTTTCGAACAAGGGGTCCTATGTGAAAATGTAACATCACCTAGAATAAAGTTTTGAGTTGAAAACTGTTTGATTTCAGTTTCTAACAACCTGCTAATGCTTATAATTTCAAAAATGACCATTTTTTTGGTCTTTATTAAAATGAAAAGGTTGATCGAAAAGTTTGGGGGATCTAAGAGTGTGGCAACCCAGTAGTCATGATTACTTCGAATTCTGACAATATGAGGGTCATGCTGCAGGTAGTGCAGCAAGAAGGCACTTATGTGTCTTGCGCATCTCGGAGCCCCAAAATTATTTTCCGGGCTAGATGCAGCTAAAAATTATTATTAATTTTAAATCTGGTGAAGCTTTAGTATAGATGGCCTAATAGGATCAGTGCTGCACACTGCTACAAAGCCCAAATTATTTTCCAGTCAAGATACAGATAAACATGATTAGTAATTTGAAAGCTTAAAACGGTTGGTAGGGTGATTTTAACCAATCATCAAGCTTTTACTCTCCCCAGGATGACACAGGGGTAGAAAAGTCGTTGTTATGTTCTGCTACCAAAGCTAAGGAAAGAGAGGAGATCTGTCCCTACTATAGGACTCAGCTGAATCCCTACGATGTAACAGGGAACCTGATCCTGCGATCAGACCTGCTAAAGTCCTAATCTAGTCTGTACGGAGACCTATAGATGTGGGGAGGGAATCCCTACAAGTACTAAGGACTGGGAGGAATATGGGACACCTCCTAACAGAAATAGTAGCAGACAGACGAACAAACAAAATAGATAGAACATAGAGGTCCGTAGACCAAGCAAACTAACAGAGTTAGATACAGAGCACAGGCTAGCTAGAAAGTAGATATACAATGAAGTCCAGCAAAGCCAGAAGGGCAGAGCAGGATTAAATAGGCCAACAAGGTCATGTGACCAGCAAAGGAAAAAAAACCTAACAGCAAGGTTCTAACAGTCGTTTCGGATCCATGATTTGTTCATCTTTATGAACGTGGGTCTGTCTACATTATCAGTGGAGAGCCGCGTGCGCTTATCTGTCAGCACACCACCAGCAGCGCTGAACACACGTTCAGACAGAACGCTGGCTGCGGGGCATGACAAGATCTCCAAGGCGTAAGTGGCTAGCTCCGGCCATTTATCCAGATTGGAAGCCCAAAAAGAGCAAGGGTCCAGTGACACAGTCGTGGCTTCAATGTTTACTTGGAGATACTCCTGTACCATCGTCTCTAGGCGTTGACTATGTGTCAGACTTCTTGTCTCCTGTGGCCTTGCAAAGGATGGGCTAAAAAAGTGGTGAAATGATACCGCAAAATTGATGTTACCAGCAGATACTGTGGTTCTGTTACGGTTTGAGTGCTGAACACTTGATGGTCCCACGGTTGGCAAGTTGGAACTGTGAGATTCACTACGTGCACCACTGGTATTTTGTGGAAAAGCACATGTAAGATTCTGCAACAGTCTCTGCTGATACTCCTGCATGCGTGCATCCCTTTCTATGGCAGGAATAATTTCTGCAAATTTACTTTTGTACCGGGGATCTAACAGTGTGGCAACCCAGTAGTCAGGATTATTTCGAATTCTCACAATTCGAGGGTCATGTTGCAGGTAGTGCAGCAAGAAGGCACTCATGTGTGTTGCGCATCCAGGAGCACCAAGTCCCTGTTGTGTTGGTGGCGAGGTAACAATCATGCTTCCTTCCTCTGTCCTCTCCCCCCAACCTCGCACAACAGAAATGTGATCAAGGTCTCCCTCATCTGATGAGTCTTCCATCAGTTCGTCCTCCACTTCTTCCTGGGCTCCTGCACCTTCCTCACTAGTTTGGCTGCTACCATGCGCCCTGGTAAAACCATCTCCCCCACCCTCACATGCCTGCCGCCTTGGTGCTGCCGACCGTCTGGACCTTGCAGATGTTAGCCCTTCCGCATACAACTCCTCCTCCTCTACTTCCTCCACCTCCTCTTGTGCCACCACCTGACTCCGAATTCTGTTTAACATGTGCTCCAGCATGTAAATCACCGGAATAGTCATGCTGATAATGGCATCGTCAGCACTAAACATCTTCGTCGCCATTTCAAAACTGTGCAGAAGGGTGCATAGGTCCCTGATCTGAGACCACTCCTCCAGCGTGATTTGCCCCACCTCTGAATCTCGTTGGCCCAGGCTATACGTCAGAACGTATTGCACCAGGGCTTGTCGGTGCTGCCACAGTCGCTGCAACATGTGCAGAGTTGAATTCCACCGGGTAGGCACATCGCATTTTAGCCGGTGAAGTGTCAGGCCCAACGACTTCTGTAGAGATGTAAGTCGCTGAGCTGCTGGATGCGAACGCCGGAAGTGAGCACACAGCGACCGTGCCCTCTGCAGAAGGCCATCTAGTCTGGGATAGTGGGCTAAAAATTGCTGGACAACCAGGTTCAACACGTGAGCCATACAAGGCACGTGTGTGACATTGCCCCGGCGAAGGGCCGCACCCAGGTTTGCAGCATTGTCGCACACGGCCTTCCCTGGTTTCAGGTCCAGTGGAGACAACCATTCATGAAATTGGTTCTCCAGAGCTGACCACAACTCCTCAGCTGTGTGACTCACATTTCCCAGACATTTCAATGTAAAAACCGCCTGATGACGTTGAGCCCTACTGCCAGCATAGTAAGGAGGTGTGCAGGATCCCTTCTGCGCAGTTAGAAAGCTTGTGGCATGACCAGACAGGCTTTGGGTGCAGGTGGAAGACCGAGAGGAGGTTGAGGAGGCAGAAGCAGTGGAGGAACTTTGACATAAAGAGGATTGACGCACAACTCGTGGGGACGGCAAGACTTGGACAGCAGCCCCTTGTCCTGCTGTCACCATAGTTACCCAGTGCCCAGTCAGCGACATGTAACGCCCCTGTCCATGCCTACTCGTCCAAGTGTCTGTGGTGAAATGCACCCTGTCACACACAGAGTTTCTCAAAGAAGCGGTGATGTTGTGTGCGACATGCTGGTGGAGCGCAGGCACACCTTTCTTTGAGAAGTAGTGCCGACTGGGCATCTGGTACTGGGGCACTGCGACGGACATAAGGTCTCGAAAATCCTCTGTGTCCACCAGGCGTAAAGGCAGCATTTCTGTAGCCAAGAGCTTGCAGATGGTGAAATTCAACCTCTTAGCTTTCTCATGGCTAGGAGGAAATGGTCTTTTACTTGTCCACATCTGAGGGACCGAGGGCTGGCTATTGTGCTTAGACGGGGTTGATAAGGGTGTCCCCGGCAAACTGCCGGTCTGTGAGGAAGATGCAGGCGGACATGTTAGGTTGCCTTGATCCAAAGGTGGTGCTATCGATGTCGGACAGCGCTGAACACCAGCTGGTGTTCCCACCTCCAAAGAAAATGATGACCTGCCAATCACGCTGGCTGTTGCGGGTAAAGAGGTGGCAGGTCTGCGCCCCAAAACAGGTGTGACTGCTGTCCCCCCAGTCACAGAGGATGAAGAGGCCGCGGATGCACAAGATATGGCAGACGGTGGTTGGCCCGGCCGGCTAGGCCGCATTGTAGCACACTGAGCTTCCCACTGCAACTTATGCTTCATGTCCATGTGCCGGTTCATGCATGAAGTACTCAAACTATGTATTTTTTGGCCTCTACTTAGCTTTTGCTGACAAATGTTACAGATAACACGAGTTGGGTCATCTTTATCGATCTGAAAAAATGCCCAGGCTATGCAAGGCTTAGCACCCATGCGACCTGAAGAGCCACCACGACTTGTGGTGAGAGGCAGAGTTGTGTTTGAGGATGCAGTTGTTGACGTGCTTCCAGTACTACGTCTCTGTCCAGGAAGGCGCAACCTGACCTCGTCGTCACTAGCATCTTCCTCCACCTCCTCTGCTGACCTCATCTCTTGGCTGACTGTGGGTTGACAGTAAGTGGGATCTCCAACCTCATCATCATCACCCTGTGTGTTATCACACCCGTCGTCCTCAGAGCCAACCTGTTCCTGCCCTGACAAAAAACTAAAGTTGTCGCTCCAATCAGGTATTTGAGTCTTATCATCGTCTTCCTCATTGTCTCCACCAACAGGAGTTACAGTTTGGGAATGAGGGTCTACATTATGGTCAGAACCTTCTGCGTCTGGTCCTGGATCCGACTCATAAAGATTCTGGGCATCAGTGCAGATCATTTCCTCGTCTGGATTCACAGAAGCGCTGGAGTCGACCTCTGATTCCCAGGCTATAGTATGAGTAAACAGCTCTGCAGACTCAACCATCTGTTCTACCTCATACTCAAACGGGCAGCTGGAGATTTGGGAGCTGTGAGGAAGCAAGTGCGATTTGGGTGACACCTTTGAGGACTGGAGTATTTGTGATGTTGAAGTTGATGTGGAGGAGAGCCCACTTAAAGGAGCACTTGATATCCGTTGAAGCACCTGCTGTTTTTGTGCCTCATCTGGAATTTGTAGCGATTGGCGTGGCCGTAAGAAAGGGATCTTATCACATTGTCCGCTAAAAGAAGTAGACATTTTAGTTTGGCTGGAAGATGGTCTTTCTTCTGCAGATGTTACTGTTGCTTTAACACCTACCCCAGGGACACAACCTTTTTTCCCCTTCCCAACACGCCTATTCCCCTTTCCACCAGCAGCAGGCCTTTTTCCACTCATTTTGGTGGTTAACTAATTCACAACTCTGGAGTTGTTTGCACAAAAAAACAATGGATGGTAACCGAGCAGAGCTGAGTGGCCAAACTGTGGTATTAGGCCAAAACTATTGGCTGGGTTAGATGCAGAAAAAAATTATATTCAATTTGCAACCTGATGGAGGTCAGTATAGATGGACTAATACAACAAGTCCCACACACAGCTAGAAGCCCAATATTTTTTCAGAGGTAGATGCAGAAAAAAATATATTCAGTTTGCAACCTGATGGAGGTCAGTATAGGTGGACTAATAGAACAGGTCCCACACACTGCTAGAAGGCCAAATATTTTTTCAGAGCTAGATGCAGAAAAAAATTATATTCAGTTTGCAACCTGATGGAGGTCAGTATAGATGGAGTAATAGAACAAGTCCCACACACAGCTAGAAGCCCAATATTTTTTCAGAGGTAGATGCAGAAAAAAATTATATTCAGTTTGCAACCTGATGGAGGTCAGTATAGATGGATTAATAGAACAAGACCCACACACAGCTAGAAGGCCAATATTTTTTCAGAGCTAGATGCCGAAAAAAATTAGATTCAGTTTGCAACCTGATGGAGGTCAGTATAGATGGATTAATAGAACAAGTCCCACACACTGCTAGAAGCCCAATATTTTTTCAGAGCTAGATGCAGAAAAAAATTAGATTCAGTTTGCAACCTGATGGAGGTCAGTATAGATGGACTAATAGAATGATGCTATGCCCAAAAGATTTTACTTCACTAGGTGCAGTAAAAAAATTGGTATTCTATACACAGGTGGTATATCTTGCAACACAGATAGGCTACTCCACTGACTAACACACTCTGCAATAGGCCAATAAGGATTAGCTTTGCTAGATTCAGCCAAATGCTGTGAAAAAAACTTGCACAGCACTGGCACAGACCTGCCTGGCAAAAACTGATAGGAACTGATGTAACCTAGTCCTGAAAAGGACTCCAATTACAATTAGTCTTTACTCCCACAACCTATCTATTTAAGAGCACAGACCTGCCTGATAAAAGTCGTAGGAAATGCTGTAACCTAGTCCTTAAAAGGACTGCAATCACAACTATTCCCTACTCCCAAGCTATCTGTAGATTTGTGCGAAAATTGGCTTGAAATTAACAAGGTATAGCGCACACAGCAACAGCGGTGCCGTCTAACACGCAGCTGCAGCAGTGAGAAAATGGTGGCGACGGGGAAAATGGCTTGGTCTTATAGGGCAAGGACATGTGACATACACTGCCAATGACACATGCCCTTGCTTGTGTGAAAAAAAGCACTTCGCTCCGTGTGTGCGCTGCTGATAGGCTGACAGATTGCACCTCCCCACTGCAAATGCGGGAAAGAGAAAAAAAAATGGAGATCTTCATTGTTCCTGCAGAGATCCATCCCCTGCCCCTCCCCCCACCCCCACCCCGCTGTACACTCAAACTGCGTATTAACATTAATTTTCATCATTACTGAGAAAAAATCCAGTTATGATTTTGGTGCACGAACAGTTATCGAACATAACCTCGAACAGCCGAATTTTTCTCAAATTGTTCATGTTCGCCGAACGGCTCGAACACCGCCCAAAACAGCTCGAATTTGAGATTGGCGAACAGTTCGAGTAGAACAACGCTCATCTCTATGAGCAACCAAATATTAAGTTGAGGGTGCCAACAATTTTTTCCAGTCCATTTTTGAAATTTTGTGAGAAATTATGTCCAATGTGCCTTTTTTTCTCTATTTATTTGTGTTGTTTGAAAACACACAAAGGAAATAAACACGTGTATAACAAAACATGTGTAATAGCAATAATTACAAGAAATACTTCATTTTCTGGAACAATTTCAAGGGTGCCAACACTTTCAGCCATGACTGTATTATCAGTTGCACATAAGTACAGAGCTTACAGAATAGGTTCGGAGGTGCTCTTTCACCTTAAAAGCAGATTCTTACTGTCCATAAAAATGACTGATCCAATGGATTTCGGCCCCTGTATGTATTCCAGGTTTATGGACCAATTTATGCTAAGGGTTTGTTCACATGCTGCATTTTTTTTCCACTCGTTTTTCCAGGGTAAGAATCCTGCCCTTTACAGTACCAGCAAAGTAAATGAGATTTCTGAAATTTCATGCCTACGCTGCCTTGCAGATTTAGCCACCAAAGCATTTATTCGAATCTGAAGCATGTCAAATATTTAGGGTCTTTGCAGTGTTTTTTCACCCATTCAAATAAATGGGGGAAAAACCATGCATTTTACCTGCCAACCCTCTGATTTTGGTGCAGAAATATCTCTTGCAAATACTACTACTACTAATTTTATTTCTATAGCGCCAATATGTTCCGCAGCACTTTACAATTAAGCGGGGACATGTACAGACAATAATGTGAGGGTTCGGTCGCCACAGAGGTACTGCATCTCACCCAAAGGTGTGGTATCTCTCTCTCAGGTAAGGAAGGAGTACAGCCCGGGACCCTAACACCTGCATCCAACACTACACTACTCTAGGCAAACAGGGGAGGGCAAGATGTCTCTGGTTCTTGCTGAGCCCTTTCCTTGGCTGGAGTGGGGGGAACCCAGAGAGGGGGAACCACGTAGTGGGTGTGGGTGGAGGAAGTAGCTTAGGGGAGCACATGAGAGGGAGGTATAAATTGGGAAGCCATCTTAGAAAGACAGATCAGTCAGAGGAGGAGAAGTGAAGGAGCGGAGGCTCTGCAGGATCTCTGCTCAGGAGGAGGGCCTGGTGAAAGGCCCAGGACTGAAAGGAGAGGAGAGAGAGGAGCGGAAAGGCTCCAGGAATCAGGAAAGGACCCCAGGGGTACGGGCCGTGCAGAAGGCCACCCGTATCTGCCAGGCTGTGGAGGGGTCAGGCCATCTAAAGGGAACCGGTCCCTCAACTAGCGGAGGACTTTATGCCCAACTAGAAACCGGAGGCTGCAGAACTTTATGTCCTGTAGCCACAAGTCCACGCCAGTCTCACCGAGAAGGTAGCCACATAGGACCCAGGGGACGGAACAGACGTCGCCCGCCAAGGCCCGCGGGTACCGGATTGGAGATACTATGTGTGAGGTGCAGGAAGAAGGCCAGAGAGCGTTCACACGGAAGGGGGTCCTGCTAAGTACTCTGGAGTTACCTGGGGGTAGACCGAACCCCTCCCTGAGTAAACGCAGGACGACGAGGGCAGTTACATGGATCCCTGTAATCTGGACTGCAACAACTGTGAGTAAAGACCCTGGGACTGCACTTCCTTGTTTCTGTGTTTCTTGCTGCGCCATCAACCCCTGCACTACAACGCCCAGCATAACCCATTCCATCTACACTGCTCTGGAGCTAAGCTCTGCCTGTGGAGAGCCACACCATCCCTGCTGCAGTAACATCAGCTCTAGAGGACCTGCTCCGCAGCGGCGGCTCCCTTTAGCCGCATACCACAGGTGACGTCACGAACTTTATAAACTATAATCCCCTGTAAATATTCCCCTATTGAATGACCGCACTGGGTCACGGACCGGGTCGCCGCCACTGTGACATCCCCCAGCATTTACCGGCCCGGCACCGGGTACCGCACGGCCCAGGGGGCGCGTCAATAGTACAAAGTAACACATAATTCAAAAGTTATAGGAGAAGTGATGGCCCTGCTCACAAGCTTACAATCTATAAGGAAATAGGGGGGATTAAATAGTTAAAAAGCTCTTGTCATGTATGGTCCCGCCATCATTATAATAGGGGTTTTCAAATAAGCTGCGTGATCCGGTCACCAGCCAGTATCTGTCTAGGTACAGTTACCAAGTGCTATTGGGTGCATAGCGGATGTGGAGACAGATGAATTGAATTTGCCAGATTTTGAGGAAAATATAGAAAGAGGGAACAGGGAAGAGTAAGATTACTGAAGTGAGGTGATATGGCTGTCTAAAGAGATGTGTTTTTTTAAAGCATGTTTAAAAATGTGGGAGCTAGGTATTAATTGGATCAGCTGGGGTAGTGCATTCAAGAAAACTGGTCCAGCACAAAAGAAGTCTTGGAGACGGAAGTGGGAGGTTCAGATTATGAGGGATGTTAGTCTTAGGTCATTTGTAGAATGGAGGACACGTGTAGGGTGGTGGACAGAGATGTGTAGAGTAGTGTAGAACTGTGAAGAGCTTTGTGGGTGAGAGAGATAAGTTTGTATTCTATTCTGTAGCAGATGGGTAACCAGTGCAATGACTGGCATAAGATGGATGCATCGGTTAAGCGGTTGCACAGAAATACGATCTGGCTGCCACACTCAGGATGGATTAGAGAGGAGAAAGTTTGGTAAAATGGAGACTGATCAGTAGAGTGTTGAGGTAGTCCAGACAAGAATGAATAAGAGCCACAGTAATATTTAACGTATGCACATACCTGCAGGCAATAATTTATGAATATACGAAGTGCATGTTCTTAGAGTTTTTGTATATCAGTAAAGTTTAGTATAATGACATTAACCTGTTGTTCCCGAATCATGAACTGTTCAGGAGCTGTGTACTGCCCCTATAAATATGTTTTATTCTGTGTTCATGATAACATGATCTTCCTATTAAACCTGCAGATATTTAAAAAAAGGGTAAAAGAAAACTAAATTGCTTGTATCCCAGCATCAACATACATAGAGACATTTATCATCGGTGAAGTAGACTGTCTGCGTACTGCCTCTTCATAAAGCGCTGATGTGCACTCATTATGTGTCTGGGAAAGCCATGTGCTCTGATTTTCTGGGTTATCCAGTTTTTCTTTGGCTAAGTGAGACAGTTGAAGAGGTCATGCAGTTTTAATAGGAGCGCAGAACACTGGTTTTATTTCCACTTATGTGTTCTGACACTTTTGACATTTTCGAAAGTGCAAGATGATTCATAGAGGAAGTTAAAAAAAATAACTTGGCTTTTGCTGAAAAATTAATTATCCTGCTGTAACACTGGTGGGTGTGGACCCACTGCGCCACGGGCCGGGCTTATCCTGGAGGGGCGAAACTAATTGACTACCGGGTATTCACTTGAACCTTTGATGGTGAGAATAGACTTTGGCGCCGGTAGTCACCAGGTACCACTCCAGGACAGTTCCCTGCTCTGCAGCAGCTCTCCGGAGGGTCCGAGACATGGGTACAAGGTATAAGAGGACAGAGGCAAAGACGTGATCAGACAATCCGGGGTCAGGGCACGCAGCACAGGTTCAATGCACGTATCCGAGGTCAGGAGCGGAGAGGTCAGGATAAATTGGTAGGCAAGCTGGGTCAGCAGGAGAGACAAAACAAGAGTGCACCTTACAGGAGTCTAGACAGAAACTGAGCTGGAGCCTTAGATCAGGCGAGGAGTGGTGGAAGGAGCTGCCTAATAAACCCCCTTCTGCTTGGTAATAGGCCAGAGAATCTCACCTCTGCAGGACACAATCAGGTTAAATTAAGTAGCTGCACCTCCCTGTAGCCAGGTGGAGACTTACCAACAGCTAGGAGGATGCAGCAGTGTTGGAAATGCTACAAGAGGCAGCTCAGCGAGACAGCCCGCAACTGGGGAGAGCAGGGCGATGACCGCAGTGAGTAAGTCGGCGCTTAGAACCCATGCGAGTTGCTGGCGTGACACCTGCCAATTTCCCATAGTTATCCAAGTGTAGTCAAATTTTATTCAGACCCATTGCCAATTTTTATGCGACCCTCGGATCAAAATCGGACATTGATCCACGAAAAATCACAGATGTGGGAATGGCCCCATCGACTGTCACATGTACGAGTGCTATTCGTGAAATCCACGGATAGCAGTTGTACAAGAAAATTGGTCGTCTAAATGAGGTCTTACCCAGAGATCTATATACAGGTGCATCTCACTAAATTAGAATATCATCAAAAAGTTAATTTATTTCAGTTCTTCAATACAAAAAGTGAAGCTCATATATTATATAGAGTCATTACAAACAGAGTGATCTATTTCAAGTGTTTATTTCTGTTAATGTTGATGATTATGGCTTACAGCCAATGAAAACACAAAAGTCATTATCTCAGTAAATTAGAATACTTTATAACAAGTGCTTGAAAAATGTTTTTAAAATCCGGAATGTTGGCCTACTGAAATGTATGCTCAGTAAATGCCCTCAATACTTGGTCGGGGGTCCTTTTGCATCAATTACTGCATCAATGCGGCGTGGCATGGAGGCGATCAGCCTGTGGCACTGCTGAGGTGTTATGGAAGCCTAGGTTGCTTTGATAGCAGCCTTAAGCTCGTCTGCATTGTTGGGTCTGGTGTCTCTCATCTTCCTCTTGACAATACCCCATAGATTCTCTATGGGGTTAAGGTCAGGCGAGTTTGCTGGCCAATCAAGCACAGTGATACTGTTGTTTGTAAACCAGGTATTGGTACTTTTGGCAGTGTGGACAGGTGCCAAGTCCTGCTGGAGAATGAAATTTCCATCTCCAAAAAGCTTGTCAGCAGAGGGAAGCATGAAGCGCTCTAAAATTTCCTGATAGACGGCTGCGCTGACTTTGGTCTTGATAAAACACAGTGGACCTACACCAGCAGATGACATGGCTCCACAAACCATCACTGACTGTGGAAACTTCACACTAGACCTCAAGCAGCTTGGATTGTGGCCTCTCCACTCTTCCTCCAGACTCTGGGACCTTGATTTCCAAATGAATATTTGGAACTCTGGGACCTTGTGGAGTGTGTCAATGACTGCCTTCTGGACATCTGTCAAGTCAGCAGTCTTCCCCATGATTGTGGAGCCTACTGAAACAGACTAAGGGACTTTTTTAAACGCTTAGGAAGCCTTTGCAGGTGTTTTTTGTAAATTATTCTAATTTACTGAGATAATGACTTTTGTGTTTTCATTGGCTGTAAGCCATAATCATCAACATTAACACAAATAAACACTTGAAATAGATCGCTCTGTTTATAATGACTCTATATAATATATGAGTTTGACTTTTTGTATTGAAGAACTGAAATAAATTAACTTTTTGATGATATTCTAATTTTGTGAGATGCACCTGTACATGTCAAGACTGCCTTCACGCAACCTTTTGTTTTTAAACTTTTTTTTTTCTTTTCTACCATTGTTTTTTTTATAATGTGATTTGTAAATATTTTGGTGACATATTTTAGTTTGTTACATTTGACGCGCCCCCTAGGACCGTGGGGTACTCGCCACCAGGTAGGTCGGTTCCTTGGGATAGTTACGGGGGCGTGACTCGGTCTGGGGCCCTGGGCGGTCAATAAAAAGGACAGTTTATTTAGGGGAAAAGTTTCGTGATGCGACCAGTGGTATGCGGCTATAGGTGGCCGCTGCTGCTGAAAGAGACTGCTGGGGCCGTTGGTGACGCAGCTGGGATGGATTTGCTCCCCATGGGTAGAGCGGGGCCCAGGGCTATCGGTATGGTTTATGTAGGGGATTGTGGATGTTGGGGTGCAGGACTGAGGGTGCAGATAATGACCAGACGACACAGGAATGGTGGTTTCCTCTACCTTTACTTGATGTTTGATGGTGCAGACCGGGGCACTGGTAACAGAAGGTAATAGAGATCCAGGCAGCCTAGAAGCAATTTGGGATCCACCTCGCCAGGTGGGGTTGTAGGCCTTCCTTCTGCGCTGTCCTCTTTGGCCCTGCTGCCTAAAGCTATGCTGCCGCCCTCTTTCCTGAGTGATCGTTAAATCCTAGCCCTTATGGCAGGCAGCTCGAGCCTTTTACAGGTGTCGCTCCTTCGTGGCAGCTCCGGGCTCTAGTATGCTGCTGAGCCGCCGAGTGTTTGGTGGAGCCAGGAGACCTGCAGTCTCCTGCCCTCCGGATTTAGCTGCCGGGACTTCAGTACCCGAACAACCACGGACTCCGGTGTCCGGTTTCTGGCACTTTTCTCTGGGGCGAACTTGGTCACAGCTCCCCTCCCCAGGTTCTCCCTCGTCTTTCTCTCCCGTCTCCAACTGACTTTTCTCACTCCAACTGACTTTTCTAACCCTGGCCTTCTGGCTCCAATTTAAAGGGGAAGCTCCCCTGAAACCGGGTTAGAGCTCCCCCTTCTGGTCTGGAGCCAGGAAATGTGTTGGATGCTGGTGTTACCTGATAAGGGGACCCCTCCTTGCTTCCAGCCATGGCATCACCCCCTGTGAGGGAGGCAATGCCAATATGGCAACCGTACTCCTGGGGTGCCACATTCATAACATATGTTTTTGGTGTTAATGATGTATGTGGGAAACACATTAAAAAAAGCTTGTTCTACTTGTATGGAATGTCTGCAGCCGATCACCCATGCTGATTGCCTGCAGTCACTAACTCCTCTCCCCCCGCTGTAAGAAGAGGCCATTAAAGGTGGAAAAACTTTTCAATTATTCTTCTGGATGTGATTTTTGTTATATACACTGCTCAAAAAAATAAAGGGAACACTCAAATAACACATCCTAGATCTGAATGAATGAAATCTTCTCATTGAATACTTTGTTCTGTACAAAGTTGAATGTGCTGACAACAAAATCACACAAAAATCATCAATGGAAATCAAATTTATTAACCAATGGAGGCCTGGATTTGGAGTCCCCCCCCAAAAATTAAAGTGGAAAAACACACTACAGGCTGATCCAACTTTGATGTAATTCCTTAAAACAAGTCAAAATGAGGCTCAGTATTGTGTGTGGCCTCCACGTGCCTGTATGACCTCCCTACATGCTCCTGATGAGGTTGCGGATGGTCTCCTGTGGGATCTCCTCCCAGACCTGGACTAAAGCATCCGCCAACTCCTGGACAGTCTGTGGTGCAACGTGACGTTGGTGGATGGAGCGAGACATGATGTCCCAGATGTGCTCAACCGGATTCAGGTCTGGGGAACAGGCGGGCTTCAATGCCTTCATCTTGCTGGAACTGCTGACACACTCCAGCCACATGAGGTCTGGCATTGTCCTGCATTAGGAGGAACCCAGGGCCAACCGCACCAGCATATGGTCTCACAAGGGGTCTGAGGATCTCATCTCGGTACCTAATGGCAGTCAGGCTACATCTGGCGAGCACATGGAGGGCTGTGCGGCCCTCCAAAGAAATGCCACCCCACACCATTACTGACCCACTGCCAAACCAGTCATGCTGAAGGATGTTGCAGGCAGCAGATCGCTCTCCACGGCGTCTCCAGACTCTGTCACCTCTGTCACATGTGCTCAGTGTGAACCTGCTTTCATCTGTGAAGAGCACAGGGCGCCAGTGGTGACTTTGCCAATCCTGGTGTTCTGTGGCAAATGCCAAGCGTCCTGCACGGTGTTGGGCTGTGAGCACAACCCCCATCTGTGGACGTCGGGCCCTCATACCACCCTCATGGAGTCGGTTTCTAACCGTTTGTGCAGACACATGCACATTTGTGGCCTGCTGGAGGTCATTTTGCAGGGCTCTGGCAGCGCTCCTCCTGTTCCTCCTTGCACAAAGGCGGAGGTAGCGGTCCTGCAGCTGGGTTGTTGCCCTCCTACGGCCCCCTCCACATCTCCTGGTGTACTGGCCTGTCTCCTGGTAGCGCCTCCAGCCTCTGGACACTACACTGACAGACACAGCAAACCTTCTTGACACAGCTTGCATTGATGTGCCATCCTGGATGAGCTGCACTACCTGAGCAACTTCTTTGGGTTGTAGAGTCCGTCTCATGCTACCACGAGTGTGAAAGCACAACCAACATTCAATAGTGACCAAAACATCAGCCAGAAAGCTTTGGTACTGAGGTGTGGTCTGTGGTCCCCACCTGCAAAACTACTCCTTTATTGAGGGTGTCTTGATAATTGTCAATAATTTCCATCTATTATCTATTCCATTTGCACAACAGCATGTGAAATTGATTGTCAATCAGTGTTGCTTCCTAAGTGGACAGTTTGATTTCACAGAAGTTTGATTTACTTGGAGTTATATTCTGTTGTTTAAGTGTTCCCTTTATTTTTTTTGAGCAGTGTATATGACAAAAACCTGGCATTTACAGGGGTGTGTAGACTTTTTATATCCACTGTATGACCCAGAAAGTGTCTAATATGACCAGATTGCGTCAAACTACTATCTCTGTTTTGAAACTGAGCAGTAAAACTCATAGATTTACAGAAACCTCCTTTCCTATCAGAGTTATGGTACCAGTGTATAAATAGTGTATATTGATTGTCCCTATAAGTGTTCACAAGGACTTCTGGCAGCCCTCCTCCGGATAAGCCTCCATTGTGTGTCAGATAGCGGCTCCCTCAGGAATTCCTCACATTTGGTCATGTAGCACTGTAGAAATCTAATGTAACATCTGGCCACAGAAAAAAAAAACTAAAAAAATGTTGCTTTGAAAATTGCTGTGTTTCACCAACCCCAATAGTAATTTTTATAATTTACCTTATTGACTTTATCCTTTACTGAAAACCCATGAGCCAATTTGGATGGCAATACCAGATACTGGTCATGGACAACAGTGGTGCTGCTGGCCTTATTAAATGCGCACAATCCTCTTTAGGCTATGTGCCCACATTGAGTTCTTGGTGAGTTTGTGACGCTGTGTATTTTTGCTGCGTCAGTAACGCAGCGTCTTACAGTTCCAGGAAAGTGGATGGGATTTATAGAAATCTCATGTCCACTGTGATTTTTTTTTATGCACCATAAACTGACCTGCGGTGCGTGTTTCAAATCTGCAACATGTCAATTTCTTCTGCGGGTATGCTGAGTTCTTTCTGCAGATTTTTCCCATAGACTTGCATTAGATGCTGAAAATCTGCAGGTAAGAAACACGCATATGTTTTTGGTGCATTTCTGCAAGTTCGATCCAACAAAAAAATCTGATCGCTCTCGGACCAATGTTATTATATGGGGCCGTGCACATGTCCGATTTTTTTCCTCGGGCAGGGCTGGTCCAGGCAAAAAATTATAACATGCATTAGTTTGATCTATTAATCAGATCACACTTGGCCATGCAAGTCAATGAATCCATGGAAAACATCAGACTGCACTTGTATGACATCTGAGTGCAGTCCGATTTCTACAGACTGACGCAATGGAGAAGATGGAGACATTTTTCTCCTTATCCGAGAGAATCTGATCATTCTCTGATCAAACTCTCATCAGAATTTGATCAGAGTGTGATTTACATAATCAATCTGATTCCTCGGATGAGAGAATCTACCGCCGTCTGCCCCTGCCCTTAGGGTGATTTCATACAGGTTTTTTTGTCTGAAAGCCAAAACTGGTTACAGAAGTAGCTGGGAATGTAAAGAAAAAATATCAAGGAGATATAATTCTCGCTCTGACTGAATCCACTATTGACTTTTGCTCAAAAATTTTCACCAAAAATTGCATGTGTGATTTTTCACTGTGTGAAGCCACTCTTAAAGCCAATAATTGGTTAATCACAATGAGATTGTATACCATTTTGGAAAATTTTTCTTTGCAGTTTGACGCTGTTGTGGTCCCTGTTATCTCAGCATTGTATTCTTTTTTTCCTAGCCCTCAATCCTCTGTGGTAGTGTTACGATCGAGCACTTACGCTTTATAGTCCTTATTCCCATTTCCTTGTTATTAAGTACAAGAAAGTAAAAAAGAGTGACATTTTGCCTTAAATGCTTTTCAGTCCACAAAGTCAATAACGCTTCCTTCATCTCAATCAAACCGCGGGTCCCCTGTAACACACAGCTGCCTTTTAGATCCTCGGAGAGCTCCATGATAACATCTACAAGGCTGTTTGCCTTTCCAGGTAGATTAAGCACGCTGCAAGAATTGAAACACCAATGAAATGTTGAAAGCAAAGGGAGAAGATGCTATCAGGCTCAGACTGTGCTCTCTCTTGTATAGTATTACACTTGGAGCCCCGCTAAGTAGTTAATAGGTGCACTGACTTCTGAGATTACCAGTGCACTGGCGGTAAACTGCCCTGGACACTGATCTGCCTTCAGGGAAGGCTACGGTCAAGTGTTCATGGAGCTTGGATTACATGTCATGCTCCTTCTATCATTATCCACCGCATTACTATTACATTTTTTTTTTCTTTTTCAGTAGCTTCTATATCTTGGCTCTTGTGCTTATTATGCGGTAAACACGGTAAACCACATCATAGCTCATACAGCAACCAAAGGACGTAGGGATATCGATCAAAACGTACAAGAAAACTTCATAATATGAATTATTTAATAATATGGTTACCACTGGAATAGTGCCCAGGGTGCCCTAACTGTCAAGGAGGGCCAAACTTTATTCATAATGTGCCACTTAAAAGACTTAGTGAAAATGTGGTTGTATACTGTACTGCACCATGGCCATATACTGTATGCTGCAGTGCTGCATTAGACTAAGGCTACGTTCACATCATGTTTTGTGCCTCTTTCGGAGTTTGCATCTGTAGCCCTGCAAAACAGGACTCAGGCGTAGCCAATGGGGCCATTGACTTTAATGAAGCTGATGGAGACACTTTGTGCTCTGACTTCCTTTTTGGCAGTATTCACATATTTAAGGTCCACTGCGCTTTTGTGTCTTCTTCCAAAAAAGAAGATACTGCCAAAAAGGAGGTCAGACAGGCCATAAAGTGACTCCATCTACTTCATTAACCCTAGGACGCATACCTGGGGCCTCGCAGGCCCGCCCTGTTAATTGTTTTCTATTTTCTGCAAGATTACTTTAGTTAGAATTTTGAAACTCTAGGTATTCCTCAGGTATATAGTTGTTTGTCATTTTTGTTTGAGTTATTCCATGTTATTTGCACACGGGCCTAAAAGGCCCCAGGTATGTGAAAAACTAGATTTTTATGGTCATGCGTTCTAGGGTTAAAGTCAGTGGCCCCATCGGTGGATCTGCCTGAATCTCCCCTTGTAGGGCTTCAGCCCCGTGTGACAAAAAAGTGATGTGAACCCGGCCTTAGTCTATTTTTTATTATTTTTAGGGTTTAGACATGTTGGCTTTGTGAAGCATTGGAGAATGGGTTCCCATTTAGGCCGAGTCCAGAAAACATGTGTATATGGGTATTAGGATGAGAAGTTGTAGGCTGCTCATTTGGCCAAAGCTAGAAGGTCCCCAAACATTACCATGGTGCAGTTCTCTGCAACAATTGTCCCTAGCAATGGAATATGAGCTCTGACAAGTGCGGGCATATTTGCCTGAATTCTGATAGAACATACATACTCAATTTCAGTTTTGGACAGAATAATCCTTTACAAATTTTATGATGGTCCCAAGATTAAGAGCTTTCTCCTGGCTGTTACCTTAAGGGCTTGTACACATGACTGATCTTCTCGTCCGAGTGCTATGTGTGGATTTCATGGATAGCACTCGTACCTATGATATTCTACGGGGCTGTGCATATGTCCGTTTTTTTTTCTTGGACTGAGTGGTCCCCGGAAAAAATTGGAGACATGTCTGACTTTAATCCGAGTGCCAGATCAGAATTGGCAATGACATCCAAATGCTGACAGAATGGAGAAGGTGGAGAAACTTTTTTTTTCACGTCCGAGAAAAACTGATGCCACTCTGATCAAAGTCTGATCATAATACAGTAATTGGACCATTTTTCCTGGATGTGGAGGAAACGGTCATGTGATCCTACCCTAAATGAAGCCCACCATCGTATGTTAGAAATGTTAATCAGCATGCGGATTTCAAACGGTATGCATTGTAGCAAATCACAATCAGACATAAAAAGCACCTAAAAGATTCCCTTTAAGCTTATAAGATCCCTTGAAGAATACAATTATATATTTTTTTGAGCATATGCTCTCACAATATCTATGATTTTGTGCACATTTGTGTTTTCAATGTATTTTGCATATGGATTATTTCTATGGCTGCAATCACTTCTTTGGAAAAGTATCATAAACTGAAAGTGAACTAAAACCAAACAATGCAGAAAAAGACAAAAATATTTACATAAGAAGCAACTGAAAAATAGGTTTCAGTTGCATAAATTACCTAGAAGGTAATGGTCCCTGAAGCTCTGGATGGATCATTTAAGCGGGGAGTGTGGCGTCTAATCGGGTTTTGGTGCACAGATGCTTCCTTGATGGAGTGTATTTGTTAAATTGCTTGTTGTAGTGGAATTTCTTTTTAGATCGCTCCTGTATTTTAAAACAATGTAAAATGTGAGAAAGGAAAACAATGTATCTAGAAATTTGTGGCCAATGCCTACATTTTTTGCCTCATTCAGACGTTCATTTTTTTTTGTTTGCAAGAAAAAAGGACCGTTTTCCATCAGTGTGCTGGATCCGATTTTCATCCACTTTGTTCATGTGTCCATTTTTTCCGTCATTGTAGATCTGTTTTTCTTCAATGCCCCAAAAAAATGAAAAAATAAATAATACTAAATAAATTTTCTCCTATCCATTTAATAAAAAAGGACAACATTCGGATGACACATGGATGACATCTGTGCGCTGTTTTTTTTTCATGGACCCACTGAATGCAGGAGTTAGATTTTGATCCAAATCACGAGATGGATGTCTCTGATTTTTTTTTTTAACTCTTGGTAAAAGCAGACATGTGGACAAACCCATAAACTATAATGGATATGTGTTCCGAAAGAACCTAGGATAAAAACAAAAACAAATACCCTGCAGTAAAAAAAAAATAGTAAAAGTACATGGAAATAACATAGGGTACTTAGTTGACATTATTTTGGTCAAAAGAGTGTAAAAGCCATCCCACCGCAACAAGGTGTACCCAATCAGGATGGTCCCTAACTCTTGTAGTTCAATAGATGGGGGCAGAGAAGGACCCAGACCTGACTTTTTCAACACCTGCCCGTGGAAAACAATATAGACAAAATGTCCAGCCCAAAAAGGGGCCTTTGGAAACGATAGGCTACATATGTGAAAAATGGAAGACTGAATGGAGCCCAAGGTTTTTAAGGGTCTTATTGTTGGGCTGTTAGAAATTCCAACTGATACTATTTATGAAGATAAAGGATTACTATGGTGTAAAAAAAATATCCAATATGTCACAAGTCAAACGTTTTGACCAGTGAGGGTCTGGGAGCTAAGACCCTCATTGATATCTGGAATCAATAGATTGAAGCGCTCAGATAAATGTTGTACACTTTTGGTTTTGGTTTATTTGGCTCTTCATGGAAAACCAAGAACTACTGTATGTGGGGTCATAGAAAGCCCTACAACTCCTCTAGCCCATCTAGCAAAACCCACCGAGGCTAGAAGGGTATATTGCTCAGCAAACCACTTCTGCCCTTTCCAGTAATTTTTGACCTGGGCCTGTATGGACCAGAGAATATTTCGTTAACACCATTATCGACAAACTATAGTGTCACTTTTTATCTGATTTATAAAACTCTTTATTAAATACTCAATTTTGACCTCCATAAATTGGATGGATTGAATAGTAGCTACATAGAAAGTATCTCACTCCGAAGGACACTCCACATCCATGTGTTATCATAGAGTCATTTTTTTTAAATATGAAATGTGTAATAGTGTTGAGCCACCCCCGTAGTGTTCGAGTTCGGTTCGGTTCGTCGAACACCCGTGTGTTCGTCGAACTGTTCGTCGAACACCTTCGAACACCGTTAAAACCAATGGCAGGCAAACAAAAACACATAGAAACACATAGAAAACACCTTCAAAGGTGTCCAAAAGCTGACAAACTGCTCAGAAGACACAACTAACACATGGAAAAGTGACAAGTACATATAGTCATGCGAAAAGAAAAGAGGTGGAGGAGTAAAAGGAGGGGGAGACACAGATATAGGCATGTCATGCCCTTCTAAAATCCAAAAAGTGAGAAGCCGACACGTTCAGTCCGCTCCTGCCCGTGCCACCTCCGCGTCGCCGGGTTTGTGCCAGAGCCGCGGTGAACCCTGACGGCCAGCCCCCCTCTCCCAATACTGGTGCCTGTCCGCTGGTGAGTCGAGCGAGCCCCCCTGTGGTGGAGGCAGCTCTAAGCTTTTTAATTTAAATTGTCTCTCTAATTTGAATGAATACACTTTAAATCCATTTACAAGGATCTATTGGAGGGCAAGTCTCATGCCAGCAGCCGCGTAATTCCAGCTCCAGTAGCGTCCACTAAAGCTGCTGCAGTTAAAAAGCTTTTATAAGGATCGAGCTCGGCTGTCCACCGCAAGGCATCCTACTGCCAGTCCCAGCCCCTATGCCTTGGGGTGCCTCCTGATGCTCTTCACTGAGTATCCTGTGGTCCCGAAGCATTTCCTTTGAAAAAATTAAGTGTCCAAACTACAGGTGGTGTAGCTTGCTTAACAGCCGGGATAATCCACTGACTAGCAGACACTGCTACTAGGCACAAAGTATTTCCTGGGCTAGATGCAGTTAAAAATTTGTAATTAGATACTCTCGTTGGATGCTGAGAAAGCATTCCATAGAGTCTCCTGGCACGCCATATATGATTCTCTTAAAAAGCTTGGGGTAGGGGTCTAGGGGACCCTTTTATAGCCAAAATCACGGCCCTGTATCGCAATACGTCACCTAGGCTGAAGATAAATGGAACTGTAGCACCCTGAGGGCTCGGTTGCTACAGAGGTATTGCACCTCACCCAGAGGTGTGATATCTCACACTCAGGTAAGGATGTAGTGTGGATCAGGACCCGACACCTGCATGCATTACACCACATTGCCGTGGGGCAGGGCGACCAATATGCCCCTGAGATGGGCACGACAGTCCCTGTCCCTGGCTGGAGTGGGGGGAGGGAACACTGAGGAAGGGGAACCCTGTAGTGCAGGAGCAGGGAGGAAGCAGTTCCTGGGTGCATTGAGAAGGGAGTATAAAAGGTGGGCACCATCTTAGTTCAGTGCAGAGAAGTCTGAGCAGAAGTGGCAGGGAGCAGGGGCTCTGCATGAGCTCTGCTCCGGAGGCGGGCCTAGTAACAGAGGCCCAGGCCTGGAAGAGGGAGAAGGAAGGAAGAGGAGCGGAGAAGGCTCCAGGAACGAGGAACGAAGGGATCCCAGGGGTGCGGATGGGCGAGTCGCCACCGCACGCCCGAATCCACCTGCGTGGAGGGGTCAGGCCAAAGGGGGAGACCGGTCCCCGAAACTAGTGGAGGCAGGAAACGACCCTCAGCTAGAAACAGGAGGCTGTGACATTTTATGTGGCGCAGCCCCTCGCTACACCCGCTAGGAAGGCACCACATAGGGTCAGGGAAACTGGCGCCAAGTTTACCAAGAGGAGGCCCGAGGCAGCCGGACAGAAGGGTTGGTAAGAAAGGCCAGACAAAGGACACACAAAGGGGGTCTTGTGAAGCGCTCCAAAGTTATCTGGGAGTTGTCTGAGCCCCTCACCTGGTGAGCACAGTACGACGTGGGCAGCCGTTACCTGCAGACGTGGTCTGGATAATAAGAACTGTGAGTAAAGGCCCTGGACTGCATCACTGACTCCGTGTCGTTACTGCTGCTGCCCTGCACCATCACCCCCATCCTCCGCATACACTGCCCTGAGGCTATACTCCTCCCGTGGGGAGTTATGCTACGCTCTGCTGCACCCACAACACCAGCCTCAGCGGTCTGCCCTGGAGCGGCGGTTCACTCTGACCGCAATCCACGGGTGGCGTAGTCGGACATTTAAACATCAAAACCACATAAATAGTTCCGCCACTGGTTTGACCGCCCTGAGCCACGGAACCGGGTCGCCGCCACGGAGACTACAACCACCAGCATCCACCAAAAAGGGTCCGGCTCCGGGTGTCCCAAGGCCCAGGGGGCGCGTCAGAACATTTTCATCACCTTTCACAATCACCAATGGGACAAGGCAGAGATGTTCTCTGTCCCCTCTCTTATACATCCTAGTGACGGAGCACCTGCTCTCATCAATTCGCCATAACCCCAATATTAGGTGGATTGAGGTGGGAGGCACCGAGTACAAGTGCTCTCTATTTGCTGATGATGTCCTAGTATATATCACTCAATCACATATATCCATCCATGCTGTTATGGCTGAAATAGATCACTTTGTTACATGGTCAAATTTTAAAATCAATGCAGCGAAGTCTGAGGCCCTCGATGTCTCCCTCCCCAAATCCATATAGGATTCCATCCAGTCCAACTTTCCCTTTGCCTGGCCCTCACAGGGTATCAAATACTTAGGAATTCCTATTCATAGAGACCTCTTCCATCTATGTTATCTTAATTTTGGGCCCTTTATTGAACAACTCCATACAGACCACGGTTGGCAAGTTAGAACTGTAAGATTCACTACGTGAACCACTGGTGTTTTGTGGAAAAGCACATGTACACTGTGTTCCAAATTATTATGCAAAAAGTGTTTAGGAGTGATAAGGGAAGAATTTGTTTGTTTGTCAGTTAAACTCATTGATGGTGATGTGTGTCAGGGCTCTTTATATCACTGTAAGCAATTGCAGACACCTGTGCTAATTAGTTTGGCAGGTGTGTCCAATGAAAGGCAAGACTACTTAAGAAGGCTGTCTCACATTATTAAGCAGCCTACATTTTCTGCCAAAATGGGAAAGAAAAAGGATGTGTCGGCTGCTGAGAAGCAACAAATTGTGGAGTGTTTAGGTCAAGGCATGACTACAATCAACATTGTGCGATGATCAGGATGAAGTGTCTTGGCAATCAAGAAGTATGTAGCTGATTCACAGTACACACGTGTGCGTGCTGATAAGGGCAAATTGAGGACTCTTTCCTACAGGCAATTACGTCAGGTTGAAAGAGCAGCGGCAAAAAAGCCTTGTCATAGCAGCAGACAAGTTTTTGAAGCTGCTGGTGCCTCGAACAACAAGATGCAGGGTCCTTCAGAGCTTTGCAGCTGTGCATACGCCATCCTGTCGACCTCCTCTATCCACTTCACACAAGCAGAAACGGCTCCAGTGGGCCAAACATTACATGAAGACTGATTTCAAAACTGTTTTGTTCACGGATGAGTGCCGTGCAGCGCTCGATGGTCCAGATGGATGGAGTGGAGGATGACTGGTTGATGGACACCCCACGCAAACACGGCTACAGCGCCAACAAGGAGGAGGTGGAGTAATGTTTTGGGCTGGAATCATGGGGAGAGAGATTGTCGGCCCCTTTAGGATCCCTGAAGGCGCTAAAGATGAACTCCATAATGTATGTGGATTTTCTCAAACAGCACTTCCTGCCATGGTTCAAGAAGAAGAACCGTGTATTTCACAGCAAGATCATTTTTTTGCATGATAATGCACCATCTCATGCTGCACATAAAACATCTGCATCTCTGGCTGATATGGGCATAAAAGGGGACAAACATATGGTGTGACCCCCATGCTCCCCTGACCTCTACCCCATTCAGAACCTTTGGAGCATCATTAAAAGGAGTGTCTATGATGGCGGGAGGCAGTTCACATCTAAGCAACAGCTCTGGGAGGGTATTCTGTCCTCATGCAAAACAATTGAAGCAGAAACCATCCAAAACCTGACAAATTCAATGGACGAGAGAGTTCAGAAGCTCCTTTCGAACAAGGGGTCCTATGTGAAAATGTAACATCACCTAGAATAAAGTTTTGAGTTGAAAACTGTTTGATTTCAGTTTCTAACAACCTGCTAATGCTTATAATTTCAAAAATGACCATTTTTTTGATCTTTATTAAAATGAAAAGGTTGATCGAAAAGTTTGGGGGATCTAAGAGTGTGGCAACCCAGTAGTCATGATTACTTCGAATTCTGACAATATGAGGGTCATGCTGCAGGTAGTGCAGCAAGAAGGCACTTATGTGTCTTGCGCATCTCGGAGCCCCAAAATTATTTTCCGGGCTAGATGCAGCTAAAAATTATTATTAAT
The DNA here is from genome assembly GCF_046119375.1 of Phyllobates terribilis. NCBI lineage: Eukaryota > Metazoa > Chordata > Amphibia > Anura > Dendrobatidae > Phyllobates > Phyllobates terribilis. The sequence continues at coordinate 359,000,466 of NW_027362767.1, forward strand.
TTTAAATCTGGTGAAGCTTTAGTATAGATGGCCTAATAGGATCAGTGCTGCACACTGCTACAAAGCCCAAATTATTTTCCAGTCAAGATACAGATAAACATGATTAGTAATTTTAAATCTGGTGGAGCTTATTATAGATGGCCTAATAGAATCAGTGCTGCACACTGCTACAAAGCCCAAATTATTTTCCAGCCAAGATACAGATAAACATGATTAGTAATTTGAAAGCTTAAAACGGTTGGTAGGGTGATTTTAACCAATCATCAAGCTTTTACTCTCCCCAGGATGACACAGGGGTAGAAAAGTCGTTTCGGATCCATGATTTGTTCATCTTTATGAACGTGAGTCTGTCTACATTATCAGTGGAGAGCCGCGTGCGCTTATCTGTCAGCACACCACCAGCAGCGCTGAACACACGTTCAGACAGAACGCTGGCTGCCGGGCATGACAAGATCTCCAAGGCGTAAGTGGCTAGCTCCGGCCATTTATCCAGATTGGAAGCCCAAAAAGAGCAAGGGTCCAGTGACACAGTCATGGCTTCAATGTTTACTTGGAGATACTCCTGTACCATCGTCTCTAGGCGTTGACTATGTGTCAGACTTCTTGTCTCCTGTGGCCTTGCAAAGGATGGGCTAAAAAAGTGGTGAAATAATTCCGCAAAATTGATGTTACCAGCAGATACTGTGGTTCTGTTACGGTTTGAGTGCTGAACACTTGACGGTCCCACGGTTGGCAAGTTGGAACTGTGAGATTCACTACGTGCACCACTGGTATTTTGTGGAAAAGCACATGTAAGATTCTGCAACAGTCTCTGCTGATACTCCTGCATGCGTGCATCCCTTTCTATGGCAGGAATAATTTCTGCAAATTTACTTTTGTACCGGGGATCTAACAGTGTGGCAATCCAGTAGTCAGGATTATTTCTAATTCTCACAATTCGAGGGTCATGTTGCAGGTAGTGCAGCAAGAAGGCACTCATGTGTGTTGCGCATCCAGGAGCACCAAGTCCCTGTTGTGTTGGTGGCAAGGTAACAATCATGCTTCCTTCCTCTGTCCTCTCCCCCCAACCTCGCACAACAGAAATGTGATCAAGGTCTCCCTCATCTGATGAGTCTTCCATCAGTTCGTCCTCCACTTCTTCCTGGGCTCCTGCACCTTCCTCACTAGTTTGGCTGCTAGCATGCGCCCTGGTAAAACCATCTCCCCCACCCTCACATGCCTGCCGCCTTGGTGCTGCCGACCGTCTGGACCTTGCAGATGTTAGCCCTTCCGCATACAACTCCTCCTCCTCTACTTCCTCCACCTCCTCTTGTGCCACCACCTGACTCCGAATTCTGTTTAACATGTGCTCCAGCATGTAAATCACCGGAATAGTCATGCTGATAATGGCATCGTCAGCACTAAACATCTTCGTCGCCATTTCAAAACTGTGCAGAAGGGTGCATAGGTCCCTGATCTGAGACCACTCCTCCAGCGTTATTTGCCCCACCTCTGGATCTCGTTGGCCCAGGCTATACGTCAGAACGTATTGCACCAGGGCTTGTCGGTGCTGCCACAGTCGCTGCAACATGTGCAGAGTTGAATTCCACCGGGTAGGCACATCGCATTGTAGCCGGTGAAGTGGCAGGCCCAACGACTTCTGTAGAGATGTAAGTCGCTGAGCTGCGGGATGCGAACGGCGGAAGTGAGCACACAGCGACCGTGCCCTCTGCAGAAGGCCATCTAGTCTGGGATAGTGGGCTAAAAATTGCTGGACAACCAGGTTCAACACGTGAGCCATACAAGGCACGTGTGTGACATTGCCCCGGCGAAGGGCCGCACCCAGGTTTGCAGCATTGTCGCACACGGCCTTCCCTGGTTTCAGGTCCAGTGGAGACAACCATTCATGAAATTGGTTCTCCAGAGCTGACCACAACTCCTCAGCTGTGTGACTCACATTTCCCAGACATTTCAATGTAAAAACCGCCTGATGACGTTGAGCCCTACTGCCAGCATAGTAAGGAGGTGTGCAGGATCCCTTCTGCGCAGTTAGAAAGCTTGTGGCATGACCAGACAGGCTTTGGGTGCAGGTGGAAGACCGAGAGGAGGTTGAGGAGGCAGAAGCAGTGGAGGAACTTTGACATAAAGAGGATTGACGCACAACTCGTGGGGACGGCAAGACTTGGACAGCAGCCCCTTGTCCTGCTGTCACCATAGTTACCCAGTGCCCAGTCATCAACATGTAACGCCCCTGTCCATGCCTACTCGTCCAAGTGTCTGTGGTGAAATGCACCCTGTCACACACAGAGTTTCTCAAAGAAGCGGTGATGTTGTGTGCGACATGCTGGTGGAGCGCAGGCACACCTTTCTTTGAGAAGTAGTGCCGACTGGGCATCTGGTACTGGGGCACTGCGACGGACATAAGGTCTCGAAAATCCTCTGTGTCCACCAGGCGGAAAGGCAGCATTTCTGTAGCCAAGAGCTTGCAGATGGTGAAATTCAACCTCTTAGCTTTCTCATGGCTAGGAGGAAATGGTCTTTTACTTGTCCACATCTGAGGGACCGAGGGCTGGCTATTGTGCTTAGACGGGGTTGATAAGGGTGTCCCCGGCAAACTGCCGGTCTGTGAGGAAGATGCAGGCGGACATGTTAGGTTGCCTTGATCCAAAGGTGGTGCTATCGATGTCGGACAGCGCTCAACACCAGCTGGTGTTACCACCTCCAAAGAAAATGATGACCTGCCAATCACGCTGGCTGTTGCGGGTAAAATGGTGGCAGGTCTGCGCCCCAAAACAGGTGTGACTGCTGTCCCCCCAGTCACAGAGGATGAAGAGGCCGCGGATGCACAAGATATGGCAGACGGTGGTTGGCCCGGCCGGCTAGGCCGCATTGTAGCACACTGAGCTTCCCACTGCAACTTATGCTTCATGTCCATGTGCCGGTTCATGCATGAAGTACTCAAACTATGTATTTTTTGGCTTCTACTTAGCTTTTGCTGACAAATGTTACAGATAACACGAGTTGGGTCATCTTTATCGATCTGAAAAAATGCCCAGGCTATGCAAGGCTTAGCACCCATGCGACCTGAAGAGCCACCACGACTTGTGGTGAGAGGCAGAGTTGTGTTTGAGGATGCAGTTGTTGACGTGCTTCCAGTACTACGTCTCTGTCCAGGAAGGCGCAACCTGACCTCGTCGTCACTAGCATCTTCCTCCACCTCCTCTGCTGACCTCATCTCTTGGCTGACTGTGGGTTGACAGTAAGTGGGATCTCCAACCTCATCATCATCACCCTGTGCGTTATCACACCCGTCGTCCTCAGAGCCAACCTGTTCCTGCCCTGACAAAAAACTAAAGTTGTCGCTCCAATCAGGTATTTGAGTCTTATCATCGTCTTCCTCATTGTCTCCACCAACAGGAGTTACAGTTTGGGAATGAGGGTCTACATTATGGTCAGAACCTTCTGCGTCTGGTCCTGGATCCGACTCATAAAGATTCTGGGCATCAGTGCAGATCATTTCCTCGTCTGGATTCACAGAAGCGCTGGAGTCGACCTCTGATTCCCAGGCTATAGTATGAGTAAACAGCTCTGCAGACTCAACCATCTGTTCTACCTCATACTCAGACGGGCAGCTGGAGATTTGGGAGCTGTGAGGAAGCAAGTGCGATTGGGGTGATACCTTTGAGGACTGGAGTATTTGTGATGTTGAAGTTGATGTGGAGGAGAGCCCACTTAAAGGAGCACTTGATATCCGTTGAAGCACCTGCTGTTTTTGTGCCTCATCTGGAATTTGTAGCGATTGGCGTGGCCGTAAGAAAGGGATCTTATCACATTGTCCGCTAAAAGAAGTAGACATTTTAGTTTGGCTGGAAGATGGTCTTTCTTCTGCAGATGTTACTGTTGCTTTAACACCTACCCCACGGACACAACCTTTTTTCCCCTTCCCAACACGCCTATTCCCCTTTCCACCAGCAGCAGGCCTTTTTCCACTCATTTTGGTGGTTAACTAATTCACAACTCTGGAGTTGTTTGCACAGAAAAACAATGGATGGGAACCGAGCAGAGCTGAGTGGCTAAACTGTGGTATTAGGCCAAAACTATTGGCTGGGTTAGATGCAGAAAAAAAATATATTCAATTTGCAACCTGATGGAGGTCAGTATAGATGGACTAATAGAACAAGTCCCACACACAGCTAGAAGCCCAAATATTTTTTCAGAGGTAGATGCAGAAAAATTTTTTATTCAGTTTGCAAACCTGATGGAGGTCTGTATAGATGGATTAATAGAACAAGTCCCACACACAGCTACAAGCCCAATATTTTTTCAGAGGTAGATGCAGAAAAAAAATATATTCAGTTTGCAACCTGATGGAGGTCAGTATAGATGGACTAATAGAGAAAGTCCCACACACTGCTAGAAGGCCAAATATTTTTTCAGATCTAGATGCAGACAAAAAATTATTTTGAATTTGCAACCTGATGGCGGTCAGTATAGGTGGACTAATAGAACAAGTCCCACACACTGCTAGAAGGCCAAATATTTTTTCAGAGCTAGATGCAGAAAAAAATTAAATTCAGTTTGCAACCTGATGGAGGTCTGTATAGATGGATTAATAGAACAAGTCCCACACACAGCTAGAAGCCCAAATATTTTTTCAGAGGTAGATGCAGATAAAAATTATTTTTAATTTGCAACCTGATGGAGGTCAGTATAGATGGACTAATAGAGAAAGTCCCACACACTGCTAGAAGGCCAAATATTTTTTCAGAGCTAGATGCAGATAAAAATTATTTTTAATTTGCAACCTGATGGAGGTCAGTATAGATGGACTAATAGAGAAAGTCCCACACACTGCTATAAGGCCAAATATTTTTTCAGAGCTAGATGCAGAAAAAAATTATATTCAGTTTGCAACCTGATGGAGGTCTGTATAGATGGATTAATAGAACAAGTCCCACACACAGCTAGAAGCCACATATTTTTTCAGAGGTAGATGCAGAAAAAATATATTCAGTTTGCAACCTGATGGAGGTCAGTATAGATGGACTAATACAACAAGTCCCACACACAGCTAGAAGCCCAATATTTTTTCAGAGGTAGATGCAGAAAAAAATATATTCAGTTTGCAACCTGATGGAGGTCTGTATAGATGGATTAATAGAACAAGTCCCACACACAGCTAGAAGCCCAATATTTTTTCAGAGGTAGATGCAGAAAAAAATATATTCAGTTTGCAACCTGATGGAGGTCAGTATAGATGGACTAATACAACAAGTCCCACACACAGCTAGAAGCCCAATATTTTTTCAGAGGTAGATGCAGAAAAAAATATATTCAGTTTGCAACCTGATGGAGGTCTGTATAGATGGATTAATAGAACAAGTCCCACACACAGCTAGAAGCCCAATATTTTTTCAGAGGTAGATGCAGAAAAAAATATATTCAGTTTGCAACCTGATGGAGGTCAGTATAGATGGACTAATACAACAAGTCCCACACACAGCTAGAAGCCCAATATTTTTTCAGAGGTAGATGCAGAAAAAAATATATTCAGTTTGCAACCTGATGGAGGTCTGTATAGATGGATTAATAGAACAAGTCCCACACACAGCTAGAAGCCCAATATTTTTTCAGAGGTAGATGCAGAAAAAAATATATTCAATTTGCAACCTGATGGAGGTCAGTATAGATGGACTAATAGAATGATGCTATGCCCAAAAGATTTTACTTCACTAGGTGCAGTAAAAAAATTGGTATTCTATACACAGGTGGTATATCTTGCAACACAGATAGGCTACTCCACTGACTAACACACTCTGCAATAGGCCAAAAAGGATTAGCTTTGCTAGATTCAGCCAAATGCTGTGAAAAATACTTGCACAGCACTGGCACAGACCTGCCTGGCAAAAACTGATGGGAACTGATGTAACTTAGTCCTGAAAAGGACTGCAATTACAATTAGTCTTTACTCCCACAATCTATCTATTTAAGAGCACAGACCAGCCTGATAAAAGTCGTAGGAAATGCTGTAACCTAGTCCTTAAAAGGACTGCAATCACAACTATTCCCTACTCCCAAGCTATCTGTAGATTTGTGCGAAAATTGGCTTGAAATTAACAAGGTATAGCGCACACAGCAACAGCGGTGCCGTCTAACACGCAGCTGCAGCAGTGAGAAAATGGTGGCGACGGGGAAAATGGCTTGGTCTTATAGGGCAAGGACATGTGACATACACTGCCAATGACACATGCCCTTGCTTGTGTGAAAAAAAGCACTTCGCTCCGTGTGTGCGCTGCTGATAGGCTGACAGATTGCACCTCCCCACTGTAAATGCGGGAAAGAGAAAAAAAAAATGGAGATCTTCATTGTTCCTGCAGAGATCCATCCCCTGCCCCTCCCCCCGCCCCGCTGTACACTCAAACTGCGTATTAACATTAATTTTCATCATTACTGAGAAAAAATCCAGTTATGATTTTGGTGCACGAACAGTTATCGAACATAACCTCGAACAGCCGAATTTTTCTCAAATTGTTCGTGTTCGCCGAACGGCTCGAACACCGCCCAAAACAGCTCGAATTTGAGATTGGCGAACAGTTCGAGTAGAACAACGCTCATCTCTACTGTGTAACACTTAATGTCTCCTGTGGGGGTGCTGCAGGGAAATTAAACATTTACTGACAGATTTTCCTGCAGGTTAACAGTTGAACATTGAGGGTCACAATAGTGAGATTTCTTGTGATCAATTTATCTTTTTGGGACCTTGGTAACAAAATAGTATTTTTTTAACATGGACATTCCCTTTAAGTCATTGGGTTGATTCTAATGTATTATAAATGAAGATTATAGATTTCCCCTTTTACTTTGCTAAGCTAAACAACCAAGTAATTTTCTCTCTAAGACAACTGTTTTACTACAATTCAAAGCATTGGCTCGTAAAGTTAATTCTCGATTTGGACAGCATTATATTGGACCTGACGGGAGTATTGGAAAGCAAATAAAGCTGTTTTTGTTGACTAAGAAAAATGAAAGCTGTCTTAAGATATGATTGCTGCTTAGTAATGAATTCAAGGTCAATAGACTGAGCTCTGGGGAGCCTTCTTCATAACGTCTGGACAAGTGACACGAAGGGCACCAAGGGTCTGCCTCCAACAGATGTACCCTTCAGTTAGGATCGTCAAGATATAAAATTCACTAGCAAAGCTGGATATATTCTTGGCAAAAAGGGACAGAGTTAAGGAAATTAATTTAAACAAAGAGTATTGATCCACAGAGACACGTGTCCCCATTTTCTGAAAACCTAGAACTGGTAATATGTTCCCTTAAGAGAGAAATGTAAAAATGGCTTCCCTGGAGCCTTCCTTGTTCCAGCCAAGGAGTAGATACATCCAAGGTTGATGCTTGTATTTTTTTTCCTTTTCTGGTGACACAATATTTATGAACTGAACATTTACTTAAACACTTAAATTATTATAAAAAATATTAACTTTCCTGCCTGCGTAACTCACCATTATAATGCTGTTAATGTAAGTCTATTACTGCACACAAATGTAATAGAAATAACTCTTACAAAGTGTCTTGGTAATATAAAAAGTTGATTGTCATCGTAGGCAGAGAATGTATAAAAGCTTTGTGCACAAGTATAGCGTGTACATTCACGCTCCTTTTTATCTTATGGCCCACTTAGATAAGCCAATAATAGGGGAACGAGCATTAGGAATAATAGGCAACTTATATACAGGCAAATGTTTGTTCTTTAGGTGCTATAATTTTTAAGACAACCCTAAATGACCAAGCACTTATAGGAGAGATAGCCAATGGCTGCCTTGTCCGGGTTAAGACTATTATACTAAACCAAAAAAACAATTCGTAAAACAAAAGTATATTGAAACTTATCTCATCTTTATTGTTGAATAATAATTAAAAAAGTAATATAAAAATTGGAGAATTACACAAAAGGAACCTCCAAAGGGTTACATAGGACAAAATATACAAATACAAAAGATTGAAGGGAACCTGTTATCATGAAAATGCAGTCGAATCTGTAGGCCCCATGTTATGGAGCAGGGAGCTGAGTAGACTGATATATAGTTTTGTGAGAAAAGATTCAGTTTAATTTGTATTTTAATCATTTAATACTCTGCTCTTTCTGGGATTTTTGGTCCAGTGGGCGGTCCTATCTGTGACTGACAGATACCACTGTATGCAGAGAAAGCTGTCAGTCACTGGTAGCACCGCCCACTGGACCGAAAATCCCAGAAAGAGCAGAGGATTAAATGATAAAACACAGGTTATACTGAATCTTTTCTCACAAAACTATACATCAATCTGCTCCCCCTGCTCTATAACATGCTGCCTACAGACTGGACTGCATTTTCATGGTGACACGTTCCCTTTAAATTACATTGAAAACTACTCCTGACCACCAGGTAACATATCACGTGCATAAATAAGCACTAAGGCCGGAGACCATGAAGACTAGTGGGGAAAAAAGCTTACAAATATAAATAACTGGCCTATGCTCCATAACTTAAATCGCAAACCCTCTCTTATCAGATATTATTGGTAATTCTCCTAATTTTATATTATGTTTTTATTATTCAAAAATGAAGATGAGATCAATTTGTATAAACATTTATTGTCCGAATTGTTTGTTGATTTAGCAATAATTTTTAAAGAAGCACTCCCATCCAAGTTTTTATCCTATTAATATATTGCAGACATCATATTATATAGCACTGTGTACTTACAATTGCACATTTTGCCTTTCTACCCAGCTAATTCTTCTCTTTTCCATTAGGTCTATGATATCATGTGATTAAAAACAGACTAGCTGAATCCTTCTAATCTCTATGTAGAAACTGGAGGTCAATTTTACCTGTATGAGTCATGAGTCAATGCAAATGCTGAGTAAAAAGAAGCCCAGTGGGTATGAGATTTCTATAAATCCCATCCACTTTTCTGGAACTTTAAGGCGCTGCGTTTTTGACACAGCAAAAATACGCAGAGTCAAAAAAGCACCAAAAGTTTGTCATGGGAACGTAGCCTAAGGACAGAGATTGCAATGCAATACTTGAACTTATCGTAGACTCTGCCGACTCGCATTTGACAGCTGCATAGAAATACATGCTGTCACGCTTGGGTTGGGACAGCCGACGGCCAGTCCGAGCATTGCGTTGTGATCCTTGTCCGAGTTATACAGTGTCTGACTCTATCAGCCATCAGTGCAAAAATTGGTCAAGTATAATAATAGGAATGTGAAAAAAGGTAAGCGGCACTCACTATATAAAACTACGTCTGACTGCCACTATACCATTATTCTCATTCCTTCAGTATCATCATTATCGACTTCACCTCTTCCTTGTAAATAGGAGAGGTGCTGGCGATAAAATTACATTCAATGGACAAAGAACAATCGTATTAACGATCATTCTGTGGGTGTAGAACTCTGCAACTTAACGCTGATTGAGCTGCATCAACAGTCGGTTATCAGACTGGATTGGGAGATGTAAATCCATTATTAGTTAAGGCTCCCAAATTCATTAGATTAAAATTGTCTGCTTTCCGAAAGGACCCATTCCTTTTATAGTAGGTGGAGCTGGGAAAGGAGCTGTGCTTGCAAATATTGCAAAGATTTGCAAATATGAAACACCTTATCTTGGCCAAGTGTACATGTTTATTTCAATGGTGAGTAGGGGGTAAGCTACTTCCAGACACTTCTGGTAGTACATTATCTTCTGTGGCAACAAACTATTGGGCATGTTGAAATCCTCCATGTCCAATCCCTCCTTCCACAACATCTGCCAGTGGATGCTTTAGAAGACCTCTTACATTTTAGATTGTCAGGATTGGTGCACAATCATAAATTTGGCCAACCTTTACCTATTGTGTCCATGTATGGGAAAACGGATTTTAGTCAACTGTGCCTATAGGACATACCCAGTGCTCATTAGAGTGACAGTACAGAAATGAATTGGGTACCACTGTAGATAGCCTCTCCCCCAAAATTATTCTTGTTGTGCAAAAGAGGAGAAAAATACTAAATACTAAAAAGAATGGTTTATTTCACCGTTGATTAAAAAATGAACAGTGCATATGAAATAGGGGCAAGAAAAGACAATGAAACAATATCCCAGCACAGGGGCTGGAAGTGCCATCCACTTACAGAGTTAGATCATAAAATGCTGCATAGGTCCATATGGGAAGTAAAGCCTAAAGCAGATATCTTAGCTGTCAGTAGTAACAAAGGGTAACACAGTAGGTTCATACACTATGTATTCTAGCAGTATGTTATATCATCCCTTATAAGCCATAGTATCACATCAGTATTGCACTAAGCAAAGATATCACAGAAGGTCACTGTGTAAATAAATTACTAAAATTGATTACCCATGGTCCTGGGTGGTGGTACTCCAGTTTCCAAATCCCCAACGCGCGTGGGGATGCCTGTGTCGGCATATTGCCAGTGTAATGTATGAAGGGGTCTAACTGGCTTATTTCAATAGACAGATAAAAACACAATGAGCAAATACCCTGTAATAAATAAGTGAATAGTAATAGTGCATGTAAATAACATAGGGGACTTGGTTAACACTATTTTGATCAAAGAAGAGCAAAAGGCATCCCACCGCAACAAGGTGTACCCAATCGGACGGTACCTAACTCTTGTGGTTCACCTCACTATGTGCCAGCAGATATCCAAATAGTCAGCAGGGCAGGATTAGGTCCCGACCGTTCAGACGTATGTCCGTGCAAAGCTATATAAACAGCCCAAAAGGGGGAGCCATGCAGTTATTTGTACAAAGTACAAAAAACTAAAACAAAACCAAAAAATGAGCCAGAGCACATGTTGATATAAGTGTAATTCAGATGCAATGAAGTCAGGCACATTTTCTTTCCATGCTAGCCGACACATGTACATTCAGAAGTGTTCTGCATTGTCTACCATAAATACAGTTATATAATTATATGTAAGGGCTCATTCAGACGTCAGGTTTTCTCGTACGAGATCCATCTGTTGTTTTCATCAATTCATCTATTGGTCTATGGAGCTGGTCACTTGTATATGTATTTTTTTGACCCAAGTGGTTCTCACAAAATCACAGGGACATGTCTGATTTTAATATGAGTCTCTCATCAAAAACGCCAATGCAGGTCTATGGGTCCGTTAAAAAATTGGACAACACTCTGATGCCATCTGTGTGCTGTCAGTTTTTCATGGACTGTTCAATAGAAGGCTGAGAAACCGTCATCATTTATTTTTTTATTTGAAAGATGAAAATGATGAAACTCTGACCAAATTCTGATGGTAAAAATGAACACACTGACCAAAGTCTAATCACACTCTGTTGAAACTGAGACTGTTTTTATTATATGAAATAAAATTGTCAATGAGTCCGTGTCACAACACTGTTGTAGGATATCCCGGGGCTAGGGGCTCCTTCCCTATTCCTAAAGCTAGGGGTTCCTTCCCTATCCCTAAAGCTAGGGGCACCCTAGCTAACCCTGCTCCCTGGATTACTTCTGATGGTGAAGACGCCGGCGCCACGTGCCTTGCTGAGCTCCTAAGTCAGCCCTCATCTGTCCCTTATGCCACTCAGGGAAGTGGGGAGTAGTACTGCATAAGAATACACAAACCAGACTAAAAAGGGGAGATGTTCAGGGATAAATGAAAATAACAATCATACAAATATGCACTCACAACAAAGTGAAACACTGGAAAGGAAAAACCAAATAGGAGAGGATGAGGATATGCGCACAGACAAATCACCAAGCAACAGTCTTTAGAGCAACACTCCAAATGCCTCCTCAAACAACCAACACCTCCAGCTCCAGAATTAGGCTGTATGAAACTAACACTGGCAATCCCTGATTGCCAGAGGCAAGTATATATAGCAGAGGGGAGTGGCCAACACTGAGCAGCTGAGATCATCAAAGCAGAAAAGCTCAGCAGCTCTCAACTGAACAGCTTAACCCCTGCACTGCAAGAAAACACCTGCACTGTTTAATATGATGGCGAAGTGCTTCTAACCAGTGCCAGAGTAAGTGAAACCAGACACTGCGGTCTTCTGGCCCCTCTCTGTTGCGATAAACCCGTGACTGTCCTAAAAGGGATTTTCTGACACTTAAATTGAAAAATCCAAAATTTTTCTATTTTACTGTAACAATTCCAGTTGGCTGAAATTCTCCAACTGACCCCCCAACACACTGACGTTAAGGCCGCGGCCCCACTATCAGTATTTAATCAGTATTCGGTCAGTATTTTTTCTCAGGAGTCGGAGCCAAAACCAGGTGAGGAACAATCAGAGAAAAGGTATAATAGAAACAAATCACCAATTCTGCATTTATCACCCACTCCTGGTTTTGGCTCCCACCCCTGACCAAGTACTGTTAGTGGGGCCGTGGCCTAAAAGTGATAACACATCAGATTGTCATTGACGTGGTTTGTGGAACCACTGTGGCATGGACCGCGGAGAGCCTGGAGGGACGTGGCTAAGCGAGCACCGAGCCTCTGATGGTGAGGTTAGACTTGACTCCCGATAAACGCCAGGTGCCACTCCGGGACAGACCAACAACCGCGCAGCAGCTGGACCCAGTAGAACAGACTGGATGGTGCAGCAGGCTGGGCTTACACTGGAGTGCAGCAGGCTGGGTTTGCATCAGAGTGCAGCGGGCTGGGTTTGCATCAGAGCGCAGCGGGCTGGGTTTGCATCAGAGAGCAGCGGGCTGAGTTTGCATCACAGCGCAGCGGGCTAGCTTTGCATCTGAGTGCAGCAGGCAGAGTTTGCATCAGAGCGCAGCAGGCAGAGTTTGCACCAGAGCGCAGCAGGCAGAGTTTGCAAGCGGGCGCAGCAGGCAGGATCTGCACCAGAGCGCAACAGGCAGGATCTGCACCAGAGTGCAGCAAGGACTGGTACGCAACCATAACAACTTAGATTGCAGAACAGGAAGATTGCTCAGGCACCTCCCCAGTGTGGAGGAAGCAATATATATGTAATGTCCCACAGCCATTGGCTGGGGACATAATAGCAAGTGCACGCGCTGACCCTTTAAGAGGGCGGGAGCGCGTGCGGGCGTACCCTAGGGACATGGCTGGAAGCCCTGCTGGAAGCAGGCAGAGCACGGGGAAGGGAAGCACTGACTGCAGCACTGGTGAGTGAAGTGACATGCCGGAGGCCCAGCCTGTCAGAGCAGGGATCCGGCATGGTACTAACACAGATGACCACATTAACTAATTGTTCTGCCCATGATGATGTTACCACTAGATCCAAAGATCGGCTGTCATCTTTTTTTTCTTTTTTTTTCAAAATCATTTTTATTAGAATTTAACAATGATGTAAAATAACAAAATAACAATAAAATCAAGATCCAACATAAGCCCCCAATATAGATAAATCCACAAAATGCAGTACAGCCATCAATCATGCATATCGAATTAAATTATTAATGTCCTAAAGGACAACAGATAATAGTTTCCTCACCATCACCACAAGCAATAAGACCACTTCTATAACTTTAAGATCCCCAGGGAACCATTCAAGTCTTCTAGTAGATACCAGTTGGAGTTTTTAAATGGTAAGACCGTATGAACCAACTCATCCGGGGACAAGTGTAAAATTATGAAAGGTCTCCATGTCTTAAAAAAATTATCCGTAAAGATATCTTTGTTTCTCTCAGCTTCCAACCTCTCAGTCAACATGTTGTCTTTCTGCATTGTCACTAAATCTGAGTTCTTGGGGGGTACCCCACTCAGCCAATCCCTTAAAATAAGTTTCTTAGCTGTTATAGCTGTAATGTGTAATAATCTAGCTTTTTTTCCTCTCCAAGTTTTTTCCGTCGGGAAGTGTAACAGCCATGTCAAGGGATCGTGGCCTAGGTCATTACTATAAATATCTCGTGTTGTCATAAAAACCTATCTCCAAAAACCCTGAATAGCTGGACAAGTCCACAGGCCATGGATCATATCTGTCTTAGGAGTGTCACATTTTGGGCAATTTTGTAGCCTATCAGGCACTTGTGGTGTTGGTGGTATATTAAAGTCATATATCGCTCTATACATGATATGGAATTGCATATCTCTCCACTTTTCATTGGGTATATATTTTCTCACCAATTCCCAACCCTTAAGTATTTTGTCCTCCAAATCTTCAGTTTGAATCAGTCTCTCCCAACCTTTAAACCTTTTATCTACGTTTTCAAATGAGGTTATGTCTTTTAATCGTTTGTACAAGTAAGAAATATTTATAACTGCCATATCTGTATCAACTAGCGTATCCCAAGCATTTGTAGCGCATTCCTTCGAGACATCCTTCAACTGATTTAAGACATGAAACTGTAATTGTCTATACTGCAACATCTGCGTGACCGATAGGTCATACTTCTCAAGCACTTCTGACCCACATAACCATCTTTTCTCAGTCACATGTAACAGGTCACCCATCCTCTGAATGCCCCTGGCTCTCTACTCCTTGAATAGGATGTTTTCTCTTCCCAATTTAAAGAGGATATGGGCCCAGGGATTCAAGTATTTCAAAACCCTCCACGCCAATTTGAATTTCTTTCGGACCACCTTCCAGCACATCGCTGTATCTCTGTATATCAATGAGTTTTTCAAAGTCTGCAGAATGTCAGACCAAGAGGCATGAAGAAGGCTGACCGGGTCCCATGGCCTACACAATTCCGCCTCATCCTCATAATTAGAGTGTTTACTAGATGTTTTTAACCAGTCTATCACATGCCGGGAAAGACAGGCCAGATTATAACCCCTAATATCCGGTAGTCCTAATCCCCCTCTGTCCTTGGGAAGCGTCAGTGTATCAGTTTTTATTCTCGCTCTCTTTCCTCTCCATAAGAATCTTGTGAATGCTACATTGAGTCGTTTAATGTCTGTATACCGGAGAAGAAGAGGAATCGTCTGTAATGGGTACAGCAGTCTCGCAAAACTGATCATCTTTATCAAATGACATCTCCCCAATAAAGATAAAGGGAGGTTTTTCCACCCCTCCAACTCTTTCTCAATCTTGGCAATTAGCGGACCAAAGTTCAAAGAGTATACAGAGCTCGCACTTCTCCCCAGATAAACTCCTAGGTATTTTATGTGATCACGTCTAACCTTAATATCTCCTATCCAATCCCCCAGCCTCTCATGATGAATATTACGCCCTGACTCAACTAGTCTGAGCAACTCACATTTAGATTTGTTTAGTTTGAAGCCCGAGAAGGAGCCATATATTTCCAGCTGTGTAAGCCGATTGCTCATATCTCTTTCCCGTCTATTTAAAAATAATATTATGTCATCCGCAAATAAAGCTGAACGGACGATTCTTTGCCCTGTTCATATTCCTTCAAATGCATCACCATCGTTGAGAAATCCAGAAAGAGGTTCAATTGCTACAGTAGATTAAAAAGCAGAGGAGACAAGGGACATCCCTGGCGTGTTCCCTTCTCCAAGGGGAAAGCTGCAGATAGGAACCCCCAGGGGGGTTCACCTTAGCTCTTGGGTTAAAGTACAGTGATTTTAGAAAGGTCCTAAATGACCCGAGAAAGCCAAAAGTATCCATAACCATATCAAGCCATGCCCAACTTACATTGTCAAACGTTTTTTCAGCGTCCAACAATAGCAAAGCCGGAGAATCGTCCCTGCATGACTTCCCCTTCCCTACCTCGTCCAGAATCAAAATAGCCTTCCTAATATTACTCACTGCCGACCTTCCTTTTATAAACCCAGATTGTTGGCTCCCAATCAGCCGTGGCATGATTTGTGCTAGATGGTCTGCCATAATCTTGGACAAGATCTTGAGATCCTGGTTAATTAGTGAGATGGGTCTATAACTGGTAGGATCGGTTGCCACCTTTTCTCCTTTCGGCAAAAGTTTAATATATGCCATGTTGGTTTGGTCAGACAGGTGATCACCTCTCAAGATGTTATTAAAGTAAGGGGTCATACAAGCGACAACTTCATCGTTAAGTTCTTTATAATATTCCCCGGAGAATGTGTCAGGACCCGGAGCCTTGTGGGAACCCAAATTTTTTATCGTCTTGAGGACCTCTTCTTGGGTTATTTCTCTATTTAACCCTTCCAATTCTCCCTCTGTTAATTTTGGTAATTTTACTTTTTTCAATCAGTCATCCCCTCCCTCCCTTGGCCCTAGATTATCTTTGTATAAATCTGAATAATAATTTCCCAGTAGATTGTTTATCCCCTTTGGAGTGGATTCTAAAGTACCATCCTTCCTTTTCAAAGCCGTTATTGCCGTATGGGGCTTCTTTCCTCTGGCTAGATTGGCTAAAATTTTCCACGCTTTATCCCCATATCTATATAAATCAACCTCCCATTGGGCTTTCCAAAATAGCTCTTTTTTCTTGGCCCATTCATCAAATTCTCGTTTAGCTATCACCCACTGGGATTTTAAATCCAGCGTTTGTAAATTTTTTAATTGAGTGTACGCCTTCCTGACGGCCTCACTAGCAATTTTAAACTGTTCGTTGGCCTTGCGTTTTTGTGTCTTTGTATAGGCCATTATTTTACCTCTCATTACGGCCTTGCTCGTCTCCCAAAATAACCGTGGATCAGATCTGTGAGCTTCATTATCAATCGAGAATTCAGTCCACCATTCCCTTAATAAATTGTCAAAATTCCCGTCTCGTCTAAGATATGACAAGAATCGCCACAAGTAATCTGTCTCTCTTGGCGCAGAGTCTGTCAATTGTAGGGTGACTGGATTTGTGGTCCGAAATAACCATGTCTTCTATGATCACATCTTCTACTCTATCTATCAACACCCCCCCATTAAGAACAAGTCTATACGTGACCACGAATCATGTGGGTGAGAATAATGTGTGAATTCACGATCTAGGGGGTGGTACATTCTCCACACATCCCCCAAGCGTAAACAGGAAATCAGATTATGAAGTAACCCCGATCCCTCTTGGGACTCCTCATTATTAGTAACACAGAGTCCATAACGTCCTCCCCTTCTTCTATCTTCTGAGCTAGATACTACTGTATTGAAATCGCCCCCCAAAATTTTCGTATCTCCTCCATCTTCCAAAACCAACTTTTGAACATATGTAAAGAAATCTTTCTGAGCCGAGTTAGGGGCATATATATTATAGAGACTTAGTCTACCTGACGGACTATCTAGAACCAGGTGTATCAGGCGACCCCCGTCGTTCCAGACCTCAGAGAGAATTTTATGCTGAAAGGTCCTGTTGACTAGAATTAGCACACCTGCTTTTCTCCCCACCGCCCCAGAGCCAAATACCGCCCCTACCCACATTCTATGCATTCTAAACAATTCATTTTGGGACAAATGAGTTTCTTGTAACATGGCAATATCAGCATTGAGTCGCTTCAGATGTCGCAATATCATTGATCTTTTTTCCGGGGATCTTAAACCTTTAACGTTCCATGTTATAACCTAAACCATTATCTTTGATATATAATGAGATTAGGTAACGGTACTCCCTAACTAGGTAAGCACAATTTGTGCTATAACAACACATTATAATTTGAGACGGCACTGCATTAAATGAATCACGCTCTGAAAACTCTTCAGGCAATAATAATAAAACCATTCCCATTTCCCCCCTCTGTAGAAATACCCTCCCTCTCCCCTCAACAAATATCCCTCTAAATATTTGACGTAAACTAACTTCCATATACTGACAGGAAACCTCCTTTCACTCCCGCCCAGCAGCCTAAGGACAAAATTTAAAGTGTAACAGCCAACATTGCAAATACATAGTGTCTCTCCTCAACCCCTGTTCCGATCTTCCAAATGTTCAAGAAACCCCAAGAAAGACAACTTAATGTCACCAGTGGGAGGCAGACTTGGTACAAATCTTCACTGCCTTAAATAAGCAAAGATTCAGACGCGGTTCAGTGCTGACCTCATGTAGGCCCGTTGAAGTTTGCGCCCCCTTTTTCTTTTGGGGACATGGTTTGGACATCTCCTCCCAATGGCTGAGGCAGAATTTCACCATGTCGGGGACCAGGCGAGCAGGAATCCGCAACACGACAAGATCCAGGGGGTCCTGGCAGTCTAAGATCCTCCGATCTGGGAGATCTGTGGTTACTTCTGTCTGCAGGCTCTCTTTGCGTAAGATGTTTTAGTGCTTCCTGGGGGTTGCGTTGCACTTTAAGCCCACCTTCAGGGCCTCTGTATTTAAGTACTGCAGGATACAGAAGTTGAAAACGAATGTTTCTCTTGTACAGGATGCTACATGCCGGGCTAAAAGCTTTTCTCAACTTGGTGACCGCCACTGAGAAATCTCCAAAAATCAGGATCTTATGGTCTCCAATCAATACTGGGTGTCTCGTACCCTTAAAGGTGCGCAAGATTTTTTCTTTATCTTTATAGTCAAGGTAACGCACAATCACTTGTCTTGGTTTAGACTGAAGGGAGGTGCGGTTCTTGTCACGGGCCTGAAACTCAGAATTATTGGTTTTGCTGGAATCTGATCTTGTCGCTGGAGGCATGCCAACTCTGTGAGCCCTTTCCACCTTGCATTTGTGCAGAATCCCTAGGGCACGAGGAATTTCAATTTCACAAATGTCATTCAGAGCCCCATTCGGGATGGACTCAGGCAGCCCTATTATTTTCAGGTTATTGCATCTCGAGCGGTTCTCCAGGTCCTCTAGTTTGTCTTTAGTGCAAGCTGACTGTTGAAGAAGATCAGAGCCTGGTTCTCCAATTGTGACACCCTGTCCTCCGAATCGGATAACCTTTGTTCTAAGGTGTGAAGTCTGGATTCATGCTGGTCAGATATGATTTGCAGGCTCAGCAGAGTCTTTTTCATCACCTCTCTGATTGTCTCCCTGAGATCATCTGCTAAGTAGTGTGATGCTTCCTGTGCTAGCCTTTTATAATCTAATGGAGGCACAATGTGTCCAGGTGCGGATATTTCTATCTCTTCTTCATTGTACTCCTCTCCACTAGCTGCCTTCTCTATGTTGCTGACCTCGTTAGCAGAGTCCTCCAGCTTCTTCTGCTGTTTTCCCCGTGTTGAATCTCTCTGTTTCCCGCACGCCGCCATCTTAGCGGTTACCTTCAGCCGCTGGAACTGAGGCGACAGAGTCCCGTGCTCGCTCCCGGTGTTGCGGAGCCATCTTTCCATGCGTCCCTCCTTTGCTGCCGGTGACGCTGCCTTCTTGGAGCTCATTGTAAGTGTTGCGGCGTTGGTGCGCGATATAATGATGCTGTTTAGCAGCCACGGGCGCTGGGAGCTCACACGCGTCCCTGCATCCCCGTCAGAGCCGGAACCGGAAGTCAGCTGTCATCTTAATCACAAGTGGTCATGTTTATACTATGATGTGAGTACACATGGTGGGTATACAGGAGCAAGAGGTGGGAGAGCAGCATGTTCCTTTCCCCCCCAAAATGTTTGCATAATATGGACATTCAATGAAAATGACATGGTGCAAATATGTGAAGAATGAAAGATTCTTGTTTCTTGATGATTTGGTTTGTTCTATGATCCATTTCTGTGTGAGGACATCAGAACAAGAATAAACTAAGTCACCTCCATGGCATAAGGGATCCTTCTATCGCTTACTTTCTTCATCATTCCATATGTCCTGGGGCTCTGCACTGAGGAGGTGATGTCCAGCTGTGTTTATTAGCCATACCATACCTGGAATTCAGCTTCAATTTATTTACATGAATGTTTATGGACTAATAAAAAATCCACATATTTTAGCAATATTTTACTTTCAAGGTCACCTTGCAGTGGGAGGAAATTGAATTTGAGCACTAAACAATGTAATGGATATTTCCAAGCAACTTGTGGATAAAATACAGTTTGCAGAATGCTCCGATCCGTCCTCTAGTCTGGATTAATGGGCCAGTGGCGATGCACTCATCCAAACAAACTCAATTTTCACTTTTTTCAATGGTTCATCAAACATCTTTCTGCATCATTTTTCTTCCTTTTCCATGAACTACAAAATTATTATTATTTTGCAAACAGAAGAAATATAGGCATTACCACAAAACATAAAATAATGCATTCGCTTCTGTCGGATGCTAAGATCTAGTTACTCAGAAAGTCTTTACAAGTCCTCAGTCCCTGGGAGTAATTAGCAGAGCTGTATCCATTTCAGCTAATAAGGTGACATTCTAAATTGCAGTCCAAATTTTAACCCCATGTTGAAAACTTTCGTATGAGACTGTTTTCATTTATACACTAGAGATAAGAAAGCCACGAAAGCTTAAAAGAAATATTAATTTTCTACATTGAAATGTTTTCTTCTGCTATATAGTTCCATTGTTTAGTGTTGATCCATGTTGTGTCTCCAGTTTGGCTGTATTGTTAATACCTTTTGGGGTATATGGAAAGTTAAGGGAACCTATCAAGTATGTATGAGTCCAGTGGGGTGGTCTTACTAAGTGATTGACAGTCTTCCCTGTAATGCTGTGCATGCAAAGATAGCTGTCGCTCATTGAGTAGGACTGGAGTCCTAAGCACACAATCCCCATGGATGTCAATGAATTTTATCCAGCAAGCCTATATATAGTAATTCTACTCAGCTTCTACTCTATGCTGACCACAGGTTTTCCCTTTAAAGAATAGTCACTGCTCATTCTTGGCCATTTACTACTTGAAAGGGAGTCTGCCACCCCAAAAACAAAAATGAAGCTGCACTGCTGCTCACATCACTGACACAACTGGATGAGTATTGAGCGTCCACAGCAGAGAGCACAGAGCTCTGTGTGCATATGCCATTGGCTCCCGCACTGTCAGTGTGTGTCTTCACTCTGAAGGTTTCTCATCATGCAGCACTCGCTGTGGGCAATCGAGTGCTGTCAATCAACATACAAGGAGGTGATTACTGCAGTAAAGCCATGCTTTTTTTAGGGGCTGAATCTCCTTTATGATCGTATGCTTAGTTTAATGTGGTTTTAGGGTTGACAGACTCCCGTTAAACCCCATCATGTTATATTCAAGAATCATTCTGAATACTACTAAAGAATACTTTAATATATATGGAGGGAATTGTTATACTTCCATCCCCATGTCAGTAAAGGGATGGAAGTATATTAGTATCCTGGTATTGTCTGGATTAGATGTGATTACGTCCTGAAAAAGTTTAGGATAACTTTGAAACGCGTTGACTTTGTAACAACATCAATAAAGAACTTTAATGAATGTATCACTCCCAAGTCTTTCCTTGTGAGTCCACCAGCAGCACAGGAAAACCACATCTAATCCAGACAATAAAATTGCTTCTTGGTCTGACGATATCACCGGTGTGTCAGGTGTGACGGACAGTCGCTCTGGAGCCGGCTGCAGAAGGTCACTGCGCTTGGCATTGCAGACGCCTTCTTGATCCTCTCATCTCTTTAGTATAGCTATATCCTTCTTCCTTTAGGACCCAGCAGCGACCTCCACCTTCTGCTGCTGATTGACACACCCTTGCTTGGTAGTTAAATACTCTCAGTTTCTCCAGAGAGTCGCCAGTGATAGTTCTATGTACCTCTGTGCAGACTTGGAGTACTGGCAGTCGGCTAGTCTCATCTTTGGTGCCCTTGGGGGACAGTTAGCGTTATCTCTATGGTGTCTGCTCAAGCTAAGTGTATCCCCTTTGTTTCTTTTCCTTGTTGTCTTTAGTTTGTAGTGGGGCTTGACTAGTGCTCACCCTGTCCCTTCCCTATCCAGGGCCAAGCTCTAGGGACATTCAGGGCATAGGTTCCTGCTTGGCGATTGGTGCAGAACCAATAAAGGGACAATAGGGTAGGCAGGGTGACATTAGATCTCCTAGGGGTCTCCACACCTCCTTTTCCTAGTTGTTGGGCTCCCTTCCCCCTCTTCCCGTCGTTGTACACTTATTCCTTCCCTCACCTTGTGTGACAGACGACCTGTGTCCTGCCGCAGTTAATTTTATGCTACTGAATTGTTGCACCAGATGAGCGTGCATTCTTCTTTAATATGCTTGTTTTAATCGGTTAAAACCATATTTTGTGCTCTGTTTGCTCCCTAGAAATTATTCCTTGGAGTATCCTGGTATTAGGATAGGTTATCAATACCAGATCAGTGGGGGTGCAACACCTGACACTCCCGCTGATCAGCAGTTCCTGGTGCCTGTGCTGGTTGGATGTGACCGATACAGCTCCGCAACTGATTACATCCGGCTGGCACCTGGAACAGCTTATCGGCGGGTATATTGCGTGTCGCACCCCTGCTGATCTGGTATTTATGACCTAGCCTAAGGAGTAGCCATCAATATTAAAGTAACTGCTTTAAGGCCTCATGCAAAGGCATGCAGAATGGACACCAACAGTAGAGGGCCACTGCAATAACAATGAATGGGCTCTTTGCATTCCAATAGCGAATCATAATGCACCGCTTGCTGCATCACAGCTGGAAGTGGGCCTCCATACGTCTTGGTCCCTTTTGTGGCTGCACAGGTTGGACTAATGGTATGTCCGCCCATGGAACTATGTGCTAGAGGCTGTATGGAAGCAAACTTGGTCCCAAAGGCTCTGTACTGTTAAGCTGTAGGCACCATATGCGCACAGTATGGTGCCATATATGACAACATATTACAGAATTTTTTACCCCTTGGAGCAATAGTCAGTAAAACTCCACTGGTCCATGTGAGCTATATTACATATCTACACTTCTCAGAAATACTGCTGTGCATAAGCATATATACTCGTTAATAAAATTCATGTGAGGAGCATGGGGAGGACACTATAAGTCCAATGTAAGTCCACAATTGATATGGCAGTATTGCAGGTCATTGTACTTTTCCCTTATACATTCCTTTAAAAAGCAATTTTATGTGTTGTGCAGTGGGTCGCTAACCTCTGCTAATGACACGTTCCCAGAAATCTTTGCATAAATTATTCCATTTACTGACATTATTACAATAGGTGTTAGAGGCGCATAGGTTTATTTAGCTGAAACATCGAGTTAATATATATCATTGATTTCATTTATAGAAAGAGATTATATTCAGGTCAAATATTATGTATCAGGACAACTTACATTGCTTAAACTCCATTTGTTCTAATTTATTATTTTTTATTTTCTTTTATTGTTGTATTCTGTTATATATTAGTTTGATGTCTTTTTTATTAGCAGATTTAAAACCCAAAATAACTCCTTTTTTTTCAGGCTATGAGGATATTTTATTTATTAAAATGTCCTTCAGTTATTGCGAAGCAAAGAGGAAGGTACACAGATGATAAATCTTATTGAATTCTCATCGAGGATTCTGTAGCCTCTCTTCTTCCCCTTGAGAAATCTCAAGTTGCTCAAGTCGTCACCTCGAAAAAATTATCTTTCAGGAAGCAGGAGATGTTGCATGAGCTTTGTTTAAGTCACTGTATATTCCTATTTGCAAAGCATTAATCATGCATGCTGGGTTATGTGGCATTAGCATACCGACAATATATTGCAGGAAGTGATGATCCCATACTAGGATCAAAGTGTGCTCGCTGTGGGAGAAGATCTCTCCCCTGCTTTGTTGGGGGGCTTATGGAGAGGAGAGGTAAATCAAAGCATTTTCTACTTAAGGCACTTGACCAGAGGGGCCTAAAAAGATTTTGCAGTTTACCTAATCTTTATCTTTTCCTCTGTACTTCACGTCACGTTGGAATTAGTCAGAAAGTCACAGAGCACAAACCAAAAAGAGATTTGCAGTGCAAGATTTACTATGTTTTTCCTATGAAAAAAGAGAAAGTAAGTCCCTGAGCGGTCCTCATGTATGAAGGTTTTAGTATCCAAAGTCTTAACTATAATAACCACTCTACAGAAGTAACAACCGCACCTGCACCCTGTGAGGGCACACAAAGGCTCCTCTGCCACGTAAGAAGACACCAATATTATAAAGGCTGAACGTCACAAATTTGTATTGAAGATCAAGGTATGTCTCAGTTAGTACACCATTTAGCCCTCTCAATTATAAAATCAAAGGGGTTTAAGACAGCGGCTTTCGTGTCCGGGTGGCAATGAGGCAGTGACCCAAGAAATTTAAACGTCTTTATTTTCAAACTCACAAAATAAATCCAGAACTTTTGTCCTCCGGTTCGCTGCCGGAACATCCTTATCCGCCCGTTGCTGTGGACAACTGCACCACAGTATCACTCGTGGGTGCGTTAGGGTGGCCTCACACAGGCAATGTATTGTATAGACCCTCCTGCTCTCAAGCTTTCAAACAAAAAACTGACACACCCAAACCTCAACTGAAAGTTTCAATGGGTTTCATGGACATGGGCTACTCCCAAAACCTGGATTGGAGGGAGAGATCCGTCCCACTACAGATCCTATAGACCTCTCCAAAAAAAAAAGCCCATGTCAGGTTTTCTTAAATCTGACTTGGTCAAATTGCTTGACCAAGTCCACACTTAATTTCATTCTGTATTGCAACCACAGCTGTGTCTGTGATTACAATGCGTTCCAGTGGGTTCAGTATGGACCTATGCGCATCCTGGGGGACACATAACGACCCTCATATATGATTCCCCTCACTGCCTCACAGGGGTTATTTGATGAATAATTGCACCCTGTAGCCTTGTATCAGCCGTTGCCCAAAGACAATGTATGAAGACACCAATATTATGAATGGTAAGTTGTAGATCATGAGATTCAAGGTATGTCACAGTATGTCTCAGTACTCACCTATCTACATGATCCCAATTTTAAAAACAGAAGTCCTAAAGACCTGAGGAAGTCAGACAGTAGACAGTATGCATGGCCAATGCTCCATTATTTTTGGTGGCTTTATGAAACAATAGGGAGAATTGATTAACAGGACTCTGGTCCATTGGCCACGTTAGTACTCTGGATGGGAGGCCTTCCTGTGTCCTGGCATTCATATCTCCTCTTTTTGAGTAGGCGGGCTGCCGCGACATTGTGTGTGTCAAGAGAATGCCAAGAGTGTGCAAAGCAGTCATCAAAGCAAAAGGTGGCTACTTTGAAGAGCCTAGAATATAAGACATATTTTCAGTTGTTTCACACTTTTTTCTTAACTATATAATTCCACATGTGTTAATTCATAGTTTTGATGCCTTCAGTGTGAATGTACAATTTTCATAGTCATGAAAATACAGAAAAATCTTTAAATGAGAAGGTGTGTCCAAACTTTTGGTCTGTACTGTAGATTGTCATGCATTTTATACATAGTGTACAGCATAAGGTAGAAATATAGATTAGGATCTAGGACATAAGATAAGGGTAATAGGCTTAGTACATACTGTTATGAGAGAGTAACTGTAGTTAGCTAAGACACAGGATAACATGCAGTTAATGTTTGGGACTAGCCACAGTGGGAGGGGTATAGTGATAGTGAAAAGCAGACACTTCCAGATAAGTAGTCAGATAATGAAGTACAGTAACCAAGGTCAAGTTCAAGTGCAGTAGGCTACTAGCATCAGCAAGTGTCTACCATTCATCATAGTGGGAGGTCTTACTAGAATCCCTTGCGAACATTGTTGCACGTTATGAACTCAGGGCTCGGTATGGGTACTATGGAGATTGCCTTATCCTCTGGTGTATAGGGGACGATGGACGTGGAACCGCGAGAGGAAAAGGTAAAGGGTCCAGGTTGGACTGCGGGACTGAGCGAGAAATCCCAGGGCCTGAAAGAGCCAGTGAACGTGGAGATAGTCCAGCAAGAACGTATAGTGGTGCTGAGGGCGTGCTGTACTAAGGAAACAAAGAATAAGAAGCGTTGTGCCCAATACTGCGTGTTACAATCTGATGAACTTGAGCTTTCCGGTAAACCTTTGCTTGTTTAAACGAACTGCGTTCCCCTAAGTTATGTGCGGCAGCTCTGAAAAATGGAGGCCTAGAGAAAGTAGTGGCCTGCAGCCTACAAGTGAGTGTGATCCACCCCACACATGATAGCACATTGGGACTGGGACACAATTTTCCTGTAAAGTACCAGGTCAACGGCCATGGCTACCGTATGCGGTCATTTTACACATCATCCATAGAATCTTGGTGCTATTTTTTTTTTTGTAATAAAACATCCATACGAGCATATAGCAGCACACAGCAGTATTGAAGTCTCTGTAGAATAATGTCAGAGATTCCACAGCCCGACACTCTGTCAAGATTTCGTCAGGGATTCGCAAGCCCACGATCCCGACTACTCACTACGCAGGTATCGGCAAGCGACCAGTGAGCGTATGGCGTCACACCTCCGGATTCCAACGCATGGAATATGTGTATACACCCCGTACGGTCACTGTCAGCTTCACGATAGCCAAATTATTATTCGCTGCCACCACCGGCCGCGTTTGAACTATAATACACGCCTGGCTGGACACCTGCTTTCTGGTAGCGTATATGGCTTCAGGGGAGGGAACGATTACAGAGCAAAAGAAACAGAGCTATTACATTTTATATTTAATCCAAAAGGGAGGCAGTGTTCAGGAAAAATATACAAAGATTTTACGAAAGGACATTTACAGTACAGAATAGACAGTTACATAAATTAAACAGGATTACAGAAGAAACTTACTATAGAGTTCACAGAGACGAATCAGTATAGCTAGAGGAGGGGCTCTCCGATTTGATTTGAGCGTTATCGAACGCGATCCGTTGCTAATAGTATCTATTCTCCCTGGCAATGAATATGGATCAATCTTCAGTTGGCTCTTATATGCCGAAAGGGGAGACCGGCCCACACACCCCTGTGATGATATCATGCGGGCTCGGGCACCACCCTTCATTTTTTTATTAAAATATCTAACTTCCGCGATAACTTATCCCTGGTTGCTCGCAGAAGCTTGCAAGCGACGCCATATTTTCCGTTATGAATTTACCTTTCTTTGCAGACCATGCATGGCGTAGCTGCAATCCTACTTTTGCATTACCGCTCCCCAAAGGGGCTCACAGCTATGGAAAAATAAGCATATGGTTCCTTGGCTGACCCTGCCACTAAAAATACAGGTCCCGTTATTATCAGAATTATGTAACTTGAGCTATTCCATATTTTGTATCGGTGCCGGATGTCCTGGGAGCTTGTGGCTGGGAATTGTTCTGATTATTTGCGAGGGTGTTTGAAGCCTAACGAGCTAGTTCCTCTTTCCTTCAATCTGTGCCCCTCTGCTGGAGGTGTCTATTTCACAGGTCTGTGTTTAATTCTCCCCTGCCTCTGCCGAGGAGAAAGACCCTCGCATTTTAATTAGCTTATAGCTTTACATGTCACTAGTGCTGTAGGTGATAATTTGCAGAGAGATCGCTCTTTAGATTGTCAGCTCTCCTCTTGTGACAAATGGTGCATAAGGGAGGGATGAAGAGGGGTTTGGGAGAAATGGTTCATATTTTCTTAATATCTCCCTGACAGATAACATTAAACATCATCAGCATATTATGATAAAACTATGATACAACATTGAATTTTATTGAAACTGACCCATTGTTGCTACTAAGTTACCAATTGTATTAATTGTATTGTCAGGTTATTTGTTCAGACTAGCGCCACTCATTTTAACAGGTAGCATAAGTATTTTTTCAGGATTGCAGAAATTTTTTTTCCTTAATAATGGGAATTAAAATAATGCCACAAAGCAGAAGGTATTTCTAGAGCTATTCACTGCAACCTGACTCAAAAAGCAGGAGTAAGTTCAATCATCACTGAGAATAATAGAACGTCGCTTTGTTAAAAACAAGCATATACTTTAACGGAATAGTTAATTAGTACATCATACATCAGTATTGTAGTTATAAAAACTATGTCTACAGTAAGAGACTTCACATTGTCCTGGAGAATAAATAGCAGCCATTGTGCAAAGTAATTTGTTTTTAATGCAAATCTGCTAACAGCAGGCATATGGCTTTAATCATTGTGCTTTGGATTTCATTGTTTCTGCTATGGAGGGTTTCCATAACTGTTTTGCTTTTTTATTTATTAGAAATTGCTATTTGTTTTTAACTGTATTTTTGCTTGTACATCAATTATACTTGAGAAAATAATAGCAAAAAGTGGCGTTCACGCAGTTAATAATTTTGCAGGTGTAAATTTTTTTTTCTGTATGAGAGCGCTTCAATAATTTATCTACCTGAATCTGAAAACAAAATTTACTGAGAAAATTGAACTTTTATACTTTTCAATGTAATCTCCCTTGACTTCAACACACTTATTCCACTTCTCCTCTAGTGATTGGATGCCCTCAGAATAGAAGGGGCTTCCTGCTGCTGCAAGACCCCTGTTACTGCCTCTTCGACTGCATTGCGAATAGTTTCCCACGCAGAAATTTCTTCAGGTTCTGAAATAGAACGTAATCACTGGGAACCAGGTCTGGACTGTAGGGTGGATGGTTAAGCTCCATGAAGCCACCGCATTCCCTGATAGCAGCTTGTGATTTGCGAGACTTGTGAGTCGGTGCATTGTCATTAAGCAGCAACAACCTGCCGACAACTTCTCACGACGTTCTCTTTGCTTCACTTAATGCCTTCATTGTTGAAGCATTGGTATCTCCAGGAATTGTTGTCTGGTGTGGCATGAATTCTAGTAATAAAACGCCTTCTTTATCCCAAGTGTGTGTTGCCATGATCTTCGCAGCTGACTGCTGGACACAAAATTTATTTGGAGCTGGTCACCTCTTGTGCTTCCATTGCATGAACTCTTGTTTGGTCTCAGGATCATGGTGGCGGACGCATGTTTCATCACCCATAATAATTTGAGAATAGAAGGCTTCTGCATTTATTCTAAGCATGTCTAAATTCTCTCGGCTAAATTGCTGGCAACATGTTTTATGCTTAGGCTTCAACATTCGTGGGACATACTGGGAACTGACCTTTGACATCATCTAGACATCAACAATGATACTAGAAGCCGTGCCAACTGAAATGCCTAATTCATGAGCTATAACAGTGAATATGAACCAACAATCTTCCAAAATCATGGCGTCCACTTTACGGAATATTTCCTCTGAAGATGCTTTGACAGGTCGCCCTGAACGGGAGTCATCTTCAATTGATTCCCAACCCCATTAAACTGCTTGGCCCAAAACTTTACTTGGTAGTAGGAAAGTACATTGTCACTATATAGAGCAATCATCCTTTCAAGGATTTCTTTAGGCTTCTTTTCTTTGTAAGAAATTTAATCTCAGAATGAAGCTCCAAATCCTGCACTTTCTTACTAGAGCCCTACTGTACTGCACTTGCCATCCTGTCACTTCCAGTGCTTTCATCAGACTGAACTTCTACTGTGTCTGTTGGATGTCCAGACATGTCTCAACATGCACAGAAAAGCTCAGCTCTTGAACACTGACAGAACATGCTGGGGTAGATAACTTATTGAAAACCCCTCGGCTACATTGGATGATCAGTAAATGTAACTTACCTAGACAAGCGGTGTATATCACCTTGCGTGACAGTGCTTGCTTTTTCTTATGGAAGCTGAAGGGTTTGTTTAAAAACATCTTTTGTCATGTCTTTCTATCTCCATGAAAAAAAAAACACTATGGTTGGCACACTCTGCAACCGCGATCATTACACCTCTGGTCGAGCTTGTACAATGGTGCAACATTAATTCTCTATGGAACAGTTGGATAACCAAATACTGTATCTCCAGCAATCCCAAAGAGATTTAATGGGGCAGCAGTGAACAAGCTTGACTGCCATCCCATTCAAATAGAGATAAGTTACCATTCTAACGATTGGTAGGGATTACAGTGATCGGACGAATACTGATTTTATAGTTATCATGTGAATACATGATGACTTGATCCTAGCGAAATACCCCTTGCATATATTTAATTTGGAAGTATTTTTTTTCCTTTTGATTTCCTGACATTTTTCAATATTATGGGATGGTTATATCATGCATCAATATTTTGTTAGTAATTGCTTATATTTCCATATCAACTTATTGTCATAGAAGTTTGGTCTTCACTGTTTCACTGGTTTTCCCTGCTGCATGGCTACACTCTCAGCCACCGTGCTGTGCAGGGAACACAATCATGAATGGAGCTGCGCAGCGAGTGGCTAAGGTGATTCTGGGCAGGAGAAATTGGAAAGGTGCCCTTATTATCAGAATTGTTATGGGTACCAGAGGTTGGATCATGGCATATCACTAAAATATTCCATCGCTTAGTGATACTTGAATATCCCTCCAAGACTCTACTTATATCCTGTTTTTTATCAATAGCAATGATCAGGGATAGCATGGCACATTGACAATTCTATTTCCAGCTGCACTTCATCATTAGTATTGGCACTGCATTACTGTGAGATGAAAAATAGGTCTAACTAGGGAAAAATAATCTGCATTACATGAATAGGTTTAATGCTTCAGTAATATACCTATATTAATGGGAATCAGTAGGATTATCCCTCCTCAGCTGCCTATTCATATCATGGGCATGCAGGTCCTAAAAATTGAAGATAATGACACCTAAATGTCTGTGATCTGGTGCCTTATTGCAGAGAAATCCACGTTTTTCTTAATATGTAAATGAGCTGTTAAGATCTATGGGCCGGGCATAGATCTCCCTGAGAATCTGCCTCTGGAGATTATTATAAATGAAAGGAGTCGTTACCAGTGTTCTTAATTTTATTTTACACATCTGATTACATTTTTAAGGACGTGTGACCTCTGCAGCCAATGATTGCCTTTTTTTTGGAGTGCACCTTTAACCATTTTGGTTCAGTAAATTGTGAAAATAATAAAAAAAAGTGCCATACTCACCTGCTGTCACCCCATGAATCTAACACAGGCTGCAGCAATGCCAGATGTGATTACATCACCTGTCACAGTACCACTGCGGCCTGTGATTGGCTGCAGCTGTCTGGTGACTTTAACATCGCACCCCATCAGAGATATTCCATGACACTCTACTCAAGTCTGTGAACCAGTAGCGATCTGCTCAATTTATTGTGGTTTTGTTGCTTTTTTTTTGCGTTTTCCCTTCTTGTTGCGTTTTTTTGATGTGGACTTGACACAGCATTTTTTAATTAAAATTTTTTAATTTTTCTATTATTATTATTTTAGCACAGAAACACTGCAATGATGCACTTAAAAATGTAATTATGGCTTTACTAATTTCAAACTCCCTGCAGAAGTCTATGGTGAAAATGCACCAAAAAAACAAGCAATCAAACAGTTCCGCAACATCTTTAAAATGCACTTTAGGTGTAAGTTTTCATGAAATCAATTTACTTGAACCATAAGGCCACGTTCACAGTCATGTTCACAAGTTCAGTATTTTTTATTTTAACTTTTTTTTTTATTGTGCAGACTTCCTCTCGATGTCAGTATTTGGTCAGTATTTTACATCAGTATTTGTAAGCCCCAACCAGTAGTGGAACAATCAGAGAAAAAGTATAATAGAAACACATCACCACTTATAATAATAATAATAATTTTTATTTTTATAGCGCCAACATATTCCGCAGCACTTTACAAATTTTAGGGGGGACTTATACAGACAATACAGAATAAGCATATCTCATATCGAACGGAGTGAGGGCCCTGCTCGCAAGCTTACAGTCTATGAGGAAATGGGGGAGACACAAAAGGTAAAGTGTATGTAACATACCTGGCGGCGTCCTTGCATGGTGGTCCATCTCCCACTGTGCAAGAGCGCGCACTTGATCTCCAGTCCAGAATGTCTCTCTGGCTTCCCTCCATGCTGTCTGTTTGTGTCTGTTTCTGCTGCTTAAGGGCGGCGCCCGATCACTTCCTGCTTTTTGTACCTGCTGTGGGTCACACCCCTTGTGCGTCCTCAGCCTATTGCTGTCTGTCACCTGGTATATAGCTCAGCTGCTCCCATCTATTCCTGCCTGAGCATAGTGTTTCATTCAGTGTGTGCTTGCACTCTGAAGGTGCCAGGTCCCGTTCTGTGTTCTCTTGTCTGCCTATCCTGGAGGCTGTATTTCCAGGCCTGTCTGAACACGCTCCTAGCCTGTTCCTCCTGCCTTCTAGGGGCCGATTACCTAGACCCGTTCCTGTATCTTGTCTGACCTGTCTGAACACGCTCCTAGCCTGTTCCTCCCGCCTTCTAGGGGCTGATTACCTAGACCCGCTCCTGTATCTTGTCTGTCCTGTCTGAACACGCTCCTTGCCTGTTCGTCCTGCCTCTCTGGGGGCCGTATTCCCAGACCCGCTCCTGTATTCCGCTGCAGTGTCGGTCTCCTCCGTACACTCAGTTCCAGTCTGAACTCTCTCCTATCCTTTACCTGTTTTGCCTCTATGTCCGTTCCCTTCCTTTTTCTGCAGAGTCTGAACTCGTACCTAACTCCTGCTTGTTGTCTCTGTACTCCCGTTTTTGAGTTTGTGGTCCACTCGCTACTTCTCTGCTAGTACCCTGTGGGTGTCTGGCTCTGCCTTTCCCTTCCTGTCTGTTCCGTGTGAACAGAGCCCTGTCCCCCCTACTCAGCCTAGCCTGCTCTGACTCCTTTGCTCACCGCTCCGGCGGTTCTAGCCTGCTCTGACTCCTTTGCTCACCGCTCCGGCGGTTCTAGCCTGCTCTGACTCCTTTGCTCACCGCTCCGGCGGTTCTAGTCTGCTCTGACTCCTTTGCTTACCGCTCCGGCGGTTCTAGCCTGCTCTGACTCCTTGCTCACTGCTCCGGCAGCCTTGCTCCGCTCTGACCCTTTTGCTCACTGCTCCGGCAGCCTTGCTCCGCTCTGACCCTTTTGCTCACTGCTCCGGCAGTCCTGTCCTGCCCTGCTTCTGCCCGCTGCTCCGGCAGTCCTGTCCTGCCCTGCTTCTGCCCGCTGCTCCGGCAGTCCTGTCCTGCCCTGCTTCTGCCCGCTGCTCCGGCAGTCCTGTCCTGCCCTGCTTCTGCCCGCTGCTCCGGCAGTCCTGTCCTGCCCTGCTTCTGCCCGCTGCTCCGGCAGTCCTGTCCTGCCCTGCTTCTGCCCGCTGCTCCGGCAGTCCTGTCCTGCCCTGCTTGTGCTCGCTGCTCCTGCAGCCCCGTCCTGCTCTGTTTTTGCCCACCGCTTCGGGCGTTCCCGTGACCCAGTCTGTACTGGGTCTTAACCTTTCTGTGCTCCAGCCCGTCCTTTCGGCCAGTACCTCCCTGCCTGCATACTCGCCTGTATCCACCCATCTGCATACCTGCCGTGTTTGCTTACATCCACCAGTCTGTGCCAGCCTAACCTGCCTGTTCCTGAGTCCCAGTGTGTACTGGGTCCTATCCCGCCTGTGTTCCTACCTGCTAGTGCCTCCCTGTCTGCACTCTAGCTGTGCTTGCCTGTACCCCTCTGCCTGTATTGTTCCTGAGTCCCAGTGTGTACTGGGTCCTATCCCGCCTGTGTTCCTACCTGCTAGTGCCTCCCTGTCTGCACTCTAGCTGCGCTTGCCTTTACCCGCCTGCCTGCATACCAGTCGTGCCTGCCTATACCCTCCAGTCTGTGCGCCAGCCTAACCAGCCTGTTCCAGTAATCCCTGTGTGGGTCAACCCCCGTGTCCGGAGTTTGACCTGGAGTAGCACCTGGTCCCTCTGCCCGGTTTCTCCCTGGTGCACTGGCGTCGTATGCCGTCGTGCCATCTTGGTCGGATCGGCCAGATACTTAGTCACGCCCCTCCAGGCACTCTCCGGTTCATGGTCCAGTGGAACCACAACACCCGCACACGCCAGTCAGTCCGGGCGTGTGCATAACAGCATGCTCAGGCCATGGTTCCCGTTGAGCCCCACGGCCTTCGCTCTCTGAGAAGTTTTCCAGCGAATACATGCATTAAAAATAAATAAATAAATTTTTTTTTTTTTTTTCTCAGCTGAGTTCCAGGCGAATTACGCACCCGTCCAGATGGATCTATCTGCTCTCGTTCCTGCGGATCCGCCACGTTACTATGGGGATCCAAGACAAAGTCGTGCATTTGTGGAGCAATGCATGCTACACTTCAAGTTCTACCCTCTATGTTTTCCCACCGATCGGGTTAAGGTGGCATTCATTATGTCTTACCTGGCGGGTGATGCCTTGGAATGGATCAACCCCCTATATGAAACACAGGATCCGATCCTCCTGGACCTAATGGCCTTCCTGGTGGCCTTTCTAATGGTCTTCGATGATCCTAACCCGGAGGCTCCTGCTGAAGCTTCACCTCCCAATATCCCGGAGCAGCCCCGATGGGTAATGTGTGTGGGTAGCGCAATAGTCCTCCAGCCCAATGAGACTACTGTCCACCCAGAATCTTCACAGGGTGACTACGCTTTCCGGAATACATCTCCCAACCTCAAGAGGCAGTCCAG
This sequence comes from Phyllobates terribilis, assembly GCF_046119375.1. NCBI lineage: Eukaryota > Metazoa > Chordata > Amphibia > Anura > Dendrobatidae > Phyllobates > Phyllobates terribilis. The sequence goes on from NW_027362767.1 coordinate 359,034,599, forward strand.
ACGTGCTAGACGTAGAGGCAAGCCGTCACGCCAGGGTCTGTCCTCCCTGAGACCTCCTGACCCCAACCTTGAAGTCCCTACTGAAGCTTCATCTCCCTGTATCCCGTAGAAGCCCCAACGGGTAATGTGCGTGGGTAGTGCTCCGGTTCTCCTGCCCGAAGAGACTTCTGCCCATCCAGACTCCACACAGGAGAACTTCCTGCACCCGGCATCAGATGCTTCACCCACTTTAACCGGTGTGCATGTCCAAGGATGCTCCAAAGCTGTGGTTACCTCTGAGTCTGTGCACCTCTACTACCTGGCGGAGGACCCCCTGTTGCCTCCTGAATCCTCCGGGATACCACTCGATGACAAATGGAGAGAGACTTCTCTACACTCGGTACTCGATACTTTGTCCGCTTCGTCCTGTGAGCCTGACAATCGGTACCCCAAAGTGGTAGTTACCCCCGAGTCTCTACACCCCTCCGACCAGGCGGAGGACCTCCAGTTGTCTCCAGAACCCTTCGGGGTGCTACCTGGTAGCGAAAGGACAGAGACTCTCCTTTACTCTGTACCTGATACCTCGCTCGCTTCGTCCAGTGAGTCCAACCTAGTGTACTCTGAAGCAGAGGTTACCCGTGAGTCTCTACACCCTTCTGACCAGGCGGAGGACCGCCAGTTGTCTCCAGAACCCTTCGGGGTGCCACCTGGTGGTGAATGGACAGAGACTTTCCTATACTCGGTACCCGATACCTCGCCTGCTTCGTCCAGTGAGTCCGACCTAGTGTACTCTGAAGCAGATGTTTTCTCTGAGCCTCTGCACTCTTCTGACCCGGCGGAGGACCTCCAGTTGTTTCCTGAATCCTCCGGGGTACCACCAGATAACAAAGAGACAGTGACTTTTCCTCATTATGTACCTGATAACCCGTCTATTTCTTCCTGTGAGCTTGACAAGATGTACCTCGAAGCAGAGATTACCCCCAAGTCTCTGTCCCCCTCCAACCCGGTGAAGGACTTCCAGTTGTCTCCTGTACCCTCTGGGGTGCCACCTGAAAATATGTGGAGAGAGACTTCCTTGTGTGCTGTTCCTGGTACTCCACCCGTTTCGTCTGTTGCTGAGGATGGCTGGATAGGAGGTAGCATCCTAGCTAACCAGATGAGATCAGTTTTTCCTGTGGACAGTGGAAGTGATCTCCTTGAAGTGAACGACTGGTCCTCGAATTCCATGCGGAAGATTCTGGCAGGCCTGAAGAAGAGGGGGCGTAAGGGGGGGGGGTACTGTAACATACCTGGCGGCGTCCTTGCATGGTGGTCCATCTCCCACTGTGCAAGAGCGCGCACTTGATCTCCAGTCCAGAATGTCTCTCTGGCTTCCCTCCATGCTGTCTGTTTGTGTCTGTTTCTGCTGCTTAAGGGCGGTGCCCGATCACTTCCTGCTTTTTGTACCTGCTGTGGGTCACACCCCTTGTGCGTCCTCAGCCTATTGCTGTCTGTCACCTGGTATATAGCTCAGCTGCTCCCATCTATCCCTGCCTGAGCATAGTGTTTCATTCAGTGTGTGCTTGCACTCTGAAGGTGCCAGGTCCCGTTCTGTGTTCTCTTGTCTGCCTATCCTGGAGGCTGTATTTCCAGGCCTGTCTGAACACGCTCCTAGCCTGTTCCTCCTGCCTTCTAGGGGCCGATTACCTAGACCCGTTCCTGTATCTTGTCTGACCTGTCTGAACACGCTCCTAGCCTGTTCCTCCCGCCTTCTAGGGGCTGATTACCTAGACCCGCTCCTGTATCTTGTCTGTCCTGTCTGAACACGCTCCTTGCCTGTTCGTCCTGCCTCTCTGGGGGCCGTATTCCCAGACCCGCTCCTGTATTCCGCTGCAGTGTCGGTCTCCTCCGTACACTCAGTTCCAGTCTGAACTCTCTCCTATCCTTTACCTGTTTTGCCTCTATGTCCGTTCCCTTCCTTTTTCTGCAGAGTCTGAACTCGTACCTAACTCCTGCTTGTTGTCTCTGTACTCCCATTTGTGAGTTTGTGGTCCACTCGCTACTTCTCTGCTAGTACCCTGTGGGTGTCTGGCTCTGCCTTTCCCTTCCTGTCTGTTCCGTGTGAACAGAGCCCTGTCCCCCCTACTCAGCCTAGCCTGCTCTGACTCCTTTGCTCACCGCTCCGGCGGTTCTAGCCTGCTCTGACTCCTTTGCTCACCGCTCCGGCGGTTCTAGCCTGCTCTGACTCCTTTGCTCACCGCTCCGGCGGTTCTAGCCTGCTCTGACTCCTTTGCTCACCGCTCCGGTGGTTCTAGCCTGCTCTGACTCCTTTGCTCACCGCTCCGGCGGTTCTAGCCTGCTCTGACTCCTTTGCTCACCGCTCTGGCGGTTCTAGTCTGCTCTGACTCCTTTGCTTACCGCTCCGGCGGTTCTAGCCTGCTCTGACTCCTTGCTCACTGCTCCGCAGCCTTGCTCCGCTCTGACCCTTTTGCTCACTGCTCCGGCAGCCTTGCTCCGCTCTGACCCTTTTGCTCACTGCTCCGGCAGTCCTGTCCTGCCCTGCTTCTGCTCACTGCTCCGGCAGTCCTGTCCTGCCCTGCTTCTGCCCGCTGCTCCGGCAGTCCTGTCCTGCTCTGCTTCTGCCCGCTGCTCCGGCAGTCCTGTCCTGCCCTGCTTCTGCCCGCTGCTCCGGCAGTCCTGTCCTGCCCTGCTTCTGCCCGCTGCTCCGGCAGTCCTGTCCTGCCCTGCTTCTGCCCGCTGCTCCGGCAGTCCTGTCCTGCCCTGCTTGTGCTCGCTGCTCCTGCAGCCCCGTCCTGCTCTGTTCTTGCCCACCGCTTCGGGCGTTCCCGTGACCCAGTCTGTACTGGGTCTTAACCTTTCTGTGCTCCAGCCCGTCCTTTCGGCCAGTACCTCCCTGCCTGCATACTCGCCTGTATCCACCCATCTGCATACCTGCCGTGTTTGCTTACATCCACCAGTCTGTGCCAGCCTAACCTGCCTGTTCCTGAGTCCCAGTGTGTACTGGGTCCTATCCCGCCTGTGTTCCTACCTGCTAGTGCCTCCCTGTCTGCACTCTAGCTGTGCTTGCCTGTACCCCTCTGCCTGTATTGTTCCTGAGTCCCAGTGTGTACTGGGTCCTATCCCGCCTGTGTTCCTACCTGCTAGTGCCTCCCTGTCTGCACTCTAGCTGCGCTTGCCTTTACCCGCCTGCCTGCATACCAGTCGTGCCTGCCTATACCCTCCAGTCTGTGCGCCAGCCTAACCAGCCTGTTCCAGTAATCCCTGTGTGGGTCAACCCCCGTGTCCGGAGTTTGACCTGGAGTAGCACCTGGTCCCTCTGCCCGGTTTCTCCCTGGTGCACTGGCGTCGTATGCCGTCGTGCCATCTTGGTCGGATCGGCCAGATACTTAGTCACGCCCCTCCAGGCACTCTCCGGTTCATGGTCCAGTGGAACCACAACACCCGCACACGCCAGTCAGTCCGGGCGTGTGCATAACAGTGTACATATATTGTGTAATGCAGGCTTGATATACTAAATAGGATAAAATAATAATACATGGACTGGTCGCCTGCCAGTATGTGTACAGTCCTGACCGAGGCTATGAGGTACATGGATGGTAATGAACCTGAAATTGAAGAAGATTTTAATATGGGGGAAAACTGGGACGGACAGATAGTGTGTTGAGGTGATACGCCAGTCTAAAGAAATGGATTTTTAGGGTCTGCTTGAAACTGTGGGTATTGGGAATTAATTGAACTGTCCGGGGTAGTGCATTTCAAAGAATTGGCGCAGCACGTGAGAAATCTTGGAGACGGGAGTGGGAAGTTCGGATTATGGAGGATTTTAGTTTTAAGTCATTGGCAGAACGGAGGGCACGTGTAGGGTGGTAGACTGGGACAAGGGAGGAGGTGTAGGGGGGTACTGAAGCATAGAGCGCTTTGTGGGTAAGCGTGATAAGTTTAAATTGAACTCTATATTGGATGGGTAACCAATGCAATGACTGGCACAGGGATGAGGCATCGGTGTAGCGGTTGGTGAGGAATATGATCCTTGCTGCTGCGTTAAGGACGGATTGGAGAGGGGAGAGTTTAGTAAGAGGGAGACCGATTAGTAGAGAGTTGCAATAGTCGAGACGAGAATGAATAAGAGCTACAGTAAGAGTTTTTGCCGAGTCAAAGGCGAGACAAGTCCTGATTCTTGAGATGTTTTTGAGGTGTAGATGACATGAACGAGCGAGTGATTTGATGTGAGGAGTGAAGGAAAGATCTGAATCAAAAATGACCCCAAGACAGCGGGCTTGTTGCTGGGGAGTAATGGTTGAGCCACAAACGGAAATGGCAATATCGGGCACAGGTAGGTTAGTGGAGGGAGGAAATACGAGTAGTTCAGTTTTTGACAGATTCAGTTTTAGATACAGGGAGGACATAATGTTACACACAGCAGAAAGACAATCACTGGTCTTTTGTAATAATGCAGGGGTGATGTCCAGAGAAGAGGTGTATAATTGGGTGTCATCAGCATAGAGATGGTACTGAAAACCGAATCTGCTGATTGTTTGTCCAATAGGAGCGGTGTATAAGGAGAAGAGAAGTGGGCTAGGACTGATCCTTGAGGAACCCCGACAGTAAGGGGAAGGAGAGAGGAGGAGGAGCCGTCAAAAGACACAGAAGGAGCTGTCAGAGAGATAGGAGGAGAACCAGGAGAGAACAGTGTCCTTGAGGCCAATAGTGCGGAGCATAGTGAGGAGGAGCTGGTGATCCACAGTGTCGAATGCTGCAGAGAGATCCAGGAGAATCACCACTTCTGTATTTATCACCCACTCCTGGTTTTAGCTTACAAATACTGATGGAAAATTCTGACCAAATACTGAACATGTGAACGTGGTCAAATGGATTTTTTAGGGCAGAAAAAAATGCAACATTTTACAGTAACAGCAAAATGAATGACACTTGCAAAAGCTCATTCATGGGGTGTTTGGTGTTTTTTTCCCCTTACCTATTTTGACTTAGAGTGCGTAGTTTAGGTTTTTTAGGGAGGGGTGGGGGGACTAATGCATTACGTCAATTTTTTAATATAAAAAAAAGTAACAAGCTAATGAAATTTCCACAGTGGTTTTACAGCAACAGTTTGCATTTTTCATGCAGAAAAATATGCAGCAAAAATGCTACATGTTAAGATATCGGGAAAAAAAACACAGTGGAAAAAATGCAGTGTTTATGTTACATGGGAACGTGGCCTTGAAAGAACAACTGTTTTTGTAAGACTGTCCTGACCTATTATTCTCTAAGCCAAGGGGACATTTTTCTGTCATTACCGACAATCCAATTTTCCAATGAAATCATTGCGTATACAGCGATTATGTTGTAATGCATGTTTTAGATCCCAAGACATGTATACACGTAGAAGTGCTCCGCATTATTGCTACATTACTTTCATACTTAAATCAAATTACTTTAAGGTCTGACAAGGAAAAGATAATCTACATTACATGAAAGGGCTTTGTTCTCTGCAGACGAAGGCCGCCTACAAGCTTACCATATCTATAAATACGCTCTCAAGGTCTTTTTTTTCAGTAGTATTCATATTAATACAACAGGGCAGATGGATCCTAATCATGAACATTCTTTACAGGGGAAACATTTTTTTTTTCTGTCATTAATGAGGCTGCTTCATAAATATACTTCTGTTTTAATCATGCAGCATGTGCAAGGGTTCTTAGTATTTATCACTGTTCTGATCATTGCTTACTTAAAGGTTTATTCCCATCTCAGTAAGTGATAGCATATCGCTTGGATATACCTTAAAGGATTTGTTCACCTTTGGGGACTTTTTTTTCATTTTACTTAATTGTATGTATTTGGGGCTAACAATCATTTTTGTGTTTGAGTTCTATTAAAAATTGTGCACCCTTTGGCTTTAACAGGCTCTTTGTTTCTCTACATATTCAACTTTGATGTGGTCTGTGTCATAAATCAGCTGAAAGGAGCTCAAAAAAGAGACACATAAAAAATTAAAAACTACCTGTCAGATCGTTAAAATGGACTGAGATTATCAATTAACTCATTCTGTATCAGAAACGCTAGAAGGCAAATGGTGGAAAATTGTTTATTAAACCCCAATGCGAAAATGATTTTTTGTCTAAAATACGTGCATTTAAGTAAAAAAAGAATGTCCTGAAAAGTGAACAACCCAGTACAAATTGAAGAGTTTTGGAGCGGATCCTATTCCAAAACTGCTTCAAAAGCTCCTGGAAAATTCCTTATTCAGTTCAATCCTTATCCAATTGGCCATTGATATGATTAATTTTTTAATCAATTTTTTTTTACAGAAGAGGTTTTGAAAATGCCTCAGGGAAAAAAAAGGTGCATGTCACTCACATGAAGCAGATCCTCAAAGAAACTTCTCCCAATTAGGCACTGTCCAATCAGAAGGCTGAAAGACGCTTTAGGAAAAAAAAACTTTTTTATAACCCTGCAGGAAAATAAACAAACTTCAGAAAAATAAAAACTCCTCAAAAAACTCCTTTGAGTTTCCAGAAGCAGTATCTTCTTGAATGCCTCAGAAAAAAACTGTTTGCGCATAGCTTTATAGGGAACATTGGCAGTCACATGTCTATGTGAGAAGTACAGAATGCATAAAGCAAGTTTGTTCTGCACAGATAAGTCTGTCTTGGTAAATGTGGACTTTTTTCAATATATTTTTTTAAGTTTTACAAACACCAAAACATGAATCTCAGTCATAAAATGCTAATTGACTGCTAGGACGAGATTTATGGGCCTGCTCTGTGTACTGTGCAGAAATCATTTTCAAGGCAGAGGAAGAGTTGTCCATGATTTTTAAAAATTGCCACAATGCAGTAAACGTAATAAAAGAAGTTATATTTACCTGGTAAATTCTTTGCAGCTATTGGTATTCATAGGAGTCCAGTGGGCAGTCCTACACAGTGATTGACAGGCTTGCCTGTATGATTGCCTTCAGAGATAGCTGTGAATCACTGATAGGTCCACCCACTGGACTCCTATGCATACAGACACCAGGGATTTCAATGAATGCAATATAAAGTAACAAACCTAAATACAATATATTCTGCTCAGCTTCTCCTTTTCTATATCATGCTGTCCACAGATTGGACTGCATATTGTGATGCTGGGTCACTTCTCAGGGACAATCTGTGAGACAAGGAAGTCAAGGAGTCCGAGGTCAGATACCAGGAGAGCATGTCAAAGGCAAAAGGGTAAGGCAAAATAATAGTCAAAAGGCAAAGTCTGAGGTCAGGCAGCAAAGGTCAGAGTACATCATAGACAAAGGGGCAATACAAAAGAATTGTCAAAGACTAAGTCAAGAAACAAAGATCTGAGTAGTGGAACACAGAGCACAAGGCACACACCACCGAGCAAAGTTATGAATGGCAATGGTCTGACCATTGTCAGCAAGCTAAATAGTCAGGTAATCACCCAGAACGGGTGACACCTGGAGGAAACCTAGCAAGCCCGGCCAGATTGGGTGGCTGGGAAGTCATTCACAATACTGACGACCCAGCACTCCCCTGATTCTATAGGGCTGCTGAGCTGTCACTCACTGTGTCCCTAGGACACCGTGAGTGGTGGAATTGTGACACATATACAATATGACAGGTTCCCTTTAAGTTTCCTCCATCACCTATTACACATGGTGAATCATAAATTAACAATCTCCATCTTTATGAGAGAGATGTCACATTTTATTGTAATCCTGCCTGTGATGATAATGAGCTGAATGCTTAAGAGGGATTTCAACAAAATAGCAACTGCGAACCTATTGTGAGGGGTAATGGATAATTAACTGTTTCAGGACCACTCATTGCCTTTAAACATTCAGGTGGTCCCCTCCTACTCCTCAGTGACATTCCACAATTTCACTGCATAGGAGCACAGCTTCACACGATCGTTTATCTATGGAAGTGGGGATCCCCAAACAGAAGGCAGAGTCGGTTTATTACCATCTGTGTCTTCTCTATTACTGTATACAAAGTGGTAAAGAAGTGCTGTGTACACAGGAATGGGAAGCACTGACGGCGCTTCCTCCTCCATACACTGCTGTAATGTAATCGCTGTGTATAGAGAGGGAACAGAAGATGCTGGATCATAGGAAACCCTAACAGCTCTGCTCTGCAGAAAGGAAGTTGCCTTTCCCATGTAACTTGGGATAATATACCAGCCTCAGCTGCAAGGGAAAAAGATGAAAATAAAAATATTTTAATATTTAAATGCCCCCTCCCCAAAGCTCTTTTATAACCTTACGTTTGGCGCAATGTATAAAATGAATGAAAAATAATTAAATAAAAAAAAAAAACAGGTAAAAAATGAAATTTTTAAAAATTACAAAAATGCCGTTGTCAATCCAAATTGATGTTATTAGGCCCACCCCATATAAAAAAAACATGACCGATATATAAAAATACTTACAGAATGAGGAACACATTTTAAATGTATATTAGTAATTATTTGTCGTCCTAATAAAAGAAAAATTTAAGAAACAAACACTTGTTTTCTTTATTTTTCCACTAATATCGCCTGACATCAGCAAGAAAAGAGAGAGAATATGACAGTGACATAAAAATGAAACCAAATGTATCACAAAAAAAAATGCAAAAATTGCTTGAATATCCGAATTCGAAACATTTTTTACAGCTCTTTAAAGTGCATGTATGAAAAAAACTGAAAATGTGCTTGATCAGGAACAAGGGTAAATGGACCGGTCTTGAATTGGTTAAAGAAAAAACACAACAATGGAAAAAGATATCTTAAATATAAAGACTTTCTTGAAACAATAGTCCTTTTCTTACAATAAACCAATGTTTCTTAGACAAGCCTCCTAGATATTAATAATGTCCAATCCGCATGTAGAAAAGTGATCATGAGATCCTGAAAACCATTAAGAATTATAATCAATTTTCAAACTTCTTTTTACGACTTGTATTTATACAAAGAGCAGCCTTTATGTGCTGATACCGTAATATCCCTGCAAGATTTTCAGAAATGCTAATAACGTAAAACGCTGAGTTTTCTAACTGCTAAAATGTACATGTCCTGTATTTTACTTGCCACAAATCTTGAGGCGGCCGCCTGTCACTTACAGTAGAGACAACCACTAGACTTCAATATCAATATTAAAATTTACAGTGAGTTGTTTTTCCTGCTCCTCCCTTTGTAGTACCAGTCATCTGGAGACTGTCCCCGATCCAGGTCCTGATGTAGAACCTTGTTTGTATAATTGTATCGAGCCTCTGCTATTGACATTGCTGTAGACAGAATACTTCATTGTTGGTCTTGTGGCCTCTTGTCATTAATATACCACATCAATTGATTTTCGTGCCCTCTTTGGATTTTTGCTTCCTATGTTTGCTGTCTTATCAAGTTACTGTGTTTCTTTTCAACTCTCTTGCTTTCTGTTCTGTGAAATATAGCAATGAAAAGCTGCCCGCTAATACATTGGCCTGCAGAAAGATACCGTTAGATTAAATTAAAGCCTGCAAGTCTATAGTGCTTATGCATAGAGCCTACGAATGATAAAAGAAAGCCTCCTGCCTCGTTAATAGTTAGCACAATTCTTCATGGTATAATTAGTCACCAGATAGCCAGTTTGGGATGTCCATATCAAGCACTGCAGCAGAACAAATGCCTCCATATGACAGCATGGTATCTCAATTTTTATGATCTGTCCTGTTTAACTCTTGTTGGATCTATATCCGAGGAGCCTGTAGGCATAAATTTTCTAGTGCCTTTAACAACGAAATTGTTGTAGTGCAGTCCTGATGTAGTAGAACTGGAACAGCAGAGGTATTACAGTGGAGACTAAATATAGAAGAGCTGGAACAGCAAATGTGTTGTAGTGAATAATAGGTGTAGCAGACCTGGAACAGCAGAATTGTTGTATTGCAGACCAGATGTTGCAGAATTGTAACTGCGGAGTTGTTGTTGTGAAGACCAGATGTAGAAGAGTCAAAACAGCATAGTTGCAAAGGAGACTAGATGTAGCATACCTGGAACAGTGAAATTGTTATCGTAAAATCCGGATGCAGCCGAGCTCAGTAGCGGAATTATTTAAATTGAGACCAGATGTAGCAGAGTTGGAACTTGATGAATAAAAAATGAAGTAGAAGCAGGAACACCAACTACCCGAATACTCAGATGACGTCCCATCACATAAGCTGGCTTTAAACAATCTGATGTAATCATATAAATACGGGACTGGCCAGAGGAGGGGAGTAATGCATCTATTGCAATTTCAAATACCTGTACCTCTGGGACCTGCTCAGGAAAGTGGATTGCACAAAGTCTGTCTGTGGAAGCCCTATTAATTACTAAATGGCTTCCACAAACAGTTCTTTTTTACACTGATTGAAAGACGTCACTTTCATGAATGCAAATCACCAAAGGAATCTACGACAAGTCATTGAACCAGTAAGGGATGCTAGGAGAGTTAAAATGGTTGAAAAAATGGAGTTGCCAAAAGAGCTGGTTTCTAAGTCCCATAGAAATGAATGTGAGTTATGGATAGTGTTGAGCGAATTTGTTCGGCATTTCAATTTCGGGTTTGTTTTCGGGGTTCCGGCTTGTTCGCACCAAAAATGTTATCTGCGTGACAGCTTGGCAAATCAGGGATGTTCATGACGATTTTTTGGCGCGAACAAGCCGGAACCCCGAACACGAATTTGAAATGCCGAACAAATTCGCTCAACACTAGTTATGGAGATGGCATAGCAAGCTACGCTGTTTCCACAACTCAGGAATTACACCAAAAGCGTAGCACACTTTACTACAGCTGTTTCCATAACTGCCATTAATTTCTATAGGAGGAACACAAGCAGCCTATCATAAATGCTCTCGGCTGTTTTGGTAAGCTGAATCCGGTGGCCTAGACCTAGAAGCAGTTATTCTCATCTCAGCCTTTAAAGTCAGGGATGGAAATAATCCTTTAAATATTGTGCAACGCAACAGAAGTTTTTAAAGTTGCTTAACTTTCAATGTGAATTTTTTCTATAGAAAAAAAACCCCCTGTAAAATGGTGTCCAAAATAAAATGTCATTTCCAAAGAAGATATTTTCCATAGGAATAAAAAACAAACAGCATAATGAGTTATTACTATATATCTGGAAGTTATATTTTTTAACCTTGATTTTTTTTTTTGTTTTGTTCCTAAAACAAAGTAACAATGTTTCAGTAGAGCAGGACTGGATCGGGTTGCATGAGTCATACTACGCGCAGCTGACTGTATCCACGGTGTCTTTGATCTGGTTTTTGTTTTCTCTTTCAAATACATTTTTGCTTCTTGCAAACAAGACTAAATGAATACATAGCAGAACGGTGTACGAGACATGAATACCACACGCTATGCTGCACCCTAGTAAACTGGAACACAATATACAACGCTATATACAAAACACTAACCAGCAGCGCTTTATGTCAACTCACTCAAAGTCACACACTTAACTCCTGGGAAATAAAGCAAAATGCTTAAAAACAATAGAAAAACCAGACTATAAAGCCATGTACATCAATGTTGTCAATCAATATTCTGGCACAAAACAATTCACTTAAATTCAAGTAGATGTAAAGACAGCTTCCCATCAGTATTCATTTGTATATCATTTATAGATACTCAACATGATGCCTCGGAGATAAATCTTTGCAGCTGCAAAGGAAAGGATTAATTTTACCATTAACCAAGAGAAAAATAAAACAAGACCTAGAAGTTTAGGAAGCAAAGAATAAGAAAAAAAAGTAATTATGAGTCATTGTTTCCCTTGAAACCCTGCAGATTTTATTCATCTCAAATAGGCAGGAACTTTGAATGTGTTATAATAGTGTTCAAAAACAATATTTCTAAATGTCAAGATAATGTGCTCCGGGAACAATTAGATTACAGAGCCCAGTGTGAGCATCGTATTACATCTGCTTTCTCGTGTAGTTTTATATTCCTGTGAGGCAAACACAGTAGGAAATCTCCAGTTATTTGAGAATCCTTCTTTCCAGAAGTGTATTTTTTTTCTCCAATTTTTCTACCTCTTCTCTGTACTTTAAAATTCTAGCCATTGTGCATGGCTGCAGTTTTGCACACTAATGGAAGGTTGTTTGCTTAGACAGATTGTCTTTCTGGCGTCAGATGATTTTTTTTTTATCCATGTGCTCTTAGATAAGTTGCTCCGCTGTCAGTTCCCTAATTTCATCTATCCCAGATTTTATACCCTAATATCTTATGATCATTTGCAGGAAACTTTGTAAAGTCAATAAATTGATAGATCAGTAAATAAATTAAGTAAAGTAATAAAAAATAAGTAAATAATAATAATAAAAAAAATAATGACATTGTAATATTCACACAACCAGCAGAGTCTTCTGAAAGTTAACATAAAAATTAAAAATATATATTGTTAATTTAAAGGAAACCTGTCAGCTTGGAAATGCTGTGCAATTTATGGACAGCATGGTATAGAGCAGTGGAAGCTGAGCAGATTGATGTAAAAGGTTTCTGGAAAAATATTCAGTACAACTTGTGTTTTACTAATTGAAACCCCTGTTCAGACTGTCATTAGCAGTCTACGGGGTCGTCCTACTAAGTATTCATTTTTGCACCCTACTGACACTTATTCTCTGATTCATCATCTGCCTTTTTTTTTAAAGGAACTTTTCCTTTTTTGTTTGGTGGTATTAGTTGCCATTTTTGGCGCCAAATTTTTCTCATAAAAATTCTTAAACAAAAAAAAAAAGAAAATTGGAAGCAACTTTTGGAATTAAACTTTTTGAAAAATGTTATAACTGATACTGATCGCCTTTTCTCGGGGTCAAGAAAGTATTTTTTCCCCGTGATGCAAATTGGCTGAATGTGTCCTGGGCTTTTTGCCTTCTTCTGGATCAACAGATTTAGGTACAGGGATTTTAGTAATACCATAAGAGTAATAAAAAAAATAAAACGAATTAAAAAATTATAAACTGGTTCATTTGTAATTGTATGTTCGTGTAGGGAGTACAATTGGGGGAGAAAAGTTGAACTTGATGGGCCTAGGTCTTTATTCAACCTATGTTGCTATGTAACAGTAACCTTTATTATGCAATGTACAACTATTTTGGATCTTAATTTCGAAAGGCTGGATTATGCTAACTTTCCATTGAGTGTAACCATCCTACCTGCAGATAAAAGTCAATGCTGTACATTTAAAAGTCTAAAGAAAATTCTTCAGATCGTTTTATCCTAGAAAGACAGCACACAACAGAACACCACATGTATTGTTGCTTATGTCTTTGGAATAAATGCAGATATTCAGATAACTGTAGAAAATAGGCTTCACTCAGCAATTGGTATATGATGGTTCAATGCAGATAATCCATTAATTACAGATGCAATGACCCAGTGGTGTCTTACTAATGCAAAGCCAGGTATGGTGGTCATCTATCAAGCTTTACACGCTAGAAGAAGCAGAATCCGACCTGTATACAAGCTTAAGCTATCACATTGTTACATGCAGGATAAACAGTCTGACCTTGTCTGCAATGAAAATGTGCTTTTGTTGCTACAAAAAGAAACATTGAACACAATAAAACACATTATTTTACTATATTGTTAGAGAAAAATTCTGGTAAAATGGCATCGAAGTATATAATGTATAAGTATTAATTGTTTTATTATATTAAATGTTATTGGTTTATTAGGTTATTTGTGCCTTTTTTTTTCAGAGAAAAAACAGCTCTAAACAGTAAAAACAGAGCCAGTCTCTGTGGATTCTGTTCTGGACACACAGAACTGACTACTGAAACTAATCAATGGCCACTTTGGGTAATGTGTTGTTCTCTGCGGCCAACAGATTGGCCAACCTCATCGGAAAAGGAAACTCGAAGACTCATGCTGCATTGGAGCTGCCGTAGAAATGAATGGAGAGCGGTGCGCATGCCCGACTACCACTCCTCTGGCAGCAGTGCGCGGCACAGCCCCATTCTCGCGATAGATTTGGGCCACAGGGGTGTGACTTGCACCTATTATATATTTATGGCATATGATGTGGATAAATGTATTAGATGGAAATACCCCTTTAAAGCTAAAACTTAAAGCAGAAGTTCACTTTGAATAGCTTTTTTTTCCAGTTTATAGAAATCAAAATGTTTCATAATTGCAAATACATTGTAGTGTATTATAAATACATCCTTTAACTTATTCAATAATGATTCTGAGTCAACCTGTACTTTACTCCAGAGCTGCACTCATAATTCTTCACAGTACGATAATTTCAGCATAATGAAATGCGTGGTGAAATTTAGTTTAACAAAACTGATATTTTATATAATAAAAGCTTTATTCATAATAGCTTTTATGCAGTAGGATAGCCCACGACCATTGACCATTGTTCTATATTTTTTTTTTAGTCTTTGCTGTGAAATTATTCATATAGTTCCTACAGTAGGATAGCCGACGACCATTTGTATATTTTTAGTGTTTGGTGTGAAATTATTCATAACATTTGACAAAGGTGAAAAATTGGACAGCACACCAATATAATCGTGAAAGAGTGGTTACTTTCATTCACCCATAGATTTCCAATGTTTCTAAATCAATCTTAATCAGATATTAAATATTAAAAAAAACTGAATTATTTTCAATTTTTTTTTTTATTTTTAATTCCCCAAGATTGATTTTACACGTCCTTTATTTACAATGCAAGTACAGACTGTGATGTCCAAACCGGCCGGGAGGTCTCCTGACCCAAGCTTGAAAAATCTCATATGTGGTTGCTGAGATCGGGTCTTGAGACTCAGCCAGATGAGAAATCACGTTCCTTACTCCGACCATGAATGTCGGAAGTGAGCATCCAGACTTCAAGGGCTTTTCCTTTTGGGGATCAAATATTTTTGTAAAGCCTTATTCACACATTCTATGGGGCTATTCCACATATCAGTTTATTCATTTTTTTCTGTCCTGTGGTCCTCATAAAAAAAAAGCATGACGTTTCCAACTCTGGTCCATTTTGTAGATATGTCTTGGTTATTATAGAGAATCTTTCATTGATTGGTTACGAAAAGGTGAAGTTTGTGAAGCTTCCATCCATATTTTTTTACAAGAAAAATGGATGACACGCGGATGGCAAAAATCGCCAAAAAGATAAAAAACAAATGAAAAAAAGACCAATTGCACCCTATGAAAAATAACAGAAAATCAATGTCAGAATGACTGTACAATCCAGATATTAAAATGGGTATTGGCTAAAATGTGAGAGAGCTCATGTGTGAAAATATATTCATTTTCTTCCCCACAGTCTGACTGACAGCTGCAGCTTGTAGTGAGCTATATGAGATCTCAGCAGGGAGGAGGGACACTGAGGAGCTGTCAAACAGGCTAGGTGGGCAGAAATTGGGTTTAAAAAGGACCTTTCACCAAATTTTTCACAATGTAATAGGTGCTGTAGAGCTGCCTGCTTATGATTGGGCAACTCAGAAGAAGTACATGCCACCAGTGAAAACTATCTGATAACACCCACTTGGACTTAACAAAAGTTAACTCCTTACATGCCAAATACCTTGTTAATATCTACAAAGTGGAGAGGTGGAATAATAAAAAAAAACTTTTTTTTCTGCTCGGCAGTCACTATTACAATGTGTGTCCAGTCCAGTTCAACATGAAAATTTAAGCGAAAGGACCTTTTTAAACTTTCAAAAATGATTAAAAATCAATTTCAGAAATAGATGTATAAAGTAAATAAACCAACTTCATCAGGTCCAAAAAAATAAATCAATCAAATAATGTGTTTGTATTGTGAAATTTGGTAACAGAGCCACTTTAATATTCCTGCAGTGACACCACAAAGGAAATGAAGTTTTATGCAAGTTCTGTTGAATTCAATGGCCGGTTCATATCATACATCCACATGCTGATCCCTCTACAGCAGGAGACGCCTTTTGTAACTACTTTCCCCTCTTTATTAACTCAGAAATCCCTAATAGCAAACTTAAAAATGTTTTTTCCTATTTGTTTCTACTAATTGCTTCTAGTGTTGTTTCAGGCGCATCATCTGTTATTCCTACAGCAATCTATACAAATCCTATTTTCCTGAATGTCTGACGTTTGTGTCCTTCTTTATAAAGCCCTATAATTGCAAGATATTGGAAACAAATTTGAGCCGTCTTCGGTTGACTTCTGCTGTCCTCTTCGTAGCTTTTGTGTCCTTAAGAAAAAAAATTGATATTGATTTAATATTGTACAAATACATTTTCCTACAAATTCTCCTTGTTGCTAGCGGAAGGCACTAATCGATCAAAAGCAAATCATAGATGCGCTGAGCAGATCAGTGTCTTGTGCATCTCTAATGCTTCGGCAGACATGATATTATAATGGGCAAAAACTGGAACGAGACTCTGGACCATTTTAATTATAGATGTGGGATGAGATTTAAAAGAAAATATCAACTTTGAGTCTCACAACCTCATGATGAAGAAAGGGTTTAAAGAGAGAACTTTTAAAACTTGTTCACATTGTGACAAAGTTACTGGTAAAGTGCTGGAGGGGAGATATGTTTCCCTGAGGCTATTAGATTCAGTGAATTAAAACCGTTAAGTTCCTTCCAGCATGTTATTTGCTGAGAGGGGTTAAGCCACCATTTGAAAAGAGCGTGTTTTTATGAGAAAAACCATACAGGGGGCGGGAGGTTGTTCTCCATATCTCCACCTCAGGGTGTGGTCTGGGGTTTAAATATTCAGCCTGCTGAGGCATTCAGTGTTCAGTGTCTGGAGTAGCTGGCTCCAGAGAGGAGCTTGTGTTTGCTTTCCTGAACTGTGTTTGCTCTGCTAATCCTGTGCGGGCGGACCCCCACAGGTCTATGGACTGTACTACCTTATTTATTTTTGCTTACCCGTTATGCCAAGATCGACCTGTTTGTTTTGATGGACTTGGTAGTGGTTTATGCCATGTTTTTTGCAAATAAATTTAAAGGAACAGCATTCCTGCGTCTACCTCCGCGTGCAGCTGAGTGAGCGATCTACCACGACGTGTTCAACCATTTTTGCATCGCTGTATTGTATTTAAAGTAAGAAAAAAAAAATAGCATTAAAGGGGTTGTTTAGGCTTGGGGCTTTAGTCTATAGTATGCTCTGTCAAGATTTTCTGATTCCGGCGCAGAGAGCGAGTAGTCATGTAACTGCAAGTATGCGATTTGCATACTTCCAGCCATATTCAAACTAGACTAGTCCGATCTCCGTACACTTGCATTGAGCGAGGCCGAGCATGTCTAGTTGGTATGTGACTGCATGTTTGTAAATCGCATATTTGCAGTCATGCACCCTCTCGCTCCTGGTGCTAATACCAGAGAATCCTGACAGTGCACATATAGAGTGACTGCAGACTTGAACTTCATGCCTAGACAACCCCTTTAAGTAAAAAGCCCCATATCCGTGGAACGATATAGCGAATTTTAAAGTAAATATACTTATTACACAAAAACCTGATTTAAACTATACGTCATTTTCCGATTATAGCTTTCCTTTAAAAAAAGATTTCAGTAACAGCAGCAGCAAGGAGGAGGGACATTGAGGAGCTGTCAGTCAGGCTGAGTGGGAGGAGATGGAATTAAAATTTTACATACAAAAATATTTTCAATGCATTGGAGCAGTAAAATTGTTTGCAAAATTGGACATTTTAAACATTTCATTTAAACTCATTGAAGGATTTTTGCAAAGTTTTAACATTGTTAGTTACTCAAAAATGTTTGATTATTTGGGGATCAGATTGCTGGGTCTCTTACTGATCCCAAAAACGGGGCTACTTTGATCAAAACCGCATAAAAGCCATTCCTGTTATGAATCGTGGTTCTGTGCTCCCGCCTGGGAATGGAGCAGGTCCGGTAATACTACGCTGCTCTGGTCGCAAGCGCTGCCATTGTCCTGACCCTGGAGGCGAAGCAACTATGCGTGCAGGGAAACGGTCCCAATCTTGTGGAGCGTCGTGTTGTGGTGCTGGTGTACCCATTGGGACGGTCCTAACCTGTCTGTAGTATTAAATCCTTACCATGTGTCAAATGCTAACAATGTGAATAAGGGCAGAGCAGGACAGGGCCAGACTGAGACACCCATCCATGGAAAGCTATGCAGAAGCTCAGGATGGGGGGCCACGTCCCTGTTTGTACAAAATACTAAATATTACAGCAAAACCAACAAAACGGAGCTGAACTATAAGCTGGTATACGAGCAAAGTGTAAGACCACGTTCACACTGTGGCCATTTCATAGACAAAACCCAAGAAAAAACAAAAATGAGCATCTACCCTGTAGTAAGTAAATCAGTAGATGGTAAAAGCTTTTATGCTTTTTTGAACAAATTAGTATTAACTAAGTACCCTATGTTATTTACATGTAGTATTACCATTTACTGATTTACTTGCTGTAGGTTATATGCTCACTTTTGTTTTTTTTTATTGGGTTTTGTCTTTTTAGATAAAGCAAAAGAAAATGCTGTTTAAGGATAGATATTCACTTTAATTACAGAAAAAAAACGAAGAAAATAGTTATAGAAAGCATTTACTTTGTGGAATAGTAGATTGTATAAGTTATACAAATCGTATAATCTATACAAAAGTTTTGGCATTCTGGGTGGTGCAGTTATCTGGAGATCCGGAATAAAAACGATGTTAAACTAGTGCCAGACATGATAATTTCTTCTTTTCTGACGCTTTACAGAGGTACTAAAACAGTCCAGACAGGCGATCATAGTTTTGTAATGTCATGTTATGGGACTTGTTTTTATCGTTTTGGTTCACTTTTATGGTGATTAAAAGAATTCACTGAGGAGCAGATAGAACCTCCTGGTCATTAATTCAGCAAATATGTGCAGAAATCTTATATTGTTCAGTTTATGAGACACTTGGTTATTGTTAAATGAGCTAAACAATATTGGATTATTTATCACCCCTCACCATGCCTGCAGCCAGCCGGTGTGTTACTTCCTATGCCAACCAGCTCATAGGTGATATTTTTCATGTAGCGCTGAGTAAAGTTGCCCACACTTCACACATTACTAGATATTTATCACAACATAAAGGGAATTTGTTATCAGAAAAATACCATTGTTTAATTCATATTTTAGGGTAACATTTATTTTTTTTAAATTTACAATATTTTTGCTATATCACAATCTTTATTAAAATAAAATAGAATTCTAGTAATTTTGACACTGGTCGTTGGGACCATTTTAGATTCATACTTCCTGTTCTTTGCTCTTGACTTTTCAGAAGCCTCATTATCATCACAGATAAGGTTACAATCACAAATAATTACAGTAGCACCTCTATACACACATGATAATACAGGATCCACCGTTCATAAATGGAAATATCACACCTGACCTCTTGAAGCTCATCAAGAGAATGCCAAGAGTGTGCAAAGCAGTCATCAAAGCAAAAGGTGGCTACTTTGAAGAACCTAGAATATAAGACATATTTGCAGTTGTTTCACACTTTTTTGTTAAGTATATAATTCCACATGTGTTAATTCATAGTTTTGATGCCTTCAGTGTGAATGTACAATTTTCATAGTCATGAAAATACAGAAAAATCTTTAAATGAGAAGGTGTATCCAAACCTTTGGTCTGTACTGTATTACTGTATATATAATAAATATATATATATATATATATATATATATATATATATATATATATATATATATATATATTACATTTAACTTAAAACCTGTCATCATATTTTGTTAGGCTAAAGCTACCCTTACAAATAGAGTAAATTTGGATTTTTTTCAGCCATCGTCAACTGAAAATACAAGTATATGGCATGACGGGCCAAATTCAGCTAATTATTGGTCAATTTGTGTAAGCCCACTGGTTCATTTAATGAAGTCATTACCTAATCTGCCAGTGTAGACTGGCATATTTGTGTTTGGAGGATTTTTACAAGCAATCTGATGGACATTTGTTTGTCCGCCTTCTGGCAGATCATAGTATTACACCTATGGCCAGTTTAGACATCATACAAATATCATGCTTTCTGTGTATTTTTCTTGGACATTAGAAAAGTAAATTCTATAATAGTAACTTTTACCTACAGTGACACAAATATATATTTTTAAATGTTAATAATAACTTCTGAGCAATATAATTTTTATCGGTTGAAGACCATCAAACAATTATTGTGGTTAATGATTCTAAAAATTGGGTTTTTAGTGATAATAATTCAATCTGTGTCCAGATTACCAAGTCATTATTAATGGCTGAAAAGGAAAAATATGACTGTAATAGTGGAGAGAAGCAGGTTGTTTTATGCTGAAATCACAGAGCAGCAAGTCACTTACAGTAGCAGGCTAAGTGGTTGCTTGTCGAAAATTCGGCAAAGTTTGCTCCTTTCTACAGTAGGATTTACTACTAGATAATCAATCTACTACATGTATTATACAGTGGCATTATACGTGCAGTAGCAATTGCCTCTTTTTAAGCTCTGTGGTATAAATGTTTTCACTATGGTATACTTGCTTTAAAGAGGACCTATCACTTGCTCCAAAAAATTGAGTTCAATATCGTGTAAAAATCCCAGAGCTCCCTGGACTCTGCCGTTCTTTTCCATTTTGAGCTGTGTCGCTCCATTGCAGAGATAGCCACATTTCTTGCTTTAGCAGCGCAGTATGTGAAATCTCTGCTTCTAGTTCAACTGGGCGTTTCTTTAGTCCTCTCTTGGGGGGGTGTGTTTTTACCCCTCTCAGATGATGCCATTCACAGCTGGGCAGCTGATCTAGCAGTCTAGTAGGGAGGAGTGAAAGTGCACGCCTCCAGAGAAGATGCTGAAGAAACACCCAGTTGCACTAAAAGCAGAGATTTCACATACTGCGCTCGAAAAACAACAAATGTGAAGGCAGCACAACACAGAAAAAAGCAGCAGAATCAGGGGATTTTTACAAGGTATTTAACTAAATTTTTGAGTAAGTGAAAGGTGTTCTTTAAGACCATTCCTGTTTGCCAATAATTTAAAGGAGAAAAACAGCACTTGCACAAAGGCTTTTTTTTTCCTTTTAATCTATATAGACAGATGCAAATTTTTAAGGCTACATTAACTTTTGTTGGACAAAAACTAAATACAGTAGTAGAGAATTTATTTTCTTACAAAGTGCACTATAAATCTGCAATTTACCATCTTGCTTTCTTACCAAAGTGCTGCTTAGTGCCAACTTCATGTGAGGCCAGTTAACATCCATATATTTCGTGCCGGACAAGTCTGAACACAGCAATATTAACCCCTGACTTACCATAAATCATATATGTTTGTGTCTTAACTCATCTTATCTGCTTTAATAAAATATGTTGATGAATCCATTTAATACATTTTAAGATTTGATCCGTAATTACCTCGATTGTTCGTGTTCTGGCAAGAATTCGCCTTTCTATAACCATATGTGTCCTCCGCTATCTTTGTCTGTGGAGATACCACTGCTGATTACTCATTCACAATTTCTTATTTCTTATTATATATGTTGCATTTTACAAAAAAAATCCCAATTATATCCAATTGTATAGAACACAGCTAGAAAGCTTCTGCTTTTCAGGAATAAGATGGAAAGGCACTGAGTGAAAGAAAAGCAAGGTTCCTGCGCTGAATTAGGGGGGCACATACAATAATATAAAGAAACTGTTCTAATTATTAATAAGGAGTTTGTTAAAGGCAAATTCCTGCTTAGGAATTCCCCGCAGAAATATTGTTTCTGTGCCTTGGATAAGCAGAGCAGATGTTGCAGTGTTGTCTCTATAGATCTTCTCTCTCCAATCTCTCTCCAGATGCTTGTAGATGACATGATGCTATCAAATTTATTTTAGGCTCTTTAGCAGAGCATTAAAATCCTTAAACAAATCACTACCTCCACCATAAAACTGTTCCGATCACAGTCTGGGGTTTATTATGTTGTTTTTTTGTTGGGCATGGAGAATATAGCAGAATACACGATAAAATAAACTAATTTCCTGTATATAATAGAATCAGGTCAAATAGCTCAAATCTGTTTTTATGGAATAGGGGCAAAATTATTGATGATGTGCACTCTAACTAGTGGCGTAACTAGAGTCCCACTGCCCCTGGTGCAAAATTTGGACCTGGGCACCCACCTGCTTGTTGGTCAGGTGTATGGGCCTTTGTGGCGTTCTATAAAGACATGCATATTCACCCCCATGTAATAATGTCTCCATCCTGGCCAGTTCCAGTACTAATATCCCCCGTTCAGGTCCCTTCCAGTAATAATGTCCCTCATCCTGGGCCCCATGGTATATCAATGTCCCCCATCATAAGCCCCTTCCTGGTACAGTGCCCCCCATCCTGGGCCCCTTCTTCTCCAGCACATTTTAACTCCTTTACGACCTATGACATACAGGTACATCATAGGTCGCCTTCCCCTTTTTAATGCAGGCTCCGGCGCTGAGCCCGCACCTTTTCAGGCACATGGCAGCTGATTTCATCATTCTAGAATTATGGTTTTTTTTGCTTGCCGCAACATTGCAATAAAATGCAATAAAGGGCAATGGGAACACTGTGTGGATGACATAGGACGCGTCATCTACATGAAGGGAAGAAGGATGGCAATTGTGGGAAGAGAACATGTGCCGGATCAAGACCAGAGACGCCCATCAGACCGGACTGCGCCGTCTGTGGGTATAATAAAAAGTCTTTATTGTGCCTTGCATAGGGAATTGAGGACATACATACAACTTACTAAAATGCTGTAAAAGAAGCCTTAAAGGTGCTGGCCGTACTTTATATTGTGAAAACCTGGTGACAGGTTTAATAAAACTAACGGGGACAAACAGAATTACACAGATGAAGCCATTATCTACTTTTTTAGGGTCATTATTTTGTCTGAAAGTGATAGTTTAGTTATTCCGTGATTTAACTAGAGATGAGGACTGCGGGTGGCAATTCAGAGGAAGAATATTGCAATCTTTTGAAGTGTTTAAGGGTAGAGGTAACACTTGATGGGCACATACAGTAGGTTTGTACTGGGGAGCCATAGGGACTATCATTATTTTATGGGCACTAAGTAATTAAACTTTGCCAAATTAAGCTGCATGAACTTTCCCTGATATAGTGTAATTGAAATTAATTCTGAGTATATGGTATAAATCACTCAGAGCAAATTCACATCTTAAACTTTTCTCTTTAAAAGTCAGCAACTACTTTTTTCTTCCCAAATTTGTGGAGGTAAATGACAAAGTCGTGTGTGGGAAAGGAGTGTACTCATTTTGCCGAACCCTATGCTTTGTCAGGACTTAGCTATGCTTTAACTAGCTGTTTTAATTTGTGTGCAATTAAGTAAAGAATGCAGACAACATGGAGACAGGACACACAGAAGAATCAAAGGGTAAGAGCACTATTAGTTCATTTATGGGCTGTTCAGGCTTTCATGCTGTGTCATTAGGGTTCCTTTATTTACTGTGTAAAATGACTATACTAAATGATTAATATAATCAATGTGCTACTATGGGTCTTCATATAAAATATGCAGCCTACAGACAGGGCTCTAAGCAATTTGTATATCCTTCTATAAAAAAAGACACGACTCAGGATAGTGGTTTGGAACAAAGGCCGTAGATTAAAGGATACATTTTATATGGTTATGTATTACAAACATTTATTCTGTTAGGTGCTTACAAGTTTTCATGAATTTCATCCGACCCATGTTATGAAAATAAATGGACATATTCTCGTTGTTTTATGATTGTCGAAGACAGGGAGCTACCCTAGGTATAACAGAGCTTAATGTCACCATGTAGGAAGGATGGATCTTAGCATTTACATATTTTAAACTGATAAATAAAGTTGTTTTATGTTTACTGTCATATCTGCTAAAGCCAATTGCATCTATGGTTATACCAGCTCAGCGGCGTTCTTCTTATAACAGCTCAACCACGTTCATCTATGGTTATAACATCTGAGCCTAGTTCATCTATGGTTATAATAGCTCAGCCTAGTTCATCTATGGTTGTAACAGCTCAGCCTCGTTCATCTATGGTTATAATAGCTCAGCCTAGTTCATCTGTGGTTGTAACAGCTCAGCCTCGTTCATCTATAGTTATAATAGCTCAGCCTAGTTCATCTTTGGTTGTAACAGCTCAACCTTGTTCATCTATGGTTGTAACAGCTCAACCTCGTTCATCTATAGTTATAATAGCTCAGCCTAGTTCATCTATGGTTATAATAGCTCAGCCTAGTTCATCTATGGTTATTCCAGCTCAGCCTAGCTCATCTATGGTTATAGCAGCTTAGTCACGTTTATCTATGGTTATAATAGCTCAGCCTAGTTCATCTATGGTTGTAACAGCTCAGCCTCGTTCATCTATGATTATACCTACTCAGCCTAGTTCATCTATGGTTATACCAGCTCAGCCTAGTTCATCTATGGTTATACCAGCTCAGCCTAGTTCATCTATGGTTATAATAGCTCAGCCTAGTTCATCTATAGTTATAATAGCTCAGCCTAGTTCATTTATGGTTGTAACAGCTCAACCTCATTCATCTATGGTTGTAACAGCTCAACCTCGTTCATCTATAGTTATAATAGCTCAACCTCGTTCATCTATGGTTTTAATAGCTCAGCCTAGTTCATCTGTGGTTGTAACAGCTCAGCCTCGTTCATCTATAGTTATAATAGCTCAGCCTAGTTCATCTTTGGTTGTAACAGCTCAACCTTGTTCATCTATGGTTGTAACAGCTCAACCTCGTTCATCTATAGTTATAATAGCTCAGCTTAGTTCATCTATGGTTATAATAGCTCAGCCTAATTCATCTATGGTTATTCCAGCTCAGCCTAGCTCATCTATGGTTATAGCAGCTTAGCCACGTTTATCTATGGTTATAATAGCTCAGCCTAGTTCATCTATGGTTGTAACAGCTCAGCCTCGTTCATCTATGATTGTAACAACTCAGCCTCGTTCATCTATGATTATACCTACTAAGACTAGTTCATCTATGGTTATAATAGCTTAGCCTAGTTCATCTATGGTTGTAACAGCTCAGCCTTGTTCATCTATGGTTGTAACAGCTCAGCCTCATTCATCTATGGTTATAATAGCTCAGCCTAGTTCATCTATGGTTATACCAGCTTAGCCACGTTTATCTATGGTTATACCAACTCAGCCTAGTTCATCTAGGGTTATAATAGCTCAGCCTAGTTCATCTATAGTTGTAACAGCTCAGCCTCGTTCATCTATGGTTGTAACAGCTCAGCCTA
This sequence comes from Phyllobates terribilis, assembly GCF_046119375.1. Lineage (NCBI taxonomy): Eukaryota > Metazoa > Chordata > Amphibia > Anura > Dendrobatidae > Phyllobates > Phyllobates terribilis. Next base: position 359,059,783 of record NW_027362767.1, read on the forward strand.
GTTCATCTGTGGTTGTAACAGCTCAGCCTCGTTCATCTATAGTTATAATAGCTCAGCCTAGTTCATCTATGGTTATACCAGCTTAGCCACATTTATCTATGGTTATAATAGCTCAGCCTAGTTCATCTATGGTTATACCAGCTCAGCCTAGTTCATCTATGGTTATAATAGCTCAGCCTAGTTCATCTATAGTTATAATAGCTCAGCCTAGTTCATCTATGGTTGTAACAGCTCAACCTCATTTATCTATGGTTGTAACAGCTCAACCTCGTTCATCTATAGTTATAATAGCTCAACCTCGTTCATCTATGGTTATAATAGCTCAGCCTAGTTCATCTGTGGTTGTAACAGCTCAGCCTCGTTCATCTATAGTTATAATAGCTCAGCCTAGTTCATCTATGGTTGTAACAGCTAAGCCACGTTTATCTATGGTTATAATAGCTTAGCCTAGTTCATCTATGGTTTTACCAGCTCAGACTAATTCATCTATGATTATACCAGCTCAGACTAGTTCATCTACGGTTATACCAGCTCAGACTAGTTAATCTATGGTTATACCAGCACAGCCTAGTTCATCTTTGGTTATAACAGTTCAGCCTAGTTAATCTATGGTTATACCAATTGAATCTAGCTCTTCTATGGTTATAACAGCTAAGACTAGTGCATCTATGGTTATACCAGCTCAGACTAGTTCATCTATGGTTATACCAGCACAGCCATGTTTACCTATGGTTATAACAGCTCCTCCTAGGTCATCTATTGTTATACCAGTTCAATCTAGCTCTTCTATGGTTATACAAGCTAAGACTAGTCCATCTCTGGTTATACAAGCTAAGACTAGTCCATCTATGGTTATACCATCTAAGACTGGTTCATCTATGGTACCATCTAAGACTAGTTCATCTATGGTTATACCATCTACAGTAAGACTAGTCCATCTATGGTTATACCATCTAAGACTAGTTCATCTATGGTTATACCAGCAAAGTCTACTTTATCTATGGATATACTAGTTCAGCCTCTTTTATCTGCTTTTATGCCAGTTCAGCCTATTTCATCAATAGCAGAGATGTCAAACTCAAACACACAGAGGGCCAAAATGACAAACTTGGACAAAGTCGCAGGCCAACCATTATACAGTATAATGAGCCCTACATAGTCCTCTATACAGAATAATGGGCCTCACATATCCCTCCATTCTGAATAATGGGCACCACATAGTCCTCTATACAGTATAATGGGCCCCATAAAGTTCTTCATACAGATTAATGGGCCTCACATAGTCATCCAGACAAAATAATGGCCCCATATAGTCCTCCATACAGAATAATGGCCCCACATAGTCCTCCATGCAGAATAATGGGCCCAACATAGTTCTCCATACAGTATTATGGGCACCACATAGTCCTCCATACAGAATAATGGGCCCCACATAGTCCTCTATACAGTATAATGGGCCCCACATAGTCCTCTATACAGTATAATGGGCCCCATAAAGTTCTCCATACAAAATAATGGGCCTCACATATCCCTCCATTCTGAATAATGGGCACCACATAGTCCTCTATACAGTATAATGGGCCCCATAAAGTTCTCCATACAGAATAATGGGCCTCACATAGTCATCCAGACAAAATAATGGCCCCATATAGTCCTCCATACAGAATAATGGCCCCACATAGTCCTCCATGCAGAATAATGGGCCCAACATAGTCCTCCATACAGTATTATGGGCACCACATAGTCCTCCATACAGAATTATGGGCCCCACATAGTCCTCTATACAGGATAATGGGCCCCACATAGTCCTCCATACAGAATAATAGGCCCCACATAGTCCTCCATACAGTATTATGGGCACCACAAAGTCCTCCATACAGAATAATGGACCCTATAAGGGTCTGAATACTTATGACCATGTGATTTTTCAGTCTTTCTTTTTTAATAAATTTGCAAAAATTTCTACATTTCAGTTTTTTTTTCAGTCAAGATAGGGTGCACAGTGTACTTTAATGAGAAAAAAAATGAACTTTTTAGAATTTACTAAATGGCTGCAATGAAACAAACAGTGAAAAATGTAAAGGGGTCTGAATACTTTCTGTACCCACTGTATATGTCCTCAAGAGGACTTGTCAGCATACAGATCTCCCAGTTTATTCCATATCTTGGCAGCGCTTCTTACATTTGGAATCATCAGGGGATGATGTCAGGTTATGAAGTAATCTGCCTGGCGTGTGGCCCAGCAGCATCTCACCATGGGTTATGCTGTGGTCTGAGTGATGACGCATCTTCTCATGGACATATAGAGCATAGTAGCTGTGTAGGGCTACATACAAACCTGTCCTTCTCAGGACGTTCATCTGGACCATCCTTTTTAGGTTGCTAAATGAAAAAACCCTGTCCTTCTAAGGACCCAAGACTCCTTTACTGGGACTAAAATAATATTGTCCTACAATATCCTCCTCTGTGTCCTCCTGCTAACACTCTCACACCTCTCCAGTCCATCCTTAACTCTGCTGCATAACTAATCCATCTCTCACCTCGCTATTCCTCCTCTTCTCCCCTCTTCAAATCCCTTCATTGGCTCCCAATTCCCCAACGTATCTAGTTCAAACTATTAACACTGACCTACGAAGCCGTCCTTAATCTGTCTCCTCCATATGTCTCCGAACTAATCTCCGTTACCTTCCAACACGTAATCTCCCGTCCTCTCAAGGTTTTATTCTCTCCTCCACACTTAAACGATTGTCACTCCAAGTCCAAGACTTTTCCCGAGCATCCCCCATACTCTGGAATTCTGTCCCCCAACACGTCCCACTGACCCTGGTGCCACCTCACTACAACCTGCAATAACCCCCTGACACCTCACCACCATTGGAGCTGCCACAACTCCCCCCCCCCCAACCTACTGTTTCCATCCCCATTACCTGGTAGACTGTAAGGGCCCTCACCCCTCTGTACCAATCTGTCATTGTTAGTTCACTGTAATTTATATTTGTATTTTGTATGTAACCCCTTCTCATGTACAGCCCCATGGAATCAATTGTGCTCTAAAAATAAATAATAATAATAAAAATAATAATATCCCACTGACCATTGCGGAAATTTATCTTGGACACTACAGTTTGCGGAGGTAATGAATATAGTGACTCCTTACACTATACCCCACTCTTGTACTAGCCATTCACTATATTAGGTTGGGTCCTAAAAAACATTGAGCTCAGATACCCAAGAGAAATTAGTTTCAAGAATAAAATAAGGAACCATAATATGCTTAACAAAATAACAACTGGTTCAGTTGATATTGCGTTGGTTAAAATGCTCCTGGTCTATTAAGAAATATTTACATCGGATTAGCACATCACATACAGTTACAATACTGGTGTAGTACTGCTGGAAACCAGTGGCCAAAGAAGCATGAGCAGGAACAGCAAGCGGTAGTAGAAGTTCTTGGAGTTAGCAAAATGATTTGCAGAAAACAATCCCTAGATTGGTGAGAACAGTCTGGGTAAGAATGTTCAGGAGCTGGAGACTGGAACTAGGATAACAGCAAGACACAATACTCAAGCAATGAGTGAGAGATCCATCCGGCTTTAAGTGGGCCCAAACAGGAAACAAGATGGATCCCACAAATTCAGAATCTGCCAGCTTAGTAAAGGACAATTGCAGAACACAACAGCAGCCTCCAGTGGTAAGGAGTGGGATTGCATCACAATTATTAAGGTGAACAATAACAGCCACTAGTGGTCAAACTGTAGAAGGACAACAGGAATTCTGATGCAAAAGTCAAGTAATAAATGTTAAGTCTTAATAATCCAGTAGTCTTCGTGAAGTGAATGTTTCAAGTCATTGTCAGTGGTTATGAGATCTAAAGGATAAAATATAACTGAAATATCTATATGTATCTTTTCATAATACAATATATATTCTTTTTACATAAAAATTGAAACATGTTCAAGATTTTAATTTTTATGTGCGCTGCTGGAGTCAAGGTTGTGAAACTAATCATTATCTGCAGATGTCTCTGGTGTCTGTTCATAGTTGTGTGGGTGTCCTCGTTTGCCTCTATAGATTTTTGCCATAGCTGTCCATATGTTGGGGATAGGAAACCATTGACACAATAACCAAGAGTAGTTTTTCTCTCTATATATATAAACAAATGATACATATTTTTTAATTAAGTTATTTCTTTAGCCATAATGAGCATTACATCATGTATTTGATTGCAGTCCCTGCTTCCTTTCTGCCAGTGTAATATACCACAGGAATCTCTGGATAACTTCCCATCTCTTTTTGTTTTGGCAAATCCATGAGTTCCTCATTGTTCTGGATTTGAAAAAATTTCAAATGGTTTATATTTATCGAACAACATTCACCAAAGAAGAGGCGTAAAATGATAGAGGGAAAATAATCTCATGAAAAACTTATTGATGCAAACAGATTTGAATAAAAGATGCCTGAAAAGTGTATGGCTAGACTATGTGTGATAGTTGTGCCAAATATGTTAAAAACATTAATTTTGACAAAAGACTGACACATATACTGGTCTAAAAATGTATCTGTTCCACTATTTATGTGGGACTCTGTCATAGGATCAACCCTCCTAAGCCGTCTATATGGACATGCAGGTCATAGGAAGCTGAATAAAATGATACCTTGATAACTGCAATCCAAAGTCCAGAGAAGTCTACATTTTTCTACATATGTAAATGAGCTGTTAAGATCTATGGGCTGGACATAGATCTCCCTGAGAATCTGCCTCCAGAGCTTATTATAAGTGAAAGGGGTATTACCAGCGTGATATGTAATGACTGACAGTCTGCTCACCTGATCTAAAGGGCAGTACAGTACAGCTGAGAGCACTGTGAGAGGACAACTGCAAATATGTGTGTGATGAGACAAGGTTCTACAGTGCTGTACTGTGTTAGCTCTACTGTAATGTGTTAGTTGTAATTAAACACAGCTCTTCAGCTGAGCTGACAGCACTATAAGAGGATGTCTGTTGCTGCAAATGTGTTTGCAATGAGGCAAAATTCAGTTCTGCTGTACTATATTAACTCTGCTTTACTGTGTTCAGATCTCACTGAGAGAAACAAGTCAGTTTTTGCATGGTTCACACTAGTAACTCCTTTCATTTAAAATAACCCCTGGAGTCAGATTCTCAGGGAGATCTATGTCCGGCCGATAGATCTTAACAGCTCATTTACCCATTAAGTAAAATGTGGATTTCAACCATACATGTTTGATTGTCCCGAGGAAGAAGTTGGTGGACTCTGAAACGCGTAGACAAATAAACCTACATTTTTATGCTTACTACTCGTTTGTCGCGACTCCAGAGAGCGCAGAACAACTTCTATGCCTGGCATTTACTGCTGTCAGTGATTGACAGAGGCATTTAACTGATTAACAGTCGCGAGTGGATCTTTTGATCCATCCGAGGCTGTTAGGGGCACTTGATGGCTGATTAAATCAGCCATCAAGTGCGGGGAAAGATGCGGGCTCAGCGTCAGAGCCCAAATCAAAACAGGGACATTACCCTTGACATACCTATACGTCAAAGGTCATGAAGGGGTTAAAAGATTTTCAAAAGGACAGATGATCATCCAAATGGACATACTCATTCCCGATCATTCCCCGTTGTGTCATATCTAGTGATCAGCTAACAAACGAGCAATCATATAATAGAGGAATTCATATTTTATGCAAGTTTATGAAAATAACCGTCGCATCGCAGATATCTAATTTTACAGATACCACTTGTTTTATTTCATGGTAAAGTATTGTAAAGGATATAACAGTTGAGTACTAAATAAAATGGTTCACTCTTGGATTCGTTTCTTAGGAAACTTTAAACAATAAATTAAACTATGATTTAGTGTTTTTGATGGTACGGTATCTGGTTCTAGTAGCGCTATTATTTTTTAGCATCATAATACACAACCTCAGTCATTAAGACGCAGGTCTAATACTTTATAAAATCTAGTGCATAGCAATTATAGATGTTATGTGTTGAAGGGCTTTTATTTGCCAGGGCAACACTTTAGCAATTCCTTCTACAAGTCTGGATCCATGTGAGGTGCCCATTGTTCTTAATAAAAGCTTTTCTTGATGCTGGTATATCTTGAGAATACAACATGTACATAAAAGTACGTTGTAGACACAAAAGGAAAATTGTTCGAAAAAGATATTGAAGCATTTTACATTAGCACTTTTGATAGATCTGCAGAAAAATGAGTGGCCATATAAAATCCATCCTTGTCTTGTGAGTTTTGAAGCTTGAAAGGAAACTATTCGGTGATGAATGAATATATGAAAGTGGATTCAAATTGCATTTTGTTCACTCTGTCTTCTCTCTTTTCTTGCAGAAGCGTTTGAAATGGTAATACGGCACGCAAGGAATTATACAAACACAATGTTTAAGACTCATTACCAAAATATCTCTTCGAAGACCTTCAAACTGGTCGGAGAATTATTCACAGACATTTCACTCTATGTCTTAGGTTCAGACATTAATGTGAATGATATGGTGAATGAGTTTTTCGATGGCTTGTTCCCGGTAGTGTATGGCAGCTACTTGAACCCTGGATTTAAAGAGTCAGTGCAAAGTGTAGAATGTCTGCGACTGGCCAGACGAGACGTCAATGCGTTTAGTCAGTATCCAAAAACAATCATGACACAAGTATCTAAGTCCTTGCAGGCTTCTCGAGTTTTCCTTCAGGCGCTAAACCTCGGGATTGAAGTGATTAATACTACGGACTATTTAAAGTTCAACAAGGACTGTGGTAGAGCCCTTCTGAAAATGTGGTACTGCTCCCACTGTCAAGGACATTTACTGGCACGTCCATGTGCCGGATATTGTGGAACCGTTATGCGAGGTTGCCTGTCTAGCGTTGGGGAAATAGACTCTTACTGGAATGAATACATTGCATCAATTGAGAGACTTGCCAAAGAAATGCATGGGATTTATGACTTAGAACGCGTTCTACTAAATCTGTTTTCACTCATCCAAGAAGCTGTAATACATGTTGAAAGAAATGGAGGAAGACTTTCCACAGCGGTAAGTCACTTTTATTTTTCAAAACCTTTTAAAAGTGTAATGTGAAAAATGGCCTTAAACTCATAGTCAAAACTCAAAACTAAAGTTTTCTGTTATGATGTAGGTTTGTCTGAGCTTACCCATTATATGGCAGAAAGTTCAAAATGTCAGAATGGTTCAGTCTGTTATTTTCTCATACTTTAGCATTAACTTTCTACGTAGCATTCTAACAATCTAACAAGGGAATTTAAAGACCACTACTGTCAGGACTGTCATAGGCCACAGACTCAAAAAGGCTACTGCAGACAGACTTGGTGCAAGGCCGATTCCGGGACAACATCGGGCTTCACTCTTTATCCCCTTTACAGGAATCTAGACTTAAAACGGGGTCAACTGGATCGCTTGCATGGAAGAGCTGCTAGCTGGCAGATAGCATTGAACCCGAGGCAAAAGAATAGTCGGATAGCCGGGTCAGAATCAGGAGGTCAGTGTAGGGACAAAATCACAAAGAAGGAGAATAATCAAAAAGCAAGCAGAGGTCAAAATGTCCACTGGGAGAATAGCAAGGCAGGAGTTAAACTGAAGCAAGTCAGATTATAACTGGCAGTAGACAGAAGGATCTCAGGATCTTAAATAGCTTGCAGCCCCACCCAAACCACACAGGAGTTAACTCTATATCTCCCAGTATGGATGGAACTACAATTGCCAGAGGACACAAAATTAGAACTGTCGCCCACAAAGAGAGCGAAGAGCCGATTGGGGATAGAACCAGAAGCAGGAAGGGCAGGCACTAATACAGATGTCACAACTACTAAGATATTTGGTGGGATAAGAAGCTCTCTTTGATGGGATCAAAGAGGCAGTGCATGTAGGTTACATTGTAATGCCCCCTAAAGATCTAAGAAAACACCAGAATAGCAGGTGCAGTTTACATGATTGTTCCCTGATTGTACCAGCAAAGTCAGGACTGTTTTTAAGTAAGAAAGCAGAGTTGTTGGAACCCGGGAACAGTAGTAACATCTGGCAATTGGGGGAGCTTTATTTAATCCAGACTCCTGTGTGTATGCATAATAAATATATATATATATACAGTATCCATATGTGTGGACACACACACACAATTAATTATTGTACAATCTCTACATGTCCTGACATTAATAATAAAATGTCTCCAGCATGAAACAAGTCTTTAAACAGCCACATTAGTGAAAGCATAAAAGTAATAAAACCAGCATTACTCACTTTCTGGTGATTTTTTACAGGCTGCAGCGGTGACATCACTACTCTACTGCATGTGACCGCTGCAGCCAAACCTCAGGAGCTTGTGCTGGCTGCACTGCCATCACTGATACGCCCAGTGAGCAAATGCTGATTTTATATTTTTAACACTGGTATGCTAATGTTGTGAAGAAAGTAGAAAGGGGGAACCTCCTTTAAAGAGTTAACTGTGAAGACAGCTCTTTTAAGATGCTCCTCTCTGCCCTTACACCAGGACATGTTCTTATGTTCATAGTTGTGACTTGCATTGCCCTGAGGTGGAGAGGAGCGCTGAGGAGACTCTCAGCGTGGACTTACAAGAATAAGAGCTAAGGTTTGAAGTATGATGGACATCTTGACAGAAAGATGACGGAGCTCATTATAGTCAGTGGAGACAGTCGGGCTATGCTGGCGTGCGTCTAATGAATCTGTCCCCAGCCGCTTTCCATTGCTCTATTCATATAATGGAATAGGACATTGGAAGGGTTTAGTAGTAGTGTGAGCCCAGCCTTAAAGGGGATGTCCATCACTTTCTAATGTGGCCAGGGTGGGGAGGAAGAAATGGTTGATGGGTGTCGTTCGGAGTGGTAGTTAAGGGTGTATCTCAAAACCTTCCTGTGCCTCGATTTACGTGCCGTATTATGTATCCCAATTGCTTTTTTTGGGAGTTGAGAGATATGTGCTATGTGACTGGAAGGCAATAATTACTGGGAAGGATCCCCCGAAGAAATACTTTGCCCAAGAGCTGCAACAGTCGTCGTTTTGCTTAATTTAAATTGTTATTGGTTTGTGTAATATTACAGAATATTGCTGCATAAAACTAGGTAAAAAATGGCCAAGGAAGGAGAGGATGTAAGTGTGATAAGTACAAGCAGGGGTGGATTAAAAGTAGCAAGGGCCCCGGGCAGTTTAGAAGGTGCGCCCCCCCCACACACACACACACCTGATGTATCACATGTCACATGATCCCCTGTGATAGAGCATGTGATAGTTCACGTGAAATTAATTTGGCACAATATTAATATATTAATTATAATAATTTTTTTAGGCTGTGTGCCCACGATGCGTTTTTTAAGCGTTTCAGCAGCGGCAATTCCACCGCAGAAACGCTTAAAAAACGCTTGGTAGAAGGTCTGCCATGTTCCCCACTGATAATCCGCATGTGCTGTGCACATGCTGCTGAAATTTCCGCTTCGGATTATCATTGCGGAAAAAAACAGCACTACCAATTATTTTGCGGAAGCGCTGCGTTTTCGCCGCCATTGACTTGCATTGGAACGCATGGAATCTGCATCACTGCATCTGTACATGCGGAATCCAAGCGTTTCAATGTGCGGATGGTACCCGGGTCTGGAGAAGAGGAGACTCTCCTCCGGACCCGGGTACCATAGAACCTGTAAAAAAAAAAGAATAAAATAATAAATATTATACTTACCTTCTGATGGCCCCCGGTGTCTTTATCCGATGCGTCCTGGCTTGCTGGCAGCTCGCGGTAGACTAAAGGACATGTGGTGACGTCATTTAGCCATGTGACGGGTCATGTGACCGCTGACCGTTATTTTTTATTTTTTACCATTCTATACACAGCGGGAGGCCGCACGCAGTCACACACACACACACAAACATATACAGACATACATACACGCATAAACACATTTGAAATACAAAAATACATATAAACTGACATCACACAATGATATCTGCCTGCACACACACACACACACACACTCACTCAATCACACACACACTCACACACACTCTCACACACACTCTCACACACACACATACACACACTCACCATCCCCTGGCTCGGCTCCAGTCCTCCAGCTCCTCTCCGATGCAGCAGTGCAGCGCACACTGCGTGATGTTACACTAGCAGACATGGCAGCGCACAGGGCCGTGTCTCCTAGCTGTGACGCGTCCGGGCCAGCACACAGGGAAGTTAACAGGTGCAGTGCTGGCCCGGCCGAAGAAGAAGTAGCGGCCATGCGCCGCTGCTGGGGGAGCGGTCTGGGGGCCCCCCGCCTCTGACTGCCGGTATGTGCCGCGGCGCCACACATATTATAATGAGGGCAATCTGGCCATGGACCCCCCGGGCCCCCTGGAGCCCAGGGGCCCTGGGTGGTAGCCCAGATTGTCCTTATTATAATCCACCTATGAGTACAAGGAACACGAGATCAGCACAGGACTGAATGTCAGTCTCCTCTACAGTAACACTGTTAATATTCCACTTTTTAGATTATAAGGTTTTAACTTTAATTCCTTTGTGAAGTGTATTTACCAGTGAACAAAGACTTCAGCAATCACATGTCTTATCTGCCCATTTATCCTGATAGTATTTATAATCACTCTCCAATAACACCTGCATATGTATAGAGGAAGGAAAAATTACATCTGGAAAGTCAAAACTGAACCTCATTGAGTGGCGTCCTGCTGTAAGCAGTTTAATGTTTTTTTTCCAAGGGTTGACATTGTTAAAAATGATGTATCTATCTTCACAGGATCTAAACTGCAACATAAAATCTGCATTTTTTAAACACAGTTCTTTTAGACCTAATGAAATTGGTGTACTTACTTTTAAAATCCATGTTAGAAGGGCTAAATAGTCGTGACATTAGGCTGGGGTCACATGAGTGTATAAAAAACTGGTCCCATTATCTTCCAAAAAAGTGGTACGATTTTTTTCTCACTTGTCATCCGTGTGCTGTTCGTTTTTTTTCTCAGCAGCTAATAATCTTTTACAGGACCATTTACAGTTTGCAATGTTACAGAATTGCAATCTATCTGTAAAAATCGGATGGCATACTGATGGTCCGAATTTTTTTGCTCGCGCTCAGTCGAATGCAGAGTGCAATTGCAGCATGCTGGAAAAAATTCAGCCATCTAAACTGTTCCATTGAATAACTTGGGTCCCAGTGTGCTCGAGCGTTTAAAGGGAGCCTGTCACCAGTTTTTAGTATCCCAACAAATGCCACCACCTTTTTCTGCTGTTGTTATGTATTTCACAAATGATTACATTGCCTCCTGACTCCCCCTGGACCGGCGTTGTATATAAATGAGGCTGGTCCGGTCCAATGGGCTGTTCCTCCTCTCTCTTAGTAAAAGCCGTCCTCCGGCTCTGATTGATGGGGATGACGTGTCCTGTGTCATCTACATAGCTGAATGAAGACTTGCACCTGCGCAGCAGCATCGCCGGCCGCGCAGGCGCACTTTGCTGTACCCTACTGCAGTCATGTGCATTGCTGTCCTTTGCTCTGCCAGCAGTATGGCAGAGAAAAGTGTGCCTGCGCGGCCGGCAATGCTGCTGCGCAGGCGCGAGACTTCGTTCAGCTATGTGGATGACACAGGACACGTCATCCACATCAATCAGCCGGAAGACGGCTTTTACTAACAGAGAGAAGGAACACATGACACAAGGAGGACGCCCATCGGACCAGACCAGCCTCATTTATATACAACGCAGGAACCAAATCAAATGGTATTTTTGAGGTCAAATGCATAACAGCAGAAAAAGGTGGTGGCATTTGTTGGGATACTAAAAAACTGGTGACAGGTTCCCTTTAAGATGAGCATTTTATGAATCCAGCTAAAGAGTGAGAGAGCTCATGAGTCCAAATGTATTCAATGTCCATCCACCCAGCCTGACTGACAGCAGCAGCTTGTACTGACAGTGTGCCAGCTACTAGTGCTGTTAACTTCCAGATTAACCCCATATCTGCAGGTTGAGAGCATTTTTTCACGTGACCAGTTCCCTTTAATTACTTTTATCCAGTTATCTGTTTGTTGTGATCTCTAATCTCTTACTTCTTGGAGTTTTGCTTCTTTTTCTCCTGTTCTCCATGACTTATTTCCCAAATTCATTCATCGACTATTTCATGGTTACTTGCAGTCCTTCTTTCCTCTCTCTACTTAGATCGCAACCTACTTAAAGTCTTCTCCTCTGAAGATCTATCCATCACGTAACAGACTCCAAATCTGAGTTATGATTCTAATGTTTATTTTCCCCTGGTTCCACAAGTTTTTTCTCATTTTCATATAATATTTAATCATTGATGCCATTTTACACACTTACCTCCTTCATCACTCACTAGAGATAACACCAGCTGAGCCGGGCATTGCAAGGCACTCTGACATAACTGAGAGCACAATCACATGCTGTCAGAATAGCTGGATCAGAATGTGCCGCCTTGACACCAAGTTCCTGCTCTGTGCATTGAATGGCAGCGCCTTTAGCTAAGTTGGATCTGCCCAGCCGGCACCCTTGCCCTTTGTTAAGTTTATAGAGTGAAAGAATGAATATCAATGAGCCAAACTACACTGAACGGGAAACATTTTCTGCTGGTTTCCTCTAATTAAACTGCAGCATGAATAAAAATAATATTACAGATGTGTAACTTGCTCTATCTATCTACAGTGGGGAAAATAAGTATTTGTCACACTAACGATTTTACAAGTTTTCCCACCTACAAAGAATGGAGAGGTCTGTAATTTTTATCGCAGATACACTTCACCTGTGAGAGACAGAATCTAAAAATAAAAATCCAGAAAATCACATTGTATGATTTTTACATAATTAATTTGCATTTTATTGCATGAAATAAGTATTTGATACAATAGAAAAACAGAACATAATATTTGGTCCAGAAACCTTTGTTTGCAATTACAGAGGTCAGACGTTTCCTGTAGTTCTTGACCCAGTTTGCACACACCGCAGCAGGGATTTTGGCCCACTCCTCCAAACAGATCTTCTCCAGATCTTTCAGGTTTCGGGGCTGTCGCTGGGCAACATTGAGTTTAAGCTCCCTCCAAAGTTTTTCTATTGGGTTCAGGCCTGGAGACTGGCTTGGTCACTCCTTAGTTGCCCGGCTATGTGTTTCGGGTCATTGTCATGCTCTAAGACGCAGTCACTGTAACATCCCTGGCGGCGTGCTGGCATGGCTTACCACCTCCCACCATGCAAGACCGCCATCTTACCTATCAATCCAGGCTACACACTTTGCTTCAGTACCTGCTGTTTCTCTTGTCTGATTGCTTAGGGCGGCAGCGCGGCTACTGCCTGATTCTTATAGTTACTGTGTGTGCACTCCTAATGCCTCCCCAGCCTATTGCTGTGAGTTACTGGATACTTAAACCCCCTCCACCCAGTAGGGGGTGCCTGAGCAACACTTTCATTCAGTGTGTTGTGTGCAACTGAGTTGCCAAGCCCTGTCCTGTCTGCCTGCACCTTCTGCTCTGTTCTGCTCTGCTTGTTCACCGCATCTGCAGTTTCGCTCTTCTCTGCTTGTTCACCGCACCTGCAGTTTCGCTCTGCCCTGCTTGTTCACCGCACCTGTGGTTTCGCTCTGCTCTGCTTGTTCACCGCACCTGCGGTTTCGCTCTGCTCTGCTTATTCACCTCATCTGCGGTTTTGCTCCGCTCTGCTTGTCCACCGCACCTGCGGTTTCGCTCTGCTCTGCTTGTCCACCACACCGTTGGTTTCGCTCTGCTCTGCTTGTTCACCGCACCGGCGGTTTCGCTCTGCTCTGCTTGTTCACTGCATCTGCGGTTTCGCTCTGCTCTGCTTGTTCACCGCCTCTGCGGTTTCGCTCTGCTCTGATTGTTCACCGCACCTGCGATTTTGCTCTGCTCTATCCCGCTTGTCCTCCGCGCCTGCGGTTCTGCTCTGCTAGTCCACCGCACCCGCTGCTCTGTTCCTGTATTACAGTCTGTACTGGTCCCTATCCAGCCTGCGTTCATACCTGCCAGTATCTGCCAGTCTGCATTCCAGCCGTGCCTGTCAGCACCTGCCTGTCTGCATACCAGCTGTGCCTGCTAGTACCCTGCCTGTCTGCATACCAGCCGTGCCTGCCAGTATCCACCTGTCTGCATACCAGCCGTGCCTGCTAGTACCCGCCTGTCTGCATACCAACCATGCCTGCCAATACCCACCTGTCTGCATACCAGCTGTGCCTGCCCGTTCCTGCATTCCCTGGTGTGGGTCAACAGCTGTAACCGGGGTCTGACCTGGAGTAGCACCTGGTCCCTCTGCTCGGTTCCTCCCTGGTTCACAGAGTCAACTGAACCGCCGTGCGACCTTGGTCGGACCGAGTTGATACTTAGTCACGCCCCTCCAGGCACTCCTCGGTTCAAGGTCCAGTGGGATCACTAATCATGCTCACGCCAGTCAGTCCGGGCGTGTGCGTAACAGTTTGCTCAGGCCATGGTCCCCTTTGAGCCCCACGGCCCTTCGCTCTCGGAGACATTTGAATTCTTATCTGGCGAATACGTGCACCATGGAAAAAAATTTTTCTCAAGCTGAGGTCCAGGCGATTTACGCACCAGCCCAAATGGAGCTATCAGCACTCGTTCCTGCGGATCCACAATGGTACTATGGGGATCCAAAACAAAGCCGCGCGTTTGTGGAGCAATGTATGCTGCATTTCAAATTCTATGCTCACTATTTTCCCACTGATCGGGTTAAAATAGCATTCATGATGTCCTACTTAGCGGGTGATGCCTTTAATTGGATTACCCCCCTATGAGAAGCCTGGGATCCTATCATCTCTGACCTGCAGGCCTTCCTGGTGGCCTTTCTAATGGTCTTTGATGACCCTAACCCTGAGGCTTCTGCTAAAGCTTCCCTTCCCAATATCCTGGAGTAGTCCCGATGGGTGATGCATGTAGGTAGCCCACCAGCTCTCCAGCCTGAAGAGACTGCCGCCCACACAGAATTCACACAGGATGACAATGCTCCACAGAATACTTCTCTTCCCAACCTCAAGAGGCAGTCCAGACCTGCAAGGCATAGAGGTAAACCGTCATGCCAGGTTCTGTCCACCCAAAGACCTCCTGTTCCCCAGCCTGTTGAGGCAGCTACCGGCATAGAATCCATGAAGGATGACCATGTTCGTCAGGCAAAGCAGAGGCCGGAACTCAGTCACAAAATCGGATTGCGGTCCCGCTGTGGTTGTTTGGGACACCCTGATGGTCTCTGTCCAGCGAAGGTTGGAGAATCCCAAGACATTAGGCCTGTAGGAGAGGCTGCCCTTGGCGTTAGTGTTTCCTCTCCACAGATGACCATGACTGTCTCCGTGACAAGTGAAGGCCTCGGATTAACTGGAAGTTTCGGGCTGAAAGTTGTGAAGAGTCGGTGTCTGATCCCCGTCTGACAACTCCAGAATCCGGTTTGGGCATTGTCAGCGGAAGGACGAGCCCTACTTAGAAACAGTCAAAATATGTCTGTACAAATTAAGCTCCAGATTGGAGCATTACACATGAAGAAGTTCACATTCCAGGTGCTGTCTGGTTTACCCACAGGTCGTCCAGAGTCGAGAGATCTAGTGCCCGCTCAGGTCTGGAGATCCTGCATGGTGTTTCCTGGGGGACTGCTGAGGTACAAGGGGTGTCCAGTCCCCATATCTTCAGGACAGTCAGCAGTGTCTTCTTCTTCTTCTTCACCAGATCTACTAGTCGCTGACTGGCTGTGCGCTGAAGTCTCCGAAAGAAGGGAAGCGGAGGCATTGTCCCCACACAGTCTCGACGATTGTACCAATGATCTGGCTTTAGGCACCGCCCCGCCTCGCAGACGTGTCATCTCAGAAACCAGACTGAAGTTGGTCCCTAAGCAAGGATCCTCCATCTTTAACAAATCTGGCAATAAGTCCATCAAGGCGGTGGCTACCTCCAAGTCTCTGCACTCCTCCAACCAGGCGGAGGACCTCCAGTTGCCTCCTGAATCCTCCGGGGTGCGATCTGATAACAAATGGAGAGAGACTTTTCTGCACCCTGTACCTACTACTTCGCCCACTTCATCCAGTAAGCTTGGCAAAGTGTACATCAAGGCCGTGGTTACCCCCGAGTCTCTGCACCCCTCCAACCCTGTGGAGGATTTCCAGTTGTCCCTTGAATCTTTTGGGGTGCTATACGATATTAACAAATGGAGAGAGACTTTCTTGTGTCTTGTTCCTGGTACTTCACTCACTTCATCTGTTGCTGAGGATGGCTCGATGGGAGGAAGCATCCTAGTCACCAAGATGGTGAGACCAGTTTCGTTCCCTCTAGTGGACGGAAGAGGTAATCTTCTTGAAGAGAAGGATCGGCCTCCAAATTCTCTGCAGAAAATCCTTGCAGGCTTGAAGAAGAGGGGGCGTAAGGGGGGGGGTACTGTAACATCCCTGGCGGCGTGCTGGCATGGCTTACCACCTCCCACCATGCAAGACCGCCATCTTACCTATCAATCCAGGCTGCACACTTTGCTTCAGTACCTGCTGTGTCTCTTGTCTGATTTCTTAGGGCGGCGGCGCGGCTACTGCTTGATTCTTATAGTTACTGTGTGCACACTCTTAATGCCTCCCCAGCCTATTGCTGTGAGTCACTGGATACTTAAACCCCCTCCACCCAGTAGGGGGTGCCTGAGCAACACTTTCATTCAGTGTGTTGTGTGCAACTGAGTTGCCAAGCCCTGTCCTGTCTGCCTGCACCTTCTGCTCTGTTCTGTTCTGCTCTGCTTGTTAAACGCATTTGCGGTTTCGCTCTGCTCTGCTTGTCCACCACATCTGCGGTTTCGCTCTGCTCGTTCACCACACCTGCGGTTTCGCTCTGCTCTACTTGTACACCGCACCTGCGGTTTTGCTCTGCTTGTTCACCGCACCTGCGGTTTCGCTCTGCTCTGCTTGTTCACCACACCTGCGGTTTCTCTCTGCTCTGCTTGTTCACCGCACCTGCGGTTTCGCTCTGCTCTGCTTGTTCACCGCACCTGCGGTTTCGCTCCGCTCTGCTTGTTCACCACACCTGCGGTTTCGCTCCGCTCTGCTTGTTCACCGCACCTGCGGTTTCGCGCTGCTCTACTTGTTCACCGCACCTGCGGTTTCGCTCCGCTCTGCTTGTCCACCGCACCTGCGGTTTCGCTCTGCTCTGCGTGTCCACCGCACCGGCGGTTTCAATCTGCTCTGCTTGTTCACCGCACCGGCGGTTTCGCTCTGCTCTGCTTGTTCACCGCATCTGCGGTTTCGCTCTGCTCTGCTTGTTCACCGCACCTGCGATTTTGCTCTGCTCTATCCCGCTTGTCCTCCGCGCCTGCGGTTCTGCTCTGCTAGTCCACCGCACCCGCTGCTCTGTTCCTGTATTACAGTCTGTACTGGTCCCTATCCAGCCTGCGTTCATACCTGCCAGTATCTGCCAGTCTGCATTCCAGCCGTGCCTGTGAGCATCTGCCTGTCTGCGTACCAGCCGTGCCTGCTCGTACCCTGCCTGTCTGCATACCAGCCGTGCCTGCCAGTATCCACCTGTCTGCATACCAGCCGTGCCTGCTAGTACCCGCCTGTCTGCATACCAGCCATGCCTGCCAATACCCACCTGTCTGCATACCAGCTGTGCCTGCCCGTTCCTGCATTCCCTGGTGTGGGTCAACAGCTGTAACCGGGGTCTGACCTGGAGTAGCACCTGGTCCCTCTGCTCGGTTCCTCCCTGGTTCACAGAGTCAACTGAACCGCCGTGCGACCTTGGTCGGACCGAGTTGATACTTAGTCACGCCCCTCCAGGCACTCCTCGGTTCATGGTCCAGTGGGATCACTAATCATGCTCACGCCAGTCAGTCCGGGTGTGTGCGTAACAGTTTGCTCAGGCCATGGTCCCCTTTGAGCCCCACGGCCCTTCGCTCTCGGAGACATTTGAATTCTTATCTGGCGAATACGTGCACCATGGAAAAAATTTTTTCTCAAGCTGAGGTCCAGGCGATTTACGCACCAGCCCAAATGGAGCTATCAGCACTCGTTCCTGCGAATCCACCATGGTACTATGGGGATCCAAAACAAAGCTGCGCGTTTGTGGAGCAATATATGCTGCATTTCAAATTCTATGCTCACTATTTTCCCACTGATCGCGTTAAAGTAGCATTCTTGATGTCCTACTTAGCGGATGATGCCTTGAATTGGATTACCCCCCTATGAGAAGCATGGGATCCTATCGTCTCTGACCTGCAGGCCTTCCTGGTGACCTTTCTAATGGTCTTTGATGACCCTAACCCTGAGGCTTCTGCTAAAGCTTCCCTTCCCAATATTCTGGAGCAGTCCCGATGGGTGATGCATGTAGGTAGCCCACCAGCTCTCCAGCCTGAAGAGACTGCCGCCCACACAGAATTCACACAGGATGACAATGCTCCACAGAATACTTCTCTTCCCAACCTCAAGAGGCTGTCCAGACCTGCAAGGCATAGAGGTAAACCGTCATGCCAGGTTCTGTCCACCCAAAGACCTCCTGTTCCCCAGCCTGTTGAGGCAGCTACCGGCATAGAATCCATGAAGGATGACCATGTTGGTCAGGCAAAGCAGAGGCCGGAACTCAGTCACAAAATCGGATTGCGGTCCCGCTGTGGTTGTTTGGGACACCCTGATGGTCTCTGTCCAGCGAAGGTTGGAGAATCCCAAGACATTAGGCCTGTAGGAGAGGCTGCCCTTGGCGTTAGTGTTTCCTCTCCACAGATGACCATGACTGTCTCCGTGACAAGTGAAGGCCTCGGATTAACTGGAAGTTTCGGGCTGAAAGTTGTGAAGAGTCGGTGTCTGATCCCTTTCTGACAACTCCAGAATCCGGTTTGGGCATTGTCAGCGGAAGGACGAGCCCTACTTAGAAACAGTCAAAATATGTCTGTACAAATTAAGCTCCAGATTGGAGCATTACACATGAAGAAGTTCACATTCCAGGTGCTGTCTGGTTTACCCACAGGTCGTCCAGAGTCGAGAGATCTAGTGCCCGCTCAGGTCTGGAGATCCTGCATGGTGTTTCCTGGGGGACTGCTGAGGTACAAGGGGTGTCCAGTCCCCATATCTTCAGGACAGTCAGCAGTGTCTTCTTCTTCTTCTTCACCAGATCTGCTAGTCGCTGACTCGCTGTGTGCTGAAGTCTCCGAAGGAAGGGAAGCGGAGGCATTGTCTCCACAAAGTCTCGACGATTGTACCAATGATCTGGCTTTAGGCACCGCCCCGCCTCGCAGACGTGTCATCTCAGAAACCAGACTGAAGTTGGTCCCTAAGCAAGGATCCTCCATCTTTAACAAATCTGGCAATAAGTCCATCAAGGCGGTGGCTACCTCCAAGTCTCTGCACTCCTCCAACCAGGCGGAGAACCTCCAGTTGCCTCCTGAATCCTCTGGTGTGCGATCTGATAACAAATGGAGAGAGACTTTTCTGCACCCTGTACCTGCTATTTCGCCCACTTCATCCAGTAAGCTTCGCAAAGTGTACGTCAAGGCCGTGGTTACCCCCGAGTCTCTGCACCCCTCCAACCCTGTGGAGGATTTCCAGTTGTCCCTTGAATCTTTTGGGGTGCTATACGATATTAACAAATGGAGAGAGACTTTCTTGTGTCTTGTTCCTGGTACTTCACTCACTTCATCTGTTGCTGAGGATGGCTCGATGGGAGGAAGCATCCTAGTCACCAAGATGGTGTGACCAGTTTCGTTCCCTCTAGTGGACGGAAGAGGTAATCTTCTTGAAGAGAAGGATCGGCCTCCAAATTCTCTGCAGAAAATCCTTGCAGGCTTGAAGAAGAGGGGGCGTAAAGGGGGGGGGTACTGTAACATCCCTGGTGGCGTGCTGGCATGGCTTACCACCTCCCACCATGCAAGACCGCCTTCTTACCTATCAATCCAGGCTGCACACTTTGCTTGAGTACCTGCTGTGTCTCTTGTCTGATTGCTTAGGGTGGCGGCGCGGCTACTGCTTGATTCTTATAGTTACTGTGTGCACACTCCTAATGCCTCCCCAGCCTATTGCTGTGAGTCACTGGATACTTAAACCCCCTCCACCCAGTAGGGGGTGCCTGAGCAACACTTTCATTCAGTGTGCTGTGTGCAACTGAGTTGCCAAGCCCTGTCCTGTCTGCCTGCACCTTCTGCTCTGTTCTGCTCTGCTTGTTCACCGCATCTGCGGTTTCGCTCTGCTCTGCTTGTCCACCACATCTGCGGTTTCGCTCTGCTCGTTCACCACACCTGCGGTTTCGCTCTGCTCTACTTGTTCACCGCACCTGCGGTTTCGCTCTGCTTGTTCACCGCACCTGCGGTTTCGCTCTGCTCTGCTTGTTCACCGCACCTGCGGTTTCTCTCTGCTCTGCTTGTTCACCGCACCTGCGGTTTCGCTCTGCTCTGCTTGTTCACCGCACCTGCGGTTTCGCTCCACTCTGCTTGTTCACTGCACCTGCGGTTTCGCTCCGCTCTGCTTGTTCGCCGCACCTGCGGTTTCGCTCTGCTCTACTTGTTCACCGCACCTGTGGCTTCGCTCCGCTCTGCTTGTCCACCGCACCGACGGTTTCGCTCTGCTCTGCTTGTTCACCGCATCTGCGGTTTCGCTCTGCTCTGCTTGTTCACCGCAACTGCGGTTTCGCTCTGCTCTACCCCGATTGTCCTCCGCAGTTCTGCTCTGCTAGTCCACCGCATCAGTGGCTCTGTTCCTGTATCCCAGTCTGTACTGGTCCCTATCCAGCTTGTGTTCATACCTGCCAGTATCTGCCCATCTGCATTCCAGCCGTGCCTGTCAGCACCCGCCTGTCTGCATACCAACCGTGCCTGCTAGTACCCTGCCTGTCTCCATACCAGCCGTGCCTGTCAGTACCCACCTGTCTGCATACCAGCCGTGCCTGCTAGTACCCACCTGTCTGCATACCAGCCATGCCTGCCAGTACCCACCTGTCGGCATACCAGCTGTGCCTGCCTGTTCCTTGATTCCCCAGTGTGGATCAACAGCTGTGACCGGGGTCTGACCTGGAGTAGCACCTGGTCCCTCTGCTCGGTTCCTCCCTGGTTCACAGAGTCGACTGAGCCGCCGTGCGACCTTGGTCGCACCGAGTTGATACTTAGTCACGCCCCTCCAGGCACTCCTCGGTACATGGTCCAGTGGGATCACTAACCACGCTCATGCCATAAAGTCCGGGCGTGAGCGTACAGTCACAACCCATCTTCAATGCTCTTACTGAAAAAATAGGTTGTTGGACAAAATCTCACGATACATTACCTCATCCATCCTCCCTTCAATACATTGCAGTCATCCTGTCCACTTTGCAATAAGAGAACCCCCAAAGTATGATGTTTCCCCCACCATGCTTCACAGTTGGGATAGTGTTCTTGGGGTTGTATTCATCCTTCTTCTTCCTCTAAACACTGCGAGTAGAGTTGATACCAAAAAAGTCTATTTTGGTTTTATCTGACCACATGACCTTATCCCATGCCTCCTCTAGATCATCCCGATGGTCACTGGTGAACTTCAAACAGGCCTGGACATGTGCTGGCGTGAGTAGGAGGACCTTGTGTGCACTGCAAGATTTTAATCCATAAGGGAATAGTGTGTTACTAAGGATAATGTTTGAGACTGTGGTCCCAGCTCTCTTCCGGTCAAGTCCTCCTGTGTAATTCTGGGATGATTCCTGACTTTTCTCAGAATCATCCTTACCTCACGAGGCGAGATCTTACATGGAGCCCCAGACTGATGAAGATTGACATTCATCTTGCTTTTCTTTTATTTTCTAATAATTGTGCCAACAGTTGTTGCCTTCTCACTAAGCTGCTTGCCTATTGTCCTGTAGCCCATCACATCCTTGTGCAGGTCTACAATTTTGTCCCTGGTGTCCTTAGACAGCTCTTTGGTCTTGACCATGGTGGAGAGGTTGGAGTGTGATTGATTGAGTGTGCGGACAGGTGTCTTTTATATGGGTAACAATTTCAAACAGGTGCAATTAATACAGGTAATGAGTGCAGAGTAGGATGGCTTCTTAAAGAAAAACTAACAGGTCTGTGAGAGACAGAATTATTGCTGGTTGGTAGATGATCAAATACTTATTTCATGCAATAAAATGCAATTTAATTATTTAAAAATCATACAATGTGATTTTCTGGATTTTTTTTAAGATTCTGTCTCTCACAGGTGAAGTGTACCTACGATAAAAATTACAGACCTCTTCATTCTTTGTAGGTGGGAAAACTTGCAAAATCGGCAGTGTATCAAATACTTATTTCCCCGACTTTGTCTATCTCATTAAGAAGACGCAATAAATGGGGAACAAGTGTTTGTAGAAACACTCGTCCTGAGTCGTTTTCAATTATCAGCCTTTTTAAACGTGCTGTGCGGCCAATAAAATCAAATTCTATGGGCACAAAATGATCATACCGTTGAAAGCTGTACCAAATAAATTAACCCATTAAGAGGCTATGGCAGGTTGATTAGGAATGAATGAAGCCGGTTCAGAGGCTGAACCTGCTTCAAACCAGGCAGATGCCAGCTGTGCTACATGGCTGGCATCTGCCGGTATCTGCACCGGCGACCAAAGTCGCTGTAGTCTAAGTACTTAAATGCTGCTGTCACTCTCTGAGAGCGTCATTTTAATGACATAAATGAAATGAACTTAAAAATAAAGTAGAAATAAAAATGTTTTAAAAATAAATAAGCAGTAATAAAAGTTTGAATCATTATTATTTATTTATCATGCTTTGCTTGTATAGCACAATCGTATTTCACAGCTCTTTACAGACATCATAATCACTGTCCCCATTGGGCATACAATCTAAATTCCCTATCAGTATGTCTTTGCAGTGTGGGAGGAAACCCAACTCAAATCCAAATTCCAGAATTGCTAGTTTTTGGTTTCCGCACTTCCTCCCAAAAATACTATAAAAAAGGATAAAAATCTCATACGTACTCCAACATGGTATCAAGAAAAAATGGAAAAATAAAAAAATGATGGTATCAGAAATTGTTGAAAGAAGCAAAATTTTTTTTTTACAAATTTCTGATTTTTTTTCAACACTAAAATAACAGAAACTGGACAAGTTTAGTGTCATGGCAGACATACTGACCTGGAGAATCATGTTGCTAGGTTATTATCTCACAATGAACATTGTAAAAACAACCCCCCCCAAAAAAAAACGTTTTTTCGCAATTTCTACACACTTGGAACCATTCAAAACTACAACTCGTCTTGCAAAAAGCAAAGCAAGCACTCATATGGTTATGTCGATGGAAAAATCAAAAAGGTATGTCTCTTATTACAAGGGGAGGAAACAACAAAAGCTCAAAAACAAATTAACAATTGCAGATAATAGCGCAATGTAAGCAAGCTGCAATCACTCCATGAATGAACAAAAGGCTCTTTTGTAGGGTTAGATTATTTTTAAAGTTACTTAAAAAAGTCAACGTTCTCAGCAGCACATTGACCTGTGCTGCCGAGAAAGATGAAAGTTTATACTCACAGAACGATCTATTTTCTGTTCGTTCTGTTACTGATCATTATGTGTGCATTGTAAGCACCACAAATAAGATTGCCAACAATTGACTTATGACTATGGAAAGTTCTAAGGTTCACCCTGGGTTGCAAACCATCTAGAAATTCCAGGACAGTCTGTAAAAATAGGGCACTTTTTCGACCTGTCCGTAAAAAAAATTTAAGGCATCCGTGAAGTTTTTGAAGCTGAAGAAACTTCTATAGATTATTATGACTGTAATTATCATAATTTTACAGTTCACAGTGACTGCAGCTGATGTCTTCATATCAGATTTATGGGCTGTAGACATGTATCATTTATAATTATACCGATTTATTATAGTTTTCCAATGTGTCCGTAAAAAATATTGTCTGTCCGTGATTTTTTGATAAGCTGTCCAGAAAAATAAAAAGTGGTGTTGGCAACCTTGGGTTCGCCTGCAGATCACATCTCTTTTAATTTAGTGCTACTTGAAACTGAGTTTTCACATGGAGATTCTAGACCCAGTCTCCAAACAAAAAGAACTTACTAGATATTCTCACATATCAGCTCAATCACTTACTGTAGGTACCTGGCTCTTGTGATTTTTGTAGCACAAGCAAATACTGCGCTACCTGTGTTATCACATTTAACAACCTACCCAACCATTGCACATCCAGCTATACTCATTACTCATCCTCTTTATTTGTCTGGAACTCTTCCAGAATAATGTCAGATAGTGTTATTGAAGGTGTCTTAATTAACATTCTTCAAAAACCGAAAGAAATGAACTGGAATATAAGTTGGTGTGCATGCAGCGTGTAGGCGCATGTTCACACTGGCCACTAAACAGACAAAACCTAAGATAAACACAAAATGAGCAAATACCCTGCAGTAAATAAATAGCAATAGTGCATTAAAATAGTATAGGGTACTTGGTTAACTTCATTTTGATAAAAAAAAACATGAAAACCATCCCACCGCGTCACGGTGACCCTATTCGGGACGGTCCCAACCTCTAGTATTAAAACCTTACCGTATGTCTAATGACAAATGTAAATAAAAGCCGAAAAGGACAGAGTCCCCGACTAATGGACACCCAGAAGTGGGGCGTTGCATGCTACTTATGTTACAACATTTAACAAACTATCCAACCATTGAACATCCAGCTATACTCATTACTCATCTTCTTTATTTGTCTGGAAGTCTGCCAGAATAATGTCAGATAGTGTTGGTTGGATATCTATTGGACAGTTTATTTTCTGTGCCTATTTTTGGAATAAATAGTAACCTGCGAACCAAGGAACAAGGGTCATTGCTTTAAAGCGGGTCTGCCATCAGGTTTCACGAAACAAGTTGAATGCATTGTTAAATGAATATCTTAGACCTGATGAGGCTGGTTCACTTCCTTTAACAATTATATTAAAATGGCTATGTAATCCTGATACAACTTGAGCTGTTTATGAATCCAGTTAAAAAGCGATAAAGCTCACGAGTCCAATGCTATTATTGAGCTGAACTCAATCATCTGCCCACCCGGCCGGATTGACAGCTCCTCAGTGTCCCTCCTCCCTGCTACTGCTGAAATCTCGCACTGCTCAGTACAAACTGCAGCTGTCAATCAGGCTGGGAGGGAGGAATTGGTGTTCAGCTCTTAAATACACCGGACACATAAGCTCTCTCAGTCTCTATCATGACTCATAAAATACTCACTTTAATATTAAGAGGGAAGCTTTTAAAGGGAATCTGCCAGCAAATTTTTGCTATTTAATTTGAGAGCAGCATAATATAGGGGTAGAGAGCCTGATTCTAGGGATATCACTTTCTCAACAGCTTGCTGTAGTTTTTACACAGTCAGAGTTTTGTCAGCAGGAGATTATCATTAGAGGACTAGGTGTCATGTGCCAGGCTGTCCAACTAATCTGTGTAACCTCGCCCCACCACTGATTGGCAGCTTGCTAACAATGTACAGTGTACACAGGAGCAGCCAATCAGTGGTGGGGGGCGGGATATACAGAACTCAGCATTCTAAACACTGGTACATTTACAGTAGAAAAAACAGATTCAATCAAAATTGTACCAAGCAGTCCAGTAAGTGACACATCACTGGAATAAGATTCTCTGCCCCTACACTGTGCTGCTCTCAGATTCCATAACAAAACCTGCTGACAAATTCCTTTTAAATGGAATTTGTCACCAGGTTTTTGTTACCTCATCTGAGAGCAGCATAATATAGAAAAAGAGACTCTGATTCCATCAATGTGTCACTTAGTTTACTGGGTGCAGCAGTTGTGACACATTAAAAACGCTTGTTAAGTTGTCTGTCATGTTCCCCAATGATAATCCGCATGTGCTGTGCACATGCTGTGGAAATTTCCGCTGTGGATTATCATTGCGGAATCGCTGCCATTGACTTGCATTGGAACGCATAACATTGGCACGACTACACGTACACATGCAGATATTATGCGATTCAATGCGCGGATGGTACCCGGGTCTGGAGAAGAGTAGACTCTCCTCCAGACCGGGGTACCATAGTACCTGTAGTTAAAAAAGAATTCAAATAAAAAAAAACATATACTTTCCTTCTGATGGCCCCCTGTCTGCTCCCGTCGGTGCTGCTGGCTCTTCGGCTGCTCGCGGTGGTGTAAAAGGACCTTCCATGATGTAATTTAGTCATGTGACAGGTCACGCGACCGCTGACGCCGGCGGTCGCGTGACCTGTCACATGACTAAATGACGTCATGGAAGGTCCTTTTTAGAGCACCGCAAGCCGCCGAAGACACCAGACGCGCCATACAGGAGACCGGAGGCCATCAGAAGGTGAGTATAATGTTTTTTTTTTATTTTTCAACATTTTTTTTTTTTTTTTTTTTTACTATTGACGCATTGTAAATTGGTCACACAACATAAATCCATGCTGGTTGCATGGATTTATATAGTGTGACCAAGTTGTCAAGCACTTTCCAAGTGATGCTAAAATCGCTTGGAAAAGTGCTTGACAACCCGCATGTGAAATCGCATGTTAAAAACGCTTCACAAATGCTTCTACCTGGCAGAAAAAACGCATGTAAAATCTGCATGCATTTCTGCATAGTGGGCACTTAGCCTAAAGCATAGCTCAGAAAGCTAACCCCACCCACACCACAGCTTTCTGTGTACTTTGTATATTGACAGTGAGCTGCTTATCAGAGGAGGGGGTGTGGTCAGACCAGGGCTAACATGAGTTGTAGTCCAGACATTTATAATCTCCTGGTAATAAAACATTCATTATATTGAAACAGCTAACAGTCTGATAAGTGAAATTCTGTATCTCAGCCCCTACCTCATGCTTTTCTCAGATTACATAGCAAAGTCCTCTGACAGTTTCCCTTTAAAAATGATTATACAGCCATTCTGACGTGAATTTTTATAGTAAGTACACCAGTCCCAGTAGGTCTAAGTGATCTATTTAGTAATATACTCTGTCTGTATTGTGAGCGACGGTGACAGATCTATTATAAATGTGGAGACGTGTCATTATGAAAGTGAAGTGTTTGCTTTTTTTCTACTCTTGCCTTGTAGCTTGTCATATTACTTGATTCCTGCTCATGTTTTTTGTTTTCGCTCCATTATGAGTCATTCTGATACTTGTTCCGAAAGTTCTTTGACACATTGGCACAAAGAAACTGTTAAAAAAGAATAAAGCATCCGCAGTGTCAAAGCCTGTGCATTTGTGCCATCTGCCACTCCATTAAAAATACAATCTATTAAACTGAAAATCCTCATTTTTGGAACTTCTGGATTGAAGTGTTTTGAACCTTTTTATATGTACAGGTTTGTTTTATTGTATCTTTTAATCAGTGCCAGGCATCATCATGGAATAAAGTGATGCCGGCAGAGCATTATCTCTAATGAGGCAATCTGTCTGGTTAGATCCTGTATTGTACACTGAACACTGCCTTCAATAATCATATGTACTGCATCGCCAAGGGATGAAATATTGTCTTGCGGCTCTAACATCTGATCGATAAATCCTGCACCCCACCCCCAATTGATGTTTTAAAAGTATTTGAAGCATAGTCATTACTTACAGAGTTACAATGCCAAAGCCTTTTTCCCTTTACGCAGCAGCAGCGCACATTCATTACATTCTGCGTTCTGTTTTTTTTTCCTTTCAAATCTTCATTGGAAAAACAACAATTTAACCAGCTTTGATTTATCAAAGTCAGAACAGAGTTTTTATCAGTCAGATGATTAAACAAAGTGTCACATTGTCAGTGCGTAGGGGAAAAACTTAAAGATGGTTGTGATTTACTGCACTGATGTTGTATTATCTTTTAATGCGTTTTACGCTGCTCCTCACAAATTTTAGCTGTTGTGGGATCAAGGCTATTTTATGATTACAATCAGAAAGAGAACTTGATGTTTGCTATACTGTCAGCTATAACATGATTTCGGATTTACGTGTTCCTTGAATAGTGAGCCTCCTGGGAGACAAGCTGACACCCCAGATCAGCCAAATCACAACATTTTACTCATAAAATGTATAACATGTTGAGCTCCACCTCCAATCTGTTCGAGGAACACCTTCAAGATGGCAAATAAAATCCTTGTTTAGGCTATGTTCACATTTTGCTTTTTTTGATGCTTTATTTTCTGCAGCAAAAACCTGATTTCTTGACAGTAAAAGAGTTGCAGCCAAAACACTGCTTTTCTTGCTGCGTTTTTTTGTTGCGTTTTTCAGGATCCCAAAGTTCAGCTTTTCTTCCACCTAGCGAGCAAGAAAAATACAAGGTGTTAGGCCACCAATGCAAGACCTTTGTGAAACCATAAAACATTTTGGGAAAAAATGGCAATTTGATCAAATTATTTAGTGGAAAAAGTTTTCTATGTCTGAAAAAATAGTGACTATTCTGAACAAAAAAAATCTGGATGCAGCACAGCCTTGAACTAAGGTTACATGAGTTCATGAAAAAATACACAATTGCAAATATAAAAACAGAGGGGGAAGTTGAGTTGGTAGGGCATGGTTACCTAACACATTGATAGGGCATTGAGTTGGTAGGGCTTTGTATACCTAACACATTGATAGGGCATTGAGTTGGTAGGGCATTGTATACCTAACACATTGATAGGGCATTGAGTTGGTAGGCATTGTTTATTTTCACACATTAGTAGGGCATTGTTTACATAACACATTGATAGGGCATTGAGTTGGTAGGGCATTGTATACATAACACATTGATAGGGCATTGAGTTGGTAGGCATTGTTTATTTTTATACATTAGTAGGGCACTGTTTACCTATCACATTGCTAGGGCAATGACTAGGTAGAGCATTGTTTACCTAACACATTGGTAGCACATTGAGTTGGTAGGCATTGTTTACCTAACACGTTGGTAGGGCATGGTTACCTATCACATGTAGGGCATTGTTTACCTAACACATTGGTAGGGAATTCAGTTGGTAGAGCATTGTTCACTTTCACACATTAGTTGGGCACTGAATTGGTCAGGCATTGTTTATTTTACTTTAACACATATCACTAATTTACTAATACTAACATTCATGCTCGTGTGAGGACACCTAGACATTATGGTTTAAACTTTGGAAAATCACAAAAATAAATGGGTTTCACATCCTGCTATATCTTTGTTTTTTTTAACCAAAAAACGCTGCAAAAAATGATGGCAGCATTTTTGCTGCATTTTGCACTTACTTTCTATGGGTGAAAAACACTGTAAAAACTCTGCAAGAAATGACAAGCTGCAGTTTTCAAAAATTCAGCAGTTTTCCATTTCAGTCAGGAAAAATAACACTAAAAAACAAAAACCCTGAAGAAATGAACTGGAATGTAAATTGGTGTGCATGCAGCATGTAAGAGCATGTTCACACATGACCACTAAACAGAAAAAAACAAAGGGCAGAAACAAAATACACAAATACCCTGCAATAAATAAATAAACCGCAATAGTGCATGAAAATAATATAGGGTACTTAGTTAACATAATTTTGATCAAAATAATGCAAAAGCCATCCCACCTCTTCACAGTGACCCTATTTAGGACAGTCGTAGGAAAAATAACAAGCATGTGCATGAGATTTCTGAAATCGCATAGCTTTTGCTGGTACTTTAAAAAGCTGCTTTTAATTTGCATAAAAAAAACACAGCAAAAATGCAATTTGTGAACAAAGCCTTAGACTTACTTGACACACACTTTTTTGTGATTCCTGTGTTTTTATAAGTGTATTTTGGTGGTGTTTTTTGCATTCATACATTTTTAGCATGCATTATTTTCAAGTATTTTTTGCCTCTGGAAAAATGCTTAAATAAATTCTGTACTTGTGCAGCTTGAAGAGAAGCGAAAAAGGCTAAAAAGGACAAAAAGCGCATATAGGGCGCTATCCAGATAAAGGTGTTTTTGCTGTGCAGTAACTGCTCACCTGGTTGAGTTGTGAGGAAAAACAACTCTTACAAAAGCTTACAAAAATGTACAACTAATTAGATTTTTTATAAACCAATTTATTCATCTCTACCTTCCAGGAATTATTTGCACAGATACCTGATAATGAACGGGTTTTTTTTGTTCCTGCAATGGTTGTTTTTCATGACCCAGCCTATGTATTTGTAGTAAAACAAAAATAACCAAATTAAAGAGAACCTGTTAGCTTCTCCAAAGTTGCCAACTTGACTTAATTTTTTCCTGGACAGTTTACCCAAAAATCAAGGACAGACAATACATTTTACGAACACATTGAAAAACCTTAATAAATCGTTATGATTATAAGGGATACATGTCTACAGCCCATAATTCTGATTGAAGACATGAAGGTGCATTCACTGTGAACTGTAAAATGATTACAGTTAAAGAGGTTGTCCACTACTTTTACATTGATGACCTATCCTTGAAGACAGCCAGCTCTACAAGTGAGTACTTCCGGTCGGCAGCCGCTGCCACCGACACCAGTAACAGCTGATCCGCGGGCGTGCCGGGTGTCGGACTCCGGCCGATCAGACATTGATGACTTATCCTAATGATAGGTCATCAATGTAAAAGTAGTGGACAACCTCTTTAAAATAAACTGTATAAGTTTCTTCAGCTTAAAAAAATTACATTACGAACGACTTAATTTTTTTTTACGGACAGTGCCTTACTTTTATGGAGTGTCCTGGAATTTCTGGACTCTTGGCAGCCCTGCTCCTGTCTGATGTGACGCGCCCCCTGGGCCTGTGTTGTGCAGGGGAACCCGGAACCGGGCCTGTTGTAGAATGCTGGGGGTTGTAGTCTCCGTGTGGCGGTGACCCGGTCCGTGCCCAGGGTGGTCAAACCAGTGGCAGTCTATTTGTATTGGAATAAGTGTCCGACTACGCCACCCGTGGATTGCGGTCAGTGGGGACCGCCGCTGCGCTGCAGACCGCTGAGGCTGATGTTGTTCGCGCAGCCGAGTATGGGATGACTCCCCACGGGAGAAGTATTGCTTCAGGGCAGCTAATGTGGAAGATGATGGGAGTGATGGTGTGAGGGTCCCAGTGCTAATGGTGCAGGAGCGGCAAGGAATCACAGAGACGTGTGGTGCAGTTCAGGGTCTTTACTGATGGTACAAGGCAGACCCTCCCGGGAGTACTGGCTAATATAAGGGGCCTGGTCAGTCTGCGAGCAAGCAGGAGTTCCCCTGGCCAGGTGGAGTTGTAGGCCTCCCCGTTTATCTGCACTCTTCCTGGCTACCTTGCTGTCAGCGGTTACAAGTAGCCCACGTCCCTGAGTATACCGTGTGGTGCTCACCCGTATGGCTGGTGACTTGGGGCCTTCTGTTAGCCTCCGCTCCTGGATGGCGGCGCTGGTCCCTTCTTTGTGACTGAGCCTCCGGGCTTCTATGGCCAGAGGACCTGGAATCCCCTGCCGGCTGGTTTCTGCTGCTGGGTGTATATCAGTCCCCACAGCCTCGGACTCCTGTGTCCGGTTTTAGTAACTTCAGCCAGGGCGAGCTATATCTCTGCTCACAGCCCCTGGCCTTCAGCTGCTGCTCCTACAGAGCTCCTGTTCTCACTTTCCCTCTCCAGGCTCTGACTGCTCTGCTTGTTCTGCAGGCTCTGTCTCTGTCTCACCTAATCCCGCCCCAGACCCAGTTTATAAGGGCAGATTCCTCCCCTCCCAGGTCTGGGCGGGCAGTGTTGCATGCTTAGGGCTCCTGACCAGAGAAACCTCCCACTTGCTCTCAGACATAATATCTCTATTACTGTGGCAACCAGACCCCTGGGGTGTCACAGATGCACTTCCGAGCCGGCTGTCAGTCAGTGCCAGGGCGTGCTTTCAGCCACTAATCTCAGTGCTGTGAGCGGTCACTGTAATTGCCCTGGGTACATCTGCACGACTGAAAGCTGGTGGCTCCCAGAAATAATAAAGTTAATTTTCTCCTGGGTGCCGCACTTTCATTACAGCGGCCGGACACCTTCTTAAAGCTATTAACCTGCAGATTTACCCTATATCTGCAGTTTAATAGCATTTCTCGAAAATTACCGGTTTCCTTTAAGCGAAAACTAATGGACTCAGTTCATTAAGACTGGCGTTGTACACAGCAGCCTTGGGCCGTCTTCACACATCCGTAGTCCCAGTACGTGCGACATCTGTTTTTTTCACGGATGCCACACGTACCAATTATAATCTATGGTGCTATGCACATATTCATGTTATTTCACAGATTGTGTGTCCGTGCAAAACACACAGACAAGTCCATTTGTTTGCGGGAGCACGGATGACAAGGGCCATACTAGTCTATGGGTCCGTGAAAAACACCTACAGCACACGAATGCCATCTAAGTGCAAAGTGTAGGAGAAGCTTTGTCATTTATTTCCTTCTTTATCCATACTGGAAAAACAATGATGACACACGGATAGTAAAAACGGAAACATGAATACCACACTGATGACACCGGTACCAGTTTTTCACATACGTGTTTTATAGGGACGTGTGAAGAAGGCCTTAATGAAGGGGTGTGGAGGAGTAAGATACAGCTAATTTATTAAGAGGCTAACGCCATCTGATGAATTAGGCACATTTTATCATTGGTGTGCCCTTCTCTGAGCCTCACAAGAAATGTTACTCCAGTGAGGGACTGGAGTACATTCTAGCATAAGTGACGTCAATAAAGTGTTATAATTTTTGAAGAATTAGTTGGGCTGGCTTTGCCATGCCCTGTCCTGCTCATGCTTAGCTGGGACTAGTGTGAAAACGCTAAAAGTTGCAACATTTTTGAGCAACTTCGAGTTGGCCAAAATTGTTGTGACTTTTCAAAGTCACAAAAATCTGGCGAAAACAACTTTTGATGAATGGGAGCCTATATGTTTCAATGGGTAGAGCGATTTCTACCATAATGTTGCTAGGCCATTCCAACTAGAAGTAAGATTAATCATTTCAAAAGAGCCACTTGGAATAATGATGAGATGGCCTCTTAGTTTTATGGCGCCAGACTTCTTTATATAAATATATGCCAGTCATTACCATTGCGACGGTGTCATATCATCGTAAGAAATCTCGCCAGAAGATTTGTGGCTCTATTCTACGAGCTTTCCAACAATTACACTCGGAGATATATTGTGATGTTTTAAACAGATGTTGTAATGCTTTTAAGCCTCTTGTCAGGAAATGAATAGGGCTGCTTAGCGCAGATGGAGTATTTATTAAACAATGCTAAGAGTGATAAGGGTATTATGTCTGCGCACTCCTCGGAGCCGCTGGCCAGGGATACAGTAGCCGTATTAAGACATCAGATTTACATAAGCTATAAATTGCAGCTATTTATTTGTTTCTTGGATGGCTTGTATGGCTTAATCCATTTGGTTCGGAGGATGTATAGTGCCGTCTAAATCATGTCTCTCCGCATTATTGGTTGCTATAACTGCCTATAAATATTTACATGCGTTCGTTTGTATAAAATCTCCCTTTAATCACTTCCTAAGGTGCATTCTCCATTTCTGTCCTTCTCTCGAGATTCAATCTTGCCGAGATTTAATAGAGCTAAAATTTAAGATTCATCGTAATAAATTTTTCTTACTTATGTACTTTGACCCTAAGACCTTGAGGTACTAAGTGGTTTCTGGAGCACTCAAAGGTAATTTACATAAAGCCATGAATGATATTCAGGCCTTTACTTGAACTTACCATTGCTTGAGTGATGCAAGGACATTGCTTGAAGAAATAAACTCCTGTTTTCGAATCTGGATTTACAGGTTAGAGGTTCTTGAGAGAAACATATTCATCATGATTAATAAGAAGTTTTTACAGTAACTTCCTGCGAATTCGCTTGCTCGCTTGGTTTTCCCAGGAAATTCGATTAATGGAAAAGTTATTCTCTGCAAATGTAATGTCTCTTATTGGACATTAAAGAGCGTTCCATGCATGCATATGTGGCGCCCCGGCAGGTCCAGTCACCACAGAGGTACTGCATCTCAGCTAGAGTGTAATGCACACGACCGGACTGACTGGCGTGTGCGTGTATATGTAGTGATTCCACTGGACCGTACCGGAGAGTGAATGCCTGGAGGGGCGTAACTAAGTATCCACCCGATCCGACCAAGGTCGCACGATGGCATACGACGCCAGTGCACCAAGGAAGAACCGAGCAGAGGGACCAGGGGCTACTCCAGGTCAGACCCCAGACACGGTTGTTGACCCACACTGGGGAATACAGGAACAGGCAGGTTAGGCTGGCACACAGACGGGTGGCTGCTGGCAAGCACGACTGGTATGCAAACAGGGAGGTACTGGCAGGTACGACAGGTTGGAGCACAGAGTAGATAGGTCCCAGTACAGACTGGGACTCAGGAACAGAACCGCAGATGCGGTGGACAAACACAGCAGAGTGAGGCCGCCCGGAGCGGCGAGCAAGAGCAGAGCAAGACAAGGCCGCCTGGAGCGGTGAGCGAGAGTGGAGCCGAGCGAGACTGCCGGAGCAGCGAGCAAAGGGTCAGAGCAGAGCGAGACTGCCGGAGCAGCGAGCAAAGGGTCAGAGCAGAGCGAGACTGCCGGAGCAGCGAGCAAAGGGTCAGAGCAGAGCGAGACTGCCGGAGCAGCGAGCAAAGGGTTAGAGCAGAGCGAGACTGCCGGAGCAGCGAGCAAAGGGTCAGAGCAGAGCGAGACTGCCGGAGCAGCGAGCAAAGGGTCAGAGCAGAGCGAGACTGCCGGAGCAGTGAGCAAAGGGTCAGAGCAGAGCGGAAACCACAGTAGCGGTGAGCGAGGCAGGGCAGAGGGGACAGGGCTCTGTTCACACGGAACAGACAGGAAGGGAAAGGCAGAACCAGATACCCACAGGGTACTTGCAGTGAAGTAGCGAGTGGACCACAAACTCACAAACGGAAGTACAGTGACAATGAGCAGGAGTTAGGTACGAGTTCAGACTCTGCAGAAAAAGGGAAGGTACGGACATAGAGAAAAATTGGAAACAGGCTAGGAGAGTATTCAGACAAGAACAGACACAGCAGCAAGATACAGGAGCGGGTCTAGGTATGCAGCCCCTAGAAGGCGGAAGGAACAGGCTAGGAGCGTGTTCAGACAGGGACAGGCAAGATACAGGAGCGGGTCTAGGTATGCGGCCCCTAGAAGGCGGAACGAACAGGCAAGGAGCGTGTTAATACGGGCCTGGAATTACAGCCTCCAGGAAAGGCAGAAAGACAGCTGGCTAGAGTGCACAGACAGGACACAGTTCAGACACGGGAACTGATACCGCAAGACAGGAAACATAGACAGGACCTGGCACATCAGTGACAAGAAGCCAACTGACAGAACAAGATGCTCAGGCATGGATTCCAAGGAGGAGCTGGTTTAAATACCAGGTGACAGACAGCATTAGGCTGAGGACGCATTAGGGGTGTGTCTGCAGCAGCTACAAGAAACAGGAAGTTCGGCGGGCGTCGCCCTAAGCAGCCAGAGCAGAGCAAAGCAGAGATTATGGAAAGGAGCCAGAGTGGCAGTAACATAGTAACATAGTTTGTAAAGCCGAATAAAGACTTGCGTCCATCAAGTTCGACCTGTTAGTTCTGTAATTGCTAAAGTTGATCCAGAGGAGGGCAAAAACCCCAAATGATTTGGCCAATCTTCACCTGAGGAAAAATTCCCTCCCGACTCTGAAACCAGCAGTCAGAATAAATCCCTGTATCAACCTACTATTTTATTTTATTTTTAAGTATATGCTGAAATCTGCCTGGTATCTAGAAATGCATCCAGTCCCCGCTTGAACTGGTGTAGTGAATCCGACATTACCGTCTCCTCACTCAGTGAATTCCATATTCTCACTGCTCTTACCGTAAAGAACCCCTTCCTATGCTGGTGCTGAAACCTTTTCTCTTCCAGTCTTAGTGAATGCCCTCTTGTTACCGTAATATCCCTCCTTTTGAACAAATCCCGGGCAAGATCTCTATACTGTCCCCTAACATATTTGTACACATTTATTATGTCCCCCCTCAACCTTCTCTTTTCCAGGCTGAATAGTCCTAGTTTTGACAACCTCTCTGGGTTTTGCAGTCCCTCCATTCCCTTTATTAATTTTGTTGCCCTCCTTTGTACCTTTTCAAGCTCATTTATATCCTTTCTATATATTGGGGCCCATAACTGAGCACAGTATTCCAAGTGTGGTCTGACCAGTGCTTTGTACAGTGGAAGAACAATGTTCTCATCCTTTGCAGCTATACCTCTTCTGATACATCCCATTACCCTGTTTGCCCTTACAGCAGCCGCCTGACTTTGGGCACTCCAATTTAGTTTGCTATCAATCAAGATGCCCAAGTCCTTCTCCATCTCTGAATTCCCCAATGATTTCCCATTCAGTGAGTACTGGTGACTTCCATTTTTCCTTCCCATATGTATGACCTTACATTTCTCCTCGTTAAACCTCATTTGCCATTTAATGCTCCACCTACCCAGCTTATCCAAATCCCTCTGTAGGTCTGCACTGTCCTCTTTTGTATTAATTGTTTTACATAACTTTGTGTCATCTGCAAATATTGATATTTTACTATTTATCCCGTTGACTATGTCGTTAATAAAGATATTAAATAACATTGGGCCTAGTACAGACCCCTGTGGTACCCCACTAGTGACGCTTACCCAATCTGAGTATATTCCATTTATAACCACCCTCTGCCTTCTATCCTTTAGCCAGTTAGCTACCCACTTGCAGACATTTTCCCCCAGCCCCATCATTCTCATTTTGTATACCAACCTATTATGTGGCACGCTATCGAACGCTTTTGAGAAGTCGAGATACACGACATCCACTGGTTCCCCCTGATCTACTCGAGAGCTAACCTCCTCGTAGAAGTCAATCAGGTTTGTTTGGCAGGAGCGATTCCTTATGAATCCATGTTGGTTCGGGATTAAAAGATTATTAGCATCAAGATGCTCCGTAATTGCCTCTTTAATGAAACTTTCAAAAATTTTGCCCACAACGGACGTCAGACTCACCGGCCGATAGTTTCCGGCGTCACTTTTCGCTCCCTTTTTGAATATTGGCACTACATTCGCCTGTCGCCAATCAAGTGGCACATACCCAGTCTCAACAGAGTCCTTAAATATAAGATATAACGGTCTGTCTATCACATTACTTAGTTCCCTTAGTACCCGTGGGTGTATGCCATCAGGTCCTGGTGATTTGTTTATTTTAATGTTACTGAGGCGTTTCTGTACCCCAGCTTGGGTTAGATTTGTCATACTTAGTGGAGGATTAAGCTTGTCACTTCTCATTTCTCCTGTTAGTTCTATTTCCTTTGTGAAAGTTGTCGAAAAAAAATTATTTAATAGATTAGCTTTATCCTCATCTTTCTCTATGATTTTGCCTTCCTCACTTTTTATCGGTCCAATATTATCCGATTTAATCCTTTTACTATTTATATACGTAAAGAACAGTTTGGGATTTGATCTACTTTCCCTAGCAATACGTCTCTCTGTTTCCTCCTTCGCTATTTTTATTTGTTTTTTACAGGTTCTCGTTTTTTCCTTGTAACACATTAGTGCCTCCTTACTGTTTTCCTGTTTTAATCTCTTGAATGCCTCTTTTTTGCTATTTAACGCCCCTTTTACGTTCTTGTTCAACCATATTGGTTTCCTCTTATTTCTGGCCCTTTTATTCCCATACGGTATATATCTCTCGCACTGAGTATTCAGAATTCTTTTGAAGGTTTCCCATTTGCTATTCGTATTCCTTTGATTAAGAACATTGTCCCAGTCAATAAGTTGAAGGCTTTCTTTCAGCTGATCAAACTTCGCCCTCCTAAAGTTTAATGTTTTTGTTGTTCCCTTATTGATAACCCTACTGAAGGGCATTTTGAAGTCGATAATATTATGGTCGCTATTACCTAGGTGCCCCCCTATCTGTACCTCAGTTATTCTATCAGGCCTATTAGTCAATATTAAGTCCAACACGGCCTTCCCTCTCGTTGGTTCCTGCACTAGTTGGGAGAGATAATTATCCTTAATATTTGTCAAGAACCTTTTTCCTTTCTGAGATCTACAGGTTTCTGTTTCCCAGTCAATATCCGGGTAGTTGAAATCCCCCATTACAATCACTTCATTATGTTTTGCTACTTTGTCTATTTGTCCTAATAGCAGATTCTCATTCTCCTCTGTTATATTTGGTGGCTTATAGCAGACCCCCAGTAATATTTTATTATTATTTTTAGTTCCCTCTATCTCTACCCACATGGACTCGACCCCCTCTTCTCCCTCTCCTATATCTTCCCTTAGTCTGGGTTTTAGACATGACTTTACATATAAGCAGACTCCTCCGCCTTTCCCCTGTTTCCGGTCCCTTCTAAATAAACTATAATCTAATAAATTTACCGCCCAGTCGTAGCTATCGTCTAGCCAAGTCTCTGTTATACCTACGATGTCATACCTCTCCTCCGATATAAGCGCCTGCAGCTCATCCGCCTTATTGGTCAGGCTTCTTGCGTTGGTCAGCATGCAAGATAAAACTTTGGGGTTATTTAGCATCCTATTCTTCTCTAACGATCTAACTGTACTATCCCCACCCCCCTCTTGTTAGAACCTTGCTCTTAGGTTTTTTCCTTTGCTGGTCACATGACCTCGTTGGCCTATTTAATCCTGCTTCGCCCTTCTGGCTTTGCTGGACTTCATTGTATAACTACTTTCTAGCTAGCCTGTGCTCTGTATCTAACTCTGTTAGTTTGCTTGGTCTACGGACCTCTATGTTCTATATATTTTGTTTGTTCGTCTGTCTGCTACTATTTCTGTTAGGAGGTGTCCCATTTTCCTCCCAGTCCTTAGTACTTGTAGGGATTCCTTCCCCACATCTATAGGTCTCCGTACAGACTAGCTTAGGACTTTAGCAGGTCTGATCGCAGGATCAGGTTCCCTGTTACATCGTAGGGATTCAGCTGAGTTCTATCATAGGGACAGATCTCCTCTCTTTCCTTAGCTCTGGTAGCAGAACATAACAGTAAGTCCAGCCCAGCAAATGCTCTAAGGAAAGATTTTTTTTTCTGTTTCATCATGGTGTCGGTTCTGGATTTGGCTAAACACCTGCAGGGACTCTCTTTGGAGGTGACTGAGCTCCGTCAGCACGTGAGTAACTGTCCTGGAGCACATTTCTTGGAGCCTAAGGTATGTTTGCCGGATTTATTTTTTGGTGAACACCGAGAATTTTTTTCATTTAAAAATGCTTGCTTATTGTATTTTCGTTTGAGACCCAAGTCCTCTGGGGATGAATCCCAGCGCATAGGGTTCATAATGTCACTTTTGCGCAAAGAGCCTCAGGAGTGGGCCTTTTCTTTGCAACCTAGTGATACATGCTTCAGATCAGTGGATAGTTTTTTTTCTGCTTTGGGACTATTATATGATGATCCTGACCATGTCGCATCAGCTGAGACTGAGTTAAGACGTTTGAGACAGGGATCAGGTAATGTGGAAAAATATTGTACTCATTTCCGTCGTTGGTCTACTCAAACAGGGTGGAACGATTCTGCTCTGAAAAGTCTATTTCTTGCTGGGCTCAATGAAAGGGTTAAAGACCTGCTAATTGCTTATCCTACACCTGAAGATTTGCAACAGGCTGTGCAATTAGCTATACGGGTGGATAGGAGACTGCGTGCAAGGGTTAATGAGAGCAAATCCTCTGCTATGTCAGTTTCTGGTTATGAGAATGTATGTACTAACAGTGGTGAATCGATGCAGATTGGATTGGTGGCACCTCGCTCTCAAGAAAAAGACCGTAGATTTTCTGAAGGCTTGTGTTTCTATTGCGGAAAATCTGGTCATTTGATTAAAAGCTGTGAGCTTCGTATGAAGAAAGAAAAAAAAATGGTCAGTCATGCCCGTATTGCCTGTTTAAATTCCAAGGGTGTATTTTTAGCTGCTTCCACGATTGCTCAGGAAAAATTAATGGAATTTCGGGTGTTTGTTGATTGTGGATCTACTCTGAATGTAATTGATGGGGGATTCTTGGAAAGACTCAATTTAAAACCCGAACCTTTATCATCCCCCATTGCTGTGGTTTCTGTGGATGGTTCCCCTTTGAAGAATATTACTCTCAAGGTCTGTGAATTTCCTCTCACTATTAATGGTGTTCACCATGAGAAATTGGATTTGGTAGTTTTGAATAACTTGCCTTCTCCAGTAATATTGGGATTGCCCTGGTTAAAATTTCACAATCCTGTACTGGATTGGTCTACCAATGAAATTAAATCCTGGAGCCATAAATGTTATGACAAGTGTTGTAACGGGCGTATTGCAGCTTTGGATAGGGGAGAATTGCCTGTTCCTATTCAGGATTTTTGGAGAGTTTTTTCTGAGAAGGAATCGCAGGTTTTGCCTCCCCATAGAGACTATGATTGTTCTATTGAATTTGTCCCTGGAGCGACTCTTCCTAAAAGTCGTTTATTTAACCTTACTATTCCTGAGAGGAAGGCTTTGGATGAATACATACAGACAAGTTTGGCCGCCGGTCACATTAGGCCCTCTAAGTCTCCTGTGGCGGTTGGATTTTTTTTTGTAAAAAAAAAAGGACGGCGGTTTACGTCCTTGTCTGGATTTTCGTGAGATTAACAAAATTACTGTACGCAATCCTTACCCACTGCCATTGATTCCTGATCTGTTTAACCAGTTAATGGGGGCCAAGTGGTTCTCTAAAATTGACCTTAAGGGGGCATACAATCTGTTGCGCATGAAGGAGGGTGACGAATGGAAGACTGCTTTTAACACTCCTGTGGGTCATTTTGAGAATCTGGTTATGCCTTTTGGTCTTACTAATGCTCCTGCATTTTTTCAGAATCTTATTAATGACATCCTTAGACCTTTGATCGGCAAAAATGTGGTTGTGTATTTGGATGACATTTTGATTTATTCGCCGGATCTGGAGTCTCATTGGCGGAGCGTACGTGAGGTATTACAATTGTTAATGGACAATTCGCTTTTTGCTAAGCTGGAGAAATGTGAGTTCGCTGTACAGAGAATTAGTTTTTTGGGTTACATTATCTCCAGCGAAGGTTTTGAGATGGACCCGGTTAAAGTTCAAGCTGTACAGGAATGGCCTAGGCCTATTGGTTTGAAATCGATACAGAGGTTTTTAGGTTTCGCCAATTATTACAGAAAATTCATAAAAATTTTTTCTAGTATTGTCAAACCTCTGACCGATCTCACCAGGAAAGGTGCTGATGCGGTTCAGTGGTCTTCTGAGGCCATTAAAGCTTTTGTGTATCTCAAGGAGAGGTTCACCTCTGCTCCCATCCTTATGCAGCCTGATGTGACTAAGCCGTTTTTGGTTGAGGTTGATGCTTCTTCGGTGGGGGTTGGCGCAGTATTGTCTCAGGATAACGGGGATGGATTACATCCCTGTGCCTTTTTTTTTCAAAAATTTTTTCGGAGACTGAACTGAATTACGATATTGGTAATCGGGAATTATTGGCTATTAAACTCGCATTTGAACACTGGCGCCACTTCTTGGAAGGTGCGGAATTTCCCGTTCAGGTTCTTACGGATCATAAAAATCTGATATATCTTGATGCTGCCAAGCGCCTGAATGCCCCTCAGGCTAGGTGGGCACTGTTTTTCTCGCGGTTTAATTTCTCCGTTACTTACATCCCTGGTACTAAGAATGTTAAGGCGGATGCCTTGTCTCGCAGTTTTTCTCCCATAGTCGGTGCTGAGAAAGAGGAGAACATTTTACAAGAAGGTGTTGTGATAGCTGCTTTGGACTCCGTTTTGGAAGATGAGATTCTTAAAGCACAGGAGAATGCCCCATCTAACACTCCTCATGGGAGGTTGTTTGTGCCTGGGACCTTTAGGAGAGATTTGTTTGTTGAGTGTCACGAATCTCGGTTGGCAGGTCATCCCGGAATCTCTGAGACCAAGAGACTGGTGGGTCGCAGTTTTTGGTGGCCTGGATGGCAGAAGGAAGTCATTAAGTGGGTGCGTCAATGTACTATATGTGCTAGATCTAAATCCTCACATACTCCTGCTGCGGGGTTGCTTTGTCCTTTGGAGGTTCCCAGTGCTCCTTGGACACATTTGGCTATGGGCTTTATAACTGACCTTCCCCCCTCTGAGGGTTTTACTGTCATCTGGGTGGTCGTGGACCGTTTTAGCAAGATGTGTCACTTGGTTCCCTTCGTCAAACTGCCCTGCGCTAAAACTCTCGCTAAGGCCTTTGTCAAGGAAATTGTCAGACTTCATGGCGTTCCTACTGACATTGTTTCTGATAGGGGTCCTCAGTTCGTGGCTCGTTTTTGGCGTGCCTTTTGTGACAGGTTGGGAGTTCATCTGTCGTTCTCGTCCGGATATCATCCTGAATCTAATGGCCAGATAGAAAGAAAAAACCAGGATGTTGAGCAGTTCTTGCGTTGTTTTGTGGCAGACAATCAAGAGGGGTGGTCTGAGTTTCTGCCACTTGCTGAATTTGCTCTGAACAATCATACATCTTCTTCTGCTGGTTGTTCGCCTTTTTTTTTGTTGTTCTGGGAGACATCCGTCGTTTGGGTCGTTCTCCAAGTTGGGATCTGCCGTGCCTGAGGAGGAGAATTTTTCCGGTGATTTGGAGAGAGTTTGGACGGATGTGCGTGGTAATCTTCAGGAGGCCAACAGAAAATCTAAAGACTACTTTGATAGGAAACGACAGGAGGTTTTGTTCGCTGTTGGTGACATGGTTTGGTTGTCAACCAATCTGCTGTTAGGTTGGAGGTTCCTACCTCCTGGAGAATTAATCCGGTATTTCATGTCTCTCTGTTAAAAAAAGCTGTTGTATCGGATGGTGACGCCTCTGCCTCTGTTCCTCCGGTGGTGGAGGACGGGGAATATGAAATTTCTCGCATCCTTAACTCTAGACGGTATAGAGGTAGTTTGCAGTATCTGGTGGCCTGGAAAGGTTTCGGACCCGAGGATAACTCTTGGGTGAGGTCAGATGATGTTTCCGCGTCCAGACTTATCAGAGCGTTTCACAGGAGATTTCCTGATAAGCCTGGTCCTAGGGGATCCGGAGGATCCTCTTAGAAGGGGGGGTACTGTTAGAACCTTGCTCTTAGGTTTTTTCCTTTGCTGGTCACATGACCTCGTTGGCCTATTTAATCCTGCTCCGCCCTTCTGGCTTTGCTGGACTTCATTGTATAACTACTTTCTAGCTAGCCTGTGCTCTTGTTATGTTCTGCTACCAGAGCTAAGGAAAGAGAGGAGATCTGTCCCTACAATAGAACTCAGCTGAATCCCTACGATGTAACAGGGGACCTGATCCTGCGATCAGACCTGCTAAAGTCCTAAGCTAGTCTGTACGAAGACCTATAGATGTGGGGAGGGAATCCCTACAAGTACTAAGGACTGGGAGGAATATGGGACACCTCCTAACAGAAATAGTAGCAGACAGACGAACAAACAAAATATATAGAACATAGAGGTCAGTAGACCAAGCAAACTAACAGAGCAAGACACAGAGCACAGGCTAGCTAGAAAGTAGATATACAATGAAGTCCAGCAAAGCCAGAAGGGCGGAGCAGGATTAAATAGGCCAACAAGGTCATGTGACCAGCAAAGGAAAAAAAACCTAACAGCAAGGTTCTAACAGTACCCCCCCTTCTAAGAGGATCCTCCGGATCCCCTAGGACCAGGCTTATCAGGAAATCTCCTGTGAAACGCTCTGATAAGTCTGGACGCGGAAACATCATCTGACCTCACCCAAGAGTTATCCTCGGGTCCGAAACCTTTCCAGGCCACAAGATACTGCAAACTACCTCTATACCGTCTAGAGTCAAGGATGCGAGAAATTTCATATTCCCCGTCCTCCACCACCGGAGGAACAGAGGCAGAGGCGTCACCATCCGACACAACAGCTTTTTTTAACAGAGAGACATGAAAGACCGGATTAATTCTCCAGGAGGTAGGAACCTCCAACCTAACAGCAGATTGGTTGACAACCTGAAGCACCTTAAAGGGCCCTACAAACTTGGGACCCAATTTCTTAGAAGGAATCCTCAACCGCAGATTCCTAGAGGACAACCAAACCATGTCACCAACAGCGAACAA
This sequence comes from Phyllobates terribilis, assembly GCF_046119375.1. Lineage (NCBI taxonomy): Eukaryota > Metazoa > Chordata > Amphibia > Anura > Dendrobatidae > Phyllobates > Phyllobates terribilis. The sequence goes on from NW_027362767.1 coordinate 359,103,777, forward strand.
AACCTCCTGTCGTTTCCTATCAAAGTAGTCTTTAGATTTTCTGTTGGCCTCCTGAAGATTACCACGCACATCCGTCCAAACTCTTTCCAAATCACCGGAAAAATTCTCCTCCTCAGGCACGGCAGATCCCAACTTGGAGAACGACCCAAACGACGGATGTCTCCCAGAACAACAAAAAAAAGGCGAACAACCAGCAGAAGAAGATGTATGATTGTTCAGAGCAAATTCGGCAAGTGGCAGAAACTCAGACCACCCCTCTTGATTGTCTGCCACAAAACAACGCAAGAACTGCTCAACATCCTGGTTTTTCCTTTCTGTCTGGCCATTAGATTCAGGATGATATCCGGACGAAAACGACAAATGAATTCCCAACCTGTCACAAAAGGCACGCCAAAAACGAGCCACGAACTGAGGACCCCTATCAGAAACAATGTCAGTAGGAACGCCATGAAGTCTGACAATTTCCTTGACAAAGGCCTTAGCGAGAGTTTTAGCGCAGGGCAGTTTGACGAAGGGAACCAAGTGACACATCTTGCTAAAACGGTCCACGACCACCCAGATGACAGTAAAACCCTCAGAGGGGGGAAGGTCAGTTATAAAGTCCATAGCCAAATGTGTCCAAGGAGCACTGGGGACCTCCAAAGGACAAAGCAACCCCGCAGCAGGAGTATGTGAGGACTTAGATCTAGCACATACAGTACATTGGCGCACCCACTTAATGACTTCCTTCTGCCATCCAGGCCACCAAAAACTGCGACCCACCAGTCTCTTGGTCTCAGAGATTCCGGGATGACCTGCTAACCGAGATTCGTGACACTCAACAAACAAATCTCTCCTAAAGGTCCCAGGCACAAACAACCTCCCATGAGGAGTGTTAGAAGGGGCATTCTCCTGAGCTTTAAGAATCTCATCTTCCAAAACGGAGTCTAAAGCAGCTATCACAACACCTTCTTGTAAAATGTTTTCCTCTTTCTCAGCACCGACTATGGGAGAAAAACTGCGAGACAAGGCATCCGCCTTAACATTCTTAGTACCAGGGATGTAAGTAACGGAGAAATTAAACCGTGAGAAAAACAGTGCCCACCTAGCCTGACGGGCATTCAGGCGCTTGGCAGCATCAAGATATATCAGATTTTTATGATCCGTAAGAACCTGAACGGGAAATTCCGCACCTTCCAAGAAGTGGCGCCAGTGTTCAAATGCGAGTTTAATAGCCAATAATTCCCGATTACCAATATCGTAATTCAATTCAGTCTCCGAAAATTTTTTTGAAAAAAAGGCACAGGGATGTAACCCATCCCCGTTATCCTGAGACAATACTGCGCCAACCCCCACAGAGGAAGCATCAACCTCAACCAAAAACGGCCTAGTAACATCAGGCTGCATAAGGATGGGAGCAGAGGTGAACCTCTCCTTGAGATACACAAAAGCTTCAATGGCCTCAGAAGACCACTGAACCGCATCAGCACCTTTCCTGGTGAGATCAGTCAGAGGTTTGACAATACTAGAAAAATTTTTTATGAATTTTCTATAGTAATTGGCGAAACCCAAAAACCTCTGTATCGATTTCAAACCAATAGGCCTAGGCCATTCCTGCACAGCCTGAACCTTAACCGGATCCATCTCAAAACCTTTGCTGGAGATAATGTAGCCCAAAAAACTAATTCTCTGTACAGCGAACTCACATTTCTCCAGCTTAGCAAAAAGCGAATTGTCCATTAATAACTGTAATACCTCACGCACGCTCCGCCAATGAGACTCCAGATCCGGCGAATAAATCAAAATGTCATCCAAATACACAACCACATTTTTACCGATCAAAGGTCTAAGGATGTCATTAATCAGATTCTGAAAAAATGCAGGAGCATTAGTAAGACCAAAAGGCATAACCAGATTCTCAAAATGACCCACAGGAGTGTTAAAAGCAGTCTTCCATTCATCACCCTCCTTCATGCGCAACAGATTGTATGCCCCCTTAAGGTCAATTTTAGAGAACCACTTGGCCCCCAATAACTGGTTAAACAGATCAGGAATCAATGGCAGTGGGTAAGGATTGCGTACCGTAATTTTGTTAATCTCACGAAAATCCAGACAAGGTCGTAAACCGCCGTCCTTTTTTTTTTACAAAAAAAAATCCAACCGCCACAGGAGACTTAGAGGGCCTAATGTGACCGGCGGCCAAACTTGTCTGTATGTATTCCTCCAAAGCCTTCCTCTCAGGAATAGTAAGATTAAATAAACGACTTTTAGGAAGAGTCGCTCCAGGGACAAATTCAATAGAACAATCATAGTCTCTATGGGGAGGCAAAACCTGCGATTCCTTCTCAGAAAAAACTCTCCAAAAATCCTGAATAGGAACAGGCAATTCTCCCCTATCCAAAGCTGCAATACGCCCGTTACAACACTTGTCATAACATTTATGGCTCCAGGATTTAATTTCACTGGTAGACCAATCCAGTACAGGATTGTGAAATTTTAACCAGGGCAAACCCAATATTACTGGAGAAGGCAAGTTATTCAACACTACCAAATCCAATTTCTCATGGTGAACACCATTAATAGTGAGAGGAAATTCACTGACCTTGAGAGTAATATTCTTCAAAGGGGAACCATCTACCGAAACCACAGCAATGGGTGATGATAAAGGTTCAGGTTTTAAATTGAGTTTTTCCACGAATCCCCCATCAATTACATTCAGTGTAAACCCGCAATCAACAAACACCCGAAATTCCATAAATTTTTCCTGAGCAATCGTGGAAGCAGCTAAAAATATACCCTTGGAATTTAAACAGGCAATACGGGCGTGACTGACCATTTTTTTTTCTTTCTTCATACGAAGCTCACAGCCTTTAATCAAATGACCAGATTTTCCGCAATAGAAGCACAAGCCTTCCGAAAAACGACGGTTTTTTTCTTGAGAGCGAGGTGCCACCGATCCAATCTCCATCGGTTCACCACTGTTAGTACACACATTCTCATAACCAGAAACTGACATAGCAGAGGATTTGCTCTCATTAACCCTTGCACGCAGTCTCCTATCCACCCGTATAGCTAATTGCATAGCCTGTTGCAAATCTTCAGGTGTAGGATAAGCAATTAGCAGGTCTTTAACCCTTTCACTGAGCCCAGCAAGAAATAGAATTTTCAGAGCAGAATCGTTCCACCGTGTTTGAGTGGACCAACGACGAAAATGTGTACAATATTTTTCGACATTACCTGATCCTTGTTTTAAACGTCTCAACTCAGTCTCAGCTGATGCCACACGGTCAGGATCATCATATAATAGTCCCAAAGCAGAAAAAAAACTATCCACTGATCTGAAGCATGTATCACTAGGTTGCAAAGAAAAGGCCCACTCCTGAGGCTCTTTGCGCAAAAGTGACATTATGAACCCTACGCGCTGGGATTCATCCCCAGAGGACTTGGGTCTCAAACGAAAATACAATAAGCAAGTGACGCGCCCCCTGGGACATATTCCTTTTTGAGGGGAATACCCGGCACCGGATCAGATGGGGGGTTGTAGTCTCCGAGCGGCTGTGACCCGGCCCGTGCCCAGGGCGTCAAGCTCAGTGTTATGTGGCAGTCCTACAGATGTTATTAAGAGTTCTTTTGTGTCGACTACGCCACCCGTTGGGATGCGGTCACTGTGGCCGCCGCTGCAGCAGGGTCCGCTGAGGCTGATGGTGGGTGCGCAGCTTGGTGGGATAACCCCCAACGGGAGGGGTATAGCCTCAGTGGGGACAGGCGCAGAGGATGGGGGTTGTGGTGGTGTAGTGCAGACGGCAGTGAAGACAGAGTCGGGTTGTGCAGTTAAGGGTGTTTACTTACTGCAGATGTTGTACTGGTCACTCCAGCTGCTAGTGACCACCCGAGCCGTGCTGCGTCCACCAGGTCCTGGATCCAGCCAACCCCCAAACAAGTCCGGAGCGTGGCCCTGAGCTCTCTTTCTGTCCCGTTCTCTGGCCGTCCCCACCAGTAATCCACCTAGGTCCAGCTCCCTCGGGCCTTCTGTTGGGACACCCTTGGCCCTGGGTTCCCTGACCCTTCATGTGGTGTGCCTTCGGGGTGGATGTGATGGGTGACCGTGGCAAACGCTGCCCACGGTCTCCGGTCTCTGGCTGGGGAATGTTTTTACCCCCACCAGCTTGGGTTCCGGTACCCTGATGCCGACTCTTCACCCGGTGCTTTTAGTTGGGATCTCAGAGTCCTTCTCTGCTGTGCTCTGGGTCTCTCTCTTTTCTCCTCTCTCACTCTGGGTCTTGGTCTTTCTTCTCTCCTCTGCTCCTGACTTGTTCTCTGCAGCTGACTCTCTGCATCTGATCCTCTGCATCTGACCCTGATCTTAGTTGGTGCCCACCTTATATACACCCTCTATGTGTGAGCTCAGGTGACCAGCACCCAATGAGCTCCTATCTTTACCCAGGCTGCTCCCCCTATCTGCCCCTACACTACTTGGGATGTACCACCCCCCTCCCACTCCAGCCAGGAACAGACTCGGTCGTACCTGCACATTTCTAAGTGGGAGTACCGTCGGTCTGCTCCTCGGAAATGGGATGTGTGTAGTGCATGCAGCCTACCGAGCTCAGATCCACACTCCATCCTTGCCCGGGAGTGGAATATCACACCTCTGGGTTGAGGTGCAATACTCCTGTAGCAGCCGAATCCTCAGGGTGCTACACAAGCATTTTTGAATGAAAAAAATTCTCGATGTTCACCAAAAAATAAATCCGGCAAACATACCTTAGGCTCCAAGAAATGTGCTCCAGGACAGTTACTCACGTGCTGACGGAGCTCGGCCACCTCCAGAGAGAGTCCCTGCAGGCGATGAACCAAATCCTGAACCGACACCATGATGGAACAGAAAAATCTTTCCTTAGAGAATTTGCGGGCTGGACTTTCTGTTATGTTCTGCTACCAGAGCTAAGGAAAGAGAGGAGATCTGTCCCTACAATAGAACTCAGCTGAATCCCTACGATGTAACAGGGGACCTGATCCTGCGATCAGACCTGCTAAAGTCCTAAGCTAGTCTGTACGAAGACCTATAGATGTGGGGAGGGAATCCCTACAAGTACTAAGGACTGGGAGGAATATGGGACACCTCCTAACAGAAATAGTAGCAGACAGACGAACAAACAAAATATATAGAACATAGAGGTCAGTAGACCAAGCAAACTAACAGAGCAAGACACAGAGCACAGGCTAGCTAGAAAGTAGATATACAATGAAGTCCAGCAAAGCCAGAAGGGCGGAGCAGGATTAAATAGGCCAACAAGGTCATGTGACCAGCAAAGGAAAAAAAACCTAACAGCAAGGTTCTAACAGCTCTGTATCTAACTCTGTTAGTTTGCTTGGTCTACGGACCTCTATGTTCTATATATTTTGTTTGTTCGTCTGTCTGCTACTATTTCTGTTAGGAGGTGTCCCATTTTCCTCCCAGTCCTTAGTACTTGTAGGGATTCCTTCCCCACATCTATAGGTCTCCGTACAGACTAGCTTAGGACTTTAGCAGGTCTGATCGCAGGATCAGGTTCCCTGTTACATCGTAGGGATTCAGCTGAGTTCTATCGTAGGGACAGATCTCCTCTCTTTCCTTAGCTCTGGTAGCAGAACATAACACCTCTCCACCCTCATTATATTCACTTCTCCCCTTCCCCCTTGCTTGCCTCACATCCCACCTATTTCCTTGGTTCCCCCCCCCCGTCTCTAGTTTAAAAACTCCTCCAACCTATTAGCCATCTTCTTCCCCAGCACCGCTGCACCCTCCCCATTGAGGTGCAGCCCGTCCCTACGGTAGAGCCTGTAGCCGACCGCGAAGTCGGCCCAGTTCTCCATGAACCCAAACCCTTCTGCCTTGCACCAACTCTTTAGCCACTTATTCACCTCCCTAACTTCCCGTTGGCGCTCCTGTGTGGCTCGCGGGATTGGTAGTATTTCTGAGAAAACTACCTTGGAGGTCCTTGCCCTAAGCTTCCTACCTAGGTCCCTGAAATCATTTTTAAGGACCCTCCATCTACCACTCACTTTGTCATTGGTGCCGATGTGGACCATGACCGCTGGGTCTTCGCCAGCCCCATCCAGTAACCTGTCAACCCGATCCGCGATGTGCCGGACTCGAGCGCCAGGGAGGCAGCACACCGTTCGGCAATCCCGGTCTTTGTGACAGATTGCCCTGTCTGTCCCCCTAATAATAGAGTCACCCACTACCCGAACCTGTCTTGCCTGCCCTACACTTCCCCCCTCCCCCTCATTACTGGAGCATACACTCCCCCGGCAGTCAGAGGATCTGTCGTGCTCCAATAATGCCGGTTCTGAACCAGCCTTCCTATACTTCTTCCCTCTATCCCTCCTAACTGTTATCCAGCTCCCTGCCTGTTCAGCCTGCACTTCCCCTCTATGCTCCACCCCCAGTATTGACCCATTGAGTGTCTGCTCGGTGAGCAGCAAACTCCGTTCCATGTTGTCGATGCTCCTCAGTACCGCTATCTGAGCACTTAGATCCAGAATTTGGGCTTCCAAGTGCACGATATGCTCACATCTCTCGCAGCAGTATGGATCCTCGAGCGGTTGCTCACTGAATGCATACATTGCGCAAGATGTACACTGCACGGCTCCGGCCAAAATGGACGTCATTCTAAATATGGGGATACAGTCAGTATATATATACACAAGTACCAAACACAATTATTTATATATAGGTGTAGTCCAGTCTGGACTGGAAATCAAGTGCGTGCTCTTGCACAGTGGGAGATTGACCACTATGCAAGGACGCCGCCAGGTATGTTACATAGAGGTGTGGTACCCCACTCTCGGCTAAGGAGGGAGCACTACCCGGGACCCACACACCCACATCCAACACCACATCACTCTGGTAGGGAAGGGCAAGATTGCTCTTGAGGGAGAGCACAGTTCCTGTCCCTGTCTGGAGGAGGGAACTAGTTAGACGAGGTGGGTGGAGGAAGTAGTTTAGGGGAGCACACAAGGAAGGACTGAAGGCAGAGGGGACCATGTAGCGTGACAGTTAGTGACGTGGGTCACACGACAGACAGTATAAAAAGACAGGTAGAAACATCTAGAAGCGCCCAGTGAGTGAGGACTGTTGAGGAGTAGGGTCCAGACAGAGTGAGGGCCCAGTCAGAGGGGCCCAGTAGGAGAGAGAACAAGAGGAGCGAGGGAGTCAGAGGAGGGCTCCAGAGACAGAGAAGGGATCTTAGGGGCACGGGAAGTGCGGAGTTCACCCGTGCGCCTGAATTCACGCCGACCGTAATCGAGAGAAGGGATCAGGTTGCAGTAGGGGACCGGCCCCAGACTAGTGGAGGATTGCAAGACTCAGCTAGCAAACCGGAGGCTGCGGTATCTCTAAGTGCCGAAGCCAAAACTACACACATTCGCTGAAAAGGTGGCCATATAGGACCAAGGGAACAGAGAGGACGCCGCCCGACAAGGCCCGCGGCCACTGGCTCTGGACACTGTGTGTGAGGTGCAGGGCAGGAGGGCAAGTGCCAGCGCAGAGAGAGACAACCTGGGAAAGGTACACAAGATGGGGGTCCCGATCAAGTGCACCCAAGTTATCTGAGAGTTGGCTGGATCACTTCCCCGGAGGACACAGGACTCGGCGGGTGGTTATAATCTGCTGGCAGTTGTAACCTGGAACATCATAACAAAAACTTTGAGTAAAAACTTCAAGACTGCATCCGCTATGTCCTTGACTTAATTGCTGCGTCACCTGCCTTGCACTACACCAACAACAAAGCTACCTCTTTAACTGTCCTGGGGCCTAGCTCTACCCATGGAGAGCTGAACCATGTCTGCTGCGTCACCAACGGCCCTAGTGGATCTGAACAGCAGCGGCGGCAACCTATAGCCGCATACCACGGGTGACGTCACAAAACTTTATCCCCAAAACTTTATTCCCCACGGGTATTGACCGCCCGGGGCCACGGACCGGGTCACACCACCGTGACTATCCTAAAAGAACCGACCGGCCCGGCGCCGAGTACTCCACGTCTCTAGGGGGCGCGTCACATGCGCAATTTCACGGTGCACGCCATGACTTGATGATGCCGTGATCTTCTGCAAGCTTATGCAGAACTTTCCCTGGCCCGCATCAAAGCTGGGAGACGCCCGGGATTTAACTGCAAGTGGGGGTGATCATAAGATGTGTCAAGGACCGAATAGGTGATGCTGACGGGCCAAAGGGGTGAGAATAATTTTTTTAAAACATTTTGATGGCTTTTTATGGTTTAAAAAATGGCAGCCTGTGGCCGCCATTGTGTTGCATCTGTGGCACCCCAGGGGTCTGGTTTCCACAGTAACAGCAATGTTATGTCTGAGAGCAGGTGGGAGGTCTCTTGGTCAGGGATCCTATGCATGCCACACCTCCTGCCCAGTCCTGGGAGGGGAAGAACTTCCCCTATATAAACCTAGGGCTGAGGCAGGGTTAGTGAGTAGAGAAGAAGTAGAGACAGAGAAGCAGATATAGGAAAAGAACATCAGGAGCTCTGTGGGAGCAGTGCTACAAGGAGTCAGGGGCTGGCAGCTGCAGAGCTCGCCCTGACTGAGAAGTTATCACCGGACCCGGAGTCCGAGGCTGTGGGGACTAACTCCTATCCAGCAGCAGAAACCGACCGGCAGGGGATTGCAGGTCCTCTGGCCCAGAAACCCGAAGGCCCCGAGTCACCGGCCATACGGGTGAGCACCACACGGTACACTCAGGGACGTGGGCTACTTATACCCGCCTCTAGCAAGGTAGCCGGAAGAGTATCGTTAGTTTGGGAGGCCTACAACTCCGCCTGGCCAGGGGAGATCCCATCTGCTCAAGGACTGACCAGGCCCCAATCGCTAGCCAGTACTCCGGGAGGGTCTATCTTTGTCACCAGTAAAGACCCTGAACTACACCGTACCGTCTCCGAGTGGTTCCTGCTACCCCCATCATCCACGTCGGCTGCCCTGAGGCCATACCCCTCCCGTTGGGGGTTATACTATCACGCTGCACAATCCTACCACCGGCCTCAGCGGTCTGCCCTGCAGCAGCAGCTCCTTAGCTGTACTCAACGGGTGGCGTAGTCGTCCAACATCTACCGCTAATACAGCGCCACTTAGTCTGACTCCCTGGGCACGGACCGGATCACCGCCACGAGACTACAACCCTAAAGAGATCCGGCTCCGGGTAAGCTCCCGCGTGCGCAACGCAGCGCAACACAGGCCCAGGGGCGCGTCATCTTTTGGCGTAGTCGGCAGGATTTCGTGCCCGCAACCACCGGGTACTGCGTGCCTGAAAAAGACTGTTCAAACTTACCTGTGGTGAAGATTCCCGCCATCCGGCGCCATCTTCCGCTTCCTTCCCGCCATCGGTGGAGTTTTCCCGCCATCCGGCGCCATCTTCGGCCTTCTTCCCGCCATACGTGGAGTTTTCCCGCCATTGGACGCCATCTTGAGGACGCCGCGCGGGAAGAAGAGGGGCGTGGACTCCGAAAGCGCGCGAGAACTGAAGCCCCGCCTCACGTCCGGACGTTGCGTAAGGTCCTGGAAGGAGCCCAGCAGACGCCGACGTCACAGGAGCGCGACGGAAGGTCCTCAACCCTGACGATCCACTGCGGAGCCGCGGCCTACGGAAGAGGATCATCGCAAGGTAGGCCACGGTCCACTAGGGGGGAGAAGGATGTCGGATACGGAGGAGAGCTTCACCGCTTCAACCCCCGCCAGCGCCACCGCTGTTGCGGTCATGCCTTTCACCATGCCCTATATCCCGGGGGCAGCCTGGCTACCCCAGTACTCAGGGGAGTCACATACCCTGCATGACTTTAGAGAAAAGCTGGATAGCCTCTTCCAGGTGTACCCCCTCACAGAGGAGCAAAAAGTGAGCATCCTGGTGGCCCAATTAACCGGGGCAGCCCAAAGGGAGGTAAAGTCCTGGCCACCTGGGGGGAGGACTGTCGCAGGGATACTAACCCGGCTGAGGGACACCTTTGATACCCGCACCTCAGCCGAGATCAAGCTTAGATTCTACGGGTGCAAACAGCGGGTACATGAGAGTATAAGGGACTATGCCCTGAACCTACAAGAGGCCCTGAGAGCCATTAAGCAGACCGACCCTGACGGCGTGGGAGACGAGGACAGGCTGTTGACTGAACAATTTATAGAGGGTTTATATTGCAATGCCCACCGAACCCAGTTGCGGGCAATGGCCTTACAGGACCCTCATCTGGGATTTGCACAGTTCAAGGACAGAGCCATCCGGGTGCTTCGAGAACCGGCACCAGGTGGCGTTGTGACCCCCAGACGCCCCACTACCACTTACCACCAGGAGGCGGCGCCCTTGTCGGCAGGGCCTGTGGGAGCTGGTGCGCAGGCATTGAACAATGACCCGGCTCCAGACCTGCACCATCAGGTCCAAGAGCTAGCTAAAAGCGTTGCTGCGCTAACCCGAACTGTGCAGTCTTTACAGGTTTCCACTCCAGGGAAGATCCAGCTGGCATCCGGACCGGAGGACATCCCGTGGCATCGACCAAGGAGGACCCCACCGGCCAGAGGAAGACCCAGCGACCGATACAACGAGGACGGACGACCCATCTGCCGCCGCTGCAATCAACCCGGACATATGGCAAGGTACTGTCCTTTAAACTGGCACAACCTGGGGTAGAGGGCCAACCCCCAGGAAAAAGATCACCAGGCCCATCGAACTGGCGCGACAAATATGTGGGAGGACGTCCAGTCTTACCCGTGGTACTGGATGGCATTCCTATGAGTGCCCTACTGGACACCGGGTCACAGGTCACCACCATCCCGTACGTGCTCTTCAAGCAGTACTGGAATGACTCGGATATCACCCGCTACCCTGACGACGACTTGAGTATCATCGCCAGCAATGGTCAGCCCGTGCCACAGATTGGATTTAAAGAGGTGACCATTAAAATCGGTAGAGTCGAACTGGCAGCACAGGGACTGATCATTGTAGACATTGACAAACACGAGAGTCACCCAAAGATAACTCTAGGAACTAATGTAATTGAAAATTGTCTTGCAGAGGTGATTTTCCTTTTACAGCAGGTTGCCAAGAACGCCAGCTCCGGCCAGCAGCGAGTGCTCCAGAAAGAGATCCGGGCACTGATGCGACGGCAACAGCTAGAACTCTCCGGTGGTGAGATTGGTAGCGTGCGAATGTGTGACCCTTTCCCTATTGCCATGCCCCCGAAAAGTGAAATGATGATTTGGTGCCGGGCAGCTATTGGTCTGAGAGGTAGAGATTACCAGGCAATGGTAGAACCAGTTTACTCAGACAGTAGTCCCACCATTTTGACAGCACGGGGGGTGGTCAATGTACGCCATGGGAGGGTGCCCGTTCGCATAATAAATATCGGGAAGAGGGAAGTGTACCTGCCCCGGTATGCCACGCTAGCCAAATTGTATACCATCAATCAAGATTCCATACAGTCCGTAGAACCCTTGCCTCCATCTTCCCCGGAGGAAGGTAACGGCTCTCAGAAAACAATGGAGGACTGGTGTCAGCAACTACATTTGGGTACTGACTCCACTCCCTCACACCAGAAACAGGGAGTCTATCGGGTGGTTCAAGAGTACGAGAGAGTGTTTAGTAAACACCCGTTAGACTTCGGGCGAATCAAGGGGGTAGAACACCACATCCCCACGGGAGACCATCCTCCCATAAAAGAGAGGTATCGACCCGTACCCCCTGCACACTACCAACACGCCAAGGGGATGCTTAGAGACATGAAGGAGGCTGGGGTGATCAGGGATAGCTGTAGCCCCTGGGCAGCTCCACTAGTCTTAGTCAAAAAGAAAGACAACACCATGAGGATGTGTGTAGATTACCGGAAAATCAACCGTATCACACACAAGGATGCGTACCCCTTACCAAGGATAGAGGAGTCTTTGGCTGCTTTAAGATCTGCTAACTTCTTCTCTACCTTGGATCTCACTAGTGGGTACTGGCAGGTTCCTGTAGCAGAGGCGGACCGGGAGAAGACCGCATTCACCACCCCGATGGGACTTAGCGAGTTTACCTGCATGCCGTTCGGACTCTGCAACGCACCAGGAACCTTCCAACGATTAATGGAGTGCTGTCTGGGCCACAGAAACTTCGAGACGGTCCTGCTGTACCTGGACGATGTCATCGTATATTCCAAGACGTATGAGGACCATCTGAAACACCTGGCGGAAGTGTTCGAAGCTCTGGCAAGCTACGGCCTAAAGGTGAAACCCTCCAAGTGTCACCTCCTGAAACCAAAGGTGCAGTACCTGGGACACGTGGTGAGCGCTGATGGAGTGGCTCCCGACCCTGATAAGATCACCGCAATTAAGGAATGGCCAAGTCCCTCCAGTGTAAAGGAAGTGCGGCAGTTCCTCGGGTTGGTAGGCTATTACCGCAGATTCATCCCCGGTTTCACCAAAAAGGCAGCTCCTATGCAGGACCTCCTGATAGGCCAGTCCCGGAAGGCCAAGAACCAGAAGCCACCCTTCAGATGGGAGAAGTTAGAAGAAGAGTCCTTCCGCCAGCTGAAGATGGCCCTCACGGGGGATGAAATCCTGGCGTACCCTGATTACAGCCAGCCCTTTATCCTCTACACCGACGCAAGTAACATCGGGCTAGGAGCCGTGCTGTCCCAGATCCAGCAGGGGAAAGAACGAGTAATCGCTTACGCCAGCCGAAAACTGCGACCCACCGAGAGAAACCCTGAGAATTACAGCTCATTTAAGCTAGAGTTCCTGGCAGTGGTGTGGGCAGTCACCGAACGCTTTAAGCACTACCTCGCTTCTTCCCGGTTCACCGTGTACACGGATAACAACCCGTTGACACACCTGGACACGGCAAGACTCGGTGCCCTAGAGCAGAGATGGATGGCCCGTCTGTCCAACTACGAGTTCACAATCAAATACCGGGCAGGACGCTCCAATACCAACGCGGACGCCCTGTCCAGGATGCCAAACCTACCGGACGTAGGAGAAGATCCAGAGGGACTGGAAGAAGTCGAACTCCCCGCGTTCCACCGTCATGGGACTATCCAGTATTCCCATCGGGTAAGGAGTAAGCAAGCCGCTACGTTTAACCCCTTGCCTCACTACAACTGGGAGGAAACGCAAGACAGTGACCCTGCCGTCCGACTGGTGAAGGAGATGCTGACTCGGCCAGAGGCTCGCCTTGACCCAGACGCTCCGGAGGAAGCCAAGCAACTGTGGGCTGAGAAGAGTCGACTGTTCCTTTATAAGGGGAAGTTGTGCCGCCGAATGGTTAACTCCCGGACGCATGAACTAATCTGGCAAGTAGTGGTGCCATGAAGAGACGCAGCCGTGGTGATGGAGGCATACCACGACGGGGCTGGACACTTCGGATGGAAGAAGCTGGAGTTCCTGCTGCGCGGGCGGTTCCACTGGGTAGGCATGAGGGGAACCATCGAGAGGTGGTGCAGAGACTGTGGCCCGTGCAACCTAAGAAGGAAGGACTGTGCCAGCCAGAAGACTCCCCTGCAGTCCATCGTCACCCGGCAGCCGTTGGAACTGGCAGCCTTGGATCATGTAAAACTGACCCCAAGCAGAAGTGGCTACGTCTACGCACTAACCATCGTGGATCACTACTCCCGGTTCTTGGTTGTCGTCCCCGTCAAGGACTTAACCGCTCGAACAGCAGCTAGAGCCTTCCAGCAGCATTTCTGCCGTCCACACGGGTACCCGGACCAAGTGTTGACAGACCAGGGACCTGCCTTTGAAGCGGAGGTCTTCCAAGAATTCTGCACTCTGTATGGCTGCCGGAAGATAAGGACGACACCCTATCATCCGCAAACTAATGGACTTTGTGAGAAAATGAACCAGGTGGTGATAGATCTTCTGAAAACATTGCCCCTGGAAGAACGCAGTCTGTGGCCTGAGAAGCTGCCCGACCTAGTGAACCTATACAACCACATCCCGGTAGGTTCCACCAACTGTACCCTGGCTTACCTGATGAGGGCAAGACCTGGTAAGCTACCTGTTGACCTGGAGATGGGAGTCCTGACACCCGAGGACACTTCACCAGAAGCAGACTGGGACACAGAGAGGCAGCAGCAGTACCGGAAAGTACAGGAGAGCGTGGAGCGAAGTCTCTGTCAAGCTAGGGAAAGACAAGAGAAAACTTACAACCAGTATGCTCCCGCTGTTCCCCTGGTACCCGGAGAGCAGGTCTTGAAGAGGAAAAGGCGGCTCCACAAGTTGGACGACCAGTGGGAGAAGGAACCGTACATCGTACTGCCCTCAAGCCACGACAACCCAAAGGTCTGTACCATCAGTAAAGACGGAGGGGAAACCACAACCATTGTATCCCGGGATCACCTGAAGAAGTGTCCCGAACAGCTACGGCACCCTGAAGAGGAACAAGAAGACCCTCGACCCGTAGAGGAAAGGGAAGATATGGTTAGTACTGTGCTTGGAGACTTCCCTCGGTCTTGGACTCAAGTCAATGGCGCAGTTGTGGTACCCGTACTCACCTTCCTCCAACCAGCATCCCAAGCACCTACGGAGCAACAGGTAGAGCTGGAAGAACAGCCGGTCCAGGAGGCAGAAGACCCCACACCAGCAGACCAGGGGGATCAACCCTCTGCTTATAGTGAACCTGCCATGCCTCTAGTGAGCCAAAGGGCCCGTGGACAGCTGCCCAGTTTACCCTTGACAGTTCCTACACCCTGTAGTTCGGGGCTAGACAGTCAGCTCCGTAGGTCCACTAGGGCCACTAGAGGCCAGTTACCCGCACGTTGGAGGATTTGAAGTGTATAAGTTGTTTTATTTATGGTTACCTGTTTTTCTTGTTACTTGTAAATAATTATGTGTTTCTAGTTATTTTTAGGAGTCCTTGGTGGATTTACCGGGAATCCTTGTACAATTGGTTGGAGCGTAACCTAGGAATGGACTAAAGACTGTTAAGGACTCGGGGCAGGACAGACCCCTACCTGGTTACGTCTCCCTGTTTTGGTGAAATGGACACCTTGCTTTTCTTCAAAACTGCACCCGGTTGCGGACACGCCGTAACCATCTTTATGTGTTTTTCTTATTGTATTATTATTGTTTATACCTTGTTATGTTTTTCTAAAAATATGTTTAGTCCCGGAGTACTAAATTTCACTAGGGGGGAATGTGGCACCCCAGGGGTCTGGTTTCCACAGTAACAGCAATGTTATGTCTGAGAGCAGGTGGGAGGTCTCTTGGTCAGGGATCCTATGCATGCCACACCTCCTGCCCAGTCCTGGGAGGGGAAGAACTTCCCCTATATAAACCTAGGGCTGAGGCAGGGTTAGTGAGTAGAGAAGAAGTAGAGACAGAGAAGCAGATATAGGAAAAGAACATCAGGAGCTCTGTGGGAGCAGTGCTACAAGGAGTCAGGGGCTGGCAGCTGCAGAGCTCGCCCTGACTAAGTTATCACCGGACCCGGAGTCCGAGGCTGTGGGGACTAACTCCTATCCAGCAGCAGAAACCGACCGGCAGGGGATTGCAGGTCCTCTGGCCCAGAAACCCGAAGGCACGGTCACACGCGTGGGACCAGCACCGCCGTCGTGGAGCGGAAGCTACTAGAAGGCCCCGAGTCACCGGCCATACGGGTGAGCACCACACGGTACACTCAGGAACGTGGGCTACTTATACCCGCCTCTAGCAAGGTAGCCGGAAGAGTATCGTTAGTTTGGGAGGCCTACAACTCCGCCTGGCCAGGGGAGATCCCATCTGCTCAAGGACTGACCAGGGCCCAATCGCTAGCCAGTACTCCGGGAGGGTCTATCTTTGTCACCAGTAAAGACCCTGAACTACACCGTACCGTCTCCGAGTGGTTCCTGCTACCCCCATCATCCACGTCGGCTGCCCTGAGGCCATACCCCTCCCGTTGGGGGTTATACTATCACGCTGCACAATCCTACCACCGGCCTCAGCGGTCTGCCCTGCAGCAGCAGCTCCTTAGCTGTACTCAACGGGTGGCGTAGTCGTCCAACATCTACCGCTAATACAGCGCCACTTAGTCTGACTCCCTGGGCACGGACCGGATCACCGCCACGAGACTACAACCCTAAAGAGATCCGGCTCCGGGTAAGCTCCCGCGTGCGCAATGCAGCGCGACACAGGCCCAGAGGCGCGTCACATCCACGCCTAATCTAATTACAACAAAAAAAAATCCATATTTGGCGAATGCAGACTTTTGTAAGATTCAAATAGAATTCAATTCCACCGCTGGAGTGGTGCTTAAAATCCCCTGCCTCCTGCCTGATACCATCTGGTGTTTTCATCTGTTTTCGCCGCCACTCCTGCAGTTTGTGACCTGCTGGCTGCTCCAGTGTTTCATGGAGCGCGCTGGAGGTCACTACTCAATACAAGTCTATGAGAGCCTCGATCTGGCCTTGTTCTGGCCTCCATCTGGCCTCCTTCTGTCTCTCATAGACTTGCATTGAGAACTTGTGATGTAGCTTCTGACTTCCGGCCAGTCAGAAGCTACCCTCACAAGACGTTGCAGCGGGACCGGACCGGCGCCGAAAAATGGTGAAGACGCCGGAGGTTGAGTATATGACTGGGGAGCAGGGGACTTACATTTAAAGTGCCACTCCACTGCTGAAAAAAAAAACCCACTGGAATGGTGCTTTAACCATAGACAACTAATGAAGGCTGTGGTCAAACGATGCAGAGTTTTTTTTATGGTACTTGATGATTTTGTCTTGGAATTCGCTGTGAATTTCACTCCTTGCCTTGCATTTTTCACGACAGAATTTGAAAACATTTTGCAGACATTTTTTTCCTTCTACATCTGGATTAACTTTTGCATCTACATGTGAGACTGCAACGCTTAAATGGAGTATGTTTTTTGCGATGGATTTTTGTTTTGTGCTCTTCCACAGCCATGTCTGTCCAAATGAACAAAGCTCTGTGTCCACAGCGAGCACGGAGACCTCTGCAATTAGAGCACAAGGGAAAATATAACGTTCACTTAAAACGTTCATGAAAATACAGAAAAATCTTAAAATGAGAAGGTGTGTCCAAACTTTTGGTCTGTACTGTATGTCTCCGCAGCTTTTTTTTTTTTTTTTTTCTGGCTTATTGACAGCGCCATTAATTTTATGAATTTTTGCAAGCTTTTTTGGATGCTTTATTGATTCGGATATTTTTATGTATACATGGAATATGATGCAATGAACTCAAAATACCACACGCCAAAAGTAAAAAAAACCCACTTTGGACCCAATTGATTAAAGAGAACCTGACGCCTGATACATTCTGCCCAATCCATGGATAGTAAGTATCAGACACTGGCTGTATGATCTAAGCCAAGTGTGTTTGGTTCTGAAACGCTACGGTGTTTCAGAGAAAAACATACTTTTAATAGCTACCAGGGACCGAACTGCATGGCAGACTAGTCGGAAATGCCAGTTCACGGCGGCTTCTCCCCGCTTCTGCCCTGGATTTGCAGGTCTCTGCCTACAGTGTTTCATATGTCATGGATGATACATGATGCCCGTGGATTTTGCAGCATGTATCAGGTTCCCTTTGAAGAGTAACAATCGTTTTAATTTTTATTCCATAAATCAATAGTACATGTGAAATTAAGCATCTTTGTAATATATCTTATCACAGAAATCTGCTAAAAAATTGTATCCGTAGCAACTGCCATCTCCTATCTCAGTGATGGGAAAGTCTGTCTTCACTGAATAGATTTTACCTCAAATCACTTGCTGAGCTGCTTGCTGCCATTTTGATACAATCCCTGTTTTCTCTGCTGCAGATCTAGCAGTGCTCAGAATGCTGAGCTTAGTATAACCCCGCCCACACCACTGATTGGTAGCTTTCTGTGTATGACTCGCCCCCTGGGCCGTGGGGTACCCGGAACCGGGCTTCTGTACGATGCTGGGGGTAGTAGTGGCAACCCGATCCCGTGGCTCAGGGTGGTCAGACCAAATGCTGTGGCAGTCTATTTATCAGTGTTTTGAATGTCCGACTACTCCACCCGTGGATTGCGGTCAGGGATAACCGCCGCTGCAAGGCAGGCCGCTGAGGCTGGTGTTGGTGTGCAGCACAGGGATAGGATAACTCCCCACGGGAAGAGTGCAGCCTCAGGGCAATGTAGGGGGATGCTGGGGGTGATGGTGCAGGCGCAGCAGAAATCACACAGAGTCCAATGGTGCAGTCCAGGGTCTTTTACTCACAGTTGTTATCCAAGTCACTTCTGTCAGCAAGGACTGCCCGAGCCGTGCTGCGTCCACCAGGTGAGGAGCTCGGTCAACCCCCAGGCAATTCAGGAGTATGGCACAGGACCCCCTTCTGTCCTTTCTCTGGCCTCTCGTGCCCCACCAGTGTCCTGACTTCTGTCCGGCTACCGCGGACCGTGTCGGGTAAGCGTTGGCCTTCACTTCCCGCTATCCTATATGATGCCTTCCTAGCAGGTTTAGCGGTGGGTCACACCAATAAATGATCACGACCTCCGGTTCTTGGCTGAGGGATGATTTACCTCCACCAACTTGGGAATCCGGTACCCTTCCACAGCCTGACCCTTCACCTGATATAACGCGGGTTTGCAACGGTTGCTGTCCGTTCTGCTCTCTTAGCGTCCCTTCTACCTTCTTGTTTCTGGAGCCCTTCCACTCCTCTGTCTCTTCTCCTTCCTTCTTTCTCCTTCTTCTCTTCTCCTCTCTGGCCCCGGCCTTTTCTCTAGGCCTGCCTCGTGGAGCTGAGCTCAGCCTGAGCCGCTGCTCCCTTCTCTGAACTGAACTTCACTCCCTGACTAAGATGGCTCCCACCTTTTATCTGCTTCTCTGTGTCTGAGCTCAGGTGGCCTGCACCCAATGAGCTCCTTCATATGCTCCAGAAACCGTCCACTTCTGCTCCTACACCACTGGGTTCTCTCCCCACTCCCCACTCCAGCCAGGGACATGGTCAGTTGTGCCTGCAAAAATGGGAGCACCGTCGAGCTGTCCCCCGGAAATGGGGTGAGTATGTGTATGCAGCTAACTGAGCCCTGGTCCACACTCCATCCTTACCTGGGAGTGGAATATCACACCTCTGGCTGAGGTGCAATACCCCTGTAGCAACCGAACCCTCGGGGCGCTACATTCCCCCCTGGTAAACCACAGCAAGTCCTCTGGCTGGAACAGAGCAAAAGACAATTCAAAAACATGCAAGTTTTTTTTAGAATGCATCCATATATAAAATTATAAACCATTATTACTCATCCCTTTATGGGAGGCAAATTTTTTTTTTGTTTTTAACGTTACTGGCACATTTTTCTCTTTCAGCAATATTATAAGACTTTCTTCACATATATAAAACTCTTTTCACTTTTATAACCATATCTGTCACATATAAAACATTTCCTTTAAACATGCTTCATGTAAAACTTTTGTTAACTGGTCACAGTGCGATTTGCGACCAGGTGTCCATCTTTCTATAAAATACAAACTTGTAAACACAAACATGAGGGACCCGTTAGTAACCATCAACGAAGGCCCTGGGGTGGCTGCAGGGCATAGCTGATCCAGCTGCTGGACCTCGTCTTCAGCCACCTCTAACGGGTTTTTGTTCTGAGGTCAGGTGTTGTAGTACCTTATAAAACCAGTAGGGGGCACTTTAAGAAGTGCAAATATTTACAAAGTTGACCGCTCCCAGTCCTCAGCCTGATAGTTCACTAAGTTGGCTGCTCCCAGTCCTAAGCCGGTTTTAACTGACCCGATGCCAGGTAACTCTATGTAACAGTCTCTTTACCCTGACGGGTAACTATATACATAGTACGCTGCCGCTCCTTAGTAGCGGTGTCCTCCTTGCGCACCTTCTTCCTCCTCAAAGTGTTCTTCAGATCCGTCCGGGTCCTCAGCAGTGTGACTCTCTGCGCCCACCCGGTGGATGTTGAGGGCATGCCAGCCCCTTGCGCCGCGGTGCAGTAGGCCTTGCGGCGGGGCCTGGAGACGGCCGCTGTTGATGACGCCCGGGATCGGCGGCTCCACCAGGGGGCCCGGGAGCAGGCTGACGCTGGCAGCGTCCGGGACAGGGAGACTCCTCTTACCTGCTCCCGTGACCGCTCCTGCGTCACGCGTCTTCTCCTGGCGCTGGTCGGGACCCAATGAGCTCCTTCCTATGCTCCAGAAACCGTCCCCTTCTGCTCCTACATCACTGGGTTCTCTCCCCCCTCCCCACTCCAGCCAGGGACATGGTCAGTTGTGCCTGCAAAAATGGGAGCACCGTCGAGCTGTCCCCCGGAAATGGGGTGAGTGTGTGTATGCAGCTAACTGAGCCCTGGTCCACACTCCATCGTTACCTGGCAGTGGAATATCACACCTCTGGCTGAAGTGCAATACCCCTGTAGCAACCGAACCCTCGGGGCGCTACATGTACACTGTGCATAGGCAGAAAGCTGCCAATCAGTGGTGGGGGTGGGGTTATACAGAGTAGTTGCCTAGGAGGCACAAGACACCTACTCCTGTAGTGATAATCTCCTGCTGATAAAACACTGATTGTATTGAAACCTAGTAACTGACACATTGCTGGAATCAGCCTCTCTACCCCTACATCATTCTGCTCTCGGATTACATGACAAAACCCTGCTGACATATTCCTTTTACTAACAGTATCCAAAACATTTTTCATGAAAAAAAAGCATCTCAATGAGGCCTAACAAATATATTCCAGTTCTAAGCACGATAAGCCAGCACTTGACAATATATATGTTTCAGAGCATAACTTAGTTCTTTTCATTTCATTTTGCATGATGGTGTGACCTCCAGACTTGTACTTCGACTTCTACCCAATATACACACCATATTTTAAATGGGATAATCTCTGCAAAACTAGGAATGAGAGCGCAAGAAAGAAATCAATACATCCCGGTCCGCACTCTGTGACTAGCAAGCGAAATGTTCCCCTTGTTCGGCCTTGTTATCGCCCTGTGTAATTTCCACAACACCGGAGGTCATCTGTAGTGCATGTCTCCTGTCAAAGGAGTTTACCAGCAGCGACACAAACCCTCAGGAGTGGCACAGGCTTAAAATAAGAGTAACATTCCCATTAACAAGAAGGCAGATTGCTCTCCAAATTGCATCCAAGGGAAGAGGGACTTGGAAATTTATCCCTAGCTAAGATCTTCATGGAGGAACTTTTTGGTGCGTTGAAAATGAAAATGAAGTCCCAGGATTTGCATAAACCTGGCCACTAGAGTTCATTTCATTTAATCAATTTCCCTGAAATAGGTTGTATCTGATCCGGCACAGCTAATGCTCATTTCCTACATTATAACATCCTAAATTTCTCCAAATAACTTACAATGCGGATATCCATTTTCATTATTACAATAGACAGAGAGAATGAATGCCATTAACTTTCATTATGTTTCCCTCTGCGATTTTACTTTTTTAACACTTTGTGTTCAAGAAGTCCACGTTTACAAATCTGCTAAATGAAGAAAACTCAAGCTATGTTATGACTATTTTACATTGTGTTATTATGCAAATATCCTTTTTAGAGAGTAACGAACTAGAACCTATTGAGGGTAGTAATTCTAAAGGTCAATATTCACCCTTTAAAGGGAATCTGTCATTAGGCTTTTACTACCTCATCTGAGTGGAGCCTGATGTAGGCAAAGAGAAGCTGAATCCTGCAATGTAGCACTTAGATTACTGTGTGCAGCCGTTCTGACACAATCAGAGCTTTTAGATTTAGAATGAAGCAGAGCTGAGAAAGCTAACCCCACCCACATCACAGCTAACCCCACCCACACCAGGGTCTCTGTGTATAAAGTCCATAGACTGTGAGGTGCTTAGTTGCAGTACTTAGTGATAAAGCCTTCACAGCTAATAAATAACAGCAGCACTTTGGCAAATGACACATCCCTGAATTCTCTGTTTAAGCCCCTATCTCCTGCTGTCTTCAGATTACGTAGCAAAAACCTGCTGACAGATTCCCTTTAACAAGCCTTGCCACATGACTTAGGATAAGTCAGACACTCCATTTGCAGACACATGTTTCAGAGTGTTCTCCCCTCATCAGTGTAAAACAAAAGGTCTAATTTGGGTGTATGAGAGGCCTCTGACAGTGTGTCTAAGGTGGAATGTTTATTCTTGTAGAGAGTACCAAGTTGGTGTAAGGAGACTTATAGGCCATGCAATGCTTCTCTGGAAATTTAAATATGCAAATAGCCTCATCACAGAGAAAGAGGGCAGGATCTCTAGGGCCAAGTCATTTGGCAAAAGTTTATAAAGGGTTGGTATGGACTTTTAGGATTGCTACCACCAAAGGTTGGTGCTAGAGTGAAGAGGCAATTTGCATATTTAAGTTTCCAGTGAGCATTGCATGGCCTTTAAGCCTCCTTACATGAGGAGAAAAGTTCCCCCTAGACTCAAAGTGTTATTAGACAGGCTGATAGTGGGATCATTCACACATCTGTTTATTTCCAGATCTCAGTTCCTTTAAACTCAGGACTTGTCCTATTCTCAACTGATTTCGTAGATGAGACTCAGCCATTCAAGTCTATGGGGATGCATCAAAAATGGATGAAGATTGGAAACTATTCAGTTTCCATAAATTACCATCAATGTTAATGGGTCAATGAATAAAAAAAGTTCAGTTTTTAAGAACATGCAAAACAGAATTAAAACTGATGACACATCATTCTATGATTCTATAGTCTTCAAACAGAGGCTGGACAGACATCTGTCTGAGATGGTTTAGTGACTCCTGCATTGAGCAGGAGGTTGGACACGAGGACCCCGGCGGTCCCTTCCTACTCCAACATTCTATGATTCTATAATTCATAAGAAAAAAACTGTCCTCTTTTCATGGATGTAAAAATGGAAATGCACATGTAATTGTAGCCAAAATGAGTAGTTTCACAATGGCAACCTCTTTATATACAGTTATATGAAAAAGTTTGGGCACCCCTATTAATCTTAAGCTTAATGTTTTATAAAAATTGGTGTTTTTGCAACAGCTATTTCAGTTTGATATATGTAATAACTGTTGGACACAGTAATGTTTCTGCCTTGAAATGAGGTTTATTGTACTAACAGAAAATGTGCAATCTGCATTCAAACAAAATTTGACAGGTGCATAAGTATGGGCACCTCACCCGAAAAGTGACATTAATATTTAGTAGATCCTCCTTTTGCAAAAATAACAGCCTCTAGTCGCTTCCTGTAGCTTTTAATGATTTCCTGGATCCTGGATGAAGGTATTTTTGACCATTCCTCTTTACAAAACAATTCCAGTTCAGTTAAGTTTGATGGTCGCCGAGCATGGACAGCCCTCTTCAAATGATCCCACAGATGTTCAATGATATTCAGGTCTGGGGACTGGGATGGCAATTCCAGAACATTGTACTTGTTCCTTTGCATGAATGCCTGAGTAGATTTGGAGCGGTGTTTTGGATCATTGTCTTGCTGAAAGATCCATCCCCTGCGTAACTTCAACTTTGTCACTGATTCTTGAACATTATTGTCAAGAATCTGCTGATACTGAGGGGAATCCATGCGTCCCTCAACTTTAACAAGATTCCCGGTGCTGGCATTGGCCACACAGCCCCAAAGCATGATGGAACCTCCACCAAATTTTACTGTGGGTAGCAAGTGTTTTTCTTGGAATTCTGTGTTTTTTTGCCGCCATGCATAACACCTTTTCGTATGACCAAACAACTCAATCTTGGTTTCATCAGTCCACAGGACCTTCTTCCAAAAAGAAATTGGCTTCTCCAAATGTGCTTTTGCATACCTCAGCCGACTCTGTTTGTGGCGTGCTTGCAGAAATGGCTTCTTTCGCATCACTCTCCCATACAGCTTCTCCTTGTGCAAAGTGCGTTGTATAGTTGACCGATGCACAGTGACACCATCTGCAGCAAGTTGATGCTGCAGCTCTCTGGAGGTGGTCTGAGGATTGTCCTTGACTGATCTCACCATTCTTCTTCTCTGCCTTTCTGATGTTTTTCTTGGCCTGCCACTTCTGGCCTTAACAAGAACTGTCCCTGTGTTCTTCCATTTCCTTACTATGTTCCTCACAGTGGAAACTCACAGGTTAAATCGCTGAGACAGCTTTTTGTATCCTTCCCCTGAACAACTATGTTGAATAATCTTTGTTTTCAGATCATTTGACAGTTGTTTTGAGGAGCCCATGATGCCACTCTTCAGAGGAGATTCAAACAGGAGAACAACTTGCAAGTGGCCACTTTAAGTAGCTTTTCTCATGATTGCATACACCTGGCTATGAAGTTCAAAGCTCAATGAGGTTACAAAACCAAAAAAAGTGCTTTAGTAAGGCTGTGTGCCCACGTAGCATTTTTCAAGCGTATATGCTGCGGAATTTCCGATGCGTAAACGCTTGAAAAACGCATGTATATCCGCACCCCATGGTCCCCAATGGGATTCCGCAAGTTCTATGCACATGCTGCGGATTTTTCCGCAGCGTTTATGCCGCGTTCAAAAATCCGCAGCATGTCATTTAATTTTGCGTTTCCGCAAGCGGAATTGCCTTTGTCCAATGCATAAAAAACGCAAGGCAATTCCGCATGTGGAAAACGCGTGATAAACGCGCGAAAAATGCGCGATAAACGCGTGCGGAATTCCGCATGCGTTTTTCCGGGAGAGGACTTGCATTTATGCAGCAGAAATTTTCTGCTTCATAAATGCAACGTGGGCACATAGCCTTAGTCAGTAAAAAGTAGGTAGGAGTATTTAAAACAAGAAAATGATAAGCGTGCCCATACTTATGCACCTGTCAAATTTTGTTTGAATGCAGATTGCACATTTTCTGTTAGTACAATAAACCTCATTTCAAGGCAGACGCATTACTGTGTCCAACAGTTATTACATATATCAAACTGAAATAGCTGTTGCAAAAACACCAATTTTTATAAAACATTAAGCTTAAGATTAATAGGGGTGCCCAAACTTTTTCATATAACTGTATATAATGTAAAAATCTAATTTTTTTTATATAAAGAAAAAAAAAAAAAGCTCCACCTTGATGTGTATCTGATATTAATGTCCAATTCAAGTAAACACGCCTGAGCTGCAATGCCTATCCAATAGGATATATGATGAATGTATGATCACTGAGGGTCTGATCACTGGGACCGGGGGGGGGGCAGAGGGGGTGGTGGGCCCGGGCCCCGAGCTCTGAGGGGGCCCACCCGGAGCTACACTGTGCAACTGTATCTGGCATACTGCACATGCCGAATACAGTTATACTCCGGGCAGAGCATGGAGACTCTGTCCCTGCACTGCCCGGTGGCCGCTATGCAGGAGGGCGGGGGAGCCCCTGGTGCCAGCATCAGGACCCCCCACCCATCACCGCCGCAAGTTCACTTATCAGAGAGGGAGCGTGACGCTCCCTCTCTCCCATCAGTCCCCTCTGAGTCTGACGTCAGTGTCGTGCGGGTGCGGCACTCGGAGCAGCGAGGGAACGAGGAGGACAGGTGAGTATCGTGCTTATTCATTTTTTTGCCAGGGGCGGGGCGCCGACATTATACTACAGACATTGCCTATGATGGGCGGCACATTATACTACAGACTCTGCCTATGGGGGTGAGCATTATACTACAGACTTTGGCTATGGGAGGGCACATTATACTACAGACTCTGCCTATGGGAGGGCACATTATACTACAGACTCTGCCTATGAGGGGGGGCATATTATACTACAGACTCTGCCTATGGGGGGAGCATTATACTACAGACTCTGCCTATGATGGGGGGCACATTATACTACAGACTCTTCCTATGGGGGGGAGCATTATACTACAAACTTTGGCTATGGGAGGCACATTATACTACAGACTCTGCCTATGAGGGGGGGCATATTATACTACAGACTCTGCCTATGGGGGGAGCATTATACTACAGACTCTGCCTATGAGGGGGGCGTATTATTACAGACTCTGCTTATGAGTGGGGGAGCATTATACTACAGACAATGCCTATAAAGGGGGGGGCATTATACTACAGACTCTGCCTATGATGGGGGCATTATACTACAGACTCTGCCTATGGGGGGGAGCATTATACTACAAACTCTGCCTTTGGGGGAGGCACATTATACTACAGACTCTGCCTATAAGGGGGGGGGACATTATACTACAGACTCTGCCTATAAGGGGGGCATTATACTACAGACTCTGCCTATCTGAGGGGAGCATTATACTACAGACTCTGCCTATGGGGGGACGACGACATTATACTGCTTTCTCTGCCTATGGGGGGTGACATTATACTACAGACTCTGCCTATGAGCTGGGGGGGGGGGCATTATACTACTACAGACTCTGCCTATGAGGGAAGGGGCACATTATACTACAGACTCTGCCTATGAGGGGGGGCATTATGCTACAGACTCTGCCTATGGGGGGGAGCATTATACTACAGACTCTGCCTATGGTCTGGAGCATTATACTACCGTCTCTGCCTATGAGGGAGGGGGCACATTATATTACAGACTCTGCCTATGGGGGGCCATTTTACTACAGACTCTGCCTATAAGGGGGGGCATTATACTACAGACTCTGCCTATGGGGCGGAGCAGGGCCGGCGTCAGCACCCGGCGCACCCGGGCAAATGCCGGGGCCCTGAGCAGGCAGAGGGGCCCACTGGCGGTCGCGCACCCCGCTGGGCTATGGGCGGAGGAGAGCGGTGTCAGCACCCGCCCTTCTCCGCCTCTTGCTCAGGGCCCCGGCAGCCCGATACTTACCTCTCCCCGTGCCTCCGCAGATCAGCTGTCTTCCTGCTCTGCGCTCCCTGTGACGTCTCAGGTCAGAGGGCGCGGTGACGTCTTTACACCGCGCCCTCCCCTGAGCCGTCACAGGGAGCGCTGAGCGGGAAGACGCCGACAACGCTGGAGTTCGGAGCCGAGCAGCGAGCGGCGGGCAGCAGGCAGCGGGCAGCAGGTAGCAGGTGAGGAGAAGGGAGGTGAGTATTTGATTTTTTTTTTTTTTTAATGTATGGAGGCATGGGGCATTATAAAGAGGGGAGGGGGGACATCCTGCATGGGGCATTATAAAGAGGAGGGGTGACAGCCTGCATGGGGCATTATAAAGAGAGGGGGGGACATCCTGCATGGTGCATTATAAAGAGAGGGGGGGACATCCTGCATGGGGCATTATAAAGAGGAGGGGTGACAGCCTGCATGGGGCATTATAAGGTGGGGACCAGCCTGCATGGGGCATTATAAGGTGGGGAACAGCCTGCACGGGGCATTATAAAGAGAGGGGGGGCATCCTGCATGGGGCATTATAAAGAGGAGGGGTGACAGCCTGCATGGGGCATTATAAGGTGGGGAACAGCCTGCATGGGGCATTATAAGGTGGGGAACAGCCTGCATGGGGCATTATAAAGAGGGGGGGATTCCTGCTTGGGGCATTATAATGAGGAGGGGTGACAGCCTGCATGGGGCATTATAAGGTGGGGAACAGCCTGCATGGGGCATTATAAAGAGGGGGGATTCCTGCTTGGGGCATTATAATGAGGAGGGGTGACAGCCTGCATGGGGCATTATAAGGTGGGGACCAGCCTGCATGGGGCATTATAAGGTGGGGAACAGCCTGCACGGGGCATTATAAAGAGAGGGGGGGACATCCTGCATGGGGCATTATAAAGAGGAGGGGTGACAGCCTGCATGGGGCATTATAAGGTGGGGAACAGCCTGCATGGGGCATTATAAGGTGGGGAACAGCCTGCATGGGGCATTATAAAGAAGGGGGGATTCCTGCTTGGGGCATTATAATGAGGAGGGGTGACAGCCTGCATGGGGCATTATAAGGTGGGGACCAGCCTGCATGGGGCATTATAAGGTGGGGAACAGCCTGCACGGAGCATTATAAGGGGGGGGCAGCCTGTATGGGGCATTATGTGGGGGGTAACAGCCTGCATGGAGCATTAAAAGGGAGGGGCCTGTATGGGGCATTATGTGGGGGGTAACAGCCTGCATGGAGCATTATAAGGGGGGGACAGCCTGTATGGGGCATTATGTGGGGGGTAACAGCCTGCATGCAGCATTATATGGGGACCGGTATCCTGTATGGAGCGTTATATGGGGGCCAGTATCCTGTATGGAGCGTTATATGGGGGCCAGTATTCTGTATGGAGCCTTATATGGGGGCCAGTATTCCATATGGGGGCCAGTATTCCGTATGGAGCCTTATATGGGGGCCAGTATTCCGTATGGAGCCTTATATGGGGGCCAGTATTCCGTATGGAGCCTTATATGGGGGCCAGTATTCCGCATGGAGCCTTATATGGGGGTCAGTATTCCGCATGGAGCCTTATATGGGGGTCAGTATTCCGCATGGAGCCTTATATGGGGGTCAGTATTCCGCATGGAGCCTTATATGGGGGTCAGTATTCCGCATGGAGCCTTATATGGGGGTCAGTATTCCGTATGGGGCCTTATATGGGGGCCAGTATTCCGTATGGGGCCTTATATGGGGGCCAGTATTCCGTATGGGGTCTTATATGGGGGCCAGTATTCCGTATGGGGTCAGTATTCCGCATGGAGCCTTATATGGGGGTCAGTATTCCGCATGGAGCCTTATATGGGGGTCAGTATTCCGCATGGAGCCTTATATGGGGGTCAGTATTCCGCATGGAGCCTTATATGGGGGTCAGTATTCCGTATGGGGCCTTATATGGGGGCCAGTATTCCGTATGGGGCCTTATATGGGGGCCAGTATTCCGTATGGGGTCTTATATGGGGGCCAGTATTCCGTATGGGGTCTTATATGGGGGCCAGTATTCCGTATGGGGTCTTATATGGGGGCCAGTATTCCGTATGGGGCCTTATATGGGGGCCAGTATTCCGTATGGGGTCTTATATGGGGGCCAGTATTCCGTATGGGGTCTTATATGGGGGCCAGTATTCCGTATGGGGCCTTATATGGGGGCAAGTATTCCGTATGGGGCCTTATATGGGGGCAAGTATTCCGTATGGGGCCTTATATGGGGGCCAGTATTCCGTATGAAGCGTTATATGGGGGCCAGTATTCCGTATGGGCGTTATATGGGGACCAGTATTCCGTATGGAGCCTTATATGGGGGCCACTATTCTGTGTGGAGCGATTCACCGGTTTCTGAGCTATTGTGGAATTTACAATAGATATCACTCATGAAGTGAAATCTTTGCATTGTACTATATATATATATTTCTCCGCCGTATCTCTGCATCATGAATCGTGGTATGTGTTAAAGGGGCCACTGAGACTCTTTCGCCCGGGGCCCAGAAAAACCTGGAGCCGGCCCTGGGGCGGAGCATTATACTACAGACTCTGCCTATGGGGGGGCATTATACTACAGACTCTGCCTATGGTGTGGGCATTATACTACAGACTCTGTCTATGGGGGGGCATTATACAACAGACTCTCCCTATGGGGGGCATTATACTACAGACTCTACCTATGGGGGTAGAATTATGCTACAGACTCTGCCTATGGGGGGGCATTATACTACAGACTTTGCCTATGGGGGGGACATTATACTACAGACTTTGCCTATGAGGGGGGAGTTATACTACAGACTCTGCATATGAGGGGGCATTATACTACAGACTCTGCCTATGGGGGGGGCATTATACTACCGACTCTGCCTATTGGGGGGCATTATACTACAGACTCTGCCTATAGGGGGGCATTACACTACAGACTCTGCCTATGGGGGGGGCATTTTACTACAGACTCTGCCTATGAGGGGAAGCATTATACTTCAGACTCTGCCTATGAGGGGGGGAAGCATTATACTACAGACTTTGCCTATAGGGGGGGAAACATTATACTACAGACTCTGCCTATGGGAAGGGGGGAGCATTATACTACAGACTTTGCCTATGGTGGGGTAATTATACTACTTACTCTGCCTATGGGAAGAGGGGAGAATTATAGTACAGACTCTGCCTATGGGGGGGGGGCATTATTAAACTACAGACTCTGCCTATGGGGGGGTATTATACTTCAGACTCTGCCTATGAGGTGGGGCATTATGCTACAGACTCTGTCTATGGGGGGACACTTTATACTAGAGACTCCGCCTATGAGGTGGGGCATTATACTACAGACTCTGCCTATGGGGGGGATAATTATACTACAGACTCTGCCTATGAGGGGGGGAAGCATTATACTACAGACTTTGCCTATGGGGGGGGAAACATTATACTACAGATTCTGCCTATGGGAAGGGGGGGGAGCATTATACTACAGACTTTGCCCATGGGAGGGGGTAATTATACTACATACTCTGCCTATGGGAAGGGGGGAGCATTATAGTACAGACTCTGCCTATGCTGGGCATTATACTACAGACTCTGCCCATGGGGGGGGCATTATACTACAGACTCTGCCTATAAGGAGGGGGGGGATCATTATACTACAGACTCTGCCTATGGGGGGAGCATTATACTACAGACTCTGCCTATGGGGGGGGGCATTATACTATAAGTAGGCTATTTGTACACTGTGGGGATTACAGTTAGGGTCATACAGTGTGGGTGATAATGTGGGGTCTTTGCATAGTGTGGTGGCCACCATACAGTGTGGGAGATAATGTGGGTCTTTGTATAGTATGGGGGCCATCATACAGTGTGGGAGATAATGTGCGGTCTTTGCACAGTGTAGGGGCCATCATGCAGTGTGGGAGATAATGTGGGGTCTTTGCACAGTGTGGGGGCCATCATACAGTGTGGGAGACATCAGTTTGGAGGTTACTAAGGGGTCAGTCAGTATACTGTGTCGGGGTACTGTACAGTGAGGGGGCATTATACTACAGGAGAGCATCATACTGTGTATAGGGAAGCTGTACATGGGGGGAGACTCAGGACATTATTAAATCTTAAGTGGCACTTATCGTTATAGGGGAGCTCAGGTTATTATGACTGTCAGAGGGGCACACAAAGGACATTATTACTTTCTAGGGGGCACAATGTGGGCACTGTTTTCTAGGGCACTTGCACAGTGCATTACTATATTCTAGAGGTTTATTTTACCATCTAGAGGCACACAGCAGGTGCAGTAATAGGAACACGTACAGCAATAGAGGCTCAGTATTGGGGTATCAGCAGGATGAGGGGTTTGTCCTGGTTGGGAATAGATGGGGATGGGGCCTGAAATGTAAGGAGTCAAATGTGTCCTGGATGGAGATGTTGTCGTGTCGGTCTGGGCCAGATGGAAAAGATGGGAAAAGTGAACAATTTAATCAGAAAGAATGTCAGCTGTAAGTCACTATGTAATAGTGGAGAAGGGCGTAGCCTTCCCTTGGCACTGAGATAGTTAAAGGAAGTGTTCCTGAAGTCAGACCTATCTGAACTGTTGGTAGACCAAGCTAAGGGGTTAGCTTTAGTGGTCCAGTCAGTAGAGTAGAGGGGGAATTTAGTGCCCTATCAAGCCTTGAGTGACATAGAGCTTGTTCCTGGCATAATTCCTTGTGGGCTGCAGTACCTGAAAACAGCCACAAGATGCCACTGTCCTGGGTGCAGATGTCAGGTTGAGTCTGCTAGCAGTGTTACAGACTGTGATGAGTTAATTCTGTGTGATGACAGCTCACTGAGGGTGGGCACATTAGGAAAATCTCTGTTTAGTTTCCAGAATCAGGAAGTTATTCTTCAGTAAGAGATAGGAGAGTGAATTGTACGGGCAGCTAATATATGTGGCTGCTAGGGTAGACGGGAGCTCCATACCCTCAGACAGTGGGATCACCAGTGTGAAAGTCTCCCTACACAAGAGCAAGAGTCCTGTTAGCCGGCCGGAGAAACTCATCAAAGGGAGTGAGGACTCGGGGCACTTTTAGTCTGCAGGAAGCAGAGGAAGATAAATAGGACTCCAGGCTAAGACGTGGGGGAGAGATATCGGATCCAGGTCACTGTCAGTATTACAGAAGAGTCTCTTGGGCCAGAGATTAGAGTCACAGAGATGCTTCACTTAAAGAGGGAACCAGGGCTGAAGGAGTTACCAGCGCCTGTGAGAGAGATGATAACCTGTCGGGCCTTATCCATTATATCTGCCTGTAAATATTGTACATATTCCTCTTCCCCAAGTAAAGTCCAAGTTCTGGTTAAGAACCTTGTGTCCTCTGAATTTATTGCTGCCCTGGTCCCAGAAGAGAAATGCCTGGAGACAGCCGCGATCGGATGGCTTGAAGTAAGTGAAGAGCACCACATACACAGCCACACTTCAGAGGGAGGACACGTATTGTCTGTAGGGTGCCAGAGCGAGAGGGGGCTACAGCTCGCCCACGACTACCTCGCTGGGGCACCTTACAACTATACATAACTGTACTGTAATCTCCTATATGTTCTGCAGGACTGGCATCTATCAATATATGTCACCATATGGCGGTAATATCAGTGCTGTATAGAGATTATTTTCAGTAACAGCATGGTCATCTGCTGAGGTTCCCCTACATCCACTATCTGGGTGCACCACCATAGCTGTAATCAGGATTACCTGGTTAGGGGCCCACTCAGAAGTTTGGCACACCCCTGAACCAAAACCCTAGCTTCGCCTCTGCTGGGACCCCCACTGATTAAAAAACTGTGGGGAGCAAAGTCACCTGTGTTTAAATGTACATCATATGTCTCAAAGGGGTTAAGCGGTGTTACACAGAGCTCAGCATGCAGAGAACTGGGAGATTTGTAGCAGATAAAACAGTGATTTATCAAAACTGCAGCAAACAGCCCTGTAAGTGATACATCTCTGTAATCAGGGCCTCTGCCCCAACATCATGCTGCTCTCAGAAGGTCAAACAAAAAACAGTTGACAGATTCCCTTTAAGTAGATAATATCCTTAGACATTTTTACTGTGTTAGAAGTGGCAAATTGGCAAATGCAGAATTAAAAAAATATGAGAGTGATAATTAACATTCATCCGAGACAATAAAAAAAAACTTTTATTGCACTGTAAGATCCTTTTTTGATAGATGATTGGAAACTCTATCCACTTTCTTTCAACTTAAAGAACTTTTTGCATAGTTTGGCAAAAACCTATTTATTATGGGAGATGACAGTCTGAGGAAGCGTGGTTGATTACAAGCAGCTAATTTGTTAGGTGTAATTGACTTGTTCAAGAATCATTCCCATCAAAGTTTTTATCCTCTTAATATATTGCAGTCATCATATTATACAGCACTGTGTACTTACAATTGCTCATTTTGCTTTTCTACCCAGCTAATTGTAACGGGTCTGGGAGGTGGAACCTCTGAGCAACTATACAAGGGGGCGGTCCTTGTAAGGAAGCGGGTGGCTCCCAGGGAAGACGGACAGGTAGTCACGGCAAGTGACAGGGACAGTCTCTGGGTAGAAGGGCAGGCAGTCACGGCAAGTGACAGGGACAGTCTCTGGGTAGAAGGGCAGGTAGTCACGGCAAGTGACAGGGACAATCTCTGAGTAGAAGGGCAGGTAGTCACGGCAAGTGACAGGGACAGTCTCTGGGTAGAGGAACAGCAGGCAGGTGGCTGGTGAGCGCTCCCAGGTGAGCGGGCGAGAGTCTCTGGACAGGCAGGTGGTCACGGCAAGTGACGGCAGAACCTCCAGGTAGACTAGCAGACAGGTAGCAGGTGGACGCTCCCAGGTGAGCGGGCAAGAGTCTCTGGACAGGCAGGTGGTCACGGCAAGTAACGGCAGAGCCTCCAGGTAGGCTAGCAGGCAGGTAGCAGGTGAGCGCTCCCAGGTGAGCGGCAAAGAGTCTCTGGACAGGCAGGTGGTCACGGCAAGTGACGGTAGAGCCTCCAGGTAGGCTAGCAGGCAGGTAGCAGGTGAGCGCTCCCAGGAGAGCGGGCAAGAGTCTCTGGACAGGCAGATGGTCACGGCAAGTGACGGCAGAGCCTCCAGGTAGGCTAGCAGGCAGGTAGCAGGTGAGCGCTCCCAGGTGAGCGAGCAGGCTGGTCCATAGACAGACTGACAGATGTCGGAAGACAGACCGTCGGACCGCAGGCTTGCAAGCAGGTAAGCGGATATCAGGCAGGTATCAAGCAGGAATCTGGCAGGTGTCTGGCAGGTAACAGGCAGGAATCTGACAGGTGACTGGCAGGTAACAAGCAGGATTCTGGCAGGTGACTGGCAGGTAACTGGTAACGGAACCTGAGGGCTGAAGCAGAGTGAAGGCTTTGCAACAACATTGCTCGGGCACCTCCATTTTGGAGGAGGTGCCTTATATATGGAGAGGTCCTCCGGCCATTGGCCGGGGACTCCTTAGGACGGCACGCGCGGCCCCTTAAAGAGAGGGGGAGCGCGCGCGCCCTAAGCACAGAGGCAGGGAAGCAGCGCGCGCTGCCAGCAGAGCGGGAGGAAGCCGCCGGGCACGGAGCGGAGAGGTGAGGGGAACGGCGTCCCTGCCTAGCAGGGGGCAGGGACGCCGACGCTACAGTACCCCCCCTTTAGGCCCCCCCTTTTTTAGGCCAGAGAGAAATTTAGCAAGGATGAGAGGGGCATGGATGTTCTCCCGGGGCTCCCATGTTCTCTCCTCAGGACCAAACCCCTTCCAATCTACCAAAAAAAGGTCTTTCCTCTTACCCTCTTAGTGGCCAGAATACTCTCTACCTCAAAGACGTCTTCAGCGGAAACCGGAGCAGGAGGAGCACCTGGATTGTTGGAAAAAGAGTTAAAGACAACGGGTTTGAGGAGAGATACGTGGAAGGAGTTGGGAATCCGTAAGGTGGCCGGGAGTTTTAATTTGTAGGCCACTGGATTAATTTGCCTGAGGATTTCGAAAGGACCGATGAAGCGAGGACCTAACTTGTAGGAGGGTATCTTGAGCCGTACATGTTTGGAAGAGAGCCAAACCTTGTCTCCCGGACGGAATTGAGGCGGATCCAGTCGTCTCTTATCAGCATATCGCTTCATCCGCTCCGAGGACTGAAGAAGTGCAGACCTAATACTCTCCCAAATGGTAGAAAACTCGCTGACAAGAGACTGCGTGGCAGGGTTGTCCACAGAGGCGGAGACGGGAAACGGAATCCGGGGGTGCTGGCCATAGACAATAAAGAACGGGGACTTGGAAGAGGATTCGCTCTCGTGGTTATTATAAGAGAACTCGGCCCAAGGAAGGAGGTCCACCCAATCAGAATGGTGAGCATTAACAAAGTGCCGGAGATAGCTGGTAAGGATCTGATTGATCCGCTCCACTTGACCATTGGACTGAGGGTGGTAAGTGGAGGAGAAGTCCAGGGTGACGTCCAGCAGTTTACTTGTGGCTCTCCAGAAGCGTGAGGTAAACTGAACCCCTCGATCCGACACGATGTGGAGGGGTAGGCCATGGAGACGGAAGATATGGCGAATAAAGTCCTTAGTCAGCTCAGGTGCAGACGGAAGGCCAGGCAGGGGAATGAAGTGGGCCATTTTAGAGAAGCGGTCCGCGACCACCCAAATGACAGTACACCCGGCAGAGACAGGAAGATCGGTAATGAAGTCCATAGCGATGTGTTGCCACGGGGCAACAGGTATGGGAAGCGGCAGGAGATGACCAGCTGGTAAGTGTCTGGGAACTTTGTTGCGGCCACAAGATGAACAGGCAGAGACGAAGTCTACCACATCCTTACGCAGGGTAGACCACCAGTAATGCCGGGAAATGAGTAGGAAGGTCTTCTTTTGGCCGGCATGGCCAGCTAGTTTAGAAGAATGACCCCAGCGAAGAACCCTCTCACGGTCTGGAGGCGCCACGAACGTCTTGCCGGGTGGAAGACGAGTCAAATCCAAGGGGGCCACATTCATCACCTTGGAGGGGTCGATAATGTGCATAGGCTCCTCCTCTTGATTGGATAACAGGAAGGATCGGGACAAGGCATCAGCTTTGACATTTTTGTCCGCCGGGCGGAAATGAAGGATGAAATCGAAGCGGGCAAAAAACAAAGACCACCGGGCCTGACGTGGATTAAGTCTCTGGGCATTTTGAAGATATGCCAGGTTCTTGTGATCCGTGTAGATGATCACCGGGTATAGAGCCCCTTCAAACAGGTAACGCCATTCCTGCAGCGCCAATTTAACGGCAAGCAGTTCTCGGTCTCCTATGGAGTAATTGCGCTCAGAGGAGGAGAAGATTTTAGAGAAAAAGCCGCAGGTTACCATTCTCCCAGAGGAAGACTTTTGGGTGAGCACCGCTCCGGCTCCAGAGGAGGAGGCATCAACCTCCAGGTAGAACTGTTTGTTGCAGTCCGGACGGTGCAGCACAGGGGCAGAGGAGAAGGCTTGTTTCAGGGAAAGGAAGGCCTCCTCAGCTTCGAATGACCATACCTTGGGATTTGCTCCCTTACGGGTGAGCGCAGATATGGGCGCAGTCCGTGACGAGAAGTGAGGAATGAAGAGACGATAGTAATTAGCGAAGCCCAGGAATCGCTGTATCGCCTTCAAGCCCTCCGGACGGGGCCACTTTAGGACAGCAGAGAGCTTCTCGGGATCCATTCGCAAGCCTGTCTGGGAGATAACATAGCCCAGGAAAGGAAGAGAGGTCTGCTCAAAAAGGCACTTCTCGTATTTAGCATAGAGGTGGTTCTGCCTGAGCCTAAGCAGGACCTGACGAACATCCCTCCGGTGTGTGGGAAGATCCGGAGAGAAGACCAAGATGTCGTCCAGGTATACCACCACGCAGGAGTAAAGAAGGTCACGGAAGATGTCGTTGACCAGTTCTTGTAAGACGGCGGGAGCATTGCAGAGACCGAAGGGCATCACACGGTACTCATAGTGTCCGTCCCGGGTATTAAATGCTGTTTTCCACTCGTCTCCCTGACAGATACGGACCAGGTTATATGCTCCGCGGAAATCCAGCTTGGAGAAGATCCTGGCGCCTTTAAGACGATCAAATAACTCAGAGATGAGCGGAAGGGGGTATTTATTTTTAACCGTGATCTGATTGAGTCCTCTATAGTCAATACAGGGGCGAAGCGAGCCATCTTTTTTTTTGACAAAGAAGAATCCGGCTCCAGCCGGGGAAGTAGACTTCCGGATGAATCCCCTGGCCAGATTCTCCTCTATGTACTCAGACATGGCCCGGGTTTCTGCCGCAGACAACGGATAAATACGCCCACGGGGTGGAGTGGCACCGGGTACCAGGTCGATCGGGCAGTCATATGGCCTATGAGGAGGCAATGTCTCTGCTTCCTTCTTACCGAAGACGTCAGCATAGGGCCAGTAAGGAGCCGGAAGACCGGGTAAATTTGCTGGGATAGGTGGAGGACGAACCGGAACCAGGCAGGTCTTATGGCAGGCCGGCCCCCACCGGAGTACTTCACCGGAATGCCAGTTCAACACGGGTTCATGTGTCTGGAGCCAAAGTAGACCTAGCAATAGGGAGTGGGAGAGTCCGGACAACACATGGAAGGAGATTACCTCAGAGTGCAGCATTCCCACCTGCAGGGTTATGGGTTCCGTGACGAGCAGGATGGTCACCGGAAGGAGCCTTCCATCCATGGAGGCGACTGACAAAGGTTCAGCCAGAGACTTGGTGGGAATACGGTATTTCTCAACCAGGGACTGAGAGATGAGGTTTCCAGCGGATCCAGAGTCCAGGTGGGCGAGTTCAAAGTGACGGTTCTCTCCCCAGGAGATAGATACAGACAAAGTCAGGGTTGGAGAGGACTTATTTTTGTCTAGGGCGACCTCTCCGAGCGGTCCTAGACACTGGAGTTTCCCGGCCTCTCCGGACAGGAATGAATCAGGTGCTCCTTACTGCCACAATAGAAGCAGCTCCCCTCGGCTCGGCGTGACTCTTGGCGAGATTTGACTAACTTGGTCTGGTCGATCTGCATGGACTCGGGTGAGTGCGCCCAGGGAGTGACAGAAGAGGAGACAGGTTTCTGGAAAGTAGGAGCTAGGCGGGGAAACCTTCTCTCACGGGTGGTCTCTTTAGTACGTTCTTGAAACCGGATGTCAATCCGGGTAGCCAGAGACACCAGGTCATTCAGCGTGGTAGGAATGTCCCGACCAGCGAGCTCATCTTTAATCCGACCGGAAAGACCCTCCCAGAAGACGGACACCAGGGCCTCATTATCCCAGGCAAGCTCAGAAGCGATGGTGCGGAACCGTATGGCATATTGGCCCACGGTGAGACTCCCTTGGCGGAGACGTAGCAAAGAGGAGGCAGATGAGGTCTTTCGTCCCGGTTCATCGAAGACCCGTCGGAAAGCAGTGAGGAAAGACGACAGGTCGGACACCAGGGGATCCCCTCTCTCCCACAGAGGGTTAAGCCATGCCAGTGCCTCCCCAGTGAGATGGGACATGATGAATGCCACTTTGGCTCGGTCGGAGATAAACTGGTGGGCCAGGAGTTCAAAGTGCAGGATGCACTGGTTTATGAAGCCCCGAGCTTGAGCGGGGTCGCCTCCGAAGCGAGGAGGTGCAGAAAGCCGGGGACCGGGGCAGGATTCCATGGTATTGGTGGGCAGCGGTGCTGCCGGGTTGCGAGTCATGACACTAGCGGTGGTTGCTGGTGGAGCAGTCAGAGTGTCCAGGCGAGAGTTGACATTCCGCAGGTGACTCAGGATGGACTCCTGTTGGGACCTCTGACGGGACAGTTCATGGCATAGGTCCGAGAGCGAGGGAGTTTGGGTGCCACCGGGTTCCATGGCCCGAGCAAACTGTAACGGGTCTGGGAGGTGGAACCTCTGAGCAACTATACAAGGGGGCGGTCCTTGTAAGGAAGCAGGTGGCTCCCAGGGAAGACGGGCAGGTAGTCACGGCAAGTGACAGGGACAGTCTCTGGGTAGAAGGGCAGGCAGTCACGGCAAGTGACAGGGACAGTCTCTGGGTAGAAGGGCAGGTAGTCACGGCAAGTGACAGGGACAGTCTCTGGGTAGAAGGGCAGGTAGTCACAGCAAGTGACAGGGACAGTCTCTGGGTAGAGGGACAGCAGGCAGGTGGCTGGTGAGCGCTCCCAGGTGAGCGGGCGAGAGTCTCTGGACAGGCAGGTGGTCACGGCAAGTGACGGCAGAACCTCCAGGTAGACTAGCAGACAGGTAGCAGGTGGACGCTCCCAGGTGAGCGGGCAAGAGTCTCTGGACAGGCAGGTGGTCACGGCAAGTGACGGCAGAGCCTCCAGGTAGGCTAGCAGGCAGGTAGCAGGTGAGCGCTCCCAGGTGAGCGGGCAAGAGTCTCTGGACAGGCAGGTGGTCACAGCAAGTGACGGCAGAGCCTCCAGGTAGGCTAGCAGGCAGGTAGCAGGTGAGCGCTCCCAGGAGAGCGGGCAAGAGTCTCTGGACAGGCAGATGGTCACGGCAAGTGACGGCAGAGCCTCCAGGTAGGCTAGCAGGCAGGTAGCAGGTGAGCGCTCCCAGGTGAGCGAGCAGGCTGGTCCATAGACAGACTGACAGATGTCGGAAGACAGACCGTCGGACCGCAGGCTTGCAAGCAGGTAAGCGGATATCAGGCAGGTATCAAGCAGGAATCTGGCAGGTGTCTGGCAGGTAACAGGCAGGAATCTGACAGGTGACTGGCAGGTAACAAGCAGGATTCTGGCAGGTTACTGGTAATGGAACCTGAGGGCTGAAGCAGAGTGAAGGCTTTGCAACAACATTGCTCGGGCACCTCCATTTTGGAGGAGGTGCCTTATATATGGAGAGGTCCTCCGGCCATTGGCGGGGGACTCCTTAGGACGGCGCGCGCGGCCCCTTTAAGAGAGGGGGAGCGCGCGCGCGCGCGCCCTAAGCACAGAGGCCGGGAAGCAGCGCGCGCTGCCAGCAGAGCGGGAGGAAGCCGCCGGGTACGGAGCGGAGAGGTGAGGGGAACGGCGTCGCTGCCTAGCAGGGGGCAGGGACGCCGACGCTACACTAATTCTTCTCTTTTCCATTAAGTCTATGACATCATGTGATTAAAAACTGACTAGCCTAATCCTTCTAAGCTCTATATAGAAACAGGAGATCTAGTTTCTCTGTATGAGTCATAAGTCACTGCAAAAGTCCCTGACAGGGTGAGCAGGCAGCTACTGGGTCGGGAGTTGAAGAGGGGAATTATAAATGCAGGGACGAGAGACTTCATGTTTCTACATAGAGCAGAGAAAAGAGAAGAATTATCTGGGTAGAAAGGAAAAATGAGCAATTGTAATTACACAGTGCTATATAATATGATGACTGCAATATATTAAGAGGATAAAAACTTTGATGGGAGGAGGAGGAGTGCTTTTTGTATCAAGGTGCTGGGACTTACTGCTGAAAGAGGGGCAGAGAGAGCCAAGAAGATAGTTAAAAAACAAGAACCTCTTTACAAATTTGCATCAGGCTGAGAATACTTACCATTGTTAATTTTATTTTCTATTTTATTTATTTTTGTATTTTTTACAGGAGCTGTAATGTTGTTTTTACTTTGAGTTCTCTGTAATATGTTTGTGTCGCATAAAATTGTCTATCTAAGCACTGTGTACCTGTTACAATTCTTGGACATTTTACAAAACCTTGAAAGATTTGTGAACTAAAGCTGAACAGATCCTTTCCTAACCTACAGGAAAAAAATAATAATTTCCAATTGCTGCAAGATTGTTTGTTTGTTCAGTCCATATTAATTACCGTTTTAATTAAAAACCTTGGAGATGTTGAAAGTTGACAGTGTTACTCGATGATGTGAGAAAAAATAGAAACACATTTAAGATGCACTGCTGCTTTTAATTGCTTTAGTAGCAATAAAAAGTTTCAGAAAATGGAATTTCCTTCTCCAGACAAGAGATAATGCAAACTGCATGTTAACTTCTAAACACTCACAAAGACGTGTTCAGAGCGGAGTAGAAGTCTAGCACGTTTTGCTACCAGATCAAACCACAGTTTTCATTGACTTTTTATCATCCTTCCAACAAACCGTGGATGGAAAACTGTCATTTCAAAATAATGTCTTAATATTGTAACTTTCCTATAAGAGGAGATTTAATTCAGTTTGTTCTTAGAGGAGAAATCCACATAAAATCACTTTTTTATAGAAAGATGGAGTTAAGGGCTGCCACACAGTATGTATTGTCTGCTAACCATGCAAATATGGGGCTTATACTCACACAGTATCGGACTGGGGTGCTAAGAGCCCACCAGAAACCAACTCCAGGGCCCCACTTTTCAGCTACATGACATTATCCTCAATTACAAATTTATATAATAATGAACTGGGTAGATTGTTAGATGAATAAGATGCCGCCTTTGTCTGTACATAGTGATTCAAGTGTATTGTTTCAAGTACTGCACATATAAGAGGGTGGTGGCCCACCGGAGGATTCTCCTGTTCTCCTGTGGGCCAGTCCAAACCTGTGTAACCCACCTGTCAGCTGCCATTGTAGTCTCTGAATGAATGCAGGTGAGTTTGAGAGCTGTATTTATTAGGTAGTCATGTGCAAACCTTGTTCCCAACATGGTGCCCTTTAGTTCACATTTGTGTAATTTTCAATTAGGATTCTGATCCTGATCTTCCATGGACCCACCAAATAAAAGGTATGATGCGGGTCTGATTCCCTATTGCCCCCACCAACCAGTTAAATAAAGGGGCCATGGAGCTTAAGCGAGTGCTATTGCCCCTTCATTGTTTGTCACACACAACTTTATACAATTTTAGTGCTGTGCGTAATCACACCCCCGTGCCGCCTCTGCTTTCAAACAATCAAAGCCTGTGAGTACCACTTCTCCTTGGAGAGATGGAGTGAGTGTCCTCCTGGTGATGCTTATGCACAGCCGCTAGACAAGATTAGTTTGTCATCTTCTGCTGCACTCTCCATAGGCAGCAAATGAAATAACAAAGTTCAGTATAATGAAGTGAACTTTGTGACTGCTGCCTATGCAGAGCGCAGCAGCCTATAACAAACTCATCTGGAAAGCAGTGCTCTAAATAATGATAGAAGAATAGCAGCTAATGAAAGAAGACAGTATGAAATCATGTGAAGTGCATACCCATCTATACTGTATTCATTCATTACTAAGTGTTGCTTCTATGTT
Organism: Phyllobates terribilis; assembly: GCF_046119375.1. Classification (NCBI taxonomy): domain Eukaryota; kingdom Metazoa; phylum Chordata; class Amphibia; order Anura; family Dendrobatidae; genus Phyllobates; species Phyllobates terribilis. The sequence continues at coordinate 359,145,616 of NW_027362767.1, forward strand.
TCTACACTTTTTGGTAACCCTAACAAGGATTAGGGCTAGGGTTTGTCTTATGGTTGAGGCTAGGTTTAGGGCTAGATTCCTGGCTACAGTATAGGGTAGGATTTAGAGTAGGGTTAGGATAATACAATTGTAAAAAAAAAATAAAATAAAATATTTAACTATGTATAACTTGAAAGATATTTTTTATGTCTAATTTCAACAATAAGCAGAAAAAAGGTAGGAGGTTAAAAAACAAACTATTATATAATTACCACTGCAGCCACTACATTTGCAACAATGTACCTGGTAAACAATGCATCCTTTAGTTAGTTGATTCATGGGGTGTCAGGATTAGGAATGTTCTATTATAGGCACAGAAATCACCTTTTAAAGGAAGTGCCAACAACCGAATGGAAGAATCCATATTATATTGAAGATGTCTAGTCAGGGGCGTACATAGAAATCATGGGGCCCCATAGCAGAAGCTTTAATTGCCCCCCTCCAAAAAATGAAAATAATTGTCGGGGTTACAGAAGAGCAGATCTCACAACTTTCCAGCCTTTACATAATAATTTTCCTCCTGCTGAAGTCCTAGATTCCTCTTTCATTGCCCGCATAACATATGATGCCAACAAAAGTGTCCCCCCTAACCACAGTATGATACCCCCATGGTGAATTCCTCCACATTCACAGTATAATGACCCTACTGTACCCCACCTCAACTCCCAATGCAAAGTATGGTGAGCCAAGACAGTATTATCCCCCAACTGTGACCCCCACACAGCCCCCCATGCACATTAATGGGCCTACATACAGTATAATGGCCCCACGCTGTCTAATGGCCCACACACAGTATGACGGACTCACACAAACCTTCACATAAAATATAGTAGACTTCTCATGGTCCTCCATAGAATATAATGCGCCCCCATGGCCCTCCATATAATAAAATTCTCTCCCCATGGTCCTCTATATAATAAAATGCTTTGCCAATGATCCTCCATACAGTATAATGCACCCCATGGTCCTCCATACAGTATAATGCACCCCCATGGTCCTCCATACAGTATAATGGGCCCCATGGTCCTCCATACAGCATAATGCACCCCCATGGTCCTCCATACAGTATAATGCACCCCCATGGTCCTCCATGCAGCATAATGCACCCCCATAGTCCTCCATACAGTACAATGCACCCCCATGGTCCTCCATACAGCATAATGCACCCTCAAGGTCCTCCATACAATATAATTCACCCCCATGGTCACCCATACAGCATAATGCACCCACATGGTCCTCCATAAAGTATAATGCACCCTCCCCATGGTCTTCCACACAATATAATACACCCCCCATACTGTATTATGGCCACCGGTCACTGATTTAAAAAAAAAAATACAGTACTCACATCTCCTGTTTCCACACAATGCTCCAGTATCCTCAGCGTGCTGTGTGAAGTGCCGGACATCTCAGAGCAGCTGGAACCTATTAGTAGTATTGACTCACCCCCTGGGCCGTGGGGCACCCGGAATCGGGCTTCTGTACGATGCTGGGAGTAGTAGTGGCAACCCGATCCCGTGGCTCAGGGTGGTCAGACCAAATGCTGTGGCAGTCTATTTGTAGAGTTATGAATGTCCGACTACGCCACCCATGGATTGCGGTCAGGGATGACCGCCGCTGCAAGGCAGACCGCTGAGGCTGGTGTTGGTGTGCAGCACAGGGATAGGATAACTCCCCACGGGAAGAGTGTAGCCTCAGGGCAATGTAGGAGGATGCTGAGGGTGATGGTGCAGGCTGCCCGAGTCGTGCTGCGTCCACCAGGTGAGGAGCTCGGTCAACCCCCAGGCAATTCAGGAGTATGGGGCACAGGACCCCCTTCTATCCTTTCTCTGGCCTCTCGTGCCCCACCAGTGACCACGCTTCTGTCCAGCTGCCTCGGGCCTTCTCTGGTAAAACTTGGCGCCAGTTTCCCTGACCCTATGTGGTGCCTTCCTAGTGGGTGTAGCAAGGGGTCGCACCAATAAATGATCACAACCTCCGGTTCTTGGCTGAGGGATGATTTACCTCCACCAACTTGGGAATTCGATACCCTTCCACGGCCTGACCCTTCACCCGATATAACGTGGGTTTGCAACGGTTGCTGTCCGTTCTGCTCTCTTAGGGTCCCTTCTGCCTTCTTGTTTTTGGAGCCTTTCTACTCCTCTGTCTCTTCTCCTTCCTTCCTTCCTTCTTCTCCTCTCTGGCCCGGCCTTTTCTCTAGGCCTGCCTCGTGTAGCTGAGCTCAGGCTGAGCCGCAGCTCCCTGTCAGCTCTCTCTCCCTTCTGATCTCACTGAACTCCCTCCTAAGATGGCCCCCACCTTTTATCTGCTTCTCTGTCTCTGAGCTCAGGTGACCTGCACCCAATGAGCTCCTTCCTATGCTCCAGAAACCGTCCCCTTCTGCTCCTACATCACTGGGTTCTCTCCCCCCTCCCCACTCCAGCCAGGGACATGGTCAGTTGTGCCTGCATAAATGGGAGCACCGTCAAGCTGTCCCCCGGGAATGGGGTGAGTGTGTTTATGCAGCTAACTGAGCCCTGGTCCACACTCCATCCTTACCTGGGAGTGGAATATCACACCTCTGGTTGAGGTGCAATAGCCCTGTGGCAACCGAACCCTCGGGGCGCCACATTCCCCCCTGCTAAACCACAGCACGTCCTCGGGCTGGAACAGAGCAAAAGACAATTCACAAACATGCAAGTTTTTAGAATGCATCCATATATAAAATTATAAACCATTGTTACTCATCCCTTTGTGGGAGGCAATTTTTCTCTTTTAACGTTACTTTCATTAACTTTTCTTTATTCACATATAAACGGTTTCTTTTCTGTTAGCTATACTTGGCAGGCACTATAAAACTTCTTCATATCAAATATATCAAAAGAGTAAATTTTTTATTTTTTTTTTTACTGCTATCAGAGGCAATAAATATTATCAGCAGTAATTCAACGGCGCAGTCTTTTCTTGAACTGGTCACAGTCTCTGTGGGGATCAATTGTTCAGATCATCCTGCACGGTGCAAACTTTCAAATTCAATACTTGGGGGATTGGCTGCTCTCAGTCCTCAGCTTGATAACAGGGGGAATGACTGCTCTCAGTCCTCAGCCAGGTAACTTAAGGGCAACTCCAACACCACGGGTAACAGTCCCAAATCGGGGTAAACTCTTTCAAAACTTGTGGAAGTCCCAACGGGGCTAAAACTTTCAACTTTTCATACCCTTACGGGTAACTATGTACAGTTCTTTCATTCGCTGGTTGGGCTTAATGGCGGTGCCCTCCAGGCTGCTTCTGCTCAGGGTAGCAGTCCTTTTCAGACCTGTACAGGTCCTCAGCGCAGCAGGGTAGAGTGCGACTCTCTGCTCCCACCCGGTGGATGCTTAGGGCATACCAGCCCCTTACGTCGCGGTGCAGTAGGCCTTGCGGCGGGGCCTGGAGAGGGCCGCTGTTGATGACGCCCGGGGTCAGAGGGCGCGGCTTTTGGCCTGGGCACGGGCTGGTGGTGGCAGCGCCCAGGGCTGGAGGACTCGCCTGCGGGGCTTGTTGCGGGGTCTGGAGCAGGTCGGAGTCTGCAGCGCCTGGGATCGGCGGCTCCACCAGGGGGCCCAGGAGCAGACTGACGCCGGCAGTGTCCGGGACAGGGAGACTCCTCTTACCTGCTCCCGCGACTGCTCCTGCGTCACGCGTCTTCTCCTGGTGCTGGTCGGTATCTGCGACGGCTGGGGCACTCCCGATGCTGGCCAGCTTAGTCTTCTGCCGGTCCGCCAGCCTCTTCTGCATTTCCCGTTTCCATCTGGCGATGGCGTCGCGCAGGGCCTTCTCCATCCTCCGGCCCAGGTCTTCCATCCAGGAGCGGAGGAATTCCAAATCCTCCTGGGGCAGCTTTGCCACGAGCTCCTCCACGGTGTAAGGTGCTGCCAGCTGCAGCAGGCCGCTGGCTGAGGCTCTAGGGCTGACGTCCTCCATCTTGCCCTCCGGGTGCGGTCTGCCAGAACTCACACAGGCCACACCCTCCCCTCCAGTTTTCTTTCCTCCCCTCTGTTGTTGGGGGCGGTCCCGTGGCAGCCTGCTGCCGTTCACTCTCAGGGGCAGACCCCCCCACGTTGATGGACATCTACACAGCCGCATTCATGGCTGTTGGGGGTGGGCTTCTTCTTTGGCACCATTCTGGGACATGGCCCACGATGGGAGGTGGCTTCCTGTTATCTTTTGGCGCGCACATTATGGCGTCCGTTCTGATGGGGCGGGCGCTATTTTCAATACAGTGAAACAGTCTCTTTTCAGGCACGTAATACCCGTTTGTGGCGGGTTGGTAACGATCCTGCCGACTACGCTAAAGCTGACTCACCCCCTGGGCCGTGTGGCACCCGGAACTGGGCTTCTGTACGATGCTGGGAGTAGTAGTGGCAACCCGATCCCGTGGCTCAGGGTGGTCAGACCAAATGCTGTGGCAGTCTATTTGTAGAGTTATGAATGTCCGACTACGCCACCCGTGGATTGCGGTCAGGGATGACCACCGCTGCAAGGCAGACCGCTGAGGCTGGTGTTGGTGTGCAGCACAGGGATAGGATAACTCCCCACGGGAAGAGTGTAGCCTCAGGGCAATGTAGGAGGATGCTGGGGGTGATGGTGCAGGCGCAGCATAAATCACAGAGTCCAATGATGCAGTCCAGGGTCTTTTACTCACAGTTGTTATCCAAGTCACTTCCGTCGGCAAGGACTGCCCGAGTTGTGCTGCGTCCACCAGGTGAGGAGCTCGGTTAACCCCCAGGCAATTCAGGAGTATGGCACAGGACCCCCTTCTATCCTTTCTCTGGCCTCTCGTGCCCCACCAGTGACCACGCTTCTGTCCAGCTGCCTCGGGCCTTCTCTGGTAAAACTTGGCGCCAGTTTCCCTGACCCTATGTGGTGCCTTCCTAGCGGGTGTAGCAAGGGGTCGCACCAATAAATGATCACGACCTCTAGTTCTTGGCTGAGGGATGATTTACCTCCACCAACTTGGGAATCCGGTACCCTTCCACGGCCTGACCCTTCACCCAATATAACGTGGGTTTGCAACGGTTGCTGTCCGTTCTGCTCTCTTAGGGTCCCTTCTGCCTTCTTGTTTCTGGAGCCTTTCTACTCCTCTGTCTCTTCTCCTTCCTTCCTTCCTTCTTCTCCTCTCTGGCCCCGGCCTTTTCTCTAGGCCTGCCTCGTGTAGCTGAGCTCAGGCTGAGCCGCAGCTCCCTGTCAGCTCTCTCTCCCTTCTGATCTCACTGAACTCCCTCCTAAGATGGCCCCCACCTTTTATCTGCTTCTCTGTCTCTGAGCTCAGGTGACCTGCACCCAATGAGCTCCTTCCTATGCTCCAGAAACCGTCCCCTTCTGCTCCTACATCACTGGGTTCTCTCCCCCCTCCCCACTCCAGCCAGGGACATGGTCAGTTGTGCCTGCATAAAAGGGAGCACCGTCGAGCTGTCCCCCGGGAATGGGGTGAGTGTGTTTATGCAGCTAACTGAGCCCTGGTCCACACTCCATCCTTACCTGGGAGTGGAATATCACACCTCTGGTTGAGGTGCAATATCCCTGTGGCAACCGAACCCTCGGGGCGCCACAGTATTAGTATTGTAACACATTTACTTTTGGGGCATAGCGGAAACAGTTTAGATGTACATAATGTTATGGTCATTTTGTTGTGCAGATTTCACACAACAGTAGAACCTTTATATAAACAAATGTGACTGAGTGGTTGGGTAGTATAGTTGGCCTTAAATATGAGTAATGAGTAAGGTGGCATCCCCATCCTAACCATTCAGGGCATATCCACAGCACCGAAAAGTGGATTCCAGCCAATGACAATCTGCAAAAGCAGCATTCACTAATTGAAAAATTTCTGTCATTTAAATTATTCCACACATTTCTACAGATCTAGATTACCAAACATAGCCTTAGGGATAGGGTTAGGCTTAGCACAAGTGTTAGGGCTAGGGTTATTTCTATGGTAAGGGATAGGGTTAAGAATAGGATTAGGATAATATACAGTTATTGTAACAAAAAAAAGTAATACAAAAATGAAAAGTAACAAAATATATAACAATGTGTATCTTAGTTGTAAAATAATGCTTCTTATGTCTGATTTCAGCAATAAACAGAACAAAAAACTAGGAGGTTAAAGAGCAATCTAATGTATAATTGCATCACAATACATGTGCTTGGAGAATAAAAGGTTCAATATTGGACTGGTGGGAGGGAATCAGGGAGTTGTAACGGTCCACAGTCAGGGGGCTCAAAATACTTGTCTTGCCCTGAGCACTAAGGACGCACAATATGCCCACAAATGTCTACAGATTTAGATAACCAAACATACCTAATTCTGTTCCCTAGGCCACAGTTTATGCACTGTTGTGGATGTAGATATCCTGTAGGCAACATTCCAAAACTGGCTGATCAGATGCATGTTTTGTGATCTATCCTGTCCAGTTCATGTGAGCACACATTGTACTGACGCGCCCCCTGGGCCAGTGCTGTTTGGGGATTACCCGGAGCCGGATCAGATGGGGGTTGTAGTCTCCGAGTGGCGGCGACCCGGTCCGTGCCCAGGGTGTCAAACTCAGTGTGTGGCAGTCTTTACAGATGTTGTTAAATGTTCTTTAGTGTCGACTACGCCACCCGTTGAGTCGCGGTCAAAAGGCCGCCGCTGCAGAAGGGTCCGCTGAGGCTGGTGGTGTGTGTGCAGCTGTGATAGTATAACCCCCAACGGGAGGGGTATTAGCCTCAGGGGGTCAGATGTAGAGGATGGTGGTTGTGCAGGTGCAGGATGAATCAGCAAGAAGACTCAGAGTCGGGCTGTGCAGTTCAGGGGTTTTTTACTTACGGGTGTTCTTATGGTCACTCTGGCCTGAAGCGACCACCCGAGCCGTGCTGCGTCCACCAGGTCCTGGACTCGGCCAACCCCCAAGTAATTCTGGAGCGTGGTCCTGAGCTCCCTTTCTGACTTTCCCTCTCTTCTGGCCGTTCTCACCAGGGATCCACCTATGTCCGGCTCCCTCGGGTCTCTTGGTGGGTACACCTCTTCTGGGTTCCCTGACCCTATACTTGGTATGCCTTCCGAGTGGATTTAGTGAGGGTTGTGGCAGATCCTGCCCACAACCTCCGGTCTCTGGCTGAGGATTAGTGGCCTCCACCAGCTTGGGATCCGGTACCCTGAGTGCCAACCCTTCACCCTGCTGTTTGTATTCTGGGGTCTTGGGGTTCCTTCTCCTTTTCTCTGGGTCCTTCTGACTCCTCTCTCTCTCTCAGACTTGGCCTTGGAGCTGGGCCCAGCCAGAACCACAACTCCCTGTCAGCCCTTCTGGCTGAGCTTCTCTGCTCTGCTCCTCTGACTAAACTCTGACAGACTGACTCACTCTACAAAAGACCCTGTCCTAAGATGGTGCCCACCTTATATACTCCCTCTATGTGTGAGCTCAGGTGACCAGCACCCAATGAGCTCCTAGCTTTACCCAGACTGCTCCCCCTATCTGCCCCTACACTACTGGGATGTTCCACCCCCCTCCCACTCCAGCCAGGGACAGACACTATCGTACCTGCACATAAACTGGTGGGAGTACCGTCGATCTGTCCCCCGGAAATGGGATGTATGTAGTGTATGCAGCCTACTAGCTCAGTTCCACACTCCATCCTTACCCGGGAGTGGAATACCACACCTCTGGCTTGAGGTGTAATACCCCTGTAGCAGCCGAATCCTCAGGGTGCTACATTCCCCCCTGGTAAATCACAGCACGTCCTCGGGCTGTAAAAGAATAAAAACATCCACAAACATACAATTTTTTTTTCATAAAACATAAACATATAAAACAATATATATACTATCAGCATAAAACTTTTTCATATAAACATTTTTCATAAATAACACTCTTGTTCCTCCGGCCACGGTGCAACTTGTGACCGGGTAAAGTGCGACAGTCTCTTGTAGTAAAAACAACAGTTTCCTATAAAACCGGTAGGGGGCGCCTTAGAAAGCGCAACTATATACAAGGGAAGGTGGCCGCTCTCAGTCCTCGACCAGTGGGGAAAAGGGATGGCTGCTCACAGTCCTCAGCCTGTGGGGAGATGGGACACACTGGAACAGTTCACACTTGTCCCAACGGGGACCTTATTTTAAGTTAGCAGCATGGCATATACCCTGACGGGTAACTATGTACAGTCTCTTTACCGTACTTTAATGACGGCGTACTCCTGCTCCTCCTTCAGACCCGTCCGGGTCCTCTTGCTCCTCTTCACACCGTAGCTCCTCCTCCGTCAGCCGGTGTACATGGAGGGCGTAGGGTCCTTTGGCACACTTGTGCCGGGTGAATGTGACCTCGTCCCCTACATATAGGTCACGACCTCTGTGTCCCTCCGGCAGATGGGACTCCACGTCTCTGCGGGTGACAAAGACGTCGCCGGGGGTGTGATGATCCCTGATGAAACCCCAACCGTGCTGCAGTTGGAATTTAATTACAGTCCCGGTGGCACGGGGACCGTGGGCTGCACGGGGGTTCCTCCTGGTCTGGCTCTTCTGCCCTGCGCTCTGTTCCTGCAGCCGCTGCTCTCGGACCCGCCTCTCTCTTTGCTCCCGGTCGAAGACCTCTAACTGCTGCCGGCAGCACTCCGCACGCTCAGCTGCGGCTGCCCGAGTCTCTTGGGTGAATCCCATGAGGTCTCCTCTGGTGGGGTCCCACGCAAACTGCGCTTCCTCCAATGAGAGTGGGGTGATCTTAACGGGCTTCGGAACCGGAATCAGGGGCTCATCTAGGGGTCTTTCTTTCCGGAGTCGGGGATGGTGGAACTCCGGTGGCCACACAAAGGGCTGCCCATCCAGGCACGTGTGCTGGGCAAACAAGTCTTCACCCAGGTGCGGCACTCTAGATGTTGAGGGCGCGGTGGTGGAAGCGGCGCCCGGGTTCGCCAGGCCTTGCGACCAGGCTTGGGGCACCCTGAACGTAAAGGGCACCGTGAAGACGGCGGTGCCCGGGGTTACTTGGCCCAGCGACCAGGCCGGTGGCTCAGCAGAGGTAGAGGGCGCTGTTGGTACTGCGGCGCCCGGGGGTACTAGACCTTGCGACCAGGCCGGTGGTGTTTCCTGCTTTGCCGCGCTCAGGGTTGAGGCGCGTGACGTCACAGGGGTCGCGGCCGCGGCTTCTGCTTGAGGCCTTGTCTGGAGCGGTGACGATGCAGCGACGGGCACGGCAGGGGGAATTTCGGGCTCTGCGACGGGGAGCTGGGGCAGGCTCACGGCTTCTCGGCTCGGGGTAGTGACGTCCCCTTTACCTGCCTCCATCTGTTCAGCTCCCTCTTCGGCGCCGTCTCCGGCCTTCACTCCTCCTGCACCATCCTCAGAGGCGGTCTGTCTCCTCGTCTCGGGTGGCGTGCTCCGCTGGCGGGTTCTTGCCTGCAGGGCCATCTCTCGGCTCCACTCCGTCAGCGTCTCTCGCTGTACCTGGGCCATCCTCCGTGCGAGGCGCTCCAGCTCGGTCTGCGCACACTCCCGGTCTCGGGGGAGCTGTGCCAGGATCTCCACTAAGCCTAGTGGGGTTGTCGCTTGCAACAGGCTCCTGACCACTGGGTCGGTGCTGCCTGCCTCTCCTTCCATCTCCGGGTGCGACTTCTCCGGAGTCCTCTCCAGACTTGTCTCCGGGTGCGCTCTCTCCAGACTCCTCCAGGCTGCACCCATCTTCTCTCTTTTGTTCTGTCTCCGCCCACATTGAAGGTGGTCCCGGGGCAACTTTGTGATTGTCAGTTCCAGGGGCAGTTCTCTCACGCTGATGGACATCTCTAGCATCACAGTCTCTGTTGGTGGGGGCGGTTTCCGCTTTTGGCGCCATTCCTTGACCTGGCCCACGATGGGAGGTGACCTCTTGCCACCCTCTGGCACGCCCATAATGGCGTCCGCTCTTCCAAGGCGGGAAATCTTCTGGAAATGGCGGGAATCGTCTCCCAGTGGCGGGAAACTCCGTGGATGGCGGGAAAAAGCTGCAGATGGCAGGCAACCGGCGGGAAACGATCCGTGATGGCGTCCCATGGCGGGGACCCTCTGCAACCGGCGGGAGACTTCTTCTTAAGGTAAATTTGAACTCCTCTTCAGGCACGCAGTACCCGGTGGTTGTGGGCACGAAATCCTGACGACTACGCCAAAGTTGACGCGCCCCCTGGGCCAGTGCTGTTTGGGGATTACCCGGAGCCGGATCAGATGGGGGTTGTAGTCTCCGAGTGGCGGCGACCCGGTCCGTGCCCAGGGTGTCAAACTCAGTGTGTGGCAGTCTTTACAGATGTTGTTAAATGTTCTTTAGTGTCGACAACGCCACCCGTTGAGTCGCGGTCAAAAGGCTGCCGCTGCAGAAGGGTCCGCTGAGGCTGGTGGTGTGTGTGCAGCTGTGATAGTATAACCCCCAACGGGAGGGGTATTAGCCTCAGGGGGTCAGATGTAGAGGATGGTGGTTGTGCAGGTGCAGGATGAATCAGCAAGAAGACTCAGAGTCGGGCTGTGCAGTTCAGGGGTTTTTACTTACGGGTGTTCTTATGGTCACTCTGGCCTGAAGCGACCACCCGAGCCGTGCTGCGTCCACCAGGTCCTGGACTCGGCCAACCCCCAAGTAATTCTGGAGCGTGGTCCTGAGCTCCCTTTCTGACTTTCCCTCTCTTCTGGCCGTTCTCACCAGGGATCCACCTATGTCCGGCTCCCTCGGGTCTCTTGGTGGGTACACCTCTTCTGGGTTCCCTGACCCTATACTTGGTATGCCTTCCGAGTGGATTTAGTGAGGGTCGTGGCAGATCCTGCCCACAACCTCCGGTCTCTGGCTGAGGATTAGTGGCCTCCACCAGCTTGGGATCCGGTACCCTGAGTGCCAACCCTTCACCCTGCTGTTTGTATTCTGGGGTCTTGGGGTTCCTTCTCCTTTTCTCTGGGTCCTTCTGACTCCTCTCTCTCTCTCAGACTTGGCCTTGGAGCTGGGCCCAGCCGGAACCACAACTCCCTGTCAGCCCTTCTGGCTGAGCTTCTCTGCTCTGCTCCTCTGACTAAACTCTGACAGACTGACTCACTCTACAAAAGACCCTGTCCTAAGATGGTGCCCACCTTATATACTCCCTCTATGTGTGAGCTTAGGTGACCAGCACCCAATGAGCTCCTAGCTTTACCCAGACTGCTCCCCCTATCTGCCCCTACACTACTGGGATGTTCCACCCCCCTCCCACTCCAGCCAGGGACAGACACTATCGTACCTGCACATAAACTGGTGGGAGTACCGTCGATCTGTCCCCCGGAAATGGGATGTATGTAGTGTATGCAGCCTACTAGCTCAGTTCCACACTCCATCCTTACCCGGGAGTGGAATACCACACCTCTGGCTTGAGGTGTAATACCCCTGTAGCAGCCGAATCCTCAGGGTGCTACAGTACCACACAAGCGCGTCGTGTGAAGCGAAGAACCACACGTGTGCAGATCAACTCCAGCACATGGCAGCACACTTTTAAAGAAAGGGAGCCTAGTAGATTTAGGTCTTTAAGCAATGCTACTCATGTGGGTGCCATATAACATCCTGCCCACAACAATCGCCAGTTATAGTAAAGTAACGGATTCATTGAGAACCCATAATATTAGTCATTAGTAGACATTTTTAAACTGAAAATTGTTCTACTACAAAGTTGGTTCCGCTGTTATGTAGAACACAGTTTTAATTTTATCTATAAATATATACATTTTATAAAGAGATGAACGTTCATGTTTGTGTCTCTCTCCATTCTAATCTATGGGAGTTACTAGAGGACTGGGAAAACTTGGATATGTCATGAATGTTTTAGATTCGACCACTCCCCTTAGGGTTTCATTAGGTAATAAAAAATGGAACCAACCATAGACTGTGACTTGTACATAGGTTTCTATGGATTAAATGTATGCCAGAAGATTGGCTTTTTAGCTAAAATACAAGAGCGCAATAGGGTCTTATCCTAATATAAATGAAACAAGAAAGCATAAGATACGCACACCCTACAAGGTGGTGTAAGACACAACCACTGAGAAAACCAGATGCTGCAGCTTCCATAAAAAGTATCAGGGTCGAGATTGCCAGGTAAATGGAAGTAATGTGCGCTTACTGGAAGGATGACATCCACAATCGGTTATAGTATGATGTATGATAGTCAAACCGACTCCTTCCTCGAGACAACCATACATAAGGCTCCTATGTATGGTTGTCCTGAGGAAGGAGTCTGTGTGACTCTGAAACACGTTGACAATAAACCATCATACTATATCCAAGTGTGGATGTCATCCTTCCAGTAAGCGCAGATTACTTCCATTTCCTTAGCATCACAACCAAGATTAAGACTAAGGAAATCTTGATAACATGATGTGTTGGAGTGAGGACTGAAGTTTGGGAAACTTGTGTAGAGTTTGCATCACATTTTCTAGAGTAAGCATTTCTGTTGCTTTTTGTTATGTATACCTTAACAATATGCCCCAAACATTAAAGTTCCTAACTTTAATTGAAGTACAAATGAATAAAAACAGGTATGTGACTCATATTGTAGAATCGGCGTCTCTGCCCCCTGACAGGCAGAGACGCCATCCCTCTTACCGCCGCACTCCCTGCCCGGCTTCCTCCGGCGCTCCTGCTTCTGCTGCTGCCGGCGCGCGCGGCTTCCTGGGCACTGTGCTTAGGGCGCGCACGCTCCCTCCCTCTTAAAGGGGCCGCGCGCGCCGTCCTAAGGAGTCCCCGGCCAATGGCCAGAGGACCACTCATACAAAAGGCACCTCCTCCAAAATGGAGGTGCCGGTGCAAGGTTGTAGCATTGTGTGTTATACTCTGCTTCAGCCCTCAGGTCCCGCTGCTAGCCTGACTACCAGTCCAGCCCACCAGCCAGACTACAAGTCCAGCCCGCCAGCCTGACTACAAGTCCAGTCCACCAGTCTGACTTCAAGTCCAGCCCGCCAGCCTGACTACAAGTCCAGCCTGCCAGCCTGACTACAAGTCCAGTCCGCCTGCTTGTCTACTCTCCAGCCCGACAGTCTGTCTACAGTCCAGTCCGCCAGTCTGTCTATGGGCTCGTTCCGCCTGCCAGCTCGCTTACCTAGAAGCACCTGCCTGTTACCTGCCGTGCCTACCAGCCCGCCTACCTGGAGGCTCCTGCTTGTTACCTGCCGTGCCTACCAGCCAGCCTACCTGGAGGCTCCTGCCTGTTACCTGCCGTGCCTACCAGCCAGCCTACCAGCCAGCCTACCTGGAGGCTCCTGCCTGTTACCTGCCGTGCCTACCAGCCAGCCTACCTGGAGGCTCCTGCCTGTTACCTGCAGTGCCTGTGAGCCCGCTTACCAAGAAGCATCTGCCTGTTACCTGCCGTGCCTGCCAGCCCGCCTACCTGGAGGCTCCTGCTTGTTACCTGCCGTGCCTACCAGCCCGCCTATCTGGAGGCTCCTGTTCGTTACCTGCCGAGCCTGCCAGTCCGTCTGCCCGGATTACCCGTCAGGCTGCCTGCCGTGCTCATCTGCTGTACCGGTCAATCCCTGCCTTCTGACCCATGGGAGTCACCTGCTCTCATACAAGGTCGGTCCCAAGAGTAGCACCTTGTCCCTCTGCTCGGTCCTTCCCTGGTCACGGAGTCGATTGAGCCGCCGTACGACCTTTGTCGGTCCGAGTTGATACCTAGTTACGCCCCTCTGGTCCCTCCTTGCACCACAGCACAGAGGTTCCACGACCAGGATCCGTAACAGTTTGCACGGGCCATGGAACCTGGTGGCCCCCAGGCCCCTTCGCTTGCTAACCTGTACCAGGAGGTTTCTCGTCAGAGATCCCAACAGGAAACCATCCTGACCTACCTATGGTCTATCAACTCTCGCCTGGACACGCTGTCAGTTTCACCTGTGTCCGCCCCAAGTCGAGCGACACCCTCTCCGGCAGCGCCGCTACCTACCAATACCACGGCATCCAGCCTAGGACCCCGGCTTTCTGCGCCTCCTCGTTTTGGAGGTGACCCAGTCCTATGTCGGGGCTTTCTGAACCAGTGCACGCTGCACTTTGAACTTCTGCCACATCAGTTTCCCTCCGACCGGGTCAAGATGGCGTTCGTCATGTCTCACCTCACCGGGGAAGCAGTGGCATGGTTTAACCCTCTATGGGAGAGAGGAGATTCCCTGGTGTCCGATCTTCCGGCTTTCCTCACTACCTTCCGGAAGGTCTTCGATGAACCCGGACGAAGGATCTCTACTGCCTCCTCATTGCTCCGTCTCCACCAAGGGAGTCTCACCGTGGCCCAGTATGCCATACGGTTCCGTACCCTCGCTTCTGAGCTTGCCTGGGACAGCGAGGCCCTGGTGTCCACCTTCTGGGAGGGCCTTTCCGGTCGGATTAAGGAAGAGTTAGCCGGCCAGGACGTTCCTACCACCCTGGATGACCTGGAGTCACTAGCAACCCGGATTGACATCGGTTTCCTAGAACGTGCTAAGGAGACTACCCGGGAGAGAAGATTTCCTCGTCTTGCTCCTGTTTTCCAGAAACCGGCTGTTAGAACCCTCCTGTTAGTTTTTGCTATCTTGTGTTTTGCGGTCACGTGACCAGCTGCCTATATATTCCTGCTCCGCCCTTCTGGCTTTGCTGGACTTCAGTGTTTTTTGCCTGTCTCTCTAGCCAGGTGCTTCGGTGCCTATCTCTGTCTAGTTATCTTGGTCCTCAGGGACCTCTAGTACTTTTTGTCTGTTTGTCTTTTGCTCTGCAGCAACTTCTGTTAGGGGGTGTCCCATTTTTATCCCAGTCCTTAGTTCTTTTAGGGACCCCTCCCTTTATTCTATAGGTCTCCGTTCAGACTAGCCGAGGACGAAGGCGGGTCTGTTCACAAGGAACAGGCTGCCCGCTACATCATAGGGATTCAGCTTAGTCTTACTGTAGGGACAGCCTTCCCCTTTCTTTCCTTAGTTTATGTTGCAGATCATAACAGTAAGTCCAGCCCAAAAAAAAAACTAAAAGGAAAGAAATTCGGGGATCAGTATGGTTTCCGTACAGGATTTGGCTCAACGCCTGCAGGGATTGTCTCTGGAGGTGGCCGAGCTTCAGCAACACGTGAGTAGCTGTCCTGGAGCGCATTTTGTCGAACCAAAGGTAGGACTGCCTGATGTTTTTATGGTAAACAGCAAAATTTTTTTTCCTTTAAAAATGCTTGTTTGTTATATTTTCGTTTGAGACCAAGGTCCTCTGGGAATGAATCACAGCGCATTGGTTTTATTATGTCACTTTTGCGCAATGAACCACAGGGGTGGGCCTTTTCTCTCCAACCTAATGATCCGTGTTTAAGTTCTGTTGAGGAATTTTTTTATGCTATGGGGCTATTATATGACGATCCTGATCGAATCTCATCTGCTGAATCAGAACTTAGACGTTTGAATCAGGGGTCAGATGATGTTGAAATTTATTGCACACACTTCAGGAGATGGGCCTCAGAAGTTAAATGGAATGATTCGGCGTTGAAATGTTTATTTCTTGCTGGTCTGAGTGAAAGGGTTAAGGATTTGCTAATTGGATTCCCTGCACCTGAGACTCTGCAGGAAGCTATGCAGTTAGCTGTTCGTGTGGACAGGAGAATAAGGTCTAGGGTCAATGATGTAAAAACTCCTGTAACTTCAGGTCCTAGTTTCCAGAAAATCTGCTCCGACAGCCGAGAACCAATGGAGGTTGGGGCGATGTCACTCCGCTCTCAAGAAAGAGATCAGAGATTCGCCGAAGGTTTGTGTCTTTATTGTGGTAAAGCTGATCATTTGATTAAGTATTGTGAGCGTTGTTTAAGTAAAGAAAAAAAAAAGGTCAGTTACGCCCGTACAGCTTGTTTACGCTCTGCAGGAGTGTTCCTTTCTGGGTGTACTGCTCTGCAGGGAGATTTGATTGAATTTCAGGTATTTGTGGATTGTGGTTCAACACTTAATGTGATTGATAAAGGGTTTTTGGAAAAACTTAAATTGAAATCCAAACCTTTGTCATCTCCTATTTCTGTGGTTGCAATTGATAAAACTCCTTTGAAATGTATAACTCACAAGACTGCTGCATTTCCTCTCACTATCAATGGTGTTCACCAAGAAATTTTGGACTTGGTTGTTTTGGATAATTTGCCCTCTCCAGTTGTTCTAGGATTGCCTTGGTTAAAACTGCACAATCCTTTATTGGACTGGTCTACTAATGTGATTAAGTCTTGGAGTCCGAAGTGCTATGATAAATGTTGTAATGGTCGCATTGCGGCTGTGGAAAAATGGGAATTACCTGTACCTATTCAAGATTTTTGGAGGGTTTTTTCGGAGGAGGAGTCGCAAGTTTTACCTCCTCATAGGGATTATGATTGCGCCATTGAGTTTGTTCCGGGAGCTACTCTTCCCAAGAGTCACTTGTTTAATCTGACTATCCCTGAAAGAAAGGCCTTGGAGGAGTACATAGAGACTAGCCTGGCTGCTGGTCACATTAGACCTTCTACGTCGCCTGTGGCAATCGGATTCTTCTTTGTTAAAAAAAAGGACGGCGGTTTACGTCCATGTCTGGATTTTCGTGAAATTAATAAGATTACTGTACGCAATTCCTACCCATTGCCGTTAATTCCTGACTTGTTTAACCAGTTAGTGGGAGCCAAGTGGTTCTCAAAAATTGATCTCCGAGGAGCATACAATTTGTTACGTGTAAAGGAGGGTGATGAATGGAAAACTGCTTTTAACACTCCGGTAGGTCATTTTGAGAATCTGGTGATGCCTTTCGGTCTTACCAATGCACCTGCATTTTTTCAGAATCTTATTAATGACATCCTGAGACCTTTGATTGGTAAGAAAGTGGTTGTGTATTTGGATGACATTTTGATTTATTCACCAGATCTAGAGTCCCATTGGCAGAGTGTACGTGAAGTTTTGCAGTTATTGAGTGATAATTCACTCTTTGCTAAGCTGGAGAAATGTGAGTTCTCTGTGCAGAAAATTAGTTTTTTGGGCTACATTGTCTCCAGCGAGGGCTTTGAGATGGACCCTGTGAAGGTTCAGGCTGTGCAGGAATGGCCTAGGCCTGTTGGTTTGAAATCTATACAGAGATTTTGGGGTTTTGCCAATTATTACAGGAAATTCATTAAGAATTTTTCTGTAATTGTTAAACCTCTAACCGATCTCACCAGGAAAGGTGCGAATACGGCCCAGTGGACTACTGAGGCCATTGAAGCATTTGAGTATCTCAGAGAGAGGTTCAGTTCTGCCCCTATCCTTATGCAGCCTGATGAGACCAAGCCTTTTTTGATTGAGGTCGATGCTTCATCAGTGGGGGTCGGGGCAGTTTTGTCTCAAGAGAACGAGGGTGGAGTACATCCTTGTGCCTTCTTTTCGAAAAAAATTTCGGAAACCGAACTGAATTATGATATTGGAAATCGGGAGTTGCTGGCTATTAAACTTGCGTTTGAACACTGGCATCATTTTTTGGAAGGCGCTAGATTTCCTATTCAGGTTTTCACAGATCATAAGAATTTGATCTATCTGGATGCTGCCAAGCTCTTGAATGCCCGCCAAGCTCTTGAATGCCCGTCAAGCTAGGTGGGCACTTTTTTTTTTCTCAGTTTCATTTTTCTGTTACCTATATCCCTGGTACTAAGAATGTTAAAGCCGATGCTTTATCTCGCAGCTTCTCTTCTACGGTCGGTGCCGAGGAGGAGGAGAGCATTTTGCAGAAAGGAGTTGTGGTGGTGGCCTTGGACTCTGATTTGGAGAATGGGATTCTGAATGCTCAAGATGATGCTCCATCTAACACTCCCCATGGGAGGTTGTTCGTGCCTAGAGCCTTTAGGAGAGATTTGTTTGTGGAGTGTCATGAGTCTCGGTTGGCTGGTCTTCCAGGAGTTTCGGAGACTAAGAGACTTATCAGTCGCAGTTTTTGGTGGCCTGGGTGGCAGAAGGAAGTCATCAAGTGGGTGCGTCAGTGTACTGTGTGTGCTAGGTCAAAGGCTTCACATACTCCTGCTGCGGGGTTGCTTTGCCCTCTGGAGGTTCCTAGTGCGCCTTGGACGCATCTCACTATGGATTTTAGTACTGATCTTCCTGTGTCTGAGGGTTTTACTGTCATCTGGGTGGTCGTGGACCGTTTTAGTAAGATGTGTCATTTGGTTCCATTCATTAAATTGCCCTGCTCCAAGACACTTGCTAAGGCGTTTGTTAAGGAGGTTGTCAAGCTCCATGCTGACCCCACGGATATTGTTTCTGATAGAGGGCCTCAGTTTGTGGCTCGCTTTTGGCGTGCTTTTTGTGACAGGTTGGGAGTCCATTTGTCATTTTCGTCTGGTTATCATCCTGAGTCTAATGGACAGACTGAAAGAAAGAACCAGGATGTTGAACAGTTTTTGCATTGTTTTGTGGCAGACAATCAAGAGGTGTGGTCTGAGTTTCTGCCTCTCGCAAAATTTGCTCTTAACAATCATACATCCTCCTCTGCTGGGTGTTCTCCTTTTTTTTGTTGTACTGGGAGACATCCGTCTTTGGGTTCGTTCTCCAAATTGAGGTCGGCGGTGCCAGAGGAGGAGAATTTTTCCGGCGATTTGGAGAGAGTTTGGACTAATGCACGTTGTAACCTGCAAGAGGCTAACAAGAAGTCCAAGAAGTATTTTGACAGGAAACGTAAAGAGGTTTTGTTTACTGTGGGTGACATGGTTTGGTTGTCCTCGAAGAACCTGCGGTTGAGGATTCCCTCTAAAGAGCTGGGTCCTAAGTTTGTGGGTCCATTTAAAGTGCTTCAGGTTGTTAACCCATCTGCTGTCAGGTTGGATGTCCCTACTTCCTGGAAGATTAATCCTGTGTTTCATGTTTCCTTGTTGAAAAAGGCTGACGTTTCTAATAGGGACGCCACTGTCACAGTTCCTCCTGTAGTGGAAGACGGTGAATATGAAATTTCTCGTATTTTGAATTCAAGATGGCATAGAGGGAAATTACAGTATCTTGTCTCCTGGAAGGGTTTCGGTCCCGAAGACAACTCCTGGGTAAGGACGGATGATGTCTCTGCTCCTAGGCTTGTTAAAGCTTTCCACAGGAGGTTTCCTGATAGGCCTGGGCCTGGAGGATCCGGAGGATCCTCATAGAAGAGGGGGTACTGTTAGAACCCTCCTGTTAGTTTTTGCTATCTTGTGTTTTGCGATCACGTGACCAGCTGCCTATATATTCCAGCTCCGCCCTTCTGGCTTTGCTGGACTTCAGTGTTTTTTGCCTGTCTCTCTAGCCAGGTGTTTCGGTGCCTATCTCTGTCTAGTTCGCTTGCTCCTCTGGGACCTCTAGTACTTTTTGTCTGTTTGTCTTTTGCTCTGCAACAACTTCTGTTAGGAGGTGTCCCATTTTTATCCCAGTCCTTAGTTCTTTTAGGGACCCCTCCCTTTATTCTATAGGTCTCCGTTCAGACTAGCCGAGGACGAAGGCGGGTCTGTTCACAAGGAACAGGCTGCCCGCTACATCGTAGGGATTCAGATTAGTCTTACTGTAGGGACAGCCTTCCCCTTTTTTTCCTTAGTTTATGTTGCAGATCTTAACACCGGCTTCCCAATCAGCCACTCCCCGGGCACGCTCGCCCGAACCTATGCAGATCGACCAGACCTAGATGGTCAAGTCTTGCCAATAAACTCGCCGAGCCGAGGGGAGCTGCTTCTACTGTGGTAGTAAGGAGCACCTGATCCGTTCCTGCCTGGTGAAGCCGGGAAACTCCAGTGTCTAGGACCGCTCGGAGAGGTCATCCTGGGCAAGAGTAAATCCTCTCTGTTCTTGACTTTGTCCGTTTCTATCTCCTGTGGAGGGAACCGTTCTTTGAGACCGCCCATATGGACTCCGGAGCCGCTGGGAATCTCATTTCCCAGTCCCTTTTACAGAAATATCAGATTCCTACCAAATCTCTGGCTGAACCATTGGCAGTCGCTTCCGTGGATAGAACACTCCTTCCAGTGACCATCTTGCTCGTCACAGAGCCCGTAACCCTGCAGGTGGGAATGCTGCACTCAGAGAGGGTCTCCTTCCATGTGCTTTCCGGACTCTCTCACCCTCTTTTACTAGGCCTACCCTGGCTACAGAAACACGAACCCGTTCTGAACTGGCAATCCGGTGAGCTGCTTCGTTGGGGGCAGGATTGCCATAAGACCTGCCTGGTTCTGGTTCGCCTGGCTCGACCTCCATCTACTCCGACTAATTTACCCGGTCTACCGGCACCTTACTGGTCCTATGCTGATGTCTTCGACAAGAAGGAGGCAGAGACACTGCCACCTCATAGGCCATATGACTGCCCTATCGACCTGATACCCGGTGCCACTCCACCCCGTGGGCGTATTTACCCGTTGTCGTTGGCCAAAACCTGGGCCATGTCGGAGTACATCGAAGAAAATCTGGCTAGGGGATTGATCTGGAAATCTTCCTCCCCGGCTGGAGCCGGATTTTTCTTCGTAAAAATGAAAGACGGTTCACTACATCCATGTATCGATTATAGAGGCCTCAACCAAATCACTATCAAAAACAAATACCCCCTGCCGCTCATCTCTGAGCTGTTCGACCGCCTTAAAGGCGCGAAGATCTTCACCAAGCTCGATCTTCGTGGGGCGTATAACTTGGTCTGGAACTGCCAAGGAGACGAGTGGAAGACGGCATTCTATACCCGGGTTGGTCACTATGAATACCGTGTGATGCCCTTCGGCCTCTGTAATGCTCCCGCCGTCTTCCAAGAATTAGTTAACGACATCTTCGGTGACCTCTTATATTCTTGCGTGGTGGTGTACCTGGACGACAGCTTGGTCTTCTCTCTGGATCTTCCCACACACCGGAGGGATGTTCGTCAGGTCCTGCTTAGGCTCAGGCAGAATCACCTTTATGCTAAATTCGAGAAGTGCCTCTTCGAGCAGACCTCCCTTCCGTTCCTGGGCTATATTATCTCTAAGACTGGTCTACGGATGGACCCCGAGAAGGTCTCTGCCGTCTTAAAGTGGCCCCATCCGGAGGGGTTGAAGGCGATTCAGCGATTCCTGGGCTTTGCCAACTATTACCGTCTCTTCATTCCACATTTCTTTTCCTGGACTGCTCCCATCTCTGCGCTCACCCGAAAGGGAGCAAATCTTAAGGAATGGCCGTCCGAAGCGGAGGAGGCCTTCCTTTCCTTAAAACAAGCCTTCTCTTATGCCCCTGTGCTGCACCGTCCAGATAGCAACAAACAGTTCTTTCTGGAGCTTGATGCTTCCTCTTCCGGAGCCGGAGCGGTGCTCACCCAGAAATCTCCATCCGGGAGAATGTTAACCTGCGGCTTCTTCTCCAAGCTCTTCACCTCGTCTGAGCGGAACTATTCCATAGGAGACCGAGAACTGCTAGCCATCAAATTGGCGCTGGAGGAGTGGCGTTAACTGCTCGAGGGGACTCTGCACCCGGTGGTCATCTATACTGGCCACAAAAACCTGGCTTATCTACAGAATGCCCAAATACTCAATCCGCGTCAGGCCCGGTGGTCTTTGTTCTTCGCCCGCTTCAACTTTACCCTACATTACCGCCTTGCGGACAAGAACGTTAAATCCGACGCCTTGTGCCGATCCTTCCTGTCGTCCGATCAAGAGGAGGAGCCTATGCATATCATCGACCCCTCCAAAGTGATGAACATGGCCCCCTTGGACCTTTCTCGTCTCCCACCCGGTAAGACGTATGTAGCAGTTCCGGATCGTAAGAAGGTTCTTCACTGGGGTCATTCATCCAAACTAGCCGGCCATGCTGGCCAGAAGAAGACCTTCCTGCTCATTACCCGGCATTACCTGTGGCCTACCCTGCGCCAGGATGTGGTAGACTTCGTCACGGCCTGTTCATCCTGTGCTCTCAATAAAGTTCCCAGACACCTTCCAGCCGGCCGTCTCCTGCCTCTTCCCGTACCTGCTGCCCTGCGGCAACACATTGCTATGGACTTTGTTACTGATCTCCCTGTTTCTGCCGGTTGTACGGTCATTTGGGTGGTCGCTGACTGCTTTTCTAAAATGGCCCACTTCATCCCTCTGCCTGGTCTCCCATCTGCATCTGTGCTGGCTAAGGATTTCATCCATCACATCTTTTGTCTCCACGGCCTACCCCTCCACATAGTGTCTGATCGAGGGGTCCAGTTCACTTCGCACTTCTGGAGAGCTACGTGTAAACTGCTGGATGTCACCCTGGATTTCTCCTCTGCTTACCATCCGCAGTCCAATGGCTAAGTGGAATGTATCAATCTGATCCTTACCAGCTACCTCCGACACTTCGTCAACGCTCACCATACCGATTGGGTGGAGCTCCTACCATGGGCCAAGTTCTCCTACAACAACCATGAGAGCGAATCTTCTTCCAAGTCCCCGTTCTTTGTGGTCTACGGTCAACATCCCCGGATTCCGTTTCCCGTTTCCGCTTCAGTGGACAACCCTGCCGCGGAGTCTCTGGTCAGCGAATTTTCCACTATTTGGGAGGACACTAGATCCGCACTTCTTCAATCCTCCGAGCGGATGAAGAGACATGCGGATAAGAGATGTCTGGATCCGCCTCAATTCCGTCCGGGAGACAAGGTTTGGCTCTCCTCCAAACATGTTCGTCTCAAAATACCCTCCTATAAGTTGGGTCCTCGGTTCATCGGTCCATTTGAAGTCCTCAAGCAGATCAACCCAGTAGCCTACAAGTTAAAACTCCCGGCCACCTTACGGATTCCCAACTCCTTCCACATATCTCTCCTCAAACCAGTTGTGCTTAATTCTTTTTCCGACAATCCAGGTACCTCCCCAGCTCCGGTCTCCGCTGAGGACGTGTATGAGGTAGAGAACATTCTGGCCACCAAGAGGGTAAGAGGAAAATCCTTTTTTCTGGTGGATTGGAAGGGGTTTGGCCCAAAGGAGAGAACTTGGGAACCCAGGGAGAACATCCACGCCCCGCTTCTCCTTAAAAAATTTCTTTCAGTCCTAAAAAAGAGCGGGCGTAAAGGGGGGGGGTACTGTAGTATCAGCGTCTCTGCCCCCTAACAGGCAAAGATGCTGTCCCTCTTACTGCCGCGCTCCCCTCTCGGCATCCTCCGGCGCTCCTGCTTCTGCTGCTGCCAGCATGCACGGCTTCCCGGGCACTGTGCTTAGGGCGCATGCGCGTGCTCCCTCCCTCTTAAAGGGGCCACGCGCACCGTCCTAAGGAGTCCCCGGCCAATGCCCGGAGGACCTCTCATATAAAAGGCACCTCCTCCAAAAATGGAGGTGCCCGTGCAAGGTTGTAGCTTTGTGTGTTATACTCTGCTTCAGCCCTCAGGTCCCGCTGCTAGCCTGACTACTAGTCCAGCCCACCAGCCTGACTACAAGTCCAGCCCGCAACCTGACTACAAGTCCCGCCCACCAGCCTGCCTACAAGTCCAGTCCGCCAGCCTGACTACAAGTCCAGTCCTCCAGCCTGACTACAAGTCCACTCCGCCTGCTTGTGTGACGCCTCAAAGCCCTCGCCCTGGGAGATGGGGACTCGGAGATGGGTCCCGATGTTGTGGAGATGGGGTGCAGCCGTGGCCCGGACCCGCTCCGTGCCCAGGGCCGTCACATTGAAAATGATGTTGTGGGCTTATCCGGGTTGAGTGGCTGATTCCGACTACGCCACCTGTGGCACCTGGTGACGAGCCACCAGCACCGTCGCAGTCCACCGAGGCATGGTGTTATGGCGGCTTAGTTCTTACTACTCCCCACAGGCGGAGCAAGGGCCTCGGGGCAGCGGGGCAGGAAGGAAGGGGGTATATGTCCAGGAGGTCTGATGCTACGTAGAACGGTGTGGTGCAGAATAACGAGTCCGGAGGCCATAGGGTGGAACTTCCAAGGCTTTACTCAAGATAGAGATGGCAGTAGGAAGGCGACTCCCTGCTCCTGCGGAGTTCTGCGGTCACCAGAGACGCGGGGGTCCGACAACCTCCGAGTAAGTCCAGTGTTACATCAGGACCCTCCACCAGAGTGTTCCTAGACAATGGACCTAGTCCTTTCCTGTCCGTGTGGGTGTGAATAGGCCGGGTCTCCCTCTGAACTCCTCTCAGAACAAGGGTACGGGTGGCAGCGCCATTCTTCCCGTTCCCGGTGGGATCCTCAGGGCCTACCGGACTTTCCTGACCGGGACGTAGAGTAGCAGGGTCAGGTATCGGGGCCGGTCCCCTCTTGCAGCCGGAATCCCTCTGAATAGATCAGGTAGGCGAGGACAGGTGGCGTACTCCGCTCCGTCTGCATCCTCCCCAGGAACCATTTGCGGCGGAGCCACACTCTAAAGCTCTGGGCCTTCTTGGTCATGGTCCTCGACCGGGCTGAGATATTCCTTATCTCCCGCCTACCCATCGTCCCAAGGCCAGGGAACGAGTGCCGTGTCCCCATCCTCTGCAGGTCCACACAGGATCCCAGCTCAGGGAGGGAGATCACGATCTGACACCAATCAGAGTACAGTCATAGTACAGCCGAGTACTGTCAGAGAGCAGTCAAGAACCAAGAGCCAAGATGGCAGGGTAATAAATATCAAATTTGAGGTGTCACTAACATGTGAGTCCTCCACCCTCACCCACTAACTGGTTCCTATCACTTTTGTGTTCCCAGTCTCCCGGCAACCAGGAGGGCAGCACCTAGTGCATTCTAGCCCCCTCTGGTGGGAGAAATGTGGTGTCTGCCAGCTCGCTTACCTAGAAGCAACTGCCTGTTACCTGCCGTGCCTACAAGCCAGCCTACCTGGAGGCTCCTGCCTGTTACCTGCCGTGCCTGCCAGCCCGCTTACCTAGAAGCACCTGCCTGTTACCTGCCGTGCCTACCAGCCCGCCTACCTGGAGGCTCCTGCTTGTTACCTGCCGTGCCTACCAGCCCGCCTACCTGGAGGCTCCTGTTCGTTACCTGCCGTGCCTGCTAGTCCGTCTTCCCGGATCACCCGTCAGCCTGCCTGCCATGCTCATCTGCTGTACCGGTCAGTCCATGCCTTCTGACCCGTGGGAGTCACCTGCTCTCATACAAGGTCAGCAGAGTAGCACCTGGTCCCTCTGCTCGGTCCTTCCCTGGTCACGGAGTCGATTGAGCCGCCGTACGACCTTGGTCAGTCCGAGTTGATACCTAGTTACGCCCCTCTGGTCCCTCCTTGCACCGCAGCACAGAGGTTTCACCACCCGGATCTGTAACACATATCCTGTGAAAAAATAGACCTTCGACCAAAGCAGATATTTATTCTAAATCAAGTACAAGCCACTAATTCATTTACTGATAGTTGACAGATCCTATTATTTCTATGGGAATCAAACTGATGCAGCAAAAGCATCAATTTGCATTAGTCTTCATGTCCATCATGATCAATTTCTTTACAGAATCTGTCAGCATTAAACACTCGAGTGCATAAAAATATCACTTTTCTACAATTTACACATAATTGTAATGCAGAGATCAACCCAGTAGGAAGAAAGAATATGGCAAAAATAAGTAATAAAGTAGACTGTTTTTAAATGTATATTTTTTTAAATATATTTTTATTATTCATCTTTAAAAATTTTTTTTACTGTATAAACTTTTGATCCACAAGGATCAGTGGTGCATTGATATCCTTGAATAGACTATCAGTTGTGATTATTATTATTATTATCATTATTATTTTCTCTGTATATATGATTGCTTAGCCTAAATATTTTTTTGTTAAATAAACTAATATTAATATCAACAAACAAAAGTGTGCAATGGTGAATATAACAATTAAAATTGTAAGCCAAGGTGTGTTAGGTTTTATTTTTACTATATTTTTTCCCATTTGGCTTTGGGAATAAAACTCGTGCACCCTAGTCTGAAATTATTCATTTCTTTTTCTGCTTGCCATAGCCATTCATTTCCACTCTGGTGCTCCATATTTATAAGAAAAACTAAGTACACCCTCTTTGAATTCTATGGTTTTACAGATCAGGGCATAATAAAAAAACATCTGGTCCTTAGAAGGTCTAAAAATTAGGTAAATACAACCTCAGATGAAGAATAAAATTTGACACATTACATTGTGTCATTGGCCAAAATGCAGAAGCAGTGTGTGAAAAATTAAGTACACCTCATGAATCAATAGCTTGTAGTACAACCTTCAGCAGCAGTAACTTGAAGTAATAATTTCTGTATGACTGTCTGTCAAATCGTTTTTGAGGAATTTTGGCCTACCCTTCTTTAAAACATTGCTTAAAGGGAATCAATCAGTAGAATCACTCCTGCTAAGCCATCTATATGGGCATGAAGGTCATAGGAAGTTGGATAAAAAGATATCTTGATATCTGTGATCTGATGTCTTATTCCAGAGAAATCCATGTTTTTCTTATATGTAACTAAGCTGTTAAGATCTATGGGTGTGGCATAGATCTCCAGGAGAATCTGCCTCCACAGCTTATTTTACATAATAGGGGGCGTTACCAGTGTGATGTGTAATGGCCGCTCTGTGCTCTCCTGATCTCCCTGCAGAGCTGTGTGTGATTATACCTGACATCTGCAGGCTCCTCTCACTGCAGAGCTGTGTGTGATTATACCTGACACATCTACAGGCTCCTCTCACTGCAGAGCTGTGTGTGATTATACCTGACACATCTACAGGCTCCTCTCACTGCAGAGCTGTGTGTGATTATAACTGACATCTGCAGGCTCCTCTCACTGCAGAGCTGTGTGTGATTATACCTGACATCTGCAGGCTCCTCTCACTGCAGAGCTGTGTGTGATTATACCTGACACATCTACAGGCTCCTCTCACTGCAGAGCTGTGTGTGATTATACCTGACACATCTGCAGGCTCCTCTCACTGCAGAGCTGTGTGTGATTATACCTGACATCTACAGGCTCCTCTCACTGCAGAGCTGTGTGTGATTATACCTGACACATCTACAGGCTCCTCTCACTGCAGAGCTGTTTGTGATTATACCTGACATCTGCAGGCTCCTCTCAGCTTCTGACGCGCCCCTGGGCCTGTGTCGCGCTGCGTTGCGCACGCGGGAGCTTACCCGGAGCCGGATCTCTTGAGGGTTGTAGTCTCGTGGCGGTGACCCGGTCCATGCCCAGGGAGTCAAACTGAGCGGCGATGTAACAGCGTTAGATGTAGGACGACTACGCCACCCGTTGAATGCAGCTATGGAGCTGCCGCTGCAGGACAGTCCGCTGAGGCCGGTGGATGGATGGTGCAGCGTAGATGGTATAACCCCCAACGGGAGGGGTATGGCCTCAGGGCAGCAGATGTGGATGATGGGGGTAGCAGGAACCACTCAGAGACGGTGCGGTGTAATTCAGGGTCTTTACTGGTAACAACGTTAGACCCTCCCGGAGTACTTGCTAGTGAACGGGGCCTGGTCAGTCCTTGAGCAGATGGGATCTCCCCTGGCCAGGCGGAGTTGTAGGCCTTCCCAACTAACTGTACTCTTCTGGCTACCTTGCTAGAGGCGGGAATAAGTAGCCCACGTCCCTGAGTGTACCGTGTGGTGCTCACCCGTATGGCCGGTGACTCGGGGCCTTCTAATGGCTTCCGCTCCACGATGGCGGTGCTGGTCCCACGTGTGTGACCGTGCCTTCGGGCTTCTGGGCCAGAGGACCTGAAATCCTCTGCCGGACGGTTTCTGCTGCTGGGTAGGAGTTAGTCCCCACAGCCTCGGACTCCGGGTCCGGTAAGAAATCTTCTCAGTCAGGGCGAGCTCTGCAGCTGCCAGCCCCTGACTCGTTGTAACACTGCTCCCCACAGAGCTCCTGATGTTTCTTGCTATGCTGCTTCTCTTCTCTACTCTTGTTCTGTCTTCTTTCTCCCTAACCCTGCCTCAGCCCCTGGTTTATATAGGGGAAGTCCTTCCCCTCCCAAGACTGGGCAGGAGGTGTGGCATGCACAGGATCCCTGACCAAAGGACCTCCCACCTGCTCTCAGACGTAATATCTCTATCACTGTGGCAACCAGACCCCTGGGGTGTCACACTTCCATCTCACAGGCAGACAGGGTGTAATATTGTTACAATACAACAGAGCTCAGGAAGCTGCAATAAATGTGTTTTTAAGAAGACAAAGTTCAGTTCCACTGGTCTGTGTTAGTTACTTGTCTCACACTGGTAGCAACATCTTTCATTTATAATAATCTCTGGAGGCAGATTCTCAGGGAGATCTATGTCCAGCCCATAGATCTTAACAGCTCATTTACATAAAAGAAAAACGTGGATTTCTCTGAATTAAGACATTGGATCGCAGATATCAGGGTATCATTTTATTCAGCTTCCTATGACCTACATGCCCATATACTGTAGACGGCTTAGAAGGGTTGATGCTACTGACACATTCCCTTCTGCACTGTTTTCTAAGAGTCCACAGCATTTCACTTGGGTTGAGGTCTGGACTGTTACATTGTGACACTTTGATTAATTATTTTTCAGCCATTCTTATGTAGATTTGCTGGTGTTATTTGGATCAGTATCCCTTTGCATGGCCCAGTTTCGGACAAGCTTTAGTTTTTGGATAGATAGCCCCACATTTAAGTTCCGAAAGCTTTGATATACAGAGAGGAGTTCATGGTCGACTCAATTACTTAAAGGTGCCCAAAGTCAGTGGTTGCAAAACAAGCCCAAATCAACACCCCTCCATCCTTGTGCTTGACAATTGCTATGTAGTCTTTGTGCTGATTTGCTTTGTTTTTTTTTTTTTGCAAAATGTGATAAAAAATAAAAATAAAGAACTAAAATAAAGTAATTGAATAAATATGCACACCCTTGGGCTATGTTCACACGCGTTTATTTATTTTACTCACTTATATAGCGCCATTAATTCCACAGCACTTTACAGACATTATGGGCACTGTCCCCATTGGGGCTCACAATCTAGATTCCCTATCAGTATGTCTTTGGAGTGTGGGAGGAAACCGGAGAACCTGGAGGAAACCCACGGAAACACGGGGAGAACATACAAACTCCTTACAGATGTTCTTGCTGGGATTTAAACCCAGGACCCAGCGCTGCAAAGCAACAGTGCTAACCACTGAGCCACCATGCTGCCCGACACGTTGTGTTTTTTTGCTGCAAATTTGCTGCTAACTTTTCTCTGGCAGGAAAACAGCTGCGTAAAAAAGCACAGATTTTGCTGCATTTTTTGCTGAGTATTTGCTGCATATTTTTGACCACCCATTACTTCCTATGGGTGAAAAAACGCAGCAAATACACAGCAAAAACGCAGGTGCGTTTTCTGCTGCAGAAACACTGAAAGAAGTGACATGCTCTATTTTCCAATTACACAAGCAAGGAAGAAAATACGCAGCAAACAAAAAGCAGCGTGAGAATTCTGATTTCTCATAGACTTTGCTGGTACTTCTAGATGCTGCTGAAAATTTGCATAAACATCTGCTGCAAAATACGCAGCAAAACACAACGTGTGTGAACATAGCCTTAACCTAATACTTTGTTCAAGTACTATTTGAATTTATGACTGCATTCAATATTTTTGGGTAGGAGTCTATCAGCATAACACATCTAGAATTTGCAATCTTTTCCCATCCTTCCTTACAATAATTCTCCAAATCTGTCAGATTGCAAAGACATCTCATGTGTACAGTACCCTCTTTAGACAAACTTATAGATTTTCAATTGGATTCAGGTCTGGTCTCTGGCTGGACCATTACAAAACTTTCATATTCTTCTGTCAAAGGCATTTTTTCATTGATTTGGTGGCATGCTAGAAAGTGAAATTCATTTTCATCTTCAGCTTTGTAGCAGAGGCTTGAAGGTTTTCTTGCAAAATTGACTGATATTTGGAACTGTTCATACTTCACTCCAGCTTGACTAAACCCAAATTCTAGCTGCTGAAAAACTGTCCAAAGCATTGTGTTGCCTCCACCATGCTCCACTGTGGGTATGGTCTTCTTTTGGCTATCCACTGTGTTGCCTTTATGCCAAACATACCTTTTAGAATTATCACCAAAAGTTCAACGTTGGTCTCTTTAGCTAATAACACATTTTTCCACATGCTTTTGGTAGATGACTTGATGTAGGTTTTTGTCAAAACACAGATGGGCTTATATATTTTTCTTTGTATGAAAAAGATTCCATCTTGCCACTCTACCCAACAGGCCAGACATGAAGAATACTGGACATTGCTGTCACATGCAATACACAACCAGTAATTGCCAGAAATTTCTGCAGCTTCTTTAAAGTTGTTATAGGACTCTTGGCAGTCTCCCTGAAGAATTTTCTTCTCTTTTGATCAATTTTTGAGGGACGTCCAGTTTCAATTAATGTGACTGTTGTGCTAATTTTAAGCCACTTCTTGATGATTGTCTTCACAGTGCTCCAAGGCTTATCTAATGCATTGGAAATACTTTTTTTTACCCTTCTCCTTACTAATAACTTTTAACAATGAGATCCCTTTGCTGTGTTGTAAGCTGTTTATGGACCATGGTTTTGCTGTAAAATGCAACTAAGAAAATGTCAGGAAAATGCTACTAGAACAGCTAAACTTTATATGTGGTTAATCATAGTTACTGTAAATGATGGCAGCTGTGTACTGATTACTGTGTAACATAAGTGTAAATGTCATTTGCTAATTCTGAACACAACCACATTATAAAAAAAACTGTTCACACTTATGCAAACACATTATTCTACTTTTATTTTTATTTCTACCCACAAATTGATTTAAGTTGGTTTCTCAATGAATTTGTACATATTATGGGTGACATTAAAGGTAGAAAAAGTTCTGAAATGATTCTAGTTGGTATGATTTTCTTTTACTTGTTAAAAACCTGGCATTTTAACAGGGGTGTGAAGACTTTTTATATCCACTGTATTTATGATTATTTAAACACCCTGCAGTTTAGAAAGTAAATGGCTACATTAGATTTCAATGTTTCTGTTGGAGATTTATTTGTTCCTGCAGATACATTAATGTTCCCCTGTATGGATGACATGTACATGTACTCGAAAGCTATGTAAATGACATCAGTTCTTAATAGGGCGCATTTTCCATGGCCACGTGTAGGTACGCGCTCTGCCTCAGATTTATTGTTCTATAACGGATCCCCAGCTGTCTAGCGGCCTCTCTACCACATAAATGTACTGTCTGTTGTTTCCCTTCATAATGAAATACCCTTTCCACTCTCTCCTCATGTCTGCTGTTGACCTCCTTATCCTGTCTGCGCCGTGATAAATGGGAGGATGCCACTAAATGAGGAAATATTACCTCTACCTGTCCTTGAGTGAAGACAATTCCTCATAGAATTTTCTGAGCCTCATACATTGGTAGACACAACAGGTTTTCATCACATTTTACTGCCATTGTTCTGCGCTTGTGTAGCGCCGGATTGTTAATTAATTCTAAAATCTGAGATGTCACTTTAGAAAAATCCTCTCCTTTTTTTTCTGAATAGAAAGATTTCTATCAGGCGGCTGGGTTTTGTTTTGTTATATTGCTTTCTATTGTTTTACTATACGTAATGCCTTAAAGAAAGAGTCAAAATTCTACAAAATTGGTTAACTTCATTAAAGGGTTAATCCTATCTGCGACATGCCCAGTGTGCCCACCAGTTACATGAACTCCATGGACCCACTGTTTCGCTACACGCAGATATTACGTTTCCATTATTCACAGATTTATATAATAATAAACTGGGTAGTTTGTTAAATGAATGATGAGATGCCGCCTATTTCTCTACATAGTGGATGAAGTGTATTGTGCCAAGTACTGCTCATATAGGAGGGTGGGGGTCCCACTTATGCACAGAGGCCCACCAGGGAATTCAAATGTTCTAAGCCTGTCTAATAGATGAGAATCCTGATCTGAAGAACATGGTCCTGTGCCCCTGAAAAAGGAGAGGTGGCAAAGCGTGCACTTGTATGATCCCAAAAACTACCAAGCAAGCATGCAATGCCACCTCTCTGCTAACAGCAACATGCAACAAGATTATTTTCTCGAGAAAGGCCCACCCCCCTGGACATTACAGGGTGTTACGATACTGGCGTAATACTAGTACTGTTGGAAACCAGTAGCTGAAGGAGCACAAGCAGGAACAGCAATCTGTAGTAGAAGTTCTTGTAGCTAACAAAAGGAGTTGAAGGGAAAATCCATAGATAGGTGAGAACAATCTAGGTAAGAATGTTCAGGAGCTTGGAGACTGGAAACTAGGCTAACAGCTAGACACAATATTCAAGCAATGAGTGAGAGATCCATGCGGCTTTAAGTAGGCCCAACAGGAAACAAGATTGATCCCACACGTTCAGAATCTGCCATCTTATTAAAGGCCAATTGCAGAACACAACAGCAGCCTCCAGTGGTAAGGGGTAGGATTGCAGCACAATTATTAAGGTGAACAATAGCAGCCACTAATGGTCAAACTGTAGAAAAACAACTAGAATCCTGACATAGGGAGTCCTACTGATGGGAACCCAAGCAATCAGTTGAAATATGTTGGTGTTCTGCTGCAGTACCTTCAAAAGAAGAATTCAAGTATTACACAGTGATAATGGAGATCAAAAGGTAATGCAGGACAGGTCCTAGATAACTAGGAACCTTCTTGATATCCCTGCACAGCTAATTGATGAAGGTCCCCAATGAAGAGCTTTCTCCTGTACTAAGAATGCAATATTGGTAAACTGGTGTTCTAAAGAAACACTTATTAGCGGAAGTGTCAGATAGACGCTGTCATTTATAATGGTCGGTAGTTTTGGTAGTGACACATTGTGGTGGGGACCTCAATATTTTTAATGAGTATTTTAAATAACGTCCTCCAGGAGAGCAAGAAATAATATGAGGTTGTGTATTGATAATTCTCATATTCTGAATCCTATTCTTATATTCTGTTACAAGTGTTACAGAACATATGGAGGATCTGCACAGACATAGCGAGCTGGGCTGATTATTGGGCATGATGTTCTATGATGCAGTAATGTCTTATCGTTTGGTATTCACAGTGCAGCAGGTGAGGTGCATAGAAGAAGAGTTCAATGAGAAATACAGCTTTGCTACATAAATATTTCATTTTATATGGTAAAAGAGAATCTACTTAAATAGGAGCTGTCACTTGCCATAAATATGTAATGTTTCTACCTGGTCTATAGTTAGCGTTTCTCCTGAATCTGACGTCGTTATTTTTCTTTTGTTCCTGTTCTTCTCAATTCTTCAGATTTGGTGCACTCTTCCATTTGAGCCATGTTTGTAAATCTAGTATTATTAGCCAATGGGGTGTGATCCTAAAAAAACACCCATAGAGAAGCATTTTGGATCCTGCCCTCTTGGATAACAGTACTAGATTTATATACAGGCAACAGGGGGCCATATCTAAGGAATAGGGAAGCACATAAACAAAATAAAAAAGCAAGATTCAGGAGTACAGTGGCAGGCGTGCGACAATCACAGTCGCAGAGAGTGTAGTTGGGGGGGGCCCGCCTATGCCAGCCTCTATTTCAGCTTGATGTGCACCCGAGGATGCACATTTAGCTGAAATGTACTGGGGCGCACAGACCCACCAGGTCCCTGCACTGAACACACGCCAATCAGAGGCCGAGGCTGGCAGCTGTCGTTGGCATGCAAGTCACTAGCAGCGCATGGCAGTTACGTCATGCATTGCCTGTCACTTGCATACTGAAATAAGCTGCCGGCTTAGAAGAGGACGCCGCACGACATAGGAGCCCTGAAAGTTGAGTAGGATTGTTTATTTTTTATTTACATTTCTTGGAGAAGAGCCACAGAACAGTGAGATTATTACTGGAATAAGCCTGCTGCGCTGTGTTACGGCGGCCTCCACTTCACCCACACTCCTCACCCTTGTAATAGACATGGTGAAGTGGGTCATCTCCTTTCTACCAACTGCACCTTCAACCCAATCCCACCCATAACCCTTCCTTATCCTCCCTTCTTTTGAAGTCCACTCTCTCCGCATCTACTTTCCCTTAAACCTCCAAGTGGCCGTCAAATTCCGACTTCCAGGACCGGCCACTGTCTTTATTGACCAGTTCTCCACCTGGCTTCTTCACTTTCTCTTTGCTGACATTCCCACCATCATCATGAATGACACCCATCAGTCAGCAGGATCCAAACTCCTGTCACTTCATCTTTTGGATTTACTCAGTGGCCCTTCTCAGCCACCCACACAGACGGACATACATTGGACCTTATCTTCACCCGACTCTGCTCCCTATCTAATCTCACAACCTCCCCTCTCCCCCTATCTGACCACCATCTACTCAGGTTCTCATCCCTGTCCTCCTCACCTGCCACCCATGTCCAGCAACTAGCGCACCCCCACAGAACCCTCACACATCTAGACACTCACGCACTCTAACTCTATTCTACCACTGGCATCCATATCTTCACTGCCCAACACAGGCTGTGCCACTGCTTTCTACAGTGCCACTCTCGCATCAGCTATTGACTCGGTCGCCCCTCTCGTGCATGACAGAGTGTGACAAAATAAAAGACAACCCTGCCATAATAACCTCACTAAAAAGCTTTGGCAAGTGTCCAGGGTTGCAGAGCGGCATTGGAAGAAAACACATTCGCAAGATGACATCACTGCATTGAAACAAGCAACACTCAAATTCAAATCAGCCCTCCCCTCTGCTAAATAGGCCTACTTCACATCTGAACTCATTATCTCTCCGCCCTCTCACGTATCTTCCCCACCTGATCTATCACAATAAATTACATCACGCTTTCCCCTGTACCAGAAATCCACTGCCTGGGAGTAACCCTTGACTTCAAACCCCACATCCAAGCTCTCACCACCTTCTGTCTCCTCCAGCTCAAAAATATTTCCAGAATCCATCCTTTCCTAAATCCTCAATCTACTAAAATGCTTGTGCATGCCCTCATCATCTCCCACCTCAACTACTGCGACATCCTCCTCTGTGGCCTATTTGCTAACACTCTTGCACCTCTCCAGTCCGTCCTTAACTCTGCTGCTACTCCTCTGCTTCCCCCTTTTACAAATCCCTTCATTGGCTCCCAATTCCCCAGCATATCCAGTTGAAACTACTAACACTGACCTACAAAGCCATCCATGACCTTTCTCATCCGTACAACTCCGAAATAATCTCCCGATATCTTCCCTCACGTAATCTTCAGTCCTCCCAAGACCTCCTTCTCCCCTCCACGCTTATTTCTTCCTCACCCAATCGCCTCCAAGACTTCTCCCGAATATCCCCCATCCACTGGACTTTTGTGCCTCAATTAGCCAACACATTCGGATGCTTCAGACGAAACCTGAAAACCCATCTCTTCAAAAAAGCTTACAGCCTGCAATGACCACGCTACCAGAGCTACTGCAACCCCCCCAACCTACTGTCTCCTTCCCCATTCCTGTAGAATGTAAGCCCGCAAGGGCAGGGTCCTCTTCCCCCTGTACCATTCTATCATTGTTAATTTGTTAACTGTGAGTTATATCTGTATTTGGTATGTAACCTCTTCTCATGTACAGCACCATGGAATCAATGGCGCTATATAAATAAATAATAATAATAATAATAAGCCCAAGATGGGGCACATTATATCAGGATGGAGGACATACAGTATATTAGTGGAAGGGGTCCAATATTGGGGGCATTATACCAGGATGGTGGACATATATTACTGGAAGAAGCCCAGAATGTGGGGCATTTTACCAGGATAGAGGACATATTTTACTGGAAGGGGCCCAAGATGGGGGGCATTTTACCAGGATGGGGGACATATATTACTGGAAGGGGCCCAGGATGGGGGGTGTTATACCAGGATAGGGGACATATATTACTGGAAGGGGCACAGGATAGGGGACATTATACCAGGAAAAGGCCTGGGCTGAAGGCGATTATTACAGGAAAGGGGTACAGGATGAGTAACATTATTACTGGAAAGGGCTGGGATCAGTGACATTATTTATTACAGGATGGAGGACATTGGCACATGAGAGGGTGAATACATATATCTTCAAAGGATCTGGAACGTACAAGGGCCCATACATCTGATAACTGTTAAAAAAAAGAACCATGGTGGCAAAACTCATTTGAGTTTTTCTGGGACAACAAAAGTGGACCGGCAGATTTATGATAGCCCACATCCATAGAAGATCTGTGGTTAGTTTTCCAAGATGTTTGGCACAGTATGTTAAGAGAGCAGAAAGAGTGCAAATGATGGCAGCATATCCAATCACTACTTTCTATTTTAGAAATCTTGGGGATTAGTAAAAGTGGACAGTGGCTACAAATAAAGTTTCCCACTCTAGAGGAGACTGCACATTCATGCATTATATAGGTAGCCGCTTTGATTTAATTTGAAACTGTAATTCTTCATTTCATCAGCTTTAAATTTGGATTTTTCACATTGATACTTTAGATGCATTGTTAGTCTCTTCCCTTTTCCTATCGGATTATCATTGTTTTTGCTTACAGCCAGTCCTCCTCTACAGATGTAAAGGTAAGGGACGGGTCATAAGTGTGATCTTTAACATGCTCCAAGCAAGTGATCTTAGCACCAGGGGTGAATTTTAATCCAAGTTTGCCAAGTTTGTAATTAAAATCCTTGGTAGGAAACAAATGTTATTACAGAGATTACAGAAAGATGACCCTCAACCGTATTAGAGAAGAACCGATACAGAGAAATTAATCCTCTGGCTTCCCTAATGCCGTAATTACCGTGCAGCATTAAGATACCTTATTCACATTGATAAATACAGTCTGTGATAATGAGAGAAGTGACCAGTAGAAGTATTTGGTATGAATACCTAATGCTGCCGTAATCCACACTTGATCTACTTTGTGTAATTATTTACATTTGCTATTAAGTTTCTAATGGAGAAGAGGAGAACTAATTATGAAAACGCATTAGGAGAGATTCCGGATGTAGCTTAATGAGTAGTCATTTTTAAACAGTCTTAATAAAGGCATTGGTGGAGAAGTTAATATTCTCTTCTGTAGCATTTTGCCCCGTCCTCACTTATCATCCTACTTTCCCAATCACAGCGCTTAACTACATCATTAATGAAGTTTTTACGTAGCATTAAGATTTAATCTTAACAAATGATGGGAACACTCTCATACTTACGGTTAAGTGTATATTCGGACTTTTAATTAGGGCAGTCGACCTCAAAAAGTTTCTCCTATGAATACATGCATGACTACTTGGGTCTCACAATTAGACCTTCACTTCCTCCAAAATGTGAGTCCCAAAGTTCCCTATATGAATGGTGCTATAGTGTACATGTGTGACCACTGCTCCAATAACTGTCTGTATGGGAATGATTGAGTTAGTAGAGAGTTTGGCTTTCTTTGTCAGTACTATAAAAGTTAATGGAACAGTGGTCCTACATGTGCAATACTGCTCCATCCACACAGGGGACATTGGGTGGAAGAATACAATTTAGGTGACGCTAAGGTGGCAGGATAGAACGTGGTATTTCTTATATCAACTTCACTTTAACGGTGGGAGGCGGCACCAGGAGAGATCGCGTTCAGCGATTGAGTGGGTTAAAATTAGATAGAGGAATTGGTGAGGATACAATATATTCTTCCTGGGCAGTGCAACGGCACCTCGCCGATTCCTCTACACACGGGACTTTGGCGCCCTCGTTCCCATAATTGTTAAGGATCCCAGCAGTCAGACCCCCAGGAAACCATACATTTATCTCCTACGAGAAAAAGTATCTCAAAATATTATTTTCTGTATTGATTATATTAATAAATGTGATCTGATCGTTGTCTAGGTCACTACTAGGTCATGCCCTCAGCGTCTCGATCTGGTTATGGTCAAGACTATGTATTGATAATTCTTTAACACAAATCTCCTTTTTCAACTAAACTTTAGTGTACTTTGGGTCATTGTCTTGTTGCATCACCCAGCATTTCTTCATCTCTTCAGTTTGAAGTCATGGACTACTGCCTTTACAGTCTCCTTTTCAGAAACCTTTAAATTCATTGTTCCCTTACCGACCACAAGGCAGCAAAGCTGTCCCAAGCCATGATGCTCTCTTCACCATGCTTTACAGCAGGCTTTAAAGTTTTTGTTCAATGTTATTTTTCTTTCAAACGCGGTATTTTCCATTTGTACTAAAAAGATTAAATTTTGTCTCATATGTTTATAATATTTTTCCCCAGAAGCATTGTGTAATATCTAGGTGATCTCTAGCAAACTTGAGATGGCCCCTACTGATTTTTACAGACAGTGGAAACGTCCTTCCTTGAACATCGTTCCTGTTTATTATTTTTTTAATAACTGACACATGAAGAGAGAATTTAGCATTTTGTAGAGTCTTCAGTAGGTCTTTTGCTGTTACTTTCTTACCCCTTTAAGATGTTGGGTACTTTGAGTAACCTTAATTGGATGCCCACTGCTAGGAAGAGTAACAACAGTATTGAATTTTGCACAGGTGTACAAAGTTCCTCTAACTGTGTATCGATGTGCACACAAGTATTTAGCAATACTTGTCGTCTTTTCAAGCTTCATGCTTCTCTATAACACATCTAAGGTTTTCTGAAAACTTGTTTGCCTAAAATTGTGACTTAAATACCAATCACACACAATTGTATTACTAATGAATGCAGAAATCAAGGTTATTAAAAGGGGTTAAATGATTTTTTTTGTAACTCTATATGTCAAAATATAGCGTACAAGGAATACAAGCTGAAATGTTGGAAATTATATCATCAAATTGAAATAAACTTGATGTAATTTCTGCTCTCAAGCTGTTGTTCTTTGCACACTATCAATACATATCTTACCCTCTGTAATCTTTTTTTGTAACACTGAATCTAACAAGGTAACTGGGTCAAGATTACATTTTATACACTACAGTGAACACCAGGGGTCAATGAGAGGAAAAACATTGTCTCCATAGACTTCAATAGTGAACACTTTATCAGTAAGAAAAAAGGATTCTCAGAGCAGTACCACATTACAAGTGTGAACATAGCCCTAAAGCACCAACTGCTGGGTTGGTCTCCTAATAATCATAATATTGATATGTGATTGTATAGTTGTGCTCAGTGGTGTAACTTGAAGCTCGTGGGTCCCAAGGTAAAATCTCCAACAGGGCCCCCAACTATCATAGGTCTTTAATAGTAAAAGTTTTTACATATGAGCCATATGGATCTTTTGGGCCCCTATGTGTCCAGGTCCTGGGTACGATTGCAATCCCTTTACCCACTATATTTACGCCCATAGTGGTGCTGATGACTCGCCCCCTGGGCCTGTGTTGTGCGTGCACGTGTGTGCGGGGAATACCCGGAGCCGGATCGCTGGGGGTTGTAGTCTCCGTGGCGATGACCCGGTCCGTGCCCAGGGTGGTCAAACCAGTGGCAGACTTAGTAGTATTATAATTGTCCGACTACGCCACCCGTGGATTGCGGTCAGTGGGGACCGCCGCTGCGATGCAGCCCACTGAGGCTGATGTTGTATGCGCAGCCAAGTATGGGATGACTCCCCACGGGAGAAGTATAGCCTCAGGGCAGTTAGTGCGGATGATGGGAGTGATGGTGCACGAGCGTCCCAGCACTGGTGGTGCTGGTGCGGCGAAGAAGCACAGAGACGTGTGGTTGCAGTTTCCAATGCTTTACTCACAGCTCTTTACTGGTCCTAGTCACCTCGGCACCAGCGGCGACTGCCCAAGCCGTGCTGCGTCCACCAGGCAAGGGGCTCGACCAACTCCCAGGCAATTCCAGAGCGTGGCACAGGGCTCCCTTCTCTTCCCTTCTCTGGCCGTGCCCCACCAGTGACACTACGTTTGTCCGGCTGCCTCGGGCCTTCTCTTGGTATGCTGATTTCTGCGTCCCTGGCCCTATGTGGTGTGCCTTCCTGGTAGGTGTAGTGAGGGGTCGCACCGAGATATAGTCACGACCGCCGGTCTTTGGCTGAGGATTAGTCGCCTCCACCAATTTGGGATCCGGTACCCTGTTCTGCCAACCCGTCACCCGTAATCTCCTGGGCCTATGGGGTTCCTTCTTCTCTCGTGTCTCTGGACCTCTCTTAATGTTCTGTTCCTTGTTTCCTTTCTCTTCTGTTCCTGTTCTCTCTGCTGTTTCTGGCCTCCACTCCAGGCCTGTCTTGTGGAGCTGGGCCCAGACTGAGCCACTGCTCCCTGTCAGCCCTCTCTGGCTGAACTCCTTCTCTCACTCCTCTCCTCTGACTGTCTGAACTTCTAAGATGGTGCCCACCTTATATACCTCCCTCTCAGTGTGAGCCCAGGTGACTAGCAACCAATGGGCTCCTACCTATGCCCAGAGACCCACCCCTATCTGCTCCTACACCACTGGGTTTTCCTTCCCCTCCCCACTCCAGCCAGGGACAGAAGCTGTCGTGCCTGCACTTCTGTGGGAGCACCGTTGAGCTGTCCCTCGGAAATGGGGTGTGTGTGGTGCATGCAGCTTACTGATTCCTGGTCCACACTCCATCCTTACCCGGGAGTGGAATATCACCTCTGGTTTGAGGTGCAATACCCCTGTAGCAGCCAAGCCCTCGGGGTGCTACACTGAGATTTGCATCCTCTAACTAAAAGCAAAATTAGCACCACTGTCTATATATTGCTCTTTGTACTAGGATGCCTAGCTCTGGTTGGCTTTACTCCTATTCCCTAAAGATGATGCCTAGCTCTAGTTGTCCTTACTCCTATTACCTAAAGATAATGCATAGTTCTAGTTGGTCTTACTCGTGTTCCATAAAGATGATGCCTAGCTCTAGTTGGCCTTACTCCTATTACATAAAGATGATGCATAGTTCTAGTTGGTCTTAGTTCTATTCCCTAAAGATGATGCATAGCTCTAGTTGGTTTTACTCTTATTCCATAAAGATGATACCTAGCTCTAGTTGGCCTTTCCCCTATTTCCTAAAGATGATGCCTAGCACTAGTTTGCCTTTCTCCTATTCCCTAAAGATGATGCCTAGCTCTAGTTGACCTTTCTACTGTTCCAAAAAATTATGCCTAGCTCTAGTTGGTTTTACTCTTATTCCATAAAGATGATACCTAGCTCTAGTTGGCCTTTCTCCTATTCCCTAAAGATGATGCCTAGCTCTAGTTGGTCTAACTCTTATTCCATAAAGATGATATCTAGCTCCAGTTGGCCTTTCTCCTATTCACTAAAGATGATGCCTAGCTCTAGTTAGTCTCACCCCTGTTCTTTATAAGCAATGTTCCCCTGAAAAAGTGAACTAACCAATGGTTGTACTTCCCGTATCTTCTTAAATGAGTTTAAGCATACAATTATTGGACACATTTGTCCTGGATATGGATTGTGGAAGTTTCAGCCCAAACCTCTAGGTGATACCCTGTCTGCTCAATGAGCTTTGTTGGTTTGAACTTTAAAAATAGGCATTATTTTAGCAACTGGATAACATTTCTGTAGAAAGGAAATAAAACGACTAAATTTTAATTGCTTGCACTGAGAACTGTTTGCTTCAGGGGAGAACACACGACCCTGTTGTACTTGCTTTATGCATTTGGTAATTGAGCAAACAAGTAGGTCAAGTGGTCGCACCTGCTATTAATGTCTACAAGTGCACATATTCCATTCTGCTCGAATTCCAGTTTGTGGACTTTTCTCTCTCAACCCATATAGTTACATACAAAGTAAGGCTCTGTTATAGTCTTGTATCTTGCTATAAATTATGCAGTAAAGAATACATATGAGTTAGGGATGCGGATAATGAGTTTAAATAGGCAATCAATAAGAATAGTGGAGCCAAATGTTTATTTAGTTCTCTTAATTAGTATTCACTTGAGAGTACACGGAGCAGTATGTTTAAAGCTATGTAATCAGCAGAGCAGCATGGCAGATTTAGATCTGTTATAAAAGCCCCTGGGAAATTAAAAGAACAAAACATTAAGAATATTTTCCACATTACCATACATTAACATTTTAGGATACCTGCAAAAGTATTCAATGCATCCAGATAACCCTACTCTTGTCCCAAGTTGGCGATTTCCAAATCTACACTCTTTTCTTTATAGAACATGGAAAATAAATATCAAGGTAATTGAATTTTTGAGCTGATAAACTGGGATCATTAAGAAGTATGACAAATTATAGGAATTCCCAAATTAAAGCCTACTGCCGAAAAGAAAAGACCAAAATAATAATATTACAGTACAGTTCCATTAATGTCACAGGAATATTTTTTATTGGGGTATCCACAGAATCACAAACTATCATAGGACAGGAAGGAGATTTCTGATTGCTGTCTGTCTCATCCCCCACAATCATGAAGACTGGGGTCCTAATTAAATGGAGCGACAGGCGCACATGTGAGGTGCTGCTCTATTCAAAGTCAGGGGTAGCCAAAATTATAATGACTCCTGATTAGGGATGAGCGGACACGTTGAAGTTCGGGTTTTGGTACACGACCAGAACTTTATTCCAAAGTTTGGTTCATGTAACAGAACTGTACCTGAACTTGAACCCGAACCCCATTGAACACAATGTGGATCCAAACTTTTGAGCTGGAAAATCTCTCTCTGCCGGAACTCCGAACATTGCAATGAAATTCCGTGAGAAGTCTGTGTTCTGCGTTTAGTATCGGACACTAACTGTCCAATGTGAACCCCGAACTTTTATGTTTGGGTTCGCTCATCTCTAGTCCAGATTTTGTTTGTTCAGTACACCCATATAATTCCTATGATGTCATAAAACTAAACCTTTACGAATATATATACTAAAATAGGGACTTTGCATCAGGGGTCCAGCTCTTCTAGATTTTGGGGGAGGAATTTTTCAAAGACTTTACTCACCTTTTGTTGCAGAAAAATGTAGTCTACAAAGAAATTTGAAAGGTAGAAAACTATAGGTAGCATTCACTGGGAATTGCAAGTTCTTTATTTCTAGCATTCATTCTTTTTAATGAAGTTGGGAAGTCCTTAAAGGGGTTTTCCACTTTCACAAAATTGTTGGCCCAAATGATTGCACAGTTGTAAAACAATAAACACGGATAGTACTCACCCTTCCCTGGTCCAGCACTGACTCTCTACGCTCCTCTCCTGCTACGGTCTCTGTATTTTGGCTGCAGCAGTGTCTTCCATGACCGCTGCAGCTAATATCTGACCTCAGTTATTGGTGCTGTTTACATCAGCAGAGCCACCCACTCTGAGCCGATGAATTACTTTGGCAGTCAGTGGACTACTGAAGGCTCCTATGGTTGCCATTCTTGAGCTGTGAAGACCATCATTTACACAATATACTTGAATACACTATTGCAGCTTTGCAATATATAGTGTAAATGATGGTCTCCTATAAAGCATTGCTGAAAATAGTATAAGCCATCAACTGATTGCAGGTTCAAATCCAGAAGGGAATTATAAAATAAAGTAAAAAGTAAAAAAAAAAGTTTTGAAAAATATAGAACAAATATAAAAGTTTAAATCACCCCTCATTTCCTCGCTCAAAAAATATGAAATAAAAAAAATAGAAAATCATCATGCTGAGTATCGTTGTGTCCATAAAAGTGCAATCTATCAAAAAATAAAAATGTTTATTATTATTATTTATTTACGCAAAAGAAAGCGATGAAAACATTGTAAGTAACCCAAAATGATATAAATAACGCAAAACGCAATCCCTCATACAGGTCCATCAGCTGACAAGTAAAGTTACGAGTGTCAGAAAATGGCTAGACAAGAGAAATATTTTAGTTTTTTTTACAAGGGTCTGAATTTTTTTTTAGCCCTTCTTATACATTTGGTATTTTTGTAATTATACCGACCTGGAG
Source organism: Phyllobates terribilis (assembly GCF_046119375.1). Taxonomy (NCBI): domain Eukaryota; kingdom Metazoa; phylum Chordata; class Amphibia; order Anura; family Dendrobatidae; genus Phyllobates; species Phyllobates terribilis. Next base: position 359,189,263 of record NW_027362767.1, read on the forward strand.
AATCCAAAATATTGACATTTTTACTGCAAAATTGAGGGGTGTAAAACAAACCCCCCAAAGTAACGGAATTGCATTTTTATCACCATTTGACCCTACTTGAAATTATTTTCCCCCAATTTTTATAACATTACATGGTGAAATGAATGATGTCAATCAAAACTAAAACTTGCCTTGCATAAAAAAAGTTATGGCCCATCAAAAACTGAAAGCAAAAATGAAAAATCCCCATGTCTTGAAAGGGCTAAGCTTTAAAGTGTATCTTTCATTAGTTCACAAACTCCATATATTATTGACATGATCTCTTAAACCTGACTAGGCTGGTGTTTTCACCTTGAAAATTGATGTCAAGACAGATTTTTGTAAGGTTAATCTCTACCTCAGCCAACCTAGCCTGATTTACAATTCCTCAGTTCTCCCCCTACTGATGATGCTGAGATCTCACGCTGCTCAGTATAAGCTGCAGGTATCAGTCAGTCTAGGTGGATGAAGACTGAATACACTTGGACTAATAGCCGGACTCATAAAATGCTCATCCTAATATTAGGATTATGCAGCCATTCTGACATGAATTTTCAAAGTAACTACACCAAACTCACCTGCACTAAGAGATCTATTTAATAATGTAAATACTTTGTATTGTAAAATCTGGCAACAGATCCTCTTTAAATAGAGCATCTTGGGCACAATTTCTACAAAAAAGATGTGATTAAAAAGCTGCATATTCATATCAAAACAAATTATTTAACTAACTAATTACTGTATTTTTCAAATTATAAGATTCATTTTCCCCCCAAATTTTGAGGGAAAATGGGGGTGCGTCTTATAATCCGAATGTAGCTTACCAACTGCGGTGGAGCGGGGTCCCAGGATCGCTGCTGCAGGAAGCTTCTAGCGGTGGTGGCAGAAGTGGGGTGATGCTGCGGGTCCCAGGCTGGTAGGAGGGGGTGTCCGGCTGTATGGGGGATCCGCCTACATTTTGTGAAAGTCCGGAGCCCTCACACTTTCCATGCTTTTCAATGTGGTTGACTCCGGGAAAATGGCTGCCTGAGGTGGTGCCTGCGCAGATTGAGATCTCAGTTGTGCATGCGCCGCAAGCTGACAGGAAATTGTCTCTGTCCCTTCACCTTTTCCCCTCTCACTTTGGACTAGTCCCAAATATTAAATCTACCTCTGCCTACTGTCTGGCAGAATACAACACCAATACTATAAACGTATATCTTTGTTCACATTATACAATACAACAATACACGTGTTCTTCAAGGGGGAACGTGGGCAGTATGTCCGTCTCCTTATACCGTGGTGGTCAGTACCTGGGCCATCACAGATCAGCAGTTACTAGCGGAGCACAGTTTATATGGAAGAGTCGTTTTGTATCTCCAGAGTCACTGGGTAAGTCTATCTCTCCTGTAGAGAGTAAGTTCTTATGACCAGAGGGGTTCTCTCTCTCTCTGTTTCTCTCTCTCGTCTGTAGAGTGTAATCTCTTATGGTCAGCTTGGTCCTCTCTCTACTATAGAGTGTAAGCTCTTATGATCAGCAGAATCCTCACTCTCTCTCTCCTGTAGAGTGTAAGCTCTTATGGTCAGCAGGGTTCTCTCTCTCCTGTAGAGTTTTAGCTCTTATGGTCAGCAGTGTCCTCTCTCTCATGTTGAGTGTAAGCTCTTATTGTCAGCAGGGTCCTCTCTCTCTCCTATAGAGTGTAAGCTCTTATGATCAGCAGGATCCTTTCTCTCCTGTAGAGTGTAAGCCCTTGTGGTCAGCCGGGTCCTCTCTCCTATAGAGTGTAAGCTCTTACGATCAGCAGGATCCTTTCTCTCCTGTAGAGTGTAAGCTCTTATAGTCAGTGGGGTCCTCTCTCTCTCCTGTAGAGTGTAATCTCTAATGGTCAGTGGGGTCCTCTCTCTCCTATAGAGTGTAAGCTCTTATGGTCAGCATGGTCCTCTCTCTCCTGTAGAGTGTAAGCTCTTATGGTCAGCATGGTCCTCTCTCTCCTGTAGAGTGTAAGCTCTTATGGTCAGCAGGGTCCTCTCTCTCCAGTAGAGTGTACGCTCTTATGGTCAGCAGGGTCCTCTGTCTTCTGTAGAGTGTAAGCTCTTATGGTCAGCAGGGTCCTCTCATGTAGAGTGTAATCTCTTATGGTCAGCAGGGTCATCTCTCTCTCTACTATAGAGTGTAAGCTCTTATGGTCAGTGGGGTCCTCTCTCCCTCTCCTGTAGAAAGTAATCTCTTATGGTCAGCAAGGTCCTCTCTCTCTCTACTATAGAGTGTAAGCTCTTATGGTCAGCAGGGTCCTCTCTCTCTCTACTATAGAGTGTAAGCTCTTATGGTCAGTGGGGTCCTCTCTCCCTCTCCTGTAGAATGTAATCTCTTATGGTCAGCAGGGTCCTCTCTCTCTCTACTATAGAGTGTAAGCTCTTATGGTCAGCAGGGTCCTCTCTCCCTCTCCTGTAGAGTGTAATCTCTTATGGTCAGCAGGGTCCTCTCTCTCTCTACTATAGAGTGTAAGCTCTTATGGTCAGCAGGGTCCTCTCTCCCTCTCCTGTAGAGTGTAATCTCTTATGGTCAGCAGGGTCCTCTCTCTCTCTACTATAGAGTGTAAGCTCTTATGGTCAGCAGTGTCCTTCTTCCTCTCCCCTATGTATATTTTCTGAGTAATTATTCACTGCAAATCAAATTTTGGGGGGAAATTCTGTGAAGTTGACCAGTTTGAAATTCAAAACATCCGCTCATCTCTATTTCTCGGCATTGTTCTACATAACATTTTGGTACTCTACTTTTTAGATACTAATCTTCCTTTTTCCAGGATATATCTTAAATGTTGACATTTCCTAAAAGATACTATCACTTTTGAATCGCCACCTCTGCTAATAAAGGGTCACGTTGAATAATATGACAGTTCTTTCTAATGTATTTATCTACAGGATGATGATGAAATGAGAACACAAATCTCTTCTCTGCCTTTTCTCCTTTCTCCTTTGTTCATCTGCTATTACAAACTACGCCTTCATCCTAAGACTCTACCCATATGTACTTGGGCACGTGGGAAGAATTATACCACTTTGCCAACAGACCTCAGAACACCCTTAAATTACTCCCTCTTGTCATAAACAATGTAATTCTCCATAGTATCCCCATTACTAGTTGTATTACATTGCATATAACATAACACATTTGGACTTTTTGTAGGAAGTCTGGTAATTGCTTTGTCAGATATGTTCCTTCCTGTTAAATGTGTAATATTAATTAAACGCTCGCTACTTAATGAGTGATTTAATTACTGTCAGAACAGGTTACATGTCCTCAGATCTGCTGCATGATGACAATTAGAGGAGAACATAGAAACTTTAAAGAGTTTGTACCAAGTTAATAAGATATTCCTTATTGATAGAATAGCGAATAACTTATTTACTGGGGATCCAACTGCTTAGACCCCATCAATCTCGAAAACAGAGCCTTACGGAGCCCCATCAGAATGGAGTGGAGGTCAAGCATGTGCACTTCCACTCCACTCATTCTCTATGGGTCTGAGTCCGCTATTCTGTTATTTCTGAAATTCCCATGGAGAATGAATGAAGCTTGGACATGTATGTGTGGCACCACCGTGGGTTCAGTCGCACAGAGGTACTGCATCTCACCCAGAGGTGTGGTACTCCACTCTCAGGTAAGGATGGAGTACTGCCCGGGACCCACACACTTGCATCCATTACACTCCACTTCAGAGGGAAGGGCGAGATTGCTCCTAAGGGAGAGCACAGTCCCTGGTCCCTGGCTGGAGGGTGGAACCATGTAGTGGGTGTGGGTGGAGGAAGTAGTTTAGGGGAGCCCTTCAGCAGGAGTATAAGAAAGCAAGGAACCATCTAGATGCGGGACAGTTGAGACCAGTCAGTCTGAGGAGAAGAGGGGAGCAGGAGCTCTGTAGGAGGTCTGCTCAGAGGAGCGGGCCTAGAGTGAGAGACCCAGGAGGACTGGCAGGACGAGGAAGGGAGCAGAGGAAGGCTCCAAGAGAAACAGAGGGGATCCTAGGGGCACCGGAAGTGTGGATGCTACCCGTGCGCCCCAATCTGCAGGAACATGGAGGGATCAGGCCTCAAAGGGGACCGGCCCCTAATTAGTGGAGAACTATAAGGCTCAGCTAGAAACCGGAGGCTTCTGTACTTTCAGGGTGCAGTTGCTCACAACTGCAACGAAATCGCTAAAAAAGTAGCCGCATAGGATTCAGGGAACTGCAGGTTGCCCGCCAAAATCCAAGGCTACCTTCTTGGGACACTGGTTGCGAAGTGCAGGGCAGGAGGGTGAGAGAAAGCTAGTGTGGTACCCAACCAATTTAGTGATTAGTAGCAGAAGGATAAAACTAATGAACTTTATTAGAAAATGTTTAAAATCAGACCCAAAGTGCAAAATGTGCACCACATGTATAAAATGAACTATATAGTACTAAGACAGGTATAAATAAATACCAATAGGGCTAAAATTGTCCCCAAAATTTGATTGGGGCAAATAAGACCCTATCTAAATATGATCCTATAATGTAAATATGCCCACCTCGTAAAGGTGAGATGGTAGAGTCTTTACTTAGATGAACTCCACACACAGATCATATCAAAATTAGCAGGCTTCCAAACCAAAAAGTAGAACACAGGCGACGCCAAGTACAATATGCAAGTCTGGTGAGGATCACGCCAGCCTTCCTATGTATCTAAGGAGATGGTGGCATAAGTCTGGGCAATGGACTCCCCTGATGACTAAAGGGAAACGCGTCAGGAGCCCGCCTATTTAATACCGCCACCAATGGAGGATCAGATAAGTTGATAATACATATCCTATGAGTGGATGATACTTTTTCCATACCACAATGTACGGTTGAATGATTCAGGTGTGGTTTTGTGTATAGTCAAACCACAATTGATCTGGTTTGCCTCAAATCTTAATATTTGTCTGGCTGATCTACAATGTGCTAATTTAGCCTGTCGGTTCCGTAAGGCCTTATTTAGAGTGTAGACTTGCATATTGTACTTGGCGTCGCCTGTGTTCTACTTTTTGGTTTGGAAGCCTGCTAATTTTGATATGATCTGTGTGTGGAGTTCATCTAAGTAAAGACTCTACCATCTCACCTTTACGAGGTGGGCATATTTACATTATAGGATCATATTCAGATAGGGTCTTATTTGCCCCAATCAAATTTTGGGGACAATTTTAGCCCTATTGCTATTTATTTATACCTGTCTTAGTACTATATAGTTCATTTTATACATGTGGTGCACATTTTGCACTTTGGGTCTGATTTTAAACATTTTCTAATAAAGTTCATTAGTTTTACCCTTCTGCTACTAATCAGGAGGGTGAGAGCCAGCGCAGGAAGACGACCATTGAAGGCACACAGAATGGGGTCCCGTTAAGTACTCTTGAATTACCTGAGGGATTGCTGAACCCCTTCCTTGGTGAACGCAGGACGGCGTGTGCGGTCACCCTGGTACTGGTGACCTGGAGTTCAACAACTGTGAGTAAACCTTGAAGACTGCACCCCACTGTGTCTTAGAGTTATTATCTGCGCCATCACCTGCACTACACTGCACAGCAACATCTACCTCATTAATCATCACTGCATCGCCCTGGAGCTTAGCTCTGCCTGTGGAGAGCTGAACCAACTCTGCTGCATCACCATCAGCTCCAGAGGATCTGCACCGCAGCGGCGGCTCCATATAGCCGCATACCACAGGTGGCGTCATGAACATTAAACTATAAAAGCTATAAATCTATAAAACTATAAAAGCAGATTGCACATTTTCTGTTAGTACAATAAACCTCATTTCAAGGTAGAAACATTACTGTGTCCAACGGTTATTACATATATCAAACTGAAATAGCTGTTGCAAAAACACCAATTTTTATAAAACATTAAGCTTAAGATTAATAGGGGTGCCCAAACTTTTTCATATAACTGTATGTATGAACATAGAATGCACATACCGTCTTCACGAGCATCCAACTCTTCATTCTTGCTTCATCCTACATGAGAAAGCTACAAAGCATGTAGCATATGTATCATATATTCATTCATTTAGAGAGTCTCCCACATGTCCTTTGGCAAACTTCAAACGAGCTTTACTACTTTTTTTTGCCCACTCTTCCATAAAGGCCACCTCTATGGAGTGTACTGCTTATTGTGATCGTATGGACAGATATTCCAGTCTCTGCTTGGGAACTCTGCGGCTCCTTCAGGGTTACCTTTGGTCTCTGTTCTGCCTATCTCATTAATGCCCTCCTTGCCTGGGCTGACAGTTTTGGTGAGCGGCCCCATCTTGGTAGGTTTGTTGTGGTACCATGTTCTTTCCATTTCATGATAATAGATTTGATGGTTCTCTGGGGGATCATCAGAGATCAGGATATTTTTTTATAACCCAACCCTGACTTGTTCTTCTCAACAACTTTGTCCCTGTTATATTTGGAGGTCTCCTTGGTCTTCATGGTGTTGTTTGGTTAGTAGTGCCTCTTGCTTAATGGTGTTGTAGCCTCTGTGGCCTTTCAGAAAAGGTAAAGTGTATATAGTGACAGACCATGTGACACTTAGATTACACACAGGGGGACTTCTGTCACTAAGCATGGGACTTATGAAGGTAATTGCTTACACCAGAAATTTTTAGGGGCTTTATAGCAAAAGGGGTGGATACATATGCACATGCCAATGTTTAGCTATTTGACCCCATAAATTTAATATATGTCTATATTTTTCTCACTTCACCAACTTAGACTATTTAGTGCTGATGCATTACATACAAATCAGATACAAAAATATTTAAACACAGGTTGTAATGTAACAAAATAGGTAAAAAGCCAAGAGGGGGTGAATACTTTTACAAGCCACTGTTTGAGTAGGCAGACCTATCACTAGTTTTAAGGGTTAGGGTACATTTTAAGTGAATATTTTGGACAGTTACATGGGTAAGAAGTTGCTAATATAGTATAATTTTGGGAATTGTCACAATTGGAAGAAGTTTTTGTTTTGAAATAAGAGGCAAAATGTGCCCAAATTTGTGGCAATATTCATGACAAGTTACAGGTCTTCTTTAAAGGGAATGTGTCATCAGAATTTGACCTATTGTTTAAACTCGTTTTTTTTTTTCTTAAATATATATTTTTTTAAATTTAGCAATTTTTTTTACATTTCTTTTTACATCTTATAACTTGTATGAAAAAAAAAGAAAAAATATTTGCAATTTTCACACTGACCACTGGGGCTTTTTTAAGACTTTAAAGGGTTGGTCCAAAACTAATTTGAATCCTAAATGTCTGTCTAGTTATTGTAATAATATAATCACTTTTCTAATATACTTTAAAAAGTCCCAATCGTTCCTGCTCTACTCTCTCTTACTGCTTTATTATTTTTTACCTACTTCCTTTTTGATGACCCTTCATTTCAGTATCCCCAGTGCATGCTGGAATACTCAAACGAGATGTCGTCTGGGGGCAGAAGCTGCTTTAACTGCCAAAGCCTCTGTCCCCACCCTGAAACGAAGCATCATCACTGACATCTGTTTCAGGGGCTGGGCTAGTCCTTACTCTACTGAGCATGCTTTCGTTGTTAATTCTGACATATTCTCAGTACGAGCTCCTTTATTACCATGCAGTGTCCTTTTCACTGCATAGTGACAATGCGCTCCCTCACCAGTAGAAGTGACAAGCCGGCAAGAGAGTGCACTATCAGTGCGCATTGTAAGGAGAGAACCCAGTGAACAATGAGAACAAAGACCTTCCCCTTCCCCAAAAGTAACATTTGTTTTGAGGGAGTGACGGAGCTCTGCTTTTCCTGCTCGCCGGGAACTTTCCTTACAGTGCACATTGACAGTGCGCTCTCTTGCCTACAGTCTGCAGGAAACTCTTCCTGTAAAAAACTGAAGTATAAAGCTATAGTAGCACCAGATGCCAGAATTAAAATTGCAGCATTACCTATTTTTTTTCATAAAGGTCATAATATGAAATAAAAAACATTGGCAAAAATATTTTAATAATACATGTAACACAAAAACCTGATTTAAACAATAGGCGATTTTCTGTTGATAGCCTGCCTTTAAGGCCAGTGTCATTGCTAGGAGGTATATATTTGTACTTGTTTTGTATCCATTCCTTGTGTTGGCTATAAGACACAACAAAAATAAACCCGGCTTTGCTTGGTTCTGTGACTAAACACGTAGCAAAAGGACGATTCTTTTGAAGTGTGTTTTCTTCATTCAGCACTCCTATAATCCGCCGGTCCCGAGCCGTTGTATGGTTTTATACAGCTGGATTTGTCCTTGACTATGACACTATTCTTACATGATCCTTCTGTCATCAAAAAGACAGACAGAATCTCATATAGTCTTATCTCTGATCAATCACAGCCGACGCCAGGTTTTCTTTATCAGCTGTCTTTCTCCGCTGAATATGAAATGTCATATGATACACGCCAGCTTCCGAATCAGTGAAATAAGCCGAATCTGCTGGAGGATTAGGAAGAAACTAAATGACAACTTTAAAGATACGGAAAGCAGGCAAACAGTATTCTCTATCAGGTCCTCATTTATATATACTTATATTTATGGTGGAAACACTGTAGTCAGCTTTAATAGGACACATTGCATTATTGTATACGTTATCTGATATCCAGCAGTGTTAATGAGCAATCAACCGATTATTAAGGGTTAAAACAAAATAAGAACAGTCTGTAAGTGCAAAAGCTTTACTTTCTAACAACTGTCAATCACTAGCATTTATGTGCATACAGTATATTGCTCTGAGATACTTATAGACTTATCCGGAGTTTATGCGTCGTACAGTGGTGGCCAAAAGTATTGGCACCCCTGCAATTCTGTCAGATAATACTCCGTTTCTTCCTGAAAATGATTGCAATCACAAATTCTTTGGTATTATTATCTTCATTTAATTTGCTTGCAAGGAAAAAACACAAAAGAGAATGAAGCAAAAATCAAATCATTGATCATTTCACACAAAACTCCAAAAATGGGCCGGACAAAAGTATTGGCACCCTCAGCCTAATACTTGGTTGCACAACCTTTAGCCAAAATAACTGCGAACAACTGCTTCCGGTAACCATCAATGAGTTTCTTACAATGCTCTGCTGGAATTGTAGACCATTCTTCTTTGCCAAACTGCTCTCCAGGTCCCTGATATTTGAAGGGTGCCTTCTCCAAACTGCCATTTTGAGATCTCTCCACAGGTGTTCTATGGGATTCAGGTCTGGACTCATTGCTGGCCACCTTAGAAGTCTCCAGTGCTTTCTCTCAAACCATGTTATAGTGCTTTTGGAAGTGTCTTTTGGGTCATTGTCCTGCTGGAAGACCCATGACCTCTGAGGGAGACCCTGCTTTCTCACACTGGGACCTACATTATGCTGCAAAATTTGTTGGTAATCTTCAGACTTCATAATGCCATGCACACGGTCAAGCAGTCCAGTGCCAGAGGCAGCAAAGCAACCCCAAAACATCAGGGAACCTCCGCCATGTTTGACTGTAGGGACCGTGTTCTTTTCTTTGAATGTCTCTTTTTTTTTCCTGTACACTCTATGTTGATGCTCTTTCCCAAAAAGCTCTACTTTTGTCTCATCTGACCAGAGAACATTTTTCCAAAACGTTTTAAGCTTTATCAGGTAAGTTTTGGCAAACTCCAGCCTGGCTTTTTTATGTCTCGGGGTAAGAAGTGGGGTCTTCCTGGGTATCCTACCATACAGTCCCTTTTCATTCAAACGCCGACGGATAGTACGGGTTGACACTGTTGTACCCTCGGACTGCAGGGCAGCTTGAACTTGTTTGGATGTTAGTCGAGGTTCTTTATCCACCATCCGCACAATCTTGCATTGAAATCTCCTGACAATTTTTCTTTTCCGTCCACATCTAGGGAGGTTAGCCACAGTGCCATGGGCTTTAAACTTCTTGATGACACTGCGCACGGAAGACACAGGAACATTCAGGTCTTTGGAGATGGACTTGTAGCCTTGAGATTGCTCATGCTTCCTCACAATTTTGTTTCTCAAGTCCTCAGACAGTTCTTTGGTCTTCTTTCTTTTCTCCATGCTCAATGTGGTACACACAAGGACACAGGAAAGAGGTTGAGTCAACTTTAATCCATGTTAACTGGCTGCAAGTGTGATTTAGTTATTGCCAACACCTGTTAGGTGCCACAGGTAAGTTACAGGTGCTGTTAATTACACGAATTAGAGAAGCATCACATGATTTTTCAAACAGTGCCAATACTTTTGTCCACCCCCTTTTTTAGGTTTGGTGTGGAATTATATCCAATTTGGCTTTAGGACAATTCTTTTTGTGTTTTTTCATTGAAGACAAATTAAATGAAGATAATAATACCAAAGAATTTGTGATTGCAATCATTTTCAGGAAGAAACTGAGTATTATCTGACAGAATTGCAGGGGTGCCAATACTTTTGGCCACCACTGTATGTAATTAGCACAAAATGCTATTGGACCCCAGCGCTGCCCACTCATTAATGTGAGTTTACCTTGATAGGTCCAAGCTGGCTATTAACTTAAAAGGAACCTATCACCAGGTTTTTGCCACCTAATCTGATTGCAGCATGATGTAGAGACAGAGACCCTGATTCCAGCGATGTGTCACTTACTGGGCTGCTTGCTGCAGTTTTGATAAAATCATAGTTTTATCAGCAGGAGATTATCACTAGAGGACTATTAAACCTGCTGCCAGTTAGAATCCATATTCATGAGCTCTGTGTAACCCCATCCCACCACTGATTGGCTGCTTTCTGACTATGCACAGTGTACACAGAAAGCAACCAATCAGTGACCTGGGTGAGTTATACAGTGCTCCCCCCAACTATCTTATACTTATCACCTAAAAGCTAGCCAGGTGATGTGTTTGAGGCTGGAATGTCTCTTTTAATGGATCGTCCCGTAATGAACATTTATTACCTATTCTCAGAAGAGATGATAAATGTATGATTGCTGGAAATCCGGCCATTGAGACCCCCAACTGATCCTGAAGATGTGGGTACTAAAGCCACCTATGGCTTGCATGTGTGACCACCACTTCTATAGAGAGTGAATGCAGCTGCACACGCACATGCCCCTAAGGCTCCATTCACACCGGAATTTCTGATCTCCATCCTTGGGATCGATGTGGGTCCACTATTGATCATATATTCATAACCTATGCTGTATATAGCTGCTATATGTTGTTTATGGGACAGCCCCTTTAATGATGTACAGCACTTTTCCAGTGCTGGGGAAGAACATAACTGCTGCACTTTACATAAGTAGTGACTTCAGTTCTCTAAGGAATAATAATAATAATATTGTTATATATTTCTGGCCTGGTAGCCAGTCTTTATTGGCACAGTATTTGACGCGCCCCCTGGGACATATTCCTTTTTGAGGGGAATACCCGGCACCGGATCAGATGGGGGGTTGTAGTCTCCGAGCGGCTGTGACCCGGCCCCGTGCCCAGGGCGTCAAGCTCAGTGTTATGTGGCAGCTTTACAGATGTTACTAAAGTTCTTTTGTGTCGACTACGCCACCCGTTGTGATGCGGTCACTGTGGCCGCCGCTGCAGCAGGGTCCGCTGAGGCTGATGGTGGGTGCGCAGCTTGGTGGGATAACCCCCAACGGGAGGGGTATAGCCTCAGAGGGGACAGGCGCAGAGGATGGGGGTTTTGGTGGTGCGGTGCAGCCGGCAATGAAGACAGACTCGGGTTGTGCAGTTAAGGGAGTTTACTTACTGCTGATGTTTCGGTCACTCCAGCTGCTAGTGACCACCCGAGCCGTGCTGCGTCCACCAGGTCCTGGATCCAGCCAACCCCCAAACAAGTCCGGAGCGTGGCCCTGAGCTCTCCCTCTGTCCTTTCTTCAGCCGTCCCCACCAGGGATTCACCTAGGTCCAGCTCCCTCGGGCCTTCTTTTGGGACACCCTTGGCCCTGGGTTCCCTGACCCTGCATGTGGTGTGCCTTCGGGGTGAATGTGGTGGGTGACCGTGACAGACACTGCCCACGGTCTCCGGTCTCTGGCTGGGGATTGTTTTTGCCCCCACCAGCTTGGGTTCCGGTACCCTGATGCTGACTCCTCACCCGGTGCTCTAATTTGGGTTCTTGGGTCCCTTCAGTCTTTCCCCTCTGGGTCTTTCTCTTTCTTTCTCCTCTCTCTCCAGGGCTGCTGTTTCCTGCTCTCTGCATCAGACTTGTCCTCTGCAGCTGACTGACTCTCTGCGTCTGACTGCCTCTCTGCGTCTGACTGCCTCTCTGCGTCTGACCCTGATTCTAGTTGGTGCCCTCCTTATATATCCCTCTATGTGTGAGCTCAGGTGACCAGCACCCAATGAGCTCCTATCACTACCCAGACTGCTCCCCCTATCTGCCCCTACACTACATGGGATGTACCACCCCCCTCCCACTCCAGCCAGGAACAGGCTCGGTTGTACCTGCACATTTCTAAGTGGGAGTACCGTCGGCCTGCTCCTCTGGAATGGGATGTATGTAGTGCATGCAGTCTATCTGAGCTCAGTTCCACACTCCATCCTTACCCGGGAGTGGAATATCACACCTCTGGGTTGAGGTGCAATACCCCTGTAGCAGCCGAATCCTCAGGGTGCTACATTCCCCCCTGGTAAATCACAGCACGTCCTCGGGCTGCAAGACATAAAACACCAAAACATACAAAATTTTTCATATAAACATATAAAACATATAAGACATTATATATATAACATATAAAACTTTCTCGTAGACTTCTCTTGTCTCTGGTTCCTCCTCCGGACACTGTGCAACGTGTGTCCGGGAAAAGTGCGACAGTCTCTTAGAAAAACTGGTTTTCTATAAAACCGGTAGGGGGCGCTTTAGGAAGCGCAACTATATACAGGGGAAGTTGGAAGTTGGCCGCTCTCAGTCCTCGGCCAGGTAGAGGAAAGGGAATGGCTGCTCACAGTCCTCAGCCTGTAGGATGAAGGGGTTAACGGGTAAAACAGTTCACTGGTCCCAACGGGGACTATTTTAGCAGCAGCAACAGTTCCAGTTTCAGTTCCTTTATACCCCGATTGGGTAACTATTTACATCACTTCTCGGCCGCACTCAACGGCGTCTTCCTCCTGCTCTTTCTTGATATGGTGTTGCTTCAGACCCGTCCGGGTCCTCTGGCTATGGGCGCGGTGGTGTTAGCGCCCGGGTTGCCCGGGCCTTGCGGCCAGGCCTGGGGTATCTGGAAGGTGAAGGGCACCGTAAGGACGGCGGCGCCCTGGGCTACCTGGCCTTGCGGCCAGGCCGGAGGCTCCGCGGAGGTAGGGGGCGCTGTTGGTGATGCGGCGCCCGGGGGTACTAGGCCTTGCGACCAGGCTGGTGGTAATTCCTGTTTTGTCACGCTCCGGGTCGAGGCGCGTGACGTCACAGGGGTCGCGGCGGCGGCTTCCGGTCGGGGCCTAGTCCATGGCGGTGACCTGGCGGCTACGGGCACAGCAGGGGGACTTTCGGGCTCTGCGACGGGGAGCTGGGGCAGGTAAGCGGTGTCACGGCTTGGGGTATAGGCGTCCCCTTTACCTGCCTCCATGCGTTCGGCTCCCTCCTCGGCGCCGTCTCCGGCCTTAGGTCCGCCTGCGCCATCCTCAGAGGCGGTCTGCTTCCTCTTCCAGGGTAGCGTGCTCCGTTGACTGGTCTCTGGTTGCTGGGCCATCTCCCGGCTCCACTCCGCCAGTATCTCGCGCTGTACCCGGGCCATCCTCCTTGCGAGGCCCTCCAGGGCAGTTTGTGCACACTCCCGGTCTCGGGGGAGCTGCGCTAGGATCTCCGCTAGACCTAGCGGGGTTGTGGACTCTAGCAGGCTCCTGACCATCGGGTCGGTGCTGCTCTGCTCGGCTTCCGGCAGGCTCCTGGCCAGCGGGCCGGTGCTGCTCTGCCCTCCTTCCTCGGTCTCTAGCAGACTCCTGGCCAGCGGGCCGGTGCTGTTCTGCTTTCTCTCCATCTCCGGGTGAGCTCCTCCGCTGCTCCTTGTTAGACCTCTTGCCTCCGGGTGCGCTCGCTCCAGACTGCTCCAAGCGACACCCATCTTTTCTCTTCTCTTTCGTCTCCTCCCCCTTCGAGGGCGGTCCCGGGGCAACTCGGTGACTGTCAGCTCCAGGGGGAGTTCTTTCACGCTGACAGACACCTCCAGCATCACAGTCTCTGTTGGTGGGGGCGGTTTCCACTTTTGGCGCCATTTTCTGTCCCGGCCCACGATGGGAGGTGGCCTCCTGCCCTCCTTTGGCACGCCCATAATGGCGTCCGCTGCTCTTCCAAGGCGGGAAATCTGCGGTTTTGGCGGGAAGCGTCGCCCAGTGGCGGGAAACTCTGCAGATGGCGGGAACAAGTTGGAAATGGCGGACAATCGGCGGGAAACGACTGGTGATGGAGTCCGATGGCGTGGACCCTCCGGAACCGGCAGGAGACTTCTTTCTGAGGTAAACTTGCACTTTTCTTCAGGCACGCAGTACCCGGGTGTTGCGGGCACGTAATCCTGCCGACTACGCCAAAGTTGACGCGCCCCCTGGGACATATTCCTTTTTGAGGGGAATACCCGGCACCGGATCAGATGGGGGGTTGTAGTCTCCGAGCGGCTGTGACCCGGCCCCGTGCCCAGGGCGTCAAGCTCAGTGTTATGTGGCAGCTTTACAGATGTTACTAAAGTTCTTTTGTGTCGACTACGCCACCCGTTGTGATGCGGTCACTGTGGCCGCCGCTGCAGCAGGGTCCGCTGAGGCTGATGGTGGGTGCGCAGCTTGGTGGGATAACCCCCAACGGGAGGGGTATAGCCTCAGAGGGGACAGGCGCAGAGGATGGGGGTTTTGGTGGTGCGGTGCAGCCGGCAATGAAGACAGACTCGGGTTGTGCAGTTAAGGGAGTTTACTTACTGCTGATGTTTCGGTCACTCCAGCTGCTAGTGACCACCCGAGCCGTGCTGCGTCCACCAGGTCCTGGATCCAGCCAACCCCCAAACAAGTCCGGAGCGTGGCCCTGAGCTCTCCCTCTGTCCTTTCTTCAGCCGTCCCCACCAGGGATTCACCTAGGTCCAGCTCCCTCGGGCCTTCTTTTGGGACACCCTTGGCCCTGGGTTCCCTGACCCTGCATGTGGTGTGCCTTCGGGGTGAATGTGGTGGGTGACCGTGACAGACACTGCCCACGGTCTCCGGTCTCTGGCTGGGGATTGTTTTTGCCCCCACCAGCTTGGGTTCCGGTACCCTGATGCTGACTCCTCACCCGGTGCTCTAATTTGGGTTCTTGGGTCCCTTCAGTCTTTCCCCTCTGGGTCTTTCTCTTTCTTTCTCCTCTCTCTCCAGGGCTGCTGTTTCCTGCTCTCTGCATCAGACTTGTCCTCTGCAGCTGACTGACTCTCTGCGTCTGACT
Organism: Phyllobates terribilis; assembly: GCF_046119375.1. Classification (NCBI taxonomy): domain Eukaryota; kingdom Metazoa; phylum Chordata; class Amphibia; order Anura; family Dendrobatidae; genus Phyllobates; species Phyllobates terribilis. The sequence continues at coordinate 359,204,644 of NW_027362767.1, forward strand.
GCCTCTCTGCGTCTGACTGCCTCTCTGCGTCTGACCCTGATTCTAGTTGGTGCCCTCCTTATATATCCCTCTATGTGTGAGCTCAGGTGACCAGCACCCAATGAGCTCCTATCACTACCCAGACTGCTCCCCCTATCTGCCCCTACACTACATGGGATGTACCACCCCCCTCCCACTCCAGCCAGGAACAGGCTCGGTTGTACCTGCACATTTCTAAGTGGGAGTACCGTCGGCCTGCTCCTCTGGAATGGGATGTATGTAGTGCATGCAGTCTATCTGAGCTCAGTTCCACACTCCATCCTTACCCGGGAGTGGAATATCACACCTCTGGGTTGAGGTGCAATACCCCTGTAGCAGCCGAATCCTCAGGGTGCTACATATTTCTATTCCGTTTTACAAGTCCTCAGTGGAACTGTTTATACCTATAATAATAGAATGTTTATGTATCATAACAGTAGTATTATATAACAATTTGTGAAAATTAGCATCATTAAAATGCAGGAAATTTGCAAATGAAACCATCTGCTGTCGTGGGAACGGTAATTTTAAGCCTTTTTAAGGGAGCATTGACTTCACTGTGGAACTTCAGACTTGGCCACATCATTGTGACACATTGAAAACTTGATGACTCATGAAAGTGATGACTTTATGAAGTTCTGTAAGTTGTGTGCAGAGCTCCCTCTAGTGGAGGAAGGTGTAATTACCATTTGTAAAATGTGTTCTTGCACTGCTGAGCCAAGTTACTGTTTATTATGCTTTGCTTATATAGTGCCATCATATTCCCCAGCGCTTTACAAACATTATCATTACTGTCCCCATTGGGGCTTATAATCTACATTCCCAATAAGTATATCTTAAGAGTGTGAGAGGAAACCCAGACAAACACAGCGAGAACAAACAAACTCCTTATAGATGTTGGTGGGATTTGAACTCAGGACCCCAGTGCTGTAAAGCAACAGTGTTAACCTCTGAGCCACCATGCTGACCACTGTTTATTTTCCTGCGTTGGTGCAGACAACCCTATGTTTCCTCATCAGAGAGAATCGGGCCAATTATGCTAATCACACTCTGATCAGACTCTGAGTGTCAGCATAGTGTGATCCGATTTTCTCGGATGAGGAGAAGATGGAGAAAAAAATTTCCCCATCTTCTCCATTCTGTCAGTTTGTGGAAATAGGACTGCACTCAGATGTCATCCGAGTGCAGTGCGATGTTTTCCACTCAAGACTCATTGACGTGCAGTCCAAATATCGGATCAAACTCGGGCATGCAACATTTTTTATCCCAGGACCTGCTCTGTCCAAGGCAAAAATCGGATGTGTGCACGATCCCATAGAATAACATTGGTCCGAGTTTGATCCGATATTTTGCTGGATTGCACTCTGACCGATAATATGGTTGTCTGCAGGAGCTCTTAGGCCTCATTCAGACGTCAGTTTTTTGACATATGAGAAAAATGGGCCGAGTTTCAGCAGTAATTTTCTGTGATGAGAAAAAAAATAAACTTTTTCCAACTTCTATCTATCGGACAGTGAACAATGGACAGAACACAGAAAGCGTCCGAGTGCTGTCTGATTTTTTTCATGGACTTGCTTTGCCGATAATGATCCAACACTCGGATCAATATCGGACATGTCTCTGTCATTTTGCACGGGCCACTCAGTTCGAGGAAAAAAATCTGACATGTGAACAGCCCCATAGACTATCACAGGTACGAATGCTATCCATGAAAAGAACGGCTAGCGCTGGTACATGAAAAACTGGCGTGTGAGCGAGGCCTGATATAGAAATACAGGTGCATCTCACTAAATTAGAATATCATCAAAAAGTTAATTTACTTCAGTTCTTCACTACAAAAAGTGAAACTCCTATATTATATAGAGTCATTACCAACAGAGTGATCTATTTCAAGTGTTTATTTCTGTTAACGTTGATGATTATGGCTTACAGCCAATGAAAACACAAAAGTCATTATCTCAGTAAATTAGAATAATTAACAAAAAACACATGCAAAGGCTTCCTAAGCGTTTAAAAAGGTCCCTTAGTCTGTTTCAGTAGGCTCCACAATCATTGGGAAGACTGCTGACTTGACAGATGTCCAGAAGGCAGTCATTGACACACTCCACAAGGTCTCAGAGTCTGGAGGAAGAGTGGAGAGGCCACAATCCAAGCTGCTGGAGGTCTAGTCTGAAGTTTCCACAATCAGTGATGGTTTGGGGGGCCATGTCATCTGCTGGTGTAGGTCCACTGTGTTTTATCAAGACCAAAGTCAGCGCAGCCGTCTACCAGGAAATTTTAGAGCACTTCATGCTTCCCTCTGCCGACAAGCTTTTTGGAGATGGAAATGTCATTCTCCAGCAGGACTTGGCCCCTGTCCACACTGCCAAAAGTACCAATACCTGGTTTACAAACAACAGTATCACTGTGCTTGATTGGCAGCAAACTGGCCTGGCCTTAACCCCATAGAGAATCTATTATAGAGAATCTATGAGGTATTGTCAAGAGGAAGATGAGAGACACCAGACCCAACAATGCAGACGAGCTGAAGGCTGCTATCAAAGCAACCTGGACTTCCATAACACCTCAGCAGTGCCACAGGCTGATCCCTCCATGCCACAGGCTGATCGCCTCCATGCCACGCCGCATTGATGCAGTAATTGATGCAAAAGGAGCCAGACCAAGTATTGAGTGCATTTACTGAGCATACATTTCAGTAGGGGAACATTTCGTAATTTAAAAACATTTTTCAAGCTGTTATAAAGTATTCTAATTTACTGAGATAATGACCTTTGTGTTTCCATTGGCTGTAAGCCATAATCATCAACATTAACAGAAATAAACACTTGAAATAGATCACTCTGTTTGTAATGACTCTATATAATATATGAGCTTCACTTTTTGTATTGAAGAGCTGAAATAAATTAACTTTTTGATGATATTCTAATTTTGTGAGATGCATCCGTATATGATACATTTGAGGTCTCCTTGGTAAGAGATGGAAATCCCAACAACTAACATGCTTGTCAAACGACACAGATTGGTAACACGTCAGATTGCCTCCCGTTATAATGGCAGAGATTATCATCAAGTCACTTGCACAAAGCGATTATTGCAAACCGCGGGTGAGATTAATGGGATTGCATCAGTTTAAACCCATCCGCAACAAATGAGATCTGCAGATTTCCACGTATTAGGCAGTGGCGCGCCTCTCTGCTGATGTAGCTGCGTGTCTGCAGATATCACTCCTGTGCACTATTATAATCTGAGTGTAATAGAAGATACGCAGCGCCGGCCCCACGGACTACAAGGAGCGATTTACAGACAAAGCTGTAATCACAATACACAAAGCTTTCAGTTCGGCTGTAAAACACCTGCCCATGACCTGATAGGACATATGGATGTCGCAGATGGGGGTCCTACATTTCGGATTCTTCTCTGTCTGTTAGTAAGAGCAAAGGGGATTCTGCTGTAACAGCCTTGGCACCACTCTGTAGTGCAATGTTACCTATTCATTTGGTTGGGCACTATGTAATAAAACATTTTCCACTTGGTAAATGTGTGGCTGTCCACAGTTTCCTTTGGCAAAAAAAAGTTTTAGAAAAGGGGTGTCTATTTAGGACAACCCCTCTAAAGGATATGGGCTCCTCTAATCATCTTCAAGAACCCACCCAATTAATGAATATCCTACAGTCACTTATATCACCAGCTTTTATTTTACTCATTCTATTTGGTAGGAAATATCTACGTAAATATTTAATGTCAATAAAAGTTATTATTTACATGGTAAATATTTAAAGGGGTGGTGCAGTACTTTAATATTGATGGCTTATCCTTTGGATAGGTCATCAATACCAGATCTGTGGTACGCTGCTGATTAGCTCTCCCCTGTGCTGGCGGCCTGATGTGATCAGTTGCGGAGCTGGACAGCACAGCTCTGTCAACTGTATAATGGTCGCAGCTGGATACTGCAGTACCCCGTTGCAGCCACTGTGCAGTTGATGGAGCTGTGCTGTTCTGCTCTGCAACTGATCACATCTGGCCGCTACCCGCAGCAGGGATCAGACCCCGACCGATCTGGCATTGATAACCTATCCTAAGGTTAGGCCATCAATATAAAAGAACCGGACAACGCCTTTAATATAAATTAATAACAGCTATTATTTCCATGCTAAATATTTAATATGAATTAATAAAAATTGTCACTTAAATAACGCATTCCCACTATAATCTATGGTGCTGTTCACATTTCCGGATTTTTTTACGCACCGTGTAGTCCACAAAAAGACAGACGTATGTCCATTTTTTTTTATCTAGAAACAGTGGAAAGACAATTGAGTGCAAAACTTATACCCCATCCTGATGAAGAAGTTGGAGAGACTTCAAAACGCGTAGATTTTTAATTTGTAACAAACAAAAAAAAATCCTTATTGGAATCTTTTATTTTGAGACGTCTTTTCCAAAACACTGCTGAAAATCCGATCAAAAACACTGATGAGAATTGGACTGACTTTATCAGAAATATCATTGCCGTCTGAATGAGGCCTTAGAAACATTATATACCTTATTTCTCCTGCAAATGGTACGCTAGTTTTTTTGCTACGCTAATAACGTTTTTTTTTGGGGTGGGGGAGAGGGGAGCAGGGAACGCATTATTGCAACAATGGATGCAAAATATTAGCCTAAGTTCTTATTCTGTTGAACAGGAGTTAGGGAGGGGTGATCCGACTTATTCCTATTCAGTCGGGATTGATATACAAACTCAATAGGAAAGCAGCAGATTGTTAAAACTTTTAATATAATTTTCTTTCAGTACATGATGATTGACAATTCATTGTACAGTCAATAGTCGGATATTACATTTCAATAAGTCTATTGTAGTCCAATATTGTTTAGGCTGCAGGGACCGCGATGGGTGCATTGCCTTCCCAATGTCTCAGTACAATGATTCTTGCGGTGCCATTGTTCTGCCTATTATATAGCAGCTGTGCTTCTCCATTAATATCTGACTTTAGCACAGTGTCCTCCATCCTGCCTCTTCAATTTTTAATTTCCAGAAAGTTTAAATGGCTTCACCTACTACAAATTCTCTCCCTTTTGCCTTAATAATCATGAACGACATGATTATGTATTGGAATCGGACTGAAGTGCAGCCTGCAGTGTATAATGTAATGTAGTAATGACAGAGTTTGTGCCACCAACAGTACCTGACTAATAGCATTTCATGCTGTTCCTCTGTATGTAACCAGTGCATTTATATTCATGGATGTAAGATCTGCAAGAAAGATAGATTAATCTGTAACTCCCTGAAGAACCAACACAAGATGAATAGTGGAGTTCCATTAGGTTACAGTCTCAGCAGTTTGTCATATCACAATGATCTCGTCCTGTTACCAAATAACTCCTTGCAGATTTTAAAAAAAAAAAGAAAAATTAGGAAAGAAACAAAGAAACGCCGTTAACATAAGCAGCAGGTCCCTGGTGTCACTTGCAGCAGGTTAAGAGTTAAAATAACATTCTGGAATCTCCAACAGTTGGGTTACAGCTCCCCCTACTGGCGCAAGGTTTGATTACTCCATACCATTTATTTAGTTACATTTTATTTATTGTCCTACTACTAGTAAGTATGGAATTCTATTAGTTATTTGGTTAGGAAAACTAAATGTTTGTATTATTTTCTTTTCTAGTGCAAAATATTGTTAGAATTTAATATAATCATAATAATAATAATAATAATATTAATATCTTCTTGAAAACAATATAAAGTAGTTCACACAAGTTTAAAAAATATCATCTGAGCTTCATCCAGAAAACCCAGATGATTTTTTTTCTCATTTGTTATCAATGTACAGTCTGTTTTTTGGGATCAGCAGTTATTAATAATGTTAAATATTAAAAGACCAAATACAGTTTCCTGTATTAAAGAATTGCAATATTTCTGTAAAAATTAAATGCCACCTTGTTGTTCCATATGGAGTCCGATTTTATTTGCACACCCAAGAACTTGCACTACGATATTTTTTTACGCTCACTGCCCCATTGAATAACATTGGTCCGTGTGCGGTGTGGTTTTTCATGGGAAGCACTCGGACCTCAAATATAGTCGTGTGAACTTAGCCTATAACTGATGTAACAACCATATAAATACACATTACCATTGCAAAGTTAGAAACAATTATCATTCACCTCTTATGTGAACAAAAAAATTAAAATATGACTTTGTCTTTTAATTTATAGTTCTTTACTTTTTTTTAATAATTGATGCATCAATCATATGTTAGAATGAGTTTTCTATTTTGTTTTGGTTATTTTGATATTTAATACATATAGTCTCTGATTGTGGATTGGATATGGCGATAGTTTGTGCTGGTTTGGGCAGCGAGGTTTTTTTTCTATTTGTATTTTCAACAAATAAATGGCGTGCACGTGCATAAAGCCTTTAGGCCCTGATTCATATTGGGCATTTGCACCTGTTTATGCCCAGTTTTTGGTATTGTTTTTATTTTGTGCCAAATTCCTCCTTTAATTTGCAACTTTTAAAGTCTATTTTATGTGTTCACCTGTTTGTTTTTTATGTTCATCATTGTAGACGTGATTTTTTCCCCCAGATGCTTGCAGCTGATTCATCAATTGCCACTTTCTAAAAACTTGCAAAATTTTTGAGTGAATATACAGTATCAGTTTACCCCTGGAGTGATATTTTTGGATGCCACAAATTTTTTTTCAGAAATGTTAGAGTTGTGCGTGAAGTAAAAGTCACTATTAGGGCAGGTGGAGACGACTGTACGTTCTCTATCCTAGAAAAACTATGCTAATCACACTGTGATCAGACTCCCATCACAGTTTGATGAGAATGGTACCGTTTTGTTCAGATGTAGAGAATTAGAAAAAAAAAAAAAGTTTCTCCATATTCTTCATTCAGACTGTTCGTGAAAAATCCGGCTGCACTCGGATGTCATCCGAGTGCAGTCTGATGTTTTCCACGTACCCATAGACATGAAGGGGCGAGTGCGATCCGAATATCAGAAGCAAATTGTGCATTCTGCAAATTTTTTTCAAGGAAAAAATCGGACATTTGCACGGCCTCACTGAATAACATTGATCCGAGTGCGATTTGATGTTTTAACGATCACTCTCAGACCAAAACTACGGTCGTCTGCACGAACCCCTAGAACCATTTCTACTCCAGGAAGGTGCAAAGACCATGATGAACATGGTCCTAAAGAAGAGATTATTATAGGGGCTATATCCCCTATAAGTTTATGTCCTTAGTTTATAATGTCAGTTTGGGCTGACAGACTCCCTTTAAATAATAAGCTAAGGCTGTGTTCACACGTATCAGACTGATCAGACCAATGAGGAGGATGCAATCTTTAGTGTGAACACAGCCTTATTGACCATCTGTTATGTTCTTTTTTCCATAGACTTTAATGTTAAGTAATACAAGGCTCCAGTTGCTATTCTTTTTTTTGGCTGGAGAAAAAAAGTTGCAGACTACATTTTTGTTTCCAGTTTAAATCGGATTGCAGTCACACAGAAGACATTTTAAGACATTTCTGTCCCCATTTAGATGAATGGATTGGGAACATTTTATTTCTGTGTTTTTCATCCAAAAACGGATCCAAGATCAGAAATACCTACTGTGCATATGAACAGAGCCTTACATGAAATTCTGTGCAGAGCCTTGTCTATGCGCATAATGGGACTTTCTTACCTTATCTACACATCTAGCAGCAAAATATAGCACCTAGCCTCTAATGGTAATGAGCAGAGTTGGTGCGAATTAATTTGCATGACTCAGTTTTTCGGCCACATTAGAAATCTGTGGCCAAAGGACGGGAGTCATGACAGTCAGCTTTTAATTGACGCCATCTTGGGCTCTTCTTTTGATTAGCCTGCCTGGCGTGACATCACATGCGCATCACCCTGCAACGATGATGTCACACCAAGCCGGCTAATCAAAAGAAGAGCCCAAGATGGTGTCAAGTAAAAGGCAGTTCTCACGGCTCCCGTCCAGCAGCCACAGATTAGCATTGTGGCCAATTGACCAAGTTGTGCAAATCAATTTGTAGTAACTGGAGTAATGAGATGACTCTATTCCTTCTGTCCTAGTCTATACAGCAAAGCTGGCAAATGGCGTACAGAAAACAGGTAGTGTTGCCAGTGTGAGACTGAAATGTTTTATGATTTTGTGTGTGGACAGTAACAAAAAAATAAAACTCCCAAAAATGAAAAATAAAAAGATGTTATGAATTCATTTAGAATTTTCAGATTATGCCATTCCCTTTAGACCGGGTTCAGACAGCCGAACTAAAACTTGGGCAAATCATGCCCGCAAATTGTGGGTATGACAGTCTGTGTGCAGCTGCATGTTCTCACCCATAAATCAGACCGAATTAGTGCACGCTGCAATTTTTTTTTCTTCCCAGACCATTGGTCCTTGTGGCCATGGGCACTGGCACATTGGCTATAATGGGTCCTTATGCCCTCCGTGGGTCGTCAGTGGCTCATACGGACAGCACACGTCCATATAACATGCTTGTCTGAACGAGCCTTAAACCTTGGAAATTTTGACTGCTTTATATGGGACTTCTATTAGAGAATATACTCACTGCTAGACAGCTCCAAATGTTATATCTGTATTTATAATACCGAAAGTATCAAATCTATTGCACATTTATAGCCATATATATATATATACTTTTTTTTTCAGGTCAATAAATTATGTGGCACTTCAAAGCAAAGAGTGTCAAGGTCGGTACGTAATGGAGGAGATACATATATCAATAAGAAGGTGTTCAAGGTCAATATGGACAATGAAGAAACCCTGTCTGGAAAAAGAAGGTGAGTTGAAGTCTATTCATATTACTCCTTGCCAGGTGTACATATGTTAGGTGAGGGGTGCACACATTAATCAGACCATTCCCCAAAGCTAAGGTTGAGGGCATTTGGCAAAGTACAGAGACCATATTGTTTGTCACTTTGTAAGATATGAACAGATGATTTATGTATTGTGGAGATTGATATAGCGCCATGGAATAAATGACACTATAATAATAAATAATTTTATGTTCCAAAATTAAACAAAAAAAAAGAATTCTTGAATAGGAGTGAGGGTGCAGTTCATGGATTTCTCATACCTGCTACAAGGCCGAATTTTAGTCACAAACATGATGTCATAGAATTAAAGGGAAACTGTCATCAGTTTACCAGTAATAAACTGCTGCCATCATATTGTGTCCTAGTTAAAATCTTTTGAGCTGGAAAATATTCCCTCTCCTCTCCTGGACTTTCCCCGGGACTCCGAACATTGCAATGGACTTCCGGGAGAAGTCAATGTTCGGCATTTAGCACCGGAAACTAACTGTCCAGTACAGACCCCGAACTTTTAAGTTCGGGTTCACTGATCTCTAATCACCAGCACAGATCTCATGCCTGTCCTGGCAGTTTGCTACAATGTATCAGTTATTTTTTGCCCACAATGGGTTTTTGACACTACGTATTTTCACCCATAATTTTGGAAAGGTGCCAACAATTTTGTCCGGCCTATTTTTGGGGTTTTGTGTGAAATTATGTTCAATTTGCCTTTTTTTCTGTGTTTTCTTTTATTTTTTTCTATTTTTTTTATGGTGTTCTAATACACACTAAGGAAATAAACATGTGTATAACCAAACATGTGGAATTGCAATCATTTTCTGGGAGAAATACTTCATTTTCTGGAACAATTTCAAGGGTGCCAACACTTTCGGCCATGACTGTATTTCCAGGAAAGTGGATGAGATTTATAGAGATCTCATGCCCACTGTGGTTCTTTAATTTCTTGTGCGAGTACGCTAAGTCTTATGAGAGGATTTTTCCCATAGACTTTCATTACAGGCAAAAATCCACAGGTAAGGCTAAGTTCCCACGATGAGCTTTTTGTGAGTTTTTGATGATGCAGATTTTCTGCAGCATTTCTGCGCCTTTTACATAATTAGGTTACTTGCGTTTTTTTCAGTGCATTTTTTACATGTGTTTTTATTCCGTTTTTTTTTGTCTTTTTGGCATGTCATGTCTTAACACCAAAAGAGAAGAAGTTTTAAAACAAAGGCCACGTATAAAAACAATATTTTTATTATATAATTACATATAAAACCAGAAGTGAACTGATGTAAAAAAGTGAGAAACCACAGAAGAGGCTAATAGTGAATATGCCTGGATGTACATATATACTAATCAACCGGTTTGTGCGTCAAGCTCGATCAAAAATTCTGTATCCCCTAATATACATGAGTGCTGAATAAAGACTTAGCATGGCACACAAAATTACCTTAAATAAATGTCCAAGGTCCCATCACACCCGGCGCGCGTTTCGCACTGAAATAGTTCTTCCAGTCAGCCATGGACAAAGCATTTCAGTGCGAAATGCGCATTGGGTGTGATTGGCGCCTGGACACTTATCTAAGGTAATTTTGTGCGCCATGCTAACTAAGTTTTTATTCATCACTTATGTATGTTAGGGCATACAGAAATTTTGATTGAGCTTGACGCACTAACCTGTAGATTACTATATATGTACATCCAGGCATACCCACTATTTATTACTTCTGTGGATTCTCACTTTTTCACATGTGCCCATTTCACTGTGCTTGATTGGCAGCAAACTCGCCTGACCTTAACCCCATAGAGAATCTATTATAGAGAATCTATGGGGTATTGTCAAGAGGAAGATGAGAGACACCAGACCCAACAATGCAGACGAGCTGAAGGCTGCTATCAAAGCAACCTGGGCTTCCATAACACCTCAGCAGTGCCACAGGCTGATCGCCTCCATGCCACATTGCTGTATTGATGCAGTAATTGATGCAAAAGGAGCCTGACCAAGTATTGAAGGCATTTACTGAACATACATTTCAGTAGGACAACATTTGGGATTTTAAAAACATTTTTCAAGTTGTTGTTATAAAGTATTCTAATTTACTGAGATAATGACTTTTGTGTTTTCATTGGCTGTAATCCATAATCATCAACATTAACAGAAATAAACACTTGAAATAGATCACTCTGTGTGTAATGACTCTATATAATATAGGAGTTTCACTTTTTGTATTCAAGAACTGAAATAAATTAACTTTTTGATGATATTCTAATTTTGTGAGATGCACCTGTATTTATGTAATGAAATTATTGTTTTTACACATAGTCTTTGTTTTAAAGCTCTTTCTCTTTTGGTGTTATATTGTTATGCTGTTTGGCTTAATTATTAGGATATTAGGATATATGCTTCGGTGTTTATGTTATGTTTTAAATTAAACTGCTTTGGTTTTTTTTTATTCTTCTTGAAATCTGGCTTTGACAAAACTTTATTGATACAGTCATGTGCGGATTACATACATTTTTGATGCATTTCTGCAGCGGAAATGGACTAAAACTGCATTTTGATTACTCTGTCGATTGCAGCAGGAAGCATAAAATGTTAAAGCAGCGCCCCAGCATTTTTGGGGGGCCTTTATAGCACAGCACAGGCTATTATTAAGAAATCTGTAGATGTTTTGGGCATGCCTTTTGTTTTAGGGTTGTCACTTTTTATTTCTTCTTTCCCACCAATAATGGTACGTGCACAAGATGTCTTTTTCAGGAATCCACCTGAAAAAAAAATTAAGAAAACGCTACATAGAATGGACATAGTGCACAGCGATGTAAAAACCACTTGCTGGGCATATATTCCATCTTTTATCACTTTTTTTCACTGTTTCATGCTTCCCAGGTTTTGAAGTGGTTTAAAGAAGTAGCATGTTCATTCTTTACTCATCCTTTTCAAAGTTTAAAGCACCATACCAGCGTTTTTTTTATTGCAGCTCTGGAGTGGTGCTACTAATATAAGTTCCCTGCCCCTAGTATTATATTCCCCTGCCGCCGTCTTCTGTTATCGACAACTCTTTGGTCAGTCTTCTGCAGGTTGTGACCTGTTAGATCTCTTCAGTGTTTGCTGGGCGATCCAAAAGTCACAACTCAATGTCACAAAGGAGCAAAGTCACAACTCAATGGCCATAACGAGTCTCTGATAGACTTACATTGAGCGCTTCTTACTGTTACCTCTGACTTCCCGTCAGAAATTGCAGTCACAAGAAGGTCGGCGCCTGACCAGATTGGCACTGGGAACAGCTGAAGACGGCGGGTGGTAAGTATAAAACTAAGGTCAAGGAACTTAGATTAGTAGCACCACTCCAGCGCTGAAATAAAAAAAATCGTTGAAGTGGTGCTTTGATTACAAAAAAGAAGACGCACAAAAATGACATGAAAATGCCAACAAAGACTCTTCAGGAATAATACCGCCAGCTTTATCTTGAAGGGTCTTCTCCTTGGAAAACTAGGCTGGTACCCGAGGATCAAAAAGACTCTTGGCATCTGTGATATATCAGTAGATCTGCTGTCCCCGGATGTAAACGGCAGTCTCAGTGTACAGTATCTTGTGTAACGCAGCCTCAGCTTGTCTCCCCTGTGCTCCTCTAAATGTATTTGTCTAGGGGAATAGTCCAAAATACGCTTCATACTGATGGTTTCCTTTAAATAACTAAACCTGTGTACACTCCAATGGTTTTCATTCAGAGACCATTTGTTGACATAAACAGTAATGATACATCTATAGTTATTGCTATTACTTTATCTGTATTCACTGCAGAATTTGGCCAAATGCCCAAGCTTACTGCCAAATAATTGTGCCAGAATTTTTTTTTCGAAGCAGCTGGCTATTTAATCCCCTGCCTTCTCTTGTGATCTACTGTACTGTTTAATATCTCCTGATGATCAGTTTATCATCGGCTAGTGATCTGCAGAGCATCTGCCCCTTTAGCCAAAAGAGCAGAGCTTGTAGTTTTATCCTGCTGTACACAGGACACAGCTGGGAGACTTCTGCTGCAGCCAGTTGTCTTACAGCCACACACAAGATAGTGAGGAGGAGGAGGAGGGAGGGAATCATGACTGAGCTCGTGAGACACGCAGAGAAGATTTCTCAGTTTTAATTATAATATAAGACAAAAAATCAAAGAAAAGTAAAGGAAAAAATGCTGGGATTTATTTTTACATTACTATTATTATTATAATATTATTTGTGTAATTTCAATAGTTTGTGTTTCTTTATTGCCGATGGGTCCTAGTCACTCTCAGACTATGATTAGCACACAGTGACTTGCACACATTTATTCCAAATTAATAAATCATAAAAACACCCCAAAGACAAATCGCACCAGTGTCCTTTTCATGGCTTCATTGAGCATCTGCTAACCCGACATTGCTAACTATGCTTGTTGCTCTTCCAGGGAGTTTATAATGAAGCTAAAAGCCTACAGTCACTTCTATGGTAGTCTGCCTGCCCTCGTCTGCCGTCATACCACCGTGGCTGAAAACGACACGTCCTGTTGGAATGGACAGGAACTAGTGGAGAGGTAATTATGCTCTATGCTAGGTATGCACATTACCCTGTCTGTGCCATGCTGCATTGGTTTCATGAAATTGCTCGATCATAACATACCGGGTGTCATCTTTGTTTTAAGTTTTCTTCTCTTTCTTATAATATTCTGCAATAAATGTTGCAGCTTGGTCTTAGCAAACCTCCGTTTTACCACTAATATTATGTAATGTGTAACGATCTATCAGCATGTGGGTGCACAGCCTCTAATTAAGGGCAATTGAGGGGTAGCCTATCTAATTGTCAATTACTGCGCATGTAGGAATGTAGAACTGCAGGGACAAAAAAAGTTTTAACAAAAGAGTCTGTCTGAAAAACAGTGAAATTACAGTCTGTGGTTCCTCTATAGTAACTTGAAGATTTATTTCCTTACCTATAATTATCTCATGGAAAAAGTTAACCACTTAGGAGCCAAGCTTTGTTTTCTTTTTTTATTATTCTAACATTCTAAGATCCATAACTTTTTTTCTTTATCAATGAAAAATTTCTAGCCGAATTTTTTTGTGCATGAGTTGTATTTTTTATTTATTTATTTTACTCATTTATACAACAAAATCATATTCCGCAGCTCTTTACAGACATTATCATCACCATCCCCATTGGGGCTCACAATCTAAATTCCCTATCAGTATGTCTGTAGGAGGAAACCAGAGAACCTGGAGTAAATCCACACAACACTCCTTACAGATGTTGTCCTTGGTGCGATGTGAACTCAGCACCCCAATGCTTCAAAGCAACAGTGCTAACCACTGAGCCACCGTGCAAATATGTATAGGGTTTTTTTGTGCTTTGCTCCTTTTGCTCAATAAAACACATCAAATGTTTTTTTTTTTTTTTAAATTCTGAGAGCCAAAACATTACTATTCCTCCAATTCTGAGGACTTGTTTTTTACACATCGAGAGTTGATGTTTCCATTGATGTCATTTTATAGTACAGTCATAGTCAAAAGTTTTGAGACTGAAACAAATTTTAGTTTTCAAACTTTGCTACCTCTCTGTTTTTAGATCTTTTAGTCGGATGTTTCTGTGGTCACTAAAGAACAATTATCAGCATTTCATAAGTTTTTAAACCTTTATTGACAAATACATCAAATTTATACAAAGACTTAATATTTATAGTATTAACCCTTATTTGTCAAGACTTATGCCCTTCGCCCTAGCAGATGGATATCAGCTTCTGGGCCAAATCCTGACTGATGACCCATTCTTGTCTAATCAGTGCTTGGAATTTATCACAATTTCTGTGTTTGTTATTGCAATTTTTTAGGATTGACTACAGGTTCTCATTGGGATTGAGATCTGGGGAGTTTCCTGGCCATCGACCCAAAATGTCAATGTTTTGTTCAACAAGCACTTTTGCCTTGTGACATGGTCTTCATCATGCTGGAAGAAGCATTGTTCATCACCAAATTGCTCCTGGATCGTTGGGAGAAGTTGCTCTTGGAGGAGGTTTAGATCCCATTCTATATTCATGGCAGAGTTCTTAGGCAAAATTGTGAGTGAGCCCCCTCCATGGATGAAAAGTCCCCACACATGACTGGTCTCAGGATGCTTTACTGTTGGCAGACACAGGACGTCTTTTGAGCTTTTCCGATTTACTTGTATTGTAAAGTACAGAGCATCTTCGTAGCGGAAAACTCCAGAAGAATGAACTTGACGCTTCTTTCAACCATGTGCCGTTTTTAGAAACCTGCAGTGGTTAAAAGACATTCAAAAGCCCAAACATAAGAAAAGCAAGTCGTTATTACCTAGTTCATTCTTTTGAACATTTTTGATAGGTGTTTCTCATAGCCATAGAAGGTCTTTTTGGAAAAATCGAAAAAGTAACATCTGTTGATAAACATTTCAAACTTTTCTGAAGATCCAGTCATTAATATGGTAGATTAGTGGTTTCCAAATTTGCCTTGCAGGGTTGCCAACTTGACTCTTTTATTTTTTCGGACACATTAGAAAACCACAATATAGCATTATAGTTATAAATGATACATTTATAATCTACTGTCCATAATTCTGATATGAAGACATCAGCTGCATTCTCTGTGAACTGTAAAATGATGATAATTACAGTCAGAAAAAATCTGTCTAAGTTTCTTCCGCTTGAAAAAAAATCACAAACGCCTTAAAATTTCTTTACGTACATGGCAAAGGGATCCTCGGTTAATGCCTGAACAATGCAAAAATCCACATGGATTTTTTATGTTCTGACCTGTATTTGGGTGACTGGTTCGTTGTCTTTCTCCCACACTCCAAAAGTATTCAGACCGGTATCTTGGCCACTTTTGAAATTGGTGTTTATTTGTGATTTGGTAATTTAGATCATGTGACAATCTTTGTACGTGACTGCGGAATATATTGGTGCCATATGAGAAAGAGAAATGAAAATAATTATTGCCTCTGTAAAAGCTGACACTCGTGATGTAGAAGTCTGAAGTTTGGATAATTTCTATAGTGGCCAGTGTAGTGCACGTGGTTATTAATGACACCTAGCAGACATCACCAGAATGGAGGGTTTTTTGCCGAAAACAATATCGAATGATCTTTTTTGTTTGATTACCAATCTCAAATCTCACTTTAAGAGCTCATGCAGACTAATTTATTTTCGGTCTAAGTGTGATCCGACAAAACATCGGATCGCACTCGAACCAATGTTATTCTATGGGGGCCGTGCACATGTCAGATTTTTTCCTTGGACAAAGACAGTCCGAGGAAAGAATATGCTGTATGCCCGACTTTGATCCGATATTCGGATCGCACATAGACATGCAAGTAAATGAGTGTGTGCAAATCATCGGACTGCACTTGGATGACACCCGAGTGCAGTCTGATTTCTGTGCACTCATAGAATGGAGAAGATGGACAAAAAATGTTCTCCCTCTTCTCTTCATCCGAGACAATCGGATCACACTATGGTCATACTCTGATCAGAGTCAGATTTGCATAATCAACCCGATATGAGAGAATATGCGCTGGTGTGCACCTGCCCTAACACTAATGATAAAATGCTGCTAATCTGGCGACACTAGCCAGACCTACTAGCCGCATTCTTGCAGGCTTACACATGACCTTGTCAATGGTGAGATGTTTGACTGTAGGTTAATCTCACCCGGCACTATGCAGATGTGCCGATCTCAGTAACCTCTAGCGCATTGGAAAAAAACTTTCATTTTAATGACTGTTACATTATCCAGAGACAAGAATGAAATCATTTATTTCTTAAGATCTGTTTCATTCTTCATATTCAAGTCCTATAAATTCCCAGCACTATTAGGGAAGAATCAGCTGAAGTGTATATCAATGTCTCCTCGGTAAGTAACCTTAGGTATTAATTAACCTGTACTTACAAAGACGACCTAAAACACTACAGGGACGACAAGGAGTCCGCAGATCATTTTTAAAATGTACTCGCGCATCAAGAATATGCATCCATTAATATGAATATCCAGGCCTGGGGTAGAGTGCGACCTCTATTTGTCCAACAGGAGGATCAGTTTAGGGATGTTTTTTATCTAATTTAAGTTTGATTTTTCACTTCATTTTAATAGAATTTAATAGCGTCTGTGTTGAGACACCAGAACTTGTCTTTAAATCAACCGGAGACTTCTCTTTTGTAGCAATTCAGCAGAATTATAAAGTGTGCGCTGCATTTTTAGAGGTTAGACGCTTACCTAGAAATACTCCAGACATGCTGACTTCTTATATCATAACCCCAATTACATCACCATATCTGGCTTAAAGGGACGCTAACATAAAAAAAAAAAAAAGAAAACCAGTTCTTGCCTTAAGCAAAGCTGTCACTTTATACCTTTGTCTGCTAGATGTGTCTTCCCATTTTGCATTTGCGGTGACTAAGATTTCTGACTTAAGATAGCAAAGTTAAAAAAGAATTTACAATGAACTTATCAATTTACAACCCATTAACAATATATTTATTTTTGTTAAATATTTTAAAGGGAACATGTCGGCTGATTCTTTCTGTCCAAACCATCCGGCGCTGATCCTATCCATCTTTTCCCAGCGCATCTCTAGGTGAGGTCTTTTGCTATGCGAGAGACCTGTCAATCAACCAGACCAGTTCTGTCTATGATCCTGGCCATATCTTCTAGCTATACTGTTTCACAGAATAATATAGCTGGCAGCAATCATGCAGCCAGGCTCTGATTCATGCTGCCTATGTTTTGGACAGCATGAATCAAATGACAGGTTCACTTTAACACCTACTGAGATACTTTTTTATTTAGCTGCATTTATTTTTGGCTAAAAATCATTTTTGCTGTAAGGGTATGTTCACACATTGTCTTTTACAGGCAGATCCTGAATGAAAAAAAATGTTAAAACCACGACAAAAAGAATGAACAATGTCAAAACAATGTCGTCACTTCTTTTCACCGCTTCAGGCCATGAAGCGGCTAAACTAAGTAACCGGTCCATTCTTCTGGCGAGTTTTCGCTTTAAAGCCGCCACTATTTTATATATGTAATTTAAAAACTGCTGGCGGCAAAGAGATATAGATAGATTCATTTATTTTTTCCACATATGAGAAAAACCGATAACCTCTTCCCATACTCTTTCCCATAAGTGAAAAATACTGAACCCTTAGTGGCAGATTTTGGAATGAGGAAACAGTAAATCTGTCAGTGAGCTTGTCTGACAGCAGGGTCTCTACCTTCTTAACTCTTTTCTTGAATGTTTTCCAAACTGATTTATGACCAAAAAGAAATTCAACTTTGATGATCTGCTGTCCAGATCTGTAACCATTTTCTTTCTTGTCGTGAACTCTGCTAAGTTTCCCTTGGATATATAGAGGCTGTAGACACTAAATCTTTCAAAAATGTCAGTGTAATCCTACAGCAAGTCCTTTTTAGCCAAAAATACAGGCAATTGAGTATAGAAAAAAATAAATTAAGGTGTCCAGATCCTTTAAGGAAATGAAATTAATGGGATTTTAACACCTTTTATTGAATGGATAAATTTAAATCATCCCTGCTGAAAGCAAAAGAAGCATAATTGCCATCATAATCCACCCCCTGCTCCACCACTGCCATTATGACAGTTTCCGCCAGACTGGAAGCACTGATGCCTTGACCACCGGTCACCTGACCTAACAGCCATGTCCTCAGTGGTCAGGTCTCTGGTGGTCCTGATGTCATCGGGTGCGATGGAGATCATTGGAGGTGCAGCGCTCGAGTAGGAGGTGGATTACGGTGGTAAGCATGCTTTTTTTCTCTCTCAACATGGTAGCTTCTCTTGTACTTTTCTCTGTTTGGTACTTAGTTTTACACCTGTGTTCTAAAAAATTTACATTCAAATTCAATTTTGCCATTAGAAATAAAGCTTTTAGATAGATCTTTCTTTGAAGGTTAAGGTCACACTTTCTCCTGGAGTTTCTACTACTCTCATTTTTTTTTCTTTTTTTTTTTTACCAAAAATGAAAATCAAGTCCTGAAAAAGAAACAGGTAGGAAAAAAAAATCAAAACTTTGCTCTATTTTTGGGAAAACACAAAAGAATTAGAGCCTTAACCACAGAATCTGTTCGGAAACTGGTGAATCCATATGGTGTCACAGTATAGATCCGTATTTGGCTGTATGATCTTTTAATCTTTTTTCAATAAATTGAGGATTTTAATTATTCTTGGGACTCACCATAACTAATTTTCTTATGTGTCAATACGGAGTCTGGAACTGCCATCTCTGATTGGACAATATCGGGCTGTGTAGGGACACACCCTCAATTGGAAACACCCTGTTGTCAATTTATTCTCAAATTCTGTGGGAAATGAGAGGGGAATGGCACAAGCCAGAGTTTTACGAAAAAATGCTGCAGACTGGTCGTTTGATGGAAAATACAAGTATATGCCAAACATGAGATTTCAGAAAAGTCGACAAGATCTCTTTGAGGGGTTTTCACATCATAGATATTTAGGGTAAGTAAATATCTCATGCATTAAATAAGCTTGGTTGTCTTCTTCACAGTGAACGTAAAATTGGGGTTCTGCTTCAGTATTTAGTGTATAATTTAGTGATATGCAGATAACAGTTCTGGTATAACCTACATATCTTCTTGGCTTTATTTGTATCAAAAGTAAAGTTACTCTGAGAAAGGTTTCTTTCTTACAATGCACTTTACAGAATGACATCACATCATGTGACAGCTGGTCGGGACAGACGGAGGCGTAGTTGGGATTCAGAGTCATAGCAAGAGCTTGTCAAGAAAATGTGACCTGCCCCATGATGGGGTGGACTCTTCTGGGCTGGTTCCACCTGTCAGGGTTAATAGTGTGGCTAGAACTAAGGCATTGTGATTGCCAACATTACATTGTGACTCATGTGAGGAGTTTATTTTCTATAAGCCACAATTATGAGTCTAAGACTGCAAGTTTCCAAGATTTCTACAGCCACGTAGATGGAGCATGCTGGGACATGAGGAGTGATCTGCCATGTATGTTTGCATCCAAAAGTACCTCATGCAGTGCAGTGACACATTTGTTTAGTAAGTGAACTTTGAACACTTAAAAAAGGTTGTACGGAATTAGAAAAATATGTTTTATTTTCTAAAACCAGAGCCATACCTGTCCACAAGTTGTATGTGTGTTACTTACCTGCCATCGAACCAGCCCTGGGCTTTCCATACTACTGTTTTGGTGGCCTGCTCCTTCTGCTCATATGTGCGTTCGGCTACCATCGTAAACTGGTGTGCACCTCTAATACCACGTCCCTAGGCATTTTAAACCCTGGCCAGATGGAGGTGCCATGCCCGAGTGTTCAAGCAGCTAGGTGTGCTCTCCATTACCTTTCCAAAACGATTCCATTTCATAATCTTGGATTTGCTCCCTTAAGTGTGTTTCCTAACAAATCAGCTCTGCTTTACCACTGGGCTCTGCTACTTCTCCCTCATGTTTGTCTCCTGACGTACCCAACCTGCCATACCGCTTGCCTATTCTACATCTAATCTCAAGTATGTCTCATGACTAACCCAGCTCTGCCGTACTGCTGAGCTCTGCAGTGTTAAACCTCAGGTGTGTTGTCCAGCAAATCAACTTCACTGTTGCATGTGCTGGCTAAAATCTCCTGTTTTATTTTTCCATATTGTTCTATATTCCATCCAGCATACCTAGCTTTACTTCCCCATGCTTCTCCATATGATGTTCTGCATATTCAGCTCTATTTTTCCATGTGACGTCCAGCATATCTATCTCTGCTGTTTCTTACTGTACCGATATCTCTTGTCCATGCTGCATATCCAGACTATGGCTTAGAGAATCCACCTCATTGTTATGATTGTGTAGCAGCTCAAGCAGGAAAATAGTTAAAACACTAGAAACTGCAACTGACTCAGCTGGTTCCTGTATAGACTACAGATTCTGACCCAGCAGCCCCTAGAGGTCCTGTGTGGGCTGGAATACCTATAACCACAGACTAAATGATTGCAGTTTGGACCTATGCAGCCTGAAAGGCCGTTGAGCGCTTCATGTTCCTCCTAAGGAACTGGAGGGCAGAACAGAGTGCAATTTACCTACAGAAGGAAGGTGTGCTGAGATAGAAAGAGATCCCAAAGTGAGTTAAAACAAACCACGAAATACAAAATGAGAAGATAAGGTACATACTGCTAGAGAGTATGACGTGCCCCCTGGGCCGTGGGGTACACGGTAGCCGGGCCGGTCGATGCTGGGGGATGTCACAGTGGCAGTGACCAGCTCCGTGACCCAGGGCGGTCAATAAAAGGGGATTATAGTTTTTATAGTTTAATGTTCGTGACACCACCTGTGGTATGCAGCTATATGGAGCCGCCGCTGTGGTGCAGATCCTCTGGAGCTGATGGTGACGCAGCAGAGTTGCTACAGCTCTCCACAGGCAGAGCTTAGCTCCAGGGCGGTGCAGTGATGGTTAATGAGGTAGATGTTGCGGTGCAGTGTAGTGCAAGTGATGGCGCAGATAATAATTCTAGGACACAGTGGGGTGCAGTCTCCAAGGTTTACTCACAGTTGTTGCATTCCAGGTTCCCAGCGCAGGGTAACCTCCCACGCCGTCCTGTGTTTACCAAGGCAGGGGTTCAGCAAACTCCCAGGTGTTTCAGGAGTACATAACGGGACCCTAGTCTGTGTGCCTTTCTCGGTCGTCTTCCTGCGCTGGCTCTCACCCTCCTGCCTTACTCCTCGCAAACAGTGTCCCAAGCCGGTAACCTCTGATCTTGGCAGGCAACCTGCAGTCCCCTGAATCCTGTGTGGCTACCTTTTTGGCGATTTTGTTGCGGCTATGAGCAACTACACCCTGAAAGTGCAGAAGCCTCTGGTTTCTAGCTGATCCTTGTAGTTCTCCTCTAGTTTAGGGGCCGGTCCCCTCTGCGGCCTGATCCCTCCACGTTCCTGCAGATTCGGGCGCCCAGTTGGCTTCCGCACTCGCCGTGCCCCTGGGTTCCCCTCACTCCTGGAGCCTTCCTCTGCTCCCTTCCTCTTCAGCCTTTCCTCCTGGGCCTCTCACACTAGGCCTGCTTCCCTGAGCAGAGCTCCTACAGAGCTCCTGCTCCCACTACTTCTCCTCTCTGACTGATCTCTGACTGGACTCACTCTTCCAAGATGGCTCCCCTTTTTATACGCCTTCTGAAGTGCTCCCCTGTACTTCTTTCTCCACCCACACCCACTACATGGTTCCACCCTCCAGCCAGGGACCAGGGACTGTGCTCTCCCTTAGGAGCAATCTCGCCCTTCCCTCCTGAAGTGTAATGGATGCAAGTGTGTGGGTCCCAGGTAGTACTCCATCCTTACCTGAGAATGAGATACCACACCTCTGGGTGAGATGCAGTACCTCTGTGGCGACTGAACCCGCAGGGGCGCCACATACCCCCCTGGTAAAACACAGCATGTCCACGGGCTGGAACAGAGTAAAAACAAGGTATTTCAGACATACAAAATTTTTGATGCATCACATATAAGAATAATCAAAACTTTTCTTACCTTTATGGGAGGCACATTTTCTTAAACGTTACAGGTTTCTTATCAGCTTACAAGACATTATAAAACTTTCTCCAATAAAACTTTCTTCCATATTAAACATTTTCAATAAAATACAGTGAGATCCATAACCGGATGTCCATCTCACTGGAGAAGGTGCAATTTGAGGGACCCGTCCGAAAACTCTCAACGTAGGCCCTGGGCGTGGCTGCAGGGCATAGGTGATCTAGCTGTTGGACCACGTCTTCGGCCACGCCAAATGGGTTTTTGTTCTGCGGTCTGTATAAAACCAATAAGAAGCACCTTAAGAAGTGCAAACTATATACAGTTTAAAAGTTTTTGGCTGCTCACAGTCCTCAGCCTGACAGTTTTTTTATACCCTCACCGGGTAACTAGATAACACACAAAACTTTTTCAGTTCACTCAACAATTCTGTACCCTTCCGGGTAACTATATACAGTTCAACTTTTCAGTAAACAGTCAGTAGTGGTATTCCCTCCGGGGGAACATTGGCCCACCACTAGATGGCCCAGCCGGGTCATCTTCTTCAGATGGCGAGGGTACACTCTCCTCCACCACCCTATGAACATGGAGAGCGTACCAGCCCCGCTCTCCTCTGTGCTTGGTGTAGGTGACCATGTCACCAGGGTACAGATCTCGCGCCGGATGTCCCTGCTGTAAATGGGACTCCACATCCCGCTGGTTCACAAAGAGGTCTGTGCCAAGTTGTGGTTCCCGGATAAAGCCCCATCCTCCATCCAGGTCCAACTTGACTACAACCCCCTCTACCCGTGGATCGGGCGTGGCCGGCTTTGCTTTGCGGCCCGGGTTTTCTCCTCCATGTTGCGGGCCTCCATCCTCTCCGAGCGCACCCTCTAGTTGAAGGAGTTCCCGCCGGTAATGCTCTTCTCGGCGTGCGGCCTCCTTTTGAGTCTCCCGGGGTAATCCCATCAGATCACCCGCCGGATTATCCCATCTGAATTTGTCCCCCTCATCTCTCTGGGCAACCGAGGGTGTGGGAGCGGACAGTAAAGGGAGGCTCTGGTCTTCAACCTCCACGGACCAATGCCAGGCCGCGCGGCCGTACACCCATTCGGGTGTGGGGGCAGGTAGCTCCTGCAGGGGGCCCAGGAGCAGTTCGGCGTCATAAGCGCTTGGGGAAGGAGGTTCCTGTAGGGGGACCAGGAATGGATCAGCACCAGCGGCGTCTGGGACAAGGATATCGCTCCTACCTGCTCCCGCGGTCGCTTCCGCTCGGCCTGACACCTCCTTGTCCAGGAGCAGCTCCGCCGGGGCTGGGGGGGTGCTGGTCGCATGCAGCGCAGACTGCTGCCTGGTCAGCAACTTCTCCAGGAGCTCAGCCCTGCAGATGGCGATGGCAGATTGCTGGGCCTCCTCCATTCTTCTGCCCAGCTCTTGCACCTCATCTTGGAGGAACCCCGTATCCTACAGGGACAGCTTTGTTAAGATCCCGTTCAGGCTGAGGGATGATGCACTTGGCTGCAGGCCACGGCCCGGAGTCTGAGGCTGATCTCCGTCCATGTCGCCTGCTGGGTGCGGTCTGTCTGCTCTGCTGGAGACCCCGCCCTGTCTCCAAGGTTTCTTCTCTCCTCTCTCCTTTCTGGGGCAGTTCCATGGCTGCTTGCTGACGGCCACACCTGGGGGCGGCTTCCCCAGACTCTAGGTCCAGGTATATGGCCACAGGCTCATGGGGCAGGTTGCGCTTTTGGCGCCATTCTGGGACCCGGCCCACGATGGGAGGTTTCTTGTTGATGTCCTTGATCACGCACATAATGGCGCCCGTTCTTCTGGGGCGGGCGCCACATTCAGTATACAACACAGTCTCTAGGCGCATAGTACCCGGTGATAACGGATCGGTTCATTTCCTGTTTGTGATGCCAAGTATGACGTGCCCCCTGGGCCGTGGGGTACTCGGTAACTGGGCCAGTCGATGCTGTGGGATGTCACAGTGGCAGTGACCTGCTCTGTGACCCAGGGCGGTCAATAAAAGGGGATTATAGTTTTCATCGTTTAATGTTCATGACGCCACCTGTGGTATGTGGCTAGATGGGGCCGCCGCTGCGGTGCAGAACCTCTGGAGCTGATGGTGACGCAGCAGAGTTGGTACAGCTCTCCACAGGGAGAGCTAAGCTCCAGAGCGGTGCAGTGATGATTAATGAGATAGATGATGCTGTGCAGTGTAGTGCAGGTGATGGCACAGATAATAATTCTAGGACACAGTGGGGTGCAGTCTCCAAGGTTTACTCACAGTTGTTGCTTTCCAGGTTCCCGGCTCCAGGGTAACCTCCCACGCCGTCCTGTGTTTACCAAGGCAGGGGTTCAGCAAACTCCCAGGTGTTTCAGGAGTACATAACGGGACCCCAGTCTGTGTGCCTTCCTTGGTCGTTTTCCTGCGCTGGCTCTGACCGTCATGCACTGCTCCTCGCAACCAGTGTCCGAAGCCGGTAACCTCGGATCTTGGCGGGCTACCTGCAGTCCCCTGAATCCTGTGTGGCTACCTTTTCAGCGATTTAGTTGCGGCTATGAGCAACTACACCCTGAAAGTGCAGAAGCCTCCGGTTTCTAGCTGATCCTTGTAGTTCTCCACTAGCATAGGGGCCGGTCCCCTCTGCGGCCTGATCCCTCCACGTTCCTGCAGATTTGGGCGCACCGGTGTCTTCTGCACTCACCGTGCCCCTGGGTTCCCCTCACTCCTGGAGCCTTCCTCTGCTCCCTTCCTCTTCAGCCTTTCCTCCTGGGCCTCTCATACTAGGCCCGCTTCCCTGAGCAGAGCTCCTACAGAGCTCCTGCTCCCACTACTTCTCCTCTCTGACTGATCTCTGACTGGACTCACTCTTCCAAGATGGCTCCCCTTTTTATACTCTTGCTGAAGTGCTCCCCTGTACTTCTTCCTCCACCCACACCCACTACATGGTTCCACCCTCCAGCCAGGGACCAGGGACTGTGCTGTCCCTTAGGAGCAATCTCGCCCTTCCCTCCTGAGGTGTAATGAATGCAAGTGTGTGGGTCCCGGGTAGTACTCCATCCTTACCTGAGAGTGAGATACCACACCTCTGGGTGAGATGCAGTACCTCTGTGGTGACTGAACCCGCAGGGGCGCCACAAGCATGCCGCCTACTTCCTAAACAAGAAACAGCAGATAGGTTCACGGTGAAAAACATAATCAGCAGAGAGGTAAATAATAGCTGGTCTTTCACTGACTAGCATAAACAATGGCAGTATGGCTGGACATCCAAGTGAGAATATCACCAGCAGGAAATACCAGCAAGGGGAAAGTATATATAGCTGCAACTGAAAGGTGATAGGGCTGACAAATAAAACCACCTGTTTAACCTAAAAAGACTAAAGCAAGGATAACAGACAATAAACACCAGGAGAAAAAGTGTAGCTGTTGTGGCTCGCCAGATAGAGAAACCAGTCACAAAGCAACAAGATAAAGGGTTCGAACTCAGACGCATGACACTCACCAGATGAGCCATAAAAGAATACTCAAGCTATAGATTCCAAAGATGCAGCAGCATCTCCACACCTCTGCCGTTTGAGGCTGAGGACTTCCATGGGTTGGTAATACAACTGTTTGTAAGTCAATAGGAGGTGATCGTGGACTCCAGAGCTGCAAAAAAATTCATTGACTCTTTTATGGCCAGGAGGCTGATTATTCCTTTTGAACTTTTTTTGCAAATGGCTTTGCTATGCCTCTGTGTCGCCCCTTAGGGTTCAGTCGCCACAGAGGTACTGCACCTCACCCAGAGGTGTGGTGTCTCCCTTCTCTCAGGTAAGGAGGGAGTACTGCACGGAACCCCAAACACCTGCATCCAACACTACACTGCTCCAGGCTGGCTGGAGGGGCAAGACGCAATGTATGTTTCTGCTGAGCCATGACCCTGGCTGGAGTGGGGGGAACCCAAAGGTTGGGGGAACCAGTAGTGGGTGTGGGCGGAGGAAGTAGTTAGAGGGAGCGCTTTAGTAGAAGTATATATAGGGAAGCCATCTTACGGTGGCAGTTCAAGAGTTAGGGAGCAGTTCAGAAGAACAGCTCGGGACAGTTCAGAAGAACAGTCCGGGGGCAGAGTCTCATTAGGAGATCTGCTCCACAAGTAGGGCAAGGTCAGAAGGCCCCGGATGAGAGCAGGGAGTAGGCTCCGTTCTACAGAAAGGATCCCAGAGGTTACGGCGCGTGCAGGAGAGCACCCGTACGCCCCGCATCTGTCAGAAGACAGAGGGATCGCTGCGGCATTCTAATCCCCAGGAGGGTGAAGTAGGTCCCGGATCCGACTTACAGGAAGGACTTCAGAGCACCCGAGCGGGATTGAGAGTGGGCAGCGCAGAGCAGGAGGGAGAAAGACCAGAGTGAAGACGGTCAAAATTAGGAACACGAGAAAGTGGGGTTCTGCCAGGTATTCCCAAGTTGCCTGAGGAAGGATTGAACCCCTGCCCGGTGAACACAGCGCTACGCGGGAGACCTTTACCTGTATAGTGCACTTGTGAAGTGTCTAAAGAACTGTGAGTAAAATCTTGGATGACTGCATTGCACTGCCTCCGTCCATTCTTCATCGGCACCATCGTTCCCCCTGCACTACAACGCCCAGCGCAACCCACTCTCTACTACTACACTGCCCTGAGGCCTGCTCCACCTGTGGGCAGCCGTCCCATCTTAAGCTGCCCTAACATCTGCTTCAGAGGACTGTTGCAGCGCTGGTGATTTTCACCAGGTACCACAGGTGGCGTCACGAACTTTCCCAAATCCCCATATATACATATCCCCCTTTTGAGTGACCGCCCTGGGCCACGGACCGGGCCAGCCACCGTGATATCCCCTACACCGGCAACCAGAGGCCCGGCTGCCGAGTGCCCCACGGCCCTGTCGGCGCGTCATCTTTTGGCGTCACGAACAGGATGCGTGACCAGCCCGTACCGGCGGGTGAAGTGTGCCTAGAGAATTGTATGATGTTACTGAATGTGGCGCCCGCCCCAGAAGAATGGGCTCCATTATGTGCGTGATCAAAGACAACAGTATGGAACCTCCCATCGTGGGCCGGGACCCAGAATGGCGCCAAAAGTATACCCTGCCCCTTGCAACAGTGCCTGTCCGTATAGATGTGTCCGTCAAGGCAGGAAGGCCGTCACAGGGAGTGACCGACAGCAAATCGCCATGGGACCGCCCCCAAAAGAAGAGAGGAGGAGGAGAAAAGGAATGGAGACAGGGTGTGGTGTCAACCCGACCCGGCAGCCAGCATGGAAGGAAGCAAAAGCCAAGCCTCCTCCTCTGGCCTGCAGCCGCACCCAGTGACCCCCCCTCACCATAGAGGGAAAAGTGGAAAAATTGTCCCCGGAGGATGTGGAGTTCCTCCAGAGCGAGGTCCTCGAGCTGGGCCAACAGGTGGAGCAAGCCCAGCAGGCAGCGGTCGCAAGGTGGAAAAGCGAGCTGCTGGAGAAGTTGGTGGCACGGCGGAAAGTGACATCAGATGCCAGCAGCCGCACCCCGGCCCCAGCGGAGCCCGCGGAGAACCAGGAGGCTGTGTGGAGTACAGGAGCAGGTAGGAGAGAATCCCCAGTCCCGGGCGCTGCCAGCGCCGACCTGCTCCTGGGCCTCTTCTCCCAGCCCTTGCCGTATGCTGCCATACCCTGGCTGGAACAGCCGTACAGCCTGGAACCTCCACCCCCGGGCGCTGGAACAGGGGATCCCCCATATAGTGCCCCCCCGGAACCTCTAATCCCAGGCGCTGAAGCTGCGGGCCTACTGCTGGAAGCCCTCCCTCCGCCTCCGGCACCAGATTGGATATACGGCGCGCCGGTCTTTGACTGGTCTGCCCGCTTTGAGGATCAGCAGCCGTGCCCGCTTCTCCCAATACCAGCGCCCCCGGTTACCTGCCCCGGCGGAGAAGAGTTATGCTGGGACAACCGGGGGGGGGGTCCTGATGGGGTTCTTGCAAGAAACCGAGGCTGCCGCCCTACAAAGGGAAGAGTTCTGCAGGTGGGAGCTTCGGCAGCTAGAAAGGGAGCGACACACGCGGGAGGCGCGCAGTGAGCGCCTGGAGGCCCGAGATAAGGCCGCCAAAGCACAGGTCCGCCAGGCGGAGACAGCCCACCCCAGCCCCCATGAGGAAGGCCTCATAGTAAAGTTCAATTTGAAGGCTGGGTGGGGCTTTATCCGCAGTCCCGACTTCAACAGGGACATATTTGTCAACTGGCGGGATGTGGAGCCCGAGCTGGAGGAAGGCCGTCCCGACCGAAACCTGTATCTGGGAGATCATGTCACGTTCACCCGGCACCATGGTGAACGTGGCTGGTACGCCCTGCATGTGTACCATGTCAGCAAGGACACACCCCTGCAGGAAGTCCCTCGTGACCCGGCTGGGTCAGGGAAAAATGAAGAATACCCCAGGTGGGGTCCCCACTATTGAGCCGGCAAGTGGGACTGAACATTGGTTATCCAGTTGAAAAATGGTTGAATAATGTTTTTCTTGAGTGTGTGTTTCTACCATTACCCGTCAGGGTATACAGGCTGAGGACTGTGAGCAGCCGGATGTTGACATTGTAAATAGTTCAGCACTTCTGAAAGTGCACCCTATTGGTTTTATAATAATGCCCATGAGCACAGAACAAAAACCCGTTTGGCGTGCAGCCACGCCCAGGGCCTACGTTGAGGGTTTGCGGACGGGTCCCTCATGCTGCTACCTTTTGCACTTATGGAAAAGAAAAATGTTATTTAAGAAAGTTTTATAATGTTTCTAAAATGTAACCTGCAACTTTAAAGTGATGTGCCTCCCATAAATGGAAGAATGTTTTTATAATCTTATATGCGGATGCATCTTAAAAATTTTGCATGTCATATATCCCTGTTTTTGCTTTGTTCCAGCCCGAGGACGTGCTGTGTTTTGCCGGGGGGGAATGTGGCGCCCCTGAGGGTTCAGTCGCCACAGAGGTACTGCACCTCACCCAGAGGTGTGGTGTCTCCCTTCTCTCAGGTAAGGAGGGAGTACTGCATGGAACCCCAAACACCTGCATCCAACACTACACTGCTCCAGGCCGGCTGGAGGGGCAAGACGCAATGTATGTTTCTGCTGAGCCATGACCCTGGCTGGAGTGGGGGGAACCCAAAGGTTGGGGGAACCAGTAGTGGGTGTGGGCGGAGGAAGTAGTTAGAGGGAGCGCTTTAGTAGAAGTATATATAGGGAAGCCATCTTACGGTGGCAGTTCAAGAGTTAGGGAGCAGTTCAGAAGAACAGCTCGGGACAGTTCAGAAGAACAGTCCGGGGGCAGAGTCTCATTAGGAGATCTGCTCCACAAGTAGGGCAAGGTCAGAAGGCCCCGGATGAGAGCAGGGAGTAGGCTCCGTTCTACAGAAAGGATCCCAGAGGTTACGGCGCGTGCAGGAGAGCACCCGTACGCCCCGCATCTGTCAGAAGACAGAGGGATCGCTGCGGCATTCTAATCCCCAGGAGGGTGAAGTAGGTCCCGGATCCGACTTACAGGAAGGACTTCAGAGCACCCGAGCGGGATTGAGAGTGGGCAGCGCAGAGCAGGAGGGAGAAAGACCAGAGTGAAGACGGTCAAAATTAGGAACACGAGAAAGTGGGGTTCTGCCAGGTATTCCCAAGTTGCCTGAGGAAGGATTGAACCCCTGCCCGGTGAACACAGCGCTACGCGGGAGACCTTTACCTGTATAGTGCACTTGTGAAGTGTCTAAAGAACTGTGAGTAAAATCTTGGATGACTGCATTGCACTGCCTCCGTCCATTCTTCATCGGCACCATCGTTCCCCCTGCACTACAACGCCCAGCGCAACCCACTCTCTACTACTACACTGCCCTGAGGCCTGCTCCACCTGTGGGCAGCCGTCCCATCTTAAGCTGCCCTAACATCTGCTTCAGAGGACTGTTGCAGCGCTGGTGATTTTCACCAGGTACCACAGGTGGCGTCACGAACTTTCCCAAATCCCCATATATACATATCCCCCTTTTGAGTGACCGCCCTGGGCCACGGACCGGGCCAGCCACCGTGATATCCCCTACACCGGCAACCAGAGGCCCGGCTGCCGAGTGCCCCACGGCCCTGTCGGCGCGTCATCTTTTGGCGTCACGAACAGGATGCGTGACCAGCCCGTACCGGCGGGTGAAGTGTGCCTAGAGAATTGTATGATGTTACTGAATGTGGCGCCCGCCCCAGAAGAATGGGCTCCATTATGTGCGTGATCAAAGACAACAGTATGGAACCTCCCATCGTGGGCCGGGACCCAGAATGGCGCCAAAAGTATACCCTGCCCCTTGCAACAGTGCCTGTCCGTATAGATGTGTCCGTCAAGGCAGGAAGGCCGTCACAGGGAGTGACCGACAGCAAATCGCCATGGGACCGCCCCCAAAAGAAGAGAGGAGGAGGAGAAAAGGAATGGAGACAGGGTGTGGTGTCAACCCGACCCGGCAGCCAGCATGGAAGGAAGCAAAAGCCAAGCCTCCTCCTCTGGCCTGCAGCCGCACCCAGTGACCCCCCCTCACCATAGAGGGAAAAGTGGAAAAATTGTCCCCGGAGGATGTGGAGTTCCTCCAGAGCGAGGTCCTCGAGCTGGGCCAACAGGTGGAGCAAGCCCAGCAGGCAGCGGTCGCAAGGTGGAAAAGCGAGCTGCTGGAGAAGTTGGTGGCACGGCGGAAAGTGACATCGGATGCCAGCAGCCGCACCCCGGCCCCAGCGGAGCCCGCGGAGAACCAGGAGGCTGTGTGGAGTACAGGAGCAGGTAGGAGAGAATCCCCAGTCCCGGGCGCTGCCAGCGCCGACCTGCTCCTGGGCCTCTTCTCCCAGCCCTTGCCGTATGCTGCCATACCCTGGCTGGAACAGCCGTACAGCCTGGAACCTCCACCCCCGGGCGCTGGAACAGGGGATCCCCCATATAGTGCCCCCCCGGAACCTCTAATCCCAGGCGCTGAAGCTGCGGGCCTACTGCTGGAAGCCCTCCCTCCGCCTCCGGCACCAGATTGGATATACGGCGCGCCGGTCTTTGACTGGTCTGCCCGCTTTGAGGATCAGCAGCCGTGCCCGCTTCTCCCAATACCAGCGCCCCCGGTTACCTGCCCCGGCGGAGAAGAGTTATGCTGGGACAACCGGGGGGGGGGTCCTGATGGGGTTCTCGCAAGAAACCGAGGCTGCCGCCCTACAAAGGGAAGAGTTCTGCAGGTGGGAGCTTCGGCAGCTAGAAAGGGAGCGACACACGCGGGAGGCGCGCAGTGAGCGCCTGGAGGCCCGAGATAAGGCCGCCAAAGCACAGGTCCGCCAGGCGGAGACAGCCCACCCCAGCCCCCATGAGGAAGGCCTCATAGTAAAGTTCAATTTGAAGGCTGGGTGGGGCTTTATCCGCAGTCCCGACTTCAACAGGGACATATTTGTCAACTGGCGGGATGTGGAGCCCGAGCTGGAGGAAGGCCGTCCCGACCGAAACCTGTATCTGGGAGATCATGTCACGTTCACCCGGCACCATGGTGAACGTGGCTGGTACGCCCTGCATGTGTACCATGTCAGCAAGGACACACCCCTGCAGGAAGTCCCTCGTGACCCGGCTGGGTCAGGGAAAAATGAAGAATACCCCAGGTGGGGTCCCCACTATTGAGCCGGCAAGTGGGACTGAACATTGGTTATCCAGTTGAAAAATGGTTGAATAATGTTTTTCTTGAGTGTGTGTTTCTACCATTACCCGTCAGGGTATACAGGCTGAGGACTGTGAGCAGCCGGATGTTGACATTGTAAATAGTTCAGCACTTCTGAAAGTGCACCCTATTGGTTTTATAATAATGCCCATGAGCACAGAACAAAAACCCGTTTGGCGTGCAGCCACGCCCAGGGCCTACGTTGAGGGTTTGCGGACGGGTCCCTCATGCTGCTACCTTTTGCACTTATGGAAAAGAAAAATGTTATTTAAGAAAGTTTTATAATGTTTCTAAAATGTAACCTGCAACTTTAAAGTGATGTGCCTCCCATAAATGGAAGAATGTTTTTATAATCTTATATGCGGATGCATCTTAAAAATTTTGCATGTCATATATCCCTGTTTTTGCTTTGTTCCAGCCCGAGGACGTGCTGTGTTTTGCCGGGGGGGAATGTGGCGCCCCTGAGGGTTCAGTCGCCACAGAGGTACTGCACCTCACCCAGAGGTGTGGTGTCTCCCTTCTCTCAGGTAAGGAGGGAGTACTGCATGGAACCCCAAACACCTGCATCCAACACTACACTGCTCCAGGCCGGCTGGAGGGGCAAGACGCAATGTATGTTTCTGCTGAGCCCTGACCCTGGCTGGAGTGGGGGGAACCCAAATGTAGGGGGAACCAGTAGTGGGTGTGGGTGGAGGAAGTAGTTAGAGGGAGCACTTTAGTAGGAGTATATATAAGGAAGCCATCTTACGGTGGCAGTTCAGAGTTAGGGAGCAGTTCAGAAGAACAGCTCGGGACAGTTCAGAAGAACAGTCCGGGGGCAGAGTCTCATTAGGAGATCTGCTCCACAAGTAGGGCCAGGTCAGAAGGCCCCGGAGGGGAGCAGGGAGTAGGCTCCGTTCTACAGAAAGGATCCCAGGGGGTATGGCGCGTGCAGGAGAGCACCCGTACGCCCCGCATCTGTCAGAAGACAGAGGGATCGCTGCGGCATTCTAATCCCCAGGAGGGTCAAGTAGGTCCCGGATCCGACGTACAGGAAGGACTTCAGAGCACCCGAGCAGGATTGAGAGTGGGCAGCGCAGAGCAGGAGGGAGAAAGACCAAAGTGAAGACTGTCAAAATTAGGAACACGAGAAAGTGGGGTTCTGCCAGGTATTCCCAAGTTGCCTGAGGAAGGATTGAACCCCTGCCCGGTGAACACAGCGCTACGCGGGAGGCCTTTACCTGTATAGTGCACCTGTGAAGTGTCTAAAGAACTGTGAGTAAATTCTTGGATGACTGCACTGCACTGCCTCTGTCCATTCTTCATCGGCGCCATCGTTCCCCCTGCACTACAACGCCCAGCGCAACCCACTCTCTACTACTACACTGCCCTGAGGCCTGCTCCACCTGTGGGGAGCCGTCCCATCTCAAGCTGCCCTAACATCTGCCTCAGAGGACTGTTGCAGTGCTGGTGATTTTCACCAGGTACCACAGGTGGCGTCACGAACTTTCCCAAATCCCCATATATACATATCCCCCTTTTGAGTGACCGCCCTGGGCCACGGACCGGGCCAGCCACCGTGATATCCCCTACACCGGCAACCAGAGGCCCGGCTGCCGAGTGCCCCACGGCCCTGGGGGAGCGTCACCTCAATATCTCATTTGTCATCACACCAAGATGGTGTTACTCCACGTTGGAGTGTTTCATTTCAAAGATATTTATTTTTCTACTTTCACCTCTCTTTAATGCCTCAATATTTTTGGGACTTCCTTTGTTAATATTGGGTGCTCTAATGATCGATTGGTGGACTGACCTGATTATCTAATGTCTGCCTAAATTGAGGACTACTTAGGGAGGAACTTCATCCCAAAGTCTGTGTCACCAGCCGCAGAAGGATTCTTCTTTGTGAAGAATGATGAATCTCTCAAATTTTGCACACACTATCATGGTTTGCATAAGTTTATTATGAAAGATCTCTGTCCATTGCCTTTAGTCTCTGAACTATTCATTCTGATAAACAGTGCTCAAATTTTTTCCAAGTTGAAACTCCGTGAAGCCCATAACCTCACCTGCAATAAAAAGGGTGATGATTCAAAAAATGGCATTCAGTACTCCTGATGGACACTATGAATACCTTGTCATTCCCTTTGGTTTCTGCAAAGCTCCAGCTGCTTTTCAGCAGTCCGGTAACAACATTTTCCAAGGTGTCTTGTTCTTGTTTAACCGCATGACATTTTAATTTTCTCCAAAGATATGGATTCTCTTCGATAACATGTCCGCTCTGTGTTACTTAGACCATGGCAAAAAAAATGTAACAAAAACCTAAGAAAAAAACAAAATGAGCCTATACCCTGTTGTAAGTGAATAAGTAAATAGTAATAGTACATGGAAATAACATGGGGTACTTAGTTAACACTACTTTGATCAAAAAAGCGCAAAAGCCATCCTACCATGACAAGGTGAACCCCATTGATACGGTCCCATCTCTAGTATTAAAATCTCACCTTGTCAGCTGACCTTAATGTAGATGGGGGCAGAGAAGGACCAAGGCCCAACTGTTTAATACCTGCCCATGGGAATCTATGTAGATCAAATGCCCAGCTCAAAATGGGGGAGTCACGCCCCAGTGTGTACAAAGTACAAGAAACTACCGCAAAACCAAAGAAATGAGCCGGAGCATATGTTGGTATATGTTCAATGTGTAGGAGAACGTTTTCACTTCAGCCATTTCTCTGACAAAACCCAAGAAAAAAACTAAATGCGCATATGCCCTCAAGTAAGCTAATAAGTAAATAGTAATATTACATATAAATAACATAGGGTACTTAGTTAACTTAGTCTATTTTGATTTAAAAAAAAGGAAATGCCATCCCACCGCGACAAGGTGTACCTAATCAGAATGGCCCTATCCTTTCTCTAATGTTAAAACCTTACCTTGTGTCAGCTGACCTCAATATAGATAAGGACAAAGACTATGGCAAAAAAATATGCAAAACTCGAGTAGTACCTATATGAACATCATAACTTACCATTGTTAGGAGATCGGTCTCCGCATGTAGGTCTTAGGATATACAGTACAGACCAAAAGTTTGGACACGCCTTCTCATTTAAAGATTTTTCTGTATTTTCATGACTATGAAAATTGTACATTCACACTGAAGGCATCAAAACTATGAATTAACACATGTGGAATTATATACTTAACAAAAAAGTGTGAAACAACTGAAAATATGTCTTATATTCTAGGTTCTTCAAAGTAGCCACCTTTTGCTTTAAAGACTGCTTTGCACACTCTTGGCATTCTCTTGATGAGCTTCAAGAGGTAGTCACCGGAAATGGTTTTCACTTTACAGGTGTGCCCTGTCAGGTTTAATAAGTGGGATTTCTTGCCTTATAAATGGGGTTGGGACCATCAGTTGTGTTGTGCAGAAGTCAGGTGGATACACAGTTGATAGTCCTACTGAATAGACTGTTAGAATTTGTATTCTGGCAAGAAAAAGCTAAGTAAATAAAAACGAGTGGCCATCATTACATTAAGAAATGAAGGTCAGTCAGTCCGAAAAATTGGGAAAACTTTGAAAGTGTCCCCAACTGCAGTTGCAAAAACCAT
This sequence comes from Phyllobates terribilis, assembly GCF_046119375.1. NCBI lineage: Eukaryota > Metazoa > Chordata > Amphibia > Anura > Dendrobatidae > Phyllobates > Phyllobates terribilis. The sequence continues at coordinate 359,240,278 of NW_027362767.1, forward strand.
CAAGTGCTACTAAGAAACTGGCTCACATGAGGACTGCCCCAGGAAAGGAAGACCAAGAGTCACCTCTGCTTCTGAGGATAAGTTTATCCGAGTCACCAGCCTCAGAAATCGCAGGTTAACAGTAGCTCAGATTAGAGACCAGGTCAATGCCACACAGAGTTCTAGCAGCAGACACATCTCTACAACAACTGTTAAGAGGAGACTTTGTGCAGCAGGCCTTCATGGTAAAATAGCTGCTAGGAAACCACTGCTAAGGACAGGCAACAAGCAGAAGAGACTTGTTTGGGCTAAAGAGCACAAGGAATGGACATTAGACCAGTGGAAATCTGTGCTTTGGTCTGATGAGTCCAAATTTGAGATCTTTGGTGTGCGACGCAGAAAAGGTGAACAGATGGACTCTACATGCCTGGTTCCCACCGTGAAGTATGGAGGAGGAGGTGTGATGGTGTGGGGGTGCTTTGCTGGTGACACTGTTGGGGATTTATTCAAAATTGAAGGCATACTGAATCAGCATGGCTACCACAGCATCTTGCAGCGGCATGCTATTTCATCCAGTTTGCGTTTAGTTGGACCATCATTTATTTTTCAAGAGGACAATGACGCCAAACACACCTCCAGGCTGTGTAAGGTCTATTTGACCAAGAATGAGAGTGATGGGGTGCTACGCCAGATGACCTGGCCTCCACAGTCACCAGACCTGAACCCAATCGAGATGGTTTGGGGTGAGCTGGACCGCAGAGTGAAGGCAAAAGGGGCAACAAGTGCTAAGCATCTCTGGGAACTCCTTCAAGATTGTTGGAAGACCATTTCCAGTGACTACCTCTTGAAGCTCATCAAGAGAATGCCAAGAGTGTGCAAAGCAGTCATCAAAGCAAAAGGTGGCTACTTTGAAGAACCTAGAATATAAGACATATTTTCAGTTGTTTCACACTTTTTTGTTAAGTATATAATTCCACATGTGTTAATTCATAGTTTTGATGCCTTCAGTGTGAATGTACAATTTTCATAGTCAAGAAAATACAGAAAAATCTTTAAATGAGAAGGTGTGTCCAAACTTTTGGTCTGTACTGTAGGTCTGCAGATGGATGCAGAGAAGGTTTCAGCTAGCTTGGACTGGCCACAACATTTGGATCTCAAGCCGCTCATCATGATTAGCACTTGTAGTCTATCCAGAACTATTGTATTCGTAAACATTTGATCCTCTCATGGCTCTTACTTGGAAGGGTTCAAATTCTCAGATCTGGAAGGATTCTGCAAATAATGCTTAAAATCCCCTCATGTCTTGCTTCGCCTCCGCTCTGGTTCTGCACCATCTGTACATCAATAGACCATTTTTTTCTCTAGAAGGAAACTTCCCCTATAAGGCCATCCTCACACTTTCAGTATTTGACCTCAGTATTTATAAGCCAAAACCAGGAGTGGAACAATCAGAGGAAAAGTTTAATAGAAACACGTCACCACTTCTGTATTTATCACCCACTCCTGGTTTTAGCTTACAAATACTGATGTAAAATACTGAGCGAATACTGAATGTGGCCTAAGAGTAGGAGCTGTTCGCTCACAGACTTCTCTTGAGTCAAAAAACCCTCTATGCGGCTGGGGTAGCAAAAAGAGATTTTGGTTGATGCCTACGAAGGGCATTCCTAACGCGAGCTTATATCTGTAGTCTATGATGAAAACACGGCACATGGCAGGCAGCATGCTGCCATAGATAAAGCTGGGCTGCGAAATATGGAGCCAGTGGGCGATTGTGATCTATAACTCTGCCTCCCGCAGTGGTGAAGGACCCGCACATGACAGCGGCAGTGACAGCGAGCGTCCTCTCTCCATTATGAAACATGACATTTGTAAGTATTCAGGACGCTCAGCGCGCCGGTGAGGCATCTAGTATATGAGCCAGGTCAATACCTTCCTGCATGCCTTAGGATTTTAAGGATTAGCCTCCTCTGCCGCAAATAAACCAGTTCTTACAAAGCTGCATCCTTTATGCCTTTATGAACCATATTCTCCCATCAATCCCATTAGATATAATGCATGTAGGATAAATATATACTGTGTTCTCTGCCAAGGGAGGGGACACAGGAGCCAGACTTATGGCAAGCTGAAAATTCCCATACATGGGAAAGAATTCCAGGATCCTGCTATGGCCTTTCAATGATTAAAGTCCATGTCCTGTGCGGCCCTCTAGACATGCTCGGCATCCCCACCAGACAGGCACTTGGCCTAGATGTAAAGCACAAGAGGGAATGTAAAGATCAGAATATGCACAGCGCCTGTGTATACTTTACTTAACATTTTTGGCAGTTGTTGCATTGGGTGTTAACTTCCTAAGCTGAGCTTGTAAACATTCCTCAATTTAAAGGGACAAAAAAGTATAAGTGCTTTATGCCTGGACACCAGAGACAAATCAAAGAACACCCAAGTGCATAAAAAATACAGCAAAAATTTAAAATACAAGAACAAAGATTAAAAACCCTTCTAAATAATATACAACACCAGTGCAATTAAGTAATGGTGTCCTCCTTTATCCACCCTTTCCAAACATAAGGGTTAAGCAGGACCAACTTGACTTTTTATATTTTCTGGACAGATAATCAAAAAATCACAGACAGACAATATATTTTTATGGACACATTGGAAAGCCATAATAAATCATTATGATTATAAGTGATACATGTCTACAGCCCATAATTCTGATATGAAGACATCAGCTGCATTCACTGTAGACTGTAAAATGATGGAAATTATAGTGAAAATAATTTTCTTCAGCATCAAAAAAATAATGGACTCCTCAAATTTTTTTTTGCAGACAGTGAAGAAAAGTGCCCTATTTTTAAAACTGTCCAGGAATTTCTAGACGATTGGCAACCCAGGGGGTGAGGGTCAAAAAATATTGTATGGATCCTTCCTAAGACCTCCTTCACACGTCAGTGTGTCCAGTACGTTTGCCGACAGTTTCCACAAGTACCAGAGACACATACACACGCAGACCCATTCTAATGAATGGGTCTGCGCACATGTCAGTGTGTTTTCACGGACCGTGTGTCTGTGGGCAAAACACGCTGACATGTCTGTTTTTTTTGCACGCAGCACGGGCTGCAAAACGTCCCGCACACGTGCACACTGATGACACACAGATGACATCCATGTGTCATCAGTATCACACGTACCGGCACCTGAGAATCAATGGTACAGTTCGCGCTGTTCCCTGGCACAGGGTGCTGGACGCAAGTCTCATCATTGTCCCGTGCTCGCGCTAAGATCAGCGCCAGCAGGGGACAATGTTGAGAGGTGTATTCAGCCCCCGCTGTGTTCAGCAAGTGTAAAATTAAGATTAAAATAAACAATATCCCTCACCTGTCTGAAGTGTAAAGAATCCATAGTGTCCCACGCTGTAATCCCTCTGTGTGACATTTGCTCATCACCAAGAGTGGTGGCTTGAGGCGACCGCTCACATTGGAGAGCAAAGGAGAATGACTCACTGCAGCGAGAGCGGGCCCTTGACCTGCGCTGATCTCACTGAGGTCAGCACTAATCTCTTTCCCCATTGGGGCTTACAATCTAAATTTACCTATCAGTATGTCTTTGGAGTCTGGGACGAAACCGGAGGAAACCCACGCAAACACGGGGAGGACATACAAACTCCTTGCAGATGTTGTCCTTGGTGGGATTTCAAGCCAGGACCCCAGCACTACAAGTGAACAGCAGTAACCACTTAGCCACCATGCTGTGGTGTATCGTCTGTAGTTACTGGCTTGTCACTTTATGATTTTCATTGAGTACATGGGATAGATTTTCTTCACTTTGCAAAAGAGAATTCTAAATGCAAAGGCAGATGCAGACAACAGTATTATCGGTCCAAGTGCTATCTGACAAAACATCGGATTGCACTCAGACCAACTTTAGTCTATGGGGCCGTGCACATGTCCGATTTTTTTCACAGACAGAATCTGTCCGCAAAAAAAAAAAAATCGCAGCTCGCCATTAGAAAACCTCAGACTGCATTCGGATGGCATCTGAGTGCAGTCCGATTTCAACGGACTGAAACAATAGAGAAATTTTATTTTCCATCCTCTCAACATCTGAGAAAATCGAATTGCATTGTGATCAAACTGTGATCAGAGTGTGATTAGCATAATTGGCCTGATTCTCTAGAATGAGAGAAAATACGTTGGTGTGACCTCGGCCTAAGAAGTATGCTTTCTTCTAGATCTTCAGAGATCTGTGATATCATATTGAGTCAGAGGCTAACTTAGAAGTCCACCATGTGCTCGGGTAACTTCAGATCCAACTAGTAATTTTAGCCTATGTAGGTGAAAGAAAGAAATTCTACCTAACACATGGGAGATATTTGATGGTCCTGTGCACATGAAAGAGAAGCGTACATGTGCACTACAAGGTCACGGCATTTATGTAGGATCTCATTATACATGCATGATATGTAGCGACAAGTTCTCCTATCCTTGGTGATTTAAGCACTAGATAATCAGAAAAACATGCACACATCTCCTGAAATTGTTCTTTAAGGTGCAGAATTTTTCACTGTGTTATACAATTTGGATGAACAGTGTGAAACGTCCGGAAACATGTTCCAGACTATTATAAGAAGTTGTTCTGAAGATGTATATAATCAAAAGCAGACATCACCCGAGCAGATATATCCTGAGAATGAACTCTGGGATATGATAAGTGCATATAGAGGCATAGGAAATGGGAAATATGGTACATGCATTATTAATTCTACAATAGCTTGCAAACTACCAGAAACGAGGTATGGGTTTTCATAAATCTAGGACACCACATTACATGGCGCTTGTATGTTGTATCATGTTCAACACACTGAAGCATGATTGGTATTCTCGTGAAGTTGGACCTGTATACAGTATATATGTAAATTCTTTTTTTTCTTACATTAATTTTCCCAATAAAGTTTTATCATTTTAGGCCTTATCATTGGCTGTTACAGCCTTTTACAACCTTCTATAGAAGACATCTATATGGGTAAGACTGAGTGACGTAACTAGATTCCTATGGGCCTTGGGGCAAAATGTGGACTAGCATTGCTCAGATGCATGGGCACAATGGCATTGCCAAGCATATAAAGACCTATGTGTTCGTCCCCCATAAAAAAAAAAAAAAATCTCACAAGAAATAGCAAGAATAAAATCATCTTGAGTGATGCTTCTAAATAATATAGCCATGCAATTACCAAATATGAAATATTATCTCCATACTGTTACCGAGCCAAGTCCAATATACAGTGACCAATGTACCATTAATACCACATGAAAGGGACTAACAATACCGCCACATCATGACCATATATGAACACACCACAGTGTCTGAATATAACCACCATCCTGTTACTTAAAAAAGTCCACTATACGAAGACCAATGTACCATTAATACCACATACAAGAGACAAATAATATCACCACACCATGACCATATATTACCACCGCCGTGTCTGAATATAAACACCATATTGTTACTGAGCCAAGTCCACTATACCAAGACCAATGTGCCATTAATACCACATACAATTGACAAATAATACCGCCACACCGAGATCATATATTACCACCGCAGTGCTGAATAAAACCACCATCCTGTTACTTAACAAAGTCCATTATTCTAAGACCAAAGTACCATTGATGCCACAAACAAGAGATAAATAATACTGTCACACCATGACCATATATTACCACCGCCGTGTCGGAGTATAGCCACCATATTGTTACTGAGCCAAGTCTACTATACCAAGATCAATATAGCAATCATGACACCTAAAAAGGAGTAATAATACCGCCACTCCATGACCATATATTACCACCGCAGTGTGTGAATATAACCACCATCCTGTTACTTAACAAAGTCCACTATTCTAAGACCAATGTACCATTGATGCCACATACAAGAAACAAATGATACCACCACATCATGACCATATATTACCACTGCAGTGTCTGAGTATAACCACCATCCTGTTACTTAACAATGTCCACTGTTCTAAGACCAATGTACCATTAATGCCACAAACAAGATAAATAATACCGTCACACCATGACCACATATTACCACCGCCGTGTCGGAGTATAACCACCATATTGTTACTGAGCCAAGTCTACTATACCAAGATCAATATAGCAATCATGACACCTAAAAAGGAGAAATAATACCACCACACCATGACCACAGGGTCTGAATATAACCGCCATCCTGTTACTGAATAAGTCCACTATATATCCACTATATGTGGACAACACCATGAGCACATATTACTGGCATATTATACTATAGCTTTGTATACCTCTGATTTCATATCACGGCATACGGAGGTCTTGTCCATCACATTCATGGGTCTTGAAAGAGTCCTATATATTTTAGTAAATAGGGCTAAAAAAATCTCTCATCTAGGGATATAATTTGATTCTATTTTGTGAAAACTCAGTTCCAGAATGCTCAATGGGAACGTGTCATGGAGCATACGGTTCCCAAACTGCTGTTGACTTGTCCAGGACGGACACAGCAATAATCTTCTATAATGTGGCAAATTTGGTATTACTTAGAAAAAAAACTTTGAATATTATATTGAAGCGCCAATAGTGAGTTATGAGGGTGAAGAATCTCTCCTGAATAGCGAAGCCAATGCACCCCCTTATGTTCTGATTAATCCCACAGACCAGGCACATCATCACAAGCCACCTCCTGCACAGGCACAGTGAAGCAAAGCTGGTGATAACATACCTGGCCTGTAGGACATCGATCAAATCTAAAGGAGGCTTGGTCAACGTGATTGTTCAGGAGGAAAGCTCCACCCCTGTGACTTTTTGGCAATCCACTACCCCGAGTTTTTATGCTTACGTTGTCCCTAGCAGTCTATTGTATAACCTGTGACTAGTGTTGAGCGATACCTTCCGATATCAGGAAATATCGTATCGGATTGGATCGGGCCGATACCCAAAAAGTATCGGATATCGCCGATTCCGATACCGGAAACCAATGCAAGTCAATGGGACACAAATATCGGAATGAAAATAAACCCTTTCTTTCCTTGTAGGTTAATTCTACATGAAGTAAAACAACTAAGAATAATGTAGAATGACATGAAAAGCCGGCAATTCATCAGCGGCATACACCGGTACCCGACAATTTACAACAGAAAGAATAGAGCATCACACATAGATTAGATAGATAGAAACATGTCAGTCACATATATATGAAGTACAGTGACAGTGTTGCTTACTGTACTTGTCATTTAGTGTAAAGGATTTATTAAAAAAAATATTAGTGTTTTCGTGCACCGTCTCTTTAAAAAAGCCGGCCGGCAATTCAGCAGCGGTACCCGACAATTTATAACAGAAAGAATAGAGCTTCACACATAGATTAGATAGATAGAAACATGTCAGTCACATATATATGAAGTACAGTGACAGTGTTGCTTACTGTACTTGTCATTTAGTGTAAAGGATTTATTTAAAAAAATAATAGTGTTTTCATGCACCGTCTCTTTAAGAAAGCCGGCCGGCAATTCAGCATCTGTACCCGACAATTTAGAACAGAAAGAATAGAGAATCACACATAGATTAGATAGATAGAAACATGTCAGTCACTTATATATGAAGTACAGTGACAGTGTTGATTACTGTACTTGTCATTTAGTGTTAAAATAAAGGATTTATTTAAAAAAAAAATTGGCGTGGGGTTCCCCTTAATTTTAGGCTCTAGCGGAGGTTAAGCAGACAGCTGGGGCAAATGTTTGAAGCCTGGGAAGGGGGTAATACCCACGGAGCTTCCCAGGCTACTAATATCAGCCCCCAGCTGAATACCTAGCCTTTACTAGCTATTAAAATGGGGGAACCCCCCCAAAAAAATAACGTGGGGTCCCCCCTAATTTAATAGCTAGCACAGGCTAGGCAGACAGCTGGGGGCTGATATTAATAGCCCAGGAAGGGTGCCATGAATATTGGCCCCCTCCCAGGCTAGAAACACCAGCCGTCAGCCGCCCCAGAAATGGCGCATCCATAGGATGCGCCAATTCTGGCACTTAGCCTCGCTCTTCCACGCTGCCCTGGTGCGGTGGCAGGGGGTAATAGGGTTGGGGTTGATGTCAGCTTATAATGCCAGCTGACATCAAGCCCAGGTTAGTAATGGAGAGGCGTCTATAAGACACCCCCATTACTAACCCCATAGTCAAAGTTAAAAGAAAACACAAACACCCAGAGTAAAGTCCTTTAATTGAAATAAAGACACAATTCTTTATTGTTCTAAATTAAACCATACTTACCATCACGCCCATTCCAGCTGAAGCCAACGATCTCCTGCAATAAAAGAAAAATAATAAAGCAACCTCATCCTTACCTTTCGATGGTTCCCAGGACAGCTCCAGCTCTGCTACATCGAGATGACAGGATGGACCGCAGCAGAAAGCTGCCATCCAGCCTGTCATCCCGCAGACACTGAGAAGGCAGGCATGCTTGCGCTCCTCAGTGTCTCTCTGTGACGTCATCCAGATGAGCCGAGTTCATGTCCAATGAACTCAGCTCACCTCATGCACGTCACTGACAGCGTGGGAAAGTTCTCCTGCACTCAGCGCTTCAGCGTGAGAATTCTCCCACGCTGTCAGTGACATACATGAGGTGAGGTCATGTCCAATGAACTCAGCTCACCTCATGCACGTCACTGACAGTGTGGGAAAATTCTCACGCTGAAGTGCTGAGTGCAGGAGAATTTTCCCACGCTGTCAGTGACGTACATGAGGTGAGCTGAGTTCATTGGACATGACCTCGGCTCATCTTTATGCCGTCACAGCCAGACATTGAGGAGCACAAGCATGCCTGTGCTTCTCAGTGTCTGCGGGATGACAGGATGGATGGCAGCGTTCTGCTGCGGTCCAGCCTGTCATCTCGATGTAGCAGAGCTGAAGCTGTCGTGGGAGCCATGGAAAGGTAAGGATGAGGTTGCTTTATTATTTTACTTTTATTGCAGGAGATCGTTGGCTTCAGCTGGAATGGGCGTGATGGTAAGTATGGTTTAATTTAGAACAATAAAGAATTGTGTGTTTATTTCAATTAAAGGACTTTTTTCTGGGTGTTGTGTTTTTTTAAATACTTTACTAGAAATTCATGGTGGTCATGTCTAATATTGGCGTGACCCCATGAATTTTGGGCTTAGGGCCAGCTGATAATACCAAGCTGGCCTTAACCCCTTTATTACCCAGTGAGCCACCGCACCAGGGCCCTGGATGAGTTGGGTACAGCGCCAGAAGATGGCGCTTCAATGAACGCGCCATTTTCTGGGGCGGCTGCGGACTGCAATTTGCAGCGGGGGTGGCCCAGAAAGCTTGGGTCTCCCTGCGCTGCGGATTCCAGCCCCCAGCTGCATAGTTGTATCTGGCTGGACACAAAAATAGGGCGAAGCTCCACGTATTTTTTTTTTTTAATTATTTCATGAAATTCATGAAATAATTAAGAAAAAAAGGGCTTCCCTATATTGTTGTGTCCAACCAGGTACAAATAGGCAGCTGGTGGTTGGGGGCAGCCCGTTCCTGCCTGCTGTACCTGGCTGGACACAAATATAGTGCGAAGCCCCACGTCAATTTTTTTTAAATCATTTCAGGAAATTCATGAAATAATTAAAAAAAATTGATGTGGGGCTTCGCCCTATATTTGTGTCTAGTCAGGTACAGCAGGCAGGAACGGGCTGCCCCCAACCACCAGCTGCCTATTTGTACCTAGCCGGACACAACAATATAGGGAAGCCCTTTTTTTCTTAATTATTCCATGAATTTCATGAATTAAAAAAAAAAAAACGTGGAGCTTCGCCCTATTTTTGTGTCCAGCCAGGTACAACTAGGCAGCTGGGGGCTGGAATCTGCAGCGCAGGGAGGCCCAAGCTTTCTGGGCCCCACCCGCTGCAAATTGCAGTCCGCAGCCGCCCCGGAAAATGGCGCGTTCATAGAAGCGCCATCTTCTGGCGCTGTACCCAACTCATCCAGGGCCCTGGTGCGGTGGCTCACTGGGTAATAAAGGGGTTAAGGCCAGCTTGGCATTATCAGCTGGCCCTAAGCCCGAAATTCATGGGGTCACGCCAATATTAGACATGACCACCATGAATTTCTAGTAAAGTATTTAAAAAAAACACAAACACCCAGAAAAAAGTCCTTTAATTGAAATAAACACACAATTCTTTATTGTTCTAAATTAAACCATACTTACCATCACGCCCATTCCAGCTGAAGCCAACGATCTCCTGCAATAAAAGAAAAATAATAAAGCAACCTCATCCTTACCTTTCCATGGCTCCCACGACGGCTCCAGCTCTGCTACATCGAGATGACAGGCTGGACCGCAGCAGAACGCTGCCATCCAGCCTGTCATCCCGCAGACACTGAGAAGCGCAGGCATACTTCCACTCCTCAGTGTCTGGCTGTGACGGCATCCAGATGAGCCGACAATGAACTCGGCTCACCTCATGTACGTCACTGACAGCGTGGGAGAATTCTACTGCACTCAGCGCTTCAGCGTGAGAATTTTCCCACGCTGTCAGTGACGTGCATGAGGTGAGGTCATGTCCAATGAACTCGGCGCACCTCATGCACGTCACTGACAGCGTGGGAGAATTCTCACGCTGAAGCGCTGAGTGCAGGAGAATTTTCCCACGCTGTCAGTGACGTGCATGAGGTGAGCTGAGTTCATTGGACATGACCTCGGCTCATCTGGATGCCGTCACAGCGAGACACTGAGGAGCGCAAGCATGTCTGCGCTTCTCAGTGTCTGCGGGATGACAGGCTGGATGGCAGCGTTCTGCTGCGGTCCAGCCTGTCATCTCGATGTAGCAGAGCTGAAGCTGTCCTGGGAACCATGGAAAGGTAAGGATGAGGTTGCTTTATTATTTTACTTTTATTGCAGGAGATCGTTGGCTTCAGCTGGAATGGGCGTGACTGTAAGTATGGTTTAATTTAGAACAATAAAGAATTGTGTCTTTATTTCAATTAAAGGACTTTTTTCTGGGTGTTTGTGTTTTTTTTAAATACTTTACTAGAAATTCATGGCGGTCATGTCTAATATTGGCGTGACCCCATGAATTTCGGGCTTAGGGCCAGCTGATAATGCCAAGCTGGCCTTAACCCCTTTATTACCCAATGAGCCACCGCACCAGGGCCCTGGATGAGTTGGGTACAGCGCCAGAAGATGGCGCTTCTATGAACGCGCCATTTTCCGGGGCGGCTGCGGACTGCAATTTGCAGCGGGTGGGGCCCAGAAAGCTTGGGTCTCCCTGCGCTGCAGATTCCAGCCCCCAGCTGCCTAGTTGTACCTGGCTGGACACAAAAATAGGGCGAAGCGCCACACATTTTTTTTTTTAATTATTTCATGAAATTCATGGAATAATTAAGAAAAAAAGGGCTTCCCTATATTGTTGTGTCCGGCTAGGTACAAATAGGCAGCTGGTGGTTGGGGGCAGCCCGTTCCTGCCTGCTGTACCTGGCTGGACACAAATATAGTGCGAAGCCCCACGTCAATTTTTTTTTTATTATTTCATGAAATTCATGGAATAATTAAGAAAAAAAGGGCTTCCCTATATTGTTGTGTCCGGCCAGGTACAAATAGGCAGCTGGTGGTTGGGGGCAGCCCGTTCCTGCCTGCTGTACCTGACTGGACACAAATATAGGGCGAAGCCCCACATAATTTTTTTTTAATTATTTCATGAATTTCCTGAAATAATTAAAAAAAAATTGACGTGGGGCTTCACACTATATTTGTGTCCAGCCAGGTACAGCAGGCAGGAACGGGCTGCCCCCAACAACCAGCTGCCTATTTGTACCTGGCCAGACACAACAATATAGGGAAGCCCTTTTTTTCTTAATTATTCCATGAATTTCATGAAATAATTAAAAAAAAAAAAACGTGGGGCTTCTCCCTATTTTTGTGTCCAGCCAGGTACAACTAGGCAGCTGGGGGATGGAATCTGCAGCGCAGGGAGGCCCAAGCTTTCTGCCCCCCCCCCCCCCCGCTGAAAATTGCAGTCCGCGGCCGCCCCGGAAAATGGCGCGTTCATAGAAGCTGGATGCTGTACCTGGCTGGCATACAAAAATATGGCGAAGCCCACGTCAAAAGTTTTGGGAAAAATTTATTAAAAAATAAATAATAATTTAGGGACTGCATCTTTATTAAGTCCTCAAATGTCATTTAGTGTTAAAATAAAGGATTTATTTTAAAAAAAAATGGCGTGGGATCCCCCATAATTTTAGTCTCTAGCGGAGGTTAAGCAGACGGCTGGGGCAGATGTTTGAAGCCTGGGAAGGGGGTAAAACCCACGGAGCTTCCCAGGCTACTAATATCAGCCCCCAGCTGAATACCTAGCCTTTACTAGCTATTAAAATGGGGGACCCCCCCCAAAAAAATGACGTGGGGTCCCCCCTATTTTAATAGCTAGCAAAGGCTAGGCAGACAGCTGGGGGCTGATATTAATAGCTCAGGAAGGGTGCCATGAATATTGGCCCCCTCCCAGGCTAGAAACACCAGCCGTCAGCCGCCCCAGAAATGGCGCATCCATAGGATGCGCCAATTCTGGCACTTAGCCTCGCTCTTCCACGCTGCCCTGGTGCGGTGGCAGGGGGTAATAGTGGTGGGGTTCATGTCAGCGCCAGCTGCCATGAAGCCCAGGTTAGTAATGATGGGTGTCTATAAGACACCCCCATTACTAACCTACAAAGTGTTAAAAAGAAAAAACACACTACACCCAGAAAAAAATAATTTATTTGAAATAAAACACCATTTTATTTAATTCTTAGTTTACTAAAAAAAAATAGTTACCTGTCCACGTTCCTGCGCTGATCTCCCATGCACAGCTGTCACATCTGGAGATGGTGACAGCTGTGCATGGCTGCTGTAAGCTCACGCTGCCGGGAACACGTCCGCTCCCGGCAGCGGGAGCCACTGACTGAGGTTACCGGAGTGCATTCAGGCAGCGCAGCTCCGGAGACCTCCTTTACGGCAGTGCTGTACCGTGGGAATTTCTCACGATACAGCAGTGCCGTAAAGCAGCTAACCGGAGCAGCGCTGCCTTAACTCTGGTGAACCCTTACGGCCCCGTCATTCTAGCGGCGGCAGCGGTTCAGAGCGGTCACATTCTATGTGGCTGCTCTGAACTGGAGATCTTCGTGGGACACTCGTGGACTGCTACGGAGGGGTAAGGATAAGGTTGTGGTTTATTATTTTATATTTTATTACAGGAGATCGATGGCTTCGGGGAATTAGGTGTCTAGGTGAGTATAGGTGTAGTTTTTTATTTTTTACTTTATTTTAGGTGACGATCGGCGGGGACAGGTAATGTATAAACTAATTTCTTTTAGGTAACCACTGGCCACCAATGACATGTATCTAACATTTATTGGGGACACAGTAGGGCAATTTATATAGCAGGATCAGGCTGATGGGAACTACTGCTCCCATCGAGCTGATCCTGCTGGCACGAGTGGACGGGGGACAGACATAGGCCGATGGGAGTAGTAGTGTCACATCGGCCTATGTCTGCCTGCACGCACAGACACCCCGCACACACACCCCGCACACACACACACCCCGCACACACACACCCCGCACACACACCCCGCACACACACACACCCCGCACACACACACCCCGCACACACTAATCATGACGGGTCTGGGAGGTGAGGCTGACCTGTGCGGCCGTGGGAAAGTTCATGTGAGTTCATGCAGTCAAGCATGAACTCACATGAACCCTCTGAGGGCACCGCGGCTACTTCAAATGAACAGCTGATCGGCATCACCTGATACCTCAGCTGTTCATTTGAAATAACCGGCGGGAAAGCGCAGCACAGAACGGGAAAGCCGGCGGTGAAGTCTTTTCACTGCCGGCTTCCCCGCCCGGGTCCTTCGCTCCTTGGTGCTGCGCTCCCCGCCCGGTCCTAATTTACGATTGGGATTGGAGGTGGCGAGGGGAGCGGAGGATCGGGGTGGGAGGCTGCGGGGAAGCAGTATGGGGCTGTGTGATTGTTTAAAAGCCGGCGGCTTTTTACCGCCCGCCGGCTTTTAAACAATCAGCAGAATTCTCCCACGCTGGGATGGCATTCTGATGACAAGCTGGATCGCAGCTGAGCGCTGCCATCCAGCTTGTCATCCTTCACAGACACTGCAGAGCGCAGGCATTATGGGAACTTCCGATTCCGGTATTCGATATTATAAAAGTATCGGAATTAAGTATCGGAATTCCGATACAGTGAATATCGGCCGATACCCGATATTTCAGTATCGGAATGCTCAACACTACCTGTGACTGCTGCTGTCATCTCTCAGTACTCCTCTCAACTGAACTGTCACTTCCTGAACTTAACACTATCTCTGTGTCCCTCTCCCCAATCTGGGCCAGCCGTTACAGGTAACCCTGTCTAGGCTAAACTGCAGCTCCAGAGGGTTCTACCTTAAGAAACATACATTCATTTGAAACACATTTAAGCCCTTAGAGTGTCAGGGAGCAGACCATCACCTCCACCACTCCTAGACATGTACATAGAGCATTCAACATGAGTGAGTAGACTGACCCACTCCCTGGCAATTGCTTTGGTTGGTCAGGTTTGGCATAGCAATGAAACTCTTCTAAAAATGGGTCATGATGTCCAACAGAGGAAATCCTTATCTGAAGCTGGTTGAAGTATCAGTGGCCATGGAGTATCACCTAATAAGAATCTAATTTCCCCCAGTTAGATCTAGATGCCATCAATGATATCTAACCCTACATGGACCATGCGAAACAGAGAAACGTATTTTCTTTATATTTTACCTCCGCTTCACGGCTTCTGTGATACATGAATCCACATTTCATATATTTTTTTTTATAAAGTTACATATTTTTGTTTTGTAGTTTGATTGTATGTTGCTACTAATTTTGGCTTATGTCCCATTTGGCACTTCACCAAAAATGAAGTTAAACCTCTACGAGTCTATGGGAAAACATCAGTTTTTAATTTATGAGCTATGCCTGAGAGATTGCCAAATCTTCCACTAATCTTACAATAACACTGCCTGCATCTGTACAAATAACAATAATATATAGCTTTCTTTATGGGCGGAGGAGATATGTCGAGGCGAGGTTAGAATTGCTGCCCTTTCAAATATCTCTAAACTTTCTTATTGAAGTCATGTTAGGAAAGCCACTGGTAGGCTGCTATTAAACCTTCATTTCCTGGTGAATGTGAAATGTCTGTGTAATATTAGTTAATGGATAATAGGATAATGAAACATGCAACATAGTAACATACAGAAGTTTGTCAGTAAGAAGAGTAATCAGAGAGTGGACTGAGAAAATTAAAGGGGTTATCTGAAAATCGGTTCCTGGTGTAAATATCTATAGTTTACTAATCCACTTGTGTTACCAAATCTTCACCAATGTGTCCACTCCATCGTCGGTCCGGGCAGATCCACTCCCAGCTTCTGCTCAACCGTTTCAATAGCTAAGCCACCCCTTCTATTATTAAGCATCAGTCGTGATGGAGAAGGGGGCTGGCTTGCCTATTGAAATGAGCTGTCAGCCAGCCTCCCTCACATACAGCTCCTACGACATACCTGACACATGAAGTGTTCCTCTGTTTCAATCACAAGCTGAGCTTTGCTTTTACAAGTGCATGAGTAGGATATATATATATATATATATATATACTTACAGCAGAAACACAACCCCCATTGAAAAATGGACTGGTTTTAAAGACATCTGCTATGCTCGCATTATGAAGTGGACCCACTAAGCTCAGGTCCAGGCGTCGGTGCAGCTGGCCAGATGGCACGTGGTGAGCGAGGACGTAACATGCTCAGAAATCTAGGGAGCAGCTGAACAGATACAGTGAAGTCAGCAAGGAAAGAGGCAGGTCAGCACGGTGCTCACAGGAGGAGGAGTACACCAACAATCCGAAGACACAGGTGTAGATATCAATGGGCCTTAAATAGGTCTTGGGAGGGGATGTCATAGATCCACGCCAGGCAACCTGCAAAACCTGACATGGAGCACAACAGAGGGCAGCAAACCAAGGTGAAGGGAGCGGAGACCGGGATACTCGGGACAGGTATATAATCACACCGAGCTCAGCATGCATGTGTTCAATGAGGAGAAGATAGTAAGCAGCTGCCAGACTCATCTGGTGGTGGCTTATCTTGAGTAAGAACTAAAGGATAGGGCACGTTGAACTCCAACATGCTTGATCCTTCTTTTCCCCAACATCTGACACCAGGTAGGAGTAAGGACAACCCCATAGATCTTTGGTCCTGTCAAAATTCAATGTATGTTTAGAGCCACCTTAAGATGATCCTGGCTTCTGAGTACTACTATATATGTTTTTTTCCCCACTAGCACCCTTGCAGGAAGAATGAGCATGCTGGGACTTGAAGTTCTCAAAGAGCTTGAAAACTGTATGTTAGTGAACAAGGATCTATCACAGATGTTGCTCCAGCTACAATCTAAACTGTAAATGGTGATTATCTGGAAGAGGGGGATCAGTATAACCTGTACTCAATCAGATAATTTAAAGGGAAACTATTAGCGAGTTTTTAGATATGAAAGTATATAGGTGCTTGTCCCCTAATAAACATGATACTATTTTTAGAAATCCAATGTGCCATGATATCTAGAGTAGAAGCCACATTGCACTTACAATGCTTCTCCCAGGTGCATGGACACACCCCTAGTGCACTTCTAACCTGATTTACATATGATTTCTACATTAGATTTCTCATGAATGGGACATCGGCTCTCTACAAAAAAGGTATCCTTTTTATTTTATCAACACAGCTATTTCACTACTTACACATGCTGAGAGGATCACTTTAAGACCAGACTAGTATTTTTAGCTGCTTGTGTCAAGGTCAGAATTATATGTTGAGAAGAATAAAAGTCAATTAAAATCTACAGAGTGCTCTGGGAAATTCTGGTTTTATTGTGTTGTAGTCTGTAAGCTGTACAGTATTGTGTCAATCAGAAATACTAGTGTAAAAATGAAAAAATGTTTTTTTTTATTAATACCATTCAACAGCCACTAGATGGCAGTGTGAGAACGTTGCCCTGTACAGCGAGTAAAACGCTTTTATGCTGCACATTCATGATGCAGGGTGTGTTAATAACCTTCTAAGAAAGAACTCGCGGCATCTGAGAGATGTCGTGTGTTAAACATAAAAGAGTAGCTCAGCATGCCTGTGTGAGTGAATTAAAGACGTGCGGACAATACGTTATGGAGCCGGCCAGCTCACTTGGCACAGACTACCAATATCCTAGGGCACAAGCATTGCTTAGTCTGCACACGCTGCAGATTTAGAAAAAAAAAAAGATTGCCATCAATACTCTTTGTCGTAGAAAAAAAAACTGTAATTACTATTAATTCTTAGGCCGTGGAAAATGATAAAAAAAAGGTGCCAATATTTTCTGCAAAAATGTTATGTGACTAAATTTGCAACATTTTTTTTTTTTATGTCAAAACCAAAGAAATGAGCCAAAACATAGGTTGGTACAAGTGCAATGTGTAGGTGCACGTTCACTCTGCGGCCATTTAACAGGCGGAGCCTAGGATTAAAATAAAAGAGCAGATACCCTGCAGTAAGTAAATAGTAATAGTACATGAGCGTAAAATAGGGTAATTAGTTTGCATTGTTTTAATCAAAAGAGGGTAAAAGCCATCCCCCGCGACAAGGTGTACCCAGTCGGGACGGGTCCTATCTCTAGTATTAAACCTCACCTTGCGTCAGCCGACCTCAATCTAGATGGAGGTAGAGACAAAAATCTAGAGATGAACTGGAATATAAGTTGCAACGTGTAGGTGCGTATTCACACTGGTCACTAAACAGACAAAGCCTAAGATAAAAGCAAAATGAGCACATACCCTGCAGTAAATAAATCAATAAATAAATAGCACATGCATAATTTTGATAAAAAAAACTAAACGCCGTCCCTATGGTTGGAGGTAGAGTAGGATCCAGACCCAACTATTTTGCACCTGTCTGTGGAAAGCTATATAGACAAAATGCTCTTCCAAAAAGGGAGAATCATGCCCCTGTAAGTACAAAGTACAAAAAACTAAAGCAAAACCAAAGAAATGAGCCGGAACACATGTTGGTATAAGTGCTCACCTCCACGGCGCAGAGTCTTATTTTTTGAGGACTGTCATTACACTTGTAGGCCTGCCATCACTGTATATTTTCTACTTAGCTTCTTGCTTAGCAGCACAGATCAGTCTTAACACCTTTGTAATCCCTCGGTATTCTGAATTACAGGTTCCATCCCCATACAGTGAAAAATGGCTTTAAGGTTCAAACAAGCAATCAAGAAGGAAAGGCGAGGAGTGCTGAACCCGTAATTAACCAGATCATTGATAAATTGAATCATGTCAATCAGGTAGGTAAAAGACACAAATGATATCAATGAGCAAATGCGATGAATGTAATGTCGTTATATAGGACCATGAAACATGAACTACAGGCGGTGAATACAAAGAAACTACTGATGGCATTTTAGAGGATGAAATTTGAACATTTTGTGGGTGTTAAAGGGACGGTGTATTTACTACATAGACCTTTTTGTCATATGAGTTTATCAATGGCTGTCACACTCCCATTGGCAATAATTCATATTTCATCAGATTTACTCAGAAATAATGTTATACTTTTCTTTTCATTCAGTTACGTCCTAGTCTCTAGCTACAGTGAACCCCGTCTGCCTCATCCCTCACTAATATCACAATCAAACTACACATCTCATCATTTTTTATTTTAAAGGAAAACACAAAAGATAAAAAGTGCTTGTATTGTATGGTCCAGCCATCGTTATGATAACTAAGGGTATTTAAGTATAGCTGCATGAACCGCTCATCAGCGAGTAACTGTACAAGTACAGGTACACAGTGCTACTGAGTGCATGGATTGTGTGGGAATAGATGATAGAAAGGACCAGATTCTGAGGAGAATTTAGGAATGGAGAACAGTTAGATTAGTGAGGTGATGTGTTATGCCTCTCTAAAACTGTGGCTACTGTGAATTACCAGGATTGTCTGGGGTAGAGAATTCCAGAGAAGTCTTGTGGACGGGAGTGGGATGTTTGGACTATAGAGGATGTTAGTTTTAAATCATTAGCAGAACAGTGAGAACGGGTAAGGTGCAAAACAGAGATGAGATAGGAGATGTATGGAGGTTCAGAACTGTGGAGAGTTTTGTGGGTGAGAGTGATAAGTTTATGTTGTATTCTGTAGCAGATGAGCAACCAGTGCAATGACTGGAACAGGGCAGATGCATCGCTGTAGTGGCTGGACAAGAATATGATCCTGGCTGCCGCATTCAGGAAAAATTGGAGATGGGAGAGTTTATTAAAAGGGAAAACAATTTATTTGTGCATTAAATTAGTCCAGAAGAGAATGAATAAGAGAGACAGTAAAAGTTTTTGCCATTTCAGCGGTAATAAAGGGTGAATTCTGAAGATAATTTTGAGGTACAGATTACATGAGTGATTGAGAGGATTTGGGGTGTGGACAAAAGATTAGTGCATTTTCCCATCTACTTGTTTTCCATCTCTCTCTGCCCTCCTCTGGCTCCTGTAGAGCCAGATGCTGTCAATCATAGTAGAGAGGCAGCAGGTAGATAGAAAACAAATAGGTGGAACCCTATCTGCTCTCTCTATACCATGATGGGAGCAATTACTGTAACTCCTCGGCCATTCCAAAGGTGCACAAGCATCTCTGCTTAGTTTAAACGGTCAATTTGGGATAACAGGAACCATTACATAGGAATCTTTAGGGTAAAATGAGTAGGTGTTGTAGGGCCAAAACTCACGTGTGTGCTGCCATGCATTAACTAGCCAACAACTGCTGCTTGGACCTTATGAAGTTAATTTATAACTGAAAAGGGATCTATTTAATGGACAGTGAGGTGCAAACCTAGTTCCCAACATGGTGCCCATCATTTCACATAATTCTAAATGTGCACATTTTCTAATTAGTTTTCTGTTTTGCTTCTCCATGATAAATGATATATGCCGCAGAGTCTGTATATAGATCATATTATCCCCATTTATATTAAAGTCAGTAGAGTCATTTTGTCTGACACATCACTTGTCTCCAAAATTTTACAGTCATAGGTGCACTTACCAAAATATCAAAATAGTGAGAGGAATGGGGAAAAGAGTATTTTGCCATTATGTTTGGCTGCCAAGCATCGCTGGTAGAGAAAAAGGTTTCACAACCCCATGACATTTAATATAGATGAATAATGGTATTTTCAGACAGCTACTTCCTTCTTGTTCCAAAAATCAAAGGATTCTGGAAAACAAGTTGCTGAGCTTACAAGAAGACTGAACATAGTTATCTTCTAGAGTTGCTCTGCTGACAACTGTCGGGTATATAGGGTGACCTTTAAGTAAAAGTGGCCATATTCATTTGACTAATGTTGGTCAAATCTGCAGATTTCTCCATCTGGTGGGGATTGTGGTGTCTCAACTTTCCCCCGACAGATTAAGTTGTTTCCTTTCAACATGCTAATCATTTTGTTCTCAGGCAAGATAACCCAATGCCAGAGATGTCTGACAGCAGTTTACTAACCTCTGCCAGTTCAGAACACAATCATGCTCAGCTTAGTTGAGTGTGGATAAATGTATAAGGAGCTTGGGAGAAATAGCCATCAGCCAACACCTATCTTTTACGTATGGACAGCGTTCGGTCTGGCAGTAATTTAGTCTTCAGTCACTGGATGTTGGAGACCTTTTTTGGCTACTAAGTGTTATGATTAAATAAAAAATAAAAATCTGATATCACTGTACCTCTGGCAGCATCCCCTCTGTGAGTATGTAATTGACTTAGCTAGGAATCAGCCAGTCTACATGGAGACCATTCTCTCTGAGTGTTTTCTCACTTGTAAAGAGGTATTAATGTCTGCAGGGGAAGAGTAATTGCCCCTAGGTAGACTGGACATCTCCAGTCCATACCAGGGACATCACATGGAAAGGCAATATTCCCGTGCCATATTTATAATAATCTATCAACACAATCCATGGATATATATTTGTGATCGGGAGACATAATCGCCTCTGTGGTTCCAAGCTCCAGGATCTTCAGCCTTGGGAAAACACAGAAATGTTTTATCAACCCGAATTTTCAATATATAATGGTCATGTTTGGTATGTCTAGGATGGTGAAAGTATGCTCGGAAATAAGACTGTCATATTATTACACTAGGATGTTCCTGTGGGAACATATGACGTAAATTTGAATATGTCCTGCACCCATTTTTCATTGCATATCAGGAGGAGGCATGATGGGTGGGGATGGGACCCATTAAAATTCCTCATCCAGGAAAACTAATTGTAGACTAAGGAGAAATGAATATCAAAGATCTGTCTAAATTTTTGCAGTGTCTCCTCAGCCAGAAGCTCTCACAGATCCAGTCTGTAAGACGTTTCCTTATTTATCCATTTTTATTTTTGTACTGTTTTTGCCTTGTGTATATGTCTTTTTGTTATTTCATCTTTTTGTAACTTTGCAAGCACTGCATCCTTTTTCATATATTATTTCCAAAAGATAATAAGTTTGTACTTTGCTGCTCTAAACGTACCCTTGAAAAGGGAAAGTATAGCCCGGTTGTGTTACTCTATGTATGCCATTGTGCAAGCAGCGTACCTGTCTGGTGCCTAGGAAAGCTGGGTGTGCATGTGTACTAGTGTATTAATCAGGGCAGGCTTTTCATTGGCCTAACAAAACGAGTGTGAGTGGTGGAAGCAATAAGTGTGGTGTAGATGTGTGAACTGGCCGTGCTGTGCTCTTAGCTCATTGTCAATCTTTTAATATAAGTGAGTGGACGAGTGAGTGTGAGAATCGTCCCCCTTTACAGTTGCATCCAAATCACAATTTAAGGATTATTCCCATGTTTAGAAGTTATCACCTAGTTATAGGAGAGGTAGCATTTTCTAAACAGTGGGGTTCAACTGCAGGAAAATGAACTTTTAAATGCTCCTACTGAATGGAGCTGTGGCTGGAAAAATTACCATTGCTCTATTCATTCTCTATGGGATTACAAGATAAAGCAATATGCAAATTGCCTAATTGCCTCTTCAGAGAAAAGGACTTGAACTCTATAGCGCCACCTATTGGAAGCAGTAATCCTACAAGTCACAATTGATCCTTTCATTCAATATGACTTAGGATAAAAGCCAAATCAGAATCTCAATTTGCAGACACGATGTTTCGGGCTGTTGGCCCTCATCAGTGCAAAGTATGAGAACTGATTTGGTTAGATGAGAGGCTCTGGACTGAGGTCTAAGGGCTAACGTTTCTCCTTGTGGATAAAGCAAAGCTCTGTATTTCGCTATCTCCGTCACTCCTATAGAGAATGTATGGAGCTGTGGTCCACACGTGCAGCCACAGATCCATTCAGAATGGTCATTTCAGAGTTCCATTCTTGGTTTTAGTAGGGGTCCTTAAGGTTGGACACCACTGATCAGTAAATTACAACCTATCCTATGGATAAATATTAAGTCCTATAGATGGGAATAACTCATTAAGTGGTCAAAATTTCAGAAACCAAGACTGGCAGCACTGTCTTTGTCCTCCCTGGAGTTGTTTGACCCTTGAATTACTACCTGTCCTTCATTTGTAGACAGATTGTGAAATAGGCCAACACAAACAAGTTAATTTAAACCAGAGATCATTTGTGAATGATTTCTTAGCATGAAAACTCATTTCTCTTTCAGGGAGTTAGGGATCTATATTATTTTATTCTTTTGAGGAAAAGCTGCAACTATTCTGTACCAGGTATCATCCATGGGTCATGTCTGACAGATCACTCATTGCTATTATCACTGATCACTATAGAACATAGTGAATCCGTCTCCTTCTTGTTCCTGTAACATGTAAGACTCTTTCATAGAAAAGACTCTCTTATTTCCGAGGTGGCTGAAGGACGCGAATATGTTAATTATCTGTGACAGGTCCATTTTAATCAGTGAAGGTCAGGAATGTGCTTTGGCAGCTGACCACATAGTTGCACGCAGCAGACTCGGCTTGGGAGGATGATCGCTGCAGCGCCGCTCCGAAAGCTCAGGACAGGCTGAATATAATAATGTATCTGGATATATATTCTTTTTTACGCTGCATTGACCCACCTCCTTGTAGTATAGCGCATGATTGCTTTGCATCCATAGAATTACATTGAGTTGTAAAATATATATTCTAAGCCAGTAGGTGAGAATTAAAGCAGAGGAAATCTGTCCCTGCAGCAGGTGTCCCTGTAATTGTTCAGGGTGTCCCTTTAGTTAGCTGAGCAATTCATGTCATTTTCTTCTTTAGTAAAGCAGTAGTCCCTGATCTTTGTGAATGTGGTTAAGTAAATGTTCATCCTTGAATAACATTTTTTTTATATATATTTTAAATTAGTCCACAAATTTGACAGCTTTGCTGAATGTTTAAGAAAAAAAGTGATATGTAGCAAAATCCATGCAATAGCGAAAAATATCATTAGCTCGCTCTCTAGTGCTTCAGAAGTCCGTGACTTGGTGCAGGGCAGTATTTATTTCTTTTTTTTTAGATTCTCACATATCGAATACAAAGTATTTGAATTCGCTTGGAACCATGATTCTCAGAAAATTCAACTCAAAATTGATCCTCTGTGGATTGATCTTCTCACCTCTTTATAGCCATCTGATCTCTATTTATCTGAAAGAGAGCTACAACTCTTCTACGGAGGCAACCTAGTCATAAACTAGGAGTAATAGCCAAAGTTACCGTATATTAAAAAATATATTTTATTGGTACAAGTAATTAAAATGTAAACACATAGTAAAATACAATTAAAAAGGAGAATGTCAGGCAAAGGCTTTAACCACACAGGCAAACCCCAAGATAGATTACAAGCACAGTATATATACACATATATAGCAATATTAGGCAATTATTTAAGTACTTAAAGGAGGCTACATATAGAGTATTTAGTGGAAATATATCCTGCATAATACAATGGATAAGGAGTGCCTACTAATAAATATGCCTAATATGCAGTGGGTTAGTATGTAATATAACGCATAACATCCATGAGTTTATAATAAGATCAAAGAACTTAAGGGATCACATAACCATTCCAAAGTTAGACTTAGCAGACATTTACAAGGGTATCTTTAGATGGTAGCATTGGGGGTAAATGATGGTAAGTAAATATTTCAGTCAATACAGAACCTGTATGGTGGCCACAGGAAACCCCTGACGTGCGTTTCGTGTTCAGCTTCCTCCAAGGGGTCATCTACAGAGACATTAGCTCCGATTCAGCAAAACTAACATAGCACACGGTCGCTGATCCTGCTGTCAGTCAGTGCCGATGACGCGGTTAAAGCCACCAATCTCTATACACCGAGCACTGACTGAACCCGCGCCACCTGTATGACTGAAGCCGGAACACTGCCGGGAGGAATAAAATTAATTTCCTAGCAACAGCCGGACTCTAAGTGCGGGTGCTGGGTAAGTTCAGAGCTCTAATAACCTGCAGCTTAATCCTATATCTGTAGGTTAATAGCATTTTTTCTATAAAGTAGAATGACCACTTTAAACATCCTATACTGTCAGCGACTATTGACCTCTGACAGACAGTTATGACGCGCCCAGGGGATGATGGGGGGACGACTCGGCGCCCGGGCCTTGCTGTTGCCTGATCTTGGGGGATGCCGCGGTGGCCGGCTCCCGGGCCCCAGTACCCTGGGGTCACTCTTAAAAAGGAAAGGGGGGAAGTTATATGGGATAGGGGGAATGTTCGTGACGCCACCTGTGGTGTCCGGTGAAGGTCACCAGCGTTGCAACAGTCCTCTGAGGCAGGTGTCAGGACAGCTGTAGATGGTTCGGCTCCCCACAGGTGGAGCAGGCCTCAGGGCTGCGTAGAGAGGGTGTAGAATGGAGCGTTGGCGGGTGCAGAGCCGCGGAGAGAAAGAACAGACAGAGGCGGTAGTTGAAGTCATCCAAGTCTTTACTCACTTTGGTGCGTAGTCAGCTCAGAGCTTCTCTCTGCCGTCACACGGCAAGCTGCGGCCGCCAGGGTGGGGTTCAGCACACTCCAGGTAGCTCAGGAGCACTTGTCAGGACCCCCGCTCTAGTGTGTTCCTCGCTTGATCAACTTCTCCCGCCTTGTGTCCCCCACTGAGTCCCGCACAGGTACTGCGATGTCCCTTGTGGGTAACGTGTAGTTCCTGGACCGACTGGGTGCCCTTTTTGGTGACTTGTGGTGAGAACGTGGTGTAAGGCCGGGTCCCTCTGGATAAACTCAGATTAGGGCATACAGTTGGCGACTCCGCTCCGTCCGTATCCCCCTGGGATCTACATAAGCCTCCGGACTTTTCCGACAGAGACGTGAAGTGCAAAGTCAGATAATCGGGGACTGGTAGCCCCTCTTGCGGCAGGGTCTCTCTGGCTGGGCCAGAATAATGTATGCAGGTGGCGACTCCGCTCCGTCCGCACTCCCTGAGATCCTTTCGCCTGTGGAGCCTATCTCCTCTGCTCCCCTCCTGGGCCTTCTTGCTTGGACCCTGACCGGGGACAGAGCCAGGTTTAACTCTGCCCCGCTCCCCCGTCTCGAGGCCTGAGACCGGGGACCCTCAGCCGGCTGCAGCCTTATGCTGACTTGCCGTCCCAAAGACCCACGACCAAAGACCCGGTTATTAAAATGGCCTCCAGTTATATAGAATTCTAATTAAGTGCTTAAGTAAATGCTTCCTCCACCCTCACTCACTACATAGTTCCCCCTAACTTTGGTTCCCCCCAACTCTTCTATTCAGGCCCGGGGCAGCACTATGGTGCTATAGGACCCCTTCAGAACTGGTGTGGTGTAGTGTTGAGTGTGTGGTTGGGGTCCTGTGTAGTACTCCATCCTTACCTGGGAAAAGAGATACCACACCTCGGTCTGAGGTGCAGTACCCATGTGGCGACTGAACCCTCAGGGGCGCCACAGTTACCCTGTCTGAGAAGAAGGTTGGGTGTATCCAGGGTCACCCCAAAGGTTTATTTATTTTAATCACTTATATAGCGCCATTAATTCCACAGCGCTTTACAGACATTATCATCACTGTCCCCATTGGGGCTCACAATCTAGATTCCCTATCATTATGTCTTTGGCATGTGGGTGGAAACCAGAGAACCTGTAAGAAACCCACGCAAACACAGGGAGAACATACAAACTCCTTGCAGATGTTGTCCTTGGTGGGATTTGAACCCAGGACCCCAGTGCTGCAAAGCAACATTGCTAACCACTGAGCCACTGTGCTTTGTGCTAATAGCTTTGTTTTGTACCATCGCCTCCCTGTTAAACATATGCAAATACAGACAGCGTGATGACTTTTATGAGACACATATTATTAAATCAGTGTTTATTTTAAAGTCAGTTTAGAAAATGAGATGATTTGCTTTAAGTGGTGCCAATGTAATCTAATGACTGCAGACCGCTATGTCTGAGGGCCGGCTCATGCATATCTGCGCTCGCAGAAAAACAATTACTTTGAAAGTAAAACTACAAACATTTCCTTCCTGTGAAACAGTACTAAATAGCTGGAGGAATTAAACTATTAAAACCACATGCTGCGGGAGTGATCCCTGCAGTTACCATTTGTGGTATGGTAAGTTAAATGGTATTTTTGTATATGATGTGTATTAGCAGGTATCTGGCAAATCTCATCTGCTCCATAAGCCGCGGCGCTCGGGCTGAGTCTAGATCTGGCATTGTAGATATAAAGAAATTGTCGGCACTCCGTAGTCCTTGTTAGTAATGGTGGTGCACGTGGAGAAATAGATTGCAAGCAAAGTAGAAGGATCCCGACACTCACGTGTATACGATCAATTCATTTATTCCACATGTGGGAAAACTACAACAAAACGTTTCAGCCCCTAGCAGGCTTTTGTCAATTGTGCATAACAAGACAAATTCCACACATATATAGAAAAATTTAGAGGAAATGACATCATACAAAGAAAAATATTATAGAAAACCACAACGGAACATTACTCAAAATATAACATCATACATGAAATAATAAATAAACATCATAAATAAATAATAAGACAAAAAAAGACCTAAAAAATGACATCATAAATTAATATAGTATCTCCATACCAGTACAACAAAATATTAAATACAAAAACCTAAACATTCTTGCATATAACACCAAAAATTCCTCCAAATATTAAATATCCCATTGTTGATTCACCTATCTAGAATATATAAATAAACAATCCATAATTATTACAATTAATGCAATTTTATAGAACTTTTTTTTTTTGAAAGTTATTTTATTAAAGATTTTTTTTTATAAAGATTTTTTTTTAAAACTTTTTATAATTTTTATTAATTTTATAATGCTCACTCAATTTAATTAATATTTTTAATTCATTGACACTAATCCTCAAAAAAACAGTACTGATAATCAGATCATTTTGTATAGGGTCATGCCATAATTATAGCATCACAAACCATTAAATATCAACCTAATCATGTTCATAGTCACTCCTACCACTAATTCTATTGTCAAAATGGGTTACATTAAGTTATTACCAATAAAAAATGAGAGAATCACAAGAATATAATATTATGCCCAATATAATATGTTTCACTGCTGCAAGATATGGCCATATCTGGAGATCGCCTTCTTATTGGCCTCATCTAATACTGTAATATCCCGAAAAAATATTCATTGATTTTGAATGGTCTGAAAAAAGGAAAAATAATGATTTAGAACATTTGGCTTACACTGTATTCCTTATTCAAACCATTAGGAGATAAACTATTAAGTGTGAAAATCCAAAATGCCTCTCTCCTCAAAAGGAGTTTTTTTGAGGCTTCCCCCTCTTCTGGGTACACTTACTTCTTCAATGATATTTTAATTGTGCCGCAGAGTGTTTTTTTTCTTTGAAATGCAGTGGTAACAGAAGTGTAGTATCGCAACATCTAATAGTAGATTTATGCTTATTAATGCGTACACTGACTGCCTGTGTAGTCTCGCCTATATAAATAGAGCCACAAGGGCACTTTGTCAAATACATAACGTTGGCGGATTTACAGGTAAAAAAAACTTTGATATAAACTCTCTTCCCAGAAAGGGGCTGGCAGAAATATTCTCCTTAGGAACAGAAGTAGTTTTGTACCACCGAAAATATACCATCCGACTGAGATATATATTGATTTTATGAAAAGAGATGTCAATATTTTACTGAATCAAATGCAGCGAGAGGGTTTTCTGATCAGTGGTAATATAACATTTGAAGAGAGCGAAGCCCTCAAACAATTGGAAGGGGACAAACAAATTGAAATTAAGCCTGCCGACAATGGGGGGTCAATTGTTATAATGGATCGTGATAAATATATACGTGAGATCCAGAGATAATTGACTGATATTGAAACATATATGCCAATAAAAAATAATCCATTACAGGAAATACACATCAAAATAAAAAATGTGGTTGATAAACATAGGTCCAGGGGTATTATTGATACTAAATTGGTGGAATATTTGATTAGAAAAGATCCTATTACCCCTGTGATCTATATATTACCTAAAGTCCACAAAACTTTGATTGATCCCCCCGGCAGGCCCATAGTGGCTTAGTCAGAATCTGTGTTGAGCCCCTTGTCAATTGTTTTGGAACGAATTCTGACTCCTTTTACTTAAAAAAGTAAGTCTTTCTTACTTGATACGGGCGATTTTTTGCTAAAAATTAAAAATGTTGACAACATCTCTGAAAATGCTATTGTTGCTACTATTGATGTAGTTAGTTTATATACTTCTATTGAACATCAAAAAGGATTAAGTGCAGTTAATTGGACATTAGAGGGATTTCGAGTCCCTGAGACACGGCGAGAATTTATATTTGACCTGTTGGAAATTGTTCTATATGAGAATTACTTCTTATTCCAGGATGTTTTTTACAAACAGAAAAGGGGATCAGCGATGGGTGCGAACGTGGCCCCCCCATACGCAAATCTTTATATGACATTTTTTGAGAAGTTTGTCTATTGTCATGATTTATTTAAAACCTATGCCAAAATTTGGCTGAGATTTATAGATGATATTTTTTGCGTATGGGAGGGGCCACATGAAACACTAATGGAATTTCAAAACTATTTAAATAGTGTATGGACAGAATTAAATTTTACTTTATCATATGATGGTGAACGTATGAATTTTTTGAACACAATGGTCATCAAGACTGGTACTGGACGTGTGGATGTTGATCTATACAAAAAGAATACAGATAGGAACAGCTTTTTACATTTTAAAAGTGCCCACCCGTATTCCATGAAACAGGCGATTCCTAGATCACAGTTTTTGAGGGTAAAAAGAATTGTTACAGATCCTTTAATCTGTAAGCAACGTATAACAGAAATAAGGAATGACTTCCAGCATCGTGGTTATCCTAAACATGTCTTGGATCAGGCAAAGAGAGACGTGGGATTTGAAAGGGTTAAAAGAGACAACAATATGCCACGAATACCTTTTGTAAGACAATACCATCCGATTAATGTTAGAGTGGATATAATAATTAAAAAACATTGGCATATTTTGAGGGAAGCTTTCCCAACTGTGAATGAATTTCAAACACCTCCTCGAATTTGTAATAAAAAGGTTCCTAACATCAGGGATAAATTAGTGCGTGCTGATGTGGGTAGTGATTTATTGATCCCCAGACAGACATTTCTTAGTACAAAAAGTAAAGGAACATATCCCTGTTTGGGATGTGCGCAATGTAACAAGGTTATCAGAGGAGAATATTTCTGCCACCCCCTTATTGGGAAGAGATTTTATATCAAAGTTTTTTTTACCTGTAAATCTGCCAACGTTATCGATTTGATAAAGTGCCCTTGTGGCTCTATTTATATAGGCGAGACTACACAGGCAGTCGGTGTACGCATTAATAAGCATAAATCTACTATTAGATGTTGCGATACTACACTTCCGTTACCACTGCATTTCAAAGAAAAAAAACACTCTGTGGCACAATTAAAATATCAAGTAATTGAAGAAGTAAGTGTACCCAGAAGAGGGAGAAGCCTCAAAAAACTCCTTTTGAGGAGAGAGGCATTTTGGATTTTCACACTTAATAGTTTATCTCCTAATGGTTTGAATAAGGAATTGTTAGAACCCTCCTGTTTGTTTTTTCCATCTTGTGTTTTGCGGTCACGTGACCATCTGCCTTTATATTCCAGCTCCGCCCTCCTGGCTGTGCTGGACTTCAGTGTTTGACTGTTTCTCTAGCCTGGTGCTTCGGTGCCTTTCTCTGTCAGTTTGCTTGGTCCTTCTGGGACCTCAAGTACCTTTTTGTCAGTTTGTCTTTTTGTGTTCTGCAACAACTTCTCTGTTTAGGAGGTGTCCTATTTTTGTCCCAGTCCTTAGTTCTTTTAGGGACCCCTCCCTTAATGCTATAGATCTTCGTTCAGACTAGCCGAGGACTAAGACGGGTCTGTTCGCTAGGAACAGGCAGCCCACTACATCGTAGGGATTCAGCTTAGTCTTACTGTAGGGACAGATTTCCTCTATCTTTCCTTAGTACTTGTTGCAGATCATAACAGTAAGTCCAGCCCAAAAAACTAAAAGGAAAGAAATTCGGGGATCAGTATGGTTTCCATCCAGGATTTGGCTCAACGCCTGCAGGGATTGTCTCTGGAGGTGGCCGAGCTGCAGCAACACGTGAGTAGCTGTTCTGGAGCGCATTTTGTTGAACCCAAGGTAGGACTCCCTGATGTTTTTTATGGTAAACAGCAAGATTTTTTTTCCTTTAAAAATGCTTGTTTGTTATATTTTCATTTGAGACCAAGGTCCTCTGGGAATGAATCACAGCACATTGGTTTTATTATGTCACTTTTGCGCAATGAACCACAGGGGTGGGCCTTTTCTCTCCAACCTAATGATCTGTGTTTAAGGTCTGTAGAATTTTTTTTTTCTGCTATGGGTCTATTATATGATGATCCTGACTGAGTCTCATCTGCTGAGGCAGAACTCAGGTGTTTGAATCAGGGGTCGGGTGATGTTGAAAATTATTGCACACACTTCAGAAGATGGGCTTCAGAAGTCAAATGGAATGATCCTGCGTTGAAATGTTTATTTCTTGCTTGTCTGAGTGAAAGGGTTAAGGATCTTCTAATTGCATTCCCTGCACCTGAGACTCTGCAGGATGCCATGCAGTTAGCTGTTCGTGTGGACAGGAGACTGAGGTCCAGGGTGAATGAGGTAAAGACTTCTGTAAAGTCAGGTCCTAGTCCCCAGAAAATCTTCTCTGACGGCGGAGAACCGATGGAGGTGGGGGCGAAGTCGCTCTCCTCTCAGGAAAGAGACCGGAGGTTCGCCGAGGGATTGTGTCTTTATTGTGGTAAAGCTAACCATTTGATTAAGTATTGTGAGCTTAGTTTAAGTAAAGAAAAAACAAAGTCAGTTACACACATATAGCTTGTTTACACTCTGCAGGAGTATTTCTTTCTGGTAGTACTACTTTGCAGGAAAATTTGATTGAATTTCAGGTATTTGTGGATTGTGGTTCAACACTTAATGTGATTGATAAAGGGTTTTTGGAAAACCTTAAATTGAAATCCCAACCTTTATCATCACCTATTTCTGTTATTGCAATTGATAACACTCCCTTGAAATGTATTACTCACAAGGTTGCTGCATTTCCCCTCACTATCAATGGAGTTCACCAAGAAATTTTGGACTTGGTTGTATTAGATAATTTACCCTCTCCGGTCATTTTAAGTTTGCCTTGGTTAAAACTGCACAATCCTTTACTGGACTGGTCTACTAATGTGATTAAGTCTTGGAGTCCGAAGTGCTATGATAAATGTTGTAATGGTCGCATTGCGGCTGTGGAAAAAGGGGAATTACCGGTACCTATTTAAGATTTTTGGAGGGTTTTTTCAGAGGAGGAGTTGGAAGTTTTACCTCCTCATAGGGATTATGATTGCGCCATTGAGTTTGTTCCTGGAGCTTCTCTTCCCAAGAGTCGCTTGTTTAATCTGACTATTCCTGAAAGAAAGGCCTTGGAGGAGTACATACAGACTAGCCTGGCTGCTGGTCACATTAGACCTTCTAAGTCGCCTGTGGCAGTTGGATTTTTCTTTGTTAAAAAAAAAAGACGTGGGTTTACCTCCATGTCTGGATTTTCGTGAAATTAATAAGATTACCATACGCAATTCCTACCCATTGCCGTTAATTCCTGATTTGTTTAACCTGTTAGTGGGGGCCAAGTGGTTCTCTAAAATTGATCTCCGGGGGGCATACAATTTGTTACGAGTCAAGGAGGGTGATGAAGGGAAAACTGCTTTTAACACTCCGGTAGGTCATTTTGAGAATCTGGTGATGCCTTTTTGTCTTATCAATGCACCTGCATTTTTTCAGAACCTTATTAATGACATCCTGAGACCTTTGATTGGTAAGAATGTGGTTGTGTATTTGGATGACATTTTGATTTATTCACCAGATTTAGTGTCCCATTGGCGGAGTGTACGTGAAGTTTTGCAGTTATTGAGTGATAATTCACTCTTTGCTAAGCTGGAGAAATGTGAATTTGCTGTGCAGAAAATTAGTTTTTTGGGCTACATTGTCTCCAGCGAGGGCTTTGAAATGGACCCGGTGAAGGTTCAGGCTGTGCAGGAATGGCCTAGGCCTATTGGTTTGAAATCTATACAGAGATTTTTGGGTTTTGCCAATTATTACAGGAAATTCATTAAGAATTTTTCTATAATTGTTCAGACTCTGACCGATCTCACCAGGAAAGGTGCGAATACGGCCCAGTGGACTACTGAGGCCATTGAAGCGTTTGAGTATCTCAAAGAGAGGTTCAGTTCTGGCCCTATCCTTATGCAGCCTGATGAGACCAAGCCTTTTTTGGTCGAGGTCGATGCTTCATCGGTGGGGGTCGGGTCGGAGCTGTTTTGTCTCAGGAGAACAAAGGTGGAGTTACATCCTTGTGCCTTCTTTTCAAAAAATGTTTCGGAAACCGAACTGAATTCTGATGTTGGAAATCAGGAGTTGCTGGCTATTAAACTTGCGTTTGAACATTGGCATCATTTTTTGGACGGTGCTAGATTTCCTATTCAGGTTTTCACAGATCATAAGAATTTGATCTATCTGGATGCTGCCAAGCGCTTGAATGCCCGTCAAGCTAGGTGGGCACTTTTTTTTTCTCGGTTTCATTTTTCTGCTACCTATATCCCTGGTACTAAGAATGTTAAAGCCGATGTTTTATCTCTCAGCTTCTCTCATACGGTCGGTGCCGAGGAGGAGGAGAGCATTTTACAGGAACGAGTTGTGGTGGCGGCATTGGACTCTTTTTTTGGAGAATGGGATTCTGAAAGCTCAAGATGATGCTCCATCTAACACTTCCCATGGGAGGTTGCTCGTACCTAGAACCTTTAGGAGAGATTTGTTTGTGGAGTGTCATGAGTCTCGGTTGGCAGGTCATCCAGGAATTTCGGAGACTAAGAGACTTATCAGTCGCAGTTTTTGGTGGCCTGGATGGCAGAAGGAAGTCATCAAGTGGGTGCGTCAATGTACTGTGTGTGCTAGGTCAAAAGCTTCACATACTCCTGCTGCGGGGTTGCTTTGCCCTCTGGAGGTTCCTAGTGCACCTTGGACGCATCTCACAATGGATTTTATTACTGATCTTCCAGTGTTCGAGGGTTTTACTGTCATCTGGGTGGTTGTGGACCGTGTTAGTAAGATGTGTCATTTGGTTCCATTCATTAAGTTGCCCTGCACCAAGACACTCGCTAAGGCGTTTGTTAAGGAGATTGTCAAGCTCCATGGCGTTCCCACGGATATTGTTTCTGATAGAGGACTTCAGATTGTGGCTCGCTTTTGGCGTGCTTTTTGTGATAGGTTAGGAGTCCATTTGTCATTTTCGTCTGGTTATCATCCTGAGTCTAATGGACAGACTGAAAGAAAGAACCAGGATGTTGAACAGTTTTTGCGTTGTTTTGTGGCGGACAATCAAGTGGTGTGGTCTGAGTTTCTGCCTCTCGCAGAATTTGCTCTTAACCCTCCTCTGCTGGGTGTTTTCCATTTTTTTGTTGTACTGGGAGACATCCGTCTTTTGGTTCGTTCTCCAAATTGGGGTCGGCGGTGCCGGAGGAGGAGAATTTTTCCGGTGATTTGGAGAGAGTTTGGACTAATGTACGTTGCAACCTTCAAGAGGCTAACAAGAAGTCCAAGATTTGTGGGTCCATTTAAAGTGCTTTAGGTTGTTAACCCGTCTGCTGTTAGGTTGGATGTCCCTACTTCCTGGAAGATTAATCCTGTGTTTCATGTTTCCTTGTTGAAAAAGGCTGATGTATCTGATAGGGACGCCACTGTCACAGTTCCTCCGGTGGTGGAAGACGGCGAATATGAAATTTCTCGTATCTTGAATTCTAGATGGCATAGAGGGAGATTACAGTATCTTGTCTCCTGGAAGGGTTTCGGTCCCGAAGACAACTCCTGGGTAAGGACGGATGATGTCTCTGCTCCTAGGCTTGTTAAAGCTTTCCACAAGAGGTTTCCGGATAGGCCTGGGCCTGGAGGATCCGGAGGATCCTCATAAAAGAGGGGGTACTGTTAGAACCCTCCTGTTTGTTTTTTACATCTTGTGTTTTGCGGTCACGTGACCATCTGCCTTTATATTCCAGCTCCGCCCTTCTGGCTGTGCTGGACTTCAGTGTTTGACTGTTTCTCTAGCCTTGTGCTTCGGTGCCTTTCTCTATCAGTTCGCTTGGTCCTTCTGGGACCTCTAGTACCTTTTTGTCAGTTTGTCTTTTTGTGTTCTGCAACAACTTCTCTGTTTAGGAGGTGTCCCATTTTTGTCCCAGTCCTTAGTTCTTTTAGGGACTCCTCCCTTAATGCTATAGGTCTTCGTTCAGACTAGCTGAGGACTAAGGCGGGTCTGTTCGCTAGAAACAAGCAGCCCGCTACATTTTAGGGATTCAGCTTAGTCTTACTGTAGGGACAGCTTTCTCCTATCTTTCCTTAGTACATGTTGTCGATCATAACAGGAATACATTGTAAGCCAAATGTTCTAAATCATTATTTTTACTTTTTTCAGACCATTCAAAATCAATGAATATTTTTTCGGGATATTACAGTATTGGATGAGGCCAATAAGAAGGCGATCTCCAGATATGGCCATATCTTGCAGCAGTGAAACATATTATATTGGGATTAATATTATATTCTTGTGATTCTCTCATTTTTTATTGGTAATAACTTAATGTAACCCATTTTGACAATAGAATTAGTGGTAGGAGTGACTATGAACATAATTAGGTGGAAATTTAATGGTTTGTGATGCTATAATTATGGCATGACCTGTTAGGAGGGCGGTTGCAGACAACTTTAATATAATGGAACGCAACCGACCCGGGGTCCGCGATGCAGCCTGGTGGACTGCTGCCGAACACTTTCCGGGTGGAAAGGAAAGCAACCAACTTAAATGTAAAACCCTTCCGTGTTTCTGCACACTGGAACTGGTATTGCAATTCGCACTATCTCCGTTAACAGCACGAGAGAAAGGCGGAGAAAAACTATCTGTAGTCCTGTTACAGCACAGGGACTACAGTGGCGGCGCTAGGATGCGTGTGTGACTACGCCGACGGGTACATGTGCCTCCAGCCGGCGTGCTACAGAACTGAAGGGTACTACTCCACGTGGCTGACAGGCGATAGCCATGGATAGGACGTCTGCAGGCTGCTCGGGGTGTTAGGCGACCCCTTTGGTAGAGCCCGGCTGCTAGACGAAACTACCTGCCTCTATGGAACTTGCCTGCCTCTATGGAACTAGCCTGCCTGACAGAAAATACGTGGAGCACAGTCATCCACACACAGCAACACTTGCTCAATGATCAAAGCGCGCTGCCATGTTTGTGGGCGGGCCTTTTAAAGACTAAGCCCTGCCCACCGACGCGCCATTGGTGACGCCACCCGTGGACCAATCAGGCGGTGCCAGGTCACCGGGTCAGGTGGGTGCCAAACCACCAATCACGATCCGCCAGGTCACGGGCATGCTCAGTGCAGTGAATCCTGGACTTAGACTCCAAGCACCCTGTCTCCCTCTGCAACCTATGCTTAACATTGCTAGGTACCAATACACAGGAGACAATCTGTATGTCTCGTGGACCAGCTAGGTGTTGGGGCTGAAGATGATGCTGAGCAGCATCAGCCCTGGCTGGACTGAAATGGGAGACCACAGATGGTCCTGGACCCATTTCGAATCCAGCCACAGACTGACGCCTAACATTATCCCCCTCCACTTGATGCTCATTTTCCTCCATGAGCAGGGGGGAAAAAATGTGGTCCACCGGGTCACAGAGGGGATTCACAGAACCGTGACTCCTCATGTGTACATGGTACCCTTTTATAAAGCGGAGGGCAAACCTCGCAGATTCCCCTCGTACTTTAGTATTACAGGCCGTGGGCCCCACTCTGTCGCCCGGATAGAATACGGGGACAGGACAACGAGAAGTGACAACCGACTCTCTATGTGTGGAACCCGTCATGGGTGACAGATGGAGGAGACCCACCGGACTTTGGTGGAAAGATTTATCTCCTGCACAGACGGGACACGCGAGGACAAAGTCCTTAACATCCTGGCGCCACTGGGGCCACCAATAAGATCGTTGAAGGGACTTAGTGGTACTTTTGACCCCCAGATGAGCTCCAATCTTAGGGGCATGAGCCCAGGAGAGCACCATGTTCTGTAGATTAGGGGAAACAAACGTCCTCCCCCAATGGAACCTGGTTAGAGGACACAGCAGCCACCTCTCTACCTGAGAGTTCCTTTTGACATAGTCTGACAAAACCCGGGTCCTGGGGACAGACACAGAATCTGTACCGGAAGCCACAACAGTAGAGGGATCAGAGACTACCCTCCGGGTGACTGCGACCATGCACTGAGACGCACAATTCTCACTCCAGGAAGAAATTTCCCCCGTATTCCAGTCAATGTATGGAGTATGACAACGTAACCAGGGGAGACCCAATAACACCTCGTCTAATCCACCGGAAATAATAAGAAATGAGATGACCTCCCGGTGGCACTGAGGAAATGTCATGGTGAGGGGAATCGACTGGTGGGTGATTTGCGCGTCCAGGAGTGAACCATTGACAACATTAATGTTCATGGGTCTTGACAGTAACTCTATAGGAATGGCATGCCTCTGGGCAAACGTAGATGATAAAAAATTGCCATCAGCACCAGAGTCCACCCACGCCTTGGCAGTAACTGCAGATGTACGAAAGGACAATGACACATTATATAATAATTTGGAGGAAGAAGTCCCAGAATTTAATACACCTCCTCCAACAGTGGTAAGACCAACTCGTTTACCCGACTGCTTTTAACCCTTATTAACGGGGGACTCCAAGAGATGAGCAGGTCGGGAACGAGAAGAGTTAGACTCAGTTCGAGATATATCCATAGCCTCAGGCTCCGGGTCGGGAGTCTCGGGTTTGGAAATGGGTCTAGAGAAGGATGGTGCCAACTGATACTGAGGTCTGGTGACCTCCAGCTCTAACTTGTGTTCCGCATGACGCAAGTGTATACGGTTAGCGAGAGATATTAACACCTCCAGGAAGGTTGGGATCTCTCTGGTAGCTAGAGCATTTTTAACATGACCAGCCAGACCCTTCCAGAACACCTTGATTAAAGACCGCCCAGACCAATCCAATTCAGCCGCTAAGGTTCTGAATTGGATGGCATAGTGGCTTGCGGTGGCCGAACCCTGAATTGGCGCAAGAAGCTTAAGAGCCGTATCATGCGTGACCTGAGGACCAAGGAATACACTCTTTAGGGCTTTGAGAAAGAGACCTGCATTAGTCACTACCGGGTCATTTTGCTCCCACAGGGGAGTAGCCCACTCCAGAGCTCTGTGGGAGAGTAGCGAGATGACATATCCCACTTTGGCTTTTTCGGAGGGGAACCGTGCCTCCATCATCTCCAAGTGAATGGAGCATAAATTAATAAAACCCCTGCAGGATTTACTGTCCCCAGAAAATTTTTCCGGGAGAGCAAAATGGGGTAATGGGGCAGTTGCAGCTGTCACAGCATTTATCGTCGCCGAGTTAACCATATTGGCTGCTTGCGAAGCCACCTGGATAGCTACTGCAGTGATATCAGCGACTGGAGCTTGTTTCAGAGACCTAAGTCTGGTCTCCAGTTGCTGTATGTAACGCTGCAGCTGCTTGTTGTCGGCCATGTTCGGAAAGACCCTGGCGCTCTGATACTGTTAGGAGGGTGGTTGCAGACAACTTTAATATAATGGAACGCAACCGACCCCGGGGTCCGCGATGCAGCCGGGTGGACTGCTGCCGAACACTTTCCGGGTGGAAAGGAAAGCAACCAACTTAAATGTAAAACCCTTCCGTGTTTCTGCACACTGGAACGGGTATAGCAATTCGCACTATCTCCGTTAACAGCACGAGAGAAAGACGGAGAAAAACTATCTGTAAGCCTGTTACAGCACAGGGACTACAGTGGCGGCGCTAGGATGCGTGTGTGACTACACCGACGGGTACACGTGCCTCCAGCCGGCGTGCTACAGGACTGAAGGGTACTACTCCACGTGGCTGACAGGCGATAGCCATGGATAGGACGTCTGCAGGCTGCTCGGGGTGTTAGGCGACCCCTTTGGCAAAGCCAGACTGCTAGACGAAACTACCTGCCTCTATGGAACTAGCCTGCCTCTATGGAACTAGCCTGCCTGACAGAAACTACGTGGAGCACAGTCGTCCACACACAGCAACACTTGCTCAATGATCAGAGTGCGCCGCCATGTTTGTGGGCGGGCCTTTTAAAGACTAAGCCCTACCCACCGACGCACCATTGGTGACGCCACCCGTGGACCAATCAGCCAGGTCACCGGGTCAGGTGGGTGCCAAACCACCAATCACGATCCGCCAGGTCACGGGCATGCTCAGTGCGGCGAATCCTGGACTTAGACTCCAAGCACCCTGTCTCCCTCTGCAACCTATGCTTAACATTGCTAGGTACCAATACACAGGGTACAATCTGTACGTCTCGTGGACCAGCTAGGCGTTTGGGCTGATGACGATGCTGAGCAGCATCAGCCCCAGCTGGACAGACATGGAAGACCACAGAAGATCCTGGACCCATTTTGAATCCAGCCACAGACTGATGCCTAACATGACCCTATACAAAATGATCTGATTATCGGTACTGTTTTTTTTAACGATTAGTATCAATGAATTAAAAATATTAATTAAATTGAGTGAGCATTATAAAATTACTAAAAATGCTAAAAAATTTTATAAAAAAATCTTTAATAAAATAACTAGTGTTGAGCATTCTGATACTGAAATATCGGGTATCGGCCGATATTCGCGGTATCGGAATTCCGATACTTAATTCCGATACTTTTACAATATCGAATACCGGAATCGGAAGTTCCCATAATGCCTGCGCTCTGCAGTGTCTCTGAAGGATGACAAGCTGGGTGGCAGCGCTCAGCTGAGATCCAGCCTGTCATCAGAATGCCATCCCAGCGTGGGAGAATTCTACTGATTGTTTAAAAGCCGGCGCGCGGTAAAAAGCAGCCGGCTTTTAAACAGTCACACAGCCCCATACTGCTTCCCCGCAGCCTCCCACCCCGATCCTCCGCTCCCCTCGCCACCTCCCATCCCGATCGTAAGTTAGGACCGGGCGGGGAGCGCAGCACCAAGGAGCGGGGAGCGAAGGACCCGGGCGGGGAAGCCGGCAGTGAAAAGACTTCACCGCCGGCTTTCCCGTTCTGTGCTGCGCTTTCCCGCCGGTTATTTCAAATGAACAGCTGAGCTATCAGGTGATGCTGATCAGCTGTTCATTTGAAGTCGCGCGGTGCCCTCAGAGGGTTCATGTGAGTTCATGCTTGACTGCATTGCATGAACTCACATGAACTTTCCCACGGCCGCACAGGTCAGCCACACCTCCCAGACCGGTCATGATTGGTGTGTGTGGGTGTCTGTGTGGGTGTGCGCGGTGTGTGGGGTGTCTGTGCGGTGTCTGCGCGGTGTCTGCGGGTGTGTGCGGTGTCTGTGCGATGTCTGCGAGTGTGTGCGGTGTCTGTGCGATGTCTGGGAGTGTGTGCGGTGTCTGTGCGATGTCTGCGGGTGTGTGCGGTGTCTGTGCGATGTCTGGGGGTGTGTGCGTGCAGGCAGACATAGGCCGATGTGACACTACTACTCCCATCGGCCTATGTCTGTCCCCCGTCCACTCGTGCCAGCAGGATCAGCTCGATGGGAGCAGTAGTTCCCATCAGCCTGATCCTGCTATTTAAATTGCCCTACTGTGTCCCCAATAAATTTTAAATACATGTCATTGGTGGCCAGTGGTTGCCTACAATAAATTAGCTCATACATTACCTGTCCCTGCCGATCGCCACCTAAAATAAAGTAAAAAATAAAAAACTACACCTATACTCACCTAGACACCTAATTCCCCGAAGCCATCGATCTCCTGTAATAAAATATAAAATAATAAACCACAACCTTATCCTTACCCCTCCGTAGTAGTCCACGAGTGTCCCACGAAGATCTCCAGTTTAGAGCAGCCACATAGAATGTGACCGCTCTGAACTGCTGCCGCCGCTAGAATGATGGGGCCGTAAAGCAGCCCCGTCATTGCATAAGCAGGTTCGCCGGAGTTCAGGCAGCGCTGCTCCGGTCAGCTCCTTTACGGCCCTGCTGTATCGTGAGAAATTCCCACGGTACAGCAGGGCCGTAAAGGAGGTCTCCGGAGCTGCGCTGCCTGAATGCACTCCGGTGACCTCAGTCAGGGGCTCACGCTGCGGGGAGCGGACGTGTTCCCAGCAGCGTGAGCTTACAGCAGTCTTGCACAGCTGTCACCATCTCCAGATGTGACAGCTGTGCATGGGAGATCAGCGCAGGAACGTGGACAGGTAACTATTTTTTTTTAAGAAAATAAGAATTAAATAAAATTGTGTGTTTTATTTCAAATAAATTATTTTTTTCTGGGTGTAGTGTGTGTTTTCTTTTTAACACTTTGTAGGTTAGTAATGGGTGTGTCTTATAGACGCCCATCATTACTAACCTGGGCTTCATGGCAGCTGGCGCTGGCATGAACCCCAGCCCCATTACCCCCTGCCACCGCACCAGGGCAGCGTGGAAGAGCGAGGCTAAGTGCCAGAGTTGGCGCATCCTATGGATGCGCCATTTCTGGGGCGGCTGACGGCTGGTGTTTCTAGCCTGGGAGGGGGCCAATATTCATGGCACCCTTCCTGGGCTATTAATATCAGCCCCCAGCTGTCTGCCTAGCCTTTGCTAGCTATTAAAATAGGGGGGACCCCACGTCATTTTTTTTGGGGGGTCCCCCATTTTAATAGCTAGTAAAGGCTAGGTATTCAGCTGGGGGCTGATATTAGTAGTCTGGGAAGCTCCGTGGGTATTACCCCCTTCCCAGGCTTCAAACATCTGCCCCAGCCGTCTGCTTAACCTCCGCTAGAGACTAAAATTATGGGGCATCCCATGCCAATTTTTTTTTTAAATAAATCCTTTATTTTAACACTAAATGACATTTGAGGAGTTAATAAAGATGCAGTCCCTAAATTATTATTTATTTTTTAATTAATTTTTCCCAAAAATTTTGACGTGGGCTTTGCCATATTTTTGTATGCCAGCCAGGTACAGCATCCAGCTTCTATGAACGCGCCATTTTCTGGGGTGGCTGCGGACTGCAATTTGCAGTGGGGGGGAGGCCCAGAAAGCTTGGGTCTCCCTGCGCTGCAGATTCCATCCCCCAGCTGCCTAGTTGTACCTGGCTGGACACAAAAATAGGGAGAAGCCCCACGTATTTTTTTTTTAAATTATTTCATGAAATATTTTTTTTAAAAAAGGGCTTCCCGATATTGTTGTGTCCGGCCAGGTACAAATAGGCAGCTGGTGGTTGGGGGCAGCCCGTTCAGGCAGGAACGGACTGCCCCCAACCACCAGCTGCCTATTTGTACCTGGCCGGACACAACAATATAGGGAAGCCCTTTTTTTCTTAATTATTTCATGAATTTCATGAAATAATTAAAAAAAAAAATACGTGGAGCTTCGCCCTATTTTTGTGTCCAGCCAGGTACAACTAGGCAGCTGGGGGCTGGAATCTGCAGCGCAGGGAGGCCCAAGCTTTCTGGGCCCCACCCGCTGCAAATTGCAGTCCGCAGCCGCCCCGGAAAATGGCGCGTTCATAGAAGCGCCATCTTCTGGCGCTGTACCCAACTCATCCAGGGCCCTGGTGCGGTGGCTCACTGGGTAATAAAGGGGTTAAGGCCAGCTTGGCATTATCAGCTGGCCCTAAGCCCGAAATTCATGGGGTCACGCCAATATTAGACATGACCACCATGAATTTCTAGTAAAGTATTTAAAAAAACACAACACCCAGAATAAAGTCCTTTAATTGAAATAAACACACAATTCTTTATTGTTCTAAATTAAACCATACTTACCGTCACGCCCATTCCAGCTGAAGCCAACGATCTCCTGCAATAAAAGAAAAATAATAAACCAACCTCATCCTTACCTTTCCATGGTTCCCACGACAGCTTCAGCTCTGCTACATCGAGATGACAGGCTGGACCGCAGCAGAACGCTGCCATCCAGCCTGTCATCCCGCAGACACTGAGAAGCGCAGGCATGCTTGCGCTCCTCAGTGTCTCTCTGTGACGTCATCCAGATGAGCCGAGTTCATGTCCAATGAACTCAGCTCACCTCATGCACGTCACTGACAGCGTGGGAAAATTCTCACGCTGAAGCGCTGAGTGCAGGAGAATTTTCCCACGTTGTCAGTGACGTGCATGAGGTGAGGTCATGTCCAATGAACTCGGCTCACCTCATGCACGTCACTGACAGCGTGGGAAAATTCTCCTGCACTCAGCGCTTCAGCGTGAGAATTCTCCCACGCTGTCAGTGACGTGCATGAGGTGAGCTGAGTTCATTGGACATGACCTCACCTCATGCACGTCACTGACAGCATGGGAAAATTCTCACGCTGAAGCGCTGAGTGCAGGAGAATTCGCCCACGCTGTCAGTGACGTGCATGAGGTGAGCTGAGTTCATTGTCGGCTCATCTGGATGCCGTCACAGCGAGACCCTGCAGAGCGCAAGCATGCCTGAGCTTCTCAGTGTCTGCGGGATGACAGGCTGGATGGCAGCGTTCTCCTGCGGTCCAGCCTGTCATCTCGATGTAGCAGAGCTGGAGCCATCGTGGGAACCATGGAAAGGTAAGGATGATGTTGCTTTATTATTTTTCTTTTATTGCAGGAGATCGTTGGCTTCAGCTGGAATGGGCATGATTGTAAGTATGGTTTAATTTAGAACAATAAAGAATTGTGTGTTTATTTCAATTAAAGGACTTTATTCTGGGTGTTTGTGTTTTCTTTTAACTTTGACTATGGGGTTAGTAATGGGGGTGTCTTATAGACGCCTCTCCATTACTAACCTGGGCTTGATGTAAGCTGGCATTATAAGCTGACATCAACCCCAGCCCTATTACCCCAC
Source organism: Phyllobates terribilis (assembly GCF_046119375.1). Taxonomy (NCBI): domain Eukaryota; kingdom Metazoa; phylum Chordata; class Amphibia; order Anura; family Dendrobatidae; genus Phyllobates; species Phyllobates terribilis. Next base: position 359,283,791 of record NW_027362767.1, read on the forward strand.
TGCCACCGCTACAGGGCAGTGGGAAGAGCGAGGCTAAGTGCCAGAGTTGGCGCATCCTATGGATGCGCCATTTCTGGGGCGGCTGACGGCTGGTGTTTCTAGCCTGGGAGGGGGCCAATATTCATGGCACCCTTCCTGGGCTATTAATATCAGCCCCCAGCTGTCTGCCTAGCCTTTGCTAGCTATTAAATTAGGGGGAACCCCACGTCATTTTTTTGGGGGGGTCCCCCATTTTAATAGCTAGTAAAGGCTAAGTATTCCGCTGGGGGCTGATATTAGTAGCCTGGGAAGCTCCGTGGGTATTACCCCCTTCCCAGGCTTCAAACATCTGCCCCAGCCGTCTGCTTAACCTTTGTTAGAGACTAAAATTAAGGGGAACCCCACGCCAATTTTTTTTTAAATAAATCCTTTATTTTAACACTAAATGACAAGTACAGTAATCAACACTGTCACTGTACTTCATATATATGTGACTGACATGTTTCTATCTATCTAATCTATGTGTGATTCTCTATTCCTTCTATTCTAAATTGTCGGGTACAGATGCTGAATTGCCGGCCGGCTTTCTTAAAGAGACGGTGCATTAAAACACTATTATTTTTTTAAATAAATCCTTTACACTAAATGACAAGTACAGTAAGCAACACTGTCACTGTACTTCTTATATATGTGACTGACATGTTTCTATCTATCTAATCTATGTGTGAAGCTCTATTCTGTCTGTTATAAATTGTCGGGTACCGCTGCTGAATTGCCGGCCGGCTTTTTTAAAGAGACGGTGCACGAAAACACTAATATTTTTTTTAATAAATCCTTTGCACTAAATGACAAGTACATTAAGCAACACTGTCACTGTACTTCATATATATGTGACTGACATGTCTCTATCTATCTAATCTATGTGTGAAGCTGTATTCTTTCTGTTGTAAATTGTCGGGTACCGGTGTATGCGCTGATGAATTGCCGGCTTTTCGCATAATACATTCTACATTATTCTTAGTTGTTTTACTTCATGTAGAATTAACCTACAAGGAAAGAAAGGGTTTATTTTCATTCCAATATTTCTGTCCCATTGACTTGCGTTGGTTTCCGATATCCGATACTTTTTGAGTATCGGTCTGATCCAATCCGATACGATATTTCCTGATATCGGAAGGTATCGCTCAACACTAAAAATAACTTAAAAATTTTTTTTCCTATAAAATTGCATTAATTGTAATAATTATGGATTGTTTATTTATATATTCTAGATAGGTGACTCAACAATGGAATATTTAATATTTGGAGGAATTTTTGATGTTATATGCAAGAATGTTTAGGTTTTTGTATTTAATATTTTGTTGTACTGGTATGGAGATACTATATTAATTTATGATGTCATTTTTTTATGTCTTTTTCTATTTTATTATTTATTTATGATGTTTATTTATTATTTCATGTATGATGTTATATTTTGTGTAATGTTCCGTTGTGGTTTTCTATAATAATTTTCTTTGTATGATGTCATTTCCTCTAAATTTTTCGATATACAGTACAGACCAAAAGTTTGGACACACCTTCTCATTTAAAGATTTTTCTGTATTTTCATGACTATGAAAATTATACATTCACACTGAAGTCATTAAAACTATGAATTAACACATGTGGAATTATATACTTAACAAGAAAGTGTGAAACAACTGAAAAAATGTCTTATATTCTAGGTTCTTCAAAGTAGCCTCCTTTTGCTTTGATGACTGCTTTGCACACTCTTGGCATTCTCTTGATGAGCTTCAAGAGGTAGTCACCGGAAATAGTCTTCCAACAATCTTGAAGGAGTTCCCAGAGATGCTTAGCACTTGTTGGCCCTTTTGCCTTCACTCTGCGGTCCAGCTCACCCCAAACCATCTCGATTGGGTTCAGGTCTGGTGACTGTGGAGGCCAGGTCATCTGGCGTAGCACCCCATCACTCTCCTGCTTGGTCAAATAGCTCTTACACAGCCTGGAGGTGTGTTTGGGGTCATTGTCCTGCTGAAAAATAAATGATGGTCCAACTAAACACAAACCGGATGAAATAGCATGCCGCTGCAAGATGCTGTGGTAGCCATGCTGGTTCAGTATGCCTTCAATTTTGAATAAATTCCCAACAGTGTCACCAGCAAAGCACCCCCACACCATCACACCTCCTCCTCCATGCTTCACGGTGGGAACCAGGCATGTAGAGTCCATCCGTTCACCTTTTCTGCGTCGCACAAAGACACGGTGGTTGGAACCAAAGATCTCAAATTTGGACTCATCAGACCAAAGCACAGATTTCCACTGGTCTAATGTCCATTCCCTGTGTTCTTTAGCCCAAACAAGTCTCTTCTGCTTGCTGCCTGTCCTTAGCAGTGGTTTCCTAGCAGCTATTTTACCATGAAGGCCTGCTGCACAAAGTCTCCTCTTAAGAGTTGTTGTAGAGATTGGTCTGCTGCTAGAACTCTGTGTGGCATTGACCTGGTCTCTAATCTGAGCTGCTGTTGACCAGCCCAGGGGATGGGGATGACTCGGTACCCGTGCCTTTGACTGGCCTTTGGGGATGTCGCGGTGGTCGGCTCCCGGGCCCGTACCCTGGGGTCACTCTTTAAAAAGGGATAGTTTGTTTATTTTATAAAAGTTTGTGACGCCACTTGTGGCTTCTGTTGAGGCCTCAGGGCAGCGTACGGAGAGGGGGACGCAGGACAGGCGAGACCCAGGCGGGTCAGAGCAAGAACAGGGACATACACAATAGTCACTTCAGTACCTTTTACTGATTGAAATTCAGGCACGTCCCGGAGCACTGTAGGGTGAAGGGTGCATATCAGGATCCTCCCCAATGAGCGGGTGTAGGGCCTCCTGTTTCTTGCCTCTGCGTAGTAAGTTTCTGACCTGCCTGGAGCTAGGCCTAACTTTGTCTCTGTCCAGCGCTGGCTGACCTTGTGGTAGGGCCCTTTCTTGGAATACATGCACCTCAGCTTGCCAGAGGCGAGTATATATAGGAGAGGGGAATGGCCAATACTAAACAGCTGAGTTCATAGAAGCTGGAAAGCTTCAGAGACTTTAAGCTGAACAATTTAACTCTTGCACCGGTAACAGAAATCTGCACCGTTTAATATGAAGGAGAAGTGCTTCTGATCAGTGCAGGAGTACGTGAAATCAGATGCTGCGGTCTTCTGGCCCCTCTCTGTCACGGTAAACCCATGACAGCACTCCCCTTTTACGAGGGACTTCCGGAACCTCATGGCCAGGTCTATCAGGGTGTGCCACATGGAAGGACCGGAACAATCTGACCACATGGATATCAGATGCTGGTACCCACATTCTCTTTTCAAGACCATAACCCTTCCAGTGTACCAGAAGAGTCTGATGAACCAAGCTAGAATCAACGATCTTAGCTATCTGAAACTCCAAATTCCCATCAACAATGACCGGCGATGGAGGTGGTGGTGATGGTCCAGAGGACGCAACGTATTTTTTGAGCAGAGACCGGGGAAGCACATTCTGAATCCTAAAAGTAGGTGGAAAAGCAAAGCGGAATGCTACAGGATTGATGACGGCCACAATCTTGTAAGGATCGATGAACCTGGGACCCAATTTCCAAGAACAGACCTTTAATTTAATGTTTCTCGAGGACAACCACACCAAATCACCAGCACACTGGTCCGGACCCAACAAATGTCTCTGATCAGCCACACTCTTATATTTGGACCCCATCTTCTTTAAATTATTAAGAACACAGTCAACAGAGAGGAACATCAGGGAGAAAAGGAAAACCAAATCGGTGAGGATGAGGACTTGCACACAGTGGAAACACCAAACAACAGTTGTGGTGCCCCGAGGGTTCGGTTGCCACAGGGGTATTGCACCTCAACCAGAGGTGTGATATTCCACTCCCAGGTAAGGATGGAGTGTGGACCAGGGCTCAGTTAGCTGCATACACACACTCACCCCATTTCCGGGGGACAGCTCGACGGTGCTCCCATTTATGCAGGCACGACTGACTATGTCCTCGGACAGCTCGACAGTGCTCCCATTTATGCAGGCACAACTGACCATGTCCCTGGCTGGAGTGGGGAGGGGGGAGAGAACCCAGTGATCTAGGAGCTGTAGGGGACGATTTCTGGAGCATAGGAAGGAGCTCATTGGGTGCAGGTCACCTGAGCTCAGACACAGAGAGGTAGATAAAAGGTGGGAGCCATCTTAAGTCAGAGGAGAGGAGAGTGGGAGAGTTCAGTTGAGTGGAGAAAGGAGAGAGAGCTGACAGGGAGCTGTTGCTCAGCCTGAGCTCAGCTCCACGAGGCAGGCCTGGAGAGAAGGCCGGGGCCAGAGAGGAGAAGAGGAGAAGGAGAAGGAAGGAAAGAGAAGAGACAGAGGAGTAGAAAGGCTCCAGAAACAAGAAGACAGAAGGGACCCTAAGAGAGCAGAACGGACAGCAACCGTTGCAAGCCCGCGTTATATCAGGTGAAGAGTCAGGCCGTGGAAGGGTACCGGATTCCCAAGTTGGTGGAGGTAAATCATCCCTCAGCCAAGAACCGGAGGTTGTGATCATTTATTGGTGCGAACCCTTGCTACACCCGCTAGGAAGGCACCACATAGGGTCAGGGAAACTGGCGCCAAGTTTTACCAGAGAAGGCCCGAGGCAGCCGGACAGAAGCGTGGTCACTGGTGGGGCACGAGAGGCCAGAGAAAGGATAGAAGGGGGTCCTGTGCCACACTCCTGAGTTGCCTGGGGGTTGACCGAGCCCCTCACCTGGTGGACACAGCACGGCTTGGGCAGTCATTGCTGACAGAAGTGACTTGGATATCAACTGTGAGTAAAAGGCCTGAACTGCACCATTGGACTCTGTGTGATTTATGCTGCGCCTGCACCATCACCCCGAGCATCCACCTACATTACCCTGAGGCTACACTCTTCCCGTGGGGAGTTATCCTATCCCTGTGCTGCACACCAACACCAGCCTCAGCGGTCTGCCTTGCAGCGGGGGTCATCCCTGACCGCAATCCACGGGTGGCGTAGTCGGACATTCCCAAATCTATAAATAGACTGGCACAGCATTTGGTCTGACCACCCTGAGCCACGGGATCGGGTTGCCACTACTACCCCCAGCATTGCACAGAAGCCCGGTTCCGGGTGCCCCACGGCCCAGGGGGCGAGTCACAGTCACAGATCAACGCTCCAAACTCCTCTACCAACAACCGACACCTCCACTCCACACCAGGCAGTATGAACTAACGCTTGCAATCCAGATTGGCAGAGGCGAGTATATATAGGAGAGGGGAATGCAGTGCAGTTTAACCCCTGCACTGCTAATGGAAACCTGCATTGCTTAATATGAAGGAGAAGTGCTTCTGATCATTGCTGGAATACGTGAAGTCAGACGCTGCGGTCTTCTGGCCCCTCTCTGTTGCGGTAGACCTGCGACATCCAGGATGTAACATGTGAACAGCCCCATTCACTATTATAGGTGTGAGTACCATCCATCAAAAACATGCACTCAAAAAACAGTTGTCTGAATGAGCCCTAAGGGTACGCTCACATCTGCGTATATAAAGTAGATGAGACTTTCAGCCAGAAAATGTGTGTCAGGCGAGAGCCATGCAGTTTTTTCTCACCTAGCATTCATATGACATGCGCATGCAGGCTATATGCAATACATTTTTAACATCACCTTTTACATACAGTAATTCTCTATCATTTCAGCTAGTTTTCTAACTAATAAAACAATCTTATATACAGAGCTAGATAGATGATAGATATTTATTTATTCAGCTAATAAATAAATAAAAGAAAAAAAATGGCGTGGGATCCCCCTTATTTTTATTAACCAGCTGAGGCAAAGCAGACAGTTGAGAGCTGATCTTAATAGTCTGGGAAGGGGGCAATAAATATGGCGCTTCCCAGGCTATTAACAACAGCTCACAGCTGTCTACTAAGCCTTTATTGGTTAGTAAAAAGGGGGGACCCCCCAAAAAAATGACATGGGGTCCCCCCTATTCTTACTTACCAGCAAATGCTAACCAGACAGCTGTGGGCTGATATTAATAGTCTGAGAAGACTAATAACACCAGCCCTCAGCCACCCCAGAAATGGCCCATCCATAAGATGATTGTGGTGCATATTCTAGGCTCTTCCCTCTTGCCCTGGTGCGTTGGCAAGCAGGTTAATGGTTTTGGGATTTATGTCAGCTTTGTAATGTCAGCTGGCATCAAGCCAAGGGATTAGTAATGGAGAAATGCCTCTAAGACACCCCCATTGCTAACACTGTAAGTTTCAATCAAAAAGCACACACAGAGCAAAATCCTTTATTTGAAGACAACACTCCCCGATCCTTTTATCCATTTGTTGCATTTAAAACAAATATTCCAAAGGGGTCCGCCGTAAATCCAACCCACGAACCACGACGATCTTCAACTGCTACATCCGGATGGTGTGTTGAGCGGTGACATGATGCGATTGCTCAGCACACCAGCCGGAACACACTGACAGTAGTGTGAGAACGTGCCTGCAGTGACGAGAGCTGACGTCCGTAAGGTGACCAGAGTTTATAGCTAATGAATCATTTATTTAATTATTAGCTAAATACATGTACAGTAAGCTATATACACACACTGCACTAGTTATATATCTCACTGACGTCTTTCTATCTATATATCTATTCTATATATTCTAGTCTAATGGTTCATGCTGTGAATTTACTGTACTTGACTGATAAAATGTCGGGTTTCCTATGAGATGGGTGCGCGCGCATGTTCTGTGTGCCGTGCGATTTTTTTTCTCGTACCCAATGACTTGCATTGGTGAATCTCGTCTGTTTTACGTGGTCATACGCAATATGCTGCCATTTTTTCCTCATCCCAATTTCAGGTGAGGTAAAACTCGCAGGTGAACACTGCCTAATTGAAAAACATTGGGGCGAATGCAATGCGATTTTTTTCGCACATTGCACTCGCCGATTTTATACGCAGATGTGAGTGAACCCCAATGCTGAGATCTGCTAGCTTTCAGTGAGACATTAACAATTGGTGTTAGGTAACACCTGTCATCATTATCTTTATTTCATGGGGTTGGTATTAGACCACCTGTACAGTCAGGGACGCGGTCTAGTTAGTGCTCAGCTGAGTAGGGGTTAATTTGTGTTCCGTCTCTGGATGTTGAGGTTTTGCGTTTGTTAGTTTGTTATTGTAAACAATCACAAACATTAGAAGCTGTTTGATCAGAACTTCTGTGTCACTGCCTCAGACTGCACTAAGCGCACTTTGCCAACCACTACTAAGCTAATCAGCAGAGTTCTGATCATGTAATCACTAGTGATGAGCGAGCGTGTCTTGTTAACCCTTTCGGCGAGCACACTCGGGTGCTCTCCAAGTATTTGCGGGGTGCTCGGCATCTATGTTAGTGTTGCCGCAGCTGCATGTGTCACGGCTGTTAAACAGCTGTGACACATGCAGGGATTGCCTGTTTGTTATGCAATCCCTGCATGTGTAACAACTGTTTAACAGCATGACACATACAGCCGCGGCGACACTAACATAGATGCCGAGCACGCCGCAAATGCTCGAGGAGCACCCGAGCATGCTCGCCGAAAGGGTTAACAACACACACTCGCTCATCACTTGTAATCACCAACGCTTGGTCAGATGTCAGATCCGCAGTCACTACAGTACAATGACAGTCACTGACTCACAAGTGATGTCTTCACTGTAGTCTTCCTCTTTCCCTGTTCCTCTCAGTCCTGCCATGATGATTTTTTCCAGTTACTACTTTGGACTGTACACAAATTCCCTACTTTTCTGCCACCCATAATGCCTCCCTGAGGGCCCCCTACACAGTAAAAATTTCCCGTTTTGTGATTTTAAGTTCTTGCTGTTGTCCTGTAATTAGTGCTTTTGTAGTGTTTTTCAACTCTGACCACAAGGATTCCAAAACCTACACCACTTCTTCTGCTTACAGTGAGTCAGAATTCAAAGGGGGTGTGTCCTTCTCTCCCCTGAGTGCTGCTGCTTGCTTATGATTGGTCAGTGTCATACAGGGGGAACAAGTAAAAACTCTCCCCAGTGAAAACTCTCTGATAACACACTTGACTTTAACAAAAATTAACTCATTAGCTGCCCAAAACTTTGTTTGCTAATATCTCTGCAACGGAAAGGCAAAATTGAAAAAAAAAAAACAACAGCAAAACATTATTACATCATGTGCCCAGATCAATGTGAAAAAATTGATGAAAAGTCCTCTTTAATGGTGTCCTTACAAATTCATTGTAATAGTTTTAAATGCTTTGTATAGAGCCATAATATGGCTGTGTGTATGTGCCCTTACACATATCCCATTTTTCTGTATCTCTTGCCATATTAGCCTGATTTTTCTTGTCCAAATTATAAAACAATTGATTGAGGTTATATCAAATGGTATACATTCTTGATTTCTAACCACTGTGGTGTGGCAGCAGTTGGGGGCTAGGGGGCACTGTTGACTTAATGTCTGGATTTGTAGAATTAAAATCTGGCACTGTATTCTAACCTGTTATGTAGACCGACTTAAGGGAGGATTTTGTGGTTAATAGCCAAGAATTTCCTTTGAAAGCAGGTGAAAAAACAGCTTACATTCCAGCATTTTTTCATAAGCTACTGGAAATGATTTTCTAGTCTTAAAGCTCTGGGTATTTTATTGCCTATTAATCAGCACATATTCATTGTTGAGGCTCCGCTTTGAAAGGCAGCAGAGATAAAACCCGCTATCCTGAATATTAACTGGTAGCATTATGTCACCACATTGTACTCTGACAAATCTTCTGGAATTAAAACTGCTTCTATTCCGTGCAAACAGGAGAACGGTGCTCAAAACCCGATTATTTTTACAAGCCGTATTTTTTAAGAAGTTCTAACTATGCCAACCGCAATTGATTTAATTAGTTTGGGCTAACTCATTGCCTGTAACAATTCCCATGTGTTCAGCACATTAACAGTTGCTTATTCACTGCGGGAATAGACAGATCTTTTGTGAACTGCGCTAATATAGACTAAATAATAAATTATACCTTAAATATTTTTTTATAATTTGTCCAAGATGGTTTATTATTAATGCCAAGAGGTTCATTAACTTTGAGTTGGTCTTTGTAAAACTATACCTATGACTATAATCACCAAATATAAAAATCTTGCATACCAATATTACACCCAGCCTGTCTTTTTCACTTATTTTATGACATTGTTTTACTTTTCTTGCTACCTGGAAACTATCAGCAAGCAGGCTAACTGCTGCTAATTGTGCCTATTGTTTGATTAGAATAATGATTTATGACTATTTTCAGGAAAGTTCTAAAAATTAATATATTATTGCGTTATGTTCATTAAATGGAACCTGTTAAGTTGAACATCCAGTCCTAGTTGTGAGCAGAATTGTATAGAAAAGGAGATGGTAAGCAGGTTAAGTTTTGTAGTAAAAGATTCAATATGATTTGTATTTTTATTAAGTTAACAAATGTATTTTTTAATTTGTTTAGGAGTCCAGTGGGAGAGGATTGACTACTCACTGACCAGCACTACCCACTGAACTCATAGCCATAGAAAGAGCATAGAGCATAGCCATAGAAAGTGTATTTACCTAATCATAGGAAGGGAAATAACTGCTACATCGGTGGTGGTCCCACTGCTGGGACCTCCACAGATTGCCAGAACAGAGCTCCCAATCGATCAAAGTGGTGGTTGCACATGTGTAATGCTGCTCCATTGAAAGTCTTTTTTTTTGCAGTCTGCTGCACCTTCCTATACAGTTGAGAATAAAATACGCCACCATATACCAACGCAACAAAGGAATTTGGACTTTGTTGGGTAAATGAAACAAATATAGGAAGATTTTCCCTATGTCTGTGCCAAACTTAAAGGGATTTTCTGAAAATTAAATTATTTGTCCCATAGGCTCAAACTGGTAAAAAAAAATAAAAATGATCTTTTCTCATCCTCCCCTGCTCCAGCACTGTCTTTGTTGACAGGCTACAGTGGTTCTATCACATCTACAGCGCATATGACCACTGCAGCCAATCACTCTGCTCAGTGCTCAGCGGTGATACCAAGGTAGTTAGCACAAGACTGCTGAGCTCAGAGATTGGCTGCAGCGGTACCATGCACACTAGCCTAATCATGACATCATGGCTGCAGTCTGTCAACAAAGATTGGAATCAGAATTGAAGAGCCAGCACTAGAGCAAGGGAAGGGTGATTTTTAAAAACTGGGAGTAGTGGTGAGCGACCACTAAAATGCTCGGGTACTCGTTGCTCAGGTCGAGCAAATTGGAATGCTCGAGTGCTCAGTCCGAGTAACGAGCCCAATATAAATCCATGGGAACCTCGAGCATATTTCCGGCGGCCGCCCTCTCCCCCCGGTGGTCTGCAGAGCGCCTAAAAATTGCCCAAATCGATGGGAAAAGTGCTCAAATGACATGGGAACAACATGGGGAAGACCCCTGGAAGCATCTCTGACTCCCAGGTCACTGCTGTCAATAATGTTGTCAGAGGTATTACACCACTTTTTCAGACTCACAATAAAACATACAAAAACGAAACCAAAATGGATTTTTCTGGGAAAAATGTTAAGGAACATCCTTTCCAGGGTAATGACTTGTATATAAGGCAAAATAAATATTCAAAAACAAAAATGCTCCTCCACACCTTGGGCTATGTTCACACGTAGTGTTTTTGATGCGTTTTTGCAATTTTGTATTGCTTTCAATGGTGAAAAATACATTTACTGGTAAATGTAATTTTAACATTTTACTACCATATCTTGCTATGTGGTGTGTGAGACATCATCAGACACATCCTGTTTCATTTATGAAGGAGGGACTCTGAAAGTCACAAACACTATTTTTATAGGGCCATCAAGCGGCCCTTACTATTCTTAAAGGGCCAGCAGTAGGCTATGCTTTGTTGTTCCCATTATTAAAGAGTGGGTCTCCTATACTGTTATTGCGTATGCAGTGACTGCAAGGACTGCCAAAAATTTGGATGCACCCCAATACCTTTGAAGAGACATAGAGGAGGGCCTCAGTGAAAAAAATGTTCCCATTATAAATGAGTGGGTCTCCTATAGTGGTAATGCCCATGCAGTGACTGCAAGGGCTGCCAAAATTTTGGAAAAACCTCAATAATAATTTAAAGACACATAGAGCTGGGCCACAGTAATGACATGTTCCCATTAAAAAGGAGTGGGTCTGCTATACAGTTATAGGGTATGCAGTGAGTCCAATTGTTACACGCACGCCGCTAGGTTCAGATAGGGACGAGACAGGTTACATGAATTCTTTGGAATCCTGGGGGAACCGTTGCTCAGGGCGACCATACACTACTTGCTGCAGCTTCTCTCAGGCACACAGGGGTATTGATCCTCAGGCACAGACGCGTAGGTTGTTTCACTTGCTGACCAGACACACTTGACAAGAGTCCTCATAAACGGTAGAACAGTAGCATTTAATAAGAAGCCGCACAGCCAGTGCAAGTTAAGTCTTATGAGCAACAGGCTCCTGTGACAAACAGTACAGTTTCCTTAGCAGCACAGCAGTTCACAGTCTTCCTACTAGTACAGGACAGCACAGTTCTAATGCAAAGGCAAATTAATGAACACAGCATTCTTTACAGCACAGTGAGATGGAGGGGGGGAGGGTCTGCTGAGGGAGATAATCCCTGTGACACCATTTCTAACCAGTCCTTGTCTTTCTGCCTGACAATACTCTGCACTGCTAGTTCAGGAAATCTACCTGACCTGTGCTTAGCTTCACTCCTGACTTGAATCCTTTTCACTTGCAGGGGCGCTTCTGTTAGATACGGAACACACACACCACCTTTCTCTTCGGCTCCAGCCAGACCGTAAACAATTTCCCCACAATCCCCCTGGGGCTCTGCTAAAACCCTCCCCCTCTCCTGTGACTGTGTTAACCCCTCTAGTTGCTGGATGCTTTTAAAGCAACAGCGCTACTTCTGCATGTCACACAATGGCTGCCAAAATTTAGGAAAAACAATACCAATTTAAAGACACATAGAGCTGGGCCACAGTAACGACATGTTCCCATTAGAAAGGAGCGGGTCTGCTATACAGTTATAGGGTATGCAGTGAGTCCAATGGCTGCTAAAATTTAGGAAAAACCCCATTAACACTTTAAAGACACATAGAGGTGGGCCACAGTAATGACATGCTCCCATTAGAAAGGAGTGGGTCACCCATACTGTTCTTGCGTATGCAGTGAATGCAACGGCTGCCAAAAATTTGGAGGAACTCCAATGCCCCTTGCAAGAGACGTAGAGGTCGGAGGGCCTGCTGAAAAAAATGTTCCCATTATTAGGAAGTGGATCTCGCATACTGTTTGCCTATGCAGTGAATGCAACGGCTGCCAAAAATTTGGAGGAATTCCAATGCCCCTTGCAAGAGACGTAGAAGTCGGAGGGCCTCCTGAAAACAATGTTCCCATTATTAGGAAGTGGGTCTCCCATACTGTTTGCCTATGCAGTGAATGCAACTGCTGCCAAAAATTTGGAGGAACACCAATGCCCCTTTAAAGAGACATAGAGGTCCGAGGGCCTCCTGAAAACAATGTTCCCATTATTAGAAAGTGGGTCTCCCATACTGTTTGCCCATGCAGTGAATGCAACGGCTGTCAAAAACTTGGAGGAACTCCAATGCACCTTGTAAGAGACTTAGATATGGTGATATGGTAGTTATGGTGGTGATACGGTGGTGGAGGATGAGGATGAGGATAAGGAGGAGAACAAGATCAAATAGACAAAATCAGGAAGCGTATACCCATGTCTGGTTGTGAAGACAGAGGTGCATGGGAATAGTTAGACCTCCCAAAAAAAAGACACTGTATTTGAGTTTATGTTACGCTGCTATCATTTGGTGGTGTTGAGAAGTCTGGCCCAATCCAGCCCTTGTTCATTTTTATAAGAGTCAGCTTATCAGCATTTTCAATTGACAGGCAGATGTGCCTATCGGTTATAATTCCACCAGCGGCACTAAAAACACGCTCTGACAAAACGCTAGTGGCAGGGCAGGCCAGGACCTCCAAGGCGTAGAGAGCCAGTTCATACCATGTGTCCAGCTTAGATACCCAATAATTATAAGGCACAGCGGAATCACGGAGGACGTTGGTACAGTCGACAACGTACTCCCTCAGCATCTTCCGAAACTTTTCCCTCCTTGTGAGAGTACCCCGCGCCTCAGGGCCTGTGGGATGGGAGGGTCTGAGAAAACTGTCCCAGAACTTTGACAGTGTTCCCTGCCTCTGCTGGATTGCATTTGTGTCTCTCTCGCCTGTACTGCTTGGTTGTCCAACGAACTGTAACATCTGCCGCCAGCATTTTCAGATGGGAATTTTTTTAATAATTCCACAAGGGCATTCTCATACTGCCCCATTTTATTGGGCCTTTCCGGCATGGGAATGAGACAGAAAGTTCTCCTTGTAGCATGGGTCTAGAAGTGTCACCAACCAGTAATGACTGTCACCCAAAATTTGGACAACGCGAGGGTCACAGAAAGGCAGTGTAACAAACTCAGCGATGTGTGCCAGACTACTAACAGGCAAGACTTCCATGTCCTCACCAAGAGGACGACTGACCATGCTCTCCTCCTCCTCCTCTCTGTCCTCAGGCCATCCACGTTGAACAGACGGTATGACAGTTGTGCAAGTAGAACTATCTATAGCGCAGGAAACTAGCTCCTGTTCTTCCTCCTCCTCCTCTTCCTCATTGTCACCCAATCCATGTTGGGATGAGATGAGGCTGGGCTGTGTGTAATTACCCTGTATGGTTCCTTGCTCCATCTCTTCATGCTCCGCCTGCAATACATCCTCTTTAATTGTGAGCAGAGAACGTTTCAGAAGACAGAGAAGCGGAATGGTAACTCTAATTATGGTGTCATTGCCGCTCACCATCTTGGTGGAGTCCTCAAAGTTTTGGAGGATGGTACATATGTCTGACATCCATGTCCACTCCTGAGGTCTTATGTGTGGAGTCTGACCTGAATACCAACGGCCTTCTTGATGCTTGTAGTCAACAACTGTTGCCTTCTGCTCACAAATCCTTCCCAACATCGGCAAGGTAGAGTTCCAACGCGTGGGGACATCGCACACCAGTCTGTGAGCTGGAAGCTGCAAACGCTGCTGAAGCACGGCAAGGGCGGTGGAAGCTGTAGCTGACTTTCTAAACTGGGCACACACGCGGCGTACTTTGACAAGCTGTTCCGGCAGATCTTGGTAGGTTTTGAGAAACCGTTGAACCACGAGGTTAAGCATAGGCATAGTACGTGTGTGAGCTCGCCTCGATTCAGAGCTGCCACCAGGTTTCGGCCATTGTCAAACACGACCATGCCTGGCTGTAGGTTCAGCGGTGTCAGCCACAGATCTGCCTGCTCTTCAGAGCTGTCCACAACTCTTCAGCATTGTACGGTTTGTCACCTAAGCATATTAGCTTCAGCACAGCCTGTTGCCGCTTGGCCGAGGCAGTGCTGCAGTGCTTCCAACTTGTGATTGATGCGGTCATTTTGGAGATGGAGGCTGAAGAGGAGGAGGAGGAGGTGCAGGAGCTGTAGAATGTGGGGGCAACCCTGATTGACCCAGGGCCCGCAATCCTCGGTGTCGGGAGGACGTGTTCCATCCCAGGGTCCTTCGCTGACACGCTGCAACAAAATGGAAATGGAAGCCAGAAACGGCTGATTTTGGAACGCAGTTATGTGATACATCTGACAGAGAACCACGGTTTTAAATTGCAGGCCTGTAGTTTGCTAATACTATTCTTCACAGCGATCTTGTGTGAATGGCTTTGCTGACACACTGCAACAAAATGGAAATGTAAGTGAGGAATGGCTGATTTTGGAACGCAGTTAAATGTGTTACGTCGGACGAAGAACCACGGTTTTATATTGCAGGCCTGTAGTTTACTAATGCTATTCTTCACAGCAACCTCGTGTGAATAGCTTCACTGACACACTGCAACAAAATGGAAATGGAGGCCAGAAATGGCTGAATTTGGAATGCAGTTATATGTGATACGTCTGACGGAGAACCACGGTTTTAAATTGCAGGCCTGTAGTTTACTAATACTATTCTTCACAGCATCCTTGTGTGAATAGCTTTGCTGATACACTGCAACAAAATGGAAATTTAAGCCAGAAATGACTGATTTTGGAATGCCGTTATATGTGATACGTCTGACGGAGAACCACGGTTTTAAATTGCAGGCCTGTAGTTTACTAATACTATTCTTCACAGTGACCTCGTGTGAATAGCTTTGCTGACACACTGCAACAAAATGTAAATGGAGGCCAGAAATGGCTGAATTTGGAACGCAGTTATATGTGATACGTCTGAAAGAGAACCACGGTTTTAAATTGCAGGCCTGTAGTTTACTAATACTATTCTTCACAGCGATCTCGTGTGAATAGCTTCACTGACACACTGCAACAAAATAGAAATGGAAGCCAGAAATGGCTGATTTTGGAATGCAGTTATATGTGATACATCTGACGGAGAACCACGGTTTTAAATTGCAGGCCTGTAGTTTGCTAATACTATTCTTCACAGAGAACTCATGTGAATAGCTTCGCTGACGCACTGCAACAAAATGGAAATGGAAGCCAGAAATGGCTGTTTTTGGAACGCAGTTGTATGTGATAGGTCTGATGGAGAACCACGGTTTTATATTGCAGGCCTGTAGTTTACTAATACTATTCTTCACAGTGACCTTGTGTGAATAGCTTCGCAGACACACTGCAACAAAATGGAAATGGAGGCCAGAAATGGCTGAATTTGGAACACAGTTATATGTGATACGTCTGACGGAGAGCCATGGTTTTAAATTGCAGGCCTGTAGTTTACTAATACTATCCTTCACAGTGACCTCGTGTGAATAGCTTTGCTGACACACTGCAACAAAATGGAAATGGAGGCCAATATTTTCCACGTTCATTATAAATTTCCTGATTTTTTTCACTGTAATATGGAAAAGATCTGGCTGTATTCTGCAGTGCTAACAAGCAAATGGAGCAGAAAAATGGTGTACTCTGGATTGCTTTTTAAGCAAATAATCAGGATTAAGATAAAAAAAAAGTTAGCCCTGGCCCCTAATACCTGGGGCTATGTCTACAAATATCTGTAATAGCAGGATCAGTCAGAACGTCCAATGGACCCTCTTGCACTACGTATAAGCACCGCAGTCTGCCACATACACTGCCTGCCTGCCTAACTCCTGCTATCACCACTGGATATGTGCAGCTGGATTAGTCCTCAGAAGGACTGTTAGTTCAGTTGTATATATATACAGTTGTGCTCAAAAGTTTACATACCCCGGCAGAATTTTTCCTTTCTTGGCCTTGTTTCAGAGAATATGAATGATAACAAAAAACTTTTTCTCCACTCATGGTTATTGGTTGGGTGAAGCCATTTGTTGTCAAACTGCTGTGTTTTCTCTTTTTAAATCATAATGACAACCAAAAACATCCAAATGACCCTGATCAAAAGTTCACATACCCTGGTGATTTTGGCCTGATAACATGCAAAGAATTTGACACACATGGATTTGAATGGCTACTAAAAGTAACATCCTCACCTGTGAGCTGTTTGCTTGTAATCAGTGAGTTTCTGGGATCCAGACAGACCCTTGCATCTTTCATCCAGCCACTGACGTTTCTGGATTGTGAATCATGGGGAAAGCAAAAGAATTGTCAACGGATCTACGGGAAAAGGTAGTTGAACTGTATAACACAGGAAAGGGATACAAAAAAATATCTAAGGAATTGATAATGCCAGTCAGCAGCATTCAAACTGATTAATAGTGGTGAGCGAGCACTAAAATGCTCGGGTACTCGTTGCTCGGGTCGAGCAAATTGGAATACTCGGGTGCTTGACCCGAGCAACGAGCCCAATGTAAGCCTATGGGAAACTCTAGCATTTTTCAGGCGGCTCCCCCCGGCTGTCTGCAGAGGGCCTAAAAATTGCCCAAATCGATGGGAACAGTGCTCAAATGACATGGAAACAGCATGGGGAAGACCCCTGGAAGCATCTCTGACTCCCAGATCACTGCTGTCAACACCACTTTTACGGACTCACAATAAAACATACAAAAACGAAACCAAAATGGATTTTCCTGGGAAATATGTTAAGGAACATCCTTTCCAGGGTAATGACTTGTATATAATGCAAAATGAATAGCCAAAAACAAAAGTACTCCTCCACACCTTGGACTATGTTCACACATTGTGTTTTTGATGCGTTTTTGCACTTTTGAATTGCTTTCAATCAAGACAAATGCATTCACCAGGAAATGTAATTTTAACATTT
The DNA here is from genome assembly GCF_046119375.1 of Phyllobates terribilis. Taxonomy (NCBI): domain Eukaryota; kingdom Metazoa; phylum Chordata; class Amphibia; order Anura; family Dendrobatidae; genus Phyllobates; species Phyllobates terribilis. Next base: position 359,301,108 of record NW_027362767.1, read on the forward strand.
TATAACCTTATCTGGCCATGTGGTGTGTGACACATCATCAGACACATGCATATAGTGCTTAAAAGACATGGGAACAGCATGGGGAAGACCTCTGGAAGCATCTCTGACTCCCAGGTCACTGCCTAAAAGTGTGCCCATCATAAGTGATCCTTGGCGCATGCGAAGATGCCTCCCGCCATGCACCTGTCGTTGCAGACTTGCAACAATCACCGTCCACGTCCTTGTCCCAGTGCAGCGTTCAGTTGTCCCTACCCAATTCCTTGGAATGCAAGCGCAAGTATGCAGGCGGCCACCCACCCAACCACCCACAGACTGCAATACTATACTGCCAAATTTTTGACAGCTGCTTGCACTTGAAATGTGGCCTTTTAGGTTCGTGGAGGCGGAAGCTTTTCATAACCTCATGCCGGCGGCGGCTGGGTGTCCATACTCGGTCCCCAGCAGCCACTATATTTCCCGGTATCGCCTTCGCCTTCCACAAACACGGGTCCCACAACATTACTCGTGCCCTCCCCAGTGCACTTACTGGGAAGGACCTCCTAACCACAAACATGTGGACAGGTGAATGTGGCCAGGGACGGTACTGAGCCAATCCACAGCTTTTTTTTGCTAAGAGTTGTATTTAGCTCGGTGAAAGGACTGGCATAGAGGGAAACCATATCTACCCTGCTTGTCATTTCTCCCAGGAAGTCCTCTAAAGCTGCTTGCACTTGAAATGTGGCCTGAACATTACTGCTGGTCCTTTTCTGTGGGAATTTGATTGCCTCCTGCCAGCCTGGAATATTTCCAGCAAACTATGGTACGACGCCATGGTATTAGCGCTGCCCCCAGTACCAGTAGCGAAGCCATCTCCAATTTCCTTCTCAGGAATTTTACTTGCTAGACTGAGTGGCTGCCCAAATACATTTTCTCACAAAGGAGCTGAAGATAGAGTGGCAGTAGGTGCAAGTTTCTCCAGCCTGTTAGATATTAGAGGGTGAACGGCAGCACATTGGATCAGTGGTTAGCACTGAAGCCTTGCAGCGCTGGGATCCTGGGTCCAAATCATCTGCAAGGACTTTGTATGTTCTCCCCGTGTTTGCGTGTGTTTCCTCCTCAGTAAAAAAAGCAGCCATAGAGTGTCCGGGAACCTTCCCACACACTTTTCTTAGTCAGGACTACTTCTCAGAAGGGTTAGACGGTCCCACCAGAGAATTCTCTGGTGTGCCTTGGCTTCTACCTCAGGAGAGTTCATGACAGCGCTAACTTTGCAGCTGCTATGGGGCTCTTGAGCGGGTGAGAAAGGTTAGCCCTCAGAATCAAATCCTCTGGTGGACACAATGTTTTTCAATCTGACACAGCTTCTCAGTGGAAGTTGTATTTCACCACAGCCATATTCTTTAGCTCGGTGAAAGGACTGACATAGAGGGAAACCTTATCTACCCCAGCTGTCATTTCTCCGTCACCACGTTCCGCCCATTGTCACACACGACCATGCCTGGCTGTATGTTCAGCGGTGAGAGCCACAGATCAGGCTGCTGTGTTACAGCTTTCAACAACTCTGCAGCGCTGGGCGATTTGTCAATTAAGCATTAAGCATATTATCTTCAGCACAGCCTGTTGCCGCTTGGCCAAGGCAGTGCTGCAGTGCTGTCAGCTTGTGACTGATGTGGTCATTTCGGAGATGGAGGAGGAGGTGCATGAGCTGAACAATGTGATTACATTGAGGTTAAATTGGTGATGCTGTTTTTTATACTAAAGAAAGATCCTATTGTTTTGGTTTTTTTATGTTATTTTTTAAGACAAATGCATTCACCGGGAAATGTAATTTTAATATTTTGCAACCTTATCTGGCAATGTGGTGTGTGACACATCATCAGACACATCCTTTTTTATTGATGATGGAGGGACTCTGAAAGTCATAAAGCCTATTTTTATAGGGACATCAGACAGGCCTTGCTATTCTTAAAAGGCCAGCAATCAGCCCTAGCTATTGTTAGAGAGCCATCAGCCGGCTATGCTTTGTTGTTCCCATTATTAAAGAGTGGGTCTCCTATATTGTTATTGCGTATCCAGTGACTTAAAGGGCTGCCAAAAATTTAGACGCAACCCAATACCCCTTTGAAGAGACATAGAGGAGGGTCTCAGTAAAAAAATGTTCCCATTATAAAGGAGCGGGTCTCCTATAGTGGTAATGCCCATGCTGTGACTGCAAGGGCTGCCAAAATTTGGGAAAAACCCCACTAAGAATTTAAAGACACATAGAGCAGGGCCACAGTAACAAGGTACGACATGTTCCCATTAGAAAGGAGAGAGTCTGCTATACAGTTATAATGTATGCAGTGAGTCCAACGGCTGACCAATTTTAGGAAAAACCCCACTAAGAATTTAAAGACACATGGAACAGGGCCACAGTAACAAGGTATGACATGTTCCCATTAGAAAGGAGAGGGTCTGCTATACAGTTATAGGGTATGCAGTGAGTCCAACGGCTGACCAATTTTAGGAAAAACCCCACTAAGAATTTAAAGACACACAGAGCAGGGCCACAGTAACAACAAATTCCCATTAGAAAGGAGAGAGTCTCCCATAGTGTTGGCCTATGCAGTGAATGCAAGAGCTGCCAAAAATTTGGAGACACTTCAATGCCCCTTGGAAGAGACGTGGAGGAGGGCCTCATAAAAAAATGTTCCCATTAGAAAGGAGCGGGCCTCCTATACTTGTAATGCCCATGCACTAAGTGTATGGGCTGACAAACATTTACCCCTGGGGGGTATACATGAACATACTGTATAAAAAAATTTTTTTACGGGCATCAAAAACACCCTTTGAAAAAATTCTGTGGGTGTTGCATCATGGACCACGGTCACCCTGGTGATATGGTGGTGGAGGATGAGGAGAAGGAGGAGGACAAGAGCAAATAGACAAAATCAGGAAGCATATACCCATGTGTGGGTGTGAAAAGGTGCATGGGAATACACCTCCCAAGAAAAGACACTGGATTTGAGTTTATTTTATGCTGCTATCATTCGGTGGTGTTGAGAAGTCTGGCCCAATCCAGCCCTTGTTCATTTTTATAAGAGTCAGCCTGTCAGCATTTTCAGTTGACAGGTGGATGTGCTTATCAGTTATAATTCCACCAGCGTCACTAAAAACCCGCTCTGGTAAAACGCTGGCAGCAGGGCAGGCCAGGACCTCCAAGACATAGAGAGCCAGTTCATTCCACGTATCCAGCTTGGATACCCAATAATTATAAGGCACAGTGGAATCACGGAGGACGTTGGTACGGTCGGCAAGGTACTCCCTCAGCATCTTCCCAAACTTTGCACTCCTTGTGAGAGTACCCTGCGCCTCAGGGCCTGTGTGATGGGAGGGTCTGAGAAAACTCTCCCAGAACTTTGACAGTGTTCCCTGACTCTGCTGGATTGAAGTTGTGTCTCTCTTGCCTGTACTCCTTAGTTGTCCAAGGAAGTGTGCCCTCTGCCGCCAGCGTTTTCAGATGGGAATTTTTTATATAGTTCTGGAACAAGGTCCTTCTGGTACTGCCCCATTTTTGTAGACCTGTCTGCCTCAGGAATAACAGATATAAAGTTCTCCTTGTAGCGTGGGTCTAGAAGTGTCACCAACCAGTAATGACTATCACCCAAAATTTTGAGAACGCTAGGGTCATGGGAAAGGCAGCGTAACATAAACTCAGCCATGTGTGCCAGACTAATAACAGACAAGACTTCCGTGTCCTCACCAAGAGGATGACTGACCATGCTCTCCTCCTCCTCCTCCTCTCTGTCCTCTGGCCATCCACGCTGAACAGACGGTATGACAGCTGTGCCGGTAGTACCGTCTGTAGTGCATGAAACTAGCTCCTGTCCTTCCTCCTCCTCCTCCTCTTCCTCATTGTCACCCAATTCACGTTGGGATGAGATGAGGCTTGGCTGTGTGTAATCACCCTGTATGGTTCCTTGCTCCATCTCATAGTGCTCCGCCTGCAATGCATCCTCTTTGATTGTGAGCAGAGAGTGTTTCAGAAGACAGAAGCAGGATGGTGACGCTAATTATGGCGTCATCGCCGCTCACCATCTTGGTGGAGTCCTCAAAGTTTTGGAGGATGGTACATATGTCTGACATCCATGTCCACTCCTGAGGTCTTATGTGTGGAGTCTGAACTGAATACCGACGGCCTTGTTGATGCTGGTACTCAACAACTGCCCTCTTCTGCTCACAAATCCTTCCCAACATCTGCAGTGTAGAGTTCCAACACGTGGGGACATCACACACCAGTCTGTGAGCCGGAAGCTGCAAACACTGCTGAAACACTGCAAGGGCGGTGGAAGCTGTAGCTGACTTTCTAAAATGGGCACACAGGCGGCGTACTTTAACAAGCAGATCCGGCAGCTCCGGGTAGCATTTGAGAAACCGCTGAACCACCAGGTTTAGCACATGGGCCAGGCATGGTACGTGTGTGAGCTCGCCTCGCCTCAGAGCCACCACCAGGTTCCGGCCATTGTCACACACGACCATGCCTGGCTGTAGGTTCAGCAGTGTGAGCCACAGATCTGCCTGCTCTTTCAGAGCTGTCCACAACTCTTCAGCATTGTGCTGTTAGAACTCTCCTGTTAGGTTTTTTTTAGTTTGCTGGTCACATGACCATTTTTGCTATTTAATCCGGCTCCGCCCTCCTGGTCTTGCTGGACTTCATTGTATTTACTACTCTTGAGCTAGCTTGGTGCTCTGTTGCTGTTCTCTGTTAGTTTTGCTAGGTCTTCTGATCTTTATGCTTTTTGTTGTGTGTTTGTCTTTGACTGCTACTATTTCTGCTAGGAGGTGTCCATCTTTCTCCCAGTCCCTAGTTCTTGTAGGGATCCCTCCCTCACATCTATAGGTCTTCGTTCAGACTAGCCAAGGACTTTAGCGGGTCTGATCGCAGGATCAGGTTCCCCGTTACATCGTAGGGATCTAGTTTAGTTCTATTGTAGGGACAGTTCTCCTGTCTTTCCTTAGTCCCTGTAGCAGATCATAACAGTAAGCCCAGCCCTAAAAGAAAAAAAAAAAAAAAAAAAAATTTTCTCTAAGGAATGACCTCCAGTTTTCCATCATGGTCTCGGTTCAAGATTTGGCTCAACGCTTGCAGGGACTCTCTCTGGAGGTGGCCAAGCTCCAACAACACGTGAGTAGCTGTTCTGGAACACATTTTGTGGAACCAAAGGTACGTCTGCCTGATTTATTTTTTGGCGAACAACAAGATTTTTTTTCTTTTAAAAATGCTTGTTTATTGTATTTTCGTTTGAGACCCGGATCCTCTGGTGATGAATCACAGCGCATAGGGTTCATAATGTCACTTTTGCGCAAAGATCCTCAGGGATGGGCCTTCTCTCTCCAACCTAGTGATCCGTGCTTTAGATCAGTGAATAGTTTTTTTTCTGCTTTGGGTTTGTTGTAAGATGATCCTGATCGTGTCTCATCTGCTGAGTCTGAATTGAGACGTTTGAGGCAGGGATCAGGTAATGTGGAAAAATATTGTTCTCACTTCCGTCGGTGGTCTGCCCAGGTGGGGTGGAACGATTCAGCTTTGAAAGGCTTGTTTCTTGCAGGGCTAGGTGAAAGGGTTAAGGATTTACTGATTGCTTATCCCACACCTGGAAACTTGCAGGAGGCTATGCAATTAGCTATACGGGTGGACAGGAGACTGCGTGCAAGGGTTAATGAGAGCAAATCCTCTGCTATGTCAGCTCCGAGTCTTGAGAGGGTCTGTGCTGACAATGGAGAGCCGATGGAGATTGGGGCGATGCCACCCCGCTCTCAGGAAAAAGATCGCAGGCTTTCTGAAGGCTTGTGCTTCTATTGCGAAAATTCTGGTAATTTTATTAAGAACTGTGTGCTTCGTTTGAAGAAAGAAAAAAAAATGGTCAGTTATGCCTGTATTGCCTGTTTAAATTCTAAGGGAGTATTCCTATCTGCCACTACTGCTGCTCAGGATGAATTAATTGAATTTCGGGTATTTGTGGATTGTGGTCCTACTCTGAATGTGATTGATGGGGGATTCTTGGAAAAACTTAGATTAGAACCTAAAACTTTGTCATCCCCTATTGCTGTGGTTTCTGTTGATGGCTCTCCCTTGAAGAGTGTTACTCATAAGGTCTGTGAATTTCCCCTCACTATTAATGGTATTCACCAAGAAAATTTGGATTTGGTGGTATTGGATAATTTGCCTTCTCCAGTAATATTGGGGTTACCCTGGTTAAAATTGCAAAATCCTGTACTGGATTGGTCTACCAATGAAATTAAGTCCTGGAGCCCTAAGTGTTATGACAAGTGTTGTAACGGACGTATTGCTGCTGTGGATAAAGGGGAATTGCCTGTACCTATTCAGGATTTTTGGAGAGTTTTTTCTGAGGAGGAGTCACAAATTTTGCCTCCCCATAGAGACTATGATTGTACCATTGAATTTGTCCCTGGAGCGACTCTTCCTAAAAGTCGTTTATTTAATCTTACTATTCCTGAGAGAAAGGCTTTGAAGGAATACATACAGACAAGCTTGGCCGCCGGTTACATTAGGCCTTCCAAGTCTCCTGTGGCTGTTGGATTTTTTTTTATAAAAAAAAAAGATGGCGGTTTACGTCCTTGTCTGGACTTTCGTGAGATTAATAAAATTACTGTACGCAATCCTTACCCACTGCCATTGATTCCTGATTTATTTAACCAGTTAGTGGGGGCCAAGTGGTTCTCTAAAATTGATCTCCGGGGGGCATACAATTTGTTGCGCATGAAGGAGGGTGATGAATGGAAGACTGCTTTTAACACTCCTGTGGGTCATTTTGAGAATCTGGTTATGCCTTTTGGTCTTACCAATGCTCCAGCATTTTTTCAGAATCTTATTAATGACATCCTTAGACCTTTAATCGGCAAAAATGTGGTTGTGTATTTGGATGACATTCTGATTTATTCGCCTGATCTGGAGTCTCATTGGCGGAGCGTACGTGAGGTATTACAGTTATTAATGGACAATTCGCTTTTTGCTAAGCTGGAGAAATGTGAGTTCGCTGTACAGAGAATTAGTTTTTTGGGCTACATTATCTCCAGTGAAGGTTTTGAGATGGACCCGGTTAAAGTTCAAGCTGTGCAGGAATGGCCTAGGCCTATTGGTTTGAAATCGATACAGAGGTTTTTGGGTTTCGCCAATTATTACAGAAAATTCATAAAAAATTTTTCTATTATTGTCAAACCGCTGACCGATCTCACCAGGAAAGGTGCTAATGCGGTTCAGTGGACTTCTGAGGCCATTGAAGCTTTTGTGTTTCTAAAGGAGAGGTTCACCTCTGCTCCCATCCTTATGCAGCCTGATGTGACTAAGCCGTTTTTGGTTGAGGTTGATGCTTCTTCGGTGGGGGTCGGTGCGGTGTTGTCTCAGGAAAACAAGGATGGAGTACATCCCTGTGCCTTTTTTTCAAAAAAAATTTCTGAGACTGAACTTAATTACGATGTTGGTAATCGGGAATTGCTGGCGATTAAACTCGCATTTGAACACTGGCGTCACCTCTTGGAAGGTGCTGAATTTCCCATTCAGGTTTTCACTGATCATAAAAATCTGATCTATCTTGATGCTGCCAAGCGCTTGAATGCCCGTCAGGCTAGGTGGGCACTTTTTTTCTCGCGGTTTAATTTTTCCGTTACTTACATCCCGGGTACCAAGAATGTTAAAGCGGATGCTTTGTCTAGCAGCTTTTATCCCATGGTCGGTGTTGAGGAGGAAGAGGAGAGCATTTTACAAGAAGGTGTTGTGATTGCTGCTTTGGACTCCGTTTTGGAGGATGAGATTCTTAAAGCACAGGAGAATGCCCCATCTAACACTCCCCATGGGAGGTTGTTTGTGCCTAGGACCTTTAGGAGAGATTTGTTTGTTGAGTGTCATGAGTCTCGGTTGGCAGGTCATCCAGGAATTTCTGAGACCAAGAGACTTGTGGGTCGCAGTTTTTGGTGGCCTGGATGGCAGAAGGAAGTCATTAAGTGGGTGCGCCAATGTACTGTGTGTGCTAGATCCAAGTCTTCGCATGCTCCTGCTGCGGGGTTGCTTTGCCCTCTGGAGGTTCCTAGTGCACCTTGGACACATCTGGCTATGGACTTTATTACTGACCTTCCCCCCTCTGAGGGTTTCACGGTCATCTGGGTGGTCGTGGACCGTTTTAGCAAGATGTGTCACTTGGTTCCCTTCATCAAACTGCCTTGCGCTAAGACACTCGCTAAGGCCTTTGTCAAGGAAATTGTCAGACTACATGGTGTTCCTACTGACATTGTTTCTGATAGGGGACCTCAGTTCGTGGCTCTTTTTTGGCGTGCCTTTTGTGACAGGTTGGGAGTTCATTTGTCGTTTTCATCTGGATATCATCCTGAGTCTAATGGCCAGACAGAAAGGAAGAACCAGGATGTTGAGCAGTTCTTGCGTTGTTTTGTGGCAGACAATCAAGAGGGGTGGTCTGAGTTTCTGCCACTTGCTGAATTTGCTCTTAACAACCATACATCCTCTTCTGCTGGGTGTTCGCCTTTTTTTGTTGTTCTGGGAGACATCCGTCTTTTGAGTCATTCTCCAAATTGGTTTCGGCTGTGCCTGAGGAGGAGAGTTTTTCCGGTGATTTGGAGAGAGTTTGGATGGATGTGCGTGGTAATCTTCAGGAGGCTAACAAAAAATCTAAGAGGTACTTTGATAGGAAACGGCAAGAGGTTTTGTTTGCTGTTGGTGACATGGTTTGCTTGTCCTCTAGGAATCTGCGATTGAGGATTCCTTCTAAAAAATTGGGTCCCAAGTTCGTAGGGCCCTTTAAGGTGCTTCAGATAGTTAACCAATCTGCTGTTAGGTTGGAGGTTCCTACGTCCTGGAAGATTAACCCGGTGTTTCATGTTTCTCTGTTGAAAAGAAATGATGTGTCTGATGGTGACGCCTCTGCCGCTGTTCCTCCGGTGGTGGAGGACGGGGAATATGAAATTTCCCGCATCCTAAATTCTAGACGGTATAGAGGGAGTTTGCAGTATCTCGTCGCTTGGAAGGGTTTCAGACCTGAGGATAACTCATGGGTGAGGGCGGATGATGTTTCTGCTTCCAGACTTGTCAGAGCGTTTCACAGGAGGTTTCCTGGTAAGCCTGGGCCTAGGGGATCCGGAGGATCCTCTTAGAAGAGGGGGTACTGTTAGAACTCTCCTGTTAGATTTTTTTTAGTTTGCTGGTCACATGACCATTTTTGCTATTTAATCCGGCTCCGCCCTCCTGGTCTTGCTGGACTTCATTGTATTTACTACTCTTGAGCTAGCTTGGTGCTCTGTTGCCGTTCTCTGTTAGTTTTGCTAGGTCTTCTGACCTCTATGCTTTTTGTTGTGTGTTTGTCTTTGACTGCTACTATTTCTGCTAGGAGGTGTCCATCTTTCTCCCAGTCCCTAGTTCTTGTAGGGATCCCTCCCTCACATCTATAGGTCTTCGTTCAGACTAGCCGAGGACTTTAGCGGGTCTGATCGCAGGATCAGGTTCCCCGTTACATCGTAGGGATCTAGTTTAGTTCTATTGTAGGGACAGTTCTCCTGTCTTTCCTTAGTCCCTGTAGCAGATCATAACATGTGCGGTTTTTCACCTAAGCATATTAGCTTCAGCACAGCCTGTTGCCGCTTGGCCGAGGCAGTGCTGCAGTACTTCCAGCTTGTGACTGATGTGGTCATTTCGGAAATGGAAGCTGAAGAGGAGGAGGAGGCTGAGGAGGAGGAGGCTGAGGAGGATGAGGTGCAGGAGTTCTAGACCGTGGGGGCAACCCTAATTGACTTAGGGCCCGCAATCCTTGGCATCGGAAGGACGTGTTCCGTCCAAAGATCTGACTGGGTACCGGCCTCCACTATGTTAACCCAGTGTGCCATCAGCGAGATGTACCGTCCCTGCCCACAAGCACTTGTCCACATGTCCGTGGTTAGGTGGACTTTACCTGTAACTGCGTTGTTGAGAGCACAGCTAATGTTTTGGGACACGAGCTTGTGCAATGCGGGGATGGCACTCCGGGAGAAATAGTGGCGGCTGGAGACCGAGTACCTAGGGACGGCCGCTGCCATCAGGTTGCGGAATGCTTCCGTCTCCACGAGCCTAAAAGGCAACATTTCGAGTGCAAGCAGTCGTGAAATATGAGAATTTAGTAGTGTGGCCTGTGGGGCATTGGCTGCATATTTGCACTTGCGTTCCAAGGACTGGGGTATGGACAACTGGACGCTGCGCTGGGACAAGGACATGGGCGCAACGACAGGTGCATGGCAGGAGGCATCTTCGCATGCACCATGGACAGGGGATTAGCTTGCATGCACAACAGTGGAAGAAGCAATGGTGCCACCCGCAGAAACTGTTCCTGGACCCTGGGGTTCGACCCACAAAGTCGGGTGCTTTGCTGCCATGTGCCTGATCATGCTGGTTGTGGTCAGGCTGGTCGTTTTGCCACCCCTGCTGATGCTGGCCTGACAGGTGGTGTAAATGGCCTTTTTGGGGTTATCGGCAGAGTCTTTAAAAAACAACCAGACTCTGGAAGACCTAACAGTTGTACTGGCAACTTCCTTCGTGTTGGTGTTATGGGGAACTGTTGCCTGCCTTCTGTCTGCGGCCACCACACTGCTTCTTCCTGCCTGTTGGGGTGCTCTGCCTCCCTCCCCCTGTGTGCTGCTGTCCTCGCTCTGCATGTCCTCCTGCCAGGTTGGGTCATTTACTATATCATCCACCACCTCGTCTTCCACTTCCGCACCCTGGTCCTCCTCCTGACTTTCTGGCAATTGTATCTCATCATCGTCCACCTCTTGTCACACTCTCCCACCGTTGCTGATCAAATTTTTGGGCATCGCTATACGCGATCTCCTCTTGCCCCGCTTCAAGTGGACTGGGCGAGAGGCCTGAATCTATAAATGGAAAAGTGAACAGCTTTTCAGAGTGTCCAAGTGTGGGATCAGTTGTCTCTGGGTACTCGGCATGGTGGGAGGAAGGAGGATCAGGGTGAGGAATATGCGGTCCAGACTCAAGGTTACTGAGACTTGACCGTGTGGAAGACAGGGTGGTGGTGGTGGTGGTGGTGGCTAAGTGACTGGAAGCATTATCCGCTATCCAACCAACAACCTTTTGACACTGCTCTGGGTTCAATAGTGGTGTGCTGCAGTCCCCTAGAAATTGGGACAGGAAGGTCAGGTGAGAAGATGTGGGTGTTTGTTGTGGCACAATTTTGGCTTGCCCACGACCTTGTCCTCGGCCTCTGCATGCACCATTAGCATCACGTCCAGTTCTCTGTCCCTTGCCACGTGCCTTGCCAATTTTAAATGGAGGACAGTATCTTCCACGCTCACTACAAATGACTGAGTTTGGAGCGAACTTATATGTGATCCATGTGATGGAGAAAACAGAGTTTTAAATACCTGGTCTGTAGGTAAGTAGTTTGAACAGCAAACTGCGGTGAATTGCTTATATGACACACTAAAGGAAATTTTTAATGGAGACCAGAAATGGCAGTATTTTCTGACAATGTGCAGTACAGACCAAAAGTTTGGACACACCTTCTCATTTAAAGATTTTTCTGTATTTTCATGACTATGAAAATTGTACATTCACACTGAAGGCATCAAAACTATGAATTAACACATGTGGAATTATATACTTAACAAAAAAGTGTGAAACAACTGAAAATATATCTTATATTCTAGGTTCTTCAAAGTAGCCACCTTTTGCTTTGATGACTGCTTTGCACACTCTTGGCATTCTCTTGATGAGCTTCAAGAGGTAGTCACCGGAAATGGTCTTCCAACAATCTTGAAGGAGTTCCCACAGATTCTTAGCACTTGTTGGCCCTTTTGCCTTCACTCTGCGATCAAGCTCACCCCAAGCCATCTCGATTGGGTACAGGTCTGGTGACTGTGGAGGCCAGGTCATCTGGCGTAGCACCCCATCACTCTCCCTCTTGGTCAAATAGCCCTTACACAGCCTGGAGTGTGTTTGGGGTCATTGTCCTGTTGAAAAATAAATGATGGTCCAACTAAACGCAAACCGGATGGAATAGCATGCCGTTGCAAGATGCTGTGGTAGCCATGCTGGTTCAGTATGCCTTCAATTTTGAATAAATCCCCAACAGTGTCACCAGCAAAGCACCCCCACACCATCACACCTCCTACATCCTTCACGGTGGGAACCAGGCATGTAGAGTCCATCCGTTCACCTTTTCTCCGTCGCACAAAGACACGGTGGTTGGAACCAAAGATCTCAAATTTGGACTCATCAGACCAAAGCTCAGATTTCCACTGGTCTAATGTCCATTCCTTGTGTTCTTTAGCCCAACTTAGTCTCTTCTGCTTGTTGCCTGTCCTTAGCTGTGGTTTTCTAGCCGCTATTTTACCATGAAGGCCTACTGCACAAATTCTCCTCTTAACAGTTGTTGAAGAGATGTGTCTGCTGCTAGAACTCTGTGTGGCATTGACCTGGCCTCTAATCTGAGCTGCTGTTAACCTGTGATTTCTGAGGCTGGTGACTCGGATAAACTTATCCTCAGAAGCAGAGGTGACTCTTGGTCTTCCTTTCCTGGGGCGGTCCTCATGTGAGCCCTTTTCTTTGTAGCTCTTGATGGTTTTTGCAACTGCACTTGGGGACACTTTCAAAGTTTGCCCAATTTTTCGGACTGACTGACCTTCATTTCTAAGGCTATGTGCCCACGCTGCGGAAATGAAGCAGAAATTTCCTGCTTCATTTCTGCATGTCCTCTCCCGGATAAACTCATGCGGAATTCCGTTTATCATGTGTTTATTGCGCGATTTCCACATGCGGAATTGTCTTGCGTTTTTTATTGCACTGCATAGGCAATTCCACTTGCGGAAACGCAAAATTAATGAACATGCTGCGGATTTTTCCCCGCAGCAAAAACGCTGCGGAAAAATCCGCAGCATGGGCATTGAACTTGCTTAATCACATTGGGGACCATGGAGGGCAGATAATATAGCGTTAAACAAGCGTTTACGCTGCGGAAATTCCGCAGCATATCCGCTTGAAAAACGCTACGTGGGCACATACCCTTAAAGTAATGATGGCCACTCGTTTTTCTTTACTTAGCTGCTTTTTTCTTGCCATAATACAAATTCTAACAGTCTATTCAGTAGGACTATCAGCTGTGTATCCACCTGACTTCTGCACAACACAACTGATGGTCCCAACCCCATTTATAAGGCAAGAAATCCCACTTATTAAACCTGACAGGGCACACCTGTGAAGTGAAAACCATTTCCGGTGACTACCTCTTGAAGCTCATCAAGAGAATGCCAAGAGTGTGCAAAGCAGTCATCAAAGCAAAAGGTGGCTACTTTGAAGAACCTAGAATAGAAAACATATGTTCAGTTGTTTCACACTTTTTTGTTAAGTTTATAATTCCACATGTGTTAATTCATAGTTTTGATGCCTTCAGTGTGAATGTACAATTTTCAAAGTCATGAAAATACAGAAAAATCATTAAATGAGAAGGTATGTCCAAACGTTTGGTCTGTACTGTATATGTGATCCGTTTGATGTAGAAAACACAGTTTTAAATAACTGGATTTCTAGAGCTCTAATATGGAAAGGACCTGACTGTATTCTGCAGTGCCAACAAGCAAATGGCGCAGAAAAAATGGTGTTCTCTGGATTGCTTTTTAAGCACATAATGAGGATTAAGATCCAAAGAAAAGTATTCATGGCCCCTGAGACCTTGGCCTTTGTAAAGAACTATTTAACAGTAGCAGAAGGCAGAATTGGAATGGAGCCTTTTGTGCTATATGCACTGCAGTCTGCTATGTACACTGCCTGCCTATACACCCTTCCTGCCTGATATCTCTGCAGATGGATTAGTCCTCAGAAGGACTGTTTGTTAAGATGGATATGTGTAATGCATGGTTTTTCTCCCTACACTACCTAATACACGATCAAATCTCTCCCTAGCTCAGCAGCACCTCTCCCTACACTGTCTGATCCAGAGTGACTGTGACGAGCATGGCGGCGCCAGGTCTGATATAGACCTGATGACGCTGTGCGGCCAGCCAATCACTGTAATGCCCACAACTAACATGGCTACGGCATTACAGTACATGGCAGGCAATACCTGCATGTTCATTGGCTCTCTAAAGAGCGCCAAACATGCAGGGAGGGGACCCGAGTTCCCGCCCGAGCAACCCGGAAATACTCGGCGAGCGCCGAGCATCTCGAGCAGTGAGATGCTTGGGCGAGCACCGAGCAGTAGCGAGCATGCTCGCTCATCACTAGTGATTAACAAATGGAAAATCAGGAGCTCTGTAAAAACCAAACCACGGTCAGGTAGACCAACTAAAAATTTCGGCCACAACTGCTAGGAGAATTGTTCGGGATGCAAAGAAAACCCACAAATAACATCAGCTGAAGTTCAGGACTTTCTGAAAACTAGGCACTTGAAGAAAAATGGGCTGCATAGTCGAGTCGCCAGAAGAAAGCCATTACTGCGCAAATGCCACAAAGTATCTCGCCTACAATACGCCAAACAGCACAGAGACAAGCCTCAAAACTTCTGGAACAAGGTAATTTGGAGTGATGAGACCAAAATTGAACTTTTTGGCCACAACCATAAACGTTACATTTGGAGAGAGGTCAACAAGGCGTATGATGAAAGAAACACCATTCCTACAGTAAAGCACAGAGGTGGATCGCTGATGTTTTGGGGATATGTAAGCTACAAAGGCACAGGAAACGTGGTAAAAGTTGAATGAAAGATGAATGCAGCACGTTATCAGTAAATACTGGAGGCAAATTTGCCGTCACAAACCCAGATGCTGCACATGGGACGTACTTGGACGTTCCAACATGACAACGATCCAAAACACAAGGCCAAGTCGACCTGTCATTGGCTACAGCAGAACAAAGTAAACATTCTGAAGTGGCCATCTTAGTCTCCTGACCTCAATATCATTGAGCCACTCTGGGGAGATATCAAGCGCGCAGTTTATGCTAGACAGCCCAGGAATTTACAGGAACTGGAGGCTTTTTGCCAAGAAGAATGGGCAGCTTTACCATCTGAGAAAATAAAGAACCTCATCCACAACTACCACTAAAGACTTCAAGCTGTCATTGATGTTAGAGGGGTCAATACACGGTATTAAGAAATGGGGTATGTGAGCTTTTGATCAGGGTCATTTGGATGTTTTTGGTTGTCATTAAGATTTAAAAAGATAAAACACAGTAGTTTGACAATAAATGGTTTCACCCAACCAATAACCACAAGTGGACTAAAAGTTTTTTTGTTATCATTCACGTTCTCTGAAACAAGACGAAGAAAGGAAAAATTCTGCCGGGGTATGTAAAGTTTTGAGCACAACTGTATATATGTTGTTGAATACCTATACTAACTATAAACAAGCAAATCTCTCCCTGACGCTGCAGCACCTCTCCCTGCTCTGCCTGATTCTGGAGTAGACTGTGAGCAGAGCATAGCGCCACCTCCAGCTGTTATATAGACCCGATGAGGCTGTGCGGCCAGCCAATCACTGTAATGCCCACAACCAACATGGCTACGGCATTACAGTGCGTGGCAAGCAATCCCTGCATGTTCATTGGTTCTCTAAAGGGCGCCAAACATGCAGGGAGGGAACCAGAGCTTCCGCCGAGCAACCCGGAAATACTTGCTGAGCTTGTTGAGCACCGTGATGCTCGGGCGAGTATGGAGTAGTGGAGAGCATGTTCGCTCATCACTAACTGGGAGCCTTTGGGTTAAAAAAAAATAATTTCAAGACTCAGTCATAAAGTTTTTTGAGATTATTTTTTTCTGCATTGATGCTTTCATCTAAACCAAGATATCTCATTCATAAAGAATATTGACAATACAATGGGAAGTTATCAGTGTGAAACAGTCAGATCAATGTTTAGATTTTTACATGGTGGTAAAAAATCTATCAAATGTATCAACATTTTTTCTGTTGCAATTCTTGTATTCTGTATCCAGCACAACTAAAATACTTTTCTGTAACAGTTTTCATGAACCAGCCCACTTTGTGATGGGTGCAATTTACATTCGATTAATTAAAGTCTTTTTTCTAAAAAGTTATTTTTAATCAACACTGAATAATTACTGTAGTCTCTAATCATTACCCTGTGTAAAAAAGCAAATAATTTCATAAAGAAAAATATTGATGTGCATGCATTAAAAAATGTAATAGTCTTGTACATACCAAAGGTTATTGTCCTGCTTGCTGGTTCCTAGGTACAATTAGTTCTATTAACTGATGGAGCAATATTTTTTATTGATAATTCATTTTAATTGATCATTTCATATTTTGGTATACTTTTACAGACTTTTATAGAGCTCGGCAATACTAAATATGTTTATTTTTTTGCGGCTTCTAATTTTTGAAATGAGAAAATGGGTGTAGTTCAAACTTCTATATATTTTTTGAAATGTTTTATTATTAGAGGTTCAAGTTCCTTTGGGGACTTGAACCTGTAATCGTCTCATCGCTTTCTCTATGTAATGCAATACTTAAGTATTGCAGCATTTAGTGAAAAGATGGTGGTAACAAGGGCCTTTAGCATACCCCCAGCTGCCATTGCAACCCATTGGAAAACTCTGAATGCATCACAACACCTAAATGTCGCCGTCAGAGGCTGACAGCTGAATTTAAGCTGTAAAACAGCAGTGATCGGAGTTGGCTCTGATCGCTGCTGTTAGAGGCGGATGCTGTATAACAAATCTGTCACCCATGGGTTGAGTGGGCTTAGCTCCCACAAGCGATATGTCACATACAGGTATGTCACATAGGGGTTAAATATGTAGTATAAAATTAGAAAAACATGGTTGCTTTCTTCTAGGAACAGTTTGTTCATGGGAAATATGCATTATGGCAGTTTAGCTCTATTCAAGTGAATAAGGCCTAGATCAATATCATGAATCGCATGTGGCGCTGTTTCCGGTCATGTTTTTTTTTTTTAATCAAATACAACTTTTACTATGAATCTTAGGACTACTATGACTGTGACATAGAAAAATGGTGCAGGCTGATTATTTAAAGGGGCATGTTGTTATTATTTAAGAGGTATTTATTAACCTGAAAATACCATGTGGTTAATGTTGCATGCACTCTGGAAAATATTTAATAAAAACATTCCAAAATAGCAATGGCAATTCCTTACATTTTTTTCTAATCCAAGGTAATCTGAGCAAGTCCCTCAAGGTAAAGTCATCATGCCTGGAAAACAGCTCTCCCCCAAAAAGCAATCTCTTGGCAATTCGGAACACATTTTAGGTTTACGGTTCCATTAGGTAATTATTCTGCTCCATCTTGGACACGTATCAAAGGAACCCATAGCAAACACTTTATATGATAAACTGTAATAAAACCTTATTTTTATTAAGTGATGAATGGTGAGTAACCAGTTGCACATGTATAGTAGGGTATCGGCATAATAGACATAAGCAGCACTGGATAAGATCGCTCCCCGGCCGGTGGTTGATGTCGTACTCACAGCATTGTGATGGGCCTTGACAAAATCTGTTTAGTTCAATACAAATAACTGTGTTTATTCCCAGGAATCCAAATCCACAGGCAATTATAACAACATAAGGAGCGAGAGCCAAGAATCGTTTGGAGCAACTGAAATATACTTCGGGCTAGTTTATTTCTCATTGTTAAAAATAGTAAATTTAACTATTATTTTACCTCTATCGGATCGTATTCACATGATGAGCAGATACTTCCCTAGCTCTATGTATTAAGAACACACTGCGCGTAAATATAAGTCCTTGAATTATTCTTTATTTTAACATCTGATATTGATGACCTATCACAGGGATAAGTCATCAATATAAAAGTAGTGGAACAACCCTTTAAGGCTAGGTTGAATATTGGTTGTGACTGGTATTTTTGCTCAGCTCCACTGTGGTGAATGCGGTTAAGCTGCAGTACCACATAGAACCTGTGGAGAGACACAAGGCTGTTTTTGTAAGAAAATAAGCCATATTTTTTTTTATTTATAAACAAGCCATCCAAAGGACATGATAGCAATTTTACCAAACCCATACACATTAGATGGCTATTGGCCGAATGATGCTTTAGCCGATCGTTCGTCAGACAGCTACCTTGCCCATCTCTCCTATACACAAGAGCGCTCATTCAGCATGTGCTCTCTATGAGAAAGCTGCCGATAGACATCTCTAATGGCAGCTTATCACCAGGAGAACAAAGTGATCGAAAGTCCGAAATCAAACATGCATGATTGACATCTCCCCCGACAATCACTTGGATGATGCCCCCATACGCATTAGAGTGTTGGCCGAACTTGTTGATATAAGCTAGTGCATATAGTTGCATAGGTTGAAAAGACCTGGGTCCATCAAGTTCAACCTTTCTCCATCAATTGTAGATTTTGTCACTAAATTATCTACAATCCACAATGTTATGTGTACTGAGGAAATCATCCAGCCCTTTTTTAAAAGCTGTTATAGTATCTGTCATTACTATCTCTTGTGGTCGGGTATTCCACAGCCCGACTGCTCTGACTGTAAAGAACCCTTTTCTGCTTAGGTGCCGGAATCGCCTTTCTTCCACCCATAATGAGTGTACTCCTGAAATGCTATTTCTGTATTCTCGACCTTCAGGATTTTGAATGCTTTGTTTTTGTCTTATCAAATTCTGTACTGCCTTATTTATCCATAATGGTTTATTTTTATTTCTGGACATTTTATTACCAAGGGGTATAATTTTTCTGCAGGATTCTAGTAGTATTTCCTTAAACATGCCCCATTTATGTTCGGTATCCCCAGTTACCATGTCATGGTCCCAATCTACACCATTAAGCACTTCCCTTAATTTGTTGAAATCAGCTTTCCTAAAGTTCCATTTTTTTTGCATTTCCTGTATGAAATGTTTATTGAAACTAACCATATTATGGTCACTGTTTCCCAAATGCTCCTGGACCTGTAGATCTGAAATTGTATCTAGTCTATTTGACAGAACCAGATCCAGAACATTACCTCCCCTGGTTGCTTCATCTACCAGCTGAGAGAGGTAATTGTCCTGAACTGTGGATAAGAACTTGCAGCTCTTAGCACAACTGGAAGATTCTATGTCCCATTGAATATCTGGATAGTTAAAATCCCCCATAATAAGGACCCTATTATTATTTGCTGCCTTTTTAATTGATTGCAACATTTCATCCTCTACCTGTTCAGCTATATTAGGAGGCTTATAACAAACTCCAATTAGCAGGTTTCCATTTTTGCCATCCACATGTACAGTACAGACCAAAAGTTTGGACACACCTTCTCATTTAAAGATTTTTCTGTATTTTCATGACTTTGAAAATTGTACATTCACACTGAAGGCATCAAAACTATGAATTAACACATGTGGAATTATATACTTAACAAAAAAGTGTAAAACAACTGAAAATATGTCTTATATTCTAGGTTCTTCAAAATAGCCACCTTTTGCTTTGATGACTGCTTTGTACACTCTTGGCATTCTCTTGATGAGCTTCAAGAGGTAGTCACCGGAAATGGTTTTCACTTCACAGGTGTGCCCTGTCAGGTTTAATAAGTGGGATTTCTTGCCTTATAAATAGAGATGAGCGTTGTTCTACTCGAACTGTTCGCCAATCTCAAATTCGAGCTGTTTTGGGCGGTGTTCGAGCCGTTCGGCGAACACGAACAATTTGAGAAAAATTCGGCTGTTCGAGGTTATGTTCGATAACTGTTCGTGCACCAAAATCATAACTGGATTTTTTCTCAGTAATGATGAAAATTAATGTTAATACGCAGTTTGAGTGTACAGCGGGGTGGGGGGAGGGGCAGGGGATGGATCTCTGCAGGAACAATGAAGATCTCCATTTTTTTTTCTCTTTCCCGCATTTGCAGTGGGGAGGTGCAATCTGTCAGCCTATCAGCAGCGCACACACGGAGCGAAGTGCTTTTTTTCACACAAGCAAGGGCATGTGTCATTGGCAGTGTATGTCACATGTCCTTGCCCTATAAGACCAAGCCATTTTCCCCGTCGCCACCATTTTCTCACTGCTGCAGCTGCGTGTTAGACGGCACCGCTGTTGCTGTGTGCGCTATACCTTGTTAATTTCAAGCCAATTTTCGCACAAATCTACAGATAGCTTGGGAGTAGGGAATAGTTGTGATTGCAGTCCTTTTAAGGACTCGGTTACAGCATTTCCTACGACTTTTATCAGGCAGGTCTGTGCTCTTAAATAGATAGATTGTGGGAGTAAAGACTAATTGTAATTGGAGTCCTTTTCAGGACTAGGTTACATCAGTTCCTATCAGTTTTTGCCAGGCAGGTCTGTGCCAGTGCTGTGCAAGTTTTTTTCACAGCATTTGGCTGAATCTAGCAAAGCTAATCCTTTTTGGCCTATTGCAGAGTGTGTTAGTCAGTGGAGTAGCCTATCTGTGTTGCAAGATATACCACCTGTGTATAGAATACCAATTTTTTTACTGCACCTAGTGAAATAAAATCTTTTGGGCATAGCATCATTCTATTAGTCCATCTATACTGACCTCCATCAGGTTGCAAATTGAATATAATTTTTTTCTGCATCTAGCTCTGAAAAAATATTGGGCTTCTAGCTGTGTGTGGGACTTGTTCTATTAATCCATCTATACAGACCTCCATCAGGTTGCAAACTGAATATATTTTTTTCTGCATCTACCTCTGAAAAAATATTGGGCTTCTAGCTGTGTGTGGGACTTGTTCTATTAATCCATCTATACAGACCTCCATCAGGTTGCAAACTGAATATATTTTTTTCTGCATCTACCTCTGAAAAAATATTGGGCTTCTAGCTGTGTGTGGGACTTGTTGTATTAGTCCATCTATACTGACCTCCATCAGGTTGCAAACTGAATATATTTTTTTCTGCATCTACCTCTGAAAAAATATTGGGCTTCTAGCTGTGTGTGGGACTTGTTCTATTAATCCACCTATACAGACCTCCATCAGGTTGCAAACTGAATATATTTTTTTCTGCATCTACCTCTGAAAAAATATTGGGCTTCTAGCTGTGTGTGGGACTTGTTCTATTAATCCATCTATACAGACCTCCATCAGGTTGCAAACTGAATATATTTTTTTCTGCATCTACCTCTGAAAAAATATTGGGCTTCTAGCTGTGTGTGGGACTTGTTCTATTAATCCATCTATACAGACCTCCATCAGGTTGCAAACTGAATATATTTTTTTCTGCATCTACCTCTGAAAAAATATTGGGCTTCTAGCTGTGTGTGGGACTTGTTCTATTAATCCATCTATACAGACCTCCATCAGGTTGCAAACTGAATATATTTTTTTCTGCATCTACCTCTCAAAAAATATTGGGCTTCTAGCTGTGTGTGGGACTTGTTCTATTAATCCATCTATACAGACCTCCATCAGGTTGCAAACTGAATATAATTTTTTTCTGCATCTACCTCTGAAAAAATATTTGGGCTTCTAGCTGTGTGTGGACTTGTTCTATTAGTCCATCTATACTGACCTCCATAAGGTTGCAAACTGAATATAATTTTTTTCTGCATCTACCTCTGAAAAAATATTTGGGCTTCTAGCTGTGTGTGGGACTTGTTCTATTAGTCCATCTATACTGACCTCCATAAGGTTGCAAACTGAATATAATTTTTTTCTGCATCTACCTCTGAAAAAATATTTGGCCTTCTAGCTGTGTGTGGGACTTGTTCTATTAGTCCATCTATACTGACCTCCATCAGGTTGCAAATTGAATATAATATTTTTCTGCATCTAGCTCTGAAAAAATGTTTGGCCTTCTAGCAGTGTGTGGGACTTGTTCTATTAGTCCAACTATACTGACCTCCATCAGGTTGCAAACTGAATATATTTTTTTCTGCATCTACCTCTGAAAAAATATTGGGCTTCTAGCTGTGTGTGGGACTTGTTCTATTAATCCATCTATACAGACCTCCATCAGGTTGCAAACTGAATATATTTTTTTCTGCATCTACCTCTGAAAAAATATTGGGCTTCTAGCTGTGTGTGGGACTTGTTCTATTAATCCATCTATACAGACCTCCATCAGGTTGCAAACTGAATATATTTTTTTCTGCATCTACCTCTGAAAAAATATTGGGCTTCTAGCTGTGTGTGTGACTTGTTCTATTAATCCATCTATACAGACCTCCATCAGGTTGCAAACTGAATATAATTTTTTCTGCATCTACCTCTGAAAAAATATTTGGGCTTCTAGCTGTGTATGGGACTTGTTCTATTAGTCCATCTATACTGACCTCCATAAGGTTGCAAACTGAATATAATTTTTTTCTGCATCTAGCACTGAAAAAATATTTGGCCTTCTAGCAGTGTGTGGGACTTGTTCTATTAGTCATCTATACTGACCTCCATCAGGTTGCAAATTCAAAATAATTTTTTGTCTGCATCTACCTCTGAAAAAATATTTGGCCTTCTAGCAGTGTGTGGGACTTGTTCTATTAGTCCATCTATACTGACCTCCATCAGGTTGCAAACTGAATATAATTTTTTTCTGCATCTAACTCTGAAAAAATATTTGGCCTTCTAGCAGTGTGTGGGTCTCATTGTATTAGGCCATCTATACCAAGCTCCACCAGCTTTTCAATTAATAATAATTTTTCGCTGCATCTAGCCCTGAAAATAATTTTTCTTCCCAATAGTGGTAGCAATAGAAATATGGGGCGCGCTCCTGGCTTACAAAAATATACGCTTCATAACAAAAAACACCAGCTTAGCGCACTGCATTAATAAGATGGCATCATCGTCTCTCCCAGTGCTAGGCCTACTACCCAGGCTAGCATTCCTGTGCCTAAAACACAATGTATGGGTCCGCGCTAGCCACTATGCTGAGGGGTCTAAAGCTGCTGCTAACGCTTTATAACAATTCAATTGGCAGATTTTCACAGAGCTCTTCCACAATGCCCACCCATCGGGACAACAGTTGCCCACCTTCCCTATGGGATCTAGTGGCGAATAGTTGATGCCATTAATCAGAGCGTCAGTTTCGACGTGGCAAGCATACGGTAAGGCATGGGAAGAGTGGACACGACTAGTAGCAGGCAGACGGGTTGACCAATGTGAACAAGCCAGATCACAAGTCACCATAGAATTTCTCCACCAGCTAATGATGAGGGGCATATCAGGGGCGTCAGCGCAGCGGTGTCTGACCGGAGTAGCATTTCACTTCCAACTACTGAATTGGGGAGATGTGACAAAGATTCATCATCAGACAATCCATAAAAGGGTGGAAAAGGGGTCAGCCAAGTCAGGAGTGTAGACGTCCCGTCCCGTGTCACTAAAACTGATTTCTCACATCATATCCCTAACACCATTAACATGACACTCACAATTTGAAGCAACACTACTGTCTACTGCATTTGTGATCGCCTTCTTCGGGGCGCTATGCATAAGCAAATTAGTCCCTCAATCCAAAATTAGCACCAGTGGAGGCTTATTACACCAGGACGTAGTCATAGGCAATAATGCAATACGTCTACGCATACACAAATCGAAAATGGTTCCAGCGGGCAGGGGCACTTGGGTACTTCTACAACCCACAAACGGTACACTGAGTCGGGTAACAATAGTAAAACCATATCTAACCATCAGATCACAAAGTAATTTGTTCCTATCACACATTGATGGGACGCCATTATCAAGATACCAGTTCCAAGCTATATTTAATAAATGCATAACATCGGCAGGGAACCACCCCAAAGATTACAGGACACACTCATTCCGCATAGGCGCGGCCACAGAAGCAGCAAGAGCAGGACTGTCAGAAACGGAAGTTCAGAGGATAGAGAGATGGTGATCCACGTGTTTGGCAAGATACATAAGACCGGACTTGTTATCCTAACGTGGTTTGTTTCTTTTACAGGTGACGCTAAGCCAACAGTGTGGGTGATAGGCCACTCGTATATATATTGGGCAGATTAAAGGGCGAAAGTCCGCCCAGGCGGGAGGAAATTAGAGTTTCATAACACATATTTCAACTGGAGAGGTATTAGAGGCCTGCTATGGCCACAGGTACTAATGGAGGTAATCAAGGTAGGGAGAGAGGCAAGATGTCTCGTCATCTTAGTTATACAGGCCGGGGGAAACAACCTAGGTCATCACAAGAGTGCATAACTAATGGCAATAATGAAACTAGACACTGAGCGCTTCAGAGAATTTTTCACAAAACTAGCTATAGTATGGTCAGAGATTGTGCCGATAGCGGTATGGCAAGGTGCGCGAGACATCACGGCCATCGAACGGACAAGGCGGGTAATAAATATTCGGATGGCAAAATTTAGAAGAGACAGAGGCGGTGTAGTGGTACGACACCGACAACTGGAAGGAGATAAAGCAGGCCTCATACGGCCCGACGGTGTTCACTTAATGGATATTGGACTGGACATATTCCTGTCAGGACTCCAGGACGGAGTGGAACAAGCGTTAAGAGTGATGGGTGGGGGTCAGAGTCCTGCATACGAGTACGCAGGATCCTCCGTGGCCTGGAAATAGAAAGGACATGTTGGAGAGTTACACTTGTTGGCCAAGTTGCCGGAGTGGAGACCCAGGGCATGCTGCAACAAGCTGAATTATTTTAGAAATAAAATGTCTTTCTAATGGAATGAGTATAAAGAGTTAATAAAGCTGTGACCGATCCTCACCCATCCAGTTGTAAGAGTTACATTATTGTATTGTCAAGGAAAGGGGGGCGGTAGGGGGGCTGAGCGTCTGGGTTTGGATGGGGGTCCCCACAGTCTGCCTAGGCTAGATGCATTTAAAAATTCTTATTAGATACACAGGCGGTGCAGCTTGCTTCGCAGCTGGGCTACTACGCCCAAAGTATTGCCTAGGCTAGATGCAGTTAAAAATTCTACGCTGACTAGCAGACACTGAAGATTTGGAGCAGACCTCTGAGTAAACAGCTCTTCAGACTCAATCATCTGTGTTACCCCAAGCCATAGTGTATGTAGTTTTTTACAGTTAAAAGGGGGGGGGGGAGCGACCCAACCCACCTGGAATTGACGATGCCAACGTCACGTAAGACACAGCAAGGGGACTCCAAAAAGAGTTTCCATTTTTTCCCAAAATTGTGGCACAGACAACACTTAACCCTAGAACGCATACCTGGGGCCTCGCAGTCCCGCCCTGTTAATTGTTTTCTATTTTCTGCAAGATTACTTTAGTTAGAATTTTGAAACTCTAGGTATTCTTCATGTATATAGTTGTTTGTCATTTGAGTTTGAGTTATTCAATGTTATTTGCACACGGGCCTAAAAGGCCCCAGGTATATGAAAGTGTAGATTTTTATGGTCATGCGTTCTAGGGTTAAGTGGCATCAATTGCCCCACAGTTGCTTAAAACGGTTGGTGAGGTGATATTACCAAATCCTCAAGCTTTTAGCCTCCCAAGGATAACACAGGATTAGAAAAGTCCTTGCGAATCCATGATTTGTTCATCTTTATGAACGTGAGTCTGTCTACATTCTCAGTGGACAACCGCGTGCGCTTATCTGTCAGCACACCATCAGCAGCGCTGAACACACGTTCAGAGAGAACACTGGCTGCAGGGCATGACAAGATCTCCAAGGCGTGAGTGGCGAGCTCCGGCCATTTTTCCAGATTGGAATACCAAAATGAGCAAGGGTCCAGTGACACAGTCATGGCTTCGATGTTCACTTGGAGATACTCCTGCACCATCCTCTCTAGGCATTGACTATGTGTCAGACTTCTTGTCTCCTGTGGCCTTGCAAAGGATGGTCTAAAAAAGTGGTGAAACGATTTCACAAAATTGCTGTTACCAGCAGATACTGTGTTACTGTTACGGTTTGAGTGATGAAGACTCGACAGTCCCGCGGTTGTCAAGTTAGAACTGTGAGATTCACTTCGTGCACCACTGGTGTTTTGTGGAAAAGCACATGTAAGATTCTGCAACAGCGTCTGCAGATACTCCTGCATGCGTCAATCCCTTTTTATGGCAGGAATTATTTCGGCAAATTTACTTTTGTACCGGGGATCTAAGAGTGTGGCAACCCAGTAGTCGAGATTACTTCGAATTCTGCAATCTGAGGGTCATGTTGCAGGTAGTGCAACAAGAAGGCACTCATGTGTCTTGCGCATCCAGGAGGACCAAGTCCTTGTTGTGTTGGTAGCGAGGTAAGAATCATGCTTCTTTCCTCTGCCCTCTCCCCCCAACCTCGCACAACAGAAATGTGATCAAGGTCTCCCTCATCTGATGAGTCTTCCATGCCCATCGCCAGTTCATCCTCCACTTCTTCCTCGGCTCCTGCACCTTCCTCAACAGTTTGGCTGCTACCATGCGCCCTGTTTAATCCCTCTCCCCCACCCTCCCATGCCTGCCTCCTTGGTGCTGCCAACCGTCTGGACCTTGGAGATGTTATCCCTTCCGCATACGACTCCTCCTCTACTTCCTCCACCTCCTCTTGTCCGACCACCTGACTCTGAATTCTGTTTAATGTGTGCTCCAGCATGTAAATCACCGGAATAGTTATGCTGATAATGGCATCGTCGTCAGCACTAAACATCTTCGTCGCCATTTCAAAACTGTGCGCCCCTGAGGGTGCAGTCACCACAGAGTTACTGCATCTCACCCAGAGGTGTGGTATCTCACCCTCAGGTAAGGAAGGCGTATGGCTCGGGACCCTAACACCTGCATCCAACACATACCCGCAGTGGGGTTAGGGCGAGATTGCTCCTAAGGGAGAGCACAGTCCCAGGTCCCTAGCTGGTGGGAGGATCCTATGTAGTGGGTGCTTAGGGGAGCAGCTTAGGGGAGCACATGACAGGGAGAGTATAAATAGGAAGCCATCTTAGAAAGAGCAAGCCAGTCAGAGGAGGAAAAGTGACAGGAGCAGAGGCTCGGCATGAGCTCTGCTCCGGAGGCGGGCCTAGCCTGGGAGGCCCAGGACTGAAGAAGAGAAGAGAGGAGTGGGAGCAGGAAGGCTCCAGGAACCGAAGGGACCCTAGGGCTACGGGCCGTGCAGAAGGCCACCTGTACTCCCGCTGCTACCAGGAGGTAGAGGGGTCAGGCCAGATAAGGGGAACCGGTCCCTCAACTAGAGGAGAAACAGCAAGGCTCAACTAGAAACCGGAGGCTGCAGCATTTCATGTACTGCAGGCAAAAGTCCACACCAGTCTCACTAAGAAGGTAGCCACATAGGACCCAGGGGACGGAACAAAGGTCGCCCTCCAAGGCCCGAGGATACCGGATAGAAGTGTCACTGGGTGTGAGGTGCAGGGAGAAGGCCAGAGAAAGGACACACAGAAGGGGGTCCTGCTAAGTACTCCGGAGCTATCTGGGGGTGGACTGAGCCCCTCACTGAGTACGCACAGCACGACGGGTGAGATAGCTCTGGTACCTGTAATCTGGACTGCAACAACTGTGAGTAAAGATCTTGGGACTGCATCACACGGACTCTGTGTTCATTACTGACTCCCTGCACTACAACCACCATCATCCACCCACACTGCCCTGAAGCTACACTCTTCCTGTGGTGAGTAATAATACCATTGCAGCAAAACCACCAGCTTCAGAGGACTGTTCCGCAGCGGCGGCCCCTTTGGCCGCACTCCACAGGTGGCGTAGTCGGACATTATAAAATCCATATATACAAATTACCGTTGGATTGACCGCCCTGGGTCACGGACCGGGTCACCGCCACAGTGACTACAACCCCCAGCGTCTACCGGCCCGGCTCCGGGTACCCCACGGCCCAGGGGGCGCGTCAACTTCATAGGTCCCTGATCTGAGACCACTCCTGCTCTGTGATTTGCCCCACCTCTGGATCTCGTTGGCCCAGGCTATACGTCAGAAACTATTGCACCAGGGCTTGTCGGTGCTGCCACAGTTCCTGCAACATGTGCAGAGTTGAATTCCACCATGTCGGCACATCGCATTTCAGCCGGTGAACTGGCAGGCCCAACGACTTCTGTAGAGATGTAAGTCGTTGAGCTGCGGGATGCGAACGGCGGAAGTGAGCACACAGCGACCGTGCCCTCTGCAGAAGGCCATCTAGTCCGGGATAGTGGGCTAAAAATTTATGGACAACCAGGTTCAACACGTGAGCCATACAAGGCACGTGTGTAACATTGCCCCGGCGAAGGGCCGCACCCAGGTTTGCAGCATTGTCGCACACGGCCTTCCCTGGTTGCAGGTCCAGTGGAGACAACCATTCATGAAACTGGGTCTCCAGAGCTGACCACAAGTCCTAAGCTGTGTGACTCACATTTCCCAGACATTTCAAAGTAAACACTGATGCCGTTGAGCCCTGCTGCCAGCATAGTAAGGAGGTGCGCAGTTAGAAAGCAGGTGGCATTACCAGACAGGCTTTGGGTGCAGGTGGAGGACCGAGAGGAGGTTGAGGAGGCAGAAGCAGTGGAGGAACTTCTAAATAAAGAGGATTGACGTACAACTCGCGGGGACGGCAAGACTTGGACAGCAGCCCCTTGTCCTGCTGTCACCATAGTTACCCAGTGCCCTGTCAGCGACATGTAACGCCCCTGTCCATGCCTACTCGTCCAAGTGTCTGTGGTGAAATGCACCCTGTCACACACAGAGTTTCTCAAAGAAGCGGTGATGTTGTGTGCGACATGCTGGTGGAGCGCAGGCACACCTTTCTTTGAGAAGTAGTGCCGACTGGGCATCTGGTACTGGGGCACTGCGACGGACATAAGGTCTCAAAAATCCACTGTGTCCTCCAGGCGGAAAGGCAGCATTTCTGTAGCCAACAGCTTGCAGATGGTGAAATTCAACCTCTTAGCTTTCTCATGGCTAGGAGGAAATGGTCTTTTACTTGTCCACATCTGAGGGACCGAGGGCTGGCTGTTGTGCTTTGACGGGGTTGAGTAGGGTGTCCCTGGCAAACTGCCGGTCTGTGAGGAAGATGCAGGCGGACATGTTAGGTTGCCTTGATCCAAAGGTGGTGCTCTCGATGTCAGAGAGCTCTCAACACCAGCAGGTGTTTCCACTTCCCAATGAACTGACGACCTGCCAATCACACTGGCTGTTGCAGGTAAAGAGGTGGCAGGTCTGCGTCCAAAAACATGTGTGACTGCCGTCCCCCCAGTCACAGAGGATGAAGAGGCCGCGGATGCACAAGATGGGGCAGACGGTGGTTGGCCCAGCCTGCTAGGCCGCATTGTAGCACAGTGAGCTTCCCACTGCAACTTATGCTTCATATCCATGTGACGGTACATGCATGAAGTACTCAAACTATGGATTTTTTGGCCTCTACTTAGCTTTTGGTGACAAATATTACAGATAACACGAGTTGGGTCATCCTTATCGATCTGAATAAATGCCCAGGCTATGCAAGGCTTAGAGCCCATGCGACCTGAAGAGCCACTACGACTTGTGGTCAGAGGCGCAGTTGTGGTTGAGGATGCAGTTGTTGACGTGCTTCCAGTACTCCGTCTCTGTCCAGGAAGGCGCAACCTAACCTCGTCGTCAATAGCATCTGTGACGCCCCGCTGCGCTTGGTATCACAGATCCTAGAAGAGTGTATTGATGGAATCCTCCACAAGAGGCCCCCATAAACATTCACACATCTCCACCTTCCACCTCAGACCAGCAGAGGGAGCCCGTTAGGGATATAAATAGGGAAGGTGGAGCTAGGCAGTTCAGTTCCTCTGAAGAGTTCCTGCAGTAGAGAAGCCTAAGAGAGGTCAGTCTGCATTGGAGCTCAGTCTAGTCTAGAGAACTCAGTTAATAGTTCAGCAGTGGAGCACGAGGCTCCTGCTAGCTAGATTCAGGGAGCCCAGATAGAGCTTAAGGTGTGCCGGCGTCATAAGATCGGTGAAGCGCGGCAAGCTGCCGTTAGTGTGTATAGCCTATTGAGGGCCCGAGTAGGCCGAAGGCGAGTGGCGAGTTAGTACATAAGGGGCAGAGGAGCTTAACCAGCTCACCCCGAAGCATTTACCGGACACCGGATCCGAGCTTACCGGGATCTCTATGACCCAGTAAGGCATAACTGGAATCCCTGGAGAACTACAAGTCCCAGGATCGCTAAGGTGTTGATACATAACAGAGCCAGGAGACGCTTAGGCCCCGCATACTGGGAGCGTGAACTTCAAGAGAATGCCCTAGCACAAGGTCAGCCAGCGCAGGACAGAGACAAAGTTAGGCCTAGCTCCAGGCAGGTCAGAAACTTACTGCGCAGAGGCAAGAAACAGGAGGCCCTACACCCGCTCATTGGGGAGGATCCTGATATGCACCCTTCACCCTACAGTGCTCCAGGATGTGCCTGAATTTCCTCCAGTAAAAGGTACTGAAGTGACTACCGTGTCCGTTTCCGTTCTTGCTCTGACCCAGCTGGGTCTCGCCTGTCCTGCATTCCCCCTGCATACGCTGCCCTGAGACCTAGCTCCACCTGTGGGGAGCTTTACCATCGAGCTGCCTTATCACGGGCCTCAGTGGACTGCTGCAGCGCTGGTGCTTCTCACCAGATACCACAGGTGGTGTCACAAACTCTTATAAAATTAACAATTATCCACCCTTTTAAAGAGTGACCCCAGGGTACGGGCCAGGGAGCCGACCACCGCGACATCCCAAAGGCCAGGCAAAGGCCCGGGTGACCTCATCGACTGGCTGACTGTGGGTTGACAGTAAGTGGGATCTCCAACCTTGTCATCATCACCCTGTGTGTTATCACACCCGTCGTCCTCAAAGCCAACCTCTTCCTGCCCTGACCGAAAAGTCAAGTTGTCGCTCCAATCAGGTATTTGAGTCTCATCATCGTCTTCATCATTGTCTCCACCAACAGGAGTTACAGTTTGTTAACAAGGGTCTACATTATGCTCAGAACCTTCTTCATCTGGTCCTGGATCCGACTTATAAAGATTCTGGGCATCAGTGCAGATCATTTCCTCGTCTGGATAAACAGAAGCTCTGGAGCAGACCTCCGTTTCCCAGGCTATAGTATGAGTAAACAGCTGTGCAGACTCAACCATCTGTGTTACCCCATACTCAGACGGGCAGCTGGAGACTTGGGAGCTGTGAGGAAGCAAGTGCGATTGGGGTGACACCTCTGAGGACTGGAGTATTTGTGATGTTGAAGTTGAGGTGGAGGAGAGCCCACTTGAAGGAGCACTTGATATCCGCTGAAGCACCTGCTGTTTTTGTGCCTCATTTGGAATTTGTAGCGATGGGCGTGTCCGTAACAAAGGGATCGTATCACATTGTCCACGAAAAGAAGTTGACATGTTAGTTTGGCTGGAAGATGGTCTTTCTTCTGCAGATGTTACCCCCCCCCCACCGCGGGGGGCTCGACCCACCAGCGGACAGGCACCAGTATTAGGAGAGGGGGGCTGGCCGTCAGGGTCCACCGCGGCTCTGGCACAAACCCGGCGACACGGAGGTGGCACGGGCAGGAAATGACTGGCCGTGTCGGCTTCTCACTTTTTGGATTTTAGAAGGGCATGACATGCCCATATCTGTGTCTCCCCCTCCTTTTACTCCTCCACCTCTTTTATTTTCGCATGACTATATGTACTTGTCACTTTTCCATGTGTTAGTTATGTCTTCTGAGCAGTTTGTCAGCTTTTGGACACCTTTGAAGGTGTTTTCTATGTGTTTCTATGTGTTTTTGTTTGCCTGCCATTGGTTTTAACGGTGTTCGAAGGTGTTCGACGAACAATTCGACGAACAGTTCGGCGAACACACGGGTGTTCGACGAACCGAACCGAACTCGAACACTACGGGGGTGGCTCAACACTACTTATAAATGGGGTTGGGACCACAAGTTGTGTTGTGCAGAAGTCTGGTGGATACACAGATGATAGTCCTACTGAATAGACTGTTAGAATTTGTATTATGGCAAGAAAAAAGCAGCCAAGTAAAGAAAAACGAGTTGCCATCATTACTTTAAGAAATGAAGGTCAGTCAGTCCGAAAAATTGGGCAAACTTTGAAAGTGTCCCCAAGTGCAGTTGCAAAAACCATCAAGCGCTACAAAGAAACTGTCTCACATGAGGACCGCCCCAGGAAAGGAAGACCAAGAGTCACCTCTGCTTCTGAGGATAAGTTTATCCGAGTCAACAGCCTCAGAAATCGCAGATTAACAGCAGCCCAGATTAGAGACCAGGTCAATGCCACACAGAGTTCTAGCAGCAGACACATCTCTACAACAACTGTTAAGAGGAGACTTTGTGCAGCTGGACTTCATGGTAAAATAGCTGCTAGGAAACCACTGCTAAGGACAGGCAACAAGCAGAAGAGATTTGTTTGGGCTAAAGAACACAAGGAATGGACATTAGACCAGTGGAAATCTGTGCTTTGGTCTGATGAGTCCAAATTTGAGATGTTTGGTTCCAACCACCATGTCTTTTGGCGACACAGAAAAGGTGAACGGATGGACTCTACATGCCTGGTTCCCACCGTGAAGCATGGAGGAGGAGGTGTGATGGTGTGGGGGTGCTTTGCTGGTGACACTGTTGGGGATTTATTCAAAATTGAAGGCATACTGAACCAGCATGGCTACCACAGCATCTTGCAGCGGCATGCTATTCCATCCGGTTTGGGTTTAGTTGGACCACCATTTATTTTTCAACAGGACAATGACCCCAAACACACCTCCAGGCTGTGTAAGGGCTATTTGACCAAGGAGGAGAGTGATGGGGTGCTACGCCAGATGACCTGGCCTCCACAGTCACCAGACCTGAACACAATCGAGATGGTTTGGGGTGAGCTGGACCGCAGAGTGAAGGCAAAAGGGCCAACAAGTGCGAAACATCTCTGGGAACGCCTTCAAGATTGTTGGAAGACCATTTCTGGTGACTACCTCTTGAAGCTCATCAAGAGAATGCCAAGAGTGTGCAAAGCAGTCATCAAAGCAAAAGGTGGCTACTTTGAAGAACCTAGAATATAAGACATATTTTCAGTTGTTTCACACTTTTTTGTTAAGTATATAATTCCACATGTGTTAATTCATAGTTTTGATGCCTTCAATGTGAATGTACTATTTTCATAGTCATGAAAATAGAGAAAAATCTTTAAATGAGAAGGTGTGTCCAAACTTTTGGTCTGTACTGTACATTTACCTACACTGACTTTACATTGTTGCAGCTCCCCACAATGTCGTCATTGTGCACAGGTCTTAAGTCAACCTCTCCATCTTTTTTTGTCTTTCCTGCCCTTTCTGAATGTAGTGTAACCCCCTACGTTTGTCAACCAGTCTTGGCTTTCATCAAGCCAGGTTTCCGTAATGCCCACCACATCATAATCCGTGGCACACATAAGAGTCTCCAATTCATTCATTTTTTTGCAAGACTTCTTGCATTTGCCAGCAGACATTTAATACTATTAGCACATTTATCACTCCTACTCACCTCCCTACTATCCTTGCATGTCCCAGCCCCCCAAATCCTCATTAACCCCTACTGTCTCACTCTCTCTGTCTACTCTATCTATTCACTTATTACCACAACTACCCTCCCTCCCCCCAGGTCCTAGTTTAAAATCTCCTCCACCCGTCTGACAATTTTTTCCCCGAGAACAGCTGCACCCTCCCAATTGAGGTGCAGCCCATCCCCACCGTAGAGCCTGCAGTCAACAGAGAACTCATCCCAATTCTACATAAACCCAAACCCTTCCTTCCTGCACCAATTTCTAAGCCACTTATTTATCCCCCTAAGATCCCGCTGTCTGTCTACTGACGCTCTTAGCATTGGCAGTATTTCTGAAAACACCACCTTGGAGATTCTGGACTTCAGTTTCTCTCCAAGATCCCTGTAATCATTTTTAAGGGCCTTCCACCTCCCTCTAACTTTGTCATTGGTACCAATGTGTACTATAACCCCAGGGTTTTACCTAGCCCCACCCATCAATCTGTCTATCTGATCCGCAATGTGCCGAACTCGAGCACACGGCAGACAACACACTATTCGACATAACAGTGCAGATAACATTAGTCTATTATGTATGAGAGGCTTTAGGCATAAGCTCACAAAGGTCTTCCAACCCTTGTACTCCCTGGCCAGGTAGAATAGATCACATGGTAAAGTTGAGATACAGAAATCCAACATGTAGTCCAAATCATTTTAATGTGTCAGTAAATCTGTGCCTTCATCAGGCGTTATTATATTTAGAATGTAATAATAATTATGCCTGATGAAGGCACAGGTCCAGTGCTGAAACTCAGAGTATGTTTTTACTGACACAATAAAATTTGCCTTGAGCTCTAGACACTCTTCACCAGCTGTGTCACATCTCAACTTTATCCTGTGATCTCCTTTACATGCTCAGTGAGTTCATCCATCCGCTATGGAGAAGAAGCCCAACACGTGTCCCTGGTCCTTTCACTAGTATTGTACCTGCCTTTGGCACAACACCACAAGGTGAGCAATTCATCTGGTACGCCACCTGTCATTGCCTTATTTTTCCTGGTTTTAGTGTGCTACGTGGCTCCATGTTTCTTTTTATCTATAGCCTGTCTGGTTAGTTGGTCATTTGCCACAGTACCCAGTTGGGGAATAGTTAAACTATTCCTCTCTCTATGATTCTTTGCCATGTCTTTATTATATCATGATGGTCTGCGTTGTCCTGCAATTATAAGACATATAGTAACTAACTGACTATATTGAATGATGCATGCCTGTAAGTCATATCTGTTGTGTTTCCTGATGGCCATAACTTCGAGTTTACATGATTGGTATCCATATATCTGTAATTCAATGTTTTTATGAATATTATGTAAATTTTGTAAACTTCATTAAGTTGTGGTTCCTGTTTTGCATGATGAACTAAGACTCAAGCATCTCTATTTGATATGTATATTCATCTGTAATTTTGTTTTTTTATTATTTTGTAGTTCTGAGGAAGGCCAATTGAGGCGAAAACGTTAAAAAATGCAAATTCGAGGATACTGTATGCAATAAAGATTTTCTTTCAATTTTTTGCAATAATTTCTGGAGTGCCGGATTCTTCCTTTTGTTTATTGAGGAGTGGAATCCTATCCGCGCATCCTCATAGGAGTGCCACGTAATCTCTTTTAGATATAGAGGTGCCTATGTATGTGGGCTGCTTTGTCCAATTATTTTTTGGAAGATATGGCATACTTGCTCAGCTAGTTTTAAAACTTTCATAGAAATGATTGACAGGACAGGGGTCAGAGGACCCACATTCTGTATGCCATAAATATCTATGATGGGAATACCCCTTTAATTTATGACTATAATAAATTTTCTTCTCCTTTTTGAATCTCTATCTAAATTATCATCAGTCGTCCTTTTGAGGTCACTAAGAAGTTTTCACAACATATGGCGGATCTACAGGCAGTTTGATAGATGTGTGCACATTCCATTGTGAAGCCTTGGCCTTCTCGGCATTTCTCTAAGAAGTTGCGTAGATCCTTCATTTATCAGTTTTACATTTTAATGGTAATGCTGCGGTGTCTTGTGTTAGTGGGAATAGCTAGCTCTATGTTCATGTTGCTTTTCATTTCATATTGTGCTGGTTCCATACTTTAGTCATAATCGACTTCCATTGTCATTGTTTTGTGCAGCTGAGGCATGTTCCATGAAAGATATTGGATTTCATCGTGTGTAATTCAAATGATAAACAGTACATTGAAAGGGCCTTTTTTAGCCTTGTCATTCCCCGCTTCTGTACTTGGACACACATGGGTTAGAAGAAAAGCCTTGGCTCAGAGCCAACAATCTGCTCCAGCATTTGTTCAATTGTGCTTAAGAGAAATGCATCTACGAACCTGAGAAAGCTCGCATTTTCTTCTATATGGGGAGTAATTGTTTCATTTATTTCAGTAAATTGCAAGATATTTACTAGGGGAAGTGGAAAGTCAAAAGTTCTCACAACAATCTACATACAGGCTTCCTTCTTTTGCAGTTTTTTTTTTTCTAATAAAAAAGCCACATCTTGAACAAACTATGAAAAATAAGGCCAAAAGTGTGTGAAAATGCCACCAAAATAATGCTCCAATAGTGGCGCGTTTCATATTTTCTTTTTGACTCTCAAACAAAATCTGTCTGCATCATTTTTTGCTGGCAAAAAAAAAAAAGTGCCAAAAAAATGCTAGAAAAAAATCGATGGCAAACAGCACGTGTGAAACAATCGTCAATGTATTACTTTACTCTCTGGCTACAGATTGTATTAAAATAATTTTAGTCAACTCCAAAAGTCTTGTTGACTGACCAACATTAATAATAAATTAAATTATTTATCAACAGTATTGATTCACAGGCAAAAATGCAATTGGAGTGTACACTATATGAAGTTTAGGTGGCAAGAAAGGCTACAAACGGTCATTAGACGGCAGATGTTTGACTCGTGTGTGTGATTTTGTGATCTCAGGAAAGAAAGTATTATATGCAAATGTAGTTAAATGGGTTGTCCAGAGTTGGAAAAATATGTCTGATTCTTCAAAAAACAGTGCATCACCTGTCCACGGGTTGTATGGAGAATAGCAGCTTTGCCCTAGTCACTTCAATTGAGCTGAACTACCAAGTAAAAACAGTGGACAGGCGTGCTACTGTTTTTGTAAAAAAATATATACAGCCAAGTCCTTTCCAATACTAGGCAAATCCTTTACTAATGCTCTGATAATCCAGATGGTAATACAATGTATTACCTGCCTGTCTTTTGTGAATAAATTGCATTATATAGTGAATGTGTCATCAGAAAATGATCTACTGTCCAAATCAGGTTTTGGGTTAAATGGTATTTTTTTTCCAATTTTCCATACCACAGTCTTTATAAAAAGAAAAAGTCAGAAATCTTGTAGTTCTCACACTGGCTTGTATGACAAATACTAGACTCACATGTCCTGTTCTGACTTTTGAGCAGTGTATATCTGTCATGCTGTGACTGTATATGATATAGGGAAAGGGGCCCTACACTGTTCATTGGACTGGGGTGCTAACTATCCCTTCTCAAAGAGGGAACCTCT
This sequence comes from Phyllobates terribilis, assembly GCF_046119375.1. NCBI lineage: Eukaryota > Metazoa > Chordata > Amphibia > Anura > Dendrobatidae > Phyllobates > Phyllobates terribilis. Next base: position 359,337,999 of record NW_027362767.1, read on the forward strand.
GATGGTGATGAGGTTTGGGCCACGTGCCTTACTGTTCTCCTGTTATACCGTTAGCTGTCCCCACCTTCTCCCGCAAGATGCGTGGGACTGAAATGCTAGTGTTAAAAACATGTAAGACAAACAGGGATAAAAGAAAAGTAACTAACATTCAAAACACTCACCAAAGGCATAGAGGTATATGGTGAAATGAAGGGTACTAATGTACAAACCAAATAGGAATAGGTCAAGGAGAAAAGCATACACCCAAAAGCAACATACAAGAATCGCCTGCATCAACAAATGATCTCCAACTCAGCACAGCAACTCCAGGGAACCAAGAAGTAACTTTCACTTGCGAGGAAGAGAAGGCCTGACCAGCATTTATAGAGAGAGAAAATGACCAGATTAGGATCAGCTGTGAGATGGAGCTGCATATTTTTAACCAGCATAGAAAGGGCCATTCCCCTTTTCAGCACCAAAGGAAATGAAATCTGTTTAATATGGGACATGAAGCACACAGGCTAAATGGAAGACCCGTGATTCATAATACATAATGATTTTCTAACCCCAGATCTCCCAGGAGGAGGTGACACACTTGTGATATTATCATTATAGACAGGATTACAATGAAATACAACTCCTTTATATATAGTAGATAAAAAAGGATCCATCTGTTAGGGCTCACTTAGTGAGGTGGATTCACTAAGCTGCAGGTAAGGGTGGACAGAAAGACCGAAGGCAACGGCAGAGCAGACAGGACTTGCTAGATGACACGTGGAATAGCGATGTCCAGAACTACTGGGTAAGTAAGAAAAAGGATTAGGACACCCCAGAAGACATAGAGCCAGTTGTAGACAAACAGAGAAACTGAAGAAGTATAGCAAGTCCATTATTTGTTGCAACATAATGTGAATAAGACAGAGGAGAGTTTGTTATGCTTACTGCAGATGAAGGGTTAATCAGTAAACAGATGGATAGCTGCTGGCAGCTGTGATCAGGCATACTTGTCTGTAGAGACAATACACTCTGATTCAGCAGTGTTGCTATGTGACCTAGTCCAGGGATGAGTTTGTTATGCTTACAGTAGATGAAGTATTAATCAGCTTCTCTGAGCCAGGAAGTAGATGTAGGTTGTAGAAACCACAGAAGTTTGCAGAGATGATTGCAGCTGAAGGAACTGTAACTCCAAAACACACAGTAACAAAACGCTTAGCTCAGTCAATACTCAGCAGGTCTTAAAAGGCCTTGGGTGGCGATGTCACTGTGGTATGCCCGGCAACTTGAGAAACCCAATGTGAGGCAGAGCAAAAGATGGCGACCATAGAGGAAAGGTAGGAGAGTTTGGTACTGGAGCCAAGACAGGTGCATAATATCATTGACAATTGGTGATGGTCAAACATAGTCTCCCCCCCCTCTATTTACATGATCAGTGCAATACTAGAATAGTCCTATACAAGTCAATGAGTCAGAGCCTGTTTGTTGTTGCTTATGTCCGTGTTGCTGCTGTGCAAAACAGGAAGAATGAGGCTAGTAATAGTCTTAGTAACCAAAGTTAAAATTGCAAGATTTCTGAACATTTGTTTACAAACATCATGATATGGAAAATTGAAAAATTTTTACAGAATATATTTGCCACAAAAACCTGATTTAAACAGTAGGTCATCTCTGACTACATAGAAAACTACCTTTAAACTTTTGTTTCAGCACAGAGGAAAATGTTATTTTCTTGTGATTTCCATAATTCCTCAACTTTTCCTTCTTGGTGTTGCAATTTCAATATTGAGGAGTCTAAATATTACTTGGCTGACATTGAGAACCCCAAAACCAGTGGGGTCTGCCTTCACATGTACATCTCACATCAGAAAGGTGTGGCACTGTGTATATCATGTAATTACTATCAGTATAACGAGGCAGAATATTTTTGGCTGATTCCTTTATTGTTGTTTCATCTAACACGTTTGGTCTCCCATGGATAGGTCTTGCACAGGAATCTTCATACTGAATATACCAACATTTCTGACTTTGCCTATGTGACTATATTTCTTGTGAAGGAACAGACTTAGTTGTTGAGTTTGGGGCCAGTGACTTAATATACATCTGGCTGTATCCAGTTTAAAACCACCTTCCAGTATATTTCCAGTTAGTTCTAAAATAATTGCTGAGATTTGCCTTAAGCACATCATAACCATTTTCTATTTCAAGTTTTCCAATTTTACCATATTTATAATTTTCTCCCTCAAGTTTTTGACCATAATTAACCTGAATAGAAAAACTAAGAGAAGCTGCTTGCATTGTTAGTTCCCGTGACAGTAGTTTAGTAATAGATTTAGGCACATACAACTTTTCCCCATCTCTTGTGAGCCACAAGTGATAGATGAAAGAGCTCGTGGGGGTCCGAGCTAAACAACTACATGAAGCTAATAATCAAGCAACTATTAAAAACAAAAAACTGACCAGCACCTCCTGACAACATAATTCAAATGTGAATAGGTGCAAGCTGCTGTGACCTCTATAATATACAAACAATTGCAGCCGCACGCGGTGTCCGCTACAATATATGTGAACATGGAATATATTAATTTTGAACTGCATTATTGTCATATAGACTATACTAAAATGATGTGGGCCAATTTATGTATGCCCATCTGCCACAACAAGGCATACCCATTGTAGATGGGAGCCTACACTATCAAACGAACCTCTAATCTAAATGTAAAAGGTAGATAGGATCTAGCACTAATTAAAACATCCTTAGACAAATGGAAGAGTGCTCAAATATAGAGTCAGTCTCTAACCCCCCTAAATGTATGGTACAAAAAAAATAAAATTGACCAGCACCTCCTGGCAAACAGAGTCAAATGCAAACAGGTGCAAGCTGCTGTGACTGCAATAATATAAAAGCAACAAACAAACAAAAAAGTGCAACAGTGCACGGAGTGTTCTAAAGTATATGTGATTATGCAATATGTCAATTTTGAACTGCATTACTGCAATATAAACTGTACTAAAAGATAGAAGTACCTAACGCACAAGTTGGCTAATCAAAATTCATACATGCAATGTTGCAAATTGTCTCTTCAAACAGAAAGAGGGCTTGAGCTCTAGTGCCACCTACTGAAAGTAGCAATCCTAAAAGTCAATTTCGACCCTTTAACGAGCCTTGCCACATGACTAAGTATAAAAGCCAAACTAGACTTTCAGTTTGCAGACACGTGTTTTGCAGTGTTGCCCCTCCTCAGTGCAAAGCATGAGATCTGATTTGGCTTCATGAGAGATCTCTGACTGGGGTCTAATGGGTAACATCTCTCCTTGTGGAGAGTGAAATATGTATCTGCAAATTAAGATTCTGGTTTGGCTTTTAGCCTAAGTCATGCGGCAAGGCTCGTAAAAGGGTCGATATTGACTTCGCTACTTCCAATAGATGGCACTAGGGCTCAAATCCTCTTTGAAGAGGCAATTTGCTTATTTAATTTCCCAGAGGAGCGTTGAATGGCCTATAAGTCTCCTTACACTTGCATTTCAGGCATTACATTTGCGACAAGTACTCACCTTCTGCTTAGATAACAACTCCTTGTCATGAACTTCATGGTGAATTACTTATGAAGTATGTCGATCTTGGGCTTCTACCTCCTTGCATGTGTCTATAGCGAGAGATTGCATGCCTGGAAGATCACAGAACAATCCTGAAACATGCCAATGTTAGCAACATAATAATATAAATGTAATACGTAACTTGTCCCTAACAAATCTTATAGTAGCCATAGTTCTAAACACAAAATGCTCTGAAAAAAGGGGCAGTCCACTCATGAACCTGCCGCTTCCCATGGACTTTCCTAAAAGTGGCTCATCAACAGACTGTAATCATAGAGATATATGGATCAGGCAACAGCAAAGCAGCCCACCCACATTATCATATATCATAGAGGTGACAGTACACATGTTTAGATGGTTTTTGGATATTATTATTATTTATTATTCTAGATATGTTCATTACCAATGATTTTAATAAATGTATCTCAAGACCCATGTTCTGTTTTCCACATTAGAATTAATCAACAAGAAAAAAAAATTGTAGAAAGCTCAGACACATGGGAGACTGAACCACAATGTACATGCTGTTCAGTAAGAATGAAAGGAAGTAATAGGGGAAATATCACCTGGTGAATTACATTTTACTGGTGGTGTCTTCCTGAATTATCACCGATATAGATGTAATTTCTGAGGCAAAGGTTTTGTGAATGAAACATCCTTCCGTTTTTCTAATTGCTATTTTTTTCTGTTGAACGAAAGTAAGTAAAGTCAAGGTAAATCTGGTCACACAGAATATCAGGGGCTCCATTCACCTGATGGAGACAAAAACAGTGTCCTTTTGGCCTCTGCTGGGTTGGTACATGAATGTACACTTTTGTTTACTGTATAGAAAATTATAATTGTAGATTAACCTACTTATTTATAGACATCCCAAGATAAAAGATATCACGTGATATATGTTTTGATACAATTGGTGCTCATGAAAGCGTAATGTGAACAGTATATTCTGGGATGATTCACAAATACCCTTCTAGACCTTATTCCTCAGTAGCATCACTTGTGTTCTTCTCATGCCGTGACATCACTGTGTGCTTTATATTTACATGATATAAATATACAAAAAGTAACTTAGCTAGTACCACTGACTGACAGCTGAGCCCCAATGCAGAGCGAGTGTCAGTCAGGGTCGGGGGTGCGGTTACAGCACCTGCCCTGTTCTTCTTTACTTTGGAGATCATTCTTAATGACATTGGCTGTATATTTGGGGGCATTGTGTAGACGAGGACACCCAGGGCTGATACCATTACGCTGTGTGCCGAAACTCTATTCTCTTCGCCCAATGTCCCCTCTACTATTAAGGACTGAGACCGCAGTGTGTGCTGCATCGGAGGATTTGCTGTCCTCACAGTTACACCATCCATGGGACCAGAATCGACTTCAAGTAAGACAGTAGATCGTAGATCTGGGTTAACAGACTCACTTTTACTGTGCAATTCTTCCATAAATGGCCGCTGTATACAGATCAAGACAAATTCTTTGGTTAGTGAAGTACCCTTGATAATGTGCCTTTCCAGTGTTCGTTCTCTTCCTGTCCTGAGACCCAACATTATCCACTTCTTCTGCGACCCAGCTGAGAATCTCCCCTCTAGGAATATAGAGGCCTCGCCTTGAGCACCTCTGACAGGCTGTGAGCCTAGGACTGTGCCAACGTCCAGATTCCGTGTCAAATGTGTCCTCATTCTATTCTGATAACTTGCACTAGTAAAACACTTCTTCACTGCTGTAGCTGCTATTGAGTCTGCTTTCCTGTCTGCTCAGTCTTCCTCCACACTCCGTCTCTCTATCTCTGGATATGGAACAGAATCTACACTGGTCCTGTGCAATCGGGTCTGGAACCCAGAACTGAGGTGGCCTGACACAGGCCTCCCCTAATGGCAGACTCTCTGACTACTGCCCCTCCTAACTACTCACTCTCCTCTACTGTCTGCAACCTGTAATTGATTTTCTATAAAACAGTTCTGAACCCCTCCCAGTTGATGATGTAACCCCTGCATTAACTAACTAGTATCTAAGAAGTGTAGTGTACTGAATCCCTATCTATTGTATGGTTCCCCCTTTTGGGCAGACCTCCAGAATCCAAGGAACGACCTTTGGCAGAGCCTGTAGGAGAAGCGGCATACCATAATCGGTCATAGGGAATTCACACAGCAAACTCTTTTATCAAAATAAATAACATTATATAAATACAGCAAAACTCAACAACCCCTTTTTGCCTCGATGCCTTCTTCACCTGCCAGCCTCCTACAATTGTCCTACTGCACAATAAATTTGGAGCCAATCAGACGCCTCCCTGATAGTATTGTGTAATGGATAAGTATCCACCTGTATTTCTCAGCAATATATAACATATCACATTGTAAGAGCCTTAAATGTGTCCCTGACTTTAATGTATTTTGTCTCCCATTTACAATGGAGAGGTGGACACATGCCTATTGTGCTCTCTATTATAATACATGGAAAATACAGAAATAGACCAATGTCCTCGGTAAGTCATTTCTGAGAAGAAAGGACATGGGGATTAGACTCACCATATGTAATGTATATGAACGACAGATCATATATATGCATACTTTTCAGTACAGACGATCTTGGGACTGTAGGGTGAACATTGAGAGCTGTTAGTTTCATGCCAGTGTTATAAAATTGTATCATTGTGCAAGCCTGGAATAGTAAGTTATTGCGCCATGTTATAAGTGGAGTTATGAGTTATACAGATCAAAGGCTGGGGGCATTGGATCACTGCTTGCACCAGCCATCAGGGTTTGCCAACTGTCCAGAAATTCCAAGGCAGTCCGTAACAATAGGACACTTTTTAGCCTTGTTCTTCACAAAAAATAAAGGCTTCCATTATTTTTTTGATGCTGCAGAAACTTATACAGATTATTTTGACTGCAATTATCATCATTTAACATTTCATAGTGAGTGCAGCTGATGTCTTATCAGAATCATGGACTGTAGACATGTATCACTTATAATCATAATGATTTATTATGGTTTTCTTATGTGTCCATAAAAAATATTATCAGTCTGTGATTTTTGATAAACTATCCAGAAAAAATAAAAAGTCAAGCTGGTAACTATCCCCCCCCCCCACTCAGAACAGGTAATTGAAGCACGTTGTCTGATGAAGACCAGACATGGAGTGTGTACACAGAGTAATTAAGGTAGCTGTCATTTTTTTTAGAACCATTTGGGCCAGCAGATGTGTTCCTGCATGCCTGGCACATAGCTGTTAAACACAGGGACATCAATGCTTTCACCCTGTCTGGGCCATTCTGTCTGTACTTCATAATGAGAACAAAGTAAAACAATATTTTAAGGTCTTTTGCATTATAATTCTAGTTTAATAGAATCCATCAATATATCCATGATCATAGAGCCTAATCACATCTGTGTGTAAAATTGGAGAGGCGCAATATCCTCTTGAATTATGAATCTATCATATTTATGTGTGGCATGTATAGAATGCTTGACGGGTGTTCAATAAGATGACAGCCATATTGCTTCTCTAGTAGGTTCTTGGGTGAAAATATGACCCACAGCAGAAATGAGTTCTAAAACTGGATTAGAATAAAATCTAATCAGCCGCCCCCCTTTTACCTCAGCTGAGGGAGGAGAGAGGGGTCTGGTATCATCTAATGAATATCCATGTCAGACCCCAGGAGTAGCAACGAGTATTGCAGATCTGTCCTTATTTCCCGCAGCGTTCTCCTCAACCCGAAGCTCTCACATATCCAATTCGTAAGATGTATCTGTATTTTATGCCTTTTATTTTATGCTGTTTTGCTTGTATGTATGTCCTTTTATTATTCAATTTTTTTGTAACCTTTCTATGCAATGTACTTCATCTTGTATATTAAAACAAAAATGTAATAAGTCTGTTCAATGAAACAACAATCTTGAGGATAGAAGATAGCTTGGTTGTGTTACCTTGTAGCTTAAGTGCAAGAAGTGAACTGTTCAGAAGCTTTGGAAACCTGGGTGTGCATGTGTCACCGGGATACCGCGACAGAGGGGGGCTAGAATATTGCGGCGTCTGGTTACACAAACTGCTGCACTTATTAGAACTGCTTCACCATCCCATTAAACAATGCAGGCTTCCTTGTCGTCATGACAAGGGTTAATCACTTCATTTTATCTCCTGGAGCTCTCCATCCTGAATTGTCTCAGCTGTTCTGTGTTGGCCACTCCACTCTGGTATTTATGCTTGCTACGGGCACTTGGGAGTTGTCAGTGCTAGTTTTCTACTTCCTGGTTTGGAGTTGAAGGATAGAGTCCAGTGTTTGAAGTTGGAGGTTGGAGAGTTTTTCTGGAGATTGCTGCATGGATTTGGTTTGCGTGTTTTTCCTTACCCTCTCACATTTGTTTTCCCCTTCCTATATCTCCTCTGTTTCCTACTCTGTTGTTTTGTGAGTATATTTGTATTATTGTAGTTTTCTTTTATCCTTGTCTGTTAACCCTGTCTGTCTGGTTAGTGTTTTCCTATACACTTCAGCACCTCACCTCCCTGGGTTGGGGAGTGATCAGATATGGGTTAAGTTAATAGAATAGATAGGTACGAGAACCTGGCGTCTCCACCTTCAGGAGTAATCTTGGGGACAGGAATAGACTAGGGTGCTCCTAATTGGAGGGATCGGGTAGATGCCCACAGTCCCACCTCGCTACGTGATAGCATGTGTACCAGTGTGTTGCCCCGTTCAGGCTTCTCAATTTCCTGGTAAAACGGTGAGTGGTGGTAGCGTAAAGTATAGCATGGATGTGGGTACCATCTGTGGGATGCACTTAGCTCATTGTTGGCCTATTGCGATAGGTGAGTGGACGGACGAGTGAGTGGGAAGCTGAGCCCCCACCTTTACAGTCGCATCTGAGGCACCTGTGTTGTGAGAAAGTGATGTGCGTGACACACCATCATACTTTTCATTTCTAGCGCCACAATCTTTTTTGGTGGCAGGGTCATCCAAAGGGGTACACCATCCATAAGGTTTGGGTGTAGTTTGAACTTGTGCAATCTTCGGTATTTACAATGGATTTTATGTAAGTTTTAGGTTTTGTTCCTGGATTTTATACAGCACATATACTAATTCTGAATGACCATTTTTTATTCACATGTAGAATATTTGTAAAAGCAGAATAGTTCATATATTATGGCGCTGTAACGTTATCCATGTAACAACATTTCTGTTACTGAGCAAGAAGAACGCTAAGTGCTAAATATTTAACCATCCTATTTCTGTCTCATAAAATGACTTTTTTTCTGGGTAAAGTAATAAAGTGCTTGAATGTTCTCAGTCTAACCTCATCTTATGCTTTGGCAATTGCATTTAGATTTGAGTTTCATTAGCCCTACAGCATATGGAGGGATCCCAGTAATTCATTCTCATAGTAGTACTTTGTAGTTAATCTCCACAGCAGTTTTATTTGTCCCTCTAAGAGACCAATACCTGTTAAAAATTAATGACCGAGCCAAAGAGGGAAAAAAAAAAAAGGTTTAAGGAGAAAATTGGAAATGGAAGCTGAAACGATTTCTGCAGGTTATGACTCAGATTTCATCCATATTGAAGGGCTCGTGTCCTGGCGGTTCACATATTTTAATCTGAATCTTCCGCTTTGTAATGGTTAATATGCAGTCAGATGAGCTCATACTTCACAGGGAGGAATCAAAGTGAAGAGATAATTCAATAAGCAATGCTCAGAGAGTGGCACCTTCTACAATATGTCAGGGCATCCTATTCTATATACTCATTTTGAACATATTCACTTAATGTAATGTTACATTTGTCAGAACACTGATTTTCAGTCCAGTGGGCTACAGAAATGAAAATTTCTTCAAAGTAAAAAAAAAAGAAGAAGCTCCAAATAGAAGTTAGAATTAAATTTATGGCCATGAGACGTGTGAAATAAGTAGTTTTGGAAGTCAATGTGAAGTCTTAACATCCTGTATGCATCCTCGTACGGTGGTACAGCCATGTGACCACTGCAGCCAATCATTGGTTGTAGCAGTAAAACATTTGTCTGTGGTCATATATCCATCTAGCTAGAAGAAGAAGAAGCATGGAGTAATATAAGAAAGATTGTGGATACAGCTCACCCCATCAAAGATATGTATTTTGTTAAATCTGGTTCCTGAGCAATCCACTGCACTGTGCACAGATAAAGCTTGTGAATAGGGATGAGTGGACTTGTATAAGTTCCGATTCTGGTACCTGACCGAACTTTATGTCTAAAGTTCGGTTTGGGTACCAGAACTTTACTCGAACTTAAACATGAACCTGAACCCCATTGAACTGTATAGAAACACGAACTTTGGAGCTGGAAAATTCATTCTCTCTCTCTTCCCCCGGAATTCAGAACATTAAAACAGACTTCTGGGAGAAATCCATGTTCGGAGTTCAGCACTTTAAAGTTTGGGTTCGCTCATCTCTACTTGTGAGATATAAAGCAGCTTTGTCCAAAGTGATGATGAAGGTTTTTCAATTCAGCAAAGATAATTAAATGCAAAACATTCATTGTGACTTCATTGTGACTTCATTAAAATAGTAGCATATAAAATTACTGACGCGTTTCCGGGCTGTCTGACTCTTAATCATAGATAAAGTTGAAAAATGCCAAAACTACTGGTATAAAATCACATAAAGCCCACTAATTAGATGATATCACATACTGACAGCACCTAAAAATCAAAGGGTTAACCCTAGAGTCAACCCCAAACATTATAATTAACAAATATAAAACTTAATCACACTATAAGTGTTTTTTTTCTTAAGGTTAATATTTTGCTTTTCAGGTGTTATTAATATATGATGTCATCTAATTAATAGGCTTTATGTGTTTTTATACCAGTAATTTTGTCATGTTTGAACCTTATCTACAATTAATTAGTCATCCAGACTCGAAACTCGTCAGATATTTTTGTAAACCCATGGTACTATTTCAATGAAGTCACAATACATAATTTTTTGCTTACTTTTCTGGATTGAAAAATCTATTTTGTCACTTTGAAAGAAGCATGGAGACCAGGTCTGGATCTGAGAAGCAGTAGAAAAAGACCTGCGAGGAATTATTAAGGTGAATATTCATCAATTGCTTTTATTTTTAACATTCTTTTTTTTTTTTTTAATTAAAGATGGAAAACCTTTTTTTAAAGCAGATTGTAATTATCTAAAGGAGGAATGTTTTGCATCTTAAATAACAAATTGTATTTGATATGTGTCTTGTTACAAAGCATCGTACCAGTTTGTGTATACAGCCCCCATGCAAACTTATGGGAATACACAAAGAAACCACTCACTTACCTAAATATTAGAGATAATTTGTGCTTGGTAAGAGTTCTAGGATACTGGTCTTTGAAATGATAATGGTCCTGGTCTAGATACCATTGAATAATTGATTGGCTGCCAGATGAAAGCTGCACAAACTTTCTTTTCTCAGTTTTCCATATACAATTTATTTCCTTTCTGTCTGTGCTTCTCTTGTCCTGCTGCTTTTTTGAAAACTGCAGCATGTCAATTCTTTCAAAGTTTTTGCAGCTTTTTTTTTCACCATAGAAAGCAATGAGAAGGCGCTAAAGTGCCTCCAAAAACCAAGCATACATTTTTGCTGTGGTTTTCTCTGCTTTTTTGGTGAATGAAACTAACTTTATTATACATGCTCTATACACAAATGACACATAATCTGTGCCAAAAATGCAGCAAAATCTGCGTTTTGTAAGCAGCTTTTTTACTACCTAGAGAGCAGGTTTTAAAGGCAAAAAAGAAATGTGTGAACATAGGACCGGAGATTCTGCTAGGAATGAAGTGAAAGAGGTCATATGAAGCAGGATGGTAGGACCTTAGTGGCATAAAGAATACAAAATGTGCAAAAAATAAAAAAATAAATAAAAATGATTATGTAAATACTTAAAAAACAACAACATGTAAACATAAAAAATAAAATGTACAACAATGTGATTCAACTTAATGCAATAATGTCTGTAAACCTCTGAGAAAATGAATGGCGCAAGTAAAGTAAAAAAAAAAAAAAAAATTCATAAAAAACATAGAACCTGATCTATCGGTGGATTTGGCCATCGGTCGGTAAGTTTTCACCCCTAATTAGTATTTCCATAAAATAAAAATGAAACAATATGATATCAATCCCCGGTAAGTATGATATATTTTGTTGTTGGATATCCTTTATAAATCTTTCCAATTATCACTCCTCTTGCTGCATCCAGTAATTGCTGACAGTAAAGGGATATATCCTTAGGTTTGCTCCCTCGTGGCTTCAGATGACCATTTGTGCTCATACCAGGCACTTAGCCATTGACATTTTATCAGTATCAGTTTAAAAAATTTCCAAGCTGACAATTTTCTTATTGTCGGGGGATCTGGCCTCTCGGATGGTGCCGCACTTACATTCTGCGTTACTAACATTTGTGAAAGGATTGATGTGATAAAGAATTGGCAGCCCGGACACTTTGCTTGTGGTGTCATTTTTCAGCTTCCAGTTACTCCTTGTATATCTGGTATATTTCTTCCTGCGCTTGCATTTTTCAGATGTGACCATAAGTGTTGATGATGTTATTGGTTGTAGAATGTTTGCAAGTTTTCCTGGTGGAAACAGACCACATACCTAAATCAGTGTTGTCAGGGCTCCACATACATCTGCTTCATAAATAATGGCGCTTGCTTCATCCTCATCGGCACTGCCACAAATAATACCGGAGCTGGGGCTTCATTTTTGGTTACATTGGTCCAAATTCCCTGCTTCTCTTCTCATTTAAGCCTGTAGATTGTGGTTCTTTTGAAATTATATAAAATCCCATGTAATTGTCCAATATACAGTGGTGAAAATAAGTATTTGATACACTGCCAATTTTGCAAGTTTTCCCACCTACAAAGAATGGAGAGTTCTGTAATTATTATCGTAGGTACACTTCACCTGTGAGAGACAGAATCTAAAAATAAAAACCAGAAAATCAGATTGTATGATTTTTACATAATTAATTTGCATTTTATTTCATGAAATAAGTATTTGATCACCTACCAACCAGCAAGAATTCTGTCTCTCACAGACCTGTTAGCTTTTCTTCCAGAAGCCCTCCTACTCTGCACTCATTACCTGTATTAATTGGTCCTCTTTGAACTCGTTACCTGTATAAAAGACACCTCAATCACACTCCAACCTCTCCACCATGGCCAAGACCAAAGAGCTGTCTAAGGACACCAGGGACAAAATTGTAGACCTGCACAATGCTGGAATGGCTACAGGACAATAGGCAAGCAGCTTGGTGAGAAGGCATTTAGGGGGCACCACTCGGCCACCAGGGATACTGGAAGTCCATAGAGAGCAGAGGGGACATCATATCACCAACAGGGTTGGAAAAAATAACCTCATTATTCTGGAATATCCAGAAATACCAGGAATTTATGGACAGTCCCATTAATAGAAATTAATAGTTTTGTGTAAGCGCTCCAGTTGATCACTATTTTGGGGGCGTGGGAAGACTAAGGGAGGAGGGGAGTTTGTTGTTTCCTTAGGAAAAATAATCCAGTAAAAGGACTGTCTCATGAAAAGTATTATTCAGGGCTCATTAAAGTTACAAATAAGTGAATTAATTAAAAATAGTGTGTGGTTTTGTAAGTACATTACATTTTCATGCCGTTTCTCCTGCGGCTGGAATCTTGGTCCATGTTCAGTGGTGGACGCACATACTCAGTGGCTTTCCTGCTCATGCTGCATCGTAATCTGACACTATGGAAGTATATGGCACTTCGGGGGTTTGTGGTGCGGTGCCCGAGTAGGGGTCCAGCCCATATATGTAGTAAGGGAAAGACTCAGCACTCAATGAAAATAAGTTCCTTTAATGGCAATCCATACAATTGACGCCATACTAAGGCAACTCAGGTCGCAACTACACTGCGCTGCCACTTTTCATGCACTGTTTACCAACGGCAATCATCTTCTGATGAAGGTCCTTGTAAAGGGACTGAAACGTTAACATTGTATGGATTGCCATTAAAGGAACTTTGAGATCTGATAGTGAGGAGGCCGATAGCACGTGGTAATGAGAGGAAATGATGCGGGTGAAGTATGAGGGATGAGAAAAAGGAGAAAACTAAGTAATTTGTTGCCATCAGACGGGTGCCCTGCTTGCCGCCTCTTACCTGATGGCTTCCCTGGCTCCTTTTTTGATCAGCAGACCTGCAGCAATGTAATTATTGTGGCTTAATGCACACAGGCTGGCTAATCAAAGGAAGAGCCACAGATGCCGGGAATTGGGGGGCGGTTGACAGAGCACTCCCATCTCTGCTGAAACCGGTTCTTTGATTTGATTATCACCATCTCTACTGTAGAGAATTTTTTTTTCCAATTTCTGGGATAACCCCTTTAAAGTTTCAAATTCTCAACTAGTGAAAACTGCAAGAAGAATTTTGGACACATTTATTAAATAAAGTTAAATTGTAGATATAGTTTCCTGTCCAAGACTATCACTAACGCAGGCATTATCTTAAATAATAGAATAATATTATTCAATAATATAATTACAGTAAATGGTTAATTGCATAAGCACTATAGACCTCCAGGGATTTTAGAAAATCTTCATTTATCATTTTTATCTTTACCCATTCTTCAACTCCCTCTTAAATTACTATGTTCGATAAAATTCATGATTAGAATACTATCACTTAAAGGCAGGTGCAGATGAGCGTATTTTCTGCCCGTGTGTGAGCCAACAAAATATCAGATCGCACTCAGACCAATGTTAGTCTATGGGGCCATGCACACGTCCAATATTTTTCTCTGTCAAAGTCTGTCCGAGGAAAACATCACTGCATGCCCGAGATTGATCTGATATTCGGACCGCACTTGGCCATGCAAGTCAATAAGTGCATGGGAAACATTGGACTGCACTTGGATGACATCTGAGTGCAGTCCGATTTCCGCGCACTGAAACAATGGAGAAGATGAAGAATTTTTTTTTCCATCTTCTCATCTGAGAGATTCAGATCACACTATGATCAAACTCTGGCCAGAGTTTAATCAGAGTTTCATTTGCATAATTGTCTCAATTATCACAGATGAGAGACTACACAGTAGTCTACACCTGCCGAAACACAGAAACCTTCCAGTGTGAAAGTGTATTGTATAATGTAATTTCTCTAGAGTTTGCAAAGTCTCTGTTGTGTGGATCTGCATACTGGGAACAACTCTTTAAAAATCCTACATTTGCCCCTTGGGGCCAGTAACATCTATTCTACAGCATGGCCCTGGGTGCTAATTTTTTGCAGGTTTTCCTCTATGGAAATACTTCCTCTTCCTGTAAAGAAGTTGTGTGGAGGAGATCATTTACTGAGTACAAATCAGATTCACTAGGGAACAGTTAGTAAATAGATTTGTGCTCTTGCAGCCCTTTAAATTAGATATTTTAAGTGCATCTGTACATAAAGAGCGACTTTTCTACCACCAATTTCACAAGTTTGTGTGTTTTTCGGTAAACAGGACATACCAATGGCTATGAAAAATGAATAACCCTATATTTAAAGAAAGGAAGGATTACTGCACTGCTGTGAAGTTATTAGTGTTTATTTATATTTTTAAAATTCCATCTCATTTATTATAAATAACTTATAAAAACAAAAATTGCTCAGCATGCGGGAGAATCCAGTGGCTCATTTCTCAGCCGGCTTTCCTGCAGCAGACGCTCACGCCGAGTGTCCAGAAAGTAAATGCCCAAAGTCTCTCAAGATTTATATTTCAGCATTATCTCTCTTCAGGTTCTACGTATAATTACTTTTACCAGGGATAATAAAAAGGCTTAATAAATCAAAACACAAGTGTGAAAATATAAAAGATTACAATACACGGTTTTGCTTTGAAGATTCGTCTACGTTAGACCTCAATAATTCTGAGAAATTGCTCTCGAGAAGGTAATTAATGTCTAAGAAATGTGCCGTCTGGTTGTATTCCTCTTGTGTTATGTTAGTAAAGCACTTTTAGGTTAGATATCTCTACCACCTTGTCTGCTTCACATACAGCCTTGTAAAAACAATATGGAGTGTAAGTGACGCGCCCCCTGGGCCATGGGGTACCCGGAGCCGGGCCTTGTGGATGCTGGGGGTTGTAGTTACCGTGGCGGTGACCCAGTCCGTGACCCAGGGCGGTCAAACCAGGGGTAGTTTATGTATTTCGGTTATGTATAGTCCGACTACGCCACCTGTGGGATGCGGTTATTGGGAACCGCCGCTGTGGAGCAGTCCACTGAAGCTGATGGTGTGTGCAGCAAGGTGATGTGACTCCCCACAGGAAGAGTGGAGCTTCAGGGCAGCGTGTATGGATGATGGTGGTAGTAGTGCAGGGTATCGGTAATAACAACACGGAGTCGTTGCAGTGCAGTCCCAGGGTCTTTACTGGTGACAATTATATAGGCCCCAACGGGAGTACTTGCTAGGGATGAGGGCCTGGTCAGTCTGTGAGCAATCCTAGAATTCCCCTGGCCAGGTGGAGTTGTAGGCCTGCCGTTCTGACTGTACTCTTTGGCTATCCCTCTTATAGTCGTGTTGTAATCCACGTCCCTGAGTGTGACGTGCTGTGCTCACCCGTATGGCTGGCGACTCGGATCCCATGTATTCCTCTCTCCTCTGTGGCGGTACTGGTCCTTTCGTGTGGCTGAGCCTCCGGGCTTCTGTTGGCCAGGAGACCTACAATCTCCTGCCGTGCGGTTTCTGCTGCTGGATATACAATCCCCACAGCCTCGGACTCCGGTGTCCGGTTCTCTGTATGAACAATCCAGGACGAGCTATCCGCAGCTCCAGTCCCTGGCTTCTGACTCCTGTGACCTCAACTCGACTACTGGCCCTGTCTGAGCTAACCCCACCTCCAGATCCAGTTATAAAGGGCAGGATCCTCCCCTTTCTGGCCTGGGGCAGGAGGTGTTGCATGTAGTGTGTTCCCTGACCAGGAAACTCCTGTTTTGCTCCCAGACATGGTATTACTACCACTGTGGCAACCAGACCCTCTGGGGTGCCACATAAGCAAGCAGAGTTTATAGGTTATGGGATTCTATGGGGACTTTGTCATTGGGGTAAATTATAGTCAAGAGGAGGTGTTCTTTTTCCAGATTGAAGGACCACAACAAATTTGTTTAAAGAGGTTGTTCTGTACTTTAACATTGATGGCCTATCCTTAGTATACGTCATTAATGTCTGATCGGTGGGGGTACAACACCCAGCACCTCCACCGATCAGCTGTTTCTGGTGTCAGCAGCTGCCGGAAATGATCCATTACTGCACATCCACCCCTAACGCAGCAATGTGACTGCTTGGGATACATTTTCACATAGGTAGGACCAATAAGGAACAGAGTGTAATTTTAATGTGTACCTTGAAGAAGTTGTCCACTACTTGGGCCACCCTTCTCATACCCCACTCTTGGCCGTGATAAAAAAAAAAAACCTTACACTCACCGGCTTCGTTCCAGCGGTGTCAGCACTCGCGATCCCGGGACTCTCGTGTTGTTGTTATGACACGTAAGCCTGGCGACCAATCAGTGCTGGCATCAGTGGCGTACCGCCAATGGCGGCAGACCACGCGACTGCTATGGGGCCCGTGAGCCGGGGGGGGCCCCATAGCAGTCCAGGGGTGGACATACCGCCGCCGGTGCAGCTGCGCCGGGTCCCCACCATGCAGCTGCACCAAGGGGCCCGCAAAGTGCAGCTGCTCCCTGCACGCGGCGGTCAGGGAGCGATCCCTGCAGCTCCGCTGCTGTCAGGAGGAGAATGGCAGCGGAGCTGGAGGGTTCGTCCTCTGCTTCCTCCCTGACCCAGGCGCGCGCAGCTTGATGATGTCATCATGCAGCGCGCGCCTGGGTCAGGAAGAAAGCTGCCGGCAACCAGGAGGATGCTGCTGCAGGGGAGCGAGCTGAGGTAAGTTGTTGTTGTTTTATTTTTTATTTTTTTACTGAAATGCTGGGGAGGGGAGGTGGGGGGAGAGCAATGGTGGGATGGTGGGGCTGGGGAGAGGAATGATGGGGCTGGGAAGAGCAATAATGGGGCTGATGGGACTGGGGAGAGCTATGATGGGGCTGGGGAGAGAAATATTGGGGCTGGGGAGAGGGCTGATGGGGCTGGGGAGAGGAATAATGGGGTTGATGGTGCTGGGGAGAGCAATAATGGGGCTGATGGGGCTGGGGAGAGGAATAATGGGGTTGATGGGGCTGGGGAGAGGAATAATGGGGTTGATGGGGCTGGGGAGAGCAATAATGGGACTGATGGGGCTGGGGAGAGGAATAATGGGGTTGATGGGGCTGGGGAGAGCAATAATGGGGCTGATGGGGCTGGGGAGAGGAATGATGGGGCTTGGGATAGGAATAATGGGACTAATGGGGCTGGGAAGAGCAGTAATGGGGCTGGGGAGAGGAATGATGGGACTGGGGAGAGGAATAATGGGATTAATGGGGCTGGGGAGAGGAATGATGAGGCTGGGAAGAGCAATAATGGGGCTGATGGGACTGGGGAAAGCTATGATGGGGCTGAGGAGAGAAATATTTGATTCTGGGGTGAGCGCTGATGGGGCTGGGGAGAGGAATAATGGGGTTGATGGAGCTGGGGAGAGCAATAATGGGGCTGATGGGGCTGGGGAGAGCAATAATGGGACTGATGGGGCTGGGGAGAGGAATAATGGGGTTGATGGGGCTGGGGAGAGCAATAATGGGGCTGATGGGGCTGGGGAGAGGAATGATGGGGCTTGGGATAGGAATAATGGGACTAATGGGGCTGGGAAGAGCAATAATGGGGCTGGGGAGAGGAATGATGGGACTGGGGAGAGGAATAATGGGGTTGATGGGGCTGGGGAGAGGAATGATGGGGCTGGGAAGAGCAATAATGGGGCTGATGGGACTGGGGAGAGCAATGATGGGGCTGGGGAGAGGGCTGATGGGGTGGGGGAGAGGAATAATGGGGTTGATGGGGCTGGGGAGAGGAATAATGGGGTTGATGGGGCTGGGGAGAGCAATAATGGGACTGATGGGGCTGGGGAGAGGAATAATGGGGTTGATGGGGCTGGGGAGAGCAATAATGGGGCTGATGGGGCTGGGGAAAGGAATGACGGGGCTGGGAAGAGCAATAATGGGGCTGGGGAGATGAATGATGGGACTGGGGAGAGGAATAATGGGGTTGATGGGGCTGGGGAGAGGAATGATGGGGCTGGGAAGAGCAATAATGGGGCTGATGGGACTGGGGAGAGCTATGATGGAGCTGGGGAGAGAAATATTGGGGCTGGGGAGAGGGCTGATGGGGCTGGGGAGAGGAATAATGGGGCTGATGGGGCTGGGGAGAGGAATAATGGGGTTGATGGGGCTGGGGAGAGCAATAATGGGGCTGATGGGGCTGGGGAGAGGAATGATGGGGCTTGGGATAGGAATAATGGGACTAATGGGGCTGGGAAGAGCAATAATGGGGCTGGGGAGAGGAATGATGGGACTGGGGAGAAGAATAATGGGGTTAATGGGGCTGGGGAGAGGAATAATGGGATGGTGGGGCTAGGGAGAGCAATGATGGGGCTGGGAAGAGCAATAATGGGGCTGGGAAGAGCAATAATGGGGCTAATGGGGCTGGGGAGAGGAATGATGGGGCTGGGAAGAGCAATAATGGGGCTGATAGGGCTGGGGAGAGCAATGATGGGGATGGTGGGGAAGGGGAGAGCAATGACGTGTTGCTGGGAGAGAGCAATGATGGGGGTGCTGGGACAGAGCAATGGTGGGGGGTTGGGAGAGAGCAATGATGTGGAGCTGGGAGAGAGCAATGATGGAGGTGCTGGGACAGAGTAATGATGGGGTACTGAGAGGAAATAATGGGGGTGCTGGGAGAGCGCAATGATGGGGCTGCTGGGAGAGAGCAAAGATGGGGGTGCTGGGAGAGAGCAATGATGGGAGTGCTGGGAGAAGCAATGATGGAGGTGCTGGGACAGAGCAATGATGGGGGGCTGGGAGAGAGCAATGATGGAGGTGCTGGGACAGAGCAATGATGGGGGTGCTGGGACAGAGCAATGATGGGGGCTGGGAGAGAGCAATGATGGGGGTGGTGGGACAGAGCAATGATGCGGGTGCTGAGAGAAAGCAATGATGGGGGTGCTAGGAGAGAGCAATGATGGGGGGTGCTGAGAGAGAGCAACGATGAGGGTGCTGAGACAGAGCAATGATGGGAGTGCTGGGACAGAGCAATGACGGGGGTGCTGGGAGAGAGTAATGATGGGGGTGCTGAGAGAGAGCAATGATGGAGGTGGTGGGAGAGAGCAATGACGGGGGTGCTGGGAGAGAGCAATGATGAGGGTGCTGGGAGAGAGCAATGATGGGGGTGCTGGGAGAGAGCAATTATGGGGGTTTCACTTTGCTTGTACTGTGAAGCCTTGTATGTTTTCCGTGTGCACATAGCCTTACAGTTAATTGGGGAGAGTCACAGAGACTGAACAATTTATATTATTGGCCGGTGCAGATTATAGTTAATGGGGGGCACAGTGCTGCTTATCACTTTATATTTTGATTACTAAGTGGCTAATAGTATATTAATGGGGGGTTACATATCTGTATTCGAGGACACAGAGCGGGGGAGACACATGTATGCATACAATATGTGACCTTGTTATTTTCTAGGCTGGAGATCATCGTGACAAGAAGAGTCGTGGCTGGGAGATGTCGACATGAAGGTCTGACCAGATGGAGAAGAAGCAGCAGAAACCGACTCTGATCAGATGAGACGTCAGCGGTTAGTGCCTGGTTGTAAATATTATTCTGTATCTGCACTGTGTGACTTGAAGTGATAATGTTATCTGTAAAATCCCTTAGGCTGCATTCTCACATTTGTGTGAAATGTCCGTGTGCTGGCAGATTTTTTATCGGATGGTCCACGGACTTGTACAGTTTTATAGATCCATTCACACATCCATGAAAATCACGGATCTGAGAATGAGATCTAAGAGGGTCAGAGAATGTCCTGTTCTGATCCGATTTTGAGGATTAGAATAGGACATGCTCAATGCGTCAGTAAAACAGGGCAGCACACCGACACTGCACACAGATGCAGGAATGTAGTCGTATTATGTATAGCACAGTCCCTTAGTATATAGTGTACTCACTTATTATGTATAGCGCCATTCTTAGTTATATAGTTTCCTCTTTTATTATGTATAACACCCTCCCTTATTATGTACCATCCTCTCTAGCGTCTCACAGTTGGGGGATTATACTATGTTGGGGTCAGCATACTTTGCCCTGGGAGTTGAGGTGGGGCACAGTAGGGTCATCATACTGTGCATGTGGAGGAATTCACCATGGGGGTATCATACTGTTTTTGGGGAGCGCTTTTATTGGCATCACACTTTATGGGGCAATGAAAGAGAGATCTAGGACGTCAGCAGGAGGAAAATTACTATGTAAAGGATGGAAAGTTGTGAGATCTGATCTTTGGTGACCCCGACAATTATTTAATTTTTTTTTTTTTGGGGTGGGGGCCCAATTAGAACTTCTGCTGTGGGGCCCCATGATTCCTATGTACGCCCCTGGCTGGCATCAATGGCTCCGCCTTCACACGAATCGAACATCAACAGGAACTGCTCTCTGACTTCCTCTTGATGTTTGATTTGTCCAAAGGCAGGGCCAGTGACGCCAGCACTGATTGGGCGCCAGGCTCAAGTGTCGTAACAACCACACGAGAGTCCTGGGACCGCAAGTGCTAATGTAGCACCCTGAGGATTCGGCTGCTACAGGGGTATTGCACCTCAACCCAGAGGTGTGATATTCCACTCCCGGGTAAGGATGGAGTGTGGAACTGAGCTCAGTTAGCTGCATACACTACATACATCCCATTTCCGAGGGACAGACCGATGGTACTCCCACTAGGTATATGTGCAGGTACGACAGTGTCTGTCCCTGGCTGGAGTGGGAGGGGGGGTGGAACATCCCAGTAGTGTAGGGGCAGATAGGGGGAGCAGTCTGGGTAATACTAGGAGCTCATTGGGTGCTGGTCACCTGAGCTCACACATAGAGGGAGTATATAAGGTGGGAACCATCTTAGATCAGGGTCAGTCTTCTGTAGAGAGTGAGTGAGTCCTGAGAGAGGTCCAGGAGCGCCTGCAGAGAGAAGAGAGAGAGGAGAAGAGAAGGACCCAGAGGGG
This sequence comes from Phyllobates terribilis, assembly GCF_046119375.1. Classification (NCBI taxonomy): domain Eukaryota; kingdom Metazoa; phylum Chordata; class Amphibia; order Anura; family Dendrobatidae; genus Phyllobates; species Phyllobates terribilis. The sequence continues at coordinate 359,359,715 of NW_027362767.1, forward strand.
GAGAAGAAGGAACCCCAAGAACCCAGAATTAAACCAGAAGGGTGAAGGGTTGGCACGCAAGGGAACCGGATCCCAAATTAGTGGAGGAGAGAAACAACCCTCAGCTAAGAACCGGAGGCTGTGACATTACATGTGGAGCAGCCCCTCACTAAGTCCACTAAGAAGGCACACCAGGTATAGGGTCAGGGAACCCCGAAGAGGTGCACCCACCAAGAGGCCCGAGGGAGCCAGATATAAGTGGACCCCTGGTGAGAAAGGCCAGTAGGAAGGACAGTCAGAAAGGGAGCTCAGGACCACGCTCCAGAATTGCTTGGGGGTTGGCCGAGTCCAGGACCTGGTGGACGCAGCACGGCTCGGGCGGTCACTCAAGGCCAGAGTGACCAACAGAACAGCAGTAAGTAAAAACCCTGAACTGCACAGCCCGACTCTGAGTCTTCTTACCATCCACACTGCACCACCACTACCACCATCCTCTACACCTGACCCCCTGAGGCTATACCCCTCCCGTTGGGGGTTATACTACCCGAAGCTGCACACATACCACCAGCCTCAGCGGACCCTGCTGCAGCGGCGGCCGTATTGACCGCAAATCAACGGGTGGCGTAGTCGACACTAAGAACTAATAACATCTGTAAAGACTGCCACACACTGAGCTTGACACCCTGGGCACGGACCGGGTCACCGCCACTCGGAGACTACAACCCCCATCTGATCCGGCTCCGGGTATCCCCCAAACAACACTGGCCCAGGGGGCGCGTCAACTTTGGTGTAGTCGGCAGGATTACGTGCCCGCAACAACCGGGTACTGCGTGCCTGAAGAAAAGTTCACCGTTACCTCAAAAAGAAGTCTCCCGCCGGTTCCGGAGGGTCCCCGCCAACGGACCCCATCACAGGTCGTTTCCCGTCGGTTGTCCGCCATTTGCAGCTTTTTCCCGCCATCCATGGAGTTTCCCGCCACTGGGAGACGATTCCCGCCATTTCCAAAGATTTCCCGCCTTGGAAGAGCGGACGCCATTATGGGCGTGCCAGAGGGTGGCAAAAGGCCACCTCCCATCGTGGGCCAGGTCGAAGAATGGCGCCAAAAGCGGAAACCGCGCCCACCAACAGAGACTGTGATGCTGGAAGTGTCCATCAGCGTGAGAGAACTGCCCCTGGAACTGACAATCACTAAGTTGCCCCGGGACCACCCTCAATGTGGGCGGAGACAGAACAAGGGAGCGAAGATGGGTGCAGCCTGGAGGAGTCTGGAGAGAGCGCACCCGGAGACAAGAAGTCTGGAGAGGAGTCCAGAGAAAGCGTACCCGGAGATGGAGGGAGAGACAGGCAGCACCGACCCAGTGGTCAGGAGCCTGCTGCAAGCAACAACCCCACTAGGCTTAGTGGAGATCCTAGCACAGCTCCCCCGAGACCGGGAGTGTGCACAGACCGCGCTGGAGGGCCTCGCACGGAGGATGGCCCAGGTGCAGCAAGACACGCTGACGGAGTGGAGCCGTGAGATGGCCCAGCAGACCGGAACCCGTCAGCGGAGCACGCCGCCCGAGACGAGGAGACAGACCGCCTCTGAGGATGGCGCAGGAGGAATGAAGGCCGGAGACGGCGCCGAGAAGGGAGCTGAACGGACGGAGGCAGGTAAAGGGGACGTCTCTACCCCGAGCCGAGAAACCGTGTACCTGTCCCAGCTCCCCGTCGCAGAGCCCGAAATTCCCCCTGCCGTGCCCGTCGCTGCATCGTCACCGTGCCAGACTAGGCCTCAAGCAGAAGCCGCGGCCGCGACCCCTGTGACGTCACGCGCCTCAACCCTGAGCGCGGCAAAGCAGGAAACACCACCGGCCTGGTCGCAAGGTCTAGTACCCCCGGGCGCCGCAGTACCAACAGCGCCCTTTACCTCCACTGAGCCACCGGCCTGGTCGCTGGGCCAAGTAACCCCGGGCGCCGCCGTCTTCACGGTGCCCTTTACGTTCAGGGTACCCCAGGCCTGGTCGCAAGGCCTGGCGAACCCGGGCGCCGCTTCCACCACCGCGCCCTCAACATCTAGAGTACCGCACCTGGGTGAAGACTTGTTTGCCCAGCACACTTGCCCGGATGGGCAGCCCTTTATATGGCCACCGGAGTACTATCAGCTGGAACTCCAAAAAGCAAGGCCCCTGTGCGAGCCCCTGATTCCGGCTCCGAAGCCCGTTAAAAGGACCCCGCTCCTGCTGGAAGAAGCGCAGTTCGAGTGGGACCCCACCGGAGGAGACCTCATGGGGTTCACTCAAGAAACGCGGGCAGCCGCAGCTGAACGTGCGGAGTGCTGCCGGCAGCAGTTAGAGGTCTTCGACCGGGAGAGGAGAGAGAGGCGGGTCCGAGAGCAGCGGCTGCAGGAACAGAGCGCAGAGCAGAAGAGCCGGACCAGGAGGAACCCCCGTGCAGCCCACGGTCCCCGTGCCACCGGGACTGTAATTAAATTCCAACTGCAGCACGGTTGGGGTTTCATCAGAGACCATCATACCCCCGGCGACGTCTTTGTAACCCGCAGAGACGTAGAAAGCCATCTGCCGGAGGGACACAGAGGTCGTGACCTGTATGTAGGGGATGAGGTCACATTCCCCCGGCACAAGTGTGCCAAAGGACCCTACGCCCTCCATGTGCATCGCCTGACGGAGGAGAAGCTGCGGTGTGAGGAGGAGCAAGAGGACCCGGACGGGTCTGAAGAAGGAGCAGGAGGACGCCGTCATTAAAGTACGGTAAAGAGACTGTAAATAGTTACCCGTCAGGGTATAAGAACTGTTACTGCTGCTAGTTAAAATATAGTCCCCGTTGGGACCAGCAAATTGAACTGAAACCCGTGTGTCCCTATTCCCACTGACCGAGGACTGAGAGCGGTCATTCCTTTCCTAATACCTGGCCGAGGACTGAGAGCGGCCATATCTCCCCTTGTATATAGTTGCGCTTTTTAAGGCGCCCCCTACTGGTTTTATAGGAAACTGTTTTTCTTCCAGAAGAGACTGTGGCACTTTACCCGGTCACAATTTGCACCGTGGCCGGAGGAACAAGAAAATTAACAAGAAAGTTTTATATAAAAAGTTTTTGCTGATAATATATATAATGTTTTATATGTTTATGATGTTTTGAAAAAAAAAAAAAAATTTGTATGTTTATGGATGTTTTGTTCTCTTACAGCCCGAGGACGTGCTGTGATTTACCAGGGGGGAATGTAGCACCCTGAGGATTCGGCTGCTACAGGGGTATTGCACCTCAACCCAGAGGTGTGATATTCCACTCCCGGGTAAGGATGGAGTGTGGAACTGAGCTCAGTTAGCTGCATACACTACATACATCCCATTTCCGAGGGACAGACCGATGGTACTCCCACTAGGTATTTGTGCAGGTACGACAGTGTCTGTCCCTGGCTGGAGTGGGAGGGGGGGTGGAACATCCCAGTAGTGTAGGGGCAGATAGGGGGAGCAGTCTGGGTAATACTAGGAGCTCATTGGGTGCTGGTCACCTGAGCTCACACATAGAGGGAGTATATAAGGTGGGAACCATCTTAGATCAGGGTCAGTCTTCTGTAGAGAGTGAGTGAGTCCTGAGAGAGGTCCAGGAGCGCCTGCAGAGAGAAGAGAGAGAGGAGAAGAGAAGGACCCAGAGGGGGAGAAGAAGGAACCCCAAGAACCCAGAATTAAACCAGAAGGGTGAAGGGTTGGCACGCAAGGGAACCGGATCCCAAATTAGTGGAGGAGAGAAACAACCCTCAGCTAAGAACCGGAGGCTGCGACATTACATGTGGAGCAGCCCCTCACTAAGTCCACTAAGAAGGCACACCAGGTATAGGGTCAGGGAACCCCGAAGAGGTGCACCCACCAAGAGGCCCGAGGGAGCCGGATATAAGTGGACCCCTGGTGAGAAAGGCCAGTAGGAAGGACAGTCAGAAAGGGAGCTCAGGACCACGCTCCAGAATTGCTTGGGGGTTGGCCGAGTCCAGGACCTGGTGGACGCAGCACGGCTCGGGCGGTCACTCAAGGCCAGAGTGACCAACAGAACAGCAGTAAGTAAAAACCCTGAACTGCACAGCCCGACTCTGAGTCTTCTTACCATCCACACTGCACCACCACTACCACCATCCTCTACACCTGACCCCCTGAGGCTATACCCCTCCCGTTGGGGGTTATACTACCCGAAGCTGCACACATACCACCAGCCTCAGCGGACCCTGCTGCAGCGGCGGCCGTATTGACCGCAAATCAACGGGTGGCGTAGTCGACACTAAGAACTAATAACATCTGTAAAGACTGCCACACACTGAGCTTGACACCCTGGGCACGGACCGGGTCACCGCCACTCGGAGACTACAACCCCCATCTGATCCGGCTCCGGGTATCCCCCAAACAACACTGGCCCAGGGGGCGCGTCACTGACACCGCAGAAACAGCGCCAGCATGGGAAGGGAGTCTAAACTTTTTTATTTTATCGGTGCCAAACATTTAGATCAAGAAGGGGTTGTCTTAGTAGTTGACAACCCCTTTAACATATGATTTGCACTAGTTACTCATATTTTTGACTTAACAATTAAAAGTTATATTTTATTTTGGATTGGTTAAAATGTTTTTTTTTGGCCTTTGGCTATTGGATTTAAAATGATAGGTGACTCCTTATTCTTGCAGCTGCACAATCACCATGCAGCTGCCGGCTAAGCAATGATTTTCTAGAAATACATCATTTGGACGGTTACATGAAGGTAAATAACCATAAGATAATTGTGAGCCATGTGTCAGAATAACAGAGCTTCGAGCTCTAGGAATTCACAAGCTCTTTAGATTACAGGTACACTTACCCACACAGACTAGTAGTGAATTGATATAAGGTATTAATCACTAGATGATACATAAAATTCACGTTGAATTTTATGGGCTTTTTCCAAAGCAGCTGTATGTTTATTGGGAATGGGGGTCCCAGGTAAATTTGATCTACTGAGTGAGAGAATCGCAGTAGACCCTTTATCAGAGGCGGACATAACATTAGTGCAACCTGTGCAAACACACAGGGCCCCAAGAGTTAAGGGACTAATTTTCACCTCGAAACTAGATGGAATTGTGCATTATGATGAGCTATTGGACCGTAAAGGACTATGCTATTCTTGCACAGGGGCCTCTTCTGTCTGTATCCACCAGTGCCACTTATAACCTCACCAGCTTGATAAAAATAGATCAGGCTTATACATTTTGTCTGGTACTAGCTTTCTTACATAGTTTGCAGTTGTTAAACCCCCAAAAAATTTCAAGCGCGGTATGCCTCATTGTTTTGCTTTTCATTTATTTTGCATTTTTGTGTTTTCAAAGTGCAAAATAACAAAGCAGGTTGGCCTTTTTCTATCGATCACAGTAAAAGTAGGGAGAGAAAGATTACATTTTTACCGGATCAATGATGGATATGTCAGATCAGTTTTAAACGGTTATTCCCATGATGCCATATCAATAGGATCCATTGATCCTTAAATAAAGGGGGCCACTACACTGTTTCATCCATGTCGCAGGAAACTTGAATGGGGTCACTCTGCAGTTCTCTGCACATCAGGTGTCCAGGAATGTCATGGACAAGCTTAGGATCTGAGTCTTGTTATCTACTTAGACCTACAACTCACACCAGAATCTACAACTTTTGGCCTGTACCCTTGTTTTATGTGTTGGTGAATGACAGAAATACCATGGGCAGGCCTCACTTTTGGAACATTGGCTGCAGTTCAGAGCTCCTGGTGGTCAGGGCAGGCTCCAGGTTTTTGTGGGCCCCGGGCGAAAGAGTCTCTGTGGGCCCCTTTAACACATACCACGATTCATGATGCACAGATACAGCAGAGAAATATATATATAGTACAAGGCCAAAGATTTCACTTCTTACATTACATGAGCGATATCTATTGTAAATTCCACAAAAGCTCAGAAACCGGTGAATCGCTCCATACAGAATACTGGCCCCCATATAACGCTCCATACAGGATACTGGCCCCATATTACACTCTGTACAGGATCCTGGCCCCCTTATAATGCTCCTTACAGAATACTGGCCCCCAAATAATGCTCCATGCAGGATACTGACCCCCATATTACGCTCTGTACAGGATACTGGCCCCCTTATAATGCTCTATACAGAATACTGGCCCCAAAATAATGCCCCATGCAGGATACTAGCCCCCATATTACGCTCTGTACAGGATACTGGCCCCCTTATAATGCTCCATGCAGAATACTGGCCCCCAAATAATTCTCCATGCAGGATACTGACCCCCATATTACGCTCTGTACAAAATACTGGCCCCCTTATAATGCTCCATACAGAATACTGGCCCCCAAATAATTCTCCATGCAGATACTGGCCCCCATATTACACTCTGCACAGGATACTGGCCCCCTTATAATGCTCCATACAGAATACTGGCCCCAAAATAATGCCCCATGCAGGCTGTTCCCCCCTCATAATGCCCCATGCAGTCTGTTCCCCCACATAATGCTCCAGGCAGGCTATTCCCCCCACATAATGCCCTATGCAGGATGTCACCTCTCCTCTCCTTTATAATGCCCCATGCAGGATGTCACCCCCTTATAATGCCCCATGCAGGATGTCACCCCCCTTTTAATGCCCCATGCAGGATGTTCCCCCTACATAATGCTCCATGCAGGATATCACCCTCTCTTATAATGCCCCATGCAGGATGTCACCCCCCCTATAATTCCCCATGCAGGATGTCACCCCCTCTTATAATGCCCCATGCAGGATGTCTTCCCTCATTTAATGCCCCATGCAGGATGTCACCCCCCATATAATGCCCCATGCAGGATGTCACCTCTACCCCTATATAATACCCCATGCAGGATGTCACCCCCTCTTATAATGCCCCATGCAGGATGTCACCTCTCCCCCCCATATAATGCCCCATGCAGGATGTCACCTCTCCCCCCATATAATGCTCCATGCAGGATGTCACCCCCTCTTATAATACCCCATGCAGGATGTCACCCCCTCTTATAATGCCCTATGCAGGATGTCACCCCCCCCCTTATAATGCCCCATGCAGGATGTCATCTCTGCCCCCCTTATAATGCCCCATGCCTCCATACATTAAAAAACAAATACTCACCTCACTTCTCACCTGCTGCCAATGCTCTGGACTCCTCACCCGCGCCGGTGTCTTCCCGCTCTGCTCTGTGACTGCTCAGGAGAGAGAGCGGTGTAAAGACGTCACCGCACCCTCTGAGCTGAGACGTCACAGTGCAGCAGCTGCGATAGAGCCAGGACCTGCTGCGGAGGCACGGGGAGAGGTAAGAATTGTAGTATTGTGCCGGGGCCCTGAGCAAGCGGGGGGAGCGGGCGCTGGCACCACACCGCTCACGGGTCTCATAGCGTGCAGGGGTCCCCGACAGTGAGTGGGCCCTCCGCCTGCTCAGGGCCCCGGCACTTGCCCGGGTGCGCCGGGTGCTGACACCGGCCCTGCTGGTGGTCCATACTTGGATCCCAGATTTGACTTTGATCAGAGCGCAGGAAGGTGATATTTGTCTGCTCTTGCTACCTAAAGTAGTAATCTATAATATACAGTACAGAACAAAAGTTTGGACACACCTTCTCATTTAAAGATTTTTCTGTATTTTCATGACTATGAAAATTGTACATTCACACTGAAGGCATCAAAACTATGAATTAACACATGTGGAATTATATACTTAACAAAAAAGTGTGAAACAACTGAAAATATGTCTTATATTCTGCTTCTTCAAAGTAGCCACCTTTTGCTTTGATGACTGCTTTGCACACTCTTGGCATTCTCTTGATGAGCTTCAAGAGGTAGTCACCGGAAATGGTCTTCCAACAATCTTGAAGGAGTTCCCAGAGATGCTTAGCACTTGTTGGCCCTTTTGCCTTCACTCTGCGGTCCAGCTCGCCCCAAACCATCTTGATTGGGTTCAGGTCTGGTGACTGTGGAGGCCAGGTCATCTGGCGTAGCGCCCCATCACTGTCCTTCTTAGTCAAATAGCCCGTACACAGCCTGAAAATGTGTTTGGGGTCATTGTCCTGTTGAAAAATAAATGTTGGTCCAACTAATGCAAACCGGATGGAATAGCATGCCGCTGCAAGATGCTGTGGTAGCCATGCTGGTTCAGTATGCCTTCAATTTTTAATAAATCCCTAACAGTGTCACCAGCAAAGCACCCCCACACCATCACACCTCTTCCTCCATGCTTCACGGTGGGAACCAGGCATGTAGAGTCCATCCGTTCACCTTTTCTGCGTTGCACAAAGACACGGTGGTTGGAACCAAAGATCTCAAATTTGGACTCATCAGACAAAAGCACAGATTTCCACTGGTCTAATGTCCATTCCTTGTGTTCTTTAGCCCAAACAAGTCTCTTCTGCTTGTTGCCTGTCCTTAGCAGTGGTTTCCTAGCAGCTATTTTACCCTGAAGGCCTGCTGCACAAAGTCTCCTCTTAACAGTTGTTGTAGAGATGTGTCTGCTGCTAGAACTCTGTGTGGCATTGACCTGGTCTCTAATCTGAGCTGCTGTTAACCTGCGATTTCTGAGGCTGGTGACTTGGATAAACTTATCCTCAGAAGCAGAGGTGACTCTTGGTCTTCCTTTCCTGGGGCGGTCCTCATGTGAGCCAGTTTCTTTGTAGCGCTTGATGGTTTTTGCAACTGCACTTGGGGACGCTTTCAAAGTTTTCCCAATTTTTCACACTGACTGACCTTCATTTCTTAAAGTAATGATGGCCACTCGTTTTCCTTTACTTAGCTGCTTTTTTCTTGCCATAACACAAATTTTAACAGTCTATTCAGTAGGACTATCACCTGTGTATCCACCAGACTTCTGCACAACACAACTGATGGTCCCAACCCCATTTATAAGGCAAGAAATCCCACTTATTTAACCTGACAGTGAAAACCATTTCCGGTGACTACCTCTTGAATCTCATCAAGAGAATGCCAAGAGTGTGCAAAGCAGTCATCAAAGCTAAAGGTGGCTACTTTGAAGAACCTAGAATATAAGACATATTTTCAGTTGTTTCACACATTTTTGTTAAGTATATAATTCCACATGTGTTAATTCATAGTTTTGATGCCTTCAGTGTGAATGTACAATTTTCATAGTCATGGAAATACAGAAAAATCTTTAAATGAGAAGGTGTGTCCAAACTTTAGGTCTGTACTGTAGGTGATGCAGTTATTCTTTGCCTTGGGTATACTTGTATGCTCTTGTTTGCTCTCTTATTAAGTATACATATTTAGGGTGTCCCAGGCTTCTTAGAATTGCATGTGTGTATGAAAAGGGAGCCTGTGACAGATTACAAAGGGAATCTATCACCAGTTTTTTGCTAGCTTATCTGAGAGCAGCATAATGTAGAGAACGAGACTCTGAATGCAATGATGTGTCACTTAGTTTACTGGGTGCCACAGTTGTGACACAATCAGAGTTCTTAGATGCAGCATGTAGCAGAGCTCAGAAAGTTAACCCCGCCCATACCATAGCTTTCTGTATACATTGTATATTGACAGTAAGCTGCAAATCAGTACTGGGGGGCGTAGTCAGACCAGGACAAGAGACCTAGTCCTGTAGTGATAATCTCCTGTTAATAAAACACTGATTGTATTGGAACTACAGCACACAGCCTAATAAGTGACACATCACTGAATTCAGTCTCATGCTGCCCTCAGATTGAATAGAAAAAACCTGCTGACATTTTCCATTAAATTGTCTTTAAATGTCTAGTCCTATAGGTGTCGTTTGCAATAAGACTTCATTCAGACATCAGTGATTAATCTTGTGCGCAAAAACAGTCTTTGGCTATGTGCACACGATGCGGATTTGGTGCATTTTTTGTGCCTTTTTTATCTGTGCGAAAATGCAGCAGGAACGCATCGCACATCTTATCCCATGACTTCCTATGACATTTTGCAAGTTCTGTGCACATGGTCAGGATTTTTTCTGTACGGATTTTAGGTGCGGAAAAAAACGCAGCATGACTATTTCTTGTGCGTTTCCGCATGTGGATTTGCCTACATAATGCATTGGAAAAACGCATGGCAAATCCAAAAGTAAAAACGATTCAAAAACATGTGTAAAATCCGCATACGTTTTTTCTGCCAAGGACATGCAGAAATGCTCCGGAAAATTTCTGCTTCATTACTGCATCATGGGCACATAGCCTTAGTTTAATCAGTGTTTTTATTCAATTTTCATCTGTGTTTGGTCCGTGTTTCAGTTTTTACCATCAGTGTTTCATCAGTGATTTTCTCATATGACAAAAAAATTATCACAAAGCACACGGTCTGCACACCGATGGCAGTGTGTGCTGATTTTTAACAGATGAATTGACTTGTATGGCTAATTTTGATTTATGACACAAATCAAAAGCAGGCATGTCTCTGTTTTTTTAAACATATGGTCCATTGGTTTGTGTGTTACATACCTGTCCTGGATCCGGGCTTTGCTGCCCTCACCCAGGTCCAGTGAACTCTGTTGTGCTCCATGTCAGGCATTGCAGATGGCCAGATGTGATCCCATGTGATCATCTGCCTGGGCCTATATAAGGCCTACCAAGACTTGTTATTAAGACTTTCTAGTTGCACTGTAGCTCTGTCTGTTCCTTCTTCCCTGTCGTTCAGGACTACTGCTACCTGTTCATGGTCTTCCAGGTCCTCTGCTACTTGTCTGTAGTCTTTCAGGACCTCTGCTACCTGTTTCCGGTCTTCCATGACCTCTGCTATGTTTCCACCTGTGGCTTCCAGGACCTCTGCTTCCTGTTCCTAATCTTCCAAGACTTCTGCTATGTTTCCGTCTGCGACTTCCAGGGGGTCCCCTGTTTGCCTGCAGCTTCCAGGACCTCTGCTACCTGTCTGTGGTCTCCTGTACCTCTGTGACCTGTTTCCCACGTGCTTCTGCTGCCTGCTGCGCCAACGCCTGTGGCCCATGTGCCCACCTGGACCTTGGTCTTTGAGGATCCACCTCATCTAGTGGCCATAACATTGTGCGTTCCATCCAGGTTCTCCGGTTTCCTCCCACACTCCAAAGTCATATTGACAAGGAATTTAAATTGTGAGCCCCAATGGGGACAGTGACGGCAATGAATGTAAAGGGAGTTGGAAACATTGGAGCTATATAAATAAATGATAAATGTTTTGGACGAATGACTAGTATTGCTTCTACATGTCATTTATGCAACATTTAATGAAATGATAGTGACCTTTTAAATCCATCATAATACGGATTTTTAAATATTCTCGATTATTGAAACAAGATTAAAAAAAAATAATAGGAAAATTAGAATGAAGCCCAAAATTAAATACTGTTCTTAATCAGACGAGTCATATAATTGGTTATGTCCTTTCAGTCTTCCAATGACGCCGTTTCAGAAGTTTCCACTTACATGACCTAATGAGTTCTCTGTCTCCAGTTTCCAGAGCGCAAAAGACCCTGCTTAATCCCATTTATATTCTCCTTCCTATTATTACAGGTCTACAATCTAATATTGACTTAAACAGATTATATTTAAAATGATTTGGAAGAAGAACGTTCTGTTTTATTTTCAGGCTAAAGTTGTAATTATATAAATGTTCAGTGTTAATGTCTGACTAATTACACAACTGTCTCCTTGAATTCTCCGGTGTGCATGAACTTTGTGACCTAAAATCATAAACTAATCTGTAACCAGAATCTCTAATCTCTAACCAGAATAGAGCAGACATTTATATCGGACCTTTGCGATCAGGTGAGCTTGACTATTTTCTCATTAATGATTTAGTGGACTTATAATTTATGATCATTTTACTATTGCTATGGAAAATGAATAATGGAAACCAGCACTCCATGTAATTTTTATCTGATGATTGTGTCATAGAAACATTGGAAATCAGCTGCTATCTATAAGAATAAGAGCTGATCTGCAGCTCTCAGCAGTGACTGCTACACTTTGAACGGATCTGTGCTGTTCAGCTCACATCAATGTTTACACCCAGCTGCCACCACATAACAGCTGATTATTGCCTGGTTTTGGACCCTCAGTGATGTAATATTTATGATTTATCCTTAGGGCTCCTGCAGATGACCGCATTTTGTGTCCGAGTGCCGTGTGACAAAACATCGAATCGCACTCAGACAAATTCTTATTCTATGGGGCCGTGCACATGTCCAATTTTTACCTCAGTCAGCATGCACAATTTGCATCCAATATTTGGATTGCATTCGGTCATGCAAGTCAATGAGTCTGTGGAAAAAATCGGACCGCACTCGGGCTCCAGGTTTTTGTGGGCCCTGGGCGAAAGAGTCTCAGTGGGCCCCTTTAACACATACCACAATTCATGATGCACTGATACCACAGAGAAATATATATATAGTACAATGCCGAAGATTTCACTTCTTACATTACATGAGTGATATCTATTGTAAATTCTACAAAAGCTCAGAAACCAGCGAATCCTCTCAACGCACAGTGCAGCCCGGAGAGTGTAGTCCTCCCTACAGTATAATGGCCCCACATAGTCCTCCATACAGTTTTATGGGCCCCATATATTGCTCCATACAGTATTATGGGCCCCATATATTGCTCCATGCAGAATACTGGTCCCCATATAACGCTCCATACAGGATACTGGTCCCCATATAACGCTCCATACAGGATACTGGTCCCTTATAACGCTCCATACAGTATACTGGCCCCCATATAACGCTTCATAGAGGATACTGGCCCCCTTATAACGCTCCATACAGAATACTGGCCCCCACATAATGCCCCATACAGGATGTCACGCCCCTTTATAATGCCCCATGAAGGATGTCACCTTTCCCCCCTATATAATGCCCCAAGCAGGATGTCACCTCTCACCCCATATAATGCCCCATGCAGGATGTCATCTCTTCCACCCCATATAATGCCCCAGGCAAGATGTCACCCCCCCATATAATGCCCCAAGCAGGATGTCACCTCTCCCCCCCCATATAATGCCCCAGGCAGGACGTCACCTCTCTCACCCCCCCATATAATGCCCCATGCAGGATGTCACCTCCCCCCCATATAATGCCCCATGCAGGATGTCACCTCTTGCCTCCATATAATGCCCCAAGCAGGATGTCACCTCTTCCCCTCATATAATGCCCCATGCAGGATGTCACCTCCCCCCATATAATGCCCCATGCAGGATCTCAACTCTCCCCCCATATAATGCCCCATGCAGGATGTCACCTTTCCCCCCTTTTAATGCCCCATGCAGGATGTCACCTCTCCCCCCCATATAATGCCCCATGCAGGATGTCACATCTCCCCCCCTATATAATTCCACATGCAGGATGTCACTTGTTCCCCCCATATAATGCCCCATGCAGGATGTCACTTGTCCCCCCCATATAATGCCCCATGCAGGATGTCACTTGTCCCCCCCATATAATGCCCCATGCAGGATGTCACCTCTCCCCCCTTATAATGCCCCATGCAGGATGTCATCTCCCCCCATATAATGCCCCATGCAGGATCTCATCTCTCCCCCCCATATAATGCCCCATGCAGGATGTCACTTGTCCCGCCTATATATTGCCCCATTCAGGATGTCACCTCTCCCCCCTTATAATGCCCCATGCAGGATGCCACCTCCCCCCATATAATGCCCCATGCAGGATCTCATCTCTCCCCCCCATATAATGCCCCATGCAGGATGTCACCTCTCCCCCCTTATAATGGCCCATGCAGGATGTCACCTCTCCCCCCATATAATGCCCCATGCAGGATGTCACATCTCCCCCCCTATATAATTCCACATGCAGGATGTCACTTGTTCCCCCCATATAATGCCCCATGCAGTATGTCACTTGTCCCCCCCATATAATGCCCCATGTAGGATGTCACTTGTCCCCCCCCCCACCATATAATGCCTCATGCCTCCATACATATAAAAAAAAAAAAATCAAATACTCACCTCACTTCTCACCTGCTGCTGCTTCTCCGGACCCCTCACCCGCGCTGGCATCTTCCCGCTCTGCTCTGCCTGTGACGGCTCAGGAGAGAGAGTGGTGTAAAGACGTCACCTCGCCCTCTGACCTGAGACGTCACAGTGCAGCAGCCGCGAAAGATACAGGACCTACTGCGGAGGCACGGGGAGAGATAAGTATTGTAGTATTGTGACGGGGCCTTGAGCAAGCGGGGGGTAGCGGGCACTGACACCGGCACCGCACAGCTCACGGGTTCCATAGCGCGCCTGGGTGCCCGACGTTGAGTTGGCCCCCCTCCGCCTGCTCAGGGCCCCGGGTGCTGAAGCCGGTCCTGGAGGCCGGTATGAATTTAAATGGACTGACAGTATGGAGAAGATGGAGAAACTTTTTCTTCTATCTTCTCCTCATCTGAGAAAATCGGATCACTCTACTGATCAAAATCTGATCTGAGGGTGATTAGTATAACCGGACCGATTTTCTTGGATGAGAGAAAATACGGTCATGTGACTCTAGCCCAGGGAGGTCAAACTCAAAGACAGAGGGCCAAAATGAAAAACTTGGACAAAGTCTCAGGCCAACGAGAATACAATATAATGGACACAAAGTCCTCCATACAAAATAATGGGCCCCACAAAGTCCTCCATACAGAATAATGGACCCCACATAGTCCTCCATACAAAATAATAGGCCCCACAAAATCCTCCATACAGAATAATGGACCCCACATAGTCCTCCATACAGAATAACGGCCCCACATAGTCCTCCATACAGTATAATGGTCCCCACGCAGTCCTTCATACAGTATAATGGGCCCCACATAGTCCTCCATACAGTATAATAGACCCCACATAGTCCTCCATAAAAAATAATAGGCCCCACAAAGTCCTCCACACAGAATAATGGACCTCACATAGTCCTCCATACAGAATAACGGCTCCACATAGTCCTCTATACAGTATAATGGCCCCACATAGTCCTCCATACAGTATAATGGGCCCCACATAGTCCTCCATACAGTATAATAGACCCCACATAGTCTCCCATACAGAATAATGGGCCCCACATAGTACTCCATACAGAATGATGGGCCCCACATAGTCCCCAATACAGAATGATGTGCCCCATATAGTCCTCCATACAGTATAATGGTCCCCACATAGTCCTTCATACAGTATAATGGCCACACATAGTCCTCCATACAGAATAATGTGCCCCACATAGTCCTTCATACAGTATAATGGCCCCCACATAGTTCTCCATACAGAATAATGGACCCCACATAGTACTCCATACAGAATAATGGGCACCACATAGTCCTCCATACAGAATAATGGGCCCCACATAGTCCTCCATACAGAATAATGGCCCCACATAGTCCTCCATACAGAATAATGGCCCCACATAGTCCTCCATACAGAATAATGGCCCCACATAGTCCTCCATACAGAATAATGGGCCCCACATAGTCCTCCATACAGAATAATGGGTACCACATAGTCCTCCATACAGAATAATGGGCACCACATAGTCCTCCATACAGAATAATGGGCCCCACATAGTCCTCCATACAGAATAATGGGCACTTCATAGTCCTCCATACAGAATAATGGGCCCCACATAGTCCCCTATACAGAATAATGGGCCCCACATAGTCCTCCATACAGAATAATGGCCCCACATAGTCCTCCATACGGAATAATGGCCCTACATAGTCCTTCATACAGAATAATGGGCCCCACATAGTCCTCCATACAGAATAATGGGCACCACATAGTCCTCCATACAGAATAATGGGCCCCACATAGTCCTCCATACAGAATAATGGCCCCACATAGTCCTCCATACAGAATAATGGCCCCACATAGTCCTCCATACCGAATAATGGCCCCACATAGTCCTCCATACAGAATAATGGGCCCCACATAGTCCTCCATACAGAATAATGGGTACCACATAGTCCTCCATACAGAATAATTGGCCCCACATAGTCCTCCATACAGTATAATGGGCCCCACATAGTCCTCCATATAGTATAATGGGCCCCACATAGTCCCCCATACAGAATAATGGCCGCACATAGTCCTCCATACAGAATAATGGGCCCCACATAGTGTTCCATACAGTATAATGGGCCCCCCATAGTCCTCCATACAGAATAATGGGCCCCCCATAGTCCTCCATACAGAATAATGGGCCCCACATAGTGCTCCATACAGTATAATGGGCCCCCCATAGTCCTCCATACAGAATAATGGGCTCCACATAGTCCTCCATACAGAATAATAGGCACCACAAAGTCCTCCACACAGAATAATGGACCCACATAGGGGTGGTGTTTCTGGTGTCGCAGGCCAAATATAATCACCCTGTGGGCCAGATTTGGCCCACGGGCCAGAGTTTGACATGTATGCTCTAGCCTTAAAATACGTCATCAATATTATGTGCTGACATCCAACCCCTTTATCAGTTGAGTAGTGCTGTTTTTTTGGGTTGGTTATATTTGCAGCTGTCCATTTTGTAACCTCTTTTATTATTTAAAGAGTTCCTACAGTATTTTATTATTTCCTTTATATGACAGGGCATGTAACACCTGGCAGATTGGTGGGACTCCATGTCCAGAGACTCTTACTCGTCTCTCGAAACAGTTCTTAGATGTGTGCTGTTCAGGGTGCAGCACTTGTCTGACAAGTTATTTAAGCAATCGGTGGAGGTCTGTGGACCACAACTGATCTACAGGGCCAGGGGCAGACAGAAGACCCCTGTGCAAGAACAGTATATGGACTTTTTGCAGTCAAATGAGTCTGTGCAGAAGCTGCTTGTGACTTTGGAGGTAGATGTGGACCCCCTCCCCTATTGGGCCCCTGTGCACCTGCATAGGTTGCACCAATGGCATGTCCGCCCTAGTGTAGAGTATTTCATACTCTGACATATATTAGAAATAATAAAATAGTGAAGGTATGCTTTCACATTACATTATGATAGATAACATCTCTCCAAGTTGAGGCAGGTAGGATCAGGTAAACCAGGGTTAACAATTTCTGCATTCTGCTGACACATGGATTATTGCCACAGAACGCAGATATAGCAGACACAACCTAAGAAGCCCCCTGAAATGTAATAAATCTCATGTTTAGCAATCTCTGACCATTTCCTTTTCTAATGTTTTCACAATGGATGTCAGGCCATTTTAGGAAATATATCCGCTGTTTCATATAAGGAATGAACAGAATAAATATAATATGTCGTAGAGGAGTGAGCTATTTCTGGAAGGAAACCTGCCAGAATGGGGTGAGGATGGAGGTTTACAGTTTCAAATGTAGAAAATATGGTCCAAATATAACATTTTTCCTCATTTGGACAATGGGTCACAGTGTTCTTTTACGGGCATGACATTTCAATGACTTATAAGAGTAAGCAACTGAAAGGCAGATCTGCCGAGTTATGCTGTGATCTTCCATTAGATGTGATGTAGCATCCAAATGCTCAGCGTGTTAGGGATCACGGATGCTGTTAGTCCAGCTCAGTCAGACAAAGTACAAATACACTGCAGTCTGGATTAATGGCAACCACTAGAGTTTATGTTTAAAGAGGTTGTCTACTACTTTAACATTGATGGCCTATCCTTGAGATAGGCCATCAATGTTTGAATGGTGGGGTTGTGACACCCAGATCCCCGACGATCATCTGATCCCAGTGTTGGCGGCAGCCAAAACTGCTCGATTATGAAGCTGCACAGCACAGCTCTGCCTACTGTATGGCGGCCGCAGACGGGTATTGCAAATCCGCCCCCTAACATTAGGAGGTGAATGTGCAGTACCTGCCTGTGGCCACTACTTTGTCGACAAAGCTGTGCTGTGCAGCTCCTCAACTGAGGTGATCGGCGGGGGGGTTACGGGTGTCGCACCCCCACTGATCAGACATTGATGACTTATACTGACAATAGGTCATCAATGTTAAAGTAGAGGATAACAACTTTAAGTATTTTTTGAGCTTAATTAGTCTTGTATGTGTTTGGTTCAAAGCATGATGTTATAACTCACTGTTTTTTTCAACAATCTTTGTATAAATCAGCAAAGCAAAGCCACTATGATAAACTTTTACTATATATTATCAGAAAAAAATAGCTTCTTTCTCCACTGATGAGTCACTTCTCTCCGCTGCCTCCAAAACTCATCATTCACTCTGAAAACCTGCTAAAAAGCTCAAAAGCAAGGCTCACTGAGCGATCAGATAACAGCTGTCTACTGAGGTCCGCTTTGCCAGAGAGAGGAGAGAAGGAGATAAGAGCAGATTGAGAGAAAAACACGGACAGTACTGCTTTCTAATAGGTGTTTATCTCACTTCGGTGCTGGATTCACTGCTACACTGCTTAGTACTGCTGTAGAATGTGCTTCATGCTGTTGTTCCTTCTCAACATGTGCTCTATAGAGTCTGGAATCACTCATGCCTTTATGAACTGTGCATGAAAGACATCACACATAATTTTTTGCAATGATTTTTACTTGTAAAAAACACACCATGAATTTTATTTTGTAGTTGTATTTTTCTTCTCAAGGATTTCATTGTATTATTTTTAATACAGACATTATAAATTAAATTTTGGGTGTTGTATTCTTTCCCATAAAAAAGCGTATGGAAAAATTCCAACTACATAACAAGCATGCTAAGTTTTGATGAAAATCTCACTACACCCCCCATCCCAAAAAATGCATCTGCAGTTAAAAAAAACAAACAGCACCAAGAACAAAACAAAAGCATTGTTCTAATTGCAAGTTATGTTTCACTATTGGATTTTTGCTATTGTCTGTTTATAGTGTTTTTGTCAAAAAATAAATTATGAAAAAAAGACAGAACCCCCCCCCCCCCAAGCAAAAACATTAAGAAGTTAAACCACCCTAAAGAAACTACAGATGCCAAAGACATTAAAATAACAGGCTGTTTGTTTAGTTTTCGCAGCAAATAAAAATAGAGTGCAAATTTCTACTGATTCATGTGAATGAGTGAATGTGAAAACTGGGAAGCTTCCAGCTCCTCGGTGGGGAATTTCTCAGAAGCATTTAATTTAATGACAATTTAGGAATTGTTTTTCTCCCTTGTTGGACACTTTCTTTACTTTGTTACTAAAAACAATTCTTAGAAATATTTTCTTTTGATTGATTCCATGCATATTTTCTGAGCTTGAGAGATTGTCTTGCAATAATGCGGAAGAGAACTTAAAAGAACATGTGCTGTGGGGATGAAACTGGTTGTGAATGGAAAACAAGTACTTCATTGCATGGGCACAGCTATAAGATGCTACTCAGCCCAAACTGGAAGGATCATCTCAATAGCTAAATAGTGCACCTTAAAGAGGATCTGTGACCTGGTCAAAAGTGGCCAGTTTTGCTCTTATTTTATTCCTGATGCTCCCCTAATTTTTCTTTTTTGAGGTTTTTTTTTTATATAAATCCCCCATATGGTTCCAGAGATATGGCCTTTTTTATTTTGTGCTAATGCTTATGGTCTTTACAATTGGGTGTGGTCCACAGGGTTATTAGCTAGAGCAGCCTAAAGACATGCCCCAGAGTATCTGTACGACACGCCCCTGAGTATCTAAGGCAAGCCCCAGAGTATCTGCAAGACACGCCCCAGAGTATCTGCAAGACACACCCCAGAGTATCTGCAAGACACGCCCCAGAGTATCTGCAAGGCAAGCCCCAGAGTATCAGCAAGGCACGCCCCAGAGTATCTGCAAGACATGCCCCAGAGTATCTGGAAGACATGCCCCAGAGTATCTGCAAGGCAAGCCCCAGAGTATCTGCAAGGCACGTCCCAGAGTATCTGCAAGACATGCCCCAGAGTATCTGGAAGACATTCCCCAGAGTATCTGTAAGGCAAGCCCCAGAGTATCTGGAAGGCACGCCCCAGAGTATCTGTAAGGCAAGCCCCAGAGTATCTGCAAGGCACGCCCCAGAGTATCTGCAAGACACGCCCAAGAGTATATGCAAGACACGCCCCAGAGTATCTGTAAGGCAAGCTCCAGAGTATCTGTAAGGAACGCCCCAGAATATCTGTAAGGCACGCCCCAGAGTATCTGCAAGACATGCCCCAGAGTATCTGCAAGACACACCCCAGAGTATCTGTAAGGCAAGCCCCAGAGTATCTGCAAGGCAAGCCCCAGAGTATCTGTAAGGCAAGCCCCAGAGTATCTGCAAGACATGCCCCAGAGTATCTGCAAGACACACCCCAGAGTATCTGCAAGACACGCCCCAGAGTATCTGTAAGGCAAACCCCAGAGTATCTGTAAGGCACGCCCCAGAGTATCTGCCTGGCACGCCCCAGAGTATCTGTAAGGCAAGCCCCAGAGTATCTGTAAGGCAAGCCCCAGAGTACCTGCAAGGCACGCCCCAGAGTACCTGCAAGGCACGCCCCAGAGTATCTGCAAGACACGCCCAAGAGTATATGCAAGACACGCCCCAGAGTATCTGTAAGGCAAGCTCCAGAGTATCTGTAAGGCACGCTCCAGAATATCTGTAAGGCACGCCCCAGAGTATCTGCAAGACACGCCCCAGAGTATCTGCAAAGCACACCCCAGAGTATCTGTAAGGCAAGCCCCAGAGTATCTGCAAGGCAAGCCCCAGAGTATCTGCAAGACATGCCCCAGAGTGTCTGCAAGACACACCCCAGAGTTTCTGCAAGACACGCCCCAGAGTATCTGTAAGGCAAACCCCAGAGTATCTGTAAGGCACGCCCCAGAGTATCTGTAAGGCACGCCCCAGAGTATCTGTAAGGCAAGCCCCAGAGTATCTGTTGAGGCACATCCCAGAGTATCTGTAAGACATGTCCCAGAGTATCTGTAAGGCAAGCCCCAGAGTATCTGTAAGGCAAGCCCCAGAGTATCTGCAAGACATGCCCCAGAGTATATGTAAGGCACACCCCAGAGTATCTGTAAGGCAAGCCCCAGGGTATCTGCAAGACACGCCCCAGAGTATCTGCAAGGCACACCCCATAGTATCTGCAAGACACGCCCCAGAGTATCTGCAAGACATGCCCCAGAGTATCTGGAAGACATGCCCCAGAGTATCTGGAAGGCAAGCCCCAGAGTATCTGGAAGGCACGCCCCAGAGTATCTGTAATGCAAGCCCCAGAGTATCTGCAAGGCACGCCCCAGAGTTTCTGCAAGACACGCCCAAAAGTATATGCAAGACATGCCCCAGAGTATATGTAAGGCACACCCCAGAGTATCTGTAAGGCAAGCCCCAGGGTATCTGCAAGATACGCCCCAGAGTATCTGCAAGGCACACCCCATAGTATCTGCAAGACACGCCCCAGAGTATCTGCAAGACATGGCCCAGAGTATCTGGAAGACATGCCCCAGAGTATCTGGAAGGCACGCCCCAGAGTATCTGTAAGGCAAGCCCCAGAGTATCTGCAAGGCACGCCCAAGAGTTTCTGCAAGACACGCCCAAGAGTATATGCAAGACATGCCCCAGAGTATCTGTAAGGCAAGCTCCAGAGTATCTGTAAGGCACGCCCCAGAATATCTGTAAGGCACACCCCAGAGTATCTGCAAGACACGCCCCAGAGTATCTGCAAGACACGCCCCAGATTATCTGTAAGACACGCCCCAGAGTATCTGTAAGGCAAGCCCCAGAGTATCTGTAAGGCAAACCCCAGAGTATCTGTAAGGCACGCCCCAGAGTATCTGTAAGGCACGCCCCAGAGTATCTGTAAGACACACCCCAGAGTATCTAAGACCCACCCTCTTAGTAAAGAACATAAAATTAACATTAAATAAAAATTCCCATATCTATGGAACCATACGGTGGATTTTAACTAATAAAAAAGTGAAATGCTCAGGGGATCAGCAGGAATAAAATAAAAGAAAAACTGGTCACATTTGACCTTGTGGCAGGTCCTCTTTAAAGCTGGCTTTGCAGACTTTTTTTTGCTGTTGCCAAATATTGGCTTTCAATAGAAAAATATGAAATGCATATAATGTAATGTGTATTTTTTAGTTTTTCTATATCACATTTTTGGTGCATTGTTTTCCAAATACTTCATTCTTTAGGTGTGAAGTTTTTTTATGCAGATTTTTCCCTATAAAAAGCCCGTTAGAAAATAAATAAAATATCTTAAGCATGATGCACTTTGGTAAAAAATGGATGCATGTGTACATAAAAAAGCCACAAAAATGCTTGTAAAAAACATGTCTTTTTCACAAGACAGAAGCAATGCTGCATAAGAATTCTGTGTAAAGGAATAATAAAGGAGAAGATTTTTTTTTATTAATGTCAAGCTCCACTTTTTAATACTGGCTGGATAGTTATCAAATGTGAAATTTTGTGTCTGTGTGATTTACCGTACATGCATACATTATTTTACTCTTTCCACTGACTTTACAGTTACATTTTAGTTTGTTCAGCACAAAAAAAGTTCTGAGGATACATAGACACTATCAACAAGCAGGACTTATTTTAGCTTTAGTGAATAAATGATTGGTCTCTATTTGTACTAAATTTCTTATAAGTAATTCCCAACCTTTGTATCATGAGGGAACCCCTAAAAAGGACAATATGACTTCTCTCGCTCTTGCTATTTTTAGGGGTACCCCTCCCCGGGATACATAGAATCCCAGAGTTTCATAGAAACATTTTAAGAGATAATGGCTTAAATTGTTTATATAGTACATTATTTGGCATACTTGTGAGAATTGGTTTCTTCATGGCCAAATTGGGGTTGCGATGCTTTTTGGCCATCCTCCATATTCAAAATTCATCTTTAATAGTCTCTATTCCTAGTCCTTGCTGTTCCATGTGCCATCCGGCAAGTCCTGCCTGCTGTGCCATTTGGTCCGTGTTGTCCACCCTGATCTGGTCCGTGTTGTCCACCCTAATCTGGTCCATGTTGTCCACACTGATCTGGTCCGTGTTGTCCACCCTGATCTGGTCCGTGTTGTCCACCCTGATCTGGTCCATGTTGTCCACCCTGATCTGGTCCGTGTTGTCCACCCTGATCTGGTCCGTGCTGTCCACCCTGATCTGTGGCATACAGAATCTGAGCCCTCTACACAAGTTTCCACTAAGAGCAAAACAATCAGAAATGTTGAAATCTAAAATGTCTCACCCTTCTTTCCTCCAACATCTGCTGTGAGGGTAGAGTTCAGCCGGTCCTGTGGAAATTATTTGGTCTCATTTGGGCTGAAATCAATAAAGCAGATCTGCCATCAGATTTCAAAAACCAACTGCATGCAATGTTAAGTAGATTTCTCAAGGCTTCACACTTTAGATAAAAGTAGATTGAAACCGCCAATTTTGGCAGGATGGGATTGACATCTAATGTGTTCCTTTTGCTCTCCTGGAGATAAGCCACCACCAAAGGAGTCTGGCAGCAGAAGTCTCTCCCCATTGAAAACACATGAAAGCTCGGCCGAGCTGAACATTCTTATATTTGTGAGATTTGTGTTCTTATATTTCTGGGATTTTTGGAAAAAATAGCCGTGCATACTTATTTGTGGGATTCAGGAAAAATAGCTGTGCATACATATGGCCAGTTTTAGATTTGAGGAGGCTGGTGTACTTTTTTTTAAATATCTATGTCAAAAAGTCTGTGTAATCCTTATATTAAGATGTGCATTTAATGAGCCTAGCATTGCACACAGGGTTTGCCAACAGTCCTGACATTCCCGGACAGTCCGTAAAAATAGGGCACTTTTTTTCCCTGTCTAAAAAAGAAATTTGAGGCGTCTGTAATTTTTTTTTGAGGCTGAAGAAACTTGTATAGATTATTTTGACTGTAATTATCATCATTGTACAGTTCACAGTGAATGCAACTCATATCTCATATCAAAATTATGGGCTGTAGACATGGATCACTGATAATCGTAATGATTTATTATGGTTTCCAATATGTCCATAAAAAAATGATTTTTTTGATAAGCTGTCCAGAAAAAAAAATAAAAAGTCAAGTTGGCAATGTTGACTACACATATAGAATTTATTCCCCTACTGTGACTTTCGTATAGTAGGCAGAGTTTCCAAATGTCCAGAAATTCCAGGACAGTCCGTAAAAATAGGGCACTTTTTTGCCCTGTCCATAATAAAAAATTTGAAGCGTCTGTAATTTTTTTGAGGCTGAAGAAATTTATACAGATTATTTTTACTGTAATTATCATCATTTTATAGTTCATAGTGACTTCAGCTGATGGCTTCATATTTGAAGTATGAGCTGTAGACTTGTATCACTGATAATCATAATGATTTATTATGGTTTTCCAATGTCATTTTTTGATAAGCTATCCAGAAAAAAAATAAAAAGCAAAACTGGTAACCCCAATTGCATGTAAGTTCTTCCCTTACTGTGACTTTTCTATAGTGTGTATGTTTGTCAGTGGAGATACCCTCCCCGTCAGACCACGGAACTATATTACATAAAGATAGACAAGAATACCTGTGTAGATGATATTTGTTTTCTTCACATCTCGTGCGAGCATCTCTTATTCAAAGAGGGAAACTAAAAGACAGGGATGCGCCAGCTACTCATGTGAAGTCATTCTTTAGATACCAACACTGTGACCGTCCTTTCATATAACCCTTGTTTGATCTTCATGGTCACGGTTTGTAACAGCCAAAAGTGGAATCTATATCATGTAAACCTCTGGCACCTCCTCCATCTCGACTTCTGGACTGAATTAAGTCCAACCCTTGATGTTGAAGAGTCCTGCAAAGTGCAGTAGCTATTTCCAACCACTCTATCTCTTGTTTATGCTGTTCTTGCTTTAGACCACTAGAGAGTTGGCCACTGTCAGATTACGATGTATATTCCCTTTTGAACGGTGGTTTGATGACTGAAGCCACTTACATTTCAAAGTTATGGCACTTGTCCTGAAGAGTCCAGATCTAATCCTGGAGACAGCTGCTTCCTGACCTTGGGCGAGTCCTTTCATGATTCTGTACTTGGACATTGAGGCAGAAATTATTGGCTTAGTACAACATTGCAGTCCTATACACTGCTTTCATTACTTCATACAAATCTTCACGAGGAGAGATGTAGTGGGTGTAGTGTGATGTCCTTTGTGCTATGGAGTAAGCTTGGTTCTTTAATTCTTATAAAGCCATAAATCACGACATTGGTCACTAATCATTTATCAGGATTTTCTTGGACATACGGTTCATGTTGGGCTTTCTGATTACTACGCTTTGTAATGTGTTGAATGCATTTACTTACGTGTTATTTGTCTTTAGCTTTTAAAGGGAATGTCAACGCAACGCAGGAAAAACATGGGAAAAATTGCAGATGAGGAAGATTCGCAGAGTGGTGACTGTGATGATGAAGATGAGTGTGAGGATGGCTCAGGAAAGAGTGGATTAAGAATAAGAAATCAGCTGCGCTTTATACCAGGTAAGTTGTTTTCTGTGGTTATATGATTAGAAGAAAAGTTTTGGTTTCCTTGCTAAATTCTTGACTGCTCACTACATGACCTAAATATTTATTATCCAAGACTTAAAGAGGTTGTCCACTACTTTAACATTGATGGCCCATCATTAAGATAGGTCATCAGTGATTGATCGGTGGAGGTGCGTCACCTAGCACCCCTGTTCTCAGTGTTGTCAGCAGCTGGAACTGACCAGTCACATCCGCCCCCTAGTCAAATCAAATGCAAATACATTTGAGTGCAGGGAGGGAGCGATGGCCGGGGTGCAAGCAGAGAGAGGGGTGAGTGGTGTCAGGGAGGAACACTGCTCACTCTGCATGCACCCCGGCTCTCACTGTGCTGAATGCCTGTGGCCAGAGGAGGGTGCAGTGTGGCCGCAGGCATTCATCAATGTAATTTTTTCCCCAATGTGCGCCCCCCATGGGGAGGCAGGAGGTAGTACCCTAGGCAGGTGCCTACCCAGCCTACCCCTCGTCCCGGCCATGACTGGCATAGCTATGCCATGTACTGCCCCATTACCTTCCCAGTTCCACCCATTTTGGCAGAGCTGCTTGAAACTGGTGTGAAAATGCCGAAAGTTGCAGTTTTTATTTCGCACACACGTTTAACAAAATTTTTTCAATTTTTAAAAATATTTTACCCCAGTTTTTTAGCATAAGCACTTTGATATACACACGTGGTCAAAATTGTTGGTACCCCTCGTTTAGTGAAAGAAAAACCCACAATGGTCACAGAAATAACTTGAGTCTGACAAAAGTAATAATAAATTAAAAGTCTATGAAAATGAACAAATGAAGGTCAGACATTGCTTTTCAACCCTGCTTACACAGAATTTAAAAAAATTTAACTCATGAAATAGGCCTGGACAGAAATGATAGTTCTCTTAATTTAATATTTTGTTGAACAACCTTTTGAGGCAATCACTGCAATCAAACGATTCCTGTAACTGTCAATGAGACTTCTGCACCTCTTGACAGGTATTTTGGCCACTCCTCATGACCAAACTGCTCCAGTTGTCTCGTGTTTGAAGGTTGCCTTTTCCAGACGGCATGTTTCAGCTCTTTCCAAAGATGCCCAATAGGATTTAGGTCAGGGCTCATAGAAGCCACTTCAGAATAGTCCAATGTTTTCCTCTTACCCATTCTTGGGTGTTTTTGGCTGTGTATTATGGGTCATTATCTTGTTGCAAGACCCATGACCTGCAACTGAGAGCAAGCTTTCTGACACTGGGCAGCACATTTCTCTCTAGAATCCCTTGATAGTCTTGAGAATTCATTGTACCCTGCACAGATTCAAGACACCTTGTGCCAGATGCAGCATAGCAGCCCCAGAACATAACAGAGCCTCCTCCATGTTTCACAGTAGGGACAGTGTTCTTTTCTTGATATGCTTCATTTTTCCATCTGTGAACATAGAGCTGATGTGTCTTGCCAAAAACTTCCATTTTTGTCTCATCTATCCATAGGACATTCTCCCAGAAGCTTTGTGGCTTGTCAACATGTAGTTTGGCAAATTCCAGTCTGGCTTTTTTTATGATTTTTTTCAACAATGCTGTTCTCCTTGGTCGTTTCCCATGAAGTCCACTTTGGATCAAACAACAACGGATGGTGCGATCTGACACTGATGTTCCTTGAGCTTGAAGTTCATCTTTAATCTCTTTTATCCTGGGCTCTTTTGTTACCATTCGTATTATCCGTCTCTTTGATTTGTCATCAATTTTCCTCCTGCGGCCACGTCCAGGGAGGCTGGCTACAGTCCCATGGATCTTAAATTTCTGAATAATATGTGTAACTGTAGTCACAGGAACATCAAGCAGCTTGGAGATGGTCTTATAACCTTTACCTTTAACATGCTTGTCTATAATTTTCTTTCTAATCTCCTGAGACAATTCTTTCCTTTGCTTCGTCTGGTCCATGTTGAGTGTGGTACACACCATGTCACCAAACAGCACAGAGAGTATCTGTAGCCCTATATACAGGCCCACTGACTGATTACAAGATTGTAGACACCTGTGATGCTAATTAGTGGACACAACTTGATTAAACATGTCCCTTTTGTCAGATTATTTTCAGGGGTACCATCATTTCTGTCCAGGCCTATTTCATGAGTTTAATTTTTTTTAAAAACTCTGTGGAAGCAGAAAAGCAATGTCTGACTTTCATTTGTTCGTTTTCATAGATTATTTAATTTATTATTACTTTTGTCAGATTCAAGTTATTTCTGTGACCATTGTGGGTTTTTCTTTCATTAAACAAGGGGTACCAACAATTTTGACCACGTGTGTATCACCCATGTGATCTTTCATCACCATTCCATTCAACACCCAACAACACTGCGGTGTCATGCATCAATTGCAGAAATGCAGTGAAATGTTACATTCCAGAATGATATTTAGTATTCAATCCATCGTGTCATATTATTTATTTGTGGAGTTATTGTTACTGTTGTTTATATGCATCAAGTGCTGTTTGCCTTATTGTTACATGAACACTACTTACTGGATTTTTTTTTAAACTTTTTTTTTTCATTTTCATACTTATGGTAAAAATGACCCTTGAAAGTGATGATCTTGGGTTTGGAGCTCGGCCCTGGATGTCATGAGAATTTGGTCACCACCCTGTGGTCCGAGTCCAGCTGTTGACATAAAGAGATACATTACCATGTAAAACTGTTGCAAATACATTTTTTTCTTTTTGACCCCACATAACCTTTTCCTTGTTCCTTTCTTAAACACCAGGCTTACCATATGTGTCTGTCTTTTTAACTTGGGAGCAATAGTCATTTTCTTAAAAACTTTGATTTATCTTCCAGTGTTTTGAGAATAACTTTGGTGTCTGTCTCGTAATGACATGGGGCCAATTAAAGTCGTGATTTAAGAAAACTTGTAAAGTGTCAAGTCTAAAAGTTTGTAAGCGACTATAAACATATGCTAGTAAGAAGTCAATGCTAAGAGATTCATTATTATGTTACCCTAGTGAAATAACCAAGCATAAAGGGATATTTTTATGATGAAGTTTTCATTATTTCCAACATCTGTAATGCATGACTGTGTATCTAAAATGGATAATCTAACCGGAAGAAACAATTAATTAGCCTAAACATATTGTTTGCTTGTCATTGAATATATATATATATATTCTGTCCTATATATATAGTGCTCGGCATAAATGAGTACACCCCTTTGAAAAGCAAGATTTTAATCAATATTTAACTGAATACATGAACCATTTCCATAATTTTGACAAAACTGAGTTTCTTAGAACATTTTTTAACCCATAACATGAAAGTAAGGTTAATACTATAACTTTCATTACAAAATCTTCTGTTTTACTCAAGTTAGTCTATACAAATATGAATACACACCACATGAAAAAACAACTACATCTAGCATTTTGTATGATCTCCATGATTATTAAGGATAGCACCAGCTTAGGAAAACTTAGTTTGTATATTTGATGGCCTTGAACATGTTAGCATAATGTCCGTGCCCTTATTTGTTGTAGGCATGATGCCCGTGCCCTTATTTCTTGTAGGTATGATGCCCGTGCCCTTATTTGTTGTAGGCATGATGCCTGGGCCCTTATCTGTTGTAGGTAGAGCTAGTTAAAAGTTGTAGAGCTAGTTAAAACCACCTGTGTATGAATAGAAGGAATTAGTGGGAAGGATGCATGGTCAGAAAAAAGGCTGTCAAACTTCTAATAGTGTGAACACGTACCTGATGCAATGTCACAGGAGCTGGATCCCAAAAATGATTAATAGAAAAAAGAGGGGTCGCTCACTGGTCTATTCGGGTGCTGTGAAGAAAAAAGTAATCTAAATTACAAAGCCCAAGAGTGGCATATCCAGTGGTAGCGTAGCGTAGTTACTAGTGTTGAGCGAGCACTAAAATGCTCGGGTGCTTGAAGCTCGGGCCGAGCTCGCCGTGATACTCGGGTGCTCGACCCGAGCAACGAGCCCAATGTTAGTCTATGGGAGACTCGAGCATTTTTGCGGTGGCACCCCCGGCAGTCTTTTAAAAGCCCAACAAGTGCCCAAAACGATAGTGACAGTGCTCAAATGACATGGGGACAGCATGGGGATCGCCCCAGGAAGCATTTCTGACCCCCAGGTCACTGCTGTCAACAACGTGGTCAGAGGTATTAAGCCACTTTTACGGGCTCACAATAAAACGTTCAAAAACTAAAGTGAAACTTTTTTTCCTGTGAAATATGTTAAGGAAGTTCCTTTCCAGGGAAAATACTTGTGTATAAGTTAAAATAAATCACCAAAAACAAAAATACTGCTCCACACCTTCGGCTATGTTCACAAGTAGCATTTTTTATGCGTTTTTGCACTTTTGTATTGCTTTCAACTATGACAAATGCATTCACCGGGAAATGTCATTTTAACATTTTACAACCTTATCTGGCCATGTGCTGTGTGACACATGCATAAAGTGCTGAAAAGACATGGGAACAGCATTGGGAAGACCCCTGGAAGCATCTCTGACTCCCAGGTCACTGTCTAAAAGTGTGCCCATCATAAGTGATCCTTGCCGCATCAGAAGATGCTGACTTGCAACTATCCCCATGCAAGTTCTAGTCCCAGGGCAGTGTTCAATTGTACCTCCCCCATTCCTTGCAACACAAGCGCAAGTATGCAGCCTGCCACCCACCCACCCCCAGGCTGCAACACCATACTGCTTGCTTGCTTGAACTTGAAATTGGGCCTTTTAGGCATGTCGAGGCAGAATCTGGCCACCACGTCATGGCTGTGTTGGCGGCCAGGAATCCATACTCAGTCCCCAGCCGCCCGGCGGCCGGGTGTCCATACTCGGTCCCCAGCCGCCCCGCGGCCGGGTGTCCACACACGGTCCCCAGCCGCCTGGGGGCAGCCGGGTGTTCATAAACGGTCCCCAGCCGCCCCTATTTCTCCTTGGAACATCCCCCCACACACTTTTCTTAGCCCGGCCTGCTTTAGGCAGCATTGGACTAGCCCACCAGAGAACCAGACTCCTCCGGTGGGCCCTGACTTCTCCATCGGTGGAGTTGAGAGTGCCAAGGTGAGGAGCATGATGATGATGACAGAAGTTAGCATCTGCTATGTTTTCTTTTAATGCAAGTGTAAGTGTGCAGCCTGCCACCCACCCACCCCCAGACTGCAATTCCATACTGCTAGTTTGCACTTGAAATGGGGCCTTTTAGTTTGGAGGAGGCCGAAGCTGGCCACTACCTCATGGCTGCTTCGGGAGCGAGGTATCCATACTCAGTCCCCAGTCGCCCCTATTTGTCCTGGTGTGCTTTATACATAAGATTAAGCGCGTATACCAAAACATTACCTGTGCCCTCCCCAGTGCATTTAGTGGGAAGGAGAGCCTATTCCACTGTAGTGTGTGCATGCCAAACCCCTGTTCATGGTACATGGGAAGATGCCTCCCACCTTGCACCTGTCGTTGCAGACTTGCAACTATCCCCATTCAAGTCCTTGTCCCAGGGCAGTGTTCAATTGTACCTCTCCCATTCCTTGCAATGCTAGCGCAAGTATGCAGCCTGCCACCCACCCACCCCCAGGCTGCAATACCATACTGCTTGCTTGCTTGCACTTTAAATTGGGCCTTTTAGGCATGTGGAGGCGGAATCTGGCCATCACGCCATGGCTGTGTCGGCCATGGCTCAGTCCCCAGCCGCCTGGTGGCCGGGTGTCCCCGCTTGCTCCCCAGCCTCCAGGGGGTGGCCGGGTGTCCATACTCGGTCCCAGCCACCCCTATTTGTCCCGGTAACCTTTCCCACACTTTTTTAGCCTGGCCTGCTTTAGGGCAGCATTGGCCGAGCCCACCGGACTATCAGACTCCTCCGGTGGATCCTGGCTTCTCCATCAGGGGAGTTGAGAGTGCCAAGGTGAGGAGCATGATGAGGATGATAGAAGTTAGCATCTGCTTTGTTTTGTTGTAATGCAAGCGCATGTACGTAGTAGCGGCTAGGCCTGAGGTGGTCAGCGTTTTGGCGCATATCCTACCTCCTCCGAGGATTGCTGGATGTTTTCCTGCTACTATCCAAGTTCTATGACTCCCGTTAAAACAAAGCTTCAGGTGATAAATGATGGATGAGGTAGTGGCAAAGGAGAAAGAGCAGGAGGAACAGGGACCATTCACATCAATATCAGGCCAATCAACCAGATATGTCTTGTAGGATATGTTTCTGTAACAAAAGGAGCGGTTCGGCTACACAGTTATAGGGCATACAGTGAGTGCAATGCCTACCAAAAATTTCGAGGCACTCCAATGCCCCTTGGAAATGACATGGAGGTCAGAGGGCGTTAACTAAACCTTTTTTTCCATTTATAGCAACTGGGTCTCCTGTGCACTGTTGGCCTAAGCAGTGAATGGAAGGCTTTCCAAAAATTATGAGGAACTGCAATGCCCCTTACAAGAGCCATGTGTGGCACCCCAGGGGTCTGGTCACCACAGTAATAGAGATATTATGTCAGAGAGCAAGTGGGAGGTTTCCTGGTCAGGATCCCTTAAACATGCAACATCCTCCTGCCCCAGTCCTGGGAGGGGAGAATTCTGCCCTTATAAACTGGATCTGGGGCGGGGTTGAGTGAGTCAGAGAACAGAGAACAGTCAGAGTCAGAGTGAGAGCAAGGGAAAGTAACAGCAAGGAGCTCTGTAGGAGCTAGGAGCTAAAGACCAGGGGCTGGAAGCTGAGCAGAGCTCGCCCTGGCAGAAGACAATAGGAACCGGACACAGGAGTCCGAGGCTGTGAGGACTTATATATCCAGCAGCAAAAACCAGCCGGCAGGGGATTTCAGGTCCTCTGGCCATAGAAGCCCGGAGGCTCAGTCAGAAGCAAGGGACCAGCACTGCCATCGTGGAGCGGAGGCTAACAGAAGGCCCCAAGTCACCAAGGACGGAGCAACTTGCAATGCCCCTTACAAGAGCCATGCAGTACAGCATATTACAAACATAAGTCCCATTATTGGGGAGTGGGTCTCCCATAGTATTTGCTTATGCCTTGCAAGCAAAAGCTGCCAAAAATTAGGACGGAGCAACTTGCAATGCCCCTTACAAGAGCCATGCAGTACAGCATATTACAAACATAAGTCCCATTATTGGGGAGTGGGTCTCCCATAGTATTTTCTTATGCCTTGCAAGCAAAAGCTGCCAAAAATTAGGACGGAGCAACTTGCAATGCCCCTTACAAGAGCTATGCAGTACAGCATATTACAAACATAAGTCCTATTATTGGGGAGTGGGTTTCCCATAGTATTTGCTTATGCTTTCCAAGCAAAAGCTGCCAAAAATTAGGACGGAGCCACTTGCAATGCCCCTTACAAGAGCCATGCAGTACAGCATATTACAAACATAAGTCCCATTATTGGGGAGTGGGTCTCCCATAGTATTTGCTTATGCTTTCCAAGCAAAAGCTGCCAAAAATTAGGACGGAGCAACTTGCAATGCCCCTTACTAGAGCCATGCAGTACAGCATATTACAAACATAAGTCCCATTATTGGGGAGTGGGTCTCCCATAGTATTTGCTTATGCCTTGCAAGCAAAAGCTGCCAAAAATTAGGACGGAGCAACTTGCAATGCCCCTTACAAGAGCCATGCAGTACAGCATATTACAAACATAAGTCCCATTATTGGGGAGTGGGTCTCCCATAGTATTTGCTTATGCCTTGCAAGCAAAAGCTGCCAAAAATTAGGATGGAGCAACTTGCAATGCCCCTTACAAGAGCCATGCAGTACAGCATATTACAAACATAAGTCCCTTTATTGGGGAGTGGGTCTCCCATAGTATTTGCTTATGCCTTGCAAGCAAAAGCTGCCAAAAATTAGGACGGAGCAACTTGCAATGCCCTTTACAAGAGCCATGCAGTACAGCATATTACAAACATAAGTCCCATTATTGGGGAGTGGGTCTCCCATAGTATTTGCTTATGCCTTGCAAGCAAAAGCTGCCAAAAATTAGGACGGAACAACTTGCAATGCCCCTTACAAGAGCCATGCAGTACAGCATATTACAAACATAAGTCCCATTATTGGGGAGTGGGTTTCCCATAGTATTTGCTTATGCTTTCCAAGCAAAAGCTGCCAAAAATTAGGACGGAGCAACTTGCAATGCCCCTTACAAGAGCCATGCAGTACAGCATATTACAAACATAAGTCCCATTATTGGGGAGTGGGTCTCCCATAGTATTTGCTTATGCTTGCCAAGCAAAAGCTGCGAAAAATTAGGGCGGAGCAACTTGCAATGCCCCTTACAAGAGCCATGCAGTACAGCATATTACAAACATAAATCCCATTATTGGGGAGTGGGTGTCCCATAGTATTTGCTTATGCCTTGCAAGCAAAAGCTGCCAAAAATAAGGACGGAGGAACTTGCAATGCTGGCACCCTGGTGGTATAGTGGTGGTGGAGGCTGAGGATAAGGAGAAGAAGATAAAACAGCCAAAACGAGGAAGCGTATACCCATGTGTGGGTGTGAAGCGGTGCATGTGAATACACCTCCCGAAATAACACAGTGGATTTGACTTTATGTTACTCTGCTGTCATTTGGTGGTGATGAGAAGTCTGGCCCAATCCAGCCCTTGTTCATTTTGATAAGGGTCAGCTTGTCAGCATTGTCAGTTGACAGGCGAGTGCGCTTATCAGTTATAATTCCCCCAGCGGCACTAAAAACACGCTCCGATAACACGCTAGCGGCAGGGCAGGCCAGGACCTCCAAAGGTACAGAGCGAGTTAATTCCAAGTGTCCAGCTTGGATACCCAATAATTAAAAGGCACAGAGGAATCACGGAGGACGCTGGTGCGGTCGGCAAGGTACTCCCTCACCATATTTTGAAACTTTCCACTCCTTGTGAGAGTACCCCGCACCTCAGGGCCTGTAAGCTGGGCGGGTGTCAGAAAACTGTCCCAGAACGTTGACAGTGTTCCCCTGCCTCTGCTGGATTGTAGTTGCATCTCTCTCGCCTGTACGCCTTGGTTGGGCAACGAACTGTGACCTCTGCCGCTAGCGTGTTCAGATGGGTATTTTTTTAAGAGTTCTGCAGCAAGGGCCTTCTGGTACTGCCCCATTTTTGTAGACCTCTCCACCTCAGGAATAAGAGAGTGAAAGATCTCCTTGTAGCGGGGGTCTACAAGTGTCACCAACCAGTAATGACTGTCACCCAACATTTTGACAACGCGAGGGTCACGGTTAAGGCAGCGTAACATAAAGTCAGCCATGCGTGCTAGACTGGTAACGGGCAAGATTTCCGTGTCCTCACCAAGATGACGACTGACCATGCTCTCCTCCTCCTCTTCCTCCTCCCCCCCTGTCCTCAGGCCACCCACGCTGAACCGACCGTATGACACTTGTACAGGTACTACCGTCTACAACGCATGATAGCAGCTCCTGTTCTTCCTCCTCCTCCTCTCCCTCATTGTCCCCCAATGCACGTTGGTATGAGATGAGGCTGGGCTGTGTGTAATCGCCCGCTACGGCTTCTTGAT
Organism: Phyllobates terribilis; assembly: GCF_046119375.1. Taxonomy (NCBI): domain Eukaryota; kingdom Metazoa; phylum Chordata; class Amphibia; order Anura; family Dendrobatidae; genus Phyllobates; species Phyllobates terribilis. Next base: position 359,394,544 of record NW_027362767.1, read on the forward strand.
CCATCTCATCATACTCTGGCTGCAATGCCTCCTCTTTAATTCTCTGCAGAGAGCGTTGCAAAAGACAGACAAGTGGGATGCTGACACTAATGATGGCGTCATCGCCACTCACCATCTTGGTGGCCTCCTCAAAGGTTGTCAGGATGGTACATATGTCAGACATCCAGGTCCACTCCTGAGGTCTTATGTGTGGAGTCTGACTTGAATATCGACGGCCTTGTTGCAGCTGGTACTCCACAACTGCTCTCTTCTGCTCACAAATCCTTTGCAACATGTGGAGGGTAGAGTTCCAATGTGTGGGGACATCACACACCAGTCGGTGTGCCGGAAGCTGCAAACGCTGCTGCAACACAGCAAGGGCGGCGGAAGCTGTAGCCGACTTGCGAAAATGAGCTGACAGGCGGCGTACTTTCACGAGCAGATCTGGCAACTCGGGGTACGATTTAAGAAACCGCTGAACCACGAGGTTAAGCACATGAGCCAGGCATGGTACGTGTGTGATCTCACCTCGCCTCAGAGCCGCCACCAGGTTACGGCCATTGTCACACACGACCATGCCGGGATGTAGGTTCAGCGGTCTCAGCCACAGATCTGCCTGCTCTTTCACAGCTGTCCACAACTCACAAGCAGTGTGAGGTTTATCACCTAAGCTTATGAGTTTCAACACAGCCTGTTGCCGCTTGGAGGAGGCAGTACTGCAATGCTTCCAGCTTGTAACTGATGTGGTGATATCTGAGATGGAGGCTGAACATGAGGAGGAGGAGGAGGAGGATGCGCAGGAGCTGTACTCTGTGGGGGCAACTCTGACTGACATAGGGCCCGCAATCCTCGGTGTGGGGAGGATGTGTTCCGTCCCAAGGTCCGACTGGGTCCCGGCTTCCACTATGTTTACCCAGTGTGCCGTCAGAGAGATGTACCGTCCCTAGCCACAAGCATTTGTCCATGTGTCCGTTGTCAGGTGGACTCTCCCAGTAACTGCGTTGTTGAGGGCACGGCAGATGCTTTGGGACACGTGCTTGTGTAGTGCGGGGATGGCACACCGGGCAAAATAGTGTCGGCTGGGGACCGAGTACCGAGGGACGGCCACCGCCATAAGATTGCGGAAGGATTCCGTCTCCACCAGCCTAAAAGGCAGCATTTCCAACGCAAGCAGTCGTGAAATGTGCGAATTTAGGACTGTGGCCTGTGGGGCGTTAGCTGCGAATTTCCGCTTTCGTTGTAAGGTCTGGGATATGGACAATTGAACGCTGCGGTGGGACGTGGACGTGGATGCTGTTTCTTGAGAAACTGCCATAACAAGTGAAGACTGAGAGGGGGGGGCATCTTTACTTGCAGTATGGACAGGGGATTGCCTTGCACACACAACAGGGGGTTCTATTGCACGCACAACAGTGGAAGAAGCAGTGGTGACACCCGCTGACACTGGTCGTGGACCCTGGGTTTCGCCCCACAAAGTCGGGTGCTTTGCTGCCATGTGCCTGATCATGCTGGTGGTGGTCAGGCTGGTAGTTTTGTCACCCCTGCTGATGCTGGCATGGCAGGTGGAACATATGGCCTTTTTGGGGTTATCAGCAGAGTCTTTTAAAAAATTCCAGACTCTGGAAGACCTACCGCTTGTACTGGCAACGTCCCTCGTGTTGGTGTTACGGGGAACGGTTGCCTGCCTTCTGTCTGCTGCCACCACACTGCTTCTTCCTGCCTGTTGGGGTACTCTGCCTCCCTCCCCCTGTGTGCTGCTGGCCTCACTCTGCATGTCCTCCTTCCACGTTGGGTCAGTTACTAGATCATCCACCACCTCCTCCTCTTCCACTTGCGCACCACGATCCTCCTCCTCACTTCCTGGCAATTGTGTCTCGTCATCGTCCACCTCTTGCGACAGATTGCCAACGTCGACTTCCTGTGGCCGTGGCTGTTCAAATATTTGGGCATCGCAACATGGGATCTCCTCTTCCACCACTTCAAGTGTATCAGGCGAGGGGCCCAAGTATGGAAATGGACCAGTGAACAGCTCTTCAGAGTGTCCAAGTGTGGGATCACTTGCTGTCTGACGACACTCGGCATGGTGGGAGGAAGGAGCATCAGGGTGAGGAGGAGTATGCGGTCGAGACTCACGGCTACTAAGAGTTGACCGTGTGGAAGACAGACCGGAGGTGGTGGTGCCCAGGTAACTGGAAGTATTAGCTGCTATCCAATTAATAACCTGTTCACACTGATCAGTTCTCAATACTGGTGTTGTTCTGTGCTTCCCTAGTAATTCGGTCAAGAAGTGGGAGCGAGAAGATGTGGCTGTTGGTTGTGGCTCATTTTCACCTTGGCCACGGCCCCGTCCTCTGGACGAACCATCACCAGAACGTCCACTTCCACGTCCCTTGCCACGCGCCTTGCCCATTGTGAATGAAGTAAAATAGCTTACACTTGCACTATCAATGGAAAAAGGGTAATAAAGAGTAGATTAGAACCGTGGAAGAGGAAAACCACAGTTATTGTTTACTGGGGTATACCACACTTTTTTAAATAGAGATATTTGCGTCTGAACAGTGAGCGACACACTCAAACTGCTTTTTTTTTAGATACCAAAGGCCCAAAACTGGATAGTACAGCGATTTGACCCGTGGAACTGCGAAACCACACTGGGATGTCGGGCCTACACAAGACTATTTTCAACAGATATATTTTTGTGTCACAACAGTCAGGAGACACTACTGTTTTTCTTTACGGAAAAAACTACCAAAAGCTGAATAATAGAGATTTTTTACCGTGGGATGGCAAAACCACAGTTATTGTTTACTGGGGTATACCACACTTTTTTAAATAGAGATATTTGCGGCTGAACAGTGAGCGACACACTCAAACTGCTTTTTTTTTAGATACCAAAGGCCCAAAACTGGATAGTACAGCAATTTGACCCGTGGAACTGCGAAACCACACTGGGATGTCGGGCCTACACAAGACTATTTTCAACAGATATATTTTTGTGTCACAACAGTCAGGAGACACTACTGTTTTTCTTTATGGAAAAAACTACCAAAAGCTGAATAATAGAGATTTTTTACCGTGGGATGGCAAAACCACAGTTATTGTTTACTGGGGTATACCACACTTTTTTAAATAGAGATATTTGCGGCTGAACAGTGAGCGACACACTCAAACTGCTTTTTTTTTAGATACCAAAGGCCCAAAACTGGATAGTACAGCGATTTGACCCGTGGAACTGCGAAACCACACTGGGATGTCGGGCCTACACAAGACTATTTTCAACAGATATATTTTTGTGTCACAACAGTCAGGAGACACTACTGTTTTTCTTTACGGAAAAAACTACCAAAAGCTGAATAATAGAGATTTTTTACCATGGGATGGCAAAACCACAGTTATTGTTTACTGGGGTATACCACACTTTTTTAAATAGAGATATTTGCGGCTGAACAGTGAGCGACACACTCAAACTGCTTTTTTTTTTAGATACCAAAGGCCCAAAACTGGATAGTACAGCGATTTGACCCGTGGAACTGCGAAACCACACTGGGATGTCGGGTCTACACAAGACTATTTTCAACAGATATATTTTTGTGTCACAACAGTCAGGAGACACTACTGTTTTTCTTTACGGAAAAAACTACCAAAAGCTGAATAATAGAGATTTTTTACCGTGGGATGGCAAAACCACAGTTATTGTTTACTGGGGTATACCACACTTTTTTAAATAGAGATATTTGCGGCTGAACAGTGAGCGACACACTCAAACTGCTTTTTTTTTAGATACCAAAGGCCCAAAACTGGATAGTACAGCGATTTGACCCGTGGAACTGCGAAACCACACTGGGATGTCGGGCCTACACAAGACTATTTTCAACTGATATATTTTTGTGTCATAACAGTCAGGAGACACTACTGTTTTTCTTTACGGAAAAAACTACCAAAAGCTGAATAATAGAGATTTTTTACCATGGGATGGCAAAACCACAGTTATTGTTTACTGGGGTATACCACACTTTTTTAAATAGAGATATTTGCGGCTGAACAGTGAGCGACACACTCAAACTGCTTTTTTTTTTAGATACCAAAGGCCCAAAACTGGATAGTACAGCGATTTGACCCGTGGAACTGCGAAACCACACTGGGATGTCGGGTCTACACAAGACTATTTTCAACAGATATATTTTTGTGTCACAACAGTCAGGAGACACTACTGTTTTTCTTTACGGAAAAAACTACCAAAAGCTGAATAATAGAGATTTTTTACCGTGGGATGGCAAAACCACAGTTATTGTTTACTGGGGTATACCACACTTTTTTAAATAGAGATATTTGCGGCTGAACAGTGAGCGACACACTCAAACTGCTTTTTTTTTAGATACCAAAGGCCCAAAACTGGATAGTACAGCGATTTGACCCGTGGAACTGCGAAACCACACTGGGATGTTGGGCCTACACAAGACTATTTTCAACTGATATATTTTTGTGTCATAACAGTCAGGAGACACTACTGTTTTTCTTTACGGAAAAAACTACCAAAAGCTGAATAATAGAGATTTTTTACCATGGGATGGCAAAACCACAGTTATTGTTTACTGGGGTATACCACACTTTTTTAAATAGAGATATTTGCGGCTGAACAGTGAGCGACACACTCAAACTGCTTTTTTTTTAGATACCAAAGGCCCAAAGCTGGATAGTACTGCGATTTGACCCGTGGAACTGCGAAACCACACTGGGATGTCGGGCCTACACAAGACTATTTTCAACAGAAATATTTTTGTGTCACAACAGTCAGGAGACACTGCTGTTTTTCTTTACGGAAAAAACTACCAAAAGCTGAATAATAGAGATTTTTTACCGTGGGATGGCAAAACCACAGTTATTGTTTACTGGGGTATACCACACTTTTTTAAATAGAGATATTTGCGGCTGAACAGTGAGCGACACACTCAAACTGTTTTTTTTTTAGATACAAATGGCCCAAAATGGATAATACAGAGGTTTGAACCGTGGAAGTGCAAAACAACACTTCTGTTTCTCTATCCTACACCAGACTATTTTCAACAGTTATATTTGTGTCTGAAAAATCAGAGACACGCTTTTTTTTTGGGGGGGGGGGGGACACACCAAAAGGTTAATAAGACGGGTATTTGTACAGTGTGAAGGAGGAAAAAAAAAGGAGGATTTAGATGAAAAAAAAAGGATTTTTCCTGGCCCCCGACACCTGGTGCTAAGTCAAGCAATTTCAGCAACAGGAGCACACAGGACTGTAATGCAGCGTTTGCTGGTATAACCACTGTGTCTCCTATACAGCCTGCCTGCCTGGTATCTGGGATGGATATTAGTCCTGAAAAGGACTGTTTGTTTGTTCTGGCAGCCTTTACAGACCATACACTAACTATTTTGCAGTTTATATCTCTCCCTAAATCAGCAGCGCTGTCCCTACACTGTCTAATCCGGAGCGACTGTGTCCAAGATGGCGGCGCCCGGTTTTAAATACTCGAGGTGACTCTGTGCGGCCAGCCAATCACTGTAATGCCCACAACCAACATGGCTGCAGCATTACAGTGACTGGCTGGCAATCCCTGCATGTTCATTGGCTCTGTAAAGAGCGCCAAACATGCAGGGCGGAGACCCGAGCTCCCGCCCGAGTAACCCGGAAATGCTCGGTGCTCGCCGAACATCCCAAGTAGCGTGATGCTCGGGCGAGTACCGAGCAGTGTCGAGCATGTTCGCTCAACACTAGTAGTTACCCATCATACGAAGGTGACCTTGTCGTGGTTGATGGGCACACATAAATTGGCCAAAGTATGTGCAAAAAAACATAATTTTGTAAAGTGACATCAGTCTAGATACAATATTTCTTATATATTCATGTATGGAGTGCCGAAGTTCTCTTTGCAATTTAGATTACTTTTTTCTTCAGAGCACCCGAATAGACCAGTGAGCGACCCCTCTTTTTTCTGTTAATCATTTTTGAGATCCCGCTCCTGGGACATTGCATCAGGTATGTGTTCACACTATTAGAAGTTTGACAGCCTTTTTTCTGACCATGCGTCCCTCCCACTAACTCCTTCTATTCATTCACAGGTGGTTTTAACTAGCTCTACCAGCCCATACATTGTAGGTTAAAAGCCCAAGCAGAGACATATTGTCCATAGAGGCTTACAGCCCAAGAGTGGCATATCCAGTGGTAGCGTAGCGTAGTTTCCCATCATACGAAGGTGACCTTGTCGTGGTTGATGGGCACACATAAATTGGCCAAATTATGCACAAAAAACCTTCATTTTGTAAAGTGACATCAGTCTAGATATAATATTTCTTATATATTCATGTATGGAGTGCCGAAGTTCTCTGCAATTTAGATTACTTTTTTCTTCAGAGCACCCGAATAGACCAGTGAGCGACCCCTCTTTTTTCTATTTATCTGTGTTACCTGTCATTGTAATCGTGCCTCTGATGATAAGGAGCCTGCTGAAAACTCTTCTTTAAAGGACAGGAAATATTAATATAAAAAAGTGGAGTGTGCATCACTAACACGTTATTTTCATTAAAAACGGCGCTGTAATCATGTCTCAAACGTACTTTATATAGTTATATCGTACCCGCTCATTTAGTCATAGGGGTGTGCTTAATTTTCATTCAGTCATGGGTGTCACCACCCACTCAATTTGATTGATTGTCCTGTAAGCGCCGACATCACTTGAAACCATTGTAAAATCCTACGCTTGCACAGTGATGAGCATGGTGTCTGAAGCCGCTCTTGCGCAGTGTTGAGATCGGGCAGCCGCGCTTGCACTGTGTGTAGCTTGAAGCCGCACTTGCGCAGTGTCGAGTGGGCTGGTCACGACACAAGCGCAGGCAGCCGCTGGTCACAGCGCAAGTGCGGGCATCCGCTCGTCATGGCACATGCGCGGCTCCCCGATTGACACTGTGCAAGCGCGGCTCCATGCTTTACAAAGTGCAAGTGCGGCTCCATGCTACACAGGGCGCAAGCGCATCTCCAGCTACACACTGCGCAAGCGCGTCTCCATGCTACACAGGGGGCAAGCGCGGCTCCATGCTACACACTGCGCAAGTGCGGCTGCTCTATCTCAACACTGCGCAAGCGTGGGATTTTACAGCGGTTTCGAGTGATGTCGGCGCTTTCAGGACAATCAGTCAAATTGAGTGGGCGGTGACAACATGACTGAATGAAAATGAAGCACACCTCTGTGACTAAATGAGCGGGTATGATATAATATATAAAGTGCTTTTGGGACATGTATTACAGCGCCGTTTTTAATGAAAATGACGTGTTAGTGATGCACATTGCATCACTAATGACGCACTGGGGACAGTTTAGATGCTTGAAATGACGTGACAAGTTCCCATTAACAGATTAGACCATGAAATTTGCAATAACACGCAAGAGCTCACGCTTTCACAGTGAGGGGTGCCATGTAGGGTTGTGGGATCCTACAACTCCCCAGAATTTATCGGAATCACTGTAAAAGCCAAGACTCACGCCATGATTTTCCGATTGAAAAAAAAGTCTAACGTGACTATGCTTCTTTTTGTAAATATTCAGTCAAAAATCACTTTCTTCTGTTTGCTTTCTGGCCAAAAGAGCTTTGTCCTTCACAGGATTGGCAAGTGTTGTCTTCTTATAGATCTGAAACTTTTCCATAGCAGTAAGAAATTCCCATTACATTTTGCTGGAGAACCAACAATAGACACGTTATTCTGAATATATTTCAAAGTGTGGAACGATTTTTTTGGCGTGAACCTAATAGAGTATTGCTTACATGTTCTAAGAGCTGCTGTGCTAAGGCAGATAGAAAAGTACATAAAACATCAGTGGTAGCTGTGCCCTGATGTAATAGGTGCGTCTCTGAGATCTGTTACCCACCCAACACAGAGGTTTACGTTTGTGCTGACTTCAGAGAATTTCTCCTTTCTTGAATTTTCTTTGCTTAGTAACAACTGAACCACAGCCTCTAATAACAGAGAAAGCTGTGTACTTTCTGGAATCACTTTTATTTTACAGATGGGCAGGGTGCTACATTATTTATTATCTTACTCTTTTGCTTCTAAAAGGGCTTTGATGATTTTCTACACCAAGGGCTATGGAATGAAATTCTGTTCTATAGTGGCCAAGAATGAACAATTGTTGTGATAATACATTTTTTATCTGGTTTCTTTCTAACATGTCTCTCTAGAACAATCGTCTGCCTTCTTAGGTAAATGTAGATCTTAGGGGGTTTAAGTTTGTGATCTTCTTGACTTCACCTTTTCATAAAGTATACACAGGAGACTAAACAAAAATATGAAGGGGTTCTTCACTTTCAAAAATCTTTCTTTTTCTGTTTGAGTTCTTAATTCCTAATTCTTGGGCTAGTCTCTTAATATTGTCTTTGAATCTCTAAGCTTGTAAGGGACCATTCGTGGTGAGTTTGCTGCGCGGTGCCAAAGCACCCGGTTACGGTGCCCCTAAGTGTGTATAAACGATCTGGGGCTTTGCTGTCGATTCCTTTTCAGGCCTATTCAGGTGGTTTGATAGTATGGGGACCTTGCAAATATACGACAAATCAGGAAGATCAGAATCCGATGTAAAAAGATTGAAAAATCTTTACTGGAATTCCTTACATAGAAATGCAACAATGGATAGCAGGCAATAACTGCTCTCGCCATGGGCAGGCCCTATAGTTAACCCTGTCCACATGCTAACTAACTTTGCCAAGACAGATTAAATAAAACCACATATAAAGATAGGCCAATCCATTACATTCATACAAATGTTTTTAAGAAGGAGTGCCGACAGCTCTTCCACTCCTTTACAAGCTCAAGTGTTAGCTTGGTGGACTGAAGATGACCTTACCCATTTGAGTGTTCAGTGATCCTTTATGATCTCCATATACAACAACACATTTCCCCATACAGCCAAACATGACACCTCAGGAGGTGGCTCATCTTCTTTAAAGGATCGACCCTCATACACCGTCTATATGGACATGCAGGTCAAGAAAGTTGAATAAAATGATACCTTGATATCTGCAATCCGATGTCTTATCCCAGAGTAATCCACGTTTTTCTTATATGTAAATGAGCTGTTCAGGGCTATGGGCTGGACACTGATCTGCATGAGAATCTGCCTCCAGAGATTATTATAAATAAAAGGGGCATTACCAGTGTGATGTGTAATGGATACCAGTGTTACCAGTGTGATGTGTAATGGCCGTTCTCTGCTCTCCTGATCTCACAGGCAGACAGCGGTAGAATTTTGTTACAATACAGCAGAGCTGTGAGAACTGCAGCAAAAGTGTTTGTAATAAGACAAAATTCAGTTTTCCTGTTCTGTGTTAGTTACATGTCTCGCACTGGTAACTCGCCCTTTGATTTATTAAAATCTCCCGAGGCAGATTCTAAGTCTTCAGTGAGTCACATCAAAATACTTACACTACTTAATATTTACACCTCGCTGTGGCACGTATAATCAACACCGCGTCTCACAATGCACCGAGGAGGGAGGGGTACCTGAGCTAGTAAGCTACTGAAACAGATGGTTACTTACCTTCTATATTTGTGGAAATATGATGAAAACAAACTCACTTTGACTCCACATGACTAATCAAGGGTTAGGGAGATCAATGTCTGGCCTACAGCCTGCAACAGCTCATTTACATATAAGAAAAACATGGATTTCTCTGGAATAAGACATCGGATCTCAGATATGAAGGTTTCATTTTATTCAGCTTCTTATGACCTACATGCTCCTATAGACTTCTTAGGAATGTTGATCCTACTGACAGATTCCCTTAAAAGTAAAAGATTGGAAATTGAATTAAAGTTTAAAGTCAACATGACAGATACATTTTTTTTTTCAAAGTAATGTCATCAGAACACCCAATACACACTCAACCAATTGGTGGATTCAGCCAACCTTAGTCTGTGTAGGGCTATTGTAAGACCACGAAAACTTCAGAGATAACCCACAGAGCTTCTCACTCCCTATAGATCAGAATTATAAGCAAATGGTCAGTTTATATTTGACACTAATTTAAAGACCCATCCCACATACACTGTACTATTTTGTGCCAATAGTGTCAGCTGTTCTCATTTTTCATTAAGATATTCTCCTCTTGGTCCTAGCATCATGCACATTTGCAGAATCCTCTGTGTTGTCCTCTAGTTATAGTTGATGCAAATCGATTCACACAATCCAGTACATCAGCCACAACAGTAGTCAGTGGCTTTTGGATGGGAGCCCAGAGAATCTCCTCTTACCCAATGCTATCCACATCTCTTAGTTTGTTAGCCAGCCTGGCATGATGCCATAGTTGTGGCGTGATGCACATCTGATGTCATGCCAGGCCAACAAATCAAAAGAATATCCATAGATGCATCATGTAAAAGGCTGTTTGCAGGGCTCCCGTACAGCGGCCACAAGTTACTGATGTGGCCGGTGGACCGAGTCCTGCTAATCGATTCCCACCAACTCGACTTCTAAGATTACTGAGGTTCTCTTCACAATAAGTAATGGAGTAATATCATGTTGCCAGTGTCTTAAGATCCTGGTTCATAGTTATCTTCAATTATTTAAAAAATGTTCAAAATCCTTCGTACCTAGAAGTCCCTCAGGATCTCTTGTTTTTCCCATTCTGATAAGATCTCAAACTTGTCAACAAGTTACTTTTCCTATTCGTTCAATGAAAGTAAATATTTTACTTCCACAACTTTCTTTTTGGGAGGTAAAGTCTGGAAAAAAGGGGATATTTTTACGTTGAACAATATACGGACATTTTGAACCATGTCAGACCAGGTGGTGTGTGCTAATGGATTGACAAGATAAGCGGCTGCCGTAACCTAGTCCCATTGTATGCAGCAAAAAGGCTCACAAAGACGGCCTTGTGTACAGGGGAGATAACAATATGGTCCGCTGAGTGATTTGGTATACACATACCTGGGCCTCCCATTTTAAGGATGAATAATCTTGTACTAATAGTGAGCGACTGGCCGGCTGAACTTTGAGAGTCCTGCAAAGAATGCAGTAATTGCTGTGAGGAATACTTAGAAACATTTCTTGTTTTCACCTCGTCTTACTTTCATCTTTTAAGAATATTTCTGGACATTAAAGCAGATGCTGCTAAGATGGGAGAAGAAGGAACAAATAAAGAGAAATTGCTACGTCTGGTGAGACCATTGCTCCTGTCTCCTGCTATCATTTTCCAGATGTTCACATATATGCTTACAGCCTTTACACATTTATCCACAAGTTACCATATACAACCGTATTATCATGAGCTACCGCAATTTTTCTGCTTGTGATACATCAAGAAAACCGATTCATTGTTGAATTTGCAGTTTTTTTGTCTAGTTTTTGGGAATTTTTTGCCTTTTTTTTTTCATTTATACATTATTCTATTTTTAATTTGTGCTTCCTTTAAATTCTATTTTACATGTGTTTGTCAATTTTTAAAAAAAATATTTTTAATAGTGGGCGAGGTATAGTGTGCACAGCTGGTTTTGCGTTATTCATCAATGACGACATTTTAAAAAGGTCACAAAATTTTGGCACAAATGTACTCCAATCTTCCCGCCAGTGATTTTTAGGCACGTTGGAAACTTTTTTTGTGCTAAAAAGTCGCAAATAGGGATAAAGGCAAAAATAAAGTGCATTTTTGATTTTGCACCAAACTCATGAACCGTAAATTTAAAGAAGTTGATGCAGAAATATCAACAAATACCACAAGGCAGAAAAAAAGTGATTTTAATAATTTTTAAATGATTAATTGAGCCCTATATCATCCTAATGTTTATATACTTTTACTAGGATTGACTAATAATATACGCTATGTGGACAGGCTCATGGACTTTATTCCTAAATAGTGGGTTTGGCCATGTTTAGTGATTTATCTAGCCACACACAATGTTGATTAATGTCGGTCAGTCCTACCAGTTTCAGTAGGACAGGACTATCATCTAATGTCTGATGTCTATTCTCTATAGATAAACATTAACAGTACAGGGGCTTGTCCTGAAAAGCTCAGTGAAATTAAAGGGGTTTCCTCAGGATTTCGCACTGTTGACCAAAGCCAATGAAATCCAAACTCAGTGTCCCCCCAATAATCAGAGAAGAATCTTTTTTTCTTATGGATTTGACGCGCCCCCTGGGACATATTCCTTTTTGAGGGGAATACCCGGCACCGGATCAGATGGGGGGTTGTAGTCTCCGAGCGGCTGTGACCCGGCCCCGTGCCCAGGGCGTCAAGCTCAGTGTTATGTGGCAGTCCTACAGATGTTATTAAGAGTTCTTTTGTGTCGACTACGCCACCCGTTGTGATGCGGTCACTGTGGCCGCCGCTGCAGCAGGGTCCGCTGAGGCTGATGATGCAGGTGCAGCTTGTGATGATAACCCCCAACGGGAGGGGTATAGCCTCAGGGGGGACAGGTGCAGAGGATGGGGGTTGTGGTGGTGCAGTGCAGACGGCAGTGAAGACAGAGTCGGGTTATGCAGTTAAGGGTGTTTACTTACTGCAGATGTTGTACTGGTCACTCCAGCTCCGAGTGACCACCCGAGCCGTGCTGCGTCCACCAGGTCCTGGATCCAGCCAACCCCCAAACAAGTCCGGAGCGTGGCCCTGAGCTCTCCTTCTGTCCCGTTCTCTGGCCGTCCCCACCAGTGATCCACCTAGGTCCAGCTCCCTCGGGCCTTCTGTTGGGACACCCTTGGCCTCGGGTTCCCTGACCCTTCATGTGGTGTGCCTTCGGGGTGGATGTAGTGGGTGACCGTGGCAAACGCTGCCCACGGTCTCCGGTCTCTGGCTGGGGAATGTTTTTACCCCCACCAGCTTGGGTTCCGGTACCCTGATGCCGACTCTTCACCCGGGGTTTTAATTTGGGATCTTAGAGTCCTGTTCTTCTGTGCCTCTGGGTCTCTCTCTCTCCTCTCTCACTCTGGGTCTTTCCTTCTCCTCTGCTCCTGACTTGTTCTCTGCATCTGACCCTGTTCTTAGTTGGTGCCCACCTTATATACACCCTCTATGTGTGAGCTCAGGTGACCAGCACCCAATGAGCTCCTAACTTTACCCAGGCTGCTCCCCCTATCTGCCCCTACACTACTTGGGATGTACCACCCCCCTCCCACTCCAGCCAGGAACAGACTCGGTCGTACCTGCACATTTCTAAGTGGGAGTACCGTCGGTCTGCTCCTCGGAAATGGGATGTGTGTAGTGCATGCAGCCTACCGAGCTCAGATCCACACTCCATCCTTACCCGGGAGTGGAATATCACACCTCTGGATTGAGGTGCAATACCCCTGTAGCAGCCGAATCCTCAGGGTGCTACATTCCCCCCTGGTAAATCACAGCACGTCCTCGGGCTGTAAGACATAAAACATCACCAAAACATACAAATTTTTATAAACATATAAAACATTATATATATATAAAACTTTTCATATAACATTCTCGTCGTCTCTTGTTTCTCCTCCGGTCACTGTGCAACTGTTGACCGGGCAAAGTGCGACAGTCTTTCTAGAAAAATGGTTTTCCTATAAAACCGGTAGGGGGCGCTTTAGGACGCGCAACTATATACAGGGGAAGTTGGCCGCTCTCAGTCCTCGGCCAGGTAAGGAGGGAAAGGGAATGGCTGCTCACAGTCCTCAGCCTGTGGGATTAAGGGGTAAACGGGTAAACAGTTCACTCAGCTGGTCCCAACGGGGACTATATATATGTAGCAACAGTTTCAGTTTCTTTATACCCCGATTGGGTAACTTATTTACAGCACCTGCTCTGCCGCACTCAACGGCGTCTTCCTCCTGCTCTTTGCTTATAGCTGGTGGTAACTTCAGACCCGTCCGGGTCCTCTTGCTCTTCCTCCTCACACCGCAACTCTTCTTTCGTCAGGCGATGCACATGGAGGGCGTAGGGACCTTTGGCACACTTGTGCCGGGTGAAGGTGACCTCGTCCCCGATGTAAAGGTCACGACCTCTGTGTCCCTCCGGTAGGTGGGACTCAACGTCTCTCCTGGTTACGAAGACGTCGCCTAGGGTGTGGTGGTCTCGGATGAAGCCCCACCCATGCTGCAGGTTAAACTTTATCACAGTCCCGGTGGTGCGGGGACTATGCGCTGCACGGGGGTCTCTCCTGGCCCGGCTCTTCTGCTCCGCGCTCCTTATTTGAGCTTGCTGTTCCCGGACCCGCCTCTCTCTCCGCTCCCTCTCAAAGTCCTCGAGCTGTTGGCGGCAGCACTCAGCACGCTCCGCTGCAGCTGCCCGAGTCTCTTGAGTGAATCCCATAAGATCTTCTCCGGTGGGGTCCCACTCAAACTGTGCTTCCGCTAGCGGGGGCGAGATCCTCTTTACGGGCTTTGGAGCCGGGATCAGGGGTTCATCCAGGGGTCTCTCTCTCCGGAGTCGGGGATGGTGGAACTCCGGTGGCCATATAAATGGCTGCCCATCCGGGCACGTATGCTGGGCGTACAGGTCCTCTCCCAGATGCGGCACTTTAGGTCTTATGGGCGCGGTGGTGGTGGCGCCCGGGTTGCCCAGGCCTTGCGGCCAGGCCTGGGGCACCTGGAAGGTGAAGGGCACCGTTAATACGGCGGCGCCCTGGGCTACCTGGCCTTGCGGCCAGGCCGGAGGCTCCGCGGAGGTAGGGGGCGCTGTTGGTATTGCGGCGCCCGGGGGTACTAGGCCTTGCGACCAGGCTGGTGGTACTTCCTGCTTGGTCACGCTCGGGGTCGAGGCGTGTGACGTCACAGGGGTCGCGGCGGTGGCTTCCGGTTGGGGCCTAGTCTGCGTCGGTGACATGGCGTTTTCGGGCACAGCAGGGGGACTTTCGGGCTCTGCGACGGGGAGCTGGGGCAGGTAAGCGGTGTCCCGGCTTGGGGTGTAGACGTCCCCTTTACCTGCCTCCATGCGTTCGGCTCCCTTCTCGGCGCCGTCTCCGGCCTTTGGTCCTCCCGCGCCATCCTCAGAGGCAGTCTGTTTCCTCATCTTGGCTGGCGTGCTCCGGGTCTTGGTTTCAGCTTGCTGGGCCATCTCCCGGCTCCATTCTGCCAATATCTCTCGCTGTACCCGGGCCATCCTCCGTGCGAGGCCCTCCAGGGCAGTTTGTGCACACTCCCGGTCTCGGGGGAGCTGTGCAAGGACCTCCACTAGGCCTAGCGGGGTCGTGGTGTCTAGCAGGCTCCTGACCAACGGGTCGGTGCTGCTCTGCTCTTCTTCCAGCAGGCTCCTGGCCAGCGGGCCGGTGCTGCTCTGCTCTCTGGACATCTCCGGGTGAGCTTCTTTGCTGCTCCTCTCCAGGCTTCCTGCCTCCGGGTGTGCTCGCTCCAGACCGCTCCAGGCGGCACCCATCTTTGTTCTCTCCTTTCGTCTCCTCCCACTTCGAGGGCGGTCCCGGGGCAACTCGGTGACTGTCAGCTCCAGGGGTAGTTCTTTCACGCTGACAGACACCTCCAGCATCACAGTCTCTGTTGGTGGGGGCGGTTTCCACTTTTGGCGCCATTTTCTGTCCCGGCCCACGATGGGAGGCGGCCTCTTGCCCTCCTTTGGCACGCCCATAATGGCGTCCGCTCTGACAAGGCGGGAAACCTTTGGAAATGGCGGGAACCGCTTCCCAGTGGCGGGAAACTCTGCAGATGGCGGGAAAAAGCTGTTAATGGCGGACAACCGGCGGGAATCGATCTGTGATGGAGTCCGATGGCGGGGACCCTCCGGAACCGGCAGGAGACTTCTTTTTGAGGTAAACTCGTTCTTTTCTTCAGGCACGCAGTACCCGGGTGTTGCGGGCACGTAATCCTGCCGACTACGCCAAAGTTGACGCGCCCCCTGGGACATATTCCTTTTTGAGGGGAATACCCGGCACCGGATCAGATGGGGGGTTGTAGTCTCCGAGCGGCTGTGACCCGGCCCCGTGCCCAGGGCGTCAAGTTCAGTGTTATGTGGCAGTCCTACAGATGTTATTAAGAGTTCTTTTGTGTCGACTACGCCACCCGTTGTGATGCGGTCACTGTGGCCGCCGCTGCAGCAGGGTCCGCTGAGGCTGATGATGCAGGTGCAGCTTGTGATGATAACCCCCAACGGGAGGGGTATAGCCTCAGGGGGGACAGGTGCAGAGGATGGGGGTTGTGGTGGTGCAGTGCAGACGGCAGTGAAGACAGAGTCGGGTTATGCAGTTAAGGGTGTTTACTTACTGCAGATGTTGTACTGGTCACTCCAGCTCTGAGTGACCACCCGAGCCGTGCTGCGTCCACCAGGTCCTGGATCCAGCCAACCCCCAAACAAGTCCGGAGCGTGGCCCTGAGCTCTCCTTCTGTCCCGTTCTCTGGCCGTCCCCACCAGTGATCCACCTAGGTCCAGCTCCCTCGGGCCTTCTGTTGGGACACCCTTGGCCTCGGGTTCCCTGACCCTTCATGTGGTGTGCCTTCGGGGTGGATGTAGTGGGTGACCGTGGCAAACGCTGCCCACGGTCTCCGGTCTCTGGCTGGGGAATGTTTTTACCCCCACCAGCTTGGGTTCCGGTACCCTGATGCCGACTCTTCACCCGGGGTTTTAATTTGGGATCTTAGAGTCCTGTTCTTCTGTGCCTCTGGGTCTCTCTCTCTCCTCTCTCACTCTGGGTCTTTCCTTCTCCTCTGCTCCTGACTTGTTCTCTGCATCTGACCCTGTTCTTAGTTGGTGCCCACCTTATATACACCCTCTATGTGTGAGCTCAGGTGACCAGCACCCAATGAGCTCCTAACTTTACCCAGGCTGCTCCCCCTATCTGCCCCTACACTACTTGGGATGTACCACCCCCCTACCACTCCAGCCAGGAACAGACTCGGTCGTACCTGCACATTTCTAAGTGGGAGTACCGTCGGTCTGCTCCTCGGAAATGGGATGTGTGTAGTGCATGCAGCCTACCGAGCTCAGATCCACACTCCATCCTTACCCGGGAGTGGAATATCACACCTCTGGATTGAGGTGCAATACCCCTGTAGCAGCCGAATCCTCAGGGTGCTACAGATTGACTTTGGTGTCTCTAGTAATAGACAGTCTTTGGGGCCTCCAGCTTTGTGAGATCAGTTTTTCATTATCCAATATCCCATACTCAAAGCATTAATAGTGATATGCCTTAGATTTTATGCACCAGTGTATGCTGTTTTACATAGTTATTCAGTAGAGGCACCATATGGCAGCACATGGAGTGCATTCAAGCCCACAACAAAGACCCATATAAACTCCCTTTTTGTGTTCGGCTTTATTAAAGAAGTTGTCCACCTTTGGGGATTTTTTTACTTACTTAATTGCATGTATTTGAAGCTAAAAGTCATTTTTTTTCAATGGGATTTATTAAAAATTTTGCACAGTTTGCCTTTGTGTTGCTCTGGCTGTTGCTATCTACAGATTGAGTTAACTGAGAATCTGTCTGAGCTCTTCAGCTGAATTACAATTAAAGCATGTATAGCTCTACTGTTCCAAGGTGCTTGTCTGCACACCCTGCTCTGCTGTATCAAGGTGCCTGTCCACAAATTCTGCTCTGCAAGAAGTATTTGTCTGTATACAAGGCTTTGATGTTTCAAGGTGCCTGTCTGCAGTCACTCTATGTGCGCGCTGTCAGGATTCTCTGGTACTGACCAAAGGAATGAGCGGGCGAGTGAACACAAGTATGCAATTTGCATACACATGGTCACGTGCCAACTAGATTGTGCAACCTTTCTCAATACAAGTGAACTGATTGAGGCCGCGCACGTCCAGTCGGAATGCGTCCGGAAGTACGCAAATCACATACTTGTGGTCACATGACTGCCCGCTCCCAGTTCCGTCACTGGAGAATCCTGACAGCGTGCACTGTGTGTGCTGTGAGGATTCACAAGTCTACAGTCACATAGAGTGACTGCAGACTTAAGCCCCAAACCTGGACAAGACCCTTAATAAAATACAATTGCAAAAATGATTTTTAGCACCAAATAAATGCATTTAAGTAATACTAGAAAATTGCTCCCATAAGTGGACAACCTTTTTACACCTGCTATTGGTTTACCTATGGATAGAGATAAAGTGGGCGGGAAGGGGGTTTATTATAGACCTTCATTTATAATACTTGCTTTAAAAAAGGTGCACATTTTGGCACACACCTGTTTTGTGGCCAAATTTGCAACTTTTTTGTTCTTTATGCCACTCTTGCCACTTTTTTTAAACAGTAGGTGAGCCTTAGTGGAAATGGTTGTGGCATGTCACAGCCTGGCAAATTTACACCAGATGTTGGTGTGAATTATAGCACAAATCTGTGTCTACCGATAGCTGGCATAGGGTTGCTTTCCTGGTGCACCGACAGGAAAAGATTCGACAAATTTGTTCACAGGTCTATGCCTCATGATAAATTTCTCTCATTTACTCCAGTAGGCTTTTAGTTTATAGCAACAGTGTCAATAAACAGTGCCAATTGTAATTAATTGTAACAGTATTGAATAGACGCTTTCTGGATCCATTTCAGGATTAGGCTTAAAAAAATATGAAAAAAAAAAACTGCACTGTGTGAATTAGTATGTTTTTTTTAAATGAAGGAATTTGTAGGCCACTTTGGCAGAACATTTACGTTCCTTACAACTATTTTGTTCCCGAGTGTCTCTGTAATTGAATCCTTTACGGTGTTTGTCATGTAGAAGTATTTTATGCCTTATTAAAGTTTATAGCACAATATTAACCTCTGCTTTAGTGTTGCACAATGAGTAAACATCGATGCTGCAGGACTCCAAACCTCTAATAAACCGTCTCATGGTATCCCTTTGAATGGTGACATATGCTCTCAATTACTGCTTCAATAACAATGTGACTAGGCGTGATTTCTCAGTCAAGGAATGCACTGTCTGTTTTCTAGCAAATTTTTCATATACTATTTAGTTTTAGTGCATAGGATGGCTGCTTTCTGCTTTATGCCCTATTTAGTAATAAGACATTTTTCTATAGGACCCATTGATGATGGTCTCAGATATAAATCACATTGACTTGTTTCCATTCTCTGCTACTTTCTAACCCTAGTCTATTAATCAAGATAAATCTATTTTATTACTTAAAATAAATCATTATTATTCAATAAATAATCAAATAATTATTTTCATTTAGACTTCTATATTATTGATATTTCATGCGCTTTGTAAACCCTTTTTCATTGTCTATATTCTTATTTTTATATTGTTGCAAAGGAAATCCTCAAAATGTATATACAGTACAGGTACAGTATATAAGTTCTCATGCATTGGGCATCTATTAAAGGGGTTGTCCATTAGTTTGATATTGATGACTATCATTAGGCCGGGGCCACACAATCGATTTTCTCTCATCTGAGAAAATTGGTCCAATTATGCAAATCACATTTTGATTAAAGTTTGACCAGAGTGTGATCATAATGTGATACAATTTTCTTGGACGTGGAGAAAAAAAAGTTTCTCCATCTTCTACACATGTAGTGTGTCTGTGAAAATCGAACTGCACTTGGATGTCATCCGAATGTGGTCCGATGTTTTCCACGGACCCATAGACATAAATGACTGAGTGCCATTCGATTATCCGAATTATCCAAATCAGTCCGGGGAAAAAATTGGACGTGTGCACTGCCCCATAGAATAACATGGGGACAATTATTACTGTCGTGTGCGGTTCATGCTCGGAAACCCTCCAATGTGGCTGAATTACAACAATTTTGCAGAGATGAGTGGCCAAAATTCCTCCAGAGCGTTGTGAAAGACTCATTGCCAGTTATCCCAAACACTTGATTGCAGTTGTTGCTGCTAAGGGCGGCCCAACCAGTTATTAGGTTTAGGGAGCAATCACTTTTTCACACAGGGCCCTGTAGGTTTGGATTTCTTTTTCCCTTAACAATAAAGACCTTCATATAAAAACTGCATTTTGTGATCTGAAACATTTAATTCTGACAAACATGCAAAAGAGTAAGAAATAAGGAAGGGGGCAAACACTTTTTCACACCACTGTATACTAATGTAGTAATGAAACACATTGTAAATGCCCAAATTGTTCTATAAGGCAAGAATACGGCAACATAATGTCTTCTTATATCAGAATATTCAACCCTACAATCTTTCCCTAACCACTAACTATTGAGGCGGCAGTGGGCCATGTAGAATGTCCCCCACTGTGTGTTCCTTCAGTCTTGAATTACAACATATCCAGAAAAAACTAACATCATATATAACTTGTGCTCTAAATATAGAAATCTGGGGTTTTGGTTTATTTTAAGAAAACACAGTCAGAGACCAAAAACATTTAGCAACCCAAAGATTAACCTGATTGGACTACAATTTAGTAATTTAAGGGATTAATATATATTTAATACAACGTCAGCTGACAGGTTATCATTTAGTCCCTGTGCACACATTAATATGTAGTAGTTGAGGTTGACAAAAACTAATAGAGATAATTGCAGGGATCTAATTATTCTTGTTCTCTGGGAAATTTCATGAATTGTTACACACTGATGAAATAGAAATGGAAATCATGTAAATCTTTACAGTTCTGGTTGAACCTGACAATCCTAGACTAAAGCAATATGGAAGTCTCGTGTCTGGGTGAAAGGCAGAAGGTACAAACATTACAAAAAGCAACATGTAATATAACTGTCTAGTAAGTGGGGCTGAGGAAAGGTACAAACACTACAAAGAGCATCATGTAATAGAACTATCTAGTGAAGTGGGGTGGAGGAAAGGTACAAACACGACAAAGAGCATCATGTAATATAACTATCTAGTGAAGTGGGGTGGAGGAAAGGTACAAACACTGCAAAGAGCATCATGTAATAGAACTATCTAGTAAGTGGGGCTGAGGACAGGTACAAACACTACAAAGAGCATCATGTAATAGAACTATCTAGTAAGTGGGGCTGAGGACAGGTACAAACACTACAAAGAGCATCATGTAATACAACTATCTAGTGAAGTGGGGTGGAGGAAAGGTACAAACACTGCAAAGAGCATCATGTAATAGAACTATCTAGTGAAATGGGGTGGAGGAAAGGTACAAACACTACAAAGAGCATCATGTAATATAGCTATCTAGTGAAGTGGGGTGGAGGAAATGTACAAACACTGCAAAGAGCATCATGTAATAGAACTATCTAGTGAAGTGGGGTGGAGGAAAGGTACAAACACTACAAAGAGCATCATGTAATATAGCTATCTAGTGAAGTGGGGTGGAGGAAAGGTACAAACACTACAAAGAGCATCATGTAATATAACTATCTAGTGAAGTGGGGTGGAGGAAAGGTACAAACACTGCAAAGAGCATCATGTAATAGAACTATCTAGTGAAGTGGGGTGGAGGAAAGGTACAAACACTGCAAAGAGCATCATGTAATATAAGTATCTAGTAAGTGGGACTGAGGAAAGATACAAACACTACAAAGAGCATCATGTAATAGAACTATCTAGTGAAGTGGGGTGGAGGAAAGGTACAAACACTGCAAAGAGCATCATGTAATAGAACTATCTAGTGAAGTGGGGTGGAGGAAAGGTACAAACACTGCAAAGAGCATCATGTAATAGAACTATCCAGTAAGTGGGGCTGAGGACAGGTATAAACACTACAAAGAGCAACATGTAATAGAACTATCTAGTAAGTGGGGCTGAGGAAAGGTACAAACACTACAAAGAGCATCATGTAATAGAACTATCTAGTGAAGTGGGGTGGAGGAAAGGTACAAACACTACAAAGAGCATCATGTAATATAACTATCTAGTGAAGTGGGGTGGAGGAAAGGTACAAACACTGCAAAGAGCATCATGTAATAGAACTATCTAGTGAAGTGGGGTGGAGGAAAGGTACAAACACTGCAAAGAGCATCATGTAATATAACTATCTAGTAAGTGGGACTGAGGAAAGATACAAACACTACAAAGAGCATCATGTAATAGAACTATCTAGTGAAGTGGGGTGGAGGAAAGGTACAAACACTGCAAAGAGCATCATGTAATAGAACTATCTAGTGAAGTGGGGTGGAGGAAAGGTACAAACACTGCAAAGAGCATCATGTAATAGAACTATCTAGCAAGTGGGGCTGAGGACAGGTATAAACACTACAAAGAGCAACATGTAATAGAACTATCTAGTAAGTGGGGCTGAGGAAAGGTACAAACACTACAAAGAGCATCATGTAATAGAACTATCTAGTGAAGTGGGGTGGAGGAAATGTACAAACACTACAAAGAGCATCATGTAATAGAACTATCTAGTGAAGTGGGGTGGAGGAAAGGTACAAACACTACAAAGAGCATCATGTAATATAACTATCTAGTGAAGTGGGGTGGAGGAAAGGTACAAACACTGCAAAGAGCATCATGTAATAGAACTATCTAGTGAAGTGGGGTGGAGGAAAGGTACAAACACTGCAAAGAGCATCATGTAATATAACTATCTAGTAAGTGGGACTGAGGAAAGATACAAACACTACAAAGAGCATCATGTAATAGAACTATCTAGTAAGTGGGGCTGAGGAAAGGTACAAACACTACAAAGAGCATCATGTAATAGAACTATCTAGTGAAGTGGGGTGGAGGAAAGGTACAAACACTACAAAGAGCATCATGTAATATAACTATCTAGTGAAGTGGGGTGGAGGAAAGGTACAAACACTGCAAAGAGCATCATGTAATAGAACTATCTAGTGAAGTGGGGTGGAGGAAAGGTACAAACACTGCAAAGAGCGTCATGTAATAGAACTATCTAGGGAAGTGGGGTGGAGGAAAGGTACAAACACTACAAAGAGCATCATGTAATATAACTATCTAGTGAAGTGGGGTGGAGGAAAGGTACAAACACTGCAAAGAGCATCATGTAATAGAACTATCTAGTGAAGTGGGGTGGAGGAAAGGTACAAACACTGCAAAGAGCATCATGTAATATAACTATCTAGTAAGTGGGACTGAGGAAAGATACAAACATTACAACTACTTCTCCATTGGTAGTGGACCCGTTGAAGCGTAGGACCAGCGCGAGACGGCCGTTGTCTTCTTACCCCCTGCATCCCAGAACCTGCACCACCCACTCTGCATGTGTAATCTCGAATAAACAGGACTATTATCAAGCAACACTGTTGGTGAGTGCATTATCTGTTCCATTTCTATAGCTTTGACGGCTCAGGTTTCACTATATATGGAATTTGCACCACCTGGCTCGCATGCACATGGCTAGTGCCCTGTCTACGTGGTTTTTAGGCTAACACTTTTTCATATGTAGAGTGCAGTGACTAGTGCTCGACATTTGAAGGCTGCACATTGTGACTGGTGCCTCACTATTTCTCTTTATATGCTGGACATTTACATATAAGACTGGCATGTGCACCAAAAGCAGTTTGACTCGTGAGGAATCAGGGTGGCAAGACCATGTTTTTACTATGGTTCAATGTGAAAGGACAGGTACACATTTTAGGCTAAGTTCCAACAATAAGGATTTGTGCATTTTTCCACTTAGTATTCTTTTGTGCAGAATGCAGCGTTTTACAGTTCCAGCAAAGTGAGTGGGATTCATATTAATCTCCTACCGTGCTTTTTTTATACATTGTGGAAACTGACCTTTGATGTGATTTTAAATTCATGTCAATTGCTACTTGCAGTATATATGCGTTTTATTTTCGTATTTTTCCCACAGACTTTAATGAGATGAGAAAAATCCACAAATAAAAAATGCATATGCGGAAATGCTACAGAACAGATTTAATCCACACATGGCTGTATTAATAAAGTTTTATCAAAACTAAATATCCGAAACAAAGTAGTTTTACTTAAAACATGACATGCCAAAAGGAGACAAAAAAACACAGCAGAAAATACATAAATAATGCATAAAAAATGCATGTAAAAAGTATTAAAAAATGCCAGAAAAAACCTCAAGTAACCTAATTGAAAAAGTCTGCCACATAAAAAATGCACCAAATACTCATCGTGGGATCTGCCAGGATTATTATGAAATTTGCCAAAAAAATGACCATTTTGCACACCAGGGAAAACGTTTACAGTACAGAACACCGGTAGCCAAATTTGATTGACGTGTTCTTAAATTTTGAAGGTGTCCAAAATAGAAACATGTTAAGATCTGCATAACATAACACCAAAAACTACAGGATAGGCAACTCTTACAAAAGGGATTATTATAGCAGAAAAATCCTTTAAAGGCGAACTTGCCAGGTCAGATAACACTATTAACCTGCAAATGTAGTGTTAATCTGCAGGTTAATACCGTTATGAAGGTGCTTGACTGCAGTACTGAAAGTGTGGCACCCAGGAGAAAATGAACTTTATTTCTCCAGGGAGCCACCGGCTTTCAGTCATACAGGCGTACCAGGGGCAATTACAATCACTGCTCACAGCACTGAGAGCGGCAGCTGTAAGCACGCCCTGGTACTAACTGATAGCCGGCTCTGTACTGTCACGGGTGTATCAGTTTTGACAGACAGTCGTTCTGGATCTAGCTGTAGAAGGTCGCTGCGCTTAGCCTTGCAGACAACTTCTTGATCCTTTCATCTCTGTAGTGTAGTGGTAATCTTCTCTTGCTAGGACCCAGCGGTGATCTCCACCTTCTGCTGCTAATTGACACTCCCTTGCTTGATCTTTAAATGCCATCATTGTCTCCAGAGAGTTGCTGGTGACAGAGTTAATTTCTCTGTTCAGGTGTGCTAACCGTCGGCTAGCGTCGCCTTGGAGTTTCTTTAAAGATTGTAGTCATGATCTCTCTGGTGTCTTCTCAAAGGTAAGTGTTTCTCCTTGTCTGTTTCCCTTGTTTGTCTTTAGTTGCAGTGAGGCTGACTAGTGCTCACCCCTCCCCCTCCCTAGGGCCCAGTTCTAGGGATAGCCAGGGTTTAGGTATCCTGCTCGGTGATAGGTGAGGAACCTATGTAGGGACGATAGAGGAGTCAGGTGTTGTTGGATCTACCTAGGGGTCTCCATCCTCCCTTTCCCTAGTTGCTGGGCTTCCCCCCTTTTCCCGTCGTCGTTCGCTGGGTCATTCCCATACCAGCATGACATGTACTGATGCACTGTAGAGCCGACTGTCAGTCAGTGCTGGGGTGTGTCTTTTTTGTCGCTGCTCTCAGTGCTGTCAGTGTAACTGTAATTGCTCCAGGAACGCCTGTATGACTGAAAGCTAGTGGCTTCTGGGAGAAATAAAGTTAATATTCTCCCAGGTGCCTCACTTTCCATACTGCGACCAGGCACTTTCATAACGCTATTAACCTGCGTATTAACCACATATCTGTAGGTTCATAGCATTATCTGACATGACAGGTTCTCTTTAAAGGCACTTTTAAACAATGTAAAAATGCAATCTTCTGATTGTGTAATTCTGGAATTTTTCCTCCTTAATGGTTAATCACCACACTTATAAGACAGACTTGGCACAAAGGCAAATTACTGAACAGTGAGAAGAGGTCTCCATTACAAAGGACTCTTGTCTGAATAACCCCAAGCTAATTCCTCTGATCACACTACATGGAATAAAACTAGTGAGATTACCGGGACGATCTGCCAGCTGAGACCCATACACATAGACGTCTTGTAGCTATTAACAAGCGATTAAATGGGCCGGTTATGTCAGAGACTACGAACACTAGCTGCGTATTCTAGGAGCCGTAATGGTGTCTATCACTGAATGTGATTTATAGCCGACTGCCTTAACCAGTTTTACGGCCTCATAGGCTTCCTAAGTAAATAGATCGTAAGCCCTTATTAAAAATGGGCCACTGTTACTGCCATTCATGCAAGTATATGAGTCGTCTGTCAGCTAAGTACCAGGCGGATGTGTATTATGAAGACTTGTGTTTATGTCGGCAGATTTACCAGATCAGAATGGCATGACTACTATACACCTTAGACGGCTCTGGTTCGGCCGGCAGTCATCTTGGCAGGGCTGGCTCCTGGTTTTTCTGGGCCCTGGGCGAAAGAGTCTCAGTGGGCCCCTTTAACACATGCCACGATTCATGATGCACAGATACCGCAGAGAAATATATATATAGTAAAATGCAAAGATTTCACTTCTTAAATTAAATGAGTGATATCTATTGTAAATTCCACAATAGCTCAGAAACCGGCAAATCGCTCCACACAGTATACTGGCCCCCATAAAATGCTCCATACAGAATATTGGCCCCCATATAACGCTCCATACGGAATACTGGCCCCCATATAACGCTCCATACAGAATACTGGCCCCCATAAAATGCTCCATAAAGAATACTGGCCCCCATAAATTGCTCCATGCAAGATACTGGCACTTATATAACGCTCCTTACAGGATACTGGTCCCCTTATAACACTCCATACAGGATACTGGCCCCCATATAATGCTCCATGCAGGCTGTTTCCCCCACATAATGCCCCATGCAGGCTGTTCCCCCCTTATAATGCCCCATGCAGGCTGTCCTCCCCTTATAATGCCCCATACAGGATGTCACCCCCCCTCTTTAAAATGCCCCATGCAGGATGTCACCCCCCTCTTCATAATGCCCCATGCAGGATGTCACCCCCCTCTTTATAATGCCCCATGCAGGATGTCACCCCCGCCCCATATAATGCCCCATACAGGATGTCACCTCCCCCCCCTATAATGCCCCATGCCTCCATACATTAAAAAAAAATAAAAAAATCAAATACCTCACTCCTCCTCACCTGCTGCCACTGCTCAGGTCCGGCTCCATCGTCGCCGGCGTCGTCCCGCTCTGAGCTGCCTGTGACGGCTCAGCGGAGGGCGCGGTGGAAAGACGTCACTGCGCCCTCTGACCTGAGACGTCACAGGGAGCGCACAGCAGGAAGGCAGCAGATCTGCGGCAGCACGGGTAGAGGCAGGTATCCGGCTGCCGGGGACCTGAGCAAGCGGGGGAGAAGGGTGGGCTCTGGCACCGCTCTCCTCCGCCCATAGTCCGCCTGCTCAGGGCCCCGGCACTTGCCTGGGTGCGCCGGGTGCTGACGCCGGCCCTGCATCTTGGCCATCGCTCCCATACACAGAGGAGCTCTCTCTGCCAAGCGATCCTGTGTTCTCTGCGAGAGAGCCACTTCTGGACATCTCTGGTTGCAGCTTATTTCTTAGAGAACAAAAGGACTGTCAGTCTGATATCAGACTCTCCTTATTTGTCTGGAGTCCCCCCCCTAGACAGTAGTCCGAACCTATCGATATTGGCAGGTTTGGCCAGTATTAGCCTAATGTGTATGGGGGGGGGGTAGGCTGATACTCAGAAATATTTACTGCAAAAGATTGCATTGAATATAAAATTGTCTGATTATTGTGGCTTCAAGTTAAGGACAAGGTGAATATATATTTCAGCTTCATCAACCCTCAGATGAAGCATAAGTGAATGCGAAACAGCTGCTACCCAATCCCACACCATGCAACTCTCTCCTGTGATATGCACTTATTTTGGAAATAAAGGCAGTTTTTATGCAGCTTGGTGAGTGCCTTAAGTTCTTCTCTCTAATAATTTAAAGAAGCACTCATTCTCCTCCCATCAAAGTTTTTATCTTCTTAATGTATTGCAACCATCATACTTACAATTGCTAATTTTACCGTTCTACCCAGCTAATTCTTTTCTTTTCTCTGCTTTATATAGAAACAGGAAGTCAATTGTCCCTGCATTTATCATCCCCCTATTCACTTCTGACCCAGGTGCTCCCTCCTCCCCCCTGCCAGGGACTTTTGCAGTGACTCATGACTCATACAAGGAAAATTTAACTCCTGTTTCTACATAGAACTTAGAAGCATTGAGCTAGTCAGTTTTTAATCACTCAATGTCATAGACCTAATGGAAAAGAGAAGAATTAACTGGGTAGAAGGATAAAATGAGCAATTGTAAGTACACAGTGCTGTATCTCATGATGACTGCAATTTATTAAGAGGATAACAATTTTGTTGGGAGGAGTACTTCTTTAAATACTTTATATATACCCTAAAGTGAAGAAGGCTGAGGGCTGATATTTTTTTTTATATGTTAACGGCAGTTATCAAATCCAATGCAATAACTTTTCTGTCCATAATGTTAAATTTTAGAATCTGCTACTTCAGGATTTGGTAGTGACTACATTTACGATTAACATCTTCCCTGAGTAGCATATTATGCAGGGTTATTGGTATACGTAAAGGCTGCTGGTCCAACGATCTGGCTCATCACTAGTAGGAATTTTTCCACTCTATGCCAAATGGATCTGTGTTGTTTTTTTGCATTCATTAGAAAAACTAGGATTTTATTGCAATAATATGTCAATCTTTATGGACTCAAGTCTACCTTGAATCCAACTCTCTATGCTACTAGTGTTTATGCATGTTCCCTATCTCCATTGCAGATATTCACATTTATTTCTTTTGGAGCGCAGTGTATGAAATCTCTACTTGCAGTTCAACTGGGCGTTTCTCAGAGTTTTCTCTGGAGGCGTGTGCTTTCTACCTTCCCTCCCAGATGCTGCTAATCACAGCTCAACAGCTGATTTAGAATTCTGAGCTGTGATTGGCAGCATCTGCAAGAAAGTGGTGAAAGCGCACGCCCCTAGAGAAGACCCCGAAGAGATGTCTAGTTGAACTCCGATTGAAGACCCTGAAGAGACGTCTAGTTGAATTCCGATCAGAAATTTCACATACTGTGCTCCAAAAGAAACAAACGTGAATATCTCTGAAAGGCAGCGGTGCAGCACAAAATGGAAAAGAGAGGAAGAATCAAGAGAGCGTGGGGATTTTTACAAGGTATGTGAATCCATTTTTTGAGCACATCCTCTTTAATGACTTTCATAAGGAGGCACTGATCGCCCATAGGAGCAAATTCCAAAAAAACCTTTTTTTTGCAATGGATACTGTTTTATGATTGTATCCCATTTCTTTCTTTTTTTTCTTTTGTGCAGTATTCTGACATATAATGGCTAAATGGAGGTCTAAGGAGCACCCTTTTGGCCTTCCTTTGGCTAGTGTAACACTATGAACAATTTAGCATACATTCGGAAAGCTTTCCGGCATACATGAGATCTTATCAGTTTTATAGAATATGTTTTCCTGTTATCTGATCTATTCTTATGCCACTTTTTCTCAAATTGCCTATTGCTGTAAATGACACCAAAAAAGAACAGATGATGGTATAATCACATCATTGCCGTGGACACCGGATAATAAACAGCGCCTTTGTGTTTATTTGTACTAGTAGAATACTGCTTTATATAATGTATTTGGAAACGTGCCTTATCGTGTTGTTTTCCTATTTTTTCCTTTGTTATAAAATGTGCCAGTTACATAGCTTTGCTGAATGAACGGCCCCTTCCCCCTTTCATTGCTTCATTTTTCAAAAATGAAGAACATTAAAACCAGATTTCTTCTGAACGAGCCTTATTCCTGTCGGATCCAGTTTATTTCAATGACCAATTTATGTAAACAGTTAACTTGCCCTATGGAGCGGGCAAACTGATGGAAAACAATAATCAAATGCTCATGCATGGAGACTTAACATTCAAAGAGTGGGATCATTTGTTATAACCCGATCCATATTCTAGGGCTTCTGTTGCTAATTAAAGTGCATGTACGGAGCCAGTCACCAATATATGTGAGAAAGCAACCAATACCTCCTCCATACAACAGTGACGTCATGAAGATGACTATGAATCTGAATACATTTTGTTTTTACTGGAAGGGGTGTAGTAGAATTTTTAACTTGTTCCTGAGCTTCCTGGGAATGACAGATGTGTTGGAATATTCAGTCCTATGTAACATCAATGAAAATAGAAAACTTTGCTTTACTTGTATTGATTCTGTTCGATAAGATGCTAGCCTTTTTTGGAAAAGGCCTTCGGTCTATTGCCAAGTTCTCCTGCATTTTGGCTTTTGTCGATCTGGACTTCCTTGTGGCATATATTGGAGTTTCTGTAGTCACAGCATTTTTCAATCGAATGTTTTGGATAGATGCAAATGCAGTGCCAGATTAAACCCTGTGGAGGTCCCTAGGCAGTCAAAATCTTGTGGCTCCTCCAACAAATGATTTCCTAAAATGTTTTTTAAAATGTACTAATAACAATTTTAATCCACTAATTAAATTTTATTAAATAAAAGAAAATGTAAAAATTTAAGTTAATCAACTTCATTATACCCAAAAAGGTATTAACTAACATCAATATCGGGGGCAGGCTTTATAAATTTGTGTTCCTGAAGCTGCTACTAATGAATGTTCTACAATGATCTAGATTCAGCGAGGACTTGAGGCCACTTACCTGTCGTCCACAAAAAAATCTCAGGCTATAGTTGACTCTTCATTGAAATGCCTCCTAGTTTTCTCATAGCTTCAGGCTTCATCCTGGAGACTTATATAAACCCATAAGGAGAAGTTGCAAAACCCCAAGATTTCACATGGCCTGTTTTTTTTATATTATTGTTTTATACTCACAGACGTAAAACAAAAACACATGCATCATACCATCTTTCAAATTTAATTTTCTGAAGTATCATCCAACTCGATTTCCAGCTTCCTCTGGGGCCCCTATATTTACACAGTATGTGTAGATATCCTGGGTGTAGCTATGAAAAGAAGGAATAATTGTGTTGTGGCTACTGCAGTTTGTTGGTTCATTCTTGTCCTGGATACTGTAACCTAGTGATAATTTGTCTCCCCCCCCACTAAACTTTACTCTCTCCAATCTATCCTAAAGTCAGCAGCCCGGCTCATCTTTCTGTTTTACTGCTACACCAATGCCTCCACCCTTGGCCAGTCACTGCACTGGTTGCCCATCCACAAAGAATGCAATTTGAGCTTAGTACTTTCACCAATAAAGCTCTCCATAGTGCTGCACCACCCTACATCTACTCCCTCATCTCTGTCTCCCATCCTACTCTGTAAACCATATTAGATCAACATCCTCCATTATACAAACTTCCCACACTCTTTTTCAGCATGTGTCCCATGCTGCACCAATTCTCTGGAATGTGCTACCCCCAAAAAATCAGGTTAATTTCCAACATTCACAGCATAAGAAACGTGCTCTTTTTTGATAAGCCTAACACATATCTTAATCTTTTTATATTACTCCTCTTTAACCTTCTATATTATTCATCTAAACTAAATCCTTTCATTCAACAATTTCCCATCCTCCTTGCACGCTAAAGCACTTTACATCGGCACACACAGATACAGGCTGGTAACTGACTTGTAAAAAAGGTGGCTGGGCCATGTTACAAAATAAGCACTTTTACTTCTTGTGACATACCTATTTCCTCAATTATTATCCCCAAGTCTCTTTTCTCTCACAACTTACTTACATTGTTTTTGTTGAGACTTCTTATACTCAGACCTCCTTAGGTGAATTGGAATTTCAAATGTTCTGATCATCTCTAATCAGGACCTCTCACTCCGGGCTCTTTTCTCTGCTGGCCGTGAGGCTCTGTCTCCTCTTTTTCTTCAGCAGGTTTTTGCACACAAACACTTGCACCTCAGGCCCTCATACCGTCACTCACAGTACTGTTGCTCCTGGGTCATAACTTTGCTTATCTTGCTTTTTTCTTGCCAGCTTATCATCTTCCACTAATGATTTCACCTCTCTGCCTCCTCAGGGGTCAGTTTCTTCTCACCCACCTCGCTGCTCACTCTCTGCCATTGAGACACCATGAAAGGCCTCTACTCTTCCATTGTCTTGTCTTACTATGTTGGAGGTTCTCTAATACTCTCTTCTTTCACTTTTTTTGAGAGGTCACAGCTCCCTCTGCCTGGGTTAGTCAGAGTCAGTCTCCTCTCCCTTCTGTAACCTGGAGTGACACTCCATTTACAAATTGTAGGCCATATAAAGTAGCATAGCTCCTACCTGCTCCACATGCCCTCTGCACCTGACCCCAGGTAGTTGGAAGCCAACTCCAAAAATAACTTGGGCCCAATCTCACGTCAGCTATCAACACAAATTAATTAGTCCGCTACAGTGTTGATATGACATTTTCCCCAGACACAGAGATTACACAGAATGCAATACAAAAATTAATGGACAATAAAACATAAACAAGTGCACTGAGCATAAGTCCAGGTGGGGGCTGAAAGAGGGCAAATCTTTCTTTTAAGGTTCACATTTTCAACCCTCTTACAAAATTAATCAGAACACAATTTTAAACCTAATTATGGTAGATTTAAAAATAGTAAATTTTATTTTAGGCTATGGCTTTACTTTAAGTTGGTTGTCCATTTTCTTCTATTTTAAAGCAGCACAGAACCACCCATATGTTTTAGCTCATTTTAAAGCACCACTCCAGCATATTTTTTCAGCACTGGAGCTGTGCTTTAAACCTGCCCCTACTTTTATACTCACTTTGGTGCTGCTCCAGTCCTGCGGCGCCATCTTGTGACCGCAGCTTCTCAGTGGCCGGAAGTCACAAGCTACGTCACTAAAGTGAAATTCTGTGAGAACTAGAACGAGACTCTCATAGACATTTATTGAGTTGTGACCCCTGGCTTGCTCTTTGAAACACTGGAGCAGCCGGCAGGTCACAAACTGCTGGAGACCGACGGGAGCAGCGTTGATAACAAATGAAGACGCCTAAAAGTGAGTATAATATAGGGGGAAGGGGACTTAGATTTATAGCACCAATCCAGCGGTAAAATTGAAAAAAAAACACGCTGTAGTGGTGCTTTAACGATTCCTCTGTGAAATTTGGAAAACTTGGGAAAAATTTCGAAACTCAAAAAAGGAACCTTCACTTCTACCGCCAAATAAATGTCACATAAATAAAAATTTATAAAGCTGGAACACAGGAAGAAGTTAATAAATCATATTGTAGCCAATGAGATTTAGTAATTTGTGTTCATAACGTAATGATGTGACTCCGCTGGGAAGCAGATTTAATGACTATGAATTTTCCATGAAACTATTATATGGTATTACGCTATTTATGACCATTATTATCTAGGATTTCATGACATTATTGTTATTTTTTTAAGTGAAGTCAGAAATCAAGATGGATCATGAGGAAGATAAGACTGAGACAACAAGCAAGGGGGTGGTCAGGTCACAAGCCAGGTAGTCAAAATAATGCTTAGATGAGCTGACAGAAACACATTACAACAAGTCCTCTAAATCCAGCTGACATCAGCAGGTGTGACCCTGGCCTGTGCTTGCACGTCTGATCCATGAGACCTAGGAGCCGTACTGAATTCCTAAGCTGAAAGCAGAATGTGCAGCACGATTGGTAGAAAATGCAATGGCATGATTGCAAGTTGGACATATTTCAATGCCTGGAATACACACAATACACATACATACACACTACATACACAATTTCAACTCATTTTATATTAATACTTCAAAAGATAAAGCAGCTTTGAAAATGGATTGTATTACAAATATCCCACTATTTTGTGTCTACTACTTCTATGCAGATATATGGGTCTCTATGGTTACAGACTACAAGCTAACCCTGTGTAGTCAGGTCCTGCATTCGCATTCTCCTTCCATTTGTCCCACACATCTTTTACTGGCATTGCTTCCTTTAACAGCAGAACAGCATGTAGCTGTAAGTTCCTAATGCACTAAACAGAGGCAGGACTGTTCCTGTGCTGAGATAATCTTATAAATGTGCCCGTGCTGTGTACTGTGTAATGGCTGTGTCTGACCATGCAGTAACATGGTCTGATCATACCACAGCTCCTGGGCAGGGGAGGACACAAAAGAGTATACAGATAGGACAGCATGGAATCACATGTGCAGCTTTCTGTAGGATAAAACATTTCCCTCTCTGTATAAAAACATAGTTTACCTCACCAAAGGAACCAGCTGTGATCCCGTACTGTCCTGTTTGTATTCTCTTTTGTTTGCTCCCTTGCCCAGGAGCTTTGGTATGTTCAGATCATGAACTGGAGCTGCTCTGCACGGTCAGACACAGCCATTACACAGTACCTATCAAGGGCACATGCCTAAGATTATTTCAGAACAGGAATATTTTTTTAACACATCCAATTGTGGAACTTATTTTTTATTCCAAGATCTATTAATTAAAATGTACTTTGTTCATAGGAAGACCCCATTTTTTTATGGACAGGGCAGCAAAGTGCTTTATTTTTACAGACTGTCCTGAAATTTCTGGATGGTTGGCAACACTTCTCGGGGAGGCCTCTGTACAAATTAAATGGAAAGCAGGTCCTGGAAAAATCAGCAGGTATGATGTATGGGGGTCTTTAGTTTTCCGTGATTCAATATTTCCTTATTTTAACTATTACAGAATACAGAAAAGGTTATTTATTAGTGATGAGTGGATCATTTGGGATTCAAATTCATTGGCTTCACCAAATTTTACCATCAAATTCCTTTTCTCTGCGAATAAATTTGCCACAAATTAAATGTTCCTTATTATGCTCTGGGGTCTAGAAAGCATAATAAATGCAAGTTGTAAAAAAAAAGTAATACATCACTGCTCACCTCTCCTGACACCCGACTGCTCACTTCCAGCCATCCAGTCTTCTTCTTTCTTGTATCGCTCGCCACATCTCTGTCCTCTTCTCCACAAGCTAGTCCTTCCGACCTGGTCAATGCGCATTATAAGGTAGTGGCGCGCATCATGATGTCATGATGACACAACCTTGTCAGTGACTCCTAAAACCTGGTTGCAGCAGGAAGTTTTGGCCTATATTGAAGGGGCCAGAGATGTGGCACATGTTGGTGGAAAGAAGAGGACCAGATGGCAGGCAGCAAACAGCAGGGCAGTCGGAGAGGTAAGTGGTGACAAGCCACATAAACATGAGAGACCTGTCAGCCAGAGACAGGAGGCAGGCAGTTGGCAGGGAATAGGGTGAGAAGCAGGAGAGCTGTAAGTGCTGGCCACGCCCACTGCACTTACAACTCATTAGCATATAATTTCAAAATGGATTTTTACAAGAAAGGTAAGGATTTAATCAGCATTAAAGCAACTTCACATACAGTTATATGAAAAAGTGTGGGCACCCCTATTAATCTTAAGCTTAATGTTTTATAAAAATTGGTGTTTTTGCAACAGCTATTTCAGTTTGATATATGTAAGAAATGTTGGACACAGTAATGTTTCTGCCTTGAAATGAGGTTTATTGTACTAACAGAAAATGTGCAATCTGCATTCAAACAAAATTTGACAGGTGCATAAGTATGGGCACCTCACCAGAAAAGTGACATTAATATTTAGTAGATCCTCCTTTTGCAAAAATAACAGCCTCTAGTCGCTTCCTATAGCTTTTAATGATTTCATGGATCCTGGATGAAGGTATTTTTGACCATTCCTCTTTACAAAACAATTCCAGTTCAGTTAAATTTGATGGTCGCCGAGCATGGACAGCCCTCTTCAAATGATCCCACAGATGTTCAATGATATTCAGGTCTGGGGACTGGGATGGCCATTCCAGAACATTGTAATTGTTCCTCTGCATGAATGCCTGAGTAGATTTGGAGCGGTGTTTTGGATCATTGTCTTGCTGAAAGATCCATCCCCTTCGTAACTTCAACTTTGTCACTGATTCTTGAACATTATTGTCAAGAATCTGCTGATACTGAGTGGAATCCATGCGTCCCTCAACTTTAACAAGATTCCGGTGCCGGCATTGGCCACACAGCCCCAAAGCATGATGGAACCTCCACCAAATTTTACTGTGGGTAGCAAGTGTTTTTCTTGGAATGCTGTGTTTTTTTGCCGCCATGCATAACGCCTTTTTGTATGACCAAACAACTCAATCTTGGTTTCATCAGTCCACAGGACCTTCTTCCAAAAAGAAATTGGCTTCTCCAAATGTGCTTTTGCATACCTCAGCCGACTCTGTTTGTGGCGTGCTTGCAGAAATGGCTTCTTTCGCATCACTCTCCCATACAGCTTCTCCTTGTGCAGAGTGCGTTGTATAGTTGACCGATGCACAGTGACACCATCTGCAGCAAGTTGATGCTGCAGCTCTCTGGAGGTGGTCTGAGGATTGTCCTTTACTGATCTCACCATTCTTCTTCTCTGCCTTTCTGATGTTTTTCTTGGCCTGCCACTTCTGGCCTTAACAAGAACTGTCCCTGTGTTCTTCCATTTCCTTACTATGTTCCTCACAGTGAAAACTGACAGGTTAAATCTCTGAGACAGCTTTTGTATCCTTCCCCTGAACAACTATGTTGAATAATCTTTGTTTTCAGATCATTTGACAGTTGTTTTGAGGAGCCCATGATGCCACTCTTCAGAGGAGATTCAAACAGGAGAACAACTTGCAAACGGCCACTTTAAGTAGCTTTTCTCATGATTGCATACACCTGGCTATGAAGTTCAAAGCTCAATGAGGTTACAAAACCAAAAAAAGTGCTTTAGTAAGTCAGTAAAAAGTAGGTAGGAGTATTAAAAACAAGAAAATGATAAGGGTGCCCATACTTATGCACCTGTCAAATTTTGTTTGAATGCAGATTGCACATTTTCTGTTAGTACAATAAATCTCATTTCAAGGCAGAAACATTACTGTGTCCAACAGTTATTACATATATAAAACTGAAATAGCTGTTGCAAAAACACCAATTTTTATAAAACATTAAGCTTAAGATTAATAGGGGTGCCCAAACTTTTTCATATAACTGTATATGCCATTAGTTTGTGCTCTAAAGTCCTGATGACAGGTTCTCTCTAATTTTTTTCTTCTTTAACCATTCTTTTCTAGAACGACTTGTGTGCTTTTGGTCATTGTCTTGCTGCATGATCCATGTTCTCTTGAGATTCAGCTCATGAACTGATGTAATGACATTTTCCTTTAGAATTTGCTGGTATAGTCCTCACTCAAATGCAGCAAAACATGATGCTAAAGCCACCACCGAGTTTCACAAATGGTTTGAGGTTTTTATGCTATATAATACAGTGTTTTTCTGCAAATATAACACTTGAAATCAGGAAGCTCTATTTTGGTATCATCCATCCACAAAACATTATTCCTATAGCCTACTGGCTTGTCTAGGTGATCTTTAGTAAAGTGCAGATGGACAGCATTGTTCTTTTTGGACAGCAGTGGCTTTCTCTTTGCAATCCTGCTATGCACACCATTGTTGTTCTATGTCCTTTGATGGTGGACTCATAAACATTAATATTAACTAATGTGGGAGAGGCCTTTAGTTGCTTAGACATTACCTTGAGTTTCTTTGTGACCTCACAAGCTATAATACACCTTGCTCTTGGAGTGATCTTTGTTAATTGACCACTTATGGAAAGGTTAATAATGTTCTTGACTTTCCTCCATGGGTACACTATCTATCTAGCTAGGGATTGGCCAAACTCTTTACAGAAGGCTTTGTAACCTTTTCCAGCCTGATGAGCATCAGCAACTTGTTTTCTAAAGTCCTCAGAAACTGCTTTGTTCATACCATAATACACTTTCTCAAACATGTGTTGTGAAGATCAGACTTTGATAGATCCCTGTTCTTTAAAGAAAACAGTTCAAACACTTGCACTTCAACATCATCCTATTGATTGAAAACATGACTAAATTATCCTTTAAATTATCTGCTGATCCTAGAGGTTCACATCATTTTGCCACTCACAGACATGTGATATTGGATCATAAAATCCACCCAACCCCCCAAAAAAGACAAATTATAATATTTTTTACTTATTTGTTTGATTTGTTTTTTTTTATCTACTTTTGTGTGAAAATCTAATGTAGTTTTAGGTCAAATGTATACAGAAATATAGAATATTCTGAAGGGTTCAAAAACTTTCAGGCACCAACATATGTCCCTATGATAACCGTAAGTTGTAAGACAAGTGTTCTCATGGGGTCAAAACCAGAAAAGACATTTTGTAAAATTTCAGTGTTAAGTTTTCATAGATGAATTCAGAGTCCACCTGGAAGCAGGATATATCAGAAAGATTAACCACACTGTCATCAAGCGTTTACTTCACATCTCCAAAAGTTTATCTATTCTGTGTGGACAGATACATTACGTCTAATCTATCACCTGGTGCTGCCAGAAATCACAGGGAAGGATTTGAGTTGTACTTCTATACACATTTATTATAACACTTTCCAAAACTTAATATGGTGGAAGCTGATGAGATCATTCAGAGTTGATTCCATTTAAGTAATATAAATATGCTGACTCTAGGAATTCTCCGCCATTGTCCACAGTCTTCTGACAGCAGATTACCACACAACTATCCCTTTTGCCTTTGAATTATGACTCAATAGCAGATGGGCTCAATTTACTTTTTCACTTAATACCTTTGTTTAGTGGAAAAAGTTTCTCTTTTTTAGTACAAATGTGTCAAACCATATGTTTCTGATTTTATAAATATTTGAGAATTTTATAAACATTTTCTAAATGCCAAGAGTTTTTTAAGCTATTGAAATTCAGCTATTTGAGCAGGTCCCTAACATGTATGCTTTGTAAGTGTCCTTAAAGGTAAGCATTATTCTGTGCTTTCAGAAAGCAGTGAATATTTTGTAACATTTTGCGTGGCTAATGCAGTACATCGTATTAAATGGGTATTAGTGATGAGCAAGCATGCTTGCTTAACCCTTTCGCCGAGCACGCTCGGGTGCTTTCCGAGTATCTTCGGCGTGCTCATATATTAAATTCGAGTCCCTGCTTCTGCATGATTTACAGCTGTTAGTCAGCCTCAACACATGCAGAGATTGCCCGTTTGTTAGGGAATCCTCACATGAGTTGAGGCTGACTAACAGTCATATTCATGCATGCGCAGGGACTCGAACTTAATATACGAGCACGCTGAAGATACTCGGAAAGCACCCGAGCGTGCTCGACGAAAAGGTTAAACAAACACGGTCGCTCATTACTAATGAGTATCCATGTCTTAGGATAATCTATCATTCAATATAA
Source organism: Phyllobates terribilis (assembly GCF_046119375.1). Lineage (NCBI taxonomy): Eukaryota > Metazoa > Chordata > Amphibia > Anura > Dendrobatidae > Phyllobates > Phyllobates terribilis. The sequence continues at coordinate 359,433,296 of NW_027362767.1, forward strand.
AAACAGCTTATCTGCAGGAGTATCAATAGAATACATTTATACATAATGTTAATTAGCAAAACAAGCTTGTTCGGTCTGGGGAGGTAATCATTATAGTTCAATAAAAATGGTTTCTGTCTTATTACTCTGACAGAAACCTGTCCTATAATGTTAATATGACAGGTCCCTGTGAGCATGTGTAGCCAGAAGCTCCCCTGCTGTGACCTGACCTGGAGATAACCTATACCAGCTACTGTCAAACTATTTACAGGTCAGAGTACCTGATGAGCTTTCAGAAATACAGCAGTATGAATTCTTCTTACCGCATTACCCCAGGTATCTCTAGTATTAGAGCAGATAGACAGGGAAGACAGCAGCATGAGCAGTCTTTTCTTACCTCCACACCGTTGGTATCTTCAGTATTAGATCAGATAGACAAGATGGACAGCAGTGTGAGCAGATTCTTCTTATCTCAGTACCACTGGTATCTCCAGTGTTAGATCAGATAGACAGGGTGGACAGCAGCATCAGCAGCCTCTTCTTACCTCCACACTCTTGGTATCTTCAGTATTAGATCAGATAGACAAGATGGACAGCAGTGTGAGCAGCTTCTTCTTATCTCAGCACCCCTGGTATTTCCAGTATTAGTTCAGATAGACAGGGTGGACATCTGTGTGAATAGCCTCTTCTTACCTCCACACCCCTCGTATCTCCAGTATTAGTTCAGATAGACAGGGTGGACAACAGTGTGATCAGCCTCTTCTTACCTCAGTACCCCTGGTATCTCTAGTATTAAATTAGAAAGATAGAGTGGACAGCTGTGTGAGCAGCCTCTTCTTTACTGAGCATTGGTGCAATCTCCAGTATTAGATCAGAAAGACTGGGTGGATAGCAGTGTGAGCAGCCTCTTCTTACCTCCACATCCCTGGTATCTCCAGTATTAGATCAGATAGACAGGATAGACAGCAGCATGAGCAGTCTTTTCTTACCTCCACACCGTTGGTATCTTCAGTATTAGATCAGATAGACAAGATGGACAGCAGTGTGAGCAGCTTCTTCTTATCTCAGTACCACTGGTATCTCCAGTGTTAGATCAGATAGACAAGGTGGACAGCAGCATCAGCAGCCTCTTCTTACCTCCACACTCTTGGTATCTTCAGTATTAGATCAGATAGACAAGATGGACAGCAGTGTGAGCGGCTTCTTCTTATCTCAGCACCACTGGTATCTCCAGTGTTAGATCAGATAGACAGGGTGGACAGCAGTGTGAGCAGCTTCTTCTTACCTCAGCACTCCTGATATCACCAGTATTAGATCAGATAGACAAGGTAGACATCAGTGTGAGCAGCCAGTTCTTACCTCCATACCCTTGGCATCTTCAGTATTAGATCAGATAGACAAGATGGACAGCAGTGTGAGCAGCCTCGTCTTACCTCAGCACCTCTGATATCTCCAGTATTAGATCAGATAGGGTTTTAGCATCCTCTTCTTACCTCCGCACCCCTTGTTGTCAGTGTAACAAGGTAGAGGTCATTTTAATGAACTATAGTGATTACCTCCTTAGACAAAAACAAATGTTATTTGCCAACTAAAAGTTTCCATAATTCCACAACTTCTCCTTCTTGATGCTGCAATTTCAATGCTGATTGTCTGTATCTGGCAGTAAACATCAGGGTTAGAGTTATACGCCTTGAACATATTTAATATCACATTTCCAATATTTGAAAGTAGCTTTCAAACTAGAAAAGGTTGTAATAATGTGAAGAAAAAAGTCCACTCTGTCTGGAAATGCTACAGTCTTCAAAGAGGCCACATACTCTATATCTGCTGAATTGGCTGAAGTCTATGGAACATAAATAGAATTGAATTTACTGACCCTACCTTACCTTCAGCCATAACGAGTTGTGTGGTATGATATTCTAGTAAGTTCTGGTATACACTAGATCTCAAATCAGATCTTCCATCTGTAAGATCCTGTCTAGTGGAGACTCACACGTCTGTCAATATTTTAGTAATAAAAGGACCAGACTAAATAAATCTGTCTTTGATGTAACTCAACTGAGCTTCATTGAGCTTTCAAAACTTTCTTCATTCAAACTTTTATAATCAGCTGGGAAGAGCGAGCCTGAAATAAACAAACTTTCCAAAGTTCACATTGGGCACTTAATAAAATATAATTGGATGTTCCTGTTACAAAGAGGTACTGTAGACCTTGGCAATAGCTATTGACAATTATTGCATTTTCTCTGAGATATTTCATTAAATAGAACTGTCCTGAACTTGCACTTGTGCATTGTATATGAAGCAAGCACAGCATCTGGATAATGAGAGTCCAAAACTGTCATTTTTATGAAGATAAGCTATCACCTATCTACAAAATAGGTGATAACTTACAGATTGGTGGAGGTCTGATTTAATCAATCATATGCCTTTAACAGCCGCGGGTGGTGCTCCACCATTAAATGTCGCTGTCAATCAATGACAGTGGGATTTAACACGAGCCAGCCGGAAGGGCATCATTCATCCCGACCATTGGTGCCCATGTCAAGTGATCGTGGGGCGCTGATGGGTTTTCATGACAGCTGGGGGTCTGCTGATGACTCGCGGACTTGTCATTATGATCATCCTGTGAACGTCAGCTCGTGGCTGGCGTTCGTAGGAGATCATGATTTCTGCTATACATAACAGTGCTGAAGCCTTGATATGCATAGCACAGGCGATCGGACAATTGCAGCTTCAAGTCTCCTAAGGAAAATATTAAATAAAGTAAAAAGTAAAAAAAAAAAAAGTTTTTAAAAATAAGAAAAAACCCCACAAAAGTTCAAATTATCTCCCTGTTACCCCATTGAAAATAAAACAATTAAAAAAACAAAACACGTATTAGGTATTGCTTCATTCAGAAATGTCCAATCTATCAAAATATAAAGTAAATTAATCCCATCAGTAAACAGAGTAATGAGAAAAAATTTGAAATGCCAGAATTACATTTTTTTGGCTGCTGCAACATTGCAATAACATGCAATAAGAGGCGATCAAAACATCATATCTACCCCAAAACGATATTAGTAAAAACATCAGCTCAGGGTATAAAAAAGCCCTCACCTGGCCCCAGATCCTGAAAAGTAAAAATGTTACAGGTCTCGGAAAATGGCGACCAAAGCAAAAAAAATTTTTCATGCAAATTTCAGAATTTGTTTTCACCACTTAAATAAAAAAAAAAATCAATACACGTTTGGTATCTGCATACTCATACTGACCTGTAGAATCATTATGCCAGGTCAGTTTTACCATACAGTGAACGTGTTAAATTAAAAATCCAAAAAACAGTTGTGGAATTGCACTTTTTTTTGCAATTTCACCACACTTTTGTTCCCGTTTTCCATTACACTATATGGTAAAATCAATGGTGTCTTTCAAAAGCACAACTTGTCCTGCAAAAAAAAGCCTCATACAGTTAGTTATATGGCCAGAAAAATAAAAAAGTTATGGCTCTGGGAAGAAGGGGAGGAAGAAATGAAAATTAAAAAATTAAAAATGGCCCAAGAGTGAAGTGGTTAAAGTAGGGTCTCTCCATATCTTAGCAGATTTTGGGAGTATTAAGGTTATAGGCCAAGAGACACAATAGGCCCCCTGTTTACCCCGCCTTCGACTTGATAAGCAAAGCTTGTGTTTTCCATGTTCATCACAGGCCCTCAAGCTAAGTGGACCATATCATCTACAGCAGGGGTCTCAAACTCAGCTGGGTATATGGGCCGCACACGAAAAAACATTTAATTTGGGGGGCCGCATTATTTGTAGGACAAAGTGACATTTTTAGTGATACCATTTTTTTTTCTATACACCTTTTGAACAGGTCCCCATATTGCAGACACGTCCCCCATCCAGGTCCCCATATTGCAGACACGTCCCCCATCCAGGTCCCCATATTGCAGACACGTCCCCCATCCAGGTCCCCATATTGCAGACACATCCCCCATCCAGGTCCCCATATTGCAGACACGTCCCCCATCCAGGTCCCCATATTGCAGACACGTCCTCCATCCAGGTCGCCATATTGCAGACACGTCCCCCTTCCAGGTTCCCATCCAGGTCCACCCCCCCATACTGCGCACAGGTCACCCTCCCATATACTGCACACAGGTCACCCCCCCATATACTGCGCACAGGTCACCCCCCCCATATACTGCGCACAGGTCACCCCCCCATATACTGTGCACAGGTCACCCCCCCATATACTGCGCACAGGTCACCCCCCCATATACGGTGCACGGGTCACCCCCCCATATACTGCGCACAGGTCACCCCACCATATACTGTGCACAGATCACCCCACCATATACTGTGCACAGGTCACCCCCCCATATACTGTGCACAGGTTCCCTCCCCCCCATATACTGTGCACAGGTCACCCCCCCATATACTGTGCACAGGTCACCCCCCCCATATACTGTGCACAGGTTCCCTCCCCCCATATACTGTGCACAGGTCACCCCCCCATATACTGTGCACAGGTCACCCCCCCATATACTGTGCACAGGTTCCCTCCCCCCCATGTACTGTGCACAGTCACCCCCCCAACATATACTGCGCACAGGTTACCCCCCCATATACTGCGCACAGGTCACCCCCCCATATACTGTGCACAGGTCACCCCCCCATATACTGTGCACATGTCACCCCCCCATATACTGTGCACTGGTCACCCCCCCTATATACTGTGCACAGGTTCCCTCCCCCCATATACTGTGCACAGGTCACCCCCCCATATACTGTACACAGGTCACCCCCCCATATACTGTGCACAGGTTCCCTCCCCCCCATATACTGTGCACAGGTCACCCCCCCCATATGCTGTGGACAGGTCACCCCCCCATATACTGTGCACGGGTTCCCTCCCCCCCATATACTGTGCACAGGTCACCCCCCAACATATACTGCGCACAGGTCACCCCCCCATATACTGCGCACAGGTCACCCCCCCATATACTGCGCACAGGTACCCCCCCCCCATATACTGTGCACAGGTCACCCCCCCCAACATATACTGTGCACAGGTCACCCCACCATATACTGTGCACAGGTCACCCCACCATATACTGTGCACAGGTCACCCCACCATATACTGTGCACAGGTCAACCCACCATATACTGTGCACAGGTCACCCCACCATATACTGTGCACAGGTCACCCCCCCCATATACTGTGCACAGGTCACCCCCCCCATATACTGTGCACAGGTCACCCCCCCCACCATATACTGTGCACAGGTCACCCCACCATATACTGTGCACAGGTCACCCCCCCATATACTGCGCACAGGTCACCCCCCCATATACTGTGCACAGGTCAACCCCCCATATACTGTGCACAGGTCACCCCCCCCACCATATACTGTGCACAGGTCACCCCCCCATATACTGTGCACAGGTCACCCCCCCATATACTGTGCACAGGTTCCCTCCCCCCCATATACTGTGCACAGGTCACCCTCCCCATATACTGTGCACAGGTCACCCCCCCCACCATATACTGTGCACAGGTCACCCCACCATATACTGTGCACAGGTCACCCCCCCATATACTGTGCACAGGTCACCCCCCCATATACTGTGCACAGGTTCCCTCCCCCCCATATACTGTGCACAGGTCACCCCCCCCCATATGCTGTGCACAGGTCACCCCCCCATATACTGTGCACAGGTTCCCTCCCCCCATATACTGTGCACAGGTCACCCCCCAACATATACTGCGCACAGGTTCCCTCCCCCCCATATACTGTGCACAGGTTCCCTCCCCCCCATATACTGTGCACAGGTCACCCCCCCCCCCAACATATACTGTGCACAGGTCACCCCCCCCCAACATATACTGTGCACAGGTTCCCTCCCCAGGTATTTCACATAGACATGACAGAAAAAAAAAAAAAGATTATTCTCACCTGTCCTCCGTTCCCTCGGCGTCCTTTCTGCACCTGTGGCCCGCAGGCACATAGACCCCATAACGATCGCGGCTCTCTCCAGCAGCCGCCGACATCAGCGATGTAGTGCAGTGTATTGCCGTGCAGAGACCGGCTCTCTGCACAGCAATACCAGTGTCAGCCGCCGGCCTATCAGAGGCCAGCAGCTGCCATCTGCGCATGGCAGTGACATCAAACGCCGCTGCGCTGGAACGCAGAGGTCAGCTGCTGGCCTCTGATAGGCCGGCGGCTGACACTGGTATTGCTGTGCAGAGAGCCGGTCTCTACGCAGCAATACACTGCACTACGGCACTGATGGCGGCGGCTGCTGGAGAGAGCCATGATCATTATGGGGTCTGTGCCTGCGGGCCGCATAAAGCAGCCGGAGGGGCCGCATGCGGCCCGCGGGCCGCGTGTTTGAGACCCCTGACCTACAGTATCCAGGTTTCCTAGTGGGCCATACATCACCAATTATATTTTACATATTTATCTAATAGGTAAATATTGTCATTTGTTCAGATGATCCACCATGTTGTTGCGCCAATCAAACCATAGTAACCACTATTTAGTATCGATTGCTACAACCACTTACATTTTATAAAAACAAGTATATGTAAACAATTTTATAGCTAGAAGTGTTTTCTGCTATTGTAAAACTCAAGACTTACTGTAAGCAGCTGGGAGTTTCAATTTCAAAAGAAGTTATTTTTGTAGACCACCGTGGCATTATTTGCTTCATGCCATGTACTGTAAATCATGCTTCTCCTCAATACCCTGCATGTCTTCTCTTTGAATTTTTAGGTTAACTATTGTATATATATGGTGTATTTCATTATATCCGTCCATATAGTCATTGTCTGTCCCTTAATTATTTGTCAATAAGGCCTTATTCAAAAGGCTATAATACAGGCACATTTTATTGTCCATATTATTGCCTCTGGTGGCTCCCAACTGAAAAGTCTTAACCAATACTTAAGCTACCAATACTATTATTTTTCACTTATTTTAGTTTTTACATCCAATATAGTGTTTACATCCAAAATGTTTTACCTTCCAAGAGAGCTATTAGTCCGATTTTATTTATTTAGTTACAATTGTCATGAACACTTCTGAGCTCCCCAAGAAGAATCAGTATATTCCAAAAGGCAGGACACATGAGATCCCATACAGCTAACAACAACCTTACACCTCATGACGAAGCGCAAAAACTCCAAGATGATCTCCAATAGGGCGTCTCTGGTTTGGCTGATAACCTGAATCATGTACGGTCGGTAGATATCTAAAGAGGGCACATGAGACAATGTCCTATCTTCTGAAGGAGTGCTATTTCGCATCCAAAAAGTGACTTAGAAAATACGAGAAGATTGGACAACTGTGACTTTTTGAATCAGAAGTTCAGAGAACTCCTGATCATCTAGTACTTTTTTAACGATGACTAAACTACGTATTGTTGCAAAATTTGAGCCAACCAAAATAAATCTCCGAGCGATTGGAGTATATTTCCTTCTGTCTACCTTACTTCAATATTACTGCATAAAATAAAGAATAACGTGTGCTAGTCTGTGCTAGACGGGTCAAGAACAGTATTGGGATCCCAACACGTTTACCTAAAGCAGACTTATGGCTAGACAAAAGTGTCAGGAACATGTTTCACTTTGTAGAGCTGGCTTTTTCCCTACTGAGTTTGAATGGTGACAGATATTTTTTATGGAGGAAAAATAGACATTTCAAATACTTCCACCAGGTGAAAAGCAACCAGGTGTAATACTATTAATTTCAATGGTGACTAACGAGTATATGTAAATGCATATAAAATGTAGAATATCAAAAGAGCTACTATAGGCACATGACTTTGTTTTTGCACCTGCTTCCCATCCTATTGAAGCCAAATATTTAGCCAAGCTCTCTAAATGGCCGAGCTACGTCATATTTCTAGGGCAGCCTTGAATTGGCTTCACTATTATGCTAAGCGTGTCTCCGTCTTTTCCAGCAGTTAAAGGGTAAAAATCGGTTGCCTGGTTTGTGTTAGGAACTTTTTTTTCTTCTCGTCTTGTATTTTTTAATATCATGAAAATATGCTTGTGTTTACATCTATTGAGTATGTGCACGGCTCACAGAAGTGGCTTATGTGTCAGTACGTTTTGGATGGAAACAAAAAGGTGTTAGTCACTTTAAACAAGGTGCCTATTGAGGCAGAGAGTGCTATGCAGACTTGTGCTGGGCTAATAGCTCCAGGGACCTTATGAAAGGAAATGGATAGCAAAGTAAACCAAACCACCACAAAATTAAAAAGAAACCATTTAAAAGGTTGTTATTTCAGAAATGCTCTATGCGTCCTGGCTTATGAAACCCCGTTGTATGCTTACTATGGTACTGATAAAGTGAGAGGGAAACTTGCAGGGGTCTTTATAATCAATTCAAAGTTAATTTAAAGGCAAATAAATGCAAAACTTATAGTAATCCATGTCATAAGTTCCATCACTAAACATAAGTATACATCATGGGCTATGTGTGCTGATGTCATTCTGCAGCTGTACTTTTGCTTGTAAAGACTCTGAGGATATACAGTGCTGTAAACAGGCTATTATATACATTGCAAAAATATAATCTAAATATTATATACACTCCTTCTCACTGCAGATTTTTTTGCCTTTTATTCTTCCTTTTTATTCTTTTTTTTTTTTTTACTAATTTTTAATGACATTCATATTTTAAAAGTTTGGATTTTTAATTGAGTTTCATGGCACCTTTGTTGAGTTTGAAAAGACACAATAAGACTAACCTGCAATTAATAATAAATTAGACCATGTGGCCATGCCTTGTTAGTACTTACATGACTATAATTAGTCTATGAATGGTGTTTTTGATGCTTAATATGCAAGTTTTACTCCCTGTCCCCCATAAAGCTGTCTAAATAGGCAACAAATGCTATTATCACCAAGCACAAGCAGTTTAAAGGGTGTAAGACCAACTCCAATGACCTTGGCATCTTGGGTTCAATAGTTTGAAAAGTTGAAACAGTTAAGAATCTTCCTGGATGTGGTGGATACGGGAAAACTAATAAAAGAACTCTACTAAAGTTATTCAAAATGTGAAAGAAAAGACAAAGAATATCCAAAGATCTTCAGCCTGAACTGGAGATATTTGGAGTGATGGTTTCAGCCCTTACCATGTGCCACAAAGGCTAATAAGAATTCCACGTCTTAAAAAAAGAAGCATATAAAAAGTGACTGAATTTTGCCAAAAGCTACATAGACAAACCACAATCCTTCTGGGAACATGTTCTATGGACAGATGAAACCAAACTAGAGCTCTACAGAGATGAATACCAGCACCTACAATGAAACATGGTGGAGTATCCATAATGTTGAGGGGATGCTTTGCTGCCTCTGCAAGACCTGGAATGAAAGCAGTGAGATCAAAAGATTATCAGAGCATTCAAGTGAAATGTGCTTTCAAAGTGTGCTAGGTTTAAGTCAAATATAAAGGGTCTTACATCAGGATTAACCCAAAACACACATCTATGTACACAACAATGGGTAAGAAGGAAAAAATGGACTTTTTGAACTAGTCACAAATTAGTCCTTATCTCGGTCCAATTGAAAATCTCTGCACAACGCCATTCTTAATTAATCAGAGCCTTAATGCACCATAATATGGTTCCTCTGTGTGGCAATTGCAAGGTTGGATTAAAGAAATGTTGGCGCACACAATGGGACCTTCACAATCAAGTAGAAAATAGAGGTTTCCATTGGGAGGCCAGAGAGGAGGTGAACTTGATACCACTATAATGTTATGTGGATGTTTGACCTGCAGAATTAACATGGCATCAGCACAGGAGCAGCAGAAGATGAAGAGCTGCTCTTATTAGATCTTTTTTTATTACATTATATTTACTGCTCATACTGCGAATAGTTTATTTTATATCTTGTCCTTTTATCAAATTTTTCATGCTGAAATGGACACATGATGTATTATCGAAATAAAACTTTTTTATGTTTTATTTTCCATTTTTAATTTTACCTCTTCGTTGCAGAGATATTAGCAATCAAACTATTTGGCACGTAATAAGTTAACTTTTTTAAGTACAAGTCGGTGTTATCAGATAGTTTTCACTTGGGGTGTGTACTTCTTCTCCCTGTATGATGCTGACCAAGCATAAGTAGGAAACAACCCATATAGGAAAAAAGAACAAGCCCCCACCATAGTTTAGAGCAGATTTTTTCAGTGTGTGAGATGTAATCACACGTATGACTGTTGTGCTTAAGCAACCTGTGCTGGTTCTAAATTGAGATCAGGGCTGTTATTATATCTCACACAGGAGTAACCTGTCTGTTCTGGACTACTCCTGTGGGAGACATTATGACACTCTTCTCTGATCTCACTACAGAACGATTGCAATTTGATCACATCAGACGTAAGTGTGATACTGACACATCTCCTCCCTGTCAGTGTCAGAGGAGGGTTAGTACAGCAGAGATGATCGTGCTATGAGAGGAGGAGAGATGATAGAAGGGTTTGTAATGTGACAAAGCTGAACTCAGCTGCTTCTGACGCGCCCAGGGGGATGGGGGACGACTCGGCGCCCGGGCCTTGTTGTTGCCTGATCTTGGGGGATGTCGCGGTGGCCGGCTCACGGGCCCGTGCCCTGGGGTCACTCTTAAAAAGGGGGGAAGTTATATGGGATAGGGGAATGTTCGTGACGCCACCTGTGGTGTCTGGTGAAGGTCACCAGCGCTGCAACAGTCCTCTGAGGCAGGTGTCAGGGCAGCTATAGATGGTTCGGCTCCCCACAGGTGGAGCAGGCCTCAGGGCAGCGTAGAGAGGGGGTAGAATAGAGCGCTGGCGGGTGCAGAGCTGTGGAAGAAAGAACAGACAGAGGCGGTAGTTGAAGTCATCCAGGGCTTTACTCACTTTGGTGCGTAGTCAGCTCAGAGCTTCTCTCTGCTGTCACACGGCGAGCTGCGGCCGCCAGGGTGGAGTTTGGCACACTCCAGTTAGGACCCCCGCTCTAGTGTGTTCCTCTCCTGTTGAACTACTCCCGCCTTGTGTCCCCCACTGAGTCCCGTACGGGTACTGCGATGTCCCTTGTTGGTAACGTGTAGTTCCCCGACCGACTGGGTGCCCTTTTTGGTGACTTGTGGTGAGAACGTGGTGTAAGGCCGGGTCCCTCTGGATAAACTCAGATTAGGGCATACAGGTGGCGACTCCGCTCCGTCCGTATCCCCCTGGGATCCACATAAGCCTCCGGACTTTTCCGACGGAGACGTGAAGTGCAAAGCCAGATAATCGGGGACCGGTACCCCCTCTTGCAGCAGGGTCTCTCTGGCTGGGCCAGAATAAGGTATGCAGGTGGTGACTCCGTTCCGTCCGCACCCCCTGAGATCCTTTCGCCTGTGGAGCCTATCTCCTCTGCTCCCCTCCTGGGCCTTCTTGCTTGGACCCTGACCGGGGACAGAGCCGTTTATAACTCTGCCCCGATCCCCCGTCTCGAGGCCTGAGACCGGGAACCGTGGACCCTCAGCCGGCTGCAGCCTTGTGCTGACTTGCCGTCCCAAGGACCCATGACCAAAGACCTTGTTATTAAAATGGCCTCCAGTTTTATAGAATTCCAATTAAGTGCTTAAGTAAATGCTTCCTCCACCCTCACTCACTACATAGTTCCCACTAACTTTGGTTCCCCCCAACTCTTCCATTCAGGCCCGGGGCAGCACTATGGTGCTATAGGACCCCTTCAGAACTGGTGTGGTGTAGTGTTGAGTGTGTGGTTGGGGTCCTGTGTAGTACTCCATCCTTACCTGGGAAAGGAGATACCACACCTCAGTCTGAGGTGCAGTACCCATGTGGCGACTGAACCCTCAGGGGCGCCACACTTCCCCCCCATATTGACTTATGTAGGAGTTTAGACCAGGAAATCAGGGCTGTACCATTCCTCTCAGACCCTGAGAAACCTGCTATAAACTATGGTGGGGGCCTTTTCTTCTTTTCTTTGTTGCTACCTGCTTATGATTCTTAATAAAGGAAGAAGTAAATCCCCCAGTGAAAGCTGTCTGACAACACCCACTTGAATTTAAAAAGTTAACTCATTATGTACCAAATACTTTGATTGCTAATATCTCACAAAGGAGAGGTGAAAATAAAACAAACAAACAAAAACCTAAAATGTTTTATTTATTTATTTTCAGCCATTGTTACATTGTATGTCCAATTAAACATGACAAATTTGGTGAAAGGTCCTCTTTAATAGCCATATTTTTCAATCGACATACTCTCGTGTGGCCTTGTTTTTTGTGGGATGAGAAGTATTCTTTCACAGTACTATTTTGGAGTACATATAGTAGATTGTATAACTTATTTTTGTAGGGTATGTAGGAACAAAAAAAAATTTAAAATTGTTGTTTTTTTTCGCTGCAAAGACCTATGATATTTTTATTTCCCTGCAAACAAATTTATATCATGATTTTTTTTTGAGACACAACTTTTAGTTTTCAGTGATACCATTTTTGGGAACATATGACTTTGGATGAATTTTACATTCTGTGTTTGGGATGTGGAATGAGCAAATCCCAGCAAATCTGACAATGTTTTTATACCGGTTTTGTATAGTTTTTATTCCTCCATATTTTTCCGTCATTATTTTTATGCTTCTTTTGCTATAATAGTTTTTACTGCTATAAAAGAACATGTGATCATTTGATCACTTACATAATATAGTGCGGTAATTTTGTACTTATCTAAATTGTATTATGACTACCTGTCAGTATTGTACTGATAGGCAGCCTTTTACAGTGAAGCTTTAAAGTTTGTGAACCTTTCAGAATTTTCCACATTTCAGAATAAATTTAAGCTAAAACTACATAAAATGTTCACACAAGCCCTAAAAGTAGATAAAAAGAATACAATTAAAAAAAAAATGAGTAAAACAATTTGGACTTTGTAATTTTTTTAATGAGTAAAATATCACAAAATGGCAAAATTATGTAAATCTTTAGGACTAGTTGATAAGGTATAGGTGAAATTAGAGGCCGGTGTTTTCGATCTATGGGATGACAATCAGGTTTGAGTGGGTGAGCTGTTTTATTTAAAGAACATGGATCTGTCAAATTCTCATCTTCGCATCACATATATGTAAAAATGTATCATGGCATGAACAAAGGAGATTTTTGAAGACCTCAGAAGAAGAGTTGTTTGTGCTCATCAGGCTGGGAAATGTTACAAAATTGACTCCATCAACACCATTATTAGCCTCCCCAGGAGATGTCAACCAACAAAGATCACTTCAAGAGCAAGTTGTATAATAGTCTGCAAGGTCACTAAGAAACCCAAGGTAACCTCTAAGCAACTAAAGGTCTCCCTCACATTGCCTAATGTAATGTTCATGAGTCTGCCATCATGGAGAACACTGAACATCAATGGTGTGCCTGACAGAATTGCAAGAGAAAACCATTTCTCTCCAAAAAGAAAATTGCTGGCCATCTTCAGCTCTTAAAGGTCAACTGGATAGAAAAGGCTATAGGAACAATGTTTTGTGGATGAATGAGACCAAAATGGAGCATTTTGGTTTAAATGAGAAGCTTTTTGTTTGTAGACAGAGAAACACTGCTTTACAAAACGTGGGTCATGCAGCAAGAAAATTAAGCAAGACACACAAGTTGTTCTACAAAAGAATGGTTAAAGAATAATGTTAGAGTTAAAGTCCTGACCTTAATTTTATAGTTGATGCTGTTTTGTATGGAATCATGGGATAAAATTACTTCAAGCCATTGTGTAGGACTAATTAACAATTTTGAGAAATATTTAGATACAGTTATTGCTGAAAACCAGGGGGAGAAGTCACAGATACTGGAAGCAAAGGTGCACATACTTTTGCCACTCGCAGACTTATCATATTGGATCATATCCATCAATAAATAATGACAAAGTATAACATTTTTGACTTATTTGTTTGATTTGGTTCTCTTTATCTAATTTTAGTGCTTTTGTGAGAATTGAAAGTAGTTTAAAGTTACAGTTATGCAGAAATATAAACAATTCTGAAGGGTTCACAAACTGTAAAGCTCCAGTGTAAGCCCAAAATCGGGCTTTCACAGAACCAAATCAGCAGCCAATGATTGCATTGTGTGGGTTCTCTGTCAATGTTCTTTAGATGTGACTGTCAATATCGATGACAGCATCTAAGGGCTTAAACAGATGGCTGTATGTTCCAACTAAGACGTACTGCGGATGGTGTGCACAAAGTTCACATTAAAGACCTCCTGATTGTGCCATGTTTAGGTGTTAAACACTAATGCACATTCATTCATTAGTTTCCATGTGTATAAATAGGTAAATCATTGTACAATTGTTATTACATATGCGTACAGACAATATAAGGTTGCGTAGAGGTGAAACCAAATTTGTATTTCCAACTATCAGTTTACAAATATGGAGACCACAAGACCTCAATTTATGTTTCAAATTATCTTCCATGAAGGGAGTATGTCCTATGGTTACTCTAAAAACTTAAAACAAATTATGGAGCCACTACCAGATAATTCATCCAGGAGCCCCCACTGGCCATCCCACCGTGACAAGGTGTTGGGATGGTCCTATCTCTAGTATTAAATCTCACCATGTGTCAGCTGACTATGGATGGAGGCAGAGCAGAAACCAGACCCGACTGTTCAAACACCTGCCCATGGAAAGCAAGATGAAATACCTAGCTCAAAAGGGGGATCCACACCATTTTTTGTACAAAGTACAAGAAACTAAAGCAAAACCAAAGAAATGAGCTGGAACATATGTTGGTATTAATGCAAAGTGTAAGAGCATGTTCACACTGTGGCCATTATTTAGACAAAGCCTAAGATAAAAACAAAATGAGCAAATTGCCTGTAGTAAGTAAATAATTAAATAGTAATAGTACATGTGAGGTGAGGTTGTGGCAGACATTGTCATGTCACAGGTTTTATACCATGGCGAGACTAAGCACAGCAACAAGACAAAAGGTAGGTATACTGCTGTCTTGAAGAAGCACCAAGAAATGTGCAATGCTGCAAGTCGTAGATGCAGTGGTCAAGGAAACTTAATGCTACAGATGACAGACATATCATGCTTACTTCCCTTCAAAATTGGAAGATGTCCAGCAGTGCCATCAGCTTATAACTGGCAACAAGTGGAATCCAGCTACACCCTTTTACTGTTCAGAGACGTCTGGCCATAAGTGATCTTCGTGGAAGAATTGCGGCCAAATATCAGTACCTTCAACATGGAAGCAAAGCTAAGTGATTCAGCTATGCACAAAAACATGGGGTGCAGAGACTGTCAGCAGGTGCCCTGGACTGATGAGTCAAAATATTAAATATTTGTCTGTAACAGAAGGCAGTTTGTTTGCTGAACTGCTGGAAAGCAGCACGATAATGAGTGTCTGCATGCAACAGTGAAGCATGGTGGAGGGTCCTGTCAAGTTTAGGGCTGAATTGCAGCAAATGGAGTTGGGTATTGGGTCACGATTAAAGGTGTCCTTAATACTGAGAAATACTTATCCATTGTGAAATACCACCAGGGAGGCATCTGATTGGTACTAATTTATTCTGCAGCAGAAAAACAACTCCAAACATACAGCCAATATCATTAAGAAATATCTTCAGTGTAAAGAAGAACAAGGAGTCCTAGAGGTGATGGTACTGTATGTCCCCCACATAGCCCTGATCTCAACATCATCAAGTCTGTATGGGATGACATAAAGAAACAAAAAGATTTGCACAAGCG
Organism: Phyllobates terribilis; assembly: GCF_046119375.1. NCBI lineage: Eukaryota > Metazoa > Chordata > Amphibia > Anura > Dendrobatidae > Phyllobates > Phyllobates terribilis. Next base: position 359,448,982 of record NW_027362767.1, read on the forward strand.
ACATCCACAGAAGATCTGTGGTTAGTTCTCTAAGATGTTTGGAACAACCTCCCTACAAAGTTCCTTCAAAAACTGCCTGCAAGTGTAAAGAGAAAAAGTGATGCTGTTTTGAAGGCAAAGGGTGGTCACACCAAATATTGATGTGATTTAAATTTCTCTTTTCTTCATTCACTTTGCACAGAAGATCTGTGGTTAGTTCTCTACTATGTTTGGAACAACCTCCCTAAAAAGTTCCTTTGAAAACTGTCTGCAAGTGTAAAGAGAAAAAATGATGCTGTTTTGAAGGCAAAGGGCGGCCACACCAAATATTGATGTGATTTAAATTTCTCTTTTCTTCATTCACTTTGCACTTTGTTAATTGATTAAATAAACTAGTAACACTTCTACTTGTGAAAGCATTCTTACTTTGCAGCATTGTTTCTGCACCTGCCTAAAACTTTTGCGCAGTACTACATGTTGTTGAAGAATATAGGTAAGGTCGTAATATTTTGCATTCATAAACTACTTATTTTATGTGACTTAAATGGAAGATATAAGCTGGGTGAACTGTGGGAACATTATTTTGGCATTTTCCTTCTTGTTTAATAGGACACAGGTGCAAAGAGGAATTTGACGACATTTTTCTACATAACGATTATATCACAATATGTACATTATATACGCAGCATTGCTAACAAAAGAGATTTTCACCAGGAGATTCAGTGCCAGCCACCTGTACCTGCAAATCAATGAATCGTCCAGTCTCCCAGGCTTCTGTGCTATATTTAAGATGGCATCAATGCTTGAAATAAAACATGGCCCTCTATTAACCATGGTTATAAACCTAGATCGGCTTAGTTTATTTTTACTATGCATGATAAAAGTTCCTCACTTTCCTGAGTATATTTTGTTAAGTGCAGGCGCAGCTCTGCTCCATGTGTATTCGCCCAGCCCAGGTGACATCATGTTCACCCCTCCAGAGTTCTGGAAGGAATTATGAGACTGTATCGATTCCAACACTTAAAGTAGAAGTAATATTTCAACTAATTGCTATTTATTAGTTATTATTACTATGTGTAGTAGTTATTTTTATGATCAATATATTTATATTTAACAAATGTCAACATTAAGGCAAATACGCATGTATACCAGTTAATATTAAGCGTTGACCTGTGAATTTTTATATATATATATATATATATATATATATATATATATATACAGTATATATGTATAGCTAAAGGACATTTAAAAAGTAGGCAAAATCTAGTAAAAAGTTGGAACGTTGTAATAACCACATATTTACAGTGGAAAAATATATTTACACATTTAGGGAGAGTGGATTCAATGATTGAGCAGGATCCAGGGAAACTTTAAAATGAATGTGTCATCAGACAGTGACTTATTGTATTAAATCAGGTTTTTGTGCTAAACACAGTATATTTAAAAATTTAAAAAAAATTACATTTTTCATCATATCATGATGTTTATTAACTCCTTCACCCCTGAGCCTGTTTTCACCTTCCTGACCAGGCCAAATTGCACAATTCTGACCAGTGTCACTTTATGTGATAATAACTCTGGAATGCTTCAATGTATCCCAGTGATTCTGAGATTGATTTTTTTCGTGACACATTATAATTTATGGTAGTGGTAAATCAATATTGTTTGCGTTTATTTGTGAAAATATCGTAATTTTGGTGAAAATATAGAAAATTTAACAATTTTCAAACTTTTATTTTTTTTATGCCCTATAGCCAGATACAGGTGCTTCTCACAAAATTAGAATATCATCAAAAAGTTAATTTATTTCAGTTCTTCAATACAAAAAGTGAAACTCATATATTATATAGAGTATATAGAGTCATTACAAACAGAGTGATCTATTTCAAGTGTTTATTTCTGTTAATGTTGATGATTATGGCTTACAGCCAATGAAATCACGAAAGTCATTATCTCAGTAAATTAGAATAATGAACAAAAAACACCTGCAAAGGCTTACTAAGCACTTAAAAAAGTCCCTTAGTCTGTTTCGGTAGGCTCTACCATCATGGGGAAGACTGCTGACTTGACAGATGTCCAGAAACTGTCATTGACACACTCTACAAAGAGGGTAAGCCACAAAAGGTCATTGCTAAAGAAGCTGGCTGTTCACAGAGTGCTGTATCCAAGCATATTAATGGAAAGTTGAGTGCAACGAAAAGTGTGGTAGAAAAAGATGCACAAGCAACCGGGATAACCGCAGCATTGAAAAGATTAAGAAAAGGCCATTAAAAAAATTGGGGGAGATTCACAAGGAGTGGATGCTGCTGGAGTCATTGCTTCAAGAACCACCACACACAGAAGTATCCAGAGCATGGGCTACAAGTGTCGCATTCCTTGTGTCAAGCCACTCATGACCAATAGACAACGCCAGAAGCGTCTTACCTGGGCCAAGGAGAAAAAGACCTGGACTGTTGCGCAGTGGTCCAAGGTGTTGTTTTCAGATGAAAGTAAATTTTGCATTTCATTAGGAAATCAAGGTCCCAGAGTCTGGAGGAAGAGTGGAGAGGCCACAATCCAAGCTGCTTGAGGTCTAGTGTGAAGTTTCCACAATCAGTGATGGTTTGGGGAGCCATGTCATCTGCTGGTGTAGGTCCACTGTGTTTTATCAAGACCAAAGTCAGCGCAGCCGTCCACCAGGAAATTTTAGGGCACTTCATGCTTCCCTCTGCCGACAAGTTTTTTGGAAATGTAAATTTCATTCTCCAGCAGGACTTGGCACCTGTCTACACTGCCAAAAGTACCAATACATGTACAGTATCACTGTGCTTGATTGGCCAGCAAACTCGCCTGACCTTAACCCCATAGAGAATCTATGGGGTATTGTCAAGAGGAAGATGAGAGACACCAGACCCAACAATGCAGACGAGCTGAAGGCTGCTATCAAAGCAACCTGGGCTTCCATAACACCTCAGCAGTGCCACAGGCTGATCGCCTCCATGCCACGCCGCATTGATGCAGTAATTGAGGCAAAAGGAGCCCCGACCAAGTATTGAGGGCATTTACTGAACATACATTTCAATTGGCCAACATTTTGGATTTTAAAATAATTTTTCAAGCTGTTGTTATAAAGTATTCTAATTTACTGAGATAATGACTTTTGTGTTTTCATTGGCTGTAAGCCATAATCATCAACATTAACAGAAATAAACACTTGAAATAGATCACTCTGTAATGACTCTATATAATTGTAGCGTCGGCGTCCCTGCCTCCTGCTAGGCAGGGATGCTGTTCCCCTCACCTCTCCGCTCCGTGCCCGGCGTCTTCCTCCCGCCCTGCTGGCAGCGCGCGCTGCTTCCCGGCCACGGTGCTTAGGGCGCGCGCGCGCTCCCCCTCTCTTAAAGGGGCCGCGCGCGCCGTCCTAAGGAGTCCCCGGCCAATGGCCGGAGGACTTCACCATATATAAGGCACCTCCTCCAAAATGGAGGTGCCCGAGCAATGTTGTTGCAAAGCCTTCACTCTGCTTCAGCCCTCAGGACCCGTTACCAGTTACCTGCCAGTCACCTGTCAGATTCCTGCCTGTTACCTGCCAGTCACCTGCCAGATTCCTGCTTGTTACCTGCCAGTCACCTGCCAGATTCCTGCCTGTTACCTGCCAGTCACCTGCCAGATTCCTGCTTGATACGTGCCTGATATCCGTTTACCTGCTTGCAAGCCTGCGGTCCGACGGTCTGCCTTCCGACACCTGTCAGTCTGTCTATGGACCAGCCTGCCCGCTCACCTGGGAGCGCTCATCTGCTACCTGCCTGCTAGCCTACCTGGAGGCTCCGCCGTCACTTGCCGTGACCACCTGCCTGTCCAGAGACTCTTGCCTGCTCACCTGGGAGCGCTCACCTGCTACCTGTCTGCTAGCCTACCTGGAGGCTCTGCCGTCACTTGCCGTGACCACCTGCCCGTCCAGAGACTCTTGCCCGCTCACCTGGGAGCGCTCACCTGCTACCTGCCTGCTAGCCTACCTGGAGGCTCTGCCGTCACTTGCCGTGACCACCTGCCTGTCCAAAGACTCTCGCCCGCTCGCCTGGGAGCGCTCACCAGCCACCTGCCTGCTGTCCTTCTACCCAGAGACTGTCCCTGTCACTTGCCGTGAGTACCCGTCCTTCTACTCAGAGACTGTCCCTGTCACTTGCCGTGACTACTTGCCCTTCTACCCAGAGACTGTTCCTGTCACTTGCCGTGACTACCTGCCCTTCTACCCAGAGATTGTCCCTGTCACTTGCCGTGACTACCTGCCCGTCTTCCCTGGGAGCCACCTGCTTCCTTACAAGAACCGCCCCTTGTATAGTTGCTCAGAGGTTCCGCCTCCCAGACCCGTTACAATAATATACTGTATGAGTTTCACTTTTTGTATTGAAGAACTGAAAAATATTAACCTTTTGATGATATTCTAATTTTGTGAGAAGCACCTGTAGTTATACCACACATTCACAATAGTTAATAACATTTACAACATGTCTACTTGACATCAGCGTCATTTTTGAAACATATTTTTTTGTTAGGAAGTTAGGGATAAAACTTTTTCAGCAATTCCTCATTTTTCCAACAAAATGTACAAAACCGTTTTTTAGGGACCACATCACATTTGAAATGACTTTCAGTTGCCTATATGACAGAACATTCCCAAAAGTGACACCATTTTAAAACTGCACCCTTAAAAATGCTCAAAACGACATTCAAGAAGTTTATTAACCCTTCAGGTGCTTCACAAGAATTAAAGTAATGTGGAAGAAAAAAATTACATTTTTACTTTTTCTCACAAAAATGTTGTTTTAGCCCCAAATTTGGTATTTTCACAAGGGTAACAGGAAAAAATAGACCATACAGTTTGTTTTGTAATTTATCCTGAGTATGCCAATACCCCATATGTGGGGAAAAACTACTGTTTTGGCGCACGACATGGCTCAGAAGGGAAGGAGCGCCATTTGACTTTTGCAGTGCAAAATTGGCTGGAATCAACAGAAGATGCCCTGTCATGTTTGCAGAGCCACTGATGTGCCTAAACAGTGGAAAAACCCCACAAGAGACCCAATTTTAGAAACTGCACCCCTTAAAGAATTTATTTAGAGCTGTGGAGTGCACCTTGAAACCACAGGTGTTTAAAACGTTGAGCCGTGAAAATGAAAAAATACATTTTTACCACAAAAATGTTGTTTTTGCCCCAGAGTTTTCATTTTCAGGACAGGTAACAGGAGAAAATAGACAGTACAGTTTGTTGTGCAATTTCTCCCGAGTACACCAATACCCTTTATGTGGTGAAAAACTGTTTGGGTGCATGGCAGGACTCCAAAGGAAAGGAGTACCAATTGACGCCATATCACGTTTGCTGAGCTCCTGATGTGCCGAAACAGTGGAAATCCCCCACAAGTGACCAAATTTTGGAAACTACAATCCTCAAAGAACTTATCTAGAGATGTATTAAGCACGTTAAACCCACAGGTGCTTCACATAATTTTATAAGCCGTGAAAATCAAAAAATGCATTTTTCCTGCAAGAATGTTGCTTCAGCCCTAAATTTTTGATTTTCACAGAGGTAACAGAAGAAAATGGACCATATAATTTGTTGTGCAATTTCTCCTAAGTACACTGATACCCCATTTGTGGCGTAAAACTACTGTTTGGGCAAATGGCCCAGAGAGAGAAGGAGTGCCAACTGAATTCTGGAGCACAATTTTGGCTGAAATAGATTGCGGATGCCATGTCATATTTGAAGAGCCCCTGACATGCCAAAACAGCATAAATCCCCACAAGTGGCCCCATTTTGTAAACTACACCTCTTGAGGAATTCATCTAGGTGTGTAGTGAGCATTTTTAAGCCTCAGACAATTCATAGAATTATTTAAAATTGGGCTTAGTCAATGGAAAATTACTATTTTTTCCACTAAAATGGTACTTTGGCCATAAGTTTTTCATTTTCACAAAGGATGATAGGAGAAATTAAATGGTACATTTTGTTATGCAATTTCTCATGTGTAAGCCAATATGCCATATGTGGTCAAAAACTACTATTGAAGCACAGTGCTAAGCTCAGAAGGGAAGACGCGCCATACTGGAGTTCAAATGTTGCTGGAATGGTTTAAGGGTGCATTTGTCACATTGGTAGAGCCCCTGAGGTGCCAGAACAGCGGAACCCCATAAAAGACCCCTTTTTACAAACTACACCCACCAATTAATTCATATAGTGGTGCAGTGAGCATGTTGACACTACATGTGCCTCAAAGAAATTTATACCATTGGGCGGTGAAGAAAGAATAATTAATTTTTTACAACTAAAATGTTGTTTTAACCCCAAATTTTTAATCTTTATAAAGACTAATAGGGAAAAAATGGACCTCACTTTTTTTGTGCTATTTCTCCTGAGTGTGACAATACCCTACATATAATCAGGAACAACTACTACTACTACTTTTGGGGCAAGTGCTCAGAAGGGAAGGAGTGCCATTTTATAGTGCAGATTTTACTGTTCTGGCTTGTGGGTGTCATGACTCACTGGAAGAACCCCTAAGGTGCCAGAACAGAAGGATAATAGGAGAATTTCAATGGTACAATTTGTTACGCAGTTTCTCCTGAGTAAGCCAATATGCTATATGTGGTCAAAAACTACTTTTGAGATGCAGTGCAAAGCTCAGTAGGGAAGAAGCGCCATACTGGAGTTTAAATGTTGCTGGAATGATTTGAGGGTGCATTTGTCACATTAGCAAAGCCCCAGAGGTGCCAGAACAGCGGAGCCCCCCATAAGTGGCCCCATTTTGCAAATTACATCTTTCAGTGAATTCATCTAAGGTGAATCATATTGAGATCACTGGTGTGTCACATAATTGTATACCATTAGGCAATGAAGAAAAAATAATTACATTTTTCACACAAAATTTTTTTGGGCCCCAGATTTTACATTTTCACATGAGGAAATTTGTAAAAATTGCACCAAAATGTGTCACACAGTTTATGTTCAATGTGGAAATACCCCATATGTGGCTGTATAGTACTGCTTAGCCATACGGCGAGACTCGGGAGGGATGGAGCGCTATTTGACTCCTGGAGCACAGATTTTCCTAAAATAGTTTGCGGACTCCATATACAGAGCCCCTAAGTGCTAGAAAAGCAGAATCCCCCTCAAGTGACCCCATTTTGAAAATTATACACCTTTGGGAATTTATCTACAGGTGTAGTGACAATTTGACTCCATGGGTGTTTTCCAGAAACAAGCAACAGTGGACGTTCTGAATGAAAATTGCAAATCTGCCATTGAAGTGCCCGTATGTTGTAGTGCCTGTATGTTGTAGTGCCCAGTATGTTATGCCCAGCTCATGCTTCTAGAGACATGAGCCCAGAATTAAACAGGCTCTCATAGCTTGTCACGTGTGTCAGAAGTGACAGACAGTTGCCCTGCAGTTGGCTGCAGAAGATCTCTTCGTTTGGCATTACAGACACTTTCTTAGCTGTTTCACTCTAGGACCCAGTGGCTACCTCCTTCATGCTCTAATTGACACTCTGGCCTGGGTGTTCAAATAGTTTCACTTTGCAGCAGAAAAGTGCTGGTGATATTCACATGTTTCCTTGTGAAAGCTTGGAGCTCGTGCTGTTCTTACTTCCTCTCTGGTGCTAAGAGGACGTGTGTGCTTTCTATCTGAAATTGGCTCAACTGTCTTTAGTTGTTAGTAGGGACTGATTAGTGCTCATCCCCCCTTCTCTAGCCAGGGCCTAGCTCTAGGGAAATACAGGGTTTTAGGTTCCTGTGCGGCGATTGGTGAGGAACCAATATAGGGACGTTAGGGGAGACAGGGTGATATCAGATCAGCCTAGGAGGTCTTCACTCCCCCTTTCCCAAGTGTCTGGGCTCCCTTCCCCTCATCCCTTCGTGCTGCACTTAGGCTTTCCCACACCTTGTGTGACATAGCTACAGAAATGCCAAACATGTGGATGCTAAATGTGGTTTAGGCACACTGGGGCTCAGAAGGAAGGGGGCATTTGGATTTGGGAGCACAAAATTTACTGAATTACGGGGAGCCATTTCACTTTTCCAGAGCCTTTGTGTTACCAGTAACATGGAAGCCCCCTATATTTCCTTTAACAGATGACAGACATGAGTGGGGACCTGCTTTTTTGTGGATTAAGTTGAAGCTTTTATTGGGAACATTTTACATAACATTTTGGATCACATTTATCCAGCGCTCTACACTGAGCACTTACATTGGGGTTTCCATCTAAATCTTTGAATGATGTTATTCAGATGAAACCCCTGATAGGTCCATTCACAATAATGAGGCAGCAGAGTTACTCTGGACTCCGTCTGGTCTCGGTTCAGCGTTGTCCTTTTTTTCAGAAGTGCACAAACTGTGGCGGTCTGTGCTTTTATGCATGTTTAAAAAGAAAGACAGCACCAGATCATAGGCCAGACAGCATCCACAGTGTCTCCATCTGCCTCATTATAGGGAATCTTCTGCTGGGGGTTAATGCTGAATCACATATGTCAGAGATTTACATGGAAACCCAGGTGCAAGCGCTCAGCGCAGAGCGCAGGATAAATGTAAGCCAAGCCTTAATGCGATTTTTGGGAGGCAGAATGAACAAATCAACATCAGGTCAAGAATTAGTTTTTTATGCTGTTCCTCGTGTGGGATAAGTGATTAGACGACTTTATTCTTCATTTTGGTGCGATTACAGCGATACCAGATTTGTATGGGGTATTTATGTTTGGCTGTTGTCATACACAAAAAGACGCTTTGTTTTGCAAAAACTAGCATTGCCATATTATGAGAGCTATAATTTTTCTATATTTCTGCTCACAGAATAATGTGACAGCTTGTTTTTTGCAGGATGAATTGACATTTTTATTGGTACCATTTTCGGACGCATGATTTTTTTGATCACTTTCTATTCTGATTTTTGGTTGGCAGAAGGAACAAAAACCAACAATTCAGGAATTATTCTTTGGAATTCTATTTTATGCTATTCCACATGTGGTAAAATTGATAAGACAGCTTAATTATTCGAGTCAGTTCGATTGCAGCGATACTACATTTATATAATGTTTTTTTGTTTTGCCGCTTTTATACAATAAAAACTGTTTTATAGAAAATAAAATTGTTTTTTTTGCATCACTTTATTCTGAGAGCTATAGCTTTTTTTATTTTTGCACTGATGGAGCTATATGGTGGCTTGTTTTTTGTGGAACAAGATGGCGTTTTCAGAGGTACCATTTGTATTTACATTAGTGTTTTTGATTGTGTTTTATTCCACTTTTATTTTTTTTGACAGTATGATGAAAAAGCATAGTTTTTTGCATTGTTTTTTTTTTACTGTGTTCACTGAAGAGGTTAACTAGTGTGACACTTTTATTTATCAGATCGTTTTGGATGCGGTGATAGCAAATATGTGTACTTTGTTTTTGTTTATTTTTGCTTTTACATAAAAATACGTATTTTTTGTTTTTTCTTTTTTTTTATTATTTTATATATACAGTTATATGAAAAAGTTTGGGCACCCCTATTAATCTTAAGCTTAATGTTTTTTAAAAATTGGTGTTTTTGCAACAGCTATTTCAGTTTGATATATGCAATAACTGTTGGACACAGTAATGTTTCTGCCTTGAAATGAGGTTTATTGTACTAACAGAAAATGTGCAATCTGCATTCAAACAAAATTTGACAGGTGCATAAGTATGGGCACCCTTATCATTTTCTTGTTTTAAATACTTCTACCTACTTTTTACTGACGTACTAAAGCACTTTTTTTGGTTTTGTAACCTCATTGAGCTTTGAACTTCATAGCCAGGTGTATGCAATCATGAGAAAAGCTACTTAAAGGGGACACTTGCAAGTTGTTCTCCTGTTTGAATCTCCTCTGAAGAGTGGCATCATGGGCTCCTCAAAACAACTGTCAAATGATCTGAAAACAAAGATTATTCAACATAGTTGTTCAGGGGAAGGATACAAAAAGCTGTCTCAGAGATTTAACCAGTCAGTTTCCACTGTGATGAACATAGTAAGGAAATGGAAGAACACAGGGACAGTTCTTGTTAATGCCAGATGTGGCAGGCCAAGAAAAACATCAGAAAGGCAGAGAAGAAGAATGGTGAGATCAGTCAAGGACAATCCTCAGACCACCTCCAGAGAGCTGCAGCATCAACTTGCTGCAGATGGTGTCACTGTGCATCGGTCTACTATACAACGCACTTTGCACAAGGAGAAGCTGTATGGGAGAATGATGTGAAAGAAGCCGTTTCTGCAAGCACGCCACAAACAGAGTCGGCTGAGGTATGCAAAAGCACATTTGGAGAAGCCAATTTCTTTTTGGAAGAAGGTCCTGTGGACTGATGAAACCAAGATTGAGTTGTTTGGTCATACAAAAAGGCGTTATGCATGGCGGCAAAAAACACAGCATTCCAAGAAAATCACTTGCTACCCACAGTAAAATTTGGTGGAGGTTCCATCATGCTTTGGGGCTGTGTGGCCAATGCCGGCACCAGGAATCTTGTTAAAGTTGAGGGATGCATGGATTCCACTCAGTATCAGCAGATTCTTGACAATAATGTTCAAGAATCAGTGATAAAGTTGAAGTTACGCAGGGGATGGATCTTTCAGCAAGACAATGATCCAAAACACCGCTCCAAATCTACTCAGGCATTCATGCAGAGGAACAATTACAATGTTCTGGAATGGCCATCCCAGTCCCCAGACCTGAATATCATTGAACATCTGTGGGATCATTTGAAGAGGGCTGTCCATGCTCGGCGACCATCAAACTTAACTGAACTGGAATTGTTTTGTAAAGAGGAATGGTCAAAAATACCTTCATCCAGGATCCAGGAACTCATTAAAAGCTACAGGAAGCGACTAGAGGCTGTTATTTTTGCAAAAGGAGGATCTACTAAATATTAATGTCACTTTTCTGGTGAGGTGCCCATACTTATGCACCTGTCAAATTTTGTTTGAATGCAGATTGCACATTTTCTGTTAGTACAATAAACCTCATTTCAAGGCACAAACATTACTGTGTCCAACAGTTATTACATATATCAAACTGAAATAGCTGTTGCAAAAACACCAATTTTTATAAAACATTAAGCTTAAGATTAATAGGGGTGCCCAAACTTTTTCATATAACTGTATATATTTTTTCAAAAATGTTACATTTTTTTTTTACTTAGTCCCTCTTTGGGACTTTAACTTTTAACACTCTAATCACTTGTATAATGCATTACAATGCACCAGCACTGCAATGCATTATACCTGTCAATGCTGCACTGACAGAAACCTTTAAGACCATGGCTTGCCATAGCGGGCAGACCCAGAGGTCGTCTTGATGGCCTCGTGTTGCCATGACAATGATTGGTCCCTCGCGATGACGTCACGGGGACAGCGATCTGTTGCAATCTATATTGATCGTGGCATTTAGGGGGCTAAACAGCCGGGGCATGGTGTGGGCAACGCTACTGGCTGTGACAGCCAGGGCTCGGCTATCATGTAAGCCAAGTTCCCGGCGTCAATTGCGCAGAGCTGTGCACGATCACCATGACGTACCTGTATGACCTGTGCACGATCACCATGACGTACCGGTATGACCTATGCACGATCACCATGACGTACCTGTATGACCTGTGCACGATCACCATGACGTACCTGTATGTCATCAGTCGGGAACCGTTATCCGACCATGATTTATAGGTATATCAAATATCGTGAACGGGTTAAAAAACAAAAAAAGTAATCTTGCATTTTTCACACTAGCAATTGGGGCTATTTTAAACTCCTATTTCCCCTGCTCTTTCAGGAACAGTTTTCAGCATGCTAATTACCGTAAAAGGCAGGATTACATCTCTATACACAGCTGATAACACAGGATCCACAATAGGTGATGTCACAGCTGACCCTGCTCCCACTCTTCACAATTCTTTTTCTCACGCTTTTTAGATGTTTCAGTATAAAAAATAGTTTGAGTCAGTCTGATTGCTGTTAATGTACATGTGGATTTCCTAAAACAAAAAGAAGTTACAGTTAAGAAAAGCCCCAGTGGCCACTGTGAACATTGCAAGATTCCTAATTTGTATTTTTAATACAAATTAGGATATGAGCAAAACACACTGCCAAAAATAATAAAAAAAATCAAATTAAACACAACAACCTGATTTAAACAATAAGTCATTTTCTGATGAGGCATTCCCTTTATTTTTTTTTAAATCAAATATTTATTGATTTTTATAAAGATTTACACAAAGGAAAAAAAAAAAAGGAAAAAACAACAACCAGACAAACATTGGAGAAACACAGTTCTCCACGCCCCAACCTTAAGAAGCATTAAACATGAGTTGAAGCCCCGTCACACTAAGCGACGCTACAGCGATCCCGACAACGATACGACCTGTCAGGGATCGTTGCTGCGTCGCTATGTGGTCGCTGGTGAGATGTCAAACAGTCAGATCTTCCCAACAACGCAGCAACAATGCAGCGACCCGTAACGATCTGTATAACGATGCACGCCTGTGTGTTTCTGTGTCTGAGTCGTCAACAAGGTCGTTGGTAAGGTGTCAAACACACCGATGCACTGCTACCCAGCGGGGCCTCAACGATCAAAGAAATGTCCAGACCATTCCGACACGACCAGCGATCTCACAGCAGGGGCCTGGTCGCTGCTAAGTGTCAAACGTAGCGAGATCGCTACTGAGGTCACTGCTGCGTCACAAAACTTGTGACTCAGCAGCGATCTCGCTAGCGATCTCGCTTAGTGTGACGGGGGCTTTATTTTTACATCTTGGCTCTGCAAAACCAGCAGAATTAGGTGAACAAATATTTGAACATAGTAACAATAGTCAATCCAATTACATATAACTTGTGGGACATTCCCTTTATTAAAGGTGGAAAATAAAAACTCAAGGAAAAATGAAAATGGTGAATGGACTGAAGGAGCAGTATATGACATTTTTCTTATTTACATGTCTTTCAGTTGTAAACTGCCACCTCATGCATTGTTTTAGACAGCAAGCAGTTGGGCACAATTGCTAATCCTGTTCAATATATATGACGCGCCCCCTGTCAATAAAGAAAAGTCAATTGGGGGATAATGTTTCGTGATGCCACCCGTGGTATGTGGCTATAGATGGTCGCCACTGCTGTTCAGATCCACTGAGGCTGTTGGTGACGCAGCAGAGATGGTTCAGCTCTCCACGGGTAGAGCTAAGCGTCAGGGCAGTTAAATGGTAGATTTAGGATGTTGGTGTTGTGCAAGGCAGGTGATGCAGCAATTCAGTCAAGGACAAAGCGGGGTGCAGTGTTCAAGTGTTTACTCATAGTTATTATGATGTTTCTGGTTACAACTGCCATATTATAACAGCCCACCGAGTCCTGTGTCCTCTGGGGAAGTGATCCAGCCAACTCTCAGATACCTTCAGGTGCCTTCCCGGGTCGTCTCTCTGTGCTGGCTCTCGCCCTCCTGCCCTGCGCCTCACACACAGTGTCCCGAGCCAGTGGCCGAAGGGCCTGATCCCCTTCACGGTCAGCGTGAACTCGGGCACACAGGTGGACTCCGCACTTCCCGTGCCCCTAAGATCCTTTCACTCTCTGGAGCCCTCCTCGCTCCTCCGGTCTTCTCTCCTCACTCTCCTACTGGGCCTCCCCGACTGGGTCCTACTCCTCCACGGTCCTCACCCACTGTTCTCTCGCTTCAAGGACCCTTCTAGATCTTTTTACCCTTCCTTTTATACTCTTCCTTCAGTGCTCCCCTAAACTACTTCCTCCACCCACCTCCTTTACTTAGTTCCACCCTCCAGACAGGGACCGGGTCTGTGCTCTCGCTTAGGAGCAATATGGACCTTCCCTAATGGAGTGGTGTAGTGTTGGATGTGAGTAGTTGGGTCCCGGGTAGTGCGCCCTCCTTACCTGAGAGTGGGGTACCACACCTTTGGCTGAGATGCAGTAGCTCTGTGGCAACTGGACCCGCAGGGGCGTCACATATACATAGCATAAACTTAGACTTAAAATGGGCCACATTTATAACAGTGACACATACTGGATTATTAATTTGGTGCATCTTTATACAATTTTATCTAGCGTTACTCTATTACCTGCTTAGCTTTAGGCTATTTTTAGTGACAAAATTTGGCTCAATTTGGCACAACTGGAGACACATGTGATCAGATACAGTACATCACTCTGTCTCCTCCATTGAAACACACTGCACGGACCCACTGCACCTGCACTAGGTTCCTAATGGCACAAGTGCACTAGGAAGGCTTTGGGTGTTTCAATGGGGAAGGCAGAGTGCTGTATCTCTGCACCTAGTCACATGCCACTCCATCTGCTGCCACTTTATGGAGGGTGCTGTGCAACCATAACAGAAGACTTTCCTAGTGGGATTGCATTAGTTAAAAAAAGAGCAATTTTACATCAAGGTCTATTTCAAAGTTGCCTCATTTTTAACAGTTAGTGCAATTTCTGTCCACCTAGCCTGATTGACAGCTCATCAGTATCTCTCCTGCTGCTGAGATCTGACACTGCTCAGTACAAGCTGCAGCTGTTAGGCTGGGTGGGCAGAGACTGAATACACGTGGACTCATGAGCTGTTCCATTTTCAAGCTAGACTCATAAAATGCTCACCTGAACATCACCTTTATACAGCAGTTCTGACATAGATTTTCAAAGTTAATACACCAGTCTCACCAGGTCTAAAAATCTATTCAATAATGTACATAATTCATATTGTAAAATAGGATGATAGATCCTCTTTTTAAAAAAAAAATGGCTGCAGAGGTAAATCTATCCTTTTACTGTTAAGATAATTGTGACACTCAATAGAGACTTCTAAGTTGTTTGCTGAGTGCCAGATTTTCTTTAAAGGGAATCTGTCACCCCCTGGGAGATATCAGACCTCTACTATGGGCATACAGGTTATAGAAAAGTAAATCTATACATACGTGTATGGCCCATAGTAGAGGTCTGCTTGCAGAGAAATGTGCTTTTATAAAATCTGTTTTTACATGCTTGGCGCCCGGGGGACGCCAAGTAATCCCAGTCTATCTCATTAGGAAGCCCAGAAATACCCGCCTATAAGTTTATTATGCATATTCTCACCTCCCCTGCACGTCACAAGGCCCTATGACGTGCACTCGTCTCACTCACTTCCCGCGCATGCGCAAATCGCCGCTATCGTCAGGAGCTCTTTTTTTCCTCCTGGCCCCATTTGTCTCTGCAGTGTTCTAGTGCAAAGGCGCCTTGGAGTCACAGTGGTATCACTAATGTATGTCCATTAAGATACACCAGGTAACTGCTCTCCTCCAAATTAAAGATGTCCGAGTGCATGCAAAGAAGCTAATCAACCAAATTTGCTTATCTGGTCGAAAAACTTCACTCAGAGACTGAACCACGTAAAATGGCATACTTTATTACTTAGACATGGGATTATATAGTATTCTACTCCTTGGTGGGATTAGTAAAATTCATTGCTCTTTCTGATAACTTGGCACACTGCAATTTGCTCATCCATGTATCTCTTGGCCTCAGTAACGCCTTAGGAATTCTGATGGGAGGGGTGAAGTCGTCTCTCAGTGCCATCTTTGCCAACTCGACATGAATCTCTCTGTTATCAGCCATGCACATGCATACGTCATTCCCAGGAAATCATTTAGTTGTTCATTCCTACAATTAGAACAGAAACTGTTAGTTATATATTCATTAACTATTAACATAATCCATGTGCATATACACATTTGCATATATACATACATACAAATCGATTATTCCATCATCTCTATATTAATTCACACTGATTAGGTAATCTATTAAAAGAAACTAATTGATTTTCTATAATATATATATTTTACCTTGACAATTGCACCTATGCTGACCAGCCAACGTCTTCTGCTGTACTCGGCGCCACTCCAATCCTGTTCTGATAGTTGTGACCTGTCGGATTGTTCCAGGGTTTGCTGGGCGAGGCAGAGGTCACTTCTCAATGTAAGTCTATGAAAACCAGAATGAGGCCAGAACATGGCCTCACAGCCAATCAGGAACTGCATTCACAAGATGGCACCATGGGACCGGAGTGGCACCGGGAAGAGCAGAAGACGGCGGCTGGTAAGTATTTTACTACAGACAGGGAAGGTGAAGAACCATTCCAGAGATGGAATAAAAAACAAACACCAGTAGAATGGTGCTTTAAAGAGAACTAGTTAGTGATGGTGATTATTGATTCCACTCCGGTCATGAAATAAAATAAAAAAAACACCTGAGTTGTGCGTTAATCAGCTCAGAACAAATGCAAAGCAAATCACAATGCTAAACTGTCCCATCTAATGTTCACAGTACCACAAGTTAAGACCCTCATATATCAGTGAGATTTTTTATTTTTTGGTGGGGGAGGGTGGGGGTCTAACATCATCTGTCAGCAGAGATAAGGATGAAGTACTTGAAGTTTTCAAAGCAGATAAGCTGCTGCCTGAGGAATCCCTCCACAGAGAACACAGTTTGGCCAAGCATTTACAGTTGACCAGAAGAGAGTTCTCTAATTTGTATGTGCATCTTTAGGTGACAGTTAGTAAAAAGTACCACCGCTATGTATGGAGAGTGCATGTGATATAGCAATTAGGCTAGTGCATTATGTTAGGTACTAAAGCTTGAGTGAGATCACTATTACACCACATCTATGGCAGTAGAATATTAATTCTTGAGAAGATCTGGATGAGACAAAGTCACACAGATAGGGCAGTATAGTAAGGAACAAAATGATGGTGAGGGAGGGAGCAGCACTCACCTGTAAGGTTTGTATAAGAAAACAACACCTGTAGAAGCCTAATGTGCCGTAGCTGCAGCCTCGTGGCTAGAGAAGAATATCATCCACATACCAGTTTGGCAAAGTGGAAATTATCACAATGTGTGCGCTGCACTCAAAGAAGGATGAGATCTGGAGAGTATAAGCAAGGGGTTTTATTCATACCAATGCGTTTTGGCGCTTTTGTGGCACCCCAGGGGTCCGGTGGCCACAGTGGAATTGCCTCCCTCACAAGGGGTAATGCCATGCCTGGAAGCAAGGAGGGGTCCCCTAATCAGGTATACCAGCATACAACACTTTCCTGGCTCCAGACCAGAAAGGGGAGCTCTTCCCCTTAACAACTGGAATCTGGAGGCGGGGTTAGAAAGAGTTAGTTCAAGAGAGTTGGAGACTGGAGAGCAAAGAGGAAGGACCTGGGGAAGGGAGCTGTGGACAAGCTCACCCCAGAGAGAAGCGCAAAGGAACCGGACACCGGAGTCCGTGGTTGTGGGGCACTGAAGGTCCAGCTGCTAAATCCGGAGGGCAGGAGACTGCAGGTTTCCTGGCCCCACCAGACGCCTGGTGGCTCAGCAGCATCATAGGGCCCAGTACCGCCACGTGGGAGCGACACTTGAGGAAGGCCCGAGCTGCCTGCCATACAGGTGAGGAAAAAGACGTTTTACTCAGGGACGAGGGCCGCAGCATAGCTTCAAGCAGCAGGGCCAAAGAGAATAGCGCAGAGGGAAGGCCTGCAACTCCACCTGGTGAGGTGAATACCCAACTTGCTTCTAGGCCGCCCGGACCTTCACTACCAGCTAGTACCCATGCCCCGGTCTGCTCTGACAAACCGCAAGTAAAGATAGAGGAAACCGCCATTAATTTGTTGTCTGTTCATTATATGCACCCTCAGCCCTGCACTACACCGCACCAACAACATCCACCTAGACAGTTCATCATTTACTGCCCTGGAGCTTAGCTCTGCCTGTGGAGAGCTGAACCAACTCTGCTGCGTCACCATCAGCTCCAGTGGATCTGCACCGCATCGGCGGCCCCATATAGCCGTGTTGGCATATGCAACAGATTAGAACTTATTATAAGTGAAAGGAGGACTTTATACTAACCAGACAGCAGATGGCGATAGTGTGTAAAGTTATATGCCTGCTGTAATGTGGGGGAGGAAAGCTCTCAATTGTTGGTTGTTTTTACTTCCTGTGTTTTTCTTTCTTTCCTGAATGTGTTATGTCAGCAGCACACGGACTGTGTGACACTGAATTGTATCTCATGTTTATCCAGTATGAAGTAAATACTGTTTACTCAAGATATCTTGCTGATTGAAGCTCTCGTAAGTACAGTGGTGACTATAAGAAGATGCACTCTGAGACAGGTTATGGGCCCAGGCCGGAACCCAGACACTAAAGCCCAGACACTACAGGCCCGCACTGCAAGAGGATCCTGGTTTATAACCCCAGATAACGGAGCACACAGTTAAGCTCTGTAAACAGAAGGAAATAAATCCAGATACAGAGTGACAGAGGAATTCATGATCCCAGGAACTGGATATAATTACAGAGAATTCAACACAGGCAGGACATTCAGGAACTATCAGCAAGAAGAAAAAACAGGAGAATAACTTCAGTACAACTCTCTAAACAAGTAAGACTATATAAAGATGATGAGTAACACAGAACTGAAATTCACAGTAGCTAAATTGAATAGTGAAAATTATCAGTTATGGAAATTCAAAGTAGAGATGTTGTTATCTAAGGATGATTTATGGGAAGTAATTGTTACAGAAAGACCAGATCAAGATAATCAGACATGGGATAAGAAGAATAGACAAGCGAGAGCCACCATTAGCTTATTAGTGGATGATTCTCAATTAATACATATAAGAAATGAAGAAACAGCTAAAGGAATGTGGGAAGAATTAAGAAAACTGTATGAAAGACCTAGCTTGAATCACAAGTTATTTTTATTAAGAAAGCTTTACAGCATGAGATTGAGTGCCAATGACAACATGCAGAAGCACATATTCTCAATGATGGAAGTGATATCACAGCTAAGATCTATTGGTGAAGACATTAAAGATAGTCATGTAGCAGCTATATTATTGTGCAGTTTACCAGATTCGTATACAGCCTTGATAAATGCCCTTGAGACGAGACCAGAAACTGACATTACATTAGATTTTGTGAAAACAAGACTGATAGATGAATATCAGAGAAGAAAAGAACAAAGAAATGATTCTTCTACTGAAAAGGACAGTGAAAACGCTCTTAAAGCTACAGAATTTAAAAAACCCTATAATAAAGAGACAAGAGAATGCTTCAGATGTAAGAAAAAAGGTCATTTAAAGAAAGACTGTACCATATGGAAAGCAGAAGAACAAAAATTACAACATAAAAAGCATACACAGAAAGTAAAAAACACAATTTCCGATTCATGTGAGAATAGTTGGAATGGCACATTTAAAGTAACAGACAAGAAATAATCACTTGGTTGGTTTATTGATTCAGGAACAACGAGTCATATGACAAGTGACAATAATTTCTTTACTGATCTTGATTTAGATAAGAAAGAAGCCATTTATCTTGCAGATGGAAGCAAAATAACCGCAGAAGGTATTGGACAAGGTATGCTAAATTGTTCAAACAAGCTCGGACAAGATTCAAAGATACTTGTACAGGATGTGTTGTATGTTCCAAAATTGGAAGGCGGATTATTATCTGTGAAACGTTTAACAGCAAAAGGACTTACAGTAAAATTCAAAGACAATGAGTGTGCAATTATTGCAGAAAACAAGGTGATAACCAAAGTCAAGGCAGATGAACAATTATATCATTTTGACACACCAAAGGAACAAATGAAGGTATGTACACATGATCACAAAAACTGTATTCACATGTGACATAGACGTCTAGGACATAGACACCCTGACAGTATAAGGGAACTACAGAGAAAAGAATTGACAAAAGATTTAAAGATATCAGATTGCTCAATTACCGTAAGATGTGAATGTTGTATAAAACCAAAGCCACAAGGATATCTATTCCCAAAGAAAGTGAAATGAAAAGCGAAAGACCACTTGATTTGGTGCATACTGACGTATGTGGACCCATGAAAGTGACTACATCAGGAGGCAATAGATACATGTTGACTTTTATAGATGACTACTCAAGATACACAGTCACATACTTAATTAAAACAAAAGTGACGTTTTTGATAAACTTGTAGACTATGTAACAAGATCAAGTAACAAATTTCAAAGGAAGCCAATTGTCATCAGAAGTGATAATGGAGGTGAATTTACAGGTCACAGAATAGAAGAATACGTAAGACAAAATGGAATAGAACACCAGAAAACTGTTCCATACACACCTGAACAAAATGAAGTAGCAGAAAGGAAAAACAGAACTCTAACAGAAATGATAAGATGTATGCTGACGGATTCCAAACTACCAGAGAAATATTGGGGTGAGGCAGCAATGACAGCTACATATCTACAGAACCGACTTTTTTCCAGAAAACTGACGAAAACTCCATATGAACTGTGGCAAGGTATGAAACCAAGTGTCAATCATTTAAAAGTTTTTGGATGTAAAGTTTTTATATTCATTCCAACAGAAAAACATTCCAAACTTCAAAACAGATCCATGGAAGGAATATTCGTTGGATATAGTGAAAATTGCAAAGGATAGAGAATCCTAGATCCCAAAACAGACAGAGTTACGGTGAGTAACAGTGTGACATTCTTTGAATATTTAAATGAAGACATTATGATTTCAGTTGAAACAAAAAATGAGAAAAACAATAGTGACATAACTGAAGAAATATCTGATGAGAAAGAAGTAGAAATCAATGAAGAACAAAATACTGAAAGTGAAGAATCACAACTACAGACACAGAACCAAGACGTTCAATGAGAGAGAACAAAGGAAAACCACCAAAACGTCTCTCATACAAGACAAGCATAAGAAAAATCTATGAGCCTACCTCTTGGGAAGACATATCTAAACTTCCTGAAGAAGAAGCTAATAAATGGATAGAAGCAACACAAACAGAAATTAAATCCATGCATGATTCAAATACATAAACACTAACAGATTTGCCAGAAGGAAGAAAAGCCATAGGATGTAAATGGATTTTGAAAGTAAAATACCAAACAGATGGCACAGCTGAAACATATAGAGCAAGACTCGTAGCTAAAGGGTATTCTCAAAAATATTGAGAAGACTATGATGAGACATTTGCTCCAGTTGTCAAACACACTACAATAAGAACTTTACTTACAGTTGCAGCAATGAAACAGATGGAACTGAGACATCTGGATGTAAAGACAGCTTTTTTGAATGGAGATTTAGCAGAAGACATTTACATGGAACAACCTCCAGGATTCAAAGATGAAAGAAATCCAAACAAAGTTTTCAAACTACAGAAAAGCATATATGGTTTAAAGCATGCAGCTAAAGCGTGGAATGACAAAATCACGGAAGTACTTACAAATGAAAGATTTCAAAGAAGCAAAGCTGATCCATGCTTGTACACAAAAAGGCTAATTAATAGATGGATTTATGTACTCATATATGTAGATGACATTTTGATTTGTTTTAAACAAGAAAGGGATAAAGAAAACATTCTAAAAATCCTGAAGCAACATTTCGAAATCAAAGACTTGGGAAATGTAAAACAGTACCTAGGAATACAGGTAGAAAGAGAAGAAGATGGAAGTTTCCTACTGAATCAAAATCACATGATTCAAGACATAACAGAAAAATTTGGATTAAAGGATGCAAAAACAGTAAAGTCTCCAATGGAAACTAATTATCTCAAAGAGATGAACAGTGAAAGAAATATTCTACCAAATTATGAAGAATACAGAACAGCAATAGGAAAACTACTGTATCGAGCGACCGTTACAAGACCAGACATCGCAGCAGCAGTAGGAATCCTGAGTAGAAAGGTATCAAAACCAAATAAAGCTGATTGGAATGCCGTGAAGAGAGTAATGCGTTATTTGAAAGGAACTAGCAATGTTAAGCTGAAATTACCCACAAGTGATAATTGCATTTTAACAGGATATGGTGATGCAGATTGGGCTGGAGATCCAACTGACAGAAGATCTACCAGTGGACATATTTTTTTTCTCTCAGGTGGACCAATAAGTTGGACAAGTAAGAAACAGTCAATTGTGACACTGTCTTCAACAGAAGCAGAATATGTTTCCGCAGCACATGCGAGTCAAGAAGTACTGTGGTTAAGACAATTGTTGACAGAATTAGGACAACCACAGTTGGAGCCAACAAAACTGAAAGAGGACAATCAAGGATGTCTTGTTCTTGCTCAGATGGAAAGAGTCAATCCAAGAACCAAGCATATTGATGTGAAATATCATTTCTTGAGAGATCATCAGGAGCAAGGAGTCTTGAAGTTAGAGTATTGTCCTACTGAAGAAATGACAGCAGACATCTTCACAAAGGCGTTGAATGCTGAAAAACACCTGAGACTAATAAAAATGTTGGGTTTGATTGAATAAGTCCTTACTGTTGAGAAAGGGTGTTGGCATATGCAACAGATTAGAACTTATTATAAGTGAAAGGAGGACTTTATACTAACCAGACAGCAGATGGCGATAGTGTGTAAAGTTATATGCCTGCTGTAATGTGGGGGAGGAAAGCTCTCAATTGTTGGTTGTTTTTACTTCCTGTGTTTTTCTTTCTTTACTGAATGTGTTATGTCAGCAGCACACGGACTGTGTGACACTGAATTGTATCTCATGTTTATCCAGTATGAAGTAAATACTGTTTACTCAAGATATCTTACTGATTGAAGCTCTCGTAAGTACAGTGGTGACTATAAGAAGATGCACTCTGCGACAAGCCGCATACCACAGGTGGCGTCATGAACATTATCTCCAAAAACTTTATTCCCCTTTTACTTTTCCTTTAATTGACCGCCCTGGGTCACGGACCGGGTCACTGCCAGCACCAACGGGCCCGGCTACCGAGTACCCCACGGCCCAGGGGGGGTGTGGCGCCCCTGTGCGTCCTGTTTCCACAGAGGTACAGCATCTCACCCAGAGGTGTGGTACCCCACTCTCAGGTAAGGAGGGAGTACTACCCGGGACCCACACACCCACATCCAATACACTTCACTTCAGTAGGGAAGGGTGAGATTGCTCCTAAGAGAGAGCACAGTCCCTGTTCCCTAGCTGGAGGGTGGAACTAGGTAGAGGAGGTGGATGGAGGAAGAAGTTCAGTGGAGCACAGAGGGTAGGAGTATAAAAAGGAGGGTGGAGAGTTCTAGAAGGAGTTCAGTTGAGAGGAGTCAGTGAGAGCTCAGGAGGAACTCTGCTGAGGAAAGCAAGGAAGGAGAGTGAGAGGAGTCGGGCCCAGAGAGGCCCAGGAGGAGGAAAGTGAAGAGAGAGGACGGGAGCTGTGCAGAAGGGCTCCAGAGTAAGACAGAAGGGATCCCAGGGGCATGACGAGTGCAGAGGCCACCCGTGCGCCTGATTTCACGCTGATGTGGAGAGATCAGGCCTCAGAAGGGGACCGGCCCCAAAACTAGTGGAGAACAACCAGGCTCAGCTAGCCAACCGGAGGCTGCAGCATTTTCAAGGTGTTGCAGCCAAAACCCACAATTACATCGCTGAAAAGGTGGCCACATAGGGTCCAAGGGACTGCACGTCGCCCGACAAGGCCCAAGGCCACTGGTTTGGGACACTGATTGTGAGGCGCAGGGCAGGAAGGCGAGAGCCAGCGCAGTGAGACGACCGGGAAAAGTACATAGAATGGGGGTCCCGTCCAAGTGCTCCTGAGATACCTGAGAGTTTACTGGACCCCTACCCCGGAGGACAAAAGACGACGTGGGCGGTCATTACCGGTGGCAGCGGTAACCTGGAACAACCTAGAACCGTGAGTAAAGCCTGAAGACTGCACCCCACTGTGTCCTTGACTCATTAATGCACCACCAGCCCTGTACTACACCGCACCGACATCAGCTACCTCATAAAATCATTATATCCTGCCCTGGAGCTTAGCTCTACCTGTGGAGAGCTGAACCAACTCTGCTGCATCACCATCAGCTCCAGTGGATCTGCACCGCAGCAGCGGCCCTATATAGCCGCATACCACAGGTGGCATCACGAACATTATCTCTAAAAACTTTATTCCCCTTTTACTACCTCTTTAATTGACCGCCCTGGGTCACGGACCGGGTCACTACCACCGTGACATTCCCCAGCACCGACCGGCCCGGCTAACGAGTACCCCACGGCCCAGGGGGCGCGTCATACTTGGCGTCACGAACAGGATTCGAAGCCTGGTATAACCGGGTACTGTGTGCCATAGACTTTGCTGAACTGTATCATCACGTCATTTGCCGTCAGCGGAGGGGAAGCAGGAGGCCCCGATCCGGAACCGCCGGGTAAGCGATCCCTCTCGTCTGCAGAGCAGCATACTGGTACGCCAGCAGAAACCCAGGACCTGGCTGAGGTTCACTAGGGGGGAGGAAGATGCTCAACTTGGGAGAGGATCCAGCTGCGGGTGCGGCCGCCGCCACAGTAATGCCTTTATACATGCCGTATATACCAGGGGCGGCGTGGTTGCCCCAGTATTCAGGGGAGTCGTACACCCTGAGCGAATTTGAGGAGAGACTGCGCAGTTTGTTCCAAGTGTACCCCCTGTCTGAGGAGCAAAAAGTCAGCATCCTTATAGGCCAGCTAATCGGTGCAGCTCAGAGGGAGGTGAAGTCCTGGCCGGGCAGGGACAAAAGTACTGTTAAGGAAATACTGGCCCGGTTGAAGGATACCTTTGACACCCGCACAGCAGCAGAGATTAAAATGAAGTTCTACGGGTGCAAACAAAGGGTGCAGTACAGTGTATGGGACTGCTCTAAACCTGCAGGAGGTGCTGCGGGCCAATAAACAGGTAGACCCCTACAGTGTGCGAGACGAGGCCAATTGCTAACCAAACAGTTTATTGAGGGGCTCCTGTCTAACGCTCACCGGACACAGCTGCGCATTATGGCTCTGCAAAACCCTGATCTAGACTTTGCGCAATTTAAAGACCGGGCCATCCGGGTGCTGCGAGAATCAACCCCAAGTGACACTGCACCCCTCCGGCACCCAACTATTACATACCACCAGGAGGCGGCGTCCCTTTCCCCCGGCACCTGTGGAGGCTGACGCGCAGACCCTAGATAATGACCCCTCTGCAGACCTACGCAGGCCATGCAAGTGTCTCCAAAGGAAATAATCCAGCTGGCTTCCAGTCCAGATGACGTCCTGTGGCGACGGCAGAGAAGGATTCCACTGACCAGAGGGAGAAACAGCGATCGCTACGACCAGAACGGACAACCCATCTGTTGCCGCTGTCAAAAGGCGAGGCACCTCGCAAGATTCTGTGATTTAAACGAGCAACCCCTGGGGCAGAGGGCCATCCCCCAGGAGTAAGACGACCAGGCCCACAAAGCTGGCGAGACAAGTACGTGGGAGGACGGCCGGTCCTACCTGTCGTGCTTGATGGCATCCCGATGAACGCATTACTGGACACTGGTTCCCAGGTGACAACGATGCCATATATCCTTTATAAACGATACTGGACTGATTCAGGCATTACCCGCAGTCCAGATGAACATATTACCATCTTTGCCAGCAATGGTCAGCCCTTGCCTCAGGTGGGGTATAAAGAGGTGACCATAAAGGTTGGCCGAGTAGAATTGCTATCACAAGGGATGATTATTGTTGATATTGCTCGCCGAGAATGCTATTCTATGATAACTATAGGCACCAATGTGATAGAGAATTGTCTTCGAGAAATTATTGTTTTGTTGCAACAGGTCGCAGAGACTGCCAGCTCTGGTCAGCAGTGAGTTCTGCAGAAGATCAAAGCCCTGATGCAGAGACAACAGGTAGAGCTGTCTGTTGGAGAAGTCGGCAGTGTCAGAGTGAGTGATCCATTCCCCATTGCAATGTCCCCTAGGAGTGAAATGTTAATATGGTGTCGGGCAGCAATAAGTCTCAGGGGTCAAGATTATCAGGCCCTGCTAGAACCCGTGTACTCTGATAGTAGGCCCACCATCTTGACAGCCAGGGGGGTGGTCGATGTCCACAAGGGGAGAGTACTGATACGCATCCTGAATTCTGGGGTGAAAGAGGTCCATTTACCCCGGTATGCCACCCTTGCTAAGCTGTTCACTGTCAATAAGCAATGCAATAAAGGCAGTGGAACCCTTGCCTCCGTCTGAACAGGCGGAAGACACTGGCTCCAAGGGGCAGATGGAGGATTGGTGTCAGAAGCTACAAGTAGACACTGACTCCGCCCCTTTACACCAAAAGCATGGAGCGTACCTGGTGGTCCAAGAATATGAGCGAGTCTTTAGCAAACACCCACTAGACTTTGGGCAGGTAAACGGGGTCCAACATTATATCCCCCCAGGAGATCATCCGTCCATTAAAGAGAGGTACCAGCCTGTACCCCCAGCTCACTATCAATGAGCCAAGGGAATGTTATGGGAAATGAAGGAAGCTGGGGTGATCAGAGATAATTGTAGCCCCTGGGCAGCTCGATTAGTCCTTGTTAGAAAGAAAGATGGTACAATGAGGATGTTTGTTGATTATAGGCAGATTAACCGCATTACACATAAGGACGCCTACCCATTACCCAGAATTGAGGAATCTATTAGCTGCACTGAGATCCGCTAACTATTTCTCCACTGTACATCTCACCAGTGGGTATTGGCAGGTTCCCGTGGCAGAGGCAGACAGAGAGAAGACCGTGTTTATGACACCAATGGGCCTCTCCGAGTTCAACTGCATGCCATTCGGGCTCTGCAACGCCCCGGGAACATGGAGTGTTGCCTGGGACTCTAAAACTTCGAAACCGTTCTGCTGTACCTAGACGACGTCATCTTCTCCTCAAACACGTGCGAAGACCACTTGGAGCACCTGGCTGAGGTGTTCGAAGCCCTATCTGGTTTTGGCCTGAAAGTAAAGCCATCCAAGTGCCACCTGTTGAAGCCCAAGATGCAGTACCTATGTCATGTGGTAAGCGCCGAAGGTGTAGCACCAGACCCTGAAAAAGTCACCGTGATCAAGGACTGGCCAAGACCCCCCACTCTCAAGGAAGTGCGGCAGTTCCTCTGGCTGGTAGACTACTACAGGAGATTCATCAAGGGTTTCACCAAGATAGCGGCACCCATGCAGGACCTCTTAGAGGGCCAGTCCAAGAAGGCCAAGAACCCGAATCCTCCATTCAAATAGGGTAAAACAGAAGACGAATCCTTCACTCGACTGAAAGTGGCTCTTGCGGGAGACGAAGTCCTGGCCTATCCCAACTATGGCCAACCCTTTATACTCTATACGGATGCCAGCAACATGGGATTGGGAGCGGTGCTGTCCCAGGTACAGCATGGCAGAGAGAGAGTGATTTCCTATGCCTGCAGGAAGCTCCGTCCCACGGAAAGGAACCCTGACAACTATAGTTCCTTCAAGTTGGAGTTTTTAGCCATAGTCTGGGCTGTAACAGAGCACTTCAAACACTACCTGGCCTCAGCAAAGTTTACAATTTTCACAGACAATCCGCTGACCCACCTTGAAACGGCGAAGCTAGGTGCGCTGGAGCAGCGATGGATGGCCCGGCTGTCCAACTACGAGTTTGCCATCAAGTATCGGGCGGGGCATAAAAACGCTAATGCTGATGCGCTGTCCAGGATGCCCAACTGGCCAGATGGGGGAGAAGACCCAGAAGAGCTGAAGGAAATAGAGCTACTGGCTTTCCATCGTCACGGGGTGACCCAGTGCTCCCACTGTGTGAGGGACAAGCACTCCGCCAACAGAGAGGCCATGTTTAACCCATTGCCCCACCATGGATGGGCAGAAACGCAGGATAGCAACCCGGCTGTCCACCTAGTAAAGGAGTTGCTGACACAAGCTGACTAGCACCCTGTTCCATATTCTCCACAGAAGACCCAACAGTTGTGGAAGGAGAAGGGCAAGCTGTTCATCTACGAGGCAAAGCTGTGCCGGAGAAGCATCAACTCCCGGACACACAAACTGGTCTGGCAGGTGGTAGTACCGAAGCGGGATGCGCCAATGGTCTTAGAGGCATACCATGATGGAGCAGGACATTTTGGGTGGAAGTCCTGCTACGTGAGCGATTCTACTGGGTTGGCATGAGGAAAGCAATCGAGAGATGGTGTCGAGAATGTGGTCCATGCAACCTGAGACGGAAAGACCATGATAGCCAGAGAGCTCCCCTGCAGCCCATAGTCACCAAACAACCACTTGAACTGAGAGCCTTGGACCACGTGAAGCTAGCCCCAAGCCGGTCAGGCTATGTCTACGCTCTCACCATAGTAGACCACTACTCCCGGTTCCTGGTAGTAGTGCCAGTAAAGGATCAGACGGCTAAGACGGCAGCCAAAGCGTTTCAACAACACTTTTGTCGCCCGCACGGTTACCCTGAACGAGTGCTTATCGACCAAGGCCCAGCCTTTGAAGCAGAAGTGTTTCAGGAATTCTGTAACTTGTATGGCTGCAAGAAAATAAGGACAACGCTGTATCATCCCCAGACCAATGGGTTGTGCGAGAAAATGAACCAGGTGGTAATAAACCTGTTGAAGACGTTGCCCCTTGAAGAACGTATCCTGTGGCCATAGAAGTTACCAGATTTGGTAGACCTATAAAACCACATCCCGGTGAACTACACCAACTGTACACCCGCCTACCTGATGGGGGCAAGACCTGGCAAGCTACCCATTGACTTAGACATGGGAGTTTTAACACCTGAGACGATATCACTAGATGCAGATTGGGATACGGAGCAGCAGCAACAATACTGAAAGGTGCAAGAATGTGTAGAGAGAAGTTTGTCCCAGGCGAGACAGAGGCAACCTATAATCAGCACGGACCTGCAGTTCCCTTGTCACCTGGAGAACAGGTACTCAAAAGGAAGAGACAAGTTCACAAATTAGATGATCAGTGGGAGGTTGAGCCGTACAGTACAAAGTCTTACCTTCAAATTTCAACAACACCAAAGTATGCCTCATCAGTAAAAGTGGAGGAGAGACTTGGGCGGCAGTCTCAAGAGACCACCTGAAGATATGCCCTGATCAATTGAGACACCAAGAGGAAGACCAAAACAGCCCCCAGCACACAGAAAAGGTGGAATAGACGGTTCAAACCATCCTTGGAGAATTTCCCCGGTCTTGGACGCAGGTGAACCAAGCAATCGGGGTACCTGTCCTGACCTTTCCCCAAGTAGCCTCACCAGAAGCCGCAGAGACTCTAGAACAGCAGAAAGATCAGTCGGCCCCAGCAACAGATATCACAACCGCAGTGGAACAAGTGAATCTACCCCCTGCTAGCGGTGAATCTGTAATACCCATGGTGAGTCAAAGAAGTCGTAGAAGACTACCAAGCCTACCAGTGTTACCTCAGACTAACCATAGTGTAGTCCACACTGAGCCCACCACACCAGCGGTAGACACTAGAGACCCGAGTAGGTCATTGGCAACAAATGTACTGTGTAGATCAACCCGTAGTACCATAGGTCAGCTCCCTGCCCGTTATAAAGACTAAAGTGTAGTAAAATAAGAGTGTATAGTATATAGTTGCAACTGTTAAGTATGAGAGCCTGCAGAGACTTCCTGTAAGAACTTTTAAGCAATCGTGAGTGTATATAGTTATTAAATTTATGGACAATTGGACCACAGGACTAGGTGTGGTCAAGACAATGTTGAATAAAGTTAATTGTTGGCCTTGAAAATAAACCGCAGGCATGGCCGAAAACCAAGCCCACCGACAGAGTGCCCTGAAGCCACGCCCAGGGACGATACACGAAGTGGGTTGAGGTGGTTCCCACCAACCAACCTTCATAAGCCCGGAAAAAGACAATTCCTGGATAGCGGCGTAAAGACTAAGCGCCGCAATGACTGCTCCCAATTCTAGTTTGGTTTTTGTTATTCTGCAATTTTTGCCTTTTTGAGACTTTGTAAACTATTTGTAATGTGAATTGTTACTGTTGTTAATTGTTAATTCTAAAGGTGTCCTCAGTCTGGGAGTACTGAATTTAACTAGGGGGGAGTGTGGCACCTCAGGGGTCCGGTGGCCACAGTGGAATTGCCTCCCTCACAAGGGGTGATGCCATGCCTGGAAGCAAGGAGGGGTCCCCTAATCAGGTATACCAGCATACAACACTTTCCTGGCTCCAGACCCGAAAGGGTAGCTCCTCCCCTTAACAACTGGAATCTGGAGGAGGTGTTAGAAAGAGTTAGTTGAAGAGAGTTGGAGACAGGAGAGCAACGAGGAAGGACCTGGGGAAGGGAGCTGTGGACAAGCTCACCCCAGAGAGAAGCACAAAGGAACCAGACACTGGAGTCCGTGGTTGTTGGGCACTGAAGGCCCAGCAGCTAAATCCGGAGGGCAGGAGACTGCAGGTCTCCTGGACCCACCAGACACCCGGCGGCTCAGCAGCATCATAGGGCCCAGCACCGTCATGTGGGAGCGACACTTGAGGAAGGCTCGAGCTGCCTGCCATAAGGGTGAGGAAAAAGATGTTTTACTCAGGGACGAGGGCCGCAGCATAGCTTCAAGCAGCAGGGCCAAAGGGATTAGTGCAGAGGGAAGGCCTGCAAATCAACCTGGTGAGGTGGATACCCAACTTGCTTCTAGGCCACCCGGACCCTCACTACCAGATAGTACCCGTGCCCCGGTCTGCTCTGACAAACCGCAAGAAAAGATAGAGGAAACTGCCATTAATTTGTTGTCTGGTCATTATCTGCGCCCTCAGCCCTGCACTACACCGCACCAACAACATCCACCTCGACAATTCATCATTTACTGCCCTGGAGCTTAGCTCTGCCTGTGGAGAGCTGAACCAACTCTACTGCGTCACCATCAGCTCCAGTGGATCTGCACCGCAGTGACAGCCCCATATAGCCGCATACCACAGGTGGCGTCACGAACATTATCTCCAAAAACTTTATTCCCCTTTTACTTTTCCTTTAATTGACCGCCCTGGGTAATGGCTCAGGTCACTGCCACCGTGACATCCCCAGCACCGACCAGCCCGGCTACCAAGTACCCCACGGCCCAGGGGACGCGTCACTTTCCTTAAGATAAAAAACTACCGTATATTCCGGCGTATAAGACGACTTTTGAAGACTGAAAAATCTTCTGTCTAGTCTGGGGTCGTCTTATACGCCGGTAATGCTTTTAAACTTTCAGAAATTGACATGCGGGGATACTCTGGGGGTGTTAATAAGCTGCCGTGGCCGTATCCCTGCCATGTCGGAGTTAATATAAGGTGGAGGGAGTTAAAATACGGCGGCGGTAGGTCCAGATAGTCAGCGCTTCTGTGCTGAAACGGACACATCGCTGCGTATTCCCAGCTCCGGACACAGCGCAGGGCTTCTGTGCCGACAGCTTTCACTTGTCACAGAAGCGCTGCGCTGTGTCCGGAGCAGGGAAGTTCGCATCGCTTCTGTGACAATATATGAAAAGCCGGCAATTCAGCAGCGGCATAAGCCGGCACCCGACAATTTAGAATAGAAAGAATAGAGCTTCACACATAGATTAGATAGATAGAAACATGTCAGTCACATATATATGAAGTACAGTGACAGTGTTGCTTACTGTACTTGTCATTTAGTGTAAAGGATTTCTTTAAAAATATAATAGTGTTTTCATGCACTGTCTCTTTAAAAAAGCCGGCCGGCAATTCAGCATCTGTACCCGACAATTTATAACAGACAGAATAGAGCTTCACACATAGATTAGATAGATAGAAACATGTCAGTCACATATATATGAAGTACAGTGATAGTGTTGGTTACTGTACTTGTCATTTAGTATTAAAATAAAGGATTTATTATTAAAAAAATTGGCGTGGGGTTCCCCTTAATTTTAGTCTCTAGCGGAGGTTAAGCAGACAGCTGGGGCAGATGTTTGAAGCCTGGGAAGGGGGTAATACCCACGGAGCTTCCCAGGCTACTAATATCAGCCCCCAGCTGAATACCTAGTCTTTACTAGCTATTAAAATGGGGGACCCCCCAAAAAAAATGACGTGGGGTCCCCCTATTTTAATAGCTAGCAAAGGCTAGGCAGACAGCTGGGGGCTGATATTAATAGCCCAGGAAGGGAGCCATGAATATTGGCCCCCTCCCAGGCTAGAAACACCAGCCGTCAGCCGCCCCAGAAATGGCGCATCCATAGGATGCGCCAATTCTGGCACTTAGCCTCGCTCTTCCACGCTGCCCTGGTGCGGTGGCAGGGGGTAATAGGGTTGGGGTTGATGTCAGCTTATAATGCCAGCTGACATCAAGCCCAGGTTAGTAATGGAGAGGCGTCTATAAGACACCCCCATTACTAACCCCATAGTCAAAGTTAAAAAAAACACAAACACCCAGAATAAAGTCCTTTAATTGAAATAAAGACACAATTCTTTATTGTTCTAAATTAAACCATACTTACCATCACGCCCATTCCAGCTGAAGCCAACGATCTCCTGCAATAAAAGAAAAATAATAAAGCAACATCATCCTTACCTTTCCATGGTTCCCAGGACAGCTCCAGCTCTGCTACATCGAGATGACAGGCTGGACCGCAGCAGAACGCTGCCATCCAGCCTGTCATCCCGCAGACACTGAGAAGCGCAGGCATGCTTGCGCTCCTCAGTGTCTGGCTGTGACGGCATCCAGATGAGCCGACAATGAACTCAGCTCACCTCCTGGACGTCCGTCACTGACAGCGTGGGAAACTTCTACTGCGCATGCGGGGAGCAGGAGAATTTTCCCACGCTGTCAGTGACGTGCATGAGGTGAGCCGAGTTCATTGGACATGATCTCGGCTCATCTGGATGCCGTCACAGTCAGACACTGAGGAGCACAAGCATGCCTGCGCTTCTCAGTGTCTGCCGCATGGCAAGCTGAACGGCAGCGTTCTGCTGCGGTGCAGCCTGTCATGTGAATGTAGCAGAGCTGGACCGGTCCTGGGAACCATGGAAAGGTAAGGATGAGGTTGCTTTATTATTTTACTTTTATTGCAGGAGATCGTTGGCTTCAGCTGGAATGGGCGTGATGGTAAGTATAGTTTAATTTAGAACATTAAAAAATTGTGTCTTTATTTCAATTAAAGGACTTTTTTCTGGGTGTTGTGTTTTTTTTAATTACTTTACTAGAAATTCATGGCGGTCATGTCTAATATTGGCGTGACCCCATGAATTTCGGGCTTAGGGCCAGCTGATAATGCCAAGCTGGCCCTAACCCCTTTATTACCCAGTGAGCCACCGCACCAGGGCCCTGGATGAGTTGGGTACAGCGCCAGAAGATGGCGCTTCTATGAACGCGCCATTTTCCGGGGTGGCTGCGGACTGCAATTTGCAGCGGGGGGGGCCCAGAAAGCTTGGGTCTCCCTGCGCTGCAGATTCCAGCCCCCAGCTGCCTAGTTGTACCTGGCTGGACACAAAAATAGGGCGAAGCCCCACGTCTTTTTTTTTTAATTATTTCATGAAATAATTAAAAAAAAAAGGGCTTCCCTATATTGTTGTGTCCGGCCAGGTACAAATAGGCAGCTGGTGGTTGGGGGCAGCCCGTTCCTGCCTGCTGTACCTGGCTGGACACAAAAATATGGCGAAGCCCACGTCAACATTTTTGGGAAAAATTAATTACAAAATTAATAATAATTTAGGGACTGCATCTTTATTAACCCCTCAATTGTCATTTAGTGTTAAAATAAAGGATTTTTTAAAAAGAAAATTGGCGTGGGATCCACCATCATTATAGTCTCTAGCGGAGGTTAAGCAGACGGCTGGGGCAGATGTTTGAAGTCTGGGAAGGGGGTAATACCCACGGAGCTTCCCAGGCTACTAATATCAGCCCCCAGCTGAATACCTAGCCTTTACTAGCTATTAGAATGGGGGACCCCCCCAAAAAATGACGTGGGGTCCCCCCTATTTTAATATGTTTATGAGTGACAGTTTTCCTGCTATATACCTGCATGTCATAAGAATTTAAATTAAAAAAGGACCATGTTAAATTCAAATCTGTTTTTTTTTAATTTTTACCGGTGTTTGGTATGCGTTGGAAAAGGGGTAGTCTTATACGGTGAATATATCCTAAACTCTATATTTTAACAGGAAAGTAGGGGGGTCGTCTTATACACCAGGTCGTCTTATACGCCGGAATATACGGTAAATGTTATTTGTTTTCTTACCTTGAGAAAGGTGCCAAAACGCGTCGCTGTGAATAAAAAACCTTGCTTAAACTCTCCAAGTCTCATCCTTCCGTGAATGCAGCCTGCACATCGTGATAATCTCCGCTTTGCCTTCCATGGAGACTTGTCATAGTTGCTTTCATGAATCAGAACCCCAGACTCATACCGCTTGAAATCTACCTCATTCTTCATACATGAGACCAGACAAAGATTAGGGAACCATAGATTTGCCCTTTAACCATGGACACGAAGATGGCTTTTGAATTATGTAATAGGAACTGCGTGACCTTATCCTCCATTAATCTATAATACCATCTGCCCGGTCAGCAGCAGAATGAAGACCGTAACTGTTTTGCTTTGTTATTCTCGTAACACTAATTTTCATGTTTTATGCACATTTAACAATATTAGAAATCGTTTGTGCCTTAAATTGCTTTATTTTCAGCCATCGCAAGGTACCGGGACGGCTTTGTGAATTCTTCTTTTGTATAGCACAAAGACTTGTATTGTATTGTACCAATTGCCTTTTATGCCTTTTTTTGTAAAAAGTAAAAAGAAAACATGAGAGAAATGTACATAGAATAGGAGTCTTTGCTGTGTCTCATCCAAACATCTAGGAATTCTGTTTTAAGTTCCCCCCTTATCCTTTTAATAAGTCCATTACCAGCATTCTGGCATATTTTAAGAGCCTTTCATGCTGAACCAAGAGAGGGACTTGGACATGCTTTGCATTTCAAACTTTCTTTGTCTATGAATCTGCAGAAGGCAAAGTTATTTCTGCTTTAAAATAACAGGCGCGGTGAACAGCTAATCTCCCTTCATTCCTCATTTCTTACATTATTTTTCTGCACAGAGTTTGTGTTGGCTACAAAACCCTGCTTTCACCAAAGAAAAGAGGAAAAAAAAAACAGGAGCGGGACTTAGAAAGGAGAAGAGAGAGAACGCGCTGGATTGGCACAAAGGTCCTCTCTCTGAGACCATTAAGAAATTCCAAATCTGCCCAATTTTCAATAGGGACAGTAAATTAGCCTTGCTAATTTTAGTAATTCAGACCGATAAATGAGTTTGAAAATCTACCAGATGAGGTCTTCCCACAATTACAATTTCAATGTGCTTTTCAGCTGTCACATAGGTCAGTGACATAAAGGGCTAAACTAGCAGGTCTGCTTAATCTTAGCGGGGAAAAAAATAACTTTTTTTTGTTTAAACGGAATCTTATCAACACCTCTTTAGAGTATATTTCTTTTATGGTGTTTAGCAAGTATTAAACAGACTACAAGTTCTTCGCAGGTTCAAAAGACTTTTTTTGGAGCATCCATCTCACCTTAGTTGTATTAGAAGCGACCTTGATCAACATCAAAAGTACTCAAGAGCTGGCTCTGGCATTCAGGCTGCTATAACAAGATTCACCGAGTAAATCGCTCTTTATTAGGAGTAATCCAACAGGAGAACATGTCTCAAGCAGAGTCAACAAGTTGGAGCACAAAGTCGTTAGCTTGGGTTGGCTAGAAACTTGTTGGTTAAAGATGATCATTTAGTTTGATAAATTTTAAGATCACCATACTTAAAGAGACTAATAAAATAAAGCTGCACTCTGAGACGCTATAGAATGCAAACATTGAATATATGACATTGAAGCTGCATTACTGCCATAGAAAAGAAGTTAAAAAATGAAGGTACTTAGCACATAAATTGGCCAATTCATGTGAGCCCAATAGCCAGCGACAAGGCGTACCCCTTTGTTGGGACCCTGAACTAACATGATGCCTCTCCCGAGCTGAAAGCCTACAATTATATGGGCAGCAAAACCTACAAAAGACAAAAATATATCTCATACCCTACCATCATTATATATAAATGTGAAGCAAAGTTGCATAATAAATATAGGGTACTTAGTGAACTATTTTTGATCAAAAAAGTATACAAGCCGTCCCACCAGCGGCAAGGTGACCCTAAATTGGGACGGTACCTATACTGCCTATATTAAAAACCTTACTGTATATCAAAGTTGAAGTAATGCATATAAAAGGGTAGACAAATAGGACCGGGTCCCAACTCCAGACCACCTAGGCCCGTGGTAAGCTACATATATACTAATCAGCTCAACAAAGGGGATGCCACACCCTTAAATTGCACAGAATGCAAACAAGACAAAAAACCAAGCAATGTGAACTGAGGTCTAAGATGGTAGACATGCAAGAAATAGGAGCATGTTCACACTAGCAAAAAGAAGCAAAACCTACAAAAGACAAAAATATATCTCATACCCTACCATCATTATATATAAATGTGAAGCAAAGTTGCATAATAAATATAGGGTACTTAGTGAACTATTTTTGATCAAAAAAAGTATACAAGCCGTCCCACCAGCGGCAAGGTGACCCTAAATTGGGACGGTACCTATACTGCCTATATTAAAAACCTTACTGTATATCAAAGTTGAAGTAATGCATATAAAAGGGTAGACAAATAGGACCGGGTCCCAACTCCAGACCACCTAGGCCCGTGGTAAGCTACATATATACTAATCAGCTCAACAAAGGGGATGCCACACCCTTAAATTGCACAGAATGCAAACAAGACTAATAAAATAAAGCTGCACTCTGAGACGCTATAGAATGCAAACATTGAATATATGACATTGAAGCTGCATTACTGCCATAGAAAAGAAGTTAAAAAATGAAGGTACTTAGCACATAAATTGGCCAATTCATGTGAGCCCAATAGCCAGCGACAAGGCGTACCCCTTTGTTGGGACCCTGAACTAACATGATGCCTCTCCCGAGCTGAAAGCCTACAATTATATGGGCAGGTAGGATCAAGCTCTATTTAAAAGGCTGATGGTTGAAGTGCTCAGTCAGAAGACGTATATTTCTTTGTACACTGTGCATAGGCAGAAAGCTGCCAATCAGTGGTGTTATACAGAACTCATGAATATGGAAGACTATATAGAAGCCGGTTTACTAGTCATCTAGTGATAATCTCCTGCTGATAAAACTGTGATTTTTTTTCAAAACAACAACAAACAGCCCAGTAACTGACACATCGCTGGAATCAGGGTTTCTGCCCCTACATCATACTGTTCTTAGGTTAGGTGGCAAAAACTTCAAAGTGACTGCAAAATAATATTTCCTTAATATACTGTAAGAAATAAATTTCTGGTGCTGTTCAGAAGTATATTTGTTGGTCCCTTGCATGGAGGGTCATGGTTGGAATTTTGATTCTAACAATAAGAGGTAGGTCTTTGACTATAAGTCAATATATTTTACGGTATGTGCACATGTGGTGTTTTTGCTGCATTTTTTTCTGCTGCAAAAATGCTGCATTTTACAGTACCAGCAAAGTGTATGAGATCTCAAAAATATCTTTACACCCGCATGTTTATTTTTCCTTGTGTATTTTGAGCTCCTGGGCATTTTTTTTAATTTGCATCATGTCAGTCCTTTTAGCGTTTTCTAATGAATAGGGATAGAAAAAGTAAAAACCTTGTGAAAAAAAAGTCTATTTTTATGCAGCGTTTTTTGGTGCCAACACTCTGTTTTTTAGGGGAAAATTTTCTAAATGTGAACACACCCTAAAAGATGTGCAATCAATTACTACTACCAGGTTCAACACTAAAATCAGCTACCAGTAATATTAGCCAGTTGATATGGAGGAAGCTAAATGATTAAAGGGGTTGTCCAGTCTTAAGCTTACAAGTCTGCAGTCATTTTACATGACTGCAGACTTGCGATTCCTCACATCGCACACATTGTGCGCTGTGAAAAGTCTCGATACCGGTATTAAGAGCAGTGGGCATGTGACCACAAGTATGTGATTTGCATACATGCGGTCACATACCGACTAGATTGGCTCTGCCTCATTCAATGTAAGTGTATTGAACAAGGCCGGAAACAGTCTAGTAGGAATGTGGCAGGGAGTATGCATATCTCATAGTTGTGGTCATATGACCGCCTGCTCCCAGCGCCGGCACTGGAGAATCTTCACAGCGCGCAGTGCTCACGATGTGAGAATTCACAAGTCTGCAGTCACATAGAGTGACGGCAGACTTGTAGCCTATGGCCGGAGAACCCTTTTAAAGGGGTTGTCTTAATGACAGTCTCTTTTCACATGCCCAATTAGACATTACTGAGTAACCCACCCCTTAGTTAGCCTGAACTGAGAGACACTATGAAAGAGCTGCTCTTGCTCTTATGTGTTTGGTTATTTATGTATTACATGGCCAATGCTTGACTGTCATGTGATACTATGTCTCACCTGCAGGGGTTGCTGTAGGGAAAATGTGTGGTAAGATGCTGCTTCACCTGATTAACAAGGGTTCCTAAAACGGAACCCATAGTGATCAGCAGATCTCTTTGCCATCTTAAAATTTATGAGACAGCTCCTTAAATACCAAAATATTTTTTGTGTTTTCAAAAAATAATAATACCCTTACAATCTCAGTAATATTAAATTGTAATATTACAAATAACACACAGTACGGCGATTTGAAATGAAACTTTTTCATCTAAATGTGAGTTTCACATAATGGAAGGTTTTTCCTATAATGAGAGGTTAGAAAAATCGGGTTTGTTTCACTTGGAAGTGATCTCATTTACATGTGTGAATACTCGTGTGGTCAATGCAAAGAACTAAATAGCGAAAATGACCAGCACATCCAGTGTGAACAGGAGCCAACTTAAAAAATACAAACTATGAAAAAAAATCAAAATTGCATCCTAAATTACTAAGAGTGATTGCTCTGAGACATAGAAACTACGTTGCTACTATAGAAAATTATGAAAGTGCTACAAAATGTACACATGAAATATTTAAAAAAAAAGTCTGTAATATTAATATGAAAATTACAGTAAAGGAAGGTACTTAGCGCATAGATTGACCAATATATGTGTGCTCAACTTGTAGGCTTTCAGCCCAAGAGAGGTGACAAAGTAGGACAGGGACCCAACAATGAAGAACGCCTTGATGCTGGCTGCTGGGCACACATTTATTGGCCAATCTGTGCGCTAGATTGGCCAAAGCTTCCTTTACTGTAATTTTCATATTAATATTACAGAATTTTTTTTTTAAATATTTCATGTGTACATTTTGTAGGACTTTCATCATTTTTATAGTATCAACGTAGTTTCTATGTCTCACAGCAATCACTCTTAGTAATTTCCGATTCAAACGAAATAAAGTTGATTCGCGCTGATCTAGTTGACCACAATAAAAAGTTATTTTATGAAATAAAATAAAAAAGGAGTAGGATAAAATAAAACCAGATATTTCTTAAATAATTTTAAAAGAATGTTTAAGAATAAATTTTATCATAAATACATATGCTGTTTATAGATACAAGGGGGGGGGGATTTTGTACCCAGGTGCACGATAGCAATAGATGCTGGGTGGATAAGTCCTGTAAGTGATGCCTGTTTCGATTATTAATTCAATTCTTCCCTGGTGGAGAGGAAGAGATAGAGTAGTTAGTTTTTGAAGAGGGGATATTAAAATATATAAGTGTCAGAGGTATTACCTGGTGGATAAAGGTGTTCAGAGCTGGAAGAATGGTTGGTGGATGGGCCACTGTTAAGCTAAAAAAAGGGGGTGAAAAAATGTTACTAGAGCTTTTAATAAATGATTATTGTGTTGAGGCAGGACAATAATTAGGGACAATTACCCGGAGAAGATAGATGCAGAGGTACAGTAGATGAACGGATTCTTTTCACAGGTGCCCGTTGAACCAGCATGTAGGTCTAGAGGAGATAAGAGAGGCTGCCAGGAATAAAAATATAGATAATGCTGAGCATGTATAATTCGTGGGTATATATAGAGAGAAGTGTATCTCACCGTAAATATGCCTGGCGCCTGCAATAGACTTACCAGTGTTAGTTGTAGTATGGATACAGGGTGTTATGAAGAAGTGGCCCTAATGGCTGGTTGAGGCAGCTGGTTAGACCCTGAAGGTCCTAGATTCTTGGGCCTGGCATGCAGGTTTCCCAGAGGAAAATGCCAATATGAGTTGGTAACGGACCCCTTGATTGTCCAGGGGCAGTATGCCTATGTTGACAGTGTGGAATAGTAGTGGCGTCAGGGCACTGGGTGGGTGACCAGTGAAGTGT
This sequence comes from Phyllobates terribilis, assembly GCF_046119375.1. Classification (NCBI taxonomy): domain Eukaryota; kingdom Metazoa; phylum Chordata; class Amphibia; order Anura; family Dendrobatidae; genus Phyllobates; species Phyllobates terribilis. The sequence continues at coordinate 359,489,047 of NW_027362767.1, forward strand.
CCTGGGTATACAGCGTCTGAGAGGCAGAGTGCTCAGCTGCGCTGCAGTGGCACTGGATCAGGGATAGTGTCCCGTGGTAGGCAGAATGGATCCACTTGGTGCAGAAGAAATCAAAGGTAGTCTCGTTGCACCTAGGGGTAGGAGTAGATCTCCTTGCGGCAGTCTGCTCGTTGTGTCCAGGGGTATCGGAGGTTCACTTACCCTGCGGCGGACCGATGGAGCTTGGTGCTGGTCGTGGAAGATATCCTTGGCGTGCCCGTTGCATCCAGGGGTAGAGGGTGAGTGGAACTCACGTGGTTGCAGGACGGAGTGCGAAGTCCCGGCCGGCATCTACCGCTACTCGCTGGCTCCTGGTAATGTGCGTGGTGCACTTGCGAAGATCCTGCAAGGACCGGTATGACGTGGTAACAAGTGGTATATACATGACCCGTACCGGTATGGCGGCTGATAGTGACCAAAACCAACCCGTTTCGGAGGCAAAAGTCTCCTTCCTCAGTGTTGGTTCTATAGCGATGTAGGGTCCCTTATATAAAGTGGAGCGATTTGGTCATGTGACTACTCATTAAAGGCAAACAGTTCTATTTCACTGTTAAGTCCTTGGGTGTTAAAGTGTCCAGCTTAAAAATCCATTGACTTTCTGCACGAGACATTTTATAAGACAAATGTCTCGTGCAGAAAGTCAATGGATGAACACCTTTATCCACCAGGTAATACCTCTGCCACTTAACTTATATATTTTAATATCCCCTCTTCAACAACTAACTACTCTATCTCTTCCTCTCCACCAGGGAAGAATCGAGTTAATAAACGAAACAGGCATCACTTACAGGACTTATCCACCCAGCATCTATCGCTATCGTGCACCTGGGTACAAAATCCCCCCCCCCTTTCCTTTTATCTATGAACAGCATATGCATTTATGATAAAAATTTAAAAATTTATTCTTATACATCTTTTTAAAATGATTTAATAAATATCTGGTTTTATTTTATCCTACTCCTTTTTTATTTTATTTCAGAAAATAACTTTTTATTGTGGTCAACTAGATCAGCGCGAATCAACTTTATTTTGTTTTAATCCTTTACATTGATAACATTGTGGTGTTTGTCGCATTCGCAGCAGGTCTGACCGGCCACCCTAATAGCGCCTATATATACTGTAGTTTTATAAAATTAGGATTTAACTTTGACGTTTTTTCAATACCTTCCTAATGACCGGGGGACATCCATTACATGTGGAGGAAAGGAGATTCCAGCAGTTAAATAAGAAAGGATTCTCTACAGTTAGAGCAGTTATATTGTGTTATGGCCTAGAGTTAATAATGGCAGATACTATATCAATATTCAAAAAAGGGCTGGATGCAACAAATGACATTGTGGGTTATAAATAATCTAGTGATCGGGCAAGGAAGTTTGATTTTGACGGAGTTATGTCTTTTTTCAACCTATGTAACTATGTTATGATCAAATACAACTTTTATAACACAGCTGCAAACAGCCTGAAACTCCAAAACTTACTTTGACTCATTAGACGGACAGGGTAATATATTTGGGAGACAGATGCTTGAGGAGCAAATAAGGCGATTATTTTCCAGACTAGAAAAAAGGGAGAGTGTGGAAAGAAAAGACTGATGGGGATTTCAGTCCAAAAGGACATTTGGAATGGATTTAAAAATGTTAATTTGTTTATTTTCCATGGTCTGTGAGCAGTGGGATTCCTATTTGTAATGTGATCATGACTAGCAATGACCTCATAAAGGCATTAGAGGAACGTTCCCATACTGTAATTGGGTTGGACGCAAAAAGACACCCAGGAAAGTTTACAGTACTTTGTTGTGCACCCAACCGATCATTGCATTTTCTGGTTACATATTTTCTGCTTCACCCATTCTGTAGGGACTTGACAATCCTTTTTAGTAGCTCAGAATATATGTTGTTAATTCCAGTAAGCAAAGTCTTTTGGGAAATGATGTGTTTTAAAATGTTCTTCATTTACTGGAGTTTACATCATTAGACTATCGGATCTTTTGAGATTTGAATTTGCCAACTTAGATGAGATATCCCAAAAAATTAGATTTGCGGTGAATACATTTGCACAAATCTTAATACTGGAAAGCTTGCTTGTAATTACTCAGAAAATATATGTTGGGCAGAGGAGAGAGAGAGGACCCCGCTGACCATAAGAGCTTACACTCTATAAGAGAGAGAGATGACCCCGCTGACGATAAGAGCTTACACTCTACAAGAGAGAGAGAGAACTCTGCTGACCATAAGAGCTTACACTCTACAGGAGAGAGAGAGACAACTCTGCTGACCATAAGTGTACTTACACTCTCCACAAGAGATTGGACCCTGCTGACCATAAGAGCTTACACTCTACAGGAAAGAAAGAGGACCACTCTGACCATAAGAGCTTACACTCTACAGGAGAGAGAGGACCCTGCTGACCATAAGAGCTGACACTCTACAGGAGAGAGAGAGGACCCCACTGATTATAAGAGCTTACACTCTACAGGAGAGAGAGACAACTCTGCTGATCATAAGTGCTTACACTCTACTGGAGAGAGAGAGGACCCTGCTGACCATAAGAGCTTACACTCTAAAGGAGGGAGAGGACCCTGCTGACCATAAGAGCTTACACTCTACAGGAGAGAGATGACCCTGCTGACCATAAGAGCTTACACTCTACAGGAGAGAGAGAGACAACACTGCTGACCATAAGAGCTTACACTGTACAGGAGAGAGAGAAGACCCCACTGACCATAAGATCTTACACTCTACAGGAGAAAGAAAGGACTCCATTGATCATAAGAGCTTACACTCTACAGGAGAGAGAGGACCCCACTGACCATAAGAGCTTACACTCTACAGGAGAGAGAGTGGACTCCACTGACCATAAGAGCTTACACTCTACAGAAGAGAGAGGACCACACTGAACACAGTAGCTTACAGTCAATAGGATAGAGAGGACCTCGGTACCACAAGAGCTTATGACGCGCCCCCTGGGCCTGTGTTGTGCAGGGGAACCCGGAACCGGGCCTGTTGTAGAATGCTGGGGGTTGTAGTCTCCGTGTGGCGGTGACCCGGTCCGTGCCCAGGGTGGTCAAACCAGTGGCAGTCTTAATGTATAGCAAATGTCCGACTACGCCACCCGTGGATTGCGGTCAGTGGGGACCGCCGCTGCGCTGCCGACCGCTGAGGCTGATGTTGTTTGCGCAGCCGAGTATGGGATAACTCCCCACGGGAGAAGTATTGCCTCAGGGCAGCTAATGTGAGAGATGATGGGAGTGATGGTGTGAGGGTCCCAGTGCTAATGGTGCTGGTGCGGCAAGGAATCACAGAGACGTGAGGTGCAGTTCAGGGTCTTTACTGATGGTACAAGGCAGACCCTCCCGGGAGTACTGGCTAGTATAAGGGGCCTGGTCAGTCTGCGAGCAAGCAGGAGTTCCCCTGGCCAGGTGGAGTTGTAGGCCTCCCCGTTTATCTGCACTCTTTCTGGCTACCTTGCTGTCAGCGGTTACAAGTAGCCCACGTCCCTGAGTATACCGTGTGGTGCTCACCCGTATGGCTGGTGACTTGGGGCCTTCTGTTAGCCTCCGCTCCTGGATGGCGGCGCTGGTCCCTTCTTTGTGACTGAGCCTCCGGGCTTCTATGGCCAGAGGACCTGGAATCCCCTGCCAGCTGGTTTCTGCTGCTGGGTATATATCAGTCCCCACAGCCTCGGACTCCTGTGTCCGGTTTTAGTAACTTCAGCCAGGGCGAGCTATATCTCTGCTCACAGCCCCTGGCCTTCTGCCTCTGCTCCTACAGAGCTCCTGTTCTCACTTTCCCTCTCCAGGCTCTGACTGCTCTGCTTGTTCTGCAGGCTCTGTCTCTGTCTGCAGCTTCACTCACTAATCCCGCCCCAGACCCAGTTTATAAGGGCAGATTCCTCCCCTCCCAGGTCTGGGTGGGCCGTGTTGCATGTTTAGGGCTCCTGACCAGAGAAACCTCCCACTTGCTCTCAGACATAATATCTCTATTACTGTGGCAACCAGACCCCTGGGGTGTCACATTCCCCCCTAGTGAATTTTAGTACTCCGGGACTAAACACATTTTTAAAACATAATAACAGGGTATAAACAATAATACGATAACATATTTACAAGAAGCTTTAGTTCTTTAAAGGTCACGGCGTGTCCGCAACCGGGTGTCCATATCACCCAAGGTGAAGTTTTAAGGGAAGTAGGGGACCTGTCCAAAGCAAACCCCTTGCGTTGTCCTTGGGCGTGGCTGCAAGGCTGGAGCTAGCTACTTTGGGCCGCAAGTAGGCCACGCCAGACAGGTTTTATCTTCCGCGGCCGTCTTCGCAAGAGGCACCAAGGTGCAACTATCTACAAAACTGTTCCGGTTATCCAGCGTCCATAACCTGTTAGTCCATAAAAATCTGCAGGGTAACTGAGAAACATAATTAATAACAGGCAACAAACATAAACCATAAACAGTTAGCAGATAAATTCACAGTGCATTAGTTTAGATTCTCCAGCGAGCGGGCATCTGACCTCTAGTGACTCTAGTGGACCTACGGAGCTCACTAACTGGTTCTGCACTACAGGGTGTAGGAGGTGTTATGGGTAAGCTGGGCAGCTGTCTGCGCACTCTTTGGCTCACTAGGGGCACGGCAGGCTCACTACTAGCAGAGGGTTGATCCTCCTGTACTGCTGGTGTGGACTCTTCTGCCTCTTGGGCCGGCTGCTCTTCCAGCTCTACCGGTTCCTCTGTAGGCACTTGTGGGGCTGGCTGGATAAAGGTGAGGACGGGTACCACGACAGCGCCGTTTACTTGTGTCCAAGACCGGGGGAAGTCTCCGAGTACGGTACTGATCATTTCTTCCCTTTCCTCTGCGGGTTGAGGGTTTCCTTGATCTTCTTCAGGGCTTTGCAGCTGCTCGGGACACTTCTTCAGGTGGTCTCTGGAGACAATGGCTGTGGTTTCTCCTCCATCCTTACTGATTACGCAGATTTTTGGGTTCTCATGGCTTGATGGCAGTACGGTGCATGGGTCCTTCTCCCACTGGTCGTCCAACTTGTGGAGCCGCCTCTTCCTCTTCAAGACCTGCTCTCCAGGTACCAGGGGAACAGCGGGAGCATACTGGTTATAAGCCTTCTCTTGCCTTTCTCTAGCTTGAGACAAACTTCGCTCGATGCTCTCCTGTACTTTCCGATACTGCTGCTGCCGTTCTGTATCCCAGTCTGCCTCTGGCGAGGTGTCCTCAGGCGTCAGGACTCCCATATCCAGGTCAATAGGCAGCTTACCAGGTCTTGCTCTCATTAGGTAAGCCGGGGTACAGTTGGTGGAACCTACAGGGATGTGGTTATACAGGTCCACCAGATCGGGCAGTTTCTCAGGCCACAGACTGCGTTCTTCCAGGGGCAACGTTTTTAGCAGATCTATCACCACCTGGTTCATCTTCTCGCAGAGACCATTGGTTTGAGGGTGATAGGGCGTTGTTCTTATCTTCTTGCAGCCATACAGGTTGCAGAACTCCTGGAAGACCTCCGCTTCGAAGGCTGGTCCTTGGTCTGTCAACACTTGGTCCGGGTACCCGTGTGGACGGCAGAAGTGCTGCTGGAAGGCTCTAGCTGCTGTTTGAGCCGTTAAGTCCTTGACCGGGACCACCACCAGGAACCGGGAGTAATGATCTACGATTGTGAGGGCGTAGACATACCCAGATCTGCTTGGAGCCAGTTTCACATGGTCCAGGGCTACCAGTTCCAGTGGCTGTCTGGTGATGATGGGCTGCAGGGGAGTCTTCTGGCTGGCTCGGTCTTTTCTTCTCAGGTGGCACGGGCCACAGTCTCTGCACCACCTCTCGTTGGCTCCTCTCATGCCTACCCAGTAGAACCGTTCACGCAACAAGAACTCCAGCTTCTTCCATCCGAAATGCCCTGCTCCGTTGTGGTATGCCTCCAGAACCATAGCCGCGTCTCGTCTTGGGACCACTACCTGCCAGGTCAACTCATGTGTTCGAGAGTTAACCATTCTCCGGCACAGCTTCTCCCTGTAGAGGAACAGCTTACTTTTCTCCTTCCACAGTTGCTTGATCTCCTCCGGATCATCTGGGTCAAGACGGGCATCTGCCTGGGTCAGCATTTCCTTCACCAAATGGACTGCGGGATCACTGTCTTGCGTCTCCGCCCAGTTGTAGTGGGGCAAGGGATTGAACGTCACGGAGCGCCTGTCCTTCACACGGTGGGAATACAGGGTAATCCCATGACGGTGGAACGCAGGGAGCTCAACTTCTTCCAGATCTTCTGGATCTTCCCCTACGTCCGGTAAGTTCGGCATTCTAGACAGGGTATCCGCGTTGGCATTTGAGCGTCCTGCCCGGTATTTGATGGTGAATTCAAAGTTGGACAGGCGGGCCATCCATCTCTGTTCCAGGGCACCGAGCCTTGCAGTGTCCAGGTGTGTCAACGGGTTGTTATCCGTGTACACGGTGAATTTGGAGGAGGCAAGGTAATGCTTGAAACGTTCGGTCACTGCCCACACTACTGCCAGGAACTCCAGCTTGAATGAGCTATAATTCTCAGGGTTCCTCTCCGTGGGCCGTAGCTTTCGGCTGGCGTAAGCGATTACCCGTTCTTTCCCTTGCTGGATCTGGGACAGTACGGCTCCTAGCCCAATGTTGCTTGCGTCCGTGTGGAGGATAAAGGGCTGGCTGTAGTCTGGATATGCCAGGATTTCATCCCCCGTGAGGGCCATCTTCAGCTGGCAGAAGGACTCCTCTTCCAGCTTTTCCCACCTAAAGGGCGGCTTCTGGTTTTTGGCTTTCCGAGATTGACCTATCAGGAGGTCCTGCATAGGGGCTGCCATTTTGGTGAAACCGGGAATGAATCTTCGGTAGTAGCCTACCAACCCGAGGAACTGCCGCACTTCCTTTATGCTGGAGGGTCTTGGCCAGTCCTTAATCACGGTGATCTTATCAGGGTCGGGAGCCACTCCGTCAGCACTCACCACGTGTCCCAGGTATTGCACCTTTGGTTTCAGGAGGTGACACTTGGAGGGTTTCACCTTTAGGCCGTAGTTTGCCAGAGCTTCGAACACTTCTGCCAGGTGTTTCAGGTGGTCCTCGTAGGTCTTGGCATAGACGATGACATCGTCCAGGTATAACAGGACCGTCTCGAAGTTCCGGTGTCCCAGACAGCATTCCATCAACCGTTGGAAGGTTCCTGGTGCGTTCCAGAGCCCGAACGGCATACAGTTAAATTCGCTGAGACCCATCGGGGTGGTGAATGCGGTCTTCTCCCGGTCCGCCTCTGCTGCAGGAACCTGCCAGTACCCGCTAGTGAGATCCAAAGTAGAGAAGAAGTTAGCAGATTTTAATGCAGCTAAGGACTCTTCTATCCTTGTTAACGGGTACGCATCTTTGTGTGTGATACGGTTGACCTTCCTGTAGTCTACACACATTCTCATGGTGTTGTCTTTCTTTTTCACTAAGACTAGTGGAGCTGCCCAGGGGCTACAGCTGTCCCTGATTACCCCAGCCTCCTTCATGTCTCTAAGCTTCCCCTTGGCGTGTTGGTAGTGTGCCGGGGGTATGGGTCGGTATCTCTCCTTTATGGGAGGATGGTCTCCCGTGGGGATGTGGTGTTCTACCCCCTTTACTCGCCCGAAGTCTAGCGGGTGTTTACTAAACACTCTCTCGTACTCTCGAACCACCCGATAGACTCCCTGTTTCTGGTGTGAGGGAGTGGAGTCAGTACCCAAATGCAGTTGCTGACACCAGTCCTCCATTGGTTTCTTAGAGCCGTTACCTTCCTCTGGTTGAGATGGAGGCAAGGGTTCCATGGCCTGTACAGAATTCTGGTTTATGGTGAACAATTTGGCTAGCGTGGCATACCGGGGCAGGTATACTTCTCTCTCCCCGATATTTATGATGCGAACGGGCACCCTCCCATGGCGTACATCGACCACCCCCCGTGCTGTCAAAATGGTGGGCCTACTGTCTGAGTAGACGGGTTCTACCATTGCTTGGTAGTCTCTACCTCTTAGACCAATAGCTGCCCGGCACCAAATCATCATCTCACTTTTTGGGGACATGGCAATAGGGAACGGGTCACACATTCTCACGCTACCTATCTCACCACCAGATAGTTCCACCTGTTGCCGCTTCATCAGTGCCCGGATCTCTTTTTGGAGCACACGCTGCTGGCCGGAACTGGCGTTCTTGGCAACCTGCTGTAAAATGAGAATCACCTCTGCAAGACAATTTTCAATCACATTAGTTCCCAAGGTTATTCTAGGGTGACTCTCATGACTGTCTATGTCCACTATAATCAGTCCTTGTGCCGCCAGTTCGACTTTACCGATCTTAATGGTCACCTCTTTGAATCCCACCTGCGGCACGGGCTGACCATTACTGGCGATGATACTCAGGTCGTCATCTGGGTAGCGGGTTATGTCCGAGTCATTCCAGTACTGTTTAAAGAGCACGTACGGGATGGTGGTCACCTGTGACCCAGTGTCTAGTAGGGCACTCATAGGAATGCCATCCAGTACCACAGGCAAGATTGGACGTCCCCCTACGTATTTATCACGCCAGTTTGATGGGCCTGATGGTCTTATGCCTGGGGGTTGGCCCTCTACCCCAGGTTGTGCCCGTTTAAATGACAGTACCTTGCCACATGTCCGGGTTGATTGCAGCGGCGGCAGATGGGTCGTCCGTCCTCGTTGTATCTGTCGCTGGGTCTTCCTCTGGCCGGTGGGGTCCTCCTCGGTCGGCGCCATGGGACGTCTTCCGGTCCGGATGCCAGCTGGATCTTTCCTGGAGAAGAGACCTGTAAAGACTGCACAGTTCTGGTTAGCGCGGCAACGCTCTTAGTCAGCTCTTGGACCTGATGGTGCAGGTCTGTAGCCGGGTCACTGTTTAAAGCCTGCGCATCAGCTCCCACAGGCCCTGCAGACAAGGGCACCGTCTCCTGGTGGTAAGTGATAGCAGGGGGCCTGTGGGTCACAGCGCCACCTGTTGCTGGTTCTCGGAGCACCCGGATGGCTCTGTCCTTGAACTGTGCAAAGTCCAGGTCAGGGTCCTGTAAGGCCATTGCCCGCAACTGGGTTCGGTGGGCTTGGCACAGTAGACCCTCAATAAATTGTTCAGTCAACAGCTTATCTTCATTTCCCACGCTGTCAGGGTCTGCCTGCTTAATGGCTCTCAGGGTTGTAGGTTTAGAGCATAATCTCTTATACTCTCATGTGCCCGCTGTTTACACCCGTAAAATCTGAGCTTATATTTCGGCTGAGGTGCGGGTATGAAATGTGTCTTTCAGCCGGGCTAGTATTTCTCTGACAGTCCCCTTCCTCCCAAGTGACCAGGACTTTACCTCCCTTTGGGCTGCCCCGATTAATTGGGCCACCAGGATGCTCACTTTTTGCTCTTCTGTGAGGGGGTACACGTGGAAGAGGCTATCCAGTCTTTCTCTAAAGTCATTTAGAGTATGTGACTCCCCTGAGTACTGGGGTAGCCAGGTTGCCCCCGGGATATAGGGCATGGTGAATGGCATGACTGCTGCAGCGGTTGCGCTGGCGGTGGCTGTGGCAGTGGAGCTCCCCTCGGTATCCGGCATCCTCCTCCCCCCTAGTGGACCGTGGCCTACCTTGCGATTCTCTTCTTCCGTAGGCCGCGGCTCCGCAGTCGATCGTCGGGGTTGAGGACCTGGCGTCGCGCTCCGATGACGTCAGCGTCGCTCTTCCTCCCTTCCAGGACCTTGCGCAGCGTCAGAGCGTGGGGCGGAGCGTGGGGCGGAGCTTCGGATCTCGCGCGCTTTCGGCGTCCACGCCCCTCTTCTTCCCGTGCGGCGTCCCGAAGATGGCGTCCGAAGGCGGGAAGCAGCTGCGGATGGCGGGAAGAAGGCAGAAGACGGCGGGAAACGGTCCAAGATGGCGTCTGATGGCGGGAATCGGCTCCGGATGGCGGGAAACTTCACCACAGGTAAGTATAAAAGTCTCTTTTTCAGGCACGCAGTACCCGGTGGTTGCGGGCATGAAATCCTGCCGACTACGCCAAAGTTGACGCGCCCCCTGGGCCTGTATTGTGCAGGGGAACCCGGAACCGGGCCTGTTGTAGAATGCTGGGGGTTGTAGTCTCCGTGTGGCGGTGACCCGGTCCGTGCCCAGGGTGGTCAAACCAGTGGCAGTCTTAATGTATAGCAAATGTCCGACTACGCCACCCGTGGATTGCGGTCAGTGGAGACCGCCGCTGCGCTGCCGACCGCTGAGGCTGATGTTGTTTGCGCAGCCGAGTATGGGATAACTCCCCACGGGAGAAGTATTGCCTCAGGGCAGCTAATGTGAGAGATGATGGGAGTGATGGTGTGAGGGTCCCAGTGCTAATGGTGCTGGTGCGGCAAGGAATCACAGAGACGTGAGGTGCAGTTCAGGGTCTTTACTGATGGTACAAGGCAGACCCTCCCGGGAGTACTGGCTAGTATAAGGGGCCTGGTCAGTCTGCGAGCAAGCAGGAGTTCCCCTGGCCAGGTGGAGTTGTAGGCCTCCCCGTTTATCTGCACTCTTCCTGGCTACCTTGCTGTCAGCGGTTACAAGTAGCCCACATCCCTGAGTATACCGTGTGGTGCTCACCCATATGGCTGGTGACTTGGGGCCTTCTGTTAGCCTCCGCTCCTGGATGGCGGCGCTGGTCCCTTCTTTGTGACTGAGCCTCCGGGCTTCTATGGCCAGAGGACCTGGAATCCCCTGCCGGCTGGTTTCTGCTGCTGGGTATATATCAGTCCCCACAGCCTCGGACTCCTGTGTCCGGTTTTAGTAACTTCAGCCAGGGCGAGCTATATCTCTGCTCACAGCCCCTGGCCTTCTGCCTCTGCTCCTATAGAGCTCCTGTTCTCACTTTCCCTCTCCAGGCTCTGACTGCTCTGCTTGTTCTGCAGGCTCTGTCTCTGTCTGCAGCTTCACTCACTAATCCCGCCCCAGACCCAGTTTATAAGGGCAGATTCCTCCCCTCCCAGGTCTGGGTGGGCCGTGTTGCATGTTTAGGGCTCCTGACCAGAGAAACCTCCCACTTGCTCTCAGACATAATATCTCTATTAGTGTGGCAACCAGACCCCTGGGGTGTCACACTTACACTCTACAGGAGAGAACGAGGACTCCACTGATCATAAGAGCTTACACTCTACAGAAGAGAGAGGATGCTGCACATATGAAAAATTACTTTTTTTTGTTCACTAAAATTTAGCTTAAGCCCCAAATTTTCATATTCACAAAGGGTAGCTGTTGACAATGGACCTCAAAATTTGCTACTTAATATGTCTTGAACATAGGAATACCCCAAATGTCGTCAGAATCTACTTTTAAAGCACACTGCATGGACTAGAAAGGAAGGTGTGCTATAAGACTTTTGGAGGGCAAATTTGTGTAAAAGTACTGTTGACTCCAAGTTACATTTGCAGAGTCCTGGAAGTGCCGAAAAGGCAGAAATCACCGACAAGTGTCTCTGTTTTGGAAACTAAATGCCTCAAGCAATTCGTCTATGGGTGTGGTGACCATATTTTACCCACAGGTGCTTCACAAAAGTTTATAACATTATGACTTGAACATTGAAAATTACTTTTCACGTTAAGGTCTTTGAGAAAGCTTATTGACACGTGAAATGGCCATAGGTCACTTTTAGAATACTATACTTCCATGTACATGCTCTCCATGAATAAAGGAAACTGAATGGACATTTGGTGAGTGCCGTGGATTATATTCTCTGAAAATTGGATAATGGCTTTGGGAAAATCACTTCAAATTCTACAGCTATCTAGTCATCCACGACCTGAGCTTTTATCATCCTGCAGGACAACAGTCAAAGCTAAGAAAATGTCCTGACCTTGCAGTTCAGGAAGGAAATGAACGAGCCCTTGACAGCTCAGAGCACCAGACCTCAACAGAAAAGCTACAGATACTGTAAATTATCTATCTGTTTTTTGGAAATTTCCTTCTAATGAAAACACTTTATTGGCACCAAACAGCTTGAATTTACTTTTCTGCTTACAGATATCCTTCACCCATCTTATCCAATGATCTATATCAGTGGTCAGCAAACTTTTTTGCACCAGGGACCGGCTTTAAGCAAGACCAGTTTTCAATGGCCCGGTGGGGGTGGGGGCGGGGCTTTGGTCATATGTGGGTGGGGTTATGGAGGGGTGGAGCTTAGTGCATACTTATATAATTATGACATTTATAATGAGAATGTGATTCAACTTACCATAGGTTCAGAATGAGTGGGAGCACTGGGCTTGTTTTCCTGCAACAAGACGGTCCCATCTAGGTCCCATCTGATGATGATGACCACTACTTCTGCTACTGGACACAGCCACTGCTGCTATGAATTTTCACTGTTATTTGCTTTTTTCACTTTAAGCAGAAAATCTGCTGCTGGGCCGCACGACACCAGAACACAGCTACAGGAGTCATAAGGGTGGGACACCTGACGTCATATCTAGCTGTCCATTAGCATCCAGAGCCCCTCCCCCTCCAACTCGCAGCTAGCAGGAGGGGAAGGAGCGCTGGACACACATGACCTGCTTGTCCCTGCTCCTGCCTGAGCACATTCTGCTAGTAGGGCCGCATGGCTAATTATCTATTCACTGCCAGTCCCTCCTCCTCTTTTCTTATAGGCTACTGATCACATGCTGGCTTTCTCCCTGCTGATCCTCTACAACTGTCAGCGGCGCCGCGGACCGGCTGAAAAACCCCAACGGCCCGGTCCTGGTCCGTGGACCGGCGGTTGGGGACCTCTGATCTATATAGTACCCTTATTTATAGTAACTAGAAAGAAAATTCCCTGTACAGTGTGATGAGTTATGAGTGAACTAGTACACTTGTAGTAATGCACTAGAGCTCTATGTAAATACAAAAAGTTAAATAATGAAATTCTGCCACAACTAGGGGGAACTCTGGAGCCTACTGCATACGGTTTTATTTTTTAGCTCAATGTAATGGCAGTATGCAGTAAATTCTTCTCTATAGGATTTGAAAAATGCTAGAAAAAAAAATGTTACAAATATATTTTTTAAAAAAGCCCTTAAAAATGCTTGTAAAAACTTTTATAATCTTAAAAAAAACAGATGCAGGTTTTTCTAACTTAAAAAAATGCTAAAGAAATACTGTGCTGAATAAGTTCTTCTGCTCTGTCCTATCTCCGTATTTCATGCTCCTGCTCGCTATGTGGTACATGTGTTCTGCCCCGTGCAGCTGTGTAGCATTGCTGGAAACGGAGCTGCTAAGTTAGAGCTGATGGTTGGGTGGGACTGACTTCAGAGTCAAACTCAGAGTTCATTTAAACTAATCAGTGTCCATGTCATTTCACATGGCAGAAACAGGATGTGTCTGAGCCAAAGTTCGAGTTTGCCTAAGAGAAGAATATATTCTTTGTTGAATCAGTTGTCATAATCTGCAGTGTTTTCTATATTGCTCAACTGCATTATCGATCACTTCCAGCATAAGAAAAGAAACATTAACTTAATTCCACCATTTGTTCTCTGTCTTGCTACCTTTGTCACTATGAAGTATTTTCAGACTCCAAAAAGATGGATTTAAGATTCAGGAGGCCAGAAATCGTTCATTCAATTCAACACAACGGGGAAAATTACTGAATTATTGCATTAAAATTGCTCCCACTTCTATTCAGTGTAAAGAAACTTGCTTTAATATTTATAGTAACTGCACATACATAATAAGTGCTTGTGATTGTGACAAATGTAGGTGTTATACTGTCACTTCACCACTAGAGGGCGATGCTGTACCTCTTCCACTGCATTTTTTTCCCCTTGTTTTGTCTAAAAAAAAAAGCAAAAGTTTCATAATAACTTTATTTTTTCAGCTTCTGGATACTGTCACTTAGTGTCTATAATGTAACGATATGTTACATGTATGTTCATACATCATGATCATTAATTATTGTAGTAATAAAAAAGCAATTTCCTGCTTTCATCAGCAGAAGCCGTTTTTCCTTACAGGAGCAATCATAAGCGGTATAGAATCCAAATCATAGTGACTCATCATTAGTCTGTAGAGTAAGATTTGTACTCTGCTATACCTACCGAAATATACAAAGCAGGCGGCACTGTCCCTATGCAAATGATGACTAAACTATTCCAGTCCATGTGGAAAAAGTAACAGGTTCTGCAACAGCTGAAAGATGCCAGCATAATCCACTACTACAAGAGAGCCAATCTTGCGACAACCATCAAGGCGTCTCCCTTCTGTCCAATGCTGGGATGATTCTGGCTCACCTCTTGCTCAACCGCCTCTTCCAGCACCTTGAGCAAGGTCTACCACCCGAAAGCCAGTGCGGCTTCCATGCTGAATGTGGGATGGCAGATATGGTCTTCGTGGCACGTCATCGCAGCAACCTTTTCATGACCATTGTCAACTTGACCAAGGCTTTCGACACAGCAGAGACGGCTTGTGGAAAATCATGCCAAAGTTTGGCTCAATGATGGTATGATGGTAAAGGTCCTGAATGATGGAGACGAATCAGAGGCCTTCCAAGTTACAAATGGAGAAAAACAAGGCTGTGTACTCGCCCCGACCCTATTCAGTATGCTATTTTTTGCCATACTGAGAGATGTCTTTAGCAACTGCGAAGACGGAATTCATGGCAGGTACAGGACTGACTGCAAGCTGTTCAACCTCAAATGCCTGAAGGTTCTTACAAAGGTGCATGAGAATGTCATCTGTGACTTCTTGTTTGCTGATGACTGCGCACTCAACACCAGCATAGAGCAGCAGATGCATCATGAAATGGACTGTTTTACACAAGCTTGTGACAACTTCGGTCTCGTTATCAATACTAGTGTGGAACCCCAGGGGTCTGGTTACCACAGTAATAGCAATATTACGTCTGTGAGCAGGTGGGAGGTCTCCTGGTCAGGAATCCTAAGCATGCCACACCTCCTGCCCAGTCCTGGGAGGGGAAGAACTTCCCCTATATAAACTGGGGCTGAGGTGGGGTTAGAAGAAGAGGAGTCCCAGACAGAGACACAGTCTGGTCTGGAGTGGAGCTGATACAGGGAGAGCAAGATCAGGAGCTCTGTGGGAGCAGTGATAAAAGGGGTCAGAGACTGGAAGCTGTAGAGCTCGTCCTGACTGAAGAGATCTCACCGGACACAGAGTCCGAGGCTGTGGGGACTGTTCCATACCCAGCAGCAGAAACCGACCGGCAGGGGATTTCAGGTCCTCTGGCCAAGAAACCCGAAGGCACGGTCACACGCAAGGGACCAGCACCGCCGTCGTGGAGCGGAGGCTACCAGAAGGCCCCGAGTCACCGGCCATACGGGTGAGCACCACACGGTACACTCAGGGACGTGGGCTACGTTTACCCGCTTCTAGCAAGGTAGCCAAGAAGAGTACAGTTAGTTGGGGAGGCCTACAACTCCGCCTGGCCAGGGGAGATCCTGTCTGCTCACGGACTGACCAGGCCCCGATCGCTAGCCAGTACTCCCGGGAGGGTCTATCTTTGTCACCAGTAAAGACCCTGAACTACACCGCACCATCTCTGAGTGGTTCCTGGTGCCTGCGTGCAATTCTACCATCCCCATCATCCACGTCCGCTGCCCTGAGGCCATACCCCTCCCGTTGGGGGTTATACTACCCACGCTGCACAACTGTACCACCGGCCTCAGCGGTCTGCCCTGCAGCGGCGGTTTCGTAACCGCATTCGATGGGTGGCGTAGTCGAACAATATCACATCTGCCACTAAAAACATCGCCACTTAGTTTGACACCCTGGGCACGGACCGGGTCACCGCCACGAGGACTACCACCCCCAACAGATCCGGCTCCGGGTATTCCCCAAACATGGCCCAGGGGGCGCGTCAACTTTTGGCGTAGTCGGCAGGATTCCGTGCCCGCAACCACCGGGTACTGCGCGCCTGAAAAAGACTGATAAACTTACCTGTGGTGAAGATTCCCGCCATCCGTGGAGTTTTCCCGCCATCCGACACCATCTTCTGCCTTCTTCCCGCCATCCGTGGAGTTTTCCCGCCGTTGGACGCCATCTTGAGGACGCCGCGCGGGAAGAAGAGGGGCGTGGACTCCGAAAGCGCGCGAGAACTGAAGCCCCGCCTCACGTCCGGACGTTGCGTAAGGTCCTGGAAGGAGCCCAGCAGACGCCGACGTCACAGGAGCGCGACGGAAGGTCCTCAACCCTGACGATCCACTGCGGAGCCGCGGCCTACGGAAGAGGATCATCGCAAGGTAGGCCACGGTCCACTAGGGGGGAGGAGGATGTCGGATACGGAGGAGAGCTTCACTGCCACAGCCACCGCCAGCACCACCGTTGCTGCGGTCATGCCTTTCACCATGCCCTATATCCCAGGGGCAGCCTGGCTACCCCAGTACTCAGGGGAGTCACATACCCTAAATGACTTCAGAGAAAGGCTGGATAGCCTCTTCCAGGTGTACCCCCTCACAGAAGAGCAAAAAGTGAGCATCCTGGTGGCTCAATTAACAGGGGCAGCCCAAAGGGAGGTAAAGTCCTGGCCACCTGGGAGGAAGAGGACTGTCAGAGAGATACTAGCCCGGCTGAAAGACACATTTGACACCCGCACCTCAGCCGAAATAAAGCTCCGATTCTACGGGTGCAAGCAGTGAGCACATGAGAGTATAAGAGACTATGCTTTAAACCTACAAGAGGCCCTGAGAGCCATTAAGCAGGCAGACCCTGACAGCGTGGGAAATGAAGATAAGCTGTTGACTGAACAATTTATTGAGGGTCTACTGTGCAATGCCCACCGAACCCAGTTGCGGGCAATGGCCTTACAGGACCCTGACCTGGACTTTGCACAGTTCAAGGACAGAGCCATCCGGGTGCTCCGAGAACCGGCACCAGGTGGCGCTGTGACCCACAGGTGCCCTGCTATCACTTACCACCAGGAGACGGCGCCCTTGTCTGCAGGGCCTGTGGGAGCTGATGCGCAGGCTTTAAACAGTGACCCGGCTACAGACCTGCACCATCAGGTCCAAGAGCTGACTAAGAGCGTTGCCGCGCTAACCCGAACTGTGCAGTCTTTACAGGTTTCTACTCCAGAGAAGATCCAGCTGGCATCCGGACCGGAGGATATCCCGTGGCGCCGACCAAGGAGGACCCCACCGGCCAGAGGAAGACCCAGCGACCGATACAACAAGGACGGACAACCCATTTGCCGCCGCTGCAATCAACCCGGACATATGGCAAGGTACTGTCCATTAAAACTGGCACAACCTGGGGTAGAGGGCCAACCCCTAGGAATAAGATCACCAGGCCCATCGAACTGGCATGACAAATACGTGGGAGGACGTCCAGTCTTGCCTGTAGTACTGGATGGCATTCCTATGAGTGCCCTACTTGACACCGGGTCACAGGTCACCACCATCCCGTACGTGCTCTTCAAGCAGTACTGGAATGACTCGGATATAACCCGCTACCCAGACGACGACTTGAGTATCATCGCCAGCAATGGTCAGCCCGTGCCACAGATCGGATTTAAAGAGATGACCATTAAAATCGGTAAAGTCGAACTGGCAGCACAGGGACTGATCATTGTAGACATTGACAAGCGCGAGAGTCACCCAAAGATAACTCTAGGAACTAATGTGATTGAAAATTGTCTTGCAGAGGTGATTCTCATTTTACAGCAGGTTGCCAAGAACGCCAGCTCCGGCCAGCAGCGAGTGCTCCAAAAAGAGATCCGGGCACTGATGCGACGGCAACAGGTGGAACTCTCCGGTGGTGAGATTGGTAGCGTGAGAATGTGTGACCCTTTCCCTATTGCCATGCCC
The DNA here is from genome assembly GCF_046119375.1 of Phyllobates terribilis. Lineage (NCBI taxonomy): Eukaryota > Metazoa > Chordata > Amphibia > Anura > Dendrobatidae > Phyllobates > Phyllobates terribilis. The sequence goes on from NW_027362767.1 coordinate 359,506,844, forward strand.
CCGAAAAGTGAAATGATGATTTGGTGCCGGGCAGCTATTGGTCTCAGAGGTAGAGACTACCAAGCAATGGTAGAACCCGTCTACTCAGACAGTAGGCCCACCATTTTGACAGCACGGGGGGTGGTTGATGTACGCCATGGGAGGGTGCCCGTTCGCATAATAAATATCGGGAAGAGGGAAGTGTACCTGCCCCGGTATGCTACGCTAGCCAAATTGTATACCATCAACCAAAATTCTGTACAGTCCGTGGAACCCTTGCCTCCATCTCATCCAGAGGAAGGTAACGGCTCTAAACAACAAATGGAGGACTGGTGTCAGCAACTGCATTTGGGTACTGACTCCACACCCGCTCACCAAAAGCAGGGAGTCTACCGGGTGCTCCAGGATACGAGAGAGTGTTCAGTAAACACCCGCTAGACTTCGGGCGAGTGAAGGGAGTGGAACATCACATCCCCACGGGAGACCATCCTCCCATAAAGGAGAGGTATCGTCCCGTACCCCCTGCACACTACCAACACGCCAAGGGGATGCTTAGAGACATGAAGGAGGCTGGGGTAATCAGGGATAGCTGTAGCCCCTGGGCAGCTCCACTAGTCTTGGTTAAAAAGAAAGACAACACCATGAGAATGTGTGTAGATTACCGGAAAATCAACCGTATCACACACAAAGATGCGTACCCCTTACCAAGGATAGAGGAGTCTTTGGCTGCTTTAAAATCTGCTAACTTCTTCTCCACTTTGGATCTCACTAGCGGGTACTGGCAGGTTCCTGTAGCAGAGGCGGACCGGGAGAAGACCGCATTCACCACCCCGATGGGACTTAGCGAGTTTACCTGCATGCCGTTCGGACTCTGCAACGCACCAGGAACCTTCCAACGATTGATGGAATGCTGTCTGGGACACCGGAACTTTGAGACGGTCCTGCTGTACCTGGACGATGTTATAGTTTATTCCAAAACCTACGAGGACCACCTGAAACACCTGGCGGAAGTGTTCGAAGCCCTGGCAAACTACGGTCTGAAGGTGAAACCGTCGAAGTGTCACCTGCTAAAACCAAAAGTGCAGTACCTGGGACACGTGGTGAGTGCTGACGGAGTGGCTCCCGACCCTGATAAGATCACCGCGATTAAGGAATGGCCAAGACCCTCCAGCGTAAAGGAAGTGCGGCAGTTCCTCGGGTTGGTAGGCTACTACCGAAGATTCATTCCCGGTTTCACCAAAAAGGCAGCTCCTATGCAGGACCTCCTGATAGGCCAGTCCAGGAAGGCCAAGAACCAGAAGCCGCCCTTCAGATGGGAGAAGCTGGAAGAAGAGTCCTTCCGCCAGCTGAAGATGGCCCTCACGGGGGATGAAATCCTGGCGTACCCTGATTACAGCCAGCCCTTTATCCTCTACACCGACGCAAGTAACATCGGGCTAGGAGCCGTACTGTCCCAGATCCAGCAGGGGAGAGAACGGGTAATTGCTTACGCCAGCCGAAAACTGCGACCCACCGAAAGAAACCCTGAGAATTACAGCTCATTTAAGCTAGAGTTCCTGGCAGTGGTGTGGGCAGTCACCGAACGCTTTAAGCACTACCTCGCCTCTTCCCGGTTCACCGTGTACACGGATAACAACCCGTTGACACACCTGGACACTGCAAGACTCGGTGCCCTGGAGCATAGATGGATGGCCCGCCTGTCCAACTATGAGTTCACGATCAAATACCGGGCAGGACGCTCCAATACCAACGCGGATGCCTTGTCCAGAATGCCAAACCTACCGGACGTAGGGGAAGATCCAGAGGAACTGGAAGAAGTTGAACTCCCCGCGTTTCACCGTCATGGGACTACCCAGTATTCCCACCGTGTAAGGGGTAAGCATTCCGCTACGTTCAACCCCTTACCTCATTACAACTGGGCGGAAACACAAGACAGTGACCCCGCCGTCCGACTAGTGAAGGAGATGCTGACTCGGTCAGATGCCCGCCTTGACCCAGACGCTCCGGAGGAGACCAAGCAACTGTGGGCTGAGAAGAGTCGACTGTTTCTTTACAAGGGGAAGTTGTGCCGCAGAATGGTTAACTCCCGGACGCATGAACTGATCTGGCAAGTAGTGGTGCCAAGAAGAGACGCGGCTATGGTACTGGAGGCATACCACGACGGAGCTGGGCACTTCGGATGGAAGAAGCTGGAGTTCCTGCTGTGCGGGCGGTTCCACTGGGTAGGCATGAGAGGGACCATCGAGAGGTGGTGCAGAGACTGTGGCCCATGCAACCTAAGAAGGAAGGACCGTGCGAGCCAGAAGACTCCCCTGCAGTCCATCGTCACCAGGCAGCCGTTGGAACTGGTAGCCTTGGACCATGTAAAACTGACCCCCAGCAGAAGTGGCTACGTCTATGCGTTAACCATCGTGGATCACTACTCCCGGGTCTTGGTTGTAGTCCCCGTCAAGGACTTAACGGCTCAAACAGCAGCTAGAGCCTTCCAGCAGCACTTCTGCCGTCCACACGGATACCCAGAGCAGGTGCTGACGGACCAAGGACCTGCCTTTGAAGCGGAAGTCTTCCAGGAGTTCTGCACTCTGTATGGCTGCCGGAAGATAAGAACAACACCCTATCATCCGTAAACCAATGGACTCTGCGAGAAGATGAACCAGGTGGTGATAGACCTTCTGAAAACATTGCCCCTGGAAGAACGCAGTCTGTGGCCTGAGAAACTGCCTGATCTGGTGGACCTATACAACCACATCCCTGTAGGTTCTACCAACTGTACCCCGGCTTACCTAATGAGAGCAAGACCTGGTAAGCTGCCTGTTGATCTGGATATGGGAGTCCTGACACCCGAGGACACTTCACCAGAAGCAGACTGGGACACAGAGAGGCAGCAGCAGTACCGGAAAGTACAGGAGAGCGTTGAGCGAAGTCTCTGTCAAGCAAGAGAAAGACAGGAGAAGACTTACAACCAGCATGCTCCCGCTGTTCCCCTGGTACCTGGAGAGCAGGTCTTGAAGAGGAAAAGACGGCTCCACAAGTTGGACGACCAGTGGGAGAAGGACCCGTACACCGTACTGCCATCAAGCCATGAAAACCCAAAAATCTGCACAATCAGTAAGGATGGAGGAGAAACCACAGCCATTGTCTCCCGAGATCACCTGAAGAAGTGTCCCGAGCAACTACGAAACCCTGAAGAAGATCAAGAAAACCCTCGACCCGCAGAGGAAAGGGAAGAGATGGTCAGTACTGTACTCGGAGACTTCCCTCGGTCTTGGACACAAGTAAATGGCGCTGTTGTGGTACCCGTCCTCACCTTCCTCCAGCCAGCATCCCAAGTGCCTACGGAAAAACAGGTAGAGCTGGAAGAGCAACCGGTCCAGGAGGCAGAAGACCCCACACAAGCAGACCAGGAGAATCGACCCTCTGCTTATAGTGAGCCTGCCGTGCCCCTAGTGAGCCAAAGAGTCCGTAGACAGCTGCCCAGCTTACCTTTGACAGCTCCTACACCCTGTAGCTCAGGACCGGTCAGTAAGCTCCGTAGGTCTACTAGGGCCACTAGAGGCCAGTTGCCCGTACGTTGGAGGATCTAAAGTGTTTAGACTGTTTTATTAATATTTACCTGTTTACTGTTGCTTGTAAATAATTATGTTTTTCTAGTTATTTTATAGGTATCTTTTGTGGATTTACTAGAACTCTATTGTATATATGTTTGGAGCGTAACCCAGGAACGGACTAAAGACTGTTAAAGACTCGGGGCAGGACAGACCCCTACCTGGTTACGGCTCCCTGTTCTTTGGTGAAATGGACACCCTTTTTGATTCAAAAATTGCACCCGGTTGCGGACACGCCGTGACCACCCTAATGTGTTTTTCCTTATTGTATTGTTCCTGTTTATACCCTGTTATGTTTTCAAAAATATGTTTAGTCCCGGAGTACTAAATTTTACTAGGGGGGAATGTGGAACCCCAGGGGTCTGGTTACCACAGTAATAGCAATATTACGTCTGTGAGCAGGTGGGAGGTCTCCTGGTCAGGAATCCTAAGCATGCCACACCTCCTGCCCAGTCCTGGGAGGGGAAGAACTTCCCCTATATAAACTGGGGCTGAGGTGGGGTTAGAAGAAGAGGAGTCCCAGACAGAGACACAGTCTGGTCTGGAGTGGAGCTGATACAGGGAGAGCAAGATCAGGAGCTCAGTGGGAGCAGTGATAAAAGGGGTCAGAGACTGGAAGCTGTAGAGCTCGTCCTGACTGAAGAGATCTCACTGGACACGGAGTCCGAGGCTGTGGGGACTGTTCCATACCCAGCAGCAGAAACCGACCGGCAGGGGATTTCAGGTCCTCTGGCCAAGAAACCCGAAGGCACGGTCACACGCAAGGGACCAGCACCGCCGTCGTGGAGCGGAGGCTACCAGAAGGCCCCGAGTCACCGGCCATACGGGTGAGCACCACACGGTACACTCAGGGACGTGGGCTACTTTTACCCGCTTCTAGCAAGGTAGCCAAGAAGAGTACAGTTAGTTGGGGAGGCCTACAACTCCGCCTGGCCAGGGGAGATCCTGTCTGCTCACGGACTGACCAGGCCCCGATCGCTAGCCAGTACTCCCGGGAGGGTCTATCTTTGTCACCAGTAAAGACCCTGAACTACACCGCACCGTCTCTGAGTGGTTCCTGGTGCCTGCGTGCAATTCTACCATCCCCATCATCCACGTCCGCTGCCCTGAGGCCATACCCCTCCCGTTGGGGGTTATACTACCCACGCTGCACAACTGTACCACCGGCCTCAGCGGTCTGCCCTGCAGCGGCGGTTTCGTAACCGCATTCAACGGGTGGCGTAGTCGAACAATATCACATCTGCCACTAAAAACATCGCCACTTAGTTTGACACCCTGGGCACGGACCGGGTCACCGCCACGAGGACTACCACCCCCAACAGATCCGGCTCCGGGTATTCCCCAAACATGGCCCAGGGGGCGCGTCACTAGTAGGCCTAAATTATGTATCAACCTGCTCCAGGAAAACCATACCAGCAGCCACGCATGTATGTAGGTAGACAGGGCTAAGAGCAGAGTAGTGGTGGTAGTCTGGGAAGTAAGTATAGATTTTATTTTATTTACTTTGTAGCACCCTTGGGACAATAATGGACAACCCCTTTAAAAGGAACCTGTCACGTAACAAAATGCTATTAACCTGCTGAAATGGGGTAAATCTGCGGGTTAATAGCGTTCTTAACTCACGCCGCTGCCGCCCCCGTGGCTGACCACCAAACACTGCCACAGTCTGCCATGCAAAGCAATGTGAATTCAGATGTGCTGTGCACATGATGCGCTAATTTGCGCGCCGAATTCGCATTGCGTTGCAAAACGCAGCATGACCATTTCTACCGCGATTACGCTGCAAATTCGCGGCCATTGAGGAACATTGAAATGTAGCAAACCCACAGGTATATGTGGATTTGCAGCGTTTCAATTAAATTCAATGGTTGCGAATTTGCAGCGTAATCGCGGTGTGTGTGGTACCCGGGATGAAGAGGAGACTACAACTCCTCTTCATCCCGGCTACCACGCGGTGAAAAAAAGAAATAAAAAGTTAAAAATAAACAAAACCTGTATATTCACCTCTCCGGCGGTCCCCGCTCTGCTCCCGGCCACGTCCTCTCTCCTTGGCGTTCAGCGATGTACTGTCAGGACCTGCGGTGACGTCATTTAGTCACCTGATGGTCACGCGACTGCTGACGTCGGCGGTCAGGTGATGGTTGTGTGACCATCAGCTGACTACATGACGTCACCGCAGGTCCTGACAGTACATCACGGGACGCCGAAGAGAGAGGATCGCAGTATCGCTGCCGGGAGCAGACTGGAGGAGACTGGAGAGGTGAGTATACAGGGTTTTTTTTTGTTTTTTTTTTAACGTTTTAATTCTCTTTTTTTTTTACTATAGATGCTGCATTTAAAGCATCAGTTGTTCACACATTATAAATCCATGCCGGTTGCATGGATTTATATTGTGTGACCAACTTGTCAAGCACTTTTCCAAGTGATGCTCAAAATCACTTGGAAAACTGCTTGAAAAAACGCATGCGAAAACGCATGTAAAAACGCTGAAAAAACGCTTCTCTCTGGCAGAAAAAACGCATGTAAATCTGCAGGCAAAAACGCTCTGCATTAAATCTGCTACGTGGGCACATAGCCTAAGTGCGGGCACCAGGCAAGGTCAGAACACTATTAACCTGCAGATTAACCCCATCTCTGCAGGTTAATAGTGTTTTTTTTACATAATAGGTTCCCTTTAAAGCTGGCCATACATGGGTTCAGCCTATTGTCTAATGTGTATGGGGGCGCCGGCCAAATGATGGTCAGGAGAGACGTCAATCAGGCATGTCCGATTTCGGACTGCCGATCACATTGTTCTCCTGGCGATAAGCCACCAACCGTCTTGTCAGTCGGCGGCTTTCTCATAGTTGGTCGGCTGAGATGGCTGTCAGCCAAATCATCGACAGCCATCTAATGTGTATGGTCAGCTTTGAAATCTGCAAGAATCATATAAGGCCTCTTACACATCAAATGAAAATCATCTGACCCTGCTGATCACCATCTGATGTGTATGGGGGCTTCCCAGGCAAGTCTTCCCCGACAAATGATGAAGGGGGCAAGAAGGATCGAAGTATTAACATTTTAGTAGCCGATCTGTTTGCTCTTACAGGAGATGTCTGATGGCAGCTTTATCCTCTCTCACAATGAAAAATGCATGCCTGATCAGTCAAGCCAAGTGCTCATGTGTTTGGGAGCTCGGGAGAGATAGCTGTCTACCAACCAAACGTTTGTCCACCAGTTGTCCCGTGTATTTCAAGCTCTAGTATTTTTACTCTCAGTAGCCCCAGTACCGGCCCTTTACGTAGCAGCCTCCACTGAAGGTTGTGAGCAGATTTCAGTTCCCAGTTATGGGAGAATCTATTGGGTAATGTTTGTATTGTGAAGGATTTCCTCCCGTACACAAGTGCACACTGTTCTCGCGGCTCCTGCGCCCTGCGTCCTGCCTCGATGCCATTACTCTCCGTAGAATAATGTTTTATAACTAATGCAATAAAAATCTTTCAATTCCTCCTTTTATAGGAGCTTTTTAACTATGTTCGCCTTTTAAGCTGAGCTGCTTTGTGGGGAAAAAAAAGCGGAATAGTTTTTTGTGATCCATTTGCCTGTGGTGTAAGCCAGCTGAAGCTATTTATTAAGAGGAATGTGTTAGAGACCTGTGTACCTCACCCACCCACTAATCCTCTCACCGAGGGGCCTCCTGTGTGTGTCTGGCGCTGAAGTTTACCCTCACTTTGAATACTGACTGTCTTTTGTAACTTTACATTATCTTCATGTAGTCATAGTAACATTAATGGATTCGCCAATTACATTCTTATATACTCAATCCTATATTTTCTTCTAGGGGTGCAGGTGATTCGATATTTAATAATGGCTCGTATGTTCCATTTATGTTTTTTTCTCAATGTGGCAAAAGTGCAAAAAATTAATGTCTTAAAACTGATGGCGTTGATTTAACTGTAAAAACTGGGGGCTCTATGGGATAATTCAGCCAAGAGCCCCTGTGTAACACATGTGTGGGATCCCCCTCCGTCATGCCACATTAATGTATACGCATGCACATACACACATGCATTACACAAATACACATGTATATTCACATTAGGTACACATATACGGTACATACATATGTACATATTACACATGTATACACATTACATCCTAAAATATAAAAGGCGCAGTTATATTTTCCTGTAATTTCTACCAAAGAATGCCCCCCAAAAAACTCTAATCAATGATGAGCAGATGTATGTTGCAAAGTTTGTAATTTAATGTCACGGCTCACTGTTAGAGTTTCTGCCTTGTGACTGTTCAGGTCCTGAATTTGAGAAAAAAAATGTAAATTTATAAAGTCATCAAGTTAGCACAGTCGGAGTAACAGGGATGGGAGGGCTCCTGCCCCCTGTGATATCGAAGGAGAATATTAGCAGGAGGAATGAGAGAACAACGTCCTGTGTCATAAACTACAAAGTACACATGTACTGTGATTGCTATGGAGTTAAATGGAAGCTATATTGCGAAAATGACTTATTGCTTAAATCAGGATTTAGTGTTACATGTATTTTTATTTTATTTTTTTAAATTGGCAATGTTTTTTTTTTTGTCATATTACAATCTTTGTTTTTTAGAAATAGAAATCTTCACACTGGCCACCGGTGTTTTTTTTAGGCACATACTTCCTGTCCTTTAAGGTAGAGTTTTCAGCAGGCTCCTTATCATCAGAGGCAGGATTATAATGACAGGTAACACCTCTATACACAGCTGGTAACACAGGATCCACCAATCACAATAGGTGAAAGCTGGAGGTCTGACCATTGTGACTATGTACATGTGTTGTTTCCTTAAACAATAGAAAGTTAAAGTCAAAAAATTTCCCAGTAGCCAGTGTGAAAATTGCAAGATTTCTATGTGTTTTTTTTTAATACAGATTTTAAAATGTAAAAAAAAGAATAATCAGAGTTTGATCAGAGTGTGATTTGCATAATCGGCTTGAATCTCTAGAATGAGAGAATCTATGGCCGTGAGCACCTGCCCTTATCTGAATGACCCAGTGTGTCCTTACATTAGGTGGACAGTCCAAGGATAGAAATGGTCACTGTGCAATGCTTTATTCTCCCTGTGGTGGAGCTGCAATTGAATGGTTTCTGCCAGGTTTGCCCACTGATTATGGCTGATTACAGATGTTGGCAATGGTCCACCTTGTGATCAGCTGTCACAATTTAACTCCATAAAATAAAGCATGTGGACAGGGGCTAAATTTTTTTAAAATGTTATAAACTTTTATGTTTGTATGAAAAGTTTTGGCGTATCAGGAAAAGATGTTAAATGCACCTATGTTCCAGTCAAATTAGCTATTTCACGTAGTTTGCATAGAATTAATGGAAAATAATCCAACAATAATCCATGTGACATATAAAGGTCCCAAGAATATTTTTGGATTATTTTACCTCCCAGGAGCTAATTTAAAGGTACAGTCAGTGAAGTGAGACCAAGTAGCAATTCATTCTGCATCAAAATCTTTCCTAGGAATCTTTTAATGAGGCCCACTAAATCCCCGAATTCTTCATTCGCCTCTTTATTAATTGTGGAATGTCTGAGACAATGATGAGAGCGGAGCGTCCTGCCACTGCTTCTATTAACTACAGTATTGGCTTTTGCTTAACGACACAAGGAACAAGGACAGAGCTAAATCCACAGCAGCTGACTGTTTGACTGATGACTCCCTGTGGTTATGTGACCTTGCCCAGGATCCCTTCCTGCGGCCTCCCCTCCACCCATCCTTTGTCTACTTTAGATACTGTAGTGCAGAGTGAATGGTGCCGATTAAACAGTTACACGGGGTAACACATTTCTTTTTACCAGGGCTCAGCATTGTTACAATGATTTTCATTCACATTCTCATGACACTGATCATTTAAACAGTTATATATATATATATATATATATATATATATATATACTCGTGACATTATCTTCCACTAGCATTTGTTTTATTGAAATAGATTCGGACAAGTTTGTTTTGTTAACGACTGCCTGTGCCAAGCACAATGAAAAAAGATATATGGGGCAAGACTGCATTACATGCCTTAAGGCCCCCATGCACATTAAACTAACCTTGGCCAATCTTGCCATATTGACCGGTTCGGCCGACGTTCTAATTTGTATGGAGGCGCTGGCCAACTGATTGTTAAGGAAGATGAAGATCAGGCTTGTCAGATTTCGGACTTCTGATTGCTTTGTTCTCCTGGAGATAAGCAACCGGCCAACATGTCTGCTGGCTTTCCCATAGGGAACACAGGAGCTCTTAGCCGAGTTTATGGCTGAGATGGCTGTTGGTCGAATGATCAACTGACTCTTCATTTTGCCAATAGCCAGCTAATGTGTATGGCCGGTAGTGATGAGCGAGCGTGTTCTATTAACCCTTTCGGCGAGCACGCTCGGGTGCTCGCCGAGTATTTTGGCGTGCTCGTCGTTTCTTTTAATGTTGCCGTGCCTGCAAGTTTCACGGCTGTTTGACAGGTAATCTCTGTTTGTGTCACAGCTGTCAAACAGCCGTAACACTTGCAGGCGTGGTGACATTAAAAGAAACGCCGGGCGCGCCAAAATACTCGGCGAGCACCCGAGCATGCTCGCCGAAGGAGTTAAAAGAACACGCTTGCTCATCACTAATGGCCGGCTTTATTTATAGAGATTGTAAAAGCCTATTAACAGGCATTGCTGCATTGTTCTCTTGCAGATAAGCTGTCGTGCGACGTGTCAGTCGGTGGTTTTCTCATACAGAACACAGGGGCGCTCGTCTGAATGAGCACTCCTGTATATGAGTCGGCTTAGATGGTTGTAGGCTGAACGATGCTTCAGCCGACATCCATCTAATGTGTATGGCCAGCTTTACTTGCACTTGTTATCGCCCTATGGTCTACAGAACTTTTGCACCACAACAGGCAAAATAAAGTATTACACTGTACCTGTAGGACCACACAAACTGTTCATGTAATACACAATGTGCTGGGTGCACCACTGTACAGCTACTCTCCGATCTGCAAAGAACAGTTTATTTTTGTAGACTAACCAGCATATATTATTTGCAGGGTCAGCTGTGATTGGCTTCATTACTTGGCCTATGAGGCAATTACCCATGTCACTGCAAACTCTATTACTGACTTTATATGAGGTTGGGGGATGGTACAGCCGGTACATGTCTTGTATTTATTTATTTTACTCACTTATACAGCACCCTTAATTCCACAGCGCTTTACAGACATTATCAGCACTGTCCCATTGGGGATCGGCATCTACATTCCCTATCAGTATGTCTTTAGAGTGTGGGAGGAAACCAGAGAACCCGGAGGAAACCCACACAAACATGGGGAGAACATACAAACTCCTTGCAGATGTTGCCCTTGGTGGGATTTCAACCCAGGACCCCAGCGCTGCAAGGTGGCAGTGCTAACCACTGAGCCACCATGGCTCTTAGAGCTTTCTTACATATATTGACCAGTAATGTCCCCAGTGAGGATCAGGCATATATTGAAAATACACATCATGGGATATTGCTCCAGTTATACCAATATCAATAATGGTTTGGGAAGCTTTAGTGTTTAATATGATTCTGCAAAGATCCATGTGATGGGAGGAGGAGTAGGGTCAGCTGTAACATCACCTATTGTGATTTGTGGATCCTATGTTATCAGCTGTGTATGGTGCTGTTGCCTGTCATTGTAATCCTGCCTCTGATGATAAGGAGCCTGCTGAAAACTCTTCCAGAAAGGACAGGAAGTATGAGTCTTATAGAGCCCCAATGGCCAGTGTAAAAATTGTAAAATCACCATATATTTTTTAATATTATATAAAAAAAAACATTTCCATTTTCTTTTAAATATTTAGATTTGAGAGTCCTCAGTGGTTGATACCTTTTAATGGCTAACTGGAAAGATGGTAACAAGTTGCAAGCTTTCGAGACTATTCAGGTCTCTTCATCAGGCTAGTATAACACAAAATCTGAAGAGTCACATATTTATATACAGTGGGACACAGAAATAATGTAATAGATGAGACAGGAAACGTAAAGCAGAGCTATTACTGTGGGAGAAAAATTTCTTCAGATTTTGGGTTATACTAGCCTGATAAAGAGACCTGAGTAGTCTCGAAAGCTTGCAATTTGTCACCATCTTTTCAGTTAGCCATTAAAAGGTATCAACCACTGAGGACTCTTAAATCTTATTATTTTTCTATCTACTGGCTAACACGGTACAAAAATATACATTTTCCCTTTTTTCTTTTAATAATTGTAACACAAAAACCGGATTTAAACAATAGGTAATTTTCCGATGATGCTTTAGCTATCTGCAGTCTTAGATACGGGTCAGTGCTGTCGTTTTATATCTGAAATTGGTGAAAATGTCATCTTCTCAAATGACCACCGAGGGCAGATTCTACTGACATATAATGTAACCTCAAAGGAACAATGGAAAGAGCAAATCAAATCTGACCGCTCCCTTTGTTAAAAATTGACATGTAGGGATATATAACCTCTTACCTCCTCCTGGAAAGGCAGATGGAGATAAGTCAGTCCTCACATCCTCCCCAGGCTGGTGCGTGATCTCAGTGTGATACTTCTTTGCTCTGAAGGTCATTACTCCTTCTCATCATCACAACAGTCTTGGTCTGTACATAGGGTCATCATTTGGGGTTGTCATTTGTACAAACTTAGTATTTTTTTTAGTGATATGGATCCTTTGAAATAATATATTAGTTCATTTGGGAAAATCTAAAAATTCTTCATTTATTATTTTATTGCATTATGTGTTTCTTAAATATTTATTTGTATTGATATTTACAATAATAAGTTTATAATTCATACTGCTCTACTTTGTGGTTCTTACCTTTATAACCCTTGCAAAATTTATTAGAAAAATTCATCATGAGATAGGAGTCACACTTGGTGGATTCCCCTGGGTAAAATAAATAATTGGGTGAGGACCCCTCCCCATTAGCAGTGTTATAACTTTTGGAAATCTTCTGACAGATCCCTCTGATGACAATAGGATCTATTGTGTATGAGGGAAGCTCTGCTGTCTCCTGGCGTCTGCTGATCTTTTTCTTTTCTCCATAATGACATAAGCACTGCTAGATGTATGTAGAGGCTGCTTCTCCCTTTCTCCTTCTGGAAATAGACATCTATTCTTTGCTACCAGATTTCTGAGAAGTGCAGGCTGGAGAATGGGGCACTAACTCGTAGTAGCAAAAGATAGTGAACGCTTCCATGTCTTATTACTGGAAGCATAAAAAATCTGACTAGCGCCTCGTAACAGAATGAAGAAAAAGTGTGAACAGGTGCAAACTGCTGTATGTACCTATCAGAAAGTACAACAGCATACTGTGTCTGCCGCAATATGTGCAAACAGTGACTATATACAGTGCTGCTCACCATTATTAGCACCCTTCATTTTTTTCATAGACTGTACAATATCTTCATAAATAAATGGAAATGTACCAAAGTTATATCCTCAGGAGTTTTTAATTACTGGTCCAAAGTAATACAAGAATAAAACATTGTTTTTCAACTTCCATGTTGCAATTTTAAAGAAGAAACAGAATAAACAACCTGTACAGCAATAAAGGCACCCCTAATTAATACTTGGTTGCGCACCCTTTGGCATTGATGACAGCCTCCAAATGTTTCTTGTAGCCATCTATAAGCTTCTTGCTCTTCTCAGCTGGAATTTTCTCCCATCTTCCTTTGCAGTTTGTTCAAGCTCTTGAATGTTTGCAGGGTTCTTTTTCCTAATGGCAGATTTCAGCTCACCCCAAAGATTTCCAATGGGATTCAAGTCAGGACTCATTGCTGGCCATTTTAAAACAGTCCATTTTTTATTTTTCAACCATTCCTGTGTACTTTTGGATGTGTGCTTTGGGTCATTGTCTTGCTGGAGGACCCATGATTTTCGACCAAGTTTTCTTATACTGGGTAGGACATTTCGCAATAAAATCTCTTGATAATTCTCTGATTTCATGACTCCTGTGATACGGTCAAGGCCTCCAGTACCAGCTGCAGCAAAGCAACCCCACAGCATTATGTATCCTCCACCATGCTTAACAGTTGGTAAGGTGTTCTTTTCCTTATAAGCTTCATTGTGCCGTCTGTAAACAAACTGTTGCTTTGCATTGCCAAAAAGCTCTATTTTTGTTTCATCTGTCCACAGAACATTTTCCCAGAAGCATTGTGGTTTGTCAAGGTACTCTTTGGCAAAGATCAGTCCTTCCTTTTTATGTCTTTTCTTCAGCAATGGTTTCTTCCTTGACCTTCGCCCATAAAGGTCTGCTTGATTTAGTGTGAGGTGTATGGTACTTGTCGACCCCAGACTGTTTCAGGTTGGCCTTCAGGTCTTTTGTAAAGTGTTGCGGAATATGTTGGCGCTATAAAAATAAAAAATATTATTATTTGCATATTTGACGTGGTGTCTTTTCCACCATTCGCACCACCCTTTGAAGACATATCTTGTCAAGTTTCCTCTTTCACGAATGTCCAGAAAAGTTCTTGACAGTTCCATGCTTGGCAAACTTCTTATACATATAATAACATTGCGTACTGTTGAAACTGGCATACCAAGGTCTTTGGAGATAGCCCTATACCCTTTGAAAGTATTGTGTTTGCTAATAATAGCAGTTCTGATGTCCTCAGACAGCTCCTTTGTCTTTACCATTATGACAAAGGAACAGGGCCTACCATGTGGCTTTTTAAAGCAGTAAAGTCATCATACATTGGCTAATTCATGTCATATGGGCACCAACAACTGATCACAGGTGAATCTCTTTTGTGATTTACCACAGATGAGTCAAAATGTGTTTTTATAGTAAATTAATGTAAAGGGTGCCAATACCAGTGTCACAGCAAGCTTTGGATTTTTCTATTTTTCCCTCCCATTGTTTTTTTGCTTTAAATTATTGTTTTTCATTTACTCTTTTGTATTTAACACGACTCTCTATACAAAAAAACTGTTTCACTTGATTCATTTTTTTCAGAAGGTATTCCACATTATGTACTTAAACTTTATGGGTGCCAATAACGATGAGCAGGACTGTATGGAATGTAAATTCCATTTCTGCCATATAGAATTTATATATAAATTTGAGGAACTTAGCACCAAAATCGGCTAATTCATGTATGTGAATCAGCCACGACAAGGCATACTTTAATTTTATAATAATAACAATTTTATTTATGGAGCACCAATACTGTATATTTTGCAGAACTTTACAATTTAGAGGGTGCATGTACAGAGTGACAGATAATTTAACAATTTAAACAAGGAGAGAGGGATCAGCTTAGAAGAGCTTACAATCTATTAGGGTGCTTTCACATTGCGATCTGTGTCCTCGTCGGGGCATACGTCCGAAATCCCCCCAAAACGGGGTCTGGACGTATGCGCCGACAGGGCCATAGACTGTAATCATGCAGATTGAGCGAACATGCGCTCTGATGTGCATAATTTTCGGGAGTATACGCCTACTGCAGGTGGACACCCAGACGCAGCTTGCCTTTGATGGAGCGCTAAAGTATGTTTAAACACTGCGTTTTTTCTGCATACGCAGTGTTTTACAGAGCCAGCATAATCAATGAGAAATCTAAAATCCCATTCACATGCTGAGTTTTGTTCCTGCTCATATTTTGAGCCTTGCTGTGCTTTTCCCAGAATTCAGCATGTCAATTCTTTCAGCGATTTGCAGCGCGAAATGTCGCCTTGACATGGCTTGTGGGCTCTCACAAATTGTCTAATTTGTGCACTAAGTACCTCAATTTTGGAAGCAATATTCTGTATGGCAGTAATGCAGTTTACATTCCATGTATTCAATGATGACATATATTTTGTTAAGGGACGCATCTGGATAAAATCGGTGGGTTATGGAGGTCCTTAAGTGGTGGATACCCCCCAAACTATTGCCGTTTTTGCTCATTCTAAAATGAGACCCCGCTTTACTAAAATTTACTCATAAGTTGGAACAATTAATTTTCATTATACATAAGCCCAGGGGTCGAAAACCACTTAATGGCTCTCGCCACTAACGTGCCTACAATCCTTCTCAGAAACTGTCAACATATCACTAGGATATTTAATCACTTTATGATTTATGACCCCCCGCAATACTTAGAATGAATGGGGTGCAGCTTTATTGTAGCATAGCATTATCGTAGTTGCATTTTTCCCCTGCACAGCATCTTCTTATCTTCTTGGCTGTGCAGGGAACTGGCCAGGAGTGCAAGAAAAATTTAGAAGGGGATACAGTGGTGTTCTGAATCCTTCGTTCTCAAAAGGTCAGGGTCCTAAAGGTTGGAGCCCAAATAATCATTAGATAATAGAATATCCCAGCAATATACCATCTTTTATGACACAGGAAAATCCCTTTAAATATGAATCTTCAGAATGTATTGGAGTAATATAATTGAGTAATATTTTGGGCAGCACGATGGCTCAGTGGTTAGCACTGTTACTTTGCAGCACTGGGCTCCTGGGTTCAGATCCCACCAAGGACAACATCTGTAAGGAGTTTGTATGTTCTCCCCGTGTTTGTGTGGGTTTCCTCCAGGTTCTCCAGTTTCCTCACACACTCCAGAGACATCCTGATAGGGAATCTAGATTGTGAGCCCCAATGGGGACAGTGCTGATAATGTCTGTGAAGAGCTGTGGAATTAATGGGGCTATATAAGAAATGCATAATAAATAAAATAATAATATTTTCTTGTTTTTTTTTGGATAATAAAACAACTGAGATCTGCTATTAAGCATAGTTGAAAACGTTTTTTATTTAGTCCCTATTAGTGTTTTCTTAGTATATCTGCATTGTGAACGCGAGCTGTAAAATAAAAGCTGCATAATCTAATAGAAACCTAAATAGTTTATTAGAAACCACAAATATAAATAAAGCCATCTGCTGTAACCAAACCTCAGGAAGATATTTTGGGAATCAGAGCCAGTGTTTCTTTGTTTCTTTTGGACATTGCAATCCTTAAAACTCAAATACCTGTCTTGTGGCCAGGAAGCATAATCCTTTGATACTACATACATCACTTCTGTCATGTTGCATGTCCTGTGTGTATGAAAATAATGCTTTATCACGCCGCATTGTAAGGCTCCAAACTGTACGTTTCGCAAGTCTGTCCAGAGAGCAGCTCATGTGTCTGCTTAAGAGTCTTTTCCATTTCTTGTAACTACAACATCCTTCCCAAGAAATCCAAATCCAAGAAGGGCTGTCTAGGGGCAGAAAATGTGACGCAAGCAGGATGAACACAGACATCCATCCATCAGATGTGTCACCCTGCACCCTTCAACCTCATTACGTATCATTAGCATGTCTCATGTTAAGAATAATGTCTTTGTTGCTGGGTGCTCACATTTCTATAAATGTATATATGGAATGTTATGCTCATTTTAAATATTGATCCGGGTCCAACACGATCATATTTCAGTTGCATATGATAGTCAAGATATTCATCTAACAGAAGGAACAAACTCCCACTGTTCCTGGCCTGCTTATCTTTCCTCTAAGTTTTGTAACTATTAAAGAACTCCGCCATAAAATTGCAAAACATCACTAATGATACAAATTGGTAAAATTATGATGGTGGCAACATTTTTCAGCCTCATTTATTTATTTTACTTGCTTATGTGGCGCCCCTGAGGGTTCGGTCACCACAGAAGTACTGCATCTCAACCAGAGGTGTGGTATCTCACTCTCAGGTAAGGAAGGAGTATGGCTCAGGACCCTAACACTACATCCACTACACCACATTTCCGGGGGACAGGGCGAGAATGCTCCTATGGGAGAGCACAAGTGTCCCTGATCCCTGGCTGGAGTGGGGAGGAACCACTTAGAGAGGGGGAACTATGTAGTGGATGGGTGGAGGACGTAGATCCTGGGCGCACTGAGTAGGAGCATATAAAAGAGAGTAGCCATCTTAGATGAGTGTTCAGACAGTCTGAGGAGAGGTGGAAGGAGCAGGGGCTCTGCAGGAGCTCTGCTCCAGAGGCAGGCCTAGCCACTGAGGCCCAAGTCTGAGAGGAGAAGAGGAGAGGGAGCAGGAAAGGCTCCAGGACAGGAACCGAAGGGACCCTAGGGGTACGGGCCGTGCAGCTGCCACCCGTACGCCCGCCGCTGCCAGGAAGTAGGGGGGTCAGGCCAAAAGAAGGGAACCGGATCCCTCAACCAGCAGAGACTACAGGGCTCAACTGGGAACCGTAGGCTGCATCACTTCAAGTACAGCAGGCCGCCCACACCAGCCATCAGGAAAGTAGCCACATAGGGCCAGGGGACGGAACACACGTCGCCCGCCAAGGCCCGAGGACACTGGACAGAGGTGCCGTTAGGTGTGAGGTACAAGGAGAGAGGCCAGAGAGGACACATAGAAGGGGGTCCTGCTAAATGCTCCAGAGATACCTGAGGGTTGACCGAGCCTCTTACTGCGTGAGCACAGGACGCCGTGGGCTCTTACACTGGCCCTGTAACTGGAACTGCTTAACCGTGAGTAAAAGATCTGGGACTGCATCATCTGGACTCTGTGATTCTTCTTACACCGCGACACCCTGCACTATCACCACCATCATCCACTCACGCTGCCCTGAAGCTACACTCTTCCTGTGGGGAGTTACACTACCTTGCTGCGCACATCATCAGCTTCAGTGGACTGCTCCGCAGCGGCGGTTACCAATGACCGCAATCCACAGGTGGCGTAGTCGGACTATTTAAACCAGATACACATAGACTACCCTGGTTTGACCGCCCTGGGTCATGGACCGGGTCGCCGCCACAGTGACTACTACCCCCAGCATCTACAAGGCCCGGCTCCGGGTATCCCCACGGCCCAGGGGGCGCGTCACTTATATAAGTGGCATTAATTCCACAGCAATTTACAGACATTATCAATCATCACTGTCCTCATTGGAGCTCACAAACTAGATTCCCTATCAATATGTATTTGGAGTGTGGGAGGAAACTGGAGAACCCAGAGGAAACCCACGCAAACACGGGGAGAACATAGAAACTCCTTGCAAATGTTGTCCTTCGTGGATTTCAAGCCAGGACCCCAGCGCTGCAAGACTTCAGTGTTAAGCCGCTGCCTCATGCCTACTGCAAAGTCCCCTGTACAGGGCATATACTTCTTGTAGTCTATTTGTCACTGTATAGCATCTGATGGAAGATGCAACAAAGGGGCTGACAATCTAATTTCCATATCTCAGATACATGCACTAGGGACAATTTCATAGCAAGTTATTTAAACTTTCTGTATGGTTTAGGAGTATGGGAGGAAATTAAGCTTCCACTAATGCCACTTAGTTGAGGTAGCTAATATGTATGCCCAACCCTTTAACAAGCCTTGTAACATGACTAAGGATATTAGCCATATCTTACAGCAATCTACAAACAAATGTTTTTTTAAGAATGTGACTTTCTGCGCCCAGGTGCAAAAAAAAGTTTAGTGTGCCTCACAAAAAGTGCACAAGGAGCCGTTTTATTGGAAGCCCACTCCCAAAGGAGAATGGCCTCCAGCAAACCTTTCCAAATTCTTCGGGACTAGAAGGCCACTGCAAGTATCAAGGATAGGTGGCTGGCTTACTTTCACTGAAGATTGGGGAAAGCCCATTTTGCTCCCAACTCAGATTCCAAGTCTGGGTCTGCCTCTCCCCCAAATGGGAGAGGCAAGGGGATGCAGGAAATGAGTCGAACCCATTGGCCACACACACACCCTAGACCACAGGAAAGGACATCCTATAAGGGCTCTGAAAGTCCACAGCTGTTTAAGGGTATTTGCTCCTCATCGGTGTACAGCAAGCTTGGCCTGCTGAATGAGATATCCTTGACGCAGGCTTGGGAGGTCCTTGCTCTCCCTAAAAATTCTAGCTGTGTACGGGTTCTTATTTGCATTGCTCCATGGGAAAAAACATGCATGGTTTGTTAAAGGTTCTGGTGTTGACATTAAAGGGTAGGTGGCACAAGCAAGAAGGGGTATGCATGTTTTTCCCTTGGTGCATTGCTAATAGGACGGGTCTCCATAAGGGTGTGTGGGAGGAAATTGAAATCCCTATGGAAATCTACAAAAAACAGGCAGACCCTGTGTAGATGGTATCCTTTGTTAGATGCAAATTCCTAATGTGATATTGGCTCCTGATAGATTGTTTCACTCATTGAATGGGTGAAAAAATCTATAGGTGACAGATACCACTTTATGCCATCGATCACAGACATTTGCCATCCATGGGTTATTACGGCATCCATTTAACAAGAAACTTTTTGAAAAGCTACAGAACAGGTCATAACATATCCGATAAAAAGATACGTGATGAACATCATACAATGACATCCTTGAACCATAGGCTATTATAATGCCCGTTTAACACATACATTTTTACAGGACCCATTCCTATATATAGAATAGAGTCATCTACTATATATGCCATACTTCATTTTTTGCAATATACTGGTGTACAGAATAATGGCCAGAATAGATACTCTATGAATATGATTAGCATTGTGCTGGCAGTTTATATGCTAAATATGGGGCAAAACGTGATGTGAATGGGGCTTAATAATAATAACTGGGTAAATTGACATTGACACTTCCCACTCATCTGTCTTCAAGCTTCTATCCCTCACTTCTTCCTTCGGCCTTGCTCAATGGTCTTCTGCCCCCACTTACAAAGATGGCCACACACTGGACCTCATCTTCACCCGCTTCTGTTCCCTATCTAACCTCTCTAGCTCACCTCTCCCTCTTTCTCACCACAACCTACTCACATTCTCTACCCTCTCTTCTCCAGGTGCTCAAACCCCACTCCACAAACTTGCACACCCTCACAGAAATCTCAAACACCTTGACCTACACTCACTTTCTGAATCCCTTCTCCCTCTTACAGGCATAAGTTCATTACACAATGCAAATGCTGCTACCACTTTATATAACACCACAAAAGCTGCAGCTATCAATTCGGTCGCTCCCTCACACATACCACAGTTCGCCCACTCAACCGGCAACCCTGGCACACCAACCTGACTAAAGAACTGCGAAGGGCCTCCAAGGTTGCTGAGTGGAAATGGAAAAGGTCCCACTCCAACGAGCACTTCTTCGCTTTCAAACAGTCCCTCACTACCTTCAAGTCCACACTTACTGCAGCAAAACAAATATACTTCTCATCTCTCATATCCTCCCTGTCTCACAACCCTAAACAGCTATTCAAAACTTTCAATTCTCTCCTCCATCCCCCTGCACCTCCTCTCTCTCCTCTCATCTCAGCCAAAGACTTTGCCACATTCTTCAAGCAGAAGATTGATAACATCAGACAAAGCTTTTGCCTAACGTCCCCACAGCCCCTCCTCACACCTACTCAATCGTCCTCCTCCAAAACCAGCTTCTCCACCATTACGGAAGATCAACTCTCCTCTTTACTCTCCAAATCACACATCACCACCTGCAAACTTGACCCAATCCCGTCCCACCTCATCCCTAACCTTACCACTATCCTCATCCCAACCCTAACCCACCTTTTCAACCTGTCACTAACAACTGGTGTTTTCTCCTCATGCGTCAAACATGCCTCGATCACACCAATCCTCAAAAAGCCATCCCTCGACCCATCCTCTGTGTCTACCTATCGCCCCATATCACTTCTCCCCTATGCCTCAAAACTACTGGAACAACATGTCCATTCTGAACTGTCCTCCCACCTCTCCTCCTGCTCACTCTTTGACCGCCTCCAATCTGGCTTCCGACCGCACCACTCCACTGAAACTGCCCTGACTAAAGTTACCAGCAACCTACTTACTGCCAAATTCAAGTGACACTACTCTGTCCTCCTCCTCCTCCTGGACCTGTCATCTGCCTTTGACACAGTCGACCATTCCCTCTTACTACAGACTCTCTCATCTCTTGGCATCATGGACTTGGCCCTATCTTGGATCTCTTCATACCTAACTGACAGGACATTCAGTGTCTCCCACTCACACACCACCTCCTCATCTCGCCCACTAGCTGTCAGTGTCCCCGAGGGTTCAGTCCTAGGACCCCTGCTCTTCTCCATCTACACCTTCAGCCTGGGACAGCTCAGAAAGTCCCATGGCTTTCAGTATCACCTCTATGCTGTTGACACACAGATCTACCTCTCTGGACCCGATATCTCCTCCTACCAACCAAAATCCCACAATGTCTGTCCGCTATTTCATCCTTCTTCTCTGACAGATTTCTAAAACTTAACATGGACAAAACTGAATTCATCATCTTTCCACCGTCTCACTCAACCCCCCCAAATGACCTATCCATCAAAGTCAATGGCTGCCCACTCTCCCAAGTCCTGCAAGCCCGCTGCCTCGGGGTAACTCTGGACTCTAACCTCTCCTTTAAACCACATATCCAAGCCCTTTCCACTTCCTGCCGACTCCAACTCAAAAATATCTCCCGGATCCGCACATTCCTCAACCACGAATGTGCCAAAACAGTAGTGCACGCCCTCATCATCTCCCGCCTTGACTACTGCAACCTCTTGCTCTGCGGCCTCCCTTCTACCACTCTCGCACCCCTCCAATCTATCCTAAACTCTGCTGCCCGAATAATCCACCTGTCCCCCCGCTATTCCCCGGCCTCTCCTTTCTGTCAATCCCTTCACTGACTCCCCATTGCCCAGAGACTCCAGTTCAAGACTCTAACCATGGCATACAAAGCCATCCACAACCTGTCTCCCCCATATATCTGTGACCTAGTCTCCCGTTACTTACCTGCACGCAACCTCCGATCCTCTCAAGATCTCCTTCTCTACTCCCCTCTTATCTCCTCTTCCCACAATCGTATACAAGATTTCTCCCGTGCATCCCCCCTTCTCTGGAACTTTTTACCCCAACACATCAGACTCTCTTCTACCGTGGAAACCTTCAAAAGGAACCTGAAGACTCACCTCTTCCGACAAGCCTACAACCTGCAGTAACCCTCGCTCCACCATTCGCTGCATCACCAGCTCTACCCTCACCTACTGTATCCTCCCCCATCCCCTGTAAATTGTGAACCCTCGCGGGCAGGGTCCTCGCTCCTCCTGTACCAGTCGCCGTCACATTTTGTGCAAATTTATTGTAATTGTTTGTGCTATGTATACCCCTTTCACATGTAAAGCACCATGGAATGAATGGCGCTATAATAATAAATAATAATAATAAGTCAATTTTAACTGCAATATTAGCCAAAATCACTGAATGTGAAGCTATGGGAATTAGTATTAAAAAGCATAATAAAGCTATAGAGTTATGGATAATATCAGTAGAAATGAATATTCTGTGTCTATGAGTAACATGGGTGCTGAGTTCATCAGCAATTGTTTGTTATAACCAATAAGATAGAAGAAAGCTGGTATTTTTACAGCTGTGCATTCGAAAGGAATCTTCATTGCCTCCTCCTAAATAACGCTTCCTCGGGTTAATGTATGCACGCTTTTTATACGCTATTAACGTTACCAATAAAATCAACATTTTTAGTGTTGCCTAAAACACTCAACAATTCCTTTTGCTTTTCAATATTCTCAAAGTAATGAAAATTGTTTCTTTGAGTTTCATTTTTACATTAAAAGGAAGATGTTACTTAAATATCTCCAGGGAACATAAAGCACAATAGAAGCTGAACTGACATCCTAACCATGCAGATTTACAGTGAAAATAACTATAAATTGTGTGAATAGATAATACGGCACTGTGCTGAAGGGGTCGGCTAAATGGATTGAACGTTCCTGCCTGGGATTCAGTTTCTGTTGATGGTCTTGCCCGCAGATAATGACATATACATTTACCAGCTTGATGCATCCTTCTTGACAGTTTCAATAGCTTTTAATATCCCCATCAACCTTTCTTAAATTAGGCTCCTTATTTACTTCTGTGCTGCTATAATGGGCTACATTATGTGCCATATTTGACATTTTTCATTTTTGTAAATTTTTTTCAACAAATTTCAAGCAGTTAAAGGAACAACTTCAGAAAGTAGTAAAAGTAAAAATGTCTATTTAGGCTAGTTTGTGGCAAGCTTAAAGGGGTATTCCTATCTCCAGAATCCTATCCCAATATGTAGTAGGTGTAATAATATTAGCAAATACCTCCAATCAGAAATGTAGCATAGTTCTGATTCGCTATGTCACTTCCCACATGTGCAGGGCATTGCAGTAGCTTAGGTATCCATGGTTATGACCACAAACAACTAACTGTCAATATATGAGTCATTGAACCGTGGATACATGAGCTACTGCAATGCCTTGCACATGGGGTAATCAACATAGCGAATCAGAAGAACTATGCTACATTTCTAATTGGAGGTATTTGCTAATATTACTATTATTACACCTACTACATATTGGGATAGGATCTTGGAGATGGGAATACCCCTTTAAGTTCACATCAGACACTCTATTTGATATCAAGGTCCAGATATGATAGGGTAAGCTGCACTTTGACTGTTACTATATTTGGTTGCGTATTGGACCATCTGGTGATACAAGCTTGGCATCTAGAAAGTCCAAATGTCTGGCTGTGGAATGACATTCCCAAGCGTTAGCGGGCTGATCTTTTTGGCCTCTTTCCTTCTTTCTGGGTAGACCATCCTATGATGAGAACTCTTTGATGTTTTTTTCTGTCCACCCCTTTAGATGGCGTGGAATATTTTCCCTCTTGCATTCCCAGGGTTACATTGTGCTTTCATGGTACAACAGGGTAAAAAATGTTTTCCACTGGAATGTACATGCCAGCTTTAATAAAGCCTACAAGCTCTTCGTCTGATTTCTGCCAGCTGGAAGTTACAAGTAGATGCCAACCATGGAAGAATTCACCTTTGGCTAAAATTATTTTTTGCTTACATAATTCCTTTGTGTGTAAAGCAGAATGTTATAAGGGTATTGCAAATGAAGGGATTAAGAAATGTCTGCACCATCAGATCTTACTGTTTACAGCTGGTATCAGAATTGGGAAATTTAGCATCAAGTCTCAGAATTGTAATGAGCTGAAAATCAATGTCGAGCAATAAGTCATTCATCAACATTGCCAAGAGGACAGGGGTTGACAGGTACAATCAATACTGTTTCCCGAAATACAAAGACCACACTCTCACTTGAGGGACCCGCGCGGTGATGAGCATACTGTAGGGCAGTCTGGAGAACTCAGGGCAGCTGGTCAATGGTCAACTATGCGGAGATTGAGGTGAGGGGGGGGATATTTTCAGCTTGAGACCTTTTATATTTTGCTTTAGGTTACTAGTTAGTGAAACCCTTTTTATTTTGTCTCTTGGCCCCAATGGTCAAACAGGAGAGAAGAATGTCTAAAAATAGACAACAGACTGAATACAGAGGGAAAAAAAAACCCTACAGCGACTACAGCTGTTGACCTTTCTTGGCCCTCGTGTTCCTCAAGTACCAGTGTACAAATTAGTGCTACTGAGCTGACTACTCTGGTCGGCTATTATTGGCATACTGGTGGGCAGCTTACACATGGGTGGCACAAAATACACACGCATGCAAAGTCAGTGTATCTCCAAAATAAATCAATGTTAAAAAGCTGTTTTTATGCTTTCTCAGCTGCTTGTAATTCAAACCCACATACATTAAAGAAAAATCTCGCTATGTGGTCTTCTGCTGTGGAGGCTACACAGACCAGATAGTCACGATACCGGACTTTTATAAGCTTCTGAAAGAGTAACCAGGAAACTGGACAGTGGTTGAAATAATTTTTAGACTGATTGTTTTTAAGTTCTTACTAATCTTTTTGTAATATTTTGTTCATCATTTATAATAAACAACATCAATTCCAGTCTGTGCTCAAAATCCATGGTGCTCGTGTCTAAGTTTGGCATCCCATTACAAATGATATAAGACCGGCACTCACTTGTTTGAAAAAGGCTTGAAACGCGTAACACATTTGTTTTTTGAAGAGCATGGAATAAAATCTACAAATTCTGCAAACTTACAAGTGGGTTCCGGTCTTCTTATGTTAGTTGATCATTTATAGATTTTTATTTATTTATTATCTTCATAGTTTTTTTCCACCTGGTCTATATGGCTGTTTCAGTTCCAATAGACTAAAGCATTTAGTCCATTAGTGCACTTACCAATTGTTCGATATTTCACCGAAACATAAAACATCTAATCATAGATATCTGCCATAAAGGTCACACAACATGGCCTAAAGCATGTGGACACTCACTCTAAATTTCAGCTTTGGTAATTTTAGCAAAAAGTTAGCACAATAATTATTTTTTATAACCTAATAGATTTGATTTTTATGGTGAGCAGTATGGTATTGTGTTGATTGGAATGGTGAAAAGAACACCACCAATGGACATGGACTTTATCAAACACCTTTGTGATCAATTGGATTGCAGGCTGCAATCCGAGATTTATCTCCCAATATCAGGGCCTGACCTCACTCATTTTGTGTACCAAAATCTTAGGGTTAAGGTGGCCATACAGATTAGATGGTTGTCAGCCGAAAGATCGTTTGGGTGATAGCCATCTTACTCTACTCTCCCATACACACGAGCGCTCCTTCAGCCGAGCACTCCTGTGTTCTTTATGAGAAAACCACTGACTGACACGTCAGCCGGCAGCTTATCTCAGGGAGAACAATGTGATAGGCAGGCCAAAATCAGACATGCCTGATTGACATCTCTGCCAACCATCATTTGGACTGTGCCCCTATACACCTTGAATTATCAGCCGAACATGTCGATACAACCTGTACCACGTTCCACTTACCTGTAGATAGGTGTGGCACTGTTTCTTGAAAAACAACCGTATTCACTGTGATACTGGTCAGCCCGTCGACTTATCCAGGCAAATAATGTCCACAAGAAGAAATGGCCAGAAGATCCAGTTAAAAAATGAAAATATCATTTTAATGAAGGCTACATTAATAATTCGGAAAGGAAGATTGGTGACACATATCTGTTGATGCGTTTCGACCAAGACCTTTCATGGGACCTTCAATAAAGTGATATTTTCATTTTTTAACTGAATCTTATGGCCATTTCTCCTTGTGGACATAGGAAAATAGTGATTCCTATTGCTCCTCTAACTCTCTGCTCAAGTAGTACTACTCAGATGTAATCCATAAAATCTGTTATCTACTATGCGAAGGATTAAAATGGCAGGGAAGCAAATAGAACGATATAATTAACGTGCATTGTTTGGTATGCCCCCCAGACACGGGCTTATTTTAACAAGGAACAGATTTTTGGAGCAATTATTAACACTGTTTCTCAGGGCCAAAAGGGTCTCAGTTTGAATTCACTTTTAGAAATGTTTAGTGAGCGGCACATATTGCTGAGAGAGAAGTTCAGCCATGGTTTGGGTTAAAGGCTGGAAAATTGTCATTAGTTATAGATACAGTGTAAGAAATTTGTACATGAAACCCTTTGCTCCTGGAGAGATTAAGCATTGTGAAGCAATTTGTTGCAAGTGTATTAGGAGGTATCTGTCATTCAACATACAGTACAGACCAAAAGTTTGGACACACCTTCTCATTGAAAGATTTTTCTGTATTTTCATGACTATGAAAATTGTACATTCACACTGAAGGCATCAAAACTATGAATTAACACATGTGGAATTATATACTTAACAAAAAAGCGTGAAACAACTGAAAATATGTCTTATATTCTAGGTTCTTCAAAGTAGCCACCTTTTACTTTGATGACTGCTTTGCACACTCTTGGCATTCTCTCGATGAGCTTCAAGAGGTAGTCACCGGAAATGGTTTTCACTTCACAGGTGTGCCCTGTCAGGTTTAATAAGTGGGATTTCTTGGCTTATAAATGGGGTTGGGACCATCAGTTGTGTTGTGCAGAAGTCTGGTGGATACACAGCTGATAGTCCTACTGAATAGACTGTTAGAATTTGTATTATGGCAAGAAAAAAAGCAGCTAAGTAAAGAAAAACGAGTGGCCATCATTACTTTAAGAAATGAAGGTCAGTCAGTGCGAAAAATTGGGCAAACTTTGAAAGTGTCCCCAAGTGTAGTTGCAAAAACCATCAAGCGCTACAAAGAAACTGGCTCACATGAGGACCGCCCCAGGAAAGGAAGACCAAGAGTCACCTCTGCTTCTGAGGATAAGTTTATCCGAGTAACCAGCCTCAGAAATCACAAGTTAACAGCAGCTCAGATTAGAGACCAGGTCAATGCCACACAGAGTTCTAGCAGCAGATACATCTCTTCAACAACTATTAAGAGGAGACTTTGTGCAGCAGGCCTTCATGGTAAAATAGCTGCTAGGAAACCACTGCTAAGGACAGGCAACAAGCAGAAGAGACTTGTTTGGGCTTAAGAACACAAGGAATGGACATTAGACCAGTGGAAATCTGTGCTTTGGTCTGATGAGTCCAAATTTGAGATCTTTGGTTCCAACCACCGTGTCTTTGTGCGACGCAGAAAAGGTGAACGGATGGACTCTACATGCCTGGTTCCCACCGTGAAGCATGGAGGAGGAGGTGTGATGGTGTGGGGGTGCTTTGCTGGTGACAATGTTGGGGACTTATTCAAACTTGAAGGCATACTGAACCAGCATGGCTACCACAGCATCTTGCAGTGGCATGCTATTCCATCCGGTTTGCGTTTAGTTGGACCATCATTTATTTTTCAACAGGACAATGACCCCAAACACACATCCAGGCTGTGTAAGGGCTATTTGACCAAGAAGGAGAGTGATGGGTGAACTGGACCGCAGAGTGAAGACAAAAGGGCCAACAAGTGCTAAGCATCTCTGGGAACTCCTTCAAGATTGTTGGAAGACCATTTCCGGTGACTACCTCTTGAAGCTCATCAAGAGAATGCCAAGAGTGTGAAAAGCAGTCATCAAAGCAAAAGGTGGCTACTTTGAAGAACCTAGAATATAAGACATATTTTCCGTTGTTTCACACTTTTTTGTTAGGTATATAATTCCACATGTGTGAATTCATAGTTTTGATGCCTTCAGTGTGAATGTACAATTTTCAAAGTCATGAAAATACAGAAAAATCTTTAAATGAGAAGGTGTGTCCAAACTTTTGGTCTGTACTGTATATCATCAGCTGAATAGGTGGTAAGGTAAGAGGTTAAATCTTCATTGCAGTGATAATGTAAGAAAATTCGCTCTCTTCCAGGAAAAAAAGGCTATCTCATTACTGCCTCCTATTGAAGATTACTACACTGTCATTTTTCTCCCCAGCTGCATTTTTTCCAAAATGCAGCATGATCTAGGTATGGAATTTTTTCCAAAACACTTTGTGGTCTAGGTATGGATTTTTTCCAAAGCGCTGCATGGTTTAGGTATGTTTTTTTTTCCACAATGCAGCATGGTCTACATATGGATTTTTTTTCCAAAATGCAGCATGGCCTACGTATGGATTTTTTTTCCAAAATGCAGGATGGTCTAGGTATGACATTTTTTCCAAAACATAGCATGGTCTACTTATGATTTTTTTCCAAAAAGCGGCATTATCTAGATATGACATTTTTTCCAAAACACAGCATGGTCTAGGGATGGATTTTTTTCCAAAACATAGCATTGTCTAGGTATGAATTTTTTCCCAAAATGCAGCATGGTCTGGGTATGATTTTTTTTTTCCAAAACGCAGCATGGTCTAGGTATGAATTTTTTCCAATTTTTTTGGTTTCAGTTTGACATTTTTTCAATCAAAGATATAAAGTACATTTGAACAAAAACAGCACCAAAATCTGCCCCTGTCTATGTGACTGGTGTGCCCATAGTTGAACAATTTTATGGTGTCCTATTAATTTTCTTTTCAAATGATCAAAGAAAATATGTGTGATGGACAGATTCATGTGACATGTTAAATAAGAACTTGTAGGTTTCTCTAAAGGCCCTCCTACACATTAGATTCAAGTATGTTGTTGATTGAACGATTAGAATGCTGGTGCAGCTATTCACATTTTAGTCCATATTGCCCATTATAGTTGTTCAACTTGGCCGTACATGTCCAGTGTCACTTGGTGGCCAACGAATGATCTTTCTTTGAATGGATGATTTTTCGTCAAACTTTGGGCCAAAACAGTAAAACGCGACCGACTGACTGCATTATACATGATGATGGTCTTGGGTCGATTGGCTAAATCTAGAGGTGGATATATCATTGGTGCAACCTGTTCAGAAACACAAGGGCGCAAGAGATGAGGGGGGCACTTATACCTCCAAAGAAGGAGGAATTCTGCATTATGTGGAGCTATTGGACTGCAAAGGTCCTATATATTATTCTTCCACAGGGGCCCTCTTTGTGTCCGCCACTGGCTAAATTGATCGTTTGATTTAAGTCTCTACTTGGTGAACTATCGTTTTGGTTGAAACCATTCATTTTCATTAACTCTTATTTATTTCTGGGGCTGCACATAGGAAATTAAACTTTAGCTCAAGATCAGTGGGTGTCCCAGTTCCCAGACCTCAATCAATTGAGTTTTATGATGTGTCTGATTGACATTCCATAAAAGTCTCTCTTTGGAAAAGCCTTTGAATCAACGTTTACACTTTGATCTTATTTTATCTTGAAAAACAGTAAAGATTAGATAGTTGAACCCATCCATCAACATCATGCAATGATAATGACTGAAGATAAACAGTATATACTGTATAAGATATTGTTTTTATGAAAAAAAGAAAAAATATATGATGAGTAGTGTTGAGCGAACATGCTCGACACTGCTCGGTACTCGCCCGAGCACCACGCTACTCGGGATGTTCGGCGAGCACCGAGCATTTCCGGGTTACTCGGGCGGGAGCTCGGGTCTCCGCCCTTTACAGAGCCAATGAACATGCAGGGATTGCCAGCCAGTCACTGTAATGCTGCAGCCATGTTGGTTGTGGACATTACAGTGATTGGCTGGCCGCACAGCATCACCTCGAGTATTTAAAACGGGGCGCTGCCATCTTGGACACAGTCGCTCCGGATTAGACAGTGTAGAGACAGCGCTGCTGATTTAGGGAGAGATATAAACTGCGAAATAGTTAGTGTAGAGTCTGTAAAGGCTGCCAGAACAAACAAACAGTCCTTTTCAGGACTAACATCCATCCCAGATACCAGGCAGGCAGGCTGTATAGGAGACACAGTGGTTATACCAGCAAACGCTGCATTACAGTCCTGTGTGCTCCTGTTGCTGAAATTGCTGGACTTAGCACCAGGTATGGGGGCCAGGAAAAATCCTTTTTTTTTCATCTAAATCCTCCTTTTTTTTTCCTCCTTCACACTGTACAAATACCCGTCTTATTAACCTTTTGGTGTGTCCCGTCCCCCCCAAAAAAAAAGCGTGTCTCTGATTTTTCAGACACAAATATAACTGTTGAAAATAGTCTGGTGTAGGCCAGAGAAACAGAAGTGTTGTTTTGCACTTCCACGGTTCAAACCTCTGTATTATCCATTTTGGGCCATTTGTATCTAAAAAAAAAAACAGTTTGAGTGTGTCGCTCACTGTTCAGCCGCAAATATCTCTATTTAAAAAAGTGTGGTATACCCCAGTAAACAATAACTGTGGTTTTGCCATCCCACGGTAAAAAATCTCTATTATTCGGCTTTTGGTAGTTTTTTCCGTAAAGAAAAACAGTAGTGTCTCCTGACTGTTGTGACACAAAAATATATCTGTTGAAAATAGTCTTGTGTAGGCCCGACATCCCAGTGTGGTTTCGCAGTTCCACGGGTCAAATCGCTGTACTATCCAGTTTTGGGCCTTTGGTATCTAAAAAAAAAGCGTTTGAGTGTGTCGCTCACTGTTCAGCCGCAAATATCTCTATTTAAAAAAGTGTGGTATACCCCAGTAAACAATAACTGTGGTTTTGCCATCCCACGGTAAAAAATCTCTATTATTCATCTTTTGGTAGTTTTTTCCGTAAAGAAAAACAGTAGTGTCTCCTGACTGTTGTGACACAAAAATATATCTGTTGAAAATAGTCTTGTGTAGGCCCGACATCCCAGTGTGGTTTCGCAGTTCCACGGGTCAAATCGCTGTACTATCCAGTTTTGGGCCTTTGGTATCTAAAAAAAAAGCAGTTTGAGTGTGTCGCTCACTGTTCAGCCGCAAATATCTCTATTTAAAAAAGTGTGGTATACCCCAGTAAACAATAACTGTGGTTTTGCCATCCCACAGTAAAAAATCTCTATTATTCAGCTTTTGGTAGTTTTTTCCGTAAAGAAAAACAGTAGTGTCTCCTGACTGTTGTGACACAAAAATATATCTGTTGAAAATAGTCTTGTGTAGGCCCGACATCCCAGTGTGGTTTCGCAGTTCCACGGGTCAAATCGCTGTACTATCCAGTTTTGGGCCTTTGGTATCTAAAAAAAAAGCGTTTGAGTGTGTCGCTCACTGTTCAGCCGCAAATATCTCTATTTAAAAAATTGTGGTATACCCCAGTAAACAATAACTGTGGTTTTCCTCTTCCACGGTTCTAATCTACTCTTTATTACCCTTTTTCCATTGATAGTGCAAGTGTAAGCTATTTTACTTCATTCACAATGGGCAAGGCGCGTGGCAAGGGACGTGGAAGTGGACGTTCTGGTGATGGTTCGTGCAGAGGACGGGGCCGTGGCCAAGGTGAAAATGAGCCACAACCAACAGCCACATCTTCTCGCTCCCACTTCTGGACGTTCTGGTGATGGTTCTGTTATGATCTGCTACAGGGACTAAGGAAAGACAGGAGATTTGTCCCTACAATAGAACTAAACTAGATCCCTACGATGTAACGGGGAACCTGATCCTGCGATCAGACCCGCTAAAGTCCTCGGCTAGTCTGTACGAAGACCTATAGATGTGAGGGAGGGATCCCTACAAGAACTAGGGACTGGGATAAGTTTGGACACCTCCTAGCAGAAATAGTAGCAGTCAAAGACAAACACACAACAAAAAGCATAGAGGTCAGAAGACCTAGCAAAACTAACAGAGAACGGCAACAGAGCACCAAGCTAGCTCAAGAGTAGTAAATACAATGAAGTCCAGCAAGGCCAGGAGGGCGGAGCCAGATTAAATAGGCAAAAATGGTCATGTGACCAGCAAACTAAAAAAAACCTAACAGGAGAGTTCTAACAGTACCCCCTCTTCTAAGAGGATCCTCCGGATCCCCTAGGCCCAGGCTTACCAGGAAACCTCCTGTGAAAAGCTCTGACAAGTCTGGAAGCAGAAACATCATCCGCCCTCACCCATGAGTTATCCTCAGGTCCGAAACCCTTCCAAGCGACGAGATACTGCAAACTCCCTCTATATCGTCTAGAATTTAGGATGTGGGAAATTTCATATTCCCCGTCCTCCACCACCGGAGGAACAGTGGCAGAGGCGTCACCATCCGACACATCAGCTTTTTTCAACAGAGAAACATGAAACACCGGGTTAATCTTCCAGGACGTAGGAACCTCCAACCTAACAGCAGATTGGTTAACTCTCTGAAGCACCTTAAAGGGCCCTACGAACTTGGGACCCAATTTTTTAGAAGGAATCCTCAATCGCAGATTCTTAGAGGACAACCAAACCATGTCACCAACAGCAAACAAAACCTCTTGCCGTTTCCTATCAAAGTACCTCTTAGATTTTTTGTTAGCCTCCTGAAGATTACCACGCACATCCGTCCAAACTCTCTCCAAATCACCGGAAAAACTCTCCTCCTCAGGCACAGCCGAAACCAATTTGGAGAATGACCCAAAAGACGGATGTCTCCCAGAACAACAAAAAAAAGGCGACCACCCAGCAGAAGAGGATGTATGGTTGTTAAGAGCAAATTCAGCAAGTGGCAGAAACTCAGACCACCCCTCTTGATTGTCTGCCACAAAACAACGCAAGAACTGCTCAACATCCTGGTTCTTCCTTTCTGTCTGGCCATTAGACTCAGGATGATATCCGGATGAAAGCGACAAATGAACTCCCAACCTGTCACAAAAGGCACGCCAAAAATGAGCCATGAACTGAGGTCCCCTATCAGAAACAATGTCAGTAGGAACACCATGTAGTCTGACAATTTCCTTGACAAAGGCCTTAGCGAGTGTCTTAGCGCAAGGCAGTTTGATGAAGGGAACCAAGTGACACATCTTGCTAAAACGGTCCACGACCACCCAGATGACCGTGAAACCTTCAGAGGGGGGAAGGTCAGTAATAAAGTCCATAGCCAGATGTGTCCAAGGTGCACTAGGAACCTCCAGAGGGCAAAGCAACCCCGCAGCAGGAGCATGCGAAGACTTGGATCTAGCACACACAGTACATTGGCGCACCCACTTAATGACTTCCTTCTGCCATCCAGGCCACCAAAAACTGCGACCCACAAGTCTCTTGGTCTCAGAAATTCCTGGATGACCTGCCAACCGAGACTCATGACACTCAACAAACAAATCTCTCCTAAAGGTCCTAGGCACAAACAACCTCCCATGGGGAGTGTTAGATGGGGCATTCTCCTGAGCTTTAAGAATCTCATCCTCCAAAACGGAGTCCAAAGCAGCAATCACAACACCTTGTTGTAAAATGCTCTCCTCTTCCTCCTCAACACCGACCATGGGAGAAAAGCTGCGAGACAAAGCATCCGCTTTAACATTCTTGGTACCCGGGATGTAAGTAACGGAAAAATTAAACCGCGAGAAAAAAAGTGCCCACCTAGCCTGACGGGCATTCAAGCGCTTGGCAGCATCAAGATAGATCAGATTTTTATGATCAGTGAAAACCTGAATGGGAAATTCAGCACCTTCCAAGAGGTGACGCCAGTGTTCAAATGCGAGTTTAATCGCCAGCAATTCCCGATTACCAATATCGTAATTAAGTTCAGTCTCGGAAATTTTTTTTGAAAAAAAGGCACAGGGATGTACTCCATCCTTGTTTTCCTGAGACAACACCGCACTGACCCCCACCGAAGAAGCATCAACCTCAACCAAAAACGGCTTAGTCACATCAGGCTGCATAAGGATAGGAGCAGGGCTGAACCTCTCCTTTAGAAACACAAAAGCTTCAATGGCCTCAGAAGTCCACTGAACCGCATTAGCACCTTTCCTGGTGAGATCGGTCAGCGGTTTGACAATAATAGAAAATTTTTTTATGAATTTTCTGTAATAATTGGCGAAACCCAAAAACCTCTGTATCGATTTCAAACCAATAGGCCTAGGCCATTCCTGCACAGCTTGAACTTTAACCGGGTCCATCTCAAAACCTTCACTGGAGATAATATAGCCCAAAAAACTAATTCTCTGTACAGCAAACTCACATTTCTCCAGCTTAGCAAAAAGCGAATTGTCCATTAATAACTGTAATACCTCACGTACGCTCCGCCAATGAGACTCCAGATCAGGCGAATAAATCAGAATGTCATCCAAATACACAACCACATTTTTGCCGATTAAAGGTCTAAGGATGTCATTAATAAGATTCTGAAAAAATGCTGGAGCATTGGTAAGACCAAAAGGCATCACCAGATTCTCAAAATGACCCACAGGAGTGTTAAAAGCAGTCTTCCATTCATCACCCTCCTTCATGCGCAACAAATTGTATGCCCCCCGGAGATCAATTTTAGAGAACCACTTGGCCCCCACTAACTGGTTAAATAAATCAGGAATCAATGGCAGTGGGTAAGGATTGCGTACAGTAATTTTATTAATCTCACGAAAGTCCAGACAAGGACGTAAACCGCCATCTTTTTTTTTTACAAAAAAAAATCCAACAGCCACAGGAGGCTTGGAAGGCCTAATGTGACCGGCGGCCAAGCTTGTCTGTATGTATTCCTCCAAAGCCTTTCTCTCAGGAATAGAAAGATTAAATAAACGACTTTTAGGAAGAGTCGCTCCAGGGACAAATTCAATGGTACAATCATAGTCTCTATGGGGAGGCAATATTTGTGACTCCTCCTCAGAAAAAACTCTCCAAAAATCCTGAATAGGTACAGGTAATTCCCCTTTTTCCACCGCAGCAATACGTCCGTTACAACACTTGTCATAACACTTAGGGCTCCAGGACTTAATTTCATTGGTAGACCAATCCAGTACAGGATTGTGCAATTTTAACCAGGGTAACCCCAATATTACTGGAGAAGGCAAATTATCCAATACCACCAAATCCAAATTCTCTTGATGAATACCATTAATAGTGAGGGGAAATTCACAGACCTTGTGAGTAACACTCTTCAAGGGAGAGCCATCAACAGAAACCACAGCAATAGGGGATGACAAAGTTTTAGGTTCTAATCTAAGTTTTTCCAAGAATCCCCCATCAATCACATTCAGAGTAGAACCACAATCCACAAATACCCGAAATTCAATTAATTCATCCTGAGCAGCGGTAGTAGCAGATAGGAATAGTCCCTTAGAATTCAAACAGGCAATACGTGCATGACTGACCATTTTTTTTTCTTTCTTCATACGAAGCACACAGTTCTTAATAAAATGACCAGAATTTCCGCAATAGAAGCACAAGCCTTCAGAAAGCCTGCGGTCTTTTTCCTGAGAGCGGGGTGCCATCGCTCCAATCTCCATCGGCTCTCCATTGTCAGCACAGACCCTCTCAGGACTCGGAGCTGACACAGCAGAGGATTTGCTCTCATTAACCCTTGCACGCAGTCTCCTATCCACCCGTATAGCTAATTGCATTGCCTCCTGCAAGTTTCCAGGTGTGGGATAAGCAATCAGTAAATCCTTAACCCTTTCACCTAGCCCTGCAAGAAACAAGCTTTTCAAAGCTGA
Source organism: Phyllobates terribilis (assembly GCF_046119375.1). Lineage (NCBI taxonomy): Eukaryota > Metazoa > Chordata > Amphibia > Anura > Dendrobatidae > Phyllobates > Phyllobates terribilis. Next base: position 359,543,082 of record NW_027362767.1, read on the forward strand.
ATCGTTCCACCCCACCTGGGCAGACCACCGACGGAAGTGAGAACAATATTTTTCCACATTACCTGATCCCTGCCTCAAACGTCTCAATTCAGACTCAGCAGATGAGACACGATCAGGATCATCGTACAACAAACCCAAAGCAGAAAAAAAACTATCCACTGATCTAAAGCACGGATCACTAGGTTGGAGAGAGAAGGCCCATCCCTCAGGATCTTTGCGCAAAAGTGACATTATGAACCCTATGCGCTGTGATTCATCACCAGAGGATCCGGGTTTCAAATGAAAATACAATAAACAAGCATTTTTAAAAGAAAAAAAATCTTGTTGTTCGCCAAAAAATAAATCAGGCAGACGTACCTTTGGTTCCACAAAATGTGCTCCAGAACAGCTACTCACGTGTTGTGGGAGCTTGGCCACCTCCAGAGAGAGTCCCTGCAAGCGTTGAGCCAAATCTTGAACCGAGACCATGATGGAAAACTGGAGGTCTTTCCTTAGAGAAAATTTTTATTTTTTATTTTTTCTTTTAGGGCTGGACTTACTGTTATGATCTGCTACAGGGACTAAGGAAAGACAGGAGATCTGTCCCTACAATAGAACTAAACTAGATCCCTACGATGTAACGGGGAACCTGATCCTGCGATCAGACCCGCTAAAGTCCTCGGCTAGTCTGTACGAAGACCTATAGATGTGAGGGAGGGATCCCTACAAGAACTAGGGACTGGGATAAGTTTGGACACCTCCTAGCAGAAATAGCAGCAGTCAAAGACAAACACACAACAAAAAGCATAGAGGTCAGAAGACCTAGCAAAACTAACAGAGAACGGCAACAGAGCACCAAGCTAGCTCAAGAGTAGTAAATACAATGAAGTCCAGCAAGGCCAGGAGGGCGGAGCCGGATTAAATAGGCAAAAATGGTCATGTGACCAGCAAACTAAAAAAAAACTAACAGGAGAGTTCTAACAGGTTCGTGCAGAGGACGGGGCCGTGGCCAAGGTGAAAATGTGCCACAACCAACAGCCACATCTTCTCGCTCCCACTTCTTGACCGAATTACTAGGGAAGCACAGAACAACACCAGTATTGAGAACTGATCAGTGTGAACAGGTTATTAATTGGATAGCAGATAATTCTTCCTGTTACCTGGGCACCACCACCTCCGGTCTGTCTTCCACACGGTCAACTCTTAGTAGCCGTGAGTCTCGACCGCATACTCCTCCTCACCCTGATGCTCCTTCCTCCCACAATGCCGAGTGTCGTCAGACAGCAAGTGATCCCACACTTGGACACTCTGAAGAGCTGTTCACTGGTCCATTTCCATACTTGGGCCCCTCGCCTGATACGCTTGAAGTGGTGGAAGAGAAGATCCCATGTTGCGATGCCCAAATATTTGAACAGCCACGGCCACAGGAAGTCGACGTTGGCAATCTGTCGCAAGAGGTGGACGATGACGAGACACAATTGCAAGGAAGTGAGGAGGAGGATCGTGGTGCGCAAGTGGAAGAGGAGGAGGTGGTGGATGATCTAGTAACTGACCCAACGTGGAAGGAGGACATGCAGAGTGAGGCCAGCAGCACACAGGGGGAGGGAGGCAGAGTACCCCAACAGGCAGGAAGAAGCAGTGTGGTGGCCGCAGAGAGAAGGCAGGCAACCGTTCCCCGTAACACCAACACGAGGGACGTTGCCAGTACAAGCGGTAGGTCTTCCAGAGTCTGGAATTTTTTTAAAGACTTTGCTGATAACCCCAAAAAGGCCATATGTTCCACCTGCCATGCCAGCATCAGCAGGGGTGACAAAACTACCAGCCTGACCACCACCAGCATGATCAGACACATGGCAGCAAAGCACCCGACTTTGTGGGGCGAAACCCAGGGTCCACGACCAGTGTCAGCGGGTGTCACCACTGCTTCTTCCACTGTTGTGCGTGCAATAGAACCCCCTGTTGTGTGTGCAAGGCAATCCCCTGTCCATACTGCATGTAAAGATGCCCCCTCCTCTCAGTCTTCACTTGTTATGGCAGTTTCTCAAGAAACAGCATCAACGTCCACGTCCACGTCCCACTGCAGCGTTCAATTGTCCATATCCCAGACCTTTGAACGAAAGCGGAAATTCGCAGCTAACGCCCCACAGGCCACAGTCCTAAATTCGCACATTTCACGACTGCTTGCATTGGAAATGCTGCCTTTTAGGCTGGTGGAGATGGAATCCTTCCGCAATCTTATGGCGGTGGCCGTCCCTCGGTACTCGGTCCCCAGCCGACACTATTTTGCCCGGTGTGCCATCCCCGCACTACACAAGCACGTGTCCCAAAGCATCTGCCGTGCCCTCAACAACGCAGTTACTGGGAGAGTCCACCTGACAACGGACACGTGGACAAGTGCTTGTGGCCAGGGACGGTACATCTCTCTGACGGCTCACTGGGTAAACATAGTGGAAGCCGGGACCCAATCGGACCTTGGGACGGAACACATCCTCCCCACACCGAGGATTGCGGGCCCTATGTCAGTCAGAGTTGCCCCCACAGTGTACAGCTCCTGCGCATCCTCCTCCTCCTCCTCCTTCTCATGTTCAGCCTCCATCTCAGATATCACCACATCAGTTACAAGCTGGAAGCATTGCAGTACTGCCTCCGCCAAGCGGCAACAGGCTGTGCTGAAACTCATAAGCTTAGGTGATAAACCTCACACTGCTTGTGAGTTGTGGACAGCTGTGAAAGATCAGGCAGATCTGTGGCTGAGACCGCTGAACCTACATCCCGGCATGGTCGTGTGTGACAATGGCCGAAACCTGGTGGCGGCTCTGAGGCGAGGTGAGATCACACACGTACCATGCCTGGCTCATGTGCTTAACCTCGTGGTTCAGCGGTTTCTTAAATCGTACCCCTAGTTGCCAGATCTGCTCGTGAAAGTACGCCGCCTGTCAGCTCATTTTCGCAAGTCGGCTACAGCTTCCGCCGCCCTTGCTGTGTTGCAGCAGCGTTTGTAGCTTCCGGCACATCGACTGGTGTGTGATGTCCCCACACTTTGGAACTCTACCCTCCACATGTTGCAAAGGATTTGTGAGCAGAAGAGAGCAGTTGTGGAGTACCAGCTGCAACAAGGCCGTCGATATTCAGGTCAGACTCCACACATAAGACCTCAGGAGTGGACCTGGATGTCTGACATATGTACCATCCTGACAAACTTTGAGGAGGCCACCAAGATGGTGAGTGGCGATGACGCCATCATTAGTGTCAGCATCCCACTTGTCTGTCTTTTGCAACGCTCTCTGCAGTGAATTAAAGAGGAGGCATTGCAGCCAGAGTATGATGAGATGGATCAAGAAGCCGTAGCGGGCGATTACACACAGCCCAGCCTCATCTCATCCCAACGTGCATTGGGGAACAATGAGGGAGAGGAGGAGGAGGAGGAGGAAGAACAGGAGCTGCTATCATGCGTTGTAGACGGTAGTACCTGTACAAGTGTCATACCGTCGGTTCAGCGTGGGTGGCCTGAGAACAGGGGGGAGGAGGAAGAGGAGGAGGAAGAGAGCATGGTCAGTCATCATCTTGGTGAGGACACGGAAATCTTGCCCGTTACCAGTCTGGCACGCATGGCTGACTTTAGGTTACGCTGCCTTAACCGTGACCCTCTCGTTGTCAAAATGTTGGGTGACAGTCATTACTGGTTGGTGACACTTGTAGACCCCCGCTACAAGGAGAACTTTCACTCTCTTATTCCTGAGGTGGAGAGGTCTACAAAAATGGGGCAATACCAGAAGGCCCTTGCTGCAGAACTCTTAAAAAAATTCCCATCTGAACACGCTAGCGGCAGAGGTCACAGTTCGTTGCCCAACCAAGGCGTACAGGCGAGAGAGATGCAACTCCAATCCAGCAGAGGCAGGGGAACACTGTCAACGTTCTGGGACAGTTTTCTGACACCAGCCCAGCTTACAGGCCCTGAGGCGCGGGGTACTCTCAAAAGGAGTGGAAAGTTTCAAAAGATGGTGAGGGAGTACCTTGCCGATCGTACCAGCGTCCTCCGTGATTCCTCTGTGCCTTTTAATTATTGGGTATCCAAGCTGGACACTTGGAATGAACTCGCTCTGTACGCCTTGGAGGTCCTGGCCTGCCCTGCCGCTAGCGTGTTATCGGAGCGTGTTTTTAGTGCCGCTGGGGGAATTATAACTGATAAGCGCACTCGTCTGTCAACTGACAATGCTGACAAGCTGACCCTTATCAAAATGAACAAGGGCTGGATTGGGCCAGACTTCTCATCACCACCAAATGACAGCAGAGTAACATAAAGTCAAATCCACTGTGTTATTTCGGGAGGTGTATTCACATGCACCGCTTCACACCCACACATGGGTATACGCTTCCTCGTTTCGGCTGTTTAATCTTCTTCTCCTTATCCTCAGCCTCCACCACCACTATACCACCAGGGTGCCAGCATTGCAAGTTCCTCCGTCCTTATTTTTGCCAGCTTTTGCTTGCAAGGCATAAGCAACTACTATGGGACACCCACTCCCCAATAATGGGACTTATGTTTGTAATATGCTGTACTGCATGGCTCTTGTAAGGGGCATTGCAAGTTGCTCCGTCCTAATTTTTGGCAGCTTTTGCTGGGAAAGCATAAGCAAATACTATGGGACACCCACTCCCCAATAATGGAACTTATGTTTGTAATATGCTGTACTGCATGGCTCTTGTAAGGGGCATTGCAAGTTGCTCCGTCATAATTTTTGGCAGCTTTTGCTGGGAAAGCATAAGCAAATACTATGGGACACCCACTCCCCAATAATGGGACTTATGTTTGTAATATGCTGTACTGCATGGCTCTTGTTAGGGGCATTGCAAGTTGCTCCGTCCTAATTTTTGGCAGCTTTTGCTGGGAAAGCATAAGCAAATACTATGGGACACCCACTCCCCAATAATGGGACTTATGTTTGTAATATGCTGTACTGCATGGCTCTTGTAAGGGGCATTGCAAGTTGCTCCATCCTAATTTTTGGCAGCTTTTGCTGGGAAAGCATAAGCAAATAGCATGGGACACCCACTCCCCAATAATGGGACTTATGTTTGTAATATGATGTACTGCATGGCTCTTGTAAGGGGCATTGCAAGTTGCTCCGTCCTAATTTTTGGCAGCTTTTGCTGGGAAAGCATAAGCAAATACTATGGGACACCCACTCCCCAATAATGGGATTTATGTTTGTAATATGCTGTACTACATGGCACTTGTAAGGGGCATTGCAAGTTGCTCCGTCCTAATTTTTGGCAGCTTTTGCTTGGAAAGCATAAGCAAATACCATGGGACCCCCACTCCCCAATAATAGGACTTATGTTTGTAATATGCTGTACTGCATGTGACGCGCCCCCTGGGCCGTGTGTACACGTGTGTGGGATACCCGGTGCCGGGTCTCTGGGGTCTGTAGTCTCCGTGGCGGTGACCCGGTCCCGTTGCTCAGGCTGGTCAAACCAGTGGCAGTCTTTCTTAGGTTTTGAGGTTAATTGTCCGACTGCGCCACCCGTGGATTGCGGTCAGGGAGTACCACCGCTGCGAGGCAGACCACTGAGGCTGGTGTTGTGTGCGCAGCATAGAATGGGATAACTCCCCTCGGGAGGAGTATAGCCTCAGGGCAGTGAGTGTGGATGATGGGGGTGATGGTGCACGAGCGCAGCAGGAATGACTCAGAGTCTTTGCAGTGCAGTTCAGGGTCTTTACTGATGATTATAAGGTAGACCCTCCCGGGAGTACTGGCTAGCATAAGAGGCCTGGTCAGTCTGTGAGCAAGCAGGAGTTCCCCTGGCCAGGTGGAGTTGTAGGCCTCCCCGTCTGTCTGCACTCTTCCTTGCTACCTTGCTGTAAGCAGGTAGAAATAGCCCACGTCCCTGAGTGTACCGTGTAGTGCTCACCCGTATGGCTGGTGACTTGGGGCCTTCTGTTAGCCTCCGCTCCACAACGGCGGTGCTGGTCCCTTGCTGGTGACTGAGCCTCCGGGCTTCTATGGCCAGAGGACCTGAAATCCCCTGCCGGCTGGTTTCTGCTGCTGGATATATAAGTCCTCACAGCTTCGGACTCCTGTGTCCGGTTCCTATTGTCTTCTGCCAGGGCGAGCCCGTGGTCTTTAGCTCCTAGCTCCTACAGAGCTCCTTGCTATTACTTTCCCTTGCTCTCACTCTGACTCTGACTGTTCTCTGACTCACTCAACCCCGCCCCAGATCCAGTTTATAAGGGCAGAATTCTCCCCTCCCAGGATTGGGGCTGGAGGATGTTGCATGTTTAAGGGATCCTGACCAGGAAACCTCCCACTTGCTCTCCGACGTAATATCTCTATTACTGTGGTGACCAGACCCCTGGGGTGCCAGACATGGCTCTTGTAAGGGGCACTGCAGTTCCTCATAATTTTTGGAAAGCCTTCCATTCACTGCTTAGGCCAACAGTGCACGGGAGACCCAGTTGCTATAAATGGAAAAAAAGGTTTAGTTAACGCCCTCTGACCTCCATGTCATTTCCAAGGGGCATTGGAGTGGCTCGAAATTTTTGGTAGGCATTGCACTCACTGTATGCCCTTTAACTGTGCAGCCGAACCGCTCCTTTTGTTACATAAACATATCCTACAAGACATATCTGGTTGACTGGCCTGATATTGATGTGAATGGTCCCTGTTCCTCCTGCTCTTTCTCCTTTGCCACTACCTCATCCATCATTTATCACCTGAAGCTTTGTTTTAACTGGAGTCATAGAACTTGGATAGTAGCAGGAAAACATCCAGCAATCCTCGGAGGAGGTAGGATATGCGCCAAAACGCTGACCACCTCAGGCCTAGCCGCTACTACATACATGCGCTTGCATTACAACAAAACAAAGCAGATGCTAACTTCTATCATCCTCATCATGCTCCTCACCTTGGCACTCTCAACTCCACCGATGGAGAAGTCAGGGCCCACCGGAGGAGTCTGGTTCTCTGGTGGGCTTGTCCAATGCTGCCTAAAGCAGGCCGGGCTAAGAAAAGTGTGTGGGGGGATGTTCCAAGGAGAAATAGGGGCGGCTGGGGACCGTTTATGGACACCCGGCTGCCCCCAGGCGGCTGGGGACCGTGTGTGGACACCCGGCCACGGGGCGGCTGGGGACCGAGTATGGACACCCGGCCGCCGGGCGGCTGGGGACTGAGTATGGATTCCAGGCCGCCAACACAGCCATGACGTGGTGGCCAGATTCCGCCTCCACATGCCTAAAAGGCCCAATTTCAAGTTCAAGCTAGCAAGCAGTATGGTATTGCAGTCTGGGGGTGGGTGGGTGGCAGGCTGCATACTTGAGCTTGTATTGCAAGGAATGGGGGAGGTACAATTGAACACTGCCCTGGGACTAGAACTTGCATGGGGATAGTTGCAAGTCTGCATCTTCTGATGCGGTAAGGATCACTTATGATGGGCACACTTTTAGACAGTGGCCTGGGAGTCAGAGATGCTTCCAGGGGTCTTCCCCATGCTGTTCCCTTGTCTTTTCAGCACTTTATGCATGTGTCACACAGCACATGGCCAGATAAGGTTGTAAAATGTTCAAATGACATTTCACGGTGAATGCATTTGTCATAGTTGAAAGCAATACAAAAGTGCAAAAACGCATAAAAAATACTACTTGTGAACATAGCCGAAGGTGTGGAGGAGTATTTTTGTTTTTGGTCATTTATTTTAACTTATACACAAGTCTTTACCCTGGAAAGGATGTTCCTTAACATATTTCACAGGAAAAAAGTTTCACTTTCGTTTTTGAGCGTTTTATTGTGAGCTTGTAAAAGTGGCTTAATACCTCTGACCACGTTGTTGACAGCAGTGACCTGGGGGTCAGAAATGCTTCCTGGGGCGATCCCCATGCTGTCCCCATGTCATTTGAGCACAGTCACTATCGTTTTGGGCACTTGTTAGGCTTTTAAAAAACTGCCAAGGGTGCCACCGCAAAAATGCTCGAGTCTCCCATAGACTAACATTGGGCTCGTTGCTCGGGTCGAGCACTCGAGTATCACGGCGAGCTCGGCCCGAGCTTCGAGCACCCGAGCATTTTAGTGCTCGCTCAACACTAATGATGAGTCAGCTCACCGTCCCAAGCATTAGTTCAGTAGTAAATATGCAAATTGTCTCTTCAGAGAGGAAGAGGACTTCAACTCTTGTGCCACCTATTGGAAGTATCAATCCTAAAAGTCAATATCTACCCTTTAACAAGCCTTGCCATATGATGGAGACACCTCTCCATTATTAACCCAGTAATAAAAATTAAACACACACAGAAAAACCACTTTATTTGAATAAAGACTCCCCCACACTATCCCTCGTTCACCACTTTATTGAAATAAAAAATCCCATGCAGGTTCGCCGTAATCTAACAAATCCAAGTAGTCCAGAAAAGGATACCTGAAAAACATAAAAAGACAGAAATAAAAAGAATAGACCATCCCTCATTCACCAGTTTATTACCCAAAATGTTCCCACGCAGCTACCCGGTGCCTGTGAATAGCGGTCACTTTACTGCTATTCACAGGCGCTGGAGACATTGGGGAACGTGTACTACATCAGAGCTTCGTGGGAAAATTTTGGGTAATAAATTGGTGAATGAGGGACTGTCTCTTGTGTTTATTTCTATCTTTTTATGTTTTTCAGGTATCCATTTCTGGACTACTTTGGACTCGTTGAATTACATGAGACTTTTTTTTCAATAAATTGGTGAACAAGGCATAGTGTTGGGGAGTTTTGATTCAAATAGTGTTTTTTTTTGTGTGTGTTTTTATTTTTTGATTACTGGGTTAATAATGGGGGTGTCTGATAGACACCTCTCCATTATTAACCATAGAGTTTTATGGCAGCTGTGATTTTTGACAAATCACAGCTGACATCAACCCCAATACTATTACCCTGATTGCCACCGCACCAGAGTAATTGGGAAGAACCGGGCAAAGTGCCAGAATTGGCACATCTAATGTGCCAATTCTGAGGCGGCGGCGGGTTTGTATTTTTAGGCTGGAAAGGGCCCAATAACCCGGAACCTTCTCAGCCTGATAATATAAGCCTGCAGCTGTCTGCTTTACCTTGGCTGGGTGGTCTGGGGACCCCACTTCATTTTTTTCATTTATTTATTAGTTTGATACATGTACAGTAAACTACCCCATATCTAGCTAGCTAGCTTGCCAGCTAGATCTTTGCCCATCAAATCACACACCAAAGAGAGATAAAAATGTATGCGTCAAAAATGCAAGGAAAAACACAAATGAGCTGAGGTGTGGGAAATTCAGTTGCGTGAACGCCTGAACTGATCGTGGGAACGTACCCTTAGATTTCAGTGGTAAACTCCTGCAAATTCGTGGAGTAGTCTCAGCTGCGGAAGAAAAGACACTGAGACAATTTTCAGATGTATATTTATAGATCCATAGGAATAGAAGTTCCCCCATTTGGGCGTTTTTAACCATGCACATATTTAATATATCATAATTAAAAAGAGAATGTTATATTTCATAGATCTGTTTTTTGTGGATGCTCGAACTTCTATCAATATTAATTTTTTTTTGCCAAAAATTAGTGCCAATCGACAATATACTAACTTGATCGGTGCTCCCTGAGCTCCAATCTTTGCCGCTATATGTGATCTTACGATCATTCATTTTCATGCAGTTTCATCATCTCGGCAGCACATTCTGTGTTTAATTGAGATCATGTGCCGCCAACAAATGATAATTGTAATATTCACATAAATGGTGCGCAAAGCTACAAATGATTGTTTGGTCATTTGCCATTTGATCTGCAGACTGGGTTATATGAGCCAATGGTTGTAAACAAACGTTTGCCCACCTTGCTATACAAGGTAGACACTGCAGGCATTATCACTTTTATGGTGGGCATTAGTGTTGAGCGAGTATGTTCTATTAACCCTTTCGGCGAGTATGCTCGGGCCGAGCTCCGAATATTTATAGCTGCTCGGTGTTATGTTTGAATCCTTCCCGTGTGCATGATTTACAACTGTTTGACAGTTTTATTACATGTGAGGAATGTGTAAGAAATAGACATTCCTCACATGTAATAAAGCTGTCAAACAGTTGCAAATCATGCACACGGGAGCGATTCAACCATATCACCGAGCAGCTATAAATACTCGGAGCTCGGGCCGAGCATACTCGGACAGAACATACTCGCTCAACCCTAGTGGGCATTGTCTTATTCATACAGATTTGGAATACTAGGGTATAAAATGTGTATAAAGGTTGTGGGCAGGCAACTACTGAACGACTCGTATGTAACCAGACGTGCAACAAATAACGCCATCCACTCAAAAAATGACAGCAAAACAGGAGACAGTCCAGAAAATTACTATGGAAGGATTAGTGTCTTGCATCTTTTTTTAAATAAAAAAAATAGCAATTTATATAACAGTGGAAGGAATCTGGTGCATGTAGGGGACATCCGTTTCGCGCTGCTATGTGCTTCGTCTGGCCTGTGTAAGTGAGTGATGCTTTTTTCCTTCCATATCGAATACTTCGGGTATATTCACATGTGCCATTTTTGCGGCATTTTTTTTTTGCTACCTTTTACAGTACCAGCAAAGTGAATGAGATTTAAGAAATCTTATGCACACGCTTGATTTTTTTCGTTTATTGAAATCCACAGCATGTCAAATTTTTGCAGCGTTTTTCACCTATTCAAATTAATGGCAAAAAAAATGCAAGTTAAACTCTGCACAAACGCACATAAAATGGCAACAACGAGCATATTTTACACAGTGTTTTTCCTGCTACCACTCTGGATTTGGATGGTGAAAAAAACACTGCAAAAATGCTACGTGGGAACATACCCTTATGCTAATTGTATTTTAAATGGAACCAATATGGTATGGTGAGGTCCTATGTGCCCAGGGCTCCATTTTTAAAAATAAAAAAATACTGTAAATTTACCTTCTCAAAAGATGAATAAAAAAAGAAAGAAAAAGAGAATGACAAAAAAAAGAAAACCTATCAAGTATTGTGGAGCAGATGCCCCTCTTAAGCATTCTCAGTCATTCAGACTATAATGTTCACCTCTTTTTGGCTTCTTGGATTAAGAAACGAATCTATTACATAAGTTACCATGATGCAGCTGATTGGTAAGTCTTCCTCTGTCTTTTAGACTAGCTCAGAATACTTTAGCATCCATCAGGTATTAGGACATTTTATATGTTCTCCAGATATAATATGAGTAAAATCTGAAATTATATTTATTTATTTTTGTTAAATTGTTTTGTATTTTTCACATACGCCTCATGATGACAGTCTGTAATATTACTGTCTTAAATCCCATAAAAGGCCATAGACATGAAGAATTATGACCATAGAAAGGGTAAATGTAAGTGCTGGTGACCTAATAATAAACATATGATTAATAATTCCTGCTTTATCCTCAATAAATCACCCACACAACTCGAAGGCCGGTGCGAACAAGCTCAGAAGAATCATCTGTTTATATCTTTCCGTCGCGATGTGACTCAGAACACTGATGAAAATGATGGGAAATGTTTGCTTTGATGCCGCGCTTACGTGAGAGCTGCATACTCATATAGTTTAGGTGGGGTCTCCGCCTGTAACAAGTTTAGACTTACATAAACTAAAGATAAATATTCTCTTATTGCTTTTGTCTAGCTCAAGCGGGTGGTAATTGACTGCATATTTCTAATATCTTTATTGGGTAATTCACATGGCAGCCAACACAAGTCAACTCCTTAATTAAAGTTATGTTCCCCATATTCCAAGCAAATGACTCATCTAAATCTTTCGGTGAAACCTCAGTGAACAGAACATCTAAAACTTTCTTCTAAGGCTAAAGACTCTTCTAGAAAAACAATGAAAAACAATTACATCATGAGGTGTTAACATCCACCCACTGCTAAAATTTTGGTTCATTATCCCCAGTAATGGGACATACAGAATCTGCAAAATGTTATGATTTGCTATGCTTGCTTAATATTGATATTCTTGATTGTTTTAGACTTTTAAAGATTCTGACTCTCAGATGTTGGATTAAAGGGAGCTTGTCGTCCTCAAAACTCCAATTAAACTGCCAGTATAGACATATCGCACACGTGATTTAAGTTAAGGCAGCGCTTACTCTAGGCAAGTGTATTGCCGGCACCTCTGCCTTCTGCCTCTCTCCCCCGGCAGAGACGCCGACTCTCTCACTGCTGCGGCCCCTGGCCGGAGTGTCCCACTCCTCCTTCCTCTTCCTGCTCTGATGCCGCCTTGGGGGGCGCGCACAGCACGCAGATCCCCGGCCCTGTGCTTAGGGCGCGCACGCTCCCCATTTCTGAAAGGGGCTGCGCACTCTGTCCTAAAGTGTCCCCAGACGATTGCTGGAGGACACCTACTATTTAAGGCACCTCCTCCAACATGGATGTGCCTGACCAATGTTGTAATTTGTTCATAACACTCTTGTTAGTTTTCAGGACCAAAGGCTTGTATTCGTGTATACTTGCCTGTGTATCAGCCTTGCCACCTGTCTGTGTATCAACCGTGCCCACCTGCCTGTCTATTAGCTGTGCCTGCCTCTCAGCTGTGCACTTCTGCCTATCATCTGTGCCCGCCTGCCTATCAGCTGTGCCCGTCTGCCTGTCCATCAGCCATGTCCGCCTGTGCTTATAAACTCTACCATCCCTGGCGGTGCCTGCCTCCTGTCCCTTGGGGGTCAGCTGCCTTTCACCTCAGGTCAGTCCTGGAGTAGCACCTGGTCCCGCCTCCCTCGTCTCTCCTTGGATCACTGAGTCATCAAGCCACCATACATCCTAGTTCAGACTTAGTGAAGTCCCTAGTTATGCCTCTCTTGATTCTCCTCGGGCCATGGCACAGTGGTTCAACCACCCAGCCCATTAAATTTTGCTCAAGTCATGCAATCTGCTGGCTCTCGGGCTCCCTCCATCTCTGACCTATACCAGGAGGTCTCCCGCCAGAAAACCCAACAAGACACAATCCTGCCTTATCTGTTGACTATAAACACCCGCCTGGACACGCTGTCAACTACGGCCGCATCCGCAACTACCCAAGCTGCAACAACTACGGCTGTGCCTCAGCAGACTGCCAGTTATGCACCTGGCTTTGGATCTCATCTGTCTGCCCCTCCACTCTATGGCGGGGACCCTGCTCTATGCTGTGGGTTTATTAACCAGTGCACACTACATTTCAAGCTATTGGCCCATCAGTTCATTTCTGATTGGGCCAAAGTGGCCTTCATTATGTCCCATCTCTCCGGCAAAGCTCTCAATCCCCTATGAGAGTGAGGGGATTCCCTGGTGTCGAACCTCGAGGCCTTCCATAAGGTCTTTGACAATCCCAGCTGTGCTTCTTCTACTGCCTTGTCTCAGGTTACGCCAGGGTAACCTCACAGTGGGCCAGTATGCACTTCGTCTTTGTACTCTGTCGTCCAAACTCGCTTGGAATAATGAGGCACTGGTGGCTACCTTTTAGGAGGGCATCTCCGGGCGAATCAAGGATGAGCTGGCCGGTCAGAAAATACCCTCTCATTGGACAACCTGGTGTCCCTGGCAACCCAGATTGACAACAGGTTCCAAGGGCGAACCAAGGAGGTGACCCACGAAAGAAAGATCTGTGCGCCTAGCCCCCTCCTTCCAAAGGCTGATCACCCAGCAAGCCCCTGCTGTGGTTCCTCTCTTTGAGTCTATGCAGATTGACCAGGTGAAGTTGGCTAAGCGCCGTTAGAAGGTTCGTCGTGCAGAGGGAACATGTTTCTATTGTGGCAGTTCCAAACATCTATTCCGATCCTGCCCCACGAGAAACCAGGAAACTCCAGTGTCTAGGGTCTGTTGGAGAGGCTACCTTGGGCAAGAATCTCTCCCCTTGATCGCTGACTCTGACAGTTTTTGTCTCCTGCAGCAACATTCGCTTCATCGAGTCGGCCTACCTGGAATCAAGTTACACAGGCAATCTCATCCAACAGGCCATAGTCGAGCGGTATAAAATCCCAATCCAACATCTGCAGGATTCATTGGTGGTTTTATCGGTGGATGGAAAGCTTCTTTCTGAGACCATCCAGTTCATTACCGAGCCCGTGGAACTCCCTGAAAGAAAGCTACAGTCTGCTAAAATTCCCCTCTACATGCTGTCCGATCTGTCTCACCCTCTGTTATTGGGTTTGCCATGGCTGTGGAGACACGAGCCTGTCTTATACTGGAGATCTGGAGAAGTTTTCCATTGGGGACAAGAATGCCACAAAACCTGTTTGGTCCCTATTCATCCAGTTTGACCTCCGGCTTCTTCATCAAATCACCCTGGCTTGCCGGCACCATATAGGACGTACGCCGATGTCTTTGACAAGAGGGAGGCTGAGACCCTACCACATCATAGGCCATATGACTGCCCTATTGATCTCCTTCAAGGCGCATCACCTCCACAAGGTTGAATCTACCCCCTGTTGCAGACCGAGACCCAAGTCATGTCTGAATATATCAAAGAGAATCTGGCAATGGGATTTATCCAGAAATCTTCCTCTCCGGCTGGAGCAGGATTCTTCTTTGTAAAGAAGAAGGATGGTTCGCTGTGACCCTGTATCGACTATAGGGGACTAAATTTAATAATGCTAAAAAATAAATACCCTCTGCCTCTCATCTCTGAGCTGTTCAATAGCCTTACAGGTTGCAGAGTCTTCACGAAACTCGACCTTCGAGGGGTGTACAGCCTGATCCGTATTCGTCAGGGAGATAAATAGAAAACTGCCTTTAATATCTGTGATGGCCACTACGAGTATTGTTTTATGCCCTTTTGACTCTGTAACACAACGGCAGTCTTTCAAGAACACGTGAATTATCTTCTCTACACGTGTGTAGTGGTGTTCTCCCCCAATCTGCCTTCACCCCATAGAAATGTTCACCAGATTCTGCAGAGGCTTAGGAAGAACAGTCTGTACACCAAATTTGAAAAGTGCGTTTTTGAGCAGACTTTACTTCCATTGCTAGGATACATAATCTCTGATAACAGTCTGAAAATTAATCCCGAAAAAGAGTCCACCGTCCTGAAGTGGCACCGTCCAGACCATCTTAAAGCCAGTTCATCTCCCACTTCTCTTCTTGGACTGCTCCTATCTCTGCCCTGACCTGCAAGGGGGTCAATCCTAAGATATGGACGCCCGAGACTGAAAGCACCTTTGTATCTTTAAAGCAGGCCTTCTCTGCTCCCATGCTGCATCATCCAGACAATGATAAGCAGTTCCTTCTGGAGGTGGATGCTTCCTCCTCAGGGGCCAGTGCCGTTCTTACCCAGAAGTCTTTATCTGGTCGCATGGTGATTTGCGGTTTCTTTTATAAAATCTTTTCTGTTCCAGAACGCAATTACTCTATTGGCGATCAGGAACTGCTTGCGATAAAAATGGTGCTGGAGGAGTGGCGGTTGTTGCTGGAGGGGGCTATAGTACATCTGGTGGTTAGGTACATGGACCACTATTTACAGTCTGCACAACAACTTAACCCACGACAGGCCAGATGGTCATTGTTCTTTGCACACTTCAACTTTGCTCTCCATTTTTGGCTAGCGGAGAAGAACATCAAGGCAGACACTCTCTCCAGATCATTCTTGTCTTCTGATCAGGAGGAAGTGCCTCAACATATTATTGAGCCCTCAAAAATAATAATGACGGCTGCCCCATTGGATTTGTCTCATCTTCCCTCGAGAAAGACATACGTTGCAAAATCGAATATGAAGTGGGTTCTTCTCTGGGGTCACCCATCTAAACTGGAGGGCCATGCCGGACAGAAGAAGACACTTCTTCTCATTTCCCGACACTATTGGTGGCCAACCCTACATAAAAATGTTACGGATTTTGTCTCTGCCTGTCTCATATTCTATAAGGCATTTTGTTATCTACTGTCATGATGAGGTTTTTTTATGTTATTTTGTGGCATACTGTTTATGTAGTGTATATATACCATAGTTCTTTTGAAGGTGAAGTACCTACAAACTAATTCTGTTTTACATCTTTATTTTTTACTTTTTGACATTAATGGTTTGTGGAAAATCATGTGATATTTCTACCATACAGAAATATTATATATTTTTATTTTCTGTTAGCTCCAATAGACCTGCCTTCTCTTCTGTCTGACCTTCAGCAGCTGTTTCTGTCACTCCACTAACAAGTTCTCATGTTGTTTTAACCATGCGTCAAATGCAGCATACTTCGTGTGTCATTTTGACAAAATTTGGTGCAAAGTGCATTGGTATGGAAAAACAACACAATAAAAAAACATGACTTCTCTACCAACTTTTAAACTTTACTCCACTTCTTGGTCGAAGTTTCAAAAGATTTGCTTATCTCTAAAACCTACCTAAGTTTTCGTGTGCCCAAAACCAAACTCCCAAACAGCTTCCAGCCAGTAGGTTACTCCCCTTGCCCATGCCATCAACTCCCTGGCAGCATATTGCTATGGACTTTATCATGGATCTGCCTGTGTTAGTCAGGTGTACTGTCATCTGCGTGGTTGTGGATTGTTTCTCCATGAGGGCCCACTTCACCCCTCTCCCCAGTCTTCCATCTACGCCAGTGCTTGCGGAGAAGTTTATCCCTACTATTTTTCACCTCCATGGTCTACTGCTCCACATTGTCTCAGATAGAGGCGTTCAGTTTACTTCTCGGTTCTGGAGGGCCACCTGCAAGCTACTGAATGCTTCCTTGGATTGCTCATCGGCTTACCATTCACAGTCCAATGGTAAGGTGGAGCGGGTCAATAAATCCTGACTAATTTCCTTCGGCACTTCGTCAGTAGTCCACCACAGTAACTGGGCTGAACTACACTGTGTTCCAAATTATTATGCAAATAATATTTTCTCAGATTTTCCCAAATTACCTATATGAATTGCAGTCATTGTAATTTTCCAGTCAAATAACTATTAGAGTACAACTGAAAGGTTTTTGTACAAACTGCCTATGATAACAGTATATTTTAAAAAAATAAAAAACTCAAATTGCACTCAAAATGCATGTTTCAAATTATTATGCACAGCAGAGTTTTCAACCTTTTCATTTTAATAAAGAACAAAAAAATGGTCATTTTTGAAATTATAAGCATTAGCAGGTTATTACAAACTGAAATCAAACAGTTTTCAACTCAAAACTTTATTCTAGGTGATGTTACATTTGCACATAGGACCGCTTGTTCGAAAGGAGCTTCTGAACTCTCTCGTCCATTGAATTTGTCAGGTTTTGGATGGTTTCTGCTTCAATTGTTTTGCATGAGGACAGAATACCCTCCCAGAGCTGTTGCTTAGATGTGAACTGCCTCCCGCCATCATAGACACTCCTTTTGATGATGCTCCATTTCATGCATGATAATGCCCCGTCTTATGCTGCACATAACACATCTGCATCTCTGGCTGCTATGGGCATAAAAGGGGACAAACTTATGGTGTGGCACCCATGCTCCCCTGACGTCAACCCCATTGAGAACCTCTGGAGCATCATCAAAATGATGACAAATTCAATGGACGAGAGAGTTCAGAAGCTCCTTTCGAACAAGGGGTCCTATGTGCAAATGTAACATCACCTAGAATAAAGTTTTGAGTTGAAAACTGTTTGATTTCAGTTTGTAATAACCTGCTAATGCTTATAATTTCAAAAATGACCATTTTTTTGTTCTTTATTAAAATGAAAAGGTTGAAAACTCTGCTGTGCATAATAATTTGGAACATGCATTTTGAGTGCAGTTTGAGTTTTTAATTTTTTTAAAAATATACTGTTATCATAGGCAGTTTGTACCAAAACCTTTCAATTGTACTCTAATAGTTATTTGACTGGAAAATTACAATGACTGCAATTCATATAGGTAATTTGGGAAAATCTGAGAAAATATTATTTGCATAATAATTTGGAACACAGTGTACTGCCTTGGGCCTAATTCTCATATAATAACCATGTGAGCGAATCTTCAGACAAATCTCCATTCTTTGTAGTCTACAATCAACATTCTCATATCCCATTCCCTGTGTCGACCACCTCCAATATTCCTGATGCTGATTCCCTCTTCAAGAGCTTTTCTGAAATTTGGAGGGACACCAAGTCTTCCTTATTAAAGTCCTCCAAGCGGATGAAAAGAAACGCAGACAAGAGACGTCTGGATTCGCCTCTGTTTCATCCTGGAGATAAGGTCTGGCTGTCATCCAAGTATGACTGTCTCTAGGTACCATCATATAAATTGGGTCCTCGCTTCATCGGTCCCTCCGAGGTGTTGAAACAAATTTATCCAATAGCCTACAAGCTCAAACTCCCGGCCTCCTTACGAATCCCCAATTCCTTTCATGCGTCTCTTTTCAAACCTGTCGTCCTCAATTCTTTCTTCAAAGACCTTGGTACCACTCCTGCTCCAGTCAACACTGAAGATGTTTTTGAGGTGGAAAACATTCTGGCCACCAAGAGGGTAAAAAGTAAAACCTTTTTTCTTGTGGATTGGAAGAGGTTCGGTCATGAGGAGAGGTCCTGGGAGCACAGGGAAAACATTTATGTGCCTCTCCTCCTGGAGAGATTTCTTGCAGGCTTGAAAAAAAGGGGACATAAAGGGCATAAAGGGGGGTACTTTAAGGCGTCTTTGCCTTCTGCCTCTCTTCCCCGACAGAGACACCAACTCTCTCACCGCTGTGTCCCACTCCTCCTTCCTCTTCCTGCTCTGATGCTGCCCGGGGGATGCGCACAGTGCACAGATCTCTGGGCACTGTGCTTAGGGGGCGCGCACACTCCCTTTCTCTTAAAGGGGCTATGCGCCATCCTTAAGTGTCCCCAGCCAATTGCTGGAGGACACTTGCAATTTAAGGAATCTCCTCCAACATGGAGGTGCCTGAGCAACGTTGAAGTTTATTCTCAGGTCTCAGTGCTTGTATTCCTGTATACCTGCTTATCTATCAGCCGTGCCCCTCTGCCTGTCTATTATCCGTGCCCACCAGCCTATCAGCTGTGCTCATCTGCCTGTCTATCAGCCATGCCCCTCTTCATGTCTATCAGCTGTGCCCACCACTCTATCAGCTGTGCCCTCCTGCCTATCAGCTGTGCCCACCTACCTGTCCATCAGCCGTGACCGCCTGCCTATCCATCAGCCATGTCCGCCTGTGCTTACCAACTCTACCATCCCTGGCAGTGCCTGGCTCCAGTTCCTTGGGGATCAGCTGCCTTTCACCTAAGGTCAGTCCCAGAGTAGCACCTGGTCCCGCCTCTCTTGTCTCCCCTTGGATCATGGAGTCATCAAGCCGCCGTACATCCGAGGCCAGACTTGGTGAGGTACCTAGTTACGCCCCTCCTGGCTCTCCTCAGGCCATGGCAAAGTGGTTCCACCACCCAGCCTGTTACAGCAAGTAAGCAATGTCAATCAAGCACGCACCATGGTAATTGACGGGGCAGAACGGTGCATGGAGCCCATGGTGGTGCCAACAGTGCACCGAGGAGCCCTGATTGTTTTATTAAATAAAATGTTTGTTTTTTTCTGGACAGCAAAAACAGTAAAATTTAAGATATGGGCGTGATTTTTATAAAGTTCAGGTTCTCTATATGACTGTACTAATTGAAGTTTTGGGGGTGACAGACTCTTTTTAAAGGAAATTTCCTATAGATAATGTATTACAATAATAAGGTTTCCATAGGTGTCATAAGGTTTGCATAGGTGGATAAATAGTTTGGCTGTTACTTTGTGCACAGGCATTAGACTTTACTTGATGAAGTTGAGTCAGGTAAGAAAATGATTGTTCATCGGATAAAACTTAAGAATGACCCATCAATTAGCAGATCACAGCCCGTTATCATTTGAAATTAAGTTGGCCATATTTATTTTTGGCTGAAAGTCAGATCTTTCATCCACGAGTGATGTTCCATTGTAAGAACATTCTCAGAAAGTTTGTTTGGTCGTTGCCCACTGTCATTGAATATGTGACGCGCCCCCTGGGCCAGTGTTGTTTGGGGGATACCCGGAGCCGGATCAGATGGGGGTTGTAGTCTCCGAGTGGCGGTGACCCGGTCCGTGCCCAGGGTGTCAAGCTCAGTGTGTGGCAGTCCTACAGATGTTACTGGATGTTCTTTAGTGTCGACTACGCCACCCGTTGATTTGCGGTCACTACGGCCGCCGCTGCAGCAGGGTCCGCTGAGGCTGGTGGTGTGTGTGCAGCTCAGGTAGTATAACCCCCAACGGGAGGGGTATAGCCTCAGGGGGTCAGTTGCAGAGGATGATGGTTGTGGAGATGCAGTGAGGATGGTAATGAAACTCAGAGTCGGGCTGTGCAGTTCAGGGTTTTTACTTACTGCTTTTGTGTTGGTCACTCCGGCCTTGAGTGACCACCCGAGCCGTGCTGCGTCCACCAGGTCCTGGACTCGGCCAACCCCCAGGTGATTCTGGAGCGTGTTCCTGAGCTCCCTTTCTGACTTGTCCTTCTCTCTGGCCTTCCCCACCAGGGATCCACCTAAGTCCGGCTCCCTCGGGCCTCTTGTTGGTAAAACCCTTGTCTCTGGGTTCCCTGACCCTATTCTTGGTTTGCTTTCCGGGTGGATTTAGTGGGTGGTCGTGGCAGATCCTGCCCACGACCTCCGGTCTCTGGCTAAGGATTAGTGCCCTCCACCAGCTTGGGATCCGGTACCCTTGTGCCAACTCTTCACCCTCTGGTCTAATTTTGGGTTCTTGGAGTTCCCTCTTCTCCCCCTCTGGGTCCTTCTTTTCTCCTCTCTCTCACTCTCTTGGCCTTGGAGCTGGCTGAGCTGCTCTGCTTGTCGAACCAAACCTCTACAAAAGACCCTGTTCTAAGATGGTTCCCACCTTATATACTCCCTCTATGTGTGAGCTCAGGTGACCAGCACCCAATGAGCTCCTAGCATTACCCAGACTGCTCCCCCTATCTGCCCCTACACTACTGGGACGTTCCACCCCCCACTCCAGCCAGGGACAGACGCTGTCGTACCTGCACATTTCTCTAGTGGGAGTACCATTGGTCTGTCCCCCGGAAATGGGATGTATGTAGTGCATGCAGCCTACTGAGCTCAGTTCCACACTCCATCCTTACCCGGGAGTGGAATACCACACCTCTGGCTTGAGGTGTAATACCCCTGTAGCAGCCGAATCCTCAGGGTGCTACATTCCCCCCTGGTAAATCACAGCACGTCCTCGGGCTGTAAGATATAAAAAAACATCCAAAACATACAATTTTTTTCATAAACATAAACACATAAAACATCACATATATTATCAGCAATAAAACTTTCCATATAAAACTTTTCATAAATAACATCCTTGTAAACACTCTTGCTCCTCCGGCCACGGTGCAACTTGTGACCGGGAAAAGTGCGACAGTCTCTTCAAGAAAAACAACAGTTTCCTATAAAACCTGTAGAGGGCGCCTTAGGAAGCGCAACTATATACAAGGGGAAATATGGCCGCTCTCAGTCCTCGGCCAGGTAATGGGAATAGGGACACACGGGTTAACAGTTCACTCATGTCCCAACGGGGACATATTTAAAGCAGCAACAGTTCACTGTACCCCGATGGGTAACTATTTACAGTCTCTTTACCGTACTTTAACGACGGCGTCCTCCTGCTCCTTCTTTGGATTCAGACCCGTCCGGGTCCTCCTGCTCCTCCTCACACCGCAGCTCCTCCTCCGTCAGGCGATGTACATGGAGGGCGTAGGGTCCTTTGGCACACTTGTGCCGGGTGAAGGTGACCTCGTCCCCTACATACAGGTCACGACCTCTGTGTCCCTCCGGCAGATGGCTTTCTACGTCTCTGCGTGTGACAAAGACGTCGCCGGGGGTATGATGGTCTTTTATGAAGCCCCACCCATGCTGCAGGTTGAATTTAATCACAGTCCCGGTGGTACGGGGACCATGAGCTGCACGGGGGTTCCTCCTGGTCCGGCTCTTCTGCTCCGCGCTCCTTATCTGTGCTTGCTGTTCCCGGACCCGCCTCTCTCTCCGCTCCTTGTCGAAGACCTCGAGCTGCTGGCGGCAGCACTCTGCACGCTCCGCTGCGGCCGCCCGAGTCTCCTGAGTGAACCCCATGAGGTCTCCTCCGGTGGGGTCCCACTCAAACTGTGCCTCCTCTAGCGGGGGCTGGGTCCTCCTGACGGGCTTCGGAGCCGGAATCAGGGGCTCACACAGGGGCCTCGCCCTTTGGAGTTCCAGTTGGTAGTACTCCTGGGGCCATATGAAGGGCTGCCCATCCGGGCACGTATGCTGGGCGAACAGGTCCTCACCCAGGTGCGGTACTTTAGGTGTTATGGGCGCTGTGGTGGTAGCGGCGCCCGGGTTGACCAGGCCTTGCGACCAGGCTTGGGGCACGCTAAAGGAAAAGGGCACCGTAAGAACGGCGGCGCCCGTGGTTACTCGGCCCTGCGACCAGGCAGTGTGTGGCAGTCCTACAGATGTTACTGGATGTTCTTTAGTGTCGACTACGCCACCCGTTGATTTGCGGTCACTATGGCCGCCGCTGCAGCAGGGTCCGCTGAGGCTGGTGGTGTGTGTGCAGCTCAGGTAGTATAACCCCCAACGGGAGGGGTATAGCCTCAGGGGGTCAGTTGCAGAGGATGATGGTTGTGGAGGTGCAGTGAGGATGGTAATGAAACTCAGAGTCGGGCTGTGCAGTTCAGGGTTTTTACTTACTGCTTTTGTGTTGGTCACTCCGGCCTTGAGTGACCACCCGAGCCGTGCTGCGTCCACCAGGTCCTGGACTCGGCCAACCCCCAGGTGATTCTGGAGCGTGTTCCTGAGCTCCCTTTCTGACTTGTCCTTCTCTCTGGCCTTCCCCACCAGGGATCCACCTAAGTCCGGCTCCCTCGGGCCTCTTGTTGGTAAAACCCTTGTCTCTGGGTTCCCTGACCCTATTCTTGGTTTGCTTTCCGGGTGGTCTCTGGCTAAGGATTAGTGCCCTCCACCAGCTTGGGATCCGGTACCCTTGTGCCAACTCTTCACCCTCTGGTCTAATTTTGGGTTCTTGGAGTTCCCTCTTCTCCCCCTCTGGGTCCTTCTTTTCTCCTCTCTCTCACTCTCTTGGCCTTGGAGCTGGCTGAGCTGCTCTGCTTGTCGAACCAAACCTCTACAAAAGACCCTGTTCTAAGATGGTTCCCACCTTATATACTCCCTCTATGTGTGAGCTCAGGTGACCAGCACCCAATGAGCTCCTAGCATTACCCAGACTGCTCCCCCTATCTGCCCCTACACTACTGGGATGTTCCACCCCCCTCCCACTCCAGCCAGGGACAGACGCTGTCGTACCTGCACATTTCTCTAGTGGGAGTACCATTGGTCTGTCCCCCGGAAATGGGATGTATGTAGTGCATGCAGCCTACTGAGCTCAGTTCCACACTCCATCCTTACCCGGGAGTGGAATACCACACCTCTGGCTTGAGGTGTAATACCCCTGTAGCAGCCGAATCCTCAGGGTGCTACATATGTATTAAAGGTTAAACAACTATAACAGCCAATATGGACTAAAATGTGACTGTATCTAGTCGTGTATTCAGATATAATGCACTCCTCATGCACTGGTGCCCAAATAGAGCTCCACTCCATATATAAATCAGTAATGAAGATCTCCAATATTAGGAGTAGATGATGCCTGTTATTCTTGCAATTCAAAAACAGTGCCAATACATAATGATGGCAGTTGCTCCTCCTGCAATACTTCTGTTTCTACTTCCCTTTTATCCCTATTATCCTTTGCAATCCGTTTGGTCTGATGAAGTTCATTGTGGGCCGAAACTTCACATTTGTTCTGTTTTTGGAATTTAAGAATAAAAAACATCAGCTGGTGTGCCGAATTCTCCATTATTGCATCTGGTCATAGTCATCTGGCAACGATTGTTCACCAGATGGTTATTTATTCAATGGTTATTCAGCCATCCAACTACTTTTATCGAATATGTGTGGCCACCATTAGTAATGAGATCAGAGGTCTCCAACCTTTCTTACTGTGAGAGCCACATTCAACTCTGAGAGAGGTTTGCAAGCCACATCCAGAGCTCCCTGAGCAGTGACATCCAGCTTCTTCCTCCCCACAGTAATGACACCCAAAGCCCTAATACCGGTATCACAGCCAAATCGTTCCCATAATTACACTGAGGCAGTATACTTAAATCCAGGAATTACCACTTTACCTCCATTTGGTATTCTCTGCCACCATATCATCACATCCAGCTTTAGGAAGCCCTCCTACTGGAAATATCATCCTACCTCTTTACCATATTTATCTCTCCAACCCCCTAGGCCAGTATGTGCTTATCCAGATCTGCTCTTCTGTGTTGGGCTACTCACAAAGGTCACCATCTGGAGATGTGCTCTTCATAACAGTTTGTGCTAATGCACCAAGCTGGAAGACAGCCGCAAACCACACAAAATTGAACAGCAAGCCACATGTGTGGACCCCTGAATTTTTTATTTTATTCAGTTATATAGCACCATTAATTCCACAGCGCTTTAAAGACATTATAATCACTGTTCCCATTGGGGCTCGCAATCTACATTCCCTATGAGTATGTCTTGGAGTGTGGGAGGAAAGCACAGAACCCAGGTGAAACCCACGCAAACACGGGGAGAACATACAAACTCCTTGCAGATGTTGTCCTTGGTGGGATTTGAACCCAGGACGCCTGCGCTGTAAGGCTGCAGTGCTAACCACTAAGTCACTGTGCTTAGTTAGATAATCAGTTTTGATCAATTGTTTTTCATCAGTCAAAACATGATGGTAAAGGTGTCCAACTGTCAATACATTGTAGTGACGGCTCAATTTATCCTCCTTTTTACGACTTTTGACTAGCTGTGTTGATCATTAACTGATATCTCAAGACTTTGTTCACTAAATTCCCCTGGCAATGACTAAACCTCCAAAAAATATTTTATATATATTATATCAGAAGGCGGTTAATTTGTAGTGGTGATCAGTCCGATAAATTCCTGAATGGGTGGAGCTGGAAGTGCTATGATGAAAGTGCTTTCTGGGGACGTTTTTCCAGATGTTAGCAGATAATCTCTGAGTGTATTAATATGTTACCAAAACATTACACAATATTTTTTGGACTATTAAAGGGTCCCATAGATCAGCACTGGAATGTGCTATTGTTTATGAATATTTTATCAGTCTTTTATAAATGTCCTGTATTTCCTTTATTAGGATGTGACCACACAGCAACTGGCTGCATGCGGCCAAAAATCCACCCATTGCGATGGCCAATTACTTCCAGATTTTGTTTCACAATCATGTCGCTATTAGTCCACCACCAGCCAAAATGTTTGATCGAACCCTAAATCTAATCAAACCTCGTTCACCGTATGCTGCCCATAGACATTACGCTATGCTTGGCTTCTGTATGTGTTTTCACCAGGGAGAAGAGGGTCTAAAAGCAACTTCTGTCCCTTCAAACAAAAATAATGGGAGCTTTAATTCAACATCTCACGATGCCCTGACATATGTCAAGAAATAATTGGGAGGCCCGCATACACAATAGATGGTCGGCCAGTTCCACCAAAATCATTAGATTCATCTGACTATAAACGTATCACCAGGTTTACCCAATATAAAGTACTGCCACCACCTTTACCGCCTGTTTTACTGTATTCTAGGAAGATGTATATGAGTCTCCAACCTTCTCTGCATAGCCCCAAAAATATTTTTTATATTGCCCCCATACGGCGTAGTCCGTAGTCTTGAGCCAACGCTTCCTCTTGGATCACAAATGGCGTCCAACTTTTGGGCTTCATGTAGATGACGCGTCCTATGTCATCCACACAGTGTCCCCCAAATGGTTTTCTCTCAGCAGGACAGAGCGAAGTACACCTGTGCAGGAGCGAGATTGAGGGCGCTGTGTGAATGACTGTAGCGTTGGCGTCCCTGCCTCCTGATAGGCAGGGACGCTGTTCCACTCACCTCTCCGCTCCGAGCCCGGCGTCCTCCTCCCGCTCTGCTGGCAGCGCGCGCCCCTTCCCGGCCACGGTGCTTAGGGCGCGCGCGCGCGCGCTCCCCCCCTCTTAAAGGGGCCGCGCGCACCGTCCTAAGGAGTCCCCGGCCAATGGCCGGAGGACTTCACCATATATAAGGCACCTCCTCCAAAATGGAGGTGCCCGAGCAATGTTGTTGCACTGTTCACTACTCAGCTTTAGCCCTCAGATCCCGTTTCCAGTTACCTGCCAGTTACCTGCCAGTTTCCTGCCAGTTTGCTGTCTGATTCCTGCCTGTTATCCGCTTACCTGCTTGCTAGCCTGAGGTCCGACGGTCTGCCTTCCGACATCTGTCAGTCTGTCTATGGACCAGTTTGCCCGCTCACCTGGGAGCGCTCACCTGCTACCTGTCTGCTAGCCTACCTGGAGGCTCCACCGTCACGTGCTGTGACCACCTGCCAGTCCAGAGACTCTTGCCCGCTCACCTGGGAGCGCTCATCTGCTACCTGTCTGCTAGCCTACCTGGAGGCTCCGCCGTCACGTGCTTTGACCACCTGCCAGTCCAGAGACTCTTGCCCGCTCACCTGGGAGCGCTCATCTGCTACCTGCCTGTTAGCCTACCTGGAGGCTCCACCGTCACGTGCTGTGACCACCTGCCAGTCCAGAGACTCTTGCCCGCTTACCTGGGAGCGCTCATCTGCTACCTGCCTGTTAGCCTACCTGGAGGCTCCGCCGTCACGTGCTGTGACCACCTGCCAGTCCAGAGACTCTGGTCCGCTCACCTGGTAGCGTTCATCTGCTGCCTGCCTGTTAGCCTACCTGGAGGCTCCGCCGTCACATGCTGTGACCACCTGCTTATCCAGAGACTCTCGCCTGCTCACCTGGGAGCACACATCTGCCATCTGCCTGCTAGCCTACCTGGAGGCTCAGCCATCACAGGTCGTACCTACCCTTTACCCAGAGACTGTCCCGGTCACTTGCCGTGATCTCCTGCCCGTTTACCCAGAGACAGTCCCGGTCACTTGCCGTGACCTCCTGCCCGTTCACCCAGAGACTGCCCCGGTCACTTGCTGTGACCTCCTGTCCGTTTACCCAGAGACTGTCCCGGTCATTTGCTGTGACCTCCTGCCCGTTTACCCAGAGACTGTCCCGGTCACCTGCTGTGACTACCTGCCTGTCTTCCCTGGTCGCCACCCGCTTCCTTACAAGGACCGCCCCCTTGTATAAGTTGCTCAGAGGTTCCGCCTCCCAGACCCGTTACAATGACATAGGATGCACATCGGCATAAAGCAGAAATGGAGGACGGCGTTTGCAATGAGAGAAGAGTTGCCGAGTATGACCAGAGATACCCATCGGACTGGACTGAACCGTATGGAGAGTATTATAAAATATATTTTTGGGGATATGTAGAGGTAGTTGGAGACTCTTAAACATCTTCCTAAAATACATTAAAACAGGTGGTAAAGGGTGTGGCAATACTTTATATTGGTAAAACCTGATGACAGGGTCACTTTAAAGGGTTTTAAGAAAAACCCTATTCCCCGGCTGCAGTTTGATTAAAAAAGTACAGTACAGCATAGTCAGAATACCCGGCATACAGAGACCAGTGGCGCCCCAGCAAGTGATGTCACTGGTCTCGGTACAGAGAGTGCGCTGTCATTGTGCACATCACAGGAACACAGCAAGGACTAGTCCAACCATTTAAACGAGCATCAACTATGACGCATGATTTCAGGCAGGGGGCAAGGCTGCAGTGGAGACCGCAGCCTCTGACCCCTGATGACACTTTATGATAATGCTTCGTTTGAGAATCCCCGTGCATACTCAAATAAAGCATCATTATAAAGGAAGTGGAAAAAAAAAGAAAAGTTGTTAGATAGTGAAATTAGGGAAGGATAGGGAATGTTTAATTCAAATATATTAGAAAATAGTTTACATTTTCACATTAAATCGATAGGGATTTAGGACAAAAATGAATTTGCACTTCGTGCTACCCCTTTAACCATTGTGTTCTGCGCACCTTGGTCTTGTACTGTTCTGGATTTTTTTTTAGCTTCTATGGGTTTTCTGATTTACATTAGGTAGTATAATTTACAATATATTATTAGAATTTAAAAATATACTGTATATATACAGTATATATTATTTAGAAGGCCATAAAGTAAACAATGGACCTTATAGAAATGCTGCAGAACATTTTTTTGTCATTTATATGACCTTTAGGTCTTTTTACATTCATTTTAAATGCTGACTTCATGAACAATACAATGTAAAAAAAACTGCAAGAAATTGACTCATGCTCCATTATCTCATCACATCTGTACAGCACATTTCTTTGTTTCGTCACTTCAATATACCCCCTTGCATGAACTATATACAGAAAATGCATTGTGAGGACAATTTTTAGAAACGCGGCTACTATTACATGTTTAAGTGACAATATAATCTTATATTTCAATGCAGAACTGATCGTATATCCGTCACTTATATTGTGTTCTTTTGTCAAGATGTTAAAAATTAATTCAATATTTCTTTAGTATTATCCTTTCCTAGGAAAGTTTGGTGGCAATCAACATAACCCACAAGCTTTACAGTCCCGTAGCTTTTCCAGAGTCCTGCAAAGTTGCATCTAGGTTTTCCTTCAATTCTTTGCCTTAAGGTCCCCATACACATTAGACCAACATTGTACTAAACATATGATTTCAACCAAATCGATCGTTCGTTGTATGGTTTTTAGCGATCAACTTTTGGGCGATGAACAATTATAGTTGTCTGAAAGATTGATTGGGCATGTCTAATATTTTTGTACAACTATTATAAGTGGTATATGGTCTATGTGCTGATGACGCGCCCCCTGGGCCATATTCTTTAGGGGGAATATCCGGAGCCGGATCAGATGGGGGTTGTAGTCTTCCGAGTGGCTGTGACCCGGTCCGTGCCCAGGGTGTCAAACTCAGTTGTATGTGGCAGTCCTACAGATGTTATAAGTTCTTAATGTCGACTACGCCACCCGTTGTGTTGCGGTCACTATGGCCGCCGCTGCAGCAGGGTCCGCTGAGGCTGATGGTGTAGGTGCAGCTTTTGGTGGTATAACCCCCAACGGGTGGGGTATAGCCTCAGGGGGTCAGGTGCAGAGGATGGGGGTTGTGGTGGTGCAGCATAGATGTTAAAGGAAGACAGAGTCGGGTTATGCAGTTAAGGGTATTTACTCACTGCTGATGTTCCGGTCACTCCAGCTTCAAGTGACCTCCAGAGCCGTGCTGCATCCACCAGGTCCTGGATCCAGCCAACCCCCAAGCGAGTCCGGAGCGTGACCCTGAGCTCTCCTTCTGTCCTTTCTCTGGCCGTCCCCACTAGTGATCCACCCAGGTCCAGCTCCCTCGGGCCTTCTGTTGGGAGACCCTTGGCCTTGGGTTCCCTGACCCTCCACGTGGTATGCCTTCGTGGTGGATGTGGTGGGTGGCCGTGGCAGACGCTGCCCACGGCCTCCGGTCTCTGGCTGGGGTGTGTTTTTGCCCCCACCAGCTTGGGTTCCGGTACCCTGATGCCGACTCTTCACCCGTTGTTTTAATTTGGGATCTTAGAGTCCTCTCTTCTGCTTCCCCCTCTGGGTCTCTCTTTCTCTGCTCCACTCTCTCTCTCTCTAGGGCTCTGCTCTGCTCCTCTTCCTGATTCTGACAGACTGACCCTGTTCTTTGATGGTGCCCACCTTATATACACCCTCTATGTGTGAGCTCAGGTGACCAGCACCCAATGAGCTCCTATCTTTACCCAGGCTGCTCCCCCTATCTGCCCCTACACTACTTGGGATGTACCACCCCCCTCCCACTCCAGCCAGGAACAGACTCGGTCGTACCTGCACATTTCTAAGTGGGAGTACCGTCGGCCTGTTCCTCGGAAATGGGATGTATGTAGTGCATGCAGCCTACCGAGCTCAGATCCACGCTCCATCCTTACCCGGGAGTGGAATATCACACCTCTGGGTTGAGGTGCAATACCCCTGTAGCAGCCGAATCCTCAGGGTGCTACACTGACCACTCAGAAAACTTTATTTCATTATCTCCAACCAACCAATTATTGAACGTTTTTGTTTGCTATTCATCAGAAATATATGGCTTTATCTAAAAGATATTTGTAAAATATAATTGGACATGTGTATGGTGCTGTCATGCAAATGAACATTGGTATGAATGAGGAATGATCTCTCATTAGTCGTTTGTCATCTCATGTGTATGGCCAGGCTTGGTATCTGTGTATTGTGGCCAAAATACAGGGGCTTTTTGATGCCCCCTTAGCACCCTGGACTGAGAGCATATACATTTCCAGCTATGCTTCTCGCATGACCAGTCTTAGTATCCATAGTTGGAAGCAAAGGCAGCAAAGCCATGGTGGTTGCCACCCAACTTTTCCAAAAACAGTTGTAACAAAGGGTCATTCAATACGCAATAGACCATGTAACAAGTTGATCAAGCAGGCAATTTCTCTCTGGTGAAAGGTTGCAAACTTTTGCTCGATGTTAAATTTTTGTTTTTCCTTCCACAATTTTCACTCAATGTAAAATGCTCTTAGCTAAAAGCTGATTAAAATTTTTAACAACTTAGCAGAAGGAAACAACCCAAAGACTTATATTTACTTGCGGTATTTTTACATTAGAGGGAAATAGTGTTTTGGAGTGAATGGCTGTTTGTGCTGATATGCCTGGTCCCAGGCTTTGAAGAAACACTAACCATTCCCGGTGTAATTAGCATAGCTTGTGATAAGGTGATAACAAGTCTTTAACAGCCATAAGGCAGAGAGTACACACCAGGGTGTTGAGTGCAATTGTACAGTAAGCTGAAGACAGCCTTCTCTGGGAGCCCACGGTAGACCTGTGCCGAGTACTACAGGGGATGTGTTATCCTGTTCTGCTCCTTTATCGCCACTCAGATAACAAAACCAAATGCAGCATTACTCCACCGAGGTGATTCATGGTCTGTTCTGGCCAATTTGTCCTCCATCCAACCATTATTGATATTTGCAAAGAAGTTGTTCAAGATTAAAAAGTGCAGCTCTCCTGTCCGGAATTGCAGCTTATCCTCTTATTCAAGTGGACTAAACTGCGATAACGGCCATAGCCTATAGACAGAAATGGCGCTGAATCTAAAGATGAATTTACACCATAAGATTGTTGCAAACGTGCGTTCTGAAGAGCCTAGTCAGACGGCCGTATAATTCGGAATGAGATCGGAATGCCGTACACGGACTGGCCAGCGGTTCTCCCGTCCCGAACATGACAGCTACATGAATCTGTCACGCTCGGGTTGGGAGAGCTGCTAGCCACTCCGTGTATTGCGGTCTGATCTCTTTCTGATTTATATGGCCGTCTGACTATACCCAAAGAATATTTCTTTCACAGTAATCTTACCGTGTAAACAGGTTGCTGATCCCCCGATAAACAAGCAAAAAGCTCATTCATCAGCGAAATGATCTTTGGTTTCCCCAAACGATCATCATTCTCGGCAGCACATAATCCTGTATAAACAGGACTCGCGCTGTCGAGAACTATGGTAGCCTATGTGCACTGAATGATCTATTACAGATTGTTCAGTTTACTGTGGTCTTGTGAGTAAATATAAACAGACAATTAAATGTCCATCGATCGTTAATATTTACCAATCAACGATTGTTTAATGCCGCAAGTCAATCTGTGTAAATGGAGCTTAAGAAAACCGCAGATACTTTTTTCCAAACCTGGACAACCCAAAATGGCTTTTTATAATGATTTCCTTAATTTTCCACTATTTAGCTTTTTCCCCATAGATTTGCATTGAATGTGTAAATCTGCAGGTAAAAAATGTCCAGGCATTTTTAGTGTGTTTACGCAGCGGAAACGCACTAAAACGCATATAATCTGAACTCTGATTAAGAACACTGTATGCGCTCGAAACGCGTTGCTCTGGATGCAAATATCATGCTGATTTAAATGCATCTTTCTAAATAAATCTTTGCAAATTTGACGAAGCTGGATTTTTTTCTATATATAAAAAAGGAGTAAGTTTAACTTAAAGGGGTTGTGTTAAGATTATTGGCCACTGCTAATAAATTGCAGCGGCGGGCCGGTAACTAGACTGCGAGCAGTAAATGGTTAGATACAAAAATACCTTTGTTCTTGAGTAGGGTGTGGATTTTTAAGGGCAATGAAATTGAAAAATATACCATTTTAACCATTTATGATGATAAGAAATCTCCTTTAAAAAAATAACCGAAAAAAGGGATGGTTAAAAAAATATACCTTATATACATTTATTGGCTCCAGCCCGTTGACTACAGAAGAGGTGTCATTGCTTCCTGTTCTGCTTGAAACCAACAAAGCTCCTGTGCTGAAATCATGGGGGCTACATCCTTTTATCATATTTTAATCATCCCTTCCTTCTGTAATTTTTTTTTCACCTCTTCAAAAAGGCATAAATTGCTAGATAATATCTATAATGACGGAAACCTTTTTCTTTGTGGAATGTAATTCCCGTTGCTGTAAATCTTGTTTCCGCGCACATATATTTTCTTGTACGACATCGTAGCTTTTAATTCACAAGAACTGAGAAGAATTTAAAGCAAATCCTCAATCTGTTATGACCAATGGAACAAGTTTCCATCATCCGACTGATTATATCTAAGGAACATAAACATACTGATGTCGGCATATAGTGATTCTTCATAGACTTTCCATAGTGCTGACATTGGGAGGACAGATATTACTATTGTGAAAATGGAAAAGTATTAACCTTTTCAGAACCTGGATATTTTCCTTTATTAATAATCTGATACTACTCAGGTTATATTTGTACATGTGGCTTTCATAGTTTTTACTTTTTTTTTTAAAGTTATCCAAATATATGCATTTTTTTTTACTGGAAAACTTTCATACTGGTTTCATGAAGTTTTCATTTTGGAACTTTTTTATATTTTTTTAATTTATTAGCATAATATTGTATTAAGAAGACACTTTTTATGTGTGTATTTTTTTACTTTATTTTTTATTGTTTTGGATTATTAAGGCGATGTGCTTTTTTTGGGCTAGCTGTGACATTATGGGCTTCATAAGAGACCTTTTTAACATTTTGATTATGGACTTTTTTTTTTTTTACATTATTTACATTGTTTTCCCATGTAACTGACTCCTGTAGGTGGAGTCTGGCTGTGCCTGACAGCCAAATTTCACCTCCATACAGTTACAGACCAGCTAAATGTATATCATGATTGGACGACTGGCAAGTTAAAAGGTTTCTTGTTTCCACAAGTTGATCCCAATGGTTTACACTTATGATTATAGCAGCATAGGATCACTTACACCCCTATTTATGTGATCTGGACAACTTTGATCCCAAATATGCCATAATATTCTATCGTACCTTTTGGACGCTTCTGACTTTTACATGCAGGCACATAGTATCAATTCTCCCATAGGTAGCCCTCATTCAGACATCCATTTTTGATATACGTATTCTGTGAGTGTTTTTTTCCATGTGTAAATTGGTGTGCTGTCCATTTTTAACAGTATAATGTATAGTAGATGCTTTACTATTTTAATTTTTTTTTTGACACATGAGAAAAAACTGATGAAATACTGATGGTAAAAACGGACACACTGACCAAACACCAATGAAGATCTGATCCAAAAGAATGATGAAAACATGTTTTTAAACACAAGAAAGATTACATGAATGAGGTCTTAGGCTGTGTGCACACTGTGCGTTCTGGTGCGTTTTCTCCTCACGGATATGGGCTAAAAGTGCTAGAGAATCCTTGTGTCAGCTAATGCAATGACAATCCTAAAGTACTGTGCACATGATCAGGAATTTTCCTGTCAGGATTGTTATTGCATTTAAATCTGCAGCATCTCAATTCTTTGTGCGTTTTTGCTGCGTTTTTCACCCATTGACTTCAATTGGGTCAATCAAATCCGCAGTAAAAATACAAGTATAAAAATATTTGCGGATTTGCTGTAGATTTTTCCTGCACATTTGACTGACTGAATTGAGTCAGACTACTCCTCCCATCAGCCTACGTCTGCTGCCGCTGATAACAGCGAGATCAGGCGCCGCTGATAGGAGAAGTAAAAAAAAAAATTAAAATAAATCGATATTAAAATAAAAAACACATTATACTCACCTATACACCGTAATTGTGAGTGTCCCACAGCAATCGGATCACTCGGCAGCACTCTATACACTAACAGGAGTATGATCGCTCCCGGCAGTGTATAGCACTGAGTTGCCAGGAGAATGGTCACATAAGTTCATCTGCTGATGAACTCCGGTGACCTCACTCACTGCACTGATGCTGCGTGAGATCAGCATGTACTGACAAAAGAAGTGCGGCATTAGGTGTAATGGGATTAGGTGTCTCTGACACCAAGCCCTAACTTTAGTAATGAAGAGGTGTCAGGCAAACACCCTCATTACTAAACCTGTAAGTAAAGAGTTAAATAAACCCACACTAAGAATAAAACACTTTATTTGAAATAAACCAGAAACATTCTTTAATTATTTAAATTAACTCAATATACTCACCACAGGTCCGACAGTAATCCAAAGGTTAAAGTGATGTCCCATGTTTCTTTTTTCAAATATCTTTATTCAGCTCCAACAAGCATTCATTGCTGTACAAAAAAGCGGCAAAAATGCAAGCGTTCTCCGCAGCATTTTTGCTGCCAAGAGATGCAGAAACCTTGCAGAAATTTCTGCAATCAAATATTCAATGTGCACGCATAGCCTAACAAGCATTAGGAAACTATAGCTTCTCATAGAAGTGCATGGAGGCTCACAAACTAAGGACACTTATTACAGTGCCTGCTGCTGATTGATGCATTAACATATGTGGAAAAATTGATAGCTTATGTTCCTATGTGTTTCCATTTACAAAACAAATGAGAGCTGTTGCATTGACCTGTGTCCTTGCTAAAAAAAATAAAAAAAATAGGATGTTGGTTACTGAGGGTCCATTGCATTTACTACTTAAAATATGCAAATGCATAATGTGACTACAAAAGTAATTAATACAATAAAGGCCCTTAATGAGGTGTGAATAAACTTTGTTTCGTTCCCGTTGCTTTGTTCAAGGCTGAATATTCGAGCCTTTGTGTTTCTTAATTGAGAAATCACAAGGACATTTACACAGGATAATTTTGTTTTCTTTGCTTTTAGAACAGGTGTTACTGTGTAACATGGGAAATAATCTTATCAGCAAGAGTCCAGAGCTGGTGCTAATGCAGTTGTATAATGTTCTTGCAAAGCCATGTCTCCAACACAAGGATCCCATGTCAGCGTATAGTGATCTCGCTGTTCCCACACAGATCTATCGAAAATTCTGTCTTAGATTAAAGTTAGATAGAGGTCAAGCAGGTCTCAAATATGGAGTAGGAGAAAATTGGCTAGCCCCAATCTCGGTACTCCATGTTTTTGGGATACATGATCCCCCAAATTATGTTAGCTTAATATTTTGTAAATTTATTTGGATTACAATAATATTCTACCAATTGTCTGAGATTAAAGGGGGCTTGACCGCATCAAAATTATTCTCCGAGCACAGACCGGCTAAAAATAATAAAATATACTTTACTCACCCTTGCCGATCCCCTGCAGATCCTGTGCCAGTGCTTATTAGGGTTCCTTTGGCTTCTTGTTAAAGGAGAAATGGCTGGAAGTGCCCATCCAGGCAATTAGCCAACCTGGAATTGGATAAGAACCGAATCTGCGAGAATGAACATCATTTATTATTTTTAACCGGTCTGAAACTTTTAAAATGTAATTAAAAAGCCCTTTTTAAAATAAAACTCACCTTCAACCTACCGGTGTGTCATTACTAAAGTGGATGCCCGCCGGCACTGTCAGTAGAATAAATATAGAGTTTGGAAATAAAATGAGGAGTGAATACAGGCTCCATAAACAGCAATCATAATCATGAGGGTTTTGCCAAGTCATTTGCATCAAAGAAGTTGTTAATATTAATACATTGGTAATAGTGCAGTAACAAAATAAAAAAAAAACTAAAAAGCAAATTTTCAGCAGTCTACAGGAGAAATAAAATATATAGATTGTCCATGTACCTAATGGACATATTATGTCCTTAGGAGCGATTTGTAATTACTTTTTGCTGTGGATGAAGTATGCAAATTCTGAATTGAGTCCCAATTGTTCCACCGAGATTGCGAATAGGAAAAAAGAAGAACTTCCAGTAAGGTGACGCTCCAAAGTGTAGACAAACCGATGGTCTTTGATATAGGTTTATTGTTTATTATTTAGATACATTGAAATGCCTTTTTGTGATAAAAACGCAGTCATGAAAGAAGTTCATCTACTTGTCTGGGGAAACGTTCTTACCCCCTAGTATAGATGAGCAGGGGTCAGGCAAAATTCAAATTCGCCTGTTAGGATTTTACGGGAAATTCAATTCGCAAAGACGTTAATGTTTCTTATCATGCTCAAACCCAAGAACATAATAAACATAATGTGCAAAAAAAAATCTTTATGCTAGGCTTACCGTAAACCTCTCCAGTCCTTCTGCTCTTCACCATCACCTGTCGGTCCTCACTGCATCTTCTGATCCCCACTGCTTGAGTTGAAATCACTGGACCTCTCAGGCTAGACTCGGACTTCTGGCTCCGATAACACCCAAGAGTGTTCTGCACAAGCTTGTGAAAAATCACAGCGTCATGACATGCCCCATGACATTGCTCCTCAAAGCATAGAATTGTCCCTGGGATTTCAACACAAGTGGCAACCAGAAGATGCGGCGGGACCAGACGGGGGATGGTGAGGGGCCGGAGAGGTTAGCGGTAAAGTAAGTATAAGGATTTTTTTTTTAAAGATTTTGATGGCCCTTTACAGTTCAGAAATTGGCAGCTACCATTTTCCCGAATCCACGTTAAAGTGAATTACAAGAAATCTGAATTTTGGCTAATGCAGATTATGGTAACATTCGAGAAGAAATCAATTCAACTTGAATACATTCGCTCATTTCTATCCCAAAGTGCTTCTCAACTGATCTAAAAAAAAGACCTTCAAATTACTGAAGATTATTGGTTGTTCTACATTTTGGAGCCCTACCCTGCTGGAAAGCTATAGCGAGCAAAAGTCGGCTGCAAGTCTAGTCCTTATCTTGAACATACATATGATGTGTTCTGCTTTCTTTTTTACCTTTACTTTATTTTATGTTCTACCAGAGTATTTAAAGTTGTTTTTTAAACTGGACATTCCCCTAAAATGCTTTACTGAAAGGATTGTCCACCTTTAGAGAGAATTTTTTATTCTTTGAAGGGGTTGTCCGGTCCAAATCGATAAGTTGGCAGTCACTCAGTGTGACTGCAGACTTATGAATCCCCCCAGTGCACGCACTGTGCATGGGGGGATTCACCGATTTCTGAGCCGGGTCTGGAGGGTATGTACAGTGGTGACCAAAAGTATTGGCACCCCTGCAATTCTGTCAGATAATACTCAGTTTCTTCTTGAAAATGATTGCAATCACAAATTCTTTGGTATTATTATCTTCATTTAATTTGTCTTCAATGAAAAAACACAAAAAGAATTGTCCTAAAGCCAAATTGGATATAATTCCACACCAAACCTAAAAAAGGGGGTGGACAAAAGTATTGGCACTGTTTGAAAATCATGTGATGCTTCTCTAATTCGTGTAATTAACAGCACCTGTAACTTACCTGTGGCACCTAACAGGTGTTGGCAATAACTAAATCACACTTGCAGCCAGTTAACATGGATTAAAGTTGACTCAACCTCTGTCCTGTGTCCTTGTGTGTACCACATTGAGCATGGAGAAAAGAAAGAAGACCTAAGAACTGTTTGAGGACTTGAGAAGCCAAATTGTGAGGAAGCATGAGCAATCTCAATGCTACAAGTCCATCTCCAAAGACCTGAATGTTCCTGTGTCTTCCGTGCGCGGTGTCATCGAGAAGTTTAAAGCCCATGGCACTGTGGCTAACCTCCCTAGATGTGGACGGAAAAGAAAAATTGACGAGAGATTTCAACGCAAGATTGTGCGGATGGTGGATAAAGAACCTCGACTAACATCCAAACAAGTTCAAGCTGCCCTGCAGTCCGAGGGTACAACAGTGTCAACCCGTACTATCCGTCGGCGTCTGAATGAAAAGGGACTGTATGGTAGGATACCCAGGAAGACCCCACTTCTTACCCCGAGACATAAAAAAGCCAGGCTGGAGTTTGCCAAAACTTACTTGAGAAAGCCTAAAATGTTTTGGAAGAATGTTCTCTGGTCAGATGAGACAAAAGTAGAGCTTTTTGGGAAAAAGCATCAACATAGAGTGTACAGGAAAAAAAAGGGGCATTCAAAGAAAAGAACACTGTCCCTTCAGTCAAACATGGCGGAGGTTCCCTGATGTTTTGGGGTTGCTTTGCTGCCTCTGGCACTGGACTGCTTGACCGTGTGCATGGCATTATGAAGTCTGAAGACTACCAACAAATTTTGCAGCATAATGTAGGGCCCAGTGTGAGAAAGCTGGGTCTCCCTCAGAGATCATGGGTCTTCCAGCAGGACAATGACCCAAAACACACTTCCAAAAGCACTATAAAATGGTTTGAGAGAAAGCACTAGAGACTTCTAAGGTGGCCAGCAATGAGTCCAGACTAGTGTTGAGCGAGCACTAAAATGCTCGGGTGCTCGAAGCTCGGGCCGAGCTCACTGTGATACTCGGTTGCTCGACCCGAGCAACGAGCCCAATGTTAGTCTATAGGAGACCCGAACATTTTTGCGGCGGCTCCCCCGGCAGTCTGTAGAAAGCCTAAAAAGTGGCCAAAACGATAGTGACAGTGCTCAAATGACATGGGGACAGCATGGGGATCGCCCCTGGAAGCATTTCTGACCCCCAGGTCACTGCTGTCAACAACGTGGTCAGAGGTATTAAGCCACTTTTACAGGCTCACAATAAAACGTTCAAAAACGAAAGTGAAAGTGCTTTCCTGTGAAATATGTTAACCCCTTAACGACCATGGGTCTTTCTGTTTTTGTGTTTTCCTTTTTTGCTCCCCTTCTTCCCAGAGCCAGAACTTTTTTAATTTTCGTTCAATATGGCCATGTGAGGGCTTATTTTTTGCGGGACGAGTTGTACTTTTAAACACCATCACTGGTTTTACCATATCGTGTGCTGGAAAATGGGAAAAAAACTCCAAGTGCAGTGAAACTGCAAAAAAAATGCAATTCCACAGTTGTTTTTTGGGTCCTTTTTTTACCACGTTCACAGATTGCTAAAACTGACCTGCCATCATTATTTTCCAGGTCGTTACGAGTTCATAGACACCAAACATGTATATGTTCTTTTTTATTTAAGTGGTGAAAAAAAAATATTTTATTTTGAATGGGTCGAAAGGGGGGTGACTTAAACTTTTATATATTTTTTATATTTTTTATTTTTTTAAAAACTTTTTTTTTACATTTTCTGCTTGCTTCTATAGTCTCCAGAGGAGACTAGAAGCAGCAGTTGTCTGATTGCTTCTACTGCATACAAGCGATGAGCAGATCGCTTGTATGCAGGAGAAATGCTCACTTGCTATGAGCGCTGACCACTAGGTGGCGCTCATAGCAATTGAGACATGACAACCACAGGCGTCTGCTGCAGACCCTGAGTTGTCATGCCCACCCATTGGTGACCCGCGATCACGTGACGGAGTCACTGATGGGCGGGGCTTAGGACTCCCGAAGCGCGAGTTAAATGCCACTGTCAGAGATTTAACATGTTAACAGCCGCGGGTGGATTGCGATTCCAATAATCAGCTGACATGTGCTCGCTTCAGTGCGGGCTCACCGCCGGAGCCCCCGCTGAACCGGCCTTCCCGACCTGGTGCGTACTATTACTGACCAGGTCGGAAAGGGGTTAAGGAACATCCTTTCCAGGGTAAAGACTTGTGTATAAGGTAAAATAAATAACCAGAAACAAAAATACTCCTCCACACCTTGGGCTATGTTCACAAGTAGCATTTTTTATGCGTTTTTGCACTTTTGTATTGCTTTCAACCGTGACAAATGCATTCACCTGGAAATGTCATTTTAACATTTTACAACCTTATCTGGCCATGTGCTGTGTGACACATGCATACAGTGCTAAAAAGACATGGGAACAGCATGGGGAAGACCCCTGGAAGCATCTCTGACACCCAGGTCACTGCCTAAAAGTGTGCCCATCAGAAGTGATCCTTGCCGCATCAGAAGATGCAGACTTGCAACTATCCCCGTGCAAGTCCTTGTCCCAGGGCAGTGTTCAATTGTACCTCCCCCATAACTTGCAATACAAGTGCAAGTATGCAGCCTGCCACCCACCCACCCCCAGGCTGCAATACCATACTGCTAGCTTGCTTGCACTTGAAATTGGGCCTTTTAGGCATGTGGAGGTGGAATCTGGCCACCACGTCATGGCTGCGTCGGTAGCCTGGTATTCATACTCAGTCCCCAGTCGCCCGGCGGCCGGGTGTCCACGCTTGGTCCCCAGCCACCAGGGGGCGGCCGGGTGTCCATATTCAGTCCCCAGCCGCCCCGCGGCCGGGTGCCCACACACAGTCCCCAGCCGCGTGGGGGTGGCCGGGTGTCCATAAACGGTCCCCAGCCGCCCCTATTTGTCCCAGTGCGCCTTATACACAAGCGCGCATACCAAAACATTACCTGTGCCCTCCCCAGTGCATTTAGTGGGAAGGACAGCCTAACCACAAACACGTGGACAAGTGAATGTGGCCAGGAATGGTCCATCTCACTGACGCCTTCACACTGGGTTAATATTGTGGAAGCCGGGACACAGTTGGACACTGGGATGCAACACGTCCTCCAGACATAGAGGATTGCGGGTCCTGGGTCAATCACGCTTCAACACAAAGTTCAGAAGGTAGACAGCAGCAGTGGTCGGCCTCCTACACAACGAGTAAATTATTCATGATCATGAGGCCATCCACCTCCTTAGCTTTCTGTTCCTTGGAATGCAAGCGCATGTATGTAGTAGCAGCTAGGCCTGAGGTGGTCAGCGTTTTGGCGCATATTCTACCTCCTTCGAGGATTGCTGGATGTTTTCCTGCTACTATCCCAGTTCTATGACTCCCGTTAAAACAAAGCTTCAGGTGATGAATGATGGATGAGGTGGTGGCAAAGGAGAAAGAGCAGGAGGAACAGGGACCATTCACATCAATATATCAGGCCAGCCAACCACACATGTCTTGTAGGATATGTTTCTGTACCAAAAGGAGCGGTTCAGCTACACAGTTATAAGGCATACAGTGAATGCAATGCCTACCAAAAATTTCGAGGCACTCCAATGCCCCTTGGAAGTGACATGGAGGTCAGAGGGCCTTAACTAAACCGTTTTTTCCATTTATAGCAACTGGGTCTCCTGTACACTGTTGGCCTAAGCAGGGAATGGAAGGCTTTCCAAAAATTATTAGGCACTGCAATGCCCCTTGAAACAGACGTGGATTACAGCGTATTAAAAACCTTCTACTCATTATTGGGGAGTGGGTCTCCCTTAGTGTTCGCCTATGCATTGAAAAGCAAAAGCTGACAAAAATTAGGAGTAAATGCAATGCCCGTTGCAAGAGTCGTGGAGGTTAGAGGTAATTAAAAACAACATGTCAATGCCCCTTGGAAGAGCTGTGGAGTTCAGAGTGGTTTAACAAGACAGTTTTAATGCCCCTTAGAAGAGACGTGGAGTTCAGAGTGGTTTAACAAGACAGTTTTAATGCCCCTTGGAAGAGATGTGGAGGTCACAGTAGCTTAACAAGATGGTTTTAATGCCCCTTGGAAGAGACGTGGAGTTCAGAGTGGTTTAACAAGACAGTTTTAATGCCCCTTGGAAGAGTGGTGGAGGTTACAGTGGAATAAAAAGACAATATCAATGCCCCGTGGAAGAGATGTGGAGGTCACAGTAGCTTAACAAGACGGTTTTAATGCCCCTTGGAAGAGTGGTGGAGGTCGCAGTGGAATAAAAAGACAATATTAACGACCCTTGGAAGAGACGTGGAGGTCACAGTAGCTTAACAAGACGATTTTAATGCCCCTTACAAGAGCCATGCAGTACAGCATATTAAAAACATTATTCCCATTATTGGGGAGTGGGTCTCCCATAGTCTTTGCCTATGCCTTCCAAGCAAAAGCTGCCAAAAATTAGGACAGAGGAACTTGCAATGCTGGCAACATGGACCACGGTCACCCTGGTGGTATAGTGGTCGTGGAGGCTGAGGATAAGGAGAAGAGCAAAAAACAGCCGAAATGAGGAAGCGTATACCCATGTGTGGGTGTGAAGCGATGCATGGGAATACACCTCCCGAAATAACACAGTGGATTTGACTTTATGTTACTCTGCTGTCATTTGGTGGTGATGAGAAGTCTGGCCCAATCCAGCCCTTGTTCATTTTGATAAGGGTCAGCTTGTCAGCATTGTCAGTTGACAGGCGAGTGCGCTTATCAGTTATAATTCACCCAGCGGCACTAAAAACACGCTCCGATAACACGCTAGCGGCAGGGCAGGCGAGGACCTCCAAGGCATACTGAGTGAGTTCATTCCAAGTATCCAGCTTGGATACCCAATAATTAAAAGGCAGAGAGGAATCACCGAGGACGCTGGTACTCCCTCACCATCTTTTGAAACTTTCCACTCTTTGTGAGAGTAACCCTGCGCCTCAGGGCCTGTAAGCTGGGCAGGTCTCAGAAAACTGTCCTAGAACATTGACAGTGTTCCCCTGCCTCTGCTGGATTGGAGTTGCATCTCTCTCGCCTGTACGCCTTGGTTGGGCAACGAACTGTGACCTCTGCCGCTAGCGTGTTCAGATGGGAATTTTTTTAAGAGTTCTGCAGCAAGGGCCTTCTGGTACTGCCCCATTTTTGTAGACCTCTCCAACTCAGGAATAAGAGAGTGAAAGTTCTCCTTGTAGAGGGGGTCTAAAAGTGTCATCAACCAGTAATGACTGTCACCCAACATTTTGACAATGCGAGGGTCACGGTTAAGGCAGCGTAACATAAAGTCAGCCATGGGTGCCAGACTGGTAACGGGCAAGACTTCCGTGTCCTCACCAAGATGACGACTGATAGTGTTGAGCGATCACTAAAATGCTCGGGTGCTC
Organism: Phyllobates terribilis; assembly: GCF_046119375.1. Classification (NCBI taxonomy): domain Eukaryota; kingdom Metazoa; phylum Chordata; class Amphibia; order Anura; family Dendrobatidae; genus Phyllobates; species Phyllobates terribilis. The sequence continues at coordinate 359,586,062 of NW_027362767.1, forward strand.
GAAGCTCGGGCCGAGCTTACCGTGATACTCGGGTGCTCGACCCGAGCAACGAGCCCAATGTTAGTCTATGAGAGACCCGAGCATTTTTGCGGCAGGACCCCCGGCAGTCTGTAGAAAGCCTAAAAAGTGCCCAAAACGATAGTGACAGTGCTCAATAGACATGGAGGCAGCATGGGGATCGCCCCTGGAAGCATTTCTGACCCCCAGGTCACTGCTGTCAACAACGTGATCAGAGGTATTAAGCCACTTTTGCGGGCTCACAATAAAACGTTCAAAAACTAAACTGAAACGGTTTTCCTGTGAAATATGTTAAGGAATTTCCTTTCCAGGGTAAAAACTTGTGTATAAGGTAAAATAAATAACCAAAACCAAAAATACTCCTCCACACCTTGGGCTATGTTCACAAGTAGCATTTTTCATGCGTTTTTGCACTTTTGTATTGCTTTCAACCGTGACAAATGCGTTCACCGGGAAATGTCATTTTAACATTTTACAACCTTATCTGGCCATGTGCTGTGTGACACATGCATACAGTGCTGAAAAAACAAGGGATCAGCATGGGGAAGACCCCTGGAAGCATCTCTGACACCCAGGTCACTGTCTAAAAGTGTGCCCATCAGAAGTGATCCTTGCCGCATCAGAAGATGCAGACTTGCAACTATCCCCGTGCAAGTCCTTGTCCCAGGGCAGTGTTCAATTGTACCTCCCCCATTCCTTGCAATGCAAGCGAAAATATGCAGCCAACCACCCACCCACCCGCAGGCTGCAATACCATACTGCTAGCTTTCACTTGAAATGGGGCCTTTTAGTTTGGAGGAGGCCGAAGCTGGCTACTACCTCATGGCCGCTTCGGCAGCGAGGTATCCATACTTTGTCCCCAGCCGCCCGGTGGCCGGGTGTCCACGCTCGGTCCCCAGCTGCCAGGTGGCGGCCAGGTGTCCATACTCGGTCCCCAGCCGCCCTGACTTCTCCTGTCACCTTCCCCCACACTTTTCTTAGCCTGGCCTGCTTTAGGGCAGCATTGGACGAGCCCACTAGTGAACCAGACTCCTCCGGTGTGCCCTGGCTTCTCCATCAGGGGAGTTGAGAGTGACTAGGTGAGGAGCATGATGATGATGATAGAAGTTATCATCTGCTTTGTTTTCTTGGAATGCAAGCGCATGTATGTAGTAGCGGCTAGGCCTGAGGTGGTCCGCGTTTTGGCGCATATCCTACCTCCTCCGAGGATTGCTGGATGTTTTCCTGCTACTATCCCAGTTCTATGACTCCCATTAAAACAAAGCTTCAGGTGATAAATGATGGATGAAGTGGTGGCAAAGGAGAAAGAGCAGGAGGAACAGGGACCATTCACATCAATATCAGGCCAGTCAACCAGATATGTCTTGTAGGATATGTTTCTGTAACAAAAGGAGCGGTTCGGCTACACAGTTATAGGGCATACAGTGAGTGCAATGCCTAACAAAAATTTCGAGCCACTCCAATGCCCCTTGGAAATGACATGGAGGTTAGAGGGCGTTAACTAAACCTTTTTTTCGATTTATAGCAACTGGGACTCCCGTGCACTGTTGGCCTAAGCAGTGAATGGAAGGCTTTCCAAAAATTATGAGGAACTGAAATGCCCCTTACAAGAGCCATGTGTGGCACCCCAGGGGTCTGGTCACCACAGTAATAGAGATATTACGTCGGAGAGCAAGTGGGAGGTTTCCTGGTCAGGATCCCTTAAACATGCAACATCCTCCTGCCCCAGTCCTGGGAGGGGAGAATTCTGCCCTTATAAACTGGATCTGGAGCGGGGTTGAGTGAGTCAGAGAACAGTCAGAGTCAGAGTGAGAGCAAGGGAAAGTAACAGCAAGGAGCTCTGTAGGAGCTAGGAGCTAAAGACTAGGGGCTGGAAGCTGAGCAGAGCTCGCCCTGGCAGAAGACAATAGGAACCGGACACTGGAGTCCGAAGCTGTGAGGACTTATATATCCAGCAGCAGAAACCAGCCGGCAGGGGATTTCAGGTCCTCTGGCCATAGAAGCCCGGAGGCTCAGTCACAAGCAAGGGACCAGCACCGCCGTCGTGGAGCGGAGGCTAACAGAAGGCCCCAAGTCACCAGCCATATGGTTGAGCACTACACGGTACACTCAGGGACGTGGGCTACTTCTACCCGCTTACAGCAAGGTAGCCAGGAAGAGTGCAGACAGCCGGGGAGGCCTACAACTCCACCTGGCCAGGGGAACTCCTGCTTGCTCACAGACTGACCAGGTCTCTTATGCTAGCCAGTACTCCCGGGAGGGTCTACCTTATAATCATCAGTAAAGACCCTGAACTGCACTGCAAAGACTCTGAGTCGTTCCTGCTGCGCTCGTGCACCATCACCCCCATCATCCACACTCACTGCCCTGAGGCTATACTCCTCCCGAGGGGAGTTATCCCATTCTATGCTGCGCACACAACACCAGCCTCAGCGGTCTGCCTCGCAGCGGTGGTACTCCCTGACCGCAATCCACGGGTGGCGCAGTCGGACAATTAACCTCAAAACCTAAGAAAGACTGCCACTGGTTTGACCAGCCTGAGCCACGGGACCGGGTCACCGCCACGGAGACTACAGACCCCAGAGACCCGGCACCGGGTATCCCACACACGTGTACACACGGCCCAGGGGGCGCGTCACATGCAGTACAGCATATTACAAACATAAGTCCCATTATTGGGGAGTGGGTCTCCCATAGTATTTGCTTATGCCTTGCAAGCAAAAGCTGCCAAAAATTAGGACGGAGCAACTTGCAATGCCCCTTACAAGAGCCATGCAGTACAGCATATTACAAACATAAGTCCCATTATTGGGGAGTGGGTCTCCCATAGTATTTGCTTATGCTTTCCCAGCAAAAGATGCCAAAAATTAGGACAGAGCAACTTGCAATGCCACTAACAAGAGCCATGCAGTACAGCATATTACAAACATAAGTCCCATTATTGGGGAGTGGGTGTCCCATGGTATTTGCTTATGCTTTCCCAGCAAAAGCTGCCAAAAATTAGGATGGAGCAACTTGCAATGCCCCTTACAAGAGCCATGCAGTACAGCATATTACAAACATAAGTCCCATTATTGGGGAGTGGGTCTCCCATAGTATTTGCTTATGCTTTCCCAGCACAAGCTGCCAAAAATTAGGACGGAGCAACTTGCAATGCCCCTTACAAGAGCCATGCAGTACAGCATATTACAAGCATAAGTCCCATTATTGGGGAGTGGGTGTCCCATGGTATTTGCTTATGCTTTCCCAGCAAAAGCTGCCAAAAATTAGGATGGAGGAACTTGCAATGCTGGCACCCTGGTGGTATAGTGGTGGTGGAGGCTGAGGATAAGGAGAAGAAGATTAAACAGCCGAAACGAGGAAGCGTATACCCATGTGTGGGTGTGAAGCGGTGCATGTGAATACACCTACCGAAATAACACAGTGGATTTGACTTTATGTTACTCTGCTGTCATTTGGTGGTGATGAGAAGTCTGGCCCTGTTCATTTTGATAAGGGTCAGCTTGTCAGCATTGTCAGTTGACGGGCGAGTGCGCTTATCAGTTATAATTCCCCCAGCGGCACTAAAAACACGCTCCGATAACACGCTAGCGGCAGGACAGGCCAGGACCTCCAAGGCGTACAGAGCGAGTTCATTCCAAGTGTCCAGCTTGGATACCCACTAATTAAAAGGTACAGAGGAATCACGGAGGACGCTGGTACGATCGGCAAGGTACTCCCTCACCATCTTTTGAAACTTTCCACTCCTTGTGAGAGTACCCCGCGCCTCAGGGCCTGTAAGCTGGGCGGGTGTCAGAAAACTGTCCCAGAATGTTGAAAGTGTTCCCCTGCCTCTGCTGGATTGGAGTTGCATCTCTCTCGCCTGTACGCCTTGGTTGGGCAACGAACTGTGACCTCTGCCGCTAGCGTGTTCAGATGGGAATTTTTTTAAGAGTTTTGCAGCAAGGGCCTTCTGGTATTGCCCCATTTTTGTAGACCTCTCCACCTCAGGAATAAGAGAGTGAAAGTTCTCCTTGTAGCGGGGGTCTACAAGTGTCACCAACCAGTAATGACTGTCACCCAACATTTTGACAACGTGAGGGTCACGGTTAAGGCAGCGTAACATAAAGTCAGCCATGCGTGCTAGACTGGTAACGGGCAAGATTTCCGTGTCCTCACCAAGATGACGACTGACCATGCTCTCCTCCTCCTCTTCCTCCTCCCCCCTGTCCTCAGGCCACCCACGCTGAACCGACGGTATGACACTTGTACAGGTACTACCGTCTACAACGCATGATAGCAGCTCCTGTTCTTCCTCCTCCTCCTCCTCCTCCTCCTCTCCCTCATTTTCCCCCAATGCACGTTGGGATGAGATGAGGCTGGTCTGTGTGTAATCGCTCCCACAGGAGCTGTACACTGTGGGGGCAACTCTGACTGACATAGGGCCCGCAATCCTCGGTGTGGGGAGGATGTGTTCCGTCCCAAGGTCCGACTGGGTCCCGGCTTCCACTATGTTTACCCAGTGTGCCGTCAGAGAGATGTACCGTCCCTGGCCACAAGCACTTGTCCACGTGTCCGTTGTCAGGTGGACTCTCCCAGTAACTGCGTTGTTGAAGGCACGGCAGATGCTTTGGGACACGTGCTTGTGTAGTGCGGGGATGGCACACCGGGCAAAATAGTGTCGGATGGGGACCGAGTACCGAGGGACGGCCACCGCCATAAGATTGCGGAAGGATTCCGTCTCCACCAGCTTAAAAGGCGGCATTTCCAATGCAAGCAGTCGTGAAATGTGCGAATTTAGGACTGTGGCCTGTCGGGTGTTAGCTGCGAATTTCCGCTTTCGTTCAAAGGTCTGGGATATGGACAATTGAACGCTGCGGTGGGACGTGGACGTGGACGTTGATGCTGTTTCTTGAGAAACTGCCATAACAAGTGAAGACTGAGATGAGGGGGCATCTTTACATGCAGTATGGACAGGGGATTGCCTTGCACACACAACAAGGGGTTCTATTGCACGCACAACAGTGGAAGAAGCAGTGGTGACACCCGCTGACACTGGTCGTGGACCCTGGGTTTCGCCCCACAAAGTCGGGTGCTTTGCTGCCATGTGCCTGATCATGCTGGTGGTGGTCAGGCTGGTAACGTCCCTCGTGTTGGTGTTACGGGGAACGGTTGCCTGCCTTCTGTCTGCGGCCACCACACTGCTTCTTCCTGCCTGTTGGGGTACTCTGCCTCCCTCCCCCTGAGTGCTGCTGGCCTCACTCTGCATGTCCTCCTTCCACGTTGGGTCAGTTACTAGATCATCCACCACCTCCTCCTCTTCCACTTGCGCACCACGATCCTCCTCCTCACTTCCTGGCAATTGTGTCTCGTCATCGTCCACCTCTTGTGACAGATTGCCAAGGTCGACTTCCTGTGGCCGTGGCTGTTCAAATATTTGGGCATCGCAACATGGGATCTCCTCTTCCACCACTTCAAGCGTATCAGGCGAGGGGCCCAAATATGGAAATGGACCAGTGAACAGCTCTTCAGAGTGTCCAAGTGTGGGATCACTTGCTGTCTGACGACACTCGGCATGGTGGGAGGAAGGAGCATCAGGGTGAGGAGGAGTATGCGGTCGAGACTCACGGCTACTAAGAGTTGACCGTGTGGAAGACAGACCGGAGGTGGTGGTGCCCAGGTAACTGGAAGTATTGTCTGTTATCCAATTAATAACCTGTTCACACTGATCAGTTCTCAATACTGGTGTTGTTCTGTGCTTCCCTAGTAATTCGGTCAAGAAGTGGGAGCGAGAAGATGTGGCTGTTGGTTGTGGCACATTTTCACCTTGGCCACGGCCCCGTCCTCTGCACAAACCATCACCAGAACGTCGACTTCCACGTCCCTTGCCATGCGCCTTGCCCATTGTAAATGAAGTAAAATAGCTTACACTTGCACTATCAATGGAAAAAGGGTAATAAAGAGTAGATTAGAACCGTGGAAGAGGAAAACCACAGTTATTGTTTACTGGGGTATACCACACTTTTTTAAATAGAGATATTTGCGGCTGAACAGTGAGCGACACACTCAAACTGCTTTTTTTTTAGATGCCAAAGGCCCAAAACTGGATAGTACAGCGATTTGACCCGTGGAACTGCAAAACCACACTGGCATGTCGGGCCTACACCAGACTATTTTCAACAGATATATTTTTGTGTCACAACAGTCAGGAGACACTACTGTTTTTCTTTACGGAAAAAACTACTAAAACCTGAATAATAGAGATTTTTTACCGTGGAACAGCAAAACCACAGTTATAATTTACTGGTGTATACCAGGCTTTTTAAAATATATATATATTTGCGGCTGAACAGTGAGCAACACACTCAAACTGTTTTTTTTAGATACAAATGGCCCAAAAGTGGATAATACAGAGGTTTGTACCGTGGAACTGCAAAACCACACTTGTATTTCTCGGGCCTACACCAGACTATTTTCAACAGATATATTTGTGTCTGAAAAATCAGGGAGACACTATTTTTTTTTTTTTTACAGCAAAAAATGCAAAAAGCAGGATAATAGAGATTTTTTACCGTGGAACAGCAAAAGCACACTTCTGTCTCTCTGGCCTACACCAGACTATTTTCAACAGATATATTTGTGTCTGAAAAATCAGGGAGACACTATTATTATTTTTATACAGCAAAAAATGCCAAAAACAGGATAATAGAGATGTTTTACCGTGGAACATCAAAACCACAGTAATAATTTACTGGAGTATACCAGGCTTTTTAAAATATATATATATATTTGCGGCTGAACAGTGAGCGACACACTCAAACTGTTTTTTTAGATAGAAATGGCCCAAAAGTGGATAATACAGAGGTTTGTACCGTGGAACTGCAAAACCACACTTGTATTTCTCGGGCCTACACCAGACTATTTTCAACAGATATATTTGTGTCTGAAAAATCAGGGAGACACTATTTTTTTTTTTTTTACAGCAAAAAATGCAAAAAGCAGGATAATAGAGATTTTTTACCGTGGAACAGCAAAAGCACACTTCTGTCTCTCTGGCCTACACCAGACTATTTTCAACAGATATATTTGTGTCTGAAAAATCAGGGAGACACTATTATTATTTTTATACAGCAAAAAATGGCAAAAACAGGATAATAGAGATGTTTTACCGTGGAACATCAAAACCACAGTAATAATTTACTGGTGTATACCAGGCTTTTTAAAATATATATATATTTGCGGCTGAACAGTGAGCGACACACTCAAACTGTTTTTTTTAGATACAAATGGCCCAAAAGTGGATAATACAGAGGTTTGTACCGTGGAACTGCAAAACCACACTTGTATTTCTCGGGCCTACACCAGACTATTTTCAACAGATATATTTGTGTCTGAAAAATCAGGGAGACACTATTTTTTTTTTTTTTACAGCAAAAAATGGAAAAAGCAGGATAATAGAGATTTTTTACCGTGGAACAGCAAAAGCACACTTCTGTCTCTCTGGCCTACACCAGACTATTTTCAACAGATATATTTGTGTCTGAAAAATCAGGGAGACACTATTATTATTTTTATACAGCAAAAAATGGCAAAAACAGGATAATAGAGATGTTTTACCGTGGAACATCAAAACCACAGTAATAATTTACTGGTGTATACCAGGTTTTTAAAATATATATATATTTGCGGCTGAACAGTGAGCGACACACTCAAACTGTTTTTTTTAGATACAAATGGCCCAAAAGTGGATAATACAGAGGTTTGTACCGTGGAACTGCAAAACCACACTTGTATTTCTCGGGCCTACACCAGACTATTTTCAACAGATATATTTGTGTCTGAAAAATCAGGGAGACACTATTTTTTTTTTTTACAGCAAAAAATGCAAAAAGCAGGATAATAGAGATTTTTTACAGTGGAACAGCAAAAGCACACTTCTGTCTCTCTGGCCTACACCAGACTATTTTCAACAGATATATTTGTGTCTGAAAAATCAGGGAGACACCATTATTATTTTTATACAGCAAAAAATGCCAAAAACAGGATAATAGAGATGTTTTACCGTGGAACATCAAAAGCACAGTAATAATTTACTGGTGTATACCAGGCTTTTTAAAATATATATATATTTGCGGCTGAACAGTGAGCGACACACTCAAACTGTTTTTTTTAGATACAAATGGCCCAAAAGTGGATAATACAGAGGTTTGTACCGTGGAACTGCAAAACCACACTTGTATTTCTCGGGCCTACACCAGACTATTTTCAACAGATATATTTGTGTCTGAAAAATCAGGGAGACACTATTTTTTTTTTTTACAGCAAAAAATGCAAAAATCAGGATAATAGAGATTTTTTACCGTGGAACAGCAAAAGCACACTTCTGTCTCTCTGGCCTACACCAGACTATTTTCAACAGATATATTTGTGTCTGAAAAATCAGGGAGACACTATTATTATTTTTATACAGCAAAAAATGCCAAAAACAGGATAATAGAGATGTTTTACCGTCGAACATCAAAACCACAGTAATAATTTACTGGTGTATACCAGGCTTTTTAAAATATATATATATTTGCGGCTGAACAGTGAGCGACACACTCAAACTGCTTTTTTTTAGATACAAATGGCCCATAGAACTGCAAAACCACACTTCTATTTCTCTGGCCTACACCAGACTATTTTCAACAGATATATTTGTGTCTGAAAAATCAGAGGCACACTTTTTTTTTTTTGGGGGGGGGGGGGGCACCAAAAGGTTAATAAGATGGGTATTTGTACATTGTGAAGGAGGAAAAAAAAAAGAGGATTTCGATTAAAAAAAAGGATTTTTCCTGGCCCCCGGGACCTGGAGCTAAGTCCAGCAATTTCAGCAACAGGAGCAGCACACATCACTGTAATGCAGCGTTTGCTGGTATAACCACTGCGTCTCCTATACAGCCTGCCTGCCTGCCTGATATACCTGGGATGGATATTAGTCCTGAGAAGGACTGTTTGTTTGATCTGGCAGCCTTTACAGACCCTACACTAACTATTTTGCAGGACATATCTCTCCCTAAATCAGCAGCGCTGTCGCTACACTGTCTGATCCGGAGCGACTGTGTCCAAGATGGCGGCGCCCGGTTTTAAATACTCGAGGTGACGCTGTGCGGCCAGCCAATCACTGTAATGCCCACAAACAACATGGCTGCGGCATTACAGTGACTGGCTGGCAATCCCTGCATGTTCATTGGCTCTGTAAAGAGCGCCAAACATGCAGGGCAGAGACCCGAGCTCCCGCCCGAGTAACCCGGAAATGCTCGGTGCTCGCCGAACATCCCGAGTAGCGTGATGCTCGGGCGAGTACCGAGCAGTGTCGAGTGTAATGCACACGCCCGGGCTGAGCGGCGTGTGCGTGTGATTCCACTGGACCGTGCCGGAGAGTGAATGCCTGGAGGGGCGTAACTAGGTATTCACCCGATCCGACCAGGGTCGCACGACGGCATACGACGCCAGTGCACCAAGGAGGAACTGAGCAGAGGGACCAGGTGCTACTCCAGGACAGACCCCGGACACGGCTGTTGACCCACACAGGGGAATACAGGAACAGACTGGTTAGGCTGGCACACAGACTGGTGGGAATAGGCAGGCACGACTGGTATGCAGGCAGGCGGGTATGCAGGCAGGGGGGTACAGGCAAGCACGGCTAGAGTGCAGACAGGAAGGCACTAGCAGGTAGGAGCACAGGCGGGATAGGACCCAGTACACACTGGGACTCTGGAACAGAACCACAGATGTGGCGGACAAACACAGCAGAGTGAGGCCGGCCAGAGAGGTGAGCGAGAGCAGGGCAGGACGAGACCGCCCGGAGCGGTGAGCAAGAGCAGGGCAGGACGAGACCGCCTGGAGCGGTGAGCAAGAGCAGGGCAGGACGAGACCGCCTGGAGCGGTGAGCGAGACCGCCTGGAGCGGTGAGCAAGAGCAGAGCAGGACGAGACCGCCTGGAGCGGTGAGCAAGAGCAGAGCAGGACGAGACCGCCTGGAGCGGTGAGCAAGAGCAGAGCAGGACGAGACCACCTGGAGCGGTGAGCAAGAGCAGAGCAGGACGAGACCGCCTGGAGCGGTGAGCAAGAGCAGAGCAGGACGAGACCGCCTGGAGCGGTGAGCAAGAGCAGAGCAGGACGAGACCGCCAGGAGCGGTGAGCAAAGGGTCAGAGCTGAGCGAGACTGCCGGAGCAGTGAGCAAGGAGTCAGAGCAGGACGAGGCCGCCTGGAGCAGTGAGCAAGGAGTCAGAGCAAGACTGCTGGAGCAGTGAGCAAAAGGATAAGAGCGGAGCGAGACTGCCGGAGCAGTGAGCAAAAGGGTCAGAGCGGAGCAAGGCTGCCGGAGCAGTGAGCAAAAGGGTCAGAGCGGAGCAAGGCTGCCGGAGCAGTGAGCAAAAGGGTCAGAGCAGAGCAAGGCTGCCGGAGCAGTGAGCAAGAAGTCAGAGCAGGACGGACAGGGCTCTGTTCACACGGAACAGACAGGAAGGGAAAGGCAGAGCCAGACACCCACAGGGCACCCGCAGTGAAGCAGCGAGTGGACCACAAACTCACAAACGGGAGTACAGAGACAACAAGCAGGAGTTAGGTACGAGTTCAGACTCTGCAGAAAAAGGAAAGGAACGGACATAGAGGCAAAACAGGTAAAGGATAGGAGAGAGTTCAGACTGGAACTGAGTGTACGGAAGAGACCGACACTGCAGCGGGATACAGGAGCGGGTCTGGGAATACGGCCCCCAGAGAGGCGGGACGAACAGGCAAGGAGCGTGTTCAGACAGGACAGACAAGATACAGGAGCGGGTCTAGGTAATCGGCCCCTAGAAGGCGGGGGGAACAGGCTAGGAGCGTGTTCAGACAGGACAGACAAGATACAGGAGCGGGTCTAGGTAATCGGCCCCTAGAAGGCGGGAGGGACAGGCTAGGAGCGTGTTCAGACAGGACAGACAAGATACAGGAGCGGGTCTAGGTAATCGGCCCCTAGAAGGCGGGAGGAACAGGCTAGGAGCGTGTTCAGACAGGCCTGGAAATACAGCCTCCAGGATAGGCAGACAAGAGAAACACAGAACGGGACCTGGCACCTTCAGAGTGCAAGCACACACTGAATGAAGCACAATGCTCAGGCGGGGATTGATTGGAGCAGCTGGGTTATATACCAGGTGACAGACAGCAATAGGCTGAGGACGCACAAGGGGTGTGACCCACAGCAGGTACAAAAAGCAGGAAGTGATCGGGCGCCGCCCTTAAGCTGCAGAAACAGACACAAACAGACAGCATGGAGGGAAGCCAGAGAGACATTCTGGACTGGAGATCAAGTGCGCGCTCTTGCACAGTGGGAGATGGACCACTATGCAAGGACGCCGCCAGGTATGTTACAGTACCCCCCCCCTTACGCCCCCCCTTCTTCAGGCCTGCCAGAATCTTCCGCAGGGAATTCGAGGGCCAATCCTTCACTTCAAGGAGATCACTACCACTGTCCACAGGAAAAACTGGTCTCATCTGGTTAGCTAGGATGCTACCTCCTATCCAGCCATCCTCAGCAACAGAAGAAACGGGTGGGGTACCAGGAACAGCACACAAGGAAGTCTCTCTCCACATATTTTCAGGTGGCACCCCAGAGGGTACAGGAGACAACTGGAAGTCCTCCACCGGGTTGGAGGGGAGCAGAGACTTGGGGGTAATCTCTGCTTCGAGGTACATCTTGTCAAATTCACAGGAAGAAATAGACGGGTTATCAGGTACAGGGTGAGAAAAAGTCACTGTCTCTTTGTTATCTGGTGGTACCCCGGAGGAGTCAGGAAACAACTGGAGGTCCTCTGCCGGGTCAGAAGAGTGCAGAGGCACAGGGAAAACATCTGCTTCAGAGTACACTAGGTCGGACTCACTGGACGAAGCAGGCGAGGTATCGGGTACCGAGTATTGGAAAGTCTCTGTCCATTCACCACCAGGTGGCACCCCGAAGGGTTCTGGAGACAACTGGAGGTCCTCCGCCTGGTCAGAGGGGTGTAGAGACTCATGGGTAACCTCTGCTTCAGAGTACACTAGGTCGGACTCACTGGACGAAGCAAGCGAGGTATCAGATCCAGGATATAGGAAAGTCTCTGTCCATTCACCACCAGGTGGCACCCCGAAGGGTTTTGGAGACAACTGGAGGTCCTCCGCCTGGTCGGAGGGGTGTAGAGACTCAGGAATAACCTCTGCTTCGGAGTACACTAGGTGGGACTCACTGGACGAAGCGAGCAAGGTATCAGGTACAGAGTATAGGAGCGTCTCTGTCCTTTCGCTACCAGGTAGCACCCCGAAGGGCTCAGGAGACAACTGGAGGTCCTCCGCCTGGTCGGAGGGGTGTAGAGACTCGGGAGTAACCTCTGCTTCGGAGAACACTAGGTTGGACTCACTGGACGAAGCGAGTGAGGTATCAGGTACAGAGTATAGGAGCGTCTCTGTCCTTTCGCTACCAGGTAGCACCCCGAAGGGTTCTGGAGACAACTGGAGGTCCTCCGCCTGGTCGGAGGGGTGTAGAGACTCGGGAATAACCTCTGCTTCGGAGTACACTAGGTGGGACTCACTGGACGAAGCGAGCAAGGTATCAGGTACAGAGTATAGGAGCGTCTCTGTCCTTTCGCTACCAGGTAGCACCCCGAAGGGCTCAGGAGACAACTGGAGGTCCTCCGCCTGGTCGGAGGGGTGTAGAGACTCGGGAGTAACCTCTGCTTCGGAGAACACTAGGTTGGACTCACTGGACGAAGCGAGTGAGGTATCAGGTACAGAGTATAGGAGCGTCTCTGTCCTTTCGCTACCAGGTAGCACCCCGAAGGGTTCTGGAGACAACTGGAGGTCCTCCGCCTGGTCGGAGGGGTGTAGAGACTCGGGGGTAACTACCACTTTGGGGTACCCATTGTCAGGCTCACAAGACGGAGCGGACAAAGTATCGAGTACCGGGTGTAGAGAAGTCTCTCTCCATTTGTCATCGAGTGGTATCCCGGAGGATTCAGGAGGCAACAGGTGGTCCTCCGCCAAGTAGTAGAGGTGCACAGACTCGGAGGTAATCACAGCTTCGGAGCATCCTTGGACATGCACACTGGTTAAAGTGGGTGAAGCATCTGATGCCGGGTGCAGGAAGTTCTCCTGTGTGGAGTCTGGATGGGCAGTAGTCTCTTCGGGCAGCAGAACTGGTGCACTACCCATGCACATTACCCGTTGGGGCTTCTCCGGGATACAGGGAGATGAAGCTTCAGTAGGGACTTCAAGGTTGGGGTCAGGAGGTCTCAGGGAGGACAGACCCTGGCGTGACGGCTTGTCTCTACGTCTAGCACGTCTGGACTGCCTCTTGAGGTTGTGAGAAGTATTCCGGAGAGCGTAGTCATCCTGTGTGGATTCTGGGTGGGCAGTAGTCTCTTCGGGCAGGAGGACTAGTGCGCTACCCACACACATTACCCGTCGGGGCTGCTCTGGGATATTGGGAAGTGAAGCTTCAGCAGGGGCTTCAGGGTTAGGGTCCTCGAAGACCATACGAAAGGCCACCAGGAAGGCCTGCAGGTCAAGGACGACAGGATCCCATGCTTCCCATAGGGGGGTGACCCATTTCAAGGCATCACCCGCTAGGTAGTCAATCATAAAGGCCACTTTAGCCCAATCGGAAGGAAAATAGAGAGGGTAGGCCTTGAAGTGTAGCATGCATTGCTCCACAAATGCACGACTTTGTTTTGGATCCCCAAAGTACCGTGGCGGATCCGCTGGAACAAGTGCAGAAAGATCCATCTAGACGGGTGCGTAATTCGCCTGGAACTCAGCTAAGGGGAAAAAAAAATATTTATTTATTTTTAATGCACGTATTCGCTGGAAAACATCTCAGAGAGCGAAGGCCGTGGGGCTCAACGGGAACCATGGCCTGAGCATGCTGTAATGCACACGCCCGGGCTGAGCGGCGTGTGCGTGTGATTCCACTGGACCGTGCCGGAGAGTGAATGCCTGGAGGGGCGTAACTAGGTATTCACCCGATCCGACCAGGGTCGCACGACGGCATACGACGCCAGTGCACCAAGGAGGAACCGAGCAGAGGGACCAGGTGCTACTCCAGGACAGACCCCGGACACGGCTGTTGACCCACACAGGGGAATACAGGAACAGACTGGTTAGGCTGGCACACAGACTGGTGGGAATAGGCAGGCACGACTGGTATGCAGGCAGGCGGGTATGCAGGAAGGGGGGTACAGGCAAGCACGGCTAGAGTGCAGACAGGAAGGCACTAGCAGGTAGGAGCACAGGCGGGATAGGACCCAGTACACACTGGGACTCTGGAACAGAACCACAGATGTGGCGGACAAACACAGCAGAGTGAGGCCGCCCAGAGAGGTGAGCGAGAGCAGGGCAGGACGAGACCGCCCGGAGCGGTGAGCAAGAGCAGGGCAGGACGAGACCGCCTGGAGCGGTGAGCAAGAGCAGGGCAGGACGAGACCGCCTGGAGCGGTGAGCGAGACCGCCTGGAGCGGTGAGCAAGAGCAGGGCAGGACGAGACCGCCTGGAGCGGTGAGCAAGAGCAGAGCAGGACGAGACCGCCTGGAGCGGTGAGCAAGAGCAGAGCAGGACGAGACCGCCTGGAGCGGTGAGCAAGAGCAGAGCAGGACGAGACCGCCTGGAGCGGTGAGCAAGAGCAGAGCAGGACGAGACCGCCTGGAGCGGTGAGCAAGAGCAGAGCAGGACGAGACCACCTGGAGCGGTGAGCAAGAGCAGAGCAGGACGAGACCGCCTGGAGCGGTGAGCAAGAGCAGAGCAGGACGAGACCGCCTGGAGCGGTGAGCAAGAGCAGAGCAGGACAAGACCACCTGGAGCGGTGAGCAAGAGCAGAGCAGGACGAGACCGCCTGGAGCGGTGAGCAAGAGCAGAGCAGGACGAGACTGCCTGGAGCGGTGAGCAGAGCAGAGCAGGACAAGACCGCCAGGAGCGGTGAGCAAAGGGTCAGAGCTGAGCGAGACTGCCGGAGCAGTGAGCAAGGAGTCAGAGCAGGACGAGACCGCCTGGAGCAGTGAGCAAGGAGTCAGAGCAAGACTGCCGGAGCAGTGAGCAAAAGGATAAGAGTGGAGCAAGACTGCCGGAGCAGTGAGCAAAAGGGTCTGAGCGGAGCAAGGCTGCCGGAGCAGTGAGCAAAAGGGTCAGAGCGGAGCAAGGCTGCCGGAGCAGTGAGCAAAAGGGTCAGAGCGGAGCAAGGCTGCCGGAGCAGTGAGCGAGAAGTCAGAGCAGGACGGACAGGGCTCTGTTCACACGGAACAGACAGGAAGGGAAAGGCAGAGCCAGACACCCACAGGGCACCCGCAGTGAAGCAGCGAGTGGACCACAAACTCACAAACGGGAGTACAGAGACAACAAGCAGGAGTTAGGTACGAGTTCAGACTCTGCAGAAAAAGGAAAGGAACGGACATAGAGGCAAAACAGGTAAAGGATAGGAGAGAGTTCAGACTGGAACTGAGTGTACCGAAGAGACCGACACTGCAGCGGGATACAGGAGCGGGTCTGGGAATACGGCCCCCAGAGAGGCGCGACGAACAGGCAAGGAGCGTGTTCAGACAGGACAGACAAGATACAGGAGCGGGTCTAGGTAATCGGCCCCTAGAAGGCGGGGGGAACAGGCTAGGAGCGTGTTCAGACAGGACAGACAAGATACAGGAGCGGGTCTAGGTAATCGGCCCCTAGAAGGCGGGAGGAACAGGCTAGGAGCGTGTTCAGACAGGCCTGGAAATACAGCCTCCAGGATAGGCAGACAAGAGAAACACAGAACGGGACCTGGCACCTTCAGAGTGCAAGCACACACTGAATGAAGCACAGTGCTCAGGCGGGGATTGATTGGAGCAGCTGGGTTATATACCAGGTGACAGACAGCAATAGGCTGAGGACGCACAAGGGGTGTGACCCACAGCAGGTACAAAAAGCAGGAAGTGATCGGGCGCTGCCCTTAAGCAGCAGAAACAGACACAAACAGACAGCATGGAGGGAAGCCAGAGAGACATTCTGGACTGGAGATCAAGTGCGCGCTCTTGCACAGTGGGAGATGGACCACTATGCAAGGACGCCGCCAGGTATGTTACATCGAGCATGTTCGCTCAACACTAGTCCAGACCTGAATCCCATAGAACACCTGTGGAGAGATCTCAAAATGGCAGTTTGGAGAAGGCACCCTTCAAATATCAGGGACCTGGAGCAGTTTGCCAAAGAAGAATGGTCTACAATTCCAGCAGAGCATTGTAAGAAACTCATTGATGGTTACCGGAAGCGGTTGTTTGCAGTTATTTTGGCTAAAGGTTGTGCAACCAAGTATTAGGCTGAAGGTGCCAATACTTTTGTCTGGCCCATTTTTGGAGTTTTGTGTGAAATGATCAATGATTTGATTTTTGCTTCATTCTCTTTTGTGTTTTTTCCTTGCAAGCAAATTAAATGAAGATAATAATACCAAAGAATTTGTGATTGCAATCATTTTCAGGAAGAAACTGAGTATTATCTGACAGAATTGCCGGGGTGCCAATACTTTTGGCCACCACTGTATATGTTATACATACTCCTAGTCAGTTAGCGCGGCCTCGCTTCCATACACTTGTATGGAGCGAGGCCACGCCGCGTCACTGGTCGACTCTAGTGTATGAAAGCGAGGCTGCGCCCACTGACCGGGAGTGTGTATAACACATACATACCCTCCAGTCTCAGACTTATCGATTTGGACTGGACAACCCCTTTAAGTGTATGTATTTGGGGCTCAAAAAATCAATTTTGCATTCAGGTTCATTAAAAATGTTGCAATTCTTCGCAGTTACAAGAACTTTGTTTCTCTGCACATTTACCTTTGATGTGGTCTGTGGTCATAAATCAGCTTAGAGCATCTAAAATAAAGACAAATAAAAAGAGTTACAAACTCCTCATTGGACTATCAGAATGAGTTCACTGACGGATTCTCAGCTAACTCATTCTGAAATAAAACAATAGATTGTGCAACATGGAAACTGCATAAGGCAAAAGGTGCGAAATTTTTAATAACACCCAAATACAGAAATAATTTGTAGCCAAAAATACATGCAGATAAGTAAACAAAAATGTCCACAACCCCACAGACTATGGAGTTATAGTAAATTAGCAAATTTTATTATGCAACAGAGAATTCAGTATTTTTTCAGAATTCCCAAAGATAGAGTAACAGATCTCTGGTCAGACCCCTGAATGCCCCGTGCCCCCTTATTGTTTATTGGAATATAGTAGATGACCTTTTAGCTAGACTGATCTGCACAAATACTAATACAGGACGTGTCTGAACTAGATCCTTTTGGGGTCACAGGACAGTCTCTGGAATTTAGAAGTTTCTATTCTAACTAGATGAGTCTGACTTAATTGACCTCCACAAGTTTCTTGACTAAAATAAATCTTGCAAAATCATCTCTTTTATGTCACTAAATGGAATTTATCAAGTTTCTTCCAAACCCGGCATTCCCCGGCCTGGGGAGATTAAATTAATGCAATTATTTATACAATCAATGAGTCATTTATCATGGTTATCTAAACTTTGCATGCAAGCTCTTGAGCTGGGAGATAAGTGATATGATTGGGTTGTATTGAGTAGTGACAGTGCAGAGACTCGCTGTATGCCACATTAAGAAGACAAAAATAACAGATCCTGCAAATTCAATAATCCCTTTTTTTTAACCTCATGTTGTGGTGATCAAATTAAACTGCCCGAGGTCCCTCTCATGGAAAGTGATAGTGGACATCATGCCTAGGAGCTTCTCTGATCAAATTTTTGGGTCTGATTAACTATGTTTATAAATCGATTCACAAGAAATTTAGAATTAATGGCTTATTAATAAATGTCTAATTACTTGAGTGTAAATGCAAACTCCCCTTAGACACCTTCCAGAAATAGGAGAGACCTCCAGGACCCTCAAGGAATTGGCAAAGCTCCTAGTTTCAGCAGAAGTCTCGCAGAATGTCCTGTAATGCAGTGCTTCCTCAAACTTATCTATTACCCAGCCCCGGCTTCACTGGCAGACACAGACAGAAGAGGGCCCCTGTGCAAGAACAGTATATGGGGCCCCTGTGCAAGAACAGTATATGGGCTTTTTGCAGCCGAATAGTTCATCATAATGCACAATGCCACCTATTTTAGAGGTGGAAATGGCCTCCTTAACCCCTGGGCCCCTGTGTCTGCACAGGTTACCCCAATGATATGTCCGCCCCTGTCCGGCGCATCTAAAAGCAAATTTTGGGGGAGAAAATTAGGACAACGTCTTCTGTCTCCCAGACCGCTATTTTGAAAATTTATGATCCAATGCGATTGCCTATGTCTGGTTCAGCAGCTGGATATGGAATCCTCACCTAATCAAATATTGGTGGACTGTATAAAGGTCATAAATGTTGATGTTTTGGAGAACCCCTTTAATGTTATTTCCACTCTCTTTGTGTTCAGTTGTGACCACTGTCCCCTTCCAGTGTTAATAGCTGCATTTCTCCTGCTTCTTGGGTTTACCAAATATATTGGGGATAGGGTTAAGAGGAGAAATATTGAATATTCAAAGAGGTTGTCCAGGACTATGATATTTATGACCTATACTTAAAGAGATTGTCCACTACTTTTTCATTGATGACCTATCTTTAGGATAGGTCATCAATATCTGATTGGTCGGGGTCTGACACCCGGCACCACTGCCGATCAGCTATCAGTGTCGGCGGCCGTCTGGAACTGCTCGATTGCAGAGCTGTGCCGTCTTCCGATAGTGGTCACGGCAGGGTACCACACATCCGCCTCCTGTTAATTTGAATAGAAGGCGGATGTGCAGTACCTTACCGTGGCCACTGTCAGAAGACTGAGCAGCTCTGCAGTTGAGCAATACCGGCTGGTGGCCACTGCTGACGACACCGAGAACAGCTGATCATGGGTGGCTTGCCAGGTGTCGGACCCCGACCAATCAGACACTGATAACCTATCCTAAGGCTAGGCCATCAGTGAAAAAGTAATAGACAATCTCTTTAAAGATCGATGGAGGTCCAACAGCCAGCATCCACATCAATCAGCTGTTAGAAGGTCCTATGACTGGGGGAATTATTCAGTGCAATACAACAGCTCCAAACTTTGAGCAGTGATTAGTGTTGAGCGAGCACTAAAATGCTCGGGTGCTCGAAGCTCGAACAACGAGCCCAATGTTAGTCTATGGGAGACCCGAGCATTTTGCGGCGGCACCCCCGGCAGTCTGTAGAAAGCCTAAAAAGTGCCCAAAACGATAGTGACAGTGCTGAAATGACATGGGGACAGCATGGGGATCACCCCAGGAAGCACTTCTGACCCCCAGGTCACTGCTGTCAACAACGTGGTCAGAGGTGTTAAGCCACTTTTACGGGCTCACAATAAAACGTTCAAAAATGAAACAGAAACTGTTTTCCTGTGAAATATGTTAAGGAACATCCTTTCCAGGGTAAAGACTTCTGTATAAGGTAAAATAAATAACCAAAACCAAAAATACTCCTCCACTCCTTGGGCTATGTTCACAAGTAGAATTTTTTATGCGTTTTTGCACTTTTGTATCGCTTTCAACCATGACAAATGCATTCACCGGGAAATGTCATTTTAACATTTTACAACCTTATCTGGCCATGTGCTGTGTGACACATGCATACAGTGCTGAAAAGACACGGGAACAGCATGGGGAAGACCCCTGGAAGCATCTCTGACACTCAGGTCACTGCCTAAAAGTGTGCCCATCAGAAGTGATCCTTGCTGCATCAGAAGATGCAGACTTGCAACTATCCCCGTGCAAGTCCTTGTCCCAGGGCAGTGTTCAATTGCACCTCCACCATTCCTTTCAATGCAAGCGCAAGTATGCAGCCTGCCACCCACCCACCCCCAGGCTGCAATACCATACTGCTAGCTTGCACTTGAAATGGGGCTTTTTAGTTTGGAGGAGGCCGAAGCGGGCCACTACCTCATGGCTGCTTCGGCAGCGAGGTATCCATACTCAGTCCCCAGCCGCCCCTATTTGTCCCGGTGTGCCTTATACATAAGATTAAGCGCGCATACCAAAACATTACCTGTGCCCTCCCCAGTGCATTTAGTGGGAAGGACAGCCTATTCCGCTGTAGTGTGTGCATGCCAAACCCCTGTTCATGGTACATGCGAAGATGCCTCCCACCCTGCACCTGTCGTTGCAGACTTGCAACTATCCTCGTTCAAGTCCTTGTCCCAGGGCAGTGTTCAATTGTACCTCTCCCATTCCTTGCAATGCAAGCGCAAGTATGCAGCCTGCCACACAACCACCCCCAGGCTGCAATACCATACTGCTTGCTTGCCCTTAAAATTGGGCCTTTTAGGCATGTGGAGGCGGAATCTGGCCACCACGTCATGGCTGCATCGGTGGCCTGGTATCCATACTCAGTCCCAGGCCGCCTGGCGGCCGGGTGTCCATATTTGGTCCCCAGCCGCCCCGCGGCCGGGTGTCCACACACGGGCCCCAGCTATCTGGGGCGGCCGGGTGTCCATAAATGGTCCCCAGTCGCCCCTATTTGAAGGACAGCCTAACCACAAACACGTGGACAAGTGAATGTGGCCAGGGATGGTCCATCTGACTGACGCCGTCACACTGGGTTAATATTGTGGAAGTTTGGACACAGTTGGACACTGGGATGCAACACGTCCTCCAGACATAGAGGATTGCAGGTCCTGGGTCAATTAGGCTTCAACTCAAAGTTCAGAAGGTAGACAGCAGCAGTGGTCGTCCTCCTACACAACGAGTAAATTATTCATGATCATGAGGCCATCCATCTCCTTAGCTTTCTGTTCCTTGGAATGCAAGCGCATGTGTGTAGTAGCGGCTAGGCCTGAGGTGGTCAGCGTTTTGGCTCATTTCCTACCTCCTCCGAGGACTGCTGGATGTTTTCCTGCTACTATCCCAGTTCTATGACTCCCGTTAAAACAAAGCTTCAGGTGATGAATGATGGATGAGGTGGTTGCAAAGGAGAAAGAGCAGGAGGTCCAGGGACCATTCACATTAATATCAGGCAAGTCACCCACATATGTCTTGTAGGATATGTTTCTGTACCAAAAGGAGCGGTTCGGCTACACAGTTATAGGGCATACAGTGAGTGCAATGCCTACCAAAAATTTCGAGGCACT
Source organism: Phyllobates terribilis (assembly GCF_046119375.1). Classification (NCBI taxonomy): domain Eukaryota; kingdom Metazoa; phylum Chordata; class Amphibia; order Anura; family Dendrobatidae; genus Phyllobates; species Phyllobates terribilis. The sequence continues at coordinate 359,607,216 of NW_027362767.1, forward strand.
CCAATGCCCCTTGGAAGTGACATGGAGGTCAGAGGGCCTGAACTAAACCATTTTTTCCATTTATAGCAAGTGGGTCTCCTGTACACTGTTGGCCTAAGCAGTGAATGGAAGGCTTTCCAAAAATTATGAGGAACTGCAATGCCCCTTGAAACAGACGTGGATTACAGCGTACTAAATACCTTCTACCCATTATTGGGGAGTGGGTCTCCCTTAGTCTATGCATTGAAAAGCAAAGCTGCCTAAAATTAGGAGGAAATGCAATGCCTGTTGGAAGAGTTGTGGAGGTTAGAGTTAATTAAAAACAACATTTCGATGCCCCTTGGAAGAGCTGTGGAGTTCAGAGTGGTTTAACAAGACGGTTTAATGCCCCTTGGAAGAGACGTGGAGGTCACAGTAGCTTAACAAGATGGTTTTAATGCCCCTTGGAAGAGCTGTGGAGTTCAGAGTGGTTTAACAAGACGGTTTTAATGCCCCTTGGAAGAGACGTGGAGGTCAGAGTGGTTTAACAAGACGGTTTTAATGCCCCTTGGAAGAGACGTGGAGGTCACAGTAGCTTAACAAGACGGTTTTAATGCCCCTTGGAAGAGTGGTGGAGGTCGCAGTGGAATAAAAAGACAATATCAATGTCCCTTGGAACAGTGGTGGAGGTCACAGTAGCTTAACAAGACAGTTTTAATGCCCCTTAGAAGAGTGGTGGAGGTCGCAGTGGAATAAAAAGACAATATCAATGGCCCTTGGAAGAGTGGTGGAGGTCACAGTAGTTTAACAAGATGGTTTTAATGCCCCTTGGAAGAGTGATGGAGGTCTCAGTAGCTTAACAAGACGGTTTTAATGCCCCTTGGAAGAGCTGTGGAGTTCAGAGTGGTTTAACAAGACGGTTTTAATGCCCCTTGGAAGAGATGTGGAGGTCAGAGTGGTTTAACAAGACGGCTTTAATGCCCCTTGGAAGAGACGTGGAGGTCACAGTAGCTTAACAAGACGGTTTTAATGCCCCTTGGAAAAGTGGTGGAGGTCGCAGTAGCTTAACAAGACGGTTTTAATACCACTTGGAAAAGCGATGGAGATCGCAGTAGCTTAAAAAGACGGTTATAATGCCCCTTGGAAAAGTGGTGGAGGTCGCAGTAGCTTAACAAGACGGTTTTAATGCCCCTTGGAAAAGTGGTGGAGGTCGCAGTAGCTTAACAAGATGGTTTTAATACCACTTGGAAAAGAGGTGGAGATCGCAGTAGCTTAAAAAGACTGTTATAATGCCCCTTGGAAAAGTGGTGGAGGTCGCAGTAGCTTAACAAGACGGTTTTAATGCCCCTTGGAAAAGCGGTGGAGGTCGCAGTAGCTTAACAAGATGGTTTTAATGCCTCTTGGAAGAGTGGTGGAGGTCACAGTAGCTTAAAAAGACAGTTTTAATGCCCCTTGGAAGAATGGTGGAGGTCGTTGTGGAATAAAAAGACAATATCAATGCCCCTTGGAAGAGAGGTGGAGGTCACAGTAGCTTAACAAGACGGTTTTAATGCCCCTTCGAAGAGTGGTGGAGGTCCCAGTAGCTTAACAAGACGGTTTTAATGCCCCATGGAAGAGCTGTGGAGTTTAGAGTGGTTTATCAAGACGGTTTTAGTGCCCCTTGGAAGAGCTGTGGAGTTCAGAGTGGTTTAACAAGACGGTTTTAATGTCCCTTGGAAGAGACGTGGAGGTCAGAGTGGTTTAACAAGATGGTTTTAATTCCCCTTGGAAGAGACGTGGAGGTCACAGTAGCTTAACAAGACAGTTTTAATGTCCCTTGGAAAAGTGGTGGAGGTCGCAGTAGCTTAACAAGATGGTTTTAATACCATTTGGAAAAGAGGTGGAGATCGCAGTAGCTTAAAAAGACGGTTATAATGCCCCTTGGAAAAGTGGTGGAGGTCGCAGTAGCTTAACAAGACGGTTTTAATGCCACTTGGAAAAGCGGTGGAGGTCGCAGTAGCTTAACAAGACGGTTTTAATGCCTCTTGGAAGAGTGGTGGAGGTCACAGTAGCTTAACAAGACGGTTTTAATGCCCCTTTGAAGAGTGGTGGAGGTCACAGGAGCTTAACAAGACGGTTTTAATGCCCCTTGGAAGAGCTGTGGAGTTTAGAGTGGTTTAACAAGACGGTTTTAACACTAGGACTACTGGACTCGTGACCCCGCCTAGAACTACTGAAAGGAGTCATTTTGACTCCTTGCTTGTTTTCGTTTATTTTTAGAGTTTCATTTGTGGTTATTTATTAATTATTATATTTTTTGTAATGTATTATTATTGTGAGATCCAACAGTAATGCTTTTGATTGTTTTTTTTCTGCTTTTCTTATTTTTCTACAGAAAATAACAATATTTATAATAGACGTTTTTCAAACATTTTTTTTTATTCAAGTGCACACATATAAACAACCACTGAAGAACAAAAAGCAGAGAAAATGTAGGCGGAGGAGCATAAAATGAAAATATGGCGCAGAATTCACCTTCTAAACATTTGGTGTTTCGCATTTTAGGCATTGCCTTTGATTTATGGCAGTACATTGCCCACACAAAGACTTACCACAAGTCTTACAATTTCCGACAGATCTATTTTTCTTGCACTTTTCTTTGATCTGGCAAAATTTTGTTTGAACCATCACTTCTGAGCATGTAGAAACTTTGGACGTGGAACCCTTTTCCCTATCTGTGACATAAGGACCACTCAACTCTCTCACAAGCGTTTGCAAAAATGCCTTGCGTGACATTTTTTGGTAGGTAATCTCCTTGAATATTATCCATGCATTTATACCCGCAAAGTCTAAGGCATTTTCAAATGCATGAACAGGCCATCTCCTTGTGCATGTTCGTGTGGTATATTTTCGTGCCATCTGATCCACTACATCTACTCCATATTTTGTTTCATTGTAAAACTTTACCGTTTCTGGAGTTTTTTAGCGGAATCAGACACAACAACAACATCTGGATGGACGGAACTCAAAATGACAACATTTTTGTTGGGCTTTCCTTGATATACTGTAAGTGTAAAATTGTCTTCATTTCTAAACACTTTAGTGTTGTACAATTCCTCTTTCATGGATTTTATTTCTTTAGGCACTTCTCGCCTTATCTTGTTCAGTGTTCCCACGATGGTTGTTCCTTTGCTTTTTAGCTGTTTAGCTAATTTTACTGAAGTAAAATAATTATCGGTTGTAACATTGCGACCTTTTTTCAAAAACGGGTCCAATAACTTCATTACCACATGGTCAGCTAAACGGTCCTCAGCACAGCGTGTGTCATCTTTGCCTAGATAAGGGAAGCAATTTGCCAGATATTTGCTCCTCTTATCAACAGCTAGCCAATATTTGTGGCCATATTTATCTGGTTTGGAAGGCATGTACTGCGTGAATGGACACCTAGTTTTGCTTGGGAAAAGTTGCTCATCCACCGTTATGTATGGGCCAGGTTTGTAACACGCAATACAATTTTCAATAAACCTGTCCCACACAGTAGAAAATAGAGCAAACTTGTCCGTTTGCAGTCTCTCCGATCGAGTAGATTTCTCATCAAATCTGAGAAACCTCATAATTTCAACAAAGCGGTCCCTAGACATTGTCGCTTTGCAAAACGGTATTCCCCAGTCATTACACCAAATACTGCTAATCGAGTGACGGTTCGTGCCAGATATTCCACGAGCATAGAATATCGCAATGAATGCATCTAGCTCCTCATCAGATAGAGTAAACTGTAAATTATTGTTCCTGCATGCTTCTGCAAGCGTACAGTTCTTTATATGTGTCAATATATATGAATCAAAAAATAAACGCCATGCGCTCAAAGGACTATCGATAATGATATTTCTTCTGGCGTATCCTGTAGGGCCAGGTGCTTCTCGAAGAATATTTTGGCTGTCACGCCTACCAGGCAAGTGTTCTCCAATTTCAACAGGTTTCCATTGAATACCATCCGCTGAAACTAGTATTCCTTCAGATTCGCCTTCTCTGGTGTTTGTTGTTGCATTACCTTCGCCGCCATCGTTATCTGTTGTTCTTTCATTTCTGGGACGTTTTGCTGATTTTTTCTGTCCACGACCAGGAGGATGGTCACGAGGCAACATAACTGCATGAGCCCGATCCCCAGTTGATGTGCTTGGAATATCTGTAAAAAAGTTGATGAATATTTAGAATTTTTGTTTTGTAAGGGTCCGTGCACACTGGCTGGATTAGCGGCGGAATATCCGACCGGATATTCTCACCACAATCCGGCCCGTACCTGCCCGCTCAGGTACAGAGCGGAGTTTCATACCTGAAGCTCCGCTCCGAACCCCGGGCTGGAGCCGCTGTCTGGGACGGAGCCGTGCTCGCGCGTAAGCAAGCGCTGCTCTGTCCCTGACAGCGGCTCCAGACCGGGGTTTGGAGCGGAGCTTCAGGCATGAGCGGGCAGGTACGGCCTGTATTGCGGCAAGAATATCCAGATGGCTATTCAGCCAGAATTCTGCTAGTGTGCACACGCCCTAACTCAGTGTGTGGAAGAACAAATAAATACACATAACTACTTACCTTCTGGATTTGTTCCTTCTGAGTCTTCAGATTCACTTGATATGTTCTGAGGAATGAAATCTTCATCACTGTCAGAATCAAATACATGTTCCTGCAATTCAGATTCCGATTCATCCTCCGGTATGGATTGCAAAGTAGCCAGAATATCCTGAGGCTTTATCAAACGTCTTCTCTCCATATTCCTCACAAATTCCATAATTCTATATAGTTCCCTGGTGAAAAATAGAAATGAAATGAAAACTAAAAGAAATAATAACTGTTCTGCCACCTTCAAAAGTAGGTGGGCTGAATCAGTTGACAGACAGCTAAACTATTTCATAACAATTCATACCTGTATGAGTCTTCAGAGCTCGTATGTCTGTGTCTGTTCTCTTTGTCTCTTCAGCTGAACTGAAAGTAAAGTTACTATCCAGAATACTATCTCCTGCTAGGACCTTAGAAAAACACCACCCTTCATTAGCATAAGATAAGAGCCTAGAGTAAACAAGCTATTTTGTTCAGCATTACACAGTAATACAAGCAGGTAAAACACAAGGAAAATGTGAAAAGTTGACATGTAAATTGAACTACATCTATATGAACATCAGGGTAAATAAGACAGAGTGAAAAAATTATGCACAAAACTTTATAGCAACATTTAGTGACAAAAGGACCTCAAAATATAGTAGGGAGTCAAAATGACTCCCTTCAGTAGTTCTTGGTAAATTTTGAAAAAAACACGCAAATTTTTCACCAAAATTATTTATTCTCACAAAATCTTTTTTCACATCATATTTGAGGAAAAGTCACCGAGTTTCAAGCCGGAATTCTGAAAAATGTAGTCACAGAAGAGAAATAAAAAACGAAAGGAGTCAAAATGACTCCATCAGTAGTTCTAGTGTTAATGCCCCTTGGAAGAGCTGTGGAGTTCAGAGTGGTTTAACAAGATGGTTTAATGCCCCTTGGAAGAGACGTGGAGGTCACAGTAGCTTAACAAGATGGTTTTAATGCCCCTTGGAAGAGCTGTGGAGTTCAGAGTGGTTTAACAAGTCGGCTTTAATGCCCCTTGGAAGAGACGTGGAGGTCAGAGTGGTTTAACAAGACGGTTTTAATGCCCCTTGGAAGAGACGTGGAGGTCACAGTAGCTTAACAAGACGGTTTTAATGCCCCTTAGAAGAGTGGTGGAGGTCAGAGTGGTTTAACAAGACGGTTTTAATGCCCCTTGGAAGAGACGTGGAGGTCACAGTAGCTTAACAAGACGGTTATAATGCCCCTTGGAAGAGTGGTGGAAGTCGCAGTGGAATAAAAAGACAATATCAATGTCCCTTGGAACAGTGGTGGAGGTCACAGTAGTTTAACAAGACAGTTTTAATGCCCCTTAGAAGAGTGGTGGAGGTCGCAGTGGAATAAAAAGACAATATCAATGGCCCTTGGAAGAGTGGTGGAGGTCACAGTAGTTTAACAAGATGATTTTAATGCCCCTTGGAAGAGTGATGGAGGTCTCAGTAGCTTAACAAGACGGTTTTAATGCCCCTTGGAAGAGCTGTGGAGTTCAGAGTGGTTTAACAAGATGGTTTTAATGCCCCTTGGAAGAGATGTGGAGGTCAGAGTGGTTTAACAAGACGGTTTTAATGCCCCTTGGAAGAGACGTGGAGGTAACAGTAGCTTAACAAGACGGTTTTAATGCCCCTTGGAAAAGTGGTGGAGGTCGCAGTAGCTTAACAAGATGGTTTTAATGCCTCTTGGAAGAGTGGTGGAGGTCACAGTAGCTTAAAAAGACAGTTTTAATGTCCCTTGGAAGAATGGTGGAGGTCGTTGTGGAATAAAAAGACAATATCAATGCCCCTTGGAAGAGAGGTGGAGGTCACAGTAGCTTAACAAGACGGTTTTAATTCCCCTTCGAAGAGTGGTGGAGGTCACAGTAGCTTAACAAGACGGTTTTAATGCCCATTGGAAGAGCTGTGGAGTTTAGAGTGGTTTAACAATACGGTTTTAATGTCCCTTGGAAGAGACATGGAGGTCAGAGTGGTTTAACAAGACGGTTTTAATTCCCCTTGGAAGAGACATGGAGGTCACAGTAGCTTAACAAGACAGTTTTAATGCCCCTTGGAAAAGTGGTGGAGGTCGCAGTAGCTTAACAAGACGGTTTTAATACCATTTGGAAAAGAAGTGGAGATCGCAGTAGCTTAAAAAGACGGTTATAATGCCCCTTGGAAAAGTGGTGGAGGTCGCAGTAGCTTAACAAGACGGTTTTAATGCCACTTGGAAAAGCGGTGGAGGTCGCAGTAGCTTAACAAGACGGTTTTAATGCCTCTTGGAAGAGTGGTGGTGGTCACAGTAGCTTAACAAGACGGTTTTAATGCCCCTTTGAAGAGTGGTGGAGGTCACAGTAGCTTAACAAGACGGTTTTAATGCCCCTTGGAAGAGCTGTGGAGTTTAGAGTGGTTTAACAAGACGGTTTTAATGCCCCTTGGAAGAGCTGTGGAGTTCAGAGTGGTTTAACAAGACGGTTTTAATGCCCCTTGGAAGAGACGTGGAGGTCAGAGTGGTTTAACAAGACGGTTTTAATTCCCCTTGGAAAAGACGTGGAGGTCACAGTAGCTTAACAAGACGGTTTTAATGCCCCTTGGAAAAGTGGTGGAGGTCGCAGTAGCTTAACAAGATGGTTTTAATACCACTTGGAAAAGAAGTGGAGATCGCAGTAGCTTAAAAAGACGGTTATAATGCCCCTTGGAAAAGTGGTGGAGGTCGCAGTAGCTTAACAAGACGGTTTTAATGCCACTTGGAAAAGCGGTGGAGGTCGCAGTAGCTTAACAGGACGGTTTTAATGCCTCTTGGAACAGTGGTGGAGGTCACAGTAGCTTAACAAGACAGATTTAATGCCCCTTGGAAAAGCGATGGAGGTCGCAGTAGCTTAACAAGATGGTTTTAATGCCCCTTGGAAGAGTGTTGGAGGTCACAGTAGCGTAAGAAGACGGTTTTAATGCCCCTTGGAAGAGCTGTGGAGTTCAGAGTGGTTTAACAAGACGGTTTTAATGCCCCTTGGAAGACACGTGGAGGTCAGAATGGTTTAACAAGACTGTTTTAATGTCCCTTGGAAGAGTCGGGGGGTCACAGTAGCTTATCAAGATGGTTTTAATGCCCCTTTGAAAAGCGGTGGAGGTCGCAGTAGCTTAACAAGATGGTTTTAATGCCCCTTGGAAAAGTGGTGGAGGTCGCAGTAGCTTAACAAGACGGTTTTAATGCCCCTTGCAAAAGCGGTGGAGGTCGCAGTAGCTTAACAAGACAGTTTTAATGCCCCTTGGAAGAGACATGGAGGTCACAGTAGTTTAACAAGATGGTTTTAATGCCCCTTGGAAGAGTGGTGGAGGTCTCAGTAGCTTAACAAGACGGTTTTAATGCCCCTTGGAAGAGCTGTGGAGGTCGCAGTAGCTTAACAAGATGGTTTTAATGCCCCTTGGAAAAACGATGGAGGTCGCAGTAGCTTAACAAGATGGTTTTAATGCCCCTTGGAAGAGTGGTGGAGGTCACAGTAGCGTAACAAGACGGTTTTAATGCCCCTTGGAAGAGTGGTGGAGGTCACAGTAGCTTAACAAGACGGTTTTAATGGACCTTGGAAGAGCTGTGGAGTTCAGAGTGGTTTAACAAGACGGTTTTAATGCCCCTTGGAAGAGACGTGGAGGTCAGAATGGTTTAACTAGACGGTTTTAATGCCCCTTGGAAGAGTCGGGGAGGTCACAGTAGCTTATCAAGACGGTTTTAATGCCCCTTTGAAAAGCGGTGGAGGTCGCAGTAGCTTAACAAGATGGTTTTAATGCCCCTTGGAAAAGTGGTGGAGGTCGCAGTAGCTTAACAAGACGATTTTAATGCCCCTTGCAAAAGCGGTGGAGGTCGCAGTAGCTTAACAAGACAGTTTTAATGCCCCTTGGAAGAGACATGGAGATCACAGTAGCTTAACAAGAAGGTTTTAATGCCCCTTGGAAATGTGGTGGAGGTCGCAGTAGCTTAACAAGATGGTTTTAATGCCCCTTGGAAGAGACGTAGAGGTCAGAGTGGTTTAACAAGACGCTTTTAATGCCGCTTGGAAGAGTCGCGGAGGTCACAGTAGCTTAACAAGATGGTTTTAATGCCCCTTGGAAAAGCGGTGGAGGTCGCAGTAGCTTAACAAGACGGTTTTAATGCCACTTGGAAGAGCAGTGGAGGTCACTGTAGCTTAACAAGACAGTTTTACTGCCCCTTGGAAGAGTGGTGAAGGTCGCAGTGGAATAAAAAGACTATCATTGCCCCTTGGAAGAGTAGTGGAGGTCACAGTAGCTTAACAAGACGGTTTTAATGTCCCTTGGAAGAGTGGTGGAGTTCAGAGTGGTTTAACAAGACGGTTTTAATGTCCCTTGGAAGAGACGTGGAGGTCAGAGTGGTTTAACAAGACGGTTTTAATTCCCCTTGGAAGAGACGTGGAGGTCACAGTAGCTTAACAAGACGGTTTTAATGCCCCTTGGAAAAGTGGTGGAGGTCGCAGTAGCTTAACAAGATGGTTTTAATACTATTTGGAAAAGAGGTGGAGATCGCAGTAGCTTAAAAAGACGGTTATAATGCCCCTTGGAAAAGTGGTGGAGGTCGCAGTAGCTTAACAAGACGGTTTTAATGCCACTTGGAAAAGCGGTGGAGGTCGCAGTAGCTTAACAAGACGGTTTTAATGCCTCTTGGAAGAGTGGAGGTCACAGTAGCTTAACAAGACGGTTTTAATGCCCCTTTGAAGAGTGGTGGAGGTCACAGGAGCTTAACAAGACGGTTTTAATGCCCCTTGGAAGAGCTGTGGAGTTTAGAGTGGTTTAACAAGGCGGTTTTAATGCCCCTTGGAAGAGCTGTGGAGTTCAGAGTGGTTTAACAAGACGGTTTAATGCCCCTTGGAAGAGACGTGGAGGTCACAGTAGCTTAACAAGATGGTTTTAATGCCCCTTGGAAGAGCTGTGGAGTTCAGAGTGGTTTAACAGGTCGGCTTTAATGCCCCTTGGAAGAGACGTGGAGGTCAGAGTGGTTTAACAAGACGGTTTTAATGCCCCTTGGAAGAGACGTGGAGGTCACAGTAGCTTAACAAGACGGTTTTAATGCCCCTTGGAAGAGTGGTGGAGGTCGCAGTGGAATAAAAAGACAATATCAATGTCCCTTGGAACAGTGGTGGAGGTCACAGTAGCTTAACAAGACAGTTTTAATGCCCCTTAGAAGAGTGGTGGAGGTCGCAGTGGAATAAAAAGACAATATCAATGGCCCTTGGAAGAGTGGTGGAGGTCACAGTAGTTTAACAAGATGGTTTTAATGCCCCTTGGAAGAGTGATGGAGGTCTCAGTAGCTTAACAAGACGGTTTTAATGCCCCTTGGAAGAGCTGTGGAGTTCAGAGTGGTTTAACAAGACGGTTTTAATGCCCCTTGGAAGAGATGTGGAGGTCAGAGTGGTTTAACAAGACGGTTTTAATACCCCTTGGAAGAGACGTGGAGGTCACAGTAGCTTAAGAAGACGGTTTTAATGCCCCTTGGAAAAGTGGTGGAGGTCGCAGTAGCTTAACAAGACGGTTTTAATACCACTTGTAAAAGCGATGGAGATCGCAGTAGCTTAAAAAGACGGTTATAATGCCGCTTGGAAAAGTGGTGGAGGTCGCAGTAGCTTAACAAGACGGTTTTAATGCCCCTTGGAAGAGTGGTGGAGGTCACAGTAGCTTAAGAAGACGGTTTTAATGCCCCTTGGAAGAGCTGTGGAGTTCAGAGTGGTTTAACAAGACTGTTTTAATGCCCCTTGGAAGACACGTGGAGGTCAGAATAGTTTAACAAGACTGTTTTAATGCCCCTTGGAAGAGTCGGGGAGGTCACAGTAGCTTATCAAGATGGTTTTAATGCCCCTTTGAAAAGCGGTGGAGGTCGCAGTAGCTTAACAAGATTGTTTTAATGCCCCTTGGAAAAGTGGTGGAGGTCGCAGTAGCTTAACAAGACGGTTTTAATGCCCCTTGCAAAAGCGGTGGAGGTCGCAGTAGCTTAACAAGACAGTTTTAATGCCCCTTGGAAGAGACATGGAGGTCACAGTAGTTTAACAAGATGGTTTTAATGCCCCTTGGAAGAGTGGTGGAGGTCTCAGTAGCTTAACAAGTCAGTTTTAATGCCCCTTGGAAGAGCTGTGCAGGTCGCAGTAGCTTAACAAGATGGTTTTAATGCCCCTTGGAAAAACGATGGAGGTCGCAGTAGCTTAACAAGATGGTTTTAATGCCCCTTGGAAGAGTGGTGGAGGTCACAGTAGCGTAACAAGACGGTTTTAATGCCCCTTGGAAGAGTGGTGGAGGTCACAGTAGCTTAACAAGACGGTTTTAATGCCCCTTGGAAGAGCTGTGGAGTTTAGAGTGGTTTAACAAGACGGTTTTAATGCCCCTTGGAAGAGCTGTGGAGTTCAGAGTGGTTTAACAAGACGGTTTTAATGCCCCTTGGAAGAGACGTGGAGGTCAGAGTGGTTTAACAAGACGGTTTTAATTCCCCTTGGAAGAGACGTGGAGGTCACAGTAGCTTAACAAGACGGTTTTAATGCCCCTTGGAAAAGTGGTGGAGGACGCAGCAGCTTAACAAGATGGTTTTAATGCCCCTTGGAAGAGTGGTGGAGGTCACAGTTTGCTTGGGAAAAGTTGCTCATCCACCGTTATGTATGGGCCAGGTTTGTAACACGCAATACAATTTTCAATAAACCTGTCCCACACAGTAGAAAATAGAGCAAACTTGTCCGTTTGCAGTCTCTCCGATCGAGTAGATTTCTCATCAAATCTGAGAAACCTCATAATTTCAACAAAGCGGTCCCTAGACATTGTCGCTTTGCAAAACGGTATTCCCCAGTCATTACACCAAATACTGCTAATCGAGTGACGGTTCGTGCCAGATATTCCACGAGCATAGAATATCGCAATGAATGCATCTAGCTCCTCATCAGATAGAGTAAACTGTAAATTATTGTTCCTGCATGCTTCTGCAAGCGTACAGTTCTTTATATGTGTCAATATATATGAATCAAAAAATAAACGCCATGCGCTCAAAGGACTATCGATAATGATATTTCTTCTGGCGTATCCTGTAGGGCCAGGTGCTTCTCGAAGAATATTTTGGCTGTCACGCCTACCAGGCAAGTGTTCTCCAATTTCAACAGGTTTCCATTGAATACCATCCGCTGAAACTAGTATTCCTTCAGATTCGCCTTCTCTGGTGTTTGTTGTTGCATTACCTTCGCCGCCATCGTTATCTGTTGTTCTTTCATTTCTGGGACGTTTTGCTGATTTTTTCTGTCCACGACCAGGAGGATGGTCACGAGGCAACATAACTGCATGAGCCCGATCCCCAGTTGATGTGCTTGGAATATCTGTAAAAAAGTTGATGAATATTTAGAATTTTTGTTTTGTAAGGGTCCGTGCACACTGGCTGGATTAGCGGCGGAATATCCGACCGGATATTCTCACCACAATCCGGCCCGTACCTGCCCGCTCAGGTACAGAGCGGAGTTTCATACCTGAAGCTCCGCTCCGAACCCCGGGCTGGAGCCGCTGTCTGGGACGGAGCCGTGCTCGCGCGTAAGCAAGCGCTGCTCTGTCCCTGACAGCGGCTCCAGACCGGGGTTTGGAGCGGAGCTTCAGGCATGAGCGGGCAGGTACGGCCTGTATTGCGGCAAGAATATCCAGATGGCTATTCAGCCAGAATTCTGCTAGTGTGCACACGCCCTAACTCAGTGTGTGGAAGAACAAATAAATACACATAACTACTTACCTTCTGGATTTGTTCCTTCTGAGTCTTCAGATTCACTTGATATGTTCTGAGGAATGAAATCTTCATCACTGTCAGAATCAAATACATGTTCCTGCAATTCAGATTCCGATTCATCCTCCGGTATGGATTGCAAAGTAGCCAGAATATCCTGAGGCTTTATCAAACGTCTTCTCTCCATATTCCTCACAAATTCCATAATTCTATATAGTTCCCTGGTGAAAAATAGAAATGAAATGAAAACTAAAAGAAATAATAACTGTTCTGCCACCTTCAAAAGTAGGTGGGCTGAATCAGTTGACAGACAGCTAAACTATTTCATAACAATTCATACCTGTATGAGTCTTCAGAGCTCGTATGTCTGTGTCTGTTCTCTTTGTCTCTTCAGCTGAACTGAAAGTAAAGTTACTATCCAGAATACTATCTCCTGCTAGGACCTTAGAAAAACACCACCCTTCATTAGCATAAGATAAGAGCCTAGAGTAAACAAGCTATTTTGTTCAGCATTACACAGTAATACAAGCAGGTAAAACACAAGGAAAATGTGAAAAGTTGACATGTAAATTTAACTACATCTATATGAACATCAGGGTAAATAAGACAGAGTGAAAAAATTATGCACAAAACTTTATAGCAACATTTAGTGACAAAAGGACCTCAAAATATAGTAGGGAGTCAAAATGACTCCCTTCAGTAGTTCTTGGTAAATTTTGAAAAAAACACGCAAATTTTTCACCAAAATTATTTATTCTCACAAAATCTTTTTTCACATCATATTTGAGGAAAAGTCACCGAGTTTCAAGCCGGAATTCTGAAAAATGTAGTCACAGAAGAGAAATAAAAAACGAAAGGAGTCAAAATGACTCCATCAGTAGTTCTAGTGTTAATGCCCCTTGGAAGAGCTGTGGAGTTCAGAGTGGTTTAACAAGATGGTTTAATGCCCCTTGGAAGAGAGGTGGAGGTCACAGTAGCTTAACAAGACGGTTTTAATGCCCCTTTGAAGAGTGGTGGAGGTCACAGTAGCTTAACAAGACGGTTTTAATGCCCCTTGGAAGAGCTGTGGAGTTTAGAGTGGTTTAACAAGACGGTTTTAATGCCCCTTGGAAGAGCTGTGGAGTTCAGAGTGGTTTAACAAGACGGTTTTAATGCCCCTTGGAAGAGACGTGGAGGTCAGAGTGGTTTAACAAGACGGTTTTAATTCCCCTTGGAAAAGACGTGGAGGTCACAGTAGCTTAACAAGACGGTTTTAATGCCCCTTGGAAAAGTGGTGGAGGTCGCAGTAGCTTAACAAGATGGTTTTAATACCACTTGGAAAAGAAGTGGAGATCGCAGTAGCTTAAAAAGACGGTTATAATGCCCCTTGGAAAAGTGGTGGAGGTCGCAGTAGCTTAACAAGACGGTTTTAATGCCACTTGGAAAAGCGGTGGAGGTCGCAGTAGCTTAACAGGACGGTTTTAATGCCTCTTGGAACAGTGGTGGAGGTCACAGTAGCTTAACAAGACAGATTTAATGCCCCTTGGAAAAGCGATGGAGGTCGCAGTAGCTTAACAAGATGGTTTTAATGCCCCTTGGAAGAGTGTTGGAGGTCACAGTAGCGTAACAAGACGGTTTTAATGCACCTTGGAAGAGTGGTGGAGGTCACAGTAGCTTAAGAAGACGGTTTTAATGCCCCTTGGAAGAGCTGTGGAGTTCAGAGTGGTTTAACAAGACGGTTTTAATGCCCCTTGGAAGACACGTGGAGGTCAGAATGGTTTAACAAGACTGTTTTAATGTCCCTTGGAAGAGTCGGGGGGTCACAGTAGCTTATCAAGATGGTTTTAATGCCCCTTTGAAAAGCGGTGGAGGTCGCAGTAGCTTAACAAGATGGTTCTAATGCCCCTTGGAAAAGTGGTGGAGGTCGCAGTAGCTTAACAAGACGGTTTTAATGCCCCTTGCAAAAGCGGTGGAGGTCGCAGTAGCTTAACAAGACAGTTTTAATGCCCCTTGGAAGAGACATGGAGGTCACAGTAGTTTAACAAGATGGTTTTAATGCCCCTTGGAAGAGTGGTGGAGGTCTCAGTAGCTTAACAAGACGGTTTTAATGCCCCTTGGAAGAGCTGTGGAGGTCGCAGTAGCTTAACAAGATGGTTTTAATGCCCCTTGGAAAAACGATGGAGGTCGCAGTAGCTTAACAAGATGGTTTTAATGCCCCTTGGAAGAATGGTGGAGGTCACAGTAGCGTAACAAGACGGTTTTAATGCCCCTTGGAAGAGTGGTGGAGGTCACAGTAGCTTAACAAGACGGTTTTAATGGACCTTGGAAGAGCTGTGGAGTTCAGAGTGGTTTAACAAGACGGTTTTAATGCCCCTTGGAAGAGACGTGGAGGTCAGAATGGTTTAACTAGACGGTTTTAATGCCCCTTGGAAGAGTCGGGGAGGTCACAGTAGCTTATCAAGACGGTTTTAATGCCCCTTTGAAAAGCGGTGGAGGTCGCAGTAGCTTAACAAGATGGTTTTAATGCCCCTTGGAAAAGTGGTGGAGGTCGCAGTAGCTTAACAAGACGATTTTAATGCCCCTTGCAAAAGCGGTGGAGGTCGCAGTAGCTTAACAAGACAGTTTTAATGCCCCTTGGAAGAGACATGGAGATCACAGTAGCTTAACAAGAAGGTTTTAATGCCCCTTGGAAATGTGGTGGAGGTCGCAGTAGCTTAACAAGATGGTTTTAATGCCCCTTGGAAGAGACGTAGAGGTCAGAGTGGTTTAACAAGACGCTTTTAATGCCGCTTGGAAGAGACGCGGAGGTCACAGTAGCTTAACAAGATGGTTTTAATGCCCCTTGGAAAAGTGGTGGAGGTCGCAATAGCTTAACAAGACGGTTTTAATGCCCCTTGGAAAAGTGTTGGAGGTCGCAGTAGCTTAACATGATGGTTTTAATACCGCTTGGAAAAGTGGTGGAGGTCGCAGTAGCTTAACAAGATGGTTTTAATGCCCCTTGGAAAAGCGGTGGAGGTCGCAGTAGCTTAACAAGACGGTTTTAATGCCACTTGGAAGAGCAGTGGAGGTCACTGTAGCTTAACAAGACAGTTTTACTGCCCCTTGGAAGAGTGGTGAAGGTCGCAGTGGAATAAAAAGAATATCATTGCCCCTTGGAAGAGTAGTGGAGGTCACAGTAGCTTAACAAGACGGTTTTAATGTCCCTTGGAAGAGTGGTGGAGTTCAGAGTGGTTTAACAAGACGGTTTTAATGTCCCTTGGAAGAGACGTGGAGGTCAGAGTGGTTTAACAAGACGGTTTTAATTCCCCTTGGAAGAGACGTGGAGGTCACAGTAGCTTAACAAGACGGTTTTAATGCCCCTTGGAAAAGTGGTGGAGGTCGCAGTAGCTTAACAAGATGGTTTTAATACTATTTGGAAAAGAGGTGGAGATCGCAGTAGCTTAAAAAGACGGTTATAATGCCTCTTGGAAAAGTGGTGGAGGTCGCAGTAGCTTAACAAGACGGTTTTAATGCCACTTGGAAAAGCGGTGGAGGTCGCAGTAGCTTAACAAGACGGTTTTAATGCCTCTTGGAAGAGTGGAGGTCACAGTAGCTTAACAAGACGGTTTTAATGCCCCTTTGAAGAGTGGTGGAGGTCACAGGAGCTTAACAAGACGGTTTTAATGCCCCTTGGAAGAGCTGTGGAGTTTAGAGTGGTTTAACAAGGCGGTTTTAATGCCCCTTGGAAGAGCTGTGGAGTTCAGAGTGGTTTAACAAGACGGTTTAATGCCCCTTGGAAGAGACGTGGAGGTCACAGTAGCTTAACAAGATGGTTTTAATGCCCCTTGGAAGAGCTGTGGAGTTCAGAGTGGTTTAACAGGTCGGCTTTAATGCCCCTTGGAAGAGACGTGGAGGTCAGAGTGGTTTAACAAGACGGTTTTAATGCCCCTTGGAAGAGACGTGGAGGTCACAGTAGCTTAACAAGACGGTTTTAATGCCCCTTGGAAGAGTGGTGGAGGTCGCAGTGGAATAAAAAGACAATATCAATGTCCCTTGGAACAGTGGTGGAGGTCACAGTAGCTTAACAAGACAGTTTTAATGCCCCTTAGAAGAGTGGTGGAGGTCGCAGTGGAATAAAAAGACAATATCAATGGCCCTTGGAAGAGTGGTGGAGGTCACAGTAGTTTAACAAGATGGTTTTAATGCCCCTTGGAAGAGTGATGGAGGTCTCAGTAGCTTAACAAGACGGTTTTAATGCCCCTTGGAAGAGCTGTGGAGTTCAGAGTGGTTTAACAAGACGGTTTTAATGCCCCTTGGAAGAGATGTGGAGGTCAGAGTGGTTTAACAAGACGGTTTTAATACCCCTTGGAAGAGACGTGGAGGTCACAGTAGCTTAAGAAGACGGTTTTAATGCCCCTTGGAAAAGTGGTGGAGGTCGCAGTAGCTTAACAAGACGGTTTTAATACCACTTGTAAAAGCGATGGAGATCGCAGTAGCTTAAAAAGACGGTTATAATGCCGCTTGGAAAAGTGGTGGAGGTCGCAGTAGCTTAACAAGACGGTTTTAATGCCCCTTGGAAAAGTGGTGGAGGTCACAGTAGCTTAACAAGACGGTTTTAATACCACTTGGAAAAGAGGTGGAGATCGCAGTAGCTTAAAAAGACGGTTATAATGCCCCTTGGAAAAGTGGTGGAGGTCGCAGTAGCTTAAAAAGACGGTTTTAATGCCCCTTGGAAAAGCGGTGGAGGTCGCAGTAGCTTAACAAGATGGTTTTAATGCCTCTTGGAAGAGTGGTGGAGGTCACAGTAGCTTAAAAAGACAGTTTTAATGTCCCTTGGAAGAATGGTGGAGGTCGTTGTGGAATAAAAAGACAATATCAATGCCCCTTGGAAGAGAGGTGGAGGTCACAGTAGCTTAACAAGACGGTTTTAATGCCCCTTCGAAGAGTGGTGGAGGTCACAGTAGCTTAACAAGACGGTTTTAATGCCCCTTGGAAAAGCTGTGGAGTTTAGAGTGGTTTATCAAGATGATTTTAATGCCCCTTGGAAGAGCTGTGGAGTTCAGAGTGGTTTAACAATACGGTTTGATTGTCCCTTGGAAGAGACGTGGAGGTCAGAGTGGTTTAACAAGACGGTTTTAATTCCCCTTGTAAGAGACGTGGAGGTCACAGTAGCTTAACAAGACAGGTTAATGCCTCTTGGAAGAGTGGTGGAGGTCACAGTAGCTTAACAAGACGGTTTTAATGCCCCTTTGAAGAGTGGTGGAGGTCACAGTAGCTTAACAAGACGGTTTTAATGCCCCTTGGAAGAGCTATGGAGATTAGAGTGGTTTAACAAGACGGTTTTAATGCCCCTTGGAAGAGCTGTGGAGTTCAGTGTGGTTTAACAAGACCGTTTTAATGCCCCTTGGAAGAGACGTGGAGGTCAGAGTGGTTTAACAAGACGGTTTTAATTCCCCTTGGAAGAGACGTGGAGGTCACAGTAGCTTAACAAGACGGTTTTAATGCCCCTTGGAAAAGTGGTGGAGGTCGCAGTAGCTTAACAAGATGGTTTTAATACCACTTGTAAAAGAAGTGGAGATTGCAGTAGCTTAAAAAGACGGTTATAATGCCCCTTGGAAAAGTGGTGGAGGTCGCAGTAGCTTAACAAGACGGTTTTAATACCATTTGGAAAAGAAGTGGAGATCGCAGTAGCTTAAAAAGACGGTTATAATGCCCCTTGGAAAAGTGGTGGAGGTCGCAGTAGCTTAACAAGACGGTTTTAATGCCTCTTGGAAGAGTGGTGGAGGTCACAGTAGCTTAACAAGACGGTTTTAATGCCCCTTTGAAGAGTGGTGGAGGTCACAGTAGCTTAACAAGACGGTTTTAATGCCCCTTGGAAGAGCTGTGGAGTTTAGAGTGGTTTAACAAGACGGTTTTAATGCCCCTTGGAAGAGCTGTGGAGTTCAGAGTGGTTTAACAAGACGGATTTAATGCCCCTTGGAAGAGACGTGGAGGTCAGAGTGGTTTAACAAGACGGTTTTAATTCCCCTTGGAAGAGACGTGGAGGTCACAGTAGCTTAACAAGACGGTTTTAATGCCCCTTGGAAAAGTGGTGGAGGTCGCAGTAGCTTAACAAGATGGTTTTAATACCACTTGGAAAAGAAGTGGAGATCGCAGTAGCTTAAAAAGACGGTTATAATGCCCCTTGGAAAAGTGGTGGAGGTCGCAGTAGCTTAACAAGACGGTTTTAATGCCACTTGGAAAAGCGGTGGAGGTCGCAGTAGCTTAACAGGACGGTTTTAATGCCTCTTGGAACAGTGGTGGAGGTCACAGTAGCTTAACAAGACAGATTTAATGCCCCTTGGAAAAGCGATGGAGGTCGCAGTAGCATAACAAGATGGTTTTAATGCCCCTTGGAAGAGTGGTGGAGGTCACAGTAGCGTAACAAGACGGTTTTAATGCCCCTTGGAAGAGTGGTGGAGGTCACAGTAGCTTAAGAAGACGGTTTTAATGCCCCTTGGAAGAGCTGTGGAGTTCAGAGTGGTTTAACAAGACTGTTTTAATGCCCCTTGGAAGACACGTGGAGGTCAGAATGGTTTAACAAGACTGTTTTAATGCCCCTTGGAAGAGTCGGGGAGGTCACAGTAGCTTATCAAGATGGTTTTAATGCCCCTTTGAAAAGCGGTGGAGGTCGCAGTAGCTTAACAAGAT
Organism: Phyllobates terribilis; assembly: GCF_046119375.1. Lineage (NCBI taxonomy): Eukaryota > Metazoa > Chordata > Amphibia > Anura > Dendrobatidae > Phyllobates > Phyllobates terribilis. The sequence goes on from NW_027362767.1 coordinate 359,626,143, forward strand.
TGTTTTAATGCCCCTTGGAAAAGTGGTGGAGGTCGCAGTAGCTTAACAAGACGGTTTTAATGCCCCTTGCAAAAGCGGTGGAGGTCGCAGTAGCTTAACAAGACAGTTTTAATGCCCCTTGGAAGAGACATGGAGGTCACAGTAGTTTAACAAGATGGTTTTAATGCCCCTTGGAAGAGTGGTGGAGGTCTCAGTAGCTTAACAAGTCAGTTTTAATGCCCCTTGGAAGAGCTGTGCAGATCGCAGTAGCTTAACAAGATGGTTTTAATGCCCCTTGGAAAAACGATGGAGGTCGCAGTAGCTTAACAAGATGGTTTTAATGCCCCTTGGAAGAGTGGTGGAGGTCACAGTAGCGTAACAAGACGGTTTTAATGCCCCTTGGAAGAGTGGTGGAGGTCACAGTAGCTTAACAAGACGGTTTTAATGCCCCTTGGAAGAGCTGTGGAGTTTAGAGTGGTTTAACAAGACGGTTTTAATGCCCCTTGGAAGAGCTGTGGAGTTCAGAGTGGTTTAACAAGACGGTTTTAATGCCCCTTGGAAGAGACGTGGAGGTCAGAGTGGTTTAACAAGACGGTTTTAATTCCCCTTGGAAGAGACGTGGAGGTCACAGTAGCTTAACAAGACGGTTTTAATGCCCCTTGGAAAAGTGGTGGAGGACGCAGCAGCTTAACAAGATGGTTTTAATGCCCCTTGGAAGAGTGGTGGAGGTCACAGTAGCTTAACAAGACGGTTTTAATGCCCCTTGGAAGAGCTGTGGAGTTCAGAGTGGTTTAACAAGACGGTTTTAATGCCCCTTGGAAGAGACGTGGAGGTCAGAATGGTTTAACTAGACGGTTTTAATGCCCCTTGGAAGAGTCGGGGAGGTCACAGTAGCTTATCAAGACGGTTTTAATGCCCCTTTGAAAAGCGGTGGAGGTCGCAGTAGCTTAACAAGATGGTTTTAATGCCCCTTGGAAAAGTGGTGGAGGTCGCAGTAGCTTAACAAGACGATTTTAATGCCCCTTGCAAAAGCGGTGGAGGTCGCAGTAGCTTAACAAGACAGTTTTAATGCCCCTTGGAAGAGACATGGAGATCACAGTAGCTTAACAAGAAGGTTTTAATGCCCCTTGGAAATGTGGTGGAGGTCGCAGTAGCTTAACAAGATGGTTTTAATGCCCCTTGGAAAAGCGGTGGAGGTCGCAGTAGCTTAACAAGACGGTTTTAATGCCCCTTGTAAGAGTGGTGGAGGTCACAGTAGCGTAACAAGATGGTTTTAATACCCCTTGGAAGAGCTGTGGAGTTCAGAGTGGTTTAACAAGATGGTTTTAATGCCCCTTGGAAGAGACGTAGAGGTCAGAGTGGTTTAACAAGACGCTTTTAATGCCGCTTGGAAGAGACGCGGAGGTCACAGTAGCTTAACAAGATGGTTTTAATGCCCCTTGGAAAAGTGGTGGAGGTCGCAATAGCTTAACAAGACGGTTTTAATGCCCCTTGGAAAAGTGGTGGAGGTCGCAGTAGCTTAACATGATGGTTTTAATACCGCTTGGAAAAGTGGTGGAGGTCGCAGTAGCTTAACAAGACGGTTTTAATGCCCCTTGGAAAAGCGGTGGAGGTCGCAGTAGCTTAACAAGACGGTTTTAATGCCACTTGGAAGAGCAGTGGAGGTCACTGTAGCTTAACAAGACAGTTTTACTGCCCCTTGGAAGAGTGGTGAAGGTCGCAGTGGAATAAAAAGACTATCATTGCCCCTTGGAAGAGTAGTGGAGGTCACAGTAGCTTAACAAGACGGTTTTAATGCCCCTTGGAAGAGTGGTGGAGGTCAGAGTGGTTTAACAAGACAGCTTTAATGCCCCTTGGAAGAGACGTGGAGGTCACAGTAACTTAACAGGACAGTTTTAATGCCCCTTGGAAGAGTGGTGGAGGTCACAGTAGCTTAACAAGTCGGTTTTAATGCCCCTATGAAGAGTGGTGGAGGTCACAGTAGCTTAACAAGACGGTTTTAATGCCCCTTGGAAGAGCTGTGGAGTTTAGAGTGGTTTAACAAGACGGTTTTAATGCCCCTTGGAAGAGCTGTGGAGTTCAGAGTGGTTTAACAAGACGGTTTTAATGCCCCTTGGAAGAGACGTGGAGGTCAGAGTGGTTTAACAAGACGGTTTTAATTCCCCTTGGAAGAGACGTGGAGGTCACAGTAGCTTAACAAGACGGTTTTAATGCCCCTTGGAAAAGTGGTGGAGGTCGCAGCAGCTTAACAAGACTGTTTTAATACCACTTGGAAAAGAGGTGGAGATCGCAGTAGCTTAAAAAGACGGTTATAATGCTCCTTGGAAAAGTGGTGGGGGTCGCAGTAGCTTAACAAGACGGTTTTAATGCCACTTGGAAAAGCAGTGGAGGTCGCAGTAGCTTAACAAGACAGTTTTAATGCCCCTTGGAAGAGTGGTGGAGGTCACAGAAGCGTAACAAGACGGTTTTAATGCCCCTTGGAAGAGTGGTGGAGGTCACAGTAGCTTAACAAGATGGTTTTAATGCCCCTTGGAAGAGCTGTGGAGGTCGCAGTAGCTTAACAAGACAGTTTTAATGCCCCTTGGAAGAGACATGGAGGTCACAGTAGTTTAACAAGATGGTTTTAATGCCCCTTGGAAGAGACGTGGAGGTCAGAGTGGTTTAACAAGACGGTTTTAATTCCCCTTGGAAGAGACGTGGAGGTCACAGTAGCTTAACAAGACGGTTTTAATGCCCCTTGGAAAAGTGGTGGAGGTCGCAGTAGCTTAACAAGATGGTTTTAATACCACTTGTAAAAGAAGTGGAGATTGCAGTAGCTTAAAAAGACGGTTATAATGCCCCTTGGAAAAGTGGTGGAGGTCGCAGTAGCTTAACAAGACGGTTTTAATACCATTTGGAAAAGAAGTGGAGATCGCAGTAGCTTAAAAAGACGGTTATAATGCCCCTTGGAAAAGTGGTGGAGGTCGCAGTAGCTTAACAAGACGGTTTTAATGCCTCTTGGAAGAGTGGTGGAGGTCACAGTAGCTTAACAAGACGGTTTTAATGCCCCTTTGAAGAGTGGTGGAGGTCACAGTAGCTTAACAAGACGGTTTTAATGCCCCTTGGAAGAGCTGTGGAGTTTAGAGTGGTTTAACAAGACGGTTTTAATGCCCCTTGGAAGAGCTGTGGAGTTCAGAGTGGTTTAACAAGACGGATTTAATGCCCCTTGGAAGAGACGTGGAGGTCAGAGTGGTTTAACAAGACGGTTTTAATTCCCCTTGGAAGAGACGTGGAGGTCACAGTAGCTTAACAAGACGGTTTTAATGCCCCTTGGAAAAGTGGTGGAGGTCGCAGTAGCTTAACAAGATGGTTTTAATACCACTTGGAAAAGAAGTGGAGATCGCAGTAGCTTAAAAAGACGGTTATAATGCCCCTTGGAAAAGTGGTGGAGGTCGCAGTAGCTTAACAAGACGGTTTTAATGCCACTTGGAAAAGCGGTGGAGGTCGCAGTAGCTTAACAGGATGGTTTTAATGCCTCTTGGAACAGTGGTGGAGGTCACAGTAGCTTAACAAGACAGATTTAATGCCCCTTGGAAAAGCGATGGACGTCGCAGTAGCATAACAAGATGGTTTTAATGCCCCTTGGAAGAGTGGTGGAGGTCACAGTAGCGTAACAAGACGGTTTTAATGCCCCTTGGAAGAGTGGTGGAGGTCACAGTAGCTTAAGAAGACAGTTTTAATGCCCCTTGGAAGAGCTGTGGAGTTCAGAGTGGTTTAACAAGACTGTTTTAATGCCCCTTGGAAGACACGTGGTGGTCAGAATGGTTTAACAAGACTGTTTTAATGCCCCTTGGAAGAGTCGGGGAGGTCACAGTAGCTTATCAAGATGGTTTTAATGCCCCTTTGAAAAGCGGTGGAGGTCGCAGTAGCTTAACAAAATTGTTTTAATGCCCCTTGGAAAAGTGGTGGAGGTCGCAGTAGCTTAACAAGACGGTTTTAATGCCCCTTGCAAAAGCGGTGGAGGTCGCAGTAGCTTAACAAGACAGTTTTAATGCCCCTTGGAAGAGACATGGAGGTCACAGTAGTTTAACAAGATGGTTTTAATGCCCCTTGGAAGAGTGGTGGAGGTCTCAGTAGCTTAACAAGTCAGTTTTAATGCCCCTTGGAAGAGCTGTGCAGGTCGCAGTAGCTTAACAAGATGGTTTTAATGCCCCTTGGAAAAACGATGGAGGTCGCAGTAGCTTAACAAGATGGTTTTAATGCCCATTGGAAGAGTGGTGGAGGTCACAGTAGCGTAACAAGACGGTTTTAATGCCCCTTGGAAGAGTGGTGGAGGTCACAGTAGCTTAACAAGACGGTTTTAATGCCCCTTGGAAGAGCTGTGGAGTTTAGAGTGGTTTAACAAGACGGTTTTAATGCCCCTTGGAAGAGCTGTGGAGTTCAGAGTGGTTTAACAAGACGGTTTTAATGCCCCTTGGAAGAGACGTGGAGGTCAGAGTGGTTTAACAAGACGGTTTTAATTCCCCTTGGAAGAGACGTGGAGGTCACAGTAGCTTAACAAGACGGTTTTAATGCCCCTTGGAAAAGTGGTGGAGGACGCAGCAGCTTAACAAGATGGTTTTAATGCCCCTTGGAAGAGTGGTGGAGGTCACAGTAGCTTAACAAGACGGTTTTAATGCCCCTTGGAAGAGCTGTGGAGTTCAGAGTGGTTTAACAAGACGGTTTTAATGCCCCTTGGAAGAGACGTGGAGGTCAGAATGGTTTAACTAGACGGTTTTAATGCCCCTTGGAAGAGTCGGGGAGGTCACAGTAGCTTATCAAGACGGTTTTAATGCCCCTTTGAAAAGCGGTGGAGGTCGCAGTAGCTTAACAAGATGGTTTTAATGCCCCTTGGAAAAGTGGTGGAGGTCGCAGTAGCTTAACAAGACGATTTTAATGCCCCTTGCAAAAGCGGTGGAGGTCGCAGTAGCTTAACAAGACAGTTTTAATGCCCCTTGGAAGAGACATGGAGATCACAGTAGCTTAACAAGAAGGTTTTAATGCCCCTTGGAAATGTGGTGGAGGTCGCAGTAGCTTAACAAGATGGTTTTAATGCCCCTTGGAAAAGCGGTGGAGGTCGCAGTAGCTTAACAAGACGGTTTTAATGCCCCTTGTAAGAGTGGTGGAGGTCACAGTAGCGTAACAAGATGGTTTTAATACCCCTTGGAAGAGCTGTGGAGTTCAGAGTGGTTTAACAAGATGGTTTTAATGCCCCTTGGAAGAGACGTAGAGGTCAGAGTGGTTTAACAAGACGCTTTTAATGCCGCTTGGAAGAGACGCGGAGGTCACAGTAGCTTAACAAGATGGTTTTAATGCCCCTTGGAAAAGTGGTGGAGGTCGCAATAGCTTAACAAGACGGTTTTAATGCCCCTTGGAAAAGTGGTGGAGGTCGCAGTAGCTTAACATGATGGTTTTAATACCGCTTGGAAAAGTGGTGGAGGTCGCAGTAGCTTAACAAGACGGTTTTAATGCCCCTTGGAAAAGCGGTGGAGGTCGCAGTAGCTTAACAAGACGGTTTTAATGCCACTTGGAAGAGCAGTGGAGGTCACTGTAGCTTAACAAGACAGTTTTACTGCCCCTTGGAAGAGTGGTGAAGGTCGCAGTGGAATAAAAAGACTATCATTGCCCCTTGGAAGAGTAGTGGAGGTCACAGTAGCTTAACAAGACGGTTTTAATGCCCCTTGGAAGAGTGGTGGAGGTCAGAGTGGTTTAACAAGACGGCTTTAATGCCCCTTGGAAGAGACGTGGAGGTCACAGTAACTTAACAGGACAGTTTTAATGCCCCTTGGAAGAGTGGTGGAGGTCACAGTAGCTTAACAAGTCGGTTTTAATGCCCCTATGAAGAGTGGTGGAGGTCACAGTAGCTTAACAAGACGGTTTTAATGCCCCTTGGAAGAGCTGTGGAGTTTAGAGTGGTTTAACAAGACGGTTTTAATGCCCCTTGGAAGAGCTGTGGAGTTCAGAGTGGTTTAACAAGACGGTTTTAATGCCCCTTGGAAGAGACGTGGAGGTCAGAGTGGTTTAACAAGACGGTTTTAATTCCCCTTGGAAGAGACGTGGAGGTCACAGTAGCTTAACAAGACGGTTTTAATGCCCCTTGGAAAAGTGGTGGAGGTCGCAGCAGCTTAACAAGACTGTTTTAATACCACTTGGAAAAGAGGTGGAGATCGCAGTAGCTTAAAAAGACGGTTATAATGCTCCTTGGAAAAGTGGTGGAGGTCGCAGTAGCTTAACAAGACGGTTTTAATGCCACTTGGAAAAGCAGTGGAGGTCGCAGTAGCTTAACAAGACGGTTTTAATGCCTCTTGGAAGAGTGGTGGAGGTCACAGTAGCTAAACAAGACAGTTTTAATGCCCCTTGGAAAAGCGATGGAGGTCGCAGTAGCTTAACAAGATGGTTTTAATGCCCCTTGGAAGAGTGGTGGAGGTCACAATAGCGTAACAAGACGGTTTTAATGCCCCTTGGAAGAGTGGTGGAGGTCACAGTAGCTTAACAAGACGGTTTTAATGCCCCTTGGAAGAGCTGTGGAGTTCAGAGTGGTTTAACAAGACGGTTTTAATGCCCCTTGGAAGAGACGTGGAGGTCAGAATGGTTTAACAAGACGGTTTTAATGCCCCTTGGAAGAGTCGGGGAGGTCACAGTAGCTTATCAAGACGGTTTTAATGCCCCTTTGAAAAGCGGTGGAGGTCGCAGTAGCTTAACAAGATGGTTTTAATGCCCCTTGGAAAAGTGGTGGAGGTCGCAGTAGCTTAACAAGATGGTTTTAATGCCCCTTGCAAAAGCGGTGGAGGTCGCAGTAGCTTAACAAGACAGTTTTAATGCCCCTTGGAAGAGACATGGAGGTCACAGTAGTTTAACAAGATGGTTTTAATGCCCCTTGGAAGAGTGGTGGAGGTCTCAGTAGCTTAACAAGATGGTTTTAATGCCCCTTGGAATAGCTGTGGAGGTCGCAGTAGCTTAACAAGATGGTTTTAATGCCCCTTGGAAAAGCGATGGAGGTCGCAGTAGCTTAACAAGACAGTTTTAATGCCCCTTGGAAGAGTGGTGGAGGTCACAGTAGCGTAACAAGACGGTTTTAATGCCCCTTGGAAGAGTGGTGGAGGTCACAGTAGCTTAACAAGATGGTTTTAATGCCCCTTGGAAGAGCTGTGGAGGTCGCAGTAGCTTAACAAGACAGTTTTAATGCCCCTTGGAAGAGACATGGAGGTCACAGTAGTTTAACAAGATGGTTTTAATGCCCCTTGGAAGAGTGGTGGAGGTCACAGTAGCGTAACAAGACGGTTTTAATGCCCCTTGGAAGAGTGGTGGAGATCACAGTAGCTTAGCAAGACGGTTTTAATGCCCCTTGGAAGAGCTGTGGAGTTCAGAGTGGTTTAACAAGACGGTTTTAATGCCCCTTGGAAGAGACGTGGAGGTCAAAATGGTTTAACTAGACGGTTTTAATGCCCCTTGGAAGAGTCAGGGAGGTCACAGTAGCTTATCAAAACGGTTTTAATGCCCCTTTGAAAAGCGGTGGAGGTCGCAGTAGCTTAACAAGATGGTTTTAATGCCCCTTGGAAAAGTGGTGGAGGTCGCAGTAGCTTAACAAGACGATTTTAATGCCCCTTGCAAAAGCGGTGGAGGTCGCAGTAGCTTAACAAGACAGTTTTAATGCCCCTTGGAAGAGACAGGGAGATCACAGTAGCTTAACAAGAAGGTTTTAATGCCCCTTGGAAATGTGGTGGAGGTCGCAGTAGCTTAACAAGATGGTTTTAATGCCCCTTGGAAAAGCGGTGGAGGTCGCAGTAGCTTAACAAGATGGTTTTAATGCCCCTTGTAAGAGTGGTGGAGGTCACAGTAGCGTAACAAGATGGTTTTAATGCCCCTTGGAAGAGCTGTGGAGTTCAGAGTGGTTTAACAAGATGGTTTTAATGCCCCTTGGAAGAAACGCGGAGGTCACAGTAGCTTAACAAGACGGTATTAATGCCCCTTGGAAAAGTGGTGGAGGTCGCAATAGCTTAACAAGACGGTTTTAATGCCCTTGGAAAAGTGGTGGAGGTCGCAGTAGCTTAACAAGATGGTTTTAATACCGCTTGGAAAAGTGGTGGAGGTCGCAGTAGCTTAACAAGACGGTTTTAATGCCCCTTGGAAAAGCGGTGGAGGTCGCAGTAGCTTAACAAGACGGTTTTAATGCCACTTGGAAGAGCAGTGGAGGTCACTGTAGCTTAACAAGACAGTTTTTCTGCCCCTTGGAAGAGTGGTGAAGGTCGCAGTGGAATAAAAAGACTATCATTGCCCCTTGGAAGAGCAGTGGAGGTCACAGTAGCTTAACAAGACGGTTTTAATGCCCCTGGGAAGAGTGGTGGAGGTCAGAGTGGTTTAACAAGACGGCTTTAATGCCCCTTGGAAGAGACGTGGAGGTCACAGTAACTTAACAGGACAGTTTAATGCCCCTTGGAAGAGTGTTGGAGGTCACAGTAGCTTAACAAGTCGGTTTTAATGCCCCTTTGAAGAGTGGTGGATATCACAGTAGCTTAACAAGATGGTTTTAATGCCCCTTGGAAGAGCTGTGGAGTTTAGAGTGGTTTAACAAGACGGTTTTAATGCCCCTTGGAAGAGCTGTGGAGTTCAGAGTGGTTTAACAAGACAGTTTTAATGCCCCTTGGAAGAGACGTGGAGGTCAGAGTGGTTTAACAAGACGGTTTTAATTCCCCTTGGAAGAGACGTGGAGGTCACAGTAGCTTAACAAGACGGTTTTAATGCCCCTTGGAAAAGTGGTGGAGGTCGCAGTAGCTTAACAAGATGGTTTTAATACCACTTGGAAAAGAGGTGGAGATCGCAGTAGCTTAAAAAGACGGTTATAATGCTCCTTGGAAAAGTGGTGGAGGTCGCAGTAGCTTAACAAGACGGTTTTAATGCCACTTGGAAAAGCAGTGGAGGTCGCAGTAGCTTAACAAGACGGTTTTAATGCCTATTGGAAGAGTGGTGGAGGTCACAGTAGCTTAACAAGACAGTTTTAATGCCCCTTGGAAAAGCGATGGAGGTCGCAGTAGCTTAACAAGACGGTTTTAATGCCCCTTGAAAGAGTGGTGGAGGTCACAATAGCGTAACAAGATGGTTTTAATGCCCCTTGGAAGAGTGGTGGATGTCACAGTAGCTTAACAAGACGGTTTTAATGCCCCTTGGAAAAGCTGTGGAGTTCAGAGTGGTTTAACAAGACGGTTTTAATGCCCCTTGGAAGAGACGTGGAGGTCAGAATGGTTTAACAAGACGGTTTTAATGCCCCTTGGAAGAGTCGGGGAGGTCACAGTAGCTTATCAAGACGGTTTTAATGCCCCATTGAAAAGCGGTGGAGGTCGCAGTAGCTTAACAAGATGGTTTTAATGCCCCTTGGAAAAATGGTGGAGGTCGCAGTAGCTTAACATGACGGTTTTAATGCCCCTTGCAAAAGCGGTGGAGGTCGCAGTAGCTTAACAAGACAGTTTTAATGCCCCTTGGAAGAGACATGGAGGTCACAGTAGTTTAACAAGATGGTTTTAATGCCCCTTGGAAGAGTGGTGGAGGTCTCAGTAGCTTAACAAGACGGTTTTAATGCCCCTTGGAAGAGCTGTGGAGGTCGCAGTAGCTTAACAAGATGGTGCTAATGCCCCTTGGAAAAGCGATGGAGGTCGCAGTAGCTTAACAAGACGGTTTTAATGCCCCTTGGAAGAGTGGTGGAGGTCACAGTAGCGTAACAAAACGGTTTTAATGCCCCTTGGAAGAGTGGTGGAGGTCACAGTAGCTTAACAAGACGGTTTTAATGCCCCTTGGAAGAGCTGTGGAGTTCAGAGTGGTTTAACAAGACGGTTTTAATGCCCCTTGGAAGAGACGTGGAGGTCAGAATGGTTTAACTAGACGGTTTTAATGCCCCTTTGAAAAGCGATGGAGGACGCAGTAGCTCAACAAGATGGTTTTAATGCCCCTTGGAAAAGTGGTGAAGGTCGCAGTAGCTTAACAAGACGGTTTTAATGCCCCTTGCAAAAGCGGTGGAGTTCGCAATAGCTTAACAAGACAGTTTTAATGCCCCTTGGAAGAGACATGGAGATCACAGTAGCTTAACAAGAAGGTTTTAATGCCCCTTGGAAATGTGGTGGAGGTCGCAGTAGCTTAACAAGATGGTTTTAATGCCCCTTGGAAAAGCGGTGGAGGTCGCAGTAGCTTAACAAGACGCTTTTAATGCCCCTTGTAAGAGTGGTGGAGGTCACAGTAGCGTAACAAGATGGTTTTAATGCCCCTTGGAAGAGCTGTGGAGTTCAGAGTGGTTTAACAAGACGGTTTTAATGCCCTTTGGAAGAGACGTAGAGGTCAGAGTGGTTTAACAAGACGCTTTTAATGCCGCTTGGAAGAGACGCGGAGGTCACAGTAGCTTAAGAAGAAGGTTTTAATGCCCCTTGGAAATGTGGTGGAGGTCGCAGTAGCTTAACAAGATGGTTTTAATGCCCCTTGGAAAAGTGGTGGAGGTCGCAATAGCTTAACAAGACGGTTTTAATGCCCCTTGGAAAAGTGGTGGAGGTCGCAGTAGCTTAACAAGATGGTTTTAATACCGCTTGGAAAAGTGGTGGAGGTCGCAGTAGCTTAACAAGACGGTTTTAATGCCCCTTGGAAAAGCGGTGGAGGTCGCAGTAGCTTAACAAGACGGTTTTAATGCCACTTGGAAGAGCAGTGGAGGTCACTGCAGCTTAACAAGACAGTTTTACTGCCCCTTGGAAGAGTGGTGAAGGTCGCAGTGGAATAAAAAGACAATATCATTGCCCCTTGGAAGAGTAGTGGAGGTCACAGCAGCTTAACAAGACGGTTTTAATGCCCCTTGGAAGAGTGGTGGAGGTCAGAGTGGTTTAACAAGACGGTTTTAATGCCCCTTGGAAGAGACGTGGAGGTCACAGTAACTTAACAGGACAGTTTTAATGCCCCTTGTAAGAGTGGTGGAGGTCACAGTAGCTTAACAAGATGGTTTTAATGCCCCTTACAAGAGCCATGTAGTACAGCATATTAAAAACATTATTCCTATTATTGGGGAGTGGATCTCCCATAGTCTTTGCCTATGCCTTCCAAGCAAAAGCTGCCAAAAATTAGCACGGAGGAACTTGCAATGCTGGCAACACGGACCACGGTCACCCTGGTGGTATAGTGGTGGTGGAGGCTGAGGATAAGGAGAAGAGCAAAATACAGCCAAAATGAGGAAGCATATACCCATGTGTGGGTGTGAAGGGTGCATGGGAATACACCTCCCGAAATAACACAGTGGATTTGACTTTATGTTACTCTGCTGTCATTTGGTGGTGATGAGAAGTCTGGCCCAATCCAGCCCTTGTTCATTTTTGATAAGGGTCAGCTTGTCAGCATAGTCAGTTGACAGGCGAGTGCGTTTATCAGTTATAATTCCCCCAGCGGCACTAAAAACATGCTCCGATTACACGTTAGCGGCAGGGCAGGCCAGGACCTCCAAGGCTTACATAGCAAGTTCATTCCAAGTGTCCAGCTTGGATACCCTATAATTAAAAGGCACAGAGGAATCACGGAGGATGCTGGTACGGTCGGCAAGGTACTCCCTCACCATCTTTTGAAACTTTCCACTCCTTGTGAGAGTACCCCCCGCCTCAGGGCCTGTAAGGTGGGCGGGTCTCAGAAAACTGTCCCAGAATGTTGACAGTGTTCCCCTGCCTCTGCTGGATTGGAGTTGCGTCTTTCTCACCTGTGCGCCTTGGTTGGTCAACGAACTGTGACCTCTGCCGCTAGCGTGTTCAGATGGGAATTTTTTTAACTGTTCTGCAGCAAGGGCCTTCTGGTACTGCCCCATTTTTGTAGACCTCTCCACCTCAGGAATAAGGGAGTGAAAGTTCTCCTTGTAGCGGGGGTCTAAAAGTGTCACCAACCAGTAATGACTGTCACCCAACATTTTGACAATGCGAGGGTCACGGTTAAGGCATCGTAACATAAAGTCAGCCATGCGTGCCAGACTGGTAACGGGCAAGACTACCGTGTCCTCACCAATATGATGACTGACCATGCTCTCCTCCTACTCCCCCCTGTCCTCAGGCCACCCACGCTGAACCAACTGTATGACAGTTGTACAGATACTACCGTCTACAGCGCATGATACCAGCTCCTGCTCTTCCTCCTCCTCCTCCTCTCCCTCATTGTCCCCCAATGCACGTTGGGATGAGATGAGGCTGGGCTGTGTGTAATTGCCCATTACGGCTTCTTGATCCATCTCATCATACTCTGGCTGCAATGCCTCCTCTTTAATTCTCTGCAGAGAGTGTTGCAAAAGACAGACAAGTGGGATACTGACGCTAATGATGGCGTCATCGCCACTCACCATCTTGGTGGACTCCTCAAAGTTTGTCAGGATGGTACATATGTCAGACATCCAGGTCCACTCCGGACTGGTACTCCACAACTGCTCTCTTCTGCTCACAAATCCTTTGCAACATGTGGAGGGTAGAGTTACAACGTGTGGGGACATCACACACCAGTCAATGTGCCGGAAGCTGCAAACGCTGCTGCAACACAGCAAGGGCGGCGGAAGCTGTAGCCGACTTCCGAAAATAAGCTGACAGGCGGCGTACTTTGACGAGCAGATCTGGCAACTCGGGGTACGATTTAAGAAACCTCTGAACCACGAGGTTAAGCACATGAGCCAGGCATGGTACGTGTGTGATCTCGCCTCGCCTCAGAGCCGCCACAAGGTTACGGCCATTGTCACACAGACCATGCCGGGATGTAGGTTCAGTGGTCTCAGCCACAGATCTGCCTGATCTTTCACAGCTGTCCACAACTCACAAGCAGTGTGAGGTTTATCACCTAAGCTTATGAGTTTCAGCACAGCCTGTTCCCGCCTGGCTGAGGCAGTACTGCAGTGCTTCCAGCTTGTAACTGATGTGGTGATATCTGAGATGGAGGCTGAACATTAGGAGGAGGAGGATGATGCACAGGAGCTGTACACTGTGCGGGCAACTCTGACTGACATAGGGCCCGCAATCCTCGGTGTGGGGAGGATGTGTTACGTACCAAGGTCCGACTGGGTCCCGGCTTCCACTATGTTTATCCAGTGTGCCGTCAGGGAGATGTACCGTCCCTGACCACAAGCACTTGTCCACGAGTTCGTTGTCAGGTGGACTCTCCCAGTAACTGCGTTGTTGAGGGCACGGCAGATGTTTTGGGACACGTGCTTGTGTAGTGCGGGGATGGCACACCAGGCAAAATAGTGTCGGCTGGGGACCGAGTACCGAGGGACGGCCACCGCCATAAGGTTGCGAAAGGATTCCGTCTCCACCAGCCTAAAAGGCAGCATTTCAAATGCAAGCAGTCATGAAATGTGCGAATTTAGGACTGTGGCCTGTGGGGCGTTGGCTGCAAATTTGCGCTTTCGTTCAAAGGTCTGGGATATGGACAATTGAACGCTGAGGTGGGACGTGGACGTGGACGTTGATGCTGTTTCTTGAGAAACTGCCATAACAAGTGAAGGCTGAGTGGAAGGGGCATCTTTGCATGCAGTATGGACAGGGGATTGCCTTGCACGCACAACAGGGGGTTCTCTTACACGCACAACAGCGGAACAAGCAGTGGTGACGCCCGCTGACACTGGTCGTGGACCCAGGGGTTCACCCCACAAAGCCAGGTGCTTTGCTGACATGTGCCTGATCATGCTGGTGGTGGTCAGGCTGGTAGTTTTGTCACCCCTGCTGATGCTGGCATGGCAGGTGGTACAAATGGCCTTTTTGGGGTTATCAGCAGAGTCTTTAAAAAAATTCCAGACTCTGGAAGACCTACCTGTTCTACTGGCAACGTGCCTCGTGTTGGTGTTACGGGGAACTGTTGCCTGCCTTCTGTGTGCGGCCACCACAGTGCTTCTTCCTGCCTGTTGGGGTACTCTGCCTCCCTCCACCCTGTGTGCTGCTGGCCTCGCTCTGGGTGTCCTCCTTCCACGTTGGGTCAGTTACTAGATCATCCACCACCTCCTCCTCTTCCACTTGCGCACCACGATCCTCCTCCTCACTTCGTGGCAATTGTGTCTCATCATTGTCCACCTCTTGTGACAAATTGCCAGCGTCAACTTCCTGTGGCCGTGGCTGTTCAAATATTGGGCCATACCTACATGGGATCTCCTCTTCCACCACTTCAAGCGGAGCAGGCGAGGTGCACAAATATGGAAATGGACCAGTGAACAGCTCTTCAGAGTGTCCAACTGTGGGATCAGTTGCTGTCTGACGACACTCGGCATGGTGGGAGGAAGGAGCATCAGGGTGAGGAGGAGTATGCGGTCGAAACTCACGGCTACTAAAACTTGACCGTGTGTAAGACAGACCGGAGGTGGTGGTGCCCAGGTAACTGGAAGTATTATCTGCTATCCAATTAATAACCTGTTCACACTGATCTGTTCGCAATACTGGTGTTGTAATGTGCTTCCCTAGTAATTCGTTCAAGAAGTGGGAGCGAGAAGATGTGGCTGTTGGTTGTGGCACATTTTCACCTTGGCCACGGCCCCGTCCTCTACACGCACCATCACCAGAACTTCCAGTTCCACGTCCCTTGCCACGCGCCTTGCCCATTGTAAATGAAGTAAAATAGCTTACACTCGCACTATCAATGGAAAAAGGGTAATAAAAAGGAGATTAGAACTGTGGAAGAGGAAAACCACAGTTCTATTCCTCTGGCCTACACCAGAATCTTTTAAACAGATATATTTGTGTCTGAACAGTCAGGGAGACACTATTACTGTTTTTTTTTTTGCGGAAAAAATGGCAAAAGCAGGATAATACAGAGATTTGAACCGTGGAACTGCAAAACCAAAGTTCTAGTTATCTGGCCTACACCAGACTCTTTTAAACAGATATATTGGTGTCTGAACAGTCAGGGAGAAACTATTACTGTTTTTTTACGGAAAAAATGCCAAAAGTAGGATAATACAGAGATTTGAACCGTGGAACTGCAAAGCCAAAGTTCTAGCTATCTGGCCTACACCAGACTCTTTGAAACAGATATATTGGTGTCTGAACAGTCAGGGAGACACTATTACTGTTTTTTGGTTACGGAAAAAATGCCAAAAGCAGGATAATACAGAGATTTGAACCTTGGAACTTCAAAACCAAAGTTCTAGTTATCTGGCCTACACCAGACTCTTTTAATTAGATATATTGGTGTCTGAACAGTCACAAACACACTCAATTTTTTTTTTTTTGGGGGGGGGGTCGAATACCAAAAGGTTAATAAGACGCATATTTGTACAGTCTGACTGAGGGAAAAAAAAATACAGGATTTAGATTAAAAAAAAAAAGGATTTTTCCTGGCCCCTGAGACCGGGGTGATAAGTCTAGCAATTTGACCAGCAGGAGCGCACAGTACTGTAATGCAGTGTTTGCTGGTATAACCACTGCGTCTCCTATACAGCCTGCCTGCCTGCCTGATATCTGGGATGGATATTAGTCCTGAGAAGGACTGTTTGTTTGATTTGGCAGGCTTTAGAGACCCTACACTACCTATTTTACATTATATATCTCTCCCTAACTCAGCAGCACTCTCCCTACACTTTTAAATACTCGAGGTGACGCTGTGCGGCCAGCCAATCACTGTAATGCCCACAAACAACATGGCTGCGGCATTACAGTGACTGGCTGGCAATCCCTGCATGTTCATTGGCTCTGTAAAGAGCGCCAAACGTGCAGGGCGGAGACCCGAGCTCCCGCCCGAGTAACCCGGAAATGCTCGGTGCTCGCCGAACATCCCGAGTAGTGAGATGCTCGGGCGAGTACCAAGCAGTGTCGAGCATGCTCGCTCAACACTAGCAGTGATCATTCTCTGTTACAGCAGCTAAGTTCTCATTCACTTCAATAGAAGCTGATCTGCAGGACCTGAGGATGGTCACTACATAGAGTATGGAACTGTACTGTTCTGGCCATATACAATGTGGACTGCCGCAAACCATGGGACCTGCTAATAACTAATTGGTGGAAGTTCCTCGTATTGGAAAACCACCAATCTAAAATGATTGAACTGTTCTAAGGATAAGGCAACAACATTATAGTCCTAGACAACCCCTTTAAGAGCTCATTTGAATCCTGTTTAACTTTGTTACAAACATCATTGCAGGTTTTTTTTTACCAGTCCTCATTCTGGTATGCTTGTATACCATTTATGTACCATGCATTATAGCACGTATGCTTTGATTATCTTCTTGAAATATTTCCACATCTATGTGGATAAAGATCTGCCTAAAGGGGTGATCTGGTTTGGACAACCCCTTTATAGATTGAGGGTTTAAAACTATTAAGGCATTTAAAGATGAGCATACATTTGTCACTAAGTCATCCACTGATAGCAATGTTCCTGTCATTTTGCAGCCAAGTCGGCTGGCTGCCACAGTGGCACAGGAAAGATTGGGAAGACATGGTTGAGACTTACCACTGCTCTCCCCATGCCAATGTGGCAGCCATCGTGGATGCTGGAAGCCTGGATTGCTCTCAGTGGATGATGTTGCGCAGGGTTACAAATTTGAGTTCTTTTTTTTTTTCTGGACAGATGATCAAAAAATCAGACAGACAATACTTTTTACGAACAGATTGGAAAACCATAATAAATCATTATGATTAAGTGATACAAGTCTACAGCCCATAATTCTGATATGAGACATCAACTGCATTCACTGAAATCTGTAAAATGATGATAATTAAAGTCAAAATAATCTGTATACATTTCTCAAATTTTTTTTTACGGACAGGGCAAAAAGTGTCCTGTTTTTATGGAGTGTCCGGGAATGTCTGGACGGTTGGCAGCCCTAATACAACGAGAGGCAGAGGACATCAGGCAGGGAGACCATACATGAGATATGTATTTTCAGTGCCAGGGCACAGGGTCCCTTTAAGCTGATTTGAGAGTTTTGCTTATAGGAGTTTTCATAATGTACTATTATTGATGGGGGACAACAATGTAAATTATCAAAAACTCATATCCCACCGGAAAATGGAGTCCTCAATATTTACACCCTTATTTTTTTCTTTCAATTTTGCCAATTTAATTTTTTTATACCTAATGAATGGGTAAATTGAGAAAAAAATGTTGTAAACCTCCAGGGGCGTTCATTAGGCTTGCAATGTGAGTAATTATTGTGTTCTTGTTTCTAGATTTGGACTATGATTTGGATATCGATGATGCTCCATTTAATAAGCAGATGCGAAACCAACAGGATCAGAACGGCAGAGAAATAACCCACCTCCAGCCTGGAAGTGACAGCATAAAGACTGTGTCGGCCAAACCGCTTCTTCCCCTCACAATTACCTTGTTAGGACTTGTCTCGGTGAACTGATCCTCCAGTCTTAACCTTTTACTGTTCTGGTAGCCACATAATGATCCTAGCTGAATTTTACAATTTATAACATTTCTCAGACCATTGTAAAGTCTTCTTGGAGAAAAATAAAAAGAATTTTATATAGTAATATTATTAATGTATTAATAAAGAACATTTCTTTGTTCACAGATTTTATTTACAAATGTTTGGTGGTGTGTTTTAGAGTCGCTCTATGAACATATTGCTCCTTAATATATACGTTTATGGAATATAATCATAGACAGAAATGGAATACAAAGACTGATTGTCTGTCTTTCAGAAAAGCCCTTAAAGACATTATCCAGGGCTATGTCATTTTTTTACTACGGGTCTAAGAACTAACAGGCAGGTAGTTGGTAGCTGCCTGCCTGTTGTGCCCGGCGCCCATCTCTGCCGGCACAGACCCGTCACAGACCGCTGCTGCTGGTTATTGAGCGGCTTTCACTGATGTCACATTGACAGAGCAGCGGCTTCTGTTCTCTGCTGTGTTGACAGGGTGTAACTGCCGACTTCATGCTTATTGAGAGCCAGCTCCCCGCTACCTAACTGCGGGGAGCCAGCAGTCAATCAACATGAGGTCGGCAGTCATGCTTCATCTACAGAGCAGCCCAGAAGAGGAAGAGCTGCTTTGTTGATGTGGAGCAGTTGATTCGCCAGTAGGAATGGTTGATGACCGCTCTTAGCCGGCACCAGGTAGAATAGGCAGGTAGTTGCTGCAAGTAGCAACTACTTTCCTGTTATTTTTATTTTTTTATTATGGGCCTAAAAACTAACATAGACTTTGACAACCCCATTAAAGAAGTTGTTGCATTTTGGATATATATGGAATGTTAGTCGGATATACCATAATTGTCTGATAGATCCAAGTCTCAATGCTGACAATATTCATATCTCCTATATAAATGAAAAGAGAGAGGAGCTCATGCATTCCTGACAGTTTGTGCAGGGTCTGCAGATCTAATATTGATGTGGGTTCCCATTATCTTATCCATTTGCCAGACATTTCCCAGGTGGCCTTGGCATTAGTCAGCCTCACCTTTTCATACATTGTGAGGAAGATTCAACTCAAAAAGGTTGGGTAACAAATTGAAGGCAGAAATGGTGAAGAGACATATTAAAAGGAATTTATCAGAAAATGACCTATTGTTTAAACCAGGCTTTTAATATGTTAAAAATTGCATTTTTTCATATCACAATATGCATTAAAAATAAAACTAGAAATCTTGCATTTTTCACACTGGCCGCAGTGGCTATTTTAGACTTATACATCTTCTTTACACAGCTTATAACACAGGGACCATCATTCACAATAGGCGATGTCACAGATGACCCTGCTCCCTCTCACTTAACAATGGCCTTTGCACACGCTCATTAGATTCTTCCGTAAAAAAGATAAGGTGTGAGAAAGTCTATTGTTTCTAATGTACATGTTGATATCTTGAAATAACAGGAAGTTGGAGTGTAAAAAAAAAAGCCCAAGTGGCCAATGTGAAAATTGCAAGATTTCTATTTTTTCAAATACAGATCGTGATTTGAAAAATAATAGTGAGAAAGAAAGCATTACCAAATATACAACCCCATGCAAAAATTATGGAATCACCGGGCTCGGAGGATATTCATTCAGTTGTTTAATGTTGTTGAAAAAAAGCCGATCACAGACATGGCACAAAACTAAAGTCATTTCAATTGGCAACTTTAAGACTTTAAGAAACACTAAAAGAAATCAAGATAAAAAATGTGGTACTCAGTAAGGGTAATTTTTTTCAGACCAAGCAGAGGGAAAAAATTATGGAATCACTCAATTCTGAGGAAAAAAATATGGAATCATGAAAAACAAATGCACAAAAGAACACTCCAATACATCACTAATATTTTGTTGCACCACCTCTGGCTTTAATAACAGCTTGCAGTCTCTGAGGCATGGACTTAATGAGTGACAAACAGTACTCTTCATCAATCTGGCTCCAACTGATTGCTGTTGCCAGATCAGCTTTGCAGGTTGGAGCCTTATCATGGACCATTTTCTTCAACTTCCACCAAAGATTTTCAATTGGATTGAGATCCGGACTATTTGCATGACATTGACCTTATGCATCTTCTTTCAAGGAATGTTTTCACAGTTTTTACTCTATGGCAGGATGCATTATCATCTTGAAAAATGATGTCATCATCCCCAAACATCCTTTCAATTGATGGGATAAGAAAACTGTCCAAAATATCAATGTAAACTTGGGCATTTATTGAAGATGTAATGACAGCCATCTCCCCAGTGCCTTTACCTGACGTGCAGCCCCATATCATCAATGACTGTGGAAATTTGCATGTTCTCTTCATGCAGTCATCTTTATAACATAGTAACATAGTAACATAGTAGTAACATAGTTTGTAAAGCCGAATAAAGACTTGCGTCCATCAAGTTCGACCTGTTAGTTCTGTAATTGCTAAAGTTGATCCAGAGGAGGGCAAAAACCCCAAATGATTTAGCCAATCTTCACCTGAGGACAAATTCCCTCCCGACTCTGAAACCAGCAGTCAGAATAAATCCCTGTATCAACCTACTATTTTATTTTATTTTTAAGTATATGCTGAAATCTGCCTGGTATCTAGAAATGCATCCAGTCCCCGCTTGAACTGGTGTAGTGAATCTGACATTACCGTCTCCTCACTCAGTGAATTCCATATTCTCACTGCTCTTACCGTAAAGAACCCCTTCCTATGCTGGTGCTGAAACCTTTTCTCTTCCAGTCTTAGTGAATGCCCTCTTGTTACCGTAATATCCCTCCTTTTGAACAAATCCTGGGCAAGATCTCTATACTGTCCCCTAACATATTTGTACACATTTATTATGTCCCCCCTCAACCTTCTCTTTTCCAGGCTGAATAGTCCTAGTTTTGCCAACTTCTCTGGGTATTGAAGTCCCTCCATTCCGTTTATTAATTTTGTTGCCCTCCTTTGTACCTTTTCAAGCTCATTTATATCCTTTCTATATATTGGTGCCCATAACTGAGCACAGTATTCCAAGTGTGGTCTGACCAGTGCTTTGTACAGTGGAAGAACAATGTTCTCATCCTTTGCAGCTATACCTCTTCTGATACATCCCATTACCCTGTTTGCCCTTACAGCAGCGGCCTGACTTTGGGCACTCCAATTTAGTTTACTATCAATTAAGATGCCCAAGTCCTTCTCCATCTCTGAATTCCCCAATGATTTCCCATTCAGTGAGTACTGGTGACTTCCATTTTTCCTTCCCATATGTATGACCTTACATTTCTCCTCGTTAAACCTCATTTGCCATTTAATGCTCCACCTACCCAGCTTATCCAAATCCATTGGAATGGCACCAAACAAAAGTTCCAGCATCATCACCTTGCCCAATGCAGATTCGCGATTCATCACTGAATATGACTTTCATCCAGTCATCCACAGTCCACGATTGCTTTTCCTTAGCCCATTGTAACCTTGTTTTTTTCTGTTTAGGTGTTAATGATGGCTTATGTTTAGCTTTTCTGTATGTAAATCCCATTTCCTTTAGGCGGTTTCTTACAGTTCGGTCACAGACATTGACTCCAGTTTCCTCCCATTCGTTCCTCATTTGTTTTGTTGTGCATTTCCTGTTTTGGAGACATACTGCTTTAAGTTTCCGGTCTTGACGCTTTGTCTTCCTTGGACTACCAGTATGTTTGCCTTTAACAACCTTCCCATGTTGTTTGTATTTGGTCCAGATTTTAGACACAGCTGACTGTGAACAACCAACATCTTTTGCAACACTGCGTGATGATTTACCTTCTTTTAAGAGTTTGATTATCCTCTCCTTTGTTTCAATTGACATCTCTCGTGTTGAAGCCATGATTCATGTCAGTCCACTTGGTGCAACAGCTCTCCAAGGTGTGATCACTCCTTTTTAGATGCAGACTAAAGAGCAGATCTAATTTGATGCAGGTGTTAGTTTTGGAAAAGAAAATTTACAGGGTGATTCCATAATTTTTTCCACAGAATTGAGTGATTCCATAATTTTTTCCCTCTGCTTGGTCTGAAAAAAATTACCCTTACTGAGTACCACATTTTTAATCTTGATTTCTTTTAGTGTTTCTTAAAGCCCTAAAGTTGCCATTTGAAATGACTTTAGTTTTGTGCCATGTCTGTGATCTGCTTTTTTTCAACAACATTAAACATCTGAATGAACATCCTCCGAGCCTGGTGATTCCATAATTTATGCCAGGGGTTGTATATAAAAAATATTTTAATATAACATAAAAAATTAGATTTACATAGTAACTCATTTTTAGATAACACATTCCCTTTGAAGAGAATTTGACTGGTTTAGTAAATCCTTGCAGTATCCATAAAATGTAATTTTTCTTAGAATTATGCATTGTGCCATCTGTGATTCCACTTGGAACTTCATGAAAAAAAATTAGCATTACCTTTGTCAATCGGATGGGTTCCTGATAGGCTAGGGTCACAGGATTGTGTATTCTCTTATCTGAGAGAATCGGGTCGATAATGCAAATCACACTCTGATCGCATTCTGATTAGCGTTTGATCAGAGTGTGATCATAGTGTGATCCGATTCTCTTGAATGAGGAGAAGATGGAGAAAAAAATTCTCCATCTTCTCTATTGTGTCAGTCCATGGAAGTCGGACTTCACTCAGATGTCATCCAAGTGCAGTTCGATGCTTACCACAAACTCATTGGCTTTAATGGCTGAGTGCGATCCAAATATCGGATCAAACTGGGGCATGCTGCAATTTTTCCCCAGACCGGCTCTGACCAAGTAAAAAATCTGACATGTGCACGGCCTCATAGCATAACATTGGTCTGAAAATCTGAAATGTGCACGACCTCAAAGCATAACAATGGTCCGAGTGTGATCCAATGTTCTTTCGGATCGCACTTGGACCGAAAATACTGTCATCCGCATGAGCCCATACACTGTCCAATCAATGTAGACCATGTCAGGGAGGTTTCAAGACATTCTATATTGACAAGGTGAATATTAACCCCTTTAGGGTTTATGTGTTTGCCTCGGTCTAACACTCCATAGGCTTACAATCTATAAACGACTTCCGGCTCGCACATAGACCCAAGTGTGTTCCGAAAAGCCTAAATAGCCATAACGTGAGTAAAAGGTGACTGGTGCGGTGCTTAAAAACACGGAAGATGGTGATCGGTGAGTATATTAACGCACTTACAACTGTACAACATACATATTAATACATGTTTATGGAATCAAACATTTTTCCGAAATGCTTCTTGAAGACTTGAAGGACTACTAAACTAGCCTTTTTCCTTCCCTGTTCCTCATGTTAATTCACCACCAATCAAATTAAAATTTGTTGCCTAACTAGTGTAGGCACCCTCTCTCCAGAAGCCCCACATTATAATTACACTGTCTGCCTCTATGAATGGCCTTGCCTCTTGCCATAACCAATTGAAACAGTGTGAAGAAGCTAATGGAAGGAGCAGCAGACACAATAGACAACGAGAAGGTAGGTCTTACTGAAAATTCACCTTGATAAATATTTATGATTAGGTACCACCCCTGATGAAGCACACAGTGGGAAACGCGCATGGGCTGGCTGGGCACCTGGATACTCTCTTACTTTGGTTCGTACCATGCATTTGTTTATGACGCATTTACTCTTTTGCATTACTTTTTGGTTGGTGCATCTTTCTGTGATGAATGATATGCACTTTACCTAAGATCAGCATATTGATGCATTTTCACGTTCTTACAATTTTTTCTACTTGCACTTTATGAAACATTTTACGTCATCCACTGGTGACGTTCATTGATGATTTTTCCATATATGTTTAATTTATTTTGTACATATTTCTATGTGCCCATCTGCATTGTACCATCCTTTTGGGGTTTCCAGCAGCTTTCCCTTTCTCTTCTTTTGGTTCTCTACATTGAATGGATTCCTGGTATTGCATTTTAATATGTTTTTATCTACTTTTTAATAAAGTTTGTGATTTTTTGCATTATTGTATAGTCGCAGTCATGCTTTGTTTGGCAGCTTATAGTGATGAGTGCATTATTGTTAACCCTTTCGGCGAGCACTTATGTTAGTGCCGCCGCGGCTGCATGTGTCGCGGCTGTTACACAGCTATGACACATGCAGGGATTGCCTAACAAGCAGTCAATCCCTGCATGTGTCACAACTGTCTAACAGTGGTGAGACATGCAGCCGCGGCGGCACTAACATAGATGTTGAGCATGCCGCAAATACTCGGCGAGTACCCAAGTGTGCTCACCGAAAGGGTTAACAATACACACTCGCTCATCACTAGTAGCTTATCTATGATATTTTGTATGTGACCTATACTTACACTAGGGACTATATAGGTAGTATATTCATAACAAACCATCATAGCCTATGAGTGTGCTTGTGGCACCAAGGGGCACTGGCAAAGGGGAGGAAAGGACAGCTACTACCACCCATTGCACATCTATGGCACAAGGTACTTCCAGCAGTATTGATCCTAGTCCTTCCTACTCTCACATGTTGTGGAGGGTGAGACACTACTCCAAGAATTACCGCACTATGGGCCCCTCGATTACTGGTTACAACCCTGCTATTGCTCATTTAGTGACATCTCAATTAAAGTTTGTATATTTGTTCTTTCGAAGATAACAGAAGAGAGGATCCCTGCTGTTATTATCATCTATATTCCAAATATCCCCCACAGGGTATCCTCTCTACAAACAATCATTTCTCTAAACTGTGCCATATGAGAAAATATCTGTATTTCTGTTACTTCCAGCAATCTTATGACACAGCATTGCAATGAGGTCAGCTCTGAATGTAATGTTTATGGCTCGCTGGGGAAGTGAAAATTCCTTCTCGATGTGAGGCCATGCCACCCTGCATTCATGGCAGAACCGTGTTACTGTTACATTACTGGAAAAGCTTACATAAGAATTTTAATTAGATTTTGGCAGTAGCGCCATTTAGGATTTTTCCAAGCGCATCGGTCCAGGACTATATTATCATACAACCACATGGAGGTGATTGACTAGGAAAGGTCAACAGATGACCTTTGTTTTAAGATAGCACTGCACTGATGAATTTACTACTATTACTACTACTATTGAGATTAATTGATAATAATATTATTATTTATTATTATAGCGCCATTAATTCCATGGCGCTTTACATGTGAGATAGAAATTATTGTATTTTCTATGTTGAATATAGTAATGGCAAGTCATCATTTCTTATGGGCAGCACTGTTGCTCCGAGATAAGTACTGTTACTTTGCAGCTCCATGGAATGGTGTTCAAATCTAACCAAGGGCAACATCTGCATGTTCTCCCCATATTTGCATAGGTTTCTTCTGAGTTCTCCGGTTTCCTACCAAACTTCAAAAACATACTTAGATTTTAATTAGCTTCCTATAAAATTGGACCTACATGGTGAATTTCTTTAAAGGGAAGCTATTGTCAGCAAATATTGTATTCTTTATAGAAATTCTGCAATTTGCACCCTGGTAGAAGGGGCTCTTTTAGACTTATACTTCTTACTTTGTGTTTCAGGAAACAACACATGTACAGAAGTACAATGGTCAGATCCCTACACTATCTTTTATTTTGAAGCATCTAATGAGCCTGTTCAAAAGTCAGTATGAAGGGAGGGGGAGCAGGGTCAGCAGTGAGGGTCAGCCCTCCTTCTAATGATAAGAAGCCTTGCTGAAAACTCCTGCTAAAAAGGTAGAAAGTATGAACCCATTTCAAATTTTGCATTCTGCTTTTATCTTAAATCAAATTGCAAGACTCGTTAAAGGGTCGATCGTGACTTGTAGGATTGCTGCTTCCAACAGGTGGCACTATAGAGTTCAAGTCCACTTTCTCTCTGAAGAGGCAATTTGCATACATTGTTTTTTAAGTCACTTTTCTTTTTTGACTTTTTTTGCACCAAAATAGCACACGCAATTCATGATTTTTGCACAAAGCTCAAAATTTTATTTTTTCAGCCTTCAACTGTTTTTTGCCTCTTTTTCACTAAAAAAGTCTCCCGTTTTTCAAAATATCTGAAAAATTTGACTTTTTAACTGTTGTACATAAAATTACTTCAGGGGGGACAGGAGTAGCATTGCGCCAGAAAGTCATAATTTATTAATCCATCTAAAACATCTAGAAAAGTCACATTGACGTAAAAATCATGAAACTAAATAAATCACAAAAGACAACTCGAAAAAAAAAATGAAATGATTTGGTGAATTTGATGCAAATCAAAAAGTCACAAATCGAGAGCTATTCACGCAAAAAAATTATGTAAAAAATGCAATGATGGATTGGGCCCTATGAGTTTAAAAAAAGCCCCAGTGGTCACTATGAAAATCGAAAAATTATAAATTTTGTTTTTTGATAAAGATCATGTTGTGAAAAAAAAAAACATTGTCAATAGTGTTGAGCAACCCCCGTAGTGTTCGGGTTCGGTTCATCGAACACCGGGATGTTCGTGGAACTGTTCGTCGAACACCTTAGAACACTGTCGAACACCGTCGAACACCGTTGAACACCGTTAAAACCAATGGCAGGCAAATAAAAATACATAGAAAACACCTTCAAAGGTGTCCAAAAGCTGACAAACTGCTCAGAAGACACTCTCTTTTAAAAAGCCGGCCGGCAATTCAGCATCGGTACCCGACAATTTAGAACAGAAAGAATAGAGCATCACACATAGATTAGATAGATAGAAACATATCAGTCACATATATAATAAGTACAGTGATAGTGTTGATTACTGTACTTGTCATTTAGTGTTAAAATAAAGGATTTATTAAAAAAAAAAATTGGCGTGGGATTCCCCGTAATTTTAGTCTCAACGGAGGTTAAGCAGACGGCTGGGGCAGATGTTTGAAGCCTGGGAAGGGGGTAATACCCACGGAGCTTCCCAGGCTACTAATATCAGCCCCCAGCTGAATACCTAGCCTTTACTAGCTATTAAAATGGGGGACCCCAAAAAAAATGACGTGGGGTCCCCCCTATTTTAATAGCTGGCAAACGCTAGGCAGACAGCTGGGGGCTGATATTAATAGCCCAGGAAGGTGCCATGAATATTGGTATTGGCCCCCTCCCAGGCTAGAAACACCAACCGTCAGCAGCCCCAGAAATGGCGCATCCATAGGATGCGCCAATTCTGGCACTTAGCCTCGCTCTTCCCACTGCCCTGTAGCGGTGGCAGTGGAGTAATAGGGCTGGGGTTGATGTCAGTTTATAATGCCAGCTGACATCAAGCCCAGGTTAGTAATGGAGAGGCATCTATAAGACACCCCCATTACTAACCCCATAGTCAATGTTAAAAAAAACACAAACACCCAGAATAAAGTCCTTTAATCGAAATAAACACACAATTCTTTATTGTTCTAAATTAAACCATACTTACCATCATGCCCATTCCAGCTGAAGCCAACGATCTCCTGCAATAAAAGTAAAATAATAAACCAACATCATCCTTACCTTTCCATGGTTCCCAGGATGGCTCCAGCTCTGCTACATTGAGATGACAGGCTGGATCACAGCAGAACGCTGCCATCCAGCTTGCCATGCCGCAGACACTGAGAAAAGCAGGCATGCTTGCGCTCCTCAGTGTCTGGCTGTGACGGCATCCAGATGAGCCGAGTTCATGTCCAGTGAACTCAGCTCACCTCATGCACGTCACTGACAGTGTGGGAGAATTCTCCTGCGCATGTGGTGAGCGTGAGAGAATTCTCCTGCGCTCACGGCAAGCGCAGGAGAATTTTCCCACGCTGTCAGTGATGTGCATGAGGTGAGCTGAGTTCATTGCACTCAGCTCACCTCATGCACGTCACTGACAGCGTGGGAAAATTCTCCTGCGCTTGCCGTGAGCGCAGGAGAATTCTCTCACGCTCACCACAAGCGCAGGAGAACTTTCCCACACTGTCAGTGACGTGCATGAGGTGAGCCGAGTTCATTGGACTTGAACTCGGCTCAACTGGATGCCATCACAGCCAGACACTGAGGAGCGCAAGCATGCCTGCGTTTCTCACTGTCTGCGGCATGGCAAGCTGGATGGCAGCTTTCGGCTGTGATCCAGCCTGTCATGTGAATGTAGCAGAGCTGGAGCCATCCTGGGAACCATGGAAAGGTAAGGATGATGTTGGTTTATTATTCCAGCTGAAGCCAATGTCTTCTGCAATAAAAGTAAAATAATAAACCAACATCATCCTTACCTTTCCATGGTTCCCAGGATGGCTCCAGCTCTGCTACACGAAAGCTGCCATCCAGCTTGCCATGCCGCAGACACTGAGAAGCGCAGGCATGCTTGTGCTCCTCAGCGTCTGGCTGTGACGGCATCCAGATGAGCCGAGTTCATGTCCAATGAACTCGGCTCACCTCATGCACATCACTGACAGCGTGGGAAAACTCTCCTGTGCTTGCGGTGAGCGTGAGAGAATTCTCCTGCGCTCACGGCAAGCGCAGGAGAATTTCCCCACGCTGTCAGTGACGTGCATGAGGTGAGCTGAGTTCATTGGACATGAACTCGGCTCATCTGGATGCCGTCACAGCCAAACACTGAGGAGCGCAAGCATGCCTGCACTTCTCAGTGTCTGCGGCATGGCAAGCTGGATCGTAGCTTTCTGCTGCGATCCAGCCTGTCATCTCGATGTAGCAGAACTGGAGCCGTCCTGGGAACCATGGAAAGGTAAGGATGATGTTGGTTTATTATTTTACTTTTATTGCAGAAGACATTGGCTTCAGCTGGAATGGGCGTGATGGTAAGTATGGTTTAATTTAGAACAATAAAGAATTGTGTGTTTATTTCAATTAAAGGACTTTATTCTGGGTGTTTGTGGGTTTTTTTTAACTTTGACTATGGGGTTAGTAATGGGGGTGTCTTATAGACACCTCTCCATTACTAACCTGGGCTTGATGTCAGCTGGCATTATAAGCTGACATCAACCCCAGCACTATTACCCCACTGCCACCACTACAGGGCAGTGGGAAGAGCGAGGCTAAGTGCCAGAATTGGCGCATCCTATGGATGCGCCATTTCTGGGGCTGCTGACGGCTGGTGTTTCTAGCCTTGGAGGGGGCCAATATTCATGGCACCCTTCCTCGGCTATTAATATCAGCCCCCATCTGTCTGCCTAGCCATTGCTAGCTATTAAAATAGGGGGGACCCCACGTTATTTTTTTGGGGGGTCCCCCATTTTAATAGCTAGTAAAGGCTAGGTATTCAGCTGGGGGCTGATATTAGTAGCCTGGGAAGCTCCGTGGGTATTACCCCCTTCCCAGGCTTCAAACATCTGCCCCAGCCATCTGCTTAACCTCCGCTAGAGACTAAAATTACGGGGAACCCCACGCCAATTTTTTTTTTATTAAATCCTTTATTTTAACACTAAATGACAAGTACAGTAATCAACACTATCACTGTACTTATTATATATGTGACTGACATGTTTCTATCTATCTAATCTATGTGTGATGCTCTATTCTTTCTGTTCTAAATTGTCGGGTGCCGATGCTGAATTGCCGGCCGGCTTTTTTAAAGAGACGGTGCATGAAAACACTATTATTTTTTTTAATAAATCCTTTAACACTAAATGACATGTACAGTAATCAACACTGTCACTGTACTTATTATATATGAGACTGACATGTTTCTATCTATCTAATCTATGTGTGATGCTCTATTCTTTCAGTTCTAAATGGTCGGGTACCAGTGTATGCCGCTGCTGAATTGCCAGCTTTTCATGTTTCACTGTGAGCACTGTTCCCATCGAATTGGGCAACCACTGTAATGCCACAACCACCATGGCTGTGACATTACAGTGAGTGGCAGACAATCCCTGCATGATGTGAAAAAATCCAGTTACGCTTTTGGTGCACGAACAGTTATCGAACATAACCTCGAACAGCTGAATTTTTTGCAAATTGTTCGTGTTCGTCGAACGACTCGAACACCGCCTAAAACAGCTCGAATTTGAGATTGGCGAACAGTTCTAGTCGAACACCGCTCATCTCTAATTGTCAACAATGATGAAGTATTAGGTGGGTCTACATGGGGCCGAATGTAGACCCACCTGTCTAATACTCTGTTCCCCACAGGTTTTTTTACCTTGTCGGTCCTGACTTGTACCTGACAGGGGCTTATTTGAGCAACCTAGACCTGGACACACTAGGTCTTGCATCATAGTTAATCTCTTAGCCTGTTTTTGTTCTCTTACTGCTACAAGTTATTACATTCTCACATGAGACTATGCATTTTGGCTAAGATATCTCTGGTACTTGCTTACCCCCTCCCAGGGACGCCTAGGCTTAGGTTTATATATGTGTATATGTACTACCCTCATTAGCTACTTATATAGCAAGAGTCTCCTTAATATTGTGGTTACATTTTGATACTATGGTTGTCTACTGCTCATTATTATACAGGGTGGGCCATTTACATGGATACACCTAAATTAAATGGGAATGGTTGGTGATATCAACTTCCTGTTTGTGGCACATTAGTATATGGGAGGGGGGAAACTTTTCTAGATGGGTGGTGACCATGGTGGCCATTTTAAAGTCGGACATTTTGGATCCAACTTTATTTTTTTCAATGGTAAGAGGGTCATGTGACACATCAAACTTATTGAGAATTTCATAAGAAATAACTTTATTCTTTCATGAGTTTTTTACAAGTTTATGACCACTTATAAAATGTGTTCAAAATGCTGCCTATTGTGTTGGATTATCAATGCAACCCTCTTCTCCCACTCTTGACACACTGATGGCAACACCGCAGATGAAATGCTAGCACAGGCTTCCGGTATCCATTGTTTCAGATGCTGCACATCTCATATCTTCACAGCATAGACAATTTCCTTCAGATGACCCCAAAGATAAAAGTCTAAGGGGGTCAGATCAGGAGACCTTGGTAGCCATTCAACTGGCCCACGATGACCAATCCACTTTCCAGGAAACTGTTCATGTAGGAATGCTTGGACCTGACACCCATAATGTGGTGGTGCACCGTCTTGTTGGAAAAACTCAGGAAACGTGCCATCTTCAGTGCATAAAGAGGGCAACACATCATCTAGAAATTTCAGATATCCAGTGGCATTGAGGTTTCCATTGATGAAGAATGGCCCCACTATCTTTGTACCCCATATACCACAGCATATCATCAAGATACGAGATGTGCAGCATCTGAAACAACTGATACTGGAAGCCTGTGCCAGCATTTCTTCTGCGGTGTTGCTATCAGTGTGTCAAGAGTGGGAGAAGAGGGTTGCATTGACAATCCAACACAATGGGCAGCACTTTGAACAAATTTTATAAGTGGCCATAAACTTGTAAAAAACTCATGAAAGAATAAAGTTATGTTAAAACCAAGCACACCATTGTTTTTCTTATGAAATTATCAATAAGTTTGATGTGTCACATGACCCTCTTACCATTGAAAAAAATAAAGTTGGATCCAAAATGGCCAACTTCAAAATGGCCACCATGGTCAACACCCATCTGGAAAAGTTTTCCCCTTCCCATATACTAATGTGCCACAAACAGGAAGTTGATATCACCAACCGTTCCCATTTAATTTAGGAGTATCCATGTAAATGGCCCACCCTGTATATACCCTGTATGACACTGTGGGAGCACATTAGTCTCTGACTCATGTATGTTATTATCAACAAGGGTGATTCCTTGGATATGGTCTACATTATGGTCTTTGGTAGTTGTTTTTAGTGTGTTAGTATGCATTAATAAAGCTATTATTTTTTGATACCATTCGCTTGCAATTTGGTGTGCATATCTGTCCTGTGCATTGATTCTTTCTTCTCTTGATGCCACAATGATGACATCGCACCAGGCCACCTAATCAAAAGAGAAGCCAGGGATGCCTTGAGGTAGTAGGAGGTTCACAGGGTTTCCACTCAGGAGCCACAGAATACTGACATCACCACTGGTCCATGGTCATTTGAATTTATTCACTCATTCCTTTATCCTTCTGTACTAATGGTTTCAAATAAATGTAATATCCTCAGGCTTTCTAGAAATGCAACTTATCCTCCAAATTCAACTCCAAGAAAAGAATCAAGTCATTTTAATAGGTGTGCATTGTTCCCAGATATTCAAAAGATTTAATTCATCTAATTCTGGCCAAGTTTTTCTTTACTCCTAATAAATATGACATCATTACTTTTTATTTCTGAAGAACTATTTAAAAACGTTATGATTTTGAGGAATTTCACCTCTATAACTATCCAACAAAACGTTATCTCAGCCTTACAAGGCATATCATATTAACTCACTCTAGTTTTACTGCATAATATGGAAAATGCTATCGACGTTATATCTAAGATTTTATTGTGCAGCTTAAAAGTTGGAAATGAAATGAGGTTCAGAGATGCTGACGTGAACAGAGAAACCTATCATTGTCTATCCTCTGTACCCCATTAACATACCTTTTTACTATTTAATAAGGATGAGTTCCAAAATGTTAGACTTTTTTTTCCATTGACCCTCTTTCTGCAAGGAAATCCATAGGAATAATAATAAATCACAAGATCACATTAGCCTTTCAAAAAGCTCAAGAAAATTCTGTCATACAATATGAGAAATTGGTCTTCAAAAAACAAAAAAATTGGGTCAAGTTTTTAGAGCTATTGATGTGCAGTCTTCTTACTCAGATCCAATAACTCCTCCAGTTATAGAGCATATCATCTCATTAGTATACCATACCCATTTGGAAAACATTTTAACCTCATTTCTATAGATGTCCTCTTTGCTGAAGTCATGGTCAGTGGCATAACTTGGAGCTTGGAAGCCCACACTATCGTGGGTTTTAATAATTTTGGTCTTTTCTCTTTCAAAACTTCAGAGTGTGGGTTAGGCTGCAACCCCTAAACCGACTATAGTTACACGCCTGGTCTTGGTCCTATATGCTTGTGTCACAATTCCACCATGCTGTGAGTGACAGCTCAGCTGCTCTATAGGATAAGGGCGTGCTGAGTTGTCCATATTGTGAGTGACAGCCCAATCACCCAATCTAAGGCAGGGGCATGCTAAGCTGTCGGTATTGTGATTGACAGCCCAGCTGCCCAATATGGCCGGGTCTGCAGGGTCATCCAGGTGATTCTGGGTGATTACCTGGCTATTTAACTGGCTGACTAATATTAGACCTTGCCAGTTGTAGCTTTTAGCTCAGTGATGTGTTTGCTCTGTGCTCTGTATTCTGATATTCTGATCTTTGTTGCGGGACCTTGGATTTAGCTCTGACTATTTTATTATCCCTTTGTCTATGATGTACTCTCCTAGCATTTGACCTCAGACTCCTTGATTTACCCGCCTCATGGCTTCCCATGAGAAGTGACTCAGTGTCACATTACAACTGGCCCTTATATTTTTTCGCCAGTATGGATCCAGTTCACACGCTTTATGATCAGTTGGTAAATCTGACACAAATGATACCACATCTGGCTAAAGAATTCCAGAATTCTGAATCATCGCAATTGCAGTTTCAGGGGCAGGTATCTAGTTTTATGACAGCTCCCTATAGCTCTCCACTGCCGGCTGGGGCTGCGATGTCTGTACCCTCTGACATGCAGTTGGTTTCTCCCGAACCTGTAGTGGCCTTTCCTGAAACATTTTCAGGGTAGAAAGACAAGTTTAGGCTGTTCAGGGAGAACTGTAAGTTATTTTTTACCTCGTGACCTCGGTCTTCAGGGAATGAATCCCAGCAGGAAGGAATTATTATGTCCCTCCTGCGTGGTGGCCCTCAGGCCCGGGCGTTTTCTTTATCCCCCCAAGCTCCAGAATGGTTTTCTGTTGACTCCTTCTTTGGCATCTTAGGTGTAATCTCTGATGAACCTAACAGAATCCAGGTCGCAGAGGCTAAGATCATGAATTTGACACAGGGTAGCAACATCACCAAAGACTATAGTACCGAGTCCCGACAACAAAGATCAGAATATCAGAATACAGAGCAGAGAACAAACACACCACT
Organism: Phyllobates terribilis; assembly: GCF_046119375.1. Taxonomy (NCBI): domain Eukaryota; kingdom Metazoa; phylum Chordata; class Amphibia; order Anura; family Dendrobatidae; genus Phyllobates; species Phyllobates terribilis. The sequence continues at coordinate 359,659,447 of NW_027362767.1, forward strand.
GAAATAAAAGCTACAACTGGCAAGGTCTGGTAATAGTCAACCAGCTAAATACTCAAGTAATCACCCAAAAAGGGTGACACCTTGAAGACTTTGCAGACCCGGCCAGATTGAGAGATTGGGTTGTCACTAGTGTTGAGCGAGCATGCTCGACACTGCTCGGTACTCGCCTGAGCATCTCACTACTCGGGATGTTCGGCGAGCACCGAGCATTTCCGGGTTACTCGGGCGGGAGCTCGGGTCTCCGCCCTGCATGTTTGGCGCTCTTTACAGAGCCAATGAACATGCAGGGATTGCCAGCCAGTCACTATAATGCCGCAGCCATGTTGGTTGTGGGCATTACAGTGATTGGCTGGCCGCACAGCGTCACCTCGAGTATTTAAAACTGGGCGCCACCATCTTGGACACAGTTGCCCCGGATCAGACGGTGCAGGGTGAGTGCTGCTGAGTTAGGGAGAGATTTATACTGTGAAATAGGTAGTGTAGGGTCTCTAAAGCCTGCAAAATCAAACAAACAGTCCTTCTCAGGACTAATATCAATCCCAGATATCAGGTAGGCAGGCAGGCAGGCTGTATAGGAGACGCAGTGGTTATACCAACAAACACGGCATTACAGTCCTATGTGCTGCTTTTCAAATTGCTAGACATAGCCCCAGGTCTCAGGGGCCAGGAAAAATCGTTTTTTTTTTCATCTAAATCCTCTTTTTTTTTTTTTTGCTCAGTCAGACTGTACAAATACCCTTCTTATTAACCTTTTGGTATTCCCCCCCACAAAAAAAAATACTGAGTGTGTCTGTGAGTGTTCAGACACAAATATATCTGTTTAAAAGAGTCTGGTGTAAGCCAGATAACTAGAACTGTGGTTTTGCAGTTCCACGGTTCAAATCTCTGTATTATCCACTTTTTTGCCTTTTTTCAACAAAAAAAAACATTTTGAGTGTCTCGCTGATTGTTCAGACACAAATATATCTGTTTAAAAGATTCTGGTGTAGGCCAGATAACTACACTGTGTTCCAAATTATTATGCAAAAAATATTTTCTCCGATTTTCCCAAATTACCTATATGAATTGCAGTCATTGTAATTTTCCAGTCAAATAACTATTAGAGTACAATTGAAAGGTTTTTGTACAAACTGCCTATGATAACAGTATATTTAAAAAAAAATAAAAAACTCAAACTGCACTCAAAATGCATGTTCCAAATTATTGTGCACAGCAGAGTTTTCAACCTTTTCATTTTAATTACGAACAAAAGAATTGTCATTTTTGAAATTATAAGCATTAGCAGGTTATTACAAACTGAAATCAAACAGTTTTCAACTCAAAACTTTATTCTAGGTGATGTTACATTTGCACATAGGATCGCTTGTTCGAAAGGAGCTTCTGAACTCTCTCGTCCATTGAATTTGTCAGGTTTTGGATGGTTTCTGCTTCAATTGTTTTGCATGAGGACAGAATACCCTCTTAGAGCTGTTGCTTAGATGTGAACTGCCTCCCGCCATCATAGACACTCCTTTTGATGATGCTCCAGAGGTTCTCAATGGGGTTGAGGTCAGGGGAGCATGGGCACCACACCATAAGTTTGTCCCCTTTTATGCCCATAGCAGCCAGAGATGCAGATGTGTTATGTGCAGCATGAGACGGGGCATTATCATGCATGAAAATGATCTTGCTGCGGAATGCACGGTTCTTCTTCTTGAACCATGGAAGGAAGTGCTGTTTGAGAAACTCAACATACATTATGGAGTTCACCTTTAACCCTTCAGGGATCCTAAAAGGGCCGACAAACTCTCTCCCCATGATTCCAGCCCAAAACATTACTCCACCTCCTCCTTGTTAGCGCCGTAGCCGTGTTTGCATGGGGTGTCCATCAACCAGCCATCCTCCACTCCATCCATCTGGACCATCGAGATCATTTCCTGCATGATAATGCCCCGTCTCATGCTGCACATAACACATCTGCATCTCTGGCTGCTATGGGCATAAAAGGGGACAAACTTATGGTGTGGCACCCATGCTACCCTGACCTCAACCCCATTGAGAACCTCTAGAGCATCATCAAAAGGAGTGTCTATGATGGCGGGAGGCAGTTCACATCTAAGTAACAGCTCTGGGAGGGTATTCTGTCCTCATGCAAAACAATTAAAGCAGAAACCATCCAAAACCTGACAAATTCAATGGACGAGAGAGTTCAGAAGCTCCTTTCGAACAAGGGGTCCTATGTGCAAATGTAACATCACCTAGAATAAAGTTTTGAGTTGAAAACTGTTTGATTTCAGTTTGTAATAACCTGCTAATGCTTATAATTTCAAAAATGACAATTTTTTTGTTTGTAATTAAAATGAAAAGGTTGAAAACTCTGCTGTGCATAATAATTTGGAACATGCATTTTGAGTGCAGTTTGAGTTTTTTATTTTTTTAAAAAATATACTGTTATCATAGGCAGTTTGTACAAAAACCTTTCAATTGTACTCTAATAGTTATTTGACTGGAAAATTACAATGACTGCAATTCATATAGGTAATTTGGGAAAATCTGAGAAAATATTATTTCCATAATAATTTGGAACACAGTGTAGAACTGTGGTTTTCCTCTTCCATGGTTCAAATCTCTATGTAATTCACCTTTTTGCATAAAAAAAAACCTTTTGAGCGTCTTGCTGACTGTTCAGGCAGAAATATATCTGCTTAAAAGAGTCTGGTGTAGGCCAGATAACTAGAACTGTGGTTTTCCTCTTCCACGGTTCAAATCTCTGTATATTCCACTTTTTTGCCTTTTTTCAATAAAAAAAACATTTTGAGCGTCTCGCTGACTGTTCAGACATAAATATATCTGTTTAAAAGAGTCTGGTGTAGGCCACATAACTAGAACTGTGGTTTTCCTCTTTCACTGTTCAAATCTGGGTGTTATCCACCTTTTTCATAAAAAAAACATTTTGAGTGTCTCGCTGTCTGTTCAGACACAAATATATCTGTTTAAAAGAGTCTGGTGTAGGCCAGATAACTAGAACTGTGGTGTTCCTCTTCCACGGTTCAAATCTCTGTGTAATCCACCTTTTTGCATAAAAAAAAACATTTTGAGTGTCTCGCTGACTGTTCAGACACAAATATATCTGTTTAAAAGAGTCTGGTGTAGGCCAGATAACTAGAACTGTGGTTTTGCAGTTTCACGGTTCAAATCTCTGTATTATCCACTTTTTTGCCTTTTTTAAAAAAAAAAAAAATTTTGAGTGTCTCGCTGACTGTTCAGACACAAATATATCTGTTTCAAAGAGTCTGGTGTAGGCCAGATAACTAGAACTGTGGTTTTGCAGTTCCACGGTTCAAATCTCTGTATTATCCACTTTTTTGCCTTTTTTTCAATAAAAAAAACATTTTGAGTGTCTCGCTGACTGTTCAGACACAAATATATCTGTTTAAATGAGTCTGGTGTAGGCCAGATAACTAGAACTGTGGTTTTCCTCATCCACGGTTCAAATCTGGGTGTTATCCACCTTTTTGCATAAAAAAACATTTTGAGTGTCTCGCTGACTGTTCAGACACAAATATATCTGTTTAAAAGAGTCTGGTGTAGGCCTGATAACTAGAACTGTGGTTTTGCAGTTCCACGGTTCAAATCTCTGTATTATCCACTTTTTTGCCTTTTTTCAATAAAAAAAAACATTTTGAGTGTCTCGCTGACTGTTCAGACACAAATATATCTGTTTAGAATAGTCTGGTGTAGGCCAGATAACTAGAACTGTGGTTTTGCAGTTCCATGGTTCAAATTTCTATATTATCCACTTTTTTGCCTTTTTTCAATTAAAAAAAAACAATTTGAGTGTCCCGCTTGCTGTTCAAACACAAATATATCTTTTGAAAAGGGTCTGGTGTAGGCCAGATAACTAGTACTGTGGTTTTCCTCTTCCATGGTTCAAATCTCTGTGTAATCCACCTTTTTGCATAAAAAAAAAAACATTTTGAGTGTCTCGCTGACTGTTCAGACACAAATATATCTGTTTAAAAGAGTCTGGTGTAGGCCAGATAACTAGAACTGTGGTTTTGCAGTTCCACGGTTCAAATCTCTGTGTTATCCACTCTTTTGCCTTTTTTTAATAAAAAAAAACATTTTGAGTGTCTCGCTGACTGTTCGGACACAAATATGTCTGTTTAAAAGATTCTGGTGTAGGCCAGATAACTAGAACTGTGGTTTTCCTCTTCCACTGTTCAAATCTGGGTGTTATCTACCTTTTTCATAAAAAAAACATTTTGAGTGTCTCGCTGACTGTTCAGGCACAAATATATCTGTTTAAAAGAGTCTGGTGTAGGCCAGATAGCTAGAACTGAGGTTTTCCTCTTCCACGGTTCAAATCTCTATGTAATCCACCTTTTTGCATAAAAAAAAACAATTTTGAGTGTCTCGCTGACTGTTCAGACACAAATATATCTGTTTAAAAGATTCTGGTGTAGGCCAGATAACTAGAACTGTGGTTTTCCTCTTCCTCGGTTCAATTTTTTGTGTAATCCACCTTTTTGCATGAAAAAAAACATTTGAGTGTCCCGCTGACTATTTAGACACAAATATATCTGTTTAAAAGAGTCTGGTGTAGGCCAGATAACTAGAACTGTGTTTTGCAGTTCCACAGTTCAAATCTCTGTATTATCCACTTTTTTGCCCTTTTTCAATAAAAAAAAACATTTTGAATGTCTCGCTGACTGTTCAGACACAAATATATCTGTTTAAAATAGTCTGGTGTAGGCCAGATAACTAGAACTGTGGTTTTCCTCTTCCACGGTTCAAATCTCTGTATTATCCACTTTTTTGCCTTTTTTCCATAAGAAAAAACATTTTGAGTGTCTCGCTGACTGTTCAGACACAAATATATCTGTTTAAAAGATTCTGGTGTAGGCCAGATAACTAGAACTGTGGTTTTCCTCTTTCACGGTTCAAATTTTTGTGTAATCCACCTTTTTGCACGAAAAAAAACATTTTGAGTGTCTCGCTGACTATTTAAACACAAATATATCTGTTTAAAAGAGTCTGGTGTAGGCCAGATAATTAGAACTGTGGTTTTGCAGGTCCACGGTTCAAATCTCTGCATTATCCACTTTTTTGTCTATTTTCAATAAAAAAAAACATTTTGAATGTCTCGCTGACTGTTCAGACACAAATATATCTGTTTAAAAGAGTCTGGTGTAGGCCAGATGACTAGAACTGTGGTTTTGCAGTTCCACGGTTCAAATCTCTGTATTATCCACTTTTTTGCATTTTTTCAATAAAAAAAAACAATTTGAGTGTCTCGCTGACTGTTCAGACACAAATATATCTGTTTAAAAAATTCTGGTGTAGGCCAGATAACTAGAACTGTGGTTTTCCTCTTCCACGGTTCAAATCTGGGTGTAATACACCTTTTTGCATTAAAAAAAACATTTTGAGTGTCTCGCTGACTGTTCAGACACAAATATATCTGTTTAAAAGAGTCTGGTGTAGGCCAGATAACTAGAACTGTGGTTTTCCTTTTCCACGGTTCAAATCTCTGTGTAATCCACCATTTTGCATAAAAAAACATTTTGAGTGTCTCGCTGACTGTTCAGACACAAATATATCTGTTTAAAAGAGTATGGTGTAGGCCAAATAACTAGAACTGTGGTTTTCCTCTTCTACAGTTCAAACCTCTGTATTATCCACTTTTTTGCCTTTTTTCAATAAAAAAAAACAGTTTGAGTGTCTCGCTGACTTTTCAGACATAAATATATCTGTTTAAAAGAGTCTGGTGTAGGCCAGATAACTAGAACTGTGTTTTTGCAGTTCCACGGTTCAAATCTCTGTATTATCCACTTTTTTGCCTTTTTTCCATAAAAAAAAACATTTTGAATGTCTCGCTGACTGTTCAGACACAAATATATCTGTTTGAAAGAGTCTGGTGTAGGCCAGATAACTAGAACTGTGTTTTTGCAGTTCCACGGTTCAAATCTCGGTATTATCCACTTTTTTGCCTTTTTTCAATAAAAAAAAACATTTTGAGTGTGTCGCTGACTGTTCAGACACAAATATATCTGTTTAAAAGATTCTGGTGTAGGCCAGATAACTAGAACTGTGGTTTTCCTCTTCCACGGTTCAGATATAGGTGTAATCCACCTTTTTGCATAAAAAAAGCATTTTGAGTGTCTCGCACAGGCCACAGTCCTAAATTCGCACATTTCACGACTGCTTGAGTTGGTAACGCTGCCTTTTAGGCTGGTGGAGACGGAATCCTTCCGCTACCTTATGGAGGTGGCCATCCCTCGGTACTCGGTCCCCAGCCAACACTATTTTGCCCTGTGTGCCATCCCCGCACTACACAAGCACGTGTCCCAAAACATCTGCAGTGCCCTCAACAACGCAGTTACTGGGAGAGTCCACCTGACAACGGACACGTGGACAAGTGCTTGTGGCCAGGGATGGTACATCTCCCTGACAGCACAGTGGGTAAACATAGTGGAAGCCGGGACCCAGTCGGACCTTGGAACGGAACACATCCTCCCCACACCGAGGATTGCGGGCCCTATGTCAGTCAGAGTTACCCCCACACTGTACAGCTCCTGCGCATCATCCTCCTCCTCATGTTCAGCCTCCATCTCAGATATCACCACATCAGTTACAAGCTGGAAGCACTGCAGTACTGCCTCAGCCAAGCGGCAACAGGCTGTGCTGAAACTAATAAGCTTAGGTGATGAACCTCACACTGCTTGTGAGTTGTGGACAACTGTGAAAGAGCAGGCAGATCTGTGGCTTAGGCCGCTGAACCTACACGTACTATGCCTGGCTCATGTGCTTAACCTCGTGGTTCAGAGGTTTCTTAAATCGTACCCGAGTTGCCAGATCTGCTCGTCAAAGTACGCGCCTGTCTGCTCATTTTCGCTAGTTGGCTACAGCTTCTGCCGCCCTTGCTGTGTTGCGTTTGCAGCTTCCGGCACACCGACTGTTGTGTGATGTCCCCACACATTGGAACTCTACCCTCCACATGTTGCGAAGGATTTGTGAGCAGAAGAGAGCAGTTGTGGAGTACCAGCTGCAACAAGGCCGTCGATATTCAGGTCAGACTCCACACATAAGACCTCAGGAGTGGACCTGGATGTCTGACATATGTACCATCTTGACAAATTTTGAGGAGTCCACCAAGATGGTGAGTTGCGATGACGCCATCATTAGCATCAGCATCCCACTTGTCTGTCTTTAGCAACGCTCTCTGCAGAGAATTAAAGAGGAGGCATTGCAGCCAGAGTATGATGAGATGGATCAAGAAGCCGTAGTGGGCGATTACACACAGCCCAGCCCCATCTCATCCCAACGTGCATTGGGGGACAATGAGGGAGAGGAGGAGGAGGAAGAACAGGAGCTGGTATCATGCGCTGTAGACGGTAGTACCTGTACAACTGTCATACCGTCGGTTCAGCATGGGTGGCCTGAGGACAGGGGGGAGGAGGAGGAGAGCATGGTCAGTCGTCATCTTGGTGAGGACACGGAAGTCTTGCCCGTTACCAGTCTGGCACACATGGCTGACTTTATGTTACGCTGCCTTAACCGTGACCCTTGCGTTGTCAAAATGTTGGGTGACAGTCATTACTGGTTGGTGACATTTTTAGACCCCCGCTACAAGGAGAACTTTCACTCTCTTATTCCTGAGGTGGAGAGGTCTACAAAAATGTGGCAGTACCAGAAGGCCCTTGCTGCAGGACTGTTAAAAAAAATTCCCATCTGAACACGCTAGCGGCAGAGGTCACAGTTCATTGCCCAACCAAGGAGTACAGGTGAGAGAGACACAACTCCAATCCAGCAGAGGCGGGGGAACACTGACAACGTTCTGCTACAGTTTTCTGACACCCGCCCAGCTTACAGGCCCTGAGGGGCGGGGTACTCTCACAAGGAGTGGAAAGTTTCAAAAGATGGTGAGGGAGTACCTTGCCGACCGTACCAGCGTCCTCCGTGATTCCTCTGTGCCTTTTAATTATTGGGTATCCAAGCTGGACACTTGGAATGAACTAGCTCGGTACACCTTGGAGGTCCTGGCCTGCCCTGCCACTAGCGTGTTATCGGAGTGTGTTTTTAGTGCCGCTGGGGGAATTATAACTGATAAACGCACTCGCCTGTCAACTAACAATGCTGACAAGCTGACCCGTATCAAAATGAACAAGGGCTGGATTGGGCCAGACTTCTCATCACCACCAAATGACAGCAGAGTAACATAAAGTCAAATCCACTGTGTTATTTTGGGAGGTGTATTCCCATGCACCGCTTCACACCCACACATCGGTATACGCTTCCTCATTTCGGCTGTTTTTTGCTTTTCTCCTTATCCTCAGCCTCCACCACCACTATACCACCAGGTTGACCGTGGTCCGTGTTGCCAGCATTGCAAGTTCCTCCATCCTAATTTTTGGCAGCTTTTGCTTGGAAGGCATAGGCAAAGACTATGGGAGACCCACTCCCCAATAATAGGAACAATGTATTTAATATGCTGTACTGCATGGCTCTTGTAAGGGGCATTGAAACGGTCTTGCTAAGCTACTGTGACCCCCACGTCTCTTCCAAGGGGCATTAAAACCGTCTTGCTAAGCTACTGTGACCTCCATGTCTCTTCCAAGGGGCATTAAAACCGTCTTGTTAAACCACTCTGACCTCCACGTCTCTTCCAAGGGGCATTAAAACCATCTTGCTAAGCTACTGTGACCTCCACGTCTCTTCGAAGGGGCATTAAAACTTGCACGGGGATAGTTGCAAGTCTGCATCTTCTGATGTGGCAAGGATCACTTCTGATGGGCACACTTTTAGGCAGTGACCTGGGTGTCAGAGATGCTTCCAGGGGTCTTCCCCATGTTGTTCCCATGTCTTTTCAGCACTGTATGCATGTGTCACACAGCACATGGCCAGATAAGGTTGTAAAATGTTAAAATGACATTTCCCGGTGAATGCATTTGTCACAGTTGAAAGCAATACAAAAGTGCAAAAACACATAAAAAAAGCTACTTGTGAACATAGCCCAAGGTGTGGAGGAGTATTTTTGTTTTTGGTTATTTATTTTACCTTATATACAAGTCTTTACCCTGGAAAGGAACTTCCTTAACATATTTCACAGGAAAGCAGTTTCAGTTTCGTTTTTGAACTTTTTATTGTGAGCCCGTAAAAGTGGCTTAATACCTCTGACCACGTTGTTGACAGCAGTGACCTGGGGGTCAGAAATGCTTCCTGGGGCGATCCCCATGCTGTCCCCATGTCATTTGAGCACTGTCCCTATCGTTTTGGGCACTTTTTAGGCTTTCTACAGACTGCCGGGGGTGCCGCCGCATAAATGCTCGGGTCTCCCATAGACTAACATTTGGCTCATTGCTCGGGTCGAGCACCCGAGTATCATGGTGAGCTAGGTCCGAGCTTCGAGCACCCAAGCATTTTAGTGCTCGCTCAACACTAGTTGTCACTCACAGTACTGACAGCTCGGCATGTCCCTATCCTATAGAGCAGAGGTCCCCAACCTTTTTTGCACCAGGGACCGGCTTTAAGCAAGACCAGTTTTCCATGGCCCGGTGGGGGTGGGGGCGGGGCTTTGGTCATATGGGGGTGGGGTTATGGAGGGGTGGAGCTTAGTGCATACTTATCATATAATTATGACATTTATAATGAGAATGTGATTCAACTTACCATAGGTTCAGAATGAGTGGGAGCACCAGGCTTGTTTCCCTGGATCAGTGGGAGCACTGGGCTTGTTTTCCTGCAACAAGACGGTCCCATCTAGGGGTGATGGGAGACAGTGAAACCCGAAGTGTGTTCCTTATGTCCAGTCTACTCCGTAATCTCGTTTTTGCTGTTGTCATGGCAGAAAACCCAGTTTCACAAAGATAGGATGTTGGAAAAGGAAGCAGAGTTTTCAGTGCTTTGGTGGCGATCCCAGGATATTCAGCCTGGACTTTAATCCAGAATGTTGGGAGATTTGAAGTCTCAAACATACTTTTAAGGCTACCATCATTTGCAATCTCAAGCAGTTGGTCTTCTTCAAGCACGGACAAGGTCGATTCACCTGGCTTGTTCACAAATGGGTTGCGAATCCATTCCTTCCTAGTTCGTGGGTCTTTTGTGGTCGGAAAATAGCGCTCAAACTCTTCTGAAAGCTGAGATAGGTGATCATGCACCAGCTGGGAGAATGAAGGCTCAGGCTCGGTCTCTTCCAAAACTCCTGCTAATGTTTGAAACATGTCAAATATCCCTGTTCTCACTCGCCGTCCCCACACTTCCAGTTTGGCTTTAAATGCAGCAACTTTATCTGCCAACTTGAAGGCAGTTGTCATTCTCCCCTGAAGTGACAGATTAAGTTCGTTCAAAAAGTTGAATATGTCACATAAGTAAGCAAGTTTTGTGACCCATTCCTTACTACTGAAATGTGCTGCAAGTGGCGATTCTTTTTCTAAAAGAAATCTATAAAGCGGGTCTCGTAACTCAAAAACTCTGGCCAGTGCTCTACCTTTAGAAAGCCATCTGACTTCTGTGTGTAGGAGAAGACGTTTGTGCTCCGCGTCCATCTCCTCACAGAGCTGCTCGAACAGACGTGAGTTAAGGGCATGTGCTTTTATGTGATTAATAACTTTAATCACATCTTGCAAAACGCTGTTAAGTTCAGGTGACATTTTTCGGCTTGCCAGCATTTCTCTATGGATGACACAGTGCGTAGAGTCGCATTCAGACGCAACCTCTTTGACCCGGGTAGTTAAACCAGAAAGCCGTCCAGTCATGGCAGCTGCTCCGTCTGTGCATATACCGACACAAAATGACCAGTTTAGGTTTCCTGATATGTAATCATCCAAAGACTTGAATAGTTCTGCACCTGTGGTGTTGGCTGGCAACAATAATGCACATAACATATCCTCATGCACATCCTCCTGAAAAATATATCGCACATAAACCAGCATCATTGCCTTGTTGTCAACGTCAGTAGACTCGTCAACCTGGATTGCGTACCATGGTGACGCATTAATCCTCTCCAACAATTGTACCTCGATGTCTTCTGCTATTTCATTAATTCGTCTACTGACAGTGCTCGCTGAAAGAGGAACCTGTGCCACTTTTTTAACCGCAGCCTCTCCTAAAAGTTCCTGGCAAATGTCCTTAGCGGCAGGCAGGATCAACTCTTCACCAATAGTGAAGGGCTTCTTAGCCTTGGCAATGCGGTTAGCCACTAAGAATGATGCTCTCAGAGCAGACACATTTGTTGATGTGGTGGCCTTCAATAATTGCTTCTGTCCTTCGTGTTCGCGTTTTTTTTTTCAAAAAACTCCAAAGGCTTGTCTTTTGATGCAGGGTGCTTGGTCTGTAAGTGGTGAACCAGTTTTGAAGGCTTCATGGCCTCGTTGGATAGCCGGTCGCCACATATCAGACACAGTGGGCTTGGGGCATGTGAATCGCCAGTTGCGATGAACCCATAATTTAAGTAGGACTCATTGTATTTTCTTTTAAATGCAGCTTTCTTTTTTTTAGCAGTCATGGAGTCTTCATCTGTCTCATTGGGTCTTTCTTCCTTTTCAAAGAAGCTCTTCAGTGATGTTTGTTTTTTACTCATTTTACAAGGGTTAGAGGTGAAGGCGTAGTGGGCCCCTAACACAGAAAGATGGCTATTGCTACTGGAGACGGGCACTGATGATGATGACCACCACTACTGCTGCTACTGGAGACGGGCACTGATGATGATGACCACTACTGCTGCTACTGGACACAGCCACTGCTGCTATGAATTTTCACTGTTATTTGCTTTTTTCACTTTAACCAGAAAATCTGCTGCTGGGCCGCACGACACCAGAACACAGCTACAGGAGTCATAAGGGTGGGACACCTGACGTCATATCTAGCTGCCCATTAGCATCCAGAGCCCCTCCCCCTCCAACTCGCAGCTAGCAGGAGGGGAAGGAGCGCTGGACACACATGACCTGCTTCTCCCTGCTCCTGCCTGAGCACATTCTGCGAGTAGCAGCACTGTACATTGAGTTTCAGGCTGTGTGCCCACGTAGCATTTTTCAAGCGTTTTTGATGCGGAATTTCCGCAGTGGAAACGCTTGTAAAACGCTTGGTAACACGCACCCCATGGTCCCCAATGGGATTCCGCAAGTTCTATGCACATGCTGCGGATTTTTCCGCAGCGTTTATGCTGCGTTCAAAAATCCGCAGAATGTCATTTAATTTTGCGTTTCCGCAAGCAGAATTGCCTTTGTTCAATGCATAAAAAACGCAAGGCAATTCCGCATGTGGAAAACGCGTGATAAACGCGCGAAAAATGCGCGATAAACGCGTGCGGAATTCCGCATGCATTTTTCCGGGAGAGGACTTGCAGAAATGAAGCAGAAATTTTCTGCTTCATAAATGCAACGTGGGCACATAGCCTCAGTGTACAGCACTGCTACTAGCACTGCTATATGCACCAGACAGCGCTGTATGGGGAGGATGCTGGCGGGACCTCGGTGTACAGCGCTGCTAAGTAGCAGCATTGTACATTGAGCGTCAGTGTATACAGCGCTGCTGCTTAGCAGCGCTACACACTGAACACCGGTACCGGGAGCCGCGTCACTGAAGCCAGTCTGCTGCCCCAGCACGCCCCACATAACATGTTCTGCCGGGGGCGTGTCAGTGAGGAGAGCCTGCCACCCCACCCCGTCAGGAACACACCATGCTGTGCAGGAGGGCCGCGTCACTGAGACCCGCCCCGTGACGTACAACAGGTACCATGCTGTGCTGTGGAGGGCTGCGTCACTAAGACCCGCCCGACGCCCCACCCCGTCCTGCATAATGTTCTCTGCCGGGAGCTGCGAGCTGTCACGGCTATGGCAGAAAACATTATAAATCCACACAGAGCGAGCTCTGACCAGGCGCAGGACCGCGGAGCTAGCTGTCAGCGGCGCCGCGGACCGGCTGAAAAACCCCAACGGCCCGGTCCTGGTCCGCGGACCGGCGGTTGGGGACCTCTGCTATAGAGAGCCTAAGCTGTCACTCACAGTGTGGTGGAATCGTAACAGCCTGAATGTGTAATCCTGTCTTAGATTTTAATGTTGTATCTAAAATTAATGTCATATATATTTGTTGAAATGTCAACTTTGCTCATACTCAACTTATTAAACACCGAACACATTTGCATGTTTTGCATAATTGAACATGGCAAAAGATATGTTAAGCCTAAGGTGTGCTGACTTGCAGACTTGTTTGTAGTACATTTCATCAAACATTTTCCAGCAGGCAAGAGGTGATCTTCAACCCATTGTAGCCCAACAAGATTAGTATTAATAACAATACATATATTCAAGCACTTAATCACATTTTATTATTTATAGCAGTTTTCTGTTTTATTAATGGCTTATAGTTAAGTGCTCCAATATAGGATCATTTAGAAATGCTTCTAATATAAACACAACATACAACATAGAAACAACAAATAAATTCCATGTAAATTCTTCAGTTCTTGGATCTGAAATAATAGATTTGATACAGGGCTCCCAACTGAGCTACCACATCAAGCGTATACACCTATAAATTATTAAAGAGGTTATCTGGAATTATTTTATGTTCTTACTATAGACCCAAGAACTAATAGGCAGGTAGTTGCTAACTACCTGCTTGTTCTACCCAGTGTCAATTTCTGCCTGCCCACACACTGCTCCTGTCAGCAATTTAGTGGCTTCTAGTGACTTCACATCATCAGAGCAGCAGATTCCTTTCAGTCTGCTTTGTTGATGGGGTGTTACTGCCAATGTCATGCTAGTTGATAGCCGCCTCTTGGATGCCTAAATGCTTGGGGAGCAGTCTGTCAATCAGCATGTCAGCAGTCACGCCCTGTGGACAGAGCAGCCCAGAAGAGGAAGCTATGTTAATGTGAAGTAGCAGAATCGCCGGCAGAGGATGGTGCCTGGTAGAGCAGACAGTTAAGAACTACCTGCCTGTTTATTCTTAAGCCGATGAGTAAAAACAATATTCCCAAATAACCCCTTTAAATGCATCAAACGTGAGGATATTTTGCCCCTAATTAGAATGTTCTTATGTAGTGAACACCAAGATTTAGCTAAGAGTGCACCCAAGGTTACATGATAGTAAAAAGATTAAGTAATGAAATAAATGAGGTAAAGCATGTTGAAAACATCCCAACTATACATCAAAGTGGGATGTTATCACGTAAAGCATATATGTACTCACGTGGTCAAAATTGTTGGTACCCCTCGTTTAATGAAAGAAAAACCCACAATGGTCACAGAAATAACTTGAATCTGACAAAAGTAATAATAAATTAAAAATCTATGAAAATGAACAAATGAAAGTCAGACATTGCTTTTCAACCCTGCTTCCACAGAATTTAAAAAAAAATGTAACTCATGAAATAGGCCTGGACAGAAATGATGGTACTCTTCTTAACTTAATATTTTGTTGAACAACCTTTTGAGGCAATCACTGCAATCAAACGATTCCTGTAACTGTCAATGAGACTTCAGCACCTCTCGACAGGTATTTTGGCCCACTTTTCATGAGCAAACTGCTCCAGTTGTCTCGTATTTGAAGGTTGCCTTTTCCAAACAGCATGTTTCAGCTGTTTCCTAAGATGTTCAATAGGATTTAGGTCAGGGCTCATAGAAGGCCACTTCAGAATAGTCCAATGTTTTCCTCTTAGCCATTCTTGGGTGTTTTTAGCTGTGTGTTTTGGGTCATTGTCCTGTTGCAAGACCCATGACTTGCGACTGAGACCAAGCTTTCTGACACTGGGCTGCACATTTCTCTCTAGAGTCCCTTGATAGTCTTGAGATTTCATAGTACCCTGTACAGATTCAAGACATACTGTGTCAGATGCAGCAAAGCAGCCCCAGAACATAACAGAGCCTCCATCATGTTTCACAGTAGGGACAGGTCTTTTCTTGATATGCTTCATTTTTCCATCTGTGAACATAGAGCTGATGTGCCTTGCAATAAACTTCCATTTTTGTCTCATCTGTCCATAGGACATTCTCCCAGAAGGTTTGTGGCTTGTCAACATGTAGTTTTGCAAATTCTAGTCTAGCTTTTTTATGATTTTTTTTCAACAATGGGGCTCTCCTTGGTCGTCTCTCATGAAGTACACTTTGGATCAAACAACGACGGATGGTGCGATCTGACACTGATGTTCCTTGAGTTTAAAGTTCACCTTTAATCTCTTTAGAAGTTATCCTGGGCTCTTTTATTACCATTCATATTATCCGTCTCTTTGATTTGTCATCAATTTTCCTCCTGCAGCCACATCCAGGGAGGTTGGCTACAGTCCCATGGATCTTAAATTTCTGAATAATATGTGCAACTGTAGTCACAGGAATATCAAGCTGCTTGGAGATGGTCTTATAACCTTTACCTTTAACATGCTTGCCTATAATTTTCTTTCTAATCTCCTGAGAAAACTCTTTCCTTTGCTTCCTCTTGTCCATGTTGAGTGTGGTACACACCATGTCACCAAACAGCACAGTGAACATCTGCAGCCCTATTTACAGGCCTACTGACTGATTACAAGATTGTAGACACCTGTGATGCTAATTAGTGGACACAACTTGATTTAACATGTCCCTTTTGTCACATTATTTTCAGGGGTACCATCATTTCTGTCCAGGCCTAATTCATGAGTTTAATTTTTTTTTTTATTCTGTTCAAGCAGGGTTGAAAAGCAATGCCTGACTTTCATTTGTTCATTTTCATAGATTTTTAATTTATAATAATAATTTTTATTTTTTATAGCGTCAACATATTCCGCAGCACTTTACAATTTTAATTATTACTTTTGTCAGATTCAAGTTATTTCTGTGACCATTGTGGGTTTTTCTTTCATTAAACGAGGGGTACCAACAATTTTGACCACGTGTGTATCTATATATATATATATCCTTATTAACAATAAAAGAAATATTTAAAAAATGATAATTTTTCATTATTTTAAATTCAGGCACGAATATCGTTCCCATTACGGTACCCTGAACACTTAGATCCTTATTGAATTTGAAATTCATTTTACAGAGAATTACAAAAAGTGTTTTGTATAATATGTCAAAAATTCCATGTAAAAAAAAAAATCCATCCAAAAATGACTCATATACTTGAGTAAGTCCTTTTGTAAACAGGACAAACCATCAAGAAAAGCTACAAAGTCCAAGCCCATCTTATCTACAAGGAGTTCACACAAAATTATGTCACCTCCAGATGTTGTACATCTAAATAAATAACACTATTAAGTGCTGGGAACCAACAAACAAAAACAATGACACTTTTTAATGTAAATCTGCAAAACATGGCCCAGATGCTCACACTAAAATAAAACATATGACAATATTTTAGTTAGAAGAACTGAAGTGGATGGAAGCCTGCCTCTGTTTGAAGCATAAACATTGGGTCACTTTAGGGTCGTAAAGTGCTTACTGGAAAGCCCAAAGTATGGCTTTCACACCAAGTTAAAGGTCAGGTCTGTAATCCAGTTCTCTGTGGAATGTATACAAATGCCATTCTTTTGCTCAAATGTAATGAATCAGTTCCTCTGGTGGATTCATTTTGTTTATTTTTGCATTGATATGTACACCAAGCATAGACCTGCCTTACAATGAAGAAATCCACATCCACTTTGTTATGATCACACATATGTAATACAAGGCACAGGGCATATTTATCAGAAAGGCACTTGACTTAACTGGCTGCCAAATATAATTGTCATAGAGTCACATAAACTGAGTTCCCAAGAAGCCGCTGTGCAGGATTCTCTCTAGGTTTGGTTTATGTAATAAATAGCAGTATAGTTGTGTAAGTTGTTCACATAATTTGCAGATCTGGATTGAGATGAAATTGGTGTAGTATTACTATATTAATTTATATTAATGTATTAAACTCTGATAAACAAAATGAGCTGTGTTACTATTCCAATGCTATTATGAGGGTGAAAAGAGCCAGATTTATCCAGAGGTGATCAAAACGACGTCCATGATGACATCCTAAAAATGTCCACCATGATTGACATACCTTGAAGCTCCCAGGTCCCAATGTGAAATATGTAATAGGGTCCCACCTAACCTATATTTATGCCTCTTCATGCATCATTTACATACATTGCTAATGAGCGGTCCCTTTACACCATCATGCTTTTCAAAGCACCTAGCTAGATTTTATACACCTGACTAGGTTTCCTTGTTGCTATGTAATTTTTAATTCCATGATCCTATAAGGGAACGTAAAGCGCAAATAGGGTCTTATCCAATTAGGTGGGATTGGTAAACATATAAGATATGCTCACCTGATGTGGTTGTGTTTGACACAACTTGTAGTTATTGTGTCAAATGTCAGAGATTCCATATTACTAATAGTCTGCTGAATAAGTCTAAAATGATTTTTCTTCTTTCCGTCTTTATTACTTTTTATGCAATAATTCTACACAATCTTTAAAAAGATGAGATAGACAACAGGAACAATTTATTCTTTTAATTTTGATCTACTAAAATGATTTTATTTTCTGAATGAAAAAAGTAACGTACATCCCATGTGATTGTCACCATCTCCCTTTTCTATTGACGCCCTTATTTGCATTTTTGATGTATTTAAGTGTATGTAAGTTCATTGTTCTGTGTGCATGTGGTTGTCCTGAAGAAGGAGTCAGTTGACTTCGAAACATGTTGGCAATAAACCACTTTTAACTAATCTTGGTCCTCGGATCTTTGACTGGAAAATCAGCAGTATAGAGAAAAACCGCTTTCCTGGTAACCTGGCATTTTTAGTTCCAGATTCATATAATTTAAATTTTCAAATCATCAGATGGATGCAAAGGATTAATTTACAAAATTATATTTAAGATTATTGATCAAATGAAAAATGAGTTTTCTAGAAAATGATTTTTACTTCCATTTTCCTAGTATCTGAATTAATGAAAAATTCTATCCCAGAATTTAGAGCTGGTTTCAGGCACAGAATATCTCATCTGTTATATCATTTTAAAGGGAACCTGTCATGTGAAATAATGGTATTAACCTGCAGATATAGGGTTAATCTGCAGGTTAATAATGTTCTGAAGCTGTCTGGCGCCCGCAATGAGAGCCCTGCTGCCAGGAGGAAATTAACTTTACTCCTCCCTGCAGGCTCTCTCTTTCAGTCATGGGGTGGCGTTAATACAGCTTCAGTTAATGCTCTGTGCAGAGTGAACGGTGGCTGTAACAGCGCCCCTGGCACTGACTGACTGATGGCCCTAATAATGAGCGGCTGTCAGTCAATGCCCAGGGGCACGGTTGCAGTCATCACTCACAAGACACAGAGGAGTGACTGAACCTGCGCCAACTCCACCCCTATGACTGTAAGCTGAACTCTGCTGGGGGGGGGGGGGATAAAGTTAATTTCCTCCTGGCAGTGGGCCTCTCAGTGCAGGTGCCAAACAGTGTAAGAACGCTTTTAACCTACAGAATAACCCCATATCTGTAGGTTAATAGCTTTATTTCACAGGACAGGTACCCTTTCATGAATCCATATTTTAATTTACCCATAAATAAATAATAAAATAAAATAAAAATAAATGACAGATACCCTTTAAGGAATCCATATTTTAAAATATCCATAAAGGAACTTTTTGAATATTCCAATTTTTGACATTTTCAAATTTTAAGCAATTGTATCAGAAAATCTACTTTTAGGGGACTCACAGTCACAACAGCTGCCTCGCCATCTGGATTTCCAGATAATTTAGTTGGTGACTAATGAAATGTCTCTGTCTCCTATGTTTCATTGAAGATTACGCAAGTTATATTTTGTTATAATTTGTTTCTATGATATTTTCTGATATTTAGGAGTTGCGGCTCTTAGCCAAGGAATTTGCAATGTTATTTTAAATGTAAAATATAAGGACTGACTGTGATGGGGTTTTCTTTTCAGAGCATTTGTGTAAAATGACAAATGATTGTATGTGGAAAACTGTAAAAACAAGACCGCAGGGACTATCATAGCATCACTGACTTATTTCTCAGAACTATTTAACTTTGATTAATGAAGCAGCTCAAGTATGGAGGGTTTAATACATGGTCAGGAATGCAGCTTTATCACTGAGGGGCCAATCTGTCTTACTGGCATATAGGATTTGCTACTCACACATAAAAAAATCATTGAAGTTACAAATATGTTCAAAAATAGTAAATAGAGATTAGCCAATAAATTAGAGTGGAATTGATTTCTACTCAAATTGTTTTGCGCCAAAATGCGGATTTTTTTTTACATTTGCTTAAGCGTCAATTCAGCTAAATTTTTCTGAACCGTAAAAAGCCATCAAAAGATCAAGAAATCAAGCAAAATTCTTATATTCACCTTACCAGCCCCCCTGCTCCCCATTGTCACCCATCTTGTCCTTGTAGCATCTTCTGATCCCTGCCATGAGAGCTGAAATGCACGGGCTTCTCACATTGAGTCAGGACTTCCAGCTCTGATGAGACCCGGGATGGTACTGCGCATGTATGTGCAAGGTCACTGCACAAGTTGTGACATCATGATGTCATGACCATTCACACCCTTGTGCAGACCCCTCCCAGGCCTCATTAGAGCCCGAAGTCCCAGCTTAATGTGAGAGACCCTGGAATTTCAGCACTTGTGGTGGGAATCAGAAGATGTAATGAGGACCAGTCCAGTGACAGTGAGGAGTGGACAGTCCGGAGAGGTTGAGCTTTGAGATAAATATAAGGATTATTTTATTTTTTACATATTACATTTATTATGCTCTGGATTCTGGAGAGACCCTTTAGCATAATAAGTTACATTAATTTTGCAGAGAATAAATTCTGTGCAAATAAAATTTTCAAGGAAAATCAATGCAAACAGGTGAATCTGAATTTTGCCTGATCCACTCATCTCTAATAGTAAACCATTCAAAAAGGTGTAGTTGGAAACTAAGCATTATAGGGCATCTATTAAAATCAGTGCAAGTGCCCCGGAGCTGAGTGCTCTAAGTTTTAACTAACGCAGATGGGTCTTAAATGTGAAGTAGAGTATTATTTCATTTTTATTAATTCTGATTTTTCAAATATACTATTTATGCATTGAAATTGTTGAGTTCTATATTGACTTGGTTAAAAATACTGGATCCATTAATGGTGTACTTACTATAGAGGCAACCACGACAAATTGTATGGCTCCTTGAGAGGAGGGGGTCAAAACCAGAATTGTCCTTACCAACTTCACAAATTGTATGGCTCCTTGAGAGGAGGGGGTCAAAACCAGAATTGTCCTTACCAACTTCACAAATTGTATGGCTCCTTGAGAGGAGGGGGGCAAAACCAGAATTGTCCTTACCAACTTCACAAATTGTATGGCTCCTTGAGAGGAGGGGGTCAAAACCAGAATTGTCCTTAACAACTTCTTCTATAAATTATATGAATCTGAACATAAGCCCTGTTATTTAAAAATCACAGCAACTTTAGCAAACTAGGGAGGTGGAAATAGTAAAAAGAATTGTGTCACCATTGGAAATGGTTTGGGGAATGGCAACACTAAGTGGTTAGATGTTATAGTATGGACCAGCTACAGCAGATGGGCCCCATTTTGGTTGTACTTACTCTACCCCTCTCTGTTCAGTCTTGAAATTTATGTATTCACTATACTTTAGGTAGTTTTGATTTTACTACTTCTCTTTTTCATGTCTCTATGAGTTTAGATCAGAGGTTACAGAATATCAGATCCAAGTTTCTTGGGACTAGAGCATGAGAATGTGTCACATGGCAATGAGTCAATTTTCTATAAGTATGACTTGAATATTCCTCATCCATCTGACCTCAGTAACAAAAATTACTTTACTAATCTTTCTGTCTAATGGAATATAGAATAATGATCAGTAGCACACAATAAATGTCTGGACAAAGAAAAAAGTGTGTAATCTGTGCTAACCGAACGACTAATTTATAAATTATACAATTCAGATATATAATTATGGGCACCGGATGCTCCATCCTTAGGAACCACAATATGTACGGTATGTAATCAGAGCAATGAACCAGTCAAGACTTTAAACAAAAAAAGAAAAGGCTTGCCCTACAGCTACTATATAACTGATTCACCATGTAGACCATGGTTAGGGGTACTGTAGGTAAGCTGAGTGGTGTTTTGTCCCAATGTATGTTTCTTCATACAGGCATGTTCACACTTTGAAATCTAATCTTTTCACTTGCTTGAAAACAAACAACATAATTCAAACCATCCAGCTCATATGGTAAAGAGATCTTTTTATTCCATATAATCTGGATGGTCTGCTCTATGTGATTTTTTGGAAGGAAAAGCCAACCATCTAATCTGTACAGAGTCCTCCTGAATCTCCCTTGATGGATGCTGTTGTAAAAGAGAAGGATGAACCTTGTTGACTTCTGATTCTTCTGTTCTCCTAAGAGATGCTCCACTGCCAGTGATGTCTGACAGCAGCTTACTCTACTTTAAAAATTGAAAAAACATCCAAGCTTGGTCATGCATCTGCTGGAGACGGGAGTGATACTTGTCGGCTTACAGTTATCTTAGGTGTGTGGACTTTAAGCCAAAGAATATCAGGAATGTTCTTCCTCTTATAAATAAAATCTATGAAATTCATTAAGTGACAGATTTCTATAAAAAATCTCCTGTGGCAGAAAACAAGATCACCTACCGATTCCCCCATCTACTATCAGATTGTATCTGCCTATATAGCAAAGGGATTTATAGTTCTCTCAGACACTAGGACCCAAGTCTGACTGCATCCTTTTCAACTCCCATATCTACAGTCCCTGACAGAAGTTATGTTGCTTATCCATGTTATGTAAATAAAAGCTTATAACTTGACGTTAAATTCATCCATTGGTTTTATAAATTACTCTTTTGAAAGCTGAAACCCTCCCAAATTTGGTTTGGGTTAAGAAAATAATTTGGCATCAATGCTGAAATATTGATCATTTCATGAACACAGAATGGTCAGATTTTTGCAAGACAAAAGTTTTGTCGCCCACAGAAAGTAATGTGATATTCAAACAAATAATTATCTTAAAATATAAATATATGTTGCATAACATTGGTGAATGAAGTTGTGCTGTTATTAGAGTCATATTTAATATTTTGTGTGACTTCCATGAGCTTGAAGGACTGCATCCATGAGGTTCAACAATGATTCATACAATTTATTAATGAAGTCATCAGGAATAGCAGAGAATGCCATCTTACATGCCTCCCAGAGTTCATCTAGATTCTTTGGTTTTGTCTTCCAAACATCCTACCCCATCCTACCCCAAACATGCTCAATGATGTTCATGTCTGGTGACTGGGCTGGACAGTCCTTGAGCACCTTGATCTTTTTTGCCTGGGGGAACTTTGTTGTAGAGATGGATGTATGAGATGGAGCACCATCCTGCTGCAGAATTTGACCCCTTTTATGATTTGGAATGTAAGAGGTAGCTAATACTTCTTGATATTTTAGGCTATTGATATTGCCTTCCACCTTGCAAATGTTTCGCACACCCCCATACTGAATGTAACCCCAGACCATGATCTTTCCACCACCAAATGTAACTGTTTTCTGGGTGTATTTTGGATCCATACGGGCTCCAGTAGGTCTCCTGCAGTATTTACAGCGGCTGTGGTGTAATTCTACTGAAGATTCATCAGAGAAATCCACCTTCTGCCACTTTTCCAGTGTCCATCTGTTTAGCAGGCTGTGGGACTTTGCAAATGCTTTTTATTTGCCTTTTGTTTAGTGTTGGCTTCTGGGCACTGATTCGACCATGGAGGCCATTTCGAGACAGAATCCTACAAACTGTTCTAGTTGACACAGGGACTTGAGGTGACCAGGCCTGTTGGAACTCTGCTGCAGTGGAAGAGGGGCTTGCTTTGGATTTTCTAACCAACAAATGTTCCTCCTGAGCAGTTGTCTTGCCGGGTCTGCAGGACCTGGGCTTGTCAAACACAACTCCAGTCTCTTCAAATCTTTTTTTAATTCTTTGTACTTGAAGCTAAGACACATTAAAGATGCCAGCCACCTCTGCAGTGGATCTGGTCTTCAGCCTCTTGATAATCAAGGCTTTGGTCGCAGGGTGGATTTTTGGCATGTTGTCAGAGCTCAAGTTGCAGTTAAAGTGAAGGTCTGGGGTGCTGGGTTTCTTTTTATACACACCCACTAATTAACCGATCATTTACTGAGCACTGGTGAGGATGTAAACTAGGAATTGGGTGCATTATATCACCAGGCGACAAAACTTTTGTCTTGCCAAAATTTGACCATTCTGTGTTCATTAAATGATCAATATTTCAGCATTGATGCCAATTTATATTCTTAACCTAAACCAAATTTGGGAGGGTTTCAGCTTTCAAAAGAGTAATTTATAAAACCAATGGATGAATTTAAAGTCAGGTTATAAGCTTTTATTTACATAACATGGATAAGCGACATAACTTCTGTCAGGGAGTGTACGATCCATATCTATGTGATTTTGGAAGACAAGGCCAGCCATCTAATCTGTACAGGGGCCTCCTGAATCTCCCTTGACAGATGATGTCACAAAAGAGGATGAACCTTCTTGATTTCCAATGGCCGATCCTTTTGTTCTTGGAGGAGATACTCTATCCCCAGAGATGTTTGGCTGCAGCTTACTCCACTTTTACAATTGAAAACACATCCATGCTTGGCCAAGTGTCTTCTGGGGTCGGGAGAGATATCTGTTGGCTGACAGTTATCTTAGGTGTGACTTAAGCCAAGGAATATCAGGGATGTTCCTCCTGTTATAAATAAAATCTATGAGATTCATTAAGTGATGGATCTCCGTCAAAATCTCCTGTGCCTGAATACAAGATCATCAACAAGTCCTCCCATCTACTATCATATTGTATCTGCCAATATGGTAGAGGGACTTATGGTTCTCTCAGACACTAGGACCTAGGTCTGGTTGCTTCCCTTTACCCCCAATATCTACGTCGTCGTCTCTCGGAGAACTCTATAGCAGCCATCTTCAACATTCACTTTCCTGGAAATGCTGCCATTAAATCCAAATTTGTAATTTCAGAATGCAAAAGGGATGCCTAACTTCCCACCCGGGAAATTTGGAAGCATCTTCTTGTAGAGCTCACTTGGGGCCTCCTCAAAGGGAGAGCGTGACATGCTGCATTTTATAAGCTCCATTTACAAATTAAATGATCCATTGTTAAAGTTAAGCATGCTTTCTAATTCACAACTTAGGTTGGACTTCATTGGACCTGTGCAATAAATCCTGCTGTTGTTTTTAGAAGATGAGGAATTATTTGTCTGACATGACACTGATTAACAATTAACGTCAATGAAACAGTCTCTTGTGAAAACGTGCAAATCATCTTTAATATCCCATCAAGAGAAGAATGTGAAAAGAATTACATCTTCATTTGGGGACTTTTTTTTGTATTTTTACCTATTGTACAAACATTTCGGGCAAGATTTATCAAACTGTCTAAAAGAGAAAATGTCTTTGCTGCCCAAAGGAACAATCACAACATAGCTGTCATTGC
Organism: Phyllobates terribilis; assembly: GCF_046119375.1. NCBI lineage: Eukaryota > Metazoa > Chordata > Amphibia > Anura > Dendrobatidae > Phyllobates > Phyllobates terribilis. The sequence continues at coordinate 359,683,924 of NW_027362767.1, forward strand.
TCAAGAGCAGAATACGAAATGAAAGCTGTGCTGTGATTGGTTGCTATGGGCAACAAAACTTGTTTTTGGGGGCCCTATTCAATTAATGCATCCTGTGCTATTTAGAGCCCAGATTGATGTTAGAACAAGTTTATCAGCGCTCATCAAAAGAAAAACAATGATAGTGTAGGTCTTGGCAGTATAATCATTTTTCTAAATCACTCCACAAGAGGTTTTTGCTGTCAACACGTAGCACCGACTGCCCAAATTCGTTGCTGCCGGCTACACTAAGGCAGTGTCCTGCTCTGCACTCTTAGGTACCGGCATCTGTGCAGAAGCAAATGCTGTAAGATCCTATGACGCTCCCTACCGCTCTGACGACAGCAGGAAAAGGATGTTGCCCAGTGTACTGCAGCCTACAACCCTGATTTTGGGTGGTCCGTGCTGCGGGTTATAAGTAAAAACATGTAGTGGAGACGTTTAGAAAAAAAACGATTATACTACCAACTCCTGCAATGTAATAATTTTTCTTTTGAACGTAGAATTACAGTTTAATATTATTTATCAAGTGAATTTTGTACAAACGATCAAGAGGGCTTTGTTTGCAAAACGGTACATTTTTGCAAGCAGAACATCCCCTTGTTTAAATGATCATTTTAATGTATGGATAAAAGATGCAATCAACAACAAACAAGCAAATTATCATTTGTTGTTTGGTCGCTGAGACTTCTTATACTGGGCAGTGATCAGGAATAAATAATATTTGCAAGAAAAAAATCTTAGGTGATCATCACCCAAAGTTTAAGGCCTTTAAAGGGAACCTGTCATGTCCCAAAATGCTATTAACCTGCAGATATGGGGTAAATCTGCAGGTTAATAGTGATCTAAAACCATGCAACTGCAACACTGAAAACCTGACTACCAGAATGAAATTAACTTTATTCTTCCTGTAAGTCTCCGGCTTTCAGTCATAGAGGCGTGGCCAGCACGGTTTCAGTCACCACAGCCGGCTTTGTGCTGATCTGGCTGTCAGTCAGTGCCAGGGGCACGGTTATACTGAGTGGTGACTGAAGCTGTGCTGGCCAGGCTTCTATGACTTAAAGCTGGAGGCTGGCGGAGGAATGAAGTTAATTTCCCCCCTGGCAACTGGGCATCCAGTGCTGCATTTAGAATGCTATTAATCTGCAAATTAACCCCATATCTGCAGGTGTATAGCATTTTCTTGGCATGACAGGCTCCCTTTAAGACTGACTCTAACAGAGCAGTCGGTTCTGATCTTACATTCTGAGATGATCCCATCATAGTGCTTTTACTTCAGCTGAAGACAAACCCAGTAAAAATGTAATACTTTTCTACATGTTACATTGTTAATCCTATAACTTTTTTGGGGGATACAAATTGTAGTCTGGAATGACATTAATTTTACTGTATCATGTACTGAAAAACAGGAAAAATAATCTAAGTGTAGGGAAATTGTGGAAAAAAAAAACTTCAGTTCTGCCATTGCTTTCCAGGTTTTAGTTTTAGAAAGTTCATTGTGCAGTAAAACTGAACTGGCAACAGTATTTTTTATATTTTAATGGTGAAAAAAATGTGGAAATTTGTCATTTTTTTTCATTTTTCCATACATAGAGCTGTGTAAGGTCTTGTTTTTTGACTGCCGAGCTGAAATTTTTATTGATACCTTTTTAGGGTACATATGGCATAGGTATGTATACGGTATATATTATGTTACTCTGTGGGCTTACATTACTACCATACATTTAACTGGTTATGCATTACATACGACTCTGGCCCAAATCTTGATAAAGTCATTATTCGTGAGTCTTTTCGTTATCTTAGAGTTACCCAGTGATGAACAGCTGGATCTTATTTACTCATGTTTTCTCACTGCATTAATCTTGTTCGATGAGGCATGTAATTATTAGACCCTTCTATGGAGAATCTACTTAAAGTGATAAGAAATAATAGGGTTATTAGAGCTATTTTCCGGTTTTGATTATATTAGTTAATATGATTACAATGGAAATTTGACATTTGGGGCTGTAATGTTCATAGACACTCAGAAAATAACAAAAGTATATTGTACTGTTTTATCCTATTGAGACATATGATGGAAATACTTAAATGCCTTTTCTCCTAGATCTGATTTTCATATTGATTTTCATATAACATAAGTAGGATGTAAATAATACAGTGGAATTGTAATCTGCATAGTAAAGATTGTCCTCCTTTTTAAAAATAATTGACAAAAACATGGAATGGGTAAAAATGAGCCAACCACTCTGTGGTTCATTATCATTGAACTTTACTCACAAAAAAAGTGAAGCAGTTAGGTCTTAGCTTATTTGGAATCATTTTATTCAACTTTCTATGACCTGCGTGCCCATATTGATAGCTTATGAGGGTTGATCCTACTGTCAGATTCCCTTTAAAGCACTAGAAACCAGCAGCAATGCAGCACAATATTTTTCCCTCCCAACAAAAAAAAAGCAGAAATCAGTGTCAGTGCTAATCACAAGTGACTTTAGTGTGATTTTGTATTTCTTTTGCAATCATTTTGTACAAAAGAAAATCCCACAAAATCCAGCCATTCACCTGTGATTATCTACTTCACAAAGTGTGCGAGTTCAAACAATCTTTTTGTGCACATTCGTTTTACTAGTCAAACTTTACATCAGTAGAAGTCACAACAATACAATGTCAAGTTGCAGGTGCTGGCTTTTTACACCTACCTAGCACTTCATATCAAATCATTTTTTAGAAAATGGAAAGAGGTTGAACTTTGTTAAAAAAAACATTGAAAACAAAATTGTAGACATTTAATTGCGCATGTTTGTTTTTGCACATCTGTTTTAATAGTCCAATTTTACAACCATTCAAGCCACACCTATGTTGTGGCCTGCTGCCACATTTTGTTTTCTTTTTTTTTAGCCAGGTTTGAATAATTGGGGTTGAAAAAAATGTCAAAAGTTAATTAAAGTGTTATAAAAAATGTATGGTAAAAGATAAAGTGGTAATGGTAATGGTTAGTGTAAAAGCAATAAAAAAACATATCATGGCTAAGAATATGGGAGCTGTTAGCAACAGTAGAGACACCACCACCACTAACACCAGCAGTTTGGACAGTAGTACTACCAAACGTTGGTCACAATTGGCCTTCTTAGGTTTTAGCAAGAGTTTTAGTGGGGAAGAAGTGAAGGACTTTATGGAATATATGGCACATCACTCACATCAGTCACATTAGGATATTACCTCTGACAGTGACATCATCAGTTTAAGTCAGTGTTCTGTACAGAACGGTCTGCCTAGTCACAAATGACTGATTTGAATAATTTTTGGACCGTTTTATAATTTAAAAAAAGTCTGCCAGTGTGCTGTGTTATTTATTGGCTGTTGTTTACTACCATTTAGCTATTTATGATATGCATGCCCATATAGACAGCTTAGAAAGGTTGATCCTACTGACAGGTGCCCTTTAAACAGGCTGTTGGTTACTACCAGTTACCATTCATTTAAATGGTGAGGTCACTTTGCCATAGCTAAGGCTGTGTTTGCATTAAAAAGCATGAAAGGGGCTGGATACAGTCCTAGGAGACCTCAGATTGTTACACCTATTTTTTCTTGGCGATTGAAGGCTTTGCAGTATTTGAAATTCACTATGAATTCAATTTTTGGGAGAAATTCTGCATAATTGCCAAATTTGACTTTGTAAAGAGTCACTCATCTCTAGTTACCATCCAAATAACTATCTTATTGAGAAATAGCCAAACAATAGATTAACTTGCTGAGGAAAAGAGAAAATGTAACACTTTTTTTAGTCTAAAAGTGGCAATAAAAAAAAGAATGAAAAAATATCAAAAAAGCAGACAAGTTGGAGGTGCACAGGGTGACCTCATATCCAAATAAACTCTTAAAAATGCTTCCAGAATCCAACTGCTGAATGCTAATAAAAGTTAGTACTGGGGAAGTGTTATTCCTTTCCAGGTGCCATTATTATAATAGGTGTGGATGATAATATTATTTCATATCTGTATATTATTACATGTTACCAGTTAAGAATGATTTATAACAGCAGATATCACACATATTTTCCTATTCGCAGTGCTGACATAAAGGAATTCTTTCTTTCACTGCCTATCCCAAGTTTTCCAGTCTCTTGTTGTTCCTTCTTTACATTATTGGCACACACACCCTTACTTTCTGCATTTCAAGTATCATTCCTTTATAGTTAACTTACTAGCCAAAATTCCCACCTTTTAACTAAAACAGTAGGAGAAAGAAGAGGAAAGGCTAAATCCCATATAATATATCCACTGCATTTATGGTAACACAAAAATATATATTCTAGATACACAAAAGGTCTGGAAGCTTTACATAGATTGTCCTATGTTTATTAAAGCATTAGTTCTCTATGGACAACTGGCCAAGGTCTTCACTTGACCATGATCATGGGAAAAAACATGTAGAATTGAAGAATATACATGGCTCTGAAGCTTAGCGATCACACAACTAATATACAGGGTGGTCCAAAAGTAGGTGGACAGAAAGTGTAATAAGGTTATGAAGGGGGAGATTTATCAAACATGGTGTAAAGTGAAACTGGCTCAGTTGCCCTTAGCAACCAATCAGATTCCACTTTTCATTCCTCACAGACTCTTTTGAAAATGAAAGGTGGAATCTGATTGGTTGCTAAGGGCAACTGAGCCAGTTTCACAGATCTAGTTTTCACAGATAGATCTCCCCCAAATCTGTTTTCTTTTCAGATAACACATAATGGCAAATAATTTAAATACAGATCAAAGAAAATGGATTTTAACCATATTGGAAATCTCAAAATGCTGAAACCGTTAGAGCAAATTGGGTTGAAACATTTGGTACTCAAGCCCCAAAGAGACAAACCATTTACCGCATTCGTGACAAATTCAATGCCGCTGGCTCAGTCCTTGATGCTCCAGGAACTGGTCGACCCAAAACAGTCTGTACAGAAGATAATAAACAACTTGTTGCTGAAACATTTGTTCAGAGTCCAAAAAAGTCCACCAGAAGAGCCTCTTTGGAATTGGGAATTTCACGAGCTTCTATCATGCGAATCCTGAAATCTATTGTCTGGAAAGCTTATCGTCCACGTCTAATTCATGGATATGGGTGGAATAAATGCTGGTCAACAACTTTTGAAAGTCAGCTTAGCAGTAGAAGTATAAATGAGCCTACATAGACTGTGATAAGCTGAAAGAAAACTAGAGATCTGAAGCAATTTGGAAGAAGCGGAAGTATTGTTTAGGCAATGTGTAAGTAGGCTTGTCGACTGTCCTCTCTTCTGGGCGATGAACTACTGTCCAAAATGTCTAGTTGTAACTTATCTCCTTTTACTCTGTAAAATAATAAGCACACTCGACCTAACTATGCCTACATGGAAAGGTTGAGGAGAAGTAGGAGATACACATTCTGGTAGACCATGCTGCTATGAAAAAGGAGTAGTTCCACATGTGGTAACACTTCAAGCAGTTTTTTTTACCACATTTCAGGTTCATGCAAAACTCTTTCTCAAAAGTGAATATGTAGCTCGCTTTTGGGAAAGGGTTCGTTATCGTTACGAACCAGAAATGTGTTAATAAAAGCTACTTGAAGTGTTACGACACGTGGAACTACTCCTTTTCATAGCATCATGGTCTATCAGAACATCAATCTCCTACTTCTCCTCAATCTTCATACAGAAGAAGATCATCTTTTTTCTTCAGCTGATTAATGTACTGGCATTTATTGGAGTTGTGATATACACAACCCAATCAGTTGAGTAACCTCCTCACTTACCCCCCCAACCCATTTAATCTTTTAAATACATTATTACCCCATGTGCGCTTGTCTCCCTTTTTCTTTTCTACATGGAAAGATTAGGAGGTATACAGTAACTGTTCATCAGGTTAGCATTCGGTTAAAATATATCTGATGTGTTTGACCACCATGATTTAACTACTTGTTAATTAATTGGAACGTGCTAACAGAAATAAAAATGTTATTAAAAGTATTATTTTTAATAGATACAACTTCAGAAAAGATTCCAAAGTACTGCACAATTCCACGGGAGGCTTGGCTTTAGAAATGTGTGGGCTATAGTGTTAAAGGGAACCTGTCACATGAAAAAACTATATTAACCTACAGATATGGGGTTAATATGCAGGTTATTAGCGTTCTGAACCTGCCTGGTGCTCGCAGTTAGACCCCCACTGCCGGGACGAAATTAACTTTATTACTCCCAATACCATTCGGCTGTAACCGCACCCCGGCACTGACTGACAGCCAGCTCTACAGTAATGCTGAGCGAGTTGTAGGTCAGTGCCGGGACACGTTAACTGCCGCTGCTCTCTATACACAGAGAGGTGACTGCACCCACGCTGGCACTACCTGTGTGACTGAGACCTGAACGCCAAAAGGAGAAATAAAGTTAATTTCTTCCCGGCAGAGGGGGGCCTAACTGCGAGCACCGGGCAGGTTTAGAACGCTATTAACCAGCAGATTATCCCCATATCTGCAGGTTAGTAGCGTTTTTTCACATGACAGGTTTTCTTTAATGTATTCTTGGTGCTATTATGAGTACAATACAGTATGAACAATATGAGGAGTCTACGGGAGTCCTCAAGTATAGCTTGTTTTCCATTATTCGTGCTAAAAGAATTGGTGAAGAGTACATTGAAAATTTCTTTCAAATAAATATTATAACCAGAGAAGACTATTTATCCCATAATAACAGAGGACAATGCTCACATTGTTAACCAGAATTTCAGAACAGTACAGAAACAAGAACAAAACACCCCATAGAAAAGTCTAAATGCTTCCCTACTTCTCATCTAGGTCCTTGACCAACCTAATCAATGGAAGGTTGACAACCTAGCTTTCCATGCGCCTGTATTTGTTTGCCTTCATCCAATCTAGTTACTTTCATAGCATGTTGGTAACTATAGACCCAACACAATATGTCCTCCAAAATCGATGGATTTTGACTATTTATTGGAACTGACCTGATTGGGATTTAAGTAGCTTAACAACCTAGTGTTTTCCGCTCTAAATAAATAGTACTTAAGTAAATATGTCTTCATTGAAAAATAATCCATGCCATAAAGCCTTAGTCTTTTCAACAGAACAAAAGATCCAGATTTTGTTACATGCGATTTCTTAAGCGAAGAAAAAAAACACGACCAAGGAGAAAAGGTTTGGTTAATCTTCGAAAATATTTCCCTTGAACTTCAGTTCATTGAAGAGTGAAATGTAGCAATAAATAAACTCTGCTAAAAGCAAATAATGTAATGGAAAAAAATACTGCATGAAAATAGAAGCAAAGACCTTGGCCGTGCAACTGTGTCTTGTAATTCTCAGACAAAAGAATAAAATCTAAACATTTTAATGTTTAAAGAGTAGTCTTTGTGGGATAAAGACAAGAAACAAAACAGGACATATAAAAAAAAGATTTTTTAAAATTTAAAGAATCTGTGTAATAAATTGTTTAGAAATTAGAGAGAATAGATTCTTATTTTAAATATTAAAAGTTAAAACATACTAATTTAGAAAAAAACACAAAAAAATAATAATTCTCCAAATCAGAGAGGTTGTTCAAAATTTAAAAAATGTTTGAGAAAAAAGGAGCTATGTTTTTCTAATTCTGCAGGACATTACCTCTATGAGAAGATGGAAAAACTAGATGCAGGGTAAGGCTATGTGCATAAGTAGCGTTTTGCCATGTTTTTCCAGCAAAAAATGCAGTGTGTTACTGACCCAGCAAAGTGAATGAGATTTCTGAAATCTCATACACATTGCTTATTTTTTCCTTGCATAATTGAAGCAGTTTCAAAACTTCAGCAAGTCAATTCTTTCAGCGTTTTTTATCCATTCTAAAGAATGGGAGAAACAAGAAAAAGAACCATCGTCAAAAATGAACGCAAAGATGTGGCAAAAATTTGAGTATATCATGCAGTGTTTTTCCTGCCAATACATCAGGATTTGCATCAGATTTTTTATTGAATGTGTGCACATATAATAAGACTTGACACATAGACCTAACAATCAAAATCTTAAAGTATCCAGAAAATTGGGCTGCTACTGGATGTTCCCATTCCTAGTCAGGGTTCAATTTTCTAGAAACCACAAATTTACTAAAAAAATGTGGGGTTACAAGGTCAGACCACCCTTCACTTACACAAGGGATGGAAAGGAATAGAAAAGGAAATGGGTTGTACAGCGAAAAGTGGGGAATGTTGGACACTTGTGATGATTACTTGGGGTCCGATGACCAGTTTTTGACTTTAACAATTGGATAAACATGCAGATTGTCAAATATACTAATTGTTAGTCATAGAGACATGTCAGAAAATCCGGGGTCAAGAAATCCCAATGATCACTGAAAAAAGAGTAACTAGAAGCAATTTAGAGGTTAAGGTCACTAGTCTCCGAATAATACTCTATCTCCTTCATTTTAGAAATTGGGAGGTCTTAATGCTCAAAGTCCGACTATGTTTTTTTCTGAATCGCCACAATGCTTAAGAGTAAAATCTAGACTCATGTAATGCAGGAGCCATTCTCTGATTATGCTGCCTGTGGTTTGGACAGCGTGAATCAGCTGACTCGTTTCCTTTAAGACTTATGTGTAATTTATTCATCTACATTTATGTGTAATTACTTAAGACTCTACTATTTACAGCTTATATGCTCACTGCAGAAGGGGAATTTGTTACTTATATTGTTCATATTTTACATGAAGCTATGGATAAAACTGACTGTGGACATTCACCACACGATTGCATATAACACTGATTGCAACCAGTTATTTTTCCTTTGCCCAAAAATGTTAAAGTAGAATAGAAAGTTATAGATTATACTAGATGGTGTCCCGATTCTAACGCATCGGGTATTCTAGAATAGGTATGCGGCCGACCGGGCGCCATTAGCAGAGCGGTGTTTAAATTTGGCGCCAAAAGCGCTGATTGGTCGTGGCTGGCAACCGCGACCAATCAGCAGAGCAGTGTTTAAATTTGGCGCCAAAATCGCTGATTGGTCGTGGCTGGCGGTCACGTCCAATCAGCAGAGCGAGGTTTAAATTTCGCGCCAATACTGCTGATTGGTCGCGGCCGGCGACCGCGACCAATCAGCAGAGCTGTGTTTAAATTTGGCGCCAAAATCCCTGATTGGTCGCGGCCGGCGACCGCGACCAATCAGCAGAACGGTGTTTAAATTTGGCGCCAATACTGCTGATTGGTCGCGGCCGGCGGTCGCAACCAATCAGCAGAGCGGTGTTTAAATTTGGCGCCAATACTGCTGATTGGTGGCGGCCGGCGACCACGACCAATCAGCAGAGCGGTGTTTAAATTTGGCGCCAAAATCGCTGATCGGTCGCGGCCGGCGGTCTCGTCCAATCAGCAGAGCGAGGTTTAAATTCTGCGCCAATACTGCTGATTGGTCGCGGCCGGTGACTGCGACAAATCAGCAGAGCGGTGTTTAAATTTGGCGCCAATACTGCTGATTGGTGGCGACCAATCAGCAAAGCGGTGTTTAAATTTGGCGCCAATACTGCTGATCGGTCGCGGCCGGCGACCACGACCAATCAGCAGAGCAGTGTTTAAATTTGGCGCCAAAATCGCTGATCGGTCGCGGCCGGTGGACGTGACCAATCACCAGAGCGAGGTTTAAATTTGGCGCCAACACTGCTGATTGGTTGCGGCCGGCGACCAATCAGCAGAATGGTTTTTAAATTTGGCGCAAAAATCGCTGATTGGTCGTGGCCAGCGGTCGCGTCCAATCAGCAGAGCGAGGTTTAAATTTGGCGCCAATACTGCTGATTGGTCGCGGCGGGCGACCGCGACCAATCAGCAGAGTGGTGTTTAAATTTGGCGCAAATACTGCTGATCGCGACCGCCGGCTGTGACCTATCAGCAGTATTTGCGCCAAATTTAAACACCACTCTGCTGATTGGTCGCGGTCGCCCGCCACGACCAATCAGCAGTATTGGCGCCAAATTTAAACCTCGCTCTGCTGATTGGACGCGACCGCCGGCCACGACCAGTGATTTTTGCGCCAAATTTAAACACCACTCTGCTGATTGGTCGCCGGCCGCAACCAATCAGCAGTGTTGGCGCCAAATTTAAACCTCGCTCTGGTGATTGGTCACGTCCGCCGGCCGCGACCAATCAGCAAAGCGGTGTTTAAATTTGGCGCCAATCAGCAGAGCGGTGTTTAAATTTGGCGCCAAAATTACTGATTGGTCGCGGCCGGCGACCGCAACCAATCAGCACAGCGGTGTTTAAATTTGGCGCCAAAATCGCTGATTGGTCGCGGCCGGCGGTCGCGTCCAATCAGCAGAGCGAGGTTTAAATTTCACGCCAATACTGCGGATTGGTCGCGGCCGGCGACCGCGACCAATCAGCAGAGCCGTGTTTAAATTTGGCGCCAATACTGCTGATTGGTCGCGGCCGGCGACCACGACCAATCAGCAGAGGGAGGTTTAAATTTCGCGCCAATACTGCTGATTGGACGTGACCGCTGGCCGCGACCAATCAGCAGGGCGGTGTTTAAATTTGGTGCCAAGATCGCTGATTGGTCGTGGCCGGCGGTCGCGACCAATCAGCAGAGCAAGGTTTACATTTGGCGCCAATACTGCTGGTGGGTCGTGGCCGCCGACCACGACAAATTAGCAGAGCGGTGTTTAAATTTGGCGCCAAAATCGCTGATTGGTCGCGGCCGGCGGTCACGTCCAATCAGCAGAGCGAGGTTTAAATTTGGCGCCAATACTGCTGATTGGTCGCGGCCGGCGACCGCGACCAATCAGCAGGGCTGTGTTTAAATTTGGCGCCAAAATCGCTGATTGGTCGCGGCCGACGACCGCGACCAATCAGCAGAGCGGTGTTTAAATTTGGCGCCAAAATCGCTGATTGGTCGCGGCCGGCGGTCGCGTCCAATCAGCAGAGCGAGGTTTAAATTTGGCGCCAATGCTGCTGATTGGTCGCGGCCGGCGACCACGACCAATCAGCAGAGCGAGGTTTAAATTTCACGCCAATACTGCTGATTGATCACGGCTGGCGGTCACGTCCAATCAGCAGAGCGAGGTTTAAATTACGCGCCAATACTGCTGATTGGTCGCAGCCGGCGACCGCGACCAATCAGCAGAGCTGTGTTTAAATTTGGCGCCAAAATCGCTGATTGGTCACGGCCGGCGACCGCGACCAATCAGCAGAGCGGTGTTTAAATTTGGCGCCAAAATCGCTGATTGGTCGCGGCCGGCGGTCGCGTCCAATCAGCAGAGCGAGGTTTAAATTTCGCGCTAATACTGCTGATTGGTCGCGGCCGGCGACCGCGAGCAATCAGCAGAGCGGTGTTTAAATTTGGTGCCAATACTGCGGATTGGTTGCGGCCGGTGGTCACGTCCAATCAGCAGAGCGAGGTTTAAATTTGGCGTCAATACTGCTGATTGGTCGCAGCCGGCGACCGCGACCAATCAGCAGAGCTGTGTTTAAATTTCGCGCCAAAATCGCTGATTGGTCGCGGCCAGCGACCGCGACCAGTCAGCAGAGGGGTGTTTAAATTTGGAGCAAAAATCGCTGATTGGTCGCGGCCGGCGGTCACGTCCAATCAGCAGAGCGAGGTTTAAATTTGGCGCCAATACTGCTGATTGGTCATGGCCGGCGACCGCGACCAGTCAGCAGAGCTGTGTTTAAATTTGGCGCCAAAATCGCTGATTGGTCGCGGCCAGCGACCGCGACCAATCAGCAGAGCGGTGTTTAAATTTGGCGCCAAAATCGCTGATTGGACGCGGCCGGCGGCCGCGTCCAATCAGCAGAGCGAGGTTTAAATTTGGCGCCAATGCTGCTGATTGGTCGCGGCCAGCGACCGCGACCAATCAGCAGAGCGGTGTTTAAATTTGGCGCCAATGCTGCTGATTGGTCGTGGCCGGCGACCACGACCAATCAGCAGAGCGAGGTTTGAATTTCGCGCCAATACTGCTGATTGGTCGCGGCCGGCGGTCACGTCCAATCAGCAGAGCGAGGTTTAAATTTCGCGCCAATACTGCTGATTGGTCGCGGCCGGCGACCGCGACCAATCAGCAGAGCTGTGTTTAAATTTGGCGCCAAAATCGCTGATTGGTCGCGGCCAGCGACCGCGACCAATCAGCAGAGCGGTGTTTAAATTTGGCGCCAAAATCGCTGATTGGACGCGGCCGGCGGCCGCGTCCAATCAGCAGAGCGAGGTTTAAATTTGGCGCCAATGCTGCTGATTGGTCGCGGCCAGCGACCGCGACCAATCAGCAGAGCGGTGTTTAAATTTGGCGCCAATGCTGCTGATTGGTCGTGGCCGGCGACCACGACCAATCAGCAGAGCGAGGTTTGAATTTCGCGCCAATACTGCTGATTGGTCGCGGCCGGCGGTCACGTCCAATCAGCAGAGCGAGGTTTAAATTTCGCGCCAATACTGCTGATTGGTCGCGGCCGGCGACCGCGACCAATCAGCAGAGCTGTGTTTAAATTTGGCGCCAAAATCGCTGATTGGTCGCGGCCGGCGGTCGCGTCCAATCAGCAGAGCGAGGTTTAAATTTCGTGCTAATACTGCTGATTGGTCGCGGCCGGCGACCGCGAGCAATCAGCAGAGCGGTGTTTAAATTTGGCGCTAATACTGCGGATTGGTCGCGGCCGGTGGTCACGTCCAATCAGCAGAGCGAGGTTTAAATTTCGCGCTAATACTGCTGATTGGTCGCGGCCGGCGACCACGAGCAATCAGCAGAGCGGTGTTTAAATTTGGCGCTAATACTGCGGATTGGTCGCGGCCGGTGGTCACGTCCAATCAGCAGAGCGAGGTTTAAATTTGGCGCCAAAATCGCTGATTGGTCGCGGCCGGCGGTCGCGTCCAATCAGCAGAGCGAGGTTTAAATTTCGCGCCAATACTGCTGATTGGTCGCGGCCGGCGGTCACGTCCAATCAGCAGAGCGAGGTTTAAATTTCGCGCCAATACTGCTGATTGGTCGCGGTCGCCGGCCACGACCAATCAGCAGAGCGGTGTTTAAATTTGGCGCCAATGCAACTGATTGGTCGCGGCCGGCGACCGCGACCAATCAGCAGAGCGAGGTTTAAATTTCGCGCCAATACTGCTGATTGGTCGCGGCCGGCGGTTACGTCCAATCAGCAGAGCGAGGTTTAAATTTCGCGCCAATACTGCTGATTGGTCGCGGCCGGCGACCGCGACCAATCAGCAGAGCTGTGTTTAAATTTGGCGCCAAAATCGCTGATTGGTCGCGGCCGACGACCGCGACCAATCAGCAGAGCTGTGTTTAAATTTGGCACCAAAATCGCTGATTGGTCGCGGTCGCCGGTCGCGACCAATCAGCGATTTTGGCGCCAAATTTAAACACAGCTCTGCTGATTGGTCGCGGTCGCCGGTCGCGACCAATCAGCAGAGCTGTGTTTAAATTTGGCGCCAAAATCGCTGATTGGTCGCGGACAGCGACCGCGACCAATCAGCAGAGCGGTGTTTAAATTTGGCGCCAATACTGCTGATTGGTCACGGCTGGCGGTCACGTCCAATCAGCAGAGCAAGGTTTAAATTACGCGCCAATACTGCTGATTGGTCGCAGCCGGCGACCGCGACCAATCAGCAAAGCTGTGTTTAAATTTGGCGCCAAAATCGCTGATTGGTCGCGGCCGGCGGTCGCGTCCAATCAGCAGAGCGAGGTTTAAATTTGGCGCTAATACTGCTGATTGGTCGCGGTCGCCGGCCGCGACCAATCAGCAGAGCGGTGTTTAAATTTGGCGCCAATATTGCTGATTGGTCGCGGCCGGTGGTCGCGATCAATCAGCAAAGCGGTGTTTAAATTTGGCGCCAATACTGCTGATTGGTCGCGGCCGGCGGTCGCAACCAATCAGCAGAGCGAGGTTTAAATTTGGCGCCAATACTGCTGATTGGTCGCAGTCGCCGGCCGCGACCAATCAGCAGTATTGGCGCCAAATTTAAACCTCGCTCTGCTGATTGGTCGCGACCGCCGGCCACGACCAATCAGCGATCTTGGCGCCAAATTTAAACACCGCTCTGCTGATTGGTCGTGGTCGCCGGCCGCGACCAACGAGCAGTATTGGCGCCAAATTTAAACACCGCTCTGCTGATTGGTAACGGTCGCCGGCCGCGACCAATCAGCAGTATTGACGCCGAATTGAAACCTCGCTCTGCTGATTGGTCGCGACCGCTGGCCTCGACCAATCAGCGATTTTGGCGCCAAATTTAAACATCGCTCTGCTGATTGCTCGTGGTCGCCGGCCACGACCAATCAGCAGTATTGGCGCCAAATTTAAACCTCGCTCTGCTGATTGGTCGCGGTCGCCGGCCGCGACCAATCAGCAATTTTGGCGCCAAATTTAAACACCGCTCTGCTGATTGGTACTTCCGCTGCTAGCAGCTGGGAGTTGAGCGGCTACTCGCAGCAGAAGTATGCCGACTGGCGGCGCCGCTCCCCGGTCCTCCCTTCACACTTGCCGTCGGGAGATCAGCGGGCCAAGCTGCTGATCTCCCGACGGTAGCCGTATGGAGGTCAGCGGTGCCGCCCGTCGGGGTACTTGTGCTGCCAGTAGCCGGGAGATGAGCGGCTAGCGCCGGTCATCTCCCTGCTGCATCGCCGCTGACCTCCGTCCCGCAGATGAGCCGCTAACGGCCGCCATCTTTTTCTGAAATCCCACGTCGCTGATTGGCCGCGGCCGGACCAATCAGCGACGCGGGATTTCCTGGACAGACAGACAGACAGAAAGCCAGACAGACAGACGGGATAAGAAGATTATATATATTAGATAGATTCAGTTTAATACATAAAGGGGTTATCCAAGACTTTTTTCCCTATAGGATGAAGCACTTATCAGCAGGTAGTTACTATCTACCTGCTTGTTCTACCATGAGATGATCCTTCCCCGCTCAAATCGGTCATGGACCGCTCCTGCCGGCGATTCTCCTTGTTCCTGTGACGTCACATCGACAGAGCAGTTCCTTCTCTTCCGCTCTGTTCTGTCGATGGGGCATCAGTGCCGACGCCATGATGATTGACAACAGCCTCCCCTCTGCCGACTCGGGCTGAGCTGACTGTCACTCAACATGACGTCGGCAGTGACGCCCCATCGACAGAACAGAGTGGAAGAGTAGGAACTGCTCTCTCGACGTAACATCACAGAAAGAAGGAGAATCGCTGGCAGAAGCAGTCCATGACCGCTCTGAGCCACGAGAGTTAGTAACTACCTGCCGATAAATGATTAGCCCCATAGGTAAACAAAAAGTATAGATAACCCCTGTAATTGTTACTTACCTTCCCCTGCTCCAATGTCTCTCGTCCCTGTCTCGCCCATTTATGATTCACATTGCTGTGGCAACCAGACACTCGGCATTAACGAAATCTCATAAACAGGAGAAAATCCAGCTCAACGAACTTGTGAACAAACTTCTTTCTTTATTCACCAAAAGTGATCAGTGGAGGATAAAACAGAATCAACGATGCAAGTTACATGATATGCGCCATCGACGCATTACAGGTGACTGCGCGTTTCAGGTGACTGCACGTTTCAGGTGACTGCACACCCTTTCATCTGTTTATGTGATTCTCCCATGCTCTGAACACCAAAGGATGTCTTCTACGGTGAGCTGGACTTATATTTGTTGAAGAAATCTACCTGAGTATACCAATTGCATAGAAAACTGGACAAATCTCAGTGGGTTATTTAGAGAGGCAGGAGCCTCTTGGCCCCTGCCCAAGTATATTTTTCCAGCTTAGTCACTGCATCTAGCCTGACTTATCCTGTTGTGCCCTAGACTTTGCCAATCGGTTTGGGATTTTTACTTATGGCCTGAACTATGACCTTTTTATTATCCTTCTGGATTGTCACTCATGCTTGATCTTCTGGTTCTGACTCAATCTGACTACTTGGCAATTCTGTCATCGCCTCTGCATCTATATTTCTTTACAGGGCCCCAGGGGAAACTCTACAGACTTAATGCAGTGCTCATTCCTAGGTGACAAACATAGCCCTTTAAGAAAAAGTTTCCCAATCCTAAGATTTAGCTTCTAATTCCTGAAATCTGTTGATATTATATACCATTGTTGATAAGTCACCATAAAAACTGCGTTCGCTAATCAGAAGCTGGTCAGAAGGAAATTTCAATAGCCACTAAAGCTGAAATCTCAGTTGATAGAAAAGGCTGCTACTGCTAAAGTATAAAGTATGTAAATACTTTTAACGGTTTCCAAAACTATAGACATATGAGAAAAGTAGACATAAATTATGAATGAGAAAATGGAAGAGCGCAATAGGGTCTTGTCCAATGTAATATAATTGGTACAGAAGTATTAGAACTGCTCATCTAATAGGGTTGTGTGAGACACAACACCTAAAAAACTTGGAATCCAGATCCTGCAACTTCCTAGGGATATGTCAGAAGTAGATGCCGGGAATAGAAGTTGTTTTGCGCTCTCTGGAGTCTAAACCTTCATTTTTATCCTTACTACTGGTTTGTCGTGACTCCAGAGAGCTCAGAACAACTTCCATTCCCGGTATCTACTTCTGACATAAATCATAAATGGACAAATATGAGAGCTATTCTTGCCAAACATTGGGTGATATTGAAGACTAAACCCTCCCTGGGACCTTGTCTGGCCAAATCACCGTTAATGACACCCAGATGCTCTAAGAACCTAAAAGACATCCTGGTAAAAAGTCATTAAGTCCCGGAGAGACCAAACTTTTTTGGATCAAAAGGGCCAGTTCTTGGATGTCTTCCTTGCGGACACTGTCTTGCCTGCGCCAATGTCCTTCGTTGCACCACATTCGACTTGGCAGATGGTGATAAACACTTTCAAATTAAACATCATATATCTTGCAGTAGCATGAATGTAATTTATTATGCTACTTATGGTTGCCCATTGATTTACTTGGGCCTTACAACGAAAGAGTTGAGAATAAGTGTGTGCAAGCACATGAGGGACATTGGATGGGCCAAGACAGTGGCTGACATTTCTGAATTAAAGATCATCCCCAGATATTTTAAAGTCCACTGCAATTTTGTCACGAAATCACTCACGGTTAGGGGTTTTGATTCCATTCATACTAGAATCTGGGGAGGAAATGTAAAAAAAAACCTTCTGGCTCAACACGAAGCAAGATGGAGTGTCACATTGGGCACAATGACCCCAGTGGTCTAAATCAAACGTCCTTTCTGTAAATTTGAGTTTTTACTTTTGATTATCTCCACTGCCCTTCATTTTTAAAGCTGATTTATTTGGTGTTGTTTATTATTATTTGTAGTATGTGGCTCTTCCTAGGACCTATGGGACACAATTCAGCAAAAGGAATAAATATCCTAAACGCCTGTGCACAGCCAACCAGCATGGATACATACTACAGTTATTTCACTAATATTCCCATAATCATATGATTTGGTTAATGTATTGGTGTTTTTGTTTAGTCCTTGTGCTTGACTTTTGTCTAACTCTGTAATTTTACCTCTGTTCCACATTAAAATCGATGTGTGCCTCCGCGCTTCGCCACTGCTGTTCTCGCCACATCGCTCAGCATCTTTGTTTTCTGTGCATGACAGGGAGCCTTGGCAGCCACTGCGCTCCTGTGTATGCGTGGCCCTGACTTGATGACCGGGGGACGTTGGCGTGACGCGGTTGGCGTGGTGCGCATGCACCGCATCCCTCAATCCCATTGGCTGGCCACGGATCACGTGGTTCTCATGTTTCCATCGTCATGGACGCATAAAGATCCTGGCAGATACCTGCACCATTAAACTCCCCTTGAGAAAGCAAGTGAAAAAAAACATGCGAAACGCTCGTTTGGGACATTTGTACTTATTTCTGGTAACAATCCTGGCTTCCTTCGTCTATGGGTAAGAGTATCTCTTAGAATCATTGTTCAATTTATGTTTACTAAGCTTGATACAATTTGACTATGATGCCATTACTATTGAGGCATATTTTTATCTACCCATAGTATATATTTACAGCAATTTTGATAAATTATTGTCAATCAGCGATTGTTATCTGTCTGTCTTTTTTACATGCATTTTTACATAATTGTAATCTTTGTATAAATAAAGTTTATCTTTTTACCATTCAAACCCCAGTTTCTCCTGTTTACAATGTCTCTTTGGAGCGTTTTTTTTTTTGTTATCTTGTGAAATTCTCATCCACATATGGTGGTTTATTCACAAGCATTATATATTTGGGTCTTCCTCTGTTGTTAAAGTATGATGTATGTGAATACTTTTAGCGGTTTCCAAAACTATAGACATACGGGAAAAGTAGTCATAAACAAGGAAGACAGTTTCTAGACTTCCGTTCAGTAATTTCCTTAACCCAATAAGTCCAGTCTCTTCAAAGTCTGAAGTAAATGTGCTTTGCTCTCTCTTTTGGAGGAAGACTATGTGCACACAACTTCTTTTTCAGGTGGATTCCACCTGGAATAGTGCATAGCAAAATGACCTTGCTGTGCACATGTTCTGTCTTATGTCAGGTCTTTTAACTGCATCAGGGTTTAGAAACCCTTAAGTGGTCAAATTAAGTGACATGCTCATTCTCCAGATGGCTTCTGCTCGGAAGCAGCCCGCTCTCTATACTTAACACTATAGAGTGAAAGATGCTGGCGGCGTACCCACCACAAAAAAAATGGCAAATCTGCTAGCCAATCCGCCTCAGGAAAATGACTGCCAGTATTTTCCTGAAGCAGCCTTGCTTTGGAAAACTTGGTGGTTGACTGGCATCCAAAAGACACCATGTGCACATAGCATAATATTATATACTGACTTTACTCCTCGTACTTGGCGCGCCCCCTGGGCCCGTGGAGTACTCGGCGCCAGGCCAGTCGGTTCTTTTAGAATAGTCACTGTGGCGTGACCCGGTCTGTGGCACCGGGCAATCAATAACAGAGGGGAATAAAGTTTTGGGAATAAAGTTTCGTGACGCCACCCGTGGTATGCGGCTATAGGTGGCCGACGCTGCTGTTCAGATCCACTGGGGCCGTTGGTGACGCAGCAGAGATGGTTCAGCTGTCCACGGGTAGAGCTAGGCCCCAGGGCAGTTAAAGAGGTAGCTTTGTTGTTGGTGTAGTGCAAGGCAGGTGACGCAGCAATTAAGTCAAGGGGTGCAGTTTTCAAGTTTTTACTCACAGTTCTTATGATGTTCCAGGTTACAACTGCCAGCAGGTCATAACAGCCCACCGAGTCCTGTGTCCTCCGGGAAAGTGATCCAGCTAACTCTCAGATAACTTGGGTGCACTTGATCGGGACCCCCTTTTTGCGTACCTTTCCCGGGTCGTCTCTCTCTGCACTGACTCTTGCCCTCCTGCCCTGCGCCTCATACACAGTGTCCCAAGCCGGTGGCCGCGGATCTTGTCGGGCAACGTCCTCTCTGTCCCCTTGGTCCTATATGGCCACCTTTTCAGCGAATGTGTGTGGTTTTGGCTACGGCACTTAGAGATACCGCAACCTCCGGTTTGCTAGCTGAGTCTTGCAGTCCTCCACTAGTCTGGGGCCGGTCCCCTACTGCGACCTGATCCCTTCTCCCGACTACGGTCGGCGTGAATTCGGGTGCATGATTGGGCTCCCCACTTCCCGTGCCCCTAAGATCCCTTCTCTGTCTCTGAAGCCCTTCTCTGACTCCCTCGCTCCTCTCGTTCTCTCTCCTACTGGGCCCCTCTGACTGGGCCCTCACTTTGTCTGGACCCTACTCCTCAACGGTCCTCACTCACTGGGCCCTTCTAGATGTTTCTTCCTGTCTTTTTATACTGTCATGTGACCCACATCACTATCTGTCACTCTACGTGGTCCCCTGTACCTTCAGTCTTTCCTCCTGTGCTCCCCTAAACTACTTCTTCCATCCACCTCCTCTACCTAGTTCCCTCCTCCAGACAGGGACAGGGACTGTGCTTTCCCTCAGGAGCAATCTCGCCCTTCCCTACTGGAGTGATGTGGTGTTGGATGTGGGTGTGTGGGTCCCAGGTAGTGCTCCCTCCTTACCCGAGAGTGGGGTACCACATCTCTGGCTGAGATGCAGTACCTCTGTGGCGAATGGACCAGCAGGGGCGCCACATACTGGTAAAGACTAAAGAGTTATCCCCCCCAACAAAAAATGATCCCCTATCTATGGGATGTTGGATTACTTACTGAACACTGGAGGTCCGACAGCTGGAATGCTCAGGAATCCCAAGATCAGGACTTTAGAACTCTAAGCTCTGCAGCCCCTGCCCTGAATGGAGCGGAGGAGTGCAGGCGCACCTCTGCTCCCAGCAGTTGGACCCACAGCAATCAGTCAGTGATCCCTATCCCATGGATATTGAATCATTTATTTTTTTGGCATAACTCTTTAAACATAACTCTTTAAACATCACTGGATATTTGGAAGACCTTCGCAGACATTTTAAATGAGTGCAATTTCGGTAAGAAAAAAAAAAAAGTCTGATATTCCTCATTTTATTAAATATAACCTTATGATCTTCAATTCTCCTTTGCAAGCCTTAAAAGGACGCTTATCAAAAAAATGCAATGACTAATTCTTTATAAGCGACAAACAAATGGAAGAAACATATAAGGAGGGCAAAAACAGGTAGAAGTGTGGATGATAATGTTTGCTCTAAAGGTAAAGGTAGGATATTCCGCCAACTACAGCTGTAAATTAAATGTTTTCTAACAAACGTGAGAGTTATTTCAAGCATATAGGTATAAATTAAAAAGATGAACACCTTAGGGCTTATTCACACATCAGTGTTTGGTCCATATTTTGTACCAGTGTTTGTATTCCAAAACCAGGAGGGCAACGTACAGAGAAAAACTATAATTGAAAGATTGAAACCTGTTCTGTGTTTTGGAGATACTTGTGATTTTGGCATACAAATACTGATGAAATACTGATGTGTGAATAAGGTCATATGATGCTAGAAGGAAATTGCAGTATTTTTTAATTACCGCTCATAGTAAGCATGCCAGGACTATCCCAACATAAAGGAGTAGCAACGTATATTCCATGAAAAATCATCCTAAACTTTTTTTTCCGAAGTGCCTCAAATCAGTTTTTTTTCTGTACAGTGAAAGTACTACAACAATTAGACCAAACTATTGCATGCACCTCCCATCTTCATGCCTCATCAAAGGGTATAATGTGATGAACCAAACAGCCTGGCTTAGGCTGTCACAACTAATTATTGTGCCCAAGGCAGAAACTACAGACCTGAGCAGTGTTTCCTTGAGGTCGGGCCTCTCTCCAGTTGTGTTCATTGCAAGAACCCCAAGGCCTTTTATGACCCCCTAAGGAGCTTCTAGGACCAGCACTCTCCTTGTGGGGATACTTCTGAAGAGACATGTCTGTGCAATCCTCCATGGCTGCAATCTACTTGTGACAACCTGTGCTCCTTCACTTATTAACTCCTTAAAGACAGATGGGACCTCCAAAGTCTCTCCTGCTGCCAAAGAAGAGCCTTAACTTCTGGTGCACAAGGCCCATATGCTAAAATAGTAAAAAAAAGATATGACTCTAAGCTCTCAGATGTTTGTCATGGAGTTCAAGAACTTTTAGATCTGGACAAAAATAAGGACACAATAAATAATTTAACTTCATTAAAATCAAAGTAAAGTGAACTTTACGAGAGGGGTCAAAAATAATTATTTTTATACTTATTTATTCCAACTACAGACCCAAGTTTTCCAGCAAATCTTGCCATCTAATCTCTTAGCTCGAGGCAAGGAGAGACAGAGACTATTCAATAAGGTTATATAAAGACAATATCTGTAACTCCTGACTGCAGAAACGAAGCATCTCTGCATTTACTGCATGAAAAGTAATAAAAGAAAAAATGACTCCATCCCAAAAAACTCATTCATAGCAGAATAGCACACTCATTAATGGTCTAAACAAGAGAGATGAGAAAACAGGTAGTGGCACGAGTATTATAAAACCTGTTTATGTATGAAAGTCCAGACATCTTTTTTTACTAAATAATATAGCACACATAGAGCTTAATGAGCTAATAACCCAGCTAGTATCTGTGTATGAAGAGATATAAAGTGCTTTAGGGTACTAGGAGTGGAAGGGTTAAGGCCCCGTCACACTAAGCGATGCAGCAGCGATCCCGACAACGATACGACCTGTCAGGGATCGTTGCTGCATCGCTAATACATCGCTGGTGAGCTGTCAAACAGGCAGGCTCACCAGCGATCAGGGGAGCAACGATATCGTGGAAAGAATCGTTCCACGATGTCCTGCTCCCGTTACCAGCCTGCTGCAAGCAGGAGCAGGCTGGTAACTATGGTAAACATCGGGTTACTAAGTGCGCGTGTGCCCCTAGTAACCCGCTGTTTACCATGGATACCACTCTGCTACGGTGCGCGGGAGCCTCCGCTCACAGTAGCAGAGTGGTATCTATGGTAAACAGCGGGTTACTAAGTGCGCGCGTGCCCCTAGTAACCCGATGTTTACCATGGTTACCAGCCAGATCGTTGGTCCCGCTGGTCACACACAGCGATGTGTGCTGGCCAGCGGGAGGCCAACGACCAAAAAATGGTCCAGGACACTTTGCAACGATCAGCGACCTCACAGCAGGGGCCTGATCGTTGCAAAGTGTCACACATAGCGACATCGCTGGTGAGGTCGCTGGTGAGTCACCAAAACCGTGACACAGCAGCGATCTCGCTAGCGATATCGCTTAGTGTGACGGGGCCTTTACTGTTGAATGAAGAGATAAGGGTTCTGAAGATTAATAGTGATAAACTGGAATTATTACATTTATGAAATATAACAGGCCTGCTTTAACAAAGGCTGTAGACGTTGAGAATTAATTTGATTGCCTGGGGTAGTGCATTTCAGAAAACTAGTGCAGCATGAAAACAACCTTAGAGATGGGAGTAGGAGGTTTGGAATATAAAGAATGTCAAGGCCTCCATACACAACCCTTATCCCAATACACCAACATCAGTGGAATTGACCGACAATCTAATGTATATGAGGACCTGTAGACTCTCCTCCAGATGATGCTGGGGAAGAGAAGAACCTGGCATGTTCAATTTTGGATTGACGATCCTTTTGATAAGGTACCGCCAGAGGAGTTTGGCAGTGACTCTGTCATAAAGAACACTATGAATGTGGGTTTGTCGGGAAAGATAGCTGTTGGCCGAACAATTGACCAAGCCAATGTAGCGCCCCGTGGGTTCGGTCGCTACAGAGGTATTGCACCTCAACCAGAGGTGTGATATCCCACTCCCGGGTAAGGATGGTGTGTGGACCGGGACTCAGTTAGCTGCATGCATCACACACACCCCATTTCCGGGGGACAGCTCAACGGTGCTCCCATTAGTACAGTAATGCAGGCACGACAGAACATGTCCCTGGCTGGAGTGGGGAGGGGGGAGGAAAACCCTGTGATGTAGGAGCAGGAGGGGACGGTTTCTGCGCATAGGTAGGAGCCCATTGGTTGCAAGTCACCTGGGCTCATACACAGAGAGGGAGGTATATAAGGTGGGCACCATCTTAGTTCTGGAAGAAGGTCAGTTCAGTCAGGAGGAGAAGAGAAGGAGTTCAGCCAGAGAGGGCTGACAGGGAGCTGTGGCTCAGTCTGGGCCCAGCTCCTCGAGCCAGGCCTAGGAGGAAGGCCAGAGCCAGCAGAAAGGAACAGAAACAGAAAGGAACAGAAACAGAAAGGAACAGCAAAGAAAGAGAAGTACCCAAAGTGTAGAAGGGCCCAGAGACACGAAAGCAGAAGGAACCCTAAGGACCCAGGAGATTGCGGGTGACGGGTTGGCAGAACAGGGTACCGGATCCCAAGTTGGTGGAGGCGACTAATCCTTAACCAAGGACCGGCGGTCGTGACCATTTACTGGTGCGACCCCTCACTACACCTACTAGAAAGGCACACCACATAGGGTCAGGGAAGTGGACACCCAGTCCTACCAGGAGAAGACCCGAGGCAGCTGGACAGAAGTAGTGTCACTGGTGGGGCACGGCTGACGAAAGGATAGAAGGGAGTCCTGTGCCACACTCCGGAATTGCCTGGGGGTTGATCAAGCCCCCTGCCTGGTGGACGCAGCACGGCTCGGGCGGTCCTATCTGTGCACAAGTGACCTGGATGAGAACTGTGAGTAAAGAACCTGAACTGCAACACCTTGTCTCTGTGCTTTCTCACCGCGCCAGCACTACTAGTACTGGGACGCCCCGCACCACAACCACCATCATCACTCTACACTGCCATGAGGCTATACTCCTCCCGTGGGGAGTTGTACTACACTCTGCTGCACCCACAACACCAGCCTCAGCGGTATGCCCTGCAGCGGTGGTTCATCCTGACCGCAATCCACGGGTGGCGTAGTCGGACATTAAAACCACGAAAACCCTATAAAGACTGCCACTGGTTTGACCACCCTGAGCCACGGGACCGGGTCGCCGCCACGGAGACTACAACCCCCAGAGACCCGGCTCCGGGTAACCCACACGTGTGCACACACGGCCCAGGGGGTGCGTCAACTTTGGCATAGTCAGCAGGATCGTTACCAACCCGCTACAAACAGGTATTGCGCGCCTGAAGAGAAAGAGACTGTTTAATCGAAATTGACAGTGTTGAAAAATGGTGCCCGCCCCAGCAGAATGGACCCCATAATGTGCGCGCCAAAAGACAGCAGGAAGCCACCTCCCATCGTGGGCCAGGTCCCAGATTGGCGCCAAAGAAGGAGCCCGCCCCCAACAGCCATGAGTGCAGCTGTAGAGATGTCCATCAATGTGGGGGTGCTGCCCCTGAAAGTGATTGTCAGCAGATGGCCCCAGGACCACCCCCAATGGGGGCGGACAGGAAATAAAACTGTGGGGCAGGGTGCGGTCTGGATCAGTCTGGACAGGCCGCATCCGGGAATGGAAGGAGCACCGCACCCCACCAACACCCTGGCCCATAGCCTGCTGCAGGCTGAGCCACCATGCAGCCTAACAGAGTTGCTGGCACAGTTCCCCAGAGACCCGGAGCGTGCGCAAGCCGCGCTAGAAGACCTGGACCGGAGGATGGTCCGGGCGCAGCGGGACGTGATCGCCGGGTGGAAGGAGGAGTTGGCCCGGCAAGCCGTGACCCGACCGCAGGAGGCGCTACCACCGCCCAGCCGCACGCCTGCCTCCGAGGGCGGTGAAGGTGGACTGGAGTCAGGGGACGACGCCACGGAGGAGACCGCAACAACCGAGGCAGGTAACGGGGACGTCACCACCCCCAGGCCTGAAACCGCGAGCATACCTCAGCCTCCCGTTGCGAGGCCCGAAGCCCCGGGAACCGCACTTGTCGCCACGCCTCCGCCGCTACCAGCTAGGCCTCAGGCTGCAAGCACTGCTGTCGCGCCCCGCCCCGCGCCGTGCCCTTTAACCCCGGGCGCAATAAAGAGACAGACGCCACAGGCCTGGTCGCAAGGCCTAGTGCACCTGGGCGCCACTGCCTCACCAGCGCCCTCTGCCTTGACGGCGCCACTCCCGGGCACAACCGGAAGACGCCCACCAGCCTGGTCGCCAGGACGAGTGCCCCCGGGCGCTGCTCCCCAACCGGGGCCCCCTGCCATACTGCCCCTGGGCGCGGATCTATTCGCCCAGCACACCGGCCCGGATGGACTGCCCCTGGTATGGCCGGCCGACCTGATCAGCAGCCGCCAATGGAGAGACCAGCCCCCGCGAGAACCCCTGATACCAGCTCCGGAGCCCAGAGAGATAAGCCATCCCTCACTGGAGGACGCCCAGTTCGAGTGGGACCCCACTGGAGAAAACCTGATGGGGTTCACCCAGGAAACCCGGGCGGACGCAGCCCGTCGACTGGAGTCCTGCCGCCAACAGCTGGCGACATTTGAGAGGGAGCGGCGGGAGCGACATGTCAGGGAGGAGCGGCTCCAAGCACTTAGTGCGGAGCAGAAAAGAAGAGCCCGACAGAAACCCCGAGCTGCCAGCGGTCCCAGAGTCACCAGGACCGTGGTGAAGTTTCAGATGGATCACGGCTGGGGCTTCATCAAGGACCCTGAAACCAACGACGATGTCTTTGTGACCCGCAGGGACGTCGAGAGCCACCTGCCAGAGGGACATCGCGGACGAGATTTATACCCTGGCGACGTGGTCACCTACACCCAGCACAACGGTGCAAAAGGACTGTACGCCCTCCACGTCCATAGAGTGGTAGGAGAGGAGGAGCAGTACTACTCGGACCCCGAGTACCCAGAGGGCCAGGACGGGCCTGAAGACTACCCGGAAGAAGGTGCGCAAGGAGGACACCGCTACTGAAAAGTGGCAGCGCACAAATGTATATAGTTACCCGTCAGGGTATAAGAACTGATGTTTGGAAGTTACCCCCTATTTCCCTAATCTGGCTGGGGACTGAGAACAGCCATCCCTTTTCCCTAATCTGGCTGGGGACTGAGAACAGCCATCCCTTTTTCCTCATCTGGCTGGGGACTGAGAACAGCCATCCCCTTCCCTACCTGGCCGAGGACTGAGAGCGGCCATCCTGTAAATAGTTGCGCTTCTTAAAGTGCCCCCTACTGCTTTTATAAAAAGACTGCAACGTCTACCTCAAGACAAGTTTGCTGGACTGTTGCACCTTTAAGAAGAAAGGACACCTGGTCGCAAGTTGCACGGCGGCCAGTACCCAAGAATATGTTTTACTTGAGAATGTTTTATACTAAAAAGTTTTATATGCTGCTAAAAGAGTTTTATGGTATTTTATATGTGGGAAGAAAGTCTTGTAATAATTGTTAAAAGAGAAAAGTGTACCAGTAATGTTAAAGGAGAAAAGTGCCTCCCATAAAGGGAGGGGTTAAATGGTTATTGTCTTAAATGCGAATGCATTCTAAAAATTTTGTATGTTTCTGAATTGTCTTTTTCTCTTTTCCAGCCCGAGGGCGTGCTGTGGTTTACCAGGGGGAATGTAGTGCCCCGTGGGTTCGGTCGCTACAGAGGTATTGCACCTCAATCAGAGGTGTGATATCCCACTCCCGGGTAAGGATGGTGTGTGGACCGGGACTCAGTTAGCTGCATGCATCACACACACCCCATTTCCGGGGGACAGCTCAACGGTGCTCCCATTAGTACAGTAATGCAGGCACGACAGAACATGTCCCCGGCTGGAGTGGGGAGGGGGGAGGAAAATCCAGTGATGTAGGAGCAGGAGGGGACGGTTTCTGTGCATAGGTAGGAACCCATTGGTTGCAAGTCACCTGGGCTCATACACAGAGAGGGAGGTATATAAGGTGGGCACCATCTTAGTTCTGGGAGAAGGTTTGTTCAGTCAGGAGGAGAAGAGAAGGAGTTCAGCCAGAGAGGGCTGACAGGGAGCTGTGGCTCAGTCTGGGCCCAGCTCCACGAGGCAGGCCTAGGAGGAAGGCCAGAGCCAGCAGAAAGGAACAGAAACAGAAAGGAACAGAAACAGAAAGGAACAGCAAAGAAAGAAAAGTACCCAAAGTGTAGAAGGGCCCAGAGACACGAAAGCAGAAGGAACCCTAAGGACCCAGGAGATTGCGGGTGACGGGTTGGCAGAACAGGGTACCGGATCCCAAGTTGGTGGAGGCGACTAATCCTTAGCCAAGGACCGGCGGTCGTGACCATTTACTGGTGCGACCCCTCACTACACCTACTAGAAAGGCACACCACATAGGGTCAGGGAAGTGGACACCCAGTCCTCCCAGGAGAAGACCCGAGGCAGCTGGACAGAAGTAGTGTCACTGGTGGGGCACGGCTGACGAAAGCATAGAAGGGAGTCCTGTGCCACACTCCGGAATTGCCTGGGGGTTGATCAAGCCCCCTGCCTGGTGGACGCAGCACGGCTCGAGCGGTCCTATCTGTGCACAAGTGACCTGGATGAGAACTGTGAGTAAAGAACCTGAACTGCAACACCTTGTCTCTGTGCTTTCTCACCGCGCCAGCACTACTAGTACTGGGACGCCCCGCACCACAACCACCATCATCACTCTACACTGCCATGAGGCTATACTCCTCCCGTGGGGAGTTGTACTACACTCTGCTGCACCCACAACACCAGCCTCAGCGGTCTGCCCTGCAGCGGCGGTTCATCCTGACCGCAATCCACGGGTGGCATAGTCGGACATTAAAACCACAAAAACCCTATAAAGACTGCCACTGGTTTGACCACCCTGAGCCACGGGACCGGGTCGCCGCCACGGAGACTACAACCCCCAGAGACCCGGCTCCGGGTAACCCACACGCGTGCACACACGGCCCAGGGGGCGCGTCACTATCATTAAGCCAACAACGATCTATTGTGTATGTGAAGACTTTAGTCTTAAATTCATTGCAGAGCATAGATCACAAGTGAAATACTAGACAGAGATAACGAAGGAGATGTAGGGCAGCGCCACACTGTGGAGAGATTTGTGGGAGAGTGTGATGAGCTTAAAATTATATTCTAAAGTGAATGGGCAGCCAGTGACATGCCTGACTATCAGTGGTATCGGTGTAGTGATTAGAAAGAAAAAGGAACCTGGCTGCTGTAATTTGGAGGGAATGGAGAAGGGAAGATTGATTAGTATTAAAGAAAACCTGCCAGCACGATTTCGTAATGTAAAATAAAGACATAGCTGTAATGATGCTGTAATACTGATAACATTGATACCTTTGGTGAAGAAATCCACTTTGTTCTTCTTCTGTAATCAGCATTTGAAGTTTTCTTCTGATTAGATTTCGGTGCACAGGGGCCGGACTGTGCACTGGGTCTTCTCCACCCTGTCTGTGATTCCCTGGCTCCTCCGCCTGCCTTCAGTCTATGAATATCCTGCCTCCTCTGTTTGAAATCTCAGCAGTGACTGGTCATTTATAGACCAGAGACAGCAAAGGGGCAGAAGGCTCACAGACAGGGAGGAGAAGACACAGTGCACAGTCCCAACCCTGTGCACAAAAATTTAATTAGCAGAAATTTCAAATGGTAATTAAAGAAAAACAATAACGTGTATTTCTTCACTAAAGGTATCAATGTAATCTGTATTACAGCAGCATTACAGCTATGTCTTTACTTTATATTACAAAATCATGCTGTCATGCTGAATCAGAGCAACAATAGCATAGAAGGAAATAAAGAGTAAAAAATATATCTGGATTGAACATAACCTCAAATTAGTGGGTGTGATATCTAGAAGTTGAGGTAATATTATACAATGAAATAGAAATTTTAGGTTTGGAATCATGAGACAGTAAAATGAGACGGTAAAATCAAGGTGGTTCAGAGCCTGCTTTGCAGCACTGAGGAACTAGAATCATATCCTGAGCGGTGTGTGAGCTGTATTTGTCTGATATGTGAGCGGTGTGTGTGCTGTATTTGTCTGATATGTGAGCGGTGTGTGTGCTGTATTTGTCTGATATGTGAGCGGTGTGTGTGCCGTATTTGTCTGATATGTGAGCGGTGTGTGTGATACATGTGTCTGATATGTGAGCGGTGAGTGATCTGTATTTGTCTGATATGTGAGCGGTGTGTGAGCTGTATTTGTCTGATATGTGAGCGGTGTGTGTGCTGTATTTGTCTGATATGTGAGCAGTGAGTGCTTTATTTGTCTGATATGTGAGCGGTGTGTGAGGTGTATTTGTCTGATATGTGAGCAGTGTGTGTGCTGTATTTGTCTGATATGTAAGCAGTGTGTGTCATACATGTGTCTGATATGTGAGCGGTGTGTGTGCTGTATTTGTCTGATATGTGAGCGG
Organism: Phyllobates terribilis; assembly: GCF_046119375.1. Taxonomy (NCBI): domain Eukaryota; kingdom Metazoa; phylum Chordata; class Amphibia; order Anura; family Dendrobatidae; genus Phyllobates; species Phyllobates terribilis. The sequence continues at coordinate 359,713,601 of NW_027362767.1, forward strand.
TGTGTGTGCTGTACTTGTCTGATATGTGAGCGGTGTGTGTGCTGTATTTGTCTGATATGTGAGTGGTGTGTGTGCTGTATTTGTCTGATATGTGAGCGATGTGTGTGATACATGTGTCTGATATGTGAGCGGTGTGTGAGCTGTATTTGTCTGATATGTGAGCGGTGTGTGTGCTGTATTTGATATGTGAGCGGTGTGTGAGCTGTATTTGTCTGATATGTGAGCGGTGTGTATGCTGTATTTGTCTGATATGTGAGTGGTGTGTGAGCCGTATTTGTCTGATATGTGAGCGGTGTGTGTGCTGTATTTGTCTGATATGTGAGCGGTGTGTGTGCTGCATGTGTCTGATATGTGAGCGGTGTGTGTGATACATGTGTCTGATATGTGAGCGGTGAGTGATCTGTATTTGTCTGATATGTGAGCGGTGTGTGAGCTGTATTTGTCTGATATGTGAGTGGTGTGTGTGCTGTATTTGTCTGATATGTGAGCAGTGAGTGCTTTATTTGTCTGATATGTGAGCGGTGTGTGAGGTGTATTTGTCTGATATGTGAGCAGTGTGTGTGCTGTATTTGTCTGATATGTAAGCAGTGTGTGTCATACATGTGTCTGATTTGTGAGCGGTGTGTGTGCTGTATTTGTCTGATATGTGAGCGGTGTGTGTGCTGTACTTGTCTGATATGTGAGCGGTGTGTGTGCTGTATTTGTCTGATATGTGAGTGGTGTGTGTGCTGTATTTGTCTGATATGTGAGCGATGTGTGTGATACATGTGTCTGATATGTGAGCGGTGTGTGAGCTGTATTTGTCTGATATGTGAGCGGTGTGTGTGCTGTATTTGATATGTGAGCGGTGTGTGAGCTGTATTTGTCTGATATCTGAGCGGTGTGTATGCTGTATTTGTCTGATATGTGAGCGGTGTGTGAGCCGTATTTGTCTGATATGTGAGCGGTGTGTGTGCTGTATTTGTCTGATATGTGAGCGGTGTGTGTGCTGCATGTGTCTGATATGTGAGCGGTGTGTGTGCTGTATTTGTCTGATATGTGAGGGGTGTGTGTGCTGTATTTGTCTGATATGTGAGCAGTGTGTGTGCTGTATTTGTCTGATATGTGAGCGTTGTGTGTGCTGTATTTGTCTGATATGTGAGCAGTATGTGTGAGCTGTATTTGTCTGATATGTGAGCGGTGTGTATGATACATGTGTCTGGTATGTGAGCGGTGTGTGAGCTGTATTTGTCTGCTATGTGAGCGGTGTGTGTGCTGTATTTGTCTGACATGTGAGCGGTGTGTGCTGCATGTGTCTGATATGTGAGCGGTGTGTGTGCTGTATTTGTCTGCTATGTGAGCGGTGTGTGTGCTGTATTTGTCTGACATGTGAGCGGTGTGTTCTGCATGTGTCTGATATGTGAGCGGTGTGTGTGCTGTATTTGTCTGATATGTGAGCGGTGTGTATGCTGTATTTGTCTGATATGTGAGTGGTGTGTGTGCTGTATTTTTCTGATATGTGAGCGGTGTGTGTGCTGTATTTGTCTGATATGTGAGCGGTGTGTGCTTTATTTGTCTGATACGTGAGCGGTGTGTGTGGTGTATTTGTCTGATATGTGAGCAGTGTGTGTGCTGTATTTGTCTGATATGTAAGCGGTGTGTGTGATACATGTGTCTGATATGTGAGCGGTGTGTGTGCTGTATTTGTCTGATATGTGAGCGGTGTGTGTGCTGTATTTGTCTGCTATGTGAGCGGTGTGTGTGCTGTATTTGTCTGACATGTGAGCGGTGTGTGTGATACATGTGTCTGATATGTGAGTGGTGTGTGTGCTGTATTTGTCTGATATGTGAGCGGTGTGTGTGCTGTATTTGTCTGATATGTGAGCGGTGTGTGTGCTGTGTTTGTCTGATATGTGAGCGGTGTGTGTGTGGTATTGGTCTGATATGTGAGCGGTGTGTGTGCTGTATTTGTCTGATATGTGAGCGGTGTGTGTGCTGTATTTGTCTGAAATGTGAGTGGTGTGTGTGCTGTATTTGTCTGATATGTGAGCGGTGTGTGTGCTGTATTTGTCTGATATGTGAGCGGTGTGTGTGCTGTATTTGTCTGATATGTGAGCGGTGTGTGTGCTGTATTTGTCTGCTATGTGAGCGGTGTGTGTGCTGTATTTGTCTGATATGTGAGCGGTGTGTGTGATACATGTGTCTGATATGTGAGTGGTGTGTGTGCTGTATTTGTCTGATATGTGAGCGGTGTGTGTGCTGTATTTGTATGATATGTGAGCGGTGTGTGTGCTGTGTTTGTCTGATATGTGAGTGGTGTGTGTGCTGCAGGCATCTAATATGTGATCGATGTGGGTGTTGCATGAGTGTAATGTCAAAGTGATCCAGGTCACCGCAGTAATTCCTCCTTACCGTCTGGAGCATGGAGGTGTTTCTGCCAGTAAGTGATGCAAGAAGAAAGAAAAGGAAATCCAGCTCCACAAACTTGTAATCTTTATTTGGGTAAATATCTACCAATGGATAACATGGTAAAACCATGCTTGCTACTGAAATCTACATGTTCCAGGTGCCCTGGCACCCTTAATCATGATTAAAACATAGTTTTTGAAGGTAAAGCACATTTTTAAACGTTTTGTCAAAAGAGTATTTGCAAAATCGTGGCAATTTATGGTAAAATGCTTTTGATTTTCTACATGCTTTTCTTATGTACTTAGCAAGCATAAAAAGAAAATAATATCTGATGGAGGCTGTTATGTCCAGTAATCACTACTGTGGTGCATATGCATGCCATGGGAGCTGAACACAAAGCTAACTGCAAAATCCTAAGTGTTTCCCAAAGGTTTAAGGCAGAAAATGTATGCAGGAATATAATAATAAACATTACCTCTTATACTAAGATGAAGGAAAAATAATATAAATATTTCAACTATGAAACTATTTTCTAAAATTTACATTTTTTGCCCAGACTGAAATAATCTTGAATAATGAGATAATTGTCAAATCATTTTTTCTCTTTTTTTTTTTAGCTAATGGAACTGATTATAACTTGAGACAAGTAAAACAGTCTGTGTTTTTTGAGTAATTTATAAGTGTTTTTATCTTGTTCCTTAATCTCCTTATTATTATTGTAGGCAGTTAAATATTTTGACCAAGTACAAGAACATATTGTAGCCCCCGCTAAATCACTGCTGACATAAAGTTTTTACACTGAACACATTTGGTCTATAACACCAAAACTTATCTTCTGGATTCTGTAAAATATTTTCTTAAGGTTTCCAGATAAGATAAATATTCCCAGGCCTTTGGTTGGGATATTATTTTTCAGGCCGCCTTTAGTAATCCTATATGGGAAGAAATGTCCCCCATAGGTGAACAGAGATGACCACAGCTGTTTCACAGGCTTATGATGTCATAACCGGAAATAACACCCAAAGGACTAACGGCCTTTATTGGATGTTGGTTTATACAATATTTCATTCCGCTGTATATAGCTACACAGAAATTGACACAAGCCGGTATATTTCTTTAGGGAATTTAAAATTCTTGACTTAATTTAGTATTTTATGTAAAGGAAATGCTCAGTCCTATATCTGCTACTTGTGGTTATTAAGTAATATTTTAGATTTATGTTTTTTTGGCTTTTTGACTTCCACAGTAAGATGATTTATTGGATGACTTTTCAAATGGTCTGGTTGATGTTCGTAACATACAAGTTTTCTGTAGTAGGTACATCATTGATGAATGAGTTTATTCTAATTGCCAAATTAGCATTTTTCATTTTCCCCTAATATAAGCCTGTTAGCTATTATTATATAGGGTTTGTTTTGCCTTCCTCTGTATCATTATTAATACAGACAAGGAGAATGGGTCTAACTTGTTGGTCTTTATCAACCCTACAAACATAAAATTAATTTATAGACCTCCGTTAAATAACCAAGTTACATTGAAGTCTAAGGAAAATGGTTCCATTTTTTGCTTAATAGATCCGGTTTAAATGGAAGAAAAATGGATGGCTATTTAACGGATCCATTTTCCATAGATTTTAATGTTAAAAAAACAGATCCAGTCATTTTTTTTTAGCCAGTCAAAAAAGTTGAGTCTGCACAGCTCTTTTGTCAACGGATTTCTGCTGGATTGATTGTAATGGATGATTACTGAACATGTGAACAGAGCCTTAGCTTTGGCTAAGATCACATGACCAGTTATCATCCATTAGGAATGGATCCAGCAGAAATCCGTTGACAAAAGAGTTACGCATACACAATGTTTTTGTCCGGCTAAAAAAAACAGATTTCAACTGGATCTATTTTGGTAATATGGAAGTCTATGGAAATTGGATCAGTTTTTCTTCCATTTGAAAAGGATCTGTTTTTTTGCTTACTGGATCCATTTCCAATGGAAGAAAAAACAGAATGGCTTTTAAACACATCATTTTTTCATAGCTTCAATGTTAAAAAAAAGGGATCCAGTTGAAATCAGTTTTTTTTAACCGGACAAAAAAGTTGGGTCTGCACAAATCAACCGATTGATGCTGGATCCATTTCTAACGAATAATTACTGGATGTGTGAACATAGCCTTACTTGACTTATACACTTTAATGCAGTGACCCTGACGGTTGTGTGGTTTGCGGAACAAGGCTCAAAGGACCCTGTAATTTGTTCATAGTTGTAGATCCAGGATACAGATGTTTTTAGGCTATTCCTCACCTGAGGACAAGATTCAATTTGCTTCCCTAACACCCTGCCGAAGGTAGAGTCACTTGTAACCACAATCCATGGAACCCAGCAAATAAAGCTGGCCATACACAATTGATTTGTGTTGGTCAAAAGATCCCATATACAAGACCGCTGGGAATGGCAGATCGTTCCTGTGTTCTCTTTGAGAGAACTACTACTCCTAGACTTCAATGGCAGCAGCTTATCTCCAGGAGAAAGGATCGGCCTTTGGTCAACAGGCTGGATCCCTCTCTCCCTCAACATCATCAGTTAAGGAGGAGTTGACTAGTCTCCATACAAATTAGATGGCTAGCCAATCCTGCCAAAATTGGTCGGTTCAACTGACTTTTATAGTGTGATTTGATTTCGTAGCTGCAGACAACTATTCCAATACATTAGTTATGTATTATTAAAATTAATTTAAAAAACACAACTCTGGAAATCGTGGCACATAAAATACAATACAATGACATAAGATACAATGACATAATAGTTATATACAGTGATAACATGTTGTATCCTGCCTTGTGTGTAAAAGTTATTATGAGCTCTTTCCTGGTAATTGATAAACTTAAAAACTGGTGAAATATAGATCTTATAGCTCATTTAGTTAATTAAGAGAATGTCAAAATAACCAACATCAAAGCAAGAAATTTCAAAAACTGGTGAAATCACAAGATAAAATCTAAAACAATAACGTCAAGATTAGTAAAACATTTCCAGCATTACAAAATCAGTGTAAATACAGTGTGTGGAGTTTTTTATTTTGTATTTGTGGCTATGACTAAAAGTATGACGAGTTTAACCCTCATTACGATTGTGTAATAAACCACTATATATAACTCTAGCATTTAACCACATCTTTCATAACTCTTAAGTGGCTCCTAATTTGCAGTTAGTCAGTTAATCAGTGTTAAACATGGGATTTGGCTTTCGAGATAGTTTGCCAGTAATTCAGTGTAAAGATTCAGATGGATAAATTGTTAGGATTCTTTAGGCTATTTTAAAAACTTTTTGATCACATGGGTTCACTCTTGCGGCCTAACAAAATGATTGCATTGTTGATCTAAAAAAATTGTCAACTTTAAATACAAAAAAAAATCTATTGTTTGTCTATGCAGTTCTTAGAGAAACTCAGTGTGTCTCCATGGTAACAGACAACAAACAAATAACCATGTAGTCTGATCTGGTAGTCATAGTCCTTTTCATCAGTCTTCTGCGTCTAACTAAAATAGATTTGATGTAATTTTGGAAGCAATGGGTAGGTGGAAGGGAATATGTCTACAGGATCAAATGTAAAAATATAGATTTCAGTCCACTTTGTGCTTTGAACAAACAAATCATATGACAATAAAGGTGACTACACACCTTTTATAGCTATTCCTTCCCAAAGTCCATATAAACACTTAGCTTAAGAGAATCTGTCACCGGGTTTTTACTACCTAATCTGAGAGCAGCATAATGTAGAAGCAGAGATCCTGATTCCAGAGATGTGTCACTCAGTGGGCTGATTGCTGTAGCTTTTATAAAATCACTGTTTTATCAGCAGGAGATTATCACTAGAGGACTTGTAAACCTGCTGCCATATAGTCCTCCATATTCACGAGCTCTGTATAACCCTGCCCCCACCACTGATTGGCAGCTTTCTGCCTATACACAGTGCATGCAGAAAGCAGTCAATCAGGGGTGTGTGATCAGCATTTAGAAAATGGGTAGATCTGAATCAAATTAGTTTTCAATCAAAACTACAGCAAGCAGCTCAGTAAGTGAGACGTCACTGGAATCAGGGTCTCTTCCCCTACATTATGCTGCTCTCAAATGGGGTAGCAAAAACCTGGGGACAGATTCCCTTTAATAGAACGTACATGTGTTTTCAAAAGGAGAGGGAAATAAGCCGCTGTCAGAAATCTTTAGCAGTGACTTATATGTCCTGAGAACTAAAGCACAACATATGTGGATTACCACCTTACACATAAGATAATCGGCCAGTCCCTCAAAATCTGTACTCTTAGCCGACTTTTCTTGGGTCTGTGTGGCGCTGTAAGACTTGTCTTGTTTCTGCTTTTTCAGTACAAATCATTGATTCATGTCTACAAATGAAGGGAACGTTTCTGATGTTGAATTATTTGTTGTTACCTTGAAGAGGAGGCAGCAGCATAGCCACAGTATAAACACGTTTCCAGGATCCAGATATGACTATTATATGTAGATATGAGAAGATGAAGTACAGAGGGCCCTTTCATGTACTTTGATCTATCTTATAGTGGGTAGCTATGTCAAAAATAGTTCATGCAGAAAATTTGCATCACTTCAAGCATGAAAGACAAGTTAACTAAATGGAATTTGCTCCAACACTAACTTCATTATAAACCAGCAATAATTTGACAAAAACAGGATTTCTAAGGCAAGGATTAATGTGTGTACAGGGCAGTATGGCTGTATGAAAAACAAATAAATAAGGTTCCAAAGCCTATATGGTGAGCCTCAATAGTTACTTAGCACAATAACCTATATATATATATATACTGTATACACATCACACCAAAACAGGATTCTTCCATTCATTCACATTCAATCTATCAGGGTCTATACAGAAATATTTCTGTTGTATCACCCATAATAATATTTCCATTTCTTAATTTAACATTTGTGCCCCAACTTTTTCTAAAGCTGGCTATACATCAGATGTTTCCCCACTCAGCTTGGCCGAATATGTTCCATATGAAAAGCGCAGTGTACAGGTGCCCATAAGCCGAAGATAATTGTTGCCCGAACAAGCAAGCATGTCTGAACTTGGCTAAGCGTTCATGCATTTTTAATTCGGAGAGAGGAGAAAACCTACACCAGACACCTCTTCTCTGTTGAGGGAGAGTGGAGAGGCCACCATACACATTAGATAATGCCGATGGTCCACCTTATATGTAGGGGGCTTTAATCTGGCAACACACATTAGATGACAATCGGCCTAACGATGCTTCGACTGATTGTTTGGCCGATAGTCATCTCAGCCAACTTTCCCATATGAGCTGAACAAGTACTGTTGTGTTCTCCATGAGAAGGCCAGAGACTGACACAATGGCCGGTGGCTTATCTCCAGGAGAACAATGCAATCGGCAGTCTGATAGACATCTCTCTTGATGATCAGTCGGCCTGCACCCCCAGATACATTACACAGTTGGCCGAACCCGTCATTATCGGCAGGTTTAGCCGACATCAGTCTATTGTGTATGGGGGGCCTTTAGAGTATAACCAAACACCTTAGCATCTATCGTCTTATCTCTTGGAAGAACAAATGGTCTTTACATTCAGACTGACTGATCCTTCCATCACTTGTCAGAGGAGAGTCAGGTGGTCAATATACACAAAAGATCAAAATCGATGGACTTGGCCCACTTTAATCAAATTTGTATGAAGGTCCTTAGACTCTATTCACATAGGCATCATGGCTTGTACCTATAAAGGAGTAATGAGTCTGACCGTGGCAAATTTTCATTCAATGCTTCAGTTACTGTGTGGTTACAGCAGTCATGCTCCATCCCCAACAGAAGAGAAAGCAAGGAGGGCAGCAGGAGACCCGAACAGCAGTACAGACAGGCAGCGGGGGATTGGCAGTTGAAGCCTCCAGAAACTCCAGAAATGTCTAAAGAGAATTGTTTGCAGTTTTTTGCTCCTCCTAGTGCAAATAACTGTTTTGACCTAAATGTATAGGACCCCAGTATCTATGACTATACAATTATCACTTTACAATTATCATGAACGAACAAAAAATGTAACAATCCCGAAATATATTCTTGTACAGCAATTAGAGATCTCTTCCTTGCTGTGATGGTTTTTACATGTGGTGGTGTGGGAATTATCGAAATCAAGGAATCTTACCAGATGTTTGCGGAATGCCCCATATCTCCAGAGACCCGACATTGCTGAGAGTGCTTGATTTGTGTTTTCTTGAGAAAGACAATATGGAACCCAGCCGTGTAATTTTATGTTTATCTCGGGGGAGAAAAGATTGAGATCTTAATATCTTTTAAAATTATCTTTAATGACTAGACAACTGGAGTGAAATATTTAGTAGTTTTAGATTTTAAAATTAGTGCTAGGCTTTTATGAATGGACAAGACATTACAATGTGAAGCTTTAACTCAAAGCAATGATCACTAAATGGCTAATGGTTAAATCAGCATAATTGTTCAGAGAAGGACAATCAATCTTCATCAGTTATTCTACTTTTTTTTGGAGCTGGGATGGGATATTGAGTACAAGGGGGGGGGGTCCTGTGCGATGCTTCATTTTCAACTGTGGAGGCGCTGTAGGGTATTTAAACATGGGCTTTAAGGCTCTCTTTATAGATTATGGCTGATACCTGAGGGTCCAAGCGTCAGTATATCCTTTAATCAGGTTATTCGGCTGATACTTGAGGGTCCAAGCTTCAGGATATCCTTTAATCAGGTTATTATTAGGGAAGTGTTAAAATTGCCCAAAGAAACTTGAATAAGGCTTTATTGTCATTCGAATGGGACTAAGCTACAGTACCAGTTCATAGAAAAAGGCTGGCAGTGAAAAACTACTTTATCCAAATTATAGCTTCTTTAACGCAGGTTATAATGATTTTAATAATAATAATAATAATTTTACTTCTATAGCCCCAACATATTTCGCAGCATTTTACATTTTAGAGGGGACTTGAAAATCTTTTAGCAACCTTAGCAAACTACCAATAAAAAATAGAATTTATAATGTTCTGATTTGAAAATACAATATTATTCTGAATCTATAAGACTGTTCACCAGTGAATTGTTTAGAAGTCAATTGGTCTGAATACCAGTAAATAACATGAAAATACCATCAATACCATCAATACTGTGGGCAGCACAGTGGCTCAGTGGTTGGCACTGTTGCCTTGCGGCGCTGGGGTCCTGGGTTCAAATCCCACCAAGGACAACATTTACAAGGAGTTTGAATGTTCTCCCCGTGTTCTCTGGTTTCCTCCCACATTCCAAAGACATACTGACAGGGAATCTAGATTGTGAGCCCCAATGGGGACAGTGCCCATAATGTCTGTAAAGTGCAGTGGAATTAATGGTGCTATATAAGTTAGTAAAATGAATAAATAAATACTATGATCATACACAGGGCAACACTGGGTTATAACTTTCCAAAGGCTGATACACTTGTACTCATGTATATCACAGGTCCAGAACAAAAGTTGAAAAAGAACCCTTCACATCAACATTCATTGCATTACTTACACCTCTCCACATACACACATCTACATAGATACGGTTATTAATGTCTTCAGGTGCATTTACACTGCCTGATAATAGGGATTTGTTTGCTGATTATAGAGCAGTCTAAACAGGCCGCCAATCACCCAATAAATTAGCAAATCTTGTTCGAGAGGTGAAATGATTTTTAAAATGTAACAGTTGTTATAATTTTTATTTGGTAAATCAATAGTACACATGAAAATAAGCAACTTCACAATATTTCTTATCTCCAAAACTAATTACAGTATTTCTTCTCAAAATTTTTAATTCACTGGTAAAATCTGTATTCAGTGAAGACAGATTGTTACATTACTGAGATAGGAGATGGCAGTTTCTGCTGATAAGATTCTATAAAGATCAGAGGGGGAGGATCTCTGCGTCTAGTGCCTCCTTACTCTCTCCTCCTCACTCTCGCCTCCTCTTACTCTCTTCTCCTCTCTTCATAGAATCTTCTGAGCAGCAACTGTCATCTCTTATATCAGTAATGTAAAATCTATCTTCAGTAGTGATGACCGAGTATGTTCTGTTAACCCTTTTGGCGAGCATGCTTGGGTGCTCGCCGAGTATCTTCAGCGTGCTCGGGTGTTATGTTTTAGTCACATGTGCACATGATTTGCGACTGTTTGACAGGTTTAATACATGTGAGGAATGCCTAATGCAAATGGTCTCTTCAGAGAGGAAGAGGACTAGAACTCTAGTGCCACCTACAGGAAGTAGCAATCCTAAAAGTCAATAGTGACTCTTTAATGAGCCTTATCACATGACTTAGGATAAAAGCCAATACCAGAAACTCAATTTGCAGACACTGTTTCAGGGTACTGCCCCTCATCAGTGCAAAGTGTGAGTTGTGGTTTGGGTGGATGAGAGGCGTCAGACTGGTATCTAGGGGTAATATTTCTTCTTGCGGAGAGTTACGTGTTAAGCACGTCAGGTGAGAAGACTTTTAAAGCTGCAATGCTCCTCTGGGAAATATGCAAATTGTCTCTTCAGAGAGGAAGAGGACCATAACTCTAGTGCCACCTGCAGGAAGTATCAATCCTAAAAGTCAATAGTGACCCTTTAGCAAGCCTTATCACATGACTTTTAGGATTTAGGATATAAAGTTGTTTATTTTCATGTAAACTATTGATTTACCAAATAAAAATTAAAATGATGGTTAGTTACACTTTAAGCTTGCTTAAAAGTCATTGTTTTTGGCAGCACAATGTCCTGTTTGAACAGGACATGTGCTGCTGAGAACAATGATATTTTATGCTCATAGAACGATAATGTTAAAAAAGGCTATTAAACGATCACCAATCAGCTTTTGTGCAGCCGATCAGAGACTGTTTAATGGCTGCAGTTAGCCAATGTAAAGCACACTAAGGGTTCATTTACACAAGCAGATAATTTAAACAATACGATTGTAACTTATGACCAGCAAACAATGTCAGACGTGTTTATGCATGATGAGAATCGTGAATGACATGGGTGAATAGTGATCATTAGATCATAACCGAACACAATGCACTGTGTTCACACAGACAGGTAATGTGAAGTGTAGTTATGTGTTCAATGTTTAAATCCCATAAGTGATACCACTTATTTTGAATACATAAAATTATAAAGTATTGTACAAACATTTCCACTGATACAGTACAAAGAAAATGTAATCGAATTCATGAAGGAAAAAAAACTACACTAATCACCAATGCTCCACTAATTGTTGAACGAGTAAACAAGCTCCATTTACGTAACACAATTTTCTAAAGTTGAACGAGCATTTTTTAGCTAACCTAAACAATTTCATGCATGATGAACGAGCATTTTTTGGATACATTATTCAGTCAATCAAACCACTCAGATTATTATTATTGTTATTATTTATTTCTAGAGCACCATTTCTTCCATGGTGCTGAACAAACTAACATTGACAGACTGGTACAGAGGGGAGAGGGCCCTGCCCCTGCAGGCTTACAACAGGATAATGGAGAAGGAGACAATAGGTTGGGGGAGCTGCAGTAGCTCCGGTGGTGATGAGGTGCCAGCGGGGTCAGTGCAGGCTGTAAGCTTGCTTGAAGAGATGGGTTTTCAAGTTACGTCTGAAAGGTTGGAAACTGGCGGATAATCAAACTTGTTGGGGCACAGAGTATGAGGGATGCTCAGGAGAAGTCTTTGGGGTGATTGAGTGAGGAACGTATAAGTGTGCAGGAGAGAGGGAGGTCTTGAGAGGACCGGAGATTACGTGTTGGAAATTAACAGGAGATTAGTTTGGAGATATATGGATTAGACAGATTCTGGACAGCTTTGTAGGTCAATGTCAATAGTTTGAACTGGGATGTGTTGGGGAATTGGGAGCCAATGAAGGGATTGCAGAGGGGAGAAGAGGAGGAATAGCGAGGCGAGAGATCGATTAGTCATGCAGAAGAGTTAGTGCCTGTGCACACATTGAGTATAAGGTCAGTATTTTATATCAGTATTTGTAAGCCAAAACTAGGGTCGGGTGAAAAATGCAGAAGTGGTGACGTGTTTCTATTCAACTTTTCCTCTGATTGTTCCACACCTGGTTTGGGTTTACAAATAATGATGTAAAACACTGACCAAATACTCAATGTATGAACATGGCCTTAAGGACGGATTGGAGAGGTGTGGAAGTGTTAGCAGGGAGGCCACAGAGGAGGATATTGAAGTAGACGAGGCGGGAGATGATGAGGGCACGCATTAACATTTAAGTAGAATACTGGTTGAGGATAAGATGGATACTGGAAATCTTTTTGAGTTGGAGGCGGCAGGAGGTGGCAAGAGCTATGATGTGTGGCTGAAGAACAGGGCAGAGTCGAGGGTTACTCCGAGGCAGCGGCTTTGCGGTACAGGTGAAATTGTGATATTATTTATATCAGGTAGGGGAGTTAGGTGAGATGTAGGAAAGACGATGAGTTTAGTTTTGTCCACATTGAGCTTTAGGAGAGTGATGAGAAGGGGGAATCCAGTGATAGACACTCTGGGGTTTTGGTCAGAAAAGAGGTGACTTCTGGGCCAGAGATTACACAATTATCGTGAATGATAGGTATTTAATTTAGAATCTAACGGATCACCGGCTAGTGTAAATGCAGCTTTAGGTTCTGTTCACATTATTACTATGACTTCTCCTACGAAGTCACATAAATGTGTCTAGATGGGTTTGATTGTTCTTTTATTACGAATGTTTTAAAGTGGACCTTTCACCAAATTTTTCATGTTGAACTGGACACATCATGTAATTGTGAAATCAGAGTGGAATAAAACGTTTTTTTTTTTTTTCATTTTGCCTCTTTATTGCAGAGATATTAGCAATCAAATCTTTGGCGTTAACTTTATTTAAGTCGAAGTGGGGGTTATTAGAAATTTTTCAATTGGGGCGTGTATTTCTGCCTCCTTTATGAAACTGACCAATCATAAGCAGGCACCAACATAGAAGCGCATCAGGGTTACATGACCGGAGTCCACAGGTTCCTTCCAGCCAGAGTGTGCAGCCTAAATAAGCACTGAAGATATATCACACAGCACAGAAGTGTGGTGCTATTCATTCCAGCTAATATTTCTAGAACTTCTGTGCTGTGCATTATATCTTTAGTGCTTATTTAGGCTGCACATTGTACAATGTAGTATATGTTATTGATTGATTGTAGTGCAAGATTATATGTTGTAAGTATTTTATAATATTTTTTACCAAGAAGGCCACCAAAGAAGAAAACACCCACAAGATTTTAATCGCCCTTCAACCTTATTTGGGTGGGATGAGTTATAAAATGTTGCAATGTGTAATCAACTTTGTGGATACTTCTGTATGCAATTATGTTTGGTGCTTTAAAATGACAACTGGATCATTTTTTTTTATTTCAGACACCCTATTCCACAGTTCCAATTGCTGAAAATGACATAATTAAACAGAGTATATAAAATATTTTCCTAAATAGCCGAAGTTATGTCACAGAACCTTCCAAGATGTATGCAGGAGCTTGTTGGATAGCTATGCAGAAAGAAAAAGGCTGTCATTCTTCTGCCTATGTTTGCACTGGAAAGCTCCCGAACACTGCGGCGAGAGTGGCAGACACTTCACTTTTCACAAGTGCTAATCATCTGTTTAAACTGCAGTATATTTAGGTTTGTAGAGATGGAAACCATCGCTTCCCAGACCAGAGCATAAGCTGTTACTTTACATTAAGGTTTTCCTGTCTCCATTTATATAAATATTTTGAAAGGCTGACCTGATGGGGTGGTCTGTTGTCTACGCTGACCTGGGAGCTCGTTGCTGTTCAGTTTCACATTCTATCCTAATGATGGGAGTGATATAAGACGAGGAGGCTGCCACATCTCAACTATCTATGTCATATTGTAAACACAAATGTTCCACAAAGTCGTTAGATTGTCTCAAGAAGCAGGTCTGGAAGAACATGGGATTTCTACAGTAATCTGTAGCATGTATGTGTACAGTAAGAAGCTGTGACATACACCAGGTAGACCGGAGGCTTCAGGTGGCGAGACCGAGTTTCCCTTCTATTTCCTTGATTCTTTCTCAGGAAGTATGAAGACTTAAAGGATTACTTAATAAAAACTTCCCTGGAGGACAAAGAGATTGTAGTATCAACATGAGTAAAAGCAAATAGTGCAAGTTGTTGGTATTCCACACAGATAATCAATGTTACATGTTCAAATAGTTTCTGAGATTAGAAAGGACAAAAGGTACAACCAGTTTTTATGTCTTCATGAGGAAGACAAAATAAAACTCCAGTGAGTCATCGACCAATAGAACATCAGAAAGGGAAATTATTTCTTCTAATCCATATATAATACAGTAAACATTTCATTAGTCTGGCCCATAAAGACTTCATTCACATAAAAGTCACGTAAAGATCAATTTAATGTGGTACCAGTCAATAGTCCAAAGTGGGCAATCCAAGAGTGGTGAAGACTTCAGTTGTAAGTCCTCGTTGGTTTGTCCTAAGGTGACTTTTGAGGACTTTAAATGGATTCTTTGTGTTTTAATCCTGAAAGATAGTGTGTTCTGATTAAAAGGATGTTAAATATTAGTCTAATTATTCACTTATCTGACACGTCTGGAATGTTACTACATGACAATAAAGAAATGATGGTAACTGTTAACTTACAAGGACCATAATTGGGTTCTATAAAACAATGAACTAACATTAGATAGACTTTAAGGGTATGTGGACAAGATGTCTTTCTTAGGTGGCTCCTGCTCTGAAAACCTCCTAGAAAAGTGCTAGCTAAATGGTCAAAATAATAAACATATCTATTTCCTTTTACAAATGGCTATTCTTACGTTCAATCTTTTTAGTGTCTTTTAAAGTGAACCTGTCACCAGGTTTTTACCATATGAGGTAAGACCACCACCTTTCAGCCCTCATTGACAGCATTCTATAATGCTGTATGTAAGCCCCCAATCCGGCCTCCAAGACAAGAAAAAAACATTTTATTATACTCACCTGGGGGGCGGTCTGGCCTGTGGTCCGTCACTCGTCTTGGTTCGGAACCTCTAGTCTTCTTGAGATGCCATCCTCCTTCTTGCTTCGCGTGGACGACGCATACTACATCCTCCACACATTCCCTGCGGCATCGCACTCCTGCACAGGTTTACTTCTCTGCCCTAATGAGGGCAGAGGAAAGTACTGCAGTGTGCATGCGCTGAGGCTCTTTGACCTATTCCGGTGCATTTGCACTGCAGTATTTTGCTCTGCCCTCGACAGGGCAGAGAAGAAAGTCTGCACAGGAGCGCAATGCCAGGGAACACTGTGTGGATTATTTATGGGATGCGTAATCTTCAAAAAGCAACAAGGAGGAGGGCATCACAAGAAGAGGGGAGGCGCCGGACCAGTACGAGCGACCCCCCTTGGATCGGAACGCACAGCAGATGAGTATAATAAAACGTCTTTTTCTTGACTTGCAGACCGGGTTGGGGGCATATATACAGCATTATTATAGAATGCTGTATATCAGGGCTGAAAGGTGTTGGTCTTACCTCATATGGTGAAAACCTGGTGACAGGTTCCCTTTAACTGCTTTAGGTTTCCAAAGAAGCCAAGCGGTTAAAAAAAAAAAGCTGACCATTCTTCAGGCTTTTAATGCTCTGAAGACACTATAGTTTATAATAGAAGTCAATTGTAAAGGTAAAAAGATACCTGGAAGATCCCCCAGTGTATTTTTGAGTGGTTTAACAGTGTTTTTGCTTGAAAAATCACTAGCATTCATTTCATTGTTGGAGTTACAAAAAATGCAAGTATGCAAACTTGCTCTGTCGCAGAATGAAGTAAACTATTTCGGAGAGGTAGCTACCCTATAAGTCAATGTCCCACCCTTTAATTAATCTTGCAACATGACCAGGGATAAATGCCAAGCCAGAAACTCATCTACAGTATAGCCAACCTATATTGTGGTGTTTGCACCTCATCAAAGCCCTTTTAAGGTCCCCTTATACTTATATTAAATTTGATAAAAATGAAACATTTCAACCAACCTATTCATTTGGGTAAAAAACTTAAGAAGGAAAAAACTGTGAATTCTTCATGTCAAGACTTTTGTTATGGACTGCCTATTCATGGACAGAGACTGAGCTTGTATCATAGCTTGATCACACAGCTAAGTATATTCATCGTTGGTCAGTTCCACGGTCTACCTGTGTAAGCAAAGTTTTTATGGTTGTCATGAACTGAAGTCTAGTAAAAGCCGCTGATCAAAGAAATACGTCTTGTCTAGGGTCATCATGGCACCTATATTACAGTGTACTGTTCCAACAAGTATATTTTATTACTTTCAGTCTTTTCATGGTTACAGCTGGTTGACTCTTCTGCCCACTAAACAAATAAAACTGCCTGCACTTATGACCCTCTAATTGCAAGGAGCTAATTGAGTTCACCAGGATGTGGAGCCACTGTGTGAGCATTGGGCATGTCATTATTGGTTTGACCTGGTGACTCTAAAGGACTTCCACCATTAAAAGAAAGTGTTTCTCCTTATAGAGACCTCCAGTTTGTGTATGAAGACTAAGGCCAGGCTATATTCCCAGGGACTATGAAAATTAGCTTCCGGCAGACAGAAGCTACACTGCACTGATGAGAAGCAAAAATCCTAAAACAGTTGTCTGAAGATGGGTACCTTTTTCTTTTGCAGAAGACTTATAGCCAAGCATCAAAGATATAGTGGCTTGAAAATGTATTCAATCCCTGGGCTTTTTACCTATTTTGTTATATTACAACCTGTGTTTAAATATTTTTGGAATCCGATTTTTGCGTGATGCATCAGCACTAAATAGTCTAAGTTTATGAAGTGATAAAAATATAGGTATAAATTACATTTATGGGATCAAATAACTAAAAATTGTCATGTGCATATATATTCACCCTTTTGCTATGAAGCCCCTAAAAATATCTTATGAAAGCAATTACCTTCATTAGTCACATGCTTAGTGACAGAAGTCCACCTGTGTGTAATCTAAGTATCACATGGTCTGACGGTATATACACACCTTTTCTCAATGGCGACAGAGGCTGCAACACCATTAGACAAGAAGCACCACTAACAAAACAACACCATAAAGACCAAGGAGATCTCCAAACAAGTCAGTGACAAAGTTGTTGGGAAGTACAAGTCAGGGTTGGGTTATAAAAAAATATCCCAATCTCTGCTGATCCCCTGCAGTACCATCAAATCCATTATCATCAGATGGAAAGAACATGGTACCGCAACAAACCTGCCAAGAGAGGGCCGCTAACCAAAACTCCCAGCCCAGGCAAGGAGGGCATTAATCAAAGAGGCAGCACAGAGACCAAAAATAACCCTGAAGGAGCTGCAGAGTTCCCAAGCAGAGACTGGAGAATCTGTCCATACGACCATAATAAGCTGTACACTCCATATAGGTGGCCTTTATGGAAGAATGGGCAGAAAAAAACCTTGACGTACACACAAAAATTGTAAGGCTCATTTTGAGTTTGCCAAAAGACGTGGGAGACTCCTCAAATACATGGAGAAAAGTGCCGTGGTCAGATGAGACCAAAATTTAATTTTTTGGCCACTAAGGTACACACTATGCCTGGCACCAAACCAACACAGCTCATCACTCCAAGAACACCATCTTTCTGCAGCAGGGACAGGGAAAATTGTCTGAGTCAAGGGGAAGATGGATGGTGCGAAATACAGGGATATTCTTCAACAAAACTTGTGTCAGTCTGTCAGTGATTGAGACTGGGGCGGATGTTCACCTTCCAACAAGACAATGACCCAAAGCAAACTGCTAAAGCAACACTTGAGTGGTCTAAGGGGAAACATTTAAATGTTTTGGAGAGGCCTAGTCAAAGTGGCCTTTTGAGGGGCCTAGTCAAAGCCAAGATCTTAATCCAATTGAGAATCTGTGGTCAGACTGAAAGATTGCTGTTCACCAGAGGAAACTATCTAACTTGAAGAAGCTAGAGCAGTTTTGGCAACATGTGGAAAGTTCATTGAGACTTATCCAAAGTGACTTACAGCTGTAATTGCAGCAAAAGGAGGCTCTACAAAGTGCTGACTTTAGGGGGCTGAATAGTTATGCACACTGAAGTTTTAAGTTATTTTGTTCTATCGGTTTACTCCATTTACACCTCCGGCCTGGGAAAGCTCATAGAGTCTCATGGCTTCCAGTACCACCTCTATGCTGATGACACACAGATCTACCTCTCTGGACTCGATATCTCTTCTCTACTAACCAGAATCTCACAATGTCTGTCTACTATGTCATCCTTTCTCTTTGCTAGATAAAACTTAACATGGACAAAACAGACCTATCAATTAAAGTAAATGGCTGCTCACTCTCCCCAGTCCCGCAAGATCACTGCCTCGGGGTAACCCTGGATTCTAATCTCTCCTTCAAACCACATATCCAAGCCCTTTCCTCTTCCTGCCGACTCCAACTCAAAAATATCTCCCGGATCTGAATATTCCTCAACGAAGAATCTGCAAAAACACTAGTGCACTACCTCATCATCTCATTATCTCCCGCCTACTGCAACCTCCTGCTCTGTGGCCTCCCTTCTAACACTCTCGCACCCCTCCAATCTATCCTAAACTCTGCTGCCAGACTAATTCACCAGTTATTCCCTGGCCTCTCCCTTCTGTCAATCCCTTCACTCGCTCCCCTTTGCCCAGAGACTCCAGTTTAAAACCATAACCATGTAATACAAAGCCATTCACAACCTGTCTCTTCCATACATCTGTGACCTAGTCTCCTGGTACTTACCTACACGCAACCACCGATCCTCACAAGATCTCCTTCTCTACTCCCTTCTTATCTCCTCTTTCCATAATCACATAAAATATTTCTCCCATGCATCCCCCCTACTCTGGAACCATCTACCCCAACATATGAGACTCTCGCCTACCGTGGAAACCCTCAAAAGGAATCTAAAGACCTACCTCTTCCGATAAGCCTACAACCTACAGTAACCACTGCTCCACAACACCGCTGCATGACCAGCTCTACCCTCACCTACTGTATCCTCACCCATCCCTTGTAGACAGTGAGCCCTCATGGGCAGGGTCCTCGCTCCTCCTGTAGCAGTCAGAGACTTGTATTGTCTAAGATTATTATACTTGTTTTTATCATGCATACCCTTTTTCACTTGTAAAGCGCCATGGAATAAATGGTGCTATGATTATAAATAATAATAATTTGTATTCACAGTTATAGGCATGTTCTTACATGAACTGATGTAAACCCTCAAAAAAAATTCCAGGTTGTGACTGAGGCAGCAAAACAAGAAAAATGCCAAGGTGTGTGAATACTTTCACAAGTCACTGTACTAGATCTTTCCAAATCTCCCTAGACACATGCATATTTAGCCAAAACCTGCATGAGTTTTCATGTGGAAGAAGTGTAAAAGTTCTGTAAGCCACTTTAAGCTATGTGGAAAGGCTCTTTGGGTTCAGACATTGACTTATAAGGTAGTTATCTCCACATTAGAGCCAGATTTCTTCTTCCTTGAGGAAAGATAATTTACAAAAACTTTGAACAAGGTAACACTGAAAAGACTATAAGGAATGTAATCAACTTGTCTAAGACCACGCGATCGGGTTTGCATTACACCATGAAGGGTTTTTTCAAAAATAAAAAAAAATTGTTTACTCCCGGACCTTGGTCGCTTCTTTATACTCAACCCTGTTAGTATCCTGGTGTTCACTTCTTGTTTAGGTTATCACATGACCTTTATTACCAGTCAGCGGTTGTTTGAGCATCTAGAAAAAGTGTGCAATTTCCGAAAATTGCAGCTCAGCTCCTATTCACTTAAAGCAGACCTGTTACAAGGTTTGACCAATATGAGATACGGCCACCACCTTTCAGCCCTTATACACAGCATTCTATGCAGCACGGTCGCTCAGTGGTTAGCACTGCAGCCTTGCAGCGCTGGGGTCCTGGATTCAAATCCCACAATGGACAACATCTGCAAGGAGTATGTTCTCCCCGTGTTTGCGTGGGTTTCCTCCCACATTCCAAAGACATACTAACAGGGAATTTAGATTGTGAGCCCCAATGGGGACAGTGCCCATAATGTCTGTAAAGCGCTGCGGAATTAATGGCGCTATAACAGTGAGTAAAATAAATAAAAAAATTCTGTAATGCTGTATATATGCCCCCAATAAGACAAGCAAAAGAGCTTTTATTATACTCAACTGGGGGGATGTCCGGTTAGAGGGGTGTCTCTTGTCTTGGTTCGGTGCCTCCCTTCTTCGTGTGATGCCATCCTCCTTCTTGCTTTGTATGGAAGATGCGTCCCTTTGTCATCCACACAGTCTCCCCGGCATCGCACTCCTGCACACGTGTACTTCTCTGCTCTGACGAGGGCAGAGTAAAGTACTGCAGTACGTATGCGCCAGGGCTCTTTGACCTTTCCTGGAGCCTGCGCACTGCAGTACTTTGCTCTGCCCTTGTTAGGGCAGAGAAGTACACCTGTGCGGGAACGTTATATATAAATACAGTATATATATACATATATATACATAAATATACAGCTCTGGCAAAAATTAAGAGACCACTGAACAGTTTTCTATTGGAAAGCATGGAAAGACTGGTGGAAAGCATGCCAAGACGAATGAAAGCTGTGATTAAAAACCATGGTTAGTCCACCAAATATTGCCAAATATTGATTTCACAGTGAAACATGAGTAATTTGAGGTTTGAAAGCACTGTTTCTTTTTTAGTATTTTGACGCTTTATCATTTGCTGCAAATAAATACTACATTTTTAGCTTTGAATAGTTTATAGACTAAAACAACAATGTACATTTTACTCAAAAATATACTTATAAAGAGAAAAATCAGAGAAACTGAAAATTTTGCAGTGGTCTCTTAATCTTTGCCAGAGCTGTATATATACACGGGATTCCCAGTAATGCGGTCATGCGCCAAAATCACTCCGACATTGATGACTATTGAAATCAGCTCGTGGGGGGACTTATAAAAACGGAAGGCTGCGCACATAGTACACGCCCCTATTGAAGAAGCATATTAGCGAAACGGCGTCGTCGGGGCAGGTTCTTCTAAGGAGACCTCCAGATACACAGTGCTATCAATAAACCCTTTGGAAGTATAATGGCCGGCTCAATTTGGATACTATTATAGGCATCTAATACTTAGGTCCCAATTACACTATATTTACTTGAACTACTTTGGCACTTTATAGTATGAATATATTCTCTAATTATTTTGGTATTTGATATTTATCTATGATACTTGGCTTTGTATTCTATATACTGTGCACAATATTAATGAAGAGCATTTTTTGTGGGAATAGTGCAATTTGTTCTGATGTCCTAGTTTATATGGGCCTGGAGTCATATTAAAATTCTTGCAGGTATATTAATTAGGGATAACATTATATGTGACTGAATTGATTTGGAGGGGTCTCCTTTAATGTTTTTAGGTTTCTGCTTTTACTTATCTTTTATTGTATTTTCATGAATTATATTTCTTAAATTGGTGAAATAAAAGAATGATTTTATTAGATTTTGTTGTATATCTTCCTTAAACCAGGTTTATAACTGTGGTTTCTGTGTGTAAATATATATATATATATATATATATATATATATATGTAAGCCCCCCCAGGTGAGTATAATAAAAGCTCTTTTGCTTATCTTGCTGGTCGGATCGGGGGCTTATATACAGCATTATAGAATGCTGTACATCAGGGCTGAAAGGTGGTGACGGTATATCATATTTGTCAAACCTGGCGACAGGTTCCCTTTAAATAGTGCACAGAGCAGTGCAGCTCCGACTCTGTTCACAGTTTAGGCTAAGTGCGTACATTGAGAACTTGGTTGCAGAAATTCCTGCGAGGTTTCTGCATCACTTGGCAAAAAACGCGTTTTGCAGCAATTTTGGTGCATTTTTGATCCGTTTTTTATGTATTTTTTGATGCGTTTTCGTACAGCAATCAACGCTTTTTGGAGGTAAATAAAGATATTTGAAAAAAGAAACGTGGGACATCGCTTTAACTCTTGGATTACCCTCGGACCAAGGGTGAGTATATTGGTTAATTTAAATGATTAAAGAATGTAACTGTTGTATTTCAAGTAAAGTGTTTTACTCTCAGTGTATGTGTTTATTTAACTCTTACTTAGAGGTTTGGTTAGTAATGACGGTGTCTGGTTGACACCTCTTCATCACTAAACAAAGGACTTGGTGTCAGCGACATCTAATCCCATAAACACTAATCTTATTAGCTTTAATTCCCATTCATGTCATTTCTGGGGCAGCTGAGAGCTGCTATTTTTAGCCTAAAAAATGCCATTAGGCCAACATGTTCCCTGGCTATTAATAACAGCTCACAGCTGTTTGGTTAGCCGCTACGTCCCCACAATCAGCAATCAGCAGCGCTTTGGACGCAGCGTATTTTGTTCTAATGCCGCACTTGCTTTGTCAGTACAAACGGATCTACCGCATGTAATGACATTTCAATCGGTCAAAATCTGCAGTAGAGACTAGTGCCTCCGCTATAGAAATTGACATGCTGCGAGTGAGTTTGGGTATGTGCCCATGATCAGGAAATGCTGTAGGTTTGATGCTGTGTGTTTATGCAGCATGGAACCTGCAGCGGCCAGATGTTACAGCATGGCGGATAGTATTTCTTGAAATACCAATTCCACTATGTGTGCATCTGAGGCTGCGGATCACCCGCGGACACTGACAGGCAGCGCACCTTTCAGGACTGCAGCATGTCAAATTCACTTGTGGAGTCGCTTCCGTAACAGAAATTCGAGCACTAGAATGTATTGAATGCAGTAAATCCGCATGGTTCAGTAAACACATGCGAATTTACCTGCGTTCAATAGAACACAGCGTTTTGGATGCAGCAAAAAATGCTGAGTCCAAAGCGCTGCTACATCCGGATCTTGGGCACATAGCCTAAAGTTTAAAATACTTTTTTTTAGTAAGGATGTGATATCGGGTCCAGAGAGGTAGATCTGTGTGTCATCAGCATAGAGGTGATAATCAAAGTCATGGGACTCTATGAGCTGTCCCAGGCCGAAGGTGTAGATGGAGAAGAGCAGCGGTCCTAGAACTGAACCTTGGGGGACACCGACAGATAGGGGGTGAGATGAGGAGGTGCTGTGTGAGTGGGAGACACTGAATGTCTGGTCTGTTAGGTATGAGGAGATCCAGGATAGGGCTGGGATGAAGA
Organism: Phyllobates terribilis; assembly: GCF_046119375.1. Lineage (NCBI taxonomy): Eukaryota > Metazoa > Chordata > Amphibia > Anura > Dendrobatidae > Phyllobates > Phyllobates terribilis. The sequence goes on from NW_027362767.1 coordinate 359,737,244, forward strand.
TAGTGGTAAGGTTTGGGATGAGGTGGGATGGGATTGGGTCAAGTTTACGGGTGGTGAGGTGTGATTTGGAGAGTAAGGAGGAAAGTTGATCTTCAGAAATGGTGGAGAAGGTGGTTTTGGAGGAAGAGGGTTGAGTAGGTGTGGGGAGGGGCTGTGGGGGCTTTAGGCAAAAGCTTTGTCTGATGGTGTCAATCTTCTGCTTGAAGAATGAGGCAAAGTCTTGGGCTGAAATAAGAGGAGAGGGAGGAGGCACTGGGGGACGGAGGAGAGAATTGAAGGTGTTGAATAGTTGTTTGGGGTTTTGAGACAGGGAGGATATGAGAGATGTGAAGTATGTTTGTTTTGCTGCAGTGAGTGTGGACTTGAAGGTAGTGAGGGACTGTTTGAATGCGATGAAGTGCTCATGGGAGTGAGACCTTTTCCATCTACGCTCAGGAACCCTGGAGGCCCGTCGCAGTTCTTTAGTTAGGCTGGTGTGCCAGGGTTGTCTGTTGATTATGCGAGCCTTGGTATGTGTGAGGGGGGCGACCGAATCGAGAGCTGCAGCAGTTGTGGTGTTGTATTAAGTGGCAGCAACATCTGCATCATGTAAGGAACTAATGTCTGTAAGAGGGAGGAGGGATTCAGAGAGTGAGTGTAGGTCAAGGTGTTTGAGATTTCTGCGAGGGTATGCAAGTTTGTGGAGTGGAGATTGTTGCCCCGGGGAGGAGAGGGTAGAGAATGTAAGTAGGTTGTGGTCAGAGAGAGGGAGAGGTGAGTTAGAGAGGTTAGATAGGGAACAGAGGCGGGTGAAGATGAGGTCCAGTGTGTGGTCGTCTTTGTGGGTGGGTGTGGAAGACCACTGGGTAAGACCAAAGGAGGAAGTGAGGGATAGAAGCTTAGGGGCAGCTGAGAGGGAAGTGTCAATGGGGATGTTAAAGTCGCCCATGAGGATAGTGGGGATGTCAACGGAGAGGAAATGAAGTAGCCAAGTGGTGAAGTGGTCAAAGAAAGTGGTGGTTGATCCTGGGGGGCGGTAGATGACAGCCAGTTGGAGGTTGGACGGGGAATAGATGCGCACGCAGTGCACTTCAAAAGAGGGGAGAGTAATTGAGGGTGGCAGTGGGATATGGGTGAAGGAGCAGTTTTCTGAGAGGAGGAAACCTATTCCTCCACCGTGCTTGCCGGTGGGGCGGAGGGTATGGGAGAGGTGGAATCCGCCATACGAAAGTGCAGCAGGAGAGGCTGTGTCGGAGGGGGTGAGCCAGGTTTCAGTGATGCCGAGGAAGGAAAGCTTGTTAATGATGAAGAGATCGTGAATGTAGGAAAGTTTGTTGCAGACGGAGCGAGCGTTCCATAGAGCTCCTATTAGTGGGACTGGTGAAGCGGGGGCTGGGCGGATGGGTATAAGGTTAGAAGGGTTACGAGAGTTTGGGATAGATCGTGGGTAGGAGGTAGAAGTGAGTGTAGGGATGTGGTGAGGAGGACCGGGATGTGGAGAGATGTCGCCGGCAGTAAGGAGGAGCAGAGAAAGCGTTAGTAGGTGGGAGCAGGAGAGGGCATGAGGTGACTGTCTGTGTTTGGAGACAAAGGATTGTATGTTGAGGAATAGCTGAGGAGGAGGTGAGATGGGTCGGGAGAATGGAGGGAGAGATGAAGAGTTCCTTACTAGGTGTAGGGATTAGGGGTGGTTGTAAGAAGTGAAAGATTAAGGGGGTGAGAGTGAAAACAAAGACAAACATTGTTTACTGTGACAAAGTATCCAGTTACCTTCAGTTCCCTTCAGGTTCAATTCAGGATTAATTCAAATTTCAGACACTTCAGCTAATGGACACTTAGGGTGATGGACACAGACTAAAGTCTAACAGACTCCTGGCCCACAATATATTTGTAACAGAATGCATTCAGCTGTGAACCAGGGGGGAGTGGTCTGTGCTCATCTTGATCAGCTGATTAGATTGAACCAGATGCTGGATACTCAAAGACTGAGTAAACAAGGTCATAAATGAAAGTGGGGGGTAGCTGGTGTAGCTTGGGTGACGTACCATTAGAAAGTAGGAACTGAACGGTATAGAGAAGACGGCATGGAAGTCAGCATGGGAAAGCTGGGTGACGTACTGTAACATACCTGGCGGCGTCCTTGCATAGTGGTCCATCTCCCACTGTGCAAGAGCGCGCACTTGATCTCCATCCAGAATGTCTCTCTGGCTTCCCTCCATGCTGTCTGTTTGTATCTGTTTCTGCTGCTTAAGGGCGGCGCCCGATCACTTCCTGCTTTTGGTACCTGCTGCAGGCACACCCCTTGTGCGTCCTCAGCCTATTGCTGTCTGTCACCTGGTATTTAACCCAGCTGCTCCAATCAATCCCTGCCTGAGCATTGTGTTTCATTTAGTGTGCTCTTGCACTCTGAATGTGCCAGGTCCCTTCTGTGTTCTCTTGTCTGCCTATCCTGGAGGCTGTATTTCCAGGCCTGTCTGAACACGCTCCTAGCCTGTTCCTCCCGCCTTCTAGGGGCTGCTACCTAGACCCGCTCCTGTATCTTGCTACTGTGTCTGTTCTTGCCTGTATACGCTTCTAGCCTGTTTCCCGTGTTTCTCTATGTCCGTACCTTTCCTTTTTCTGCAGAGTCTGAACTCGTACCTAACTCCTGCTTGTTGTCACTGTACTCCCGTTTGTGAGTTTGTGGTCCACTCGCTACTTCACTGCAAGTACCCTGTGGGTATCTGGTTCTGCCTTTCCCTTCCTGTCTGTTCCGTGTGAACAGAGCCCTGTCCCCCCTGCTCTGCCTCTGCTCACCGCTCTGGCGGTTCTAGCCTGCTCTGCCTTTGCTCACCGCTCTGGCGGTTCTAGCCTGCTCTGCCTTTGCTCACCGCTCCGGCGGTTCTAGCCTGCTCTGCCTTTGCTCACCGCTCCGGCGGTTCTAGCCTGCTCTGCCTTTGCTCACCGCTCCGGCGGTTCTAGCCTGCTCTGCCTTTGCTCACCGCTCCGGCGGTTCTAGCCTGCTCTGCCTTTGCTCACCGCTCCGGCGGTTCTAGCCTGCACTGCCTTTGCTCACCACTCCGGCGGTTCTAGCCTGCTCTGCCTTTGCTCACCGCTCAGGCAGTCTCGCTCTGCTCTGACTCCTTTGCTCACTGCTCCGGCAGTCTCGCTCTGCTCTGACTCCTTTGCTCACTGCTCCGGCAGTCTCGCTCTGCTCTGACTCCTTTGCTCACTGCTCCGGCAGTCTCGCTCTGCTCTGACTCCTTTGCTCACTGCTCCGGCAGTCTCGCTCTGCTCTGACTCCTTTGCTCACTGCCCCGGCAGTCTCGCTCTGCTCTGACTCCTTGCTCCGGCAGTCTCGCTCAGCTCTGACCCTTTGCTCACTGCTCCAGGCGGCCTTGTCCTGCTCTACTCTTGCTCACCGCTCCAGGCGGCCTCGTCCTGCTCTACTCTTTCTCACCGCTCCAGACGGTCTCGTCCTGCCCTGCTCTCGCTCACCTCTCTGGGCGGCCTCACTCTGCTGTGTTTGTCCGCCACATCTGTGGTTCTGTTCCTGAGTCCCAGTGTGTACTGGGTCCTGTCCCGCCTGTGTTCCTACCTGCTAGTGCCTCCCTGTCTGCACTCTAGCCGTGCTTGCCTGTACCCCCCTGCCTGCATACCCGCCTGCCTGCATACCAGTCGTGCCTGCCTATTCCCACCAGTCTGTGTGCCAGCCTAACCAGTCTGTTCCTGTATTCCCCTGTGTGGGTCAACAGCCGTGTCCGGGGTCTGTCCTGGAGTAGCACCTGGTCCCTCTGCTCTGTTCCTCCTTGGTGCACTGGCGTCGTATGCCGTCGTGCGACCCTGGTCGGATCGGGTGAATACCTAGTTACGCCCCTTCAGGCATTCACTCTCCGGCACGGTCCAGTGGAATCACACGCACACTTCGCTCAGCCCGGGCGTGTGCATTACAGCATGCTCAGGCCATGTTTCCCGTTGAGCCCCACGGCCTTCGCTCTCTGAGACGTTTTCCAGCGAACACATGCATTAAAAATAAATAAATAAATTTTTTTTTCCTTAGCTGAGTTCCAGGCGTCCAGATGGATCTATCAGCTCTCGTTCCTGCGGATCCGCCACGTTACTATGGGGATCCAAGACAGAGTCGTGCATTTGTGGAGCAATGCATGCTACACTTCAAGTTCTACCCTCTATGTTTTCCCACAGATCGGGCTAAGGTGGGATTCATGATGTCTTACCTAGCGGGTGATGCCTTGAATTGGATCACCCCCCTATGGGACGCACAGGATCCTATCGTCCTGGACATAATGGCCTTCCTGGTGGCCTTTCTAATGGTCTTCGATGATCCTAACCCGGAGGCTCCTGCTGAAGCTTCACTTCCCAATATCCCGGAGCAGCCCCGATGGGTAATGTGTGTGGGTAGCGCAATAGTCCTCCAGCCCAATGAGACTACTGCCTACCCAGAATCCTCACAGGGTGACTACGCTCTCCGGAATACTTCTCCCAACCTCAAGAGGCAGTCCAGATGTGCTAGACGTAGAGGCAAGCCATCACGCCAGGGTCTGTCCCCCCTGAGACCTTGTGACCCCAACCTTGAAGTCCCTACTGAAGCTTCATCTCCCTGTATCCCGGAGAAGCCCCAACGGGTAATGTACGTGGGTAGTGCACCAGTTCTCCTGCCCGAAGAGACTGCTGCCCACCCAGAATCCACACCGGAGGACCCCCTGTTGCCTCCTGAATCCCCCGGGATACCACTTGATGACAATTGGAGAGAGACTTCCCTATACTCGGTACCTGATACCTCGGCTGCTTCATCCAGTGAGTCCGACCTAGTGTACTCTGAAGCAGAGGTTACCCATGAGTCTCTACACCCCTCCGACCAGACGGAGGATCTCCAGTTGTCTCCAGAACCCTTCGGGGTGCCACCTGGTGGTGAATGGACAGAGACTCTCCTATACTCTGTACCTGATACCTCGCTCGCTTCGTCCAGTGAGTCCAACCTAGCGTACTCCGAAGCAGAGGTTACTCCCGAGTCTCTACACCCCTCCGACCAGGAGGAGGACCTCCAGCTGTCTCCAGAACCCTTCGGGGTGCCACCTGGTGGTGAATGGACAGAGACTTTCCTATATCCTGGATCTGATACCTCGCTCGCTTCGCCTAGTGAGTCTAACCTAGTGTACTCCGAAGAAGAGGTTATTCCCGAGTCTCTACACCCCTCCGACCAGGCGGAGGACCTCCAGTTGTCTCCAGAACCCTTCGGGGTGCCACCTGGTGGTGAATGGACAGAGACTTTCCTATACTCGGCACCCGATACCTCGCCTGCTTCGTCCAGTGAGTCCGACCTAGTGTACTCTGAAGCAGATGTTTTCCCTGAGCCTCTTCACTCTTCTGACCCGGTGGAGGACCTCCAGTTGTTTCCTGAATCCTCCGGGGTACCACCAGATAACAAAGAGACAGTGACTTTTCCTCACCCTGTACCTGATAACCCGTCTATTTCTTCCTGTGAGTTTGACAAGATGTACCTCGAAGCAGAGATTACCCCCAAGTTTCTGCTCCCCTCCAACCCGGTGGAGGACTTCCAGTTGTCTCCTGTACCCTCTGGGGTGCCACCTGAAAATATATGGAGAGAGACTTCCTTGTGTGCTGTTCCTGGTACTCCACCCATTTCGTCTGTTGCTGAGGATGGCTGGATAGGAGGTAGCATCCTAGCTACCCAGAGGAGACCAGTTTTTCCGGTGGACAGTGGAAGTGACCTCCTTGAAGTGAAGGATTGGCCCTCGAATTCCCTGCGGAACATTCTGGCAGGCCTGAAGAAGAGGGGGCGTAAGGGGGGGGTACTGTAACATACCTGGTGGCGTCCTTGCATAGTGGTCCATCTCCCACTGTGCAAGAGCGCGCACTTGATCTCCAGTCCAGAATGTCTCTCTGGCTTCCCTCCATGCTGTCTGTTTGTGTCTGTTTCTGCTGCTTAAGGGCGGTGCCCGATCACTTCCTGCTTTTTGTACCTGCTGCAGGCACACCCCTTGTGCGTCCTCAGCCTATTGCTGTCTGTCACCTGGTATTTAACCCAGCTGCTCCAATCAATCCCTGCCTGAGCATTGTGTTTCATTTAGTGTGCTCTTGCACTCTGAATGTGCCAGGTCCCTTCTGTGTTCTCTTGTCTGCCTATCCTGGAGGCTGTATTTCCAGGCCTGTCTGAACACGCTCCTAGCCTGTTCCTCCCACCCTCTAGGGGCTGCATTCCTAGACCCGCTCCTGTATCTAGTCTGTCCTGTCTGAACACGCTCCTAGCCTGTTCCTCCCGCCTTCTAGGGGCTGCTACCTAGACCCGCTCCTGTATCTTGCTACTGTGTCTGTTCTTGCCTGTATACGCTTCTAGCCTGTTTCCCGTGTTTCTCTATGTTCGTACCTTTCCTTTTTCGGCAGAGTCTGAACTCGTACCTAACTCCTGCTCGTTGTCACTGTACTCCCGTTTGTGAGTTTGTGGTCCACTCGCTACTTCACTGCAAGTACCCTGTGGGTATCTGGTTCTGCCTTTCCCTTCCTGTCAGTTCCGTGTGAACAGAGCCCTGTCCCCCCTGCTCTGCCTTTGCTCACCGCTCCGGCGGTTCTAGCCTGCTCTGCCTTTGCTCACCGCTCCAGCGGTTCTAGCCTGCTCTGCCTTTGCTCACCGCTCCAGTGGTTCTAGCCTGCTCTGCCTTTGCTCACTGCTCCGGCGGTTCTAGCCTGCTCTGCCTTTGCTCACCGCTCCGGCGGTTCTAGCCTGCTCTGCCTTTGCTCACCGCTCCGGCGGTTCTAGCCTGCTCTGCCTTTGCTCACCGCTCCGGCGGTTCTAGCCTGCTCTGCCTTTGCTCACCGCTCCAGCGGTTCTAGCCTGCTCTGCCTTTGCTCACCGCTCCGGCGGTTCTAGCCTGCTCTGCCTTTGCTCACCGCTCCTGCAGTCTCGCTCTGCTCTGACTCCTTTGCTCACTGCTCCGGCAGTCTCGCTCTGCTCTGACTCCTTTGCTCACTGCTCCGGCAGTCTCGCTCTGCTCTGACTCCTTTGCTCACTGCTCCGGCAGTCTCGCTCTGCTCTGACTCCTTTGCTCACTGCTCTGGCAGTCTCGCTCTGCTCTGACTCCTTTGCTCACTGCCCCGGCAGTCTCGCTCTGCTCTGACTCCTTGCTCCGGCAGTCTCGCTCAGCTCTGACCCTTTACTCACCGCTCCAGGCGGCCTTGTCCTGCTCTACTCTTGCTCACCGCTCCAGGCGGCCTTGTCCTGCTCTACTCTTGCTCACCGCACCAGGCAACCTCGTCCTGCTCTACTCTTGCTCACTGCTCCAGACGGCCTCGTCCTGCTCTACTCTTGCTCACCGCTCCAGACGGTCTCGTCCTGCCCTGCTCTCGCTCACCTCTCTGGGCGGCCTCACTCTGCTGTGTTTGTCCGCCACATCTGTGGTTCTGTTCCTGAGTCCCAGTGTGTACTGGGTCCTGTCCCGCCTGTGTTCCTACCTGCTAGTGCCTCCCTGTCTGCACTCTAGCCGTGCTTGCCTGTACCCCCCTGCCTGCATACCAGTCGTGCCTGCCTATTCCCACCAGTCTGTGTGCCAGCCTAACCAGTCTGTTCCTGTATTCCCCTGTGTGGGTCAACAGCTGTGTCCGGGGTCTATCCTGGAGTAGCACCTGGTCCCTCTGCTCGGTTCCTCCTTGGTGCACTGGCGTCGTATGCCGTCGTGCGACCCTGGTCGGATCGGGTGAATACCTAGTTACGCCCCTCCAGGCATTCACTCTCCGGCACGATCCAGTGGAATCACACACACACGCCGCTCAGCCCGGGCGTGTGCATTACACGTACCATTAGAAAGTAGGAACAGAACGGTATAGAGAAGACGGCATGGAAGTCAGCATGGGAAAGTTGGGTGACGTACCATTAGAAAGTAGGAGCAGAACGGTATAGAGAAGACGGCATGGAAGTCAGCATGGGAAAGTTGGGTGACGTACCATTAGAAAGTAGGAACAGAACGGTATAGAGACGACGGCATGGAAGTCAGCATGAGAAAGTTGGGTGACGTACCTGTAAGAGGAATGGATAAACAGATGCTGATTAGAGTGCGGTGATGGCAGGTAAGGTACAGTCTGCATGCATCATATTATTCAGGATTAATTCAAATTTCAGACACTTCAGCAAATGGACACTTAAGGTGATGGACACAGACCCCATACACATTAGTATAAATTTGGCTACAATATCGGCATGATTGTCGGACAGTCTAAAGTGTGCATTGGCCTCACAACGAAGGAAGGATCTGGCACATCATATTTCCAACCACCAATCCTTTTGTTCTCCCCTGCGATAAGCTTCTGTGAGAGGAGTCCGACAGCAGCTCTCTCTTAGATAATACAGGAGCGCTTGACCAAGCCAAGAGTTCCTGTGTATAGGAGGTTTTTAAACATGTACATAACAAAGAGGGGGCTCCCTCATTATATACTTACCAAAATGGGAGAGTGGCAAAAAAAGAGCATCTAGCTCTTGAGGACCTGTCACAATTAAACAGACAGTTCATTGATTTTTAATGAGAGCTGTATAGCGTGTTATTTCTCCTGTGGGGGCGCTGCAGGTGAATTGAACAGCTGCTGCCTGATTTTCACCACTGATTTTAGCTGAACACTGGAGGTCCTAGCAGTCAGACACTTTGTAATCATCTTGACATCTGGGTACTTGTCTCACAAAGAGGAATTGTCCAAAGCAGACCTTCCCTTTTAATTTTAGCTTTTCTACTTTAATAAGAGTAAAACTTTCAAGAGGATTTAATGTCTCAGTAGGTGCTAAGACTTTCCAGTTGTAAAATTAGTGATCATTGGTAGAAAATCATAAATGTTACCTTCTAGCGCAGTCCTCTGGCTCTTGCTAACTTTAAATATAATTTACAAAACCGCAAACTAAAGTATATTCATTACTATGTGAGTGGAAAAAAAAAATCTGCATACATAAAAAACTAATATACCACCTGAGTGAATCATTACCTCATTGAGTCATGGGTTCTATTCCACTGCAATGTTATTATAAGTCAATAGAAAGAAGGAAAAGAAAAGAAAAAAGGATTATTTTCAGCTAGGCATCACATTACCTTCAGCAATTACGCAATGGTGAAGAAAGTCTAATCCTATTCATTGCATATTGTGTTGCTTCCAATTGATGATGGGACTCCAAATATTACATTTTCACCCAACCAGAACCTGAGGGTAAAATTCTCTGTTTTCAGTAGTGAGGAGGTAACCTATCTGTACTCTCATTTTATGTCCCCTGTAATTCTAACTCTATGTCGTCTGTAATTCTTTTATTCTTCTCATTCTATGTCCTCTGAAATTCTAATTCTATGTCTTCTGTAATTATTCTCATTCTATGGTAATTCTCATTCTATGTCTTCAGCAATTCTAATTCTATGTCTTCTGTAATTCTCATTCTATGTCTTGTGTAATTCTCATTTTATGTCTTCTGAATTTCTTTTCATTCTGTCTACTGTAATTCTTCTCATTCTATGTCTTCTTTTATTTCAATGAATTTGAAGCAACCCAAGATGGGAGATGAGATTTTCACGTTTTTAAAAAGGTCTCAACTGGAGAAGCCTCTCGCTGAAGAAGGCCACCAAAGTGATGAGTTGATCATGGGTCAGACTTCAAAGACCCTCAGTGATCAGCTAGTTTTACCCAGGGGGAAAGTTGACTGTATATGTGAAAGTATTATTTACATATAAATTTGTCACACTCTGGTTAATAGAGAAGAGTTCCAAAGTTCTAAAGTCTCTTCTTGTTGTGACTTTTCCAGTTGGAGAAACTCCAAAAAATGGGGTTGCGGTGGTGGTGAATCGGGATGACAGGAGGCAGGGTTCCTTCCTCATGAAGCCAGCAGCAACAGAATTGTGGAGATGCTGCGGGGCCGATGTCGGCGGTGAGCAGAGCGAAGTACATTGCTTTCCCAGCGGCAATCTTACTGAAGCCGTGGGCCTCTGGAGGCGGCGCATGAGCAGATTACTATCTTAGCCCAGCTGAGATCTCAATCTGCAAATGAAATGCCTCCTTTAGCCATTTCCTTGGAGCTCATGACCGATAGCTTCGGGAAAATGGCCGCCGGGAAAGCAATGCACTCTTCTCTGCTCACTGCCTACATCAGGTCTGCGGCATCGCACTCTATCCTCTCACCCAGGGCCCACTGCATTGCCCCACTTCTGCCATTGCTGGCTTCCTGAGGAACGGACCATGCATCTTGTGACCCTTGCTCCACCGCCGCTGGCTTCCTGAGTAAGGGACCATTCATCTTGTGACCCTGCTCTACCACCGCCACCCCCCAGGTAAGATATCTTAAATTCGGACTATAAGACGGACTAACCCCCTTCTTATAAAAAAACTTTTTTTCCTATTTTTCTCCCCAAAATTTGTATCTTATGGTCCGGTGCATCTTATAGTTAGAAAAATATGGTAACTTCCTAATGTATTTATAGTAGAAAGCTTCACTGACATCACTGAAGCTCCCAGGTCCACTTCTGCCCTTGTGCATGACTGTCTTGTACAATCGGCATAGTGTCCGAAATTTTTTTCCTAAAGCCTACTGAATATATAAGGTTTTGTGGAACAGTATGAAGACCTTCTGCCAATCATCTGAGGAGAAGACTAAGAGAATATTGACTAAAATTAAATGAAGTCCCATGATTTCTGAACCAGAGGTGGAATAAAGGAGATGAAGAGGTGTGCTTGAAATATCATGCCCCCTGATAAAACTTGTTTTAATGAAATGGCAGACCTAAAAGGCTTTTTGATGGAGAGACCAAAATGTCAGGCCAACGTAAGATGGCAACCAAGCATTGTTGAAAAGTATGGTCACTGGACCAGGAATAAATGTAAGGTCTAATTTACTGTAGTAGGAATCTTGAGATTTCCAGTGGTAAGGTGAGTGATGTAATCTTAACCTCTTAAGGATCAGGCAATTGTTTTGTTTCACACATTTTTTTTTTCTTGCCTTCTTCCAAGAGCCATGATTTTTTATTTTTCTGTCAAATAGCCATATGAAGGCTTGTTTCTTGGGAGACGACTTTTACTTTTGAATGACATCATTCATTTTATCATTCATTTTATCATATGATGTACTGTAAAATGTGGAAAAAATAGTTCCAAGCATGATAAAATTGTGAAAAATCACGCAAGAACCACGTTCATTGTTCAGTAAAAAGTACCTGACAACAAGATTCTCCAGGTCAGTATGTTTATGTAATACCAAACAATATTTATTTTTTAATTTAAGTGATAAAATATATTTTTCAAATTTGTAAAAACAAAAAATTTCACTTGTGTAGCTTTGTTCCGAGACTCATAAAGTCATAACCCTTTAATTTTTTAGTCAATATAGTTGTGTATGGGCTTGTTTTTTGTTTGGTGAGCTGACGTTTTTAAGATACTAATTTGGGATCGATACAATGTTTTAATAATTTCTTATTGCATTTTTTTTTGCGGAGTTACAACGACTGAAAAGTGGACTGTCACTGACTGTAGGCTCCTAAGCCCATCCCATACACCCGCTCCCAACCTGTGCCATACACAGGGCCGGCGTCAGCACCCGGCGTACCCGGGCAAGTGCCGGGGCCCTGGAAAATCAGAGGGGCCCAGCCGCCCACTCACTGTCGGGGCCCGGGCCCACACACCCACCCACCCGCCCACTCACTGTCGGGGCCCGGGCCCACACACCCACTCACCCGCCCACTCACTGTCGGGGCCCGGGCCCACACACCCACCCACCCGCCCACTCACTGTCGGGGCCCGGGCCCACACACCCACCCACCCGCTCACTCACTGTCGGGGCCGGGCCCACACACTGTCGGGGCCGGGCCCACACACCCACCCGCCCACTCACTGTTGGGGCCCGGGCCCACACACCCACCCGCCCACTCACTGTCGGGGCCCGGGCCCACACACCCACCCACCCGCCCACTCACTGTCGGGGCCCGGGCCCACACACCCACCCTCCCGCCCACTCACTGTCGGGGCCCGGGCCCACACACTGTCGGGGCCAGGCCCACACACCCACCCGCCCACTCACTGTCGGGGCCGGGCCCACACACTGTCGGGGCCGGGCCCACACACCCACCCGCCCACTCACTGTCGGGGCCGGGCCCACACACCCACCCGCCCACTCACTGTCGGGGCCCTGGCCGCTTCCTCGGCACCTGTTCAGGGACGCAGGCGCTGCTTGATTGTCGGCACTTCCCCCAGACATGGCCGCGCGCTGTCCGGCTGTGTCTGCTAGTAATGACACGGCAGGGTCGACGGCACTGCACCTTTAATTGTGCTTGTGTGTCGCTCCTGCCGCATCATTACTAGCAGACACAGCCGCACAGCGCGTGGCCATGTCTGGGGGAGTGCCGGCAATCAAACACCGTCGGAGCGGAGGTCCTGCACAGATGGGCGGGAGGGGCCCGGACCCGACCGCAAGTGGGCCCCTCTGATGTTCCAGGGCCATGAAGTCTGTGACACGCCGGGGGCCCTGCACTGCCCCATACCCGAGGAGCTGCTGGACAGGACACTGGACCGGGGACAGGTGAGTGAAGCTTCCCCAATCCCCATATTAAAAATATTAGTAATGGGTCTGTGTGAGTGCATGTATGTGAATATCAGTGTATATGACTGTGTATATATATTTGTCTGTTTTATCTATGTGTATGTCTGTATGTGTACATATGTCTGCGTACCGTGTGTGCGCGCGCATATGTCTGCGTACCGTGTGTGCGCGCGCATATGTCTGCGTACCGTGTGTGTGCGCGCATATGTCTGCGTACCGTGTGTGCGCGCGCATATGTCTGCTTACCGTGTGTGCGCGCGCATATGTCTGCGTACCGTGTGTGTGCGTGCATATGTCTGCGTACCGTGTGTGTGCGTGCATATGTCTGCGTACCGTGTGTGTGCGTGCATATGTCTGCGTACCGTGTGTGCGCGCGCAGGTCTGCGTACCGTGTGTGCGTGCATATGTCTGCGTACCGTGTGTGCGTGTGCATATGTCTGCGTACCGTGTGTGCGCGCGCATATGTCTGCGTATGTGAAGGATGAGGGGGCAGGCTGGGCCATGTGTAATAAATAAATAAATATATATATATATTTATAGATTTATTTCTCCGCCGTATCTGTGCATCATGAATCGTGTATGTGTTAAAAGGGCCCACTGAGACTCTTTCGCCCGGGGCCCAGAAAAACCTGGAGCCGGCCCTGGCCATACATGTACAATACTTGCAGTTCAGGGGTTAAAGGTCTGCCTGACTTATGTAAATTGGCAGGAATAGCATTTGTATTGTTTTAAACCTAATTGAGCTCATTGTGTGACCTGGTTATGGTAAAACCAATGAGAATAATATCATGTCTCTTTTAATGGAAACTGTATCTGGGGATCGGGAGACAAATTATCGATCAGATGAATGTTTAGCTGTAAGCTTCACAATTATTGAACACATGGAGCCTTATTTATCAAGAAGTTTTCATTAGAATTCTGGCATAAAACTGTTTGAAATTACACAAAATGTTTGTGGAACTCTAAGTTGCGCAAAGATTTAGCGAATTTTTTTTTTTTTTCACCAGTCCTCACCAGCTCCATCTAATTTTTGAAACTTGGGCTGATCTCAGGTGGAATGAGATGTGGCCAAATGTGCATAATAAATTCATCATAATTTAGACCACAAAAATGGCATAAATTATGCCAAAAATCTAAGCCAGCTTGTAGCTGGCATATATTTCTGGAGATGACGGATGGCAGTTAATAAAAATGTGCCAAATTCATTAAAGCGGCGCCAACCTCTTAATAAATTCGGGGCATCTTACTCTGGCGCTACAAAGGAAATAGAACTAACAGGCGAAATGAGAAGTGACAAGCTTAATCCTCCACTAAGTATGACAAATCTAACCCAAGTTGGGGTACAGAAACGCCTCAGTAACATTAAAATAAACAAATCACCAGGACCTGATGGCATACACCCACGGGTACTAAGGGAACTAAGTAATGTGATAGACAGACCGTTATATCTTATATTTAAGGACTCTGTTGAGACTGGGTCTGTACCACTTGATTGGCGACAGGCGAATGTAGTGCCAATATTCAAAAAGGGAGCGAAAAGTGATGCTGGAAACTATCGGCCGGTGAGTCTGACGTCCGTTGTGGGCAAAATTTTTGAAAGCTTCATTAAAGAGGCAATTACGGAGCATCTTGATGCTAATAATCTTTTAACCCCGAACCAACATGGATTCATGAGGAATCGCTCCTGCCAAACAAACCTGATTGACTTCTACGAGGAGGTGAGCTCTCGAGTAGATCAGGGGGAACCAGTGGATGTCGTGTATCTCGACTTCTCAAAAGCGTTCGATAGCGTGCCACATAATAGGTTGGTATACAAAATGAGAATGATGGGGCTGGGGGAAAATGTTTGCAAGTGGGTAGCTAACTGGCTAAAGGATAGAAGGCAGAGGGTGGTTATAAATGGAATATACTCAGATTGGGTAAGCGTCACTAGTGGGGTACCACAGGGGGTCTGTACTAGGCCCAATGTTATTTAATATCTTTATTAACGACATAGTCAACGGGATAAATAGTAAAATATCAATATTTGCAGATGACACAAAGTTATGTAAAACAATTAATACAAAAGAGGACAGTGCAGACCTACAGAGGGATTTGGATAAGCTGGGTAGGTGGAGCATTCAATGGCAAATGAGGTTTAACGAGGAGAAATGTAAGGTCATACATATGGGAAGGAAAAATGGAAGTCACCAGTACTCACTGAATGGGAAATCATTGGGGAATTCAGAGATGGAGAAGGACTTGGGCATCTTAATTGATAGTAAACTAAATTGGAGTGCCCAAAGTCATGCCGCTGCTGTAAGGGCAAACAGGGTAATGGGATGTATCAGAAGAGGTATAGCTGCAAAGGATGAGAACATTGTTCTTCCACTGTACAAAGCACTGGTCAGACCACACTTGGAATACTGTGCTCAGTTATGGGCCCCAATATATAGAAAGGATATAAATGAGCTTGAAAAGGTACAAAGGAGGGCAACAAAATTAATAAAGGGAATGGAGGGACTGCAATACCCAGAGAGGTTGGCAAAACTAGGACTATTCAGCCTGGAAAAGAGAAGGTTGAGGGGGGACATAATAAATGTGTACAAATATGTTAGGGGACAGTATAGAGATCTTGCCCGGGATTTGTTCAAAAGGAGGGATATTACGGTAACAAGAGGGCACTCACTAAGACTGGAAGAGAAAAGGTTTCAGCACCAGCATAGGAAGGGGTTCTTTACGGTAAGAGCAGTGAGAATATGGAATTCACTGAGTGAGGAGACGGTAATGTCAGATTCACTACACCTGTTCAAGCGGGGACTGGATGCATTTCTAGATACCAGGCAGATTTCAGCATATACTTAAAAATAAAATAGTAGGTTGATACAGGGATTTATTCTGACTGCTGGTTTCAGAGTCGGGAGGGAATTTTTCCTCAGGTGAAGATTGGCTAAATCATTTAGGGTTTTTGCTCTCCTCTGGATCAACTTTAGCAATTACAGAACTAACAGGTCGAACTTGATGGACGCAAGTATTTATTCGGCTTTACAAACTATGTTACTATATTACTATGTTACCTTCTTTAAGACTGGCATACAAGTATCCAGTCTTAATGAATCAACTCGTTAAAGGGATTGTCCGGCCGTAAGGTACAAGTCTGCAGTCACTCTATGTGACTGCAGACTTGTGAATACTAACAATGCACAGTGCGTGGTGTTAGGATTTTCCAGTGCCAGGAGCGGCGTGTGCGTAACTGCAAATCTATGATTTGAATACATGTGGTAACATGCCGACTAGACATGCGTTGCCTCGCTGCAAGTGTAGTGAGTGAGGCCAGACACGTCTAGTTGAAATGTCATTAGAAGTATGCAAATCGTATACTTGCATTCACATGACAGCCTGCTCTCGGCTCTGGCACTTGGGGATCCTCACAGCACATGGTGTACACAATATAAGGATTCACAAGTCTGGGGTCACATAGAGTTACTGCAGACTGGACCCAAAGACCGGACAACCCCTTTAAAGGCAACGTTTTTCATTGTTTCTAAAGACCCTCAGCCATTAATGAGTATAAAATAGTCAAAAGTCTAACTATTGTCTCATTATAGACTGCTGTATCTCCCCCATACTTTACACAGCAAGTTTGCTTGTTTGGATTGGCACAAGATTACTAAGGTGGAAGACTCAATTTCATTATGGCAGGAATAAAAAGATTAAAATCTATAACACAATTAAAGTTTGAAATATAATTGCTTAAAATATAGCATAGATACAAGAGATATCATATATTGCTATGAGTGGGAGATACTTGATACTTTAATTAAGCAAGTCATCTGTGACACCTCGGGGTGACTACCTGAAGAACAAAGGAATGCATTTTGTATAGTGTTACATTGTACATAAATGAACATAACCACATTACCTGTCAAGACGCTGTCAGAAGAGGCAATTGACCCTGTGGTAACATCATTTGAGCTACGTCTTGTAGAACATATAGATTAAGTGGTCCTTGAAGCAGAACTTTTCATGTTATTTGATAAAATATGTCAATTTGTAATAAGAAACTTGACTTATTATTGTAGAGTGGATTTGGGGATTGCGGCACAATGAAATGAACATAATATAGTCAATCATTGAAGAACTATGCTTCCGAGAGAACCAGAAAATTAAGCACAAGAAAATGATGAAATGGAGTCATAAATGGAAATTAATTATTAGGCAGTGGTGTGCATAACAGTGAGGGGGCCTCAGAGCAAAGATCAAAAAGACCTTCCATTATGGGTGGGGTGTTTGCTTTCCAGCCCCTCTCCCTTTTTTTGAGCCTTGGGCATTTTAAAATGCAATTGTGCTGGGAAGGTGTACGAACACAATAGCAAAGGGGATTATACCAAAAATGGGAGCCAAAGCAGCCAAATTAGCAATCTCAATTTGATGTGGGACTGTGAATAGTGTGTGTCGACCATCAACCTTTTAGACGAGCTCTCATCAATTTTTAACTTAGGCTCTAGTTGAAACAGTGCCTATATGGTGTCATCTTAATTTTCCATCTAAAATCAAGAATGAATCCTACAATGAGTTTTTAAGGCAGAAACAGATTTAAAGAAGCACTTCTCCTCCTCCTCCTCCCATCAAAGTTTTTATCCTCTTAATATATAGCAATCATCATATTATATAGCGCTGTGTACTTACAATTGCTCATTTTGCCTTTCTACCCAGCTAATTCATCTCTTTTCTCTGCTCCATGTAGAAACAGGAAGTCTCTCTTCCCTGCATTTATCATTCCCCTCTTCAACTCCTGACCCAGATGCTCCGTCCTCCTCCCTGCCAGGGACTTTTGCAGTGACTTATGACTAGAGATGAGCGTTGTTCTACTCGAACTGTTCGCCAATCTCAAATTCGAGCTGTTTTGGGCGGTGTTCGAGCCGTTCGGCGAACACGAACAATTTGAGAAAAATTCGGCTGTTCGAGGTTATGTTCGATAACTGTTCGTGCACCAAAATCATAACTGGATTTTTTCTCAGTAATGATGAAAATTAATGTTAATACGCAGTTTGAGTGTACAGCGGGGTGGGGGGAGGGGCAGGGGATGGATCTCTGCAGGAACAATGAAGATCTCCATTTTTTTTTTCTCTTTCCCGCATTTACAGTGGGGAGGTGCAATCTGTCAGCCTATCAGCAGCGCACACACGGAGCGAAGTGCTTTTTTTCACACAAGCAAGGGCTTGTGTCATTGGCAGTGTATGTCACATGTCCTTGCCCTATAAGACCAAGCCATTTTCCCCGTCGCCACCATTTTCTCACTGCTGCAGCTGCGTGTTAGACGGCACCGCTGTTG
The DNA here is from genome assembly GCF_046119375.1 of Phyllobates terribilis. NCBI lineage: Eukaryota > Metazoa > Chordata > Amphibia > Anura > Dendrobatidae > Phyllobates > Phyllobates terribilis. The sequence goes on from NW_027362767.1 coordinate 359,755,099, forward strand.
CTGTGTGCGCTATACCTTGTTAATTTCAAGCCAATTTTCGCACAAATCTACAGATAGCTTGGGAGTAGGGAATAGTTGTGATTGCAGTCCTTTTAAGGACTAGGTTACAGCATTTCCTACGACTTTTATCAGGCAGGTCTGTGCTGTTAAATAGATAGATTGTGGGAGTAAAGACTAATTGTAATTGGAGTCCTTTTCAGGACTAGGTTACATCAGTTCCTATCAGTTTTTGCCAGGCAGGTCTGTGCCAGTGCTGTGCAAGTTTTTTTCACAGCATTTGGCTGAATCTAGCAAAGCTAATCCTTTTTGGCCTATTGCAGAGTGTGTTAGTCAGTGGAGTAGCCTATCTGTGTTGCAAGATATACCACCTGTGTATAGAATACCAATTTTTTTACTGCACCTAGTGAAGTAAAATCTTTTGGGCATAGCATCATTCTATTAGTCCATCTATACTGACCTCCATCAGGTTGCAAATTGAATATAATTTTTTTCTGCATCTAGCTCTGAAAAAATATTGGGCTTCTAGCTGTGTGTGGGACTTGTTGTATTAGTCCATCTATACTGACCTCCATCAGGTTGCAAACTGAATATATTTTTTTCTGCATCTACCTCTGAAAAAAATATTGGGCTTCTAGCTGTGTGTGGGACTTGTTCTATTAATCCATCTATACAGACCTCCATCAGGTTGCAAACTGAATATATTTTTTTCTGCATCTACCTCTGAAAAAATATTGGGCTTCTAGCTGTGTGTGGGACTTGTTGTATTAGTCCATCTATACTGACCTCCATCAGGTTGCAAACTGAATATATTTTTTTCTGCATCTACCTCTGAAAAAATATTGGGCTTCTAGCTGTGTGTGGGACTTGTTCTATTAATCCATCTATACTGACCTCCATCAGGTTGCAAACTGAATATAATTTTTTTCTGCATCTAGCTCTGAAAAAATATTTGGCCTTCTAGCAGTGTGTGGGACTTTCTCTATTAGTCCATCTATACTGACCTCCATCAGGTTGCAAATTAAAAATAATTTTTATCTGCATCTACAGTACCTCTGAAAAAATATTTGGGCTTCTAGCTGTGTGTGGGACTTGTTCTATTAGTCCATCTATACTGACTTCCATCAGGTTGCAAATTGAATATAATTTTTATCTGCATCTAGCTCTGAAAAAATATTTGGCCTTCTAGCAGTGTGTGGGACTTTCTCTATTAGTCCATCTATACTGACCTCCATCAGGTTGCAAATTGAATATAATTTTTATCTGCATCTAGCTCTGAAAAAATATTTGGCCTTCTAGCAGTGTGTGGGACTTTCTCTATTAGTCCATCTATACTGACCTCCATCAGGTTGCAAATTAAAAATAATTTTTATCTGCATCTACAGTACCTCTGAAAAAATATTTGGCCTTCTAGCAGTGTGTGGGACTTGTTGTATTAGTCCATCTATACTGACCTCCATCAGGTTGCAAACTGAATATATTTTTTTTCTGCATCTACCTCTGAAAAAATATTGGGCTTGTAGCTGTGTGTGGGACTTGTTCTATTAATCCATCTATACAGACCTCCATCAGGTTGCAAACTGAATAAAAAAAATTTTCTGCATCTACCTCTGAAAAAATATTTGGGCTTCTAGCTGTGTGTGGGACTTGTTCTATTAGTCCATCTATACTGACCTCCATCAGGTTGCAAATTGAATATAATGTTTTTCTGCATCTAACCCAGCCAATAGTTTTGGCCTAATACCACAGTTTGGCCACTCAGCTCTGCTCGGTTCCCATCCATTGTTTTTTTGTGCAAACAACTCCAGAGTTGTGAATTAGTTAACCACCAAAATGAGTGGAAAAAGGCCTGCTGCTGGTGGAAAGGGGAATAGGCGTGTTGGGAAGGGGAAAAAAGGTTGTGTCCGTGGGGTAGGTGTTAAAGCAACAGTAACATCTGCAGAAGAAAGACCATCTTCCAGCCAAACTAAAATGTCTACTTCTTTTAGCGGACAATGTGATAAGATCCCTTTCTTACGGCCACGCCAATCGCTACAAATTCCAGATGAGGCACAAAAACAGCAGGTGCTTCAACGGATATCAAGTGCTCCTTTAAGTGGGCTCTCCTCCACATCAACTTCAACATCACAAATACTCCAGTCCTCAAAGGTGTCACCCCAATCGCACTTGCTTCCTCACAGCTCCCAAATCTCCAGCTGCCCGTCTGAGTATGAGGTAGAACAGATGGTTGAGTCTGCAGAGCTGTTTACTCATACTATAGCCTGGGAATCAGAGGTCGACTCCAGCGCTTCTGTGAATCCAGACGAGGAAATGATCTGCACTGATGCCCAGAATCTTTATGAGTCGGATCCAGGACCAGACGCAGAAGGTTTTGACCATAATGTAGACCCTCATTCCCAAACTGTAACTCCTGTTGGTGGAGACAATGAGGAAGACGATGATAAGACTCAAATACCTGATTGGAGCGACAACTTTAGTTTTTTGTCAGGGCAGGAACAGGTTGGCTCTGAGGACGACGGGTGTGATAACGCACAGGGTGATGATGATGAGGTTGGAGATCCCACTTACTGTCAACCCACAGTCAGCCAAGAGATGAGGTCAGCAGAGGAGGTGGAGGAAGATGCTAGTGACGACGAGGTCAGGTTGCGCCTTCCTGGACAGAGACGTAGTACTGGAAGCACGTCAACAACTGCATCCTCAAACACAACTCTGCCTCTCACCACAAGTCGTGGTGGCTCTTCAGGTCGCATGGGTGCTAAGCCTTGCATAGCCTGGGCATTTTTTCAGATCGATAAAGATGACCCAACTCGTGTTATCTGTAACATTTGTCAGCAAAAGCTAAGTAGAGGCCAAAAAATACATAGTTTGAGTACTTCATGCATGAACCGGCACATGGACATGAAGCATAAGTTGCAGTGGGAAGCTCAGTGTGCTACAATGCGGCCTAGCCGGCCGGGCCAACCACCGTCTGCCATATCTTGTGCATCCGCGGCCTCTTCATCCTCTGTGACTGGGGGGACAGCAGTCACACCTGTTTTGGGGCGCAGACCTGCCACCTCTTTACCCGCAACAGCCAGCGTGATTGGCAGGTCATCATTTTCTTTGGAGGTGGTAACACCAGCTGGTGTTGAGCGCTGTCCGACATCGATAGCACCACCTTTGGATCAAGGCAACCTAACATGTCCGCCTGCATCTTCCTCACAGACCGGCAGTTTGCCGGGGACACCCTTATCAACCCCGTCTAAGCACAATAGCCAGCCCTCGGTCCCTCAGATGTGGACAAGTAAAAGACCATTTCCTCCTAGCCATGAGAAAGCTAAGAGGTTGAATTTCACCATCTGCAAGCTCTTGGCTACAGAAATGCTGCCTTTCCGCCTGGTGGACACAGAGGATTTTCGAGACCTTATGTCCGTCGCAGTGCCCCAGTACCAGATGCCCAGTCTGCACTACTTCTCAAAGAAAGGTGTGCCTGCGCTCCACCAGCATGTCGCACACAACATCACCGCTTCTTTGAGAAACTCTGTGTGTGACAGGGTGCATTTCACCACAGACACTTGGACGAGTAGGCATGGACAGGGGCGTTACATGTCGCTGACTGGGCACTGGGTAACTATGGTGACAGCAGGACAAGGGGCTGCTGTCCAAGTCTTGCCGTCCCCACGAGTTGTGCGTCAATCCTCTTTATGTCAAAGTTCCTCCACTGCTTCTGCCTCCTCAACCTCCTCTCGGTCTTCCACCTGCACCCAAAGCCTGTCTGGTCATGCCACAAGCTTTCTAACTGCGCAGAAGGGATCCTGCACACCTCCTTACTATGCTGGCAGTAGGGCTCAACATCATCAGGCGGTTTTTACATTGAAATGTCTGGGAAATGTGAGTCACACAGCTGAGGAGTTGTGGTCAGCTCTGGAGAACCAATTTCATGAATGGTTGTCTCCACTGGACCTGAAACCAGGGAAGGCCGTGTGCGACAATGCTGCAAACCTGGGTGCGGCCCTTCGCCGGGGCAATGTCACACACGTGCCTTGTATAGCTCACGTGTTGAACCTGGTTGTCCAGCAATTTTTAGCCCACTATCCCAGACTAGATGGCCTTCTGCAGAGGGCACGGTCGCTGTGTGCTCACTTCCGCCGTTCGCATCCCGCAGCTCAGCGACTTACATCTCTACAGAAGTCGTTGGGCCTGCCACTTCACCGGCTAAAATGCGATGTGCCTACCCGGTGGAATTCAACTCTGCACATGTTGCAGCGACTGTGGCAGCACCGACAAGCCCTGGTGCAATACGTTCTGACGTATAGCCTGGGCCAACGAGATCCAGAGGTGGGGCAAATCACGCTGGAGGAGTGGTCTCAGATCAGGGACCTATGCACCCTTCTGCACAGTTTTGAAATGGCGACGAAGATGTTTAGTGCTGACGATGCCATTATCAGCATGACTATTCCGGTGATTTACATGCTGGAGCACATGTTAAACAGAATTCGGAGTCAGGTGGTGGCACAAGAGGAGGTGGAGGAAGTAGAGGAGGAGGAGTTGTATGCGGAAGGGCTAACATCTGCAAGGTCCAGACGGTCGGCAGCACCAAGGCGGCAGGCATGTGAGGGTGGGGGAGATGGTTTTACCAGGGCGCATGGTAGCAGCCAAACTAGTGAGGAAGGTGCAGGAGCCCAGGAAGAAGTGGAGGACGAACTGATGGAAGACTCATCAGATGAGGGAGACCTTGATCACATTTCTGTTGTGCGAGGTTGGGGGGAGAGGACAGAGGAAGGAAGCATGATTGTTACCTCGCCACCAACACAACAGGGACTTGGTGCTCCTGGATGCGCAACACACATGAGTGCCTTCTTGCTGCACTACCTGCAACATGACCCTCGAATTGTGAGAATTAGAAATAATCCTGACTACTGGGTTGCCACACTGTTAGATCCCCGGTACAAAAGTAAATTTGCAGAAATTATTCCTGCCATAGAAAGGGATGCACGCATGCAGGAGTATCAGCAGAGACTGTTGCAGAATCTTACATGTGCTTTTCCACAAAATACCAGTGGTGCACGTAGTGAATCTCACAGTTCCAACTTGCCAACCGTGGGACCGTCAAGTGTTCAGCACTCAAACCGTAACAGAACCACAGTATCTGCTGGTAACATCAATTTTGCGGAATCATTTCACCACTTTTTTAGCCCATCCTTTGCAAGGCCACAGGAGACAAGAAGTCTGACACATAGTCAACGCCTAGAGACGATGGTACAGGAGTATCTCCAAGTAAACATTGAAGCCATGACTGTGTCACTGGACCCTTGCTCTTTTTGGGCTTCCAATCTGGATAAATGGCCGGAGCTAGCCACTTACGCCTTGGAGATCTTGTCATGCCCCGCAGCCAGCGTTCTGTCTGAACGTGTGTTCAGCACTGCTGGTGGTGTGCTGACAGATAAGCGCACGCGGCTCTCCACTGATAATGTAGACAGACTCACGTTCATAAAGATGAACAAATCATGGATCCGAAACGACTTTTCTACCCCTGTGTCATCCTGGGGAGAGTAAAAGCTTGATGATTGGTTAAAATCACCCTACCAACCGTTTTAAGCTTTCAAATTACTAATCATGTTTATCTGTATCTTGGCTGGAAAATAATTTGGGCTTTGTAGCAGTGTGCAGCACTGATTCTATTAGGCCATCTATAATAAGCTCCACCAGATTTAAAATTACTAATCATGTTTATCTGTATCTTGACTGGAAAATAATTTGGGCTTTGTAGCAGTGTGCAGCACTGATCCTATTAGGCCATCTATACTAAAGCTTCACCAGATTTAAAATTAATAATAATTTTTAGCTGCATCTAGCCCGGAAAATAATTTTGGGGCTCCAAGATGCGCAAGACACATAAGTGCCTTCTTGCTGCACTACCTGCAGCATGACCCTCATATTGTCAGAATTCGAAGTAATCATGACTACTGGGTTGCCACACTCTTAGATCCCCCAAACTTTTCGATGAACCTTTTCATTTTAATAAAGACCAAAAAAATGGTCATTTTTGAAATTATAAGCATTAGCAGGTTGTTAGAAACTGAAATCAAACAGTTTTCAACTCAAAACTTTATTCTAGGTGATGTTACATTTTCACATAGGACCCCTTGTTCGAAAGGAGCTTCTGAACTCTATCGTCCATTGAATTTGTCAGGTTTTGGATGGTTTCTGCTTCAATTGTTTTGCATGAGGACAGAATACCCTCCCAGAGCTGTTGCTTAGATGTGAACTGCCTCCCGCCATCATAGACACTCCTTTTAATGATGCTCCAAAGGTTCTGAATGGGGTAGAGGTCAGGGGAGCATGGGGGTCACACCATAAGTTTGTCCCCTTTTATGCCCATATCAGCCAGAGATGCAGATGTTTTATGTGCAGCATGAGATGGTGCATTATCATGCAAAAAAATGATCTTGCTGTGAAATACACGGTTCTTCTTCTTGAACCATGGCAGGAAGTGCTGTTTGAGAAAATCCACATACATTATGGAGTTCATCTTTAGCGCCTTCAGGGATCCTAAAGGGGCCGACAATCTCTCTCCCCATGATTCCAGCCCAAAACATTACTCCACCTCCTCCTTGTTGGCGCTGTAGCCGTGTTTGCGTGGGGTGTCCATCAACCAGCCATCCTCCACTCCATCCATCTGGACCATCGAGCGCTGCACGGCACTCATCCGTGAACAAAACAGTTTTGAAATCAGTCTTCATGTAATGTTTGGCCCACTGGAGCCGTTTCTGCTTGTGTGAAGTGGATAGAGGAGGTCGACAGGATGGCGTATGCACAGCTGCAAACCTCTGAAGGACCCTGCATCTTGTTGTTCGGGGGACGTTGGAGGCACCAGCAGCTTCAAAAACTTGTCTGCTGCTATGACAAGGCTTTTTTGCCGCTGCTCTTTCAACCTGACGTAATTGCCTGTAGGAAAGAGTCCTCAATTTGCCCTTATCAGCACGCACACGTGTGTACTGTGAATCAGCTACATACTTCTTGATTGCCAAGACACTTCATCCTGATCATCGCACAATGTTGATTGTAGTCATGCCTTGACCTAAACACTCCACAATTTGTTGCTTCTCAGCAGCCGACACATCCTTTTTCTTTCCCATTTTGGCAGAAAATGTAGGCTGCTTAATAATGTGAGACAGCCTTCTTAAGTAGTCTTGCCTTTCATTGGACACACCTGCCAAACTAATTAGCACAGGTGTCTGCAATTGCTTACAGTGATATAAAGAGCCCTGACACACATCACCATCAATGAGTTTAACTGACAAACAAACAAATTCTTCCCTTATCACTCCTAAACACTTTTTGCATAATAATTTGGAACACAGTGTACATGTGCTTTTCCACAAAACACCAGTGGTTCACGTAGTGAATCTTACAGTTCTAACTTGCCAACCGTGGTCTGTATGGAGTTGTTCAATAAAGGGCCCAAAATTAAGATAACATAGATGGGAGAGGTCTCTATGAATAGGAATTCCTAAGTATTTGATACCCTGTGAGGGCCAGGCAAAGGGAAAGTTGGACTGGATGGAATCCTATATGGATTTGGGGAGGGAGACATCGAGGGCCTCAGACTTCGCTGCATTGATTTTAAAATTTGACCATGTAACAAAGTGATCTATTTCAGCCATAACAGCATGGATGGATATATGTGATTGAGTGATATATACTAGGACATCATCAGCAAATAGAGAGCACTTGTACTCGGTGCCTCCCACCTCAATCCACCTAATATTGGGGTTATGGCGAATTGATGAGAGCAGGTGCTCCGTCACTAGGATGTATAAGAGAGGGGACAGAGAACATCCCTGCCTTGTCCCATTGGTGATTGTGAAAGGTGATGAAAATGTTCTGACGCGCCCCCTGGGCCTTGGGACACCCGGAGCCGGACCCTTTTTGGTGGATGCTGGTGGTTGTAGTCTCCGTGGCGGCGACCCGGTTCCGTGGCTCAGGGCGGTCAAACCAGTGGTGGAACTATTTATGTGGTTTTGATGTTTAAATGTCCGACTACGCCACCCGTGGATTGCGGTCAGAGTGAACCGCCGCTCCAGGGCAGACCGCTGAGGCTGGTGTTGTGGGTGCAGCAGAGCGTAGCATAACTCCCCACGGGAGGAGTATAGCCTCAGGGCAGTGTATGCGGAGGATGGGGGTGATGGTGCAGGGCAGCAGCAGTAACGACACGGAGTCAGTGATGCAGTCCAGGGCCTTTACTCACAGTTCTTATTATCCAGACCACGTCTGCAGGTAACGGCTGCCCACCTCGTACTGTGCTCACCAGGTGAGGGGCTCAGACAACTCCCAGATAACTTTGGAGCGCTTCACAGGACCCCCTTTGTGTGTCCTTTGTCTGGCCTTTCTTACCAACCCTTCTGTCCGGCTGCCTCGGGCCTCCTCTTGGTAAACTTGGCGCCAGTTTCCCTGACCCTATGTGGTGCCTTCCTAGCGGGTGTAGCGAGGGGCTGCGCCACATAAAATGTCACAGCCTCCTGTTTCTAGCTGAGGGTCGTTTCCTGCCTTCACTAGTTTCGGGGACCGGTCTCCCCCTTTGGCCTGACCCCTCCACGCAGGTGGATTCGGGCGTGCGGTGGCGACTCGCCCGTCCGCACCCCTGGGATCCCTTCGTTCCTCGTTCCTGGAGCCTTCTCCGCTCCTCTTCCTTCCTTCTCCCTCTTCCAGGCCTGGGCCTCTGTTACTAGGCCCGCCTCCGGAGCAGAGCTCATGCAGAGCCCCTGCTCCCTGCCACTTCTGCTCAGACTTCTCTGCACTGAACTAAGATGGTGCCCACCTTTTATACTCCCTTCTCAATGCACCCAGGAACTGCTTCCTCCCTGCTCCTGCACTACAGGGTTCCCCTTCCTCAGTGTTCCCTCCCCCCACTCCAGCCAGGGACAGGGACTGTCGTGCCCATCTCAGGGGCATATTGGTCGCCCTGCCCCACGGCAATGTGGTGTAATGCATGCAGGTGTCGGGTCCTGATCCACACTACATCCTTACCTGAGAGTGAGATATCACACCTCTGGGTGAGGTGCAATACCTCTGTAGCAACCGAGCCCTCAGGGTACTACAGTTCCATTTATCTTCAGCCTAGGTGACGTATTGCGATACAGGGCCGTGATTTTGGCTATAAAAGGGTCCCCTAGACCCCTACCCCAAGCTTTTTAAGAGAATCATATATAGCGTGCCAGGAGACTCTATGGAATGCTTTCTCAGCATCCAACGAGAGTATCTAATTACAAATTTTTAACTGCATCTAGCCCAGGAAATACTTTGTGCCTAGTAGCAGTGTCTGCTAGTCAGCGGATTATCCCGGCTGTTAAGCAAGCTACACCACCTGTAGTTTGGACACTTAAATTTTTCAAAGGAAATGCTTCGGGACCACGGGATACTCAGTGAAGAGCATCAGGAGGCACCCCAAGGTATAGGGGCTGGGACTGGCAGTAGGATGCCTTGCGGTGGACAGCCGAGCTCGATCCTTATAAAAGCTTTTTAACTGCAGCAGCTTTAGTGGACGCTACTGGAGCTGGAATTACGCGGCTGCTGGCATGAGACTTGCCCTCCAATAGATCCTTGTAAATGGATTTAAAGTGTATTCATTCAAATTAGAGAGACAATTTAAATTAAAAAGCTTAGAGCTGCCTCCACCACAGGGGGGCTCGCTCGACCCACCAGCGGACAGGCACCAGTATTGGGAGAGGGGGGCTGGCCGTCAGGGTTCACCGCGGCTCTGGCACAAACCCGGCGACGCGGAGGTGGCACGGGCAGGAGCGGACTGAACGTGTCGGCTTCTCACTTTTTGGATTTTAGAAGGGCATGACATGCCTATATCTGTGTCTCCCCCTCCTTTTACTCCTCCACCTCTTTTATTTTCGCATGACTATATGTACTTGTCACTTTTCCATGTGTTAGTTGTGTCTTCTGAGCAGTTTGTCAGCTTTTGGACACCTTTGAAGGTGTTTTCTATGTGTTTCTATGTGTTTTTGTTTGCCTGCCATTGGTTTTAACGGTGTTCGAAGGTGTTCGACGAACAGTTCGGCGAACACACGGGTGTTCGACGAACCGAACTCGAACACTACGGGGGTGGCTCAACACGACTTATGACTCAGACAGGGAAAATTGACCCCTGTTTCTACATAGACCTAATGGAAAAGAGAAGAATTTACTGTGTAGAAGGGCAATATAGAAGTGCTATGTAACATGATGACTGCAATATATTAAGAGGATAATAATTTTGATGGGAGTGCTTCATTAAGAAATGCTGCGATTTTCTTGGAATTTTTTGATGCATTTTATTATTTTCTCAGGAGTTTTCTGTGCACATTTTTGAGCTATCTTTAAGCATTTTTTCAGCACTGTCTGGGCGATTTTTCTTAAACCTCAATAACATTTACAAAACGCTAGAAAAAAATGCCCATTTGTTTTTGTAGTCGTTCCATTGACTTCTACAATAAATTATGGTGCAGTTTCATAGTGATAAATGCATGGAGAATGGTCAAGTCGCTTCTCTTATATACTCGGCATTTTTGTACACCTGAAGCTAATTAAAAATTATCAAAAGCTTCATTGTATGAACAGCAAAGTTGTTTTTCAATAGCAATAAAGATGAAGAGTCTTTCAAGCATTTTTTTTAGCAACTGCTCAGAAGTTTTCAGAGTAAGCCCACTCCAAAGACGCCTGAAAAAAAACTCTGTGTGAACCATCCCTTATTCATCTTATTCATAAGGTCATTTGAGTTTAGCTGGAGAAACACATCAAAGCCTGAGCAAAATCTGTGAACATGAACAAGGCCCTGTCATTTCCATAGCTGATTGATTAGTTGATCATTATAGCACCCTCAGTGGTTTCTAGTCAGCCTCCCTACATCATTAAAGGGATTTGCAGCTTTAACATAAGAAATGTGTTATGGGACATGATTTTGTGGCACTTACTAATATATGTGAGTTCACTGCCAATCTCCTCCTTTGAGAAGCGTCGCCATCAGGTTAGTGCAGCCTTCTTGATGGACTGCCTGTGGCTCCTGAACTCAACCTGGGACCTGATGGAGAAGCAAGTGACCAAACCTGTCCATCAGTTTCCTCCAATTAAAAAACATTGTCATGTGCTACGTGTTTGCCTATTTTGGCAGAAGACGACTAATTCATGAGAGTGTCATTTAAACAAGGTTCGTTAATTGGTCGATATTAACTTTTAGGATTGCTACTTCCTGTAGGTGGCACTAGAGTTCTAGTCCTCTTCCTCTCTGAAGAGACAATTTGCATATTTCCCAGAGGAGCATTGCGGCTTAAAAGTCTCCTTACCTTGATATGCTTAACATGTCACTCTAAGCAAGGAGAAAAGTTACCCATTGGATACCGGTCTGACCTCCTCTCACCCAGCCAAACCATATCTCACACTTTTCACTAACGAGGGGCAGTACCCCTAAACACAGTGTCTGCAAATTGAGATTATGGTTCTGCCGTTTATCCTAAGTCATATGTACAAGGCTCGATAAAGGGTCGATATTGATTTTTAGGATTGCTACTTCCTATAGGTGGCACTAGAGTTCTAGTCCTCTTCCTCTCTGAAGAGACAATTTGGATATTTCCCAGAGTAGCATTGCGGCTTAAAAGTTTCCTCACCTTGACATGCTTAACATGTCACTCTCCACAAGGAGAAACGTTACTCCTTACACAACTTGATACAGGAGGACAACTCTATCTACCTACTAGAATTTTTTTAGTCCGATGTTATTTATACATTAAAATCCCTTTTATCCAACAATGAGACCTACAGGTGGTGGATCATGGCCAGTCAATAAAAGCATATACGAGGGTAGGGACTCAAAGAAAGAACACAAAACATACTTTTTACTCTGATAAGTTACCTTTGCTCGGTCTTCTCGGAAGGGAAATAGAAAAAGCTTACAAAATTTACTTTAATGGCAGGGCGCCTCAAGAAATATCTCAAGGTGAAATAGTCTGCTGTCCCTTTGTTTTCTATTAAGAGGTCTCTCATTATTGATTTTTTTCTGCTACTTTTTTAGCCCTGTAAATTCAAGGTTACTATGGTGGAAAGTAGTGCCGGATTATCTGTATTTCTGCCCTGCCGGATGCAAAGTGGAACAAAACAAAAATGTTTCTATTCTCGTTACTCCTCGAAGCCAAAACATGGCCGCACTTTCCTTTTTTTAAGTTGCGCTGATTTATGTGTTCTCGTATGTCCACTCACAGCTGAAAGAGGAAATACTATTAGGTACTTTGAACCATTTTATGACATCTCTTGACCTCGGAGACCCAGTCCGACAAGCTATAAAGTGTTCCGGGAAATATGGATGCACAGATTATTGCCTACAATCCTGAGCCTGTTGCACAGATGTCCCACTTGGTGTTTGGAAAACTTTTCCTTTGCAGTAAGAATCTGCTCTGTTCCTTAACATCCTGTACCCCAGCGTCATACGTGAGAACCAGTTTAGCATGCTAGAAAAATAAATAGCTAAAAATAAAATTGTGTTCTAGGCACAAACTGTTAGATTGCCCGAAGGAGGAAGGCCTATGACCACCATAAGGAAGCAATATCCTGTCCTACACCTCCCTCCCAACCCCCCCCCCCCCAATTCTGTAATTTGAGCTTCACAATACCCACCAGCTATAATACAATCTGAGATGTTTTACTCATTGCTGATTTACACATGCATGTATGTGGTGATCTGTAAATGAAACACATGTCTGTCAGCCTCCCTCTGCACTGATAACAGAATTTGCAAGCCCAGGGGACTGAAGTAACAGCGCAGTTTGACACCTTTGACCTAATATACTATGAGTAATCAAACAGACACACAAAGTATAGGAGGGGGTACTCGGATGAATGTGTAACCAATTAGTTTAGGAATTAGGCTACTTCTCAAAAAAAAGTAACATAAATCCTGCATATAAGAAGCGATATGAACCACACCTAAAAGCACCCCAAGTTTGTATTCCACTACAAAGCCATCAGTCCTAAAGTGCTAAAATGGCAACTCTTTCAACCTTCTTAACACTTGGCAGCTATAGATGCTCCTACAGGTAGAGGATAAATATTTGCATAGAACTGCATAATACTGAAATGCTAACAAACATATTTTTATCACAAAGTACATCCTACCAGGGCCACATTATAGGGTGAGCCAAATGGCCAATTGTACAGGGATCTTTATATTCTAAGCCTACTGTTTTTTCCCCAGACAAGACATGGAAGTTAAAAAGTTTTTGGGTGTGCCTCCAACATTATAAAAGGGTTAATATGTGGCAAAATAAGTGTTTAGAAAGCTTTTACTAATATATACACTGCTCAAAAAAATAAAGGGAACACTTAAACAACAGAATATAACTCCAAGTAACTCAAACTTCTGTGAAATCAAACTGTCCACTTAGGAAGCAACACAATCAATTTCACATGCTGTTGTGCAAATGGAATAGACAATAGATGGAAATTATTGGCAATTATCAAGACACCCTCAATAAAGGAGTGGTTCTGCAGGTGGGACCACAGACCACATCTCAGTACCAATGCTTTCTGGCTGATGTTTTGGTCACTTTTGAATGTTGGTTGTGCTTTCACACTCGTGGTAGCATGAGACAGACTCTACAACCCACAGAAGTTGTTCAGGTAGTGCAGCTCATCCAGGATGGCACATCAATGCGAGCTGTGGCAAGAAGGTTTGCTGTGTCTGTCAGCGTAGTGTCCAGAGGCTGGAGGCGCTACCAGGAGACAGGCCAGTACACCAGGAGACATGGAGGGGGCCATAGGAGGGCAACAACCCAGCAGCAGGACCGCTACCTCCGCCTTTGTGCAAGGAGGAACAGGAGGAGCACTGCCAGAGCCCTGCAAAATGACCTCCAGCAGGCCACAAATGTGCATGTGTCTGCACAAACGGTTAGAAACCGACTCCATGAAGGTGGTATGAGGGCCCGACGTCCACAGATGGGGGTTGTGCTCACAGCCCAACTGACGCACCCCCTGGGCCATATTCTTTAGGGGAATACCCGGAGCCGGATCAGATGGGAGTTGTAGTCGCCGAGTGGCAGTGACCCGGTCCGTGCCCAGGGTGTCAAGCTCAGAGTATGTGGCAGTCCTACAGATGTTATAAAGTTCTTTATGTCGACTACGCCACCCGTTGTATTGCGGTCACTACGGCCGCCGCTGCAGCAGGGTCCGCTGAGGCTGATGGTGTTGGTGCAGCTTTTGATAGTATAACCCCCAACGGGTGGGGTATAGCCTCAGGGGGTCAGGTGCAGAGGATGGGGGTTGTGGTGGTGCAGCGTAGATGATAAGTAAAGACAGAGTCGGGTTATGCAGTTCAGGGTGTTTACTTACTGCAGATATTCCGGTCACTCCAGCTTCAAGTGACCACCCGAGCCGTGCTGCGTCCACCAGGTCCTGGATTCAGCCAACCCCCAAGCAAGTCCGGAGCGTGACCCTGAGCCCTCCTTCCTGTCCTGTCTTCTGGCCGTCCCCACCAGGGATCCACCTAGGTCCAGCTCCCTCGGGCCTTCTGTTGGGAAACCCTTGGCCTTGGGTTCCCTGACCCTACACGTGGTTTGCCTTCAGGGTGGATGTGGTGGGTGGCCGTGGCAGATCCTGCCCACGGCCTCCGGTCTCTGGCTGAGGTGTGCTTTAGCCCCCACCAGTTTGGGATCCGGTACCCTTTTGCCAACTCTTCACCCTGTGTTTGTATGTGGGTTCTCAGAGTTCCTTCTGTTTACCCCTCTGGGTCTTTCTTGCTCCACTCTCTCTCTGGGGCTGCTCTGCTCCTCTTCCTCTGACTTCTCACAGACTGACTGTGGCAGACTGACCCTGATCTTAGATGGTGCCCACCTTAAATACTCCCTCTATGTGTGAGCTCAGGTGACCAGCACCCAATGAGCTCCTATCTTTACCCAGGCTGCTCCCCCTATCTGCCCCTACACTACTGGGATGTACCACCCCCCTCCCACTCCAGCCAGGAACAGACTCGGTCGTACCTGCACATTTCTAAGTGGGAGTACCGTTGGTCTGTTCCTCGGAAATGGGATGTGTGTAGTGCATGCAGCTTTCCGGGCTCAGTTCCACACTCCATCCTTACCCGGGAGTGGAATATCACACCTCTGGGTTGAGGTGCAATACCCCTGTAGCAGCCGAATCCTCAGGGTGCTACATTCCCCCCTGGTAAATCTCAGCACGTCCTCGGGCTGTAAGATATAAAACATCATCCAAACATACAATTTTTTTTCATAAACAACATAATAAAAACATATAAAATATCATATATATATCAGCATCATCATAAAACTTTTCATCTTAATAACATTCTCGTCGCCTCTGGCTCCTCCTCCGGTCACTGTGCAACGTGTGACCGGGTAAAGTGCGACAGTCTTTGGAACTCGTGGCTTTCCTATAAAACCAGTAGGGGGCGCTTTAGGACGCGCAACTATTTACAAGGGATATGGCCGCTCTCAGTCCTCGGCCAGGTATTAGGGAGGAATGACCGCTCTCAGTCCTCGGTCAGTGGGATTTAAGGGATAAACGGGTAAACAGTTCACACTTGCTGGTCCCAACGGGGACTATATTATCAGCAACAGTTTCTTTGGTACCCCTACGGGTAACTATATACAGCTTCTACTCTGCCGTACTCAACGACGACGTCCTCCTGCTCTTTCTTTGTGGTTACCTTTAGCTTCAGACCCGTCCGGGTCCTCTTGTTCTTCCTCCTCACACCGCAGCTCTTCCTCCGTCAGGCGATGCACATGGAGGGCGTAGGGTCCTTTGGCACACTTGTGCCGGGTAAAGGTGACCTCGTCCCCGATGTAAAGGTCACGACCTCTGTGTCCCTCCGGTAGGTGGGACTCAACGTCTCTCCTGGTCACGAAGACGTCGCCTGGGGTGCGGTGGTCTCGGATGAAACCCCACCCATGCTGCATGTTAAACTTGATCACAGTCCCGGTGGAAGGGGGACCATGAGCTGCACGGGGACTCCTCCTGGCCCGGCTCTTCTGCTCCGCGCTCCTTATCTGGGCTTGTTGTTCCCGGACCCGCCTCTCTCTCCGCTCCCTCTCAAAGACCTCGAGCTGCTGCCGGCAGCACTCTGCACGCTCCGCTGCAGCTGCCCGAGTCTCCTGAGTGAACCCCATGAGATCTTCTCTTGTGGGGTCCCACTCAAACTGTGCCTCCTCTAGCGGGGGCGAGGTCCTCTTTACGGGCTTTGGAACCGGAATCAGGGGCTCGTCTAGGGGTCTCTCTTTCCGGAGTCGGGGATGGTGAAACTCCGGTGGCCATATAAAGGGCTGCCCATCCGGGCACGTATGTTGGGCGAACAGATCTTCTCCCAGATGCGGCACTCTTGGTTTTATGGGCGCGGTGGTGGTGGCGCCCGGGTTGCCCAGTCCTTGCGGCCAGGCCTGGGGCACCTGGAAAGTGAAGGGCACCGTAAGGACGGCGGCGCCCTGGGCTACTTGGCCCTGCGACCAGGCCGGTGGCTCCGCGGAGGTAGGGGGCGCTGTTGGTATTGCGGCGCCCGGGGGTACTAGGCCTTGCGACCAGGCTGGTGGTACTTCCTGCTTGGTCACGCTCGGGGTCGAGGCGTGTGACGTCACAGGGGTCGCGGCTGCGGCTTCCGGTTGAGGCCTAGTCTGTGGCGGTGACGTTGCGGTTACGGGCACGGCAGGGGGTACTTCGGGCTCTGCGACGGGGAGCTGGGGCAGGTACGCGGTTTCCCGGTTTGGGGTAGAGACGTCCCCTTTACCTGCCTCCTTTCGTTCGGCTCCCTTCTCGGCGCCGTCTCCGGCCTTGAGTCCTCCTGCGCCATCCTCAGAGGCGGTCTGTCTCCTCGTCTCGGGTGGCGTGCTCCGCTGACGAGTCTCGGTCCGCTGGGCCATCTCTCGGCTCCACTGCGCCAACGTCTCTCGTTGCACCCGGGCCATCCTCCTTGCGAGGCCCTCCAGAGCGGTCTGCGCACACTCCCGGTCTCGGGGGAGCTGTGCTAGGACCTCCACTAGGCCTAGTGGGGTCGTTGCTTCTAGCAGGCTCCTGACCAACGGGTCGGTGCTGCTCTGCTCTCCTGCTGTTCCCGGCAGGCTCCTGGCCAGCGGGCCGGTGCTGCTCTGCTCTTCTCCCACCTCCGGGTAAGCTTCTTCTGGACTCAGCTCTAGGCTTCTTGTCTCCGGGTGCGCTCTCTCCAGACTGCTCCAGGCGACACCCATCTTTGTTCTCTTCTTCTCAGTCCTCCCACTTCGAGGGCGGTTCCGGGGCCACTTGGTGATTGTCAGCTCCAGGGGCAGTTCTTTCACGCTGACAGACACCTCTAGCATCACAGTCTCTGTTGGTGGGGGCGGTTTCCACTTTTGGCGCCATTTTCGGTCCTGGCCCACGATGGGAGGTGGCCTCTTGCCACCCTCTGGCACGCCCATAATGGCGTCCGCTCTTCCAAGGCGGGAAATCTTCGGAAATGGCGGGAATCGTCTCCCAGTGGCGGGAAACTCTGCAGATGGCGGGAAAAAGCTGTTAATGGCGGACAACCGGCGGGAATCGATCTGTGATGGAGTCCGATGGCGGGGACCCTCCGGAACCGGCAGGAGACTTCTTTTTGAGGTAAACTTGTTCTTTTCTTCAGGCACGCAGTACCCGGATGTTGCGGGCACGTAATCCTGCCGACTACGCCAAAGTTGACGCACCCCCTGGGCCATATTCTTTAGGGGAATACCCGGAGCCGAATCAGATGGGAGTTGTAGTCGCCGAGTGGCAGTGACCCGGTCCGTGCCCAGGGTGTCAAGCTCAGAGTATGTGGCAGTCCTACAGATGTTATAAAGTTCTTTATGTCGACTACGCCACCCGTTGTATTGCGGTCACTACGGCCGCCGCTGCAGCAGGGTCCGCTGAGGCTGATGGTGTTGGTGCAGCTTTTGATAGTATAACCCCCAACGGGTGGGGTATAGCCTCAGGGGGTCAGGTGCAGAGGATGGGGGTTGTGGTGGTGCAGCGTAGATGATAAGTAAAGACAGAGTCGGGTTATGCAGTTCAGGGTGTTTACTTACTGCAGATATTCCGGTCACTCCAGCTTCAAGTGACCACCCGAGCCGTGCTGCGTCCACCAGGTCCTGGATTCAGCCAACCCCCAAGCAAGTCCGGAGCGTGACCCTGAGCCCTCCTTCCTGTCCTGTCTTCTGGCCGTCCCCACCAGGGATCCACCTAGGTCCAGCTCCCTCGGGCCTTCTGTTGGGAAACCCTTGGCCTTGGGTTCCCTGACCCTACACGTGGTTTGCCTTCAGGGTGGATGTGGTGGGTGGCCGTGGCAGATCCTGCCCACGGCCTCCGGTCTCTGGCTGAGGTGTGCTTTAGCCCCCACCAGTTTGGGATCCGGTACCCTTTTGCCAACTCTTCACCCTGTGTTTGTATGTGGGTTCTCAGAGTTCCTTCTGTTTCCCCCTCTGGGTCTTTCTTGCTCCACTCTCTCTCTGGGGCTGCTCTGCTCCTCTTCCTCTGACTTCTCACAGACTGACTGTGGCAGACTGACCCTGATCTTAGATGGTGCCCACCTTAAATACTCCCTCTATGTGTGAGCTCAGGTGACCAGCACCCAATGAGCTCCTATCTTTACCCAGGCTGCTCCCCCTATCTGCCCCTACACTACTGGGATGTACCACCCCCCTCCCACTCCAGCCAGGAACAGACTCGGTCGTACCTGCACATTTCTAAGTGGGAGTACCGTTGGTCTGTTCCTCGGAAATGGGATGTGTGTAGTGCATGCAGCTTTCCGGGCTCAGTTCCACACTCCATCCTTACCCGGGAGTGGAATATCACACCTCTGGGTTGAGGTGCAATACCCCTGTAGCAGCCGAATCCTCAGGGTGCTACACAACACCATGCAGGACGCTTGGCATTTGCCACAGAACACCAGTATTGGCAAAGTCGCCACTGGCACCCTGTGCTCTTCACAGATGAAAGCAGGTTCACACTGAGCACATGTGACAGACGTGACAGAGTCTGGAGACACTGTGGAGAGTGATCTGCTGCATGCAACATCCTTCAGCATGACCGTTTGACAGTGGGCCAGCAATGGTGTGGGGTGGCATTTCTTTGGAGGGCCGCACAGCCCTCAATGTGCTCGCCAGAGGTAGTCTGACTGCCATTAGGTACGGAGATGAGATCCTCAGACCCCTTGTGAGACCATATGCTGGTGCGCTTGGCCCTGGGTTCCTCCTAATGCAGGACAATGCCAGACCTCATGTGGCTGGAGTGTGTCAGCAGTTCCTGCAAGATGAAGGCATTGAAGCTATGGACAGGCGCGCCCGTTCCCCAGACCTGAATCCGATTGAGCACATCTGGGACATCATGTCTCACTCCATCCACCAACGTCACGTTGCACCACAGACTGTCCAGGAGTTGGCGGATGCTTTAGTCCAGGTCTGGGAGGAGATCCCACAGGAGACCATCCACAACCTCATCAGGAGCATGCCCAGGCGTTGTAGGGAGGTCATACAGGCATGTGGAGGCCACACACAATACTGAGCCTCATTTTGACTTGTTTTAAAGACATTACATCAAAGTTGGATCAGCCTGTAGTGTGTTTTTCCACTTTAATTTTGAGGGTGACTCCAAATCCAGGCCTCCATTGGTTAATAAATTTGATTTCCATTGATGATTTTTGTGTGATTTTGTTGTCAGCACATTCAACATTGTACAGAACAAAGTATTCAATGAGAATTTTTCATTCATTCAGATCTAGGATGTGTTATTTGAGTGTTCCCTTTATTTTTTTGAGCAGTGTATTACTAAGGGTTATATCTCTGTTTTGCTTATTTGGGGCTCTGGCGCCCCATCTGCATAAATGGCTAACTAAAAGTAATCTGGTGTCAAATCGGACATAGCAACATAGTTTTTAAGGTTGAAGGAAGACTAAGTCCATCTAGTTCAACCCATAGTCTAACATGTTGATCCAGAGGAAGGCAAAAAAAAGCATGTGGCAAACACTAAGCTCCACATTGGGGAAAATAATTCCTTCCTGACTCCACATATGGCAATCAGACTAGATCCCTGGATCAATGCCCTATCAAGGAATCTAGTATATATAACCTGTAATATTATACTTTTCAAGAAAGGCATCCAGGCCCTTCTTAAATTTTAGTAGTGAATCACTCATTACAACATCATGCGGCAGAGAGTTCCATAGTCTCACTGCTCTTACAGTAAAGAATCCCCGTCTGTGATTATGATTAAACCTTCTTTCCTCCAGACGTAGAAGATGCCCCCTTGTCCCTGTCTCAGGTCTCAGAGTAAAAAGATCAATAGAAAGGTCTTTGTACTGTCCCTTCATATTCTTGTACATAGTAATAAGATCACCCCTAAGCCTTCGTTTTTCCAAACTAAATAACCCCAAGTGTAATAACCTGTCTTGGTATTGGAGACCCCCCAGTCCTCTAATAACCTTGGTCGCTCTTCTCTGCACCCGCTCTAGTTCAGCTATGTCTTTCTTATACACCGGAGACCAGAACTGTACACAGTATTCTAAGTGTGGTCGCACTAGTGGCTTGTATAGAGATAAAATGATGTTCTCCTCATGAGCATCTATGCCTCTTTTAATGCATCCCATTATTTTATTTGCCTTTGCAGCAGCTGCCTGACACTGGCCACCAAACGTGAGCTTGTTGTCCATCAATACACCCAGGTCCTTTTCAGTGACTGTTTTGCCCAGTGATTTACAATTAAGCATGTAATTATACATTTTATTTCCTCTGCCCAAGTGCATTACCTTACATTTATCCCCATTAAAGCTCATTTGCCATTAGTCAGCCCAAGCTTCTAGTTTACATTGATCGTCCTGTAATATAAAATTGTCCTCCTCTGTATTGATTACCCTGCAGGGTTTAGTGTCATCTGAAAATATTGAAATACTACTATGTATTCCCCCTACAAGGTCATTAATAAAAATGTTAAAAAGAAGGGGGCCCAATACTGACCCCTGTGATAACCCACTGTTAACTCAAACTCAATTTCTTTTTTTGTTTCTCCAGTGAGTGATTTGCCCAACGTTTCAACCCCACCGGGGTTTTCATCATCGTATAGGACACAGACTGGCAGCCTATTCTCCCATACAACCCTTGTTGGCATGCAGTAATTTCCTCCTCCTGGAGTCTGATGGCCATATGTGCCACATACTACTTATCACTGGGGACTCTAAATCAACCTCCACATTTGCTGTCAGAGATCCATCCTGAGGAATACTTACCTCCTATGGCTCCAAACTCAATTGATTCAGGCCTCTGATGAAAACCCCGGTGGGGTTGAAAAGTTGGGCAAATCACTCACTGGAGAAACAATAAAAGAAATTGAGTTGAATTTAAAATTTGACTTTTTGATCATTTATGAGTGCCGGAACCTTATTTACTCGATTATTGGAATTACGTTGTGTTCCTGGCACCTATCTCATATAGTTGAGCCTGGTCTTTAGATTTCTTCTAACCCACTGTTAACTGTGACACAGTGTGAGTGTGTTCCATTAATAACCACCCTTTGTTTCCTATCACTGAGCCAGTTCTTAACCCACTTACATATATTTTCCCCTATCCCCATTGTTCTCATTTTATGTATCAACCTTTTGTGTGGAACCGTATCAAAAGCTTTTGAAAAGTCCATATACACAACATCCACTGCATTTCCTTGGTCCAGTCCGGAACTTGCCTCCTCATAAAAGCTGATCAGATTAGTTTGACATTAACGATCCCTCGTAAACCCATGTTGATATTGGGTCATGAGGTTATTCTTCTTCAGATACTCTAGTATAGCATCTCTTAGGAAACCCTCCAGGATTTTACCCACAGTAGAGGTTAAGCTTACTGGCCTATAATTTCCAAGTTCAGTTTTTGAACCCTTTTTGAATATTGGCACCACATTTGCTAAACGCCAGTCCTGTGGTACAGACCCTGTTATTATGGAATCTTTAAAGATTAAAAATAATGGTCTATCTATGACGTTACTTAATTCCTGCAGTACTCACGGGTGTATCCCATCCGGGCCCAGGGATTTGTCAACTTTAGTGATTTTTAGACGCCGCCGTACTTCCTGTTGGGTTAAGCAAGTGACATTTAATGGAGAATTTTTGTTATCACTGGCCATGTTTTCAGTCATGCGATTTTATTGTGTAAATACGGTTGAAAACAAATCATTTAGCATATTGGCTTTTTCCTCATCCACCATTTCACCCAGACTGTTTTTAAGAGGGCCAACACTATCATTTTTTAGTTTCTTACTATTTATGTAGTTAGAAGTTTATTTATGTAGTTAAAGTTTATTTAATGCCTCATCACTACCTACTTGCTTTAGTTCTCTAAAACATGTTTATTGCCATATAATAAACAAATGGGGACAAATTTAAATGGTCATATTTTTTCCCAGGAGCTACTAACTCTTTTCATTCAGTTCTGCTTAAAACTCAAAAATAAGATGTCACCCTACACTACTTAAATCTAGTTTTCCTCCTACTTTTAGACCTATCGTGGCAGGGATAGGATCATATAAGGATAATTTTTGTTCTTGGGCTGAAATTTACTTCAGCCTGTAACTCAGTTCTCCACACATTTCAAGGGTACAACATCTTTACTATATACCCTATAGTCCTTTAAATTATAAGAATCCATGTTCTCTCCTTGTACACGGTTATGCAACATGATGTAGCGATCCAAGGACTAGAATGATTTTTTGAGACATTTGGTGAATGTAATATAGATCTTAGCAATTTTCCATACACAATTGTATTTTTCCTTTTGAAATACATTTTTTTTCTTTTTGAGAACCAGCATTATTTACAAATCTGTGGCTCTTCCATGCAGTGCGAAATTCTGCCATCTCCATCTCTGGCAATTATTTATATGTACTGTATATTAGAGACACATATCCATCTCAACAAACAGTCCTTCTGAGGACTAATCCAGCTGCATCTATTCAGTGGTGACAGCAGGAGTTAGGCAGGCAGACAGTGTATGTGGCAGACTGCAGTGCATGCAGCACAAGAGGGTCCATTCCAGTTCTGTCTGAAAATATTGGCCTCCATTTAAATTTTGTTGCAGTGTGTTAGTGAAGTTATTGACACGAGGTCCCTGTGAAAAATAGTAACCTACAGGCCAGCTATTTAAAACTGTGGTTTTCTGTCACACTTATCACATATAAGTTCGCTCCAAATTCAGCCATTTCTGGCCTCCATTTAAATTTTGTTTCAGTGTGTCAGTGAATTTATTGACACGAGATCGCTGTGAAAAGGCCTTGGGCAAGCTGAAATTGTGCCACAACAAACACCCACATCTTGTCGCTTGACCTTCCTGTCCCAATTAATAGGGGACCGCAGAACACCACTATTGAATACAGAGCAGTGTAAAATGGTTATTGGTTGGATAGCAGATAATTCTTCCAGTCACTTAGCCACCACCACCACCACCACCCTGTCTTACACACGGTCAAGTCTCAGTAGCCATGAGTCTGGACTGCATATTCCTCACCCTAATCCTCCTTCCTCCCAGCATGCCGAGTGCCCGGAGAACACTGATCCCAGACTTGGACACTCCGAAGAGCTGTTCACTTTTCCATTTATAGATTTGGGCCTCTCGCCCGGTCCACTTGAAGCGGGGCAAGAAGAGATCGCAGGTATCGATGCCCAAATATTTGAGCAGCCATGGTTACACGAAGGCAACGGTGAGAAACTGTCACAAGAGGTGGATGATGATGATACACAATTGCCAGAAAGTCAGGAGGAGGACCAGGGTGCGGAAGTGGAAGATGAGGTGGTGAACGAAGAAGTCAATTACCCAACCTGGCAAGGTGACATGCAGAGCGAGGACAGCAGCACACAGGGGGAGGGAGGTATAGCACCACAACAGGAAAGAACAAGCAGTATGGTGGTCGCAGATAGAAGGCGTCCCCGCATTACATGAGCACGTGTCCCACAACATTAGCCGTGCCCTCAATAATGCAGTTACTGGGAAAGTCCACCTAACCACAGAAACGTGGACAAGTGCTTGTGGGCAGGGACGGTATATCTCGCTGATGGCACACTGGGTTAACATAGTGGAAGCCGGTACCCAGTCAGACCTTGGGATGGAACACGTCCTCCCGACGCCGAGGATTGCGGGTCTTGGGTCAATCAGGGTTGCCCCCACATTCTACAGCTCCTGCACCTCCTCCTCTTCAGCATCCATCTCCGAAATGACCACATCAGTCGCAAGCTGGAAGCACTGCAGCACAGCCTCAGCCAAGCGGCAACAGGCTGTGCTGAAGCTAATATGCTTAGGTGACAAACCATACAACGCTGGACAGCTCTGAAAGAGCAGGCAGATCTGTGTCTGACACCGCTGACCCTATAGCCAGGCATGGTCGTGTGTGACAATGGTCAGAATCTGGTGGCGGCTCTGAGGCAATGCGAGCTCACACACATACTATGTCTGGCCCATGTGCTTAACCTCGTGGTTCATCGGTAGTGTTGAGCCACCCCCGTAGTGTTCGAGTTCGGTTCGGTTCGTCGAACACCCGTGTGTTCGCCGAACTGTTCGTCGAACTGTTTGTCGAACACCTTCGAACACCGTTAAAACCAATGGCAGGCAAACAAAAACACATAGAAACACATAGAAAACACCTTCAAAGGTGTCCAAAAGCTGACAAACTGCTCAGAAGACACAACTAACACATGGAAAAGTGACAAGTACATATAGTCATGCGAAAAGAAAAGAGGTGGAGGAGTAAAAGGAGGGGGAGACACAGATATAGGCATGTCATGCCCTTCTAAAATCCAAAAAGTGAGAAGCCGACACGTTCAGTCCGCTCCTGCCCGTGCCACCTCCGCGTCGCCGGGTTTGTGCCAGAGCCGCGGTGAACCCTGACGGCCAGCCCCCCCTCTCCCAATACTGGTGCCTGTCCGCTGGTGGGTCGAGCGAGCCCCCCTGTGGTGGAGGCAGCTCTAAGCTTTTTAATTTAAATTGTCTCTCTAATTTGAATGAATACACTTTAAATCCATTTACAAGGATCTATTGGAGGGCAAGTCTCATGCCAGCAGCCGCGGTAATTCCAGCTCCAGTAGCGTCCACTAAAGCTGCTGCAGTTAAAAAGCTTTTATAAGGATCGAGCTCGGCTGTCCACCGCAAGGCATCCTACTGCCAGTCCCAGCCCCTATACCTTGGGGTGCCTCCTGATGCTCTTCACTGAGTATCCCGTGGTCCCGAAGCATTTCCTTTGAAAAAATTAAGTGTCCAAACTACAGGTGGTGTAGCTTGCTTAACAGCCGGGAAAATCCGCTGACTAGCAGACACTGCTACTAGGCACAAAGTATTTCCTGGGCTAGATGCAGTTAAAAATTTGTAATTAGATACTCTCGTTGGATGCTGAGAAAGCATTCCATAGAGTCTCCTGGCACGCCATATATGATTCTCTTAAAAAGCTTGGGGTAGGGGTCTAGGGGACCCTTTTATAGCCAAAATCACGGCCCTGTATCGCAATACGTCACCTAGGCTGAAGATAAATGGAACTGTAGCACCCTGAGGGCTCGGTTGCTACAGAGGTATTGCACCTCACCCAGAGGTGTGATATCTCACTCTCAGGTAAGGATGTAGTGTGGATCAGGTCCCGACACCTGCATGCATTACACCACATTGCGGTGGGGCAGGGCGACCAATATGCCCCTGAAATGGGCACGACAGTCCCTGTCCCTGGCTGGAGTGGGGGGAGGGAACACTGAGGAAGGGGAACCCTGTAGTGCAGGAGCAGGGAGGAAGCAGTTCCTGGGTGCATTGAGAAGGGAGTATAAAAGGTGGGCACCATCTTAGTTCAGTGCAGAGAAGTCTGAGCAGAAGTGGCAGGGAGCAGGGGCTCTGCATGAGCTCTGCTCCGGAGGCGGGCCTAGTAACAGAGGCCCAGGCCTGGAAGAGGGAGAAGGAAGGAAGAGGAGCGGAGAAGGCTCCAGGAACGAGGAACGAAGGGATCACAGGGGTGCGGACGGGCGAGTCGCCACCGCACGCCCGAATCCACCTGCGTGGAGGGGTCAGGCCAAAGGGGGAGACCGGTCCCCGAAACTAGTGGAGGCAGGAAACGACCCTCAGCTAGAAACAGGAGGCTGTGACATTTTATGTGGCGCAGCCCCTCGCTACACCCGCTAGGAAGGCACCACATAGGGTCAGGGAAACTGGCGCCAAGTTTACCAAGAGGAGGCCCGAGGCAGCCGGACAGAAGGGTTGGTAAGAAAGGCCAGACAAAGGACACACAAAGGGGGTCCTGTGAAGCGCTCCAAAGTTATCTGGGAGTTGTCTGAGCCCCTCACCTGGTGAGCACAGTACGACGTGGGCAGCCGTTACCTGCAGACGTGGTCTGGATAATAAGAACTGTGAGTAAAGGCCCTGGACTGCATCACTGACTCCGTGTCGTTACTGCTGCTGCCCTGCACCATCACCCCCATCCTCCGCATACACTGCCCTGAGGCTATACTCCTCCCGTGGGGAGTTATGCTACGCTCTGCTGCACCCACAACACCAGCCTCAGCGGTCTGCCCTGGAGCGGCGGTTCACTCTGACCGCAATCCACGGGTGGCGTAGTCGGACATTTAAACATCAAAACCACATAAATAGTTCCGCCACTGGTTTGACCGCCCTGAGCCACGGAACCGGGTCGCCGCCACGGAGACTACAACCACCAGCATCCACCAAAAAGGGTCCGGCTCCGGGTGTCCCAAGGCCCAGGGGGCGCGTCAGAACATTTTCATCACCTTTCACAATCACCAATGGGACAAGGCAGGGATGTTCTCTGTCCCCTCTCTTATACATCCTAGTGATGGAGCACCTGCTCTCATCAATTCGCCATAACCCCAATATTAGGTGGATTGAGGTGGGAGGCACCGAGTACAAGTGCTCTCTATTTGCTGATGATGTCCTAGTATATATCACTCAATCACATATATCCATCCATGCTGTTATGGCTGAAATAGATCACTTTGTTACATGGTCAAATTTTAAAATCAATGCAGCGAAGTCTGAGGCCCTCGATGTCTCCCTCCCCAAATCCATATAGGATTCCATCCAGTCCAACTTTCCCTTTGCCTGGCCCTCACAGGGTATCAAATACTTAGGTATTCCTATTCATAGAGACCTCTCCCATCTATGTTATCTTAATTTTGGGCCCTTTATTGAACAACTCCATACATACCACGGTTGGCAAGTTAGAACTGTAAGATTCACTACGTGAACCACTGGTGTTTTGTGGAAAAGCACTTGTACACTGTGTTCCAAATTATTATGCAAAAAGTGTTTAGGAGTGATAAGGGAAGAATTTGTTTGTTTGTCAGTTAAACTCATTGATGGTGATGTGTGTCAGGGCTCTTTATATCACTTTAAGCAATTGCAGACACCTGTGCTAATTAGTTTGGCAGGTGTGTCCAATGAAAGGCAAGACTACTTAAGAAGGCTGTCTCACATTATTAAGCAGCCTACATTTTCTGCCAAAATGGGAAAGAAAAAGGATGTGTCGGCTGCTGAGAAGCAACAAATTGTGGAGTGTTTAGGTCAAGGCATGACTACAATCAACATTGTGCGATGATCAGGATGAAGTGTCTTGGCAATCAAGAAGTATGTAGCTGATTCACAGTACACACGTGTGCGTGCTGATAAGGGCAAATTGAGGACTCTTTCCTACAGGCAATTACGTCAGGTTGAAAGAGCAGCGGCAAAAAAGCCTTGTCATAGCAGCAGACAAGTTTTTGAAGCTGCTGGTGCCTCCAACGTCCCCCGAACAACAAGATGCAGGGTCCTTCAGAGGTTTGCAGCTGTGCATACGCCATCCTGTCGACCTCCTCTATCCACTTCACACAAGCAGAAACGGCTCCAGTGGGCCAAACATTACATGAAGACTGATCTCAAAACTGTTTTGTTCACGGATGAGTGCCGTGCAGCGCTCGATGGTCCAGATGGATGGAGTGGAGGATGGCTGGTTGATGGACACCCCACGCAAACACGGCTACAGCGCCAACAAGGAGGAGGTGGAGTAATGTTTTGGGCTGGAATCATGGGGAGAGAGATTGTCGGCCCCTTTAGGATCCCTGAAGGCGCTAAAGATGAACTCCATAATGTATGTGGATTTTCTCAAACAGCACTTCCTGTCATGGTTCAAGAAGAAGAACTGTGTATTTCACAGCAAGATCATTTTTTTGCATGATAATGCACCATCTCATGCTGCACATAAAACATCTGCATCTCTGGCTGATATGGGCATAAAAGGGGACAAACTTATGGTGTGACCCCCATGCTCCCCTGACCTCTACCCCATTCAGAACCTTTGGAGCATCATTAAAAGGAGTGTCTATGATGGCGGGAGGCAGTTCACATCTAAGCAACAGCTCTGGGAGGGTATTCTGTCCTCATGCAAAACAATTGAAGCAGAAACCATCCAAAACCTGACAAATTCAATGGACGAGAGAGTTCAGAAGCTCCTTTCGAACAAGAGGTCCTATGTGAAAATGTAACATCACCTAGAATAAAGTTTTGAGTTGAAAACTGTTTGATTTCAGTTTCTAACAACCTGCTAATGCTTATAATTTCAAAAATGACCATTTTTTTGGTCTTTATTAAAATGAAAAGGTTGATCGAAAAGTTTGGGGGATCTAAGAGTGTGGCAACCCAGTAGTCATGATTACTTCGAATTCTGACAATATGACGGTCATGCTGCAGGTAGTGCAGCAAGAAGGCACTTATGTGTCTTGCGCATCTCGGAGCCCCAAAATTATTTTCCGGGCTAGATGCAGCTAAAAATTATTATTAATTTTAAATCTGGTGAAGCTTTAGTATAGATGGCCTAATAGGATCAGTGCTGCACACTGCTACAAAGCCCAAATTATTTTCCAGTCAAGATACAGATAAACATGATTAGTAATTTTAAATCTGGTGGAGCTTATTATAGATGGCCTAATAGAATCAGTGCTGCACACTGCTACAAAGCCCAAATTATTTTCCAGCCAAGATACAGATAAACATGATTAGTAATTTGAAAGCTTAAAACGGTTGGTAGGGTGATTTTAACCAATCATCAAGCTTTTACTCTCCCCAGGATGACACAGGGGTAGAAAAGTCGTTTCGGATCCATGATTTGTTCATCTTTATGAACGTGAGTCTGTCTACATTATCAGTGGAGAGCCGCGTGCGCTTATCTGTCAGCACACCACCAGCAGCGCTGAACACACGTTCAGACAGAACGCTGGCTGCGGGGCATGACAAGATCTCCAAGGCGTAAGTGGCTAGCTCCGGCCATTTATCCAGATTGGAAGCCCAAAAAGAGCAAGGGTCCAGTGACACAGTCATGGCTTCAATGTTTACTTGGAGATACTCCTGTACCATCGTCTCTAGACGTTGACTATGTGTCAGACTTCTTGTCTCCTGTGGCCTTGCAAAGGATGGGCTAAAAAAGTGGTGAAATGATTCCGCAAAATTGATGTTACCAGCAGATACTGTGGTTCTGTTACGGTTTGAATGCTGAACACTTGACGGTCCCACGGTTGGCAAGTTGGAACTGTGAGATTCACTACGTGCACCACTGGTATTTTGTGGAAAAGCACATGTAAGATTCTGCAACAGTCTCTGCTGATACTCCTGCATGCGTGCATCCCTTTCTATGGCAGGAATAATTTCTGCAAATTTACTTTTGTACCGGGGATCTAACAGTGTGGCAACCCAGTAGTCAGGATTATTTCTAATTCTCACAATTCGAGGGTCATGTTGCAGGTAGTGCAGCAAGAAGGCACTCATGTGTGTTGCGCATCCAGGAGCACCAAGTCCCTGTTGTGATGGTGGCGAGGTAACAATCATGCTTCCTTCCTCTGTCCTCTCCCCCCAACCTCACACAACAGAAATGTGATCAAGGTCTCCCTCATCTGATGAGTCTTCCATCAGTTCGTCCTCCACTTCTTCCTGGGCTCCTGCACCTTCCTCACTAGTTTGGCTGCTACCATGCGCCCTGGTAAAACCATCTCCCCCACCCTCACATGCCTTCCGCCTTGGTGCTGCCGACCGTCTGGACCTTGCAGATGTTAGCCCTTCCGCATACAACTCCTCCTCCTCTACTTCCTCCACCTCCTCTTGTGCCACCACCTGACTCCGAATTCTGTTTAACATGTGCTCCAGCATGTAAATCACCGGAATAGTCATGCTGATAATGGCATCGTCAGCACTAAACATCTTCGTCGCCATTTCAAAACTGTGCAGAAGGGTGCATAGGTCCCTGATCTGAGACCACTCCTCCAGCGTGATTTGCCCCACCTCTGGATCTCGTTGGCCCAGGCTATACGTCAGAACGTATTGCACCAGGGCTTGTCGGTGCTGCCACAGTCGCTGCAACATGTGCAGAGTTGAATTCCACCGGGTAGGCACATCGCATTTTAGCCGGTGAAGTGGCAGGCCCAACGACTTCTGTAGAGATGTAAGTCGCTGAGCTGCGGGATGCGAACGGCGGAAGTGAGCACACAGCGACCGTGCCCTCTGCAGAAGGCCATCTAGTCTGGGATAGTGGGCTAAAAATTGCGGGACAACCAGGTTCAACACGTGAGCCATACAAGGCACGTGTGTGACATTGCCCCGGCGAAGGGCCGCACCCAGGTTTGCAGCATTGTCGCACACGGCCTTCCCTGGTTTCAGGTCCAGTGGAGACAACCATTCATGAAATTGGTTCTCCAGAGCTGACCACAACTCCTCAGCTGTGTGACTCACATTTCCCAGACATTTCAATGTAAAAACAGCCTGATGACGTTGAGCCCTACTGCCAGCATAGTAAGGAGGTGTGCAGGATCCCTTCTAAGCAGTTAGAAAGCTTGTGGCATGACCAGACAGGCTTTGGGTGCAGGTGGAAGACCGAGAGGAGGTTGAGGAGGCAGAAGCAGTGGAGGAACTTTGACATAAAGAGGATTGACGCACAACTCGTGGGGACGGCAAGACTTGGACAGCAGCCCCTTGTCCTGCTGTCACCATAGTTACCCAGTGCCCAGTCAGCGACATGTAACGCCCCTGTCCATGCCTACTCGTCCAAGTGTCTGTGGTGAAATGCACCCTGTCACACACAGAGTTTCTCAAAGAAGCGGTGATGTTGTGTGCGACATGCTGGTGGAGCGCAGGCACACCTTTCTTTGAGAAGTAGTGCCGACTGAGCATCTGGTACTGGGGCACTGCGACGGACATAAGGTCTCGAAAATCCTCTGTGTCCACCAGGCGGAAAGGCAGCATTTCTGTAGCCAAGAGCTTGCAGATGGTGAAATTCAACCTCTTAGCTTTCTCATGGCTAGGAGGAAATGGTCTTTTACTTGTCCACATCTGAGGGACCGAGGGCTGGCTATTGTGCTTAGACGGGGTTGATAAGGGTGTCCCCGGCAAACTGCCGGTCTGTGAGGAAGATGCAGGCGGACATGTTAGGTTGCCTTGATCCAAAGGTGGTGCTATCGATGTCGGACAGCGCTCAACACCAGCTGGTGTTACCACCTCCAAAGAAAATGATGACCTGCCAATCACGCTGGCTGTTGCGGGTAAAGAGGTGGCAGGTCTGCGCCCCAAAACAGGTGTGACTGCTGTCCCCCCAGTCACAGAGGATGAAGAGGCCGCGGATGCACAAGATATGGCAGACGGTGGTTGGCCCGGCCGGCTAGGCCGCATTGTAGCACACTGAGCTTCCCACTGCAACTTATGCTTCATGTCCATGTGCCGGTTCATGCATGAAGTACTCAAACTATGTATTTTTTGGCCTCTACTTAGCTTTTGCTGACAAATGTTACAGATAACACGAG
Source organism: Phyllobates terribilis (assembly GCF_046119375.1). Classification (NCBI taxonomy): domain Eukaryota; kingdom Metazoa; phylum Chordata; class Amphibia; order Anura; family Dendrobatidae; genus Phyllobates; species Phyllobates terribilis. The sequence continues at coordinate 359,786,876 of NW_027362767.1, forward strand.
TTGGGTCATCTTTATCGATCTGAAAAAATGCCCAGGCTATGCAAGGCTTAGCACCCATGCGACCTGAAGAGCCACCACGACTTGTGGTGAGAGGCAGAGTTGTGTTTGAGGATGCAGTTGTTGACGTGCTTCCAGTACTACGTCTCTGTCCAGGAAGGCGCAACCTGACCTCGTCGTCACTAGCATCTTCCCCCACCTCCTCTGCTGACCTCATCTCTTGGCTGACTGTGGGTTGACAGTAAGTGAGATCTCCAACCTCATCATCATCACCCTGTGCGTTATCACACCCGTCGTCCTCAGAGCCAACCTGTTCCTGCCCTGACAAAAAACTAAAGTTGTCGCTCCAATCAGGTATTTGAGTCTTATCATCGTCTTCCTCATTGTCTCCACCAACAGGAGTTACAGTTTGGGAATGAGGGTCTACATTATGGTCAGAACCTTCTGCGTCTGGTCCTGGATCTGACTCATAAAGATTCTGGGCATCAGTGCAGATCATTTCCTCGTCTGGATTCACAGAAGCGCTGGAGTCGACCTCTGATTCCCAGGCTATAGTATGAGTAAACAGCTCTGCAGACTCAACCATCTGTTCTACCTCATACTCAGACGGGCAGCTGGAGATTTGGGAGCTGTGAGGAAGCAAGTGCGATTGGGGTGACACCTTTGAGGACTGGAGTATTTGTGATGTTGAAGTTGATGTGGAGGAGAGCCCACTTAAAGGAGCACTTGATATCCGTTGAAGCACCTGCTGTTTTTGTGCCTCATCTGGAATTTGTAGCGATTGGCGTGGCCGTAAGAAAGGGATCTTATCACATTGTCCGCTAAAAGAAGTAGACATTTTAGTTTGGCTGGAAGATGGTCTTTCTTCTGCAGATGTTACTGTTGCTTTAACACCTACCCCACGGACACAACCTTTTTTCCCCTTCCCAACACGCCTATTCCCCTTTCCACCAGCAGCAGGCCTTTTTCCACTCATTTTGGTGGTTAACTAATTCACAACTCTGGAGTTGTTTGCACAAAAAAACAATGGATGGGAACCGAGCAGAGCTGAGTGGCCAAACTGTGGTATTAGGCCAAAACTATTGGCTGGGTTAGATGCAGAAAAAAATTATATTCAATTTGCAACCTGATGGAGGTCAGTATAGATGGACTAATAGAACAAGTCCCACACACAGCTAGAAGCCCAAATATTTTTTCAGAGGTAGATGCAGAAAATTTTTTTATTCAGTTTGCAACCTGATGGAGGTCTGTATAGATGGATTAATAGAACAAGTCCCACACACAGCTACAAGCCCAATATTTTTTCAGAGGTAGATGCAGAAAAAAAATATATTCAGTTTGCAACCTGATGGAGGTCAGTATAGATGGACTAATAGAGAAAGTCCCACACACTGCTAGAAGGCCAAATATTTTTTCAGAGCTAGATGCAGACAAAATATTATTTTGAATTTGCAAACTGATGGAGGTCAGTATAGGTGGACTAATAGAACAAGTCCCACACACTGCTAGAAGGCCAAATATTTTTTCAGAGCTAGATGCAGATAAAAATTATTTTTAATTTGCAACCTGATGGAGGTCAGTATAGATGGACTAATAGAGAAAGTCCCACACACTGCTAGAAGGCCAAATATTTTTCAGAGCTAGATGCAGATAAAAATTATATTCTATTTGCAACCTGATGGAGGTCAGTATAGATGGACTAATAGAACAAGTCCCACACACAGCTAGAAGCCCAAATATTTTTTCAGAGGTACTGTAGATGCAGATAAACATTATTTTTAATTTGCAACCTGATGGAGGTCAGTATAGATGGACTAATACAACAAGTCCCACACACAGCTAGAAGCCCAATATTTTTTCAGAGGTAGATGCAGAAAAAAATATATTCAGTTTGCAACCTGATGGAGGTCAGTATAGATGGAGTAATAGAACAAGTCCCACACACAGCTAGAAGCCCAAGTATTTTTTCAGAGGTAGATGCAGATAAAAATTATTTTTAATTTGCAACCTAATGGAGGTCAGTATAGATGGACTAATAGAGAAAGTCCCACACACTGCTAGAAGGCCAAATATTTTTTCAGAGCTAGATACAGATAAAAATTATATTCAATTTGCAACCTGATGGAGGTCAGTATAGATGGACTAATAGAGAAAGTCCCACACACTGCTAGAAGGCCAAATATTTTTTCAGAGCTAGATGCAGATAAAAATGATATTCAATTTGCAACCTGATGGAGGTCAGTATAGATGGACTAATAGAACAAGTCCCACACACAGCTAGAAGCCCAAATATTTTTTCAGAGGTACTGTAGATGCAGATAAAAATTATTTTTAATTTGCAACCTGATGGAGGTCAGTATAGATGGACTAATAGAGAAAGTCCCACACACTGCTAGAAGGCCAAATATTTTTCAGAGCTAGATGCAGATAAAAATTATATTCAATTTGCAACCTGATGGAGGTCAGTATAGATGGACTAATAGAACAAGTCCCACACACAGCTAGAAGCCCAAATATTTTTTCAGCGGTACTGTAGATGCAGATAAAAATTATTTTTAATTTGCAACCTGATGGAGGTCAGTATAGATGGACTAATAGAGAAAGTCCCACACACTGCTAGAAGGCCAAATATTTTTTCAGAGCTAGATGCAGAAAAAAATATATTCAGTTTGCAACCTGATGGAGGTTAGTATAGATGGACTAATAGAGAAAGTCCCACACACTGCTAGAAGGCCACATATTTTTTCAGAGGTAGATGCAGAAAAAAATATATTCAGTTTGCAACCTGATGGAGGTCTGTATAGATGGATTAATAGAACAAGTCCCACACACAGCTAGAAACCCAATATTTTTTCAGAGGTAGATGCAGAAAAAAATATATTCAGTTTGCAACCTGATGGAGGTCAGTATAGATGGACTAATACAACACGTCCCACACACAGCTAGAAGCCCAATATTTTTTCAGAGGTAGATGCAGAAAAAAATATATTCAGTTTGCAACCTGATGGAGGTCTGTATAGATGGATTAATAGAACAAGTCCCACACACAGCTAGAAGCCCAATATTTTTTCAGAGGTAGATGCAGAAAAAAGTATATTCAGTTTGTAACATGATGGAGGTCAGTATAGATGGACTAATACAACAAGTCCCACACACAGCTAGAAGCCCAATATTTTTTCAGAGGTAGATGCAGAAAAAAATATATTCAGTTTGCAACCTGATGGAGGTCTGTATAGATGGATTAATAGAACAAGTCCCACACACAGCTAGAAGCCCAATATTTTTTCAGAGGTAGATGCAGAAAAAAATATATTCAGTTTGCAACCTGATGGAGGTCAGTATAGATGGACTAATACAACAAGTCCCACACACAGCTAGAAGCCCAATATTTTTTCAGAGCTAGATGCAGAAAAAAATTATATTCAATTTGCAACCTGATGGAGGTCAGTATAGATGGACTAATAGAATGATGCTATGCCCAAAAGATTTTACTTCACTAGGTGCAGTAAAAAAATTGGTATTCTATACACAGGTGGTATATCTTGCAACACAGATAGGCTACTCCACTGACTAACACACTCTGCAATAGGCCAAAAAGGATTAGCTTTGCTAGATTCAGCCAAATGCTGTGAAAAAAACTTGCACAGCACTGGCACAGACCTGCCTGGCAAAAACTGATAGGAACTGATGTAACCTAGTCCTGAAAAGGACTCCAATTACAATTAGTCTTTACTCCCACAATCTATCTATTTAACAGCACAGACCTGCCTGATAAAAGTCGTAGGAAATGCTGTAACCTAGTCCTTAAAAGGACTGCAATCACAACTATTCCCTACTCCCAAGCTATCTGTAGATTTGTGCGAAAATTCGCTTGAAATTAACAAGGTATAGCGCACACAGCAACAGCGGTGCCGTCTAACACGCAGCTGCAGCAGTGAGAAAATGGTGGCGACGGGGAAAATGGCTTGGTCTTATAGGGCAAGGACATGTGACATACACTGCCAATGACACATGCCCTTGCTTGTGTGAAAAAAAGCACTTCGCTCCGTGTGTGCGCTGCTGATAGGCTGACAGATTGCACCTCCCCACTGTAAATGCGGGAAAGAGAAAAAAAAAATGGAGATCTTCATTGTTCCTGCAGAGATCCATCCCCTGCCCCTCCCCCCACCCCGCTGTACACTCAAACTGCGTATTAACATTAATTTTCATCATTACTGAGAAAAAATCCAGTTATGATTTTGGTGCACGAACAGTTATCGAACATAACCTCGAACAGCCGAATTTTTCTCAAATTGTTCGTGTTCGCCGAACGGCTCGAACACCGCCCAAAACAGCTCGAATTTGAGATTGGCGAACAGTTCGAGTAGAACAAAGCTCATCTCTATTCATCGGTTTCTCAAAACCTACCTGGATCAGCTTGTCAAAGTACACCGCCTGTCTGCCCATTTAATAAAGTCAGCTACAGCTTCTGCCGCCCTTGCTGTGCTTCAGCAGTATTTGCAGCTTCCGGCTCACCGACTGGTGTGTGATGTCCCCACATGTTGGAACTCTACATTGCAGATGTTGGGAAGGATTTGTGAGCATAAGAGGGCAGTTGTTGACTACTAGCATCAACAAGGCCATCGGTTTTCAGGTCAGACTCCACACATAAAACCTCAGGAGTGGACATGGATGTCAGACATCTGTACCATCCTCCAAAACTTTGAGGACTCCACCAAGATGGTGAGCGGCGATGACACCATAATTAGCATCACCATCCCGCTTCTCTGTCTTCTGAAACACTGTCTGCATACAGGGTGATTACACACAGCCCAGCCTCATCTCATCCCAAAATGGATTGGGAGACAATGAGGAAGAGGAGGAGGAAGAAGAACAGGAGCTAGTTTCCTGCGCTTTAGACGGTACTACCTGCACAACTGTCATACCATCTGTTCAGCGTGGATGGCCTGAGGACAGGGAAGAGGAGGATGACGAGGAGAGGATGGTCAGTCATCGTCTTGATGAGGACACGGAAGTCTTGCCTCTTTGCATTCTGGAACACATGACTGAGTTTATGTTACGCTGCCTTTCCCGTGACTCTCTCTTCATTACTGGTTGGTGACGCTTGTAGACCCATGCTACAGGGAGAATTTTCTGTCTCTTATTCCCTTGCAGGACAGGCCTAATAAAATGAGGCAGTACGAGAAGGCCCTTGTTGCGGAATTGTTAAAAAAATTCCCATCAGAAAACGCTGGCGGCAGAGGTCACAGTTCGTTGGACAACCAAGGAGTACACAAATGCAATGCAGCAGAGACAGGGGAACACTGTCAAAGTTCTGGGACAGTTTCCTCAGACCCTCCCATCGCACAGGCCCTGAGGCGTGGGGTACTCTCACAAGAAGTGCAAAGTTTCGGAAGATGGTGAGGGAGTACCTTATCGATCATACCAACATCCTCCGTGATTCCTCTGTGCTTTATAATTATTGGGTATCCAAGCTGGACACGTGGCATGAACTGGCTCTCTATGCATTAGAGATCCTGGCCTGCCCTGCCGCTAGCGTTTTGTCAGAGCTGGTTTTTAGTGCCGCCCGTGGAATTATAACCAATAGGTGCATCCACCTGTCAACTGAAAATGCTGACAGGCTGACTCTAATAAAAATGAACAAGGGCTGGATTGGGCTAGACTTCTCAACACCACCGTAACATAAACTCAAATACAGTGTCTTTTCTTGGGGAGGTCTAACTCTATTCCCATGCACCTCTGTCTTCACACCCAGACATGGGTATAAACTTCCTGATTTTGTCTATTTTCTCTTGTCCTCCTCCTTCTCCTCATTCTCATCCTCTACCACCATATCACCACCATATGTACCATATCAACATATCTACGTCTCTTGCAAGGGGCATTGGAGTGCCTCCAAATTTTTGGCAGCCGTTGCTTCACTGCATAGGCAAACACTATGGGAGACCCACTTCCTAATAATGGGCAATTGTTTTTAGGACGCTCTCTGACCTCTACATGTCTTGCAAGGGGCATTGGAGTGCCTCCAAATTTTTGGCAGCCGTTGTTTCACTGCATGGGCAAACACTATGGGAGACCCACTTCCTAATAATGGGAACATTGTTTTTAGGAGGCTCTCTGACCTCTACATCTCTTGCAAGGGGCATTGGAATTCCTCCAAATTTTTGGCAGCCGTTGCTTCACTGTATAGGCAAACACTATGGGAGACTCACTTCCTAATAATGGGAACATTGTTTTTAGGAGGCTCTCTGACCTCTACGTCTCTTGCAAGGGGCATTGCAGTTCCTCCAAATTTTTGTCAGCCGTTGCTTCACTGCATAGGCAAACACTAAGGGAGAACCACTTCCTAATAATGGGAACATTGTTTTTAGTAGGCTCTCTGACCTCTACGTCTCTTGCAAGAGGCATTGGAGTGCCTCCAAATTTTTGGCAGCCGTTGCTTCACTGCATAGGCAAACATTATGGGAGACCCACTTCCTAATAATGGGAACATTGTTTTTAGGAGGCTCTCTGATCTCTACGTCTCTTGCAAGGGGCATTGGAGTACCTCCAAATTTTTGACAGCCATTGCAGTCACTGCATAGGCAAACAGTATGAGAGACCCTCTCCTTTCTAATGGGAATATGTCGTTACTGTGGCCCTGCTCTATGTGTCTTTAAATTGTTAGTGGGGTTTTTCCTAAATTTTGGCAGCCCTTTCAGTCGCAGCATGGGCATTACCACTATAGGAGACCCGCTCCTTTATAATTTGAACATTTTTTTTACTGAGACCCTCCTCTATGTCTCTTCAAAGGGGTATAGCGTTGCGTCCAAATTTTTGGCAGCCCTACTCATTAATAATGGGAACAACAAAGCATAGCCGGCTGATGGCTCTCTAACAATAGCGAGGGCATTTCCCGGTGAATGCATTTGTCTTAAAAAATAAGTAGTAGGATCTTTCTATAGTATAAAAACCAGAGTCGCCTATGTAACCTCAATGTAATCATATTGTTCAGCTCCTGCATCTGCTCCTCTAGTTCAGCCTCCATCTACGAAATGACCACATTAGTCACAAGCTGAAAGCACTGCAGAACTGTGTTACGGATTCAGGTGGTGGAACCTCTGTGCTGCGGTGCAAGGAGGGACCAGAGGGGCGCAACTAGGTATCAAAGGTCGTACGGTGGCTCAATCGACTTCGTGACCAGAGAAGGACCGAGCAGAGGGACCAGGTGCTTCTCTGGGCCAGATCTTGTGTGAGAGCAGGTGACTCCCATGGGTCAGCAGATGAGCACGGCAGGCAGGCTGACGGGTGATCCGGGTAGACGGACTGGCAGACACGGCAGGTAACAAGCAGGAGCCTCCAGGTAGGCTGGCTGATAGGCACGGTAGGTAACAGGCAGGTGCTTCCAGGTAAGCAGGCAGGCAAGGCCCATAGACAGACTGGCGGACTGGACTGTAGACAGACTGTCGGGCTGGAGAGTAGACAAGCTGGCAGACAGGACTGGTAGTCAGGCTGATGGACAGGACCGGCAGTCAGGCTGGCGAACTGGACTGGTAGTCAGGCTGGCGGACTGGACTGGTAGTCAGGCTGGCGGACTGGACTGGTAGTCAGGCTGGTGGACAGAACTGGTAGTCAGGCTGGCGGACAGAACTGGTAGTCAGGCTGGCGGACTGGACTGGTAGTCAGGCTAGCAGCGGGACCTGAGGGCTGAAGCAGAGTTTCACACACAAAGCTACAACCTTGCACGGGCACCTCCATTTTGGAGGAGGTGCCTTTTATATGAGAGGTCCTCCGGCCATTGGTTGGGGACTCCTTAGGATGGCGCGCGCGGCCCCTTTAAGAGAGAGGGAATGCGCGCCCTAAGCACAGTGCCCAGGAAGCTGCGTGCGCCGGCAGCAGCAGAAGCAGGAGCGCCGGAGGACGCCAGGAGGGGAGCGCGGCGGTAAGAGGGATGGCATCTCTGCCTGTCAGGGGGCAGAGACGCCGATACTACACACTGCCTTGGCCAAGTGGCAACAGGCTGTGCTGAATATAACATGCTTAATGCTTAGGTGACAAACCGCCCAGCGCTGCAGAGTTCTTGAAAGCTGTAACACAGCAGCCTGATCTGTGGCTCTCACCGATGAACATACAGCCAGGCATGATCATGTGTGACAATGGGTGGAACCTGGTGACGGAGAAATGACAGCCGGAGTAGATACGGTTTCCCTCTATGCCAGTCCTTTCACCGAGCTAAAGAATCTGACTGTGGTGAAATACAACTCCCACTGAGAAGCAGTTTCAAACTGAAAAACATTAGGCCCACCAGAGGAATTGATTCTGAGGGCTCACCTTTCTCCCCCGCTCAAGAGCCCCATAGCTGCTGCAAAGTTTGCGCTATCATGAACTCTCCTGATGGAGAAGCCAGGGCCCACCTGAGGATTCTCTGGTGGGACTGTCCAACTCTGCTGAGAAGCAGTCCTGGCTGAAAAAAGTGTGTGGGAAGGTTCTCGGACACTCTATAGATACTTTTTTACTGAGGTGGAAACCCACACAAACACGGGGAGAACATACAAAATCCCTGCAGATGTTGTCCTTGCTGGGATTTGAACCCAGGATCCCAGTGCTACAAGGCTTTAGTGCTAACCACTGAGCCAATGTGCTGCCGTTCACCCTCTGATATCAAACAGGCTGGAGAAACTTGCATCTACTGCCAGTCTATCTTCAGCTCCTTTGTGAGAAACTAATGTATTTGGGCAGCCACTCAGTCTACCAAATAAAATTCCTGAGAAGGAAATTGGGGATGACTTCGCTACTGGTACTGGGGGCAGTGCTAATACCATGGCGTCTTAACCATAGTTCACTGGAAATATTACAGGCTGGTAGGAGGCAAGCAGATTCCCGCAGAAAAGTACCAGGAGTAATGTTCAGAGACCCGTGCTTGTGGAAGGCGGAGACGATACCGGGAGAAATAGTGGCGGCTAGGGGCCAAGTATGGACACTTGGCCACCCCCGGCATGAGGTTGTGGACAGCTTCCACCTCCACGAGCCTAAAAGGCCACATTTCAAGTGGAAGCAGCTTTAGAGGACTTCCTGGGAGAAATGACAGCAGGAGTAGATACGGTTTCCCAAGTCCTTTCACCAAGCTAAAGAATATGGCTGTGGTGAAATACAACTCACCGACAAGCTGTGGACTGGCTCCGTACCGTCTCTGGCCACATTCACTTGACCACATGTTTGTGGTTAGATGGTCCTTCCCAGTAAGTCCACTGAGGAGGGCACGTGTAATGTTGTGGGATCCGTGCTTGTGGAAGGCAGAGGCAACACTGGGAGAAATAGTGGCTGCTGGGGACCAAGTATGGACACTCGGTTTCCCATGTCCTATCACCAAGTTTAAGAATATGGCTGAGGTGTATGGACACCGTCATGAGGTTATGAAAAGCTTCTGCCTCCATGAGCCTAAAAGGCCACATTTCAAGTGCAAGCAGCTGTCAAAAATTTGGCAATATAGTATTGCAGCCTGTGGGTGGCTGGCTGGCTACATACTTGCACTTACAGTCCAAGAAATTGGGTAGGGACAACTGAACGCTGCACTGGGACAAGGACGTGGACAGTGATTGTTGCAAGTCTGCAACAACAGAGGCATCTTCGCATGCGCAAAGGATCACTTGTGATGGGCATACTTTTAGGCAGTGACCTGGGAGTCAGAGATGCTTCCAGGGGTCTTCCCCATGCTGTTCCTATGTCTTTTCAGCACTGTATGCATGTGTATGATGATGTGTCACACACCACATGGCCAGATAAGGTTGTAAAATGTTAAAATAACATTTCCCAGTGAATGCGTTTGTCTTGGTTGAAAGCAATGCAAAAGTGCAAAAACGCATCAAAAACGCTACATGTGAACATAGCCCAAGGTGCGGAGGAGCATTTTTATTTATTTTGCCTTATATACAAGTCATTAACCTGGAAAGGATGTTCCTTAACATATTTCCCAGGAAAAGCATTTTGGTTTCATTTTTGTATGTTTTATTGTGAGTCCGTAAAAGTGGTTCAGCTCTGACAACATTGTTGACAGAAGTGACCTGGGAGTCACAAATGCTTCCAGGGGTCTTCCCCATGCTGTTTCCATGTTATTTGAGCACTGTTCCCATCGATTTGGGCAATTTTTAGGCCCTCTGCAGACCACTGGGGGGAGCCGCCGGAAAAATGCTCGAGTTTCCCATAGACTTACATTGGGCTCGTTACTCAGACCAAGCACTCGAGCATTCCAATTTGCTTGACTCAAACAACGAGTACCCGAGCATTTTAGTGCTTGCGCATCACTATTTATATGGCATATTGGGAAAGAAAATGTATTTTCTCTGACGTGGCATCTGTGGTCAAAGGTGAGGTCTGCTACGGCCATTATATTGACGACCTACTGTTCGTGTGGGATGTTGATGAAGTGGCCATAGCTGCCTTTCTTGACCATATTAATGACAACTATTTGGGTCTGAAATATATCTTATCTAATTGAATTAAGGAAATTAAATTCCTGGATCTTTCACTTGTATCCGACACTGTATCTGGTACTGTTAGTTCGGCTACTTACTGCAAAGAAACCACAAGTAATTAGATTCTGCATGCTTTTTCTTGCCAACTTTCCCATATCACTAAAAGCGTGCATGTGGGAGAGGTGACAAGAGCCAGAAGAAATTGTACTACGAATGAGGCTTTAGAACTGGAAGCAAATTCCATAGCAGATAGGCTAGCTAAACGTGGCTATCTGAAATGGTTTTTGAAAAGAGCATATAATATCGCTGTAAAGAAGGATAAAACACAGCTAATTAATAATTATCCCGAAACCAATCTTGTTTGTAATGCTTCTCCTTTCACATCTAGAACCCCCTATAAGGCTATGTTCCCACGATGAGTTTTTAGTAAGTTTTTGACGCTGCGTATTTCAGAAAGAATGCAAATAGCCTACTTTACTTAATGTATGCAGAAAATCTGCAACATCAAAAACGCACCAAAAGCTCAGCATAAAGAGTGCAGTTTGGTGACAGCTACAACATTATACATAAATACATTCCAGTTCTATGTAAAGATGAAATGTTGGTGAAAAGTAATGCAGAATGGCTACAGATGTGTACTGAAAATGGCACTAACATTGAGCGTTAATTGTCTCCTAGTCTTTTTAAAATGACTATACCAAACCAATTAGTTACAACAAGAAGGAATTTATAAATGCGGACACAATATATGATTTGTTGTTCATCAATATTCATATCTCAAACTTTTTCATCATACTGTAATGGTAATACTTTTCAAAATTGTCAGTATATGAACTGTAATTCAAGTTACATTGTTTATTTGATTTCTTGCTAATCTTGTTGACTTCAATATGTGGGTTGTACTATCTGCTCTCTAAAAACCTGTATTATAAGGCACTTTTCTGATGCCTCCAACACAACCATCAAAAACATCTCTGCAGCTTCTGCCCACTGTGCCTCTTTTCATCAAGGAAAGACTTCTTCCCTAGTAGTTCAAGGTATTGAACGGGTTAATGACCCTCTACAGGGTCGTGATCAAAAATGAAAACTTCTCCATTGGGAAGCATTTTGGATTTTTTCACTTATTTGTACCCCATGGTTTAAATTTAAAACTTGATCTTATTTTACAATATTGCAATATATATTTTATTAGTTATGTATGTGTCCTTTTTTTACTCTTTCCTGTGATTTCTGAACGTTGTTGGGAGGTTACCTACACACGATTTATCAGGTGCTTACTAGGTCTCTTTATTCTGCACCAGCCTTCTGTTTGTTGAATACACTCTCAACCAATGCTTCTCAGGTGTGATGAATAAATGACAGCCTGTTTACACTACATTATTATTAAGAATGAAAATTCCTAGGAATGCTCATTCCCGATAATCTTGCAGTATAAATGCACCTTTAAGAAGTATCTAGCTCCTTTTCTTTTTCTTGTGTTAAAATCTATGTAGCTGGTAGTAAGATATAACAAGGGATTATTAGCAAACATGTGTATTAACTTTACTGTACTCCGTGAGACATATACCCTGAACAGTTTATCTTAAACAGATGCTAAGAAAAAGAAAATTTAGTCATCAGATGTTAAGGAGAAACTGTCAAAAATCTAAATGACAAATAGCAAATCATAGACTACAAGGTTGCAATCGCTAAAGGGGTTGTCCACTATTCGGAAGTACCCCTTCTCAATTCCTATGCTGCCGCTTTGTAAAATAATAACACTCATACTCACCTCTGGTGCCGGCGCTGTTCCAGCGGTGTAGGCACTGACTCTCCTGGGGTTCGCGCAACATTGTTATGTAACGCTATCCCTGTGGCCAATCAGCGCTTCACTCTCCCCGCCTTCAGACAAATCCCATACATTTGGGGGAAGTGAGAGTTGTTGTTCTCTCACTTTCTTCGGCTGTATGTGATTCGTCCAAAGAAGGGGTGAGTGAAGACAGCACTGATTGGCTGCAGGGATCGTGTGACATAGCAATGCCAGTTTCAACATTGCTGGAACAGCGTCGGCACCGGAGGGGAGTATAAGTGTCATTATTTTACAAGAGAGCAACATAGGAATTGAGAAGGGGTCGACTGAGTATTATTATTATTATATATTATTATAGCGCCATTTATTCCATGGTGCTTTACATGTGAAGAGGGGTATACATATTAATAACAAGTACAATAATCTTAAACAATAGAGGTCGCTGACTGGTACAGGAGGAGAGAGGACCCTGCCCGCGAGGGCTCACAATCTACAAGGGATGGGTGAGGATACAGTAGGTGAGGGCATAGCTGGTCGCGCAGTGGTATGGTGGAGCGATGGTTACTGTAGGTTGTAGACTTGTCAGAAGAGGTAGGTCTTGTCTTCAGATTCTTTTGGAAGGCTTCCAAGGTAGGCGAAAGTCTGATATGTTGGGGCAGAGAGTTCCAGTGTAGGGAGGATGCACGGGAGAAATCTTGTATGCGATTATCAGAAGAGGAGATAAGAGGGGAGTAGAGAAGGAGATCTTGTGAGGATCGGAGGTTGCGTGTACTTATGTACCAGGAGACTAGGTCATAGATGTATGGAGGACACAGGTTGTGGATGGCTTTGAATGCCATGGTTAGGGTTCTGAACTGGAGTCTCTGGGTAATGGGGAGCCAGTGAAGGGAATGACAGAGGGGAGTGGCCAGGGAGTAGCGGGGGGAATGGTGATTTAGTTGGGAAGCAGAGTTTAGGATAGATTGGAGGGGTGCGAGACTGTTAGAAGGGAAGTCACAGAGCAGGAGGTTGCAGTGGTCGAGGCAGGAGATGATGGGGGCGTGCAGTAGTGTATTTGCAGATTCTTCAGTTAGGAATCTATGGATGCAGGAAATATTTTTGAGTTGGAGTCAGCAGGAAGAGGAAAGGGCTTGGATATGTGGTTTGAAGAAGAGATTGGAGTCTAGGATTACCCCGAGGCAGTGAGCTTGCGGGACTGGGGAGAGTCAGCAGCCACTTACTTGGCTGCCCACTTTACTTAAGGGGTTGAGTGAGATGGGGAAAGATGATGAATTCTGTTTTTTCCATGTTAAATTTCTAAAACTTATCAGAGAGGAAGGATGAATAGTGGACAGACATTGTGGGATTCTGGTTAGTAGGGAGGAGATATCGGGTCCAGGGAGGTAGATCTGTGTGTCATCAGCATAGATGTGGTACTGGAAGCCGTGAGACTCTATGAGCTTTCCTAGGCCGAAGGTGTAAATGGAGAAGAACAGGGGCCCTGGGGCTGAACCTTGCGGGACACCGACAGATAGGGAGTGAGGAGAGGAGGTGTTATGTGAGTGGGAGAAACTGATTGTCCAGTATGTTAGGTATGATGAGATTCAAGCTAGGGTCAAGTCTGTGATGCCAAGAGATGAGAGTAGTAATAGGGAATGGTCCACTGTGTCAAAAGCAGAAGACAGGTCCAGAAGGAGGAGGACAGAGTAGTGTCACTTGGATTTGGAGGTTAGTAGGTCAGTGGTGACTTTAGTCAGGGCAGTTTCAGTGAAGTGAAGCGGTCAGAAGCCATATTGTAAGTGATCAAAGAGGGAGCAAGAGGAGAGGTTGGAGGATAGTTCAAGATGGACGTGTTGCTCCAATAGTTTTGAAGCGTAGGGGAGAAGTGATATGGGGCAATAGCTAGACAGAGAGGATGGGTCAAGGAAGAGCTTTTTGAGGATGGGTGTGATTGAGGCATGTTTAAAGCATGAGGGGAAGACACCAGTTGTTAGTGATAGGTTCAAGAGATGGGTTAGGGTTGGGGTAAAGACTGTAGTGAGGTTTGGGATTAGGTGGGACAGGATCTGGTTAAGTGAACAGGTGGTGAGATGTGTTGTTGCGAGTTGAGCAGAAAGTTGATATTCCGTGATGGAGGAGAAGCTGGTTTTGGAGGAGGAGGGCTGAGTAGTTATGAGGAGGAGCTGTGGGGGTTGTAGGCTGGAGCTTTCTCTGATGTTATCAAACTTCTGCTTGAAGAATGAGGCAAAGTCTTCAGCTGAGATGAGAGGAGTGGGAGGAGGCGCTGGGGGACGGAGGAGAGAATTGAAAGTGCTGAATAGCTGTTTAGGGTTGTGAGACAGGGAGGATATGAGAGATGAGAAGTATGTTTGTTTTGCTGCAGTAAGTGTGGACTTGAGAGTGGTGAGGGACTGTTTGAATGCGATGAAGTGCTCTTTGGAGTGGGATCTTTTCCATCTCCATTCAGCAACTCTGGAAGCCCGCCTCAGTTCTTTGGTCAGGCTGGTGTGCCAGGGTTGCCTGTTGATTTTGTGAACTTTGGTATGTGTGAGAGGGGCGGCCGATTCGAGAGCTGCAGCTATTGTGGTGTTATATAGAGTGGCTGCAGCATCTACATTGTGTAAGGAACTTCTGTCCGTAAGAGGATGGAGGGATTCAGAGAGTGAGTGTAGATCAAAGTGTTTAATGTTTCTGCGAGGGTGTGCAGGTTTGTGGAGTGGGGGTTGTGGATCTGGAGAGGAGAGGGAAGAGAATGTAAGTAGGTTGTGGTCAGAAAGAGGGAGAGGTGACTTAGGCTATGTGCCCACAATGGAGAAATGCTCCGGATTTTTCCTGAGCGTTTCTGCATCTCCCTGGCAGAAAAAACGCATGCGGATTGTACATGCGTTTTTCCTGCCAAGGACATGAGGATGTGAAGCGTTCTTCACATGCATTTCCGCATGCGGGTTGACAAGCGCTTTCCAAGCGATTTTAGCATCACTTAGAAAGTGCTTGTCAACTTGGTCACACTATATAAATCCATGCAAAGAATTGTTAAAAATAAAAAAATAAATCTATACTTACCTTCTGATGGCCCCCAGAGTCTTGCTTCGCTCCGTCCTCCCTTGCCGGCAGATTGCGGTACACTGAAGGACCTGCTGTCACATGACTATGACGTCAGCGCAGGTCCTTCAGTCCACCGCGATCTGCTGGCATGGGAGGACGAGCGCAGCGGGGGTCATCAGAAGGTAAATATATTTACTTTATTCTTTTTTTCACAGGTTCTATGGTACCCGGGTCCGGAGGAGAGTCTCCTGTCCTCCACACCCGGGTACCATCCGCACCTTGAAACGCATGGAATGCGCATCTACATATGCAGTGGTGCGTAATCCATGCGTTCCAATGCAAGTCAATGGCGGCAAAAACGCAGCGCTTCTGCAAAATAATTGGTAGTGCTGCGTTTTTTTCCGCTATGATAATCCGCAGCAGAAATTTCCGCAGCATGTGCACTGCACATGCGGATTATCATTGGGGAACATGGCAGGCCTTCTACCATGCGTTTTTTTAGCATTTCTGCAGAGTTTTTGCCGCTGCGGAAACGCTTAAAAAATGCATCGTGGGCACACAGCCTTAGAGAGGTTAGATAAGGAACAAAGGTGGTGAAGATGAGGTCCAGAGTGTGGCCATCTTTGTGAGAGGCTGCGGAAGACCATTGAGTGAGGTTGAAAGAGGAAGTGAGAGATAAAAGCTTAGAGACAGCTGAGAGGGAAGTGTCAATGAGAATGTTGAAGTCGCCCATGATGATAGTGGGGATGTCAGCGGAAAGGAAATGAAGCAGCTTGGTGTGAAGTGTTCGAAGAAGGTGGTGGCCGACCCTGGGGGGTGGTAAATGAAGGCCAGCTGGAGGTTGGAGGGGGGAGTAGTTGCGCACACAGTGCACTTCAAAAGAAGGAAGGGTAATGGAGGGTGGCAGTGGAATTGGGGTAAGGGAGAAGTTATCTGACAGGAGAAAACCAACTCTTTTGCCATGCTTGCCGCTGGGGCGAGGGGGGGGGGATATGGAATCCACCATAAAAAAGTGCAGCTGGAGAGGCTGTGTCAGAGGGGTTGAGCCAGGTTTCATTGATGCCGAGGAAAGAAAGTTTGTAAGTAATGAAAAGATCAAGGATATATGAGAGTTTGTTGCAGACAGAGCGAACGTTCCATAGGGCTCCTGTTAATGCAACTGGAGAAGTGGGGTCTGGGCGGATGGGTATAAAGTTAGAAGGGTTGCAGAAATTTGTGGTAGATCATGGATAGGAGATTGAACTGATGTAGTGAGGAGGGCCAGGATTTGGGGAGATATCGCCAGCAGTGAGGAGGAGCAGAGAAAGTGTTAGTAGGTGGGAGCAGGAGAGAGCATGAGGTGGCTGTCTGTGTTAGGAGACACAAGATTGAATGTTGTGGACTAACTCTGAGGAGGAGGTGAGATGGATGGGGAGGATGCAGGGAGAGATGACCAGTTCCTTACTAGATGTAGGGATTAAGGGGGTTAGCAGAAAGTGGAGGACTATAGGGAGAGTGAAAACAAACAGAAACATTGTTTACAGTATGCAGATTCATATTTCTACACTTAATCAATACATTTAGGCAATGCACTGAAGACTAGAGTCTATGCAGACAAGTAACTCACAATATATATGCTACAAAATGCATTCAGCTGTGAACCAGAGGGGAGTGGTCTGTGCTCATCTTGATCAGCTGATTAAGGCTGAACCAGATGCAGGATATTCAGGGCAGAATAAACAAGGAGGTCATAAATAAAAGTGGGAAAGTGGGTTAAGGGAGCAGTGGGTAGTAGTGATGAGCAAGGGTGATCGTTTAACCCTTTAATCGAGCGCGCTCGGTTGCTCGCCAAGTATTTGCAGTGTGCTTGACATCTATGTTTGATCACATGCAGGGATTGCCTAACAAACAGGCAATCCCTGCATGTGTCACAGCTGTCTAACAGCCGTGACACATGCAGCCGCGGCAGATCAAACATTGATGCCGAACATGCCGCAAATACTTGGCGATCACCTGAGCGTGCTTGATTAAATGGTTAAACGAGCATGCTCACTCATCACTAGTGGGTAGTTGAAGAACATACCAAGTGAATGAATGCGAGGAGCAGATGTAGGGAGAATCACAAGAGGTGACAACATCTTGGACAACATCTTTAACAATGTGCTGTAGAGTCTGAATAGATTGGCAGGAACTGGTCCACCGACCATGTCAGTAATCTGTAGTCGCAGGATGGGATACCTGAGATCTGTTTTCTACCTGATGGAATCTGCGGCTCTTTTTTTGATTAGCCGGCGGTACAAGATGTCACATGTGCATCATGTCACATTGATGACGTTACACTAGGCCGGCTAGTCATAACAAAATCTGTGGATGCCAGTGTGAACATTGCAAAATTGCTCATTTTGTGTTTTTCTTTTTTTAAATAAACAGCGCCGGACTGGAGTACCTGGGGCCCACCAGGAAAAAAAAT
This sequence comes from Phyllobates terribilis, assembly GCF_046119375.1. Classification (NCBI taxonomy): domain Eukaryota; kingdom Metazoa; phylum Chordata; class Amphibia; order Anura; family Dendrobatidae; genus Phyllobates; species Phyllobates terribilis. The sequence continues at coordinate 359,804,586 of NW_027362767.1, forward strand.
CAATCTTGGGGCCCACCAGCACCATGCAGTTACCGTACATAGGAATAACATAAGTCCACAAACTCTTTCAAAATGAATCAACTTTATTAACCAATAAATAACCAAAATAATGAATAAATAATAAACTAAAGAAACACTCCTGGCAAAAGAGGAACACTGTTATCTTATTCACACCAGTGTGTGATAAAGTGCCATAACAGAACAATAACAATAAATACTTTCAAGGTACATTCTCTTAAAGTATAAGTGCCACAAATTGAACTTGCATCTATCTAGCATCCCAGCAGCCAGCATCATTGTAGCAACACCAAACTTGGCCCACTGGGAAAACTTAAAGAATTCTGTAGGCATTTTGGAAGTTCGTATTGCACGTTTTCCTCTCCTCTATAATACAGTACCATTCAATTGTTAGTGACAGGCCCAAAACAACAAATAAACACACTAACAGTCATTCAGCAGCAAAATTACAAAAGTTTTTTTTTCAGAACAGAACTTGACATTGCATACGTATTAATAATGTCATCATAGTCTAAGTTCCTTGAAATGTCATACTCAATGTTCAACAGAAGGAGTGACTCAAAAAGCTCCTGTCCAATCGAAGACCTCAGACGATTTTTTACAATTTTCAGCTTTGAGAACACTCTTTCACATGAAATCTGGGTGCAAGCAAGTGTAAGAAGTGTCTTGTAAACTGCAAAAATGTTTGTGCAAGCAGCAGAATGTAAATTGTAGTCATATAAAAGTCTGTAGCAGCAGGAATGACAGTTTTTTTGCGGGATGAGTTGTACTTTCAGATGCAATCATTTATTTTACCATATAGTGTACAGGGAAATGGCAACAAAAATTCCAAGTGCAGTAAAATTGCAAAAAAAAAGTGCAATTACACGTTTGTTTATTGGGTTTTTTAGTCACCATGTTCACTATATGGTAAAACCGACGTGACAGTGTGATGCCTCGGGTCAATACGAGTTCGTAGATACCAAACATGTATACCTTTACTGGTATCTAAGTGTTGAAAACAAATTCACAAGTTTGAAAAAAAAAAATCACACTTTTGTTCTACGCATCCATGTTCTGCGTACCGTAGTGTTCTCATTTTTTTGGATCTGGGGCTTTGTGACGGCTTATTTTTTGCGTCTTGAGCTGACGTGCATCTCTGCTGCTGTGTAGTAATCACAACACAGGGAGAGGTTAAACATCCAAGTATTTAATATGTATTGCAAATAAAGAATGTTCCCATTCTTAATATCCAAAAAAACAAATGACTGACAACCATCCCTAGACTAATAATACCATATAGAAGAAATACCGCCACACCATGACCAGAACACATACCACCACATAGTGATCAAATACTACCAAGTACAAGGTATATATACTGCCACACCATGAGAAGACCGCATATTACTACCACATAGTGACTGTCCGAATAATACCACATACAAGGGACAAATACCGCCACGCCATGACCATGGCACATAACGGCACCAGATAGTGACTGATAATGAAAATGTAAAAAAGCTCTGTATATAGAGTCAGTGTACAGATAATGTAGAGATTATCAGTGACATTATACACAGGAGCTCTGTGTATAGTGTCAGTGTAGAGGTAATACAGTGATCACCAGTGACATTATGCACAGGAGCTCTGTATATAGTGTCAGTGTGTGTGTATAGGTAATACAGTGATCACCAGTGACATTACACACAGGAGCTCTGTGTATAGTGTCAGTGTGTCTGTATAGGTAATACAGCGATCACCAGTGATATTACACACAGGAGCTCTGTATATAGTGTCAGTGTGTGTGTATAGGTAATACAGTGATCACCAGTGACATTACACACAGGAGCTCTGTATATAGTGTCAGTGTGTATGTATAGGTAATACAGTGATCACCAGTGATATTACACACAGGAGCTCTGTGTATAGTGTCAGTGTGTATGTATAGGTAATACAGTGATCACCAGTGATATTACACACAGGAGCTCTGTGTATAGTGTTAGTGTGTGTGTACAGGTAATACAGTGATCACCAGTGATATTACACACAGGAGCTCTGTATATAGTGTCAGTGTGTGTGTATAGGTAATACAGTGATCACCAGTGATATTACACACAGGAGCTCTGTATATAGTGTCAGTGTGTATGTAGAGGTAATACAGTGATCACCAGTGATATTACACACAGGAGCTCTGTATATAGTGTCAGTGTGTATGTATAGGTAATACAGTGTTCACCAGTGATATTACACACAGGAGCTCTGTGTATAGTGTCAGTGTGTGTGTATAGGTAATACAGTGATCACCAGTGATATTACACACAGGAGCTCTGTGTATAGTGTCAGTGTGTGTGTATAGGTAATCCAGTGATCACCAGTGATATTACACACAGGAGCTCTGTATATAGTGTCAGTGTGTATGTACAGGTAATACAGTGATCACCAGTGATATTACACACAGGAGCTCTGTATATAGTGTCAGTGTGTGTGTATAGGTAATACAGTGATCACCAGTGATATTACACACAGGAGCTCTGTATATAGTGTCAGTGTGTATGTAGAGGTAATACAGTGATCACCAGTAATATTACACACAGGAGCTCTGTATATAGTGTCAGTGTGTATGTATAGGTAATACAGTGTTCACCAGTGATATTACACACAGGAGCTCTGTGTATAGTGTCAGTGTGTGTGTATAGGTAATACAGTGATCACCAGTGATATTACACACAGGAGCTCTGTGTATAGTGTCAGTGTGTGTGTATAGGTAATCCAGTGATCACCAGTGATATTACACACAGGAGCTCTGTATATAGTGTCAGTGTGTATGTACAGGTAATACAGTGATCACCAGTGATATTACACACAGGAGCTCTGTATATAGTGTCAGTGTGTGTGTATAGGTAATATACATACTCACCAGTGATGTCTCTAGGTGAAGTTCTTTATCTGCAGACCGATATATCACATCTTCTATGCAGGACTTATCTCTGCAGAAAATAACATAGTTAGCTATAACTGATCACTTCCAGAGCACAATCCACACTTTTCCCAAGACTTCTACACTGCATGAAATGACAAAAAAAGAAACCTAGTGCCGCAATACACAGTAACAGTGCTCCAGTGTCATTCTGTGCCTGCTCATCTCTGTCAGCAGACGTATATGTCTGACGGCAAAGATGTAGCAGAGCTGAAGACAGAAGACCTATGGATTACGTTGGAGTGAGGATTTTTCTTTATTAAAGATGGAGTCCCTAAATGTGTTATATTTTTAATAAAGAAAAAAAATTCTGTCTTTTTTTCTCTGTTTCCTACAAATTGGTGGCTATGTTTAATTTGGCGTGACACCATGAATTTCGGGCTTAGCACCAGCTGATAATACAAAGCAGGCCTGGTACTAACCATATTATTACCCAGTGTGCCACACACCACCAGGGAAGCTGGAAGAGCCAGGTAAAGCACCTGGAAATGGTGCTATGATGAATGCGCCACATTCAGGGGTGGCTGCGGGCTGCGATTTTCAGAGTGGGGGGCCAAGCACGCTTGAGCCTTACCATGCTGCGAATCCCAGCCCCCAGCTGCCATGTTTTATCTGGCTAGCGTTCAACATATGGCGGGAGATGGGCAATGGGCATGATTATCAAATAATATATACCTGACAGGAGCCCATACATTCTCCTGCCTCCAATAATATATACCTGACAGGAGGTCATACATTCTGCTGGCTCCAATAATATATACCTGAGAGGTGCCCATACATTCTGCTGGCTCCAATAATATATACCTGACAGGAGCCCATACATTCTGCTGCCTCCAATAATATATACCTGACAGGAGCCTATAGATTCGGTTGCCTCCAATAATATATACCTGACAGGAGCCCATACATTCTGCTGGCTCCAATAATATATACCTGACAGTAGCCCATACATTCTGCTGCCTCCAATAATATATACCTGACAGGAGCCTATAGATTCTGCTGGCTCCAAAAATATATACCTGACAGGAGCCCATACATTCTCCTGCCTCCAATAATATATACCTGACAGGAGACCATACATTCTCCTGCCTTCAATAATATATACCTGACAGGAGCCCATACATCCCGCTGCCTCCAATAATATATACCTGGTAGAAGCCCATACATTCTGCTGCCTCCAATAATATATACCTGACAGGAGCCCATACATTCTGCTGCCTCCAATAATATATACCTGACAGGAGCCCATAGATTCTGCTGCCTCCAATAATATATACCTGACAGGAGCCCATACATTCTGCTGTCTCCAATAATATATACCTGACAGGAGCCCATACATTCTCCTGCCTCCAATAATATATACCTGACAGGAGTCCATACATTCTCCTGCCTCCAATAATATATACCTGACAGAAGCCCATAGATTCTGCTGCCTCCAATAATATATACCTGACAGGAGACCATAGATTCTGCTGCCTCCAATAATATATACCTGACAGGAGCCCATACATTCTGCTGCCTCCAATAATATATACCTGACAGGAGCCCATAGATTCTGCTGCCTCCAATAATATATACCTGACAGGAGCCCATACATTCTGCTGCCTCCAATAATATATACCTGACAGGAGCCCATACCTTCTGCTGCATCCAATAATATATACGTGACAGGAGCCCATACATTCTGCTGCCTCCAATAATATATACCTGACAGGAGCCCATACATTCTCCTGCCTCCAATAATATATACCTGACAGGAGCCCATAGATTCTCCTGCCTCCAATAATATATACCTGACAGGAGCCCATAGATTCTCCTGCCTCCAATAATATATACCTGACAGGAGTCCATACATTCTGCTGCCTCCAATAACATATCCCTGACAGGAGCCCATACATTCTGCTGCCTCCAATAATATATACCTGACAGGAGCCCATTAATTCTGCTGCCTCCAATAATATATACCTGTCAGGAGCCCATACATTCTCCTGCCTACAATAATATATACCTGACAGGAGCCCATACATTCTGCTGCCTCCAATAATATATACCTGACAGGAGCCCATAAATTCTGCTGGCTCCAATAATATATACCTGACAGGGGCCCATAGATTCTGCTGCCTCCAATAATATATACCTGACAGGAGCCCATAGATTCTGCTGCCTCCAATAATATATTCCTGTCAGGAGCCCATACATTCTGCTGCCTCCAATAATATATACCTGACAGGAGCCCATACATTCTGCTGCCTCCAATAATATATACCTGACAGGAGCCTATAGATTCTGCTGGCTCCAAAAATATATACCTGACAGGAGCCCATACATTCTCCTGCCTCCAATAATATATACCTGACAGGAGCCCATACATTCTCCTGCCTTCAATAATATATACCTGACAGGAGCTCATACATCCCGCTGCCTCCAATAATATATACCTGGTAGAAGCCCATACATTCTGCTGCCTCCAATAATATATACCTGACAGGAGCCCATAGATTCTGCTGCCTCCAATAATATACACCTGACAGGAGCCCATAGATTCTGCTGCCTCCAATAATATATACCTGACAGGAGCCCATACATTCTGCTGCCTCCAATAATATATACCTGACAGGAGCCCATACATTCTGCTGCCTCCAATAATATACACCTGACAGGAGCCCATAGATTCTGCTGCCTCCAATAATATATACCTGACAGGAGCCCATAGATTCTGCTGCTTCCAATAATATATACCTGACAGGAGTCCATACATTCTACTGCCTCCAATAATATATACCTGACAGGAGCCCATAGATTCTGCTGCCTCCAATAATATATACCTGACAGGAGCTCATAGATTCTGCTGGGACCAAAAATATATACCTTACAGGAGACTATAAATTCTGCTGGCCCCAATAATATATACCTAACAGGAGTCCATACATCCTGCTGCCCAGGGGCGGACACAGACTGTAGTGGGCCCCTGTGCAAGAAATTTTTGGGGGCCCCCCCCTGCGCTTCATAAGGCAACAAAGTTATGTAAACATAACCCCCCCATGTGCAGCTCTCATCCCCCCCATGTGCAGCTCACCCCCCCGATGCATCTCTCATCCCCCCCCCCGTGCATCTCTCATCCCCCCCATGTGCATCTCCCATTCCCCCCACTCCTAGTTAATTAATTGTATTTAAGAAAAATAAAACTTGTTATACTTACCCCCATGCGATCCCTGCAGAATCCTGGCGCTCGTCCACGTCGCTGCCACCAGGCTCTCCTGACGTTCGGCCATGTGACGGTGCCACATACATAGCCAACAGCTTTTGTTTTGGCCAAAAGATTTTTAAAGCCGCCACCACGATAAGGTAGACTCTTCTGGCCGGGCCCTACTCTAACCTATTAAAATTTTCTTAAAATATCCAATACTCTTTTTAGATATATTTTTATTTAGTTTTCTTTAAGGGAATGTGTCATATACATTTTTTTTTTAAATGACCAATAATACCACATACAGGGAATACCGCCACACCATCACCAGACCACATATTACCACAACATAGTGACCGAATAATACCACACAGAAGGGAGAAAAACTGCCACACCATGACCAGACCACATATTACCACCACATTACTAATATTACCACCACATTACTAATATTACCATAAGTGTCATAATACACGGGAGCTCTATACATGGTATGTATAATGTAAGTGTCCAGGTAATCTAGTGATCACCAGTGACATTATACACAGGAGCTCTGTATATAGTGTCAGTGTACAGGTAATACAGTGATCACCAGTGACATTATACACAGGAGCTCTGTATATAGTGTACAGGTAATACAGGGATCACCAGTGACATTATACACAGGAGCTCTGTATATAGTGTACAGGTAATACAGGGATCACCAGTGACATTATACACAGGAGCTCTGTATATATTGTCAGTGTACAGGTAATACAGTGATCACCAGTGACATTATACACAGGAGCTCTGTATATAGTGTCAGTGTACAGGTAATACAGTGATCACCAGTGACATTATACACAGGAGCTCTGTATATAGTGTACAGGTAATACTGTGATCACCAGTGACATTATACACAGGAGCCCGGTACATAGTATATAGTGTAAGTGTACATGTAATGCACTGACTCACTGGTGACGTCTCTAGGTGAAGTCCTTCAGCTACGCTTTTCTCCTTCATCCAGCACAGACCGCCATCACGTCTTCCAGCCAGGACTCGTTTCTGCATAAAATAACACAGTTATCTAGAGCACATTCCCCAACTTCTACATTACGCAGCTGAATACAGACGTGCATCCACCATCAATATATGGTTAGTTATTATGCAACCTACCATTCCAAATATAAATTGTAATCCACCACGGTGCCCCCATTAACTGTAAATAGGCACTTAATATATAATTTAATTAGAACCTCTACTCTATACTTCCTGCTCCCCGCATTCATTATTTACATGCACCCCCTGCCCCAATTCATTATATCATGTCCGTGCTCTCCCCACCCCATCGTCATTTATCATTTACTCTCCCCCACCCCACATTCATTATGTGCAGCTCATTATCCCCCTACTCCTAATTCCCCCATGTGCAGCTCATTTTCTCCCAGTTCCCCCATGTGCAGCTCTCACCCCCCCATGAGCAGCTCTCACCACCCCCCCATGTGTCCCTCTCTCATCCCCCTCCCCCACATGTGCCCCTCTCTCATCCCCCCCATGTGCAGCTCTCACCACCCCCCCATGTGCCCCTCTCTCATCCCCCTCCCCCACATGTGCCCCTCTCTCATCCCCCTCCCCCACATGTGCCCCTCTCTCATCCCCCCCATGTGCATCTCTCATCCCCCTCCCCCACATGTGCACCTCTCTCATCCCCCCCATGTGCATCTCTTATCTCCCCCCCATGTGCATCTCTTATCCCCCTCCCCCATGTGCATCTCTTATCCCCCTCCCCCATGTGCATCTCTTATCTCCCCCCCATGTGCATCTCTTATCTCCCCCCCATGTGCATCTCTTATCTCCCCCCCATGTGCATCTCTTATCTCCCCCCCATGTGCATCTCTTATCTCCCCCCCCATGTGCATCTCTTATCTCCCCCCATGTGCATCTCTTATCTCCCCCCCATGTGCATCTCTCTCATCCCCCCCACCCCATGTGCATCTTTTATCATCCCCCCCCCCACGTGCACCTCACTCATCCCCCTCCCCCCACGTGCACCTCTCTCATCCCTCTCCCCCCACGTGCACCTCTCTCATCCCCCTCCCCCCACATGTGCACCTCTCTCATCCCCCCCACCCCATGTGCATCTTTTATCATCTCCCCCCACCCCATGTGCATCTTTTATCATCGCCCCCCCATGTGCATCTTTTATCATCTCCCCCCACCCCATGTGCATCTTTTATCATCTCCCCCCCCCATGTGCATCTCTTATCTCACACACACACACACACACACACACCTCCCATTCCCCCCACTCCTAGTAAATTGTATTTTGAAAAAAACAAAACTTGTTATACTTACCCCCATGCGATCCCTGCAGAATCCTGGCGCTCGTCCAAATCGCTGACAGCAGGTTCTCCTGCCTTCCGGCCATGTGACGGCGCCGTCACATGACCGGAAATCAGGGGAATCATGAAGGCGCTGCCGCAGGAGCGCAGCGCAGCGCTGAGTTGTCCCGGACCCGGCGCTTAGCATGGGGCCGGGGGCCCCATGAGGAGAGAGACTCACAAGAGGGGGCCCCCAACAGGGCTCCAAGGGGGCCCCTACCGGCTGGGCCCCACACTGGAGTCAGGGCAGACATGCCCTGATGGCGGCCCTGCTGGAGGCTGGAGGGGCCCCCTCTCCCTCGGGGCCCCCGTTCAATGAACCGGCTGCACGGGCGGTAGTTCCGCCCCTGCTGCTGCCTCCAATAATATATACCTGACAGGAGCCCATATATTCTGCTGCCTCCAATAATATATACCTGATAGGAGCCCATACATTCTGCTGCCTCCAATAATATATACCTAATAGAAGCCCATAGATTCTGCTGCCTCCAATAATATATACCTGACAGGAGCCCATAGATTCTGCTGGGACCAATAATATATACCTTACAGGAGCCCATACATTCTGCTGCCTCCAATAATATATACCTGACAGGAGCCCATACATTCTCCTGACTCCAATAATATATACCTGACAGGAGCCCATACATTCTGCTGCCACCAATAATATATACCTGACAGGAGCCAATACATTCTGCTGCCTCCAATAATATATACCTGACAGGAGCCCATACATTCTCCTGACTCCAATAATATATACCTGACAGGAGCCCATACATTCTGCTGCCACCAATAATATATACCTGACAGGAGCCCATACATTCTGCTGCCTCCAATAATATGTACCTGACAGGAGCCCATACATTCTCCTGCCTCCAATAATATATACCTGACAGGAGCCCATACATTCTGCTGCCTCCAATAATATATACCTGACAGGAGCCCATAGATTCTGCTGGGACTAAAAATATATACCTTACAGGAGACTATAGATTCTGCTGGCTCCAATAATATATACCTGACAGGAGCCCATAGATTCTCCTGCCTCCAATAATATATACCTGACAGGAACCCATAGAATCTGCTGCCTCCAGTAATATATACCTGACAGGAGCCCATACATTCTGCTGCCTCCAATAATATATACCTGACAGGAGCCCATAGATTCTGCTGCCTCCAATAATATATACCTGATAGGAGCCCATACATTCTGCTGCCTTCAATAATATATACCTGACAAGAGTCCATACATTCTGCTGCCTCCAATAATATATACCTGATAGAAGCCCATAGATTCTGCTGCCTCCAATAATATATACGTGACAGGAACCCATACATTCTGCTGCCTCCAATAATATATACCTGACAGGAGCCCATAGATTCTGCTGCCTCCAATAATATATATGTGACAGGAACCCATACATTCTGCTGCCTCCAATAATATATACCTGACAGGAGCCCATAGATTCTGCTGCCTCCAATAATATATACCTGACAGGAGTCCATAGATTCTGCTGCCTCCAATTATATATACCTGACAGGAGCCCATAGATTCTGCTGCCTCCAATAATATATACCTGATAGGAGCCCATACATTCTGCTGCCTCCAATAATATATACCTGACAGGAGTCCATACATTCTGCTGACTCCAATAATATATACCTGACAGGAGCCCATAGATTCTGCTGCCTCCAATAATATATACCTGACAGGAGCCCATAGATTCTGCTGCCTCCAATAATATATACCTGACAGGAGCCCATACCTTCTGCTGCATCCAATAATATATACCTGACAGGAGTCCATAGATTCTGCTGCCTCCAATAATATATACCTGACAGGAGCCCATAGATTCTGCTGCCTCCAATAATATATACCTGACAGGAGCCCATACATTCTCCTGCCTCCAATAATATATACCTGACAGGAGCCCATAGATTCTCCTGCCTCCAATAATATATACCTGACAGGAGCCCTAAGATTCTCCTGCCTCCAATAATATATACCTGACAGGAGCCCATAGATTCTGCTGCCTCCAATAATATATACCTGACAGGAGCCCATACATTCTCTTACCTCCAATAATATATACCTGACAGGAGTCCATACATTCTGCTGCCTCCAATAACATATCCCTGACAGGAGCCCATACATTCTGCTGCCTCCAATAATATATACCTGACAGGAGCCCATAAATTCTGCTGCCTCCAATAATATATACCTGTCAGGAGCCCATACATTCTCCTGCCTCCAATAATATATACCTGACAGGAGCCCATACATTCTGCTGCCTCCAATAATATATACCTGACAGGAGCCCATAGATTCTGCTGGCTCCAATAATATATACCTGACAGGGGCCCATAGATTCTGCTGCCTCCAATAATATATACCTGACAGGAGCCCATAGATTCTGCTGCCTCCAATAATATATTCCTGTCAGGAGCCCATACATTCTGCTGCCTCCAATAATATATACCTGACAGGAGCCCATACATTCTGCTGCCTCCAATAATATATACCTGACAGGAGCCTATAGATTCTGCTGGCTCCAAAAATATATACCTGACAAGAGCCCATACATTCTCCTGCCTCCAATAATATATACCTGACAGGAGCCCATACATTCTCCTGCCTTCAATAATATATACCTGACAGGAGCTCATACATCCCGCTGCCTCCAATAATATATACCTGGTAGAAGCCCATACATTCTGCTGCCTCCAATAATATATACCTGACAGGAGCCCATAGATTCTGCTGCCTCCAATAATATACACCTGACAGGAGCCCATAGATTCTGCTGCCTCCAATAATATATACCTGACAGGAGCCCATACATTCTCCTGCCTCCAATAATATATACCTGACAGGAGCCCATACATTCTCCTGCCTCCAATAATATATACCTGACAGGAGCCCATACATTCTCCTGCCTCCAATAATATATACCTGACAGGAGTCCATACATTCTACTGCCTCCAATAATATATACCTGACAGGAGCCCATAGATTCTGCTGCCTCCAATAATATATACCTGACAGGAGCTCATAGATTCTGCTGGGACCAAAAATATATACCTTACAGGAGACTATAAATTCTGCTGGCCCCAATAATATATACCTAACAGGAGTCCATACATTCTGCTCGCTTCAATAATATATACCGGACAGGAGCCCATAGATTCTGCTGCCTCCAATAATATATACCTGACAGGAGCCCATACATCCTGCTGCCTCCAATAATATATACCTGACAGGAGCCCATATATTCTGCTGCCTCCAATAATATATACCTGATAGGAGCCCATACATTCTGCTGCCTCCAATAATATATACCTGATAGAAGCCCATAGATTCTGCTGCCTCCAATAATATATACCTGACAGGAGCCCATAGATTCTGCTGGGACCAATAATACATACCTTACAGGAGCCCATACATTCTGCTGCCTCCAATAATATATACCTGACAGGAGCCCATACATTCTCCTGACTCCAATAATATATACCTGACAGGAGCCCATACATTCTGCTGCCACCAATAATATATACCTGACAGGAGCCCATACATTCTGCTGCCACCAATAATATATACCTGACAGGAGCCCATACATTCTCCTGACTCCAATAATATATACCTGACAGGAGCCCATACATTCTGCTGCCACCAATAATATATACCTGACAGGAGCCCATACATTCTGCTGCCTCCAATAATATGTACCTGACAGGAGCCCATACATTCTCCTGCCTCCAATAATATATACCTGACAGGAGCCCATACATTCTGCTGCCTCCAATAATATATACCTGACAGGAGCCCATAGATTCTGCTGGGACTAAAAATATATACCTTACAGGAGACTATAGATTCTGCTGCCTCCAATAATATATACCTGACAGGAGCCTATAGATTCTCCTGCCTCCAATAATATATACCTGACAGGAGCCCATAGAATCTGCTGCCTCCAGTAATATATACCTGACAGGAGCCCATACATTCTGCTGCCTCCAATAATATATACCTGACAGGAGCCCATAGATTCTGCTGCCTCCAATAATATATACCTGATAGGAGCCCATACATTCTGCTGCCTCCAATAATATATACCTGACAGGAGTCCATACATTCTGCTGCCTCCAAAAATATATACCTGATAGAAGCCCATAGATTCTGCTGCCTCCAATAATATATACCTGACAGGAAACCATACATTCTGCTGCCTCCAATAATATATACCTGACAGGAGCCCATAGATACTGCTGCCTCCAATAATATATACCTGACAGGAGTCCATAGATTCTGCTGCCTCCAATTATATATACCTGACAGGAGCCCATACATTCTGCTGCCTCCAATAATATATACCTGACAGGAGCCCATAGATTCTCCTGCCTCCAATAATATATACCTGACAGGAGTCCATAGATTCTCCTGCCTCCAATAATATATACCTGACAGGAGCCCATACACTCTGCTGCCTCCAATAATATATACCTGGTAGGAGCCCATAGATTCTGCTGCCTCCAATAATATATACCTGACAGGAGCCCATAGATTCTGCTGCCTCCAATAATATATACCTGACAGGAGCCCATAGATTCTGCTGCCTCCAATTATATATACCTGACAGGAGCCCATAGATTCTCCTGCCTCCAAAAATATATACCTGACAGGAGCCCATTGATTCTGCAACCTCCAATAATATATTCCTGACAGGAGCACATACATTCTCCTGCCTCCAATAATATATACCTGACAGGAGCCCATAGATTCTCCTGCCTCCAATAATATATACCTGACAGGAGCCCATACATTCTCCTGCCTCCAATAATATATACCTGACAGGAGCCCATACATTCTCATGCCTCCAATAATATATACCTGACAGGAGCCCATACATTCTCCTGCCTCCAATAATATATACCTGACAGGAGCCCATAGATTCTCCTGCCTCCAATAATATATACCTGACAGGAGCCCATACATTCTCCTGCCTCCAATAATATATACCTGACAGGAGTCCATACATTCTGCTGGCTTCAATAATATATACCGGACAGGAGCCCATAGATTCTGCTGCCTCCAATAATATATACCTGACAGGAGCCCATAGATCCTGCTGCCTCCAATAATATATACCTGACAGGAGCCCATACATTCTCCTGCCTTCAATAATATATACCTGACAGGAGCTCATACATCCCGCTGCCTCCAATAATATATACCTGGTAGAAGCCCATACATTCTGCTGCCTCCAATAATATATACCTGACAGGAGCCCATAGATTCTGCTGCCTCCAATAATATACACCTGACAGGAGCCCATAGATTCTGCTGCCTCCAATAATATATACCTGACAGGAGCCCATACATTCTCCTGCCTCCAATAATATATACCTGACAGGAGCCCATACATTCTCCTGCCTCCAATAATATATACCTGACAGGAGCCCATACATTCTCCTGCCTCCAATAATATATACCTGACAGGAGTCCATACATTCTACTGCCTCCAATAATATATACCTGACAGGAGCCCATAGATTCTGCTGCCTCCAATAATATATACCTGACAGGAGCTCATAGATTCTGCTGGGACCAAAAATATATACCTTACAGGAGACTATAAATTCTGCTGGCCCCAATAATATATACCTAACAGGAGTCCATACATTCTGCTCGCTTCAATAATATATACCGGACAGGAGCCCATAGATTCTGCTGCCTCCAATAATATATACCTGACAGGAGCCCATACATCCTGCTGCCTCCAATAATATATACCTGACAGGAGCCCATATATTCTGCTGCCTCCAATAATATATACCTGATAGGAGCCCATACATTCTGCTGCCTCCAATAATATATACCTGATAGAAGCCCATAGATTCTGCTGCCTCCAATAATATATACCTGACAGGAGCCCATAGATTCTGCTGGGACCAATAATACATACCTTACAGGAGCCCATACATTCTGCTGCCTCCAATAATATATACCTGACAGGAGCCCATACATTCTCCTGACTCCAATAATATATACCTGACAGGAGCCCATACATTCTGCTGCCACCAATAATATATACCTGACAGGAGCCCATACATTCTGCTGCCTCCAATAATATATACCTGACAGGAGCCCATACATTCTCCTGACTCCAATAATATATACCTGACAGGAGCCCATACATTCTGCTGCCACCAATAATATATACCTGACAGGAGCCCATACATTCTGCTGCCTCCAATAATATGTACCTGACAGGAGCCCATACATTCTCCTGCCTCCAATAATATATACCTGACAGGAGCCCATACATTCTGCTGCCTCCAATAATATATACCTGACAGGAGCCCATAGATTCTGCTGGGACTAAAAATATATACCTTACAGTAGACTATAGATTCTGCTGCCTCCAATAATATATACCTGACAGGAGCCCATAGATTCTCCTGCCTCCAATAATATATACCTGACAGGAGCCCATAGAATCTGCTGCCTCCAGTAATATATACCTGACAGGAGCCCATACATTCTGCTGCCTCCAATAATATATACCTGACAGGAGCCCATAGATTCTGCTGCCTCCAATAATATATACCTGATAGGAGCCCATACATTCTGCTGCCTCCAATAATATATACCTGACAGGAGTCCATACATTCTGCTGCCTCCAAAAATATATACCTGATAGAAGCCCATAGATTCTGCTGCCTCCAATAATATATACCTGACAGGAAACCATACATTCTGCTGCCTCCAATAATATATACCTGACAGGAGCCCATAGATACTGCTGCCTCCAATAATATATACCTGACAGGAGTCCATAGATTCTGCTTCCTCCAATTATATATACCTGACAGGAGCCCATACATTCTGCTGCCTCCAATAATATATACCTGACAGGAGCCCATAGATTCTCCTGCCTCCAATAATATATACCTGACAGGAGTCCATAGATTCTCCTGCCTCCAATAATATATACCTGACAGGAGCCCATACACTCTGCTGCCTCCAATAATATATACCTGGTAGGAGCCCATAGATTCTGCTGCCTCCAATAATATATACCTGACAGGAGCCCATAGATTCTGCTGCCTCCAATAATATATACCTGACAGGAGCCCATAGATTCTGCTGCCTCCAATTATATATACCTGACAGGAGCCCATAGATTCTCCTGCCTCCAAAAATATATACCTGACAGGAGCCCATTGATTCTGCAACCTCCAATAATATATTCCTGACAGGAGCACATACATTCTCCTGCCTCCAACAATATATACCTGACAGGAGCCCATAGATTCTCCTGCCTCCAATAATATATACCTGACAGGAGCCCATACATTCTCCTGCCTCCAATAATATATACCTGACAGGAGCCCATACATTCTCATGCCTCCAATAATATATACCTGACAGGAGCCCATACATTCTCCTGCCTCCAATAATATATACCTGACAGGAGCCCATAGATTCTCCTGCCTCCAATAATATATACCTGACAGGAGCCCATACATTCTCCTGCCTCCAATAATATATACCTGACAGGAGACCATAGATTCTGCTGCCTCCAATAATATATACCTGACAGGAGCCCATAGATTCTCCTGCCTCCAATAATATATACCTGACAGGAGCCCATAGATTCTCCAGCCTCCAATAATATATACCTGACAGGAGTCCATAGATTCTGCTGCCTCCAATAATATATACCTGACAGGAGCCCATAGATTCTCCAGCCTCCAATAATATATACCTGACAGGAGTCCATAGATTCTGCTGCCTCCAATAATATATACCTGACAGGAGCCCATAGATTCTGCTGCCTCCAATAATATATACTTGACAGTAGTCCATAGATTCTGCTGCCTCCAATAATATATACCTGACAGGAGCCCATAGATTCTGCTGCCTCCAATAATATATACCTGACAGGAGCCCATACATTCTGCTGCCTCCAATAATATATACCTGACAGGAGCCCATACATTCTGCTGCCTCCAATAATATAAACCCGACAGGAGCCCATAGATTCTCCTGCCTCCAAAATTATATATCTGACAGGAGCCCATACATTCTCCTGCCTCCAATAATATATACCTGACAGTAGCCCATAGATTCTGCTGCCTCCAATAATATAAACCCGACAGGAGCCCATACATTCTGCTGCCTCCAATAATATATACCTAATATATACCTGACAGGAGCCCATACATTCTCCTGCCTCCAATAATATATACCTGACAGGAGCCCATAGATTCTGCTGCCTCCAATAATATATACCTGACTGGAGCCCATACATTCTGCTGGATACAATAATATATACCTGACAGGAGCCCATACTTTCTGCTGCCCCCAATAATATATACCTGACAGGAGCCCATACATTCTGCTGCCCCCAATAATATATACCTGACAGGAGCCCATACATTCTGCTGCATCCAATAATATATACCTGACAGGAGCCCATACATTCTCCTGCCTCCAATAATATATACCTGACAGGAGCCCATACATTCTGCTGCCCCCAATAATATATACCTGACAGGAGCCCATACATTCTGCTGCCCCCAATAATATATACCTGACAGGAGCCCATACATTCTGCTGCATCCAATAATATATACCTGACAGGAGCCCATACATTCTGCTGCATCCAATAATATATACCTTACAGGAGCCCATACATTCTGCTGCCGCCAATAATATATACCTGACAGGAGCCCATAGATTCTGCAACCTCCAATAATATATTCCTGACAGGAGCACATACATTCTCCTGCCTCCAATAATATATACCTGACAGGAGCCCATAGATTCTCCTGCCTCCAATAATATATACCTGACAGGAGCCCATACATTCTCCTGCCTCCAATAATATATACCTGACAGAAGCCCATAGATTCTGCTGCCTCCAATAATATATACCTGACAGGAGCCCATACATTCTCCTGCCTCCAATAATATATACCTGACAGGAGTCCATAGATTCTGCTGCCTCCAATAATATATACCTGACAGGAACCCATAGATTCTGCTGCCTCCAATAATATATACCTGATAGGAGCCCATACATTCTGCTGACTCCAATAATATATACCTGATAGGAGCCTATAGATTCTGCTGCCTCCAATAATATATACCTGACAGGAGCCCATAGATTCTGCTGCCTCCAATAATATATACCTGACAGGAGCCCATACATTCTGCTGCCTCCAATAATATATACCTGACAGGAGCCCATACATTCTGCTGCCTCCAATAATATATACCTGACAGGAGCCCATACATTCTCCTGCCTCCAATAATATATACCTGACAGGAGCCCATACATTCTGCTGGCTCTAATAATATATACCTGACAGGAGCCCATACATTCTGCTGCCTCCAATAATATATACCTGACAGGAGCCCATACATTCTCCTGCCTCCAATAAAATATACCTGACAGGAACTCATACATTCTCCTGCCTCCAATAATATATACCTGGTGGGAGCCCATACATTCTCCTGCCTTCAATAATATATACCTGATAGGAGACCATACATTCTCCTGCCTCCAATAATATATACCTGGTAGGAGCCCATAGATTCCGCTGCCTCCAATAATATATACCTGACAGGAGCCCATAGAGTCTCCTGCCTCCAATAATATATACCTGACAGGAGCCCATAGATTCTGCTGCCTCCAATAATATATACCTGACAGGAGCCCATAGATTCTGCTGCCTCCAATAATATATACCTGACAGGAGCCCATACATTCTGCTGCCTCCAATAATATATACCTGACAGGAGCCCATACCTTCTGCTGCATCCAATAATATATACCTGACAGGAGCCCATAGATTCTGCTGCCTCCAATAATATATACCTGACAGGAGCCCATACATTCTCCTGCCTCCAATAATATATACCTGACAGGAGCCCATAGATTCTCCTGCCTCCAATAATATATACCTGACAGGAGCCCATAGATTCTCCTGCCTCCAATAATATATACCTGACAGGAGCCCATAGATTCTGCTGCCTCCAATAATATATACCTGACAGGAGCCCATACATTCTCCTACCTCCAATAATATATACCTGACAGGAGTCCATACATTCTGCTGCCTCCAATAACATATCCCTGACAGGAGCCCATACATTCTGCTGCCTCCAATAATATATACCTGACAGGAGCCCATAAATTCTGCTGCCTCCAATAATATATACCTGTCAGGAGCCCATACATTCTCCTGCCTCCAATAATATATACCTGACAGGAGCCCATACATTCTGCTGCCTCCAATAATATATACCTGACAGGAGCCCATAGATTCTGCTGGCTCCAATAATATATACCTGACAGGGGCCCATAGATTCTGCTGCCTCCAATAATATATACCTGACAGGAGCCCATAGATTCTGCTGCCTCCAATAATATATTCCTGTCAGGAGCCCATACATTCTGCTGCCTCCAATAATATATACCTGACAGGAGCCCATACATTCTGCTGCCTCCAATAATATATACCTGACAGGAGCCTATAGATTCTGCTGGCTCCAAAAATATATACCTGACAAGAGCCCATACATTCTCCTGCCTCCAATAATATATACCTGACAGGAGCCCATACATTGTCCTGCCTTCAATAATATATACCTGACAGGAGCTCATACATCCCGCTGCCTCCAATAATATATACCTGGTAGAAGCCCATACATTCTGCTGCCTCCAATAATATATACCTGACAGGAGCCCATAGATTCTGCTGCCTCCAATAATATACACCTGACAGGAGCCCATAGATTCTGCTGCCTCCAATAATATATACCTGACAGGAGCCCATACATTCTCCTGCCTCCAATAATATATACCTGACAGGAGCCCATACATTCTCCTGCCTCCAATAATATATACCTGACAGGAGCCCATACATTCTCCTGCCTCCAATAATATATACCTGACAGGAGTCCATACATTCTACTGCCTCCAATAATATATACCTGACAGGAGCCCATAGATTCTGCTGCCTCCAATAATATATACCTGACAGGAGCTCATAGATTCTGCTGGGACCAAAAATATATACCTTACAGGAGACTATAAATTCTGCTGGCCCCAATAATATATACCTAACAGGAGTCCATACATTCTGCTGGCTTCAATAATATATACCGGACAGGAGCCCATAGATTCTGCTGCCTCCAATAATATATACCTGACAGGAGCCCATAGATCCTGCTGCCTCCAATAATATATACCTGACAGGAGCCCATATATTCTGCTGCCTCCAATAATATATACCTGATAGGAGCCCATACATTCTGCTGCCTCCAATAATATATACCTGATAGAAGCCCATAGATTCTGCTGCCTCCAATAATATATACCTGACAGGAGCCCATAGATTCTGCTGGGACCAATAATACATACCTTACAGGAGCCCATACATTCTGCTGCCTCCAATAATATATACCTGACAGGAGCCCATACATTCTCCTGACTCCAATAATATATACCTGACAGGAGCCCATACATTCTGCTGCCACCAATAATATATACCTGACAGGAGCCCATACATTCTGCTGCCTCCAATAATATATACCTGACAGGAGCCCATACATTCTCCTGACTCCAATAATATATACCTGACAGGAGCCCATACATTCTGCTGCCACCAATAATATATACCTGACAGGAGCCCATACATTCTGCTGCCTCCAATAATATGTACCTGACAGGAGCCCATACATTCTCCTGCCTCCAATAATATATACCTGACAGGAGCCCATACATTCTGCTGCCTCCAATAATATATACCTGACAGGAGCCCATAGATTCTGCTGGGACTAAAAATATATACCTTACAGGAGACTATAGATTCTGCTGGCTCCAATAATATATACCTGACAGGAGCCCATAGATTCTCCTGCCTCCAATAATATATACCTGACAGGAGCCCATAGAATCTGCTGCCTCCAGTAATATATACCTGACAGGAGCCCATACATTCTGCTGCCTCCAATAATATATACCTGACAGGAGCCCATAGATTCTGCTGCCTCCAATAATATATACCTGATAGGAGCCCATACATTCTGCTGCCTCCAATAATATATACCTGACAGGAGTCCATACATTCTGCTGCCTCCAAAAATATATACCTGATAGAAGCCCATAGATTCTGCTGCCTCCAATAATATATACCTGACAGGAAACCATACATTCTGCTGCCTCCAATAATATATACCTGACAGGAGCCCATAGATTCTGCTGCCTCCAATAATATATACCTGACAGGAGTCCATAGATTCTGCTGCCTCCAATTATATATACCTGACAGGAGCCCATACATTCTGCTGCCTCCAATAAAATATACCTGACAGGAGCCCATAGATTCTCCTGCCTCCAATAATATATACCTGACAGGAGTCCATAGATTCTCCTGCCTCCAATAATATATACCTGACAGGAGCCCATACACTCTGCTGCCTCCAATAATATATACCTGGTAGGAGCCCATAGATTCTGCTGCCTCCAATAATATATACCTGACAGGAGCCCATAGATTCTGCTGCCTCCAATAATATATACCTGGTAGGAGCCCATAGATTCTGCTGCCTCCAATAATATATACCTGACAGGAGCCCATAGATTCTGCTGCCTCCAATAATATATATCTGACAGGAGCCCATACATTCTCCTGCCTCCAATAATATATACCTGACAGGAGCCCATAGATTCTCCTGCCTCCAATAATATATACCTGACAGGAGCCCATACATTCTCCTGCCTCCAATAATATATACCTGACAGGAGCCCATACATTCTCATGCCTCCAATAATATATACCTGACAGGAGCCCATACATTCTCCTGCCTCCAATAATATATACCTGACAGGAGCCCATAGATTCTCCTGCCTCCAATAATATATACCTGACAGGAGCCCATACATTCTCCTGCCTCCAATAATATATACCTGACAGGAGACCATAGATTCTGCTGCCTCCAATAATATATACCTGACAGGAGCCCATAGATTCTCCTGCCTCCAATAATATATACCTGACAGGAGCCCATAGATTCTCCAGCCTCCAATAATATATACCTGACAGGAGTCCATAGATTCTGCTGCCTCCAATAATATATACCTGACAGGAGCCCATAGATTCTCCAGCCTCCAATAATATATACCTGACAGGAGTCCATAGATTCTGTTGCCTCCAATAATATATACCTGACAGGAGCCCATAGATTCTGCTGCCTCCAATAATATATACTTGACAGTAGTCCATAGATTCTGCTGCCTCCAATAATATATACCTGACAGGAGCCCATAGATTCTGCTGCCTCCAATAATATATACCTGACAGGAGCCCATACATTCTCCTGCCTCCAATAATATATACCTGACAGGAGCCCATACATTCTGCTGCCTCCAATAATATAAACCCGACAGGAGCCCATAGATTCTCCTTCCTCCAAAATTATATATCTGACAGGAGCCCATACATTCTCCTGCCTCCAATAATATATACCTGACAGGAGCCCATAGATTCTGCTGCCTCCAATAATATACACCCGACAGGAGCCCATACATTCTGCTGCCTCCAATAATATATACCTAACATATACCTGACAGGAGCCCATACATTCTACTGCCTCCAATAATATATACCTGACAGGAGCCCATAGATTCTCCTGCCTCCAAAATTATATATCTGACAGGAGCCCATACATTCTCCTGCCTCCAATAATATATACCTGACAGTAGCCCATAGATTCTGCTGCCTCCAATAATATAAACCCGACAGGAGCCCATACATTCTGCTGCCTCCAATAATATATACCTAATATATACCTGACAGGAGCCCATACATTCTCCTGCCTCCAATAATATATACCTGACAGGAGCCCATAGATTCTGCTGCCTCCAATAATATATACCTGACTGGAGCCCATACATTCTGCTGGATACAATAATATATACCTGACAGGAGCCCATACATTCTGCTGCCCCCAATAATATATACCTGACAGGAGCCCATACATTCTGCTGCCCCCAATAATATATACCTGACAGGAGCCCATACATTCTGCTGCATCCAATAATATATACCTGACAGGAGCCCATACATTCTCCTGCCTCCAATAATATATACCTGACAGGAGCCCATACATTCTGCTGCATCCAATAATATATACCTGACAGGAGCCCATACATTCTGCTGCCGCCAATAATATATACCTGACAGGAGCCCATAGATTCTGCAACCTCCAATAATATATTCCTGACAGGAGCACATACATTCTCCTGCCTCCAATAATATATACCTGACAGGAGCCCATAGATTCTCCTGCCTCCAATAACATATACCTGACAGGAGCCCATACATTCTCCTGCCTCCAATAATATATACCTGACAGAAGCCCATAGATTCTGCTGCCTCCAATAATATATACCTGACAGGAGCCCATACATTCTCCTGCCTCCAATAATATATACCTGACAGGAGTCCATAGATTCTGCTGCCTCCAATAATATATACCTGACAGGAACCCATAGATTCTGCTGCCTCCAATAATATATACCTGATAGGAGCCCATACATTCTGCTGCCTCCAATAATATATACCTGATAGGAGCCTATAGATTCTGCTGCCTCCAATAATATATACCTGACAGGAGCCCATAGATTCTGCTGCCTCCAATAATATATACCTGACAGGAGCCCATACATTCTGCTGCCTCCAATAATATATACCTGACAGGAGCCCATACATTCTGCTGCCTCCAATAATATATACCTGACAGGAGCCCATACATTCTCCTGCCTCCAATAATATATACCTGACAGGAGCCCATACATTCTGCTGGCTCTAATAATATATACCTGACAGGAGCCCATACATTCTGCTGCCTCCAATAATATATACCTGACAGGAGCCCATACATTCTCCTGCCTCCAATAAAATATACCTGACAGGAACTCATACATTCTCCTGCCTCCAATAATATATACCTGGTGGGAGCCCATACATTCTCCTGCCTTCAATAATATATACCTGATAGGAGACCATACATTCTCCTGCCTCCAATAATATATACCTGGTAGGAGCCCATAGATTCCGCTGCCTCCAATAATATATACCTGACAGGAGCCCATAGAGTCTCCTGCCTCCAATAATATATACCTGACAGGAGCCCATAGATTCTGCTGCCTCCAATAATATATACCTGACAGGAGCCCATACATTCTGCTGCCTCCAATAATATATACCTGACAGGAGCCCATAGATTCTGCTGCCTCCAATAATATATACCTGACAGGAGCCCATACATTCTCCTGCCTCCAATAATATATACCTGACAGGAGTCCATAGATTCTGCTGGGACCAATAATATATACCTTACAGGAGCCCATAGATTCTGCTGGGACCAATAATATATACCTGACAGGAGCCCATAGATTCTGCTGCCTCCAATAATATATACCTGACAGGAGCCCATAGATTCTGCAGCCTCCAATAATATATACCTGACAGGAGCCCATACATTCTGCTGCCTCCAATAATATATACCTTACAGGAGCCCATACATTCTGCTGCCTCCAATAATATATACGTGACAGGAGCCCATACATTCTGCTGGCTCCAATAATATATACCTGATAGGAGCCCATACATTCTGCTGCCTCCAATAATATATACCTGACAGGAGCCCATACATTCTGCTGCCACCAATAATATATACCTGACAGGAGCCCATACATTCTCCTGCCTGCAATAATATATACGTGACAGGAGCCCATACATTCTGCTGGCTCCAATAATATATACCTGACAGGATCCTATACATTCTCCGGCCTCCAATAATATATACCTGACAGGAGCCCATACATTCTGCTGCCTCCAATAATATCTACCTGACAGGAGCCCATACATTCTCCTGCCTCCAATAATATATACCTGACAGGAGCCCATACATTCTCCTGCCTCCAATAATATATACCTGACAGGAGCCCATAGATTCTCCTGCCTCCAATAATATATAACTGACAGGAGCCCATACATCCTGCTGCCTCCAATAATATATACCTGACAGGAGCCCATAGATTCTTCTGCCTCCAATAATATATACCTGACAGGAGCCCATACATTCTCCTGCCTCCAATAATATATACGTGACAGGAGCCCATACATTCTGCTGCCTCCAATACTATATACCTGACAGGAGCCCATACATTTTGCTGGCTCCAATAATATATACCTGACAGGAGCCCATACATTCTCCTGCCTCCAATAATATATACCTGACAGGAGCCCATACATTCTCCTGCCTCCAATATTATATACCTGACAGGAGTCCATAGATTCTGCTGGGACCAATAATATATACCTTACAGGAGCCCATAGATTCTGCTGGGACCAATAATATATACCTGACAGGAGCCCATAGATTCTGCTGCCTCCAATAATATACACCTGACAGGAGCCCATACATTCTCCTGCCTCCAATAATATATACCTGACAGGAGCCCATAGATTCTGTTGCCTCCAATAATATATACCTGACAGGAGCCCATAGATTCTGCTGCCTCCAATAATATATACCTGACAGGAGCCCATACATTCTGCTGCCTCCAATAATATATACCTGACAGGAACCCATACATTCTGCTGGATACAGTAATATATACCTGACAGGAGCCCATAGATTCTGCTGCCTCCAATAATATATACCTGACAGGAGCCCATACATTCTCCTGCCTCCAATAATATATACCTGACAGGAGTCCATAGATTCTGCTGGGACCAATAATATATACCTTACAGGAGCCCATAGATTCTGCTGGGACCAATAATATATACCTGACAGGAGCCCATAGATTCTGCTGCCTCCAATAATATATACCTGACAGGAGCCCATAGATTCTGCAGCCTCCAATAATATATACCTGACAGGAGCCCATACATTCTGCTGCCTCCAATAATATATACCTGACAGGAGCCCATACATTCTGCTGCCTCCAATAATGTATACGTGACAGGAGCCCATACATTCTGCTGGCTGCAATAATATATACCTGACAGGATCCTATACATTCTCCGGCCTCCAATAATATATACCTGACAGGAGCCCATACATTCTGCTGCCTCCAATAATATCTACCTGACAGGAGCCCATACATTCTCCTGCCTCCAATAATATATACCTGACAGGAGCCCATACATTCTCCTGCCTCCAATAATATATACCTGACAGGAGCCCATAGATTCTCCTGCCTCCAATAATATATAACTGACAGGAGCCCATACATCCTGCTGCCTCCAATAATATATACCTGACAGGAGCCCATAGATTCTGCTGCCTCCAATAATATATACCTGACAGGAGCCCATACATTCTCCTGCCTCCAATAATATATACGTGACAGGAGCCCATACATTCTGCTGCCTCCAATACTATATACCTGACAGGAGCCCATACATTCTCCTGCCTCCAATAATATATACCTGACAGGAGTCCATAGATTCTGCTGGGACCAATAATATATACCTTACAGGAGCCCATAGATTCTGCTGGGACCAATAATATATACCTGACAGGAGTCCATAGATTCTGCTGCCTCCAATAATATACACCTGACAGGAGCCTATAGATTCTGTTGCCTCCAATAATATATACCTGACAGGAGCCCATAGATTCTGCTGCCTCCAATAATATATACCTGACAGGAGCCCATACATTCTGCTGGCTCCAATAATATATACCTGACAGGAACCCATACATTCTGCTGGATACAGTAATATATACCTGACAGGAGCCCATAGATTCTCCTGCCTCCAATAATATATACCTGACAGGATCCCATACATTCTGCTGCCTCCAATAATATATACCTGACAGGAGCCCATACATTCTGCTGCCTCCAATAATATATACCTGACAGGAGCCCATACATCCTGCTGCCTCCAATAATATATACCTGGTAGGAGCCCATACATTCTCCTGCCTCCAATAATATATACCTGACAGGATCCCATACATTCTCCTGCCTCTAATAATATATACCTGACAGGAGCCCATACTTTCTCCTGCCTCCAATAATATATACCTGACAGGAGCCCATAGATTCTGCTGCCTCCAATAATATATACCTGACAGGAGCCCATAAATTCTGCTGGCTCCAATAATATATACCTGACAGGGGCCCATAGATTCTGCTGCCTCCAATAATATATACCTGACAGGAGCCCATAGATTCTGCTGCCTCCAATAATATATACCTGACAGGAACCCATACATTCTCCTGCCTCCAATAATATATACCTGACAGGAGTCCATACATTCTGCTACCTCCAATAATATATACCTGACAAGAGCCCATACATTCTGCTGGCTCCAATAATATACACCTGACAGGAGCCCATAGATTCTGCTGCCTCCAATAATATATACCTGACAGGAGCCCATACATTCTGCTGGCTCCAATAATATATACCTGACAGGAGCCCATAGATTCTGCTGCCTCCAATAATTTTATTATTATTATTATTTATTATTAGAGCGCCATTTATTCCATGGCGCTTTATATGTGATAGGGATATACATAGCAAAAACATTTACATAATCTTAACAAACGAGTCAGCGACTGGTACAGGAGGAGAGAGGACCCTGCCCGCGAGGGCTCACAGTCTACAAGGGATGGGTGAGGATACAGTAGGTGGGGGTAGAGGAGGTCATGCAGTAATGTGGTAGAGCGGTGGTTACTGCAGGTTCTAGGCTTGTCGGAAGAGGTAGGTCTTCAGGTTTCTTTTGAAGGCTTCCATGATAGACGAGAGTCTGATGTGTTGGGGTACAGAGTTCCAGAGTAGGGGGGATGCACGGGAGAAATCTTGTATGCGATTGTGGGAAGAGGAGATAAGAGGGGAGTAGCATATACATCCTGCTGCCTCCAATAATATATACCTGACAGGAGCCC
Source organism: Phyllobates terribilis (assembly GCF_046119375.1). Taxonomy (NCBI): domain Eukaryota; kingdom Metazoa; phylum Chordata; class Amphibia; order Anura; family Dendrobatidae; genus Phyllobates; species Phyllobates terribilis. The sequence goes on from NW_027362767.1 coordinate 359,832,099, forward strand.
ATAGATTCTGCTGGCTCCAATAATATATACCTGACAGGAGCCCATAGATTCTGCAGCCTCCAATAATATATACCTGAAAGGAGCCCATACATTCTGCTGCCTCCAATAATATATACCTGACAGGAGCCCATACATTCTGCTGCCTCCAATAATATATACGTGACAGGAGCCCATACATTCTGCTGGCTCCAATAATATATACCTGACAGGAGCCCATACATTCTGCTGCCTCCAATAATATATACCTGACAGGAGCCCATACATTCTGCTGCCACCAATAATATATACCTGACAGGAGCCCATACATTCTCCTGCCTGCAATAATATATACGTGACAGGAGCCCATACATTCTGCTGGCTCCAATAATATATACCTGACAGGATCCTATACATTCTCCGGCCTCCAATAATATATACCTGACAGGAGCCCATACATTCTGCTGCCTCCAATAATATCTACCTGACAGGAGCCCATACATTCGCCTGCCTCCAATAATATATACCTGACAGGAGCCCATACATTCTCCTGCCTCCAATAATATATACCTGACAGGAGCCCATAGATTCTGCTGCCTCCAATAATATATACCTGACAGGAGCCCATACATTCTCCTGCCTCCAATAATATATACGTGACAGGAGCCCATACATTCTGCTGCCTCCAATACTATATACCTGACAGGAGCCCATACATTTTGCTGGCTCCAATAATATATACCTGACAGGAGCCCATACATTCTCCTGCCTCCAATAATATATACCTGACAGGAGCCCATACATTTTCCTGGCTTCAATAATATATACCTGACAGGAGCCCATACATTCTGCTGCCTCCTATAATATATACGTAACAGGAGCCCATACATTCTGCTGCCTCCAATAATATATACCTGATAGGAGCCCATACATCCCGCTGCCTCCAATAATATATACCTGACAGGAGCTCATGGATTCTGCTGCCTCCAATAATATATACCTGGTAGGAGCCCATAGATTCTGCTGCCTCCAATAATATATACCTGATAGGAGCCCATACATTCTGCTGCCTCCAATAATATCTACCTGACAGGAGCCCATACATTCGCCTGCCTCCAATAATATATACCTGACAGGAGCCCATACATTCTCCTGCCTCCAATAATATATACCTGACAGGAGCCCATAGATTCTGCTGCCTCCAATAATATATACCTGACAGGAGCCCATAGATTCTGCTGCCTCCAATAATATATACCTGACAGGAGCCCATAGATTCTGCTGCCTCCAATAATATATACCTGACAGGAGCCCATACATTCTGCTGCCTCCAATAATATATACCTGATAGGAGCCCATACATCCCGCTGCCTCCAATAATATATACCTGACAGGAGCTCATGGATTCTGCTGCCTCCAATAATATATACCTGGTAGGAGCCCATAGATTCTGCTGCCTCCAATAATATATACCTGATAGGAGCCCATACATCCTGCTGCCTCCAATAATATATACCTGGTAGGAGCACATACATCCCGCTGCCTCCAATAATATATACCTGACAGGAGCCCATGGATTCTGCTGCCTCCACTAATATATACCTGGTAGGAGCCCATAGATTCTGCTGGCTCCAATAATTTATACCTGGTAGGAGTCCATAGATTCTGCTTGCTCCAATAATTAATACCTGACAGGAGCCTACAGATTCTGCTGGCTCCAATAATATATAGCTGACATATATACCTGGGGCGACGCCAGGTCCGTCCTCCATGGTGCGCACAGGAAGCAGCCTGTCATAGCCCTGAGATTGATCTCCTGCGCAAGCGCAGAGGAGGCAGGCGGGCACTCCGGCAGCAGGCAGATCAGGGAGATCGCTCTCCCTGCTTTGACGCTGCAGAGGGCCCATCACTAATCATATGATTATGGGGAGGGGGCCTCTGTTCTCTGTACAGGGCCGGGTGTGGTTGGGAGCTCGTGGCCATTGGGGCCCACCAAGAGTTTTCCCCATCCTCCGGTAGGCCAGTCCGCCCCTGTAAATAAATATCATGAAAAAAAATGATTGGCAAAAATGCTTTAAAAATACATGCAACACATCAACCTGATTTAAACAATAGGTCACTTTCTGATGATAGCTTGGCTTTAACAGTCACAAAGTATGGCTATGAAAACCTGCAACAAAATGGTGACCTCCAGTCTAAATTTACAACATATGCTTTTTAAAGTTGACTCAAGAGATAAATTCGATTTCCAGTTTTCATACAGAAAATCGTCATGATTCCTACTCTAAGTTGCAGCAAGATTTTAACTTTTTCTTGCCGGCTGTTACATTAAAAACAAATTAAGCCAGCGAGTTGATGGCAATTAACCTGGAGCACAATGCTTTCCTTAAACCCAGAGCCCAGAGCATTATCTGATGCTGAGCTGCTGCTGGAGAAATGTGAGTAAAGTCCCAGTTCCACCAGCTTTTATCTCCTCAGTATATTTGACCTTCCCATGTTACTAACCACAAAGAGCTCCATCTATATCCTTGGCCAGTTCAAGCTGTTTGGTGACATCTTGCTCTCGGGTTTCACTCCTGCAAATCTCCAACTAAATGCTGGACAAATAACCTTTTCCTGTATCTGAAAGTCTACCCCCAGCAGCAGGCTTTTGTTGCTTTCCCACTGAGCTCCATCTTCTCCTCCCTTCGGCACACAAGTCTCAGCATGTTCCCACAAGCCGTGGCATGAATTAATCTTCAAGTTTTCAAATGAAAGAAAGATTATGAGACTTTACAATTAATGACATGGTAAAGTGTATTCAATGCATTACTGCTCTTTTTCCAAAAGTGAAATGACTTATAACCAGGGATGATTGGCACATTTGCTGCGGCACTAGGTTCTATGTGTTAATACCCAAAATACCTAATGCTAATTCACTTATATATAATGGGAGATGAATTTATTTTCTGAAGTAGGAACTAAATATAAGATATCCACAAAAAAACTAATTATGAAAGCACCCTGACTCAGTGGTTAGCAATATTGTGTTGAAGTATTTGGGTCCAGGGTTCAAATCCAACCGAGGGCGATAACTGGAATTTGTATGATTTTTCACCATTTACGAGGTTTTCATTTCATGTTCCAAATCTATACAAAGAGGTGAAATTGTCCCTTTTAAGTGCTTCAGATAAGGAAATCAGATTGTGGAACAGGGATTTGTGAATAATGAAAATACCAGCAAAATAAGATCATATATATCATACAAAAATAATACTTGAACAACAGATATCTAAGGTCAATTTAAGCCCTTCATATACTTTAGATAGCTGTTAAACACTTCTCTGTTCTCCTCTGGCTGTGGCTTATCTAACCTAGAACAATATGATCGGCTATCAAAAACTGGATCCTTATCTCCCGAACATTATCTGATGGGGAACAGTCATCCATATAGTATAATGCGCAGCTCACAATCATCCATGTAGTATAATGCACAGCCCATAGTCATACATGTTGTATAATGCACAGCCCATAGTCATACATGTTGTATAATGCACAGCCCATAGTCCTTCATATAGTATAATGCACAGCCCATAGTCATACATGTTGTATAATGCACAGCCCATAGTCACCCATAAACTATAATGCACATCCCATAGTCATCCATATAGTATAATGCACAGCTTGAAGTCCTCCATATAATATAATGCACAGCCAATAGTTATACATGTAATATATTGCACAGCCCACAGTCATCCATATAGTATAATGCGCAGCTCACAATCATCCATGTAGTATAATGCACAGCCCATAGTCATGCATGTAATATATTACACAACCCATAGTCATCCATAAACCATAATGCACATCCCATAGTCATCCATATAGTGTAATGCACAGCTCGAAGTCCTCCATATAATATAATGCATGTTAGTATATGTAGTATAATGCACCTCATAGTCATGCATGTAGTATAATGCACAGCCCATAGTCATTCATGTAGTATAATTCACAGGCAATAGTCATCCATATAGTATAATGCACAGCCCATAGTTATCCATGTAGTATAATGAACAGCCCATAATCATCCATACACTATAATGTACATCCCATAGTCATCCACGTAGTATAATGCACAGCCCATAGTAATACATGTAGTATAATGCACAGCCCATAATCATCCATAAACTATAATGTACATCCCATAGTCATACATGTAGTATATTGCACAGCCCATAGTCACCTATGTAGTATAATGCACAGCCCATAGTCACCCATGTAGTATAATGCACAACCCATAGTCATCCATGTAGTAGTATGGCATCCTCTTGTGAAGCTGGTAGCTGACTTTAGCGTGTGACGGGAGCGCATGACATCACTGCCATGCGCTTCCGGTCACGTGCACGCTGACGCCAGCTGCTGGCCTTTGATTGTCTGGCATTGTATATTGCCGCACACGGACTCGATGGGTCTGCGAAGTGCAATACACTTCAGCTGGATGTGCATCCGAGGACGCACATCCAGGTGAAGTTTCTGCTGGCTTCAGCGGGCCCAGTCGCAACGGTGACCACTGCGACCACAGTCATTACGCCCCTGCTTACATCTACAAAGATCTGTGGTTAGTTCCCCTGGATATTTGGAACTTCTGAGTTCCTTCAAAAACTTTGTGCAAGTGTATCTAGAGGAAGTGATGCTGTTTTGAAAGCAAGGGGTGCAAAGGGTAGTTGCACCAAATATTGATTTGATTTAGATTTTCTCTTTTGTTCATTCACTTTGCATTTTGTTAACTGATAAAAACAAGCTATTGATACTTCTACTTTTGAAAGCATTCTTACTTTCTAGCATGTTTCTGACGCGCCCCCTGGGCCGTGGGGTACCCGGAGCCGGGCCGGTAGATGCTGGGGGTTGCAGTCACAGTGGCTGTGACCCGGTCCGTGACCCAGGTGGTCAAACCAAAGGGGTAGTATTTGGGTATAAGTGTTAATGTCCGACTACGCCACCTGTGGAATGCGGTCAATAGGAACCGCCGCTGTGGAACAGTCCTCTGAAGCTGGTGGTATAGCAGCTAAGGTAGTGTAACTCCCCACAGGAAGAGTGTAGCAGCGTGTAGATGATGGTGGTTGTGCAGGGTGTCGCGGTGCAGAAATAACCACAGAGTCCGTACGGTGCAGTCCCAGGGTCTTTACTGGTGGCAATTATACAGGCCCCAACGGGAGTACTGGCTAGTGATGGGGCCTAGTCAGTATGGGAGCAAGCATAGAGTCCTCCTGGCCAGGTGGAGTTGTAGGCCTGCCGTTCTGACTATACTTCTTTGGCTATCCTGCTTGTAGCTATGTTGTTGCCCACGTCCCTGCGTGTAATGTGCTGTGCTCACCCGTATGGCTGGCAGCTCGGGCCTTGCGGATTCCTCGCTCCTCCTTGGCGGTACTGATCCCTCTGTGCTGCTGAGCCTCCGGGCTTCTGATGGGGCCAGGAGACCTGCAATCTCCTGCCCTGCTGGGTTTGCAATCCTCACAGCCTCGGACTCCAGTGTCCGGTCCTCTGTGTACACTGGCCAGGACGAGCTATCTCCAGCTCCAGTCCCTGGCTCCTTACTCCTTCGTGTCCACAACTCGACTCCTGACACTGAACTGAGCTAACCCCGCCTCCAGATTCAGTTATCAAGGGCAGGATCCTCCCCTTGCTGATCTGGAGCCAGGATGTGTTGCATGTATTAGGTTCCTGACCAGGAAACCCCTACTTGCTTCCAGACATGGTATTACCTCTTTTAAGGGAAGCAACACCACTGTGGCAACCAGACCCTCTGGGGTGCCACATTTCCATACCTGTCGCATATTACCATATACTGTATACAATATATATTACCAGTCAAAAGTTTGGACACATCCGTTGATGCAATGGTTTTCCTTGTTCTTATTGGAATGTGCACATTGCAAATTCAGATAAAAAAACAAGGAGTAAAGAGACATATGTGAGAGAAACCAGAATATGTGTTAAACCTAAGATTCCTCAAAGTACCCCCCATTTACTCTGATAACAACTTTTACACACCCATGACATTCTCTCAAGCAGCTTCATCAGGTTGTCACCTGGATTGGCTTTCCAATATCCTAGAAGACATTCCCAGAGGTGCTGATCACTTGATGGCTGCTTTGCCTTCACTCTACAGTCCAACTCATTCTAAAACAAATCAATTGGGTTGAGGTGGGGTGATTCTGGAGGCCATGTCATCTGATGCAGCAATCCATCCTCCCTCCTCCCCCTTACATAGCCTGAAGGTTTGTTTTTTGTCATTGTCCTGTTGCAACACAAATGATGGTCCCACTAATTGCAAACCAGATGGGATGTCTGTGTTACAGAATGCTGTGGTAGCCATGCTGAGTAAGTATGCCATGAATTTGAAATAAAATCACCAAAAGTGTCACCAGAAAAGCACCCCCTAACCATCCCATCACCCCCTCCATGCTTCATGATGAACATCACACATGCAGAAACCATTCGCTCATCTTTTCTGCCTTTCACAAAAACATGGCAGTTGGTACCAAAAATGTTGAATTTTGACTCATGTACCACAGTACAGATTTCCACTGATCTAGTGTTCAGTCGTTGTGTTGATTGGCCCAAACAATTCTCTTCTTTTGTTTGTGGTCCTCAGTAGTGGCTTCTTTGCAGCAATTCTGCCATAGAGGCCTGCTTCTCTCAATCTCCTCTGAGCAGCAAATATTGAGATGTGTCTGCTACTTAATTTCTGTGCATCATTTACCTGAGATGCTGTCAATCTGTGTTTTCTGTGGCTGGTAACTCTTGCAGAGGTAATTCTTGATCTGTCTCTCCTGGGGCTTTCCTCTTAAGAGCCATTTTCACCATAGCGATTGATGATTTTTAGCAGTGCACTTGAGGATGCCTTTAAGATTCTAGCAATTTTACGGATTGATTGACCTTCATGTCTTAAGGTAATGATGGACTGTGGATTCTTTTACTTAGGCCAGTTTCACACGTCCAGATATTTCCGGTACCGTGATATCCGTGTCCCATGAGTCCGTGTGTGTTTTCACATGGACGGCACCTGGGAATCAGCGCTATAATTAGCGCTGATCCCAAGCGCCGGGTGCTGAATGCTGCCCTCATCATGGTTCCTGCCGGCGCTGTGATCAGCACCAGCAGGGACCATGATGAGGGTAGTGGTAGTCTGCTCCCGCAGTGTTCCCACCTGTAAAAATAAGAATAAAATAATAAAATCCATGTACTCAACTCTCCTAGGTGTCCCCTGCTGTAATCCATGCGACCGCTGATGCCGAGGAGCCGGGGAGAATGAGCAGCTCCGGAGCTGCGCTCAGTGAGTGACAAGACACGGCTCCAGCTGGTGCTGACACACGGTCCGTGAAAACACACTGAGTTGTGCACAGAACCATTGATTTTAATGGGTCTGCGTGTGTCAGTGTCTCCGGTACGTGTGGAAACTGTCACCACTCGTACCAGAGATACTGACGTGTGAAAGAGCCCTTAGTTGCATGGTTCTTGCCATAATCTGGATTGGAATAGTTGTGGAATGGGATTCAGCAATGTAGGTGTGAAACACAACTGGTGGTTGCAAACACTTTCTGAAAGCCGGTGATTCCACCGGTGAACTTCTGACAATATCCACCTGTTTATTGGAAGCCATTACAGATGACAAACTGAAGAAGCTGCTTGAGAAAATGCCAAAGGGGGTAAAATTGCCCTCAGAGAAAAAGGAGGGTACATCGAGGAATCTAAAGTTTAACACACATTCTTGTTTATTTCACACGTGTTTCTTTACTCCTTGTTTCCATATGTGTTAGTTTGTGGCTTTGCTGCTTTCTGTCTGAATCTGCAATGTGCACATTCCAATAAGAACAAGGAAAACCATTGCATGAACAGGTGTGGCCATACTTTTGACTGCGTTTGTGTGTATATATACTGTACGCTCAACGTATGTGTCGAAAATCAGCCAGACCTAGTTCAACGTATTATACTTCATACATCTTCAGACGTACAAATGTGAACTTCACCTAAAATGTGCTCTAAGAATAGATAGAGGAGTGCCAGAACGTTCCAGATCTTCTATATTCTGTGGACAGTCAATAATTGTGACTATGATACATCAGAATTATAATGATAATTGTGATTGTGATATATCACTGTATCATTATTACCTTTCTGACAAGGTTGCGGTGAATTACGTAGGTGGTTTCTTCTAAATAAACCTAATTATGCAGGAGAAAATGCAGCCACACCTGCCTGCTATAACAATAGGCAATGTAAACCGATCCAGGGCCTGTGCCGAGGACTTCTCCAGAACAGTATGACAGATGGTGAACCAACAAGTCCTTGTGATAAACTCACAGCAGCTATTAATATCAATACAAACACATGTATAGCTTTCTCCTCGAGCATTTCCACCTAAAATAATAATAAAATACCAGTAAATATAATTTCTTGAGTATTCATCTCATAATTAGGCAATTTCACATTAAAGCTGGCCATACACTCTAGATCCATTGTCTGGGGGTGCATATATTCTAAATGGGGCAAAAAAGACTCTAGATGACACCTCTGGACTCCACTTATCTTCCCTGAAAATTAAAGGGAATCTGACATCACGTTTTTGCTACCTAATCTGAGAGCAGCACAATGTAGGGACAGAGATCCTGATTCCAGCGATCTATCACTTACTGGACTGCTTAGTGTAGTTTTTATAAAATCATAGCTTTCTGCCTATGCACAGTGAACACAGAAAGATGTCAATTGATAGTGTGGGCAGGATTATGCAGAGCTCAGCATTCAGAAAACTGTTAGATCTGCAGCAGAGAAAACAGTTTTTAATAAAAATTGCAGCATGTAGTAAAGTAAATCAGGGTCTCTGCTTCTACATCATGCTGTTCTCAGTTGAGGTAGAAAAAAAACTGGTGACGGATTCCCTTTAAAGGAATGGGCATGTTGAAATCCAGCAGCCCAATCTTTTTTACCGCACATCTGCTGTAGTGTAAAGTATGGACTCCCCTTTACATCTATTAGATGGTCAACCAGTACCAATATCAGTCACATGTACAGTACAGACCAAAAGTTTGGACACACCTTCTCATTTAAAGATTTTTCTGTATTTTCACGACTATGAAAATTGTACATTCACACTGGAGGCATCAAAACTATGAATTAACACATGTGGAATTATATACTTAACAAAAAAGTGTGAAACAACTGAAAATATGTCTTATATTCTAGGTTCTTCAAAGTAGCCACCTTTTGCTTTGATGACTGCTTTGCACACTCTTGGCATTCTCTTGATGGGCTTCAAGAGGTAGCCTAATGGGGAGCACGCCTGAGTAATTTTTTTGTAATATTACATATGTCTAATGTAATGTAGACTGATCTTTTCACCCTGAATTATAGTTTCCATCCCATATGAAGGTGGAGCTCAATTAAAATAAATGGTATTTTCATGTCATGGTGTTTGAAAAACATTCTTTGTACAGTTCTTGTTTGTGCGTTCAAGAAGCTGTTTGGAGAATGCTATGCATGGACGCCTCTGCTGATCAATCAATCCCGGGCAGGAGAGGATTCTGGCTGCAGCAATAACAAACCTTCTGCAGGAATTCAACATCTTCATTGTGTCTTCCATACACCAAACTGTGGGCACATAACATTTCATTCAAGTGCACGCTGAGTCCACGCCCCAAAATGATCCTAAACATCCTGTAGGAGAATATGGAAAGTTATTTGGATAAGAAATACTGACTTTAGAGAAATGGGAGTTTCACAGCATAAATATTTATACCACTGGGAATCCGCTCTAGAAATGTATCTTGTCAGCAGTCACAGAACCGCAGTAGGTGTACACCACAGGAATAGTTTTACCTCTGGGCCCCAAGGCAGAATTTGTATCAGCACCCACCTTCCAACCATCAAGTATAATTTATAGTGCTATTCTCTCCCTTAAGGGAACCTTTCATGTAAAAAAAAACACTATTAGCCTGCAGATATGGGGATAATCTGTTGAATAGTAGCGTTCTGAAGCTGCTTGGTGCTTGCACTGAGAGCCCCACTGCCAGGAGGAAATAATCTTTATTCCTCCCAGCAGCCTCTGGCTTTCAGTCACAGGGGTGGGCTGACGTGGCTTCAAGAACCGCTCAAGTGCATAGTGAGCGGCAGCTGTAAATGCGCCCCCAACCCTGACTGACAGCATTAGGACTTGTGCCGATGATCATATTTTTCGTCTCAGTACAATCCGACAAAACATTTGATCACACTTGGACTAATGTTATTCTATGGGGCTGTGCATATGTCCAATTTTTTTCTCAGACCGAGCTAGTCCGAGGAAAAAAATCACAGCATGCACGAGTTGAATCTGATTACATCTCAGATGAGAGAAAATATGCTGGTGTGATTCCAGCCTCAGAGCTGGCTGTCAGTCAGTAACGGGACATGGTTACAGCCAGGGTCGGACTGGGGTGCCTAGGGCCCACCAGGGGAACTGACTCTCTAGGGGCCCACACTACAGCCCACCATAAACGGTTTTATTACTTGTTATGCTTTTCTATAATGTACTATAATTACATGATTGGCCGCGCTGTGGCGCACCAAGCGGCAGGACTTTGTTCGAACAGTCATTCCGTACTGCCAGAGTCCCTTTAATGGTAACTTGTCAACTTGAAAAACGCTATTTATCTGCAGATATAGGGGTAATCTGCAGGTAAATAGGGTTTAAAGCGTTGGCTACACGGAGAAAATTACGTTTTATTCTCCCTGTCGCCACTCGCTTCCTGTTATAGGGTCGGTACAAGGAGGCAGACATTACAGTCACCGCGAACTACAAAGTGAGGGTGCTGCAATAACGTCCGGCACCTTGATTGTGACATCTTCCATGGAGCCCAACGAGGGCTGAGCTTCATTGAATGACTAACATGGCAGCAGCACCTGGCAACTAGTGCTGAGCGAGAGTGGTCTGATAAGGTGTGATCCCAGCATGCTCGGGTGTTATCCGAGTATCTGGTAGTGCTCTGCTAGTATGCTCTGATCACTGCTGTTACAGGCAGACGCCGGCTATGTAACACAGCCGACATCTGCCCAGGATGGAGCAGGCTCAGCTCCTGAACCCGCTCCATGCAAGCACATCCCAATGGTGACAATTATGACAAGGTTAGCAAATTTCACTTGTCTGTTCCTAAATGTGGAAAGACAAATGGAATTTCCTAACACATGTGAAAGAGACCTAATAGATTTAGTAAATGTGCCCCAAGCATATGAATGTTATTACACACCACAATGGACTCTTACATACACGCATCTTACAAAAATACATATTATTCCAGATACGCAGACACGCACAAACACGCAGACGCGCACAAACACATCAGTACATGAATACATCCATCAATTGTAATGTCAAGTCAGACCCATATATCTTTGTATCGCATAAACCTACAACTCTCAGTATGTAATTAACAATAGAGATACTGGGAGTTGTTATCAGTCATCATCAGACTGCGGACCATAGAGGAACCACAGTACTGATGAGACACAGGCAGGATCACAAATGAACATTTACATCCAGGTATCTTACCTGAGACGTCTTCTCTGATTAGAGTCGTTCTCTTTCTTTTCTTCCTCTTGTCCAGACTCCATGATGACTTTTCTCAACCACAGCTCATCTCTGCAGACTTCCATCTTCTCCGGTATTCTGCAGCTCATCCCCACACGATGCCCTTAAAGATAGCAGTGTCATTATAATACTCCTGAATAAAAATATCTACACTGAGCCCCTGAATAAACCTAACTCTTACAATGCTCCCTGCACAAAATATGACATACACTCTACCCCTCTTAGGGTATGTGCACATGATGCAGAAATGCTCCGGATTTTTTCCTGAGCGTTTCTGCATCTCTCTGGCAGGAAAAAACGCATGCGGATTGTACATGTGGATTGTACATGCGGATTGTACATGCGGTTTCCTGCCAGGGACATGCGGAAATGAAGCGGTCTTCACTTTCATTTCCGCATGCGGGTTGACAAGCGCTTCCCAAGCGATTTTAGCATCACTTGGAAAGTGCTTGTCAACTTCACACTATATAAATCCATGCAAACAGCAAGGACATATATAGTGTGTGAATGTCAAAAAATAAAAAATAAATATATACTTTACCCTCTGATGGCCCCCGGTGTCCGGCTTCGCTCGGTCCCGGCTGCCGGCAGTGAAGACTTTAGGACCTTCCGACGTCAGCGTCACGTGACCCGTCACATGACTCTGACGTCAGCGAAGGTCCTTCTTCATTCAACCGCGAAGTGCGGGGAATCAAGCAGGAGTGCTGCACGGGCCGTCAGAAGGTGAGAATATATATATTTTTTATTTTATTCTTTTTTTTTAATGGTACCTGGGTCTGGATGAGACTCTCCTCTCCTCCACACCCGGGTACCATCCCACATTAGACCGCATGAAAAGCGCATCAACATATACAGTGATGCGGATTCCATGCGGTCTAATGCAAGTCAATGGCGGCAAAAGAGCAGCGTTTCCGCAAAATTAATTGACATGCTGCGGATTTTTGACCGCAGCGTTTACGCTGCGGAAAAATCCGCATCATGGGCACAGCACATGCGGATTTCAATTGGGGAACATTGCTGCCCTTCTACCATGCGTTTTTCATGCGTTTCCGCGGCGTTTACGCAACTGCAAAGACGCCGCGGAAACGCATGAAAAACGCATCGTGTGAACTCAGCCTTATGGTACCTGCTTTCCACACTGTCCTCTCCTTACCATACTGGGCCCCCTGTTCACACTGTCCTCTCACACTGTGTTCCCCCTATAGGGCCCAGTCTCTATACTGTGCCCTTTCATCACACTCCCCCTCCTCAGCATACTGTTCCCTCCTTGCTGTGCCCTCACACTGTTCCCCCCATACTACCGCATCTCTATACCTTCCCCCACACTATCTAGTCTCTGTGCTGTGTCACCTCACACTTTTCTCCCTCCATACTGTCTCATCACACTATTCCCCCACTCTCCATATTGTTTCCTCATACATCCCCCTTCCCCATTCTGTTCCCGCACCCATTCTCACCCCTCCCCTAGTTCACCATACTGTTTCTTCACACATCTCCCCATTCTGTCTCCTAAAATTTCTCTCCCATCTCTCCCCAAATACACTGCTCAAAAAAATAAAGGGAACACTCAAATAACACATCCTAGATCTGAATGAATGAAATATTCTCATTGAATACTTTGTTTTGTTCAAAGTTGAATGTTCTGATAACAAAATCACACAAAAATCATCAATGGAAATCAAATTTATGAACCAATGGAGGCCTGGATTTGGAGTCACCCCCAAAATTAAAGTGGAAAAACACACTACAGGCTGATCCAACTTTGATGTAATGTCCTTAAAACAAGTCAAAATGAGGCTCAGTATTGTGTGTGGCCTCCACGTGCCTGTATGACCTCCCTACAACGCCTGGGCATGCTCCTGATGAGGTTGCGGATGGTCTCCTGTGGGATCTCCTCTCAAACCTGGACTAAAGCATCCGCCAACTCCTGGACAGTCTGTGGTACAACGTGACGTTGGTGGATGGAACGAGACATGATGTCCCAGATGTGCTCAATCAGATTCAGGTCTGGGGAATGGGCGGGCCAGTCCATAGCTTCAATGCCTTCATCTTGCAGGACATGCTAACACACTCCAGCCACATGAGGTCTGGCATTGTCCTGCATTAGGAGGAACCCAGGGCCAACCGCACCAGCATACGGTCTCACAAAGGGTCTGAGGATCTCATCTCGGTACCTAATGGCAGTCAGGCTAATTCTTGCGAGCACATGGAGGGCTGTGCGGCCCTCCAAAGAAATGCCACCCCACACCATTACTGACCCGCTGCCAAACCGGTTATGCTGAAGGATGTTGCAGGCAGCAGATCGCTCTCCACGGCGTCTCCAGACTCTGACGCGTCTGTCACATGTGCTCAGTGTGAACCTGCTTTCATCTGTGAAGAACACAGTGCGACTTTGCCAATCCTGGTGTGGGATGGCATTTCTTTGGAGGGCCGCACATGTGGGACCTCATGTCTCGATCCATCCACCAACGTCACGTTGCACCACAGACTGTCCAGGAGTTGGCGGATGCTTTAGTCCAGGTCTGGGAGGAGATCCCACAGGAGACCATCCGCAACCTCATCAGGAGCATGCCCAGGTGTTGTAGGGAGGTCATACAGGCACATGGAGGCCACACACAATACTGAGCCTCATTTTGACTTGTTTTAAGGACATTACATCAAAGTTGGATCAGTCTGTAGTGTGTTTTTCCACTTTAATTTTGGGGGTGACTCCAAATCCAGGCCTCCATTGGTTAATAAATTTGATTTCCATTGATGATTTTTGTGTGTTTTTGCTGTCAGCACATTCAACTTTGTACAGAACAAAGTATTCAATGAGAATATTTCATTCATTCAGATCTAGGATGTGTTATTTGAGTGTTCCCTTTGAGTGAGCGCAGCTCAGGGGCCCGCTCGCTGCAGGAGTCATTTCCCTCGGTGTGAGTGCTCGCACAGATTACAGCATGTGACACTTAGGAGAGGTGAGTATAAGGATTTTTTTATTTTATTCTTATTTTTACAGTTGGACACAGCAGGAGTAGACTACTACTCTCATCATTGACCCTGCTGCTGCTGATCGCAGCACCGGCAGGGAACCATGATGAGGGCAGCGCTCAGCACCCGGCTCTTGGGAACAGTGCTAACTGTACACTGATTCCCAAGCGCCAGTATGTGTCACATCGATGACACAGGTGGACACATATCTCCAATGCCGTAAATATCAGGACATGTGAAAGAGCCCTAATATACACACACAGATACACATACGCACAGAAATGGGGACACACAAACACATGCAGGCATATACACACACACTGTACACACATGCAGGCATATACACACACATGCAGGCATATACACACACAGGCATATACACACACACACAGGCATTTACACACACACACACACAGGCATTTACACACACACACACACAGGCATATGCACACACACACAGGCATTTACACACACACAGGCATATACACACACACAGGCATTTACACACACACAGGCATATACACACACAGCATTTACACACACACACAGGCATATACACACACAGGCATATACACACAAGCATATACACACACAGGCATATACACACACACAGGCATATACACACAGACAGGCATTTACACACACAGGCATACACACACAGGCATATACACACACACAGGCATATACACACACAGGCATTTACACACACACACAGGCATACACACACACACAGGCATATGCACACACAGGGATATACACACACAGGGATATACACACACACACAGGCATACACACACACAGGCATAAACACACACACAGGTATATACACACACACACACAGGTATACATACACACACATGCAGGCAGCATATACATAAAAATTCATACAAACACACACAAATATTACTACCTTGGCTTGTCTCCAGTCCGGCCCCTATGGTGTACATGTAACATACCTGGCGGCGTCCTTGCATAGTGGTCCATCTCCCACTGTGCAAGAGCACGCACTTGATTTCCAGTCCAGACTATCACTTTGGCTTCTTTCCATATGGTCTGCTTTGCTCTCCTCTGTCTGCTTAGGGCGACGCCCGCTGAACTTCCTGTTTCTTGTAGCTGCTGCAGACACTCCCCTAATGCGTCCTCAGCCTATTGCTGTCTGTCACCTGGTATTTAACCCAGCTCCTCCCTGGAATCCTGGCCTGAGCATCTTGTTCTGTCAGCTGGCTTCTTGTCACTGATGTGCCAGGTCCTGTCCATGTTTCCTGCCTTGCGGTATCAGTTCCCGTGTCTGAACTGAGTCCTGTCTGTGTACTCTAGCCAGCTGCCTTTCCTGGAGGCTGTATTTCCAGGCCCATGTGAACACGCTCTTAGCCTGTTCCTTCTGCCCTCTAGGGGCTGTATACCTAGATCTGTTGTCTATGTCTTTTCCCAGTGTCTGTTCCTGCCCTAACCATCTTCCAGCCTGTTTCCCGTTTCTCTCTACGCCCATATCTTCCCTTTTTCTGCAGAGTCTAAACTCGTACCTAACTCCTGCTCGTTGTCACTGTACTTCCGTTTGTGAGTTTGTGGCCCACTCGCTACTTCACTGCTAGTACCCTGTGGGTATCTGGTTCTGTCTTTCCCTTCCTGTCTGTTCCGTGTGAACAGAGCCCTGTCCCCTCTGCCCTGCCTTGCTCGCCGCTCCGGCGGTTAATGCCTGCTCTGCCTTGTTCACCGCTCCGGCGGTTCTTGCCTGCTCTGACCCTTTGCTCCCTGCTCCGGCAGTCTCGCTCTGCTCTGACCCTTTGCTCGCTGCTCCGGCAGTCTCGCTCTGCTCTGACCCTTTGCTCGCTGCTCCGGCAGTCTCGCTCTGCTCTGACCCTTTGCTCTTTGCTCCGGCAGTCTCGCTCTGCTCTGACCCTTTGCTCGCTGCTCCGGCAGGCTCGCTCTGCTCTGACCCTTTGCTCGCTGCTCCGGCAGTCTCGTTCTGCTCTGACCCTTTGCTCGCTGCTCCGGCAGTCTCGCTCTGCTCTGACCCTTTGCTTGCTGCCCCGGCAGTCTCGCTCTGCTCTGACCCTTTGCTCGCTGCTCCGGCAGTCTCGCTCTGCTCTGACCCTTTGCTCGCTGCTCCGGCAGTCTCGCTCTGCTCTGACCCTTTGCTTGCTGCTCCGGCAGTCTCGCTCTGCTCTGACCCTTTGCTCGCTGCTCCGGCAGTCTCGCTCTGCTCTGACCCTTTGCTCGCGGCTCCGGCAGGCTCGCTCTGCTCTGACCCTTTTCTCGCTGTTCCGGCAGGCTCGCTCTGCTCTGACCCTTTGCTCGCTGCTCTGGCAGTCTCGCTCTGCTCTGACCCTTTGCTCACCGCTCCAGGCGGCCTCGTCTTGCTCTGCTCTTGCTCTGCACTCCGGGCGGCCTCACTCTGCTGTGTTTGTCCACCGCATCAGCGGTTCTGTTCCTGAGTCCCAGTCTGTACTGGGTCCTATCCACTCTGTGCTCCAACCTGTCGTACCTGCCAGTACCTCCCTGCCTGCATAGCCGTCGTGCTTACCAACATCCACCTGCCTGCATACCGGCCGTACCTGCCAGTACCTCCCTGTTTGCATACCAGTCGTGCTTGCCAGCATCCACCCGTCTGCATACCTGCCGTGTCTGCCTGTACCCACCAGTCTGTGTGCCAGCCTAACCTGCCTGTTCCTGTATTCCCCGGTGTGGGTCAACAGCCGTGTCCGGGGTCTGACCTGGAGTAGCACCTGGTCCCTCTGCTCGGTTCCTCCTTGGTGCACTGGCGTCGTATGGCGTCGTGTGACCTTGGTCGGATCGGGTGGATACTTAGTTACGCCCCTCCAGGCATTCACTCTCCGGTATGGTCCAGTGGAATCACTACATATACACGCACATGCCAGTCATTCCGGGCGTGTGCATTACAGCATGCTCAGGCCATGATTCCCGTTGAGCCCCACGGCCTTCGCTCTCTGAGACGTTTTCCAGCGAATACGTGCATCTAGAAGAAATTTCTTTTTTTGCTACTAGCGGAGTTCCAGGCGAATTACGCACCCGTCCAGATGGATCTATCTGCACTCGTTCCTGCGGATCCGCCACGGTACTATGGGGATCCAAGACTGAGTCGTGCATTTGTGGAGC
The DNA here is from genome assembly GCF_046119375.1 of Phyllobates terribilis. NCBI lineage: Eukaryota > Metazoa > Chordata > Amphibia > Anura > Dendrobatidae > Phyllobates > Phyllobates terribilis. The sequence goes on from NW_027362767.1 coordinate 359,849,764, forward strand.
AATGCTTGCTACACTTCAAGTTCTACCCTCTCTATTTTCCCACCGATCGGGTTAAGGTGGGATTCATGATGTCTTACCTAGCGGGTGATGCCTTGAAATGGATCACCCCCCTATGGGACGCACAGGATCTTATGGTCCTGGACCTGCAGACCTTCCTGGTGGCCTTTCTAATGGTCTTCGATGACCCTAACCTGGAAGCCCCTGCTGAAGCTTCACTTCCCAATATCCCGGAGCAGCCCCGATGGGTAATGTGTGTGGGTAGCGCACTAGTCCTCCTGCCCGAAGAGACTACTGCCCACCCAGAATCCACACAGGATGACTGCGCTCTCTGGAATACTTCTCCCAACCTTAAGAGGCAGTCCAGACGTGCTAGGCGTAGAGGCAAGCCGTCACGCCGGGGTCTGTCCTCCCAAGGACCTCCTGACCCCAACCTTGAAGTCCCTGCTGAAGCTTCACTTCCCGGTATCCCGGAGCAGCCCCGACGGGTAATGTGCGTGGGTAGCGCACCAGTTCTACTGCCCAAAGAGACTGCTGCCCACCCAGAATCCACACAGGAGGACTTCGTGCACCCGGTATCTGATACTTCACCCACTTTGACCGGTGAGCCTGTCCAAGGGTACTCCGAAGCTGTGATTACCTCTGAGTCCGTGCACCTCTACAACCTGGTGGAGGACCCCCTGTTGCCTCCTGAATCCTCCGGGATACCACTTGGTGACAAATGGAGAGAGACTTCCCTACACCCGGTACCTGATACCTCGCTCGCTTTGTCCAGTGAGTCCGACCTAGTGTACTCCGAAGCAGAGGTTACCCCGAGTCTCTACACCCCTCCGACCAGGCGGAGGACTTCCAGTTGTCTCCCGAACTCTTCGGGGTGCTACCTGGTAGCGAATGGACAGAGACTTTCCTATACTCTGCACCTGATACCTCGCCCGCTTCGTCCAGTGAGTCCGACCTAGTGTACTCTGAAGCAGAGGTTACCCCCGAGTCTCTACACCCCTCCGACCAGGCGGAGGACCTCCAGTTGTCTCCAGAACCCTTCGGGGTGCTACCTGGTAGTGAATGGACAGAGACTTTCCTATACTCGGTACCTGATACCTCGCCCGCTTCGTCCAGTGAGTCCGACCTAGTGTACTCTGAAGCAGAGGTTACCCCCGAGTCTCTGCACTCCTCCGACCCGGCGGAGGACCTCCAGTTGTTTCCTGAATCCTCCGGGGTACCACCAGATAACAAAGGGACAGTGACGTTTCTACACTTTGTACCTGATACCTCGCCTATTTCATCCTGTGAGCTTGACAAGATGTACCCCGAAGCAGAGGTTACCCCCAAGTCTCTGCCCCCCTCCAACCCGGCGGAGGACTTCCAGTTGTCTCCTGCACCCTCTGGGGTGCCACCTGAAAATATGTGGAGAGAGACTTCCTTGTATGCTGTTCCTGGTACTCCACCCGTTTCGTCTGTTGCTGAGGATGGCTGGATAGGAGGTAGCATACTAGCTACCCAGATGAGACCAGTTTTTTTCTGTGGACAGCAGAAGTAATCTCCTTGAAGTGAAGGATTGGCCCTCGAATTCCCTGCAGAAGATTCTGGCAGGCCTGAAGAAGAGGGGGCGTAAGGGGGGGGTACTGTAACAAAGCTGGCGGCGTCCTTACATAGTGGTCCATCTCCCACTGTGCAAGAGCGCGCACTTGATTTCCAGTCCAGACTATCACTTTGGCTTCTTTCCATATGGTCTGCTTTGCTCTCCTCTGTCTGCTTAGGGCGATGCCCGCTGAACTTCCTGTTTCTTGTAGCTGCTGCAGACACTCCCCTAATGCGTCCTCAGCCTATTGCTGTCTGTCACCTGGTATTTAACCCAGCTCCTCCCTGGAATCCTGGCCTGAGCATCTTGTTCTGTCAGTTAGCTTCTTGTCACTGATGTGCCAGGTCCTGTCTATGTTTCCTGCCTTGCGGTATCAGTTCCCGAGTCTGAACTGAGTCCTGTCTGTGTACTCTAGCCAGCTGCCTTTCCTGGAGGCTGTATTTCCCGGCTCGTGTGAACACGCTCTTAGCTTGTTCCTTCTGCCCTCTAGGGGCCGTATACCTAGATCTGTTGTCTGTGTCTTTTCCCAGTGTCTGTTCCTGCCCTAACCATCTTCTAGCCTGTTTCCCGTTTCTCTCTACGCCCATATCTTCCCTTTTTCTGCAGAGTCTGAACTCGTACCTAACTCCTGCTCGTTGTCACTGTACTTCCGTTTGTGAGTTTGTGGCCCACTCGCTACTTCACTGCTAGTACCCTGTGGGTATCTGGTTCTGCCTTTCCCTTCCTGTCTGTTCCGTGTGAACAGAGCCCTGTTCCCTCTGCCCTGCCTTGCTCGCCGCTCCGGCGGTTTCTGCCTGCACTGCCTTGTTCACCGCTCCGGCAGTTCTTGCCTGCTCTGACCCTTTGCTCGCTGCTCTGGCAGTCTCACTCTGCTCTGACCCTTTGCTCGCTGCTTCGGCAGTCTCGCTCTGCTTTGACCCTTTGCTCACTGCTCTGGCAGTCTCGCTCTGTTCTGACCCTTTGCTCGCTGCTCCGGCAGTCTCGTTCTGCTCTGACCTTTTGCTCGCTGCTCCGGCAGTCTCGCTCTGCTCTGACCCTTTGCTCACCACTCCAGGCGGCCTCGTCTTGCTCTGCTCTTGCTCGCCGCTCCGGGCGGCCTCACTCTGCTGTGTTTGTCCACCGCATCTGCGGTTCTGTTCCTGAGTCCCAGTCTGTACTGGGTCCTATCCACTCTGTGCTCCAACCTGCCGTACCTGCCAGTACCTCCCAGTTTGCATACCAGTCGTGCTTGCCAGCATCCACCCGTCTGCATACCTGCCGTGTCTGCCTGTATCCACCAGTCTGTGTGCCAGCCTAACTTGCCTGTTCCTGTATTCCCCGGTGTGGGTCAACAGCCGTGTCTGGGGTCTGACCTGGAGTAGCACCTGGTCCCTCTGCTCGGTTCCTCCTTGGTGCACTGGCGTCGTATGGCGTCGTGCGACCTTGGTCGAATCGGGTGGATACTTAGTTACGCCCCTCCAGGCATTCACTCTCCGGTACGGTCCAGTGGAATCACTACATATACACGCACACGCCAGTCAGTCCGGGCATGTGCATTACAGCACAGAAGCACTCCTAAGGCAGGAGACTGCAGTGCAGGGCGCGCTGTGACGTCATTTTTAGCAGACGTGGGGCCCTGTCTGCTAAGTGTGACGCTGCAGTTCAGCCCCTGCTCTCCTGCTCCCAGGCCCCTCCCGCTACTATCCTGGGCATCGCAGCGGTGAAAGTGCGTGCGCGTGCCCTTAAAGGGCCCGCGACCACTTTTTTTGTCCCTTTTTTTTTTTAAATTCTCCTCTGTCTTCTCTGTAGGTGGCCCGGGGCCCACCGTGAAATTTCCCGGCACCCTGCCAGGCAGTCCAAGCCTGGTTACAGCCACCGCTCTCTAAGCAACAAGTGGTGATAGTGACTGAAGCAGTCTTGGAGCACTCCTATGACTGAAAGCCTGAGTCTACCGGGAGGAAAAAAGTTTATTTACTCCAAGCAGGGAGGCTCTCAGTGCAGGCATCATGCAGCTTCAGAATACTATTAACCTGCAGATTATATCCTGTATTTGCAAGTTAATAACATTTTTTTTACATGACAATTTCCCTTATAGAGGGTTTGTCACCAGGAAAAAAGTAGCAATTTTTTCTCTTATTTTATTCCCACTGCTCCCCACAGTTTTCTTGGATTTTCTGCGACAGAGAGAGGCCAGAAGACCGCAGTGTCTGATTTCACGTACTCTGGCAGTGATTAGAAGCACTTCACCGTGATATTAAATAGTGCAGGTTTCTGCTAGCAGTGCAGGGGTTAATCTGTGCAGTTGAGAGCTTCTGGAGCTTTCCTGCTTTGAAAATCTCAGCTGTTCAGTGTTGGGCATTCCCCTATGCTATATATACTCACCTCTGGCAATCAGTGATTGCCAGTGTTAGTTTCATACTGCCTGGTTTTGGATTTGGAGGTGTTGGTTGTTTAAGGAGGCGTTTGGAGTATTGTTCTGAAGACTGTTGCTTGGTGATTTATCTATGTGCATTTCCTCATCCTCTCCTATTTGTTTATTCCTTCTTTTACTTCCCGATGTTCCACTCTGTTGTTTGTGAGTGCATTTTTGTATGATTGGTATTTTCATTTATCCCTGTACATCTTCCCTTGTTTGTCTGGTTTGTGCATTCTTATACACTACTACTCCCCACTTCCCTTGGTGGGGGAGGAGACAGATTAGGGCTGATTTAGGAGCTCAGTAAGGCACGTGGCCCCGGCGTCTTCAACATTAGAAGTAATCCGGGGAGCAGGGATAGTTAGGGCGACCCTAGCTTTAGGGATAAGAAAGAAGTCCCTAGCCCCAGGATATCAAATAACAGTACTGTGACAACAGTATTATTTTTTTGTTTTCTTTAAATCTGCTATACTGTTGCAAAGATATGAGCCTTTTAATTTAGTGCTAATTTTTATAGTCTTTACCTAGAGGGCATGCGTTACAGGATTCTCTCGGGCATGTATGCATTATTACCCTGTGAACCACGCCCCTTTGGTAAAGACCCTAAAAAATTGCACACAATAAAGAGGGCCATATCTCTGGAACAGTATGGCGGATTTTTGAAAAGGTAAAAAATCCTGAATACTCAGAGGTGCTGCAGCAATAAAAGATGAGTTAAAACTGACCACATTTCTCCTGGTGACAGGTCCTCTTTAAAAGGAATAGCAACTTATGGACCACATTTTTATTCAGTGTCTGGTTTTTACGCTCCCCTCCATTGCTACTCCATCAGTAGCTAAATAAGCAACATCCTGACAATATGCCAAATAAAGCATGTTTTCCTCTACTTTTATGGGCTTGACATACAGTAAAAAAATGGAGCTCCATATTAAAAAAAATTGCCTATTTTTTATAGGTTTCATTTGAAAAAAAGATTTTCCACATTCACCAGAAAGGTTGTATATTGGACACAGCCCTAAGGTTGTGGAGAAGATGCTGGGAGTATTTTTATGCTGAGCCAAGAGTTTCATGACCCTATTCCAGCAGCCACATCATTAGTCTGTGGCCACCGGACCAGAGCCCTGCAAACCTCCCGATTAGTAGACCTGGTGAGACATCATCATGGACAGTGGACCAGGGTCCTGCACATCTTTTTGATTAATTTTATGAGTATTAAGTATGTTTGGCTTGGAGGGGGTCCTGTTTAACAGTGAACCTCATTGCAGTAGTGTACATTTCCTCTATTTCTAGTATTTATTTTGCTTTAAAGTGGTTGTCTAGTTTGGGAAACCCATTTTAGGGAAATTTAAATTAAAGGGAATCTGTCAGCAGGTTTTTGCTATTTGATTTGAGAGCAACAAAATGTAGAGCAAGAAAGCATGATTCCAGGGATGTGTCACTTATTAGGTTGTGTGTTGTAGATTCAATATAATCAGTGTTTTATCAGCAGGAGAGTATCACTGCCTGACTAGTTCTCATGTGCAAACCAGTCAGGCTACTCTATGTAGCCCTGCCCCCACCACTGATTGGCAGTTAGCTGACAATACAAAGAGTATACATTAGAAGCTGTCAATCAGGGGTGTGGGCCTAACATTCTGACCACTGCTATTTTCAACAGAGAAAGCAGGGAATCTAGAAAAACTACACCAAGCAGTCCAGTAAGTGATACATCCCGGAATCAGGGTCTCTGCTCGCATATAAATAAACTGGAGCAGTGGGCAGCAACCAACAGAATGGTTTTTAACAGGGAAAAATGCAAAGTACTACATCTGGGCAATAAAAATGAAAAAAGCATATACAGAATGGAAGGAATAGAGCTAAGCAACAGTACATGTGAAAAAGACTTAGGTATACTAATAGATCATAGACTAAACATGAATCAACAGTGTGATGCAGCAGCAAAAAAGGCAAATACAATTCTGGGATGTATTAACAGAAGCATACAGTCTAGATCACGTGAAGTCATTATCGGTCTTTACTCCTCTTTGGTCAGACCTCATCTGGAATACTGTGTACAGTTTTGGGCACCACATTTTAAAAAAGACATAGACAAACTGGAGCAAGTTCAGAGAAGAGCGACCAGAATGGTGACTGGTCTGCAAACCATGTCCTATGAGGAACGGTTGCAGGATTTGGGAATGTTTAGCTTGCAAAAAAGAAGACTGAGAGGAGACTTAATAGCTGTCTACAAATATGTCAAGGGCTGTCACATTGTAGAAGGATCATCTTTATTCTCATTTGCACAAGGAAAGACTAGAAGCAACGGGATGAAACTAAATGGAAGGAGACACAGATTAGATATTAGAAAAAACTTTTTGACAGTTAGGGTGATTAATGAGTGGAACAGGCTGCCACGAGAGGTGGTGAGTTCCCCTTCAATGGACGTCTTCAAACAGAGGCTGGACAGACATCTGTCTGAGATGATCTAGTGAATCCTGCTTTGAGCAGGGGGTTGGACCAGAAGACCCAGGAGGTCCCTTCCAACTCAACCATTCTATGATTCTATGATATTACAAAAAAACTGCTGACAGATTGCCTTTAATAGAGAGAGGTCCTTTGCTTAGGATTCTCATCAACTGTTTTTGGAGGACCTTTCCTTTCCTGTATCATACAGAAAACAAATTCATTATTCATTTAAATGGAACATGTGTAATATCGTCTTTTGACTGGGGTGGCGCTGCAGAAAATTAGAACACTTATTGCAGATTAATGCTCATCGCTGGGGGTCCCAGCAAACGGGACCATCTAACATCCAACAAGTAGAGATTGTTCAATGTGGAAGTAAAATAAAAATGTGGTTGTCTATACGGCCATGTAGTACAAATGGTTGAGATTGGGCTACCCACAATTCCTAGCCAATATCCCATCCCTAATTCCACTAATACCACTGGTTACATAACTGGCATATGGCAGAGCATATGGTCTCACAAGACTCTACCTATTGCCACTGCTTCTGCAGCTATTTTGCCCCCTGGGACTGTAGATAAATAATTACATTGTAACGTCCATGGAAGATAATAGTGGACTATGCAACATTTATATTTTTTATTCTTTTCCTACTTGTTTTGTGCATTATATTGCTGACCTTATGCTATTTCCCACATATTTCTTATGTTCTTAAGTATTGAGGGTGTGTAATGTATGGACTCGGGGGCTGGGAAATGCCTCAGCTTGTGTAATGATCTACTGGGTGTAGAATGTTTTGACTACTGGGCCATCCAATGTTATGGCTGCTGGGACTAAATTGACTTCTATGGTTGTGTTGAAGTTTCACCACAGATGTTGGTGAAAGTGTTATGCAATGGGGGAGATCAATGACCAGAAGGAGGACAATGCACCAAAAGGGTCAAGGTGCATTTATATCACCAGGGGTGAGGTGTTCAGCTTATATCGAACATATAAGCATAAGCTGGGTGGTCACTGGTCACAGATCTTGTATATTCTTCTTTTGCCGACATGTTGATGCATTTTTCAACCCATATTATGGCTTCAAGTCTTAGCCCAACTACGGGTCTACTGACCCAAACTGATGGAAAGCCGTATAACGTCTTAGGCTATGTTCACACGTCCAGTAATCGTCCGTTAGAAATAATACAGCAGCAATCCATTGGCAAAAAAATTGTGCAGATGCAACTTTTTCGTCCGCCTGAAAAAAACTCATTTCAACTTGATCCGTTTTTTTTAACTTTGAAGTCTATGGAAAATAGATCTGTTAAATAGCCATTTGCTTTTCTCCCATTTGAGAAGGATCTAATTTTTGCTGTATGGCGAATAAAGGAATGGTTGCAATACATGGGGGCAAATTGATGTGACAGGTTTTCTTTAAGGTAAACAGACAATTATTAGAAGAGTAATCTTACTACTGATATTAGTGGTGATTTATCAGCTACTCAGATACCTTTGTAGGTTCTCCTACACTCCAAAGTCATACTGATAGGGAATATAGATTGTGAGCCCCAATGGGGGCAGTGCCCATAATGTCTGTAAATCGCTGTGGAATTAATGGCTCTATATAAGTGAGTAAAATAAATAAATAAACACACACATCTTCAATAAGTGACATGTAATTTAATGAAGTAGTCTAGGAAACTGCTTTGGAAATAACTCGCCCATAAAAAAATACAGCAAATCAATTCACCAATTTAAAATAGCATTATGTGTTTTCAAGATATTGTTGCTTCCATGCATATTTAGACATGGAATATGCAGAAATTCCACACCATAAAACCTCTGAGGCCTTTTCCGTGTGTTTTTGCAGAAGAAAAAATGCAGCATTTTACAGTAACCACAAAATGAATGAGGTTTATGAAATCTGATGCACACACTGCTTCTTTTATTCTCGCAGATTTGAACCATTAAAGTGTTTTTTCAAATCTGCAGCGTGTCGATTCTTCCAGCGGTTTTGCAGCGTTTTTCACTCATTGAAATTAATGAGAAAAAAATGAATGTAAAAAACGCATCAAAACACAATTATTCAATGCCGCGTTTTTACTGCCAACACTCAGGTTTTTTCTGCAGAAAATTCTGATGCAAATGCTCACCATATACACATGCTCTAAGGCTTTGTGCACATGGGTTATTACAGGTCGGTGCAACCTATGAGATGTGCTGAGCCATAATAGGGCACCCATAGACTTCTATGCATTGGCCAACAGGTTTTTTTTGTTTGTTAGATGTTATGCTCTTCAGGATGAGCGGACCCGTGGAAGTTCGGGTTCTGGTAACCAACCCAAACTTTAGCCAAAGTTCGCTTCAGGTACCAGAACTGTACCCAACCTTGAACAAGAATCCGAACCCCATTGAAAAAAATTCTCACTAAGAGTCCGGTACGAACCCTGAACTTTTAAGTTTGGGTTTGCTCATCTCTAGTTAGATTCTATTGGATTTTATATTATACCAAAATAAAAAATATTTTTTTCCCTGGAAGCATTGATTCTATGGGATATTGGTGTTATGAAATATACATTATTTCTCTCTTTTGAATTACATTTTGTTGCACACATATAAATTTAGTAAATCAATCATTGGGTAATGTGGTCAAATGACACAAACCCAGGTCTGCTTGGTCACTTCTGGAAAGCTTTGCCAGACAGAAATGGTTTATAAATCAGCAAAGACAAGCCATGTCCCTCCAAGCAGCTGCCCTGAAAGCAGCTCTGTGGTCCTGACAACATTTCCTACTTGCAATACTTTCCATCCCCTAAACTCTGGCTCTCTATACTCCTTTGGTCTAGCTAGAGGGGAGATAGGAGATTAATGAGGAATGTGCAACAGATGCTGTGGCTAGAAAAGAAAGGGGGCTGGGATCCAGAGGGGTGGCAAGAGAGGAAGGACTGGGTCAGGGATTTGTCATCCGCCAATAAAGGTCAGCTCTGCCAATGGTAATTACATGGTCCTCCTCATTCAATCCCTTTTAAGTCAGGCAGCAATCCCGGCCCTCATGTCTCATTGTTGCCTTAGGAAACTACTACATGTATAGGATGAGGCTAATTTCACCCCCTTCCCCTTTATACATGCATAACGGGGGCACTTACTAAAAGAGATCAAGAAAGATTATGAGTTTGATTCTGTGTGGGTATGACTACTTATCCCTCTAGTACCTTCTTGTATCCATTACTTTAAAGGGGTAGGCCAGTGGAAACAGTTGATCGGGAGGGCCACTAGTAGTGTTGAGCGAATTTGTTCGGCATTTCAAATATTGTCACCTGCGTGACAGCGTGGCAAATCAGGGATGTTCGTGGGCGGAGCCAGTTTTTTTGGCGCGAAAAAGCCAGAACCCCGAACACGAACCCGAATTTGAAATGCCGAACAAATTCGCTCAACACTAGCCACTAGAATCCACACAAATCAGCAGTTTGGAGAACTTTTCCGAAGAGGGCTCAAACATCAGTTTTGGAGAACTTTCCCAATGAGGACTCAGATGTCAGTTTTAGAGAACTTTCCCAATGAGGACTCAGACGTCAGTTTTGGAGAACTTTCCCAATGAGGAATCAGATGTCCATTTTGGAGAACTTTCCCAATGAGGGCTCAGACATCAGTTTTGGAGTACTTTCCGAATGAGGATTCAGACATCAGTTTTGGAGAACTTTTCCAATGAGGACTCAGACGTCAGTTTAGGAGAACTTTCCCAATGAGAACTCAAACATCAGTTTAGGAGAACTTTCCCAATGAGGGCTCAGACATCTGTTTAGGAGAACTTTCCCAATGAAAGCTCAGACATCAGTTTAGGAGAACTTTCCCAATGAGGCCTCAGACATCAGTATTTTCTACATACGAGAAAACCGGACAGATTATTCTGATCAGAGTTGGTCAGAAAAAGAAAGAAACTTTCTCTACGGCCATCTGAGTGCAGTCTGATTTTTTTCACGGGCTCATTGATTTGCATTGCCAATTTTGACCCGAACTTCGGAACAAAATCAGTCATGTCTCTGTATCATACATATAACAGACATGTAATCAGACATGTATCATAGGTATGAGTGCTATCCATGAAAAACACGGATAGCACTTGTATGAGAAAACCTGATGTCTGAATGAGCCCTTAGAATAGAACAGCAGTGCACATGCTGACCTCACTCCATTCATTCCCCGTGAAGCTGCTGAGGGCTGCGCCCAGATTTTTCCGGCAGCACCATAGGGGATGAATAGAGGGTAGTTCTAGCATGGACACTGTCATGCCATTTTGTAATGTGGGAAAAAGTTCTCAGTCAGGGATTAAAATAACCTAATCTGCCAAATGGTGCAAGTCCCAGCTACCCAAAAATCAGCAAGTGTCACCTATCTGGAGGATAGATAATAACTTGTTTTTATCACATAACCTTTAGGCCTCATCAGAAATCAGTGATTTTTCTGGTTTGCAAAAAAAAAATGGTTTGATATTTATCAGTGTTTTTCGTCAAGGTATTTTAATTAGGGGAATTTTTGCAATAATAGGGAATTGGGGAAAAAAATCATCAGTGTTTTTGATCCAATTTCCTCAGTTTTGCCATCAGAGTTTCATCAGTTATTTTCTCATAACAAAATAATAATTAAATGAAATGAAAAACTTCTATCCATTGCAATGTTAATCTCGGACAGGACATGGATTGCACTCGGATGACAGTGAGTGCGGTCAGTGATTTTAATGGAGCCGTAGACATGTAATTTTGATACGTAAGTGAGATCAGAAACAGACATGTCTCCGTTAATTTTCATAGACGTAAAAGCGCAGACATGTGAATAACACCATAGACATAATGACTACGTGCCATAGCCATGGAAAACACAGACAGAACACGTATGCGATTCACAGGCGTCTGAATGAGGCCTAAGACTAATTGTGTTACTTCCATTAGTGTCCTAAATACCCCAGGCAGGGAGCTCACAGCAGGGGGGTAATTAAGAAAACTGGTGCAGAAAAAAAAGATGCTGTATTCCAGCTGTTTCCTTTTAAATGAGTTACAGAAATGGCAATTGTAATGAGCCACAAACTGAAGATAAATGAGTAATAGCCAAAAAAGAGGGAAAGTAAGGGAGACAGCTGCCTGGGATACAATGGCATCATGTGTCTAGGGACTGGGGGAATCACCATGTTCACACACAGCAGATTTGGTGCAGCTTTTGCATGTGTTTAACTAACAAATTTTAATTAAAAAATCTGGATTGAGTATATGAAAAAGGTTCTTAAAAAAATGCAAAAGAAAATAAAGATTGGACATGTTCAATTTCAACATACCTGATTTTTTGCTCCAGCAGGAATCATGGGGATTTACCGGTTTCTGACCCGGAACCGGAGGGTAAATATGAGTTATACATACTCCTGGCCAGAGGGCGTGTTTCTATTATACTTTTCCACTCCTGGTTTTATCTTACAAATATTGATGTAAAATACTGACCAAATACTGAACGTGTGAACGTGGCCTAAATGTCACTTTCACTAATAGGGCTCATTCAAACTAGCGTAAAATACACACGTGTGCTGTCCTAGTACTAATCATAACGCACACTGACCAATGTAAATCAATAGAGCTGTTCAGATTACAGTTTTTTCACAAGCGTCCCAAGTGAAAAAATTCCAGCACGCAACGTTCTCTTCCAATTCTCGGATGAGATTCGACCATTCAAGTCTATGGCTGTGCAAAAAAAAAAAAATCGTATCCCATACAGATTATCCATATTGTATCTGCTTATTATGGATACATTCCCATTATTGTCTAGGAACCTGGATTTGATCATGTAACATTTTCAAATGTTGATATATTAAAATGAATGCCACTCGGATGTCACATAGACGTAAAAAACAGGCACACGGATGACAATTGTTTACGTTTTCTGTTTGCATGGATTTATATAGTGTGACCTAGTTGACAAGTGTGGCGCCCCTGAGGGTTCGACCGCCACAGGAATGCTGCACTTCTTTAATGGAGTGTGGTGTTCCTCCTCTGAGGTAAGGCCGGTGTGATGGTAGTGATCTAGCCTTTTGCATCCAACACCACATTCCACCAGAGAGAGCTAGTATGCACTAGGTGCTGCTCCCCTGGTTACAGGGAGACTGGGGAACACAAAGTGGTAGGAATCAGTTAGTGGGTGTGGGTGGAGGAACAGTTAGTTAGTTACACTTCAAATTTCATATTTAATAGAATGCCATCTTTGATCTTGGTTCTTCTTGTTCTTCTGCTGGTTCTTTTGTCTAGCCTTTGCTAGTCTGTCGGCTGTCACTGTGCTGTCAAAATACTGTGTGTAATGTGACTTCCCTCCGGGAGTGCAGATCCTGTGTGGGCCTGCACCGGTATGGGACACAGCCCTCGTACCCCGATCTATGGGACGAGAGGAAGGTTGCAGACAAGGAACGTCTCAACCCGGACAAGGACCAGGATCAAGAAGGCCCGGGAGCTTTAGAGTGTGGCTCGCTAGCAAATGGGTCCCGGGGAGGATGCAGACGGAGCAGAGCACGCCACCTGTCCTTGCCTACCTGATCTATTCAGAGAGATTCCGGCTGCAAGAGGGGTACCGGCCCCCGACACCCGACCTCGTACTCTATGTCCAGGACGGGAAAGCCCGGTTAGCCCTGAGGATCCCGCCGGGCCTCGGATGGAGAGGAATTGCCACCCAAGCCCTACACCTGAGAGGAGCTCAGAGGGAGACCCGGCCTATCTACACACGCGCAGATGGGAAAGGGTAAAGTCTGTAGTGCAGGAACACTCTGGTGTAGGGATGCTACCTCACACTGGACTTCCTCGGAGGTAGTCGGACCCCCATCCCTGGTGGCCGCAGGACTCCGCGAGGAGCAGGGAGAAGCCTTGCGCTGCTTGAGAGAACTGTGAGTAAAGCCTTGGAAGTTCATCCCTATGGCCTCCAGACTGTTCATTACGCGCCATACCATGCGACGTGGTGCCCGTACTCCCCGAACTACTAACCCCCCTCTATCCTGCCTTGCCTGCCCTGAGGCCACGCTCTGCCTGTGGGGAGCAGCGAGAACTCTAGCCGCCATGACACCGGGCCTCGGCGGACTGTAGGGCGCTGGTGGCCCCTTCACCAGACACCACAGGTGGCGTAGTCGACAATTACCACTTAACCCGGAAAGCCCTAACATCATTTTTAATGTGACGGCCCTGGGCACGGAACGGGTCCGGGCCACGGCTGCATCCCCCTCAACATCTGACCCGGCTCCGAGTATCCCACCCATCTTCCCAGGGCAGGGCTTGCAAGCGTCACAACAAGCACTTTCCAAGTGATGCTAATCGCCTGGAAAGCGCTTGACAATCTGCATGCGGAAACGCATGTGAATCCGCATGTATTCCGCATGTATTCTGCAGGAAAAACGCTTGCACAATCTGCATGCGTTTTTTCTGCCAGGAAGATGCAGAAATGCTGCAGAAATTTTCTGCTTCATTTCTGCATCATGGGCACATAGCCTTATATAGCGTGACCAAGTTGACAAGCACTTTCCAAGTGATGCTAAAATCGCCTGGAAAGCGCTTGTCAACCCGCATGCGGAAATGCAAGTGAAGAACGCTTCACATCCGCATGTCCCTGGCTGGAAAACGCATGTACAATCCGCATGTACAATCCGCATGCGTTTTTTCTGCCAGGGAGATGCATAAACCCTCAGGAAAAATCCGGAGCATTTCTGCATCGTGGGCACATAGCCTTAGAGACAGCATATTGAAGTTGCATCAGGTTCATGTTTTGTACAATGCTGTATTTTTATGTTTAGATTTTTGTGACACTTGAGATATTACCTGAGGTCTTACGACCAGGGCCGGCTGCAGATTTTCATGGGCCCTGGGAGAAAGAGTCTCAGTGGGCCCCTTTAACACATACCACGATTCATGATGCACAAATATCGTACGGTAGAGAAATATAGGTATACAACACAGAACCCAGCCTGCCCCCTCATCCTTCACATATACAGACATAAAAGTGGTAATTAGAACAGAGCACTATGTTACATACAGCAATTAACAATATCAGAAAATAGTATGAAGAAAACGTAATATCCATATTGTAACCTGCCCATCGGATTTATATTGGACCTATCATCAAAAGCATACTAACAAAGGGGTGCTAAAAAGCAAGAAAAAACGATCAAACGGTCCATCATAGTGAAAAAGATGAAAAATCTTTTTTGTAAATACTACACAAGGAGTATGGGGAGGAGGGGAAAAAATATATACATATGCATTAAAAATACTATTAAAAGCAGATATACAACATGTCAAGTGCAGTTATAGGGCCCCTCTACATTAATACTGAGCCATATCTATAGATAATGTGGGATATAGTGGTGCTGGCACATAGAGGAGAGACACATCACATGGTGAATAGCGTACTATTGTACATATACATCAATGCCCATCACATGATATATGGCCAGGGGGTGGGCTCCCCTTGAAAAAGGCAAAAGTGCTGAAACACGCGTTGGGGAAACACATGCTGACGCAGGTTGACGTGGTGTTTTTCTATTCCTATTAAGGTAATTACGGCCTATGGTGGCCATATATGATGTGAGAGGCATTGATGTATATGTACAATAGTACAATATACATGTTGTATATCTGCTTTTAATAGTATTTTAAATGCATATGTATGTATTTTTTCCCCTCCCCATACACCTTGCGTAGTATTTACAATAAAGTTTTTTCATCTTTTTCACTATGATGGACCATTTGATCATTTTTCTTGCTTTCTATCATCCCTTTGTACATACAGTGCTGGCCAAAAGTATTGGCACCCCTGCAATTCTGTCAGATAATGCTCAGTTTCTTCCTGAAAATGATTGCAATCACAAATTCTTTGGTATTATTCTCTTAATTTAATTTGTCTTCAATGAAAAAACACAAAAAGAATTGTCCTAAAGACAAATTGGATATAATTCCACACCAAACCTAAAAAAGGGGGTGGACAAAAGTATTGGCACTGTTTGAAAAATCATGTGATGCTTCTCTAATTCGTGTAATTAACAGCACCTGTAACTTACCTGTGGCACCTAACAGGTGTTGGCAATAACTAAATCACACTTGCAGCCAGTTAACATGGATTAAAGTTGACTCAACCTCTGTCCTGTGTCCTTGTGTGTACCACATTGAGCATGGAGAAAAGAAAGAAGACCAAAGAACTGTCTGAGGACTTGAGAAACCAAATTGTGAGGAAGCATGAGCAATCTCAAGGCTACAAGTCCATCTCCAAAGACCTGAATGTTCCTGTGTCTTCCGTGCGCAGTGTCATCAAGAAGTTTAAAGGCCATGGCACTGTGGCTAACCTCCCTAGATGTGGACGGAAAAGAAAAATTGACGAGAGATTTCAACGCAAGATTGTGCGGATGGTGGATAAAGAACCTTGACTAACATCCAAACAAGTTCAAGCTGCCCTGCAGTCCGAGGGTACAACAGTGTCAACCCGTACTATCCGTCGGCGTCTGAATGAAAAGGGACTGTATGGTAGGATACCCAGGAAGACCCCACTTTTTACCCCGAGACATAAAAAAGCCAGGCTGGAGTTTGCCAAAACTTACCTGAGAAAGCCTAAAACGTTTTGGAAGAATGTTCTCTGGTCAGATGAGACAAAAGTAGAGCTTTTTGGGAAAAAGCATCAACATAGAGTGTACAGGAAAAAAAAAAGAGACATTCAAAGAAAAGAACACGGTCCCTACAGTCAAACATGGCGGAGGTTCCCTGATGTTTTGGGGTTGCTTTGCTGCCTCTGGCACTGGACTGCTTGACCGTGTGCATGGCATTATGAAGTCTGAAGACTACCAACAAATTTTGCAGCATAATGTAGGGCCCAGTGTGAGAAAGCTGGGTCTCGCTCAGAGGTCATGGGTCTTCCAGCAGGACAATGACCCAAAAGACACTTCCAAAAGCACTATAAAATGGTTTGATAGAAAGCACTGGAGACTTCTAAGGTAGCCAGCAATGAGTCCAGACCTGAATCCCATAGAACACCTGTGGAGAGATCTCAAAATGGCAGTTTGGACAAGGCACCCTTCAAATATCAGGGACCTGGAGCAGTTTGCCAAAGAAGAATGGTCTACAATTCCAGTAGAGCATTGTAAGAAACTCATTGATGGTTACCGGAAGCGGTTGTTCGCAGTTATTTTGGCTAAAGGTTGTGCAACCAAGTATTAGGCTGAGGGTGCCAATGCTTTTGTCCGGCCCTTTTTTGGAGTTTTGTGTGAAATGATCAATGATTTGATTTTTGCTTCATTCTCTTTTGTGTTTTTTCCTTGCAAGCAAATTAAATGAAGATAATAAGACCAAAGAATTTGTGATTGCAATCATTTTCAGGAATAAACTGAGTATTATCTGACAGAATTGCAGGGGTGCCAATACTTTTGGCCAGCACTGTATACAGACATGCACACACATACAATACACAGACATGCACACACACAATACACAGACATGCATACACACACAATATGCAGACATGCACACACACACAATACGCAGACATGCACACACACAATACGCAGACATGCACACACACACAATACGCAGACATGAACACACAATACGCAGACATGCGCACACATACAATATGCAGACATGCACACACACACAATACGCAGACATGCACACACACACAATACGCAGACATGCGCATACATACAATACGCAGGCATGTGCACACACACATACAATATGCAGACATGCACACACATATGGTATGCAGACATGCACACACATACAATGCGCAGACATGTGCACACATACAACACGCAGACATGAACACACACAATACGCAGACATGCGCACACATACAATATGCAGACATGCACACATATACAGTACGCAGACATGTGCATACATACAATACACAGACATGTACACACATACAGTGCGCAGACATGCGTACATACACACATGCGCGCACATACAATACGCAGACATGCACACACACAATATGCAGACATGTACACACATACATTACACAGATATGCGCACATGCACACACACACGCACAAGTACACACATACAATACATAACAACAACTTGCATGAGGAGGATTAGTCCAGATAGCAAAAAATGAGTAAACTAGATCTTAAAATTCAACTTTTATTAAGTAGATTATTAAAAAATTCTAATTAAAAAAACAGTACCAATACTTCATGGATAGGGTAATGTAACAGCATTCAATAATATTCAATAGTCATAAATGGATTACCAAGCTATAACAACAATAAATAGAGTGGAACAGTGTATATAAGAAAATATGACTATATCATACCCTGTAAAAGTTAGAGTTTGCTGTGCAATTCGCAAATTACATAATTGGTATTCATAGGCATCACATGTGGAACACATTAATAAATAATAGTCATTACCTGGGACCAAAGATAAATGAATGAATGAAATGAATGCGTGGGACCGACCCTTACAGAAAGAATCAGCTGCAATCCCATACTGTCCTATCTGTATACTCTTTTGCATCTTTCCCTACCCAGAAAATGTGGTATGATCAGACCATGTGTAAAGTGGCGCGGGACGGTAGCCATTGGCGATGTATGCATGCTTCATATCACAGCACGCTACATGAAAATGGGGGTCCTGGCAAGCTGTGTGGACTGTAGCTGTGGTGGCGATACGTCCTTGCAGACCACATGGTGCCGTTGTATTCGGCCAGCCAGGACCATGTGTTGCAGAGTTCAATAACAGAGGCCATAGTTCATAAATAAACATATTTACTGAGCAATAACTATTGAGGAATTATGTACAGTATATAGAAGGCATTCATCTTCATGGCCATTTCTGTTACTACATGGAACATTATCGCACACGTCTCCTCCCTTTCTGGTCCATAGAGAATTTCTGTATTTTCCAGCAGAAACAAGTCAATTTTCTTCATATTAATCAGTAAAGGCCTTAAGATATAGATTCATATATATGGGCAGGGTTAGTGTCAGTAGCTAGCATACATGAACCTCTGCTAGAGCCCACTGGGCTACAGATCTACAGTATGTATCTCATGAACATTATGGATCCATAACAAACTCTCAAAGTGGGGTAGGCAGGGGGTTCAATGTTGTACTGTTGCCAAAGAACTCATATGAACCTGGGCCAGCTCTGTTACCAAGCTTCTCTGGCATTACTGTCACATCTCGAAACCGTTTATATGACAAAGTGTTGACAACTCCTTTTCGATCTCGGAAGCCATAGAGAGCTCCATGGAGCTTCATTGTTGGATTTGTGTATCTGCATGGAAAGTCCCATTGATACCAGAAATGAACAATTTGGGTAGCCCTGGTTTCCCATCCAGTCTGGTCCTCTGTAGCAGCCCGTCTTCACTTCTGCCTCCAGCATTACTGGCCCAGCATCCTGGATGCCTCTGGCACTTACTAGGCCCATGAGAGACATGGGGGCCTTTTATAGGCCTCCCACTGCCACGACAATGCCAACCCCGCAATCACGTCACGGCGAGATATGGGCATCACAAGGGACATATTTCCCGATTTTCGAACTCTTAAAGGGGTTATCTGGGACTTACTTTCATGCGGCTAAGAACTGATATGCAGGTATTCGATAACTACCTGCCTGTTCTGCCTGGCACCGGCTGCAGGCACTCACACACCTCTCCTGCTGGTGATTCTGCTGCTTCACGTCAAGAGAGCAACTCTTCCTTTTCCAGTTGCTTTGTTGATGGGGTGTTACTGCCAACGTCAATCAGCATGACATCAGCAGTGACGCTCCGTCAACATATGTGACGCAAGGTGTGGGAAAGACTAAGTGCAACACAAAGGGAAGAGGGAAAGGGAGCCCAGACGCTAGTGAAAGGGAAGAGTGAAGACCTCCTAGGTTGATCTGGTGTCACCCTGTCTCCACTAATATCCCTATATTAGTTCTTCACCAATTGCCACACACGTGCCTCGCCCTGTGTTTCCCTGGTTTTAGGCTCAGGCTAGGGAAGGGTGGGGATGAGCACTAGTCGATCCCCACTGAACACTAAAGACAACAAGGGGACAAACAAGGGAAAATCGCTTAGCTTTAGTCGACTCCAGACAAATACGCACATGTCCTCTATCACCAGAGAGGAAGAAGTACTGCTCTTGCTCAAGCCTTCATAAGGAGTAATAAATATCACTGGCATCTCCCTCTGGCACACGGCAGGTATTTATACACCAAGGCCAGGGTGTTAATTAGCCAGAGGAAGGTAACCGTGGTCCTAGAGATACAGCTTCTAAGAAGTTGTCTGTAATGCCAAGCGAAGAGATCTCCTGCAACCAACTGCAGGGTGACTGTCTGTCACTTCTGACACACCCGTGACAACAGGGTAGAGTGGAAAAAAAACAGTTGCTCTGTCGACGTGACATCACCAGAATCTCTGGCAGGAGTGGCCTGTGAATGCTCTGAGCCATCAGAGATTGGCACCAGGCACATCAGACAAGTAGGTAGCAACTACCTGTCTGTAAGTTCTTACGGCCATGAAAAAAAAAGTAGTAGAATAGTCCAGGATAATTGACGTCATGTGAGGCCTAGTCAATAGGCTTCATTCAACGTCATGACATTCGTAGCCCAACAATGTCATGACAGCAGGGGGCCTAGAGAAGCCAGGATACCAGTTCATGGATGCCAAGAGCAGAAGTGAAAACCAGTTAACTGGACTGAATGTTGGGCCAGGGCAATGCGAATCAAATTGGTTAGTACTGTATGTTTTGATACGGCCATAGGCATTAGGCTGTGGGTTGGAGTCATCCATAACGCTTTCAGATGTGTTGCATATTTACAGCTAAGGTGTTTCCAAATTTTGGAATGGAAAAAAAAGCTAAGCGATCACTCTCTGCCAATCCAGATGCCACGGCTGTGACTGCTCAAGCAAACGCTGTCCACCCTCAGGATCACTGATCTTATACATGTTTTGTTCATCTGTATATACAGTACATGACAACCTAAAACACCAGCAGGATTTGTAGTGTCGCGCCATCTGACACAATACAAAGGAACATATATTTCCTCTTATTTGTCGTATGCAAAACACAAAGCAGCAGAAGCCATTATCCCGCTCCGTATCACAGCGTTAATTCACAGCCCTGGCAATTAATACCACAAATTGACAATGATTTTGAAAATGGATGAATCCCAGGCTAGAAATCAAGCACATCTGTTAGCAAAATAAACACATAATCCATGCCGCTATTCAGTCACCAGCATTGTTCTCTTTTACTAGAAGTTTTCAATGGTTCAGCAATTAAACTTGTGTCAAAATACAATAGACTGAGTAGTGTGTTATCTGTACAGAATGGAATGAACTTATCAAGACAATACTGCCTTTCAGGACATTGAATTACCAAGATTACCCGACTATCTGATTCCAAACAGGTGGAAAGGCATCCGGATCATTCACTTGCTAGGATAATATTTTGTTAGCTGTGGGCGCCTCATATATGGTAATTTTCGGTTATTTTTTTCCAAGTATTCTCAATGTCATCCCACATTTCACTCTTATACAGTATTTCTCTTATTCTGTATCTATATATGGCCTTATTTTCATGCACTCATAAGATGTTATATTCAGGGTGGGATAAATAGTAAAGGCTTCAAGCCAAAGTATATGTCCCTCTATAGAAATAATACAGTATATTAGGACATTGCCTAAAAGAACATTTCTCCCATATAAATTGTTGGAAAAGAAAAAACTGCACAGCAAAACTCTCCTGTTCCAAAGGTTATTATGCTTGAAGAAATCCGCAGCACAGAAAAAGGGGCAACTCTTATGTGACGCTTTTCAATGGGGCCTACTCCAGGTTTATGTGGACCCTTGGGTGACATAGTCTAGTGGGTCCCTCTTCTTCGCTTTTCATTCTCTCTCTTTACCTGTGGGTTTGTTTTCTACCGATACGAGCTGCAGTTTTTATCACTAGCATTTTGGGATACATACAACTTTTTTTTACCTCTTTCTATAGTATTTGTTTTGTTGGACAAAGTTACCATTTTGATTTTTTTTTTTAATTCTGGAGTATGAGATAAAAACATTATGATATTTTATTATTATTAGCATTTATTGGACAGTTCTGCGCACAATGATACCAAATACGTTAACTTTTTTTTTCTCTAGATTTGATTTACGTTGTAGAAGAAGTTGGCCGATACGAATATATATTTTGAAAAAACATTTTATTATTCTTTATTTTTTACATTTATTATTAACCTGCCAACAGTACAGTAGTATTGACTTTTATTGTAAAATTACTCTGCTTCATAGTTGTACAAACATGACAGACATGGGGGCTCTCTGTAAGCTGCATACCTGCCATGAAAATGCCAACTTTGAAGTGATGGTACACGGGTAGGGGTCGATCGGCATTTCAAGGGACATCTTCCACCATTTTCCATCTTCTAAAATGCCACTTTCATGAATGACAGGGGAATCTTAAAGGTTAAACTACTGCAATAAGATCTAAACTTCGATCACAGCAGTAAGGGAAGAGTCAGAAGGTTGTATAACTTGGACGAGGATCGCAACGTAATGCTCAGACTGACGTGTTTCTATGCAGCAGTCACGCTCAGGTTGGGAGAGCCTACAGCCAGTCCGAGCATTGCATTGCGATCCTTGTCCGAGTTATACGGCCATCTGACTCTTATTTTAGACTTTGCTATATATTATAGCCAAAACCCACACTTTATTTAGCAGGCTCAACAATTGAGCCTGCTCCATACACAGTGTGCATGTCACAAATTGAAACCTGGGCAGAGTGAGTCACCCAAGTGCCGGTCCTGCTTCTTAGTCAATCATAAGAATATTTGACAAGCATTTTTTGATAAGCATTTTTTTTTGCCAGTTATTTTTTGTAATTGCAATTTTATAAAGCTTTCGAAATCTCACAGAGCCATGAGAAAAGTTTTGATTGTGGGAGTCTGGATGCTGAGACTCCATTGATTGCTAAAACAAAGAGGCAGAAGTGCTCACAGAGGCAGAAGAGCTGCTCTCTACCAACACTGAAGAAAGAAGGTTTATAAGTCCGTCTTCAGTCTAGGAGGCCAGTTACAGCTGCCATATTGTTTCCCTTACTACCACTGAGTCTGAGAACAAAAAAAGTTGATGGAAAGTCAGACATCCTCAGGAGCAAAACAAATAAGAATAGAGCCCCATAGTAAAAATTTCCAATTTTCACTTCTCGGTAGCTAATTGATTTAGAGGATATATAAAATTTATCATTATGTCTTTACTGTCTTCCGTGTCTTTTATTTCCTTCTTTCGTCTCCTGGTGCTCTCCCTTTATTCATTTTTGGGTTTTTTTTCTCCTCCCTTATAATCAT
Organism: Phyllobates terribilis; assembly: GCF_046119375.1. Taxonomy (NCBI): domain Eukaryota; kingdom Metazoa; phylum Chordata; class Amphibia; order Anura; family Dendrobatidae; genus Phyllobates; species Phyllobates terribilis. Next base: position 359,872,505 of record NW_027362767.1, read on the forward strand.
CTCCTAATCGTGCAGTGTAAATTAACCTTATCCTACAGTCATGGCCAAAGGTTTTGAGATTTACACAAATTTTGGTTTCCACAAAGTTTGCTGCTTCAATGTTTTAAGGTCTTGAAGTCAGATGTTTCTATGGTTACTGAAGTATTACATATTTCAAAAGTTTTTAAACTTTCATTGACAAATACATTGTTTATACAAAGGCTTAATATTTACAGTGTTGACCCTTATTATAGCCCTTGCAGCTGGATATCAGCTTCTGGACCAAATCCTGACTGATGAAACCAATTCATGCCTAATCAGTGCTTGAAGTTTATCACAATATCTGAAGTTTTGTTTGTCCACCCGCTTTTTGAGGATTGACCAAAGGTTCTCAATGAGATTGAAATCTGGAGAGTTTTCTTGCCATAGACTCAAACTTTCAATGCATTTTTCACCGAGACACTTATAGTTGTAACTTTTGTCTCCATCATGCTTAGTGTTGAGCATTCCGATACTGAAATATCGGGTATCGACCGATATTCGCGGTATCGGAGTTCCGATACTGAGTTCCGATACTTTTAGAATATCGGAATCGGAAGTTCCCATAATGCCTGCGCTCTGCAGTGTCTCTGTAGGATGACAAGCTGGATGGCAGCGCTCAGCTTACTGTACTTGTCATTTAGTGTTAAAGGATTTATTTAAAAAAAAAATAATAGTGTTTTCATGCACCGTCTCTTTAAAAATGCAATTCAGCATCTGTACCCGACAATTTAGAATAGAAAGAATAGAGCATCACACATAGATTAGATACATAGAAACATGTCAGTCACATATATAAGAAGTACAGTGATAGTGTTGATTACTGTACTTGTCATTTAGTGTTAAAATAAAGGATTTATTAAAAAAAAAATTGGCGTGGGGTTCCCCGTAATTTTAGTCTCTAGCGGAGGTTAGGCAGACGGCTGGGGCAGATGTTTGAAGCCTAGGAAGGGGGTAATACCCACGGAGCTTCCCAGGCTACTAATATCAGCCCCCAGCTGAATACCTAGCCTTTACTAGCTATTAAACTGGGGGACTCCCCCAAAAAAATGATGTGGGGTCCCTGCTATTTTAATAGCTAGCAAAGGCTAGGCAGACAGCTGGGGGCTGATATTAATAGCCCAGGAAGGGTGCCATGAATATTGGCCCCCTCCCAGGCTAAAAACACCAGCCGTCAGCCGCCCCATAAATGGCGCATCCATAGGATGCGCCAATTCTGGCACTTAGCCTCGCTCTTCCCACTGCCCTGTAGCGGTGGCAGTGGGGTAATAGGGCTGGGGTTGATGTCAGCTTATAATGCCAGCTGACATCAAGCCCAGGTTAGTAATGGAGAGGCGTCTATAAGACACCCCCATTACTAACCCCATAGTCAAAGTTAAAAAAAAACAAACACAAACACCCAGAATAAAGTCCTTTAATTGAAATAAACACACAATTCTTTACTGTTCTAAATTAAACCATACTTACCATCACGCCCATTCCAACTGAAGCCAACGATCTCCTGCAATAAAAGAAAAATAATAAAGCAACCTCATCCTTACCTTTCCATGGTTCCCACGACAGCTTCAGCTCTGCTACATTGACATGACAGGCTGGATCGCAACAGAACGCTGCCATCCAGCTTGCCATGCCGCACACACTGAGAAGCGCAGGCATGCTTGCGCTACTCAGTGTCTCGCTGTGACGGCATAAAGATGAGCCAAGGTTCATGTCCAATGAACTCAGCTCACCTCATGCACGTCACTGACAGCGTGGGAGAATTCTCCTGCTCAAGCGCTGAGCACAGGAGAATTTTCCCACGCTGTCAGTGACGTGCATGAGGTGAGCTGAGTTCACTGGACATGAGCTCACCTCATGCACGTCACTGACAGCGTGGGAAAATTCTCCTGCTCAAGCGCTGAGCACAGGAGAATTTTCCCACGCTGTCAGTGACGTGCATGAGGTGAGCTGAGTTCATTGGACATGAGCTCACCTCATACACGTCACTGACAGCGTGGGAAAATTCTCCTGCGCTCAGCGCTTCAGAAGGAGAATTCTCTCACGCTCACTGCAAGCGCAGGAGAATTTTCCCACGCTGTCAGTGACGTGCATGAGATGAGCTCATGTCCAATGAACTCAGCTCACCTCATGCACATGACTGACAGCGTAGGGGAATTCTCCTGCTCAAGCGCTGAGCACAAGAGAATTTTCCCACGCTGTCAGTGACGTGCATGAGGTGAGCTGAGTTCATTGGACATGAGCTCACCTCATGCACGTCACTGACAGCGTGGGAAAATTCTCCTGCGCTCAGCGCTTCAGCATTAGAATTCTCTCATGCTCACAGCAAGCGTAGGAGAATTTTCCCACGCTGTCAGTGACGTGCATGAGGTGAGCTCATGTCCAATGAACTCAGCTCACCTCATGCACATCACTGACAGCGTAGGAGAATTCTCCTGCTCAAGCGCTGAGCGCAGGAGAATTTTCCCACGCTGTCAGTGACGTGCATGAGGTGAGCTGAGTTCATTGGACATGAGCTCACCTTATGCACGTCACTGACAGCGTGGGAAAATTCTCCTGTGCTCAGCGGTTGAGCAGGAGAATTTTCCCACGCTGTCAGTGACGTGCATGAGATGAGCTCATGTCCAATGAACTCAGCTCACCTCATGCACGTCACTGACAGCGTGGGAAAATTCTCCTGCGCTCAGTTCTTGAGCAGGAGAATTTTCCCACGCTGTCAGTGACGTGCAAGAGGTGAGCTGAGTTCATTGGACATGAACTCGGCTCATCTGGATTCCGTCACAGCCAGACACTGAGGAGCGCAAGCATGCCTGCGCTTCTCAGTCTCTGCGGCATGGCAAGCTGGATGGCAGCTTTCGGCTGCGATCCAGCCTGTCATGTGAATGTAGCAGAGCTGGAGCCGTCTTGGGAACCATGGAAAGGTAAGGATGAGGTAGCTTTATTATTTTATTTTTATTGCAGGAGAGCGTTGGCTTCAGCTGGATTGGGCGTGATGGTAAGTATGGTTTAATTTAGAACAATAAAGAATTGTGTCTTTATTTCAATTAAAGGACTTTATTCTGGGTGTTTGTGGGTTTTTTTTTAACTTTGACTATGGGGTTAGTAATGGGGGTGTCTTATAGACGCCTCTCCATTACTAACCTGGGCTTGATGTCAGCTGGCATTATAAGCTGACATCAACCCCAACTCTATTACCCCACTGCCACAGCTACAGGGCAGTGGGAAGAGCGAGGCTAAGTGCCAGAATTGGCGCATCCTATGGATGCGCCATTTCTGGGGCGGCTGACAGCTGGTATTTCTAGCCTGGGAGGGAGCCAATATTCATGGCACCCTTCCTGGGCTATTAATATCAGCCCCCAGCTGTCTGCCTAGCCTTTGCTAGCTATTAAAATAGGGGGGACCCCACGTCATTTTTTGGGGGGTCCCCCATTTTAATAGCTAGTAAAGGCTAGGTATTCAGCTGAGGGCTGATATTAGTAGCCTGGGAAGCTCCGTGGGTATTACCCCATTCCCAGGCTTCAAACAACTGCCCCAGCCGTCTGCTTAACCTCCGCTAGAGACTAAAATTACGGGGAACCCCACGCCAATTTTTTTTTAAATAAATCCTTTATTTTAACACTAAATGACAAGTACAGTAACCAGCACTGTCACTGTACTTCATATATATGTGACTGACATGTTTCTATCTATCTAATCTATGTGTGATTCTCTATTCTTTCTATTCTAAATTGTCGGGTACCGCTGCTGAATTGCCGGCCGGCTTTTTTAAAGGGACGGTGCATGAAAACACTGTTATTTTTTTTAATAAATCCTTTACACTAAATGACAAGTACAGTAAGCAACACTGTCACTGTACTTCATATATATGTGACTGACATGTTTCTATCTATCTAATCTATGTGTGATGCTCTTTTCTTTCTGTTCTAAATTGTCGGGTACCGGTGTATGCCGCTGCTGAATTGCCGGCTTTTCATGTAATACATTCTACATTATTCTTAGTTGTTTTCCTTCTTGTAGAATTAACCTACAAGGAAAGAAAGGGTTTATTTTTATTCCGATATTTGTGTCCCATTGACTTGCATTGGTTTCCGGTATCGGAATCGGCGATATCCGATATTTTTTGGGTATCGGTCCGATCCAATCCGATCCGATATTTCCCGATATCGGAAGGTATCGCTCAACACTGGAAGAAGCATTGTTCATCACCAAATTTTTACTGGATCATTGGTAGAAGTTGCTCCTGAAAGATGTTTAAATACTATTCTTTATTCATTATTAAGTAATCTTAGGAAAAATTATGGGTAAGCCCACTTCACTGTATGTAAAGCAACTCCTAACATGAATGGTCTCAGAATGCATTTCTATTACAGTTGGTATGACACAGGACTCATGGTAGCGCTCACCTTTTCTTCTCCGGACAATGATTCTTCCAGATGTCCCAAATAGTCTAAAGGGGGCTTCATCAGCAAAAATGACTCTGCTGTCCAATCCCTGTAATTCCTGCAGAAGACTGGGGTAAGTATATTTTCTCTGAGAAACCCCCTTCAGACTATTTTGGACAACAATGTATAGATCTTACCTCGTTCAGACGCTCTATAGATTTATAATTGTAAAACCGGCTTCTGGCTCATACATAGACACCAGTGTGATCCGGCGACTTGGAATAGAAGTCATGTGACCCAGAAGAGGACTGGAACAGAGAAGATACAGATCGGTGAGTACATTACCGCACTAGTACTACACTAAATATACATTTAAACAAAACCAAAAAAAATTTCTTAGGCGACCCACTCATGCACAGTGCAAGGTACCTGCCGGCTTGCAGGTGAAACTAGAAAGAGGGAGGATGCATCCAGGATCCTGCAAATCTCCAAAATGCAATCCAGCATGTGTGAGTAATTATTCCTTATTTATGGGTTAGAATAGGAAAAAAGCAAATCACAGACTACAGTAACATATTCAGCAAAAGTTGAAACCTACGCGTTTTGAACAATATAGTTCTTAATAATGGCAGAATATATTGTTTGAAACGCGTAGGTTTCAACTTTTGCTTAATATGTCACGGTAGTTCATGATTTGCTTTTTTCCTATTTTAATTAATAAATAAGGACATATGCGTTTTAGAGAATCCTGGATGCTTTCTCCCGCTATCTAAACATACATTTAAACAAGTTTAGGCAAAAAAAAAATGTAATTCGAAATGTTCTATTATTTAATAGAACCGGTTCTTGTGACACTTTCACATTTGCCTGTATTATATTGTCTAAATTCATATATTATGACATATGGCATTCTATTATATAGTTGCATATTTTTTAACCAACATTGCCCAAACATCAGCTTTTTAGTTATTATTTTTTTATTTTTATAGACATACCCTTGGCGCTGTGATAGAATGTTATTCACCAGTTATGACAAGAATGAAGGAAATGCCTCACATGATTCATGAGCACAGGATCTGTGTCTCTTGGCCTAATGCAGACGAGTTATGTATGACTTATGAATAAACTCTTGATATTGTACAACAGGAGAATTCACATATTGATACTATTCTTTATTGGTAACCAGATCGCACATTTCTGCCAGTAGAAATAAAAGTTAACGTTTATCCAAATCCACAGGAAAGCAGCTCACCTGACTCACAAAATCCTACCTGTGGCTATAAGGGAGCTCGAGCCAATGTAAAAGTCCAAAACTAAAAAAGAAGTCAAGAAGACAAACGGCTTTACCTCAATATCTTCAGAAGATAAAACCATATACAGACAGCAAGCCAGTGATGAGAATTTATTACATACCATGTAATGAGAATCTAGTCGGCACGGGAGCACAAAACAAATATGCAAATAACTTGCATGCAGACATGTGGCTAACTGCTCATGCTGCGAATACAGTGGAATCATGACAGTGCACATTGCACACTGTCAAGATTTGACGATATGCAGTCACATAGAATGACTGCAGACTTTTCAGCCCAGAAATCCCTTTAACCCCTTTCTGACATTTGTGGTAATAGTACGTTCTTGTGCCTTGGGCCTATTGGGCCAGGGATGTGCTATTACGCGCATTGTGATCGCGCCTGCACACTAGCGGTGCGGGGTGATAGGCGCTGGGTGTCAGCTGATAGCACCGGGTGTCAGCTGTGACAATGTGCCAGCAGCGGTCCCGCACCGCTCCCAGCACATTAACTACCAAAATGCTGTGATCGAAGTTGATCGCAGCTTACTTACCTCCTCTCCGGTGTCCCGTGCTGTGTCGGGTCCCAGTGGTTGTCATGGTGATCCGATGTCATCATGACGACATCCAGGTCACCAGACAGCAGGAAGTTAGGTAGAACGTGCTCAGTGCACGGTCTAACTAACTTGTGTGTGCAGGGCTGCAGCCTGCCTAGCATAGAGATGCTGCTGCAGCATTTCTATGCTATGCAAGCGATCTGGGTTAAAAAAATGAAAGTCCCATAGTGGGACAAAGTGTAAAAGTAAAACAAAGGATTCAAAAAGTGAAAAAAAAATTAAAAAAAATTCTAAAAATATTTTTTTAAAAAATGAAAAAATAATAAAAAAAAAACCTAAAAATTTAAGGTACCCATAAATAAATGATTAAGAAAAAAATAAAAACAATAAAAGTACACATATTTGGTATCGCCGCATCAAAAACAACCTGACCTATAAAAACTGTCCCACTAGTTAACCCCTTTAGTGAACACGGTAAAAAAAAAAAAAAAAAAAAACGAAGCAAAAAAACTATGCTTTATCATCATACTGCCAAACAAAAAATGCAATAAAAAAACAAACTTAAATAAAAATGGTACCGCTGAAAACGTCATCTTGTCCCGCAAAAAACAAGCTGCTATACAGCTCTATCAGCTGAAAAATAAAAAAATTATAGCTCTCAGAATAAAGTGAAATTATTTTTTGTATAAAATAGTTTTTATTGTGTAAAAGCACCAAAACATAAAAAAAATATAAATGTGGTACCGCTGTAAATGTACTGACACGAAGAATAAAGCTGCCTTATCAATTTTACCACACGCGGAGCGGCATAAAAAAAAAAAAAAAAAAACAATTCTGGAATTGTTGGTTTTTGTTTATTCTGCCTCCCAAAAATCGTTATAGAAAGCGATCAAAAAATGTGACGTGCCCGAAAATGGTACCAATAAAAGCATCAACTTATCCTGCAAAAAACAAGCCATCACATGACTCTGTCGGTTGAAATATGGAAAAATTATAGTTCTCAAAATATGGCGATGCAAAAACTAGTCTTTGCAAAAAAAGGCGTCTTTTAGTGTGTGACAGCTGTCAATCATAAAAACCCGATATGAATCTGGCATCGCAGTAATCACATCGACCCCAAGAATAAAGTTATCTAATCACTTATACCGCACAAGAAACTGCGCAAAAAATGAACGCTAGGGTTGTGCTAGGGTTAGGGTTGTACTAGGATTAGGGTTGCGCTAGGGTTGTGCTAGGGTTAGGGTTGTGCTAAGGGTTGTGCTAGGGTTGTGCTAGGGTTAGGATTGTGCTAGGGTTAGGGTTGTGCTAGGGTTAGAGTTATGCTAGGGTTAGAGTTGTACTAGGGTTAGGGTTGTGCTAGGCTTAGGGTTGTGCTAGAGTTAGGGTTGTGCTAGGGTTAGGGTTGGGCTAGGATTGGGATTTTTCAAAAGTAAATTAAAAAAAATGACGACGATATGGCGAGTGTTGAGCGCAAGTGCTTGCTACTTGAGTTTGCATCGGGTGCTCAGGTATGCACCAAGTATCGCGGGTGCTCGAGTGACATGCTCGAGTCTCCGCCCCATATGCTTTGCGGTCAAAAAAAACTTGCAGGGATTGCCTGCCTTGCACGAGCGATCCCCCGTGAAACATGCGGGGCGGGGACTCGTGCATCCGCGATACATGATGCATACCCGAGTACCCGATGCAAACTCAAGTAGCGAGCACTTGCGCTCAAGACTAATAACAACTTATTCAATATAATGACCTAATGTTATCAAATTCTGTGTCGTACCGCTGGGTTCAAAATGTTCACTATACCTCTTGATAAAATCCTTGAGGGGTTTAGTTTCCAAAATAGGGTCACTTGTGGGGGGTTTCCACTATTTAGGCACAACAGGGGCTCTCCAAACGCAACATGGCATCCGCTAATTATTCAAGCAAATTTTACATTCAAAAAGTCAAATGGCGCTCCTTCCTTTCCGAACCCTGCCGTGCGCCCAAACAGTGGTTTTCTCCAACATATGGGGTGTCGGTTTACTCAGGAGAAATTGCACAACAAATGGTATGGTGCAATTTCTCCTGTTACCCTTATGAAAATGCAAAATTGGGGGCTGAAAAAACATTTTTCAATGAAAATTTTATTTTTACGGCTCAATGCTATAAACTTCTGTGAAGCGCTTGGGGGTTCAGGGTGCTCACCACACATCTAGATAAGTTGTTCCCTGAGGGGTTTAGTTTCCAAAATGGTGTCACTTGTGGGGAGTTTACACTGTTTAGGCACATCAGGGGCTCTCCAAATGCAACATGGCGTCCACTAATTATTCAAGCTAATTTTATATACAAAAAGTCAAATGGCGCTCCTTCCCTTCCGAGCCCGGCCGTGCGCCCAAACAGTGGTTTTCCCCCACATATTGGCGTGCTCAGGAGAAATTGCACAACATATTTTGTGGTCCATTTTTTCCTGTTAGGCTATGTGCCCACGAGGCAGAAATGCTCCGGATTTTTTCCTGAGCGTTTCTGCATCTCCCTGGCAGAAAAAATGCATGCGGATTGTACATGCATTTTTCCTGCCAGGGACATGCGGATGTGAAGCGTTCTTCACAGGCATTTCCGCATGCGGGTTGACAAGCGCTTTCCAAGCGATTTTAGCATCACTTGGAAAGTGCTTGACAACTTGGTCACACTATATAAATCCATGCAAACGGCATAGATTTATATAGTGTGACCCCAAAGAATGGTAAAAAATAAAAAAATAAATCTATACTTACCTTCTGATGGCCCCCGCAGTCTTTATTTGCTCCGTCCTGGCTTGCCGGCAGCTCGCGGTACACTACACTGAAGGACCTGCCATCACATGACTAAATGACGTCAGCGCAGGTCCTTCAGTCCACTGCGATTTGCCGGCAAGCGAAGACAAGCACACCACGGGCCATCAGAAGGTAAGTATAGTATTTATTCTTTTTTTTACAGGTTCTATGGTACCCGGGTCCGGAGGAGTGTCTCCTGTCCTCCAGACCCGGGTACCATCCGCACATTTTATCGCTTGGATTCCGCATGTACAGATGCAGTGATGCGGATTCCATGCGTTCCAATGCAAGTCAATGGCGGCGAAAACGCCGCACTTCCGCAAAATAATTGGTAGCGCTGCGTTTTTTTCCGCAATGATAATCCGCAGCGGAAATTTCCGCAGCATGTGCACAGCACATGTGGATTATCATTGGGGAACATGGCAGGCCTTCTACCATGCGGTTTTAAGCTTTTCTTCAGCGTTTTTGCCGCTGCGGAAAAGCTTAAAAAATGCATCATGGGCACACAGCCTTACCCTTGCGAAAATTAAAAAAAACTGGGGTCTAAAGTAACATTTTTGCGGAAAAGTTAAATATTCATTTTTTTCTTCCACATTCCAAAAATTCCTGTGAAGCACCTGAAGGGTTAATAAACTTCTTGAATGTGGTTTTGAGCACCTTGAGGGGTGCAGTTTTTAGAATGGTGTCACTTTTGGGTATTTTCTGTCATAAAGGCCCCTCAAAGTGACTTCAAATGTGATTTGGTCCCTAAAAAAATGGTTTTGTAAGTTTTGTTGGAAAAATGAGAAATCGCTGGTCAACTTTTAACCCTTATAACTTCCTAACAAAAAAAAATTTGGTTCCAAAATTGTACCGATTTAAAGTTGACATGTGGGAAATGTTATTTATTAACCATTTTGTGTGATTTATCTCATAATCAGCGGGATCCGTTGTCATAAAGTGACAGTGGTCAGAATTGTAAAAATTGGCCTGGTCATTAACGTGCAAACTACCTTCGAGGGTAAAGGGGTTAATCAGCCACAACCAATTTTTTTCCATAAGGATTTTAATGTATATTATGCCCTAAAATTACCATGAAATCAGCCTATAAACTACTTTCAATTGATTTCCATGGAAAATAAATAATGCCATTTGTACAACGAGAATTGCTTTTTCCCAAACGTTTGCAATCTGGGTGGCAGAAAAAAACAGTGCATGGAGAGCGGATTTCAATCACAGCCAGGACACAAATACAACTTAGTGATTGCTAAACCACCAGGGAGAAAAAGATAATTATCATGTTATTCCCACACATATACTTAAGGAAATGAGCGTTAACAAGGGGAGCCAGGGATCTGGGCTAAACTTGTTCTAAGCAATGATACAAATTTTTAGAGGTCACATCTAATTTCTGGAGTTTGATAAGCTACAGTGCAGGGGGTTTTGCTATGTGACTTTTCGAAGAAGTTGGAGGGTCCAGGGGCGGACATATCATTGGTGCAAGGGCTCAAGAGAGAAGGGGGCCACTTCTACATTCAAATAGGTGGAATTGTGTATTATATTGAGCTCTTGGGTTGCAAAAGGCCCATAAATTGTTCTTGCACAGGGGCTCTCTTTTGTCTGTGTCCACTATTGAGATAGTCAGAAGACAAAATGCATCGGGGAGAGATTTTAAAGAGTGATCACAAGAGTTTCTTTGGTACTATTTGGCGCGCCCATGCCTGCAGGAATTGCAGCAGTGCATTTGTAGCAGACGAGAAGTAGAGCCCAAAGATAGAAGTGGAGCCTCTCAAGAAGAGAAGGCTTCCTGGGCTCAGTTTAGAGAAGGCACCCATTGTTACGATTGGTTTTCAGCATCCCAACAATAACAAGGATGAAGCACTTCACACTAGAGGGAGAAATAAAGTGGAACAAGGCAAGAGGATCCTTGTCTCTGCACAGTCCCATGATTACAGGCAAACATTACAGACTATGTGGAAAAAGCACCTGGTGCACCAACTAGCTTCAAAAACTACGACATAACGAGACTTTATCAGAAATAGACAATTGCACAATGATCTCTATTCTATTTTTGCTGTAGATAAAAGCATATAAAAGGCAGTTCCATTTAATGTCATAGATAGTTCAGGTGTGATGCAACAAGCACATTTCAGATGAGATTTCCGGTTCTGGTGCTTTACTCGCAGATTATATATTTTTCTGCACTTAATTGCTACAATTTTTACTGCTTAATCTGCTCCTTTCTAATTCAATAAAACAAGAGTTGTATGTATCTGAATGTCCTGAATATGTATTATCTTAGTGTAAATGTTGTAGTGCTAAAAACATAGCAAACAATGTAACAATTATAGCTAACGATTGTCCTTTGTGTTCAGATAGATAATTATTACTATGTTTCTGGCAGCTTTACTTGTGGTAGAAAAGTATGCCTATAGTAATTGATAAACATGATTCACATCATTTGACAATAGTGAACCAAATATAACATTCCTCTTGGTATTCTTTGGTTCAGTAAAGAGCAAAATAATAGCAGTGTATTTAAAATAACTGAGAAAAAGTTCAATCCTCCTAATGGTATTTACTCCCATAATAACAAAGGCACTGTGAACGAAGCACCATATGTCTTTAGGATATTTATCTACTTTAAAGTGAATATGTAGATGCAATCTCAAAAAAATAATGTAAAAATCAGTATTCAAGGGTGGTACTAGTATTAATTTTCCTAAAATCCTCCTGCTTGGCTGCTTTTTAGACCACTTCCATGAGCAGGTGCAATTGGATCTCCACGGCTGTGACCTGGACATTGCATGACAGTATGTGGTATATGTTATCTCCAGGTCACAGCAGCGGAGATCCTACTGCACATGCTCCTAGGTACCAGTCCTTTTAACATTCTAGAACTTTTAACAAGTATATTTTTACTGGATTCCTCTATATGGAAAGTGCAATCTGATGTGCCATTCCATACATCACAACATGGAAACCAAAATGTATACCAGCCAGATGAAGTCTATAAGGACACTTTGGTGAATGGGGTGCTATGGGTTTGTTTATTGTATACATCTACTGTATATATACGTACACTACAGATGAAATGTGGAAAGGGCCACTCTACAGTACATGTATACTTACCAACCAACAACAGCTTTAGTTTTTTACTGTGCAGATTACCTTCATCTAAAGATAAGTAGTGGTAAGATTTGCCTCTAATCTGCTCAGTGTTCTGATATCTATCATTTTCAGGATACTGTCTATTAAAGGGGCATATGTCGGATTAAATGGACATACATACCCTTTTGATACATGCCATATGACCTCTAATATACTATAAGTAATGATTATTGCATGTTTAGTGGATGATCGCCTACTATTTTTTGTATCCTGCAATATAATGTCTTCATGTGAAAATTCATTCCAATTGCTGCAAATATAATTTATTAGTTTGTTGAATTTATATTTTATTATATGATAGTTGGTGAAGTGCTACACCCAACATATTTAGGGATTTTCCAGGTTGAAAAGAAAAGTCTGCAGTCACTCCTTGTGACAGCAGATTGCCAAATCGTGTCATTGTGCAATACGCATACTGTCACGATTTCCCTGTGTTGGCAGTGGAAGAGGGCAGTGACATGATGGCGTGCATGCGATTTGGATAAGAATTTAGTTGGCATGGGAACGCAAGACAAATATTCCCTTTGACTACCATAGAACCTTGTGCTGATCAAAGCATGTTGTGCTTGGGGTGAGTGTGGGGTGTGTGTAAGGAAAGGGGAGAGGGTGGGTGGCAGGTAAACACAAGGGTGACCAAGAGGTTGCGCCAATGCCCGGGCACATTTAAACGGATCCTTTGCTTTGTCCTAATTTTCATATGGATTACCTGTTAGTAATTCAGTTTGACCCTTTACCTTGCTCCTGTTATTTAACTATGTTCTAGCTGTCTCAACATTTCCACTGACATGCCTCACCAGTCAGTAAGAGCCGGAGTAGAGTACCAGCCTGCCACACCCAGCTCCAGCCATCCGGTTGGTTCCTTTCCTACTATCCTGTTCACACAGCCTGTGTTTATGTGTCTAGACAAGATTTGCTTGAGAGTTGCAGCTCCACCACTATTCTCCAAACCTTGCATTGCATATGCATGGATATATATTGATATAAGCTTGTGTGACTGTGCTTCCATACGTGTGCACTTGAATATTTACGTATCTACAAGTGTCTATAAATGTTCATTTGTATAAACACATCCACAACACATAGGCTTCCATTTATCAAAGAAATTCCCCAGAATTCAGGAGTTAATTGCTTTGACAAGGCACAAATTTTTTGCGGCTTTTTCACGCCAGTCTTTCCCTGCCAAAATAAGCGGAGCTGGGGCGGGACGTCACAGCTCCTCTAATTCATGACAAGCTTTGGCGTTCCCTACGTCAGGAGTCTCACTCCACTCAGGGACCAAGGACTGGAGTAAGATTTCTGGTGTGGCACACAAATGGGCACGCCACTCATCAGACGCTCCAAATTCATTAACCCTTTAACAACATATGACATGCAGGGTACGTTATATTCAGAGTCCGCATATTTGCAGGCAGATGATGACTGTAATAATCAGCCATCATCTGCCTCTAACAGCCAAGGGTGGAGCAGAGCTCTGCCCACGGCTATTAACCTGTCAGATGCCACTGTCAATCTGTGACAGCGGCATTAAGGGAGCGCCAGTAGGGGGACGTGCTGTTCTATACTCTCATTTTTTGCGCGCTCGTGATATGATTGTGGTGCGCCGGTGGGTTGCCATGATGGCCAGGGGTCTGCTTAAAGACCTCTGTGCCTGTCATGATGGTACTCCTGTGAAAACCCGTGTCTGGTGTTCATAGGGGACTGTGATTTTTGCTATACATAGATGAACTCCAGTTCAAGTCTTCTAAGGGGACTAGCAAGTATAGTGAAAAGTAAAAAAAATGTTTTAAAAAATTCAAGTTCAAATCATCACCCTTTTACCCCATTAAAAATTAAGAAATAAAAAAATTTGAACACATATATTTGATATCATAGCGTACATAAAAGTCTGATCAAAACATAAAATAAATTAATTTGATCAGTAAATGGCGTAACGAGAAAAAATATATAAACTCCAGAATTATGGTTTTTCAGCTCCCGCAACAGCACAGAGTAATGGAATAAGCGGCGATCAAAACATTGCATCTACCCCAAATTTTTAGATTAAAAACATCAGTTCTGGGTGCAAAGAATAAGCCCTCACACAGCTCCAGAAAATTCAAAATGTTACGGCTCTCGGAAAATGGGTCACCAGCGAAATTTTTTTACTAATTTCTGATTTTTTTTTTTCACCACTTAAGTAAAAAAAAAGCTATGCATGTTTGGTATCAGCATAATCATACTGACCTGGAGAATCATATTGTCAGATCGATTTTACCATAAAATGTATGCTGGAAATAAAAAACCCCAAACAACGATTTTGGAATTGCGTTTTTTTGCCATTGGATTTTTTTTCCAGCTTTCCAGTACATCTCATGAAAAAATGGATGGTGTCATTCAAAAGTACAACTCATCCAACAAAAAAAAAAATAAGACCTCCAAACGGTTATGTGGACGGAAAAGTAAGAAAAAGTTATGGCTCTTGATATAGGAGGAGAAAACTAAGATGCAAAAACAAAAAATTGCCCAGTCCTTATGGGGTTGAGATGTGCGCTCTTCTCCTACATGCCCCCTCAGGGCCTTAGAGAGTAAACAAAACTTAGCAGCCCTTTCCCATTTTGGAGCACTATAATCTTTTTCATACAAGATGTGACCTAACATTTACACATTGGATTAATTAAGCAATGCTAGGATTGTCTAGACCCTCAGATATTTTGTCCTGCAGCATGCTCTTGTTCATGCATTTTTGTAGGACTACTTACTTATGCCCTTCAATGAGAAACTAATATTGCGCAGTACATTTGCCATTTAATTTGGGACTGCAGGAAATAGCCAAGTGCAGCTCTAGGCAATTTCAGTCAGTCCCATAGAGCAGGGTTCCCCAACTCCAGTCCTCAAGGCCCACCAACAGGTCATGTTTTCAGGATTTCCTTAGTATTGCACAGGTGATGTAACTATTGCCTGTGCTGATGATGGAATTATCACCTGTGCAATACTAAGGAAATCCTGAAAACATGACCTGTTGGTGGGCCTTGAGGACTGGAGTTGGGGAACCCTGCCATAGAGAGTGAATGGGGCGGAGGTGCACTGCACATACTCTGCTTTTAGGATTGGTGGAAATCCAAGTGTTCAGACCACCAGTAATCGGTTATTCCCTAGGGGATAATGTAAATACTTGGTATAACACCTTTAATAGATCATCATACTAATTACTTCTCTCCATCCATAGAAATGTACTCCTCACAGTGTTTCCCAAACTCCAGTCTTCACGGCCCCCAACACTTCATATTTTCAGGATTTCCCTAGTATTTCACAGGTGATGGAATTTTTATTAAGGCATCAGAAACTGCCGCAGGTTCTCCCACCTGTGCAATACTAAGGAAATCCTGCAAACGTGTTGGAGGCCGTGAGGATGGGGTTTGGGAAACACTGAACTAGCACATCCCAGAGAAACCCCAGCTTTAACCCCTATACAGGGATCTGGACTTACATCAGGGCCCCCTGGGTTGTGTCCATAGAGTGGCTACCGAACAAAGGAGCAAGCGTGAGGCATGAATGGTCTAAGCAGCAACTGGAGGGACAGAATTGGGAGACAAAACTGTAGTCAGCGTCCATATGGGGTCAGATACCAGGTGGTCAGTCAAAGCTAAGTCAGGCTAGCAAGGGTCACAGAAAGTCGGAATAACAGAATAAATGTGGTTCCAGGAGAGAGGAGCAAAAGTCGAGTCAGAATCAAGATTAGAACATCAAGAGTTGACCCAATAAACCTTTGAAAAGTTCAAGAAAAAACTAGCAATTCCCAAAAAAATGTTGGGAGTTTTAGTAGAGTGTGGTGCTGCCCCATTGGCCACAGCAGGAAGCTAATTACACCAAGCTAAGCAGTCAGATAGCACACATCTATTGCATTTTCATAGACACCATAGGTCTCAGCCACACCAGTATACCTGGCCACCCAGTGTTATTGGCCATAGCATCTCCTCTGTCACCAGCGATGGAACAGGTCTGCTTAGAGATGGGTGGTTACATGAGTTGTTTTTCACTGTCCACAGCAGGTGGATCTCAATAATGCCATACAATATGAAAAAATAAAAAATGCATCCTCATCTTCTAGTTCCATTGTCTCTATGTGAGATTATGTCCATACATGTGGCATCCAATAGAGCATGCCACAATGTAGGAGCCATGGTATAGGCCACAAGAACCTCTACAATAGACCTATTACAGCTCCATACAAAAAAATATGGAATACAGTTATATGCAAAGGTTTGTCACAAAATCCCAAGTTGAATGGAGTGGAGGAATGCATGCTTGGCCTTTGCTCCATTCATGGTCTCAGGGACTGCTGGAAATAGCAGAGCAATGTACTCGGTCTTCTCCGGCAGTCCTATAGACAATATATGGAGCGGAGGTTGAGCATGCGCATATCCCCTCCATTCTACACAGACCCAGTCTCCAGATTGGTTGGACCCACAATGAACAGCAAATTATCCAATACCATAACTTGTGATTTGGGGAAAACTCCTCTATGGTGTATTTACATGTGCAGGTTTTATTCCTGTTATATATGATTTGCAATCAAATTTATTTTTGCCAAAGTTTGGCATATCTGTTGTAACGGGTCTGGGAGGCGGAACCTCTGGGCTACTATACAAGGGAGCGGTCCTTGTAAGGGAGCGGGTGGCGACCAGGCAGGCAGTCACAGCAGGTGACCGGGACAGTCTCTGGGTGTACGGGCAGGAGGTCACGGCAAGTGATCAGGGCAGTCTCTGGAAGAACGGGCTGGAGGTCACGGCAAGTGACCGGGGCAGTCTCTAGGTAAGGGGTAGGTACGACCTGTGATGGCTGAACCTCCAGGTAGGCTAGCAAGGCAGATGGAGGATGTGTGCTCCCAGGTGAGCAAGCGAGAGTCTCTGGAATAGCAGGTGGTCACAGCACGTGACGGCGGAGCCTCCAGGTAGGCAAGCAGGCAGGTAGCGGAGAAGCGTTCCCAGGTGAGCGGGCAAGAGTCTGGAATAGCTGGTGGTCACAGCACGTGACAGCGGAGCCTCCGGGCAGGCAAGCAGGCAGGTAGCGGAGAAGCGCTCCCAGGTGAGCGGGCAAGCTGGTCCATAGACAGACTGACCGGAGTTGTAAGGCAGACCGTCGGACCACAGGCAAGCAGGCAGGTAGCTGATGTGCGCTCCCAGGTGAGCGGGCAAGTTGGTCCTTAGACAGACTGACCGGAGTTGTAAGGCAGACCGTCGGACCTCAGGCAGGCAGGCAGGTAACAGGAAATCAGGCAGGATTAGGACAGCAAGCTGGCAGGAATCTGGCAGGTAACTGGCAGGTAACTGGCAACGGGACCTGAGGGCTGAAGCAGAGTAGAACGGTGCAACAACATTGCTCGGGCACCTCCATTTTGGAGGAGGTGCCTTATATATGGTAAAGTCCTCCGGCCATTGGCCGGGGACTCCTTAGGACGGCGCGCGCGGCCCCTTTAAGAGGGAGGGAGGGCGCGCGCGCGCGCCCTAAGCACAGTGGCCGGGAAGGAGCGCGCGCTGCCAGCAGAGCGGGAGAGGGACGCCGGGCACGGAGCAGAGCGGTGAGGGGAACAGCGTCCCTGCCTAGCAGAGGGCAGGGACGCCGGCACTACAGTACCCCCCCCTTTAGGCCCCCCCTTTTTTAGGCCAGATAGAAATTTAGCTAGGATGAGAGGGGCATGGATGTTCTCCCGGGGCTCCCACGTTCTCTCCTCAGGACCAAACCCCTTCCAATCTACCAGAAAAAAGGTCTTTCCTCTTACCCTTTTGGTGGCAAGAATGTTCTCTACCTCAAACTCGTCCTCAGCAGAAACCGGAGCAGGAGGCGTACCTGTAGACTTGGAAAAAGAGTTAAGCACCACGGGTTTGAGGAGAGATACATGGAAGGAGTTAGGGATCCGTAAGTTGGCCGGGAGTTTCAATTTATAGGCCACCGGGTTGATATGACTGATGACCTCCAGAGGACCGATGAACCGAGGCCCTAACTTGTAAGAAGGTATCTTGAGTCGAACATATTTAGATGAGAGCCAGACTTTATCTCCTGGACGAAATTGTGGAGGATCCAGGCGTTTTTTGTCAGCGTGTCTTTTCATACGCTCGGATGACAGAAGGAGTGCGGACCGGGTACTCTCCCATATGGAGGAAAATTTGCTAACGAGAGATTCCGCAGCCGGGTTGTCCACAGAGGTGGAGACAGGAAAAGGAATCCGAGGATGCTGACCAAAGACTACAAAAAACGGGGATTTGGAGGAGGATTCGCTCTCGTGATTATTATAAGAGAACTCGGCCCATGGTAGGAGATCCACCCAGTCAGAATGGTGGGCATTAACGAAGTGCCGGAGGTAACTGGTCAGGTTCTGATTGATCCGCTCCACTTGACCATTGGACTGTGGGTGGTAAGCGGAAGAGAAGTCCAGGGTGACGTCTAGTAGTTTACAAGTGGCTCTCCAGAAACGTGAGGTGAACTGTACCCCACAATCCGACACGATGTGGAGGGGCAGGCCATGAAGACGGAAGATGTGGCGGATAAAGTCTTTAGCCAGCTCGGGTGCAGACGGAAGGCCTGGCAGGGGAATAAAGTGAGCCATCTTGGAAAAGCGGTCAGCGACCACCCAAATGACCGTACAACCGGCAGAGACGGGGAGATCAGTTATAAAGTCCATTGCTATATGCTGCCAGGGGGCAGCAGGTACAGGAAGCGGAAGGAGGCGTCCGGCTGGCAGATGTCTCGGGACTTTGTTGCGGGCGCAGGACACACAGGCAGAAACAAAGTCTATTATGTCCTTGTGCAGGGTAGGCCACCAATAGTACCGGGCAATAAGCTGGAGGGTCTTTTTCTGACCGGCGTGGCCAGCTAGTTTAGACGAATGGCCCCAGTGTAGGATCTTCTCCCGATCAGGTACTGAAACAAACGTCTTACCGGGAGGGAGACGAATTAGACTCACGGGAGCCACCTGCATTACTCTGGCGGGATCGATGATATGTTTAGGTTCTTCCTCGAGATCGGACACCAGAAAGGATCGGGACAAGGCGTCTGCTTTGACGTTTTTGTCAGCCGGGCGAAAATGAAGAACAAAATCAAAGCGAGCAAAAAACAAGGACCACCGGGCTTGGCGCGGGTTAAGTCTCTGGGCATGCTGGAGGTAAGCCAAGTTCTTGTGGTCAGTGTAAATTATTACCGGATGAAGAGCCCCCTCGAGTAGGTAACGCCACTCCTCCAACGCCAGCTTGATGGCCAATAACTCTCGGTCTCCTATGGAATAGTTGCGCTCAGAAGAGGAGAAGAGTTTGGAGAAGAAGCCACAAGTTACCATTCTCCCGGAAGATGATTTTTGAGTAAGTACCGCTCCGGCTCCAGAGGAGGAGGCGTCAACTTCCAGGAAGAACTGCTTGTTGCCGTCCGGGCGATGCAGCACCGGGGCGGAAGAGAAGGCCTGTTTTAGGGAAAGAAACTCCTCCTCTGCTTCGGGCGGCCACTCTTTGGGATTAGTACCCTTACGGGTGAGCGCGGAAATTGGGGCAGTCCGGGAAGAGAAGTGCGGGATGAAGAGGCGGTAATAGTTGGCGAAGCCCAGGAACCGTTGAATAGCCTTCAACCCCTCTGGTCGGGGCCATTTCTCGATGGCAGACAGTTTCTCAGGATCCATTTGTAGGCCGGTCTGAGAGATAATGTAGCCCAGAAACGGAAGCGAGGTCTGCTCAAAGAGGCACTTCTCATATTTAGCGTAGAGATGGTTCTGCCTGAGCCTGAGCAGGACCTGACGAACATCCCTCCGGTGAGTCTGGAGATCCGGAGAGAAGACCAAGATGTCGTCCAGGTACACCACTACGCAGGAGTAGAGAAGGTCCCGGAAGATGTCATTGACCAACTCTTGAAAGACGGCAGGAGCGTTACAGAGGCCAAAGGGCATTACCAGATATTCATAGTGGCCGTCCCGGGTGTTGAATGCCGTCTTCCATTCATCCCCCTGACGGATACGAACCAGGTTGTACGCCCCACGGAGGTCCAGTTTGGTGAAGATTCTAGCCCCCCTCAGACGATCAAATAACTCCGGAATGAGCGGAAGGGGGTACTTATTCTTCACCGTGATCTGGTTAAGGCCTCTATAGTCTATACAGGGACGGAGAGAGCCGTCCTTCTTTTTGACGAAAAAGAAGCCTGCTCCCGCCGGGGAGGTAGATTTCCGGATGAATCCCCTGGCCAGATTCTCCTCAATATATTCGGACATCGACCGGGTCTCAGCAGCGGATAATGGATAAATACGCCCACGGGGAGGAGAAGTACCAGGTAACAGGTCGATAGGGCAGTCGTATGGTCTATGAGGGGGTAGTGTCTCTGCCTCCTTTTTATTAAAGACATCAGCATAAGACCAATAAGGAATCGGAAGTCCAGGTAGATTAGCTGGGGTAGGAGAAGGACGGACGGGATGAACGGGAACCAGACAGGTCTTATGGCAGCCCTGTCCCCAGCGAAGGACTTCTCCGGTCTGCCAGTCAAGAACGGGTGCATGTTTCTGGAGCCAAGGTAGGCCTAGCAAGAGGGCGTGAGAGAGTCCAGGCAGAACATGGAAGGAGATACTTTCAGAATGCAGCATTCCCACCTGCAGAGTAATGGATTCGGTGATGAGTTGGATGGGGCGTGGTAAGAGCCCCCCATCCACGGCAGCAACAGACAAGGGTACAGCCAGAGGTTTGGTGGGGATGCGGTATTTCTCTACCAGGGACTGTGAAATAAGATTCCCGGCTGCTCCAGAGTCCAGTTGGGCTAGTTCGAAATAACGGTTCTCCCCGTAGACGATTGAAACTGACAACAGCAGGGATGGAGAGGATTTATTCTTGTCTAGGTGGACCTCTCTGAGCGAACCTAGACACAGGCGTTTCCCGACCTCTCCGGGCAGGCACGGATCCGGTGCTCCTTACTGCCACAGTAAAAGCAGGTCCCCTCGGCACGGCGTAAGTCCTGACGGGTCTTGACCATCTTGGTCTGGTCGACCTGCATAGGCTCAGGAGGGTGTACCTGGTTAGAGACAGAAGGAGTGACGGGTTTCTGAAAAGTAGGAGCTAGACGTGGTAACCTCCTCTCACGGGTGACCTCTCTGGCACGCTCCTGGAACCGTAGGTCAATCCGGGTGGCAAGAGTTATTAAGTCATCGAGAGTGGTAGGAATGTCCCGACCGGCAAGTTCATCTTTAATACGGCCGGACAGACCCTCCCAGAAGACGGAAACCAGAGCGTCGTTATCCCAGGCCAGCTCCGAGGCAAGGGTACGGAACCGTATGGCATATTGGCCCACGGTGAGACTTTCCTGACGGAGGCGTAGCAACGATGATGCGGATGAGGTATTCCGTCCGGGTTCGTCGAAGACTTTCCGGAAAGCCGTGAGAAAAGCAGGCAAGTTGGACACCAGGGGGTCTCCTCTCTCCCATAGAGGATTTAGCCAGGCCAGGGCCTCCCCGGTGAGATGGGACATGATGAATGCAATTTTGGCTCGGTCGGAGTTAAACTGGTGGGACAATAGTTCAAAATGCAGGGTGCACTGATTTATGAAGCCCCGAGCCTGGGCTGAGTCGCCTCCGAAGCGAGGAGGTGCAGAAAGCCGAGGTCCGGGGTAGGATATCATGGTGTTAGTGGACAGCGGAGCTGCCGGATTGCGAGACATGGCACTGGCGGAGGTTGTTGGTGGAACAGTCAGAGTGTCCAGGCGAGTATTGACATTCCGCAGGTGACCCAGGATGGACTCCTGTTGGGACCTTTGACGGGACAGTTCATGACACAGGTCCGAGAGCGAGGGAGCTTGGGTGCCACCGGGTTCCATGGCCCGAGCAAACTGTAACGGGTCTGGGAGGCGGAACCTCTGGGCTACTATACAAGGGAGCGGTCCTTGTAAGGGAGCGGGTGGCGACCAGGCAGGCAGTCACAGCAGGTGACCGGGACAGTCTCTGGGTGTACGGGCAGGAGGTCACGGCAAGTGATCAGGGCAGTCTCTGGAAGAACGGGCTGGAGGTCACGGCAAGTGACCGGGGCAGTCTCTGGAAGAACGGGCTGGAGGTCACGGCAAGTGACCGGGGCAGTCTCTAGGTAAGGGGTAGGTACGACCTGTGATGGCTGAACCTCCAGGTAGGCTAGCAAGCCAGATGGAGGATGTGTGCTCCCAGGTGAGCAAGCGAGAGTCTCTGGAATAGCAGGTGGTCACAGCACGTGACGGCGGAGCCTCCAGGTAGGCAAGCAGGCAGGTAGCGGAGAAGCGTTCCCAGGTGAGCGGGCAAGAGTCTGGAATAGCTGGTGGTCACAGCACGTGACAGCGGAGCCTCCGGGCAGGCAAGCAGGCAGGTAGCGGAGAAGCGCTCCCAGGTGAGCGGGCAAGCTGGTCCATAGACAGACTGACCGGAGTTGTAAGGCAGACCGTCGGACCTCAGGCAAGCAGGCAGGTAGTTGATGTGCGCTCCCAGGTGAGCGGGCAAGTTGGTCCTTAGACAGACTGACCGGAGTTGTAAGGCAGACCGTCGGACCTCAGGCAGGCAGGCAGGTAACAGGAAATCAGGCAGGATTAGGACAGCAAGCTGGCAGGAATCTGGCAGGTAACTGGCGGGTAACTGGCAACGGGACCTGAGGGCTGAAGCAGAGTAGAACGGTGCAACAACATTGCTCGGGCACCTCCATTTTGGAGGAGGTGCCTTATATATGGTAAAGTCCTCCGGCCATTGGCCGGGGACTCCTTAGGACGGCGCGCGCGGCCCCTTTAAGAGGGAGGGAGGGCGCGCGCGCGCGCCCTAAGCACAGTGGCCGGGAAGGAGCGCGCGCTGCCAGCAGAGCGGGAGAGGGACGCCGGGCACGGAGCAGAGCGGTGAGGGGAACAGCGTCCCTGCCTAGCAGAGGGCAGGGACGCCGGCACTACATCTGTTATGCAAATGTTGTAACAACAAAAACAATAATAAAATCTGAAAAAAGTAAATACACCATAAGGGGTCATTCACAATTGGAAATGACAGATGCATGAGCTATTTTAGTTGAAAAAAGGGCCCCTAGATGAAGCCGACACATTGGCGAAACACGTGCCAGGGACTCAGTCTCAGTTTTGGGGATAACCAGCTCAAACTAAGATAGGGCTAGCAAGTTAATAGGGACATATTTGACCCCCTCTGTGCAGCCCTTTGTTGACACATATCAACATAGCTTGTATCCTTTTGTAAAACCTGAATAATTACAGGCGTGGTGATCTGATACCGCCGAGCGCGCCCCATTCTGTGAGTGTAGCGTCTCCTATAAAACATCTGTGATAGGAGCTGCATTACTACACCACTGCACGCGCTCCTATCTACAGGTGTAGCGCCCCCACCAGCACGTGGGACGTCACACATATTCAGTTCCTGCATACAGCTCTCATACCAGCGCTGCTATTACTAACCGAGCAGTCAGTACAATAGAGCAATGCTAGAATTTCTACAATCATCATATGTTAATCACATAAGTTTGATCATAAGTCAATCAAGAATAGGATTCAGATCTCTAACATAATATAAGTAAGTGCACTGATTTTTGTCATGTTGCCTTTATTAATAAATAGCTTCTTGCTATATCCTTAGATATCCTTAAATTCAATTGAGCTATTTAGCTCAATTGAATTTAATTTTCTTTATAATTCAGTCAGCACTATTATTAATCCTCATTTGTCTAGCTCAGTTTAGTTATAATATGCAATTCAGATTGCTGGTTATTTACCCACTCTATATAGATTGACAAAAATGTTGTTGTCCTCTGTAGTACCATACTGAGGATTTTGTTGGAAAAATGCAGCTATTTTGGGAGCCGATAATTTTTGTACAACAGATATTTTTATGTAACAGACACTAGCAACCTATTTTACTGATTAATTTTTAATAGTTGTCTAATAAAAGTTGTACATTAATTCACATACTTCTCCCCTCTTTTCACTTTCCTTGCTATATATAATTTAAAAAAAGTGGTGTCCACTTATGTGAATTATTTTCTTTCTATAGTTTATTAATTCTTTCGGAGTTAGATAATTGCGCGGTGGCGTTCCCAATGTAAACCATCCATGGTGGAGTTAAGAGGATTGCATGATAGCACTCCTGATGGAGGCCATCAATTCTAGCGTTAGAGGATTGCACAGTGGCAATTCTCATGGAAACCATGTGTATTGGAGTGAGAGGATTGCATGGTGGTGCTCCTGATGGAAACCATCCATGGTGGCAATAAAACATTGCACGGTGGTGTTTCTGATGGAAACTATCCATGGTGTAGTTACAGGATTTGACAGTGGTGCTCCTGAAGGAAACCATCCATGGTGGAGTTAGTGCACTGTTTCCCAAATCCTAGTCCTCAGGGCCCCCAACAGATCATGTTGTCATGATTTCCTTAGTATTGCACTGATGATGGAATAACTATCAAGGCATCAGAAATTGCCATAGACTCTCACGCCTGTACAATACAAAGGAGAACCTGAAAACTTTTGAGAAACACTGAGTTAGAGGATTGCACAGTGGTGCTCCTAATGGAAACCATCCCTGGTGGAATTTCAACTCCAGCCTTCAAGAGCCACAAAGAGATCATGTTTTCAGGATTTCCTTAGTATTGCACAGGTGATGGAATTATCATCAGTGCAGATGATGAAATTATCACTTGTGCAATACTAAGGAAATCCTGAAAACATGATCTGTTGGTGGTTCTTGAGGACTATAGTTATGGAATACTAACTTAGAGGATTACAAGGTGATGCTCCTGATGGAGACCATCCACGGTGGAATTAGAGTATTGCACGGTGGTACTCATGATGGAGAACATCCATGGTGGAGTTACAGGATTGAATGGTGGCACTTCTGATGGAAAACATCCACGGTGGAGTTAGAGGATTGCACGGTGGCACTTCTGATGGAGAACATCCATGGTGGAGTTAGAGGATTGCACGGTGGTGCACCTGATGGAAACCATCTATGGTGGAGTTAGACAACTGCACAGTGGCACTTTTGATGGAGACCATCCATGGTGGAGTTGGAGGATTGCAAGGTGGCGCTCCTGATGAGGCGATCCATGGTGGAGTTAGAGGATTACACTGTGGAACTCCTGATGGAAACCATCCATGGTGGAGTTATAGGATTGCACTGTGGCACTTCTGATAGAGACCATCCATGGTGAAGTTAGAGGATTGCACGGTGGCACTTCTGATGTAGACCATCCATGGTGGAGTTAGAGGATTGCACAGTGGCGCTTCTGATGGAGACGATCCATGGTGAAGTTAGAGGACTGCATGGTGGCGCTCCTGATGGAAACCATCCATGCTGGAGTTAGAGAATTGCACGGTGGCCTCCTGAAGGAGACCATCCAAGGTGGTTAGAGGCTTGCACAGTGGCGCTTCTGATGGAAACCATCCATGGTGGAGTTAGAAGATTGCACGGTGGCCTCCTGATGGAAACCATCCATGGTGGAGTTAGAGGATTGCATGGTGGCGTTCCTGATGGAAACCATCCATGGTGGAGTTAGAGAATTGCACGGTGGTGCTCCTGATAGAAATCATTGATGGTGGAGTTGCACAGTGGCGCTTCTGATGGAAACCATCCATGGTGGAGCTAGAGGATTGCACGGTGGCGCTTCTGATGGAAACCATCCATGGTGGAGTTAGAAGATTGCACAGTGGCGCTCCTGATGGAGACCATACATGGTGGAGTTAGAGGATTGCACGGTGGCCTCCTGATGGAGACCATTCATGGTGGAGTTAGAGGATTGCACGGTGGCATTCCTGACGGAAACCATCCATGGTGGAGTTAGAGGATTGCACGGTGGTGCTCCCGATGGCAACCATTCATGGTGGAGTTGCACAGTGGCGCTTCAGATGGAAACCATCTATGGTGGAGTTAGACAATTGCACAGTGGCACTTTTGATGGAGACCATCCATGGTGGAGTTAGAGGATTGCAAGGTGGCACTCCTGATGGAGGCGATCCATGGTGGAGTTGGAGGATTACACTGTGGAACTCCTGATGGAAACCATCCATGGTGGAGTTATAGGATTGCACTGTGGCACTTCTGATGGAGACCATCCATGGTGAAGTTAGAGGATTGCACGGTGGCACTTCTGATGTAGACCATCCATGGTGGAGTTAGAGGATTGCACAGTGGCGCTTCTGATGGAGACGATCCATGGTGGAGTTAGAGGACTGCATGGTGGCGCTCCTGATGGAAACCATCCATGCTAGAGTTAGAGAATTGCACGGTGGCCTCCTGAAGGAGACCATCCAAGGTGGTTAGAGGATTGCACAGTGGCGCTTCTGATGGAAACCATCCATGTTGGAGTTAGAAGATTGCACGGTGGCCTCCTGATGGAAACCATCCATGGTGGAGTTAGAGGATTGCATGGTGGCGTTCCTGATGGAAACCATCCATGGTGGAGTTAGAGAATTGCACGGTGGTGCTCCTGATAGAAATCATTGATGGTGGAGTTGCACAGTGGCGCTTCTGATGGAAACCATCCATGGTGGAGTTAGAAGATTGCTCAGTGGCGCTCCTGATGGAGACCATACATGGTGGAGTTAGAGGATTGCACGGTGGCCTCCTGATGGAGACCATTCATGGTGGAGTTAGAGGATTGCACGGTGGCATTCCTGATGGAAACCATCCATGGTGGAGCTAGAGGATTGCACGGTGGCACTCCTGATAGAAACCATTCATGGTGGAGTTGCACAGTGGGGCTTCTGATGGAAACCATCCATGGTGGAGTTGCACAGTGGCGCTTCTGATGGAAACCATCCATGGTGAAGTTAGATTATTGCACGGTGGCACTTCTGATGTAGACCATCCATGGTGGAGTTAGAGGATTGCACGGTGGCATTCCTGATGGAAACCATCCATGGTGGAGTTAGAGGATTGCACGGTGGTGCTCCTGATGGAAACCATTCATGGTGGAGTTGCACAGTGGCGCTTCTGATGGAAACCATCCATGGTGGAGTTAGAGGATTGCACGGTGGCACTTCTGATGGAGACCATCCATGGTGGAGTTAGAGGATTGCACGGTGGCGCTCCTGATAGAAACCATTCATGGTGGAGTTGCACAGTGGGGCTTTTGATGGAAATCATCCATGGTGGAGTTGCACAGTGGCGCTTCTGATGGAAACCATCCATGGTGAAGTTAGATGATTGCATGGTGGCACTTCTGATGTAGACCATCCATGGTGGAGTTAGAGGATTGCACGGTGGCGCTCCTGATAGAAACCATTCATGGTGGAGTTGCACAGTGGGGCTTCTGATGGAAACCATCCATGGTGGAGTTAGAGGATTGCACGGTGGCACTTCTGATGGAAATCATCCATGGTGGAGTTAGAGAATTGGACGGTGGCACTCTTGATGGAAACCATCCATGGTGGAGTTAGAGGATTACACGGTGGCACTTCTGATGGAGACCATCCATGGTGGAGTTAGAGGATTGCACGGTGGCGCTCCTGATGGAAACCATCCATGGTGGAGTTAGAAGATTGCACAGTGGCGCTTCTGATGGAGACGATCCATGGTGGAGTTAGAGGATTGCATGGTGGCCTCCTGATGGAGACCATCCATGGTGAAGTTAGAGGACTGCATGGTGGCGCTCCTGATGGAAACCATCCATGCTGGAGTTAGAGGATTGCACGGTGGCCTCCTGATGGAGACCATCCAAGGTGGTTAAAGGATTGCACAGTGGCACTTCTGATGGAAACCATCTATGGTGGTTAGAACATTGCACAGTGGCGCTCCTGATGGAGACCATCCATGGTGGAGTTAGAGGATTGCACGGTGGCCTCCTGATGGAAACCATTCATGGTGGAGTTGCACAGTGGTGCTTCTGATGGAAACCATCCATGGTGGAGTTAGAGGATTGCACAGTGGTGCTCCTGATGGAAACCATCCATGGTGGAGTTAGAGGATTACACAGTGGTGCTCCTGATGGAAACCATCCATGGTGGAGTTAGAGGGTTGCACGGTGGCGCTCCTGATGGAAACCATCCATGGTGGAGTTAGAGGATTGCACAGTGGCGCTTCTGAAGGCGTCTAGGTAATGTTAAAATAACAAAAGTTGCACGTGTCCTGATAATTATTTCAACTATCTGCCAGTCTCCCTGATATCCCACCTAAACACCTCACCCAGAAATCCCCCTCCTGGCTCTAACCTCCCAATCTCACACTGAAAATTAAAGTCAATCAATGTAAATCCACTCCAGCCTCGCAGGTGTTAAAATCTCCATGGCGCACAAAAGTGAATGGGTTAAGTGCGCATTCCTGATGGATGTGTTAAACACTACACGTATTGTGTTGCACACACGTAGAGCGAGTCCCTGCAGGGGTTAAACAGCTGAGCGCCCTCCCTCCAGCATTCCAGGCTTTAGATCCCACATGTGCGCATGCGTCCTTTTGCGCCCAGTGCCAGATCCCTGCGCAGTGCGCCCCGGACATAGGACTGGAGGAGGGGGACGAGTGAGCAGAGCGCAGTGCTGCGGCCAATCACTCCGGAGCGGCAGCAGGGGTAGAGCTACGGGCACACTGCACTTTGCAAACTTCTTGTGCCAAGCAAAAGTTGCCTGTGCGACCCGTAGGAGAGCGAGTGAGCGGGAGCTGCTACCCCCGGGAGCTACAAGGAAGCGGAGCAGATACTTTGTATCCACCTCCCTCATCTCTGTTCCCCTCTGCATTCTTTGTCCTCTGCCTGCATCATGCTCTGGATATCCTTCTCCCCTCTGCTGGTTTGCACTTTAGCACTCTGCAGCCTGACTGTCCTGGCTGACAAGACTAAAAGTTGTGTGGAGGTCCGGAAACTTTATGAGTCCAAAGGCTTCAACCTGAATGATGCTCCAGCCCATGAAATCAATGGTGAGTGTTTCTATATGGGGATGGTGGGGGGGGGGGGGGGGGGGAGTTGGTAAAAGTGTGCCATGATTTACTCTAATGGGGTCTGCTTGGGTGCAAACCTGGCCCTATATGGGCGATATCGAGTAGATCGGTACCATATATTGTTTTTTTTTCCCATATGACGAGCTTATGTGTCCCATATTGGTGTCGCATGAAGTGGGGGCATTGTACCAGGGATTCTGATGGCACTAGATAGGCTGGAGAAGAGAGGGTGTTATGGAAGAATCCTTACCCCACCTCTCTTTCTGGCTGTGGGGCCAGGTAAGAAGGCAAATGAAGGAACCATTAAAGTGCGGACCCTCTACAGCAAAGGGACTGGTCCAGGGTCAGTAAAGCTGCTGACCGAAGACGTATCACTTAAATGAAATTTCTTTTTATTTATTTATTTTTAAACACTGTCCCACAAATAATCCTACTAATTGTGCCGTTTCATACGTCCAATGTCGCTTCCAGTCCGCAACCTATACTTTTCGGATAAATTTCCCCCCTAACATTTCTAGTTGACCATATGGTCGCGTTGTAGGGAGTAAGGATTACTGTACAAAAAATGGTTGGTTTAGGGCCGGCTCTAGTGATTCAGACACAGGAAACTAGATCTGGATTGGGTTCAGTCATCCAAGTGTCCCATCAGGCATGTGTTCTGCGGACACGGTGTGCTCCCCAAGTGTCCCATCAGGCATGTGTTCTGCGGACACGGTGTGCTCCCCAAGTGTCCCATCAGGCATGTGTTCTGCAGACAGGGTGTGCTCCCCAAGTGTCCCATCAGGCATGTGTTCTGCAGACAGGGTGTGCTCCCCAAGTGTCCCATCAGGCATGTGTTCTGCAGACAGGGTGTGCTCCCCAAGTGTCCCATCAGGCATGTGTTCTGCAGACTCTGTGTTGCTGCATTCACACACTTTAATTGCACCTTGGGGCAGGATTTCCTCACTTTACCTTATTACCTATTGGACGCTCCTTCCCATTGTTTGTGCTAATGCATTGTGTAGCTTTCTGCATTGTTTGCTGTACCCTCTTGTATACTTTTTGTTCAGTGCTTTTATACTTTTTTGTGAGTAGGTGGTAGCGATATGCTGATTAGGTCCTACAAGGAGCTGATTCAGTTGTCACAACGTTTTCATTTCTTGTTTCTCAATAGGTTCAGGTTTAAATATTTACAACTTATTATTTATGATTGTGTATCTTACAGTTTCTCTACATTGGGACCTTGTCAGGTGGGGAAGGGGGTTCTCCTCTTTCCTATGGGCTAATCCGACACCGCCGCACAATAACCCTTTCAGTCCTACAGATGGTCTTTGAGAAGTTGTGTCTGGCACCTTCTCGTTCCTTTTCAAAATGTTTGGTTTGAAAATATTCCGCTTGAACATTGCCATCGAGTCTGGACTTGGAGCAAGCTTATGAATAATACAGTACAGGGAATTTTTAGGGTTTTGCTATTCAATATTAGGTTTTTGCTGCCAACGTGGGCACTTATTCTATTTTTTTTTTCTTATTATTGGGTCAAATTCTGCCAAAATCGAAGTGGTAGTGAATTTATTTTAGTAGTATCAAGTGTGATATCCTGATTGCGTTTCTGGTCTTTCTTTTCCATTGGTCAGAAGTTGATTCGCCTTTTGGTGTAATTTAGCAGACCACATACCTGTAGGAAATGCCAGCATGGCGGCTCAGTGGTTAACACGGTTGCTTTGCAGAGCTGGAGTCCTGGGTTCAAATCCCACCAAGGACAACATCTGCAAGGAGTTTGTATGTTCTCCCCATGTTTGCGTGGGTTTCCTCCAGGTTCTCCAGTTTACTTACTGATAGGGAATTTAGATTGTGAGCCCCAATGGGGACAGTGATGCTGCGGAATATGATATAATAAGCAAAGCATAATGATAAAAAATTATAGTGGTGTAAATGTGTCTTGCAGCCCTTTTAGGTACGATTTCTTTATTTTTTCCACTTGTGTCTTGGCTCTATACCCATAAAATTTTTTACTTTCCCTTGGATTGTTCTCAGCTTTTAACTTTATAATATTATTTTCTTCACCAGTAACTTATGGTGGATGACAACCCCTAGTGACAGTCCTGACTCAAATTTCCATGAGACCCTTCATAGCATTTATGTCTGGATTGTTATGTAATGTGATTCTGCATAACAATGGTGATGTACATGCTATTCATAGTCTGTGAAAGACTGGTGACAAGTCCTATAGATGGTAATGGTTGCCATTAGTCTTTCAGAAGCTTTCACCTCTGAGAAGCACTAAGGCAACATTGAATATTATAAGATTTCATAGAACTACTTGCAGAACTAGATGAAGATGTTTTGCATTTTGGCTGAGTTTGCATCTTCTTGCAGCTATCAGGGCTGGCCAAATCTCAGAACACAGTTGGGTCAGTATGCCTAAAATGTTGCCTTTACTATTTATTACTTTTTGAGACTTTGTATTGGTGGACATAAAAGAACTCTCTTGCTCCTAAAGTCTTTTTGTCCACCCAGGATTTCAGATTAGGACTATTTTAATTGTCCAAGGAAATGGACATGTCTTAACCACCAACGAAGCCATTCTTGCCTCAAATCTTCCCTTTAGTACATGGAAAAGTTTAACATAATCTTTATCCGTTAAAACTTCCAATCAAGATGGAAAGTCAGCCGCACAGATCCTCCACTGTTCTCCTCTGTAGGTGTGCTTTTTCAGAGCAGCTGGTAGGCTCCTGTGTTTTTTTTTCCAGGGACATCATTTGGGCCATAAATAGACGCTGTTGGAAAAATGGGAAGTGTCACTCAATTGGTCTGTTTATTTCTGTACTGCGTCCTGCATTTTTATATATTCTTTTTATTTAAGCTTACCAATATGTTAACTTCTAATGTATCTGACACTAAACTCCCCCGCTCCAGTGCACAGAAGCAGTACTGTATATTTTGACATCCTGGCAACTTTTTTTATTTTGGCATTTACTAAATTATTATTTTTTTTTTAGTTTTGTCAACCAGTTTGCCAACTACTGTAAAAAAAAATATTACAAAGGTTCTGTATAATAACAAAGTGCTAGAAATAAGGATAGTTGTATACTTTGTAGCTTATAATGACTCCTAAATCCTTCAGTTCATGTGAGCTGATTAGGGTCCAATTTATGATACTTGTATTTAACAGGAAATTCTGTCATTCTCTGCATCTTCCTATTTTGGAGGTTAAACAGCAGATGTTGTTCTGTTGGGTTTATTACTGTTTTTACTGAATTAATTATAAGCCCTATCCAGTAATCTGCAGAAGATGCACTAAATGCTGAAAATGGACAGGTCACTATAGACTTCAGCTGCATTCATCTGACTTCTCTATACACATGGGTACACAATTCTGCTGAGCATGAAATTCCCAATTCAGCTTAGGCATAGGTAGAGGAGCCTCTAGTAGACACCTCTGACACAGTTTTTCTCCCTTAAGAACAGAAAATTGGGCATGTTAAAATCTAGCATGCATAACGCCTACCATAGAAAGTTGGGACACCCCCATACACATTAGTCATCCAGTCCTTACAAAGTCGACAAGTGGTTCTGAGTTCATGTCTTTATACTGTAGTATGGTAGTTAATAAGGCCTCCATAAACAACTGGAGAAAAAAGTTAAGCTCCTGAAACAAACTTCTAGTTTTGTCAGCTTTTCGGCTTCTAGAGATTTTCTAGCCTTTCTAAAGTGGTGGTGTCTATGGCCTCTACAACTGTTTCATACCTTATAACAAGAGAGGTATCTTGTAGTTTTGGACCATTCAAGTAGATTAATATGTCTTGTTTTTGTCTAAAATGTCAATGTGGGGTCTGAGGGCCTGTCAGCACAAAATTACTGTTCAAATCAAGCCCAGGCACTTGGTGCACCCTTGGTGTGGCCGAGGAGTACAGGGCACCTTCTACTTGTTTTCAATCTCTGTCCCTTCACTGCCTGAAAAAGCTGTCATTCAAGAAAGAATAAGATGCAAATTGGTTGAAAACAAGTAGGTGGGTAGGTGCACTGAATGGCTCACCCACACTAAGGAAGCAACGTGCGTCGGGACTTGGTTTCAATAATCAATTTGTGCTGACAGACTCCCTTTTAATGTGAACCTGTCAGCTCCTCATCCCTTCCTAAACCAACACCATAACTTTATATAAACCCTTTCCTGGAGTATAAGGAGGTCCTTTATATGCTATACACTTATTTCTAAGTTTGAAATATCTAGGACTAGTCCAGTGGGGTGTTGATCCCCCTCACACTATTCCCACGTCAGATCTTGTAATTACGCCCAGAGGGTCGTGGTTATTGTCCACCACACAGGTGACCTCACCATCAGGGCTTGACAAGTCATACGCTTGAACGTGATGTTCTACTTTCCTGGCAGGTAGGTATTAATGACGCTGATCTCACTGTACAGCCAGCAGCAGTAGAGCAGGGTCGGTGTTACTAATAGCCCCAGTTGGTATGAGCAGTTTTCCAATGAAGCCAGGGAGCAGTCACCCGGCTTCATTGTTGATGGCTAGAAAGACAGAGTGAGTTGCTGAGCCCTGATGGTGGTATATCTCCTGTGTGGTGGATGCTGGCCCCCCTGACCATCATTGCAAGATCCGAGATGCTGCTACTTGGGGTAATCTGCACCCCACCGGACTAGTCCTGGATAATTTGCATACTGCAAACCATATTTATAATTTTTTTTTTTTTTCAGATTTAGAAATTTAGTGTATGATATAAAAGACCTTACTATAATCCAGGCAGGGGCTTATATAACGTGGTGGTTTAGCAGGATCTGGGGAGCTGACCGGTTCCCTTGAACTATCCTGACCATGTGCCCTCTTCTCATGTAGTTTAATCATTTGCATTAAGCCAGAAATGTAATTCTGCAAGCTCTGATTGTCATTGTGTACCTGTTCCAAAATTTTCAGTGCTTTTTAGACCATCTCTTTATGCCCCTTAAATTTACAGTCAGCCTTCCCTACCCTTTTTTTTTTTTCTAGTTTTGTCTGTTTCTGTAAAGATGGCCGGAAAGACTGAATTTCTCCAGGCGAAATATGATCTGAGCCACCAGAAATATTTGTACCCTTCAGAATGAGAAAAATGTGCACAGAATTTTCACTGAGCAACGTGTGGTGGTAGACGGGGGACATTGACTTTTCTGTTGTGTTTTTGGACTATATTTTCCTTTACAACAATTTTTTTTTTTTGTCTTTGTACTTTTTGTTTAATAAATCTTTATTAAGCCCAAATCATCTTTGTGGGCGCTAGTACAAAACAACATAGTTTCGGACGACCAACTAAATTTTTTTTTTTTTTAAATATTATGCCCAACCAACGATTCTAAGATTGAAATGTGACTTGATTTTGAAGCTTATATGAGATGCTCTAGAAGTCTTTTATTATTGCATTCCCCATGGAACAATTCTGGCGCAACTTTACTGCGAACTCTACGTCATGCTGTTCCTGCATTGTACCTCCTGGAAATGTAATAAAGTGATTGTTGGGACTTACCAGTTAGGGGGTGCGTACCTGCACACTTTCACAATGTCAAGTCACTCTGACTGCGCCCCTAAAGGGGTGCGTTTTTATAGACGACCATCTAAGGCTATGTGCCCATGATGCAGAAATGCTCTGGATTTTTCCTGAGCGTTTCTGCATCTCCCTGGCAGAAAAAATGCATGCGGATTGTACATGCGGACTGTACATGCGGATTGTACATGCATTTTTCCTGCCAGGGACAAGCGGATGTGAAGCGTTCTTCACATGCATTTCCGCATGCGGGTTCATAAGCGCTTTCCAAGCGATTTTAGCATCACTTGGAAAGTGCTTGACAACTTGGTCACACTATATAAATCTATGCAAACGGCATGGATTTATATAGTGTGACCCGAGAGAATGATAAAAAATAAATATATACTTACCTTCCGATGGCCCCCGCAGTCTTTATTCGCTCCGTCCTGGCTTGCCGGCAGCTCGCGGTACACTACACTGAAGGACCTGCTGTCACATGACTAAATGACGTCAGCACAGGTCCTTCAGTCCACCGCGAGCTGCCGGCAAGCGAAGACAAGGAGACTGGGGTCCATCAGAAGGTAAGTATAATGTATATTTTTTATTTTATTCTTTTTTTTTTACAGGTTCTATGGTACCTGGGTCCGGAGGAGAGTCTCCTGTCTTCCACACCCGGGTACCATCCGCTCATTGAAACGCATGGAATCCGCATGTACATATACAGTGATGCAGATTCCATGCGTTCCAATGCAAGTCAATGGTGGCGAAAACGCAGCGCTTCCGCAAAATAATTGGTAGTGCCGCGTTTTTTTCCGCAATGATAATCCGCAGCGGAAATTTCCGCAGCATGTGCACAGTACATATGGATTATCATTGGGGAACATGGCAGGCCTTCTACCATGCGTTTTTTAAGCGTTTCTGCAGCGGAATTGCCGCTGCGGAAACGCTTAAACGCATAGTGGGCACACAGCCTAAATCGGACTGCAGTGCTCTTACTCTCCGTGACTGTTCTGACTCGAGCCCGACAGCTTAATATAAATCTATGCAGCTGTCGCACTCTGGTGGGGAGTGCCGCCGTCCAGTCCTTCTATTGTGGCCGATCTGGGTCCAATTTATACAGCCGCCTGACTACGAACTAACAAGGATAATGATACCAACCCAGATGTCAGTTTATTTATAAGTTTCTAGGAGGAATAACAGAGGAGCAGCACAATGTAAAAACGTCCAGAATTGTTCTATAGGGAATACAAATATTTAGCAAAGCCGACTTGTTGTAGATGACAGATCCTCTGTAAAGGGAGTACCATGACTTAAGATGCCTGCTCTTTGTTGGAGAGATAAGTGGCTACCTGTCCCTCTTGGATAGTGAATGCTGCTTCTCATTAATTTTGCCAATGGAAGATTGTTCTGTCCTGTTCAGACAGTCCTGTAGTCTGGATCCGTCATCGTTCCTACACTCATTCGCCGATTGTCTCTTCTAAATCGGCCATTAGCTTGTTGGTATGGTCATTTGCTAACTGCCCTTTATCAGGCTTCTTTTCTGTTTTGTATGTTTTGTACTAAATGTTTATCACCATGTTTTCCTAGATGTCAGCAAATTTACTTGTTTTCTCAGGAAATCTTAAACTCCTTTGTCTGGAGATAGGAATGGAAATGAAGCAAGGCTCCGGTGATGAGCTCAGCAATTCTGCTTCATTCAGTTTGCTTATTTAGTTATGTCTTTGTTTTTTGTAACATTCTGTTCTTAGAGGATCAAAGGCGTTTATGGAAATATTTGGGGACATTTGTTGGTCATAAATGGTGTGCACAGTGGAGCTAATAAGTTGCTATTGCAGGCTGGATCTCTAGGATGTTGGAAGTAGTTGATCAGTTGGAAGGCAGGTCTGGACTTTTAATTGTTGACCCCCTTCCCCCAGGGCCAGTTAAGTCTGCTGCTTCCTCCCCCATCAGTATACAGCTTGCCACATCTACCATCTACCATGATTCAAAAAAGAAACAGTGCTCAATATATTTTAGTTTGACCATAATATAAAATTCAGTAAATGCAGCCATGGATTTACTAATATACAACTCCTGATTAAGATGAGCGAACCCAACTGTAAAGTTAAACTGCTGAACGCCAGAGAGAGATTCAAAGTTTGGGGAACCGAACTTTGGACTAAAGTTCTGTCGAACCCGAACTTACATGGGTCCACTCGTCCCATGATCCCAATTGCTGCATGTGTAACCAACTGAACAATATTACCAGGCAAATAAAAAGTATTGGGCTTTGAGACCATCGACAGAGACTATTTATGGTTGAAAAATTCTCATTTACAAAGGAGATAATGGACGGACAATGCTAGATCCTTATTTTTTCTTAATTTCTATGAAAGTTTTGAATGCAAATACTTCGTTGATTTTTTTTTTTTTTACTTTGCAAAATCTGAAATCTAAAGGCCATACGGTACAGATCTGTGTTGTACAGGTTTGTTATATGGTGCCCATAGTTTTATATTGATGTAGACTGTCTTTGTGTAGATCAGTGTTTCCCAAACCCCATCCTCACGGCCCCCCACAGGTCACGTTTTCAGGATCTCCTTAGTATTACACAGGTGATGGAAGTATCATCAAGGCATCAGGAATTCTCTCACCTGTGCAATACGAAGGAGATCCTGAAAACATGACCTGTGGGGGGCCGTGAGGATGGGGTTTGGGAAACGCTGGTGTAGAGCTTCTACAGCGGCACATGTCGTGCATATTTTGGACTCAAAGGCCACATGTTAACATGGAGTTTTCAGGGGAGGATTTTGTAGCAGATCCTTTCCAATAGCTACTTCAAGTAGTATTTTTTTAATTTTAATGTGTATTTTGGAGCTGAACTGATTCAAAAGCCACGTTGAAAAACTTAATGTGAACACATACCCTAATCATTTCCTCATGAGTTTTGGAACTTTTTTTTTTTTTTTAACCTGAAGCGTTCTTGCAACCTTTTTGATTTGACAATGCCTAGTTTAAATCAGAATCCATTTCAAAGAGCTGTCCTCATTTACTTATTCCCCCCACCCTCCCCTCCTCCAGCCATTTTTCAGAATGAGTGTATTTCCCGTAAAAACTACCAGTAATTGTTTTTTGAAGACTATTTTTTAGCAGATTTGTTCTCAACAAACTCCTTGGAAAAACTGTCTGAACATAGCGTTGGGTAACTCTGCTCACTTTATCCCCCCCCCCTTCAATAAAATCCATTGAATGGAACAACTCCACATGTGCACACTAAGGCTATGTGCCCACGATGCAGAAATGCTCCGGATTTTTCCTGAGCGTTTCTGCATCTCCCCTGGCAGAAAAAACGCATGTGGATTGTACATGTGGATTGTACATGTGGATTGTACATGTGGATTGTACATGCGGATTGTACATGCGGATTGTACATGCGTTTTTCCTGCCAGGGACATGCGGATGTGAAGCGTTCTTCACATGCATTTCTGCATGCGGGTTGACAAGCGCTTTCCAAGCGATTTTAGCATCACTTGGAAAGTGCTTGACAACTTGATCACACTATATAAATCCATGCAAACAGCATGTATTCATATAGTGTGACCGTAAAAGAATGGTAAAAAATAAAAAAATACATATTATACTTACCTTCTGATGGCCCCCGGTGTCCTTATCCGATGCGTCTGGAGTCCCCGGTGTCTCGCGATGGTTTAAAAGGACCTGCCATGACGTCATTTAGTCATGTGCTTCTAATATACAAAGCAGAGTTTTGGACACAGTGCAGGTGGGCTGTGTCCAAAATGCTGCTATTACAGATCATGGGCACACAGCCTTAGGCTATGTTCCCACAATGAGCTTTTGGTGAGGTTTTGACGCTGCAGAATTTCTGCACTTATTATGTAAATTGGATTACTTGTGTTTTTCATTGCTTTTTTTCTTTTTTTTATCATGTTTTATATCTTTGATATGTCATGCTTTTAAATAAAGCTGCTTTGTTTTTGATACGTCCTGGTCAGCGCGGTGGCTCAGTGGTTAGCACTGCTGCTTTGAGGCATTGGGGTCCTGGGTTCATATCCCACCAAGGACAACATCTGCAAGGAGTTTGTATGTTTTCCATGTGTTTCCATGGGTTTCCTCCCACACTCCAAAGACATACTGATGGGAAATCTAGATTGTGAGCCCCAATGGGGACAGTGATGATAATGTCTGTAAAGTGCTGTGGAATTAATGGCGCTATATAAGTAGGTAAAACAAATAAATATTTATAGTTAGATGCGGATTACATGTGTTTTTGATGCATTTCCGCCGTGCAAACGCACTTAAAATGCATGTTTGTTTTTTTTTGTTTTTTTTACCTGTGAATTTTCCTGCTCTTATGCAAGTTTATGGGGAAAATCCGCACAGTAAACTCCTTGTACCCGCAAGAGAAATTGTCATGTTGCGGATTTGAAACTCACACCGCAGGTCAGTTTATGCTGAGTAAAAAAAAAAAATCACATTGGGCATGAGATCTCTATAAATTCCATTCTCTTTGCTGGAACTGTAAGACGGCGTGTTTTTGACATGGGGGTCAGAAACGCACCAAAAGCTCTTTGTGGGACCGTAGCCTAAAGATATAGGGTATTTTTTATTTTTTTTTGCTACAATACCCTTTGCTGGCGCTCCACTTATTGCCAAGACTGTGTTTACCATGCATTCAGCTTATCAGGAGAACTTTATCGCTGCACCTTGGTCTGGACCCCCTAAGATTCTTCTTAGACACATGACTTGCTTAGACTAGCGCACTGTCAGGTATTAGCCGTCCCCACGTCCCGCTTCGGCAGCGCGGTTTTCTCTCTCGTTTGTAAGTTGTTACTCTCGCCATCCTGATGTAACCCTATTCCGTTTCCATTTTTAATGTGTAACGTGAACATATTTGACAACCTACAAACTCTTCACACACACCTGGGAAACATTTTTTTTTTTCTCCCCCTCTCTGTTCCTGGAATGGCAGAGCAGAGATCTAGAGATGTTTGCTGGCTCTGTCACATACACATCTTGTGTTAATTGAAGCTTTTTTTTTTTTTTACTTCTTCTCAGGAAATCCTGGTCTAAAAGAACCGTTTACATTCTCGGTAATATTTTAGAATTTTGGACCGCTCCCTTCATACCAAGGGATGTGTAAGCAGTGGAAAGTCTGGTGCCGTCTTTCCTGCTTCATAATGCAGCGATTGATTCCTTTTGGGCCGCGCTCAGTTATTGGCTTTGTGGCTTCGTACCTGCACGACACATTTATTAATGTTTAGCTTTGGCGCTTTGTTCGGGCGGTGGGTGGAAAGGGACATTATATAGTATGGTGATAGTAACTGATATTGCCTATGTGATGGTGGAACATCTTACACATTGTTACCTGGAGACCTGGGCTAATGACTTTAAATTGTTACTAATGTATTCACCCAACATTTTGAGTTTTTTTTTTTGTTATCTCCTTCCCAAGGCTGCCCCTGCCTTTATTTGGGCTATTGAATGACCTACTGGATGGCTTTATCACCCTTAACAAAAGAGATGCCTTTTTAGCCAGAAACCTTGGGAGACCACCAAGGACTCTGAGCTCATGCAGCGCAACGCCGCACCGCATTCAACAATAACAAAAATGCATGACTGAATAGTTAAAAAATGTGGAATGGTAGAAGCGTTCATCTCCGTCCAGAGCACTGTCACAACACACAGACCCAAGCAAATACCTCTGGGCTGCTAAAATAGATCGGAGGCTAAGTGTTTACGGTTACTTGTATGACTCGCAGCGTCGTCAGCCCCGCGCTCCAAAACAAATCCGGTGCGGAAAGATCAGCAGCGAGGGGCCGCAGTCAGATTTGTATGCGTACACCCTTATGTACATCTTGGAAAACGTTACATTTAATAAAGCTATGAAAAGCTGACTTGGAGGTCTGAGACCAGAAAGGAGATTATTCTTGACAGTTGTTGTGTTTTTCAAGGTACATTATAGAGTGTTTCATAATATGATTGCTACTAATTATTGCACCTGAATCAAATGGAAAAAAAATGGCTTGTTCCACTTTTTTTTTCTGCAGGTACTTGCACACTATCGATACTGATTATTGCATTTTTGCTGTTTTTTTTTTATCTTTAGTGCAGAAACATTACAATTTTATTTTTTTTCAGACTTTCCATAGATACATGGCCCAAAACTCCATATGAGCAGAGGCCTGTCTGAACCTGTGTAGCCGTGCATATCGGATGTACAGCTCCGCACAGGACGCCATGCAGGCTGCATGTCCAGCATTTAAATAAGCCCTCCTCCTCCTCCTCCTCCTCCTCCTCCTCCTCCTTCTCCTCCTTTTATCCTCTTAATATATTGCAGTCATCATATTATACAGCACTGTGTACTTACAATTGCTCATTTTGCCTTTCTACACAGCTAATTCATATATTATCTCTGCCGTATGTAGACACAGGAGATCGCTTGTCCCTGCATGAGTCATCCCCCTCTTCAACTCTTGATCCAGCTGCTCCCTCCTCCCCCTGCCAGGGACTTTTGTAGTGATGATGACTCATACAGGGAAAATTGACCTCCTGTTTTTACATAGAGCTTAGAAGGATTCAGCCAGTCAGTTATTAATCATGTGATGTCATAGACCTAATTAGTGATTTGTCAGAAGGTGGGGAGTATAAATCTGCCACTGATTGGCTGCATGGTTCACGTGATATTACTCAATCGCTGGGAGAGACTGTGCCAATGTCACTAGAATGGCACCAGAGGGGGGGTATGTCTTATTCTAAAAGGGGGAAACCTACAGATTGAGGAGGGATTGTCAGAGTAGTGGACAACCCCTTTAAAGCCAGAAGCCCCTGTAGCTTCCTATTAAATTTAGTTCATGTCCTTAATGTATTAATTATTAATGTATTTATTAATGTATTAATTTCCATGTTCATTGCAGCAAGACTTCCGAACCCAAAACAAATCACAAACTGCCTCCCCTCTTTTTAAAAGGAAT
Source organism: Phyllobates terribilis (assembly GCF_046119375.1). Lineage (NCBI taxonomy): Eukaryota > Metazoa > Chordata > Amphibia > Anura > Dendrobatidae > Phyllobates > Phyllobates terribilis. Next base: position 359,914,011 of record NW_027362767.1, read on the forward strand.
CTGTCACCAGGTTTATGCCATCTAATCTAAGAGCAGCATAATGTAGAGACAGAGACCCTGATTCCAGAGATGTCACTTACTGGTCTGCTCGCTGTAATTTTGATAAAAATCCGTTTTAGCAGCAGGAGATTAACACCAGAGGACTTGTAAACCTGCTGTCATGTCCTGTCCTACATATTCAGGTATAACCCCACCACTTCACCACCAGCTTTCTGCCTATGCACAGTGTACGTAGAAACCTGCTGATCAGTGGCGTGGATGGGGTAATACAGGGCTCAGAATTCAGAGAACTGGTAGATCTGCAGCAGATAAAACAATGATTTGATCAATCAGCCTGGTAAGTGATATATCACTGGAATCAGGGTCTCTAACATTGCATTATGCTGCTCTCTGATTACATAGCCGAAATCTGTGAAAAGATTCCCTTTAGTGGTATATCTACAATGCCGCAGACTGCCCACCCCCTCAGAAGATGTCAATTCCACTTTAGTAATTTATTAATCACAAATTTTGGAGCAGTTTCCGCATGGAAACCGTGCAGTGTTTAGCCTTCAAAGCTAAAGCGGACGTCCAAGGGTCAGCATAAGAAGTGCTCCACGGATTCAGTGCAATTACATGTTGCGTTTTCTATATGAAAAATGCCCTATAAGACTTATTTGCTCATGATTACGCCCCCACATGATGCTGTAAAAAGTAAGGACCTTTTTATTCTCTCAGAACATTTAGTATTACTTACATGATGGACGGTATTTTTTTTTTTGCACATATGTCTTGCTTGTTCCCATCTGCTCAGTGTTGGCACATGTTCATTGATTTTTTTTTTTCCATGGCTTGTCTTTGCAGGCTGCATTTGCATTATTGTAGAGGACACTTCCTTCTAAGTAGTGAGGTGTGCTCCAGCCCTGTAATAATTTATGAGCGCACATGTCACTGGCCGCCTGAGGCTGTTCTAAACTTTGCTTGTTTCTCGTCTGCCCTGATTTCTGCACAGACCTATCCTGTCATCCACCTGTGAACGGGAAAAATCTGACTGCTGATTCCTTAAAGAGAATCTGTTGGCAGGATTTTTTTCTATTTAATCAAACAGCACTATGATGCAGGGGCAGAGACCATGATTCCAGTGATGTATCACTAAGTTTACTGGGTACATCAGTTGTGATAAAATCATAGCTTTCTCTGCTGCAGATGTAGCAGAGCACAGAATGCTGAGCCCTGTGTAACACAGCTACCACCACTGATTAGCAGCTTTCTGTCAATATACAGTGTACACAAAGCGGCCAATCAGTGGAGGGGGCGTGGTTGGACCAGGAGGCACCAGACGCCTAGCCCTGTAGTGATCGCCTGCTAATAAAACACTGATTTTATTGAAACACTCACAGCCTAGTAAATGATAAATTGCTGGAATCAGGGTCTCTGCCCCTACATCATGCTGCTGTTAGATTACATAGCAAACAGCTGCTGACAGATCTCCCTTTAATGTGTTGCTATTGAACCATTTTCTGCTACAATCGCAAAAAAATTGTTCTTATAAACACTTGCCCTAATTTTCATACATTTTGAAGTTTATTAAAGCAAAATGAAGAGCAGTTTACCAATTATTTTATACGGCCCACGCAATGAAAATGATTTTGTGCGATACTGTTCACATTTGATGGCCGAACTTTTTTTTTTTTTTCTCGACAGTGATTTATGGCATATGTCAATGTCGTCACATCATCGCCACCGCTCCCCTCCAACATCATCGCCACCGCTCCCCTCCAATGCGCGTTAGGGAATCTTACCTTTTTTGCTTGCTTCACTAATAGTCCACCATGAGCGGCTGCTATGTCTATCTCATTCTATGGGGAGAAAGAAAAATCAATGTTCAATACACAGTAACTCGATAGAGTTCAACCATTATTCCATGTAATATGTCTCCAGTATTTTTGGAATGGTTGGGGCAAAGGCTCATTAAATTGACTGTAAAAATGCATAATTTTTCCAGAAGTTGAAACGTTTATTTCAGAATCCTTAAAGTTTAGGAAAATTAAGGCATTTCATAACCCCCTCCACCCAAGCTCCATACACTTTAGATATGTTGCTTGGCCAGTAGCCTTCTTCCCTGACTCTCCCATACAAAGCAGTTCTTGCTTGGCCGAGTGAGCCTAAGCGAGCCGCTGCCAGATATCTCTGGCGGCGTGTTCTCGGGGAGAACAAAAGGATCAGCAGTTGGTAATCGGACATGCAGAATCCTTAACTCCCCTGACAATCCTCTGTCTGGGACCCCCATACAGATTAGACTGTAATCAGAATGCATCGATATTGGCGGGTTTAGCCGACATTAGTCTAATGTGCAAGGCTGGCCTTAATATTCATTCTCATTGGCTATCCGTTATCCTGAGAGTGCATTTTGAGATGGATATAAAGTTAGGTCCAGAAATATTTAGACAGTGACCATGCTACTATTTTTTTTATTTAAAATGAAACCACTTTTATAAGGGCAGCACGGTGGCTCAGTGGTTGGCACTGCAGCTTTACAGCACTGGGGTTCTGGGTTCAAATCCCACTAAGGACAACACCTGCAAGGAGTTTGTATGTTCTCCCCATGTTTGCGTGGGTTTCCTCCGTTTTCCTCCCACACTCCAAAGACATACTGATAGGGAATCTAGACTGTGAGCTCCAATGGGGACAGTGATGAGGTCTGTAAAGTTCTGTGTAATTAATGGCGCTATATAAGTGAGTAAAATAAATAAACTGAGATGCAATTGAAGTGGAAACTTTCAGGTTTAATTAAAGAAGTTAAACAAAAGTATCCTGTGAAACAGTTAGAAATTGCAACAATTTTTTCTACAAAGCCTCCTCACTTCAGGCGCTCAAAAGTAATTGGACAAATGTTACCATAAATAAATAAAACGTTCATGTTTAATACCAGATCTGTGAAGTCAGTATCTATTTTGGTGGAGTTGGTATAAAATGGACCGACTCCAACTCCTAAAATATATAATAAATTGGGTTCATTAGTACAATGCAGGATGTGCTGTAAATGTTTTCATAAGAATTTGAGAACGTTATGAAATGTCCTGTAAATGTCTGTTCTGTTCCTGATCTGATGATCTCCGCTTTTAGTCGAGATGAATCTGTGCTGCACTTTATGTACACGCTCAGTAGTGAGGCAGGGCTGCACTTTATGGACACGCTCAGTAGTGAGGCAGGGCTGCACTTTATATACACGCTCAGTAGTGAGGCAGGGCTGCACTTTATGTACACGCTCAGTAGTGAGGCAGTGCTGCACTTTATATACACGCTCAGTAGTGAGGCAGTGCTGCACTTTATGTACATGCTCAGTAGTGAGGCAGTGCTGCACTTTATATACACGCTCAGTAGTGAGGCAGTGCTGCACTTTATGTACATGCTCAGTAGTGAGGCAGTGCTGCACTTTATGTACACGCTCAGTAGTGAGGCAGTGCTGCACTTTATGGACACGCTCAGTAGTGAGGCCACGCTGCACTTTATGGACACGCTCAGTAGTGAGGCCACGCTGCACTTTATGGACACGCTCAGTAGTGAGGCCACGCTGCACTTTATGGACACGCTCAGTAGTGAGGCCACGCTGCACTTTATGGACACGCTCAGTAGTGAGGCCACGCTGCACTTTATGGACACCCTCAGTAGTGAGGCCACGCTGCACTTTATGGACACCCTCAGTAGTGAGGCCACGCTGCACTTTATGGACACGCTCAGTAGTGAGGCCACGCTGCACTTTATGGACACGCTCAGTAGTGAGGCCACGCTGCACTTTATGGACACGCTCAGTAGTGAGGCCACGCTGCACTTTATGGACACGCTCAGTAGTGAGGCCACGCTGCACTTTATGGACACGCTCAGTAGTGAGGCCACGCTGCACTTTATGGACACGCTCAGTAGTGAGGCCACGCTGCACTTTATGGACACGCTCAGTAGTGAGGCCACGCTGCACTTTATGGACACGCTCAGTAGTGAGGCCACGCTGCACTTTATGGACACGCTCAGTAGTGAGGCCACGCTGCACTTTATGGACACGCTCAGTAGTGAGGCCGTGCTGTGGAGTCGGAAGTCGGGGAAATTGAGGAGACCGAGTCGGTGGTTTGGCTTGCTGACTCCCCAGCCCTGTTTAAAACTTTGTAGAGATTCCTATGCAGGCAGTGACTGCCTGAAGTCTGGAAGTCATGGATGTCTCCAAACTCTGGGTTTCCTCCTCCTGTGAGGCTTTGCCAGGCCTTTACTGCAGCTGACTAGAGTTGTTGCTGTTTGTGGGTCTTTCTGCCTTAAACTTTGCCTTAAGCATTTGAAATGCTGCTCTATGGGGCTGAGATCTGGTGATTGACTGGGACATTGCAGAATATTCCACTTTTTTGCCTCAAAAAAAAAAAAAACAACAAACTCCTGGGTTTCTTTCGCAGTGTGTTTTGGGTCATGTTTTGCTTCATGGACAATCAACCTTGCTGCATTTAAGCTGAATCTGAGCAGAAACTATAGCCCTATATACTTAAGAATTCATCCAGCTGCTTCTGTCTTCAGTCACATCATCAATAACACTAGTGACCCAGTGCCATTGGAAGCCATGCGTGCCCGCGCCATCACACTGCCTCCACCATGTTTTACAGAGGATGTGCTGTTCTCTGGATCATGAGCCGTTCCAAGCCTTCTCCATACTTTTCTTTTTACAATCATTCTGGTACAGGTTGATCTTAGTTTAATCTGTACAAAGAATGCTTTTCCAGAACTGGGCGGCTTCTTTAGATGTTTTTTGGCAATATCTAATCTGGCCTTTCTTTTTTTTATGACTGATTAATGGTTTGCACCTTGTGGTGAACCCTCTGTATTTGTTCTCATGAAGCCTTCTCTTTTTGGTACACTTAGGCCACATGCACATGTTTGAGTATTTGGTGAGTTTTTTTTTTTTACCTCCAGTATTTGTAAACTAAAACCAGGTTTGGGTGCAAAATGCAGAAGTGGTGACGTGTTTCTATTATACTTTTCATATGATTGTCCCACTCCTGGTTTTGACTTACAAATACTGAGGTAAAAAAGTTACCAAATACTGAACATGTGCACGTGGGCTTAGATCTTGAAACCTCTTCCTGGAGAGTGTTCTTCGCTTGGGTGGATGTTGTGAAGGGGTTTTTCTTCACCATGGAATGGATTCTGTGATCATCTACCACTGTTGTCTTCCGTAGATGTCCAGGCCTTTTTAAGTTTGGAAGCTCACCACTTCTAACATTTCTGATGGATTTCTTCTTTTTTAGCCTAGTGATGGTCTGGTTCTCTTCCATTGAGAGCTTGTTTCACTGCATGTTGTATGTTCACAGTAACAGCTTCCAAATGCAAATGCCACACCTGGAATCTACCCCAGACCTTTTTAATTGATGATGGATTAATGAGAGAATAGGCCATGCAGCACATCTAAAGAGCTTTTGAGATAATTGTCCAATTACTTTTGGTCTCAACAAAAGTCAGCTTCATAGAGCTGTAATTTCTAAACCCTTACTCCAATTAAGATGTGAATACCCTCAAATTAAAGCAGAGAGTCTGCACTCTAAGCCTGTATTGATTAGTTGACTGTATCTTGAATATGTTTTGCTAAAATGCCAAAACTTATGTCGCTGTCCAAATATTTCTGGACCTAACTGTATATTACACCTACACACACCGTAGTTTCAGATAAAAGTAATGTGAATATATATTTGTCTATCCATGCCAAGATATACTGGGGAAAAATTTCTTTCCAAACGATGAGATCTTGGATGCCAAGCGTCTGGAATCTTCTTAAGTGTTGGGTTGTTTGTTCTCCTGGCTTTGGCAGTACACAGTCGTCTTCTTTTAGAGGTTTGGTAAATATTAATTTAGAGCTCCTGAAGACTTTGCCTTGTTGTTAACTTATTGAAAGGAGCCCTGTTCATATTTCTGAATATTTAACACTGCTGTATTATGCAACTGTAGATTTTGAGACTTAATGGGGAGATGTTCTTTTATTCATTACTATGACCATATTTGCACAGTTAAATGAACATTGGGTGTGTGTCTGACGTGCTTTACGGACTAACATGGGTAATATTTCATATCTGTCATTCACACTTGAATTCTAGCCCGGCTTCACTTATTGTAAATTTGTGAAGAAAAATGGGCATATTTCTACGGTTGGATCATGATGATTTCATGTGAACTGTCAAACACTTCCCCACCCTTTCTACTTAATTTTATCTACGAGATTGTTTCAGTTGCCATAATACAAAGTCATGACACAAACCAAACTTTGTCTTTGAGAGACATCCGAATATAAACTGTTATCTCCCCTGGCTTAGCTTGTTAACATCTGAGGCCAGATATTAAAGTAAAAAAAACAAACTGACCATGATGTAACAAAGTAAAAATAACATTTAGTATACGCTTCCTACACGATACATTTTATCTATTCGTGTTTTGTAAATGTCTATCCATATTTTATAAATTTTCATTTTGAGTTGATGACCCTCCAGTGTTCTCCTGCCCAACACTCCTGGATCAACGCCCTATCAAGGGATCTAGTATATATAACCTGTAATATTATACTTTTCAAGAAAGGCATCCATGCCCTTATTAAATTTTAGTAGTGAATCACTCATTACAACATCATGCGGCAGAGAGTTCCATAGTCTCACTGCTCTTACAGTAAAGAATCCCCGTCTGTGATTATGATTAAACCTTCTTTCCTCCAGACGTAGAAGATGCCCCCTTGTCCCCGTCTCAGGCCTCAGAGTAAAAAGATCAGTAGAAAGGTCTTTGTACTGTCCCATCATATACTTGTACATAGTAATAAGATCACCCCTAAGCCTTCGTTTTTCCAAACTAAATAACCCCAAGTGTAAGGCTATGTGCCCACGATGCAGAAATGCTCCGGATTTTTTCCTGAGCGTTTCTGCATCTCCCTGGCAGAAAAAACACATGTGGATTGTACATGCATTTTTCCTGCCAGGGACATGCGGATGTGAAGCGTCTCTTCACATGTATTTCCGCAACAGGCATGGATTTATATAGTGTGACCTTAAAGAATGGTAAAAAATAAATCTATAGTTACCTTCTGATGGCCCCCGGAGTCTTTATTCGATGTGTCTCGGCTTGCCGGCAGCTCGCGGTACACTGAAGGACCTGCCGTCACATGACTAAATGACGTCAGCGCAGGTCCTTCAGTCCACCGCGATCTGCTGGCAAGCGAAGACAAGGAGACCGGGGGCCATCAGAAGGTAAGTATAATATTTATTTTTTATTTTATTCTTTTTTTTTTTTTTTTTTTACAGGTTCTGTGGTACCCAGGTCCGGAGGAGAGTCTCCTGTCCTCCAAACCCAGGTACCATCCGCACATTGAAATGCATGTACAGATGCAGCGATGCGGATTCCATGCGTTCCAATGCAAGTCAATGGTGGTGGCGAAAACGCAGCGCTTCCGCAAAATAATTGGTAGTGCTGTGGTTTTTTCCGCAATGATAATCCGCAGCGGAAATTTCCGCAGCATGTGCACAGCACATGCGGATTATCATTGGGGAACATGGCAGGCCTTCTACCATGCGTTTTTTAAGCGTTTCTGCAGCGTTTTTGCCGCTGCGGAAACGCTTAAAAAAACGCATCGTGGGCACACTGCCTAATAACCTGTCTTGGTATTGCAGACCCCCCAGGCCTCTAATAACCTTGGTCTAATAACCTGTGTTCGTTTGAATGCCTATTTAAACTGGCAGACCAAAGTAAACTATGCACACTGAGCAATATGTAATAGATTGCTCTGTACACATGACGCTGATATCAGCTATTGTTGGAAGTCCTAGGCACCTAATTCACTTGCCAGGAGTGCCGTATATTGCTTTTCAATATTCTGCAATACACAGGAACGCTCAAATCCGAGTTTTTGTGTATTCTCTATGAGACAGATTATCTCCCCACCGAACATTCCCCCACCCTGTAGGGAGATAGTCAAGAGGCCGGCCCCATACACATTAGATGAAGGAACGATCCCGCTGGAATCGATTGGCTGTTAGCTTTCACCTAATCTGTATGGGTATCTTTAGTCTGTGATCTATTGAGGCACCCACAGCCTTATCTACAAGTGACTTTCCTAGTTTTACCTCCCCTCCCCCTTAGGGCATAGATTATGGAACATGTAGATTATTAGTACCTGAACACAGAACTCTACAAGTATCCACTTTCAACTTCTTCAGCCACATGCTCAACACAACATTGTCTTCAGGTCGCCATACTGAGCATTTGAAAATCTCCCGTGGACTGCACCGTACTGTTGGAAGAATTTACCACCATAGACTACAATATGAACTAAAAATCACTTCCCTCCAAAACACACAAAGTCGTAACATATTAGTACGTTGGGAATCGTAAAGTCAGAGCAGTAGCCATTTTTTGTGTTTTTTTTTTTTTTTTTCCTCTGTTCCCATACTTTGTCATTTTCTAGTTTTGTTGTGTCTATTATTGCAACTGTTAGAAAAAGAAGTGCCACTTTTGAATGTGTTTTCATTACATAAAAAAAGGTTACTACTTGTTCAATGATTTTTATTTTTTTATATAAATTATAAAGTTGTGCTGTTGAGAATTATTCTCCTGTATATCAAAAGGAAACCTAATCTATTTTCTTTTAATTAATAATTAGTGACCCTCTTTACGTGTTCTATTCTTTACTTTTTTTCCTTACCTTTTTGTCTTGTTTTGGTTAAAGACTTTTGTCAGTTGTCTTCTTTAGTCACATTGTATTGTTAAGTAATTATCCCACAAATCAAGTCTTCTAACCCATGGAAACCCATAATCTGATCAGCCTTTCCACTTTTTTTTTATAAAAAAACAAAAAAAAAAGCTGCTTTGTATGGAAGGACATTTCTTGAGGATGTATTTTCAGAGCTACAATGTATTTGATTGAGAACAATGGTTGAATCCTCACGCGCGGCAGTGTTAATCGTATGGGTAACAACAGTGACGGGTTTCATTTGTCCAGTTAGTGGGAGTCTGGTTTTCATTGGCAGTCACTTCAGAGGAAGCAGAGATGCTTTGGCCAGAATAAGCAGTTGTTCTATTCACTCCAATGTATTTGTCAAATTATTGCCCATTGTCATAATTGCCTTGATAAGAACTGAATGCTGCTTATCCACAGCCGAAAGCAGCCTAGGTGCAAAGTGGATTACAAAACCCTGGCTGGAGCGTCTTTTGCTTTCAGGCATTGATCTATGACAAATTAGCTCTTGATTTGTGTAATTCTCTCATCCAACCAGCAATAAATTGGTTTTACTTAGAGATTGGAAGAAACAATAAAAGAAGATTTATTACGCAGTGATCAATGCTTAAGCCGACTTGTGACCTCCAGATATGATCTCTGCATTTTTAGACATTTAGTTGTAATTGGTCTTGTATGTGGGGGAGACACTGAAGAGACACCAGACCCTTCTATCCCTCCTTATTCCTCTTTTATCAAATCTTACCAGTGTCATCTTCAACTGAACCATCTTCTCATCTCTGCTTAGTAAATCTAATGAGCTTATTAAAGTAATAAATATTTTTTATTTTAATATAATTATTATTCATCAAAGACTAATAAGCTCATTAGATTTACTATTAGCACAGATGAGATGATAGATATATATATATATATATATATATATATATATATATATATATATATATATATATATATATATATATATATATATATATATATATATATATATACACATACACTGCTCAAAAAAATAAAGGGAACACTCAAATAACACATCCTAGATCTGAATGAATGAAATATTCTCATTGAATACTTTGTTCTGTACAAAGTTGAATGTGCTGACAACAAAATCACACAAAAAATCATCAATGGAAATAAAATTTATTAACCAATGGAGGCCTGGATTTGGAGTCGACCCCAAAATTAAAGTGGAAAAACGCACTACAGGCTGATCCAACTTTGATGTAATGTCCTTAAAACAAGTCGAAATGAGGCTCAGTATTGTGTGTGGCCTCCACGTGCCTGTATGACCTCCCTACAACGCCTGGGCATGCTCCTGATGAGGTTGTGGATGGTCTCCTGTGGGATCTCCTCCCAGACCTGGACTAAAGCATCCGCCAACTCCTGGACAGTCTGTGGTGCAACCTGACGTTGGTGGATGGAGCGAGACATGATGTCCCAGATGTGCTCAATCGGATTCAGGTCTGGGGAACGGGCGGGCCAGTCCATAGCTTCAATGCCTTCATCTTGCAGGAACTGCTGACACACTCCAGCCACATGCGGTCTGGCATTGTCCTGCATTAGGAGGAACCCAGGGCAAACCGCACCAGCATATGGTCTCACAAGGGGTCTGAGGATCTCATCTCGGTACCTAATGGCAGTCAGGCTACCTCTGGTAAGCACATGGAGGGCTGTGCGGCCCTCCAAAGAAATGCCACCCCACACCATTACTGACCCACTGCCAAACCGGTCATGCTGAAGGATGTTGCAGGCAGCAGATCGCTCTCCACGCCGTCTCCTGACTCTGTCACGTCTGTCACATGTGCTCAGTGTGAACCTGCTTTCATCTGTGAAGAGCAAAGGGCGCCAGTGGCGACTTTGCCAATCCTGGTGTTCTGTGGCAAATGCCAAGCGTCCTCCATAGTGTTGGGCTGTGAGCACAACCCCCATCTGTGGACCTCAGGCCCTCATACCACCCTCACGGAGTCGGTTTCTCACCGTTTGTGCAGACACATGCACATTTGTGACCTGCTGGAGGTCATTTTGCAGGGCTCTGGCAGTGCTCCTCCTGTTCCTCCTTGCACAAAGTTGGAGGTAGCAGTCCTGCTCCTGGGTTGTTGCCCTCCTATGGCCCCCTCCATGTCTCCTGGTGTACTGGCCTGTCTCCTGGTACCGCCTCCAGCCTCTGGACACTAATCTGACAGACACTGCAAACCTTTTTGCCACAGCTCGCATTGATGTGCCATTCTGGATGAGCTGCACTACCTGAGCAACTTCTGTGGGTTGTAGAGTCCGTCTCCTGCTACCACGAGTGTGAAAGCACAACCAACATTCAAAAGTGACCAAAACATCAGCCAGAAAGCATTGGTACTGAGATGTGGTCTGTGGTCCCCACCTGCAGAACCGCTCCTTTATTGAGTGGGTCTTGATAATTGCGAATAATCTCCATCTTTTGTCTATTCCATTTGCACAACAGCGTGTGAAATTGATTGTCAATCAGTGTTGCTTCCTAAGTGGACAGTTTGATTTCACAGAAGTTTGATTTACTTGGAGTTATATTCTGTTGTTTAAGTGTTCCCTTTATTTTTTTGAGAAGTGTATATCTGTCATATTTTTATTCATTATTTTGACTTTTCTTTACCACCCCTTTAAGCTTTTATACAATTGATCAAAATCCTTAATATTTACCCTTTCTCGTCTTATACCTTTGGCCTTGAACACGGTTTTGTGATCCAATTTGCTTGAAGTTGAGATAAGTCTATTACTAAATGGTATTAAATGTGACATTTACTCTGATACAGTAAATATTTTGCCCGCTGACCTTCAAGTGATATTTAAATAGCTAAACAGTGTAAATAATATTAATTGAGCTCATGTGATTGGAGTATTTGTTGTAATGAACTTTAATTTTCCATTTCTGCCGTTATGATGAATTTTATTTTGTGAAATGCAGCTTGTGATAGAACTTCTAATAAGCCCAAAAATTAGGACTTTGGTTTCCTGTGCTTCTTTTCCTAAAGTTTAGGTTTTTCTTTTGAAGTTGTTGGCGATACCATGCTGGCTGTGCCCTCAAAATAATTAACAAGTCTTTAGTCTGTACTTCACATACAACACTTTGGGCCCTTCACAGTTCAGAAGGGAAATGCAAATGGACTATTTATTGCTTTGCCCCCCTTACAAATCATTGCCTCTGTCTTTTACATTTGGAGAAGATCTTTTGTGATGAGGTTGGGTTGTCTTTAGGGAAGCCAACACTAGAAATACACGCGGCTTTTACAGCACAGTCCTCCTTTTCTGTGTTGAAAGTGAATGCCTGGGAGAAATGATTACTTTCTTCTATTACCCAACGCAATAGTCATTTACTCTTCTGGCCAAAGTCACATAAGCGGGTCCCGACGATAACAAGATGGCTGACAGCTTGGAATTTCGCTTTTATCAGGAGCAAAAATTGGCAGTGTTCCCTAACTTTATTTCCCTTTTAAACAGACATTACGAAGTGCAACTGAAGTTTATGGATTGTACCTCTGTGGCTTTTTCTGTTTCACGGCCAAGCCTTGTGGCATGAAATATAATGATTTCTCTTGCTTTTGCAAACACTTAAATACAAGAAAGATGGTAATATATGTGGGAACAGATAGCATGATTTTGTTTCTTGTGTAATGTTCTGACCCCTAAAAAATAAATCACTTCCTTGGTAAAAAAAAAAAAAAAAAAAAAAAACTTTTTATTTTTTTAAAAACCTCATTAGGGTCCCTCAACACTTTTTTTCTATCTTGGTGCAGTGACATGTTGTCCTTCATGGCGTGACTGCAAAAGCCATCCTTTCACTAGCCCCTGCGCTCTCGTTACTGCTTGTATATGTCTACTGAAATGGGTTTGTGTGCTGTTGGATAAAAGAAACTCCCGGCTTCATAGATTTTTTTTTTGAGGCTGTCACGCTCTGTTTGGGAGACACATGGTCAGTCCGTGCATTGTGATCAGAGAGTGGACCGATGGTCACGGATATCTGAAAATGACTTACAGGGTAGCTACCTCTAAGGCAGGGATGTCAAACTCAAACACGCAGAGGGCCAAAATGAAACATTTGGACAAAGTTGCGGGCCAACCAGTATCCAGTATATTGGGCCCCATATAGTCCTCCATACAGAATCATGAGCCCCACATAGTCCTCCTTATAGACTGGACCCTCCCATAGTCCTCCATATGGTATAATGGACCTCCCATAGTCCTCCATATGGTATAATGGACCTCCCATAGTCCTCCATATGGTATAATGGACCTCCCATAGTCCTCCATATGGTATAATGGACCTCACATAGTCCTCTATACGGTATAATGGACCCCCCCATAGTCCTCTATACGGTATAATGGACCCCCCCATAGTCCTCTATACGGTATAATGGACCCCCCCATAGTCCTCTATACGGTATAATGGACCCCCCCATAGTCCTCTATACGGTATAATGGACCCCCCCATAGTCCTCTATACGGTATAATGGACCCCCCCATAGTCCTCTATACGGTATAATGGACCCCCCCATAGTCCTCTATACGGTATAATGGACCCCCCCCCATAGTCCTCTATACGGTATAATGGACCCCCCCCATAGTCCTCTATACGGTATAATGGACCCCCCCCCCATAGTCCTCTATGCGGTATAATGGACCCCCCCCCCATAGTCCTCTATGCGGTATAATGGACCCCCCCCCCATAGTCCTCTATGCGGTATAATGGACCCCCACCCCATAGTCCTCTATGCGGTATAATGGACCCCCACCCCATAGTCCTCTATGCGGTATAATGGACCCCCACCCCATAGTCCTCTATGCGGTATAATGGACCCCCCCCATAGTCCTCTATGCGGTATAATGGACCCCCCCCATAGTCCTCTATGCGGTATAATGGACCCCCACCCCATAGTCCTCTATGCGGTATAATGGACCCCCACCCCATAGTCCTCTATGCGGTATAATGGACCCCCCCACCCATAGTCCTCTATACGGTATAATGGACCCCCCCACCCATAGTCCTCTATACGGTATAATGGACCCCACCCCATAGTCCTCTATACGGTATAATGGACCCCCCCCATAGTCCTCTATACGGTATAATGGACTCCCCCCCCCCCCCCCCTTCCCCTACCATAGTCCTCTATGCGGTATAATGGACCCCCCCCCCCCATAGTCCTCTATGCGGTATAATGGACCCCCCTCATAGTCCTCTATGCGGTATAATGGACCCCCCCACCCATAGTCCTCTATGCGGTATAATGGACCCCCCCACCCATAGTCCTCTATGCGGTATAATGGACCCCCCCACCCATAGTCCTCTATGCGGTATAATGGACCCCCCCCACCCATAGTCCTCTATGCGGTATAATGGACCCCCCCACCCATAGTCCTCTATGCGGTCTAATGGACCCCCCCATAGTCCACTATGCGGTCTAATGGACCCCCCCATAGTCCACTATGCGGTCTAATGGACCCCCCCCATAGTCCTCTATGCGGTATAATGGACCCCCCCCCATAGTCCTCTATGCGGTATAATGGACCCCCCCCATAGTCCTCTATGCGGTATAATGGACCCCCCCCCATAGTCCTCTATGCGGTATAATGGACCCCCCCCCCATAGTCCTCTATGCGGTATAATGGACCCCCCCCCATAGTCCTCTATGCGGTATAATGGACCCCCCCCAATAGTCCTCTATGCGGTATAATGGACCCCCCCCCCCATAGTCCTCTATGCGGTATAATGGACCCCCCCCATAGTCCTCTATGTGGTATAATAGGCCCACATGGACGTGGTGGTTCTGGTGCCGCGGGCCAAATATAGCTGGCCATGGGCCAGAGTTTGACATGTATGTTCTATCAGCACTTTAAGCAAGGTTTGTAACATGACTTAGAATATGCCAGACTCGTTGACTGGTTTGGCCTATAGGGTAGCAAACTTTAATCCAGGGCACTAAACAGGCTGTGCACTTTCTTCTGGACAAGAGCTAATTTGCATACGTTCATTCCTCAAGTCATGTGTGTCTGTGGCATTACTTGACATTTGGATGATGAAACTAGAAGATTAAATTGTTACTTGTTATCACTCTTGATTTCTCCATAGTGTAGCGAGTAGACTTTAGTATTCTCAATGACACAGATTGAAATTCTATATCCACTGGGGATGTTAATGTGAAGATAATGGAAGAATGTTTGATTAGGCTGCCAGGGAATCCTGAGATTAATTTACTTGATACAATCCTGGACTGTTCTGTGACTGCGGAGCAGAGGTTGGAAATAAAATCTGTTGTCCAGGAGCTCGGAGGTGGAGGAGTCTGCTTTCCTTTTAGTCAGGTTGTGGAATGTGGGGAGAAGTCCTGGATTTCTTGGAATGCATTAATGGGTCTTGCATGCCAGTCTGATGTTGGTCTTATGGGTCAGTCTTTGAACATGCCTGGCTGCCCATCTAAAAGAGCAAAAGAATTCTCTGCTCCAGGAGCATTGTCTCCTAGTTTTTATCTTTATTGTTTTTATTGTTTAGCAGAACTCTTTGTACTTGTGTTTTGTAGCTCTTGTGTGTTTTAGTGGGTACTAGTAGATAATGTAAAATGGAACCTAAAGCCCTTAAGAGAGTGTTCTAGAAACATGTACAACCATATAAACATAAAGCTGTAATAAAATCCAAAATAAGAAACGCTGGCATTGCCTATATTATTTTTTATTTGTTCTAATTTCTTTTTTCTCTTTTTATTTTTTTGGCTGTCTCCAAATGATATTTGAAAAGTATAACTTTCTTACCCCTTTCCCGACGCAGCCAGTTTTTGTATCCTTCTTTTTTCCTCCCCTTTTTCCAAGAGACATAACTTATTTTATTTTTGTCGATCAAGCCATATGGGGCTTGCTTCTTGTTTCACAAAAAAAAAAATTGTATGTTTGAATCACTTACCATTTTTTATTCCATATATTGTACTTCAAAACAGGGGGAAAAAAGCCAAGTGTTGAAATTGCCAAGTAAACTCTGTTCTGACATGGTTCTGAGATTAGTGACACCAAAATTGTAATTTTTTTTTTTCAAAAATGTATTGGCGAAATAAGATTTAGACAGATGAAGGCTGAATAACACAGCCTTCACCATCGTCAGCCTCTGACTGTTCACAGCTCCTGTACTGCCCCAATGATTGAAAGCGAGAGCGGCTGCAGGGGGAATATCACTTTTTCTCCCTGCATCCAACTACACAGGCGCATATGTTTAAAACTATATTTAGCTGCAGATTGGTACTATGGCAGGATGACAATTTGCCTTTTTTACTTTTTTTTTGTTTTCATTTATTATAGCTAGGTGAAAAATGGATGACTTACTACAAATGTTATGTGTAAGAAGATGTTGGAAAACCTTACTATGGTTTATTTCTTTGTAATGATCTATATTTTTAATAGCTAGTGAAAGAGTCTTTAATTAGTTTGTATTTTCTGATTGTATTTTTTTTCTGTAATGTTTGAGAGCAGCCATCTTGCCTGAGCTTCTGTTAAAGGGAACCTGTCACCATGAAAATTCAGTCCAATCTGCAGGCACAATGTTATAGAGCAGGGGGAGCTGAGTAGATTGATATATAGTATTGTAGGTTAATATTGATATATAGTATTGTAGGTAAAGATTCAGTATTACTTGTGTTTTTAATCATGAAAACTTCTATTTTTCTTTTGTCCAGTGGGTGGTCCTATCAGAGACTGACAGTTACCTCTGTAGGCACACTTATACAAAGAAAACTGTCAATCACTCATAGGACCGCCCACTGGACTGAAAATCCCACGAAGAGCAGTTTTAAATAAAACAGATTATTCTGAATCTTTCGCACAAAACTATATAGAAATCTATTCAGCCCCCCCCCTCCTGCTCTATAACATGGTGCCCTCAGATTGGATGCAATTTCATGGTGACCGGTTCCCTTTTCAGTATTCAGAGATCTGCTTTCCAGCAGCAAGATTGACATGGGAACCAATTTGTAGATATTACTGACTTCTGAGAGTGTTAGAGGCAGTGTTGTGATCATTGCAGAGCTCATTCTGCAGAGAGAGGGAGGTGGTGAGCTGTGACCATCCGTGCTGTATCCTGTTCTAGAGATGTATTACCATTCATTGTCCAGACAGGAATTTTTAGTCTATTTTATAAAGCTCAGTGGCTAGCGTAAGAATTGCAACTTCAAATTTATTTCTAGTAGAGAGATGGAATATTTAATTTTTTTTTTCTTTAAAAAGTTGAACTAAGCAATAGGTGGTTTCCTGATAAAAAGTGAGTTTAATGAAAATAATTAATTGCAAACTGCTTTGAGTGATTATATCTTTAATGGACTGTTCAGCAGTATAGAAGGGCAGACACCTGATGACGAGCTTTTATATTGTAAGTGCTCTTGGCTGAAAATACATTGGATGATGACCTCTGCCATTTCGATACTGTCTGGATGTTTGGCCTATGCTCTGTACCTAGTGAAGTGTTCATTTGATGATTTGCACGTGGTCAAATTACCTACAGATTGATTCATAATATGTGTGGCCACCATTAGATTCTCGAATGTATCAAGAACTTTAGAGGAGGTAATTAGATGAATGATGATATTAAATCTTGTTCTAGAAATGTTGGTTTCTAGATAATTTTTTTTTTTTTTATAGTCTTGTGCTTGTACCGCACCGTACAGACAGATGTTGCCGCTTTGCAGAGCTCTTGAATGCTGACGTGTTTAGACAGGCATCTCCCCTTAGTACTATCTGTATGTTTTGTGTTGGCTGTGAATATTTGACATTATCAGCTTTGGCAGTTAATTCATTCTTTTGTGTATTCAGCTCAAGAAAAGAAATCAATTCAGATCAATGACACTAAAACTTTTTAACATCCCAATTATGTAGGTGCGGCGCGCTCTGTCCTGACAAGCTTAATTCACCGTAAACAAACGTCTGCATATCATTTGTCACCTTGAAAAGTACGAGCGTGGATCATGTACACGATCACAATATCTACCTGCCGTATATTCTTGCTAATTAGAATACTTCATTTATATCAATTTCTACTTTTGGATATCTTGGTTTAACAATGTTAGAAGAAAGTGCTCCTTCAATGGAAGTCTTCAAACAGAAGCTGGACAGACATCTGTCTGAGATGGTTTAGTGAATCCTGCATTGAGCCGGGGGTTGGACACGACGGCCCTGGAGGTCCCTTCCATCTCTAACATTCTATGATGTTATGCCTTCTTGGCCTCTTCTTTTCTCTCATTATGTGAAGGTTGTGCCGCGAGTTGACTATTTGCTGCCTGATAACTGGTGGTTGAGCACTATAGACCGAACAACTGGACGTTCCAACAGGGCAGAAATAATTTAGCACTGTTGATACCAGAAAAAGGGAAAGGATGCTCGACAGCATGATTAGATTAGGTAATTGAATGGTTCGGGTGGAGCAGCTTTTAAGTTTTGAACATTGATTTAGAGTAAACTAGAAACAATCTAAGGCTCTGTGCCCACGATGCAGAAATGCTCCGGATTTTTCCTGAGCGTTTCTGCATCTCCCTGGCAGAAAAAAACGTGCGCGGATTGTACGTTCTTTTTTCCTGCCAGGGACATGCGGATGTGAAGCGTTCTTCACATGCATTTCTGCATGCGGGTTGTCAAGCGCTTTCCAAGTGATTTTAGCATCCATGCAACCAGCATGGATTTATATAGTGTGACCGTAAAAGAATGGTAAAAAATAAAAAATAAATATTAAACTTGCCTTCTGATGGCCCCCGGTGTCCTTAGCGATCCGTCTTGGCTTGCGCTCTCGGTGGACTAAAAGGACCTGCCATGACGTAATTTAGTCATGTGATGGGTCACGCGACCGCCGACGTCAGCGGTCGCGTGACCCGTCACATGACTAAATTACTTCATGGCAGGTCCTTTTAGAACCATCGCGAGCTGCCGGGAAGCCAGGACGGATCGGATAAGGACACCGAGGGCCATCAGAAGGTGAGTATAATGTATAATTTTTTATTTTATTTTATTTTTTTATTTTTTTACAGGTACTATGGTACCCGGTTCTGGAGGACAGTCTCCTCTTCTCCAAACCCGGGTACTATCCGCAAATGAACCGCATGATATTCGCATGTTATCCGCATGTGCACATGTAGTGGTGCGGATATTATGCGATTCAATGCAAGTCAATGGCGGTGAAGATGCCGGGATTCCGCAAAATAATTGGTAGTGCTGCGTATTTTTCCACAATGATAATCCGAAGCGGAAATTTCCACAGCATGTGCACAGCACATACGGATTATCATTGGGGAACATGGCAGACCTTCTACCAAGCATTTTTTAAGCTTTTCTGCAGCGGAATTGCTGCTGCGGAAACACTTAAACGCATAGTGGGCACACAGCCTAATAGTTCAAGGGATTGTCCAGCCTCTTTTATAAATGTTTGAATGAATGTTCAGAATGATGTAAAAGAATGAGAACTCACCCTACTGATCCCTTGCCCCTCTTAGTACACCATTTTCTGTGCAACCGATGGTCTCTGCATTCTGTTTGGGGTGAACATGTGACCACTACAGCCAATCACTAACTGCAGTAGTCACATGTTTCTGTACTTCCTCCTTCATTTAGATAGTGTCACAGGTGTGTCAGAGGTGACAGACGCCCTGCAGTTGGTTGCAGGGGATCTCTACGTTTGGCATTACAGACCTCTTCTTAGAGGCTGTCTCTAGGACCCAGCGGCCTACCTACCTCTGGCTAATTAACATCCTGCCTGGGTGTATAAATACCTGGTGTGTTTGAGAGGGAGGTGCAGGTGATATTCATTACTACTTGTGAAGGCTTGAGCAAGAGCTGTACTTCATCCTCTCTGGAGCTTGAGGGCGTGTGCGCATTTGTCTGGAGTCGTCTAAAGCTAAGGAAATTCCCCTGTTTGTCCACCCTTGTTGTCTTTAGTGTTTAGTGGAGATCGACTAGTGCTCATCTCCCTTCCCTAGCCAGGGCCAAACGTCAGGGAAAGACAGGGCGAGGTTCACCTGCGGCGATTGGTAAAGAGCCAATACAGGGATGTTAGGGGAGACAGGGTGACACTAGATCTACCTAGGAGGTCTCCACTTTCCCCCTTTCCCTAGAGTCTGGGTTCCCTTTCTCTCTTCCCTTTGTGCTGCACTAAGTCTTTCCCACACCTTGTGTGACAGATAGACATGTGACCACAGCCGCTAATCGCTAGCTGTAGTGGTGATGTGTTGACCACGTTATTCCAAATCAAGCTGAAAGTATGAAGATTGGTGGGAAAACAAGCAAGTGTCGAAGCGGAAGTAGTGGGGGATCAGTGAGACGAGTATTTATCATCTTTCACTGAACCTTTGTTACAGCCTGTAATATAGCTCACAGCTGCTTTTAGTATACAGCTAGTCATTAGAAACATTTGATAAACTTTTTGTCAGACACGTGGCCCGATTCAACAAGGAGTTTTCGGTACTTGTCTGGCATACATTATCTTCAAATGTCAATAATTTTTTAGAAGTTTGCATAAAAACTTTGATTTTTTTGCCATTTTTACGCCAGTCCTTGCCAACTTCACCCAAACTGGTGAGCTGGGATGGGGCACGGCAAAACCCAGCCCACAAATCTAAAAGAATTGATGCCACCTTCGTAAATTTAGCGAGAAATGTACCCCAGTCCATGACCAGAGTAACATTTTTGGCAAGGTGCACAGAGGCGCACATAAATTGTGAAATGAGCCCAATTCATTAAGTGGTTGCACCTCTTAATGACGTGACCTCTGGAGAAAGAAGCCCCTGATTCATTAAGATTGGCGTGTAAAACAGCAGTCTTAACTAAACCAGTCAGTAATCTAAATGCGTGAAGCAACTGAACAATTGGTGATAAAACGCTTGCTATTCAAGAAAATGATCATATATGCAAACCTAAAAATAGTTGGTCATGAGATTGTTGGTTGAATTTGAAATTGGTTGGCGCACACTAGCCATTTTTTTTTTTAAATAACCGGCAAAACAACTAAGTTGATACTATTGGATGTCTTAATTTACATGTAAATGCTTTTGTCGTTAATAAATAGTATGTCGCTTATAGTGCTCATTGGTGATGTCTAGTACAGAAAGGCTGCACTTTTGGCTGACCTAACCATTTGTCTCACTCGATTTTTGCATCATAGTACACAGAATTTGGTGGACATTATTCATTGTCTTAAGATTTTTATTTGAGGAGCGAGTTTTATTCCTGCCATAAAAAAATGGAAAAGCATTAGTCCGCCACTCCTTGGCCAAAAAGGTGTCTACTTTAATCTGCAAATCGATTGTACTCCGACTATTACACATATCTGCCTCTTCCATGCTTACCCAAATTTTGCTTAAATGTCCAAATTTTTGGCGATGTCAACCTATGGATTGTCCTAAAATGCTATTGTTGAAAAGGTTGTACTCTGCCCCTTATTTCAATCTGGTTCAATAAATTCTAGAGTTTGGGCATGTATGTTGTTAATGTCTTGTGTTTTTATATATTTTTTGTTAGCCAGGTAATCTATGTATAAAAAGAATTTGGCTAGTGGTGAACGCCGAGGCTCATAACCATTACTCTCTTCTGTTTCAGCTATACTTGGTGTTTTGATAGGTATGGATTTAGATTTTTTTTTTCAACTTGCTCTAATTAAAGTGGTGAAATGAAGTTATCCTTGCTAATAGTTGAGTGTGAGAAGGTTTGGCTTTCCAGGTATTTTTTCTTCTTCTGTCAATTAGTCCTCTGTTGAAATTCTGGTCATCACATATGTTCAGCAAATCCCACCAAAGACGCTGCTGACCTTTTATGAATGCCATAATGAAGAGTTGTTGAGACATTTTGGACAGCAGGATTATGGATTTGGAAAGTACCGGTGTGTCTGACTTTCTAAAATACAAGATAAAGAACGCTGAAAAAGCTAGATACTTGCCGAGGCATGATTCAATCAAGGAGGTCATGGATTAGGTCTTGTTCTTTAAGGATGGGACTGTTGGGCACAAAAGCGGCTTATTGGTATCTTAAGTTGTATTTTACATGGATTGTCCAAATTCTGCCATTTATATACAAGTTTGGCATCTTCTGTCTCATGTAGGTTTTTTTGGTGCCTGTCACATAACTTTGTAGAACACCATGTCTGCTACCCGATAAATATTAACATACTAGGTGGCTTTAAAGATCTCCTAAAATAGCCAAAATTGAGAGTCAGTGGTTGATACCTTTTAAATTAATCATTAAAAAGAGAATATATAGCAAACTTTCGAGACTACTCGGGTCTCTTCATCGAACTAGGTATAACACAATATCTGATGAATCAAATATTTATATACAACATAACATAGGAATAATGCAATAAATAAGTGATGTAAAACTGAACTATTAGTACGAGTAAGGGAGAAACGGTTGTTGCAGTAAACATTGCTGCAGCTCATAGATGAGGATTGGGAAACATTTCTTGTCCAATGATTGACGTTTTTTCCATGGCTGTGATGCACCCAAGAGGTCTGAAAAGCACATTCCTTAATTTATGTAGAATGACCGAAATCCATGTGACGTTTTCGTTCCTGATCTGAGTATATCAAAGGTTATCATAAGTTTGTACCTGGCAGACAGCCACATTAAGCTTCCTTCATGGCTGCCTGTTAGTCCACATTATCAGAGCAGTTGCGTCAAGAGGCTCGTGTAATGTATTCCAAAGTTCAGGGATGCGGACGATTTTTCGCCAATGAGTAGGTAAAAATATACACCAATATAATGCTGGTATTGATGACAGAATAGCAATTTTCTTTTGTGATACCCAGGGCTGGAAATCGTTGTAAACTAGCTGCCACCACAAAATAACAAAACATCTGGAAATACACCAAAATCTTTCACTGCGTTGGGAGCGCGGCTATGGAGTCTGTAAGACAAACCATCGACTCCTCAATTTCCCTGACTCCCGGCTCTGACTCCACAGCCCTGGTCACTACTGAGCGTGTCCATAAAGTGCAGCCCTGCCTCACTACTGAGCGTGTCCATAAAGTGCAGCCCTGCCTCACTACTGAGCGTGTCCATAAAGTGCAGCCCTGCCTCACTACTGAGCGTGTCCATAAAGTGCAGCCCTGCCTCACTACTGAGCGTGTCCATAAAGTGCAGCCCTGCCTCACTACTGAGCGTGTCCATAAAGTGCAGCCCTGCCTCACTACTGAGCGTGTCCATAAAGTGCAGCCCTGCCTCACTACTGAGCGTGTCCATAAAGTGCAGCCCTGCCTCACTACTGAGCGTGTCCATAAAGTGCAGCCCTGCCTCACTACTGAGCGTGTCCATAAAGTGCAGCCCTGCCTCACTACTGAGCGTGTCCATAAAGTGCAGCCCTGCCTCACTACTGAGCGTGTCCATAAAGTGCAGCCCTGCCTCACTACTGAGCGTGTCCATAAAGTGCAGCCCTGCCTCACTACTGAGCGTGTCCATAAAGTGCAGCCCTGCCTCACTACTGAGCGTGTCCATAAAGTGCAGCCCTGCCTCACTACTGAGCGTGTCCATAAAGTGCAGCCCTGCCTCACTACTGAGCGTGTCCATAAAGTGCAGCCCTGCCTCACTACTGAGCGTGTCCATAAAGTGCAGCCCTGCCTCACTACTGAGCGTGTCCATAAAGTGCAGCCCTGCCTCACTACTGAGCGTGTCCATAAAGTGCAGCCCTGCCTCACTACTGAGCGTGTCCATAAAGTGCAGCCCTGCCTCACTACTGAGCGTGTCCATAAAGTGCAGCCCTGCCTCACTACTGAGCGTGTCCATAAAGTGCAGCCCTGCCTCACTACTGAGCGTGTCCATAAAGTGCAGCCCTGCCTCACTACTGAGCGTGTCCATAAAGTGCAGCCCTGCCTCACTACTGAGCGTGTCCATAAAGTGCAGCCCTGCCTCACTACTGAGCGTGTCCATAAAGTGCAGCCCTGCCTCACTACTGAGCGTGTCCATAAAGTGCAGCCCTGCCTCACTACTGAGCGTGTCCATAAAGTGCAGCCCTGCCTCACTACTGAGCGTGTCCATAAAGTGCAGCCCTGCCTCACTACTGAGCGTGTCCATAAAGTGCAGCCCTGCCTCACTACTGAGCGTGTCCATAAAGTGCAGCCCTGCCTCACTACTGAGCGTGTCCATAAAGTGCAGCCCTGCCTCACTACTGAGCGTGTCCATAAAGTGCAGCCCTGCCTCACTACTGAGCGTGTCCATAAAGTGCAGCCCTGCCTCACTACTGAGCGTGTCCATAAAGTGCAGCCCTGCCTCACTACTGAGCGTGTCCATAAAGTGCAGCCCTGCCTCACTACTGAGCGTGTCCATAAAGTGCAGCCCTGCCTCACTACTGAGCGTGTCCATAAAGTGCAGCCCTGCCTCACTACTGAGCGTGTCCATAAAGTGCAGCCCTGCCTCACTACTGAGCGTGTCCATAAAGTGCAGCCCTGCCTCACTACTGAGCGTGTCCATAAAGTGCAGCCCTGCCTCACTACTGAGCGTGTCCATAAAGTGCAGCCCTGCCTCACTACTGAGCGTGTCCATAAAGTGCAGCCCTGCCTCACTACTGAGCGTGTCCATAAAGTGCAGCCCTGCCTCACTACTGAGCGTGTCCATAAAGTGCAGCCCTGCCTCACTACTGAGCGTGTCCATAAAGTGCAGCCCTGCCTCACTACTGAGCGTGTCCATAAAGTGCAGCCCTGCCTCACTACTGAGCGTGTCCATAAAGTGCAGCCCTGCCTCACTACTGAGCGTGTCCATAAAGTGCAGCCCTGCCTCACTACTGAGCGTGTCCATAAAGTGCAGCCCTGCCTCACTACTGAGCGTGTCCATAAAGTGCAGCCCTGCCTCACTACTGAGCGTGTCCATAAAGTGCAGCCCTGCCTCACTACTGAGCGTGTCCATAAAGTGCAGCCCTGCCTCACTACTGAGCGTGTCCATAAAGTGCAGCCCTGCCTCACTACTGAGCGTGTCCATAAAGTGCAGCCCTGCCTCACTACTGAGCGTGTCCATAAAGTGCAGCCCTGCCTCACTACTGAGCGTGTCCATAAAGTGCAGCCCTGCCTCACTACTGAGCGTGTCCATAAAGTGCAGCCCTGCCTCACTACTGAGCGTGTCCATAAAGTGCAGCCCTGCCTCACTACTGAGCGTGTCCATAAAGTGCAGCCCTGCCTCACTACTGAGCGTGTCCATAAAGTGCAGCCCTGCCTCACTACTGAGCGTGTCCATGAAGTGCAGCCCTGCCTCACTACTGAGCGTGTCCATAAAGTGCAGCCCTGCCTCACTACTGAGCGTGTCCATAAAGTGCAGCCCTGCCTCACTACTGAGCGTGTCCATAAAGTGCAGCCCTGCCTCACTACTGAGCGTGTCCATAAAGTGCAGCCCTGCCTCACTACTGAGCGTGTCCATAAAGTGCAGCCCTGCCTCACTACTGAGCGTGTCCATAAAGTGCAGCCCTGCCTCACTACTGAGCGTGTCCATAAAGTGCAGCCCTGCCTCACTACTGAGCGTGTCCATAAAGTGCAGCCCTGCCTCACTACTGAGCGTGTCCATAAAGTGCAGCCCTGCCTCACTACTGAGCGTGTCCATAAAGTGCAGCCCTGCCTCACTACTGAGCGTGTCCATAAAGTGCAGCCCTGCCTCACTACTGAGCGTGTCCATAAAGTGCAGCCCTGCCTCACTACTGAGCGTGTCCATAAAGTGCAGCCCTGCCTCACTACTGAGCGTGTCCGTAAAGTGCAGCCCTGCCTCACTACTGAGCGTGTCCGTAAAGTGCAGCCCTGCCTCACTACTGAGCGTGTCCGTAAAGTGCAGCCCTGCCTCACTACTGAGCGTGTCCGTAAAGTGCAGCCCTGCCTCACTACTGAGCGTGTCCGTAAAGCGCAGCCCTGCCTCACTACTGAGCGTGTCCGTAAAGCGCAGCCCTGCCTCACTACTGAGCGTGTCCGTAAAGCGCAGCCCTGCCTCACTACTGAGCGTGTCCGTAAAGCGCAGCCCTGCCTCACTACTGAGCGTGTCCGTAAAGCGCAGCCCTGCCTCACTACTGAGCGTGTCCGTAAAGCGCAGCCCTGCCTCACTACTGAGCGTGTCCGTAAAGCGCAGCCCTGCCTCACTACTGAGCGTGTCCGTAAAGCGCAGCCCTGCCTCACTACTGAGCGTGTCCGTAAAGCGCAGCCCTGCCTCACTACTGAGCGTGTCCGTAAAGCGCAGCCCTGCCTCACTACTGAGCGTGTCCGTAAAGCGCAGCCCTGCCTCACTACTGAGCGTGTCCGTAAAGCGCAGCCCTGCCTCACTACTGAGCGTGTCCGTAAAGCGCAGCCCTGCCTCACTACTGAGCGTGTCCGTAAAGCGCAGCCCTGCCTCACTACTGAGCGTGTCCGTAAAGCGCAGCCCTGCCTCACTACTGAGCGTGTCCGTAAAGCGCAGCCCTGCCTCACTACTGAGCGTGTCCGTAAAGCGCAGCCCTGCCTCACTACTGAGCGTGTCCATAAAGCGCAGCACAGATTCATCTCAACTAAAAGCTGAGATCATCAGATCAGGAACAGAACAGACATTTATAGGATATTTCATAAGTTTCCCAAATTCTTATGAAAACACCAAAATGAACACTGACTCCACAGCCCTGGTTGGGAGACCTTACAGGCAAAATATATTTTGTACGGTTTTATCCAGTAGATGGGGAGATGGGGTGGAAGGGAATGGTCAAAATTGAGGGTTCTCGGTGGTTGATGCCTTTTTAATGGCTAACTGAAAAGATAACACATAGCAAGTCTTCTACTAAAGTTACTGTTGAAACAAAATCAAAGAAATGAGCCAGAGCATAAGTTAGTATACGTGCAATGTGTGAAAGCATGTTCACTGTGGTCTTTCACAGACTAAACCCAAGAAAAAAAATCAAAATGAGCATATACTCTGTAATAAGTAAATAGTAATAGTACATGTAAATAACATTAACATGGGATACTTGGCCTTAACACTTATCAAAATAGTGTTAACTATCCCACCGCGACAGGGTCGACCCGATTGGGTACACCTTATCCGGTCTCTAGTATAAAAACTTTATCTTGTGTCTGACGACCTAGGTGTAGATCATGGCAGAGCAGAGCAGGGACCCGACTATTCAGACACCTGCCCGTGGGAAGCTATATAGTTGAAATGCCTGGCTCAAAAAGGGGGGCCTTGCCCCTGTTCGCACAAGAGACTACAGCAAAACCAAAGAAATGAGGTGGAACATAAGTTGATATACGTGGAGTGTATTGGAGCACGTTCACACTGTGGCCATTTCACAGACAAAACCCAAGGAAAAAAAACAAAACGAGCATCTACTCTGTAGTAAATAAATAGTAATAGTACATGCAAATAACATGGGGTACTTAAACACTTTACTGTTACTTTTGCAGAAGACGTTTGATGAAACCCATGTTTTCAGGAAAACCGTTGTCTTTATGGTCCGATAGTTTCTTAAACCATGCCTCTTGTCAGATGTTTTCCAAAAACAAATGCCTGACACTGTAAGTTGCGGGGTGTGATGCATGACCATCTGCCATTCTTGTCCTCTTACAGATTTGTTTTCATGTACTTATTGTTCCAGACAACTGTATCTCTCTTTATTTAAGGACATACCTTCATGCCTTGTCTTCTATTTTAGCGGCCACTGTAGGGGTAATGTCTCTGTCCTCGGCTTCCCCCATTATCATTTGTTGTGGGTTTGATATAGTGCGTATAAAAAGTGCTAGAGCCTAGATGGGACAACCTCTTGTAAGGGATGAATTCCTGGGAGTCATTTATGTGTATTTTCTACATTTAGTGTTCTTTTTAAACCCTAAAGGCTTAGAAGACACAAAGTAGATGTTTAGCTTGCGTTCATTTGCAAAAACTAACCAACAAGCTCAAAGTGCTTACTCTGATATTTTCAACCATCTGTCACAGTGGAGACCAGAGATTAACTTTCACTTGACAATTATTTATGGATGCCATTACTAGTCTGGTATGTTCTGGCCCATCTACTTGTATCTCTGTAGGCTCCTAATATCTGTGCTGTATTCTCACTGCTGGATATTGTCATCACCCTCTTGAGACTTCTGAATTGTGATGTTTTTCGATAAAGGTCCATGATGGGTTTGGACCAGAGTGACCTCCTTCTGTTGCTGACACTGAGTTAATTTGCAGCTTTTCAGCACAAATCTGGCCCTATCTGCTCCAGTTATACTTTTGAAGTCCACCTATCTGCGCATTTACATTATACCCTGTTTTGGGCAGAGACTCATATGTTTCACACGTGTGCACCTTTTTGCAATTTTTATTTTCATGACTATAAAGCTGTTAACATTTTAGTTTTCAATTTGTTGACTTGGCCTTAATAGGTTCAAGATTTAGTAAATATCAAGTTCGAGTTTAGAGTAGTTCTATATCGTCATTCGGAGCCATCACTCTGAAGATGAAAGGAGCCCATGACGTTACTGCCATAATTTGATATGTGGATTGAAATTGGAAATTTCCACTCATCTACTAGTTTAGGAGAAGTATTTTTGATGGCTATATGTTTTAGATTAGCAGTGGAATTGTATGCTGTTTTTCAGTATTTACTTCCTATAGACCACTCTCCCTTTTTTTCTTTATAGAGAGCTTATTTTAACACTAGGACTACTGGACTCGTGACACCGCCTAGAACTACTGAAAGGAGTCATTTTGACTCCTTGCTTGTTTTCGTTTATTTTTAGAGTTTCATTTGTGGTTATTTATTAATAATTATATTTTTTGTAATGTATTATTATTGTGAGATCCAACAGTAATGCTTTTGATTGTTTTTTTTCTGCTTTTCTTATTTTTCTACAGAAAATAACAATAATTATAATAGACGTTTTTCAAACATTTTTTTTTATTCAAGTGCACACATATAAACAACAACTGAAGAACAAAAAGCAGAGAAAATGTAGGTGGAGGAGCATAAAAATGAAAATATGGCGCAGAATTCACCTTCTAAACATTTGGTGTTTCGCATTTTAGGCATTGCCTTTGATTTATGGCAGTACATTGCCCACACAAAGACTTACCACAAGTCTTACAATTTCCGACAGATCTATTTTTCTTGCACTTTTCTTTGATCTGGCAAAATTTTGTTTGAACCATCACTTCTGAGCATGTAGAAACTTGGGACGTGGAACCCTTTTCCCTATCTGTGACATAAGGACCACTCAACTCTCTCACAAGCGTTTGAAAAAATGCCTTGCGTGACATTTTTTGGTGGGTAATCTCCTTGAATATTATCCATGCATTTATACCCGCAAAGTCTAAGGCATTTTCAAATGCATGAACAGGCCATCTCCTTGTGCATGTTCGTGTGGTATATTTTCGTGCCATCTGATCCACTACATCTACTCCATATTTTGTTTCATTGTAAAACTTTACCGTTTCTGGAGTTTTTTTAGCGGAATCAGACGCAACAACAACATCTGGATGGACGGAACTCAAAATGACAACATTTTTGTTGGGCTTTCCTTGATATACTGTAAGTGTAAAATTGTCTTCATTTCTAAACACTTTAGTGTTGTACAATTCCTCTTTCATGGATTTTATTTCTTTAGGCACTTCTCGCCTTATCTTGTTCAGTGTTCCCACGATGGTTGTTCCTTTGCTTTTTAGCTGTTTAGCTAATTTTACTGAAGTAAAATAATTATCGGTTGTAACATTGCGACCTTTTTTCAAAAACGGGTCCAATAACTTCATTACCACATGGTCAGCTAAACGGTCCTCAGCACGGCGTGTGTCATCTTTGCCTAGATAAGGGAAGCCATTTGCCAGATATTTGCTCCTCTTATCAACAGCTAGCCAATATTTGTGGCCATATTTATCTGGTTTGGAAGGCATGTACTGCGTGAATGGACACCTAGTTTTGCTTGGGAAAAGTTGCTCATCCACCGTTATGTATGGGCCAGGTTTGTAACACGCAATACAATTTTCAATAAACCTGTCCCACACAGTAGAAAATAGAGCAAACTTGTCCGTTTGCAGTCTCTCCGATCGAGTAGATTTCTCATCAAATCTGAGAAACCTCATAATTTCAACAAAGCGGTCCCTAGACATTGTCGCTTTGCAAAACGGTATTCCCCAGTCATTACACCAAATACTGCTAATCGAGTGACGGTTCGTGCCAGATATTCCACGAGCATAGAATATCGCAATGAATGCATCTAGCTCCTCATCAGATAGAGTAAACTGTAAATTATTGTTCCTGCATGCTTCTGCAAGCGTACAGTTCTTTATATGTGTCAATATATATGAATCAAAAAATAAACGCCATGCGCTCAAAGGACTATCGATAATGATATTTCTTCTGGCGTATCCTGTAGGGCCAGGTGCTTCTCGAAGAATATGTTGGCTGTCACGCCTACCAGGCAAGTGTTCTCCAATTTCAACAGGTTTCCATTGAATACCATCCGCTGAAACTAGTATTCCTTCAGATTCGCCTTCTCTGGTGTTTGTTGTTGCATTACCTTCGCCGCCATCGTTATCTGTTGTTCTTTCATTTCTGGGACGTTTTGCTGATTTTTTCTGTCCACGACCAGGAGGATGGTCACGAGGCAACATAACTGCATGAGCCCGATCCCCAGTTGATGTGCTTGGAATATCTGTAAAAAAGTTGATGAATATTTAGAATTTTTGTTTTGTAAGGGTCCGTGCACACTGGCTGGATTAGCGGCGGAATATCCGACCGGATATTCTCACCACAATCCGGCCCGTACCTGCCCGCTCAGGTACAGAGCGGAGTTTCATACCTGAAGCTCCGCTCCAAACCCCGGGCTGGAGCCGCTGTCTGGGACGGAGCCGTGCTCGCGCGTAAGCAAGCGCTGCTCTGTCCCTGACAGCGGCTCCAGCCCGGGGTTCGGAGCGGAGCTTCAGGCATGAGCGGGCAGGTACGGCCTGTATTGCGGCAAGAATATCCAGATGGCTATTCAGCCAGAATTCTGCTAGTGTGCACAGGCCCTAACTCAGTGTGTGGAAGAACAAATAAATACACATAACTACTTACCTTCTGGATTTGTTCCTTCTGAGTCTTCAGATTCACTTGATATGTTCTGAGGAATGAAATCTTCATCACTGTCAGAATCAAATACATGTTCCTGCAATTCGGATTCCGATTCATCCTCCGGTATGGATTGCAAAGTAGCCAGAATATCCTGAGGCTTTATCAAACGTCTTCTCTCCATATTCCTCACAAATTCCATAATTCTATATAGTTCCCTGCTGAAAAATAGAAATGAAATGAAAACTAAAAGAAATAACTGTTCTGCCACCTTCAAAAGTAGGTGGGCTGAATCAGTTGACAGACAGCTAAACTATTTCATAACAATTCATACCTGTATGAGTCTTCAGAGCTCGTATGTCTGCGTCTGTTCTCTTTGTCTCTTCAGCTGAACTGAAAGTAAAGTTACTATCCAGAATACTGTCTCCTGCTAGGACCTTAGAAAAACACCACCCTTCATTAGCATAAGATAAGAGCCTAGAGTAAACAAGCTATTTTGTTCAGCATTACACAGTAATACAAGCAGGTAAAACACAAGGAAAATGTGAAAAGTTGACATGTAAATTGAACTACATCTATATGAACATCAGGGTAAATAAGACAGAGTGAAAAAATTATGCACAAAACTTTATAGCAACATTTAGTGACAAAAGGACCTCAAAATATAGTAGGGAGTCAAAATGACTCCCTTCAGTAGTTCTTGGTAAATTTTGAAAAAAACGCGCAAATTTTTCACCAAAATTATTTATTCTCACAAAATCTTTTTTCACATCATATTTGAGGAAAAGTCACCGAGTTTCAAGCCGGAATTCTGAAAAATGTAGTCACAGAAGAGAAATAAAAAACGAAAGGAGTCAAAATGACTCCATCAGTAGTTCTAGTGTTAAGATCTAAGCCATACATGTGTGCCTCCTTCTGAAGAACAAGGGTGATAAAACCATGGTTCCGATTTCCGAGCTTCAACGCTGCTATGTTGTGCTACTAACTACATTTTCTCAGATGTGCAAATTGTGTTTCCCAGAAAGGCGAGATCCAAGATGTCCTATAGATAGGATGCATACCTGGTTGTGGGAACTGAACTCAATAGCTTGGCCTCTGCGGGCAATGAACTCATTTATGCTTTGTTCATGGTCTGTGAAATTGATAAAACTGTAAGGAAAGTGAAATTGAGAACTTTTTCAATAAGAGCGGTTAGGACTGTTTCTTAAACATTCCTCAGCTGAGGTTTTTTTGGATGGGGCTGAAGAATTAAAGCACCACTCCAGCGTTTTTTTTTTTTTTTTTTTCAGCACTGGAGTGGCGCTTTAAATTAAAGTCCCCTGCCCCCCGGTAATATACTCACCCTCCGGCGTCTTCACCGGTTTTCAACACTGCTCCGGTCCCACGTTGCTATCTTGTGAGCGCACCTTCTGTTCTGACCGGAAGTCACAAGCTCTAAATGCAAGTCTGGAGGCCCGAACGGGTCCCTCATAGACTTGTATTGAAAAGTGACCTCCACGCCGCTCTATAAAACACTGGAGCTGCCGGCAGGGCACTTTTCATTGTAGACTGACCGGAGCGACGTGGGAGAATTACATTTTAAAGCACCACTCCAGAAGTGCAATGAAAAAACAACCACTGGAGTGGTGCTTTTAACTTCTATGAAGTCTGAAAATCTTGAGTGAGTAAAGAATAGTAAGTAACTTTTTCCATTAAAAAGATTAAAACTTTTAAACACATGTTGGAACTCCTGAGTTTTAGTAAATATTTGCATTTCTTATACAATTTGCATTTTGAAATTTTTCTTTCGCCATCGTCATTGTTATTTTTTCAGAATATTTAATATGCAACTGGGAGTTGCCATTACCACTTACCAAAAGTGCATATCCCTACTTATCCTAGCACTGATTGGACAGTGACAATGCAGGGGACTCCCTCCAAACTAGTACTGCCCAGCTGTAAATGTATTCATGCATTTCTAAGAGGAACAGCACAAAACGGGGTTCTAAGAAAAGATGCTCCAGAAGTAAAGTAGTCCTGTCAGGAGAGCGCACACATCTTCTTTAAGTGAATTATGCATAGCTTCAAATATTGTGGCTTGGTTCTATTTGGGACCGCATGTTTAACTTTGCAGACTTTTCATGTGGAGGATTGTGTTTTATGTTTTGCATCATTTGACATGTATACTTTATCAGTTTCTTTTTTTGCTTTTATGTGAAAGACATGTGATTCTCCAGCTGTAGCGGAAAGTGTTTATGTATTTCTTTTAGTAGTGTCTTGCTCAACACATGCATTACATTGGAACATGTGTGCCCCGTCTTGTGTGCCTGTTCTTTGTGTCTGGTTTTGGTTGTGTATTTGTTCCCTTATACCTGAAAGCCGGAATGCTATGAAGAAGGAAAAAAAATTATAAAAAAAAAAAAAAAAAATTTCCGATGCAATAGTGACTTACACATTAGAGAGCTCTTGCACATTATAGGAAGTCGGTCAACACAAAATGACTGGTCAAACAAAGCACAGGCGCTCAATGCACTCTTGGCGTAGCAGAGCAGTTCACAACAGTTTCCACATACTTGTCTTCTATGCAACTGCCTCAAAGGTGAGAAGATGCAGTGGCTATACCAAGGGTGCGCTAGGTTTGAACAGTCATTTTATATTACCCCTAAAGTCAGCCGAGCCTGACTATTTTGTAGAGACTGTGAGACCTTCTAATGTGCATGTGGACCTCATCCTAACTTTTCCCCACAGATGATTTTGGAGAAGAGCAGGATTGGACGTGTTGACTTGCTGTGCCTGTTCATTTTTTTTTTAATTTTACCCAGGACAGAAGTCAGCAGTAGTGGCCAAGTATGTTTGCCTTCTGGGGAATCGGGAGAGATATCTATTGACCAAATTACTTCTCACTTCTTTTAAGATATATAAAACTCTAGGCTCTGTTCACATGTTTATGGTCCCAGCTTAAAGTATGCACAAAAAAAAAAAAAAAAAAAAAAAACATCTAAAAACATACAGATGCATCTCACTAAATTAGAATATCATCTACAAGTTTATTTATTTCAGTTCATCAATACAAAATATTATATAGTCATTACAAACAGAGTGATCTATTTCAAGAGTTTATTTCTGTTAATGTTGATGATTATGGCTTATAGCCAATGAAAACACAGAAGTCATTATCTCAGTAAATTAAAATAATTACCAAAAAACACCTGCAAAGGCTTCCTAAGCATTTAAAAAAGTCCCCTAGTCTGTTTCAGTAGGCTCACAAACGTAGGAAAGACTGCTGACTTGACAGATGTCCAGAAGGCAGTCATTCACCCACTGCACAAGTTCCCAGAGGTCCAATTTTCATTTGGAAATCAAGGTCCCAGAGTCTCGAGGAAGAGTGGAGAGGTCACAATCCAAGCTGCTTGAGGTCTAGTGTGAAGTTTCCACAATCAGTGATGGTTTGGGGAGCCATGTCATCTGCTGGTGTAGGTCCACTGTGTTTTATCAAGACCAAAGTCAGCGCAGCCGTCTACCAGGAAATTTTAGATGACTTCATCCTTCCCTCTGCCGACAAGCTTTTTGGAGATGGAAATGTCATTCTCCAGCAGGACTTGGCCCCTGTCCACACTGCCAAAAGTCCAATACCTGGTTTACTAACAACAGTATCACTGTGCTTGATTGGCAGCAAACTGGCCTGACCTTAACCCCATAGAGAATCTATGGGGTATTGTCAAGAGGAAGATCAGAGACACTAGACCCAACAATGCAGACGAGCTGAAGGCTGCTATCAAAGCAACCTGGGCTTCCATAACACCTCAGCAGTGCCACAGGCTGATCGCCTCCGTGCCATGCCACATTGATGCAGTAATTGATACAAAAGGAGCCCCGGCCAAGTATTGAGTGCATTTACTGAACATACATTTCAATAGGCCAACATTTCAGAATTTTAAAACTTTTTTCAAGCTGTTATAAAGTATTCTAATTTACTGAGATAATGACTTCTGTGTTTTCATTGGCTGTAAGCCATAATCATCAACATTAACAGAAATAAACACGTGAAATAGATCACTCTGTTTGTAATGACTCTATATAACATATGAGTTTCACTTTTTGTATTGAAGAACTGAAATAAATTAACTTTTTGATGATATTCTAATTTAGTGAGATGCACCTGTATATGTTAAATGAATATTTCCAATGGATGACACTTAGTATCTTGTCACTTATAGGGTCTGGAAGACACTCTTTTGGACTCCCTTTTAACTCTATGGACAGTATCTACGACTAATATGTGTAAGAATCTTTAGTCTCTGTCTTGTGTGCCCATAACTTCATGTCTATGCCCTCCAGTATAAGAAGGAATACTTAATTGAAGGCGCTCAAGTTTTTAGAATGTCCATTATGGCTGTCATGTGGACATTCAGTACCCGGCAAAGAAGCTCATTCTTGGGTAGTAACCAGGTAGGCAAATAAGGTACAGTAGAGGGGCCGTGTGATGGATGTTTCACAGCTTGGCAACGATTTGTGCAGAAGACAACTTACAGTAGAGTCTTATATTTGTATGTAGTCATGGTGGCCAGGTGACTATAGACTCGGTCACTATGGTAAGAACTATGCAGTTCTAAAAGCACAAGGACAGGTTAAGCAGGAAGCTTCTGTAGTGCATGTAATTTTATTTTACTTATAACTTTTATTTTTTGTTTCCATGTAGGAAACATAATTTCTTGTCCTCCGATAACTTGGCCCCTTGCAAACCTTTTCTCGCTCGAGAAGTCTGTTGATTAAATTCCCACAGACAAGAAATAAAGTACAATTGTTCTATCCACATACGTGCCTTGGGAGAGCATGGATTTGTAACATTTTGAAGTAAAATGGCTCAAAGGCAAAACATCCCGTCAGTGTATAGACTTCATATTGATGTGCGCTGCCAGTTTATATGTGAGAACGTTGAGGCGCCAGACTTTAGGGAGCGGGTGCCGACGTGAGAGATCCTCTTTTGAGGTTATCTAGTCTTGTCAAACTTGTGTGATTGGGGGAATGCACATATATTAATGTCACATCAAGTCGTTTGTTTCCGCAAACTCTGTCCCTTGTTCTGTGGGAAATGTCAGCGCAGTTTAGAGGGTTTTTTTTTGCTTGTGACCCCGGCCTCTAGAAATCTGGCAAATCATTGCTTATTTGTTCCTAGTAATGAGAGCAACTGTCTTGAGGCTCAGAATCTGTCTGTGTGCCATGAATCTCCGTTCTTATGTCTCCTATTCTCATAAATCTGTTTGTCATTAGTCTCTGGCATTCTTTCGTTCTTTTGAGTATTTATTTTTGTAGTTGTATCGTGGAGCCCATTTGGGCTTTGCCTTTTCTACATGTAAGTTGAGCAGCGATATTGTGTCGGAATGCATTTAATGTGCATGAGTCAATAATGAAAGTCATATGTTTAGCATGTAGAAGAAGCTGCCAGGACTATGAAGAAGCCTTTGGTGCAGACTTGTCATGCACAAAATATATAGACCGCTTACCAAAGGCCTTAGTACAAAGAACAAGTATTGGTCTGGTGCAAACGATAACGAAAATCGTGGTAATTATCCCATTTGAGTGACTTAACAAATGTAATTTTGTCTGGAAAATTGATTGCCTGTGTATAATATAAATGGTCGCTCAATACATTTAGCGCAGGAACACATCACCGAACAAAACTTGAATAGAGCTTTGAAAACCCACTCATTATGCAGTAGAAAGTTCTTGGAATGTTTTAGGGCGTTCTGTAGATTTTATTTTTTTTTTCTCTTCCCCAAGCCCAACAAAAAAGCAAAATCATCCTTACCCTTGCTGCCAGATCCCTGTCTTTTGGCTGCAGTGGCCACAGAATCACCGGACTCCACAGTCTTGTGCTGTCTACGTCGGTATGACCACTGAGGCCAGTGGTTCGCTTCAGCAGTCAAATGGTAGATAAGTAAAAGAGAACGGGCCCAATGCATAATGCAAAGGAAAATGGTCAGTACTAGTGATGAGCGAGCATGCTTGTTACTCGAGATTTACGAGCATGCTCGGGTGTTTTCCGAGTATCTTCAGCGTGCTCGGGTGTTATGTTTTAGTCACGACGTGTTCATGATTTTAGACTGTTTGACAGGTTTAATATATGAAAGGAATGCTTGTTTCTTAGGCATTCCTCACATGTATTAAATCTGTCAAACAGTCGCAAATCATGAGCATGGAGTGACTAAAACATAACACCCGAGCACGCTGAAGATACTTGGCGAGCACCCGAGCATGCTCATCAAAAAGGTTAACAGAACAGACTTGCTCATCACTAGTCAGTACCAAAACCAGCATACATACCAGCTCAATCAAACCTAATCAAAAGGAGAAAGAGAGTGTAGATGGCAAAAAGGATCAAGTTTTATTAGTAGCAAAAATTAATACAATACATAATAACATTGCCGATCTGTAACAACAAAGGTGCTCAGTGCCAAAAGTCACAGCATAATGGAGCATAACCACCTGAGAACTGCCTGGTGAATAAAGGCAATAGAGACTGAAAGGACAGCACGGCATGCTATATATACGTAAAGGCACAAGTAGGCCAGTAAAAAAGTCATAAGCAGTATGTCAAAAACAGCCTTACCAAGGTCAGACCAGAGGAGCTATAAAGTGCTATGGGAGAAAGTGGTGGCAGGGGATGCCTCGACGCGCGTTTCGCTGGGAAATATTGAGTTTTTTCATGAAGCTAGTGGGATGCTGCCTGCAAGGACCTTTATATACGTCCCCAGTGCGGTCACGTGTCTCATCATGTGCACCTTGG
Source organism: Phyllobates terribilis (assembly GCF_046119375.1). Lineage (NCBI taxonomy): Eukaryota > Metazoa > Chordata > Amphibia > Anura > Dendrobatidae > Phyllobates > Phyllobates terribilis. Next base: position 359,951,484 of record NW_027362767.1, read on the forward strand.
TTGTTTCAGATAGGTAATGTTATTTATTATGATGTATTGTATTAATTTTTTGCTACTAATAAAACTTGATCCTTTTTGCCATTTAAGCTCTTTCTCCTGTTGAGTAAGTCAAATGGTAGATGCATCTGATTTTGTTACATCGAGTAGGCTTAAAGGGGTTGTCTGGCCTTAGAGTACAAGTCTGCAGTCACTCTGACTGTAGAATTGTAAATCCTCACAGCATGTGTACTGTGAAGATTCCCCATGCAGGCAATGAGCAATCGGGATCACAGGTATGCAAATTGCATATTTCTGGCCAAATTGCAACTAGACATGCTTGTATTGATCGAGGCTGTTAAAGTCTAGTTGGCATGTGACCGCATGTTTGCAAATCACACACTTGTGGTCATGTGCCCACAGGAGAATGCTCATAGAGCACAGTGCTTGTGATGTGAGGATTCACAAGTTTACAGCAATAGTGAGTAGCAGACTTTTACCCTAAGGCCGGTTAACCCCTTTTAAGGACTAAAAAAAAGTTAGAAAGTGAAAACCTCTGTGAAACCAGCTGGGCTAATCTTGCTGTCAATTGCAGTATGTTCAAAGATTTTTGCATCTCAACAAATCTATTGAAATTTGTGAACCAGTGCCCTTGGGCTCAGTAATATGCACTAGATTGGATATTGCTCATATGTGTCTAGTGGCGGGGACAATATGTCGATGCTTTGTTCCCAGCAAATGAGTCCATGGATAGTTCTCTTTATCCAATTGAAATAAACATTCTCCCTCGGTTGACAAAAGAAACAGTGGTGGGTTTCCATTGGAGGTGAGGATTGCCATTGGTGTATATCACTAGCCTTTTGTTTCTTACGGAGAATACATTTGCTTGGCCATGCTGAATGTGCTTGTTTATTGGTGAGTTGGGTAACATTTCGTGAATCTATTTGGGATCTATTTTCATAAAGAACATGGATGACAGTATGACAGCCACACTGTACACTTTTACTTGACCTGCATGGAAGCATTTTCCTGTGCCTGCAAAGCTCGTGAGTTGAGATGTCCCTAAAGTAAAGCATTTCTTTGTGAAGCTTACTATCTTTCATCGGGCCATTGTTGCTTCAGAATCCCTCGAGGTCATATGAACATTCCTTCCTTGCTAAACTAAACATCCAAATATTTAATTTGTTCTGTCTCGTAATTGTCAGAAACGCAAAACAGTTTTTGAAAAAGTGTTCATTGGCGACACCGACCACTTGGTGATCGGCGCTTGTTCTGACCTGGCCTTCTAGTTTTAGTTTTCTGTATTTGAAGGGCCACAAAAGGAATAAAGGAATTTCCGTGTCCTAGCTAATTAAGTATGCTTGGATCTCCTATCATTTTTCTGCTCTGCTTCACAAAGTAATTAGACTTCCCTTTTGCTGCAAGCTCGCTTTTCAAACACTGTGATCTAGAAAGAACATCTCTCCTGGTCAGTGCTTCAGCGGAATTCCATTCTCAATGTAAAACGAGATCTAGAATTGTTTTGTTTTTCATTTTACAGAGAGTGTAATTGTGTCAAGGGGCTTTTTGTGAGTTCCCCATATTAAAATAAAATGGCGGGTTCTTAAGCAGAAGACCATTCATGCTCTCCACTGAAGTTTCGAAACTTGTTTTAAAATAACGATCAATAAATTAATTCATGGAGTACTGTTTTTGGTTGACAAGGCAATGTACAATACAAGCGAATGTAGCAAAAAATGCTTATTTGCAAAAGTTGCCGTCTATACTGGTCTTTCTTGGCCAGATTAACTTACTTGATTTCAAGTCAGTCCATAAGGTGTACTCGCTGTTGAACTTGTTTGTGGGGCTCCATCATATCATTAATATCTTCCCCTAAAAAAAAAAGATTCCTCTGACTATGCAGAGTTTGATATTTTCAAATTAAGTGTAATAACTTTCTCACTATGGCCTGAGCATATTACGATCTTCATCTCATAGGATATCCGAAAAAGTTTGCGCTCTACTGAGAGAACAAGTTAAGGGTTACATACATATTTTTACTGGATTAGATGAAGAAATTGGGTTATGGATGATGTTGAAGGGATCCATTATTTGATTTCATACAAGAACATGCAACAGTGGAGGTGTTCGGCAGCTCCCCATAACACAAAACATGTTAAGGTACACTTCCAGCTGGGTCCTAAGACTACATTTACACACCGGTATGATACATCCCATCCTAGTGCTTTCGTTTTTGTTTTTTTTTCTCACAGACGGCACACAAACTATAGCATTTCATTGATCCATGCATACATAATTTTTAAAAATAGGTCTGTGTCTCTGGTCCATGAGGTTCAGCACATATGCCCTATTCTCATCCTTTTTTACGAATCAGGCTCTGCTTTTAAAGTGTATACGGATCCGTTTAAAACGGATGATACAACGAAGACAAACTACGTCCTTAATTTTCCATTTCATCCGTTTTTAATTGATACATTACGAAGCAATGAATCAAAATTGCAGTCTACCTTTTAGTGAAAAAAGCATGAAAAAAAACAACTTGGATGATGCCTAAAAAAAAAAAATAATCGGTCTGTTTTTTTTCTCTGATGGTAACACCTTATTTGGCCTTACATTCATGTTGATGGGTCAGGGGACCCCTGAAGTTTTCTTTTTGGATAATTCCTGAAATGTGTACCATAATTAAAAAGGTACTGAAAGGCTGCGTGCCCACTATGCGTTTTTCAAGCGTTTTTGCAGCGGAATTTCTGCAGCGAAAACGCTTAAAATAACGCTTGGTAATACGTGCCCCATGGTCCCCAATGATAATCCGCATGTGCTGTGCACATGCTGCGGAAATTTCCGCTGCGGATTATCATTGCAGAAAAATACGAAGCATGTCCATTCATTTTGTGGACACGCAGCTTATTTGCCGCCATTGACTTGCATTGAATCTCTTAATATCCGCATCACTACATGTGCACATGCAGATATTAAGTGAATGTAAAAAGTAGGAAGAATGGGAAGCATTTAAGGAAACCAGGATGGATGAACACAGAACTTAAACACATGCTAAAAAGAAAGAAAGAAATGTTTATTAAATGGAAAGAGGGAGGCATATCTAAAGAAGATTATAATGCAGTCTGCAGATCCTGCAGGGCACGTATCAGGTTAGCTAAAGCTGACAATGAATTAAGGCTTGCAAGAGATGTCAAAAGCAATAAAAAAGGATTTTGGGGGTATGTCAAAAGTAAAAGAAAAGTCAAAGATGCTATAGGATTTTTACAGGATGAAAATGGAGAAATGGTAAGAGAGGATGTTGAGAAGGCCGAACTTTTTAATTCCTATTTTGCATCTGTTTTCTCTCAGAAAGAAAATGTAACATCAACTGATCTTCACTGTCCTTTTAAAGGAATAGAGGAATCCAAGTTATCAGTAAACAGAAAGATTGTGAGGGAATATTTAGCTAACATAAATGAGTTCAAGTCTCCAGGTCCAGATGAATTACACCCCAGAGTACTGAAGGAGATTGTAGAAGAAATTTTAGAACCACTCTCCATAATCTTTGAAAATTCTTGGAGAACAGGAGAAGTCCCAGAAGACTGGAGAAGAGCAAATGTTGTTCCTATCTTCAAAAAGGGGAAGAAGGTGGACCCAGGGAACTATAGGCCGGTGAGTCTGACTTCTATACCAGGAAAGATCTTTGAACAAATTATTAAACAACATGTATGTAAGTACATGGATAAGAATGAAGTGATTAACCAGAGTCAGCATGGGTTTGTAACTAACAAGTCATGTCAGACTAACTTAATTTCCTTCTATGACAGAATCACTGACTGGGTGGATCAGGGAAATGCTGTAGATATAGTATATCTTGACTTCAGCAAAGCATTTGACAAAGTATCTCACATCATCCTTATTGAAAAAATGACCAAGTATGCAATGGACCAGGCAACTGTTAGGTGGATTCATAACTGGCTTAGTGATCGGACTCAAAGGGTGGTTGTAAATGGCTTCACATCCAGCTGGATGAATGTCTCAAGTGGGGTACCACAGGGCTCCGTCCTGGGACCTGTATTGTTCAACATCTTTATCAATGATTTAGATGAAGGAATTGAGGGTAAACTGATTAAATTTGCTGATGACACAAAGCTAGGAGGGATAGCTAATACTAGAGAAGAGAGAGAGAGGATTCAAAAAGACCTAAATAAACTGGAGCAGTGGGCAGCAACCAACAGAATGGTTTTTAACAGGGAAAAATGCAAAGTATTACATCTGGGCAATAAAAATGAAAAAAGCATATACAGAATGGGAGGAATAGAGCTAAGCAACAGTACATGTGAAAAAGACTTAGGTATACTAATAGATCATAGACTGAACATGAGTCAACAGTGTGATGCAGCAGCAAAAAAGGCAAATACAATTCTGGGATGTATTAACAGAAGCATACAGTCTAGATCACGTGAAGTCATTATCGGTCTTTACTCCTCTTTGGTCAGACCTCATCTGGAATACTATGTACAGTTTTGGGCACCACATTTTAAAAAAGACATAGACAAACTGGATCAAGTTCAGAGAAGAGCGACCAGAATGGTGACTGGTCTGCAAACCATGTCCTATGAGGAACGGTTGCAAGATTTGGGAATGTTTAGCTTGCAAAAAAGAAGACTGAGAGGAGACTTAATAGCTGTCTACAAATATGTCAAGGGCTGTCACATTGTAGAAGGATCATCTTTATTCTCATTTGCACAAGGAAAGACTAGAAGCAATGGGATGAAACTAAATGGGAGGAGACACAGATTAGATATTAGAAAAAACTTTTTGACAGTTAGGGTGATTAATGAGTGGAACAGGCTGCCACGAGAGGTGGTGAGTTCCCCTTCAATGGACGTCTTCAAACAGAGGCTGGACAGACATCTGTCTGAGATGATCTAGTGAATCCTGCTTTGAGCAGGGGGTTGGACCAGATGACCCAGGAGGTCCCTTCCAACTCTACCATTCTATGATTCTATGATTAATGTGCGGATGGTACCCGGGTATGGAGAAGAGGAGACTCTCCTCTAGACCCAGGTGCAAGGTACCTGTTAAAAAAAGAATTTAAAATAAAAAATAAAGATTATACTTGCCTTCCGTGACAGGTCATGCGACTGCTGACGTCGGCTGTCGCGTGACCTGTCACATGACTAAATGACGTCATGGAAGGTCCTTTCACACCACCGCGAGCAGTGCAAGAGACCGGACGTAGGGGAGAAAAGACCGGGGGCCACCGGAAGGCAAGTATAATCTTTATTTTTTACCATTCTTATTCTTTTTTTTTTTTTCAATTATTACTTGGTCACACTGCTATAAATCCATGCCTGTTGCATGGATCTATATAGTGTGACCAAGTTGTCAAGCACTTTCCAAGTGATGCTAAAATCACTTGGAAAAGCGCTTGATAACCCGCATGCAGAAATGCATGTGAAGAACGCTTGACAAACGCTTCTACCTGGCAGGAAAAACGCATGTAAAATCCACATGCGTTTTTCCTGCCTGGGAGAAGCGGAAAAAATATGCAGCATTTCTGCATCGTGGGCACTTGCCTAAAAGTGTGAATCATTATTGGTTGGAGTAGTTGTATCACTCTGTGTGTCTTGTGATAAAGACAGACAAGTAGTGTAATGGCGCGGCATAGTAGTATGTGATGTTCACACATTATTCTACCTTCCTTTACCTACCAGTTTGTAGATAGCCAGTTATTAGAGATGATGATGATCCGGTCCAGCTACCACTTCCATAATCAATGGCCGCTGGACGGCAGCCATATTAACCACCTCTTGTCTTACGGCATCCCCGACTCTCTTGATTATCTGGCCTAGCTTGATGTCATCGTTGCAGCGTTATGCAGATATAATGTCATGCCAGGCCAACTAATTACAAGAAGGTCTGTTGACTCTCGGAAGATAGTAAGCCGTTCTCAGGGCTGCTGTTCAACCGTCAGATTACTGATGTGACCACTGGACCAGATCCTGCACATTGATTTGCACCATTTCTACCAGTTATGGTTCCCTGCAAAGAAGCAGACTTGAGAATTGTCAAGATTCCTAGACTCAATGCAAATTATTTATAAGGAATATGTAAAGCTCGATGATCTGTTAACAAGATGTCAGGGAAAATATCTCAGGTGTGCAATTGATGAGTTTCCGCAGACGTGATCGGGAAAATAATCAACTAAGCGAATGTTGTGGTGACTTGGTTAATAGAATGCAAATTGACGGCACATAGATGCACATCGAATATTTATAGTAAATTGTTTTTTTTTTGTTCTGGTAGTCATATACTCATTTCTTCCAAAATACTAAATCCTTGTATTGTGCATATTCAGATGCACAGTCACGTTCAAGAAAACCATCTTTCAGTCAAAGCCTTCTAATTAAGCTGTAGTCGTTAAGGTCTTCCATGTAAAAGTATTTGTGCTACGTGTCAGTGTTCATGGACTAGTAACAATGGGATGAAAATTCAAAACACGGCTAAAAATTTTTTTCAGATGCTAAGCTTGTTATTAGACACACATGGGGCTGTAAGTTTGGGTCAGGAGACCTGCTGCCAGACCGGGCATTGTATATGGATTGTAAAATACTCGTGTGTGACGCGCCCCCTGGGCCGTGGGGTACCCGGTGCCGGGCCGGTCGATGCTGGGGGATGTTACAGTGGCTGTGACCCGGTCCGTGACCCAGGGCGGTCAATAAAAGGGGTATTGGATAAGGGATTTATAGTGTTTTTATAGTGTTTTGACGCCACCTGTGGAATGCGGCTAAAGGGAGCCGCTGCTGCGGAGCAGGTCCTCTGAAGCTGATGTTACTGCAGCAGGGATGGTGTGGCTCTCCACAGGAAGAGCTAGCTCCAGGACAGTGTAGATATTGCAAGTTGTGCTGGGCGTTGTAGTGCAGGGGTTGATGGCGCAGCAAGAAAAACGGAGACAAGGAAGTGCAGTCCCAGGGTCTTTACTGGTGCTGGTTAGACAAGCCTGTACTAGGGTACTGGCTAGAAGTGGAAGTCCGGGCAGCCTGGAAGCAAGTAAAGAATCCTCCTTGCCAGGTGAAGTTGTAGGCCTTCTCTTTCCACTAATCTCTTTTGCCCTGCTGTTTGTAGCTGTGCGGTGGCCCTCGTCCCTGAGTGCAACGTTTCTGTGCTCACCCGTATAGCAGGCAGCTCGGGCCTTGCTGATGCATCGCTCCCACGTGGCGGTGCTGGGCCCTGCGGTACTGCTGAGCCTCCGGGTGTCTGATGGGGCCAGGAGACCTGCAGTCTCCTGCCCTCTGGTTTCTGCGGCTGGGCCTTCAGTGCCCCACAACCTCGAACTCCGGTGTCCGGTTCTTCTGTGTTTGTTCTTCTGGGGTGAGCTACTGCGCAGCTCCACTCTCCAGCTCCTCTCTCGTGGACGTCCTCACTTCAACTCCTCACACAGAGGCTAACTAACCCCGCCCCCTGATCCCAGTTGCCAAGGGGAGGAGCTCCCCTTTCTGGTCTGGAGCCAGGACAGTGTTGCATGTTTAGTATACCTGACTAGGGGACCCCTGCTTGCTTCCAGGCATGGCATTACCTCTTGTGAGGGAGGCAATGCCACTGTGGCAACCAGACCCCTGGGGTGCCACATTTGCACCCAGCCTTAGGGTGTATTCACACATCGGTTTCTGTTTGTACAGCCAAAAAAATTGACAATTTTTCTCTGTATCATTCATTTGGAATTTTTTTTGATCAATTTTTAAAGATTGTAGGGGGTAAACAGATTCAGTTTTTGATGGATCCCCATAGACTTGGAAAGCTGAGCCAAATTCTAAGAATAGGACATGAGCTGAGTTTTAAAGGAACAGACATGCATCCTTTTTTAAAAACAAATACAAAAATACAAAAAAAGGGGGGAAAAAAACGGATTTGTGAAGGTTTCTGTTGAACTTTATGGGTTATTGAACTGTATTGCAGGGTGAGAAAATGGATGTGTGAATGCTGCCTAAGGATAATGTGTAAACTAACAAGTAGTTTTTGCCATGGTTTGAATACTATAATATTAGATTTAATTTTCTTTTTGTATGTTGTCGCATTTTTCCCAATAACAAAATGTTGTGTATATGTATGCTTTTTTTTTTTTTTCATATATATATATATATATATATATATATATATATATATATATATATATATATATATATATATATATATATATATATATATATATATATATATATATATATTGAAAGTAGGCAACAAAAAATATGCCGTGAGACTGGAAACGCACTTGAGATATTGTTTTCTGTGCAGTTTTTTGAGCCAGTGCCAGAAGTGGTTCGTGCATTAAGGCGAAGCAGAGATCCATCTTTTATTTTCCAATATTTTGTTTTTTTTATTCCACTCCTGGCTTTGGTTCAGTAAGCTGTCAAAGAAAACTTCGTGTGATTCCAGCCCTAGGGTATGTGCACACGACATCTTTTTAAGACGTCTACGAACCCAGCAAGTTTTCAGGCTTAAGGCGCTTCAAGATAAACCGCCTTTGTCCTTTTAAACGTGTGTTTTTTTTTTTTTTTTGTTTTGTTTTTTTTTTTGCTATTGAATCAATATTTTTTTCCTATATCTCTTGGCCTCCAACTTTTTTTTTTTATTTAAGTTATATTCAATAAACCAATGAGGAACTTCCATGCAGAAGCCGTCTGAAGCATGAACTGGTTATTTTTTACCAGCTTTGCTGTTGGAAACCTGAAACAGTTCGAAAAAGCTTAAAAGACAGAATATATGCACAAGTTGTTATTGCATTGCAGAAGTTAAATTTTTTTTATTTCGCATTTGTTTAGCCTTTTTCAGGTGGGTTACGGAGTGCCCCCGCTTGAAAGACGTCATGTACACATACCCTTAGGGCCCGTTCAGACATTCATTTTCATGTATGTGCTCCAGGTGATTTTCATTCACCACATCTATATTCACTTGTTTTTTGCTGACCCGACAGTCCTTTTCCTCCTAAAGCGGCTTTGTCAGTGGTTTCGCCTTCATTCTTTTGCAGTGGCTCTGCTGCCGGCACGTGTTTTTACTCTGTACTTTCAAGTATAGAGAGTGGATGGTCTTTTTTTAACTGCTTCATGGTTTCTGAACCCTAAAGTGATTTAAAAGAAGTGACATAAGGTGGAACGTGTGCACAGCAATGTCATTTTGACATTACTGTGCAATATGTTAATTTTATGATTGCGCTTTTTTAGTCGGATTCTGGACAAAATCTGCCTGAAAAAGATGCTGCTCTGTGTGCACATAGGCTAAGAATGACATTTTGTGAACAAACCAGAAAAAAAGTGACTGTACACCACCAGATTGCTCTGTAGCATTTTTCGGGAAGAATGCCTCCTGTGCACTTCTCTACCAGACGGTATTGGTAAATGTACTCCGTCTAAATTTGTCTTGTGTTGCAAATTCTATGGACGAATTAATAAAAGAAGATAAGAGGTTAGCCAAGCATTCTGCTCTCATGCCTTCTAAAGCTGATGCAATAACTTCCAGAATGTCAGCACTGGTGTTCTGCCAATGCACCAAATACTCTGAACTTCTGACCATGTCGATTATTTTTTTTTCCTTTTTTATATTAAAAAATAACATTGGTCCAGATGTAATCATGCGGAGTGTGGTGGAATTTATAATCCTTCTGGAAGTTTGTGTCATTTCATGGCTGGACATACATTGGAAAATAAAATTTACTCCTCAAACCAAGAATATATTTTTATCTCCGTTCCACGGTATATTGCACAATGGGCCAGTAACAGGTGTCGGTGAAAAAAACATAAGATTTTTATTTATTTTTTTTTAAATTTAAAAAGTGTTGTTGAAGCAGACCGGTCTTTGTTACTTCCTGAAAGTCAAATATTTCGTAATGATCTGTCTGGGGCAACCAGCCGATTCCATGGCAGAGACGTGCAGTAAATGGCTTGGATTAATGGGAGCTAATTAATGAACTAGGGAGGGACTGGATCACAGAATGGGTATTGTGTTCAAGGCTCCAAGTCCTAGAGGAGAAAAGTCTGAGATGGTGACCTGCTGAAGACTGCACAAATTAAATATAGTAGGGAACTTGTTGGCAGCTCCTGTCTAGGCAGCGGCATCTCCAAGCTCATATGGACCTCACCCATGTAGATGTTACAACTTGATGTACTGACAAAGTTGAGTTTCAGATATCTCTTGTTCATTTAGCTCTGTCCAGCAACGATTTCTGAATGTGAAGTTGACCGTACACACCTAAGATCTGAGGAGCGTCTGCCTAAAATTTTTTAATATAGCTGTTAGACTCCTTCAAGGAACCAGAAGATAACTGGCTCTCAAATTACCCATACACCTTTGATTAATGTTGACTGGACCTGCTAATATAGACTGGTTTGGCTTACACTGTGTGACAATTTATTCTTCTGGCAGATATCAGTCTGGTATATCAGATTTCAGGATGCCGATCTTTTATTTTTTTCCTCTTTGAGATAATCTACCACCAGGTATGTCTAGTGGTAGATCACCCATAGAGAACACCTGGCCACTCATTCGAAAGTGCTCTCCTGTATATGCAAGCCAGCCGAGAGGCCTATCAGCCAAAGTATCACTTGGCTAATATCCATCTCATGTGTATGGTGGACTTTAAAAGCCATTGGACTGACCTGGGGTAGGAAAAACTGTTTGCTGATCGTGGTTGCTCCAGTCATATTTAAACAGGGCGCTGCACTGCTGAGAATGATTGATTGATTGATTGATTGATTGATTTTTTATTTTTTTTTTTACTGCACAAAAGATCAGTTCATCCCACAAATGAACAAGCATGTTTAGATTGCAAGATTATTGTGAATAAGCATTCTTGGGAACATTCACTCACAATAATCTTGCAGTGTAAATGGACCTTAAATTGAGTTTTTGATTAACACAAATGGAGATTAAATATCCTGGGAAGTGTATGGTAATGTACTCAAAAAGCCTAAAAGGGCAAAGCCCCACTAGATAATACCTCTCTCTAACAGATCAATAAAACTTGTATTGCATTAATCTAAAGTATTCATTTGGTGGGCTACTAGGTTAAAATGATAATCCTTATTTGCCATTGCTAGATTATATTAGTGTGTATGTATATGTGTGTGTGTGTGTGTGTGTGTGTATATATGTATGTATGTATATATGTATATATATATATATATATATAATTTCATATATTCATATTCAGTAGCAAATGCTTGTCTTCCTATATAAGAAAGAGAGAGCACCTGCGGGAACCATCGATAGAAATGTGCCAAATATTACATTATTAAAAGTCAAACATGCAGCTCATGTCCCCCAGAATGTTTCACTGAAGCATCGGCGTCATCAGGGGATGCTGCGGTCGATCCCTTGATGACACCGATGCTTCATCTGGGTTGCTCATCCTTGCAGTTCATAAAATGGTTGTCTGCTGATTAATTGGCTAACTTTTTTTCTTATTTTATTCATTGGATGATCTCAAAGCGTACAGATAATCTTGAATGTTTGTCTCTTGGATAAAAAGGGATAAGATTATTTCACATCATTGTTTCAAGGTCTAGTGCCGTCTCCATAATATATTGCAATGTCTGTTTGTGTATAATCAGTGTTATGAAAATGGTTCACATATGCTATAAGGCTTCCTTTGTGTGGTGCAGGACTTCACACTCCATTCTATTGGTTATTTAACAGGTAGTTAAAAAAAAACAACGTTTTAATGCCTTTTGAACTGGAGCGCATTACAATCCTCCCGATTCTGCAGGGCCATATTCTGGTGCCCACAAACTTTTTATGAGGTTCTACTGGTTCTCTGTTTGAAACCGGAGGAATTCTGTCAGAAACTAATTGTCTTAAGAAAAAAAAAAATGTTTTGTATATTTACAGTTACACAAGTTGTAACTTATCTATTTTTTCACTTGAAATCAGCGAATAAACTATTTTATGAAACCAAAATATTTTCTCACGGCCCTATCCAGCAAGGAGCCATTTCACTGAAAGGTTTTCTTGTGTGTTGGAGAGGATCTGTGCTTGTGGTACGCGTGCAAATTGCTTTTAATGGTCTCTCTTAATGCTGCCTTTGGACCAATGGTTTTTCTAAAGTGTTTGTATTGGCTCTCTATTAACAAAATATGGATGATACAGCATTAGGCAAAGGGTGTTGCTGGTAACATCCAGCTGACATATCACTTCTAAAATACTAATTCAGCCAAAATATACACCCCCGTTTTTGAGTGCTTTTATTATTGTAGCCCTCTGAAAATAATCTGTCTGACAGGTTTTAATGTATTCTTCTTTTGCTTTCCCTTGGAAAAAAGAGAATTTCTAAATCCTTCAGAACACATTGCTGTTCACGATACCAACCCATGAGAAAACCTTTTCCCAAAGAGTTGGGTTTCTTTGAACAGTGTCATTTTGTATTGGACAATACAAAGCTATTGCCTTAATAGAAAATGGTTTGTTGGAGTAGAGGGAAGAAGTTTAACACCAAATACTTGTGGTTGTTCTACATGGATGCACAGCTGGGAGATCAGGTTGAGTTATTCACTTGCCCAAGAGTCTGGTGTCTCAACAACAAAGCTGAAGAACTATATCCTATTCACAAGGGCAAAATGCACTTGTCAATGATGCTTTTCTTAAGATTTTTTTTTTTTTATTTCTTTGCTTCAGATTAATTTGTAGGTTATGTTGAATGGTTGATAATAAAGGAAATGCTAGGGGGTCTTCTCTACCCCTTAAATGTAATTTGGTGGGATACCGAAATTTAGAAGGCTTTATAAGGTGTGTGTGTTTGTATATATGTATATAAAATATACACACCTCAGACGTACTTATTGGTTACAATAGATATATACTCACACACAAACCTCATACATACATCTTGATTTTGATCCGGAATCTACAGTTCCCTGGGCAAACGTGAATTAATGAGCCCCTTGTATAGCCACAAAAAGGGGGGAAAAAAGGAAAGTGTGTGTATGTATACAGTTGTGCTCAAAAGTTTACATACCCCGGCAGAAGTTTTCCTTTCTTAGCCTTGTTTCAGAGAATATGAATGATGATAAAAAAACTTTTTCTCCACTCATGGTTACTATTTGGGTGAAACCATTTATTGTCAAACTACTGTGTTTTCTGTTTTTAAATCTTGATGACAACCAAAAACATCCAAATGACCCTGATCAAAAGTTCACATACCCTGGTGATTTTGGCCTGATAACATGCACAGAATTTGAAACAAATAGGTTTGAATGGCTCACCTGTGACCTGTTTGCTTGTAATCAGTGTGTGTACATAAAAACTGAGTGAGTTTCTGGGATCCAGACAGACTCTTGCATCTTTCATCCAGAAACTGACGTTTCTGGATTATGAGTCATGGGGAAAGTAAAAGAATTGGCCATGGATCTACGGGAAAAGGTAGTTGAACTGTATAACACAGGAAAGGGATACAAAAAAAATATCCAAGGAATTGACAATGCCAGTCAGCAGCGTTCAAACGGTGATTAACAAATGGAAAATCAGGGGCTTTGTTAAAACCAAACCACGGTCAGGTAGACCAACAAAAATTTCAGCCACAACTGCCAAGAAAATTGTTCAGGATGCAAAGAAAAACTCACGAATAACATCAGCTGAAATTCAGGAATCTCTAAAAACTAGCGGTGTTGCTGTTTCAAGATGCACAATATGGAGGCACTTGAAGAAAAATGGGCTGCATGGTCGAGTCACCAGAAGAAAGCCATTACTGTGCAAATGCCACAAAGTATCTCGCCTACAATACGCCAAACAGCACAGAGACAAGCCTCAACTTCTAGAACAAGGGAGTGATGAGACCAAAATTGAACTTTTTGGCCACAACCATAAACGTTACATTTGGAGAGAGGTCAACAAGGCCTATGATGAAAGGAACACCGTTCCTACAGTAAAGCACGGAGGGTGGATCGCTGATGTGTTGGGGATGTGTGAGCTACAAAGGCACAGGAAACTTGGTAAAAGTTGAAGGAAAGATGAATGCAGCACGTCATCAGCAAATACTGGAATCATATTTGCACTCATTAGCCCGGAAGCTGCGCATGGGACATACTTGGACGCTCCAACGTGACAACGATCCAAAACACAAGGCCAAGTCGACCTGTCATTGGCTACAGCAGAACAAAGTGAAGGTTCTGGAGTGGCTCTCTCAGTCTCCTGACCTCAATATCACTGAGCCACTCTGGGGAGATATCAAGCGCGCAGTTTATGCTAGACAGCCCAGGAATTTACAGGAACTGGAGGCTTTTTGCCAAGAAGAATGGGCAGCTTTACCATCTGAGAAAATAAAGAACCTCATCCACAACTACCACAAAAAACTTGTGTGTGTGTGTGTGTGTGTGTGTGTGTTCCTTTTTGTGGTCATACTAGGTGCTCATTAACTTGCGTTTGCCATGGTAGGTGCAGATTTCCTATGGTGTAAGGCTGAGTTCACACGATGCGTATTTCATGCGTTTCCGCGGCGTTTTTGCAGTTGCGGAAACGCATGAAAAACGCATGGTAGAAGGGCAGCAATGTTCCCCAATGGAAATCCGCATGTGCTGTGCCCATGATGCGGATTTTTCCGCAGCGTAAACGCTGCGGTCAAAAATCCGCAGCATGTCAATTAATTTTGTGGAAACGCGGCGATTTCGCCGCCATTGACTTGCATTAGAACGCGCCAATTCCGCAAGACAGCATCTGTACTTGCGCTATTGGCGCGTTCTAATGTGCGGATGGTACCCGAGTGTGGAGGAGAGGAGAGTCTCATCCACACCCAGGTACCATTAAAAAAGCTGTAAAAAAAGAATAAAATAAAAAATATATATATACTTACCATCTGTCGGCCCGCGCAGCGCTCCTGCTTGCTTCCCGGCATTTGCAGTGAGTTGTAGGACCTGCGGTGACGTCAGAGTCATGTGACGGGTCACGTGACGCTGACGTCGGCAGGTCTTTCAATTCAAAGTTGCCGGCAGCCGGGAACTTTGTAAAGCAGGACAGCGCGGGCCATCGGAGGTAAGTATATACACTCTCTCGGGTCACACTATATAAATCCATGCTGTTTGCATGGATTTATATAGTGTGACCTAGTTGTCAAGCACTTTCCAGGTGATGCTAAAATCGCCTGGAAAGCGCTTGTCAATCTGCATGCGGAAACGCATGTGAATCTGCATGTGGATCCGCATGTATTCTGCAGGAAAAACGCATGCACAATCTGCATGCGTTTTTTCTGCCAGGGAGATGCAGAAATGATGCAGAAATGTTCTGCTTCATTTCTGCATCGTGTGCACATACCCTAAGTAAGAAGTATATCTGAGGGTTGGGGCTTGTTTGCACACTGCGTTTGCCACAAAAAAACTCAGCCTTTTACAGTACCAGTAAGATGAGTGTTTGTTTTTTCCAAAATCTTGTGCGCATGCTCCTTATTTTTTTCTTGGGAGTTTTGAGACCTCAAAGTGTTTTTTAAATCTTCAGCATGTCAATTCTTTCAGCGTTTCTGCAGCATTTTCGACCCATTCAAATAAGAGGGGGAAAAACATGCATTAATGTGTATTTTACGCAGGGTCTGTTAATCTGCTGCAAGTACTCAGCGTGTACACATGCCCTTGTAGTGATCTAATGTGCAATATACCATTGTTTTCTTCCATATGCTAGGAAGGATGTCTGTATGTATTTTTATCCTAATTAAATTTGAGTCATTACAGATTGTGAAAGCGAAAACATCCTTTTAAATTGCAACCTTAACCTCCATACTACTGATTTCAATGAGGATCTCTTTGTATATTGATTTATTAAAGTTTAGTACAATTTTTTTTTTATATTGGTGTATTCAAAAATTAATTAAAATTCTTTTAAGTTCAACTAGAGGTTGCTTCTATTGGCTTTGGCATTAATTTGAATTCATACCACATTTTTGTAATATATATATATATATATATACCTCTGAATATCTTTTTGGAAAAAAGTTTGAAACTTCAGAATACCAAAAATTATAAGAATTTACTGTAGTTTTTTTTTTTTTTGCCTTGCATTCCCTTCCAATTCTTGGGAATTCTAACTACTTTAGTGTTTTCTTCGTTGCACAACTCTTTTAATACTGCTCTATACAGTGACATTTCATGATAACTCAAAAGTTTCGGGCAGGTGGTATGTGGGAACGGAGGATAATTCTGATAGTCTGTACATTGTTTTCATTTTAGCTCTGTCGTTCCTGCTCTGCACTACTGTAAATCTTCTATAGAGCACTCCCTCTGCCATTCACAGTGTGATTCTGGTGAAATCCCGCTGTGTAAAGCATGTGTAGTTCTTGATTTTCAGAGACTAAAGGTACCGTCACACTTGGCGACGCTACAGCGATCCCGACAATGATACGACCTTTCAGGGATCGTTGCTGCGTCGCTGTGTGGTCGCTGGTGAGTTGTCAAACAGTCAGATCTTCCCAACGACGCATCAACGATACGGCGACCCGTAGCGACCTGTATAACGATGTCGGCGGTCGTTGGGACCCTGTCACATAGCAGCTACTCTGACGATTCAGACCTCGATGAGGGACGACTTCTCAGTTCTGAGTCGCCAACGAGATCGTTGGTAAGGTGTCAAACACACCGATGCATGCTACCCAGCGGGGCCTCAACGATCAAAAAATGGTCCAGGCCATTTCGACACGACCAGCGACCTCACAGCAGGGGCCTGGTCGCTGCTACGTGTCAAACTTAGCGAGATCGCTGCTGAGGTCGCTGTTGCGTCACAAAACTTGTGTCTCAGCAGCGATCTCGCTTAGTGTGACGGGGGCTTAATACACTTGTATTTGTCCTTTTGAGCCTTGATCAAAGATGGACATGTCTGAATTTTCTTTTGTTTATTTTCCTCAAAAAAAAAAAAGTGAACATCCCCTTTAGACTATATTGGGTATGTTTTCCATCTTTCAAAAACACAGAACATGTAGGTGAAAGTTGTCTGAATTAGGCCTAAGGCTAAGCTCACAAGAGCGTACAAAAAATTTTTTTTTCAATTTTAATCCAGAAAAAAAAAAGATTTTTCATCTGTATTGTAATCTGGCATTTTTTTAATCTGGATGTACAGAACAAACTAGTGCAAGCTGTCATATTTGTCCACATGGTTATTCAGAAAAAAAGCCACCTGAATGGCCCTCGTACATTAGTACAAGTTTTTTGCTTGTTTTGGGGGATTTTTTTTGACCCTCGTACAGCACTCGGACCGAAAATACGGTCGTGCGAACTTTATACTGAACTCTCTCTCTGCCCTAGTATGCATAGCTTGCAAGATGACGCTTAGGGGGAGGATGGGCGTTCAGTGCTAGGGGTGGGACATAGTCCAGAGAGGCAGCCAGGAGCTTCAAGTTGGGCCGGCGGTTGAAACTTTCTGTAGAAAGTTGGCAATTTGATACTTTATATTGATTTCTTATCATTGTTTTTACAATTTTAATGTTTTTTTTTTTTTATTTCAGATTTTTGTGAGTTACTCTTATAACTTTTCACTATAAAATGTTTTTTTTTTGTCAGATATTTTCCATTTCTGAAATCCTAGTTACCATGGGTGGTTCAATGATTTTTTTTTTTTTTTTTTTTTTTAGAAAATTGGGTGGGGTTGTGTCTGACACACATAAATAAGTTAATTATATGAACAACTGAGGTTTTAGTCCATTATTTTGATGGTGGTGGGGAGTTTACACTTTGGCAAGCCACCAGGACCTGGAGTCAGTCTGGAAAGCCCTCATGACTACAAGGTTTAATAATGGGATGTCCCGAAGTGAACAATCCCACTTGTAGAATAAAATGCACTTTTTCAGTAGCAGCTCGAAGGCTGTTCTCCTTTGACCGGGTCACAGTCTGTAAAGTGAATCTGCCAATTACCAGCACAAATGATCCTTTGAGAGCCCTGAACAGCTGAGTGAGGATTTCTCAATTTGCCCCCTAACCAAGAGACGTGACTTTAAAAATATGCTTGCTGTGTTTTATTTTTTCTTTATCGAGTGAACTTTTGCCCTGATCCACCAAATCTAGATCAAACCGAGACGTTTTGGTAGTTATTTAATAAAAGTGCCTCTCTTTTTCATTTGTATACACCAGTATTATAAGAGTCAATGGAGCCAAAGGGACATAATAAAAAGAATGAAGAAAAGTAATTAAAAGAATGAACAGAATTTGTTAGTCCAAAACTATGGAGAGGTAGAATAGATTTATTGACCACCTTAGACCCTAGAGGTCCCTTCCAACTCAGCAGTCTGATCCTATCAAACAGGCCGGACAGACATCTGTCTGAGATGGTTTAGTGAATCCTGCGTTGAGTAGGAGGTTGGACCAGATGACCCTAGAGGTCCCTTCCAATTCTAGTATTCTGTAATACTATGAATGAACATGGAATATATGTGGATTACAGGGGAATGAACACATATCTCATATAAACAGGTGTGTATTCTATTCCCTGTGCTTGTTAGGTGGAGAATGAACATGAAATGTTCATTCTCTTATTATCTACATACATCTCATATAAACAAGTGTATATTGCATTCTCTGTGCATTGTGTTCATTCCCATGTAATCTACGTATATTCCATGTTCATTCCCCACCTAACAAGCACAGGAAATTTAACATACACCTATTTATATGGAATATGTATTCATTCTTCTATTATCTACGTATATTTCTTGTGCATTCTCTACCTAACAAGCGCAGGGAATATAATATACACCTGTTTTATATGGAATATGTATTCATTCCCATATTATCTATGTATATTTCATGTTCATTCCCCACCTAACAAGCACAGAGAATATAATATACACCTTTTTATATGGGATATGTGTTCATCTATATATATCCTGGAAATCCCGCGTCGCTCATTGGTCCGACAGCGGCCAATCAGCGCCGCGGGATTTGTGAAAAAAGATGGCGGCCGTTAGCGGCTCATCTGCGGGACGGAGATGCAGCCGGGAGATGACCGGTGCGAAGCGCTCATCTCCCGGCCGGTAGCAGCAGAAGGACCTCGACCGCCGGCGCCGCTGACCTCCATGCGGAAGGGAGGACCGGGGAGCGTCGCTGTGGGTCGGGATACTTCTGCTGCGAGCGGCCGCTCATCTCCCAGCTGCTTGCAGTGGAAGTAGCCGCACAGGCAGCGGCGCTGACATCCATGCGGCTAGGGTGTCAAGGGAGGACCGAGGAGCGGCGCTGCGGGTCGGGATACTTCTGCTGCAAGCGGCCACTCATCTCCCAGCTGCTCGCAGCGGAAGTAGCCGTACAGGCAGCGGCGCTGACATCCATGCGGAAGGGAGGACCGGGGAGCGACGCTGCGGGTCGGGATACTTCTGCTGCGAGCAGTCGCTGATCTCCCGGCTTCTCACAGCGGAAGTGCCCGCACAGGCAGCGCCGCTCCCCGGTCCTCACCAATACGATTCCGCTCCCCGGTCCTCACCAATACGATTCGCTGATTGGCCGCGCTCTCCGCCCGCGACCAATCAGTGATCTTGGCGCTAAAGTTAAACACTGCTCTGCTGATTGGTCGCGGCCGCTGCCCGCGACCAATCACCGATTTGGGCGCCACATTTAAATAGCGGCCGCGACCAATCACCGATCTTGGCGCCACATTTAAACACTGCTGTGCTGATTGGTCGCGGGCAGCGTCCGCGACCAATCAGCAGTATTGACGCCAAATTTAAACACCGCTTCGCTGATTGGTGGTGGTGGCCGGCCGCGACAAAGCGACGATATTGGTGCCAAATTTAAACACTGCTCTGCTAATTGGTCGCGGCTGTGACCAATCACCATTATTGGCGCCAAATTTAAACCCCGCTCTGCTGATTAGTCGCGACCGCCGGCCGTGACCAATCTGCGATATAGCTGCCAAATTTTAACACCGCTTTGGTGATTGGTCACGGTTGCCGGCCTCGAGCAATCAGCGATTTTGGCGCCAAATTTAAACACCGCTCTGCTGATTGCGCCCGGTCGGCCGCATACATATTCTAGAATACCCGATGCATTAGAATCGGGCCGCCATCTAGTTCCTCTATAATATACATATACATATATTCCATGTTAATTCCATGATTAAAATGCCCAGGAAACCTGTTATACCTCTCTACTTTTGGACCAATATTTTTTTAAATGTATTCTTTTTATTTATTCATTTTCTTCATTCTTTTTAGTACATCCCGGAGCCAACACGCTTGAGTCTTCTGTAAATTGGTTGACCCATGGTCTTTAGATTAATGTTGACCGAATCTGGCAAATGGCAGATATCTTTGGAGGGGGAACGAAGGATTGGGCTGTTTAATTTAACCATGCACAAAACTTTTTTTTTTCTTTTCTTTATGGATTAGGGTTTTGCTGCCAGGCTCTTACTTCTCCCCTTTCAGAATGCATGCATGCCAGGAATATGACCAGCTTTACTAAAGGAAAAAATATTGACGTGTGAGGGAGAGTCTTAAGCTGGCCATACATGATTCAATATTTTGACCCAATATGACAATAAAACCACCAAGTCTGCAGTCACGCATCCGTGTGCAGTGTCGGTGTGCTGTCTGTGTTTTTTTTTCTTTTTCCAGACAGCTGCACACAGACCCATTGAGCATGTCCTATTCTGATCCTCAAATTGGCTAAGAATAGGACCTCGTCTGAATCTCACAGATTTCATTCTCGAATACCTGATTTTTTTAACTGATGTCGAAATAGATAAATTTTATTCTTTGGGTCTGTAAGAAATCAAGACAGCATACGGACAAATTACACCGGTGTGTGAATGCGCACTGATTATCTTGAACACTCATTAAACATGATTTTGAATTGTAAACAGGCTGCCGATCATCCAATAAATATGCCAAATGTTCTTTCATCTGGTGAAACGATCATCGTTCTCGACAGTGTAGCATCTTTATTCTCACTGCCAAGAAAAATAGCAGACTATGCACTCTGAGCGATCCATTAGATTTCTCCGTGCACAATGCTTACTGCGGTCTGTCGGTGTAAACAGGCTAAACGACCGCCGGATCACAGAGTGTTTACAGATCGGTGATGGTTTAATGCTACAAGTCAGACCTTTAATGGAACTGTATCCAGGGAAACTCTACTTTTATATCCTGAATAGTATTTTTAAATATATTTTTTTCCCTTCTTTTAGGTGACCATCTGAAAGTCTGTTCACCGGGACATACATGTTGCTCTCAAGCAATGGAAGAGAAATACAGCCAGCAAAGTAAACATGATTTCAAGGCAGCGGTCACAGAGCCATGTAGCACGTTGCAGAATGTATTTTCTTCCAGATACAGCAAGTTTGATGGTAAGGGATTATTTATTTTATTGGTCAAAATGTGCTTTCTTTATGTGAAGTCTTCTATTACTTGATATCATTTTTGGTTCTACCATTTTTGTATCAAACCTGATCTGGTGGATCATTTTCTATGCCCAGGATAGCCAAGTGGTTGATCACAATGTCCTGGTCAACTACCAGCTGGCAGCCTGTAGGTCACAATGACTGGCCAGTCATTTATACTTTTAAAGAGACTGTCCACTACGTTTCTATTGATGCCCTATCCTTGGGATAGGTTGGCAGTGGTGCCTGGTGTCGGACCCCAGCCTATCCAGCTGTTATCGGTGGCAGCGGCCCCCAGCCGGAGATACCTGTGGAGCTGGCCATCTACTAGTGGTGGCTGCCGCAGGGTACTACATCTCCACCTCCTATTGAATAGGAGGCGGAAGTGCAGTACCCCGCAGTGGCCACTTTAAGTAGGTGGCCAGCTCCACAAGTAACTCCGGCTGGGGGCCGCTGCCAACGATAACAGCTGGATAGGCTGGGGTCAACAGCTGTTATCGGTGTCGGCGGTCCCCGGCCTGAAGCATTTACTTGCGGAGCTGTCCATCTACTTGTAGTGGCCGCTGCAGGCTACTGCACTTCCGCCTCCTATTCAATAGGAGGTGGAGGTGTAGTACCCTGCAGCGGACACCACTAGTAGGCGTCCAGCTCCGCAAGTAAATGCTTCCGGCCGCCGGCACCGATAACAGCTGATAGGCTCGGGTGCAGGGTGTCGGACCCAGACCGATGAGACATTGATGATTTATCCCAAGGATAGGGCATCAATAAAAAAGTAGTGGACAACCTCTTTAAACTGTGGAAGCAAAGAATCTGTACGAGGGCGCCATGCTTATCTGGTGTAAAGTGACAGCATGACTTCGTACATTTAGTGGCCGCTCGCTGGTGCTGCACCTTATCACCTATTTGTCATAACTGTTACCGAACGGATATGGCACTGGAGTTGTGCTCATGCCATCCACAGCAGGAGTCAGCTGTTACACACAGCTGAGCTCCTACTTATTGTGCTGGGACTGGACCTAGGTCTGATCCCAGTAGTTTAACCCCTCAGATGCTGCTGTCAGTAGTGACACTTGAGAAATTTGACATAAGGAGATCACTCTCTGCCTCAGCCCATGGAGACCTAACATTATCTTCCATGTCTGCCATAAACCCCGGCCTATCAGATCCCTCCAGAGGTTTTTGTGATCGTATAATGTACATGTTCATGTCCCCTTGTGGGGCTACTTAGTATTCAATCTAAAATAATATTTAAGTGTAGAAATAAGATATATACAATTTATTTCTTAGTGTCACAGTTTTAATAAATATATATATATATATAGTAAGAAAGCCAGGTAGGCTAGGAGTAACATCTTGGCACTACAGGCCTAGTCTAGATTTATATCTACTATATAGTTGTCTTATCCCGTCTGACTGTCCTGGAAATCCCAGGTCGCTGATTGGTCCGGCTGCAGCCAATCAGCGATGCGGCACGGAGGTCAGCGGCGATGCAGCCGGCTACTCGCAGCATAAGTCCCCCGACCGCAGGCGCCGCTGACCTACATGCGGCTATCGTCGGGAGATCAGCGGCTACGGCCGCTTATCTCCCGAGGAGAAGTGTGACTCCTCTCCTCTCCTCTGCTCCTCTCCTCTCCTCTCCCCTGCTCCTCTCCTCTCCTCTCCCCTGCTCCTCTCCTCTCCTCTCCCCTGCTCCTCTCCTCTCCCCTGCTCCTCTCCTCTCCCCTCCCCTCCCCCTCCCCTCCTGACCCTAGCTGATCCACTTCTCCCCCTGCCATAGACTTTTGCAGTGACTTATGACTCATACAGGGAAAATTTACCTCTTGTTTCTACATAGAACTTGGGAGTCAGCTAGTCAGTTTTTAATCACGTTATGTCATAGACCTAATAAAAAAGAGAAGAATTATCTGGGTAGAAAGGTAAAATGAGCAATTGTAAGTACACAGTGCTATATAATATGATGACTTCAATGTATTAAGAGGAGAAAACTTTTGATGGGAGGAGGAGTGCTTCTTTAAATAGTGATCCTGGAATTTATTTTATACGGAAATTTATATTTTATGGGAGTATCTTCAGAAAACTCCTGACAACAACTTTAAATGTCCAGTTTTTGCTTTGATTATATTCTGGCTGATCCATTGAGTATTTCTTTTATTCCTTTTTTTTATACCCGTTATAAAGATATTGATTTCTTTATTTAGTGCCACTTTCCTCTCTGTACATGAAGCTTTCCTCGTTCCCTCATTCTGCGGTGTAGTCCATATAGGTCTGCACATGGCTGTGTTCACATCTGTCACATCAGCCTTTGCTATTTTAACCTCCTTTTCAAGTGTTGAGGTCTGCCAGAGATCTGAGGTTTTGTAGCCACAAGCGTCCTTCACATGAAGAATATCCCCCCCCCCCCCCCAAATGTCTGGTGTAGCAGTTGAGCTTTCATGTGGGGCCTGCTGACCTTTTCCCCGGCTGCCACCAAATTTTAAGTGCCCTTAATTGCTATTTAACCAAATCAAATACTGCTTCCAACCAAAGAATGGATTCTTTTAAAAAATAGGATTGTCCTGATCATAAACCTCCAAAACCTGAAGGTGCCAGGAGACCATAATGGGCATCTGTGTAGATGAAGCTTAGATGTGACCTTGGCAGCTGGCGGGAGGTCTTGTAGAAGTGAATGCGGAGGGGTCGTATGTACATTACGATTCCACTTGAGGTCAAATTGAGTTACTTCTCCCATCCTTGCCAATATTTAGACTTCTATATACGGATTTATGGTGCAGATCCAACTCCATATAGAGGTTGCATTAATCTGTGGCACCTTACACCGCGCTTCCCATGAAGTCATAAACCGTTTT
This sequence comes from Phyllobates terribilis, assembly GCF_046119375.1. Classification (NCBI taxonomy): domain Eukaryota; kingdom Metazoa; phylum Chordata; class Amphibia; order Anura; family Dendrobatidae; genus Phyllobates; species Phyllobates terribilis. The sequence continues at coordinate 359,975,612 of NW_027362767.1, forward strand.
ATAATCTGCTTATCTTGTATTGTACGTGCAACAAGACTTTTCTTTTCCTTTATGGGTTGTAATGAGGATCTTATTCCTCCTAGAGAAAAACTTGAAGCATATTGTGCACATGAAAAAAAGCAAAAAATACCCTGATTATCGCTGCCTTTCAGTTACCGGCATATACATGTGTCGTAGGTTGTATAACTGCAATACGAAACCGAAAAGCCCCCCAACGCTGGTGTCTTGTTACCTTCTTCCCTTCAAGTTTCCCTTTAATCTGCCCAGTTCAAGCTGCTAGTTGATGTTTTATTATGTAGCGCCAGCTGTGGGGTGGAGTGGAGTTCTCATACACCTTGTCCCTTGGGAAACCTAGGGCTGCACATTTCCACACACAGGAATTAAAATATGGATGCGTTATAATATGTATTAATGCGTCTGCTCTGGCTTTAAGTAACGGGTCACACCTTACTGGTATGCATTTACAGGGTGAATGCACCGCAGATAGGGAGGTGAAGAATCTGCATATCACAGCAGATGTTCCCATCTTTAATTTTACACATGTTGAAATTAATACAATTTAATATTGCCTCCATATTAGCTGCAAAGTTGTCTGAGATTTGCTTTAATTTTTCATAAGTCATTGATACATGTGAAAATAAGAAACCTTTATAATCTTATTAGAGATCTGCTTCTTTCTCTTCTGGTACTGATTTATTAATTGTTAATTAACTTGTTAAATTGTCTAATAGATTATGAAATCGAAATATAAAGATAGATGACTGTTGGTGCTCATAAAGTTCTATGTCTGCCTCTAGCTCCTCCTCTTTCCATAGAATTTAAAAAACACCATCTGCCATCTCCTATCTCAGAAATGGGAAAATCTGACTTCGCTGAATACAGATTTTACCCATGAATTGAAAGTAAAAGATCAACCCGGTAGGAAAAGGAAGCAGATTTCTCTGATAAGATATAATACAAAGTAGCTTATTTTCATGTGTAGTATTGATTTATGGAATAAAAATGAAGACTGCTATTCCGCTTTAATATATTGATCCCAGAGCCGAGCTTTATCATATAATTTGCTTACCTAATGCGCGTACAGACAGGACATAACTTCCTCATAGCACGTCCTTTTATATAGACCCCATCCCGGAAAGGTTGCATAGAGGTAATGAATTATGGTTTCCCTAAGAAGGCAATAAGGGAACACAGTGTAACCCATCAAACTTACTCTGAAGCTGGATATGGATCCTTCAGACCACCATGACTGATTTTATAGCTTCACTACATCTACAGTCCTGGTAAAACTGTTAGGATGGGATCTTGCTATTTTCCTAGGTGTAAAGCACTAATGTCTGTCCATTGTTTAGGCCATATGCTTTCTTAAGGGCTTTTTCCTACAAACTTCACTGCAGGCAATCAGTAAGGAGTCCATCTGATTGTAGATACTCGTTGACTACATGAAGGCCAAATGAAGACTTGCACCTCAATGACCTTGGCTTAGAGGGCATCAGTTCAGTTTGGAGTGTAACTTTTGTTTCCAAAGACCTAGTTTCCGAAGTTTTTCCTCATTTGAGGACTTTTTATATTTTCTTTTTTAATAAAGTGAACTGGAGATGAGAGCAGCCCAATCCAATGACCCAAGTCAGTAGTCTTTGGCTGTGGACGGGAACTTGCCAAATTTCCTTACTCTACAGGCTCGGCTTATGATTGGCCTGACTGGCAAACATCTATATGGAAGGAGAAAAATTGGTAACCAGCTCACTTTCCAAGGAGGACAACTTAGTGTGAAAACCACTTGAATTCACATAGGAACCCTGATACCCCTTGTTGGGTCAGGTGTGTTGTGCAAGACGTGAGAGTCAGAAATGGACTAAGGGTCCATGAGGACTGGGCTCCAGCACCAACAAGAAAAGGTTAAAATATAACTTTTACTATGCAATTAAAAACATGGTGAAAAAAAAGATTAAGACTCCATAAGCTTGCACGTTTTGGGTTAGCAACCCTTATTCATAGTCTTCATCCCAGATGTCTTCTGTGCGGAGTACACGTGAAGTTAGCCGCAGTATAGATAGATCTTTGGCCGCTTAACCCTTGTCGAGACGTTTTCATGTAGCCTCATTTTTGAATGTGCACGGTTACTGTTGCATCATACAGAATATTATATGCTTCTTTGGGAATAATTAGAATTTGTGTATTTTTCCAGCACATGCGTTCTATAGCTCCCCCCATATATTTTAATAACTTTTTAGAATGTCCACCTTGTTTAGTGCTGGTGGTTGCACATGCTCAGTAGCTCAGCCATGTGGCATGCAGGTGATTCATGCCTTTGTGCAGGCTTCTAACTAGCATTGGACACTTTAGTTGGACCCAAAAGAAAACAAGGGGGCGCTATGTAAATTAAATAACGAAAGCCTATAGACCCATTTCAGTTGGAATCGTTTTGTGATCGAACACAATAGTTACTTTTAAGTCTATGGAAATCCCCTTTAATTTACGGAGTTGTGCCTCCCAACTTTCCCCAACAAACATGCATACTCATCTTGGTGGAGCGTACATATTCCTGACATTAGATCGTTGTATGAATCTGCCAAATAAGTAGAACTTGAACCAACCTTTTTTGGCTCAGATATATCATAGGTGGTGGAACTGGCCAACACCTTTTTTTCAGCTGATTTATATTTGCTCCAATTTTTCCATACACCATATGACCGAAGTATAATTTAGCCTTTGTTTTCATTGTTTCAAAGCTAATGCTAAAAAAATCTGTACTGTATCCCTCTGCACTTCTATTTTTGCTTTTAAACAATACCATATTGTAGCATTGTAAGTTTGCCTTTGCCCCGAGAGTGCAGCACGGTATGATTTGTTATCCTAGAGTCCTTAGTGCGACAGTCGTACATTGAACTGGTGTTGATGTAGTGATTTAATGAGTGTAGTGTATTTGTCCTGCTGCTATAAAACATGTTTTTACAGCACGGCTAAACAGGAAAGTAATCCTCTGTGTGTATGTTTGTGTGTAGGACTTTGTTCCACTGACTTGCACCAGAGGTGTTAATTTATGGAACCGAGAAGTCCAGACGGAATAAACCAACATCTATTTCTTCAGGCAAAGCGACAGAATTCTTAGCTGCTCTTTGAGTCAGTCGGAGTGTCCTACAGAAAAGAACTCATGGTTGAAGTTTATTTTCCTAAAAGCAGTAACAATATTTCACAGGACCTTTGTGATTTCTTAGTATAAGGCAAAAAAGATGTATATGGGTAATACAATTTTATTTATATAGTGCTAACATATTCCGCAGCACTTTACAACTACGAGGGGACATGTACTGACAATAAGGACATTAACGAGTAACACACAGTTCACCAGTAACTGGAGAAATGAGGACCCTGATTGCAAGATAGAATGTATAGGGAAATGGGGGGCACAATAGGTAAAAAGTGCTTGTTATGTACGGTCTAACCATCCGTATAATATATAGGGATTTTCAATTAAGCTTCATGATCCAATCATCAGCCAGTATCTATTTAAGTACGGTTACAAAGGGCTATTAGGTGCATGGAGGATGTGAAGACAGATGAATTGGAGGGACCAGATTGTGAGGAAAATTTAGAAAGAGGGAAGAGGAAGATTAGTGAATTGAGGTGATAGACCTGTCTAAAGGGATGTGGTTTAGAGCATGCTTAAAAATACAGGGGCTATAGGTATTGATTGGATTGTCCAGTGTAGTGCATTCCACAAAACTGGGGCAGCATGAGAGAAGTCTTGGAGACTAAAGTGGGAGATTTGGATTATGGAGAAGGATAGCCTTAGATCAGTTGCGGAATGAAGAGCACGGGTAGGGTGATAGATGAGGGAGGAGATATATGGTGGTGCAGAACTGTGGAGAGCTTTGTACATGAGAGAGAAGTTTTATTATATAATCTATTGAGGATGGGTAACCAGTGCAATGACTGGCACAAGGTGGAGGCGTCAGTGTAGCGGATGGCCAGAAATACGGCCCTGGTTACCACGTTGAGGATGGTTTGGAGATGGAAAGTTTGGTTAGAGGTGGACCAATTATAGTAGAGAGTTGCAGTAATTAAAACAAGAACGAATAGGAAGAATAGTAAACGTTTTTGTTTCGAAGATGAGAAAAGGGTCAGATTCTAGAGATGTTTTTAAGGTGCAGGTGTCATGAGTGATTGTATATACGGAATAAAGGAAAGTTCTGTGTCCAATATGACCCAAAGACCGAGTGTGCTGCTTGGGACTTATGGTTGAATCACCCATGGAAGTTGTAGGATAGTAGAGAGTGGAAACACGAGATATTCAGTTTTGGAGCGCTTTAGATAGAGGGGACGACATGATGTTAGAGACAGCAGACAGACAATCCCTGGTATTTTGTATTAAGGTAGGAGTAATGTCAGGAGAAGAGGTTTAATCAGCATAGAGATGATACTGGAAATCAAATATGCTGATGGTTTGTCCAATATGGACAGTAGATAGGGAGAAGAGGAGGAAAGGGCCTAGTATTGACCCTTGAAAAATGTACACCTCTAATTTGTGCTGGTACGGGTAATAAAGTGGTCGCAAAACCAAGGAAATAAAATGTTTATACCAGCACATGTTATAGATAGAGATATAGAGAGATACAGATATAGAGAGATATAATCACCCACGGTTCATGTTTTGGATATATATTCCTCATAGTTCTTTCTTCAGGAATTTTTGAGACCGCAAAGATCTTTTGCCTTGGAAAATGAAAGCCTCGTCAGCGTTTCGCCTTCCCAATATGCACCCTCCACCCTTTCACATTTGACAGGGCAAAGGTGGTATTCATAAAATATAAAAAATGTAATATTTTTTGTAAACCGCACCGCTCTGCATTGAATGGTTAGCCAGGAAGGATGTGGCTGCCTTTTTTGATATAAGATAATTTGCACATTTAAAATTCATTGCCGCACAAATTCCAGACATTCAGTAAGAAAACCCAAAATTCCTCCTTCATACAGGAAATGCTGCTTGTAATATGGACTTCATTTTATTGGAATACCTTCATTTGTCTTAATTTCATGCGGGCAGGAAGGAACATTCTTTCCTGTAGTTTATGCAATTTGCCTTCTGATGAATGCGGTGGGAAATTATTGCTTTAGGAGGGTGAGCGATCACCTGTTTTTAAAGGATTTTCTCTTTCTGCAAATGAATACAGTTTTCTAATATACTTTTGTATCAAATCCTAATCGCTTCCACAATCGTTCTTCATGGTCAATGAAGAGGGAACCTTTGTTTTTTTTCCCTGGAAGCACCGAGCTCTGGTGCTGGGCCAGGCATACAAACCTGAGGAGATGCACTTAGGCCAGTTTCAGACAAGCAGTAATATGGGCACAAGTCCCAGCACTGACTACCGCAGGTCTTTTGGCCCCAATTGCCAGCACATTAGATCCCTATGATGCTCGTAGTTTGGGTGAGCAGGCTCATAATTGTGTTGGTGCTTGTGGCTGTAGCGCTGGCACTGAAATGCACCCATTTACTGCCCAACTGAAATTGGCCATAGTTTGAGAGAAAACATATAGCCATCGGATACATTTTCTGGAGCTGGTGATTCAGGAGCTTTAGTTTGCTTGCCCAACCAATGAGACACTGTTTTCATTGATATTTTTGCTGCTTGCCAGCTTTTCAGGTATTTTGAGTTAACACTTCTTCAGGAATAACCACGGGTATTTATTTTACTCACTTATATAGCGCCATTAATTCCACAGTGCTTTACAGACATCATCTCTGTCCCCATTAGGGCTCACAATCTACATTCCCTATCAGTATGTCTTTGGAGTGTGGGTGGAAGCTGGAGAACTCGGAGGAAACCCACGCAAACATGTAGAGAACATGCAAACTCTCTGCAGATGTTGTCCTCGGTGGGATTCGAACCCAGGACCCCAGTATTGCAAAGCAACAGTGTTAACCACTGAGCCACCGTTTTACATACTGTGTTTTTTGGATTATAAGACACCCCAAAATGGGGGTGTATCTTATAATGCGAACTGTATAGTCCGAAGCGCTTACCGGCGTTGGTGGAGCGGGGTCCCAGGATCGCTGCTGCCGGAAGCTTCTGCCTTTCGGCAGAGGTAGGAGTCGGAAGATGGCGATGGGCCCCTTGCTTTTAGTAGGTGTCCGGTGGTGCGTGGGCTCCGCCGACATTTTGTAAAAGCTGGAGCCCCGCACCTTGCATATTGTTCTATGCGGTGGTCTCCGGGAAAATGGCGGCCAGAGGCGGCGGAGGCGAGATCTCAGTGCCGAGATCTCAATCTGAGCATGGGCCTACTCCGGCGGCCGTTTTCTTGGGGACCACCGCATAGGACAGTATGGAAAGTGCAGGGCTCCGGCTTTTACAAAATGTCGGCAGAGCCCCCGCACCACCGGACACCTACTAAAAGCAAGGGGCCCGCAGCCATCTTCCGGCTGCTTCCTCTACACCTACTATCAAGGGGCCCGCAGAATGGGGCTCCCTGTCTCTGCCTTTGCTGATATAGCTCCATTATATTCCACAGCGCTTTACAGTCATAATCATCACTGTCCCCATTGGGGCTCACAAGCTAGATTACCTATCAGTATGTCTCTGGAGTGTGGGAGGAAACTGGAGAACTCGGAGGAAACATGGGGAGAACATACAAACTCCTTTCTGATGTTGTCCTTGGTGGGATTTGAACCCAGGACCCCAGCTCAGCAAGGCTGCAGTGCTAACCACTGAGCTACCGTGCACTAGTATGTGGTTATTCCGGAAGAAGTGTGATATACTTCGAAACACGTAGACTAAAAACTGCATTGTTAATATCTCCTGGTACCGGATTTCTTCAATATTCGGAAGAACGCCATGAAATATTTTCCTCCTAAATCTGTTTTCATTGGCATTTTTGCGGTTTGCCAGATTTTCGATTATTTTGAGTTTATAAATGGCGCTGGCTATTCTTGTCTCCAGAAATATTAGGAATTGAGTAGAATTTGGTATCTGCCAGGACTTATTGATCTCTGCTTACAAAGGATATAGCATAACCCGTTTTGGCTCGTTAATAACCAGACGTCATTGATCTTATGAACGGTTATCTGCACGTACATATATTGTGGTGTCAGGGTACTGCTATTAATTGATTAAGCTAAACCTGTGTAAATGTGTCTAATGTAGAGCAAGTGTGTTTCTATACTTAGTCTTCTGCGGTTTCCAGCGCTGCTCCAGTCTTCTCACTCACACGATTTCTATTGGGACTTTATGTTCACACCGAGGTCTTTGGCCCCAGTTAATTATTGACTTTGCGCCTGTTTTTTGTCTAGTTTTGTTTGCACCTTATTCATTATTCTACTTGTGCATTTCTTTGAAGTGCAATTTTTGTGCTTGCCTATATTTATTTATTTTTTTTGTTTTGTGGGCAGAGTTTAGCGATTCCAGATAGTTTCGCCTGATTCATAAATTTCGACTTTTTAAAAAGTCCCAATTCAATGCAACTCCGCTCCAGATCCCTTCCGGTATATTTTGGAGTCTCAGTATTTTGGCTCAATTTTTGCACCATTTGCAAAACGTGCGATATTTGGTGCCAGAAAGTCGGGAGGTGGGGGGGGGGGGGGGTAAAAATACCTCTTTTGACCTTGCACCATTTGGAAGAACTTGACACTAAAAAGGGCAACTAATACCACAAGACTAAAAAGAAAAGCGACTTAAATAAACAAACAAACCCACAAATAATGAATCGGGGCCTAAGTGTGAGCTGAAAGTTGTGTCAGAACGAGGCTACATCGGCTTATATTCTAAAAGCTTCCAGCTCACACACACGGCACAGAGTGAGTCGGCAGGTCGGAATAGAAATCACGTGAGTGAGAAGAAAACCAGAGCTGCGCTGGAAACTGGGGAAGACAGCAATCGGCAAGTATATTAACACTTGAATACATTTACATTGCTTTAGATAATATAATAATTATTGGAAATGTTTAACCTCTCTTTGATTTCTTCGTATTGACCAAGTATTTAAATATTTGTTTTGTTTCTCTAACTGATTCTATTTCTTCCTTTTTTAGAGTTTTTTAAAGAGCTTCTGAAGAACGCGGAAACCTCTCTGAATGACATGTTTGTGAGGACTTATGGGCGATTGTACATGCAGAATTCTGAACTTTTTAAGAATTTCTTTGTGGAGCTGAGAAAATACTACGTCGCTGGGAATGTAAACTTGGAAGAAATGATGAATGACTTTTGGGCTCAGCTGCTAGAACGCATGTTCCCACTGTTGAACCCACAGTATCACTTCACCGATGACTACTTGGCGTGTGTCAGCAGATACATTGACCAACTCAAACCATTCGGAGATGTACCACGGAAACTTAAGCTCCAAGTTACCCGCGCCTTTGTGGCAGCCCGCACCTTTGCACAAGGCTTAGCTATGGCCAGAGATGTAATCAACAAGGTTTCAATGGTAAGAGATCTTTATTTATTTTTTTTAACCTTGGCTGCCTTTAGTATTGGCATTTTGCATGTGTCGGTGGATTTTGGATTGACTCATGGGATTGTCTGACTGGATCGCTGTGCACAAATTGTCGGGTTCATTGAATTGGCCTGGCACGGATCTACAGAGACCACACACCCTCACCACCTGTATTATGCCAGTTTCAGCAAAGGGGGACTTTTTTGCCCAAAGGCACGTTCTGTTTTGTTGAATTTTGCCAAGTTGTTGTTAGACATGGCAGCAAGAAATGACTATCACTTTTTTTTTTTTTTCTGGCAGTTTATGGATGAAACTTTTTTTCTTTTCCCAATAGGTAATTTTAATGGAAGTTGACACTCTTATGCATAAAATCTCTGTAATGTGACCTAAATCATTGTTTGGGTGAGACGCTTTGTACTTCAGTGTGCGCTGTTTGTCACGAGGATTAGCCCCATTATCATTCATTTAGATTGATCCAAAAATCCATGAAAATAAGTAATGTGCTCCTTATTTATGCCGTGGACCATTTTCCTCCGAGGTTCCAATAACCTGCAAAGAAATTTTCTGCTACATTTGAATGGGGTTGCAATTGTAGTCAGATCAGATGCTGATTTTGGCGCAGACTCTGCTACAAGATCAGCTTCCAGTCTTTTGTAACATTTATGCAGATTTCTGTTCGAAATATGTTCGCCGAGATAATTGGGTCATACAACCATCCTTTGCTAGAATTGCATGACAGAAGTTATCTAGTTTGGATGGCTGCGTCCTGATTGGCATCAGTGCATGAATTCTTGCCTGCACTGGCTAATGCTTCCATTTATCACAAGCGGCCAATGCTGCTGCGTTATATGCTCTTATTTTTGACCATTGTGTAACTGCATATTGCAGATAAATTATATGAAGGCAGGTGTTTACCGTAAAAATCACATCATTCCAGTTAATTGTGCACAGTTTGCACAGACCACACCTATGGCATCCGTGTTCTCAGGAACATGACCCATACTTTACTAATTAAACGTTACTTAAGTCCAAGTCAGTTTGCTGCTTCAGGGCACAAGGATTTGTCTGTCTATAAAGATCTTCTGTATGGAAGTGGTTTGAAGATTTAACTTGCACCTTTTTAGGGTAAGCCAAGATGTGGCAGAATATTTTTGTCACATGCAGATTTTGCAGAAATTCCCCAGCTATTCCACTACATATACATTTTGATGTTTTCAGAGCCCCATCCTCCTTTATTGTACTGTAATTTTGCTGTGGGTTTGCGGCCCCTTCAGGACCCTAATTCAAAATATAAGCGTTAGATACTCCCCTTTGGTGGCATCGCGGCTCCAACCCCTAAATATATATAATAAATTGGGTACAGTAGTTCAATGCATTTTGTGGGGAATATTTTATCATAAGAATTTGGGAAAGTTATGAAATCTCCTATAAATGTCTGTCCTATTCCTGATCTAAGGGTCTAGACTTTTAGCTGAGATGAATCTGTGCTACAGTAAATTTATGACTTAACCATGAGCCATGTATGAGGGAGTCGGAGTCGTGGAAATTGAGGAGTCGGAGGTTTGGCTTACTGACTCCACAGCCCTGGCGGTTCCAGCGAAGCCGGCGTCGTGGTTCCAGCAGTCATGTGACTTGTCATGTGTAGCCTCTGGCTGCAGCTCATCAATGTCCCGTCAGGTCGTACATACGATCTGATAAAATAGTAATCGCTGAAGCTGATGAGCGGTTGCTCTTGGCACATGACATAAATCACATCACTGGAACAGCGCCGTTGCTGGAGTGGAGTATACAAGGTTTTATTTTAATTTAGGTCCTGAATTGATTAAGCTGGGGTTGGCCAGTAGTGGACAATCCCTTTTTAATGTGGAAATGATTACTCTCCTGGGTAGTAATAAGCCGGGAAATTTATAATTTGATACTTTATTTTAGTGTTACTTGCCTCCATGCAAATATTTTGCTGTAATGTTGTGATCCGGCTCTGCTGCTGCCACATGGTTTAGACAAAACGGAGACAGAGCATTACCCATTTAGGAGCTGTACCTTCCGGGAATCTGTACGTGACAGGGAGCCAAATATTTTGTATATTTTTTATTTTATATGCTTCTTAAATGGAGTAGATGATTACTGTTTTCCCCACTACCCAAGTCAGAAAAGCCCTTTAGAGGGGTTGTTCTCTACTAGACAAACTCCTCTTAAAAGCTAAAGTGCCCCATGTTAAATAAAATGTAAAAATGTCTACTTGCCATCCAGACTAGCACCTTTCCAGCAATGCCTGAGCTGTCTGCCGGGACTCACGCAACCTAATCAGCAGATGGAACTTCATGACCACTGGTGAGCTGCAGCCTTCATGTGACATAATAATGTCATGTGAGCCCTGGCAGACGTGGCCAGAAGTCGCTGGATCCGGGAGATGTATATACTTTTTTTTTTTTTTTGTTAATATTACCTGGGGCACTTTAGCATTTAAGAGGTTGTTCAGTAATGTTCATCGCTTTTTAAGCCTGGGCCATATGCCCCAAAACCTCTTCTGGGAAAGTTATGAAATATCCTATAAGTCTGTTCTGTTCCTGATCTGAGGCTCTCAGCTTTTAGTTGAGATGAATCTGTGCTGCACTTTATGTACACGCTCAGTAGTGAGGCCGTGCTGCACTTTATGTACACGCTCAGTAGTGAGGCAGGGCTGCACTTTATGGACACGCTCAGTAGTGAGGCCGGGCTGCACTTTATGGACACGCTCAGTAGTGAGGCAGTGCTACACTTTATGTACACGCTCAGTAGTGAGGCAGTGCTGCACTTTATGGACACGCTCAGTAGTGAGGCCGGGCTGCACTTTATGTACACGCTCAGTAGTGAGGCAGTGCTACACTTTATGTACACGCTCAGTAGTGAGGCAGTGCTACACTTTATGTACACGCTCAGTAGTGAGGCAGTGCTACACTTTATGTACACGCTCAGTAGTGAGGCAGTGCTACACTTTATGTACACGCTCAGTAGTGAGGCCGGGCTGCACTTTATGTACACGCTCAGTAGTGAGGCAGTGCTACACTTTATGTACACGCTCAGTAGTGAGGCCGGGCTGCACTTTATGTACACGCTCAGTAGTGAGGCCGGGCTGCACTTTATGTACACGCTCAGTAGTGAGGCAGTGCTACACTTTATGTACACGCTCAGTAGTGAGGCCGGGCTGCACTTTATGTACACGCTCAGTAGTGAGGCCGTGCTGCACTTTATGTACACGCTCAGTAGTGAGGCCGGGCTGCACTTTATGTACACGCTCAGTAGTGAGGCAGTGCTACACTTTATGTACACGCTCAGTAGTGAGGCCGGGCTGCACTTTATGTACACGCTCAGTAGTGAGGCAGTGCTACACTTTATGTACACGCTCAGTAGTGAGGCCGGGCTGCACTTTATGTACACGCTCAGTAGTGAGGCAGGGCTGCACTTTATGGACACGCTCAGTAGTGACCAGGGCTGTGGAGTCGGGAGTCAGGGAACTTGAGGAGTCAGAGGTTTGGCTTACCAACTCCACAGCCCTGCTTACAACTGTATGATTGTCTTTTAGGGAACATAAAATTGGGCTTTAAGTTCCGCCAACCATTTACTTGGCACCTTTTAAGTAACTCATCAAATATTACACCCTTCCTATGATAACTTTCAGTGCAGTATACCAGACCTATCAAAAAATTGTATATAATATTATGATCTAATATTCTGTTACTGCAGATATAACACATTGCAGACATATTTGAATGATACCACGTATTCATATCAATTTTGGAAAAATATTTGAGAACAGTATTTGTGCTGTGGAACAGCTGCTGAATAAATTGGTTCCAGGACAGCCCTCCCCCTGAGAATGCCAAATAAACGGTTACATAAGTGTTTTGGGTGTAGATATTTTTCGTCTATAATGATGAATTAGAGATAGTGTGGGTCTGCTGATATGGGGGCAAATATTATATGAATTATGTGTAAATCAGGGAAATGCTGCCACAAATGACGTGTGGGAACAGAACTATTTTTTTTTTTAAGGGGTTGTCATTGCCAGGGCTGCTATGGAGTCGAAATCAAAGTCTGTATAAAATGAACCAACTCTAACTCCTAAAATATATAATAAATTGGGTACAGCAGTTCAATGCAGTTTGTGGGGAATATTTTTTCATAAGGATTTGGGAAAGTTATGAAATGTCCTATAAATGTCTGTCCTATGCCTGATCTAAGGGTCTAGACTTTTAGCTGAGATGAATCTGTGCTACAGTAAATTTATCACTTAAACATGAGCCATGTATGAGGGAGTCTGAGTCATGGAAATTGAGGAGTCTGAGTCGGAGGTTTGGCTTACTGACTCCACAGCCCTGGTCATTGCCTATCCTTAGGATAGGTCCTCAATGTCTGATCGTTGGGGGTGCGACAACTGGGAACCCCCACCAATCATCTGTTCCTGGTGTTGGCGGCGGCCAGTACTGCTCAGTTGCGGCGCTGCACAGTATGGCTCTGTGGTCAGAATAGTGGCTCTGGCCACGTATTACACATTCACTCCTATTGATTTGAATATATGGCATGTATACAGGCCAGTAAACTACCGCTTATTGACTTGTATATAGCTGATCAGCACTTTTTAAGTATCCTGACAGATGTAAAGGCCTGTTTCGGCCAAGCAAAATGATGGACCTTAACTTCTGTCAACAAACTTGTCTTGTTGCGCCTCTACAGTACTAAGTTGCATGAAACAGGAAATTCTGTAGTTTCTTGCTGTTCTGTAACTTTTTGACACAATATTCCATGACTGAGGTCTGCCTCCCTTTCCCGTCTGTTGCAGGGCATCATTGACACCACATGACTGTAGAAGGCTAGCGGTCATATAATGGATGATAGCCAGACACTATTCAGTACAGGAGGAATGGGGACTGTCTTTTGGCAAGGGCCTGGATTGGCTATATAAGCAAGTGTTGGCCCCTTACATCTACATGTCTTGTAGGGAGGATGTCCGCACTTGACGTCATACTATTGCTGTCAGCTGAATGACAGCCATCTTTAATGACCCCCCCCTATGTATGAACATTCGGCTCTGCCCTATGTGTTGCACAGGGAGATTGGAGAAATCGGTCACTTGTTGCAAAATCAAGAGTTTGCCCATACACATTAGATGATCAGCAGGAATTGTCAGATTTGACAAATTTAATGTGTATGTCTGGTTTTAGTCTTGCTTCAGTGAAGGAAGTTGAGCAAGAATATTGGTGTCCTAATGGTGCAATGACCAGCTTTTATTTATTGAAAAATTACTATGTTGGCCAACTACTGCAAGAAAGATGGTCTTAAGTGGCCCATACACATTATACTATTTTCAGGTGAACCTGCTAATATCTGTGGGCTTGGACAATAATCTAAAGTTCACGGAGGGGCCTCTAAACTCTCCTGACAGACAATTGCGGGTAGGAGATGAGAATCCAGCATGATTGACTTCAGACTGCCCATCCTTTTATTCTTTAAGGCTGCGTGCCCACTATGCGTTTTTCAAGCGTTTTTGCCGCCGAATTTCCGCAGCAAAAACGCTTAAAAAACGCTTGGTAATACGTGCCCCATGGTCCCCAATGATAATCCGCATCTGCTATGCACATGCTGCAGAAATTTCCGCTCCGGATTATCCTTGCAGAAAAATACGCAGCATGTCAATTAATTTTGCGGACACGCAGCGTAATTGCCGCCATTGACTTGCATTGAAACGCATAATATCCGTGTCAGTACATTTGTACACATGGATATTAAGCGTTTCTATGTGTGGATGGTACCCAGGTGTGGAGAAGAGAAGACTCTCCTATAGACCCGGGTACCATAGAACCTGTTAGAAAAAGAATTTAAAATAAAAAATAAAGATAAGAATAATCTTTTATTTTTTATTTTAAATTCTTTTAAATTCTTCCGCTGTCCCCCGGCCTCCTCAGCGATGCATCCGGTCTCTTGTACGGCTTGCGGTGGTGTGAGGACCTGCCATGACGTCCTTTAGTCATGTGACAGGTCATTCGACCTCTGACGTCGGCGGTCGCGTGACCTGTCACATGACTCAATGACGTCATCGCAGGTCCTTTCACACCACCGCTACCCATACAACAGACCAGACGGAGCTTAGAAAATACCGGGGGACATCGGAAGGTAAGTCTAATCTTTATTTTTTACCATTCTTATTCTTTTTTTTTTTTTTTTTTTTTAACTATTAACTTGGTCACACTATATAAATCCATGCCGGTTGCATGGATTTATATAGTATGACCAAGTTGTCAAGCACTTTTCCAAGTGATGCTAAAATCGCTTGTCAACCCGCATGCGGAAATGCATGCAAAAACGCTTGACAAACGCTTCTACATGACGGGAAAAACGCATGTAAAATCCGCATGTACAATCCGCATGCGTTTTTCCTGCCAGGGAGAAGCGGAAAAAATCTGCAACATTTCTGCATCGTGGGCACATAGCCTCAGAGATGAGCCTTTGCCAGAGCAGATCTCTAGTGGAGAACACAAGAGAACTCGGCCAAACGAGTGAAATAGCTGCCTGCTGAATGGTCGGCCAAACCTTTATTCAGCCAACAACTAAGTGTATGGGGACTTTACACGATACTCTAAAATTATAATCTTTTATTTTTTTTTTCAGTGGTTCCCACATAAGTGAATAGTTCCTAAAGATGGCATTACACCACATGTAATGTTTTCCTGATATGTCCTCCCATTTCGACCCCCTCATTCACCTACATGATGTCCATAGTTGAGTATGCATGTGGTGTCAATAGAGAGTAAGCTGCTGCTATACACCATGCTGTGGATTCTCTCCCCTAAAAGCAAGGATTGGACTTGTTGATATCAAACATATCTGATCCTTATTGATCCTGACATTGCCTTTAGGCCACGGCCCCACTATCAGTATTTTTTCTCAGGAGTGGGAGCCAAAACCAGGAGTGGGTGATAAATGCAGAATTGGTGACTTTTCTATTATACCTTTTCTCTGATTGTGCCTCACTTGGTTTTGGCTCCCACTCCTGAGAAAAAATACTGACCGAATACTGATAACTGATACCCATCATAAAGGCTCACATTGTCCTTTCAACCTACTGGGCATATACTACAGAGCTTCTCTGTGAGAATTTTCATTTTTTGTCTCTGTTGTCCAATCAAAACATGGCTACGCCCACAGAAGGCCTGTGGTATACGCCCAGTTGGTTAAAGTGAAAATATGCACCTTTTTATTTTTAACCAGTGAGCATATCCTTGGACTGGAAGGGGCACAGGAGAGAAAGGAAAACTGTTCCAGAATCAGTGGATCAGGTCCTCTTTTAATGGATAACTGGTTAAATCCATTGCTTATCATTGCAAGGAAGAACCTGTCCAGGGCATAGGCAATGTCTGGACGCCCTTGACGTCACCATCCATGAAAGCTTTCTACTAAAATGTGCGGTAAGATTTAGAATTGGGGTATTTAATAGGTTCTCTAGAAATGAGAAAAGTTTATATAACAATTACACCGCCACAAACAGTGATACATTTATTAATCTGCGAATGGCATTAATTATTAGAATTTACCAAATAACTTCCAACCTACTGCATCAATTTATAGTTAATTTTTTGTGACCTGCTAATTGTAGCTACTCAGTATGTTATATAAACCTATGTGTTTTATGAATTGTGTAAAAATTTATTTAAAGAGGAGAAATTACATAAAAATGACTTTAAATAGTTTTAGGAAGAAATTAGTCACCAACTTTACAAATGTTAATAATCCTGCATTAAAAGCTAATCGTCCTGTAAAACTTTACATTTAGCCTTTCTTATTATAAAAATCCTTCAATTCCTTTTACACTTGGTCTGTAATTTTGTAACTTGGGAAGTGAAGGAGTTAATGATTATGCCTCCTGTTGCCCAAAGTAATAATTAGTCAATTCCCTTTGTTCCCACTTGTAGACCAGTCATGAGGCAAGGTGTTGAAATTCTGCATGGTGTGACTAAGACCAATGAGTCACCAGGGAAACATCCTGTGTAAATCCACACTAAATTGCCTTACCTAATACCTCCCTCCCTAAAAGTCTGACACCTTCTGACTTCAAAATGAAACCACTGAAAGTTAAGGAGTCTTTTGCCATTTTTGGGATGTATGAATTTTTTGTAGGCTTTTTTTTTACCTCGTAGTTTATCATGCTTTGCTGATATAGCTCCATGATATTCCTCAGCTCTTTACAGTCATAATCATCACTGTCCCCATTGGAGCTCACAATCTACATTCCCTATCAGTATGTCTTTGGAGTGTGGGAGGAAACCGGAGAACCCGGGGGAAACCCACACAAACACGGGGAGAACATACAAACTCCTTGCAGATGGTGACCTCAGTGGGATTTACACCCAGGGCTGCAAAGCAACAGTACTAACCACTGAGCCACCATTTTACATACTGTATTTTTCGGATTGTAAGACGCACTTTTTACCCCCCCCCCCCCCCCAAATTTGGGGGACAATAGGGTTGCGTCTTATAATGCGAACTGTATTATCCAAAGCGCTTACCGGTGTTGTTGGAGCGGGGTCCCAGGATCGCTGCTGCCAGAAGCTTCTGCCTTTCAGCAGAGGCAGGAGTCGGAAAATGGTGGTGGGCCCCTTGCTTTTAGTAGGTGTCCGGTGGTGCGGGAGCTCCGCCGACATTTTGTAAAAGCTGGAGCCCCGCACCTTCCATACTGTTCTATGCGGCGGTCTCCGGGATAATGGCGGCCAGAGGCAGCGCATGCGCAATTAAGATCTCTGGAGATGAGATCTCAGTGCTGGGGTCTCAATCTGAGCATGCGCCGCCTCCGGTGCCCATTTTTCCTGGAGACCGCCGCATAAAACAGTATGGAAGTTGCGGGTCTCCGGCTTTTACAAAATGTCGGCTGAGCCCCCGCACCACCGGACACCTACTACAAGTAAGGGGCCCACAGCTATCTTCCGACTCCTGCTTCTACACATACTACAAGCATGGGGCCCGCAGCCATCTTCTGACCCCTGCCTCTGCCGGAAGGCAGAAGCTTCCGGCAGTAGCGATCTCCCGACTCCTGCCTCGACCCTGCCACCTGGGACCCCGCTCCACCAACACCTCGCCCCCCCAAGGTAAGCGGATTATAACACGCACTGGTTTATAAAAAAAAAAAAACATTTTTCCTATTCTCCTCCCTAAAATTTGGGATGCGTCTTATAGACCAGTTCTTATAATCCGCAAAATATGGTATGTGTTGAAAGCACCATCACAGATTGTCAAAAATGGCAAAAAAAAGAGTTTCTTGCTGTACTATTATTTTCAGTAAAATGATGTGTCAACGATAACAGCCAGTGTGGCTGCGCAGATCCCACCGCTGTCAACAGTTTGTCAGGGAGAAGCAACTCCGCTGCCTCCAGTCGTCAGGTCAATTACGCCATTGACTGACCGATGAGTGACGGACAAGGCTGCTGCTATTGGGGAACTTCCAGTGAGTGCACGGTATATATACACACCTCAGATTCCAACGCATGAAAAAAAAAAGAAAAAAAAAAATATATTACTCCTAGCCTACCTGGCTTTCTTACTCTATCTATCTATCTATATATTATATTATATTATATTATATTATATTATATTATATTATATTATATTATATTATATTATATTATATATGGTCTTTGCTTCATGGATGGGCAATGTTTAAAAAAATAAATAAAAACTAAAAAAAATATATATATTCAAAGATGACACAAAATGGGTACAAGGCAATACAATATATACTATTACAGAAAATAAGGGATAAAGAAAGAGATTTAATAAACTTGATGTCACGGAAATGGCTCGGGGGGGTTAGCGGAGGAGACACTCCAATTAGATAAATGGGACACTTTCACAGCGAACTATGTCTTCCAGGAATGAACAATGACAAGACACCCAACCTCTGTTTTTTTTTTTTGTTTTTTTTTTAAGATCAAGGTTACACCCTCATACCACCTCTTGGCGAGCTCATGTTTGGGTTAGTTGTGGGAAGAACTAGGTGTTAGAATTTTATGAGATCCCTAACTTTCAGGATATTTGCCCCTTCAGGTCCCAGTCACTCCATATTGTCATCATGTTCCTATTGAGATTTTGCCTTTCTATAGAGCTGAAACATGGCATGGATAGCATCATCTACCTGACTCAATATTAAGTTGGATGTGTTAGAATGGCCATATGGTGATGTGAGTGAATGCGTTATATTTGTGTCTTCGCTATGACACTGAAAATATATCTTCCATAAATATTTGATCGATGGAAACTCCAATATTCATCACTGACCACTAGATCCAAAGTGTCTCAGACAATCCTGTGAACGGAGGCAGCCCCTGTACTTCTCCGCTTCTGTGTATACTAATCCTAGCATTTTTTGCTGGTTGTCCTCAGATTTCTTGTAATTACCTGGTCACTGCAAGAGGCTCCTACTTCAATGGAAGTTGAAGTGTTGGCTCTCTCACTTCCCCAGATATAATTAACACCATATGTTCAATGCGTGGGTGTTATGTCCCCTCTCTGGAGATGTCTTTATGGATTTTAATTTTCCTTTGACATGATGGATACTATAGCAAAATATTGATGGACCCTATTAAAGTCACTGTGTTGATTTTGTTTTAAAGAATTGCTGAATATTTGACACAAAAAACAAAGTCTCAACACCATCTGCAGAAGCACACTCCTCCCCTGTATCCAGACTTGCTGGGTGGTGAGGTGCGTTTGTGGCACCCCAGGGGTCTGGCTTCCACAGTAACGGCAGTGTTATGTCTGAGAGCAGGTGGGAGGTCTCTTGGTCAGGGATCCTGTGCATGCCACACCTCCTGCCCAGTCCTGGGAGGGGAAGAACTTCCCCTATATAAACCTAGGGCTGAGGCAGGGTTAGTGAGTAGAGAAGAAGTAGAGACAGAGAAGCAGTTATAGGAAAAGAATATCAGGAGCTCTGTGGGAGCAGTGCTACAAGGAGTCAGGGGCTGGCAGCTGCAGAGCTCGCCCTGACTGAGAAGTTATCACCAGACCCGGAGTCCGAGGCTGTGGGGACTAACTCCTATCCAGCAGCAGAAACCGATCGGCAGGGGATTGCAGGTCCTCTGGCCCAGAAACCCGAAGGCACGGTCACACGCGTGGAACCAGCACCGCCGTCGTGGAGCGGAAGCTACTAGAAGGCCCCGAGTCACTGGCCATACGGGTGAGCACCACACGGTACACTCAGGGACGTGGGCTACTTATACCCGCTTCTAGCAAGGTAGCCAGAAGAGTATCGTTAGTTTGGGAGGCCTACAACTCCGCCTGGCCAGGGGAGATCCCATCTGCTCAAGGACTGACCAGGCCCCAATCGCTAGCCAGTACTCCGGGAGGGTCTATCGTTGTCACCAGTAAAGACCCTGAACTACACCGTACCGTCTCCGAGTGGTTCCTGCTACCCCCATCATCCACGTCGGCTGCCCTGAGGCCATACCCCTCCCGTTGGGGGTTATACTATCACGCTGCACAATCCTACCACCGGCCTCAGCGGTCTGCCCTGCAGCAGCAGCTCCTTAGCTGTACTCAACGGGTGGCGTAGTCGTCCAACATCTACCGCTAATACAACGCCACTTAGTCTGACTCCCTGGGCACGGACCGGATCACCGCCACGAGACTACAACCCTCAAGAGATCCGGCTCCGGGTAAGCTCCCGCGTGCGCAACGCAGCGCGACACAGGCCCAGGGGCGCGTCACGTTCATCCTAGATTTAATAGTTTGACAGTTTAGGCCAGCTACTCCACTGGTCTAAAGAAGCGCAGGGCCCCTAAAGCGGACTGAATCCCGAAAACTAGCCATCGTCAAATCAGCACTTGCAAGCTCTACATAACGAGCTTGTAAATGCTGTGCTTCTTGTCTTAGGAGTCCAATCACCCCTTAGACTTCAAAAGTGGGCAGTTAGCTAGGCAATGAGCAGTAAATAACGACATTAAAAATCCTCTCTGTTCTTCAGAACGCAGAGGATTTTAAGAATTGAGTAAATCACAAAGTTGCTTTAATTCTTTTGTTCCTATGACAAGATAGAATTCGACCTGCAGATATGAACATCTTACATTTTTGTAGTGTTTGAGAGCCTTGGCACATAAGTTTTGGGTTTAGATTTTCTTAATGTGATTTAGAAAATATGTGAGAATTGTGTGCGTCTTAGAAGATGATGATATTGTAAGCCCCATTCATTAAGACTGGCGTATGATACGACGATGGGCATGTGGGAGCAAGTTGCTCCTAATTCATTAAGAGGCGCACGCCACTTAATGAATTCGGTGCGTACCATCGCTGGTGTGCATCGTACAGGAAATGTTACTCCAGTCAGGGACTGGTGTAATGTTTCTGGCGTAAGTTGGGCCACAACTTTTGATGAATTTGACGCGCCCCCTGGGCCATATTCTTTAGGGGGAATATCCGGAGCCGGATCAGATGGGAGTTGTAGTCTTCCGAGTGGCTGTGACCCGGTCCGTGCCCAGGGTGTCAAACTCAGTTGTATGTGGCAGTCCTACAGATGTTAATAAGTTCTTAATGTCGACTACGCCACCCGTTGTATTGCGGTCACTATGGCCGCCGCTGCAGCAGGGTCCGCTGAGGCTGATGGTGTAGGTGCAGCTTTTGATGGTATAACCCCCAACGGGTGGGGTATAGCCTCAGGGGGTCAGGTGCAGAGAATGGGGGTTGTGGTGGTGCAGCATAGATGTTAAATGAAGACAGTCAGGTTATGCAGTTTAGGGTATTTACTCACTGCTGATGTTCCGGTCACTCTAGCTTCAAGTGACCTCCCGAGCCGTGCTGCATCCACCAGGTCCTGGATCCAGCCAACCCCCAAGCGAGTCCGGAGCGTGACCCTGAGCCCTCCTTCCTGTCCTTTCTCTGGCCGTCCCCACTAGTGATCCACCCAGGTCCAGCTCCCTCGGGCCTTCTGTTGGGAGACCCTTGGCCTTGGGTTCCCTGACCCTCCACGTGGTATGCCTTCGGGGTGGATGTGGTGGGTGGCCGTGGCAGACGCTGCCCACGGCCTCCGGTCTCTGGCTGGGGTGTGTTTTTGCCCCCACCAGCTTGGGTTCCGGTACCCTGATGCCGACTCTTCACCCGTGGATTGGATTTGGGGTCTCAGAGTCCTCTCTTCTGTTTCCCCCTCTGGGTCTCTCTTGCTTTCTCCTCTCTCTCTCTGGCTCAGGCTTCTCTGCTCTGCTCTTCTGCTCTCCAACAGACTCTTTGCAAAAGGCTGACTCACTCCTCCTCTACAGCAGACTGACCCTGATCTAAGATGGTGCCCACCTTATATACTCCCTCTATGTGTGAGCTCAGGTGACCAGCACCCAATGAGCTCCTATCTTTACCCAGGCTGCTCCCCCTATCTGCCCCTACACTACTTGGGATGTTCCACCCCCCTCCCACTCCAGCCAGGAACAGACTCGGTCGTACCTGCACATTTCTAAGTGGGAGTACCGTCGGTCTGCTCCTCGGAAATGGGATGTGTGTAGTGCATGCAGCCTACCGAGCTCAGTTCCACACTCCATCCTTACCCGGGAGTGGAATATCACACCTCTGGCTTGAGGTGCAATACTCCTGTAGCAGCCGAATCCTCAGGGTGCTACAAATTTATCGGGCAGTCTTCGTCAAGCCCTGTTTAGCCACAGCTCCACCTACTTTTGATATATATATTTTTTTGTCTGAAAAAAATACACTAAAAACCTATTAAAATTCATACTGGAGACAGTTCTTTACAGCATCACAGCCGCTCCAAACCAAGCCGTGGTATATCCATTTTTTCAAAACTCTTCCCTTTGTAATCAATCCGCCCAGTCACGGAGCAGCGGCTGCTGGCATACATGCTCTTTTTATTCCACTAAAGGACGCCAAAAGTCTATTTTTTTTTGCTGCATCTTCATGTTGTCACTAGTGACTCGTTTTTAAGGATGTGCAAGGAGTACATGTAGTCCAATCCTCTCTGAAAATGGCTCTAGACATTGGAATCAAAGAAGATGTTTAATGAGGTTTAAAAAGAATGTCTATTATATCTTGACACAACACCAATCTAGTCTTTGGGGTGTGCTTGGTATTCCAGCTCATCCCTGCTGAAGTTGGAGGGGTAAAACCACAATACCAGACACATCCCATAGACAAGTGGTGCTATATTTCTGGTAAAAAAAGAAAATTTCTATTTCTGTATAGCCCATTTAGTATTATCAGAAAAGTATGTTTAAAATCTGTGATCTCCATTTTGATTAAAATGAGACATTGTCATAACAGCCGGGAGATAATCTTAATAGTGTTGGGTCAATTTCTTAAAGGGAATCTGCCACCAGGTTTTTGCTACCCCATCTGAGAGCAGCATGATGTAGGCACAGAGACCCCAATTCCAGTAAGGTGTCACTTAGTAGGTTCTTTGATGTAGTTTTGATAAAATCACAGTTTTATGTGCTGCAGATCTACCAGTTCTCTGAATGCTGTGCTCTGATTGGCAACTTTCTGCCTATGCACAGTGTACACAGAAAGCAATCAGTAGTGTGGGCGGGTTGTACAGAGCTCATGTATATAGAGGACCTACCTGGCAGCAGGTTTACTAGTCCTGTAGTGGTGATGATCTGCTGATAAAACAGTGATTTTATTAAAACTACAGCAAGCAGTTCAGTAAGTGATACATCGCTGGAATCTGGGTATCTGCCTCTATAATGTACTGCTCTCAGATTAGATGGCAAAAACGTAGGCAGGCGTCTTAAAAGGAACCTTTCTCGGTCTAGTTATACATCTGGAAAGTGAAAGAAAACCGGAGTAGGAGCATGGGACTGACATGATGATATTCTGTGTCGGTAATGCCATGGTTAGTCGCACCATCAGTCCCAGTGTTTGCCAGTCATCCCGACTTCTTGCATGTTGTCCATCTTGGAAACCGTGATCGTTGTCATTTTCTTTACCTATAAAATATCTACACAGGATTTAAACTAGTTTCTGAGCCCTGTAATCCCCAGGTTGGAAAGTCCTGACTTTGTCTAGACTGGATGTGATCCTTAAACTCGTCCCATGGCAGCGGAGCTGAGAACTTGGCAGTACACGTATAATAGGATATATGTTCAGTTGCACGTCACAACCAGCATAGACAAATGAGACCCTCTCGCCTGGGGACCTCAACTGGCCAATGTCTGCCCAGCCTATATCTTTGCAATGTTTCTCAGCTTGGCAGGTGAAGAGTTAATGTCTTAAATTCCAGCGCTCACAAATTCCACTTAATGATCATTCTTGAATTCTTTGTGTTTCTGCCTCTCCCCCTCCCTAATTTCCTAGCAAAACAAGCGTTCTGTAATGACGAAAGTGCTGAAGAGGCTAAATCAACTCCATATGTAGGCATTCCGCAATTTATTGTAGAATGTGTCTTTCGGCTGTCTGAAAAGACATAAGCCCAGCATGGACTGCAAAAAATGTATCTAATAAGTTGTTACATTTACACAAAGATTACAAAGCCCACTGCTGCCCTTACATTCTGCATGTGCTGGCCGTGATGCTTTTCTCGGTGCATGTCTAGCGATTCCTCGTAACATCAGATTCATCCCCTTTTGCATGGAGAGATTGTGTTGATTTCAGAATCCCTGTAGTTTCCAGTCAGGAACCATCCGCCTAATATAGGAGGATTATACATTGGGTGAATGTGTATTGAACATTCTTATGAAGCTCGCTGCCTCGGGGTAACCCTGGACTCCGATCTCTCCTTCAAACCACGTATCCAAGCCCTTTCCTCTTCCTGCAGACTCCAACTCAAAAATATCTCCCGGATCCGTACATTCCTTACTCAAGAATCTGCAAAATCACTAGTGCATGTCCTCATCATCTCCCACCACGACTACTGCAACATCCTGCTCTGTGGCCTCCCTTCAAACACTCTTGCCCCCTCCAATCTATCCTAAACTCTGCTGCCCGACTAATCCACCTGTCCCCTTGCTATTCCCTGGCCTCTCCTCTGTCAATCCCTTTACTGGCTCCCCATTACCAAGAAACTCCAGTTTAAAACCCTTATCATGGCATACAAAGCCATCCACAACCTATCTCCTCCATACATCTGTCACCTAGTCTCCCAGTACTTGTCTGCACGCAACCTCCCATCCTCACAAGATCTCCTTCTCTACTCTCCTCTTATCTCCTCTTCCCATAATCGCATACAAGATTTGTCCCATGCGTCTCCCTTACTCTGGAACTCTGAACCCCAACATATCAGACGCTCGCCTACCGTGAAAACATTCAAAAGGAACCTTAAGACTCACCTCTTCCAACAAGTCTACAACCTGCAGTAACCATCGCTCCACCATACTGATGCTCTACCCTCACCTACTGTATTCTCACCCATCCCTTGTAGACTGTGAACCCTCGTGTGCAGAGTCCTCTCTCCTCCTGTACCAGTCAGCGAGTTCTATTGTCTGAGATTATTGTACTTGTTTCTATTATGTATATCCCTTCTCACATGTAAAGCGCCATAGACTAAATGGTGCTATAATAAATAATAAGTAACTTTGCATTTGATCACGCAATATCTCGGCGTTGCGCTGTCAGGATTTCGTCAGGGGTCCTCGAGCACACGGTCCCCACTACTCACTACGGAGGTATCGGCAAGCGACCAGTGAGCGTATGGCGTCACACCTCTGGATTCCAATGCATGGAATATGCGTTTATGCCCTCCATACGGTCACTGTCAGCTTCATGATAGCCCGATTTATTAATATTATTCGCTGTCACCACCGGCTGAGTTTGAAATATAATACAGGCCTGGCCGGACGCCTGCGTTCTGGTAGCGTATGGCTTCGGGGAAGGGAACAATTACAGGACAACAGAATCAGAACTATTACATTTTATATTTAATCCAAAAGCGAGGCAGTGTTTAGGAAAAATATACAAACTATTTTACAAAAGGAGACCATACAATATATAAGCAGTTACACAAAATAATGAGGATTAAATCCGAAACTTATTATATGATCGCTGAGACGATTCAATGTAGCTGAAGGGGAGCTCTCCTCTGATTTTGACTATTATCGAACAGGATCCGTTGCATATAATAACTATATACTCCCGCAATGAATGTGGATCAGCCTTCAGTTGGCTCTTTTATGTCTAAGGGGAGATCTACCCACATCCCCTGTGGTGAAATCATGTGGGCTCGGGCTCCACCCTTCATGTTTTTATTAAAATAACGAACTTATCCCTGGTTACTCGCAGAAGCCCAAAAGTGATACCATATTTTCTATTATGATTTTACCTTCATTTAGAGACCACTCATGGCGTAGTTGCGACCTGCTAT
This sequence comes from Phyllobates terribilis, assembly GCF_046119375.1. Lineage (NCBI taxonomy): Eukaryota > Metazoa > Chordata > Amphibia > Anura > Dendrobatidae > Phyllobates > Phyllobates terribilis. The sequence continues at coordinate 360,001,350 of NW_027362767.1, forward strand.
TTTGTTACTTTTGCGCCACAGCCCCCCCCGGAGGGGCTTACGGCTATGGAAAAATAAGCATATTGCTCCTTGGCTGACCCTGCCACTAAAAATATAGGTCACGTCATTATCGGAATTATGGAACTTATAATATTCCGTATCTGCTCCGAAGGACCTGGAGACTTTTGTTAAACTTTCTTGAAGTCCTGGGAATGAAATTTCAACAGGTATCTGTAGATTTATCGCAAGCCTGCGTCTCATTGTCCCCTACCTTTGCTAGGGGAAATCTCGCATTTTAAGTAGGTTGGTGGCACCTCTCTTGCCAGCATTTGTTTACAGGGCCTTACTCATGAGTGTGATAATTGGGTTTTTGTGCTGAGATTTACATGGAGACAGCTCTTGTACTAACAAGTGGTCGATTGCTAGCTCTTGTCTTGTGACAAAGGTGGATAAGGGAGGGGTGAGAGGGGCTTCAGGGGAAGAAAGAGAGAATATTTTCAATATTCCTCAGTATTTCCCTGACAGTGCGTTTAGACTGACCAATAATCTGGAACAAGCATTCCTTGGAGCGCCCTTTCCCGTTTATCGCCCTGTCTAAAATAGTCCACCAATCACTCGTCAAGCGAGCAAAATGTTTGTTTGTCGGGTGAAATGATTTTTAATCTTGCTTATAAATCATTCTTCTTGACAGCACATCGAACTGTATAAACAAGTGAACTTAAGGGCAGGTGGGGAGTAAGGCAGGGTCTTCTCACATAGCAGATTCTTTTCAGATATTTCAACAAATTAAAATGTTAAATTCATCTGAATGGATTTGTTTTTGTAGAAACTGCATGATTTTTGAAAGCTCTGTTCAGAAGAATGGGACATGAAACTTGTCTAAGAAATCTGCTGAATATGAAAATACGCCAAAAGCCTTTTGCGGGGGACAGCATTTTCTACCCCTCAAACTCACCAGAACCTCCACATCTTGTACAAAATAATTAGGTTTTGATAAATAGTTTGGCTAGTCTCACTTTTATTTATGTAAATGGATTATGTTAACTAATACTTGGCCCAGAAACACATTTTATTATCCAGTTAATGATTTGTCTGAAGTGGTTGACAAGACTGGTCCAACAATCCACATCTTTGTCAGCTTCACAATGTGGCCTGTTGGGCAGGCGTGGCTTTCCCTAATGACCCATAGTAAGTAGTTTATATTGATAACAGGCAAAGGACACATTTATGCTTTCTTTCGTTTGTCTGAGAAGATAAGATTATCTGATTGAGACATTCACATCTGAGATGTTCCTTTGTGCCAGACTTCAATCCCGAATTATTTTATGACCCTTCACTTGTGTTTGTTACATTGGCTAATAACCCAACCGTTTCTCCTGGTCTGATTGTAAATGTATAAGTAGATAGAATTGGGGTAATATGTACAAAGTCAAGGTCTAGATAGATTGCCTGTAACAAGCGCCAATCACAGATGTAGCAAGATGGGACAGCTCACATTACCATATAGGTTCCATAATCATGAGGAGTTTGTCTAATCATTCTTCCGCCTCACACTCCTCCAGTCTTAAACCTCCCATACAATTTAGACTGTGGCCGGTATCAGTGGGTTCGTCCTTTATCGACGGGTTCGGCCGATGGTCTAATGTGTATTGTGTCTTCGGCCAACTGATGGTTGAGCGATATGTCAATAGCACATGTCTGATTTTGGATTACCCGTTGCATTGTTCTGCCTGAGATAATCTACCTGCCAACATGTCAGCTGGTGGCTTTTTAATAGAGAATAGTGATGAGCGAGCATGCTCGTTACTCGAGATTTACGTGCATGCTCGGGTGTTTTCCGAGTATCTTCAGCGTGCTCGGGTGTTATGTTTGAGTCACTCCGTGCTCATGATTTGTGACTGTTTGACATCTTTAATGCATGTGGGGAATGCTTGTTTCTTAGGCATTCCTCACTTGTATTAAAGCTGTTGAACAGTTGCAAATCATGAGCATGGAGTGACTAAAACATAACCCCCAGCACGCTGAAGATACTCGGCGAGCACCCGAGCATGCTCGCCGAAAGGGTTAACAGAACATACTCGCTCATCACTAATAGAGAACACCTAAAGCGCTTAATCGATTGAGGACTCCTGTGTATGGGAGAGTCTGCTGAGATGGTTGTTGGGTGAACAATCAACCAAATCATTGTTCAGCCATCTAATGTGTATGCCTGGCTTTAGAGGAGCCTTAAAGGATTTGGCATGCTCATGTTGGAGACCATTTTTGAGAATTTTACAGGAGATTAGTTTACATGCAAGCTGATTGTTTGCCATTTAATAACCTCTTTAAATAGGCCAATCATGGTTCTATGCGCGCAAAAATGTTATCTGCAAAACATCACGTTACGCAGGATGATTTGCTGCCAGTATTTATTTTTGCTTGTTCATTACATTTTTAGACAGACCAATAGTCTGAAACAAGCATTCTTACAAACACTTTTTCCCGATTGTTGATCTAAAATTGGTCTAAAATAAGCCTTTTACCCCGAAACAGTGTCTGCAAATTGAGATTTTGGTTTAGGGTTTTAATCCTAAATCATGTGACAAGGCTCGTTAGAGAGTCGATATCGACTTTTAGGATTGCTACTTCCAGCAGGTGGCACTATAGAATTCTAGTCCTCTTCCTCTTTGAAGAGACAATTTGCTTTTTATCTCAAATTAAATGCCCTTGAGTTTTGCATTGTGGAAATAAAACTGCTGGAATAAAGACTAAGTATGCTTCTATGAGAATTAGTATAGAAAATGTTCCCAGAATTGTTTTTATGGGGGGCCATAATTGTGCTTTCCCTCCTATGCATCTTTTTTACATTGAAGTCAATTTAATAAAAATTCCTTTCACAAAATGTGCTCGCTGCTGACCACAAAGCAGTGGTCTAGAAATGTGACCTAAAATTACCAAAAAAGTGGCACTTTTGTTTTACTGTATGAGAATCCAGTATGCAGCAAATGCGTGCGGCCATAAATACTGGTTTTCGGCTGTGTGCCCACGTAGCGTTTTACAAGCGTTTTTGATGCGGAATTTCCGCAGCGGAAACGCTTGTAAAACGCTTGGTAACCCGCACCCCATGATCCCCAATGGGTTTCCGCAACTTCTATGCACATGCTGCGGATTTTTCCGCAGCGTTTATGCTGCGTTCAAAAATCCGCAGCATGTCATTTAATTTTGCGTTTCCGCAAGCGGAATTGCCTTTGTCCAATGCATAAAAAACGCAAGGCAATTCCGCATGTGGAAAACGCGTGATAAACGCGCGAAAAATGCGCGATAAACGCGTGCGGAATTCCGCATGCGTTTTTCCGGGAGAGGACTTGCATTTATGCAGCAGAAATTTTCTGCTTCATAAATGCAACGTGGGCACATAGCCTTCTTCTGTTTTTTTTTTTTTTTATTTTTTATTTTGCAAAACCAGTTGAAACTAACTATCCAAGAAACATAGACGTGATTTCTTAAACTCCTGCCCACTGAACATCTAAAGATCCTGTTGAACTGTGCATGGTTGGGTGCATTTTTTTTCCTCTATAGACATCTGCAGGGAGCCTGAAAAACACAGCTGCATTTTTTCCCCATACATTTAGGCTGTGTGCCCACGAAGCATTTTCCAAGCGTTTATACTGCGGAATTTACGCAGCGTAAACTCTTGGTAATCCGTCCCCCATGGTCCCCAATCACAAGCCGCAATGTCAATGCCCATGCTGCGGATTTTTCCGCAGCATTTATGCTGCGCTCAAAAATCCGCAGCATGTTACTTTTGCAGATACTCAGCGTAATCGCCGCCATTGACTTGCATTGGACCGCGTGACATCTGCATCACTGCATCTGCACAAGCGGATATCACACGGTTCAATGTGCGGATGGTACCCAGGCCTGGAGAAGAGGAGACTCTCATCCAGACCTGGGTACCATAGAAACTGTAAAAAAAAAAAATAATAATAATTTAAAATAAAAAATAAAGATTATACTCACCTTCTGATGTCCTCCCGGTGTTTTGTCCGCTCGGTCCGGTCTCTTGCACTGCTCGCGCTGTTGTTTAAGGACCTGCCATGACCTCATTGAGTCATGTGACCTGACACATGACGTCACTGCAGGTCCTTCACACTACCGCGAGCAGTGCAAGAGACCGGACCGAGCGGACAAAACACCGGGAGGACATCGGAAGGTGAGTATAATCTTTACTTTTTCTTTACCATTCTTATTCATTTTTTTTTTTTTTTAACTGACTTGGTCACACTATATAAATCCATGCCGGTTGCATGGATCTATATAGTGTGAACAAGTTGTCAAGCACTTTCCAAGTGATGCTAAAATCGCTTGGAAAGCGCTTGTCAACCCGCATGCAGAAATGCAAGTGAAGAACGCTTCACATCCGCATGTCCCTGGCAGGAAAACGCATGTACAATCCACATGTACAATCCGCATGTACAATCCGCATGTACAATCTGCATGTACAATCCGCATGCGTTTTTCCTGCCAGGGAGAAGCGGAAAAAATATGCAGCATTTCTGCATCGTGGGCACTTAGCCTTAGAGTGCAGAATGAAATCTTTTCTCTACTAAAAAAAAATGCATTAAAGCTGCTTCAAATCTGCATTAAAATGTTCCTAAAAAAATATGAGCAGAAAGCATTACTTAGAGAACTTGATTATTGCGTATTATGTCGGGGACACCATCAGACTATATATGCAGAAAAAAAAAACGCAGCATTTATGGTGTGTGTGAACACGGCCTTACTGTGTGTATAGCTCATAGTCCATGCCAATTATTGAAAGGAGCTAATCAAGAGTGCGATCAGCCATTGTGGGAATTTTGTCATCCTGACACAAGGTTGTCGATAGCGCAAATGGGTTTCTATTTGCCTTCCCCTGAATCAACATGATAAAGGTTACCATATCTGTGTCCTGTTAACTTTCGCAACAAGGTAACCAGTGTTTATCTGGTCTTAGGTGATGAAAATGTAGTGATGTTTTGTAGTAGTCAGCAAAGGAAAAAATACATGAAATACCAGTCTTTTTTTTTTTTTGCTTGGTTTGACCGTATATATTCGTATAGCATATTCTAGAAATATGACATTTGTATATTTTCTGTGGTGTTAGCAATGTGCAACTGTCGTTGGGGGAGACATAAGGTTTGTTCACATGGCAAGTTTTTTTCAGAAATCCAGTCACCTGTTGAAGTCCGGTAAATGTTCTTTACTGAAATTTTCCTAAAGAATTGAGGCATGAGTAAGCCCTCAAAGCCCTTTTTACATTGGCCTATAATCCAAATCATTACTGATTTTTGGCCCAACTAAACATGGGTGAACAAGCTCGATCGCAGTGCTTATGCAGGCTTAAAAATCACCGGCACATTTCACTTTGTAAGTTACAGATGTAATGCAGACTGTATAAGGACCAAGCAATTATATTACTAATCCTTCATCCCCTTACAGCTTTCATAGGACTGTGTAATGGGGCCTTAAAACGAATGCCGATTGACTTAGATCAGCGCTCGTTCGTCCAAGAAATCTACATGTATAAATCATGTCCCTGGAGCCGATAAATCTATTGGAAATTTGATCGGTCATGTTGTTTTTTTGTTGTTTTTTTTGCATTGTAATTGTGTTCTACAACCCCAATTGTCAGGCAACTAGATAGTGTTGTGGGGCTCAAGATAAAATCCCTCTCCCCCATAGTTCTATGTATGTATATATCTATATACACTGGAGAAAATAAGTATTTGATACGCTGCCGATTTTGCAAGTTTTTCCCCCTACAAAGAATGGAGAGGTCTGTAGTTTGTATCGTAGATACACTTCACCTGTGAGAGACGGAATCTAAAAATAAAAACCAGAAAATCACATTGTATGTTTTTTACATAATTATTTGCTTTTTATTGCATGAAATAGGTGTTTGATAGTTTTTCTTTAAGAAGAAATTGTAACAGGTTTGTAAGAGACAGAATTGTTGCTGGTTGTTAGGTGATTTTGAGGATTTTTTTTTAGATTTCGTCTCACAGGTGAAGTGTACCTACAGTAAAAACTACAGACCTCTCCATTCTTTGTAGATGGAAATATTGCAACATCGGCCGTGTATAGTATGTATGTGTAAATACACAGTAAATGTAAAAAGTAAAATGTTTAAGTTTGGGCACCACTGGTCGAAATTACAGTTATTAACAGTTAAGCAAGTTGAAGATGAAATTGTCTCTAAAAGGCCTAAAGTTAAAGAGGACGCATTTCCTTTTGTATTTTGGGGAAAAAAATATTTTCATCTTACATTTTTAAAATTACAAAAAGGAAAATGAGCTGATAAAGTCTGGGCACCCTGCATGGTTAGTACCTAGTAGCATCCTCTTTTGAAAGTATCACAGCTTGTAAATGCTTTTTGTAGCCAGACAAGAGTCTTTCAATTTTTATTTGAGGGATTTTCATCCATTCTTCCTTGGAAAATTCTTCCAGTTCTGAGAGATTCCTGGGTAGTCTTTCATGCACTGCTATTTTGAGGCTAGACGCAGATTTTCAAAGATGTTCAGATCAGGGGAATGTGAGGGCCATTGTAAAACCTTCATCTTGCGCCTTTTGAGGTCATCTATTGTGGATTATGACGTGTGTTTAGGATCATTATCCATTTGTAGACGCCATCCTCTTTTCAACTTCAGTGTTTTTACAGATAGTGTTATGTTTGCATCAAGAATTTGTTGAAATTTAATTGAATCCATTCTTCCCTCTACCTGTGACATGTTCCCCATGCCATTGGCTGCAACACAACCCCAAAGCATGATTGATCCACCCCTATGCATAATGGTTGGAGAGATGTTCTTTTCCTGAAATCCTGTGCCTTTTTTTTCAGCAGCAGAAGGGAAGGAAGGGAGACACAGATTCTCTACTTCGTGGGTAGGCGGAGCCCCATAGGATAGTCACCTCAGATTGGAAAAAGACGACCGGCCCCTCCAGTATATAGGCTCCTCCTACTCCCATGTTCATCAGTCTTTTTATCTGAGGTCTCAGAGGATAGTCGCTGCTTCGGCAGCTCCTCAGAAGAGTTGTTGTTTTATATCCAGCGAGTCCTGGACCCCCCGTGGTCTAGAGGTCTCTGTGGGTCTCGGCGCTGCTGAGACCCCTGACCCTCCCCTGGCAGCTCTGTGTACCCCTTGAGGAGGTTCCCACTTATGCCTGCCGGCCCCGGGGGATACAGGGCGCTCCCTGGCGGAGGCGCACACCACACATCTGAGAGGGTCCCTGCGTGCTCCGCCATAGGGGGGAGCAAAGGGCCATGGCGCCACACATCCCTGAGGATCCCTGTGGCGTTCAGCCGGGTAAGTGCTCTTTGGTCTAAAGAGTATCTTTGACGGCTACGGCAAGTGTACTGTCTGTGTGTTTCTTGTCTATTTCAGACGCTGCCTTGACTGGGGAGCAGAGACGGAGGCCAGTAATTTTTATTTTTATTTTTTATTTGCGCATGCTTTTTCGTTTTTGCTTCCTGCCTTCATTGAGGCAGGAAGCTCCCTGTATTGGCGCGCGTTTTCTTGCTTTTATTGACTTGCTTCCTGCCCTCATCTTTTGTTTGAATAAGGCGGGGGGCGTGGCCTAACGGGGCGTGGCTTAGCGTCTCCTGGCTTCCTGCCGTCATTACTTAGGCAGGAAGCGCTTGGTTGAGCGTGCGCTGGCGGTCCCTGCTTCTCCCTCCGGCGTCCAGCGGCGCCTCCTGCTCTCTGCTCCCCGTCCGTCCACACACTTAGGAGGAGCGGTCGCCGCAGTACCGGTGAGTCCCCTCTGCCTCTGGCAGGGGTTTTTTGTCAGTGCTGTCTCTCCAGGCTACTTATTAGGAGTCCTCCGGAGCACTGCCGCTTTCTCTCCTAAAGCTATTTACTTCACTGACCTTTTAGGCTGTGTAGTATTATAGTTGCTGTGATGTTAACCCCTTCTGAAAAAGTGGAACTTTAGGGGAAACACATGGTGTTTAAGGGAGTTTCCCCCTATTGATTTTTTGCTCGGCATTTCTGGGGTAGCTCTTTTCTAAGGGTGAGCTTTAACCCTTCAGAGCCTGTCGCGCATATATATATATATATATATATATATATATATATATATATATATATATATATATATATATATATATATATATATATATATATATATATATATATATATATAAAAAAAAAGTGAGTTTTGAAAACAGGCTGTGCAGCTTTCACACTTTTTTGCCATCCTTGTTGTACATCCTGGCATCTGGTGTTGGGTGGCATGTCGGATCAGGGGCCTGGGAGTGCGGATCGGTCTCCTGATCCGTTTCAGGTTCAGTCGCACGCCTCTGATACACTCAGGCCTTCTACTACATCAAGTTCAACGCTCAGTGATGTTAAGGTGGAGGCGCTCACTCGCTGCATTGATAGTCTCTCTAGTCTCCTGGGACAGTGGGTGTCAGCTAGATCACACCCAATGCCACGAGGTAAAAAGCGACGCAAGACTATGGTGGCGTTGTCTCCCTCGCAGAGCACATCAGAGGCTTCGGATTCACCAACAGATTCGGTTGATGAAATTTCTGAGTCCGAAGAGGAGGATCAACAGGATCGCTCTGTTTCTCTTTCTGGTCGCGTAGATGGGCTTATTAAGGACATGCGGGAAGTATTAGAGCTGTCTGAAGAGCCGACAAGACCATCTAGGTCAGGCCGTCTGTATCAGAAGACGCGCCGTGTTCGTTCTACATTACCTGCGCATGAGGAACTTAACGAAGCGGTGGAGAAGGAGCGTCAGTGTCCGGATAAACGCTTCCGAGGAACGCGTTTTTTTGATGCCATATATCCCTGTGCCAAGGAGATGGTTACTAATTGGGTTCCCTCTCCTGAGGTGGATATATCTCGGTCTCAGCTGACCAAGTCTTCCCTGCTTCCTGTTAAAGGGAGAGCCAATCTTCAGGATCCTTTGGACAGAAGATCGGAGTCAGCGGCGAAATCCATCTATGAAGCCGCGGGTCATGGTTTCCGAGCGGCCTTGGGGGCCATGTGGGCCGGTGAGGCTTCTCTGCGGTGGTTGGATCAGCTGCGTGTGGCGTGGCAGGATGGGACTTCGCGTTCAGAAGTGGAAAAGCTTTTTCAGCGAATGGAAGAAGCTATGTGTTATGGCAGAGATGCAGTACTGGACACTGCTTCAATTCTGTCCAGGGCTCAGGCTTCGGCAGTCACGATTAGAAGAGTTCTGTGGCTTAAACAGTGGACCGGGGATGTAGTATCCAAACAGGGATTGCTTAGTCTGGCATATAAGGGCGGTCAGCTCTTTGGTTCAGATCTTTCGGAACTAATTGCCAAAGCTAAAGCTAAGGATGTTACTCTGCCTGGGAAAAAGGCAGTGGCATCCACAGCCGGCAGGACAGGGCCCGGCAGAGGTCTTCGGTCCTTTCGGGCCAGGGGATGATTCAGTCAGCCGCCTTGGAGATTGGATCGTCCCTCATCCTCCGACAGATCCGCCCAGAAATCTTGTTCTCCTTGGAAGCAACGGTCCCGTCAGGACAGACGGGAGGTTGATAAAAAGTCCGCTAAGGCTGACTGACGCCAGGGATCCCCCCGAGGGCTCTCGGGTGGGAGGTCGTCTGCTACAATTCAGGTCGATCTGGGCATCCCACATAGCAGACGCCTGGGTGACATGGGTTATGTCGGCAGGCTATTTCATAGAGTTTCATTCGCTGCCTCCAGACAGGTTTCGTCTGACGGGCATTCCGTCCGTGCCAAGACTGGCTGCCGCACTGTTTCAGGAGGTCGACTCTCTCCTACAGCAGGGTGTGGTGGTTCAGGTTCCTCCGGAAGACCAGGGAAAGGGTTTTTATTCCAACCTTTGTGGTCCCCAAAAAGGAGGACAAGTTTCGTCCGGTGCTGGATCTCAGGGATTTGAATATTTACGTCCGGACACGGAAGTTCCGCATGGAGTCTCTCCGATCGGTGATAGCGACCCTGTCGCAGTACGATTTCTTGGTGTCCATAGACATCCGCGACGCCTATTTGCAAATCCCTATCGGCAGGGCTCACCAGCGTTTCTTGCGTTTCGCTATAGGTCAAACCCATTACCAGTTTGTGGCCCTGCCTTTCGGGTTGGCCTCAGCTCCCAGGGTTTTTACAAAAATTCTGGCTCCTCTCATGGCGCTTCTTCGAAGACAGGTGGTTACGATCCTCCCATACCTGGACGACCTGTTCATAGTGTCACCCACAGCGGAGGAGGCAATAGCGGCTCGCGATCTCTCCCTTCAGTACCTGATGGACTTCGGGTGGCTGATCAATTGGAAGAAATCGTCATTGGAGCCAGCACAGTCCATTCTTTTCCTGGGGATGCAGTTTGATACTGTTCGGGCAGTTGTGTCCCTGCCTCCTGTCAAACAGACGAACCTTCGTCTTCTGGTCCAGGCTATGAGGTCGGCGCTGTCAATGTCCCTTCGGGAATGCATGCGCCTTCTGGGTCAAATGGTGGCAACTATGGAAGCAGTACCATTTGCACAATTTCATTCCCGGGATCTCCAGAGCCTTATTCTGACCCATTGGGATCGATCGCTAACTTCTCTGGATCGCTCGGTCATTATCTCCCGCAGGGTGCGAGAATCTCTTGGATGGTGGTTACGTCCGGAGACTATCCGTGGGGAAATCCTTCCTTCCTCCGAGATGGTCGGTGGTGACAACCGATGCCAGCCGGACAGGCTGGGGGGGGGAGTTTGGAACAACCTCTGGATTCAGGGAGTCTGGTCGCCAAAGGAGTCGTCTCTCCCGATCAACATTTTGGAGTTGAGAGCAATATTTCTCTGCCTCCAACATTGGGCGGTCTTATTGAGCGGTCTACCGGTCCGGATCCAGTCGGACAACGCTACGGCTGTTGCGTACATCAACCACCAAGGCGGGACAAGGAGTTCCAGTCTCATGTCGGAGGTCTCTCGGATCCTGGTCTGGGCCGAGTCCAAAGTTCCAGCAATCTCTGCAATTCACATTCCAGGGGTGTTGAATATCTCGGCGGACTTCCTCAGTCGCGAGCAAGTGGACCCTGGGGAATGGAGTCTCCATCCAGAAGTGTTTTCTTTGCTGTGTTCCCGTTGGGGGACTCCTCAGGTGGACTTGATGGCATCCAGGCTGAACGCCAGGGTTCCGACGTTCATGTCCAGGTACAGGGACCCGGAGGCGGTGGCGGTGGATGCTCTAGTGGCCCCGTGGGGTCAGTTCAAGCTGATCTATGCGTTTCCGCCGATATCCTTACTACCTCTGGTGATCTGACGGATCAAACTCGAAAGGGTATCAATAATTCTGATAGCACCAGACTGGCCGCGGAGGACATGGTATTCGACGCTGGTGTCTCTTCAGGCGGCACCTCCGTTTCCACTGCCCCTTCGGCCGGACTTGCTCACTCAGGGGCCCATTCGTCATCCGGACCTGAGGTCCCTTCGTTTGACAGCGTGGCTCTTGAGACCGAGATCTTGACCCGTCGCGGTTTTTCGCCCGAGGTCATTGCTACCTTGCGGGCGGCCCGGAGTCCAGCTACGTCCAGGATTTATCACAGAACTTGGGAGTCTTTCTATTCATGGTGTTCTGGATCCTCAAGAAACCCGAGGGTTTTTTCCATCCCCAACTTCTTGGCCTTTCTGCAATCTAGTCTGGCCAGGGGTTTGGCAGTTAGTACGGTGCGGGGACAGGTATCTGCTCTTTCCGCACTTTTTAGGAAGGCTATTGCCTCTCGTAGGGATGTGCGCTCTTTTTTTCGCGGAGTCGCACGTCAGTTTCCGCCACAAAGGGCAGTTGTGGCTCCATGGCGGCTTAATCTAGTCCTGGAAGCCCTTCAGCATAGGCCTTTTGAGCCTATGGATTCTGCTAAACTTTCACTACTTTCTTGGAAGGTGGCCTTCTTGGTGGCAGTCACCTCTTTGAGAAGGGTATCGGAATTGGCAGCACTTTCTTGCTCACCTCCTTTTCTGGAATTTTTTCCGGATCGCGTGGTGCTTCGTACTCGTGAAGATTTTTTGCCTAAGGTAGTGTCAGAATTCCACATTAATCAGGACATAGTGTTGCCTTCTCTTTGTCCAGGACCTAAGAATCCAAGGGAGCGGGCCTTGCACTCGTTGGCCTTAGTGCGGGCATTGAAGTTCTATCTTACGATCACCCAAGGTTTTCGGAAGTCGGACTCTCTTTTTTTATAATTCCGGCAGGTCATCGGCGTGGTCAACGTGCTTCCAAAGACACGATAGCTCGGTGGATCCGTTCAGCTATCCTGGAAGCGTACCGGCTCAAGGGCGAGCCTTGTCCGGTTAAAGTTAAAGCTCATTCCACGAGAGCCATTGGCTCATCGTGGGCTTTTCGTCAGGGGGCCTCGGCAGCGCAGCTCTGCCGGGCGGCCACCTGGCGCTCCGTTCACACCTTTACTAAGTTTTATAAGGTGGACGTAAGTGCTTCAGCCGATGTGGCCCTGGGACGCAGGGTCCTGCAGGCGGCGGTAATTTAAGTTATCCCTTTACTTAGTTTTCCGTTATTTTAGCGCGGTTTGCGCTCTTGCCTAAGTTTTGGGGTATGGAAGCTTTTGCCTCTATTTCCCACCCTTAAGTAGGTACTGCTTTAGGAAATCCCACGAAGTAGAGAATCTGTGTCTCCCTTCCTTCCCTTCTGCTGCGGAAAGCCGGATTTTGGTAAGAACTTACCTGTAAAATCCTTTTCAGCGAAGGAAGGAAGGGAGACACAGCACCCTCCCAGGGCAGAAGTGTTTTTTTGTGTTTCTAGATGCAGCGCGTCTCCTTCCTGATGTCGATCTTCTGGACTGGGTTTAGCGCTCTACGGCTCTCCTTCCAGTTTCGCCAGCTCTACACAGTTGTCAGGTCCAATGGGGTATGCCTAAGACTGTGTTTCTATTACATAACCTGTTTTCTCTCATTTCTGAAATTTCAGAAGGGGATATGTTGTTCTGCTGGTGGGTCTGCTCTTCCTTAGCTTGTGTACGGACTGATGAACATGGGAGTAGGAGGAGCCTATATACTGGAGGGGCCGGTCGTCTTTTTCCAATCTGAGGTGACTATCCTATGGGGCTCCGCCTACCCACGAAGTAGAGAATCTGTGTCTCCCTTCCTTCCTTCGCTGAAAAGGATTTTACAGGTAAGTTCTTACCAAAATCCGGCTTTCCCACGCATACCTTCGATCATTGTGGCCAAAGAATTCTATTTTAACCTCATTGGACCACAAGACTTGTTTCCAAAATGCATCAGTCTTGTTTAGATGTTCTTTTGCATACTTTGACGCTGCTTTTTATGGTGAGGACACAGGGGAGGTTTTCTTCTGATGACTCGTCCATGAAGGCCATATTTGTGCAGGTGTCTCTGAACAGTAGAACAATGTACCACAACTCCAGAGTCCACTAAATCTTTCTGAAGGTCTTTTGCAGTCAAGTGGGGGTTGTGATTTGCCCCTCTATCAATCCTACAAGCAGCTCACTGAAATTTTGCTTGGTCTTCCAGACCTTATGTTGACCTACAATGTTCCTGTTAACTGCAATTTCTTAATTACATTTCAAACTGAGGAAAGGGCAACTTGAAAGCGCTTTGCGCTCTTCTTATAGCCTTCTCCTGCTTTGTGGGCCTCCACCATTTTCAGAGTGCTAGGCAGCTGCTTAGAAGAACCCATGGCTGCGTTTTTTTGGCACAAAGTTTGAGGCTGGGTTTTTATAAAGCTGGGAGATTTTTATCACCTAACCTTTCCTAATGATGGGGAACAAGCAATAACCCGAACAGGAACTAATTAACTTTGACCAAGGTTTGAGACCCTATCTGAGCACACAAACCTCCCAAGGGTGCCAAACCTTTTCCATCTGCCCATTTTCATTTTTGTAATTTTTAAAATGTAAAAAAATGATTATATATATATATAATCTGCATGCAAAAATGGAGGCAGCACACAGAGTAGCTTGAGAAAGGTCCACAATTTTGGACCGAAACGTTGCCATTTGGGCTATCAAACCTTATCACTTTACTCTACTCTGTGTGCTGCCTCCATTTTTGCATGGATATCTAAAGGACTGGTATGTACCTGGGGGGCTTTTTTTGCACCAAAAGCATAATTTTTGTCTGGTTTCCTATTTTCTATATATATAGATAGATAGATAGATATACACTGTACAGACCAAAAGTTTGGACACACCTTCTCATTAAAGATTTTTCATGACTTTGAAAATTGTACATTCACACTGAAGGCATCAAAACTATGAATTAACACATGTGGAATTATATACTTAACAAAAAAGTGTGAAACAGCTGAAAATATGTCTTATATTCTAGGTTCTTCAAAGTAGCCACCTTTTGCTTTGATGACTGCTTTGCACACTCTTGGCATTCTCTTGATGAGCTTCAAGAAATAGATAGATATAGAGATATATATGTTCTAAAATACAAAGGAAATGTGTCATCTTTAACTTTTAGGCCTTTTAGAAATCATTTCCTCTTATACTTGCTTAACTGTTCACAGTAACAGTTATTTTGACCAGGGGTGCCCAAACTTTTACATGCCATTGTACTATTACACTAACTTTTCAAACCAGTCTTTTTATTTTTTTTTGTGGCACTTTCTCATTTAAACTGCTTTTGGCAGTGAAATTAGCGGCATCGCGGAACTAGTGAATTGCAGAGCACTTAGTTTCTATGGGTTCCCCTTTGTCCCGTCACAGCCTTGTCATGCTTTCCAAAGTCAGATTGTGGGTAAGCATACAGATGAAGTATGGCATGATAATCTGATCGGTAAATATGTTAATCTATTCCTGTGTCGCACAATGCTGTTTTCAGCTGCCCCTGGTTACTGCAACACGACCAAGTAAAATGCATTGTGCTCACGAGCAGTTCCAGACCTCGGAACCCTATACACAAGTGAGAACTGTTGCCATGGTAAGGGGTTTAGGGTAAAGGGTGTTATACTGTACTTTACAGGCGTGTAAGTCATCAGCCCTCCAGCTGTGGGATAGCATACAGATCACTGATGGGCGTTGCAGTGAACCCATCATTATATATAATTTACCAAGTATGTTATTTTCTGTAATGCTTTGTGTCGCAGAGCACATTTGGGGTTAATTAGCTTTTACTGGAGAGAAGTGATTCGATGTGAATCTAATTTTAGGATAGTTGCCAGACCCGGCGACCAGACTAATTTGCAGTTTGATGCACAAGAATAGCAAGGAAGTGAGCGACATTATTTTACACAATGCAAAAGATTGAATCTGCCAGAAGCCCACCCCCTGAGGAACCTGAATTTTGGCGATACGCGTGGGGATTTCTTTGTCCCTCATTTAACTCCCTTACCCTTCTCTCTGCTCTGGACTGGTATTCATCCTATGTGTTAATTCACATTTTTCTTATTACTGGTGCTGCCCATGTGATATTTGATGCTGTGCTACTTTTACCATTATTATATGTATGTGTAATATATATGTATATGTACTGAATCTGTCCTGTGAGGGAGTCTGTCTCATTATTTCTCATTATTTCATCTTAGACTGTTATTCTCATTGTGGCACATTGATTTTGTGCATGTTTTAATTAGTCAGTATCGGGTGTTTTTTTTTTTTTTTTTTTTTTGCTTTTGCATTTCGGGATAAAAATATTACATTTTGGGAAATGCCTGTAATTTAATAGTTTCTTTTTTTTCCCTTCTTACAGCCAGAGAAGGCGCACATGACCCATCGACAGGCTTTCCAATAATGCCTTGCGATCATATGATAACATAGCACATCACATTGTGTAGGACAGTCTATCAGACTGTATAAAAGCCAAGGGAAAGAATGCAGCAGCAAATTTAGGGTGAATCCATTTAGTGTGAGGACGGAACAGCTTAAAGAAAGATGGAGAAAGGGCCAAAAACTGAATAAACTGTACATATTGAATGTGTGGAACAGAAGAGCAGTGTATCATAGTTACCATCTGTTTACCCATAGAAATATATATTGAGGGCATTTTGACATGTAATTCCATTAAAGAGCTCAAAAGGGTATATATACAGTCCAAGGAAACCAGAGTGTGTTATAAATGTTTTTTTCAGGGCAATTGGAGTACGTGTGACTGGCAGCTATTTTATGCTCCACATATAAAATTTTGGGGTAAAGTTGGCCGTAGCTGGCTAATTCAAATATCAAAAAGATAAATCATATCTAGTTTTTACATATTTCATAATAAAAGTTTTTTTTTTTTTTTTTTACAGTTTTAAAAAAAAAATGTCCATTTCTGTTTTAGGTAAACCCCACCCCTCACTGTGTACGGGCAATGATGAAGATGACCTACTGTCCTCACTGCCGGGGACTTGTTACAGTCAAGCCTTGTAACAACTACTGTCTGAATGTACTGAGAGGCTGCCTGGCCAATCCTGGGGATCTAGATGTTGATTGGAACAACTTTATAGGTGAGTAAAAATTGATCTAGAAGTGTCATTTATGATGTATGCATGAGTTTTTACTGCTTTGTTGTTTAATTTTACATCAGATCTAGGAATTTGGTGTAATAACATCTGACTGCAGTCCTGCCGTCTAGAAACCATTATAAAATGATGTACAGTTGAACACCGTTAATAACTGCATCCTAAATTGGCTTCTGCTGCTTGATCAGCTTGTCGGACATAATTGCTGCCTTTCGTTGAGGGGTAATGGGTGGATGTTATGTATCCTTCTCTTTTTACATTCTCTTTAATAAGTTGCTTTTCACTTTCTCGAAGACCTCGGCTGTTAGAGCTTAATATTGTGGGCACGAGCGTACACCGGGACAATGATATTTACCGAGGATCGGGAAGCTCATGGTTTCTTTTGTATGTGTTTTTTTTCTTCACTGTACAGAACATTATCGCCCTCAGGTGGAATATCTGTTGCCTATTTAGTATGAATGACGAAGTCTGAACTATAAAGGGAAAAAGTTTGAATGATTTCAAATAGTTTTTATCCATCTAATGACTGTTGAGCCTTAACAATTTAGGTGGTCTGTTTGCCGTATTTGGTGACTATTTAGCTGACTTATTTTTGTGTTTTTTATTATGTAGTAGCATTATATAGATGATAGATTTAATAAGTTAATTGAAACTACTAAAAAAAAAGCAAAATTTCTTTACAAAGATTTTCAGGAGATACAAAAATAGAGCCTTTACTTCTACCAAAAATACTAATCTTCTCCATATATTTCGCTTTAGACCAGGGATGTCAAACTCAAACACACAGAGGGCCAAAATGAACAACTTAAAGACTTGGGCCAACCATTATACAGTATAATAGGCCCCACATAGTCCTCCATACAGAATAATCGGCCCCACATAGTCCTCCATACAGAATAATCGGCCCCACATAGTCCTCCATACAGAATAATGGGCCCCACATAGTCCTCCATACAGAATAATGGGCCCCACATAGTCCTCCATACAGAATAATGGGCCCCACATAGTCCTCCATACAGAATAATGGGCCCCACATAGTCCTCCATACAGTATAATGGGCCCCACTTAGTCCTCCATACAGAATAATGGGCCCCACATAGTCCTCCATACAGTATAATGGGCCCCACATAGTCCCCCACACTGAATAATGGGCCCCACATAGGGGTGGTGGTTCTGGTGTCATGGGCCAAATAAAACCACCCTGCCCGCAAGATTTGACCCCTGGGCCAGAGTTTGACATTTATGCATCAGACTACCATACTGGTTTCTTACGCTCATAATTAGGAGCAATTATAGCATCTTTTTTTCCATGCTGATAAATGGCACATACAGGGCTCTAGGTCAGAAAATCACTTGGTTGCCTTGTGACCCCTAAATCTAAAAAATATAAAGGCCAAATTGCTGCCCTGTAAGTTGTTATCTTTTAAGGGTAAGTATATGAAGATTTTTTTTTTTTTTTTTTTTTTTTAAAGAGTCGGTCAGTCCTAATTGACCATATAAACGAAGCACAAAGCTTTGAACCCATGTTTGAAATGCTCAGCGCACCATTCTGCCCGCTGGTTTTGCATGCCCGGTTTCCATCACTGATTAACAGTCCTGGCTTGCCCTAAGTTTTCTCTGCAGACATTGCTTATTTTTGGCAAGCAAGTACTGTCCTTGAAAGTCTCTGTAAAATATTTTCATTGCCTCGGTCAGACTTTTTTCAGTGTCAGCCTGTGCTACAGTCATGGCCAAAAATTTTGAGACTGACACAAATTTTGCTTTTCACATAGTTTGCTGCTACTGTTTTTTAATAGTGGCAATTTGCATTAACTCAACTTAATTAGCTAAATTGTTATGAAGAGTGATCAAATGAATTGTAAAAAATTGCATAGCTGTTGTGTTCTTTGCTTAACATGTTACTTCCAAGGAAACAGTTATCATTGCGTTAAATCAAAAGGGCTTTACAGCCGAGGACCTTTCTGCTTGTGTAAGATTGCCTCTAAATCAACCTTTAATCAGATCATTAAACATTTCAAATAGAAAAGTTCAGTTGGAGTTAAGAAGGCTTCAGGGCTCCCAAAAAGTGAAGCAAGTTCCAAGACAGTCTCCTAAAGAGGATTCAACCAGTGAATCAGCTCAACACTAGTGCAGAGCTTGCTCTTGGGTGGCAGCAGGCAGATGTTTATGCACCTGCATGCACATTGAGGTGCAGGCTTTTGGAGGCTGGTATGAATGGACACAAAGACACTTCTCAAAAAAAAATAAAAAAAATCAAGAACTGACATTCTGCAGGAATTACAAAGATTAAACTGCTGAGGACTGGGGTAAAGTGTTTTTTTGTTTTTCTGATGACGCCCCTTCAGACTGTTGGGACATCTTGAAGAATGATTTTCCAGAGAAGAAAAGGTGAATGCTACTATGAAACCGTTTGAAGTCAACAGTAAAGCATCTTGAGACCATTTTTGTGTGAGGGCTTTTCATCCATGGAATGAGATCACTCACAATTTTGCCTAAAAGCCAGCCATGAATATAGAATGGAATCTAAACATCCTCCAAGAGCAACTTCTCCCAATAATTCAGGAGCAATTTGGTGATGAACAATGCTTTTTCCAGTATGATGAAGCACCATGTCACAAGGCAAAAGTGATAACTAAGGGGCTCTGTGAACAAAACATTGAAAATTTGAGTCAATGTCCGAGAAACTCCCCACATCTCAATTCCATTAACAACCTGTGGCCAATCCTCAAAAAGTTGGCGGACAAACCTAAACACTGAAATTGTGAGAAATCCATGCACTGATTAGACAAGAATGGGTTGTCATCAGTCCTGATTTGTCCCAGAAGCAGATATCCAGCTGTCAGGTCGAATTGTAGAAGTCTTGAAAAATAAGGGTCAGCACTGTAAATATTGAATCTTTGCATAAACCGAATTAATTTGTCAAAACTTTAAGAACTGACGAAATGCTTATAATTGTACTCTCGAAACGGCAAAATTAGTGAAAACCAAAATTTGTGTCAATCTCAAAGGACATGACTATCAAACCTGACGTGCAATGTTAAAGTTGTGGTATTGCCACATTTCCACTGCAGCAAGTCCAACTATTTGTGGTTAAGCTGCAATTCTAGATTCAGCCAATGGGTAAGAGTGGCACTATTTCTAAAAGAATGCCACCATCCAATCTCATACAAGCAGACGTTTAGGTGTGTACATCTTTAAGCTATTACTGATTATCAGCTTTTTTTTTGTCAAATTTTGTAGCCTTGGAGTCGTTTTTTATTGGTATTTCTCTATGAAATGGAGGATACTGTAATAAAAAAACAAATTTTTCTATATACTATAATCTCATAGCCAACTGTCTGTTTCATTTAGGCGTTTCTCTTAGATGTCTATGTGGAAGTATTTTTGCTGGTGTATACTCTTGTTACTTAATGCACGTCAGGTTTCAGACGCCTAAGGCATTGAACAATGCTTTAATCCCCAGAACCATGTCATGAATTTAACAAAATGCTTTAATTAATCAGTGCTCCGCTTGCCGAGTTTCACCCTTTTTTACTTTATTACTTCAGATCCTTCCTTTTATGCCTTTGTCTCTTTTGGTAGTTTTTTTTTTCTTAACTAATTAAATACATTTTCAAGGAATGTGGCATACTTCCTGAGGGGCGCACATATTAACCGGTTTGTAGTCAACCAACAGATTGCAAAACTCGTTTTCCTGTGGTTTAACTCAGGCATTGTCTTAGAGACCTGAATTCATAAGGAATAGGCTTGTCATAGGGAAAGCAGTAAAACCTTTTTAATGGGTTGGATGTGATTTTCATTCCTGGGGTACATGGAATTCAAATTTTAGTTGAAATTAAAAGTTGATATTGTTAATGAGATTGACATGAAATGTTACTAATCCTTCGTAGTCTGACTGTTGTAAACCTAAATCACTAGAAGACCGCAGTTGATACTGCTGAGTGATTACACACAAATCTCTTTAAAAAGATGCAATTTTTATATTTAATGCGGAGCATTGCGTGGCTTATAAGTCTCCTTACCTTGGCATGTCACTTTCCACAAGGAGAAATGTTACCCCTTAGAGCACAATCAGAGGCCTTTCATACAGCCAAATGAAATATCATACTTTGCAGTGATGAAGGGCAACTCCCTGAAACGTGTCTGCAAATTGAGTTTCTGATTTGGCTTTTATCCTACGTCATGTGACGAGGCTCGTTAAAGGGTCACTATTGACTTAGAATTGCTACTTCCAATAAGTGGTGCTAGAGTTCTAGTCCTTTTCCTCTCTGAAATAGGCAATTTGCATATCACAACTTTCACGCAATGCAGAGTTGCGTAAAGTTTTGTAACTTTTTTTGTAAGACAAGGGTGGAACTGGGGGTGTGATGCCACAGGTTGCCTAACTCGTGACAAGGTGCGCTAGAAATCTTACTCCAGTCACGGACTGAAGCTTTGTGGTGAGGCATGAACAACACCAGTTTTGGAAGAATCTGGGCCAAAACCTCCCCCGACCTCGTATTCAAAGTACATTTTTTGTTACGTCGCAGCATTTCAGAGGAGAACGTACATGGCTGCAATATCACTGTGGGTCTCTGATTTAAGCTGCCTGTAGTTTGAGTATCATGAATCTCATAACAGATTCCCTTCAATTGATGCTGGATAAATTTTCCCTCTTTTTCAGTAAATGTCACTGCAGTAAGGTTCATTTTCTCGGGCCAACCTGGGGTACAAAATGATCACCAATCATCTGCTTGTTTGCTGGTCAGTGTTTGTTCAGTATATCATGCAAGTGTTATGCAAATTTAATCAAAAAAATATTTATTGTGGGTGTATGTATGCATTTTATGGAACTACACAACTACACCATAAAAATAGAATTTAAAAGTTAATAGTAAAAACAAGGAACAATGAAAGCAAGGGAGGTCGATGAGTGACGCAAAATAATGAAAATAAGATTAAAATACCCAGGGTAGCCACCAGTGGGCAGAATACTATCAATGCGTAATGATAACATATATATGGCCACACATATGTATCCACAAAGTTAATTACAATAAATTTTGCAAGTTGGATATATAGAGATATGGTGCAATGTAGTGCACAAAAAATTAAATCAATAGTGAAAAAATAGATACATTATGATCAGGCATACCCAAAAGAATAATAGGCTGTCACCACATCGGCCTCCACTACAGATCCCGAAGTGTGGTTCGACCCTACTTAATCTAGGGATCCGAAACGCGCGTTGGGGTATGCGTTGGTTTAGTAGTATTTTTGCCCAGCTTCAGATACACCCTGAATGATGGTCCAGTGACAGCAGTGCGAGTCTCATTTACACAGAACTATGCGATGCTGTGCAAAATAAACTTTTCTGCTGCACAAAAAAAATCATTTCACTCCGATGAACGAGTGTCTTGCTCATTGGTTTGTTGATCAGCAACTGATTTAGGCTGCCAGATTTAGTGAACAAGCATTTGTAGGAACATGTTCTCATGATAATGTTGCTACTTAAATGGCCCCCTGGACTTTGTGGCTGTTTGGTATTTGATGCCTGGAGAACTTTTTGGAGTGTCTCTTCATAGTCTGTGGAGTAGAGAGAAGGGGCGCAGTGTAAAGTCATGTCAATCATTTGTTATTGTCGATACAGTACAGTCACACCTTTTGCTGTTCCGTATAGCATTTTTCTTGCTATTTTCAGAGTCAAATTATGTTTAGTAGGTATAATCTAAAGCTTTCACATTGTGCTAATGTGAAATGCTATTTCTAGTAGTAGTATTTGCCCGAAAGAAATTCCAGTCTTAAATATTCAAAAATCCGGTATCCTGGCTGCATACTATACTTTTTAATGAGTTTCTCCGCTTTTACACTCTATCAATGCCTATCTGCTACAGTTGAGTATATTCTTGTGAGCCAATTATTATACTTTTCTTATCTATTATAGCTTACTTTAGGAGCTCAGCTGGAGGCCAAATGCATTTGCTATATCAACAGTCAAAAGGAGGGAGGAGAAAAAAAAACCTTGCATTCTTTAGCTGTGATACATGTACTGCCATGGCATCGGGAATAACAAAAGAGCCAGTTCATACACAATTCCCATGCTCTTGTGTATGGCCTGGATAACTCTGAGTTTACAAAGACACCAAACAGCCAGAAGAATCGGGGGTTTGTGTTTCCTTTCAGGCTCTCACTAACACATTATTAATCTGGGGCCTTTTGTGGCCCCTAAGGGAATACAAAGTTACAAGATTAAATAATTTGCTCTCATAGCTGACATGAGAGGTGGAAAAAAAAATCTTGATTTTGTACCTGGCACATTTATGATGGTCAGTAAAAAAAAAAAAAAAAAAAAAATTTTTTTTTTTTCCTTCAAGTCTGTCACATTGTCAAATACCAAGATTTTTTTTTTTTTTTGGAGGGGAGAAGTGACAACAGTGAACTAGTTTGGCTTGTGAGTTTCTATTTACCAAGTCTCGTTTGCTGACACATCAAAGAAATTTTTCTCCTCCTGTATCACAATGGTATATTCATGCCAATGGCCTTTGCTCAGGGATTTGAAGCAACTTTTTTTTTTTTTTTTTTTTTTTTTAACCAAAGGCCATCACAAAAAAGTATCTGACTCCTTTTGTTTTATTGTATTTTCTTGCCTTTAACAAAATATGCATTTAGCCACATTCCGGTCTCCAGGTTGGGACCATTGAATTCCATAGTGAGAGGTATTGTCCATCCTTTTACAACATGGTGAAATGTTAGGAAAAGGGGAGTTTTGGTTTTGATACGTGATTTTTGGGAATTTTCTATCCAGATTAAAAAAAAAAAAAAAAACTTTTTAGCTTTTCTAATTTTTGGACTTTCTGTTCTGAAGATTTAACAGTCGGAGTCAGTTTGCACTTGGATATGAAGCAATAAATGAGGAATACGGTGGTTCAGAGTCCACGCTGCCAAAGGTTCAAAAACACATCACACACACAGATGAAGCGTGAATGCGGTTTATTACGTCAATGCTTTTCAAGGTTTTCAAACCTCTTCATCAGGACCAAAGCACAATTTGGTCCTGATGAATAGGATTGAAAACCGTGCAACGTGTTGACGTATCTCGTTGGTGGTCCTGTAGCGGCCTTTACACGCTTCTATAGGAGTTGTGATTGTCACAACCCTATCAGGTGAGCGTACCTATATTTTATACCGCTTGGTTACCAGATAAGACCCTATTTGCGCTTTTTTTCTCTCTCCAGTTTTTCTATTTGATTCATTTGGATATGAAGATAGACTTGATGGGTTCAGAGGTTAAAAGTTTTTAAAGAGATATTACTTATCTGAGAAGGACATCTTTCATCAGTTCTCAGTGCATAGGTAAAAGTGACTAGATGTTGGTTTTCTAGGTAGAGGGTACGTGTTTTGCCTTCATTTGTATTTTTCCAATAAAAGTCATGTTAAAAAAAACTGTTTTATACAGTGGCATGGAAAAGTTTGGGCACCCCCGGATCAAAATGGCTGTTATTGTGAACAGTTAAAGATGAAAAGATCTCTAAAAGGCCTTAAGTTAAAGAGAACACTTTCCTTTATGTTTTAGGCAAAAAAAATATAGATTTTCTTCTTTTACATTTTAAAGATTACAGAAAGGAAAATGGGTCGATGCAGAAGTTCGGGCACCTTTAAATGGTTAGTACCTAGTAGCCTCCTCTTTTGAAAGTATCACAGCTTGTAAACACTTTTTGTAGCCAGACAAGAGTCTTTCAATTCTTATTTGAAGGATTTTCATTCATTCTTCCTTGGAAAATTCTTCCAGTTCTGTGAGATTCCTGGGTCGTCTTGAATGCACTGCTATTTTGAGGCTAGACACAGATTTTCAAAGATGTTCAGATCAGAAGACTGTGAGGGCCATTGTAAAACCTTCAGCTTGCGCCTTTTGAGGTCATCTATTATGGATTATGACGTGTGTTTAGGATCATTATCCATTTGTAGAAGCCATCCTCTTTTCAACTTCAGCATTTTTACAGATGGTGTTATGTTTGCATCAAGAATTTGTTGAATTTTCATTGAATCCATTCTTCCCTCTACCCGTGAAATGTTCCCCGTGCCTTTGGCTGCAACACAACCCCAAAGGATGATTTTTCCACCCCCATGTTTAATGGTTGGTGAGATGTTCTTTTTCTGAAATTCTGTGCCCTATTTTTCGCCACACATAACTTTGATTAATGTTGGCAAAGAGTTCTATTTTAACCTCATCGATTCTCAGAACTTGTTTCCAAAATGCATCAGGCTTGTTTAGATGTTCTTTTACATTCTTCTGATGCTGAATTTTATGGTGAGGATGCAGGAGAGGTTTTCTTCTGATGACTCTTCCATGAAGGCCATAATTGTGCAGGTGTCTCTGAATAGTAGAACAATGTACCACAGCTCCAGAGTCTGCTAAATCTTTCTGAAGGTTTTTTTGCAGTCAAGCAGGGGTTCTGATTTACCTCTGTAGCAATCCTACCAGCAGGTCTAACTGAAATTTTATTTAGTCTTCCTGACCTTATCTTGACCTCTACTGTTCCTGTTAACTGCCATTTATTAATTACATTTCAAACTGAGGAAAGGGAAACTTGAAAACACTTTGCTATCTTCTTATAGCCTTCTCCTGCTTTGTGGGCCTCCACCATTTTCATTTTCAGAGTTCTAGGCACCTGCTTAGAAGAACCCATGGCTGCTGTTTTTTGGCACAAGGTTACAAGAGGCTGGGTTTTTATAAAGTTGGGAAATTTGCATAACCTGACCTTTCCTAATAAAAATATATATATATTTTATTTTGCCTAAAATACTAATAAAATGTAGCATCTTGAACTTTAGGCCTTTTAGAGATCATTTAATCTTCAATTTGCTTAACTGTTCACAATAACAGTAATTTTGACCAGGGGTGCCCAAACTTTTACATGCCACTGTATATGCAGCTCCCATGTGACCAAACCTGTGACCCCATGGTTACAAACTGCAGACAAACTTTGTGCTTAATCCACTTGTGTAGTCCAGTTACTCTTGCATCTCCTCTTCTTGCTAATCTACAGATAGTAAGCTGGAAGATCAAAGGGTGGAACACATGGCTGCAGGGATTATACAGGTCTGTAATCAAGGCTGCACAAAATTGTAAAAATTGGTAAGGGGTAATGTTTCTCCTTGTGGAGAGTGACAAACCAAGCCTGACATGCCAGGCTTAGATTATCACGCTCCAAAAGAAGAAATATTACCCCTTAGACACCAGTCCAGAGCCTCTCACCTAGCCAAATCACATCTCATACTTTGCACTGATGAGAGGGGCAGCACCCCGAAACAGTGTCTGCAAATTGAGATTTTGGTTTGGCTTTTATCTAAAGTCATATGGCAAGGTTGATATTGACTTTTAAGATCTCTGCTTCCAATAGGTGGGGCTAGAGTTCAAGCCCTATTCCTCTCTGGAGAGACGATTTGCATATAAAAATTGATAAATAAGTTTCAAAATTTCTTAAACGTCAGTAGCATTGGGGCAATATCAAAAAATGGATGACTGTGACTATTTTGTTTTTGTGCTTCCATTTTTTCCTCCCTTTCTTTCAAGAGCTATAACTTTTTTTTTTTTTTGTGCCATATCAGGGCTTTTTTTGCGGAACAAGTTTGAGGTTTTAAATGGCACCAATATTCATTTTTACAATACAATGCACTAAAAACATGAATAAAAAAATTAAGTGGCTTGAAATGGCAAAGAACACCCCGTCATTGTTTTTTGTTTTTACGGTCTTCATTAGGTGTTAAAAATAACCTAGCAACATGATTTCCCAAATTTGTAAAAATACGGTATTAAATGTGTAGTTTTTTGTTTTTCCCAGTTAAGCGTTGCAAAATTTTCGTTTAAGGAATCAGATTTTTTTTTCTTTGTATCGTCTTGTTCGGAGTCCCGTAACTTTTTTTTTTTTTTTTTTTCATTGATTGAGTGGAGAGTGCTTATTTATTGCATTACAAAGCTGATGGTTTTAATGATCCTATTTTGGCGTACATATTACTGGCCTTTTCTTAAAAAAAAAAAAAAAAAAAAAAAAAAAAAATTAAACTGCAATGACTTATGTACAGTATTTGATCAACCAGTATATTTTGAAAGATCTAACTTATACAGATGTGATTCTAACAGGGCTGTGGAATCGGTAAGCCAAACCGATGACTCAATTTCCATGACTCCGACTACACGACTCAGACTCCCTCATACATGGCTCGTGTTTAATTGATACATTTACTGTAGCACAGATTAATCTCAGCTAAAAGTCTAGACCCTTAGATCAGGAATAGGACAGACATTTATAGGACATTTCATAACTTTCCCAAATTCTTACGAAAAAAATATTCCCCACAAACTGCATTGTACTACTGTACCCATTTTATTATATATTTTAGGAGTTGGAGTCGGTCCTTTTTATACCGACTCCAATTCTGACTCCATCAAAATGGACACCGACTCCACAGCCCTGGATTCCAAATCTTCTTTTTTTTTTTTTTCCTACAAAAAAGTGTTGATTTGAATCTTCTATATCTTTTTCATGATTTTTATCTTTTACTTTTTTTTTTCCTCTCCTTTTATATTTAATTTTTAATCTCCTAAAGGGACGTGAATCTACAATCGTTTGATTGGATACATCTCCCCTGCTCTTGCGATTGTGTCACGTGCCTTCAATGGGAGCCTGCGATGCGCTATTTTATTGTTCCCATCAGTGACTGACAGTGGCATTTAAATCTTTAACCATGAACTCATGTTAGTCATTGTTTCAGCTATCCAATAAAGGTCATTTACATTTCGTATATTTAGGCTTCTATGCTTCCATTTTTTGGGGGGGTTAATTGTCATTTGGATGTGCCCACCCTATTAATTCTGGCCTTTTATATAGGTATTTATTTTTGTAAATGGTTAACCAGCAGTGATCAGAGCAGGATCTGGTCGATACTTTTGCAGGAATATGTCAACTGTATAACACGGCCGACATCTCCCAGGTATGGTATGGGCCCAGCTCCGGAGCCTCTTCCCAACACCGGCAACTGACCTGTGACCTACTGTTTCGTCACATGTCAGTAAGGGGATGAGTTAAAGTTTAATTTAGAGTGATACATTTTCCCCCCATGTCTTCTATATGTGTGTCCTCCAATTTTTAAGTCTTGATAAGAGATACTCTTACCAATGTTACAGAAACATTTTTTTTTACAGGTCTGTGAGTGACCATGGGGTTAACAGGAAAGAGTAGTTCCATAATACGACTGTAGATACTTCATCCCGCAATTTGTTTTCTCATGGGTTTCTATAGAATCCTTTGTGCTATTAAACTGTAACATAGGAAAAAACCTTCTGTACAACTAAATTTAAATTGGATTTGCTCCGTTTTGGTAGTCTAGCTTTTTTCCCCCCTCTAGGTTCAGCTCTGCATGGTTTGATACAAAATACTTACTACTAAAATTTCTTTCTAAAAATGTCCAATCCTTTCTCTTTGAAAATACTTTAGCAAGTTAGATTGGGTAATGGGTTTGACCTTTTTCATTCTGGTAAAAATTCCAACAAACCTTCATGGTCTTGGCTGCATTAATGGCTGACATTCTGCCAGTGTAGATTTCCTGCTTTAACAAAATGTACAGTTTGCGTTGGAATACTAGTAACGAAACTTCACAAAGTGTCCTTTCACTGGAAATATCCACTGATCAGCCGTATTTAAGGATGAATTCAGTTAAAGAGCAAACATTGCAAAAATGGTTTCTCAAATGTTAGCAAAATGTGTTCTAATAACGGTCAGTTCTAGAATAAAATAAAGCTTTGCTGTGAACTTGCCATCCAGAACGGTGGAAATAACAGAATTGAAAGGGACATTAATAAAAAAAAAAAATTGCTTTACCTGCTTCTACCTGGCATTAATTTCCCTTTTTTTTGCTTTTCTTTTAGATTCCATGTTAATGGTAGCTGAACGACTGGAGGGTCCATTCAATATAGAAACTGTCATGGATCCCATTGATGTCAAAATTTCAGAGGCTATAATGAACATGCAGGAAAACAGTAATCAAGTATCTCAGAAGGTTTGTTTCCAGGCAAAATTTTGCAGTCTCTTTCCTATAAAACCCACAGGGACAATCGGATGATTGCTATATTTCTGTCTTTTTCCCCTTATATCTTGTGGTGTTCACGGATTTCTTTTTTGCTCCAAATTCATCAAAATGTTGCACGCGGTTAGCATATTTATTTTGCACAAAAGAAAATTGCTCACTTTGCAAAAAAATGCTAATTCTTTCTGGCAATTGGAAGATTGGAGTACATTGGCGACAAATTTTAGCACATTTTTAAAAAGTCACAATGAATTATTTGAAGGCATCTGAAAAACCCTAAACCCTGTCCTCAGTAATCAGGGGGTGATTACTTCTTATTAAAATTTCACACAAAAAGGTTTGTGTAGGGCCCTTTTTTTTTTCTTGTTCATATAAAATATGCCATATTTTTTCAGATTAGAAGACGCACTTTTCTTCCCCAAAATTTGGGAGGAAAATGGGGGTGCGGCTTATAATCCAAAGGTACCTTTACTGGGGGGGGAGTGACTGCGGTGTTACAGGATGCAGGGCTGCTGCTTCAGGAGGCAGGCAGTGGCAGGAGTTGGGCAATGCTTCGGGCCCTGGACTTTCATAACATGCTGATGAGTGGAAGCCCCTTTCCAATCGACTTCCCAGGAGTGAGCTTCAGAAAAATGGCCGGTGGAGGCAGCACATGCACAGATTGAGATCTTGGGGGACGCCTGTGCATCTCCTCCTTCCTTCCCAGGGCCACGGCCACTCCTGCCACCTTGCCTCCTGTGACCCCGCTCCACACTGCCACATCCCCCATTCACAGTAAGCTACCGTTAAAACGAACTATAACGCACCACCATTTTATTTTAAACATCATTTTTTTTTTCCTATTTTCCACCCCAAAATTTGGGGTGTGTCTTGTAGTCCCCAAAATATTGTATTTCAAAAAAATGGAAAGATGTATTTTGTGCAAAACATCAATAACTCGACAACTGGCAGAAATAAATAATGATTTTTTTCACCAGATGCATTTATGGCATTTCAAACTACTACCACCAATGTCTGATTGGTGAGTGCTCTAGCTGTCAAATCCAGGGTTCTCGGTTTCCTGTTCCTAGCAAATAGGTGGCTCTTAACATTATGACTGAAGCATGCTTTACAATTACCTTGTTTTCATAGGTTTTTCAAGGTTGTGGCCCACCCAAGCCACTCCCTCCTTCAAGGGTTTCCCGTTCGATATCAGACAGTAACATCAATCATCGGTTTAGATCGTACAGCCCAGAAGAAAGACCAACTACTGCGGCTGGGACAAGTTTGGATAGACTAGTGAGTTATATTTAATTTGTTGTTCTCGTCATGTTCATCTCCTTGATTGATCATTCTGTGGTTACCTCTGTTCAATTGCAAAAGTAAATCGGTCCCGCTCACCCAATTAGTCCTAAGGGGCACAGAAGGGCAAAGCGGCACAGTATTCATAAAAAAAAAAAAGTCTTAGCCATCCAGCCAGGTGCTGAGCTGATGGCTATTGCATGTGAATGACTTAAAGTAGTAAAGTAGGTTTATAGAACCATGGATGGTCGTTGTGTTAAGGTTGAACGAAAACACAAGTCCATCAAGTTCAGCCTATAGCCTAACATATTGATGCAGAGGAAGGCAAAACACTCATGAGGCTGATTCGAATTGCCCCATATTAATTAAAAAATGTATTTCTCACTCAACATGGCAATCAGACTAGTCCCCAGGATCAACACTCCCATCTCCGGGGGTTTATAACCCATAACCTGTAATATTAGTTACGAGAAATGGCATCCAGATCTCCTTGTACTTTTATAATGCGTCAACCAGTACAATATCATGTGGCAGACAACTCCCATCATCTCACTGTCCTTACAGTAAAGAATCGCCATGTGTGATGAGGATTAAGGAAGTCCTCTACTTGATCAAACCCTTCTCATACCCCACGCTTGACCCCAGATTAAAATAATAAAAAAAAAAGCTTATAATCTCCTACGATGTCAGCAGTCACGTTCCCGGGCTCTTGCGCTAATGTTAGGACACGTGAGCCAGACGCCCAATCAGCGTTGGTGTCACTGTCTCCGCCTTCGTATGGTTAACAGGAAGCGACAGCTGTGGCTGACGCACACTTCATGCCAACTACTCAACCATACGAAGGTGGAGACAGTGAAGCCAGTGCTGATTGGGCGTCTGGCTCACGTGTCATAACATCAGCGCAAGAGCCCGTGAACGTGAGTGGCGACACCGCTGAAATGGGGACAGCACCAGAGGTGAGTATAGGCTTTTTTTTATTTTATCGGCACCAAACATTTAGATCAAGAAGGGGCTGTCCTAGTAGTGGAGTCAGTATGTGTCAGTCATACTAGACACCTGAAGGGGCAGCTGTGTATAACTAGCTGTATAATTATTTGCTAGGTACATCTCCGCATGTACTTTTATATAGAATTTTAGAGACCTTAGAATTTGGAGACCTGTCTCGGTTTCTTACATCAAATGCCTTATTGAATCCTCTGAGGCTTCTGCCTGTAGATTTGTTGGGAATGGCAAAAAGTTAAAGACCCAAATCCTGGAAAATATTTTATTTTTAAAATTTGCTTTGAAAATGTTCACTTATCTTGAAAATTTCTGCTTGCAGGTATCTGATGTGAAACAAAAGTTGAAGGCTTCTAAAAAGTTTTGGTCCTCTCTGCCCAATAACATTTGCAAGAACAACTGGACGTCGGGTGTAACTGAAGATGACTGCTGGAATGGGAGCGATAAAAGCAGGTTTGTCTTCTCCACTTCTCATTGGGGCAAACTGGTATCCGCCATGAAGGGGTATGTGCTCACTTCTTCTTTTCAGGTGGCCAAAATCGTCCATTTTTAAAAAGGAAAACGTTGCAAACCATTTCTGTAGCTTTTTTTTCTTTTATTTCCTGAGCGCTTTTTCAATGTTTTTGATTGCTGGCTTTTATTTATTTTTTATTTTCCAGCTTTTTGGGGGGCATCTTCTGCACAGGCATTTTTTTTTAACTCCTTTACACAATGAAGAAAATATTAGTAACTTTTGAAGCAAAAAATGCTGTCAAAATGCACAAAACGCCTGGGCCTCTTCCGGGGCGTCTATTGAGACTTACCCATTGGCATGTATAGTAAAATCGAGAGCGTCACCAGCAGGTAAAGAATGGTCCGCTCACTTCTTTTAACTACTTGGTGTCTTTGGAAACCTGAAGAAATTTAAAAAAAAAAACATTCTGAAAAGATTGAACACATGAACAGCAAGTCATTTTTACATAAAAATGCAAATGTTATTTCCTTAAAGCATTTTGCTACTGCTCCTTAAAGAAGTTTTGGGATCGGTCTTGGCTGCCAAAGTAAATAGTGTGCTCATACCCTAATATTGTCATCCAAGTGGCAGTTCCCAGAGGTCAAAGTTCTCAAAGCAGAATAAAAAAAGAAATTGGAGTCCTAGTTGTTTTTTTCTGTTTTTCTTACTCTTGATATCTTTCGTTCCAGGTATATGTATGCAGTACTGGCCAATGGTCTGGAAAATCAGGTCAATAATCCTGACGTGCATGTGGATACCACAAATCTGGACATCGCGATTCGTCGTCAGAAGGTGGCGCTGCGTGCCATGACAAACAGATTGAAGAATGCTTACAATGGGAATGATGTCAATTTTATCGACATTAGTAAGTAATTTTTTTTTTATTATTGGCCAATAAGAAATTGTAAAAACCATATTGTACTTTTGTTGGTTTCATCCCACTTTAAACACCACGCCAGCACTTTTCTTTTTATAGTACCGCTAGAGTGGTGCCACTAATGTAAGTTCCTTGACCCTAGTCTCACACTTACCAGCCACTGTCTTCCGCTGTTATCCGTGCCGCTTCGCCGATCTCCAGCAGTTTATGACCTCTCAGATCTCTCCAATGTTTGCTGGGTGATCCAGAAGTCACAACTCAATGTAAGTCTGAGAGAGCCAGAAAGAGGTCATAAACTTACACTGAGAACTTGTGACTGTTACCTTTTGACTTCCGGTCAGTCGGAGGTTGCAGTCACAAGATACTGGCACAGAATCGGAGCAGCGCCGGGAAGAGATGAAGACGGCGGGTGGTGTGTATACTAGGTGCAGGGAACTTGCGTTAGTGGCACCACTCCAGTGCTGAAATAATAATAAAAAAAATATATATAAAAATAAGCAGGTGGTGCTTTAAATTGTTTGATATGCATATGATTCAAAACCACTCTTACAATCAGCTGCGGGAAGTCCTGGCCAGCCAAACATTTCCCTTGCAGCAGACACGTAGTATTAGATGGCGGCCATCCAATAGAGTCAGCTTGAGTGTCTCGTTTTTATAAGACTGTTAAAAGATTAAAATAACCTTCAGGCATCAAAGATGCCACTTAGAACATCTTACAGTGGCAGATATTACGGGCCGTTCGACAGTAGAGCTGTGCACAGTCGAAGGTTAAATTCCCATCTGTGTTGGATGCTCCATTCAGAGCCTCCATCATAGATTCCTTTGGTTTTGACATGGACAATGATGGTATATGCAATTGTGATTATAGGGTAAGGTACTATGGGTAGGAACCAATGTTTTTGGAGCTACAACCCCTGGCAAAAATTATGGAATCACCGGGCTCGGAGGATGTTCATTCAGTTGTTTAATGTTGTTGAAAAAAAGCAGATCACAGACATGGCACAAAACTAAAGTCATTTCAAATGGCAACTTTAGGGCTTTAAGAAACACTAAAAGAAATCAAGATAAAAAATGTGGTACTCGGGGTAATTTTTTTCAGACCAAGCAGAGGGAAAAAATTATGGAATCACCCTGTAAATTTTCATTTCCAAAACTAACACCTGCATCAAATTAGATCTGCTCGTTAGTCTGCATCTAAAAAGGAGTGATCACACCTTGGAGAGCTGTTGCACCAGGTGGACTGACATGAATCATGGCTCCAACACAAGAGATGTCAATTGAAACAAAGGAGAGGATTATCAAACTGTTAAAAGAACGTAAATCATCACGCAATGTTGCAAAAGATGTTGGTTGTTCACTGTCTGCTGTGTCTAAAATCTGGACCAAATACAAACAACATGGGAAGGTTGTTAAAGGCAAATATACTGGTAGACCAAGGAAGACATCAAAGCGTCAAGACCGGAAACTTAAAGCAATATGTCTCCAAAACAGGAAATGCACAACAAAACAAATGAGGAACGAATGGGAGGGAACTGGAGTCTATGTCTGTGACCGAACTGTAAGAAACCGCCTAAAGGAAATGGGATTTACATACAGAAAAGCTAAACAAAAGCCAATATTAACACCTAAACAGAAAAAAACAAGGTTACAATGGGCTAAGGAAAAGCAATCGTGGACTGTGGATGACTGGATGAAAGTCATATTCAGTGATGAATCGCGAATCTGCATTGGGCAAGGTGATGATGCTGGAACTTTTGTTTGGTGCCGTTCCAATGAGATTTATAAAGATGACTGCATGACGAGAACATGCAAATTTCCACAGTCATTGATGATATGGGGCTGCATGTCAGGTAAAGGCACTGGGGAGATGGCTGTCATTACATCTTCAATAAATGTCCAAGTTTACATTGGTGTTTTGGACAGTTTTCTTATCCCATCAATTCAAAGGATGTTTGGGGATGATGACATAATTTTTCAAGATGATAATGCATCCTGCCATAGAGCAAAACCTGTGAAAACATTCCTTGAAAGAAGACATATAAGGTCAATGTCATGGCCTGCAAATAATCTGGATCTCAATCCAATTGAAAATCTTTGGTGGAAGTTGAAGAAAATGGTCCATGTCAAGGCTCCAACCTGCAAAGCTGATCTGGCAACAGCAATCAGAGAAAGTTGGAGCCAGATTGATGAAGAGTACTGTTTGTCACTCATTAAGTCCATGCCTCAGAGACTGCAAGCTGTTATTAAAGCCAGAGGTGGTGCAACAAAATACTAGTGATGTATTGGAGTGTTCTTTTGTGTGTTTGTTTTTCATGATTCCATAATTTTTTCCTCAGAACTGAGTGACTCCATAATTTTTTTCCCTCTGCTTGGTCTGAAAAAAATTGCCCTTACGGAGTACCACATTTTTAGCTTGATTTCTTTTAGTGTTTCTGAAAG
The DNA here is from genome assembly GCF_046119375.1 of Phyllobates terribilis. NCBI lineage: Eukaryota > Metazoa > Chordata > Amphibia > Anura > Dendrobatidae > Phyllobates > Phyllobates terribilis. The sequence continues at coordinate 360,035,887 of NW_027362767.1, forward strand.
CCATAAAGTTGCCATTTGAAATGACTTTAGCTTCGTGCCATGTCTGTGATCTGCTTTTTTTCAACGACATTAAACTACTGAATGAACATCCTCCGAGCCCGGTGATTCCATAATTTTTGCCAGGGGTTGTATTTCATAAACTAGTGACCAATGACTTGCCTTATCTCCCTCACTTCCGAAAACTGGTGGGTATAAGTGGCCATTTTAGTATTCCATGTTCAAGAATACCCCTGTGGACAGTCCATATTAAAGCCATTTTGTCGACAATGTACTTCCTTTACAAATTAGTAAAAAAAATGTCTCCTTTGGTCACACAGGTGATGAAAACAGCGGAGAAGGTAGTGGAAGCGGTGACGGTGACCCACGAAAATCCCCCGATGATTTTGTCATCAAATCTACTGACGATCCAGGCAAAATAAAACCAATCAACAGGAATAGCGATAAAGCTGTGAACCCAGGGAGTGGCGCCCATTCCAACACTGCGTCATTTACACTTCTTGTTCCAAGTATTATACTTTTGGTGAGACTTTGGAGATAATGGAAGTTTTTTTTTTCTTCACAATTTTAGCAAAACAAATAAATAAAGACTTTTTTAATCAAAATGGAAATGCACCTTTTTCCTCCTTTATAAATCCATCGAACAGTTTTTATCTCTTTGTACGTCAACGGACAAAGGTGTATGGTTTATTTTTTAACACGGTGCCACAGAGTCAAGTGCTGGATTCATTCTTATTCCTCACTGTGCTGGAAAACATGGACTCATTAAGATTAGTGTGGCAAACAGGCATGTATATACAGATGTGTAGGTAGCTGAGCGTTAGTGTTTTATATCACCTTTCCATGTCATTAATCCCAGTGTCACATCTAGGTTTTTTTTTTTTCTTTTTACGTGTACAGAAGCTAATTTTATTTATCTTGTTATAATTTGGGATAAAATGACCAACCAACAAAGTAAAGCTTTTTTTTTTTTTTTTTTTTTTTTGTGTCTTGCCATTGTTTTAATATATTTCCATAATGGGGTACTTTTTTCTCTCCTCTCGACTCTAACGTAGTATTATAGGCTGTGATGTATTTGGTACGCCGACCAAGTGTCAGTTCTTTTTTTCTTCTGGACGAGTCCTCATATGGCAAAGCATATTGCTAAGATGGATCATCTTTACTATTTCTACGTCAAGACGCTTCAATTGGTTTAAGACAAAAGAATTAAAATATTTTAATACAAACCATTTTTTGCAATTACAATTTTTACAAATGTTATTTTTTTGTTTCTTTAACACTGGTCTCTTGTACTGGTCTGGTGTATGTAACCTGTTGCGCGGCAAGGGCATCCATTTCCTACGGCGGGGCTTGGTCAACGTGTTAGAAGTGGCCCATGCTAAGGGTTTACTGTACATTCATCAGTATTACATCCTGTTTTTGGTGACTTATTTGGACACGACTACAGCAATTCTTCATGTTAGACGTCTTCAGCTGGTTGAATCCAATGGTGATCACTGGAGGTTTATTGACTGAAAATAAAATCTGATTATCAAATATCGTACACTGTTGAGGATCGAGTTGAAAGCCAATGGCTTACACAATTTTTCATTTTTTATTTCACCCCCAGAAAATGATCTTTTATACACTGCTAGGCATTTTATTTAAGCTTTTTAGGAATGTATCCAGTTGTATACATTTTTTGTATTTCTTAGCATCCAGATGTTCTATGTTTGAATATAATTTTTCGCCCTTCTTTACTTGGTTTTAATGGTACATCAAGCAATACAAGTATTAATCTTTTTGGCTATTTTCAGTGAGGAAGTTTTATATACTATCTTGTCTATATAAATTAAAATATTCAAATATAGGATCTGTCAATGTAAATTGTGACCCGCAGCAAAGGGGATGTAATTTTTTTATAAATATATAATTTTTTTTTTTGTTTGTACAAAGTTAGTTAATACCTACTGTTATAAGGAGGAGTCTGATCTTTGTAAGTTTGTCTAGAATAAACAGGAACAAATTTATATTGTTTTTTTTTATTTTTTCAGCCACAAATAATTTACCAACTTTTTTTTTTTTTTATAATATTCATTGCTATGCCATCTGACCTTTTTTTTTAAGGGGGGATAATTTTGATCATAAGTTAACCCATTATTTATTAAAACTGTTTCATAGCATGGATAATTTTTAGATTTTTTTTTCTGATTTAAAATAAAAAACAAAAAGAGAATACAACAAATATTTGGAGAAGAGACATTGTAAATAACTTTTAAGATGGGAGAAATGAGAAAGTGTGCTAATACTTAGTAATAACTACCTCAATTCTGAGGAATTTCCTTTTTCGCTCTGAGGGCTATTATTTTTAGTAGGAGGGAGTCTGGTCTCCATATTAGAACTAGTAGAGCTATCCCTATAGGCCTAGTTAGATTTCTTTTCACGTACAACTCTGAATTCTTTCCAGCTGTTCTTCCATTTTTTTTTCCAATCCTTTTTTTTTTTCTTCTTTACACATTTTGCCTATCATTTAGTGTTAATAGCACCCAAATATATTTCTTAATATAGTTTTTGAAATATACTGTTATTTGATAAAAAATAAAAAAAAAAGTTAATGGTTTCTCAAGGGTACAAAGTTAGGCTGAAATAAATAACATGGAGTCAAACCAATTGTCACCCTTCTAACACAGCCAAAATTATATATAATTTTTATATTTTTTTCATGGTTTTTAACAACTTTTTTGCTTTACCGGTCTTGCCGGAAGTTTGTTTACCAAATGGTACTTTTTTTTTTTTTTTTTTTTTTTGTAAAATCAAATATACAAATGATAAAACACAATTGTAACATTTGTACTCATTATTAATTTTTTTTTTTATTAATTAGAGCAAATCAAAATTTCTGAATACAGATTTTTTTTTTTTTTTTTAAATTTCTAATGGTTAAGATGTCTTCTGTATTCCCTACATAACCCCTGGAATATTTTGCAGCCGTGAGAATTTCAAGATGGCAACAGGTGCCGATCCTGGAAATAAAAGGCAAATGCAGACTCGGGTCTCATATCCTTGTCTGCTTTTGCTTCTATTTATTTAAGCTATGAAGGAAAGTATACGTAGGTGTATATTAATCTATAATAAATTTAGGTGTGAATATAATTTTAAGAAATGTAATCCAGAGATACGTACATATTATTATCAACTAACCTGGATATAAAAGAATGTTACTCTATTGGGGTAATCTGCGATGTTAAATCTAAAGATCAAATTGTAATTTTTCTTTTTTTGGAGGGGTGGGGGTCCTAATTGAATTTGGAAATATCCATTATTTATATAAATCCATTAATACTGGATTGGATTGTGTTTAGTGATGAGCGCCAGTGCTGGTTACTCGAGTTTGGGTGCTCAGGTATGCACGGAGTATCGAGAGTGCTCGAGTGACCTTTTCTAGTCCCCGCGGCCCCATGTTTCGTGGCTTTTAGACAGTCACAAAATATGCGGGGATTGCCTGACAAACATGGGAAATCCCCGCATGTTTTGTAGCGGTCTTAACAGCCTTGAAACATGCGGCCGCGGGGACTAGAACATCTCACTCGAACACCCGCGATACTCAGTGCAAACTCAAGTAACGAGCACTTGTGCTCATCGCTAATTGTTTGTTCACAGTGGCCTATTGGAAATTAGAACTTAATTTCAATGCTCCGCTGTAAGGTCAATTTCATGAAGAACCAAGTAATTAAGTTTTTTTGTTTTTTTTACATCGGGAAAAGAAACTTGAGCACCTGATGGAAAATACAGGCTGTTCTTTGGTTAGAATTTTAATCCAAAAATTATCATTTTGGAGTGATGGATTTTTTTTTTTTTTCACCCAATAGGTCCTGACGTAACATTATACTTCTATAGTTTTCACCTTAGTGGAATATTTTAAATCTGAGGCGTTTCATGTATATGTTAAAACAAAATATCTATAAATGTTTATTTGTATCCTTCATTTCTCAGACTGCTTCGCTATAAGGAGGTGGCGGATGCTGCTGACCCTTTCGTCAGTAAGCGGCGATCATGATTAATTGATCTTTCTGCCTGAAATGTGTGTTTTTTTGTTAATTATATGTGCCTTTTACATGTATAAAATGTGCTTTTGTTGTGGCGGTCATGTTATGTAAAATTTTAAAAAAGGAAAAAAAAATAGAATTTTTTTTTTTTTTTTTTATTCTAAAGAAAGCCTTTTTGATATATTAAACATGTGCAGATGTTTGTGGGGGGTAAACATTTGTAGTTCACTATTAAAGCCATGCTAGTTTTAGCTTGACTTTTTGATTTTTTTTTTTACCAAAATCTGTCTATTTTTGGTATTAAATCATTTTTATTTTTAATATCTTACAGATGTTGGCAAAACCACGTGAACTATTTGGATAAATCCAATACCCCATTTTTTTCCCATGTAACATTTTGTACATGCACTAACTATGAAAAAAAAGTTGAATTTCCTTGTGGCTTTTGTTTTTTCCATTCTGTACACAGTGGAATCACATTTTGCCGAATTTATTTGCACAAACCAAAACATGACACAGTTACTTAGTAACTATAAAATGATTTAGCAAAGGAAGACTGTCAGCCTTTTTCAGGGTTTTGTAAGTATTTAGTTGGAAGCCGAGTGTAAGTGCCAAGAAGTTTGGTGTTTTGGTAAAACAGTTGTACTTTCTAAATTATTTCAACTCTGTGTAAGTATATTTGGGTTGCTTTAGCAAATCTGGAAATTTTTAATGTTTCCCTGATATTTCATATATTGTTCTAATTAACTTGTCTACAATTTTTTTTTATTTTTTTTTAGTTGTGGGATGGTTGTTGAGGTCAAATTTATTATTTTTATTATTATTTCTCTCCAATTTAAGTAAATTAAATTCTACGTGGCTAAATGAACAACACACATTCAGAAATTGTATTTCTTTTATATGAGGGTCAGTAAATGCAAAAAAAAAAATGGTATATTGCCAGTTGGAATTTTTTTTTTTTCATACTCAAGTTATTAGGGAATCTAACCAGTTGAATATATTTTTAATCAAATTCTGCTTTCAGTTGGACAACGTTAGTTGGCTAATTTAAAAGGAAATGTGTGTTTTATGTGTACAGTCATTGCATATAAATATATAAAAGAGTAAGATAGGACCGATTGTTGCGTATTCCCATTTATTTTGGCATTTCAGTGTTTTAGGTTGTGTCTTTTTCAGTTATAATGTGCATGTTGTACAATCTGTTTTTACTGTCAAACGTTCCTGGCATTAAACACCTGGACATTATGCTCCAACAGATCGAATTAAATAAACGGAAATACATTTTCTTCCTGTGTGGTGGTTTTTCTTTTTCTCTGTCTTATGCTTTTGTTGGCTCCGAGAAGCTCAGTTGGGGATAGAAGCTATGACACTGCTAACATTATAAATGCTTCTTTTATGACTTTGTACTGAAATCGTGCTTGAAATCAGTTTTTGTTTTGTATCGTGGCTTAAACTACTCAGTTATTACATAATATTCCAATTAAACTATAATTTGTCTACTTTTGAGAAATTGCTTCAGGAAGGAATCGGCCTTGCTCAAAAAAATTTTAGACAAATTCCTCGAACCAAGGCTAGCAGACTCCAGCACACAGACATGTAACTTTAAAATGAACTTGTCAGCAAAAAAATAAATAAAACATTTACCTGCAGACGGAGTGGTAATCTGCTGGTGAATGGAATTTAAAACATGTTCATCTTTCTAAATGGAAAAGTGGCTACTAGGAGAATATGAAGTTACATTCTCCCTGCAGCCAGTCATTGGGGTGGGGCAGGTGGCTGTAGTATTCAGCACTCATGATATAGTTGTAGTGGCTGTGATCACTTCCAGTGCACCTTGACTGACAGCCTGCTCTACAGCGTGTCTGCGCTGGGCAGGCTGTCAGTCAAGGTACAGTATGGCTCTAATTTTAAGCCCTCTGCACCACCCTGATGACTGGAAGCGATGCAGCTGCAGGAAAAATGTAACGTCATTTTCTCCCTGCTGCAATTCTTCTATTTAAACAGTCAACCATTCTTCAAACAGTATTTACCTGCAGATTGCCACTATGTAAATACAATTTTTACTTAAAATATCCCTTTTCAAACCGGTGGCTCACAATGTTACATTTTCTTGCCCGGTATTAATATATGAGCCTTTACTAGTTCAGTTCTAGCTGGTCTTAAAATGAGCATTTGATAATATAGCGCAAGAGTGATCTTTGAAACACCATGTTAGAATGTCTGAATAAGCCTTTTAGAAAATCAGTACATCAGTCTCATTTAGATATGAGATCTATTTAATAATGTACAGTACAGACCAAAAGTTTGGACACACCTTCTCATTTAAAGATTTTTTTTCTGTATTTTCATGACTTTGAAAATTGTACATTCACACTGAAGGCATCAAAACTATGAATTAACACATGTGGAATTATATACTTAACAAAAAAGTGTGAAACAACTGAAAATATGTCTTATATTCTAGGTTCTTCAAAATAGCCACCTTTTGCTTTGATGACTGCTTTGCACACTCTTGGCATTCTCTTGATGAGCTTCAAGAGGTAGTCACCGGAAATGGTTTTCACTTCACAGGTGTGCCCTGTCAGGTTTAATAAGTGGGATTTCTTGCCTTATAAATGGGGTTGGGACCATCAGTTGTGTTGTGCAGAAGTCTGGTGGATACACAGCTGATAGTCCTACTGAATAGACTGTTAGCTGCTTTTTTTCTTGCCATAATACAAATTCTAAGTAAAGAAAAACGAGATGAAGGTCAGTCAGTTCGAAAAATTGGGCAAACTTTGAAAGTGTCCCCAAGTGCAGTTGCAAAAACCATCAAGCGCTACAAAGAAACTGGCTCACATGAGGACCGCCCCAGGAAAGGAAGACCTAGAGTCACCTCTGCTTCTGAGGATAAGTTTATCCGAGTCACCAGCCTCAGAAATCGCAGGTTAACAGCAGCTCAGATTAGAGACCAGGTCAATGCCACACAGAGTTCTAGCAGCAGATACCTCTCTACAACAACTGTTAAGAGGAGACTTTGTGCAGCAGGCCTTCATGGTAAAATAGCTGCTAGGAAACCACTGCTAAGGCCAGGCAACAAGCAGAAGAGACAAGTTTGGGCTAAAGAACACAAGGAATGGACATTAGACCAGTGGAAATCTGTGCTTTGGTCTGATGAATCCAAATTTGAGATCTTTGGTTCCAACCACCGTGTCTTTGTGCGACGCAGAAAAGGTGAACAGATGGACTCTACATGCCTGGTTCCCACCGTGAAGCATGGAGGAGGAGGTGTGATGGTGTGGGGGTGCTTTGCTGGTGACACTGTTGGGGATTTATTCTAAATTGAAGGCATATTGAACCAGCATGGCTACCACAGCATCTTGCAGCAGCATGCTATTCCATCCGGTTTGCGTTTATTTGGACCATCATTTATTTTTCAACAGGACAATGACCCTAAACACACCTCCAGGCTGTGTAAGGGCTATTTGACCAAGAATGACCTGGCCTCCACAGTCACCAGACCTGAACCCAATCGAGATGGTTTGGGGTGAGCTGGACCGCAGAGTGAAGGCAAAAGGGCCAACAAGTGCTAAGCATCTCTGGGAACTCCTTCAAGATTGTTGGAAGACCATTTTCGGTGACTACCTCTTGAAGCTCATCAAGAGAATGCCAAGAGTGTGCAAAGTAGTCATCAAAGCAAAAGGTGGCTACTTTGAAGAACCTAGAATATAAGACATATTTTCAGTTGTTTCACACTTTTTTGTTAAGTATTATAATTCCACATGTGTTAATTCATAGTTTTGATGCCTTCAGTGTGAATGTACAATTTTCAAAGTCATGAAAATACGGAAAATCTTTAAATGAGAAGGTGTGTCCAAACTTTTGGTCTGTACTGTATGTACAGGAGCGATTATTGCTCTTCTGCTACCTGAGGCGAAAATTTAAATGGCGTCCCTACCTGCAGTGAACAAATGCAATTCCCTAATTATTTATTCGATTTTGATGAAACTGTATTCATTCATTAATTAGTTGGTCCCTTTAGGGGACTTGAAACAATTTTTTAAATAGAAAACAAATCACTGTCTCCTGTGAATAAATATAGCACCAGAACGACCATCGGTATAGGAATACAGCACCAACACCACAATCTGTACATGAATACAGCACCTTAGTACAGCAATCTTGAGCTCGCAATGTAATAATAATCTTTTTATTTATATAGCGCCAACATATTCCGCAGTGCTTTACATTTCAGACACATTATGGGCACTGTCCCCATTGGGGCTCACAATCTAAATTCCCTGTCAGTATGTTTTTGGAGTGTGGGAGGAAACCCATGCAAACATGAGGAGAACATACAAACTCCTTGCAGATGTTGTCGGGTTGGTGGCGCAAGGCCAATCTCACTGGAACCTTATGACAGATTTTAAAAGTAAAAAGTTTAAAAATATCTGCATGCTCACATACTACGGGGAGCAGCGGGAATAAAATATGTGCAAAAACTGGCTACTTCTGACATGGTGACAGTTCCCTTTTAAAACCTAGTCATCATCTGACATAGGGTACAAAAATGAGGACAGAACAGAAAAACAATTTTTTTTTTCACTTTTTTTTTTCCTTAAACGTGAAGGGTTTATACACAAAAGGAAGGCCTTGTGGCATCCATTTTGAAGGGATAGTCTCATTAAGTATTCATTTACTCAAGTCCTATCAGTTTTTTCAATTACAATCACTGAAAGGGATCTGTCAGCCCATTCAACCCCCCCAAACCAATTAAAAATATGTACACATAGACCTTAGCAGTTACATGAAAATTAGTCTGGAAGTGCTCTGTGATGGCTGGTCGAGTGGGACAGAACACTTCAACTGCTTCAGCTCCTAGCTTCATTCTCAGCCTAAGGGCTCATGATATCGGACAGGTGCTGTCCACTTTTTGATCGGACAGCACAGTGACCCACGTGGGTTGTTGTGGGCTGTTCAGATGAACAATTTTCTCTCTGCCCGAATGTCCATGATATAAAAATATATATATATATCACAGTATACTCTACTTTCTTCCGAGTCTTGGATCAGGCATCCGGCTCATCCTATGGAAATACTCAAGGCTATAGGTACGGAAAAGAAAAGAAAATATTGGATCCCACACGTAACATCCAAGTGGCATCCGATTTTTACTGATGGCTTTCTATTCTAATCCTAGGAAACTATATTTGATGTCATCCAAGTGCAGTCACAGCATTCATTGACTTGCATGGCCGAGTACTATCAGATTAAACTCTGGCATGTTGGGATTTCTCCCCCTTGGGAAAAAATTGGATTTGTGGGCGGTCCCATAGACTAACATTGGTCCAAGTGCCATTCAATGTTTAGTTGGGTCACACTTAATGAAATTTGCTTGTCTACACTTGCCCTTATAGGCATATAGGAGGGTGTTGCGTTTAAGTAGGGAGACCTGCGACCAGTCCGTACACTGACTGTGTTTCATGGAATCCTTTAGTTACCGCCCCGAGTCTCTTTTACATATTACTGCTAAAGTTGATCTCTCTGGCAACAGAGCAGCATTTTTGTTTCATAAAAGTATGGATTTACTTGTGTTCTTACAACTTACACATGTAATTGGTTTGGGGGAGTAGAATGAGTTGCCAGATGTCCTTAGAAAAAAAAACTTCTATGGATAGATATTGTGGTTATATGATTGTTAGGGCGCCCTCTGTTGTACTTTTTGTTTCCTTTTAGAACATCCACACACACTCTGTCCTGTTCTGGTGGTTACACATGAACAATAGCATAATTCCAGCCTCTCCTGCCATCTTTCATCTTCTGTACACCGATACCAGAGTAATTACCAATTTTGTTGAGGCCAGCACATAAATATTGGCTTGGCTCATTAGAAGCCACTTCTTCTTTCCATCACTAAACACATTAGGTGGAGATTCTAAGTAGGCATGGAAAACCCAAAAGTCCTGTATTCTGTGAAACGTTGCGAAATTCATGCAAAAATTACAGGCGCATATAAAATCACTTCGGTGGGTATTTGGGTTACTCAAAAATTTTGCAACTTTTCAAAAAGTCACAAATGATGAATCGGCCACAAACTTCTGAAAATAAAAAAACCTGCCCACGTTGGAGAACATATACTGTAAAAGCAAGCAATCAAATAAAATTAACTTTAAAAAAAAAAAAAGGCACAAATTAAAAGAATTTGGTGCAAACAGGTTCAAAACACAAACAACTAGGTAGAAAAAGGTGCTAAAACAATAATGAATTGGGTCCAAAGGTGGAAATAAAAATTCATGGTATTATAACAAAAATGTGCCTTTTTCTACAGCTGCTCAAGTATAGTGTCATGGTATACAGTGGGAGAAATAAGTATTTGATCCCTTGCTGTTTTTGTAAGTTTGCCCACTGACAAAGACATGAACAGTCTATAAATTTAAGAGTAGGTTAATTTTCACATTGAGAGATAGAATATCCAAAGAAAAACAAGAAAATCACATTGTATAAATTAGATAAATTTATTTGCATTTGCAGTGAGAAATAAGTATTTGATCTCCTACAAACCATTATGAGTTCTATCTCCTAATCAACTCGTTACCTGCATTAAAGACAGCTGTCTTGCATAGTCACCTGTATAAAAAAAGACTCCTGTCCACAGACTCAATTAATCAGTCAGACTCTAACTTCTACAACATGGGCAAGACCAAAGAGCTTTCTAAGGATGTCAGGGACAAGATCATAGACCTGCACAAAGCTGGAATGGGCTACAAAACCATAAGTAACACGCTGGGTGAGAAGGAGACTTTTGGTGCAATAGTAAGAAAATGGAAGGAATTAAAAAATGACTGTCAATCGACATCGATCTGGGGCACCATGCAAAATCTCACCTCATGGGGTATCCTTGATCATGAGGAAGGTGATAGAATCAGCCTAAAACTACACAGGGGGAACTTGTTAATGATCTCAAGGCAGCTGTGAATACAGTCACCAAGAAAACCATTGGTAATGCATTAAAGGTTTAAAATCCTGCAGTGCCCACAAGGTCCCCCCTGCTCAAGAAGGCACATGTGCAGGCCCATCTGAAGTTTGCCAATGAACACCTGGATGATTCTGTGAGTTATTGGGAAAAGGTGCTGTGGTCAGATGAGACAAAAATTGAGCTCTTTGGCATGAACTCAACTCGCTGTGTTTGGAGGAAGAAGGATAAGTACAACCCTAAGAACATTGTCCCAACCATGAAGCATGGTGGGGGAAACATTATACTTTGGGGGTGCTTTTCTGCAAAGGGAACATGACAACTGCACCATACTGAAGGGAAGATGGATGGGGTCATAGATCGTGAGATTTAAAGATGGGTCGTGGCTGGGTCTTCCAGCAAGACAATGACCCAAAACATACAGCCAAGGCAACAAAGGAGTGGCTCAAAAAGAAGCACAGTAAGGTCATGGAGTGGCCTAGTCAGTCTCCAGACCTTAATCCCCCTTAATCCTGTAGAAAACTTATGGAGGGAGTTGAAGCTCCAAGTTGCCGAGCGAAAGCCTCAAAATCTGAATGATTTAGAGATGATCTGCAAAGAGGAGTGGACCAAAATTCCTCCTGACATGTGTGCAAACCTCATCATCAACTGCAAAAAATGTCTGATTGCTGTGCTTGCCAACAAGGGTTTTGCCACCAAGTATTAAGTGTTGTTTGCCAAAGGGATCAAATACTTATTTCTCACTGCAAAATGCAAATAAATGTATCTAATTTATACAATGTGATTTTCTTGATTTTTTTTTTTTGGGATATTCTATCTCTCAATGTTAAAATTAACTTACCCATTTTGAGGTAGTTTCCCATAAGCTTCACTTTGGGGAAAAAATGACTTGTGTAAAACACAAGTAAATAATGGGTGTGATTTAAAAGACACATACAACTAGCTGAATTTTCACAAAAAATGCCTTGCATCACATTAATAATATGTTTTAAACATGTTCAACATGCTCGACAATGGGTGAGAAAAATTATCTGATTAATCCCTGATCAGAGTTTGACCAGAGTGGGATCTGATTTTTTCAGAGGTGAAGAGAAAAAAAAAATCTGCATTTTCAGTCCAAAACATCGGACCGCACTCAGATGTCATCAGAGTGCCATCTGATTTTTTTATGTAGCGCCCCGAGGGTTCGGTCGCTACAGGGGTATTGCACCTCAACCAGAGGTGTGATATCCCACTCCCGGGTAAGGATGGTGTGTGGACCGGGACTCCGTTAGCTGCATGCATCACACACACCCCATTTCCGGGGGACAGCTCAACGGTGCTCCCATTAGTACAGTAATGCAGGCACTACAGAACATGTCCCTGGCTGGAGTGGGGAGGGGGGAGGAAAACTCAGTGATGTAGGAGCAGGAGGGGACGGTTTCTGGGCATAGGTAGGAGCCCATTGGTTGCAAGTCACCTGGGTTCATACACAGAGAGGGAGGTATATAAGGTGGGCACCATCTTAGAACAGTGTTCAGTCTGAGAGAGGAAGTGACAGAGCAGGGCCTCTGTGGAGCGCTGCTCCGGAGGCGGGCCTAGCCTGTGAGGCCCAGCCAGCACTGAAAGAGAAGAAGTCAGTGCAGAGAGTTGGAGAAGAGAAGGAGTTCAGCCAGAGAGGGCTGACAGGGAGCTGTGGCTCAGTCTGGGCCCAGCTCCACGAGGCAGGCCTGGAGTGGAGGCCAGAGCCAGAGGAGAGGAACAGAAACAGCAAGGAACAGAAAGGAAAGTAAGAAGGAACAGAACACCAAGAGAGGCCCAGAGACACTAAGGCAGAAGGAACCCTAAGGACCCAGGAGATTGCGGGTGACGGGTTGGCAGAACAGGGTACCGGATCCCAAATTGGTGGAGGCGACTAATCCTTAACCAAGGACCGGCGGTCGTGACCATTTACTGGTGCGACCCCTCACTACACCTACCAGAAAGGCACACCACATAGGGACAGGGAAGTGGACACCCAGTCCTCCCAGGAGAAGACCCGAGGCAGCTGGACAAAGGTAGTGTCACTGGTGGGGCACGGCTGACGAAAGGATAGAAGGGAGTCCTGGGCCACACTCTGGAATTGCCTGGGGGTTGATCGAGCCCCCTGCCTGGTGGATGCAGCACGGCTTGGGCGGTCCTACCTGCGCACAAGTGACCTGGATGAGAACTGTGAGTAAAGAACTTGAACTGCAACACCTTGTCTCTGCTTTCTCACCGCATACAGCACTACTAGTGCTGGGACGCCCCCACCATCACCCCCACCATCTACTACACTGCCCTGGGGCTGCACTCTTCCCGTGGGGAGTTACACGACCTCAGCTGCATACACCATCAGCCCCAGTGGTCGGCCTTGCAGCGGCGGTCCGCACTGACCGCAATCCACGGGTGGCGTAGTCGGACAATTAACTTAAACCATAAAAATCCCCATAAAAAGACTGCCATTGGTTTGACCACCCTGAGCCACGGGACCGTGTCGCCGCCACGGAGACTACAACCCCCCAGAGACCTGGTTCCGGGTAACCCACTACACGTGCACCCATGGCCCAGGGGGCGAGTTAACTTTTGGCGTAGTCAGCAGGATCGTTACCAACCCGCCACAAACGGGTATTGCGTGCCTGAAAAAGACTTTGCACTTACCTGAGTGGTTTCCCGACATCCGGAGCCTTTTCCCGCCATCTTCAGTCGTCTCCCGCCATCTTCAGTCGTTTCCCGCCATCTTCGGCCGTTTTCCCGCCGTCGGACGTCATCTTCGGGACGACGCGCGGGAAGAAGAGGGGCGTGGACGTCAAAAATGCGCAATTTCCGAAGCCCCGCCCCACGCGCTGATGCCGCACAAGGTCCTGGAAGGAGCCCAGCGAGCTCTGACGTCAGCAGCGCGCGATGCCAGGTCCTCAACGCAGACCATCGCGAGCGGAGCCGCGGCCTACAGAAGAGGATTGCCAGAAGGTAGGCCTCGGTTAACCGGGGGGGGGAGGAAGACATCAGGAACGGAGAGCAAGATGGCGGACCGGCAGCAGACTAAGCTGCCCAGCATCGGCAGTGCCCCAGCCGTCGCGGGTCCCGACCAGCGCCAGGAGAAGACGCGTGACGCAGGAGCGGTCGCGGGAGCAGGTAAGAGGAGTCTCCCTGTCCCGGACGCTGCCAGCGTCAGCCTGCTCCCGGGCCCCCTGGTGGAGCCGCCGATCCCGGGCGCTGCAGACAACGACCTGCTCCAGACCCCGCAACAAGCCCTGCAGCCGAGCCCTCCAGCCCTGGGCGCTGCCACCACCAGCCTGCGCCCTCTGGCCCCGGGCGTCATCAACAGCGGCCCTCTCCAGGTCCCGCCGCAAGGCCCACTGCACCGCGGCGCAAGGGGCTGGTATGCCCTCAACATCCACCGGGTGGGCGCAGAGAGTCACACTTCAGAGGACCCAGACGGGTCTGAAGATCAATATGAGGAAGGAGCATCAGGAGGATACCGCTACTAGTGAGTGGCAGAGTACCTGTGTGCATAGTTGCCCGTCAGGGTGAAAGGAACTGTTTGTCTGATACAAAGTTGATCCCGATTGAACTGTTACCTGGCTGAGGACTGAGAGCAGCCATCCCTCTTCCCTACCTGGCTGAGGACTGAGAGCAGCCATTCCCCTAATAGAAAAATGGACACCTGGTCGCAAGTTGCACAGTGGCCAGTGAAGAAGAGAATCTACTAAAAAAAAAAAAAAAGTTTTACCTGAAAAAGTTTGATATACTGAATAGTTTTATATGGTGCTAGAAAATGTTATATGACAAAAGAGTTCCAGTAATATTAAAAGTGCAGTATAATGTCTAGTAAAGAGAAAGTGTTTCCCATAAGGGGAAGCTGAATAATGCCGGCAGGTTTCTAATGTGAAAAGTTTTGAAAAAGTATTGCATGTTTTTGAATTGTCTTTACTCTTTTCCAGCCCGAGGACGTGCTGTGGTTTACCGGGGGGGAATGTAGCGCCCCGAGGGTTCTGTTGCTACAGGGGTATTGCACCTCAACCAGAGGTTTGATATCCCACTCCCGGGTAAGGATGGTGTGTGGACCGGGACTCATTTAGCTGCATGCATCACACACACCCCATTTCCGGGGGACAGCTCAACGGTGCTCCCATTAGTACAGTAATGTAGGCACGACAGAACATGTCCCTGGCTGGAGTGGGGAGGGGGGAGGAAAACCCAGTAATGTAGGAGCAGGAGGGAACGGTTTCTGGGCATAGGTAGGAGCCCATTGGTTGCAAGTCACCTGGGCTCATACACAGAGAGGGAGGTATATAAGGTGGGCACCATCTTAGAACAGTGTTCAGTCTGAGAGAGGAAGTGACAGAGCAGGGCCTCTGTGGAGCTCTGCTCCGGAGGCGGGCCTAGCCTGTGAGGCCCAGCCAGCACTGAAAGAGAAGAAGTCAGTGCAGAGAGTTCGAGAAGAGAAGGAGTTCAGCCAGAGAGGGCTGACAGGGAGCTGTGGCTCAGTCTGGGCCCAGCTCCACGAGGCAGGCCTGGAGTGGAGGCCAGAGCCAGAGGAGAGGAACAGAAACAGCAAGGAACAGAAAGGAAAGTAAGAAGGAACAGAACACCAAGAGAGGCCCAGAGACACTAAGGCAGAAGGAACCCTAAGGACCCAGGAGATTGCGGGTGACGGGTTGGCAGAACAGGGTACCGGATCCCAAATTGGTGGAGGCGACTAATCCTTAACCAAGGACCGGCGGTCGTGACCATTTACTGGTGCGACCCCTCACTACACCTACCAGAAAGGCACACCACATAGGGACAGGGAAGTGGACACCCAGTCCTCCCAGGAGAAGACCCGAGGCAGCTGGACAGAGGTAGTGTCACTGGTGGGGCACGGCTGACGAAAGGATAGAAGGGAGTCCTGGGCCACACTCCGGAATTGCCTGGGGGTTGATCGAGCCCCCTGCCTGGTGGATGCAGCACGGCTTGGGCGGTCCTACCTGCGCACAAGTGACCTGGATGAGAACTGTGAGTAAAGAACTTGAACTGCAACACCTTGTCTCTGTGCTTTCTCACCGCATACAGCACTACTAGTGCTGGGACGCCCCCACCATCACCCCCACCATCTACTACACTGCCCTGGGGCTGCACTCTTCCCGTGGGGAGTTACACGACCTCAGCTGCATACACCATCAGCCCCAGTGGTCGGCCTTGCAGGGGCGGTCCACACTGACCGCAATCCACGGGTGGCGTAGTCGGACAATTAACTTAAACCATAAAAATCCCCATAAAAAGACTGCCATTGGTTTGACCACCCTGAGCCACGGGACCGTGTCGCCGCCACGGAGACTACAACCCCCCAGAGACCTGGTTCCGGGTAACCCACTACACGTGCACCCATGGCCCAGGGGGCGAGTCAACTTTTGGCGTAGTCAGCAGGATCGTTACCAACCCGCCACAAACGGGTATTGCGTGCCTGAAAAAGACTTTGCACTTACCTGAGTGAAGTTTCCCGCCATCCGGAGCCTTTTCCCGCCATCTTCAGTCGTCTCCCGCCATCTTCAGTCGTTTCCTGCCATCTTCGGCCGTTTTCCCGCCGTCGGACGTCATCTTCGGGACGCCGCGCGGGAAGAACAGGGGCGTGGACGTCAAAAATGCGCAATTTCCGAAGCCCCGCCCCACGCGCTGATGCCGCACAAGGTCCTGGAAGGAGCCCAGCGAGCTCTGACGTCAGCAGCGCGCGACGCCAGGTCCTCAACGCAGACCATCGCGAGCGGAGCCGCGGCCTACAGAAGAGGATTGCCAGAAGGTAGGCCTCGGTTAACCGGGGGGGGAGGAAGACATCAGGAATGGAGAGCAAGATGGCGGACCGGCAGCAGACTAAGCTGCCCAGCATCGGCAGTGCCCCAGCCATCGTGGGTCCTGACCAGCGCCAGGAGAAGACGCGTGACGCAGGAGCGGGAGCAGGTAAGAGGAGTCTCCTTGTCCCGGACGCTGCCAGCGTCAGCCTGCTCCCGGGCCCCCTGGTGGAGCCGCCGATCCCGGGCACTGCAGACAACGACCTGCTCCAGACCCCGCAACAAGCCCTGCAGCCGAGCCCTCCAGCCCTGGGCGCTGCCACCACCAGCCCGCGCCCTCTGGCCCCGGGCGTCATCAACAGCGGCCCTCTCCAGGCCCCGCTGCAAGGCCCACTGCACCGCGGCGCAAGGGGCTGGTATGCCCTCAACATCCACCGGGTGGGCGCAGAGAGTCACACTTCAGAGGACCCAGACGGGTCTGAAGATCAATATGAGGAAGGAGCATCAGGAGGATACCGCTACTAGTGAGTGGCAGAGTACCTGTGTACATAGTTGCCCGTCAGGGTGAAAGGAACTGTTTGTCTGATACAAAGTTGATCCCGATTGAACTGTTACCTGGCTGAGGACTGAGAGCAGCCATCCCTCTTCCCTACCTGGCTGAGGACTGAGAGCAGCCATTCCCCTAATAGAAAAATGGACACCTGGTCGCAAGTTGCACAGTGGCCAGTGAAGAAGAGAATCTACTAAAAAAAAAAAAAAAAAAAAAAAAAAGTTTTACCTGAAAAAGTTTGATATACTAAATAGTTTTATATGGTGCTAGAAAATGTTATATGACAAAAGAGTTCCAGTAATATTAAAAGTGCAGTATAATGTCTAGTAAAGAGAAAGTGTTTCCCATAAAGGGAAGTTGAATAATGCCGGCAGGTTTCTAATGTGAAAAGTTTTGAAAAAGTATTGCATGTTTTTGAATTGTCTTTACTCTTTTCCAGCCCGAGGATGTGCTGTGGTTTAACGGGGGGGAATGTAGCGCCCCGAGGGTTCTGTTGCTACAGGGGTATTGCACCTCAACCAGAGGTTTGATATCCCACTCCCGGGTAAGGATGGTGTGTGGACCGGGACTCATTTAGCTGCATGCATCACACACACCCCATTTCCGGGGGCCAGCTCAACGGTGCTCCCATTAGTACAGTAATGTAGGCACGACAGAACATGTCCCTGGCTGGAGTGGGGAGGGGGGAGGAAAACCCAGTGATGTAGGAGCAGGAGGGGACGGTTTCTGGGCATAGGTAGGAGCCCATTGGTTGCAAGTCACCTGGGTTCATACACAGAGAGGGAGGTATATAAGGTGGGCACCATCTTAGAACAGTGTTCAGTCTGAGAGAGGAAGTGACAGAGCAGGGCCTCTGTGGAGCTCTGCTCCGGAGGCGGGCCTAGCCTGTGAGGCCCAGCCAGCACTGAAAGAGAAGAAGTCAGTGCAGAGAGTTGGAGAAGAGAAGGAGTTCAGCCAGAGAGGGCTGACAGGGAGCTGTGGCTCAGTCTGGGCCCAGCTCCACGAGGCAGGCCTGGAGTGGAGGCCAGAGCCAGAGGAGAGGAACAGAAACAGCAAGGAACAGAAAGGAAAGTAAGAAGGAACAGAACATCAAGAGAGGCCCAGAGACACTAAGGCAGAAGGAACCCTAAGGACCCAGGAGATTGCGGGTGACGGGTTGGCAGAACAGGGTACCGGATCCCAAATTGGTGGAGGCGACTAATCCTTAACCAAGGACCGGCGGTCGTGACCATTTACTAGTGCGACCCCTCACTACACCTACCAGAAAGGCACACCACATAGGGACAGGGAAGTGGACACCCAGTCCTCCCAGGAGAAGACCCGAGGCAGCTGGACAGAGGTAGTGTCACTGGTGGGGCACGGCTGACGAAAGGATAGAAGGGAGTCCTGGGCCACACTCCGGAATTGCCTGGGGGTTGATCGAGCCCCCTGCCTGGTGGATGCAGCACGGCTTGGGCGGTCCTACCTGCGCACAAGTGACCTGGATGAGAACTGTGAGTAAAGAACTTGAACTGCAACACCTTGTCTCTGTGCTTTCTCACCGCATACAGCACTGCTAGTGCTGGGACGCCCGCACCATCACCCCCACCATCTACTACACTGCCCTGGGGCTGCACTCTTCCCGTGGGGAGTTACACGACCTCAGCTGCATACACCATCGGCCCCAGCGGTCGGCCTTGCAGCGGCGGTCCGCACTGACCGCAATCCACGGGTGGCGTAGTCGGACAATTAACTTAAACCATAAAAATCCCCATAAAAAGACTGCCATTGGTTTGACCACCCTGAGCCACGGGACCGGGTCGCCGCCACGGAGACTACAACCCCCCAGAGACCTGGTTCCAGGTAACCCACTACACGTGCACCCATGGCCCAGGGGGCGAGTCATTTACATGGACCAATAGACTTGAATTGGCGAGTGCCATCCTATTCTCGGAGGCAAATTGTGCATTTTGCAATTTTTGCTTTTTTTTGAGTGTTCTAAGGAAGAAAAAATTGCAGCATGTATAATTTGGAAAAAATCGGACCTGTGCACAGCCTCGAAGAATAGCATGTGTACGAGTTCTATCTGTCACAACCACGGATATCACACATCCAATTTAAATGGTCATGTGAACAAGCCCTTAGATTAAAATCCCACATGTCAAAATTGCAGCAAAATTTTGCGCAACTAAATGGAAAGAAGTAAGCCAACCCCTATATTCTGTAAACTTCCACTGGACAGACTAAAGGAGTGCCAAATTCATCAAACGGAATGAGCCACTGTGCAGATTTGCTGCATGTTAAGACTTTCTAGCCCAAAGCCAGGACAAACAATCTCAAGACAAATCTCTGGTTTTCTTTATAACTATCTAACATCATATTAAAGAAAAATAAAAACTGGAGCAAGGATAAATGAGAAATATGGCATGTTTCTTCCGGGAGGTAGTTCTTTTTTGTTACCCATCCCAAGTGAAGTCTTCTGCCGGAGAAGTATAAGGGTGGGGTGGTGTTGATAAAGTCGCCGTGCAGCTGCGTGACCCAGTTCTAACAAGTTTTATAAACACTTTCTATTCCATCAAAAACAGTTTTGCACTCTCAACCTCTCCCGAAGCTTGTGAGATGGTATTTATGCAGGAGTGGTGCTGATCCTTTTTAAACATGAGTTGTCAGTTTACACGACAGCTTTTCTACAAACTTCTTTACATGAAGTTAAAGCAAGCAAAAACTTGTTGTGCAATACTTGTGTTTTGGGGTCTGGATCAAGGTTATTTTAAAGGGACAGTAGTTTCATGCTGCCTGAGCCACAAGCAGCATAAAACAGAAACTTCCAGCATTATTTCAGACGTGCATATTTTACTCTAAAACAAAATCGCCTTTCAGAGAAAACATGTTTTGAAAAGCCGGCCAGGGTCTATGCCTTCCAGATGACAAGTCCGAGGCTTCTCCCCACCCTGTTATAGACTGACTTACAGGACAGGTTTCTCCCTATGCAGACATATAGGAGAGACAGTCTTGAGAGCCTTGAGGATTTTTGTAATAAGTAGTCTGGTATGGAAAACCCAATTTAAATATGCTTTTCAGCAATTTTGAATTAGTAGTGCTACTAGCCAAAGCTGAGAGCAACTACAAAGAATGAAATAACAAATAACCACTGCACTAACATCCGAGTGACGAGGTGCCTACATGAGAAGAATGGAATATAGATGGAATGGAATATATAGAGCTATCACCAGAATGCTGACCACACCCCAGAAGAAGACACTATTTGTAGGGCGAAACCCTGGGTCAGGCTGCCTCTGCCCCAAAGGAACTTTCTTCATGCATCTGTTTTTTATGACATAAAGCAATGTTTTTAACTACTTTTTTGAGTATAATATACACTTTTTACAGTTCATTCAATCTAGTGCAGGGGTCTCAAACACGTGGCCCGGTCTCTGCGCGGCAATACACTGAACTGAAGCACAGCTACCGACAGCTCCTGGACCGGGTCGCGATAGGGGTCTATGGCGCCTGCGGGCCACAGGTGCAGAAAGGACGCAGAGGGAACGGAGGACAGGTGAGAAGAATCTTTCTTTTTTCTCTTGTATGTGTAGAACGGCACAAGGGACAGTTCTCCAAGATGGGGACCAGGCTGGGGACAGTCCTAAAAGATGGGGACCAGGTTGGGGACAGTCCTAAAACATGGGGACCAGGCTGGGGACAGTCCTAAAACATGGGGACCAGGCTAGGGACAGTCCTAAAACATGGGGACCAGGCTGGGGATATTACTACAAGAGGGGGACCAGGATGGGGACATTCCTAGAAGATGGGGACATTACAACAAGATGGGGACCAGGATGGGGCATTACTACAAGATGAGGACCTATCTACAATATGGGGACCGGTATGCAACATTACGACAAAATGGGGCCCAGGATGGGAGACATTACAACAAGATGGGTACCAGGATGGAATATTACGACAAGATGGGGACAAAGATGGGGGACATTACAAGATGCAGACCAGGTTGAGGCACATTACTACAAGATTTTGGCAGAAAAACTTCAAAATAAAGCATGAAAAAATATTTTGCCACTAAAAATGCTGCTTTATATCTAAACTAAAGTAAACAAAAAAAGTGCATGTTTTATTATCGCCACATCCATAACGACCCAAGCTATAAAAAAAAACCAGCAAAAATGTTCAAAAGGTGTATAGAAAAAAAAATGGTATCACTAAAAATGTCACTTTGTCCTGCAAAGAATGCGGCCCCCCAAATTAAAAATTTTTCCGTGTGCGACCCATATACCCAGCCGAGTTTGAGACCCCTGATCTAGTGGATCTACTGTATACTATATTCCGCTCATAACGACATAAATACTTCAGGATACCAGTTGATCTGTTACGGATATTTTACATGACTGATTGTTTAGAAGCTAAAGACCCTGTTCACATTATCTCTCATTTATATTAGATGATGAGCCTTCATTTCATCTCTACACAATGTTGTGGGGCATTGCTTATTTGCTGTGTCACTTGTCTATTTTCTGGGATTCAAGGACTGATCCCTGAAACCGCAGATGCTCCATTGAGATATCTATAAGAATTAATGCAATAGCACAATTTCCTTGTTTCCAATACAAAGAATACCTTAAAAAAAAACTGAATTCAATGTCTAAGGCTATGTTCACATCACGCTTTATCCACTCATCAGTGGCTTTGTAGGGGCTTACGCCTGAAGGACTGAAAAATGGGATTCGGATGTTTGCTTCATTGACTTTAATGATGCCGATGGAGTTACTATCTGCTCTGTTGGACATCATTTTTGACACTATGTGCCTATTTGAAGTGGGCACCAAAAAAGCAGTAGATTATGTTTTGCTGCCATTTCAAGTAGGTAGGTAGAAAATAATATCCGACAGCGCCCAAAGTGACTCCCATCTGCATCATTAAAGTCAGTGCAAATGTCCGAATTCCATTTTTAGGGCTTCAAACATAAGCCCCGACGGAGCCGCTGATGAGTGGATACAATGTGATATGAACATAGCCTTAAAGGTATGCCCCAATACATTTTTCCATAACTATGAAGCATGTCTCATCACCACATCATCACCATTATTTCACTTTTCTAAGTTAAAACCAGTTTGGCATCCTCCTTTTTACTATGTGCTCGCTGCTCGTTTTCACTTACTTCATACACTACTTGTTTGGTAACAATGTCGGCTGCGTTAGATGTGATTTACAACCAGTTCAGAGTTTGACTTGAGGACATCATTGAAAAACATTGATTTTCCGTTTACTTTAATGCACCTGTAGTCACTTAGGAATTCTCGCAAATCCTGCCTTCAGGCAGAGGAGTACTTACAGACAGGATTAAACAACAATTAATTAGAAAGCTCGAGTTTCAAAAAAACAGACTGGGAAAATGAGCACATTGTGAATTTTTCTGCAAATTGTACCTCAGTACCAAAGAAACGAGGACTTTAAAGATTTTACATGTACACACGTTATGATAGAAATACAGATGAAATTCTATATTTTGGCCTGCATGCATAATTCGGCTCCATTCACTCGCCATTATTCAGTTGAGCATTAGAGATGATCTAATCTTTGAAATTCAAATTCTCCCGCTTTGGGAAATTTCCCCAAAAATTGGATGTGCGGCGAACCAACAGTCTGTTTAACAACAGAATGAACTAACAGATTTAAATTGTATAAATGTTCCAAAAATTATTCTTTTTTTTTGTGGGTAGATGCCTGCCTTTCTAGGGTTTATACTCAATTGGTGTACATAAAAGAAGCTATGGCTTTTTGACAAATGGTGGTTCAAAAATTATTCTTGTTTGGAGAGCAGCAAAGGGTTTGTTATTTAGTGCTGATCCATGCCTGATTCATTTTGGCAAATGGGTGGTTATTCACACGTGTGGAGGACTATCCGGTCCACTTGGCCATGATAAAGACTCGTCCGTCGCTGAACGTCCTCTCTGACAGTGCACCGGAGGCTAGAAATCACCATAAGCTCATGGAAAAGTGGGCCAGTTCTTGATATTGGTCAATTTGCTGACCCAGAAGTTCATAGAATGGCGGCGCAGGGTATTTGCCACAGATGTTGTGACGTCTCAAAACAGGCAGTGCTCAGGTAGACTATACTGTTTTTGCAAAGCATGGATGGCGCCACGTGAAAACAGTTGAAATACCCAGACACTTTCCTAGCCATGGCAATCACCTTCCTTTTTTTTTCAGAAAATTTGCACAATTAAATTAAGGACTTGCACCATGCAGGGGGCATCAGTTACACTGCCCAAACATAAAGCAGCACCAACATTATGGGTTTTGTTGCTTAAGTCAATGGACAGTTGCAGTTGACAAGGAGTCATGGGATTTGTTGCTTGATGCACAGTAGCCACTCATCCGCTGCATGACTTTTGTCGCCCATGCTTACAAGCTGTAAACCGATTGACAGCACTTTACAATAAATGAATGAAAAGACTGAATGTGGGGTGCTGTTGCTGGTGATGGGTTCATGCCAGTTGAGTAAAATGGGGTGGAGCTAAATAACCAGCGCTTGTCAATTACGCCCTCCACTTCTTCCCAATTAATGCCCTTTCTGGATGACTGGACATTAAATAAGAGGAAATCTTCTGGTCTGAGTCCATATTTAAAATTTTGCCATGTCTTTGTGAGATGCAGAAAAGGTGAGTGGATAGTTTTTACTTGTGTGGTGCCCAATCTCCTTGCCAAAAAAAAGGCCTTAAAAGAAAATGCTACGGTGGTAGCTACACGCCCAGACACCAAAATACGTCAACAGCCTGCAGTTTTATTGTGGAGTGTATTTTTGGCAAATTGGACTAGTAAAACAGGTATTCAAAAACTTAAATTTACACATTTGTTTAAATTATTTTTTCAATTTTCATAATACTATTCCCTGCCCTTTGATAAAAAGGCCATAACAGGAAATGCTTGTGTCGTGCTCGGCTGGAAAATTCGGCTAGGAAAACAAGTATTCAAAAAGTTAATTATATATTTCTTCAATTTTTTTTTTCTACTTTTATAATAAAATTCACCCACCCACCATTCTCACAAAAGATGCAACAACAAATTATTGGTGGATACATATCTTAAAAGCCAGCCCATGCAACAGGGTGCACTGTATTCGTATAAGGCGTCAATTTGACTAGTTATTCAAGTGTATAAGAATAAACATCATGTTGTAAAACATTCACTTTGTGAAGTAGACAGTGGATTTTAAATGTCTGGCTTGTTGGGCATTTGCTTATGTCCTTTTTTAAAATAAAAAAAAATATATAAATATATTTCACCCCCTTCACAATAAAGGATTGCACAAGAAATGCTAAATCACAGAACAGCTCCTTATCGCTTGTCACAAGCAAGCACACTTTCTCTGACTAGCGCTGATGTCATTTTTTTTTCTTAAGCAGTAAAAATGGTGCTTCAGTCCTCGAACGGACCTGCTGCTTTCTAGTACTTGAAGAATTAAGAAAATATGTGCAATTCTCAGGCAGCAGCCCTTTCCCTTATTATTTCTAATGCTGAGCTGTCTATCTATAGACTGCAACACTTCAAAATGGCTGCTGCATTCCTTGCCTATGTTTTTATAGTAGCTCTGATAGTACCTCTGAATAGTCCCTCCTGATTGGCTGTGCTATACTATGTCATGTGGATGTGGTACCTGCTAGGGATTATGAGGAAGGCTGCACCTGAGGTCATGTGCCTTCTCTGATGCGATCATCAGCAATGTGTAAAATTCTACCAAGCACTCGCACAAATTGAATCACAAATTGTTCAAATTTGCCAGAAGTCAATTCGCATAGCTCTACTGAGGATTGTTCACTGTTAGGGCCAGGCTTAGAGGGGCAAACTAGACAACTGCCCATCCACAAAAGGGACCACAGCCTTTAAAAGTCGTTCTACCCTGATATTGCAAGTCCTGACAGTACAGTGTCTCCAAGTTTAGATGTGTAGAAGGACTTTTGGTGATATCATAGTCATTTCACCAAAGGTCATTCACACTGCAGGAATCAGGGAACTGAAGATAAGGAGAGAGACTGATAAGGCTCCTGCTCTGGTCTCTTCTCAGAACATCACTTATCAAAGTCAAACAACAAAGATGGTTTCGTCTTTACAGACCAGACAGTAAAAATGATCTATATTCCAAAAAATTGTAATTCCATAAAAAATAAAATATATGATTTAGTTAATAAAATAGAATTAAAAAATTGTATGCATCCATCGCGCTTCGGGATGAACCCCTTTATCATGGATAAATTCCAATGATGCTGGTAATATTATGGATTCTTTCTGTCTCAAAATATCAATGTTATGATAGTGTAGCAACTCACTCGGGAAAATAGGTAAGACACTAAAAACTGCAACTGACCTTTCTGGTTCCTGTACAGACTAAAGATCCTGACCCCGCAGTCCCTAGTCGTTCCTGCATGAACTGAGATTGCCCAAACCACAGACTAGACGATGGCAACTCGCAGCTATGTTGCCTGAAAGACGGTCGAGTGCTTCACGTTCCTCCTAAAGAACCAGAGGGCAGAGCGGGGTTCAAATTACAGTAGCTTATTTAAGTATTCACCCCCTCTTGACTTTTCCTATTTTGTTACATTACAACCTGTGTTTAAATATTTTTGTAATCCGATTTGTATGTAATGCATCAGCACTAAATAGTCTAAGTTGGTGAAGTGAGAAAAATATAGACATAAATTAAATTTAAGGGATCAAATAACTAAAAATTGGCATGTGCATATGTATTCACCCCTTTTGCCATGATGCCCCTAAAAATTTCTGGTGCAAGCAATTACCTTCATAAGCCACATTCTTAGTGAAAGGAAGTCCACCTGTATGCAATCTAAGTGTCACACGTCTGTCAGTATATACACTTTACCTTTACTGAAAGGCCACAGAGGGTGCAACACCATTAAGCAGGAAAAGTCAGGGTTGGGTTATAAAAAAAATCCCAATCTCTGATGATCCACCCGGAGTACCATCAAATCCATTATCATCAAATGGAAAGAACATGGTACCACAACAAACCTGCCAAGAGAGGGCCACTCACCAAAACTCACAGCCCGGGCAAGGAGGGCATTAATCAGCGAAGCAGCACGGAGACCAAGAGGTAACCCTGAAGGAGCTGCAGAGCTCCCAAGCAGAGACTGGAGTATCTGTCCATACGTCCACAATAAGCAGTACACTCCATAAAAGTGACCTTTATGGCAGAGTGGGCAGAAAAAAAGCCTTTACTCACACAGAAAAATTGTAAGGCTCATTTTAAGTTTGCCAAAAGACATGTGGGAGGCTCCCCAATTGTATGGAGGAAGGTGCTGTGGTCGGATGAAACTAAAATTAACTTTTTGGCCACTAAGGTAAACGCTATGTCTGGCACCAAACCAACACAGCTCATTAATTCCAAGAACACCATCCCCACAGTGAAATATGGTGGTGCAGCATCATGTTGTGGGGATGTTTTTCAGCAGCATGGACAGGGAAAATGGTCCGAGTCAAGGGGAAGATGGATCGTGTGAAATACAGGGATATTCTTGAGCAAAACCTGTTTCAGTCTGTCAGTGATTTCAGACTGGGATGCAGGTTTACCTTTCAACAAGACAATGACCCAAAACATACTGCTAAAACAACACTCAAGTGGTTTAAGGAGAAACGTGTATATGTTTTGAGGTGACCTACTCAAACCCAGACCTTAATCCAATTGCGAATCTGTGGTCAGACTTGAAGATTGCTGTTCACAAGAGGAAACCATCTAACTTAAAGGAGCTAGAGCAGTTTTGCCTTGAGGAATGGGCAAAAATCCCAGTGGCAAGATGTGGAAAGCTCATAGAGACTTATCCAAAGCGACTTGAAGCTGTAATTGTTGCAAAAGGAGGCTTTACAAAGTACTGACTTTGGAAGTGGGGGAATAGTTATGCACACTGAATTTTTCAGTTATTTTGTCCTATTTGTTGTTTGCTTCACAATTAAAAAAAAAACAAATGTTCACAGTTGTAGGCATGTTCTTTACATGAACACGAAAAATGCCAAGGGGGTTGAGTACTTTCAGAAGCCACTGTACCTACAGAAAGGAAAGTGTGCTGAATTAGAACAAAATCTCAGAGTGAGTGAAACAAACCATGAAATACAAAATAAAGGATTAGGTATGTACTATTAGAGAATATGTGTCACGCAAGGTGTGGGAAAGACTAAGTGCAACACGAAGGGAAGAGGGGAAGGGAGCCCAGACGCTAGGGTAACGGGGAGTGGAGACCTCCTAGGCTGATCTGGTATCACCCTGACTTCCCTATATTGGTTGCTCACCAATCGCGGCACAGTAACTTAAACCCTGTATTTCCCTAGCGCTTGGCCCTGGATAGGGAAGGGGGTGTGTGAGCACTAGTCAGTCCCCACTAGCAACTAAAGACAACAAGGGAGACACACATGGGAAAAAGTAACTTCGCTTGAGCTGACTTCAGAGAGATCACACCAAACATCCTCCTAACACCAGAGAGGAAGTAAGCAGACTGCAGCAGTTCCAAGCCTAGTACAGATAAGTGGATCAGCCAAAATTTGAATTTGCCTGTACACACAAATTTTTCCAGAAAATTTGATTATTAGAGAAAATATTCTCAGCAAATGTAATATCCCTTATTATTCTACGGGGTCTCTCAACACCCCAGAGCATACTAAACATAAGATGTAAAAAATAAAAAAATATCCTTACACTCACCTCTCCGGCCCCTCTGCTCCATACCGTCATGCGTCCGATCCTTGCCGCCTTTTATGATCAACACCACTCATGCTGAAATCCCCTCTCCACCTCTCACGCTAAGCTGGGACTTCTGGCTCTGATGAGGCATAGGGCAATTTTGCACAAACAAGTGAAAGGTCAAAACATCATGATGTCATGATGTGCACTGTGACTTTGCCGTCCCAGGACTTATCAGAGCCGGAAGTCCTAGTATGAGAGGTATAGGAATTTCAGAGTGAGTCATGTGGATCAGAAGATACGTTGAGAATCAGACAGGTGATGGTGAGGAACAGAGGGGCTGGAGAAGTAAGCGGTGAGGTGATTACTAGGATTTTTTTAAACTTTTTAACCTTTTGATGGCCCTCTACGAATCAGAAAAAAGGCAGCCAGTCAGTAGCTGTCATTTTGCTGATTCCGTGCTGAAGTGGATTGCGAAAAAATCCACATTTTGGTAAATGCAGATCTTTGTAAAATTCAACTCGAATTCCATTCCACTCAAATATCTTCGCTCATCTCTAGTTTTTAGATTTTCCCCTTTTCCCATATCTGCTTAAATTAGTTATATTTTTTTTTGTTCTCCCAGCAGGCCACAAAAAATACCTTATTTTATCAGCAATTTCTTACATTTTCTTTTCTAAAATGAGCTCTTTTTTCACAAAGGTATCAAACGGGGCAGTTTTAATATGAATAAGTGAATTTCCCATGCACGCTGCAGTCAAAGGTGAAAGCTGAGGAAGTTGTTCAGTCATATGTGAAAAATTCCCACAAACTTGTAACACGTGCAAAGTGTGAGGCAGGAAAAAAAATCTCAATATCTCTTCACCTTCCCATGACCTCTACCAGAAATCATTAAAACTTTTCATAAAAAGAAATGTGGAAAAGGAAAATAAAAAAAAACAATAAAACAAAAAATTCTGAGATATTCATGAGAAAATATAAAGGAAAAAAAATGGAATGAGACCAATTTCCTGCATAAGGCAGACAACGTGTGCCTCCCAGTGCGTATCAGTCTGTGAGTGGGTGGATGGCTAATCACTTAGTATCCCACAGGTCTCATCATGTACTATGTCTGACATAAGCCTCATCCTTTGCTTGTTTAATCAGCACATCCCAGTTTTTCTGCCATAGTTTTATTCGTTTTCTGTCATCAGCGGTGGATTCCCCAAGAAGATATTTTATACCTGTACGGTGCTTTAAACTAAATTTTTCTTACCTTGTATATTGTATTTTAGTTGTCTTCTATGCTCCTTTGAAGACCTCAAAAATTTAAAGGCACTCCAAAGGCATTTACTTTGCATTGTCTATGAGAAAAGCGATTCCATTTAGCATGGTGATGCCTTTCATGGCTGCCTCCACTTCTTAGTCTGAGTTTCATGTAGCCAAAAACTTTGTGAACTTTTTTTATTGCTCAAATGCATCTAAAAAATACATAAGTCCTATTATTTTTTTTGCCCTCAGATTCTATATAGAGCTATGTGCTAAAGGCTATAAACAAACCCAATGTAGTCTGATCCTGCAGGCCGTACTGCATTACACTTGTACATTTAGTTAGTATGTATAAAGCAGGGGAAAATGAGGATTTTGTCAGCAGGATCAGACTACACAGGGTTTATTTGTAGTCTGTTACCATGGAAACATAGGTTCGCAAAGAAGCTGTAGACTCTAAACGGATGAAGACTTTTCGTTAAGACTATTTGAAAAATTTGTTTCTTATTTTAGATGCTTTGCACCAATAAACAAAAATGTATTGTATAATGTATGTGCCCATTCAATGCACATGCAAATTGAATTGCTAAAATCACGATTGCTGGACCGGTTAGTACAGGCTAAACTAAGGGTGGTAGCACACAATTAGCACAACTGCAGCTGAAATCAACTATGTTACCAAAAAGGTTTCCAGGAACCCTAATAATGGCAAAGCAAACCAGTAGATGATGGAAAAGTCAGGATATACAGTCATGGCCAAAAGTATTGAGAATGAGACAAATAGTAATTTTTCCAAAGTTTACTGCTTCATTTTTTGTAATGACAATTTGCATATACTCCTGAATGTCAAAGAGTGATCAGCTTAACAGCAATTACTGTACTTGCAAAGTCAATATTTGCCCAGAAAATGAACTTTAACCCCCAAAA
Organism: Phyllobates terribilis; assembly: GCF_046119375.1. Classification (NCBI taxonomy): domain Eukaryota; kingdom Metazoa; phylum Chordata; class Amphibia; order Anura; family Dendrobatidae; genus Phyllobates; species Phyllobates terribilis. The sequence continues at coordinate 360,066,029 of NW_027362767.1, forward strand.
CACATTTCAACATCATTGCAGTCCTGCCTTAAAAGGAGCAGCTAACATCGTTTTAGTGATTGATCCATTAACACAGGTGTGGGTGTTGATGAGGACAGGGCTGGCGATCAATCAGTCATGATTAAGTAAGAATGACATCACTGGACACTTTAAAAGGAGGCTGGTTCTTGGTATCATTGTTTCTCTTCAGTTAACCATGGTTATCTCTAAAGAAACACGTGCAGCCATCATTGCACTGCACAAAAATGGCCTAACAGGGAAGAGTATCGCAGCTACAAAGATTGCACCTCAGTCAACAATCTATCGCATCATCAAGAACTTCAAGGAGAGAGCTTCCATTGTTGTCAAAAAGGCTCCAGGGCGCCCAAGAAAGACCAGCAAGCACCAGGACCGTATCTTAAAACTGTTTTAGCTGCGGGATCGGACTACCAGCAGTGCCGAACTTGCTCAGGAATGGCAGCAGGCTGGTGTGAGTGCTTCTGCACGCAGTGTGAGGCGGAGACTCTTTGAGCAAGGGCTGGTTTCAAGGAGGGCAGCAAAGAAGCCACTTCTCTCCAGAAAAAACATCAGGGACCGACTGATATTCTGCAAAAGGTACAGGGAATGGACTGCTGAGGACTGGGGCAAAGTCATTTTCTCTGATGAATCCCCTTTTCGATTGTTTGGGACATCTGGAAAACAGCTTATTCGGAGAAGAAGAGGTGAGCGCTACCACCAGTCTTGTCTCATGCCAACTGTAAAGCATCCTGAAACCATTCATGTGTGGGGTTGCTTCTCAGCCAAGGGAATCGGCTCACTCACAGTCTTGCCTAAAAACACAGCCATGAATAAAGAATGGTACCAGAATGTCCTCCAAGAGAAACTTCTCCCAACCGTCCAAGAGCAGTTTGGCGCCCAACAATGCCTTTTCCAGCATGATGGAGCACCTTGCCATAAAGCAAAGGTGATAACTAAATGGCTCATGGAACAAAACATAGAGATTTTGGGTCCATGGCCTGGAAACTCCCCAGATCTTAATCCCATTGAGAACTTGTGGTCAATTATCAAGAGACGGGTGGACAAACAAAAACCAACAAATTCTGGCAAAATGGAAGCATTGATTATGCAAGAATGGACTGCTATCAGTCAGGATTTGGTCCAAAAGTTGATTGAGAGCATGCCAGGGAGAATTACAGAGGTCTTGAAGAAGAAGGGGCAACACTGCAAATATTGACTTGCTGCATTAACTCATTCTAACTCAATATAACCTATTGGTACTCATAATATGATTGCAATTATATTTCTGTATGTGATATAAACATCAGACAAACACTAATAAAAACCAGAGGCCAGCAGATCATGTGAAAATATAATTTTGGTGTCATTCTCAAAACTTTTGGCCATGACTGTAGATGTCAAATTTGTATCAAAAAGACAAATAAGATTTAAAACTAAGACATGAATTGGAAATTCTCAAAAGTGTGAGGCTGCTATAAGCACGTCCTGGCTCTTTGATTGACAACTTGCTCTGCAGCACTTCTGTGCAGAGAGAGCTGTCAATTAAAGTGCCAGGACATGCTTATAGCCTTGGTTCTCAGTGCTGTGAGCGATGACTGTAGCTGCTATGGTCACTGGGTGACTGAAAGCCGGCAGTTCCTGGGAGGAATAAAGATCATTTTATCCCAGTAGCCGCGCTTTCAGTAAGGCTGCTGGACTGCATTGTAATGCTATTAGCCTGCAGATTAACCCTATATCTGCAGGTTAACAGGGGACATAACAGGTTCTCTTTAAATGTCTAATGGCCTTCATATATACTGTACCAGATTAAAAATCAGCCAAACCTTCTTATCTTGGCAAGATCTGCTGACCATCTGCTATGTAAGGAGCAGGGATGGCGGGAGCACCCAGCGTACCTGGGCAAGTGCCAGGGCCCTGGACCATCAGAGGGGCCCACTCACTGTCGGGGCCCGGGCCGCTTCCCCTGCATCTGTGCAGCCAGGACCTCCGGCGCCGCTTGGTTGCCGGCACTTCACCAGACAAGGCCGTGTGCAGTGCGCTGTGCGGCTGTGTCTGGTAGTAATGACACGGCGACACACAAGCAAAATTAAAGGTGCAGTGTCGCCCCTGCCTTGTCATTACTACCAGACACAGCCGCACAGCGCACTGTGCGCAGCAATGTCTGAAGTGTCGTCAATCAAACACCGCCGGTGGCCCTGCAGAGATGCAGGGGAAGTGGCCCGGGCCCCAACAGCGAGTGAGCTCTTCTGATGGTCCAGGGCCATGTCTGTGACATGCCGGTGGCCCTGCACAGATGAGGGGGAGCAGAACGGGCCCCGACAGCGAGTGGGCCCCTCTGATGGTCCAGGGCCATGTCTGTAATACACCAGCGGCCCTGCACAGCCATATAGCAGAGGAGCTGGACTGGAGACAGGACCGGGGGCAGGTGAGTGAGGCTTGTTGCCAGCTTCCCCAATCCCCATACTAAAAATATTTCTATTGAGTCTGTGTGTGTGTATGATGTTAATGTCTGTGTATGTCAGTGTGTATGACTGTGTATATATATTTACGTCCGTCTTATATGTGTTTTTAAGAATCTGTGTTCAAATATGTACAGTACAGACCAAAAGTTTGGACACACCTTCTCATTTAAAGATTTTTCTGTATTTTCATGACTATGAAAATTGTACATTCACACTGAAGGCATCAAAACTATGAATTAACACATGTGGAATTATATACTTAACAAAAAAGTGTGAAACAACTGAAAATATGTCTTATATTCTAGGTTCTTCAAAGTAGCCACCTTTTGCTTTGATGACTGCTTTGCACACTCTTGACATTCTCTTGATGAGCTTCAAGAGGTAGTCACCGGAAATGGTTTTCATTTCACAGGTGTACTGTATGTATGTCTGTATGTGTACGTATTTGTGTATGCGTGTCTGCGTATTGTATGTGTGCATATCTGTGTACCATGTGCATGTGTGTATGTGTGTGCATGTCAAGTACCGTGCGCATGTCTGTGTACTGTGTGTGCATGCATGTCTGCATACTGTGTGTATGTGCATGTCTGCGTATGTGTAGGATGAGAGGGCAGACTGGGTCCTGTGTTGTATACCTATATTTCAAGGATCGACAAGGGTTTAATTCAAAAGCACTATTCTATCCTATATCCCACTGCTTTTGGCTATCAAAGATGCATGGCACCTTATAGGTTTTCTCCTGTTTTCTTAGAGGGATTAAAAAAAGCAAAGTGCTTCTAAAAGCAAGCAACTTTGTAATTTATTTATTTATTAAATTCCTATTCTCAAGATTTTATTTTTTCCAATAGGCTTTTTAGGCACTGAGCAGAAGCCGGTCTCGTATTGCTGGTGGGCACTGTTAGCTCGCGATCCTGGGCAGCTTCAATGTCACGAGCTCCTCCGATGAATCGGGTGCCTCGAACAGCAGGATCAATAAATGCTATGTAGAAGTAAGCGACAATTAGGCTATGTGCCCACGATGCAGAAATGAAGCAGAAAATTTCTGCAGCTTTACTGCATGGTCTTGGCAGTCAAAAACGCTTGCGGATTTTACACGCGTTTTTGCAGCGTTTTTACATGCGGATTTGACTTGCGTTTTTCAAGTCCATTGGGACCTCAAATCCGCATGCAGAAACGCACAAATAATGGACATGCTGCGGATTTTTCCAAAAGGAAAATCCGCTGCGGAAAACTCCGCAGCATGGGCACAGAACAAGCAGATTTTCATTGGGGATCATGGGGCATGGATTACCAAGCATTTTTAAAGCGTTTCTGCTGCGGAAATTCTGTATCAAAAACGCTTGAAAAACGCATAGTGGGCACGCAGCCTAAGATGAGCACATAGAAACCACAGATAGGCAAGATCCGAATGGGCATAAATGGAAGTAAAAACAGTTGCACTATTTTTTGATGTGTTTTCTATTTATAGTCAGAATTTCGAAAGAATTTGGAAAGGACCACCAAGCAACAGGAGATTGGCATTTTAAAGTCTTTAAACCTTGTAGGCGAAGGGTTAGACTCAGCCAAGTTAAAGTTAGTCTTTGCTGACTTTTCAAAATGTATTCTAAACTACTGTACACTAAATGGTATGTCGTGGAAGTAAATTTTCATCTTACCATGAAATGAAGCAAATAAAACCTTTGTTTTCTTCACAGTCTCTCCCTGACCTTAACTTAAGCTGTGTTGGAGAATGTGATTAGCAAACTAATGAACAGCATCTGCTTTCAGTCTGTTACTTCCTGTTTCCTTAGCCTTTCAAACTTTTGATATTAATGGAAACAGATTAGAATTCTGGAAAGGCTGATTCTGGAAAATAATTATTTGATATTTACTAGGTGAAAAGTAAAACTACGCAGGCACTCATACCCACTGCTACTTGACAGGTGCAATTTCTCTTCTAAATGTGTTGCATGCTTTAGTCTCGAAAAAGCAATCTTGTTGGTGGCTTTTCTGAAAGAAAAAAAGGTGAGCTTGCTGTAGAAAAGAAGTGTGGTATTCAGTGCAATTACTACAGAAATGCAGACAGAGGAAAAGCCGATATTAAATATCAAGGTCACAAAGGGAGGTGACATGTTCACAAGTAAAATACCTTCCTGTGTGGCATTTAGTGGTTTTTAGGACATGGAACCAGGAATAAAAGATTATTTATTGGAACCAAACATGAAAATTGGTGGGATCTATAAGAATCAAATATTAAAAGCAAGTTTTTACTTACTTAGTGTAAAAATACATACCATTAAAATATATTTAGATTTTATAGCGATGCTAGATATCAACACAGACATTATGCCTATCCACACTATAATACTCGGAGTAGACCTGGTATGATACTCTCTCGTGAACGCCTCTTCATGGAGTTCCCACGTGGTCTCCAGACCAATCTCTGACTAGCATTGCTTCCAAGAAAAAAGCAGGACTCATCACTGAAGAGGACAGACCTCCATTCCAGCCTATGTTTCTGGGTGGCATAATGGAAGATACAGTGGCACAATGCCCCCCCTCCCCCCATCCTGAGCCCCTTCAGGTATAATGCTTCCCATCCTGAGCCTATTCAAAGTATAATCCAAGGCTATACTTCCAAGGATCCAAGGAAGCATCCAAGGATGTGCATCCAGGTGAAATTGGCACCGGCGTTGGAGGGCCCCCCACCCACACGATTGTTATGCCCCTGGTAAGATAGCCGGACCCCTCTTGCTTTCATTACATGTACACTAACTCAGTGTTACATTGATTTCGTTGTGGAACCAGTGGTACGGTAATTTCTCCAAAGTGTCACAGGAGCCATTTTTTGACATTGCCAAGCCACATGTTGGCGGTGTTACTGTGAACATCCTGTGTGCCCTAAAAGTGCTACCATAGCCTGCAGTTTCTCCAGACTTGTCTTCTTTCGAGCACATCTGAGACGTCATTGGTTGGCAATTACAAAGGGTGCTGCCAAGAGCGAATCTTGTTGATTTGCCCAAGTGCATTCAGAATGGCAGACTTTTCCTTCTTGCTGTTATAATTTAAAATTTGAGGAGTACTGTATATATACACTGCTCAAAAAAATAAAAGGAAGACTTAAACAACACATTGTAACTCCAAGTCAATCACACCTCTGTGAAATCTACCTATCCAGTTATGAAGCAACACTGATTGTGAATCAATTTCTCCTGCTGTTGTGCAAATGGAACAGACAACGGGTAGAAATGATAGGCAATTAGCAAGATACCCCCTATACAGGAGTGGTTCTGCAGGTGGTGACCACAGACAATTTCTCTGTTCTCATCCCTTTTGGCTGTTGTTTTGGTCACTTTTTCATTTTGCCATTGCTCTCACCCCAAGAGGTACAGTAGCATGAGGCGGTGTCTACAGTACAACCCACAGAAGTTGCTCAGGTAGTGCACATCAGTGCAAGCTGTGGCAAGAAGGGTAGCTGTGTCTGTCAGCACAGTGTCCAGAGCATGGAGCAGATACCAGGAGATGTGGAGGGAGCTATAGGAGGGCAACAACCCAGCAGCAGGACCGTTACCTCCTCCTTTGTGCAAGGAGGAACAGGAGGAGCACTGCCAGAGCTCTGCAATATGACCTCCAGCAGGCCACAAATGTGCATGTGTCTGCACAAACGGTTAGAAACCGACTCCATGAGGGTGGTATGAGGGCCCAACGTCCACAGATGGGGGTTGTGCTCACAGCCCAACACCGTGCAGGACGCTTAGCATTTGCCACAGAACTCCAGGATTGGCAAAGTCTCCACTGGCGCCCTGTGCTCTTCACAGATGAAAGCAGGTTCACACTGAGCACATGTGACAGACGTGACAGAGTCTGGAGACGCCGTGGAGAGCGATCTACTGCCTGCAACATCCTTCAGCATGACCGGTTTGGCAGTGGGTCAGTAATGGTGTGGGGTGGCATTTCTTTGGAGGGCCGCACAGTCCTCCATGTGCTCGCCAGAGGTAGCCTGATTGCCATTAGGTACCGAGATGAGATCCTCAGACCCTTTGTGAGACCATATGCTGGTGCGGTTGGCCATGGGTTCCTCCTAATGCAGGACAATGCCAGACCTCATGTGGCTGGAGTGTGTCAGCAGTTCCTGCAAGATGAAGGCATTGAAGCTATGGACTGGCACGCCCGTTCCCCAGACCTGAATCCGATTGAGCACATCTGGACATCATGTCTCGCTCCATCCACCAACGTCACGTTGCACCACAGACTGTCCAGGAGTTGGCGGATGCTTTAGTCCAGGTCTGGGAGAAGATCCCACAGGAGACCATCCGCAACCTCATCAGGAGCATGCCCAGGCGTTGTAGGGAGGTCATACAGGCACGTGGGGGCCACACACAATACTGAGCCTCATTTTGACTTGTTTTAAGGACATTACATCAAAGTTGTATCAGCCTGTAGTGTGTTTTTCCACTTGAATTTTGGGGGTGACTCCAAATCCAGGCCTCCATTGGTTAATAAATTTGATTTCCATTGATGATTTTTGTGTGATTTTGTTGTCAGCACATTCAAGTTTGCACAGAACAAAGTATTCAATGAGAATATTTCATTCATTCAGATCTAGGATGTGTTATTTGAGTGTTCCCATTATTTTTTTGAGCAGTGGTCATTCATGGCCAAAAGTATAGGCACCCTTGAAATTGTTCCAGAAAATAAAGTATTTATCCCAGAAAATTATTGCAATTACACATGTTTTGTTATACACATGTTTATTTCCTTTGTGTGTATTGGAACAACACAAAAAAACACAGAAAAAAGGCAAATAGGACATAATTTCACACAAAACCCCAAAAATCGGGTGGACAAAATTCTTGGCACCCTCAACTTAATATTTGATTGCACATGCTTTGGAAAAAATAACTGCTATCAATCACTTCCTATAACCATCAACAAGCTTTTTACACATCTCAACTGAAATTTTAGACCACTCTTCTTTTGCAAACTGCTGTAAGTATCTCATATTTGAAGGGTGCCTTCTCCCAACAGCAATTTTAAGATCTCTCCACAGGTGTTCAATGGGATTTAGATCCGGACTCATAGCTGGCCACTTCAGAATTCTTCAGCCCTTTGTTTCTTTCTATTTCTGGGTGCTTCTTGAAGTATGTTTGGGGGTCATTTCCCTGCTGGAAGACCCAAGACCTAGGATGCAAACCCAGATTTCTGACACTGGGCACTACACTGTGACTCAAAATCTTTTGGTAATCTTCAGATTTCATGATGCCTTACACACAGTCAAGGCACCCAGTGCCAGAGGCAGCAAAACAACCCCAAAACATCTTTGAACCTCCACCATATTTTACTGTAGGTACTGTGTTCTTTTCTTTGTGGGACACATTCCATTTTCTGTAAACAATAGAATGATGTGTTTTATCAAAAAGCTCTATCGTGGTCTCATCTATCCACATGTCGATTTCCCAGAAGGATTTTGCCTTACTCACATACATTTTGGCAAACTGTAGTCTGGCTTTTTTATGTGTCTGTGTCAGAAGTGGGGTCCTCCTGGGTCTCCTGCCATAGCGTTTCATTTCATTAAAATGTCGATGGATAGTTCGCGCTGAAACTGATGCACCCTGAGTCTGCAGTACAGATTGAATTTCTTTGGAACTTGATTAGAGCTGCTTATCCGCTATCTGTACTATCCTGCATTGCAACCTTTCATCAATTTTTCTTTGCCGTCCATGTCCAGGGAGATTAGATACAGTTCCATGGGTTGTATACTTCTTGATTATGTTGTGTACCGTGGGCAAAGAAACATCAATATCTCTGGAGTTTGACTTGTAATCTTGAGATTGTTGATATTTTTGAACAATTTGGGCTCTCAAGTCCTCAGAGAGTTCTCTTCTCCTCTTTCTGTTCTCCATGCTGTGTGGCATACTCAGACACACAATGCAACTTCTCCCCATTTATCTGGTTTCAGGTGTGATTTTCATATTGCTCACACCTGTTACTTGTCACAGGTGAGTTTGAACAAGCATCACATGCTTGAAACAATGTTGTTTACCCACAATTTTGGAAAGGTGGCAAAAATTTTGTCTGGCCCATTTCTGGGGTTTTGTGTGAAATTATGTCCAGTTTGCCTTTTTTTCTCTGTTTTTTTTGTTGTTGCTTCAATACACAAAAAGGAAAGAAACAGGTTTATAAAAAAACATGTCTAATTGAAATAATTTTCTAGAAGAAATACTTCATATTCTGGAACAATTTCAAGCGTGCCAACACTTTCGGCCATGATTGTATATCCAGCCAGGGACAAGCGTTTGTCACACGTTTTGCACATGCGATTTCGCATGCGGGTTGTCAAGCGCTTTCCAAGCGATTTTAGCATCACTTGGAAAGTGCTTGACAACTTGGTCACACTATATAAATCCATGCAAACGGCATAGATTTATATAGTGTGACTGAAAGAATGGTAAAAAAATAAAAAATAAATATTATAGTTACCTTCTGATGGCCCCCGGTGTCCTTGCCTCGGCTTGCCGGCAGTTTGCGGTAGATTAAAGGACCTGCCGATGTCAGTGGTCGCGTGACCCGTCTCATGACTAAATGACGTCACCGCAGGTCCTTTTAGTCTATCACGAGCTGCCGGCAAGCCGAGACAAGGACACTGGGGGCCATCAGAAGGTAAGTATAATATTTATTTTTTATTTTATTCTTTTTTTTACAGGTATTATGGTACCCGGGTCCGGAGGAGAGTCTCCTCTTCTCCAAACCCGGGTACCATCCACACATTGAAACGCATGGCATCCGCATGTACAGATCCAGTGATGCGGATGACATGCGGTCCAATGCAAGTCAATGGCGGTGAAAATGCTGCGGATTATCATGGGGGAACATGGCAGGCCTTCTACCAAGCGTTTTTTAAGAGTTTCTGCAGTGGAATTGCCGCTGCTGAAACGCTTAAAAAAACGCATAGTGGGCACACAGCCTAAAGAGCAAAGAAAACTCCACCTAGGTCAGTCTAGTTGATGAGTTATACATTGAGCCCAATTATGTGACAACTGAGTAGACTCCTTTATAAGGTAAGTTCATACTTCAAGTTTAAAATTCTAAACAATTAATCCTTAACAATTGGGAACTGCACCAAAACACCTACTTTTAGGCATAGTTTTGTTAACCCCATCTTCTTTGATAACCTGGTTCGCGGGACTCACTTGACAAAATGAGAACTGTTTCGAAGTATCTGAGATGGATTGTCACAAATGACTCCCAGGCTGATGAGCAGACACTTCCTGAATGTGTGGAAAACATCATTATCACCACCACAATGAGCAATGGTCTGAATATGTTTCTGAGGTGCTGAGTAGTAAGTCCAGAAATTGTGCAGTCTAGGAGCTTGTATTTTTAGTTAGAGACCTCATGGTCAAGGATTTATTTTGCACAGGGTGTATGTGCTTTGCTGCAACTTTGAAGGATTCAAAGCTCCTTGTGACAAGTTTTGGTTCCTAATATTTTGGGTTGACGGAAAAGATGTGTGCCAACCATCTGTTCCAGAAGAGGGTGATTCCGAGAGCTAATTGACGATTAAGTTGTCTTACTATATTGGAGGATTGCTTTGGGAATACGTTGTAAAATTGTCACAGGTGTGTCAGGTGTGACAGACAGTCATCCTGGATCCAGCTGTAGAAGGTCACTGCGCTTGGCTCTGCAGGCACCTTCTTGATCTTCTCTTCTCTGTAGTGTAGTGATATCCTTCTCCCTCTAGGACCTAGCAGTGACCTCCACCTTCTGCTGCTAATTGACACATCCTTGCTGGATGTTTAAATATCTTCAGTCTCTCCAGAGAGTTGCCGGTGATAGCTCTATTTTCCTCTGTCCAGGCTTGAAGTACTAGTAGTTGGCTAATGTCTTCTTGGAGTTTCCTTGGAGGATAGTTGGCATAATCTCTCTGGTGTCTTCTCAAGCTAAGTGTTTACCTGTTTGTCTTTAGTTGCAGTGGGGGCTGACTAGTGCTCACCCCGTCCCCTCCCTACCTAGGGCCTATCATTAGGGGACTCAGGGATTACGTTTTCTGCTAGGCGATAGGTGCGGAACCTATTCAGGGATATTAGGGTAGTAAGGGTGATTGTCAGATCTGCCTAGGGGTCTCCACTCACACTTTCCCTAGTGTTTGGGCTTCCACCCCCTCTTCCCATTGTTGTGCACTTAGTCTTTCCCTCACCTAGCGTGACAAAAATTTCTGCTATTGTGATATTTAAAGGGATAGAAGTCCAATTTAAAATACTGTCCCTTGCTTTATTCAAGGGATCTATCTTCAGAAGAGACCAAGGAAAACCAAAAGACTGTGATCTCTAGTGTGGAAAAATACATTTACAGATTGAAAAAACTGTGTTTTTGTTAATTAAAATACTGTTTCTGCTGTTTAAAATTACAGAAAGTCAAGGAAGGGATTTGTCTCTCTGTTCCTGCTCAGGTACCAATAACAGAGAGGTGGGCTTACAGTTTAGTGTAGACAAGTCTTTGTGCAATGGCAGGTACAATGTATGTTAGAAAGTGAGAAAAACTAAATTCCAGCACATGTAGTGCTGGAAGATTGCTGGTGAAGAGGAAAGACTCAGTCAAAAATTGTGGATAAGAATATATAGAGCATGCAAATCTGGACTGTCCCTGGAAATTTTAGATTTGTGTGTGAATTGAAAGCTTTTTTAAATTGTAATGGGAGATGAAGGCAGTAAGACTATACTTTTCTGCAGATTTAGTATGAAAGAACAGGTATTCTTCAAGCAATTCCAATAAGTAATAGCATAACATAGAGAAGAGGTAATGCCGCAGTGGAGCGTGCATATACAGGGATTGTAGGCAATTGCAAAAGAATGAGGCTACAAAAATACAAGTAAAGGTATTCCTATAGAGAAAGCCATATATGCCAAGGTTATGCTGTACAAAAGTCTGGGGTACCTAGATGTCCAGAGAAAAAAAGTGAGTGTATGTTTCTAAATGCAACCAAATGGAGAGATTTGCCAAAAGGCCATTTGTTTGCAGAAGGTAGAGAGACTGATGGGCTGAGCTGCACTGATGCAGTGCTTTGGGGCAACCCATGTCATGTGGCTGTCACTCCTAAACAGCCAAAGAAACTGTGTGCATATGATATTTGATCAGGTCATCAGAATGGCCATCAAAAATGAAAAGTTCATGGTGGAAATAGTTCCAGAAGAAGCCAGATGGAGGTGAAACCTAGCTCACGCTGAAAGCTAAACGTGCTGTTGTTATTCCTGTTATAGACGACTTTTATAATACAGGTCATACTGTTGGATCAGGACATAACTGGAGCACTCAAAAGCCCTCATACACATTAGATTAACGTCAGCAGCATTAGATTAAGGTGAACCTAATGTGTATGGGGGTACCCAACTCTCTTCCAACAGATGTTTCCGGGAAAGATAAGGATCCGGCATGTCAGATTTCGGACTTCCATTCCATGTCCTCTAAGAGGTATCGCTCATAAAGAACACTGAAGCACTCCGCAGAGCGAGCTCTCCTGTGAATGAGAGAGTCAGGCGAGGTAGCTATCAACAAAACTATTGGCCGAACCATGATTTCAGCTATCTAAAGTGTATGGGCAGCTGAAGTTTGGTGCATCACAAAAACAGTTCAAGATAGATGCAGTTCAATAAACCAGCATTGACTTTGCGCAAAATGTATGCACTGCATGCGCCATATTGGAGAATTTGGCACAAGAAACGGCAACAAAGACAAAAAAGTGACAAAAAAAACAGCAAATTATGAATTGTTCCATTGTATTGTGCTGTACAAATACATTCATCAGAGATTAAAGTTTTACTGTCTATAATATTTTAATCTAGCAAAAAAAAAGTTCTTATAGGAAGTAAAAGTCCAGTAAAGAATAGATTTTGCTTAATGCATATTTCTTTAGGTCAGTCACTTTTAGCCACCAGTTCTTTGTTTTGCTTTCTCCTTCCTCATTTTGTTTGCAAAGTTTTGTCATCAGTGATGCTCATTTCAGGGTCTGACCTAGTCTCTCCGCAATGTGTGATGTGCACAATGGCAGCGCGCTCTCTGTTTCTGGCTCAGATCAGCAGTAATGAGCTGGAAACAGAGTGGTGTCAGAATACTCGGCGTGCAGAAACCAGCACTGCCCCCTCAAGTGACATCACTGGTCTCTGCACAACAGGTATTGTGGCACTGCTCTGTTGCCAGCTCATTGCTGTTGATCTGAGCTGACAACAGAGAGCGAGCTGACATTGTGCACATCACACAGTGCCGAGAGGCTAGCTCAGCCCATGAAATGAGCGTCACTGATGATGCTTCATGTCATGGAAGGGGCAGAGGTTGTGGCAGTGATCGCAGACTCTGCCCTCTAATGACACTTCATTTGAGTATCCCAGCATGCACTGGGATTCTCAAACGAAGTGTCATCAAAGAGGAAGTAGGGAAAAAAATAAAAAAGCAGTTAGATAGTGTAGTTAGGGAGGGATAGAGCATTTGTGTTACGCTCACGCCCGGAACTGATTGGCGTGAGCGTGATTAGTGATCCCACTGTACCATGAACCGAGGAGTGCCTGGAGGGGCGTAACTAAGTATCAACCCGATCCGACCAAGGTCGCACGGCGGCTCAGTCGACTCCGTGAACCAAGGAGGAACTGAGCAGAGGGACCAGGTGCTACTCCAGGTCAGACCCGGGTCACAGCTGTTGACCCACACCGGGGAATGCAGGAACAGGCAGGTTAGACTGGCATACAGACAGGAGGTTATTGGCAAGCACGGCTGGTATGCAAACAGGTGGGTACTGGCAAGCACGGCTGGTATGCAGACAAGTGGGCACTGGCAAGCACGGCTGGTATGCAGACAGGTGGGCACTGGCAAGCACGGCTGGTATGCAGACAGGTGGGTACTGGCAAGCACAGCTGGAGTGCAGACAGGGAGATACTGGCAAGCATGGCTGGAGTGCAGACAGGTAGGTACTAGCAGGTTGGAGCGCAGGCTGGATAGGGTGCAGTACAGACTGGGAGACAGGAACAGAGCAGCAGATGCGGTAGACAAGCAGAGTAAAGCGAAACCGCCGGAGCGGAGGACAAGGCAGAGCAGAGAGGAACTGCCGGAGCGGTGGGCAAGGCTGAGCAGAGCGAAACCGCCAATGTGGTGAGCAAGTAGAGCAGAGCGAAACCGCAGGTGCAGTGGACAAGGCAGAGCGGAACCGCTGGAGCGGAGGACAAGGCAGAGCAGAGAGGAGCCGCCGGAGCGGTGGGCAAGGCAGAGCAGTGCGAAACCGCAGGTGCGGTGAACAAGGCAGAGCAGAGAGGAACCACCGGAGCGGTGAGCAAGCAGAGCAGAACAGGGCTGAAGGTGCAGGCAGAGAGGACAGGGCTCTGTTCACATGAAACAGACTGGAAAATACAGGAGGATGGCTAGAACACAGGAGGTAGATACGAAGGAAGGGAAAAGGGACAAGCAGAACCAGATACACACAAGGTACTTACAATGAAGTAGTGAGTGGACACAAAACTCATAAACAGAAGTACAGAGACAATGAGTTGGAGTTAGGTGCAGGTTCAGACACTGCAGGAAAAGGGAAGGTACGGACATAGAGACAAACAGGAAACAGGCTAGCATATAGTTCAGACAGGAACTGCTACTGCAGCGAGATACAAGAACGAGCCTGGGTATACAGCCCCCAGAGTGGCGGAAACAGACTAGAAGTCAGAGATATCAGGCCTGGGTATGCAGCCCCCTGGGTGGCAAAAACAGACTAGAAGACAGAGATAACAGGCCTGGGTAAGCAGCCCCCAGGGTGGCAGAAACAGACAAGATACAGGACAAGAACTGGCAACTCAGAGGCAAGGAGCACACTGATAGAAAGTGTTGCTCAGGCCCCTCCTTCTGGGTGGAGGGGGTTTAAATATCCAGTGACTCACAGCAATAGGCTGAGGACGCATTAAGAGCGCGCCCACAGCAACTATGAGAATCAGGAAGTAACCGGGCCTCCGCCCTAAGCAATTAGACAAGAGACATGCACACAGCATGAACTGGAGCAAGGTTTGCAGGCTGAACTGATGGGTAAGATTGCGGTCTTGCATAGTGGGAGGTGGTGCACTATGCAAGCACGCCACCAGGGAAGTTACAGTACCCCCCCTTTACGCCCCCTCTTCTTCAAGCCTGCAAAGGTCTTCTGCAGAGAATCAGGAAGCCAATACTTCTCTTTAAGAGGATTACCTCTTCTGTCCACTAGAGGAAATGAAACTCGTCTCATCATCTTGGTGACTAGGATGCTTCCTCCTATCAAGCCATCCTCAGCAGCAGATGAAGTGGGTGAAGTACCAGGAACAGCACACCGAAAAGTCTCTCTCTCTTTGTTATCAGGTAGCACCCTGGTGGATTCATGAGACAATTGGAGGTCCTCCGCCTGGTTGGAGGGGTGCAGAGACTTGGGTGTAACCACCACCTTGATGTACACTTTGCCAAGCTTACTGGATGAAGTGGGGGGCGTACCAGGTACAGGATGTAGGAAAGTCTCTCTCTGTTTATCAGGTAGCACCCCGGGGAATTCAGGAGACAACTGGAGGTCCTCTACCTGGTTGGAGGGGTGCAGAGACTCGGGGGTAACCACCGCCTTGACGCACACTTTGCCAAGCTTACTGGATAAAGTGGGCGGCGTACCAGGTACCGGGTGTAGGAAAGTCTCTCTCCGTTTATCAGGTAGCACCCTGGGGAATTCAGGAGACAACTGGAGGTGATCCGCCTGGTTGGAGGGGTGCAGAGACTAGGGGGTAATCACTGCTTAGAAGTACACTTTGCTAAGCTTACTGGATGAAGTGGGCAAAGTACCAGGTACAGGGTGTAGGAAAGTCTCTCTCCATTTGTTTTCAGGTAGCACCCCGGGGGATTCAGGAGACAACTGGAGGTCCTCCGCCTGGTTGGAGGGGTGCAGAGATTCTGGGGTAAACACTGCTTCGAAGTACACTTTGCCAAGCTTACTGGAAGAAGTTGGCGAAGTACCAGGTACATGGTATAGGAAAGTCTCTCTCCATTTGTTATCAGGTAGCACCCCGGAGGATTTAGGAGAAAACTGGAGGTCCTCTACCTGGTTGGAGGGGTGCAGAGACTCGGGGGTAAACACCGTCTTGACGTACACTTTGCCAAGCTTACTGGATGAAGTAGGCGGCGTACCAGGTACCGGGTGTAGGAAAGTCTCTCTGTTTATCAGGTAGCACCCCGGTGAATTCAGGAGACAACTGGAGGTCCACCGCCTGGTTGGAGGATTCAGGAGACAACTGGAGGTCCTCCGCCTGGTTGGAGGATTCAGGAGACAACTGGAGGTCCTCCGCCTGTTTGGAGGGGTGCAGAGACTCGGGGGTAAACATCGCCTTGATGGACGTAAGACCAGATTTATTAGAGACGGAGGGTCCTTGCTTTGTGACCATCTTCAATCTGGTTTCAGAGATGACATGTCGGTGAGGCGGGACGGTACCTGAAGCCAGATCATTGGTACAATCGTCGAGACTGTGTGGGGACATCGCCTCCGCTTCTCTTCCTTCGGAGACTTCAGCACACAGCGAGTCAGCGATTAGCAGATCTGGTGAAGAAGAAGAAGAAACTGCTGACTGTCCTGAAGATGTGGGGACTGGACACCCCTTGTACCTTAGCAGTCCCCCAGGATACACCATGCAGGATCTCCAGACCTGAGCGGGCACTAGATCTCTCGGCTCTGGATGACCTGTGGGTAAGCCAGTCAGCACCTGGAATGTGAACTTCTTCATGTGTAATGCTCCAATCTGGAGCTTAATTTGTACAGACATATTTTGACTGTTTCTGAGTAGGGCTCGTCCTTCCGCTGACAATGCCCAAACCGGCTTCTTGAGTTGTCGGACGGGAATCAGACACCGACTCTTCAAGGCTTTAAGCCCGAAACTTCCGGTTAATCCGAGGCCTTCACTTGCCACGGAGACAGTCATGGTCATCTGTGGAGAGGAAACACTAACGCCAAGGGCAGCCTCTCCTACAGGCCTAATGTCTTGGGATTCTCCAACCTTCGCTGGACAAAGACCGTCAGGGGGTCCCAAACCACCGCAGCGGGACCGCAATCCAATTTTGTGGCTGAGTTCTGGCTTCTGCTTTGCCTGACGAACATAGTCATCCTTCATGGATTCTGTGTGGAATGCTGCCTCTACAGGCTGGGGAACAGGAGGTCTTTGGGAGGACAGAACCTGGCGTGACGGTTTACCTCTACGCCTCGCACGTCTGGACTGCCTCTTGAGGTTGGGAAGAGAAGTATTCTGTGGAGCATAGTCATCCTGTCTGGATTCTGGGTGGGCAGCAGTCTCTTCGGGCTGGAGAACTGGTAGGCTACCTACACACATTACCCATCGGGGCTGCTCCGGAATATTGGGAAGGGAAGCTTTAGCAGAGGCTTCAGGATTAGGGTCATCGAAGACCATTAGAAAGGCCACCAGGAAGGCCTGCAGGTCAAAGACGATAGGATCCCATGCTTCCCATAGGGGGGTGATCCATTTCAAGGCGTCACCCGCTAGGTAGGACATCATGAATGCTACTTTAACCCGATCAATAGGAAAATAGTGAGCATAGAACTTGAAATGCAGCATGCATTGCTCCACAAATGCATGGCTTCGTTTAGGATCCCCATAGTACCGTGGTGGATCCGCTGGAACGAGTGCTGATAGATCCATTTGGGCTGGTGCATAAATCGCCTGGGCCATAGCTTGAGAAAAAAATTTTTTCTTGGTGCACGTATTTGCCAGACAAAGATTCAAAATGTCTCTGAAAGCGAAAGGCCGTGGGGCTCAATGGGAACCATGGCCTGAGCAAACTGTTACGCTCACGCCCGGACTGACTGGCGTGAGCGTCATTAGTGATCCCACTGTACCATGAACCGAGGAGTGCCTGAAGGGGCGTAACTAAGTATCAACCCGATCCGACAAAGGTCGCACGGCGGCTCAGTCGACTCCATGAACCAAGGAGGAACCGAGCAGAGGGACCAGGTGCTACTCCAGGTCAGATCCCGGTCACAGCTGTTGACCCACACCGGGGACTTCAGGAACAGGCAGGTTAGACTGGCATACAGACAGGAGGGTATTGGCAGGCACGGCTGGTATGCAGACAGGTGGATACTGGTAAGCACGGCTGGTATGCAGACAGGTGGGTACTGGCAAGCACGGCTGGTATGCAGACAGGTGGGCACTGCCAAGCATGGCTGGTATGCAAACAGGTGGGCACTGGCAAGCACGGCTGGAGTGCAGACAGGGAGATACTGGCAAGCATGGCTGGAGTGCAGACAGGTAGGTACTAGCAGGTTGGAGCGCAGGCTGGATAGGGTGCAGTACAGACTGGGAGACAGGAACAGAGCCGCAGATGCAGTAGACAAGGAGAGTAAAGCGAAACCGCCGGAGCGGAGGACAAGGCAGAGCAGAGAGGAACCGCCGGAGTGGTGGGCAAGGCTGAGCAGAGTGAAACCGCCGGTGAGCAAGTAGAGCAGAGTGAAACTGCAGGTGCGGAGGACAAGGCAGAGCAGAGAGGAACCGCCGGAGCGGTGGGCAAGGCAGAGCTGAGCGAAACAGCAGGTGCGGTGAACAAGGCAGAGCAGAGAGGAACCGCCGGAGCGGTGAACAAGCAGAGAAGAACAGGGCTGAAGGTGCAGGCAGAGAGAACAGGGCTCTGTTCACATGGAACAGACTGGAAAATACAGGAAGATGGCTAGAACACAGGAGGTAGATACGGAGGAAGGGAAAAGGGACAAGCAGAACCAAATACACACAAGGTACTTACAATGAAGTAGCGAGTGGACACAAAACTCACAAACAGAAATACAGAGACAACGAGTTGGAGTTAGGTGCAGGTTCAGATACTGCAGGAAAAGTAAAGGTACGGACATAGAGACAAACAGGAAACAGACTAGCATACAGTTCAGAGAGGAACTGCTACTGCAATGAGATACAAGAACGAGCCTGGGTATAGAGCCCCCAGAGTGGCGGAAACAGGCTAGAAGTCAGAGATAACAGGCCTGGGTATGCAGCCCCCCGGGTGGCAGAAACAGACTAGAAGTCAGAGATAACAGGCCTGGGTATGCAGCCCCCAGGGTGGCAGAAACAGACAAGACACAGGACATGATCTGGCAACTCAGAAGCAAGGAGCACACTGATAGAAAGTGTTGCTCAGGCCCCTCCTTCTGGGTGGAGGGGGCTTAAATATCCAGTGACTCACAGCAATAGGCTGGGGATGCATTAAGAGCGCGCCCACAGCAACTATAAGAATCAGGAAGTAACCGGGCCGCCGCCCTAAGCAATTAGACAAGAGACATGCACACAGCATGAACTGGAGCAAGGTTTGCAGGCTGGACTGATGGGTAAGATTGCGGTCTTGCATAGTGGGAGGTGGTGAACTATGCAAGCACGCCACCAGGGATGTTACAGTACACCCCCTTTACGCCCCCTCTTCTTAAAGCCTGCAAGGGTCTTCTGCAGAGAATTAGGAAGACAATCCTTCTCTTCAAGAGGATTACCTCTTCTGTCCACTAGAGGAAATGAAACTGGTCTCATCATCTTGGTGACTAGGATGCTTCCTCCTATCAAGCCATCCTCAGCAGCAGATGAAGTGGGTGAAGTACCAGGAACAGCACACAGAAAAGTCTCTCTCTGTTTGTTATCAGGTAGCACCCTGGTGGATTCAGGAGACAACTGGAGGTCCTCCGCCTGGTTGGAGGGGTGCAGAGACTCGGGGGTAATCACTGCTTAGAAGTACACTTTGCCAAGCTTACTGGATGAAGTGGGCAAAGTACCAGGTACAGGGTATAGGAAAGTCTCTCTCCATTTGTTATCAGGTAGCACCCCGGGGGATTCAGGAGACAACTGGAGGTCCTCCGCCTGTTTGGAGGGGTGCAGAGATTCTGGGGTAAACACTGCTTCGAAGTACACTTTGCCAAGCTTACTGGAAGAAGTGGGCGAAGTACCAGGTACAGGGTATAGGAAAATCTCTCTCCATTTGTTATCAGGTAGCACCCCGGAGGATTCAGGAGACAACTGGAGGTCCTCCACCTGGTTGGAGGGGTGCAGAGACTCGGGGGTAACCACCGCCTTGACGTACACTTTGCCAAGCTTACTGGATGAAGTGGGCGGCGTACCAGGTACCGGGTGTAGGAAAGTCTCTCTCCGTTTATCAGGTAGCACCCCGGGGAATTCAGGAGACAACTGGAGGTCCTCCACCTGGTTGGAGGATTCAGGAGACAACTGGAGGTCCTCCGCCTGGTTGGAGGGGTGCAGAGACTTGAGGGTAAACACCGCCTTGATGGACGTAAGACCAGATTTATTAGAGACGGAGGGTCCTTGCTTTGGGACCATCTTCAATCTGGTTTCAGAGATGACATGTCGGTGAGGCGTGATGGTACCTCAAGCCAGATCATTGGTACAATCGTCGAGACTGTGTGGGGACATTGCCTCCGCTTCTCTTCCTTTGGAGACTTCAGCGCACAGCGAGTCAGCGACTAGCAGATCTGGTGAAGAAGAAGAAGAAACTGCTGACTGTCCTGAAGATGTGGGGACTGGACACCCCTTGTACCTTAGTAGTCCCCCAGGATACACCATGCAGGATCTCCAGACCTGAGCGGGCACTAGATCTCTTGGTTCTGGATGACCTGTGGGTAAGCTAGTCAGCACCTGGAATGTGAACTTCTTCATGTGTAATGCTCCAATCTGGAGCTTAATTTGTACAGACATATTTTGACTGTTTCTGAGTAGGGCTCGTCCTTCCGCTGACAATGCCCAAACCGGCTTCTTGAGTTGTCGGACGGGAATCAGACACCGACTCTTCAAGGCTTTAAGCCCGAAACTTACGGTTAATCCGAGGCCTTCACTTGCCACAGAGACAGTCATGGTCATCTGTGGAGAGGAAACACTAACGCCAAGGGCAGCCTCTCCTACAGGCCTAATGTCTTGGGATTCTCCAACCTTCGCTGGACAAAGACCGTCAGGGGGTCCCAAACCACCGCAGCGGGACCGCAATCCGATTTTGTGGCTGAGTTCTGGCTTCTGCTTTGCCTGACGAACATAGTCATCCTTCATGGATTCTGTGCGGAATGCTGCCTCTACAGGCTGGGGAACAGGAGGTCTTTGGGAGGACAGAACCTGGCGTGACGGTTTACCTCTATGCCTCGCACGTCTGGACTGCCTCTTGAGGTTGGGAAGAGAAGTATTCTGTGGAGCATAGTCATCCTGTCTGGATTCTGGGTGGGCAGCAGTCTCTTCGGGCTGGAGAACTGGTAGGCTACCTACACCCATTAGCCATCGGGGCTGCTCCGGAATATTGGGAAGGGAAGCTTTAGCAGAGGCTTCAGGATTAGGGTCATCGAAGACCATTAGAAAGGCCACCAGGAAGGCCTGCAGGTCAAAGACGATAGGATCCCATGCTTCCCATAGGGGGGTGATCCATTTCAAGGCGTCACCCGCTAGGTAGGACATCATGAATGCTACTTTAACCCGATCAATAGGAAAATAGTGAGCATAGAACTTGAAATGCAGCATGCATTGCTCCACAAATGCACGGCTTCGTTTAGGATCCCCATAGTACCCTGGTGGATCCGCTGGAACGAGTGCTGATAGATCCATTTGGGCTGGTGCATAAATCGCCTGGGCCATAGCTTGAGAAAAAAATTTTTTCTTGGTGCACGTATTTGCCAGACAAAGATTCAAAATGTCTCTGAAAGCGAAAGGCCGTGGGGCTCAATGGGAACCATGGCCTGAGCAAACTGTTACGCTCACGCCCGGACTGACTGGCGTGAGCGTCATTAGTGATCCCACTGTACCATGAACCGAGGAGTGCCTGAAGGGGCGTAACTAAGTATCAACCCGATCCGACCAAGGTCGCACGGCGGCTCAGTCGACTCCATGAACCAAGGAGGAACCGAGCAGAGGGACCAGGTGCTACTCCAGGTCAGATCCCGGTCACAGCTGTTGACCCACACCGGGGACTTCAGGAACAGGCAGGTTAGACTGGCATACAGACAGGAGGGTATTGGCAGGCACGGCTGGTATGCAGACAGGTGGATACTGGTAAGCACGGCTGGTATGCAGACAGGTGGGTACTGGCAAGCACGGCTGGTATGCAGACAGGTGGGCACTGCCAAGCATGACTGGTATGCAAACAGGTGGGCACTGGCAAGCACGGCTGGAGTGCAGACAGGGAGATACTGGCAAGCATGGCTGGAGTGCAGACAGGTAGGTACTAGCAGGTTGGAGCACAGGCTGGATAGGGTGCAGTACAGACTGGGAGACAGGAACAGAGCCGCAGATGCAGTAGACAAGCAGAGTAAAGCGAAACCGCCGGAGCGGAGGACAAGGCAGAGCAGAGAGGAACCGCCGGAGTGGTGGGCAAGGCTGAGCAGAGTGAAACCGCCGGTGCGGTGAGCAAGTAGAGCAGAGTGAAACTGCAGGTGTGAAGGACAAGGCAGAGCAGAGAGGAACTGCCGGAGCGGTGGGCAAGGCAGAGCTGAGCGAAACAGCAGGTGCGGTGAACAAGGCAGAGCAGAGAGGAACCGCCGGAGCGGTGAACAAGCAGAGAAGAACAGGGCTGAAGGTGCAGGCAGAGAGAACAGGGCTCTGTTCACATGGAACAGACTGGAAAATACAGGAAGATGGCTAGAACACAGGAGGTAGATACGGAGGAAGGGAAAAGGGACAAGCAGAACCAGATACACACAAGGTACTTACAATGAAGTAGCGAGTGGACACAAAACTCACAAACAGAAATACAGAGACAACGAGTTGGAGTTAGGTGCAGGTTCAGATACTGCAGGAAAAGGGAAGGTACGGACATAGAGACAAACAGGAAACAGGCTAGCATACAGTTCAGACAGGAACTGCTACTGCAATGAGATACAAGAACGAGCCTGGGTATAGAGCCCCCAGAGTGGCGGAAACAGGCTAGAAGTCAGAGATAACAGGCCTGGGTATGCAGCCCCCAGAGTGGCGGAAACAGACTAGAAGTCAGAGATAACAGGCCTGGGTATGCAGCCCCCCGGGTGGCAGAAACAGACTAGAAGTCAGAGATAACAGGCCTGGGTATGCAGCCCCCAGGGTGGCAGAAACAGACAAGACACAGGACAAGATCTGGCAACTCAGAGGCAAGGAGCACACTGATAGAAAGTGTTGCTCAGGCCCCTCCTTCTGGGTGGAGGGGGCTTAAATATCCAGTGACTCACAGCAATAGGCTGGGGATGCATTAAGAGCGCGCCCACAGCAACTATAAGAATCAGGAAGTAACCGGGCCGCCGCCCTAAGCAATTAGACAAGAGACATGCACACGGCATGAACTGGAGCAAGGTTTGCAGGCTGGACTGATGGGTAAGATTGCGGTCTTGCATAGTGGGAGGTGGTGAACTATGCAAGCACGCCGCCAGGGATGTTACAGTACACCCCCTTTACGCCCCCTCTTCTTCAAGCCTGCAAGGGTCTTCTGCAGAGAATTAGGAAGACAATCCTTCTCTTCAAGAGGATTACCTCTTCTGTCCACTAGAGGAAATGAAACTGGTCTCATCATCTTGGTGACTAGGATGCTTCCTCCTATCAAGCCATCCTCAGCAGCATATGAAGTGGGTGAAGTACCAGGAACAGCACACAGAAAAGTCTCTCTCTCTTTGTTATCAGGTAGCACCCTGGTGGATTCAGGAGACAACTGGAGGTCCTCCGCCTGGTTGGAGGGGTGCAGAGACTCGGGGGTAATCACTGCTTAGAAGTACACTTTGCCAAGCTTACTGGATGAAGTGGGCAAAGTACCAGGTACAGGGTGTAGGAAAGTCTCTCTCCATTTGTTATCAGGTAGCACCCCGGGGAATTCAGGAGACAACTGGAGGTCCTCCGCCTGTTTGGAGGGGTGCAGAGATTCTGGGGTAAACACTGCTTCGAAGTACACTTTGCCAAGCTTTCTGGAAGAAGTGGGCGAAGTACCAGGTACAGGGTATAGGAAAATCTCTCTCCATTTGTTATCAGGTAGCACCCCGGAGGATTCAGGAGACAACTGGAGGTCCTCCACCTGGTTGGAGGGGTGCAGAGACTCGGGGGTAACCACCGCCTTGACGTACACTTTGCCAAGCTTACTGGATGAAGTGGGCGGCGTACCAGGTACCGGGTGTAGGAAAGTCTCTCTCCGTTTATCAGGTAGCACCCCGGGGAATTCAGGAGACAACTGGAGGTCCTCCACCTGGTTGGAGGATTCAGGAGACAACTGGAGGTCCTCCGCCTGGTTGGAGGGGTGCAGAGACTTGAGGGTAAACACCGCCTTGATGGACGTAAACCAGATTTATTAGAGACGGAGGGTCCTTGCTTTGGGACCATCTTCAATCTGGTTTCAGAGATGACATGTCGGTGAGGCGTGATGGTACCTCAAGCCAGATCATTGGTACAATCGTCGAGACTGTGTGGGGACATCGCCTCCGCTTCTCTTCCTTTGGAGACTTCAGCGCACAGCGAGTCAGCGACTAGCAGATCTGGTGAAGAAGAAGAAGAAACTGCTGACTGTCCTGAAGATGTGGGGACTGGACACCCCTTGTACCTTAGTAGTCCCCCAGGATACACCATGCAGGATCTCCAGACCTGAGCGGGCACTAGATCTCTTGGTTCTGGATGACCTGTGGGTAAGCCAGTCAGCACCTGGAATGTGAACTTCTTCATGTGTAATGCTCCAATCTGGAGCTTAATTTGTACAGACATATTTTGACTGTTTCTGAGTAGGGCTCGTCCTTCCGCTGACAATGCCCAAACCGGCTTCTTGAGTTGTCGGACAGGAATCAGACACCGACTCTTTAAGGCTTTAAGCCCGAAACTTCCGGTTAATCCGAGGCCTTCACTTGCCACGGGGACAGTCATGGTCATCTGTGGAGAGGAAACACTAACGCCAAGGGCAGCCTCTCCTACAGGCCTAATGTCTTGGGATTCTCCAACCTTCGCTGGACAAAGACCGTCAGGGGGTCCCAAACCACCGCAGCGGGACCGCAATCCAATTTTTTGACTGAGTTCTGGCTTCTGCTTTGCCTGACGAACATAGTCATCCTTCATGGGGTGGCAGAAACAGACAAGATACAGGACAAGACCTGGCAACTCAGAGGCAAGGAGCACACTGATAGAAAGTGTTGCTCAGGCCCCTCCTTCTGGGTGGAGGGGGTTTAGATATCCAGTGACTCACAGCAATAGGCTGGGGACGCATTAGGAGCACGCCCACAGCAGCTATAAGAATCAGGAAGTAACCGGGCCGCCGCCCTAAGCAATCAGACAAGAGACACACACACAGCATGAACTGGAGCAAGGTTTGCAGGCTGGACTGATGGGTAAGATTGTGGTCTTGCATAGTGGGAGGTGGTGCACTATGCAAGCACGCCACCAGGGATGTTATAATTTGTAATACAAGTATACTAGAAAATTGTTTGGATTATGTCACGAAATAGATAGGGATTTAAAGTGAAAATTATTTTGGCCTTCAAACCACCCCTTTAAGGAAATAATTGCAGATTGGATCCCTGTGTAGCCTCATCTTTTTGTACAAGAATATTTTGCAGATTCCATAGTAGAAGGTAATTTCACAATCCTAACAAATTGATGGGACATCATTTGTACCAATACCTTTCCCTAAGCAGTAAAACTGCAATAATACTCTTGGATATAGGATTAGTAATATTTACTATAGTTACATATGATTTTGGTAGTGTAGGTCATTGTCCTGCTGCAGATTGATTTTAGTGATTAGATGCGTCCTTGGAGGATAGATGTGATGGATGAGAATCTACTTGTTCTTGAGGATTCCAAGTCCTTAAGTCAACAGTAAACCTGCGCCTTGCTTCAATGTTGGCCACAGATACTTCTCCATGTAATAATGTTGAAATACCTATGGACAAACAGCAATCAGTTTGTGCCAAAATATCAATGATTGACTCAACAGTCCAGTGCAATTGTTGAAATTGTTGAGCATCAGCCCAGTCCAGTAGCCAAGTCTATTTATTTCCATGTCAGAAGAACAGTTTTTGCAGCAATTGTTCAAATAAGATTGTTTCTGATAAAGTTTCTCAGCGCTGAGAACAGTAGTGAATTTTAATGGTGCTGTGGCCAGATATATATTTCATCTGGTACAATTATTTGTGTACGGTGCTTCCGAACCTAGGCTGCACATCTAGAAACTCCTGTGTCTTCCTGGGATAGCCCTTATTGATACATAATATACACATTATATAGAGTGGCCATACCCACAAGCATAGTCATATGGTGGAAATAAGGCTGCCCACATGAATTCAAAATAGGACCTGTGACAATATTCAGCACCTTTAAAAGGGACTATGTTACCAGATTTTTGCTATGTAATCTGAGAACACCATGATGTAGGGAAAGAGAGCCTGATTACAGCGATGTGTCAGTTACTGTCCTGTGTTTTGCTGTTCCAAAGCAATCAGTATTTTATCAGCAGGAGATTATCACTACAGGACAACTGGTCTCGTGCCGCCTGGTCCAACCTCACCTCCACCACTGATTAGCAACTTTCGGTCACATCCGAGCTCTGCTAAATCTGCAGCAGAGAAAATTGTGAAAAGAAAAGAGCAGTGTAGGACCTATTGCACTATAGGGGCATTGCGGTTGGCACATTGGTTAATCCTTAGCCATGGCCGACATGTTCATGATGGAACTGTTGGAGAAGTAATTACTCTGTGGGTAGCTTTTATGGATATAATGGTGGGTAATTAAAACAAGGTGTCACCACTGTGTAGGACTATGGGATCGTAACGTTGGAACAGTCTCTGTTGAAGACTACAATTCAGAAGTGTAATATAAGTGACTAGTTCTGGGCACTCAGGCTGAGAACACAAGATTGTCCTGATGAAGTTTCCAATAGTTTTGTTTTTGAAAGTGTGATAAAGGTAAAATCATATTTGAGTAGGGCATGTATCTGCAGAACTTTCTGTGCTACACACTTGTATGACTGTGGCTCCTGATAGTAACTGGGTATAATGTAACTCAGGAGATGAGGTTTGGGGGCTGTGAAACAGAAGGGACAGACGGAAAGAATAAGGAACTGAGGAAGCGACCACCAAAAACATCCATGTGGATGAGAGAATAGAACTCCAGAACTCCCCAGTGTTTATATTTGTTACTGTCCTAGATTTATTTCCTTTTTTGTAGTGCGAAGTCAGAAATTCTCAAAAAGTCACATATACATTGAAGTTTAAGCATCCAATGCCCAAGGGATCAACTGGGATGTTAGAAATTCTGGAAGAAAAAAACATGAAAGAGACATTGTATCAATGTAAATGAAAAACTATTTGCTCAATCAATCGGCAATCCTCGACTACCTTCAGAATACTAACAAACCTTGGGTGAAAGGGAAGTTGCTGTTACCAGTTGTTAAGAATTGTCTATTCCATTTTGCCCAAATCTTGTTCTATAAGTTGACTTGACATCGGAGCTTTACAGAGATTGCATGAAAGATGCTTTGTAATGTGGAGACTCAAGACATTGTGCCAAGGAAAATGCAAATCACAATAGTTTTCAGCTCGGAGTGAATGATTGACACATCGCGTTCCTTACCGAGAAGATGCTCTATTCTGGACATTTTTGACAACCCCAATGGAATCTTCGTTGGCGAATTTCCCCTAATAATCTCCGCATTGGACCGAAATAGATATTTGTAATTGATTTTCTTTTTTTTTTTGGATCCTAATTGAAAACTCTTAGCTGAACTCCATCCAAATCTCAGTATATTTTTTTTATACCTTGGACGATCTGACACCTCCTGAACATATGGATTGACTTTGATTTTTACTGTAGCAACACATAAAATGGATGATTGAATTTGCAATAAAGGGCCATTAGCTGAAAAGGAGAAAGGTCAGCTCAAAGCAGTTCATTTCAGTCTGGAACGGTAATGTTCATTTTCTAGATGGTAGATAAAAGTTTGACAATATTATTTCTTGGTATAATTCTTTTTTTATTACATTTGATAGAGGACAGTTTATAAATAGTGTCTGATGCTATAGTACTAGAGAGAGAAGTGCACCTGCACAGAAATGCGATGGGGGACACTGTGGATGGCATAGGATCCATCATCCACACGAAGCAGGGAAGGAAGATCGCAAGTAGAGAGAAGGCTCCGTATCAAGACCGGAGACGTCCATCAGACCAGACCGCAGTTTATAGTAAAAGCTGTTTTTTTTTGGCTTGCAGGGCTCAAAGATGGTGGCCATACTTTACATGGGGAAAACCTGGTGACAGATTCACTTTAAGCCATTCTGCATCTAGCTAAATACAGTGCAACACAACAGCTAAAAAGAGCAAATGGTGCACCATTTTTTAATGATACCCAATTTCAAAAATGATTTTTAGCCAAAAATTGCACGCATTGACTTAATAAAAAAAATGACCAGAAAGGTGGTTAAACAGTATAACAACGTAATAGTTGGTTTTTCATTAAAACACTGCTAAGGTTCATTTGCAAGATCATTTGGGGGCAACGCGAAAAGAAATCAAGGTACTTCGGAGCTATTTCATCTAGGAAGATTAATGAAACAGAATAAAACTGAATTTTCAGTTTGGCTGAAATCTAAGAGTACAGGAAAGAAATGCTAGGGATTCAAATTAATGGCTGAAAGTCACTTTCCTATGAGTCATTCATGACTCACCAACATATATCAAATGTCCTCATAAGTTGCAAAAAATAGCCACCAAATTTTAACACATTATATGTTATTGAGTCCTAAATTTTGCAATAGTGACCCTTCTTTCGAGTGGCCCGATTGGAAATAGAGTCTATTTGTCAGAGTAAGATTATAGGTCATGCAGGGGTTGTTAGTGCTGCAGTGTACATGTGACATAGCTCTATGGGGATAGAATAATTAAGCTGGCCATACACTAATGGGTTTAGTCATCTGTAACGGATTTAGACCAGACATTGCTGCCAGTAGAATTTTTTTATTGACACGAAAGATTGTGTCACATGCTGAAAGAGAGCGGATGTCATGAATTGTGAAATATTTTTGGACGCTGCTCATGCTGTGCAGCTGCCTTTATTTACAGTAGGTCTGAACCCAAGTGTTAGATCAGAAGAGCAAGGTCTTGGTGACCAGGTTATCAAGTTCAGTGGTGCCCCCGACTCAGTAGTGACAGGTGATGAACCTTGCATGACCACATATTAATACTGAGTAGCAGTGACAATGGCGCGGAGGTTGCAAGGAATCCAAATCTTCAGAACTTCATGCAACTTGTGAGTCGTGGTTGTTGTGACCACATTCACTTTTATCATGGTGCGTTGCAGCATGGTGATACTATGATCTTTGACCATGCGACTTGTGTTGCCATCAATATCACTGTGTAGTCCCAGCCTTATACATTGCTGAAATACATAATCATATAAACTTGGCTGTTATCATACACTGTTGTTTTTCCTTGGTATACAGTAATACTTTCCCAACTCCGAGATTACTGTACACAAAGACATATTTTACATTGTTGAGTGTAGGATAGCTGTGAAAGCTGTAATGGCAATTATTTTAAAGGGGTCGTGCAATTTAAATAAAAGTGTCTGCAAAGACATATAATTATATAAAATTACAAATAAGTCATGGTAATACTTATTATTTATGGTTCTGATGCCCAGCGTAGACAGCTCCACCAAGACACCTGCTCTCCACTAGGACAGGGGGCAATGCATCCAGTTTACGCTCATCTGACCACTAGGGCCTGTAATTAGCTGCTGCAGGCATAAGGAATGAAACCCTTTCTGGCCAATACATAATTTGCATCTGGCCAACTTTTGGGTCAATTCATTAAGACTGGTGTAGCACATGCCAGTCATGAAGAAGCACTCCTCCTCCTCCTCCTCCCATCAACGTTTTTCTCCTCTTAATATATTGCAGTCATCATATTATATAGCACTGTGTACTTACAATTGCTCGCTTTGCCTTTCTACTCAGTTAATTCTTCTCTTTCCATTACGTCTAGGACCTCATGTGATTAAAAACAGTATGGTGGTACTCCTTCTCTGCCGATCTGGGTACCACCATAAATATTATACCTGCAGATTTGCTGCGGTTCAGTTAAAGTCAATGAGTGGGAAACGCTGCGGAAATGCTGCATAGAAATGACGTGCTGTGTTTTTTTCCGCAGTGGAAATCCTGAGCGGAAATTTCCGCATCATGTGCACAGCACAACAGGATGGCCATAGCAATAGCTGGCAGACTGATTATCAAGCATTTTTGCTGTGTTTCCGTGGCAAAAAAAACACCGTGAAAACACATCTAAAATACTATGTGTGCACTTCACCTTATACGGTATTGCAGTATTACTGAGCACTGTAGCTGGTAATCCAGCTCTAGAATAAGCTAAATTACTCAATAGCTGGAGCACAATCTGCCTGTTTCTACCTCTGGCTTTTTTATCCCTCTGCTCCTCACACCTCCTTCCCTATTCCCTTTTCACAGAGTACAATAGGAAGTGTAATCTGACCCCTCACTGTAGTAGCAATCTTTCTTGCTTTGACCAAGATGAATTTGAGATGTTTTTACAGAGTGAATGATGAATTCGGAAGGCATGGGGGGGGGGGGAGAAGAAGTGTCTCACAAGTGGAGAAAAGCAAATTTATCTGATAAGATATATTACAAAGTTTCTTATATTCAACTGATTTATGCAACATTTGTTGATGATTTGAGGGAAATTATAAAATAATTCTGTAGTTGTTTCCAATAGTTATATTTATTACAGGTCTGATCACAGCTGACTGTGTCCTCACTGTCCCTTTCTTACGCTTTGCAGTTTTTGTGGTTTCTCCAGTAACTGGTGTTACACATGAAAGAAAGGAGATTAAATAGTAAATTCGTGAGAATGTGGGATGACATACCTCTGTGCACCAACGATCTGATGTTCTTACTTTTCAAAGCCATTAAATCTGGTCATACCTCATTACTAAACCTTTTCTAAAATGTGCAGCGGCATGAAGCATGCAAAGATATAAGGACTCATGGACTGTGCGCCATCCAACTGTACAACCTATGTAGTCAGTGGAAATTTCCATTACACTTTTCAAGATAAATTTCATTATTTCTATATATTTTATGTGTACATGCTTTGCTACAATAGTGTTTTATCTATTTGTAATCTTATACATAGCGGATTATTAAATTAGCGTACTGCTGAACCTTATGGATTAAGTCAGCTGGGGCCATGGGAAATTTTTTGAATTAAAGTGAAAATCAGATGGGACACCTGGTTTACCAGTTTTGTGGAGAGGTGCATCCACTTTAACATTTTCTTTCTACGAGTAAGGCCTTTATATGACATCCATAGAACGCTGTAAATCCATACAGAACATGTTTTCCCGTTTGGCTCCAGATTAATATATTTCCATTGGATTCCATATTATGTAGGTATTATTCCCTCTTTTAAACTCTGTAGGTAGACACCAGAGGTGTCCAATATCTCAATAACCTGACATAAACAAGGGCATAACTACCGAAGAGAAGCTTTACAGGGTCCAATGGTTGACGGGTCACAGCTTGCCTTTTAAGGAACCTAATAGGTGATGGGCGATCAGTGGTGACTGTAAATAATTGAAGGGACGATGATTGCATATGCCCTCATAGGATTGACAACCAATATGCTTAAAGGGGTTGTCCAGGTCTTTAACACTGATGGCCTATCCTTCGGAAAAGTCATCAATGTCTGATTAGAGGAGGTGTGACACCCACCACCCCCACGGATCAGCTGTTCCCAATGTCAGCGGTGGCTGGAACTTCTCAGTTACGGAGCTGCATAGCTCAGTTCCATCGACAGTAAAGTGGCCGTAGCCGGGTACTGCGCATACGCTTTTATTCAAAACAATAGGGGGCCGATGTACAGAAGCCGGCAGCGGCCACTATTCCTGTGCAGCTCCGTAACTGAGCAGTTTTGGCCAACACCAGGGACAGCTGATCGGCGGGGGTGCCTACTATATCACCCCACTGATCAGGCATTCATGACCTATCTTAAGGATAGGCCATAAATGCTAAAGTCCCAGAGAACCCCTTTAAAATAACAGTACCAGCACCAGCCACAATCCTACCATAATGTTCACAGAAAAAAAGACTAAAATTTTATGAGATAGAATTAAAAAGAAACACATAATAACGGTCCAGTTACACTGACAGAGCTGTGGAGTCGGAGCCCATTTTGGTGGAGTCGGAGTCGGAGTTGGAGTCGGTGTAAAACGAACCGACTCTGACTCCTAAAATATATAATAAATTGGGTACAGTAGTTCAATGCAGTTTGTGGGGAATTTTTTTTCATAAGAATTTGGGAAAATTATGAAATGTCCTATAAATGTCTGTCCTATTCCTGATCTTAGGGTCTAGACTTTTAGCTGAGATTAATCTGTGCTACAGTAAATTTATCACTTAAACATGAGCCATGTATGAGGGAGTTGGAGTTGTGGAGTTGGAGTTGGAGTTGGAGTCGGTGTCATGGAAATTGAGGAGTCGGAGTCAAAGGTTTGGCTTACCGATGCCACAGCCCTGGTTACACAAAGGAGAAAAAAATGGATAGTTATGAGTGTCTAAATCAGCAGTGAAAGGACAAGGATTCAGCTATATCGTGATGCCTAAAAGAATGTCAAAGTATAGAGAACATGGCACTCGTGGATTGTGGTGCACAAGTTGGGTCCTGACCCTTACAAGAACTTGGCACTCAGTTGCAGAATAGACTGAAATATACTCATAACTCATACGCCATCCAAAAATAAATATGACGTGTTGGTCAGAAGTTCTGACCTTCCTCAGGAGGAGGAAAATAGCGCTTGTGGAAAGCCGTACCACCGTCTATCCAGCGCTTACACTGCTTTTCATAAATGCTATTTTTTACTCTGAGCGTCTCCAGGGCAATCCCTGTATATGAGGAAGATCAAAGCTTCTGCTCAAACCGTCATAAATATATATGGATGGCTTATAAATATATTCCATTCTATTCTGAGAGCCAAGTTCCTTGTAAAGGGATGTGAACTCCTAGGTAGCCATCCAACTACCTCCCATTTAGTGCCGCAAGAATCCAGCAATTTGTCACATCCTATAGGTGTAGATATACTGGATTCAGAAATCGACAAGCACATATTCATTGAATGCTCAGTCTTAACAGTGGACAACCAATCATATAGATAATACAAACCACCAGAAACCCTATTGTGCCACCTCGCTGGCCTCTACGTTGCCGTGGGAGTTAGCACCCTAAAGTAGACAACAAATGGCGTCCCTGCTCACCATCGGCTAGCTCTGCAGTGCCCTACACTAGCCCCCCACTAATGGTAAGGAGTAGTGATGGATGAGCACTAAAATGCTCGGGTGCTCGATGCTCGGGTCGAGCAAATTGGAATGCTTGGGTGCTCGACCCGAGCAACGAGCCCAATGTAAGTCTATGGGAAACTCGAGCATTTTTCAGGCGGCTCCCCCCGGCGGTCTGCAGAGGGCCTAAAAATTGCCCAAATCGATGTGAATAGTGCTCAAATGACATGGGAACAGCATGAAGAAGACCCCTGGAAGCATTTCTGACTCCCAGGTCACTGCTGTCAATAACGTTGCCAGAGGTATTATGCGACTTTTACAGACTCACACTAAACCATACAAAAACAAAACCAAAATGGATTTTCCTGGGAAATTTGTTAAGGAACATCCTTTCCAGGGTAATGACTTGTATATAAGGCAAAATATATAACCAAAACCAAAAATACTCCTCCACACCTTGGGCTATGTTCACACGTAGAGTTTTTGATGCGTTTTTGCACTTTTGCATTGCTTTCAACTGTGACAAATGCATTCAACGGGAAATGTCATTTTAACATTTTACAACCTTATCTGGTCATGTGGTGTGTGAGATATCATCAGACACATCGTGTTTCATTTATGAAGGAGGGACTCTGAAAGTCACAAACCCTATTTTTATAGGGCCATCAGGCGGCCTTTACTATTCTTAAAGGACCAGCTGTCGGCCCTCACTATTGTTAGAGAGCCATCAGCGGCTATGTTTTATTGTTCCCATTACTAAAGAGTGGGTCTCCTATACTGTTATTGCATATGCAGTGAGTGGCAGGGCTGGGCAAAATTTGGACGCACCCCAATACCCCTTTGAAATTTTGGATGCACCCCAATACCCCTCTGAAGAGACTTAAAGGAGGGCCTCCGGAAAACAATGTTCCCATTATTAGGAAGTGGGTCTCCCATACTGTTTGCCTATGCAGTGAATGCAAGGGCTGCCAAAAATGTGGACCTACTCCAATGCCCCTTGGAAGAGACGTAGAGGAATACCTCCTGAAAAAAAATGTTCCCATTATTAGGAAGTCCGTCTCCCATACTGTTTGCCTATGAAGGGAATGCAAGGGTTGCCAAAAATTTGGAGGCACTCCAATGCCCCTTGGAAGAGAGGTAGAGGTCAGAGGGCCTCCTGAAAACAATGTTCTCATTATTAGGAAGTGGGTCTCCCATTGTGTTTGCCTATGCAGTGAATGCAAGGGTTGCCAAAAATGTGGAGGCACTCCAATGCCCCTTGGAAGAAACATGGAGGTCAGAGGGCTTCCTGACAACAATGTTCCCATCATTAGGAAGTGGGTCTCCCATAGTGTTGGCCTATGCAGTGAATGCAAGTGCTGCCAAAAGTTGGGAGGCACTCCAAAGCCCCTTGGAAGAGAAGTAGAGGGCCTCATGAAAAAATGTTTCTATTATTAGGAAGTGGGTCTCCCATAGTGTTGGCCTATGCAGTGAATGCAAGGGCTGCCAAAAATTGGGAGGCACTCCAATGCACCTTGGAAAAGATGTGGAGGAAGGCCTCATAAAAAAATGCTCCCATTAGAAAGGAGCGGATCTCCTATACTTGTAATGCCCATGCACTAAGTGTATGGGCTGACAAACATTTACCCCTGGGGGGTATACATGAACATACTGTATAAATTTTTTTTTTACGGGCATCATAAATACCCTTTAAAAAATTATGTGGGTGTTGCATCACAGACCACGGTCACCCTGGTGATATGGTGGTGGAGGATGAGGATGAGGAGAAGGAAGAGGACAAGAGCAAATAGCCAAAATCAGGAAGCGTATACCCATGTGTGGGTGTGAAAAGGTGCACGAGAATACACCTCCCAAAAAAACACACTGCATTTGAGTTTATGTTATGCTGCTATCATTCGGTGGTGTTGAGAAGTCTGGCCCAATCCAGCCCTTGTTCATTTTTATAAGAGTCAGCCTGTCAGCATTTTCAGTTGACAGGCGGATGCGCTTATCAGTTATAATTCTACCACCGGCACTAAAAACCCGCTCTGATAAAACGCTAGCGGCAGGGCAGGCCTTGACCTCCAATGCGCCAGAGAGCTAGTCCTTTCCACGTGTCCAGCTTGGATACCCAATAATTAGAAGGGACAGAGGAATCACGGAGGATGTTGGTACGGTTGGCAAGGTACTCCCTCAGCATCTTCCCAAACTTTGCACTCCTTGTAAGAGTACCCCGCGCCTCAGGGCCTGTGCGATGGGAGGGGCTGAGAAAACTCTCCCAGAACCGTGACAGTGTTCCCCTGCCTCTGCTGGATTGGAGTTGTGTCTCTCTCGGCTGTACTCCTTGGTTGTCCAACGAACTGTGACCTCAGCCGCCAGCGTTTCCAGATGGGAATTTTTTAATACTTCCGCAACAAGGGCATTCTGGTACTGCCCCATTTTTGTAGACCTGTCCGACTCAGGAATTAGAGATATAAAGTTCTCCTTGTAGCGTGGGTCTAGAAGTGTCACCAACCAGTAATGACTGTCACCCAAAATTTTGAGAACGAGTAGGTCATGGGAAAGGCAGCGTAATGTAAACTCAGCCATGAATGCCAGACTGCTAACAGGCAAGACTTCCGTGTCCTCACCAAGAGGACGACTGACCATGCTCTCCTCCTCCTTGTCCTCCCTGTCCTCAGGCCATCCACGCTGAACAGACGGTATGACAGTTGTGCAAGTAGTACCGTCTATAGTGCATTAAACTAGCTCCTGTTCTTCCTCCACTTCCTCATTGTCACCCAATCCACATTGGGATGAGATGAGGCTGGGCTGTGTGTAATCACCCTGTATGGTTCCTTGCTCCATCTCATCGTGCTCCGCCTGCAATGCATCCTCTTTGATTGTGAGCAGAGAGCGTTTCAGAAGACAGAGAAGCAGGATGGTTAAGCACATGGGCCAGGCATGGTACATGTGTGAGTTCGCCTCGCCTCAGAGACGCAACTAGGCAGGTTCTCATATGACCATGCCTGATTGTAGGTTCAGCGGTGTCAGCCACAGATCTGTCTGCTCTTTCAGAGCAGTCCACAACTCTTCAGCATTGTGTGGTTTGTCAGCTAAGCATATTAGCTTCAGCACTGCCTGTTGCCGCTTGGCTGAGGCAGTGCTGCAGTGCTTCCAGCTTGTGACTGATGTGGTCATTTCGGAGATTGAGGAAGAAAAGGAGGAGGAGGCTGAGGAGGATGAGGTGCAGGAGCTGTATACTGTGGGGGCAACCCTGATTGACCTAGGGCCAGCAAACCTCGGCGTCGGGAGGATGTGTTCTGTCCCAAGGACCGACTGGGTCCCGACTTTCACTATGTTAACCCAGTGAGCCGTCAGCGAGATGTACCGTCCCTGCCCACAAGCACTTGTCCATGTGTCCGTGGTTAGGTGGACTTTCCCTGTAACTGCATTTTTGAGGGCACGGCTAATGTTGTGGGACACGTGCTTGTGTAATGCAGGGACGGCACACCAGGAGAAATAGTGGCGGCTGGGGACCAAGTACCGAGGGACGGCCGCTGCCATCAGGTTGCGGAAAGTTTCCATCTCCATGAGCCTAAAAGGCAACATTTCGACCGCAAGCAGTCGCGAAATGTGGGAATTTAGTATTGTGGCCTGTGGGGCGTTGACTGCGTATTTGCGCTTGCGTTCCATGGACTGGGGTATGGACAACTGAACCCCGTGCTGGGACAAGGACGTGCTTGCTGATGGTGCTAGTTGAGAGTGTGCAACGACAGGTGCAGGGCAGGAGGCATGTTTGCATATACTATAGACAGGGGATTGGCTTGCACGCACAACAGCGGAAGAAGCAGTGGTGTCACCCGCCGACACTTTTCCTGGACCCTGGGGTTTGGCCCACAAAGTCGGATGCTTTGCTGCCATGTGCCTGATCATGCTGGTGGTGGTCAGGCCGAGTATTTAAAAAACAACCAGACTTGGGAAGACCTAACAGTTGTACTAGCAACTTCCGTCGTGTTGGTGTTACAGGGAACGGTTGCTCACCTTCTGTCTGCGCCCACCACACTGCTTCTTCCTGCCTGTTTGCCTGTTTGGATGCTCTGCCTCCCTCCCCCTGTGTGCTGCTGTCCTCGCTCTGCATGTCCTCCTGCCAGGTTGGGTCAGTTACTATATCATCCACCACCTCGTCTTCAACTTCCGCACCCTGGTCCTCCTCCTGACTTTCTGGCAATTGTGTCTCATTATCGTCCACCTCTTGTGACACTTTCCCACCGTCGCCTTCGTATGACCGTGGCTGCTCAAATATTTGGGCATCGCTACATGTGATCTCCTCTTGCTCCGCTTCAAGTGGACTAGGCGAGAGGCCCAAATCTATAAATGGAAAAGTGAACAGCTCTTCGGAGTGTCCAAGTGTGGGATCAGTTATCTCCGGGCACACGGCATGGTGGGAGGAAGGAGGATCGGGGTGAGGAATATGTGGTCCAGACTCACGGCTACTGAGACTTGACCGTGTGGAAGTCAGGGTAGTGGTGGCTAAGTGACTGGAAGCATTATCTGCTATTCAACCAATAACCTTTTCACATTGCTCTGTGTTCAATAGTCGTGTTCTGCGGCCCCCTATTAATTGGGACAGGAAGACTGAGCGAGAAGATGAGGGTGTTTGTTGTGGCACAATTTCAGCTTGCTCACGGCCTCAGCCTCTGCATGCAACATCAACATCATGTCCAGTTCCCCGACCCTTGCCATGTGCCTTGCCCATTTTAAATGGAGGACAATATTTCCACACTCACTACAAATGGCTGAATTTGGAGCGAACTTATATGTGATCCGTGTGACGGACAAACCACAGTTTTAAATAGCTGGCCTGTAGGTAACTATTTTTAACAGCCCTGACCTAGTGTCAATAAATTCACTGACACACTGCAGCAAAATTTAAATGGAGTCCAGAAATGGCAATATTTTCAGCGCAATTATATATGATCCATGTGACGGACAAACCACAGTTTTAAATAGCTGGCCTGTAGGTAACTGTTTTTAACAACAAACTGGTGTCAATAACTTCACTGACACACTGAAACAAAATTTTAATGGAGGCCAGAAATGGCAATATTTTCAGCGCAATTATATGTGATCCGTGTGACAGACAAACCACAGTTTTAAATAGCTGGCCTGTAGGTAACTATTTTTAACAGCCCCGACGTCGTGTCAATCAGTTCACTGACACACTGCAACAAAATTTAAATGGAGGCCAGAAATGGCAATATTTTCAGAGCAATTATATGCGATCTGTGTGATGGACAAACCACAGTTTTAAATAGCTGGCCTGTAGGTAACTATTTTTAACAGCGATCTGGTGTCAATAGCTTCACTGACACACTGCAACACAATTTTAATGGATGCCAGAAATGGCAGTATTTTCAGCACAATTATATGTGATCTGTGTGCCGGACAAACCACAGTTTTAAATAGCTGGATTTTAGCGCTGTAATATGGAAAGGACCTGGCTGTATTCTGCAGTGCCAACAAGCAAATGGCGCAGATAAACGGTGTTCTCTGGATTGCTTTTTAAGCACATAATCAGGAAAATTATTCCTGGCCTCTGATACTTGGGCCTATTTCTACAAATATCGGTAAAAGCACCAGCAGACAGAACTGGAATGGACCCTCTTGCTATATGCACTCCAGTCTGCTATATACCCTGTCTGCCTACCTATATACACTGCCTGCCTGATATCTCTGCAGATGGATTAGTCCTCAGAAGGACGGTTTGTTGAGATGGATATGTGTCTCTAATATAGTCTGGTATACCTACACTAACTAGAAACAAGCAAATCTCTCCCTAGCTCAGCAGCACCTCTCCCTACTAGAGATGAGCGTTGTTCTACTCGAACTGTTCGCCAATCTCAAATTCGAGCTGTTTTGGGCAGTGTTCGAGCCGTTCGGCGAACACGAACAATTTGAGAAAAATTCGGCTGTTCGAGGTTATGTTCGATAACTGTTCGTGCACCAAAATCATAACTGGATTTTTTCTCAGTAATGATGAAAATGAATGTTAATACGCAGTTTGAGTGTACAGCGGGGTGGGGGGAGGGGCCGGGGATGGATCTCTGCCGGAACAATGAAGATCTCCATTTTTTTTTTCTCTTTCCCGCATTTACAGTGGGGAGGTGCAATCTGTCAGCCTATCAGCAGCGCACACACGGAGCGAAGTGCTTTTTTTCACACAAGCAAGGGCATGTGTCATTGGCAGTGTATATCACATGTCCTTGCCCTATAAGACCAAGCCATTTTCCCCGTCGCCACCATTTTCTCACTGCTGCAGCTGCGTGTTAGACGGCACCGCTGTTGCTGTGTGCGCTATACCTTGTTAATTTCAAGCCAATTTTCGCACAAATCTACAGATAGCTTGGGAGTAGGGAATAGTTGTGATTGCAGTCCTTTTAAGGACTAGGTTACAGCATTTCCTACGACTTTTATCAGGCAGGTCTGTGCTCTTAAATAGATAGATTGTGGGAGTAAAGACTAATTGTAATTGGAGTCCTTTTCAGGACTAGGTTACATCAGTTCCTATCAGTTTTTGCCAGGCAGGTCTGTACCAGTGCTGTGCAAGTTTTTTTCACAGCATTTGGCTGAATCTAGCAAAGCTAATCCTTTTTGGCCAATTGCAGAGTGTGTTAGTCAGTGGAGTAGCCTATCTGTGTTGCAAGATATACCACCTGTGTATAGAATACCAATTTTTTTACTGCACCTAGTGAAGTAAAATCTTTTGGGCATAGCATCATTCTATTAGTCCATCTATACTGACCTCCATCAGGTTGCAAATTGAATATAATTTTTTTCTGCATCTAGCTCTGAAAAAATATTGGGCTTCTAGCTGTGTGTGGGACTTGTTGTATTAGTCCATCTATACTGACCTCCATCAGGTTGCAAACTGCATATATTTTTTTCTTCATCTACCTCTGAAAAAATATTGGGCTTCTAGCTGTGTGTGGGACTTGTTCTATTAATCCATCTATACAGACCTCCATCAGGTTGCAAACTGAATATATTTTTTTCTGCATCTACCTCTGAAAAAATATTGGGCTTCTAGCTGTGTGTGGGACTTGTTGTATTAGTCCATCTATACTGACCTCCATCAGGTTGCAAACTGAATATATTTTTTTCTGCATCTACCTCTGAAAAAATATTGGGCTTCTAGCTGTGTGTGGGACTTGTTGTATTAGTCCATCTATACTGACCTCCATCAGGTTGCAAACTGAATATATTTTTTTCTGCATCTACCTCTGAAAAAATATTGGGCTTCTAGCTGTGTGTGGGACTTGTTCTATTAATCCATCTATACAGACCTCCATCAGGTTGCAAACTGAATATATTTTTTTCTGCATCTACCTCTGAAAAAATATTGGGCTTCTAGCTGTGTGTGGGACTTGTTGTATTAGTCCATCTATACTGACCTCCATCAGGTTGCAAACTGAATATATTTTTTTCTGCATCTACCTCTGAAAAAATATTGGGCTTCTAGCTGTGTGTGGGACTTGTTCTATTAATCCATCTATACAGACCTCCATCAGGTTGCAAACTGAATATATTTTTTTCTGCATCTACCTCTGAAAAAATATTGGGCTTCTAGCTGTGTGTGGGACTTGTTGTATTAGTCCATCTATACTGACCTCCATCAGGTTGCAAACTGAATATATTTTTTTCTGCATCTACCTCTGAAAAAATATTGGGCTTCTAGCTGTGTGTGGGACTTGTTCTATTAATCCATCTATACAGACCTCCATCAGGTTGCAAACTGAATATATTTTTTTCTGCATCTACCTCTGAAAAAATATTTGGCCTTCTAGCAGTGTGT
This sequence comes from Phyllobates terribilis, assembly GCF_046119375.1. NCBI lineage: Eukaryota > Metazoa > Chordata > Amphibia > Anura > Dendrobatidae > Phyllobates > Phyllobates terribilis. The sequence goes on from NW_027362767.1 coordinate 360,106,551, forward strand.
GGGACTTTCTCTATTAGTCCATCTATACTGACCTCCATCAGGTTGCAAATTAAAAATAATTTTTATCTGCATCTAGCTCTGAAAAAATATTTGGTCTTCTAGCAGTGTGTGGGACTTTCTCTATTAGTCCATCTATACTGACCTCCATCAGGTTGCAAATTGAATATAATTTTTTTCTGCATCTAACCCAGCCAATAGTTTTGGCCTAATACCACAGTTTGGCCACTCAGCTCTGCTCGGTTCCCATCCATTGTTTTTTTGTGCAAACAACTCCAGAGTTGTTAATTAGTTAACCACCAAAATGAGTGGAAAAAGGCCTGCTGCTGGTGGAAAGGGGAATAGGCGTGTTGGGAAGGGGAAAAAAGGTTGTGTCCGTGGGGTAGGTGTTAAAGCAACAGTAACATCTGCAGAAGAAAGACCATCTTCCAGCCAAACTAAAATGTCTACTTCTTTTAGCGGACAATGTGATAAGATCCCTTTCTTACGGCCACGCCAATCGCTACAAATTCCAGATGAGGCACAAAAACAGCAGGTGCTTCAACGGATATCAAGTGCTCCTTTAAGTGGGCTCTCCTCCACATCAACTTCAACATCACAAATACTCCAGTCCTCAAAGGTGTCACCCCAATCGCACTTGCTTCCTCACAGCTCCCAAATCTCCAGCTGCCCGTCTGAGTATGAGGTAGAACAGATGGTTGAGTCTGCAGAGCTGTTTACTCATACTATAGCCTGGGAATCAGAGGTCGACTCCAGCGCTTCTGTGAATCCAGACGAGGAAATGATCTGCACTGATGCCCAGAATCTTTATGAGTCGGATCCAGGACCAGACGCAGAAGGTTCTGACCATAATGTAGACCCTCATTCCCAAACTGTAACTCCTGTTGGTGGAGACAATGAGGAAGACGATGATAAGACTCAAATACCTGATTGGAGCGACAACTTTAGTTTTTTGTCAGGGCAGGAACAGGTTGGCTCTGAGGACGACGGGTGTGATAACGCACAGGGTGATGATGATGAGGTTGGAGATCCCACTTACTGTCAACCCACAGTCAGCCAAGAGATGAGGTCAGCAGAGGAGGTGGAGGAAGATGCTAGTGACGACGAGGTCAGGTTGCGCCTTCCTGGACAGAGACGTAGTACTGGAAGCACGTCAACAACTGCATCCTCAAACACAACTCTGCCTCTCACCACAAGTCGTGGTGGCTCTTCAAGTCGCATGGGTGCTAAGCCTTGCATAGCCTGGGCATTTTTTCAGATCGATAAAGATGACCCAACTCGTGTTATCTGTAATTTGTCAGCAAAAGCTAAGTAGAGGCCAAAAAATACATAGTTTGAGTACTTCATGCATGAACCGGCACATGGACATGAAGCATAAGTTGCAGTGGGAAGCTCAGTGTGCTACAATGCGGCCTAGCCGGCCGGGCCAACCACCGTCTGCCATATCTTGTGCATCCGCGGCCTCTTCATCCTCTGTGACTGGGGGGACAGCAGTCACACCTGTTTTGGGGCGCAGACCTGCCACCTCTTTACCCGCAACAGCCAGCGTGATTGGCAGGTCATCATTTTCTTTGGAGGTGGTAACACCAGCTGGTGTTGAGCGCTGTCCGACATCGATAGCACCACCTTTGGATCAAGGCAACCTAACATGTCTGCCTGCATCTTCCTCACAGACCGGCAGTTTGCCGGGGACACCCTTATCAACCCCGTCTAAGCACAATAGCCAGCCCTCGGTCCCTCAGATGTGGACAAGTAAAAGACCATTTCCTCCTAGCCATGAGAAAGCTAAGAGGTTGAATTTCACCATCTGCAAGTTCTTGGCTACAGAAATGCTGCCTTTCCGCCTGGTGGACACAGAGGATTTTCGAGACCTTATGTCCGTCGCAGTGCCCCAGTACCAGATGCCCAGTCGGCACTACTTCTCAAAGAAAGGTGTGCCTGCGCTCCACCAGCATGTCGCACACAACATCACCGCTTCTTTGAGAAACTCTGTGTGTGACAGGGTGCATTTCACCACAGACACTTGGACGAGTAGGCATGGACAGGGGCGTTACATGTCGCTGACTGGGCACTGGGTAACTATGGTGACAGCAGGACAAGGGGCTGCTGTCCAAGTCTTGCCGTCCCCACGAGTTGTGCGTCAATCCTCTTTATGTCAAAGTTCCTCCACTGCTTCTGCCTCCTCAACCTCCTCTCGGTCTTCCACCTGCACCCAAAGCCTGTCTGGTCATGCCACAAGCTTTCTAACTGCGCAGAAGGGATCCTGCACACCTCCTTACTATGCTGGCAGTAGGGCTCAACGTCATCAGGCGGTTTTTACATTGAAATGTCTGGGAAATGTGAGTCACACAGCTGAGGAGTTGTGGTCAGCTCTGGAGAACCAATTTCATGAATGGTTGTCTCCACTGGACCTGAAACCAGGGAAGGCCGTGTGCGACAATGCTGCAAACCTGGGTGCGGCCCTTCGCCGGGGCAATGTCACACACGTGCCTTGTATGGCTCACGTGTTGAACCTGGTTGTCCAGCAATTTTTAGCCCACTATCCCAGACTAGATGGCCTTCTGCAGAGGGCACGGTCGCTGTGTGCTCACTTTCGCCATTCGCATCCCGCAGCTCAGCGACTTACATCTCTACAGAAGTCGTTGGGCCTGCCACTTCACCGGCTAAAATGCGATGTGCCTACCTGGTGGAATTCAACTCTGCACATGTTGCAGCGACTGTGGCAGCACCGACAAGCCCTGGTGCAATACGTTCTGACGTATAGCCTGGGCCAACGAGATCCAGAGGTGGGGCAAATCACGCTGGAGGAGTGGTCTCAGATCAGGGACCTATGCACCCTTCTGCACAGTTTTGAAATGGCGACGAAGATGTTTAGTGCTGACGATGCCATTATCAGCATGACTATTCCGGTGATTTACATGCTGGAGCACATGTTAAACAGAATTCGGAGTCAGGTGGTGGCACAAGAGGAGGTGGAGGAAGTAGAGGAGGAGGAGTTGTATGCGGAAGGGCTAACATCTGCAAGGTCCAGACGGTCGGCAGCACCAAGGCGGCAGGCATGTGAGGGTGGGGGAGATGGTTTTACCAGGGCGCATGGTAGCAGCCAAACTAGTGAGGAAGGTGCAGGAGCCCAGGAAGAAGTGGAGGACGAACTGATGGAAGACTCATCAGATGAGGGAGACCTTGATCACATTTCTGTTGTGCGAGGTTGGGGGGAGAGGACAGAGGAAGGAAGCATGATTGTTACCTCGCCACCAACACAACAGGGACTTGGTGCTCCTGGATGCGCAACACACATGAGTGCCTTCTTGCTGCACTACCTGCAACATGACCCTCGAATTGTGAGAATTAGAAATAATCCTGACTACTGGGTTGCCACACTGTTAGATCCCCGGTACAAAAGTAAATTTGCAGAAATTATTCCTGCCATAGAAAGGGATGCACGCATGCAGGAGTATCAGCAGAGACTGTTGCAGAATCTTACATGTGCTTTTCCACAAAATACCAGTGGTGCACGTAGTGAATCTCACAGTTCCAACTTGCCAACCGTGGGACCGTCAAGTGTTCAGCACTCAAACCGTAACAGAACCACAGTATCTGCTGGTAACATCAATTTTGCGGAATCATTTCACCACTTTTTTAGCCCATCCTTTGCAAGGCCACAGGAGACAAGAAGTCTGACACATAGTCAACGCCTAGAGACGATGGTACAGGAGTATCTCCAAGTAAACATTGAAGCCACGACTGTGTCACTGGACCCTTGCTCTTTTTGGGCTTCCAATCTGGATAAATGGCCGGAGCTAGCCACTTACGCCTTGGAGATCTTGTCATGCCCCGCAGCCAGCGTTCTGTCTGAACGTGTGTTCAGCGCTGCTGGTGGTGTGCTGACAGATAAGCGCACGCGGCTCTCCACTGATAATGTAGACAGACTCACGTTCATAAAGATGAACAAATCATGGATCCGAAATGACTTTTCTACCCCTGTGTCATCCTGGGGAGAGTAAAAGCTTGATGATTGGTTAAAATCACCCTACCAACCGTTTTAAGCTTTCAAATTACTAATCATGTTTATCTGTATCTTGGCTGGAAAATAATTTGGGCTTTGTAGCAGTGTGCAGCACTGATTCTATTAGGCCATCTATAATAAGCTCCACCAGATTTAAAATTACTAATCATGTTTATCTGTATCTTGACTGGAAAATAATTTGGGCTTTGTAGCAGTGTGCAGCACTGATCCTATTAGGCCATCTATACTAAAGCTTCACCAGATTTAAAATTAATAATAATTTTTAGCTGCATCTAGCCCGGAAAATAATTTTGGGGCTCCGAGATGCGCAAGACACATAAGTGCCTTCTTGCTGCACTACCTGCAGCATGACCGTCATATTGTCAGAATTCGAAGTAATCATGACTACTGGGTTGCCACACTCTTAGATCCCCCAAACTTTTCGATCAACCTTTTCATTTTAATAAAGACCAAAAAAATGGTCATTTTTGAAATTATAAGCATTAGCAGGTTGTTAGAAACTGAAATCAAACAGTTTTCAACTCAAAACTTTATTCTAGGTGATGTTACATTTTCACATAGGACCCCTTGTTCGAAAGGAGCTTCTGAACTCTCTCGTCCATTGAATTTGTCAGGTTTTGGATGGTTTCTGCTTCAATTGTTTTGCATGAGGACAGAATACCCTCCCAGAGCTGTTGCTTAGATGTGAACTGCCTCCCGCCATCATAGACACTCCTTTTAATGATGCTCCAAAGGTTCTGAATGGGGTAGAGGTCAGGGGAGCATGGGGGTCACACCATAAGTTTGTCCCCTTTTATGCCCATATCAGCCAGAGATGCAGATGTTTTATGTGCAGCATGAGATGGTGCATTATCATGCAGAAAAATGATCTTGCTGTGAAATACACGGTTCTTCTTCTTGAACCATGGCAGGAAGTGCTGTTTGAGAAAATCCACATACATTATGGAGTTCATCTTTAGCGCCTTCAGGGATCCTAAAGGGGCCGACAATCTCTCTCCCCATGATTCCAGCCCAAAACATTACTCCACCTCCTCCTTGTTGGCGCTGTAGCCGTGTTTGCGTGGGGTGTCCATCAACCAGCCATCCTCCACTCCATCCATCTGGACCATCGAGCGCTGCACGGCACTCATCCGTGAACAAAACAGTTTTGAAATCAGTCTTCATGTAATGTTTGGCCCACTGGAGCCGTTTCTGCTTGTGTGAAGTGGATAGAGGAGGTCGACAGGATGGCGTATGCACAGCTGCAAACCTCTGAAGGACCCTGCATCTTGTTGTTCGGGGGACGTTGGAGGCACAAGCAGCTTCAAAAACTTGTCTGCTGCTATGACAAGGCTTTTTTGCCGCTGCTCTTTCAACCTGATGTAATTGCCTGTAGGAAAGAGTCCTCAATTTGCCCTTATCAGGACGCACACGTGTGTACTGTGAATCAGCTACATACTTCTTGATTGCCAAGACACTTCATCCTGATCATCGCACAATGTTGATTGTAGTCATGCCTTGACCTAAACACTCCACAATTTGTTGCTTCTCAGCAGCCGACACATCCTTTTTCTTTCCCATTTTGGCAGAAAATGTAGGCTGCTTAATAATGTGAGACAGCCTTCTTAAGTAGTCTTGCCTTTCATTGGACACACCTGCCAAACTAATTAGCACAGGTGTCTGCAATTGCTTACAGTGATATAAAGAGCCATGACACACATCACCATCAATGAGTTTAACTGACAAACAAACAAATTCTTCCCTTATCACTCCTAAACACTTTTTGCATAATAATTTGGAACACAGTGTACATGTGCTTTTCCACAAAACACCAGTGGTTCACGTAGTGAATCTTACAGTTCTAACTTGCCAACCGTGGTCTGTATGGAGTTGTTCAATAAAGGGCCCAAAATTAAGATAACATAGATGGGAGAGGTCTCTATGAATAGGAATTCCTAAGTATTTGATACCCTGTGAGGGCCAGGCAAAGGGAAAGTTGGACTGGATGGAATCCTATATGGATTTGGGGAGGGAGACATCGAGGGCCTCAGACTTCGCTGCATTGATTTTAAAATTTGACCATGTAACAAAGTGATCTATTTCAGCCATAACAGCATGGATGGATATATGTGATTGAGTGATATATACTAGGACATCATCAGCAAATAGAGAGCACTTGTACTCGGTGCCTCCCACCTCAATCCACCTAATATTGGGGTTATGGCGAATTGATGAGAGCAGGTGCTCCGTCACTAGGATGTATAAGAGAGGGGACAGAGAACATCCCTGCCTTGTCCCATTGGTGATTGTGAAAGGTGATGAAAATGTTCTGACGCGCCCCCTGGGCCTTGGGACACCCGGAGCCGGACCCTTTTTGGTGGATGCTGGTGGTTGTAGTCTCCGTGGCGGCAACCCGGTTCCGTGGCTCAGGGCGGTCAAACCAGTGGCGGAACTATTTATGTGGTTTTGATGTTTAAATGTCCGACTACGCCACCCGTGGATTGCGGTCAGAGTGAACCGCCGCTCCAGGGCAGACCGCTGAGGCTGGTGTTGTGGGTGCAGCAGAGCGTAGCATAACTCCCCACGGGAAGAGTATAGCCTCAGGGCAGTGTATGCGGAGGATGGGGGTGATGGTGCAGGGCAGCAGCAGTAATGACACGGAGTCAGTGATGCAGTCCAGGGCCTTTACTCACAGTTCTTATTATCCAGACCACGTCTGCAGGTAACGGCTGCCCACCTCGTACTGTGCTCACCAGGTGAGGGGCTCAGACAACTCCCAGATAACTTTGGAGCGCTTCACAGGACCCCCTTTGTGTGTCCTTTGTCTGGCCTTTCTTACCAACCCTTCTGTCCGGCTGCCTCGGGCCTCCTCTTGGTAAACTTGGCGCCAGTTTCCCTGACCCTATGTGGTGCCTTCCTAGCGGGTGTAGCGAGGGGCTGCGCCACATAAAATGTCACAGCCTCCTGTTTCTAGCTGAGGGTCGTTTCCTGCCTCCACTAGTTTCGGGGACCGGTCTCCCCCTTTGGCCTGACCCCTCCACGCAGGTGGATTCGGGCGTGCGGTGGCGACTGGCCCGTCCGCACCCCTGAGATCCCTTCGTTCCTCGTTCCTGGAGCCTTCTCCGCTCCTCTTCCTTCCTTCTCCCTCTTCCAGGCCTGGGCCTCTGTTACTAGGCCCGCCTCCGGAGCAGAGCTCATGCAGAGCCCCTGCTCCCTGCCACTTCTGCTCAGACTTCTCTGCACTGAACTAAGATGGTGCCCACCTTTTATACTCCCTTCTCAATGCACCCAGGAACTGCTTCCTCCCTGCTCCTGCACTACAGGGTTCCCCTTCCTCGGTGTTCCCTCCCCCCACTCCATCCAGGGACAGGGACTGTCGTGCCCATCTCAGGGGCATATTGGTCGCCCTGCCCCACGGCAATGTGGTATAATGCATGCAGGTGTCGGGTCCTGATCCACACTACATCCTTACCTGAGAGTGAGATATCACACCTCTGGGTGAGGTGCAATACCTCTTTAGCAACCGAGCCCTCAGGGTGCTACAGTTCCATTTATCTTCAGCCTAGGTGACGTATTGCGATACAGGGCCGTGATTTTGGCTATAAAAGGGTCCCCTAGACCCCTACCCCAAGCTTTTTAAGAGAATCATATATGGCGTGCCAGGAGACTCTATGGAATGCTTTCTCAGCATCCAACGAGAGTATCTAATTACAAATTTTTAACTGCATCTAGCCCAGGAAATACTTTGTGCCTAGTAGCAGGGTCTGCTAGTCAGCGGATTATCCCGGCTGTTAAGCAAGCTACACCACCTGTAGTTTGGACACTTCATTTTTTCAAAGGAAATGCTTCGGGACCACGGGATACTCAGTGAAGAGCATCAGGAGGCACCCCAAGGCATAGGGGCTCGGACTGGCAGTAGGATGCCTTGCGGTGGACAGCCGAGCTCGATCCTTATAAAAGCTTTTTAACTGCAGCAGCTTTAGTGGACGCTACTGGAGCTGGAATTACGCGGCTGCTGGCATGAGACTTGCCCTCCAATAGATCCTTGTAAATGGATTTAAAGTGTATTTATTCAAATTAGAGAGACAATTTAAATTAAAAAGCTTAGAGCTGCCTCCACCACAGGGGGGCTCGCTCGACCCACCAGCGGACAGGCACCAGTATTGGGAGAGGGGGGCTGGCCGTCAGGGTTCACCGCGGCTCTGGCACAAACCCGGCGACACGGAGGTGGCACGGGCAGGAGCGGACTGAGCGTGTCGGCTTCTCACTTTTTGGATTTTAGAAGGGCATGACATGCCTATATCTGTGTCTCCCCCTCCTTTTACTCCTCCACCTCTTTTCTTTTCGCATGACTATATGTACTTGTCACTTTTCCATGTGTTAGTTGTGTCTTCTGAGCAGTTTGTCAGCTTTTGGACACCTTTGAAGGTGTTTTCTATGTGTTTCTATGTGTTTTTCTTTGCCTGCCATTGGTTTTAACGGTGTTCGAAGGTGTTCGACGAACAGTTCGACGAACAGTTCGGCGAACACACGGGTGTTCGACGAACCGAACCGAACTTGAACACTACGGGGGTGGCTCAACACTACTCCCTACTCTGACTGACTCCGGAGTGACTGTGACTAGCACAGTGGTGCCAGGTCTGATATAGACCTGATGACGCTGTGCGGCCAGCCAATCACTGTAATGCCACAACCAACATGGCTGCAGCATTACAGTGTGTGGCAGACAATCCCTGCATGTTGATTGGTGCTCTAAAGAGCGCCAAACATGCAGGGAGGGGACCTGAGCTCCCGCCGAGAAACCCCGGAAATACTCGGCGAGCACCGAGCAGTAGCGAGCATTCTCACTCATCACTAGTAATGAGCCCTAGACAACCACTAAATAGCTGTGATAAGCCAGACCAGATAAATGCTCATTAGCAGGTTAAGTTTTAATCCAGACACTATATCAAAGTACCTTAAAATAACGGTATACATATATTCAGCTTATTATACCTCATTTTTGCCATGTCTGTAACTGAAGGTGTCCTGTTCATGCCTAATGTGGTCTCCAATTTTCTTTCTTAGTTCTCTTTTGGTTTTGCCTACATGATCTAATGGTCATGTATATTTGAAAAGGTAGATGAATCCTGAGGTCTACAATTCACAAACTGTTGGCAGTCACTTACATTTCCTGTGGTCTCACTGGAGAAGATATATTCGTGATCATAATGTATTTAAAATTTTTTACATGTGCTACATCTGAAAGTGTCCATAACCCTGTTATCCAGCCACATCCCAGATTGCCTCCTAGCTGTATACAGACTGTGAACCAACTGATCAGTAATCAATCTTCCTTTCCTGTATGTTGCAAAGGGGTATTATTGAATAATATCACTGAGATCCAGGTCCGCCTTAAGGATATCCCAATGGCTCTCCAGGATCTTTTCAATCTCCTGTGACTTGTCACCAACAATTCCAATTACTCTGGTTGTTTGTTACTTACTAAAATGCTCGGGTGCTCGGGTACTCGTTGCTCGGGTCGAGCAAATTGGAATACTCCGGTGCTCGACCCGAGCAACGAGCCCAATGTAAGTCTATGGGAAACTCGAGCATTTTTCAGGCGGCTACCCCCGGCGGTCTACAGAGGTCCTAAAAATTGCCCAAATCGATGGGAACAGTGCTCAAAGGACATGGGAACAGCATGGGGAAGATCCTTGGAAGCATTTCTGACTCCCAGATCACTGCTGTCAGCAACGTGGTCAGAGTATTACACCACTTTTATGGACTCACAATAAAACATACAAAAACAAAACCAAAATGGATTTTCCTAGGAAATATGTTAAGGAACATCCTTTTCAGGGTAATGACTTGTATATAAGGCAAAATAAATAACCAAAAACAAAAATACTCCTCCATAACTTGGGCTATGTTCACACGTAGCGTTTTTGATGCGTTTTTGCACTTTTGAATTGCTTTCAACCAAGACAAATGCATTCACCAGGAAATGTCATTTTAACATTTTACAACCTTATCTGGCCATGTGGTGTGTGACACATCATCAGACACATGCATACAGAGCTGAAAAGACATGGGAACAGCATGGGGAAGACCTCTGGAAGCATCTCTGACTCCCAGGTGACTGCCTAAAAGTGTGCCTATCATAAGCGATCCGTGGCGCATGCGAAGACGCCTCCCGCCATGCACCTGTCGTTGCAGACTTCCAACAATCACCGTCCACGTCCTTGTCCCACTGCAGCGTTCAGTTGTCCCTACCCCATTCCTTGGAATGCAAGCGCAAGTATACAGGCAGCCACCCACCCACCCACAGGCTGCAATACTATACTACCAAATTTTTGACAGCTGCTTGCACTTGAAATGTGGCCTTTTAGGCCCGTGGAGGCGGAAGCTTTTCACAACCTCATGCCGACGGCGGCCGAGTGTCCATATTCGGTCCCCAGCCGCCACTATATTTCCCGGTATTGCCTCCGCCTTCCACAATCACGGGTCCCACAACATTACCCGTGCCCTCCCCAGGGCACTTACTGGGAAGGACCGCTTAACCACAAACACGTGGACAGGTGAATGTCGCCAGGGATGGTACGGAGCCAGTCCACAACTTTTTTTGCTAAGAGTTGTATTTAGCTCGGTGAAAGGACTGGCATAGAGGGAAACCGTATCTACCCTGCGTGTCATTTCTCCCAGGAAGTCCTCTAAAGCTGCTTGCACTTGAAATGTGGCCTGAACATTACTGCTGGTACTTTTCTGTGGGAATTTGCTTGCCTCCTACCAGCCTGGAATATTTCCAGCTAACTATGGTACGACGCCATGGTATTAGCACTGCCCCCAGTACCAGTAGCGAAGCCATCCCCAAGTTCTTTCTCAGGAATTTTATTTGGTAGACTGAGTGGCTGCCCAAATACATTTTCTCACAAAGGAGCTGAAGATAGAGTGGCAGTAGGTGCAAGTTTCTCCAGCCTGGTTCACTGACTTGCAGAGAACCTGGGGGCTGAAGCAAAGTAAGAATCACAAAGCAACAACCTCGCACGGGCACCTCCATATTGGAGGAGGTGCCTCTTATAGGGAAAGCCCTCCGGTGATTGGCCGGGAACTTTTTAGGATAGCGCGCGGCCCCTTTAAGAGGGAGGGAGCGCGCACCCTAAACACAGAGCCAGGGAAGCTGCGTGCACCAGCAGCAGCTGCAGGGAGGCCGGAAGACGCTGGAGCAGGACCGCGGCGGTAAGGAGGACGGCGTCTCTGCCTGGCAGGGGGCAGAGACGCTGATGCTACAGCCCATTTTAAATGGAGGACAGTATCTTCCACGCTCACTACAAATGACTGAGCTTGGAGCAAACTTATATGTGATCCGTGTGATAGAGAAAACAGAGTTTTAAATACCTGGCCTGTAGGTAAGTAGTTTGAACTGCAAACTGCGGTGAATTGCTTCACTGACACACTAAAGGAAATTTTTAATGGAGGCCAGAAATGGCAGTATTTTCTGACAATGTATATGTGATCCGTGTGACCACTCATTTTTCTTTACTTAGCTGCTTTTTTCTTGCCATAATAGAAATTCTAACAGTCTATTCAGTAGTACTATCAGCTGTGTATCCACCAGACTTCTACACAACACAACTGATGGTCCCAACCCCATTTATAAGGCAAGAAATCCCACTTATTAAACCTGACAGGGCACACCTGTGAAGTGAAAACCATTTCCGGTGACTACCTCTTGAAGCTCATCAAGAGAATGCCAAGAGTGTACAAAGCAGTCATCAAAGCAAAATGTGGCTACTTTGAAGAACCTAGAATATAAGACATATTTTCAGTTGTTTCACACTTTTTTGTTAAGTATATAATTCCACATGTGTTAATTCATAGTTTTGATGCCTTCAGTGTGAATGTACAATTTTCATAGTCATGAAAATACAGAAAAATCTTTAAATGAGAAGGTGTGTCCAAACTTTTGGTCTGTACTGTATATGTAATTCGTTTGACGGAGAAAACACAGTTTTAAATAGCTGGATTTCTAGCGCTCTAATATGGAAAGGACCTGGCTGTATTCTGCAGTGCCAACAAGCAAATGGCGCAGAAAAAATGGTGTTCTCTGGATTGCTTTTTAAGCAAATAATGAGGATTAAGATCCAAAGAAAAGTATAGATTAGTCCTCAGAAGGACTGTTTATTAAGATGGATATGTGTAATGTGCGTTTTTTCTCCCTACACTACCTAATACACAAGCAAATCTGTCCCTGACATAGCAGCACCTCTCCCAAAACAAGCAAATGGCACAGAAAAACGGTGTTCTCTGGATTGCTTTTTAAGCAAATAATGAGGATTAAAATCCAAAGGAAAGTATTCCTGGCCCCTGAGACCTGGGCCAATGTATAGAAATATCTAACAGCAGCAGAAGGCAGAATTGGAATGGAGCCTCTTGTGCTATATGCACTGCAGTCTGCTATATACACTGCCTGCCTATACACCCTGCCTGCCTGATATCTCTGCAGATAGATTAGTCCTCAGAAGGACTGTTTGTTAAGATGGATATGTGTAATGTACGGTTTTTCTCCCTACACTACCTAATACATGATCAAATCTCTCCCTGACACAGCAGCAGCTCTCCCTACACTGTCTGATCTGGAGTGACTGTGATGAGCATGGCGGCGCCTGGTCTGATATAGACTTGATAATGCTGTGCGGCCAGCCACAACCAACATGGCTACGGCATTACAGTGCATGGCAGGCAATCCCTGCATGTTCATTGGCTCTCTAAAGAGCGCCAGACATGCAGGGAGGGGACCCGAGTTACAGCCCGAGCAACCTGGAAATACTTGGCGAGCGCCGAGCATCTCGAGCAGTGAGATGCTCGGGCGAGCACCGAGCAGTAGCGAGCATGCTTGCTCATCACTATTACTTACCAGTTCCCAGGGTCTCCATTTGTGAAGGTCTATCTCAGGATGAAGCACTTCTAAACACTTCACTAAGTGCTGGTAGTTGATAGTTTCTCTCTCTAGGAACCTATTTCTTAGGTCTTGTGCCTGATGGAAAAATTCCAGAAGGCAGGAGCAATTTCTCCTGACCCAATAGTATCACACCTGTGGAATTCCTTCTGTTAGCTATATGGGTGGTGACTAGAGATGAGCGGTGTTCGACTAGAACTGTTCGCCAATCTCAAATTCGAGCTGTTTTGGGTGGTGTTCGAGTTGTTCGACGAACCCGAACGATTTGCAAAAAATTCGGCTGTTCGAGGTTATGTTCGATAACTGTTCGTGCACCAAAAGTGTGTCCTGCATGTCTGGCGCTATTTAGAGCACCAATCATGCAGGGATTGTCTGCCACTCACTGTAATGCCACAGACATGGTGGTTGTGGCATTACAGTGATTGCCCAAATCGATGGGAACAGTGCTCACAGTGAAACATGAAAAGCCGGCAATTCAGCAGCGGCATACACCGGTATCCGACAATTTAGAACCGAAAGAATAGAGCTTCACACATAGATTAGATAGATAGAAACATGTCAGTCACACATATAAGAAGCACAGTGACAGTGTTGCTTACTGTACTTGTCATTTAGTGTAAAGGATTTATCAAAAAAAATAATAGTGTTTTCATGCACCGTCTCTTTAAAAAAGCCGGCCGGCAATTCAGCAGCGGTACCCGACAATTTATAACAGAAAGAATAGAGCATCACACATAGATTAGATAGATAGAAACATGTCAGTCACACATATAAGAAGTACAGTGACAGTGTTGCTTACTGTACTTGTCATTTAGTGTAAAGGATTTATCAAAAAAAATAATAGTGTTTTCATGCACCGTCTCTTTAAAAAAGCCGGCCGGCAATTCAGCATCTGTACCCGACAATTTAGAATAGAAGGAATAGAGAATCACACATAGATTAGATAGATAGAAACATGTCAGCCACATATATACGAAGCACAGTGACAGTGTTGCTTACTGTAATTGTCATTTAGTGTAAAGGATTTATCAAAAAAAATAATAGTGTTTTCATGCACCGTCTCTTTAAAAAAGCCGGCCGGCAATTCAGCATCTGTACCCGACAATTTATAACAGACAGAATAGAGCTTCACACATAGATTAGATAGATAGAAACATGTCAGTCACACATATAAGAAGCACAGTGACAGTGTTGCTTACTGTACTTGTCATTTAGTGTAAAGGATTTATCAAAAAAAATAATAGTGTTTTCATGCACCGTCTCTTTAAAAAAGCCGGCCGGCAATTCAGCATCTGTACCCGACAATTTATAACAGACAGAATAGAGCTTCACACATAGATTAGATAGATAGAAACATGTCAGTCACACATATAAGAAGCACAGTGACAGTGTTGCTTACTGTACTTGTCATTTAGTGTAAAGGATTTATCAAAAAAAATAATAGTGTTTTCATGCACCGTCTCTTTAAAAAAGCCGGCCGGCAATTCAGCATCTGTACCCGACAATTTATAACAGACAGAATAGAGCTTCACACATAGATTAGATAGATAGAAACATGTCAGTCACACATATAAGAAGCACAGTGACAGTGTTGCTTACTGTACTTGTCATTTAGTGTAAAGGATTTATCAAAAAAAATAATAGTGTTTTCATGCACCGTCTCTTTAAAAAAGCCGGCCGGCAATTCAGCATCTGTACCCGACAATTTATAACAGACAGAATAGAGCTTCACACATAGATTAGATAGATAGAAACATGTCAGTCACATATATAATAAGTACAGTGACAGTGTTGGTTACTGTACTTGTCATTTAGTATTAAAATAAAGGATTTATTATTAAAAAAAATTGGCGTGGGGTTCCCCGTAATTTTAGTCTCTATCGGAGGTTAAGCAGACAGCTGGGGCAGATGTTTGAAGCCTGGGAAGGGGGTAATACCCACGGAGCTTCCCAGGCTACTAATATCAGCCCCCAGCTGAATACCTAGCCTTTACTAGCTATTAAAATGGAGGACCCCCCCCAAAAAAATGACATGGGGTCCCCCCTAATTTAATAGCTAGCAAAGGCTAGGCAGACAGCTGGGGGCTGATATTAATAGCCCAGGAAGGGAGCCATGAATATTGGCCCCCTCCCAGGCTAGAAACACCAGCCGTCAGCCGCCCCAGAAATGGCGCATCCATAGGATGCGCCAATTCTGGCACTTAGCCTCGCTCTTCCACGCTGCCCTGGTGCGGTGGCAGGGGGTAATAGGGTTGGGGTTGATGTCAGCTTATAATGCCAGCTGACATCAAGCCCAGGTTAGTAATGGAGAGGCGTCTATAAGACACCCCCATTACTAACCCCATAGTCAAAGTTAAAAGAAAACACAAACACCCAGAATAAAGTCCTTTAATTGAAATAAAGACACATTCCTTTATTGTTCTAAATTAAACCATACTTACCGTCACGCCCATTCCAGCTGAAGCCAATGATCACCTGCAATAAAAGAAAAATAATAAAGCAACATCATCCTTACCTTTCCATGGTTCCCACGACAACTTCAGCTCTGCTACATCGAGATAACAGGCTGGACCGCAGCAGAACGCTGCCATCCAGCCTGTCATCCCGCAGACACTGAGAAGCGCAGGCATGCTTGCGCTCTGCAGTGTCTGGCTGTGACGGCATAAAGATGAGACGAGTTCATGTCCAATGAACTCAGCTCACCTCATGCACGTCACTGACAGCGTGGGAGAATTCTCCTGCACTCAGCGCTTCAGCGTGAGAATTCTCCCACGCTGTCAGTGACGTGCATGAGGTCAGCTGAGTTCATTGGACATGAATGAGCTCACCTCATGCACGTCACTGACAGGGTGGGAGAATTCTCACGCTGTAGCGCTGAGTGCAGGAGAATTTTCCCACGCTGTCAGTGACGTGCATGAGGTGAGCTGAGATCATTGGACATGAGCTTGTCTCATCTTTATGCCGTCACAGCCAGACACTGCAGAGCGCAAGCATGCCTGCGCTTCTCAGTGTCTGCGGGATGACAGGCTGGATGGCAGCTTTCTGCTGCGGTCCAGCCTGTCATCTCGATGTAGCAGAGCTGAAGCTGTCCTGGGAACCATGGAAAGGTAAGGATGAGGTTGCTTTATTATTTTTCTTTTATTGCAGGAGATCGTTGGCTTCAGCTGGAATGGGCGTGATGGTAAGTATGGTTTAATTTAGAACAATAAAGAATTGTGTCTTTATTTCAATTAAAGGACTTTATTCTGGGTGTTTGTGTTTTTTTTTTAACTTTGACTATGGGGTTAGTAATGGGGGTGTCTTATAGACGCCTCTCCATTACTAACCTGGGCTTGATGTCAGCTGGCATTATAAGCTGACATCAACCCCAACCCTATTACCCCACTGCCACCGCACCAGGGCAGCGTGGAAGAGCGAGGCTAAGTGCCAGAATTGGCGCATCCTATGGATGCGCCATTTCTGGGGCGGCTGACGGCTGGTGTTTCTAGCCTGGGAGGGGGCCAATATTCATGGCTCCCTTCCTGGGCTATTAATATCAGCCCCCAGCTGTCTGCCTAGCCTTTGCTAGCTATTAAATTAGGGGGGACCCCACGTCATTTTTTTGGGGGGGGGTCCTCCATTTTAATAGCTAGTAAAGGCTAGGTATTCAGCTGGGGGCTGATATTAGTAGCCTGGGAAGCTCCGTGGGTATTACCCCCTTCCCAGGCTTCAAACATCTGCCCCAGCTGTCTGCTTAACCTCCGCTAGAGACTAAAATTACGGGGAACCCCACGCCAATTTTTTTTAATAATAAATCCTTTATTTTAATACTAAATGACAAGTACAGTAAGCAACACTGTCACAGTACTTCATATATATGTGACTGACATGTTTCTATCTATCTAATCTATGTGTGATTCTCTATTCTTTCTGTTATAAATTGTCGGGTACAGATGCTGAATTGCCGGCCGGCTTTTTTAAAGAGACGGTGCATGAAAACACTATTATTTTTTTTAATAAATCCTTTGCAGTAAATGACAAGTACAGTAAGCAACACTGTCACAGTACTTCATATATATGTGACTGACATGTTTCTATCTATCTAATCTATGTGTGAAGCTCTATTCTGTCTGTTATAAATTGTCGGGTACCGCTGCTGAATTGCCGGCCGGCTTTTTTAAAGAGACGGTGCACGAAAACACTATTATATTTTTAATAAATCCTTTACACTAAATGACAAGTACAGTAAGCAACACTGTCACTGTACTTCGTATATATGTGGCTGACATGTTTCTATCTATCTAATCTATGTGTGATTCTCTATTCCTTCTATTCTAAATTGTCGGGTACAGATGCTGAATTGCCAGCCGGCTTTTTTAAAGAGACGGTGCATGGAAACACTAATATTTTTTTTAATAAATCCTTTGCAGTAAATGACAAGTACAGTAAGCAACACTGTCACAGTACTTCATATATATGTGGCTGACATGTTTATATCTATCTAATCTAGGTGTGATTCTCTATTCCTTCTATTCTAAATTGTCGGGTACAGATGCTGAATTGCCGGCCGGCTTTTTTAAAGAGACGGTGCATGAAAACACTATTATTTTTTTTAATAAATCCTTTGCAGTAAATGACAAGTACAGTAAGCAACACTGTCACAGTACTTCATATATATGTGACTGACATGTTTCTATCTATCTAATCTATGTGTGAAGCTCTATTCTGTCTGTTATAAATTGTCGGGTACCGCTGCTGAATTGCCGGCCGGCTTTTTTAAAGAGACGGTGCACGAAAACAC
Source organism: Phyllobates terribilis (assembly GCF_046119375.1). Classification (NCBI taxonomy): domain Eukaryota; kingdom Metazoa; phylum Chordata; class Amphibia; order Anura; family Dendrobatidae; genus Phyllobates; species Phyllobates terribilis. Next base: position 360,124,271 of record NW_027362767.1, read on the forward strand.
TATTATATTTTTTAATAAATCCTTTACACTAAATGACAAGTACAGTAAGCAACACTGTCACTGTACTTCATATATATGTGACTGACATGTTTCTATCTATCTAATCTATGTGTGATGCTCTATTCCTTCATGTCTAAATTGTCGGGTACCGGTGTATGCCGCTGCTGAATTGCCGGCCGGCTTTTTTAAAGAAAGTGTCTTCTGAGCAGTTTGTCAGCTTTTGGACACCTTTGAAGGTGTTTTCTATGTGTTCCTATGTGTTTTTGTTTGCCTGCCATTGGTTTTAACGGTGTTCGACGGTGTTCTAAGGTGTTCGACGAACAGTTCGACGAACAGTTCCTCGAACATCTCGGTGTTCGACGAACCGAACCGAACCCGAACACTACGGGGGTGGCTCAACACTAGTGGTGACTTTCCCACCAGAACAAATTATTGGTAAATGTTGGTTTCCGATATGTTTTCATCTCTAGATGCCCCAACCTATCTCTCTCTATTGTAGCATCCAGGATGGAATCACGGTTAATCCTTCATCTAAATTTCAGCCGATTTTCATTTCTCTTGAGGTCACCAACAAACTTTCAGAAGGAACATTCATCCTCAGACCATAACATCTATGCTTCACCCCCAGAATTATATCTGCAGGCTCCACAATGATTAATCGTTCTCTTGGAAAACAGTAGCGTCCTCCCATCAGCCCAGGAGAAAATTTGCATAAGAGGGAGCCTAATGGTTGCCCACTTTAGTTCCCCTGAGCTGATACCTTTTTGTCAAATATAAAGTATGACTACACCCCCCATTAGGTTCTTGTTTTTTGGAGACTCTCTATTACAAAATTTGTGATATTTTGTGATACTTCGACATTGAGGATTATAATATTTTTTACTGGTTTCTGTTAAGGAACCATTATTAAGTGGCTCTTTTTAATACATATCTAATAAAATTATGTTTTCATGAAGTAGTTTTTTTCTGTGAGATTTTTGATTAAGTCTCTTTTTATTACTATTTGGTCTGTTGTTGATTCCACAGTGCTACCATAACAGTGACAACCTCTGTTCCCAATAAAAGTAACAGCCAAAGTGTTGTCATAAAAGTGATATCCACAGATTCTCCCTTATTGGTACCAGCCAATGAACCTCAATAACAGCAATATTACTAGTGCCCCAATTGATGTTCCTGCAACAAAACCTCACAAACACTGCCAAGTCAACCCCATAACTGTACCTGCCAGACTCTCCTCAAAAATTAACCTGTCACAAAGTTACCATAGCTATGACAGTCAGAGAGTCCACATTTCTTTACGTGGTCACTATCGTTTTACCAAACTTTATTTAAATCAATAGTACAAGAAAATAAAACAAACATAATATATCTCATCAAAGAAATCTGCTTCTCTTTCCATTTATGAGCCTCTTTTCCATCATTCTCTCTGAAAAACTTTAGGTCAGCAGCCTACTGAAGTTTATGGAGGGGAGGACTGTGGGAGAAAGGAGGGACTGGGTGGGAGAAAGAGGTAGAAAGACACACAGAAACGGTGCTGCTGCTTTTCAGCATGTGTTTTATTTCACATCAGAGCTGGATGCACAGCTACACTGCACTGCTCAGTACTGCTGTGTAGTATACTACAATCTGCTTCTAAGGGTGTGCTAAATAAAGACTGGAGAACATGAATTCCTCATGGCTCTATTTATGGGCGACTTCATAGTGGCTTGCACTGGCCTTTATATAAAGCTTCCCCTGTTAGCCACATCTGAGCTGGATTCACAGCTACACTGCTCAGTACTGCTGTATAGTATACTTCATTCTGCTGCTTCTAAAGAGCTTGTGCAGATGACTGTAGTTTCAGTCCCAGTGCTATCCAACAAAACATTGGATCACATTTGGACCAATGTTATTAAATGAAGCCATGCACATGTCTGATTTTTTTTTCTCGGTCCACTTGCAACAATTGGCCTCCGATATTCAGATTACATTCAGCCATTCAAGTCTATGGGTCCGATTTTCAGGGACTGACAGAATGGAGATGATGGAGAAACTTTTTCTCCTTTATTATCCACATCCAAGAAAAACGGTTCCCACTCTTATCATAATCTGATCAATCTCTGATCAGGATCTGATCACAGTGTGATTAGCATGATCGGACCGATGTTCTCGGATGTGGAAGATACGGTTGGGTGACCCCTCTGTAATGCGCTGCGGAATATGTTGGGGCTATATATATAAAGATTATTATTATGGGTATACTACATATCGACCAGAGAATCCTTCATTTCTCTATGTATGGAAAAGCTCATAGTAGATTGCAGTGACCTTCATATAGAGCATTCCCTGTTTGCCACCTTTGGCATTGATTTCAGTGCAGCTTTAATATGGTGGAATGATCATTTGACAATGAATATAGTAACCCTGGAAGATACTCAGGTCTAACAATACACTACAGACTATGATATGTAAAGTGACAGAGGCGCATTTGTAAATTCAGGACCTTTCTGTTTCAGAACTCACGGTCGAGGAAAACATCTTCTTCAGTATTATCAAATGTTCTTTTTATTTCAAATTAAAATATATGTTACTTTACATCATAGCAGATGTAAAATACTAATACCACCTTTTAAATGACTGAGAAGGTGTTATGTGACATTTGCCTATCAACATGAATTATAGTCAAATGTGACTTTGCGCTAACACTTTTTAATTCAAACATTCCTAGCGTCTCATTTTCATTTTGCATTTTTGCAGGTTATTATTTGATGCTCTTAAAAAAAAACTTTTGCATTAATGTGCACACTGCCTGCTCCGCAGGAACCTGTAATAATGAGAGGTATCTTTTTGAAGCACATTTCTTTTGTGTTTGCATTTTTTTTTTTTAAGAAATCATTGCCGCCAATTAGATACATCAATCTGAGAGACAACACGCTTGTTGTGTTCACTTTTTGGTAATAACATCTTTGTGGATTTTAATATACGTGGATTTTTTTTTTACTAGTTTTTGTTCAAAAAAAGAAAAAGAATTTATGAACAGACTTTCAAAAACTGCAAGGTAATTTGTATGAAGTTCTTAAGCTGCAATGTTACCTGTTATTCTTATATTTATCCACTAGGGGGCAATCAAGTTAAATCAATGAATACAAAACTATGAAGAAGAAGATGATGTGGCGCTACATTTCCTGGGAGTGAAGTTGAATTGTCACATTGCATGCGTATTATTGAGCTTCTTTGTCTGCAGGTGTCTTCAGTAACAAGAAGTAAATAGAATAAAATGGTTATACTGTAACTATTATGATAGCGGGAGATATAGAAAAGGGAGAATTTAGCCATCTAACAGCCTTAAATTACATCAAACTACGCTCATTAAAAGATGTTACATGCACCCCAGGGGGGATTGTTACTAAGTGCGGCAAAGCTAACACAATGGAGGAGCCCTGTCCAAGATAATCCATGCAGTAACCTATAAGTCACATCAAGCCTATTTGGCGCATATCTCTCATTGGCCCTTCTAGATATAATGGAAATAGTCATTGTAATGATGTGCTAATGTACAGTTTATTCCTACCCACTGTGAAGCAGAAGCATATGCTCCTCTGCTGTGCGAATGCCGGAGAAGAAGCATTTTGTTTTCTTGACGTGATTTCGAGACGAGCTGTTTTCGCAAATTAATGACAGTCACGTTGAGAAGCATACGTCCCGAAGACGTTCTACAAGAGACATGCTGGTCTTGTTTAGAGACTGCTCTCTTTGTATGGTCTGGGAGTGTCAGGAGCTGTCACAGAGGCCTTCATGTACAGGGAGGCACAATTCACACTTGTCAGCATGGAAAAAAACATTTTTCAGGTGCTCCAGGTGATGAAACCTTTTGTGAGTGTAAGGTGAATCATAGCATGTGGGACGCTTCTGGAGATGCGCACATGAGGAATCTCTATGAATAATACTGAAGGTTTTGGGGAAGAATAGGCAGGATGCTATAGAGCATAGTTCTTCGCCAGATATTGCATTCTTGCTGATGAAGTTTGGGTTATTTTTTTTTGGTGGAAGGCAAATTTACAAAATAAAGTAGAAGGTATCTCTGAAGCAGGGATAAATAAGTACCGATAGTGGACTGTATGGCCTTCTCTGGACCTCCCATATATTAGCAGAATGGGAGTCTCCTGACCTCTGTGGAAAAGGGGACACCAAGAGTAATCGGGTCTTATGCTGAAAAGGAAGATCAAGATGAAGGAAAGGGAACTGCTCACCTTACGGGATTGTTTAACCCACAACTGAGGAGCAAGTAGGGGTGGTAGTCTGCACTTCCGATGTAGGATTCAAGAAACCAAAGGATGGTAAGTGAATTTGACCATGCGGTTTATTCTCTACGCGTTTCGAAGTTGGACCAACTTCTACCAACTGCTTCGGCCAAATGGATGAAGAAGATGGTTCAACTTTGAAACACGTAGAGAATAAATCGCATGGTCAAATTCACTTACCATCCTTTGGTTTCTTGAATCCTACATTGGATGCGCAGATTACCACCCCTACTATCCTATTGTTCTGACCCCTGTGGGCACTTTATAATTGTAAATCTTTATTAAAAATCTTTTCATTTTTTCTAACAGAAAATTAAACATCAGAGAAATGTTATTGTGTCATTTCAATGACGAAACATTAAATAAGTCTTCTAAAATAATTGTGTCTTAGCCCTATAATAAACAGACAGGGAGAGTAAAAGAACAAAAAGGGATGTACAACAGACTGACAATTAGACAACTAGACCAGGGAAGAAGGGATGGAAAGTAGAGAGGAGTAGATGACCTAATGTAAAGAAAAATTCATATATTATATTAAATAGTGAGAAGGGCCCAAAAGGTATCCCAAAGGGACCAAACAACGTTAAACCTCTCAACTATGTTATCGATCAATGCAGTACAGTATTCAATATGCCTGATATCTTTAAGCCTAGCATATAGATCTTATATAGATGGAGGGGAAGTTTGCTTCCAATGATAGGTGATTAGACACCGAGCAGCCGTCAACATACGTAGGAAGTAGCCTTGTGGTCCTCATAGAAATGTTCTGTGGAAAGATAAGAAAAGCTGGATCTCTAGAGATACCTCTAAGTCAAAAACCTGCTTAATCGGAGATTGCACGTTTGTCCAAAATGACTTGATTAGGATGCAATCCCAAAATAAATAAAAAAATGGACCCCTCTGATAAGGCACACCTCTAGCAAAGAGGAGAGATGGATGGATCTAGTTTGTGTAGAAACTCAGGAGAGCCTGTGGGCACTTTAGAAAGAATTAGATGAGGTGGAGAAGTGGCCATACATGAGAGTAGCTATGGTATCTTCATTATAGCTTATGAGATTAGTAAACGCTCATCTGTTTCATCAACTGAAATTAACTATGTTCAATGAAGCCACATGCATGCATGGTGTACTCTGGAGTGCGAATAAGGAAGGTGACCCCCACTTACATGATAGTTGGGATTTCTAGAAGTCCTAGAAGTGGAACCATCAGTGATTAGACATTTATGACATTTACTTTCAATAGGCTATAAATGCCTCATATATTAATCCATCTTTAAGTTTTATTACGCCATTGGGATTGGTTTGATCTGATCCAACAATGTGGGCTCCCGGCCAAAAAGGGTTGTGCCCCCTTGACCTCATGCTCTATCCAGTGTCAATCCCATTAAACATTAAAGGCATATCCAGAGTCGCTCACTTTTTCTTCACAAGATGACAGACGTGCAAAATACCATCTTATTGTTCACATGTCCTAACAGGTATCTACCAAGCTAACATCACCAGCAGCAGTCACCTCCTGATGCGGCAGTGAGCATCGCTGTAGAACCATTTAATTATTAAGTTGTACCCTATATTTCATATGCAGCTTTGCTTTACATTTATATATAATAATGGTAGGGGATGAGATATATTTTTTGTCTTTTGTAGGTTTTGCATCTTTTTGCTAGTGTGAACATGCTCCTATATCTTGCATGTCTACCATCTTAGACCTCAGTTCACATTGCTTGTTTTTTTGTCTTGTTTGCATTCTGTGCAAATTAGGGGTGTGGCATCCCCCTTGTTGAGCTGGTTAGTATATATGTAGATTACCACGGGCCTAGGTGGTCTAAAGTTGGGACCCGGTTCTATTTGTCTACCCTTTTATATGCATTACTTCAACTTTGATATACAGTAAGGTTTTTAATATAGACAGTGTAGGACCGTCCTAATTTAGGGTCACCTTGTCGCTGGTGGGACGGCTTGTATACTTTTTTTGATCAAAAATAGTTCACTAAGTACCCTATATTTCATATGCAACTTTGCTTTACATTTATATATAATGATGGTAGGGTATGAGATATATTTTTTGTCTTTTGTAGGTTTTGCATCTTTTCGCTAGTGTGAACAGGCTCCTATTTCTTGCATGTCTACCATCTTAGACCTCAGTTCACATTGCTTGGTTTTTTAATTATTAAGTTGTGTAGTGCATTATCCCTTCTAATCCAGTGGTAAAATGTCCCTGGTCGATTCGTGTCCTGTTATTTATGATCCAGTGTGTTGTATCCATACCTGGTGAACTGGAGGTCTAGCATCAAATAGTGATATTCTAGGGGTGAGTCCTGGTCATCTTGTTAGCAGGTACCCACCCTCGGTATTTTGGTTGTTCTTATCTAGTGAGTTTTCTTTGTTAAGCAGTCAACTGAAAATTATGTGAACTGACTGGGTTTCGCAAAGGCAAAATAAACGACTTTAGCCTTATCCCCTGCAAAGACGTGTAGACTTCCCACAGGAGATCCCCGGGTAGTTAGCTAGAGTGAATTCTCTTGGCAATGGAACCAAAGAAAATGGGCAGAATCTTGGTCAGATGGGCACAGGACAGGGCACTTGGAGTTTGGTGCAAAGAAGAAAGAAGTCACGGTCCAAAGAGGTTGCAAAAACTGGATATGTTCAAACAACTAGCTAAGTCAAAATCAACCAAACAACTTGACACCTGTGCATTCTACAGAAACTGGGGTGCTTTGCCCTTAAATGGGTTGTCCCATGACAAAAACGTAACTTTAATTAATAGATCTTGGAATAATAATAATTTCCACAATAGGATGTGGTTAAATAAAATGTTCCTGTGCTGAGATAATGTTTTGTTCGTGGGAAAACCCCTTTAAGAAACAAAAGGGCACAGTCATTATTGGAGACAAGAACTGTTGGGCATGTTCTTGGCTTTTAAGAGACCAGTTCATACATGCAACTCACAGACTAAGCTTCTAGACTGAGTAGCAAAGCAGTGGTAAAAGGGTTCTTAAGCCAGGCTCTATGGTATCCAAGGCGAGTTTATGTAGCACAACAATACAGGTCCTCCAGAAAGATGTTGTACGTTGTTGCAGATCTTTCATTTTTTATTTTGCTTGTCATGCTTTTAGGGGTAGACTAAAAGCAGACTGTCTCTTTAAAAAGTTCCTGTCACCAGATCAAAAGTTTCCAGATTTTTATCTTATTTTCTTTCCGCTGCTCCCTTGAGTATTCCATTTTCTTTTTTTTTTGCAAATCCATCATTTTGTTTCAGAGATATGGGTCATTTTATTTAGTCCTAATTCTAATAGTGTTTTCCCAAAAGGGCGATGCTCACAAGATCCTCGGGGGCATGTCTTTAGGGTGTTCTGCATTATTACCCTGTGAGCCACGCCTCCTTGTCAATATCATAAAATAAGCACCAAATAAAATGGCTCATATCTCTGGAACTGTATTAAGGAATTACCAACAAAAAAAAATAATGGAATACACAGGGGATCAGCGGGAATAAAATAAACCAAAAACTTGACAATTTTGATCTGGTGACAGGTCCTCTTTCGGAATAAGCCACACTCAGGACAATCCCTTTTCTATATTGTGAAAGAGTAGCTTTAGATTGCAGCTGTTTTTGGGAATATACAGTATTACATGATACTCAACTCAATGGATGTCCATACACTGTAACAATATATTTTGCATTTATTGTTATTTTCTATTTTAAAGTGATTTTTCCATCTTCTGGTGACTGGTCCTCTTTAGGAATAAGCCACACTCGGGACAATCTATTTTCTATATTGTGAAAGAAAAGCTTTAGATTGCAGCTGTTTTTGGGAATATACAGTATTACATGATACTCAACTCAATGGATGTCTATATATCGCTTGAACATTGTGACAAAGTCACTGGCAAGGTACTGGAGGGGAGATATATAGCACTGAGGTTGTTAGCTCCAGTAATTAAAAAATAGGAAAAAGGTTCCAGCACACAAGTGGGTTAAACAGCCATATTGGGTGCTAGGGTGATTGAACACCTGTAGAGAGGGAGGAGGTCAGACAATAAAATCCCAGCCTTGAGAGCATTTGGTGTTGGGGGGGGGGGGGGGCTGGAGGTGAAAGCTCTGAGCTATTTGTCTCACACATACTGGATGTATGGAGATTGCAGGTCTCCTAGTGTGAATCCCTTTGTTAAAGGAGATGGAAGCTGGACTCTAAGCCAGGTGGGCTAACCAGCACTATTGTATGGACTTGATATTTTATGTTTTACCTTCTGCCCGTGTGGTGCCTCTGCTGCGCATTGGTGCCACAGAACCCAGAAGGGTGCATGGATGGATTTCTCCACAAGAGGCCCTCACTACATTCACACACCTCCATCTTCCACCTCATACCAGCAGAGGGAGCCCTGATAAGGATATGAAAGGGAAGGTGGAGCCAGGCAGCTGAATTGGAGTTTAGTTTAGTTTAGTTAGTGCTCTGAAGAGAGAGCAACACACAGGCTGCTGTGTGAGGCAAGCTAGGCCTCCAGCAGCACTGAAGCCTAGTGAGGGCCCTGAGCGTGGCCGAAGGTGAGAGGAAGGAAGGAGTGATAAAGGAGGCAGTGGAGCATAGTAAGCTCACCCCGTTATACAAACCGGACACCGGGTCCGAGCCTACAGGGACCCTTTACACCTAGTAGGGATAACCGGAATCCCAGGAGGACTACAAGTCCCTGGCAAACCTGAAGCTAGACACATACAGGACCAGGAACTACGAAGGCCCCGACATCCAGGGAAAGTGGTTACCAGCCGGAGGTCCTACTTCAGAGCAACAGGTGGAGTAAAAGCAGGACACATAAGCTAGGCCCAGTTGCAGGCTGGCCAGGAGCATACACATAGACAGACATGGATCAGGAGGCCTTATACCAGCTCCCTGGGAAGAAGTCCAAAAGTGCACCCTTCACCTGGAGTGCTCTGGACCATGCCTAACAGCTGTACCAGTAAAGGTAACGAAGCAAAACCCCCTGTCTCTGTCTGTTACTCTGGCTGCACCATCATTCTCTCCCTGCACCACAACGCCCAGCGCACCATCTATCTATCTACACTTCCCTGAGGCCCTCTCCACCTCACAAATTCTCTGAACCTTTACTGATAATTGATACCCCTTTGTGCACTGACCCCCCTGAGCCAGCCACCGTGATATACCCAAAACAGTACGGCCCCGGGGGCGAGTCAATCCAACTGGCGTCATGAACAGGATTGCGTGCCCGTTGCCACCGGGTACTGTGCGCCTTAAAGAAACTGTAACTCTTACTGTGGTGAAGTTTTCCTGCCATATCCGCCATTTTTCCTGCTGCCGCGAGGGAAGAAGAGGGGCGTAATCGCTGGAAGCGCGCGAAGTCGAGGACACGCCCCGCCCCTGACGTCGAACCAGGAAGCGTCAGGTCCTGGAAGTAGCCGGAGGACACCCTGACGTCAGGCGCGAGCGACGCAAGGTCCTGAAAGAAGACCGTCGCCCGTGGAGCTGCGGCCTACCTAAAAGAAAAGATCAGAAGGTAGGCTCCGGTTCACTAGGGGGGGCGCAACAATGTCCGAAGCCCAGCAGAGCACCGGAATAACGGATAACGGCTCCGATGTCCCACTTGTGCTCAGCACTGAGCAGGTTGAAGCAGCAGAGCCACCCGCAGGGCCTGTAACCCCTGTCATACCTATGGCCCTGCCATATATCCCTGGAGCGAAGTGGTTTCCCCAGTATAATGGCAAACAGGACACACTGTCCGGATTCAAGAGGAAAATATGAGGCACACTGGACATGTACTCTATGACTGGCAAGCAGAGAGCTGCTGTAGTGTTAGGACAATTGACTGGTGCCGCTGAGCGAGAAGTTGAAACCTGGCCAGCCGCAGACGAAGAATCAGTGTCCACCATCTTTAAAAGACTGCAAACAGCGTTTGAAATCCCCACTGAGACAGATCTCCGGATGAGGTTCTACCATTGTGTCCAGAAACCTGAGGACAGTATCCGGGACTATGCCTGGCGCTTACAGGAGGCCCTGCGGTCCCTGAAACAGGTTAGTCCAGCCAGCATCCATGATGAAAATAAAATGCTGACGGAACAGTTCTTCCAGGGGTTAAAGTCCCAGGAGGAGAGCAGAACTGTACGGTGGTGGGCCTTAGACCATCCACATGCCACCTTTGACACCCTTAAGGACATGGCTATAAAGGGCCTGCAGCCCCTGGAAACCACAGATACTGCTATCCAGCATTACCAGGATGGAGTGCCTGCAGCACCCACCGCTCCTTCACTAACGACTGAAACAAGGATGCAAACAGTGCCCCCTAGCGAGCTGGACAGCCTACGCTCTGAAGTGCGCCAGTTAAGTAAAACCCTGGCCACTGTCATGAGCACCCTGCAGCTGCAGACGGAGCCTGAGTGGGAAGGAAGGATTCTGTTAGCCGACAGCCCTGAGGATGTCCCTTGGATGAGGAGAAGAAGGAGGACAACGCCACCCCGTAGGAGAACAACGCCACCCTGTGGGAGGACCAGAGACCAACGGCGCCCTCCAGAGTACTGCATCTGCTACCGCTGCAATAAAGCAGGCCACACCACGAGGACCTGCCCTTTAAACGAGGAAACCCTGGGGCCGAGGGCCGACACCAAGGAGTAGACCAACCAGGCCCATCAAACTGGTACCGCCGGTTCGTGGGAGGAAGACCTTTCCTGTCCATTGTGCTGGACGGCATCGCGACACCTGCCCTGCTGGACACAAGATCTCAGGTAACCATCATGCCTGATGTCCTCTACAAAAGGTTCTGGTCCATAGACGAACTGAGCCCGCCAGCTCCGAACCTTTCCGAGTATGCCTCCAATGGCCTCCCCCTTAACCTAGTCGGGGTTAAGGATGTGGCAGTAAAGGTGGGAAGAGTGGAACTGAAGGATCAGGGACTAATTGTAATAGAGACTAATCCTGATGATACTGACTTGTATATGGTACTTGACACAAATATTGATAGTAACTGGTTGGGAGAAGTGTTGTTCTTGCTCCAACAGATGGCTGACACCGCCAGACCAGGGCAGAGGAGGGTGCTCCAGAAAGAGATCCGAGCCCTTATGTACCAGCAACAGGTAAAGCTATCAGGTGGTGAAATTGGTAATGTACGGGTGACAGACCCGATACCCATTGTGATTCCCCCAATGAGTGAAATGCTGATTTGGTGTAGAGCAGCAATAGGTCTCAAAGGACGGAGCTACCAGGCGGTAGTAGAGCCCCTTAGCTTGGAGCATAGACCTACACTCTTGGCTGCCAGAGGGGTAGTGGATGTACGCAATGGGAGGGTGCCCGTACGCCTCCTAAACTATGGGGAGGACGAGATTAGATTACCACGCTACGCCACTGTTGCCAAACTGTACACAGTAGATAACAACTCCATACACACGGCGGAGTCCTTAACCTTACCAGATGAAGTGGAGGATAATGACCCGGGAACCCAGGTGGAGGATTGGTGTCAACAGCTCCATGTTGGGACAGACACCACTCCTGCCCATCAGAAGCAGGGTGTACACCGGGTGGTTCAGGAATACGAGCAGGTATTCAGTAAACACCCACTTGACTTTGGGAGGATTAAAGGGTTACAATACCATATACCCACAGGTGACCATCCACCCATCAAAGAACGTTACAGGCCCATACCACCAGCACACTACCAGAAGGTGAAGGAGATGTTGCACGACATGAAGAAGGCAGGGGTAGTAAGGGATAGCTGTAGTCCCTGGGCAGCTCCCCTGGTCCTAGTCAGGAAAAAGGACGGAAGCATGAGAATGTGTCTAGATTACAGACAAGTAAATCGCATTACACATAAAGATGCATACCCTTTACCGCGTATAGAGGAATCCCTGGCTGCCTTAAAGTCTGCAAATTACTTCTCCACCCTTGACCTCACTAGTGGGTACTGGCAAGTAGCTGATGCTGAGGAGGATCGGGAGAAGACGGCCTTTACTACCCCGATGGGACTCTGTGAGTTCAACAGTATGCCGTTCGGACTCTGCAACGCCCCCGGAACGTTCCAGAGATTGATGGAGTGCTGTTTGGGACACCTCAACTTCGAGACCGTATTGCTATACCTGGATGACGTGATAGTGTACTCCAAAACATACGAGGACCATTTGAAGCACCTGGCAGAGGTATTTGAGTCGCTGTCCCGGTATGGGATGAAGCTGAAGCCCTCCAAGTGCCACCTGCTTAAGCGAAAGGTGCAGTACCTGGGGCACATCGTCAGTCCAGAAGGAGTAGCACCGGATCCGGAGAAGGTCACTGTCATTCAGAAATGGCCGGAGCCAAAGAGCCTCAAGGAGGTACGTCAGTTCCTGGGACTAGTCGGGTATTACCTGAGGTTTGTGAAGGACTATACCAAGAAAGCGGCGCCTTTGCAAGATCTCCTGGTAGGAAAGTCCGGGAGAGGCAGAAACTCCCCGTTCCAGTGGGGTAAAGAGCAAGCTGAATCCTTTGAGGTGATTTAGGGGATCCTGACCGGTGAAGAGATCCTAGCCTACCCTGACTACAGCCAACCGTTCCTGCTGTACACTGATGCCAGCAACGAGGGATTAGGAGCTGTGTTAAGTCAGAAGCAGAATGGCCGAGAGAAGGTGATCGCCTATGCAAGCAGGAAGTTCCACCCGACTGAGAGGAACCCAGAGAACTATAGCAGCTTCAAGTTGGAGTTCCTGGCCCTGGTCTGGGCCATCACCGAGCGGTTCAAGCACTACCTAGCCTCCAGTAAGTTCACAGCCTACACTGATAATAACCCCTTGACTCATCTAGAAACAGTCAAGTTAGGAGCCATGGAACAACGATGGATGGCTCGGCTGTCAAACTACCAGTTCACCATTAAGTACCGGACAGGCCGCAAGAATGCCAACGCCGATGCCCTGTCCAGGATGCCTCACCAGTCAGACACGGAAGAAGAAGTGGATGACCTGGAGGAGATTGAGCTACCTGCCTTCCACCGTAATGGAATGGTCCACGATCAACGAGCCTCCAGGAGGCATCACGGTAAGACGTTAAACTCTTTGCCTCACCACAGCTGGAAGGAGACCCAGGACAGCGACCCGGTTGTCAGCCGTATCAAAGAACTGATAACCCAGGAAGGTTCCTTCCTGGAGAAGGAAGCGTCTCTACAAGCCAAGCAACTGTGGAGTGAGAGAAACTGGCTGTTCATCTATAGGGAGAAGCTGTGCCGAAGTTACGTCAACCTGAGGACCCATGAGATAGTGTGGCAGATTGTAGTGCCCAGGACGGACATCCAGATGGTGTTGGAGGCCTACCACGATCAAGCGGGGCACTTTGGCTGGAAGAAGCTTGAAACCCTGCTGAAAGGTCGGTTTTACTGGGTTGGAATGCAGAGCTCTATAGAGAGATGGTGCCGAGACTGTGGACCCTGTAGCCTCAGAAGAAAAGACTACATCAGCCAGAAGGCACCCCTGCAACCCATCAAGACAACTCAACCCTTGGAGATCGTGGCCCTGGATCATGTCAAGCTGTCAACCAGCTGGTCAGGATATTCCTATGACCTGACCATGGTGGATCACTACTCCCGGTTCCTGGTGATCGCCCCCGTCAAGGATCTGACGGCAGAAACTGCGGCGAAGACATTTCAGGCCCCATGGATACCCGAAGCAGGTGCTGGCAGATCAAGGCTCAGCCTTTGAAGACGAATTGTTCAAGGAGTTCTGCCATCTGTACGGGTGTAAAAAGATCCGGACTACACCGTACCACCCCCAAACCAACGGTCTCTGTGAAAAGATGAATAACATCGTCATGGACCTGCTGAAGACCTTACCACTAGAAGAAATAAACCAGTGGCCATACAAGCTACCTGACCTGGTAGATTTGTACAACCACATATCTGTGAGTTCCACCAATTGTACTCCAGCATATCTCATGCGAGTGTGGCGCCCAGGGGATGGGGACTACTCGGCGCCCGGGCCTTAATGCCTGGTCTTGGGGGATGTCGCGGTGGTCGGCTCCCGGGCCCGTACCCTGGGGTCTCTCTTAAAAAAGGGGAAAATAAAATGTCAAAGTTCGTGACGCCACCTGTGGTGTCTGGTGAGGATCACCAGCACTGCGGCAGTCCACTGAGGCTGGTGTTACGGCAGCTTTGATGGTGTAGCTCCCCACAGGTGGAGCTGGGCCTCAGGGCAGCAATGTTTGATAAGGTGCACGATATGGCGGTGACCCAGCCGGGTCCAAAGAAGAACAGGGGACACACACACACACGGTTCGCTTCTGTACCTTTTACTGGTGGAAATGCAGGTACCGTCCGGAGCACTGTAGGGTGAGGGGTGTATTGCAGGACTCTCCCCAGTGAGCAGGTGTAGGGCCTCCTGTTTCTTCGCCGCTTAGTGTTAGTCTCTGGCCTGCCTGGAGCTAGGCCTAACTTAGTCTCTGTTCTGCACCGGCTGATCCTGTGGTAGGGCCTTCTGTTGGAGTACACACTCCCTGGTATATGGGGGCCTCTGTAACTCCTGACCCTGGTATAACAGTCAGCGTTTGGTATTCCTGGGACCTGTAGTTCGCCAGGGGTTCTGGTTGTCTTCTGCTGGGTATAAAGAATCCCTGCAGACTCGGACACAGTGTCCAGGATATGGTTTCTGGGGTGAGCTGGTAAGGCTCCTCTGCCCCCAATGCTACTCACTCCTCTAGCCTTCGGCCTACTAGGGCCCTTACTAGGCTATACACACTGGCAGTTAGGTGGCTGCCTCTTCTGCTGCTCTCTGAGCGTCAGCAACGCTCCTAGCTCACTAACCTGAGCTGCTTGAGTCTGACTGAGCTCCACTGCAGACTGACCTGTTTCTCTGTGTCTCACTCTGCAGGAACTGGCTGTGGACTCCAGACTGTTCTGTCTCCACTCTCTTCCAGAGGAGAACTCACTCACAGACTCTCTCCTTCTGTGTCTGAGCAGAAACTGAAAACCGCTGAATCACTCCATTTCCTCATTTATATCCCTAACCAGGCTCCCTCTGGTGGTCTGAGGTGGAAGGTGGAGGTGTGTGTATGCTCTGAGGGCCTCTTGTGGAGAAAACCTGAAATGCACCCCTCCAGGATCTGTGACTCCATGCACAGCAGGGCGTCACACGAGCAAGACCCGGAAAGTTGCCCATGGACCTGGAGCTTGATGTAGTAGAACCCTAAGCAGATATGTCCACTGAGGACTGGGATACGACTCGACAGGAGCAGTACAGGAGAGTACAGGCCTGTGTCGAAGATAGTCTGAATAGGGTAAGAGACAAGCAGGAAGCACAGTACAACAAGGGTGCACCAGCAGAACCCTTCACACCAGGAGAAGTGGTGTTAAAGAGGAAAAGGAGAAACCACAAACTTGATGACCAGTGGGAGTGGGACCCTACACTGTGTTAAATTCAAGATTTGATAACAAGAAGACCTGTTTGATTAGCAAAGACGGAGGAATCACGACTGCAACGGTATCTAGAGACAATCTAAAGCCCCAAGAAGAAGTGCCTCTCACCGTACCGGAGGAGCCTAAAGAAGCAGTGATACATACTGAATTAGGAGATTTCCCGGCAGATTGGCCCTAACTAGGAGGAACAGTGATAATACCTGTGATCCCCTTCTACCAACAGCCAGAAGACCCTCCACAACAAGTAGAACCTGTAAGTGCCCCAGAAGAGCCTGCTCAAGAAGAATCCCCGGAAGAAGGATCCCCGGCTGGAGCAGAGCAAGAAGGCCCAGCCAATGGTACACTTGCCAGTCCCATAGAGAGGTTAAGGCAGTTTTACAATCTACCCACACGTAGAACTGACAGGGTAGCAGACGATACAGACACAGATACCATCCACCATCCACACTCCTGTACTACGCAGATCAACACGTAGCACCAAAGGCCAGGCCCCTGTTAGGTTCAGTGAATAAGTAGAAATACCTATAGTATAAATAGTTGCCCCTGGGGTATGTTATTATTGCGAAATTTACATGTATTCATTTATTGTCATGTTTTGCCTTGCTAATGGACAATTTAGGTGACATGGACACTTTTCATTGTATTTAGTTACCCGTAGGGGTATATATATATATATATATATATATATATATATATATATATATATAAAGACTCTGTGGCTCAGGACTGTGAGCAGCCCAAAAACTGTTCATGTACATAATTGCACTCCCTGAAGTGCCTTGTAATTGACCACTGAACAAAACCCCATTTGGCATGGGGAAAGACGTGGTCCATCACCTGGATCACTTATGCCCTGCAGCCACGCCCAGGGCCTACGTTGAGGGTTTGCGGATGGGTCCCTCATGCTACCATGTACTTTTGGTGAAAAGGACACCAGGTTACGGGACTTGCTGTAACCTTATTGCTGTTGTTATTATTGTAATTGTTATTATTGTTGTAACCTTTGTTTTACAAAATGCTTCAGTCCAGGAGTACTGAGTTTTACTAGGGGGGAATGTGGCGCCCCTGCTGCGCATTGGTGCCACAGAACCCAGAAGGGTGCATGGATGGATTTCTCCACAAGAGGCCCTCACTACATTCACACACCTCCACCTTCCACCTCATACCAGCAGAGGAAGCCTTGATAGGGATATGAAAGGGAAGGTGGAGCCAGGCAACTGAGTTGGAGTTTAGTTTAGTTTAGTTAGTGCTCTGAAGAGAGAGCAGCACGTAGGCTGCTGTGTGAGGCAAGCTAGGCCTCCAGCAGCACTGAAGCCCAGTGAGGGCCCCGAGCGTGGCCGAAGGTGAGAGGAAGGAAGGAGTGATAAAGGGGGCAGAGGAGCATAGTAAGCTCACCCCGTTATACAAACCGGACACCGTGTCCGAGCCTACCGGGACCCTTTACACCTAGTAGGGATAACCGGAATAACAGGAGGACTACAAGTCCCAGGCAAACCTGAAGCTAGACACATACAGGACCAGGAAACACGAAGGCCCCGACGTCCAGGGAAAGTGGTTACCAGCCGGAAGTCCTACTTCAGAGCAACAGGTGGAGTAAAAGCAGGACACATAAGCTAGGCCCAGTTGCAGGCTGGTCAGGAGCATACACAGAGACAGACATGGATCAGGAGGCCTTATACCAGCTCCCTGGGGAGAAGTCCAAAAGTGCGCCCTTCACCTGGAGTACCCTGGACCGTGCCTAACAGCTGTACCAGTAAAAATAACGAAGCAAAACCCCCTGTCTCTGTCTGTTACTCCGGCTGCACCATCATTCTCTCCCTGCACCACAACGCCCAGCGCACCATCTATCTATCTACACTGCCCTGAGGCCCGCTCCACCTGTGGGGAGCTGTACCTTCTTTAGCTGCCTTGACACATGCCTCAGAGGACTGTTGCAGCGCTGGTGACCTTCACCAGGCACCACAGGTGGCGTCACGAATTCTCTGAACTTTTACTGATAATTGATACCCCTTTGTGCACTGACCGCCCTGGGCCAGCCACCGTGATATACCCCAAATAGTAGGGCCCCGGGGGCAAGTCACCGGACAAAGGCTGTATTTATGTTTTCTGGTGACGTGATTTATGAGGACTGCAATAAATCAGACGCACTTTAAATAGAAACGGTTACTGTGTCTGCCTCTTTAAGAAGCCGAGTGAGTCGATCTACCACAACATGCCTAGTTTTCCATGCTTTTTATGGACACACTTTTTTTGGTTAACCGAGTGGACCTCATGTGTGGACCACCCTCTGTTATGTCCATACACCGTAACAATATATTTTGTATTTATTGTTATTTTCTTTTTTAAAGTGATTTTTCCATCTTCTAAAGTGGCTAGCAAGTGAACCTCAATATCTTAAACAGCCTGAGCAGAAATATAATAGTCAACTATTGGGCTGTGGAAGTGATTTTTCTTCTCTCCGCATTATCTACACTTCCAGTACACACCAGTAGCTCATCTTCCCTCTCACTGATTAATTTTTCATTGATCATTTTACCATTCAAATTGAACTTTATCATTTTTACATGAAGGTGAAGTTTATCTAATTGAAAGCTCTGTTCGGTTTTGCTGCTGAATGAACACGAGAGATCCAGGTTGAGCGTTATTGATGAGATTCACTGGTTTGTTAAGCAAAGTTAATCGCTGGGACGTACATATTGGCTCGAGTGGTTAAGTTTGATGCTCGAAATGTAATGTGTTCACACTTACGTCATGGTTTCTGTTGATAATGGAAACCATAAGACTGTGCTGGAGCCATTGTATGGCAGAGCTCTTTGATTTATAAAACTGTTGAGTTCCATTGCCGTGTCCGTCATTCTGATGTTTACGGTGTCCGTCAAGTTTGAAGAGGAATTGTGCCCGTGGCAGCCTCTTCTTATCTAACCTGAAGTAACCAATGGAAATGTGAACAGAGCCTTACTCGGGGAAACCAACACAAGGGTGGCCGTACATCATATAATCCATGTAAAAGACAATATGTAAGAGATTCGGATTCTCCACCAAACTGGACTGGAAATTCTAAATAATCTCAGAAAATAGAAGAAGTGGTGCAATAAAATGAAAATATAACACAGAGATATTATCATGCTTGACAACAGGACTATTATATTTTGAGGGAAAATCTTTTTTTTTCCATGTCATAAAGGAAATTGAATTAAAGGGAACCTGCCAAATTGGAAACGGTATCTGATGTTATAGGCAGGATGTTATAGAACTGGAGGAGCTGATCAGATTGATAGACATTTTTATGGAAAAGTTTGGGTAAAGTTTGGCATTTTATTCATTAAAATCTCTGGAGTTTGTATCTATTTGAGTCCAATGGGTGGTCCTATTCAGTGATTGACAGTCTTCTGTATATTATGGCTGTGCATGCAGAGAGAGCTGTCAATCAAACGTAGTACCGTCCCCTAGACTAATATGAATTCAAACACCAAGGATTTTAATGAATCCGCCTGATAAAGCTCAGGAAATGTGACCCTGAAAATGAACATGGTGCACAGCAATATCAAAACGACATTGCTGTGCACATGTTCTGTTTTATATCACTTATTTTACCCCCTTATGGTTTCAGAAACCTTGAAGTGGTTAAACAAAGTGACGTGCTAATTCTTTGGGCGTCTTCCTTGACAGTATGGAGTAAAAGATGCCTGTGGTAAAGCAAGAACGATAGCGAAGCAGATTCAACAAAATGATTGCCCATGTTTTCCTGGGAAAACTCTGTGGCTGCGCCGGCATCTATAAAACACCATGTACACATACCCTAAACTGAATCTATTCCAACAAACCTATTTATCAACACAATCAGTTTTTGTCTGTTTTCTTGTTAAATTATCATAAAATCATGGACAATCAACATTTATTCTATATAATATTTCTCTCTAGTAGGGGTGAGCCATACATTTTACAAAGGGGCCACATAAGATACTGGCTCTGCTCTGAAGGGCCAAATTAATAGGCTGAACTTTTAGTCATAGTCGCGATGTCACCTGTTGTCATGCAAAGTGTGGGAAAGACTAAGTGCAACATGAAGGGAAGAGGGGGAGGAAGCCCAAACACTAGGGAAAGGAGGAGTGGAGACCCCTAGGCAGATCTAATAACACCCTGCCTATCCTACCATCCCTATATTGGTTCCACACCAATAGCCGAGCAGGACCCTAAACCCTGAATATCCCTAGAGCTCGGCCCTAGATAGGGAGGGGTGAGCACTGGTCAGGCCCCACTGCAAACTAAAGACAACAAGGTAGACAAACAAAGGGGATTAACTTAGCTTGAGCAGACACCAGAGGATTAACGCCAACTGTCCTACAAGGGCACCAGAGAAGAAGCCAGACAACAGCTAGTGCTCCAAGCATGCACAAAAGAACATAGAACTATCACCAGCAATTGCCTAGAGCCAACTGAGAGTTTTTAACTCCCATGCAAGGGTGTGTCAATCGGCAGCAGGAGGGAGGTCGCCGCTGGGTCTTAAAAGAAGAAGGATTAAGAAGGTGTCTGCAATGCCAAGTACAGTGACCGTCTACAGCTAGATCCAGAGCGACTGTCTATTACACCTGACACACCTGTGACATGATGGAGACATGTAACTGAAGCCGGGGAAGGTGAGTAACGGCTTAATTTGTAATTTTTCTGAAGCACAATCCATTGGACAGAAGAAAATGTATTCATGGAAAACCCCTTTTAAGGAGGTTGTCTACTGCTGGACAGCCCCTTTTAAATGCCTTCAGACCGCTGTATAGGTATTTATAGTTTTCTGGCTTCTAATGGTCTGCGCTGGGTTAAAATAATAAAATTGCATGTTACTCCCCCTCCCTGTGTCCAGCACTGCCCCTGAGCTGCTGCTCCAGTCTCTGTTTATTGTCTGCAGCAGTAACGCCATAACTATAGCGTGCATCACTGCTGCAGCCAATCTCTGAGCTCAGCAGCTCATGCAGCCTACATCTGCAGAGCCGCTGATATTAGTGATTGGCTGCAGCGGTGAAGTAACCTGTAGTCGTGACATCACCGCTAAAGGCAGAAAACAGAGAAAATATTGGTGGAAGAGAGGCAGCGCTGGAACCAGGGAGGGTGAGTAACATCCAATTGTATTATTTTAATCCAGTTCTGGCCATTAGAGGTCAGAAACATCAATCAAGTAAAAAGAAGTGTGTCACCCTACCTGGATGCCACAAGTGTAATAAAGCTGTGTCTGAGAGCAAGGGGGAGGTTCTCTGGTCAGGGGAACATTAGCATGCAATGCCTCCTGTCTCAGGCCAGTAGGGGGAGCTGGCTGCCCCTATAAAAGCTGGTACTGGGGACAGGGTTAGAGAGAACTGGATTGCCTGTCTTAGCTTTGAGACGTGTCCCAGAGTGGAGCAGGGACAGAAAGTTGCATTGTAACCTAAGAGGAAGTGTGGCAGGAGGAGAGCCACAAGCCAGAGACAAGAGGCACAGTGAGCCTGTCTTGGCAGAGAAAAGACTTAACTTTACCAGACTTTGGTGTCTGAGGCTGGAAGGATTCCACATCCCCCAGCAGAGAACCAGCCCGCAAGGGACTGTACATTCCTTGGCCTAAGAAGCCTGGAAGCCCTGCCACAACCGAAGGGACCAGTAAAGCCGTACAAGGCTGGGAGCAGAAAGGAACCCACGTCGCAGGCCATACAGGCGAGAATGCACGGAAAGCTCGGAAACGTGGGCTGTTATCCTATCAGGAGGAGATAGTCAGAAGGAGCGCAGAAAGCACGGTAGGCCTACACCCTCACCCTGACCAGGGCCAATTTCCCCGTTGCTCTCAGACATCCAGGTCCCCTTCTAGCTGGGACTGTTTGTGGGTCAGTTTACCTGTTCTAGTAAAGACCCTGGACTGCAACCTGTTGTCTGTGTGCTCCTTGCTCCTCCAGCACTACCATCACTCCCACCATCCACTATACTGCCCTGGGGCCGCACTCTTCCCGTGGGGAGTCACACCACCATAGCTGCACACCTCATCAGCCCCAGCAGTCTGCATGCAGCGGCGGTTCCTAATAACCGCAATCCACGGGTGGCGTAGTCGGACATAATCAATATAACGGACTACCACTGGCCTGACCACCCTGAGCCACGGAACCGGGTTGCCACTACTACTCCCATCGCTCCCTATTGCCCGGATCCGAGTGCCCCACGGCTCAGGGGGTGAGTCAGCTTTGGCGTAGTCGGCAGGATTTCGTGCCCGCAACCACCGGGTACTGCGTGCCTGAAAAAGACTGTTGTAAACTTACCTGTGGAGTCGTTTCCCGCCATCCGGAGCCGATTCCCGCCATTAGACGCCATCTTGGACCGTTTCCCGCCGTCTTCTGCCGTCTTCCCGCCATCGGACGCCACCTTCAGGACGCCGCGCGGGAAGAAGAGGGGCGTGGACGTCAAAACCGCGCGAGATCCGAAGCTCCGCCCCACGCACCGACGCTGCGCAAGGTCCTGGAAGGGAGAGAGAGCGACGCTGACGTCATCGGAGTGCGACGCCAGGTCCTCGTCCAGAGCAGCAGCGGAGCCGCGGCCTACAGAAGAGGATCGTCGGAAGGTAGGCCACACTTCGCTAGGGGGGGAGGAAGATGTCGGACACAGAGGCGCCCACTACCACCAACGCAGCTGCAGCAGCGGTGATGCCCTTTTCCTTGCCCTACATCCCTGGAGCGGCCTGGCTGCCCAAATACTCAGGGGAGCCCCATGCCCTAACTGACTTCAAGGAAAGACTGTATAGTTTGTTCCAAGTTTACCCCTGACAGAGGAAAAGAAGGTCAGCATATTAACAGGGCAGTTAACTGGCACAGCCCAGAGGGAGGTAAAATCATGGCCCACTGAGGAGAAAAGGACTGTGAAGGGTATTCTGGCCCGGCTGCGGGGTACCTTTGACACACGTACCTCCGCTGAGATTAAAATGAGGTTCTATGGATGTAAGCAGCGGGCACAGGACAGCATCAGAGACTATGCCCTAAATCTGCAGGAAGCCTTGAGGGCTATTCAACAAACTGACCCTGGCAGCGTGCAGGATACGGATAAGCTGCTAACAGAACAATTCATAGAGGGTCTGCTGTCTAGCGCCCACAGGGCCCAACTGCGCCTCATGTTCTTTCAGAACCCCGACCTGACCTTTGCCCAATTTAAGGACAGGGCCATAAGGGTGCTCCGTGAATCTGCAACCAGTGGCGCTATAAACCCCCGGCACCCTGCTATCACTTACCACCAGGAGGCGGCGCCCTCCTCTATGGACTCCGTGGAGGCTGATGCACAGGCCCTGAACCAAGCCCCGTCGAAAGGCCTGCACCACCAAGTCCAGGAGCTGACCAGGAGCGTCGCGGCATTGACCAGGACCGTCCAGGCGTTGCAAGTGGACCCGTTAAGACCCATCGAGCTGGCTTCAAGTCCGGAGGATGTCCCGTGGCATCGACAGAGGAGAAAACCGTCGTTCCGAGGGAGGCCCACAGACCGCTACGCAGAGGATGGACAGCCCATTTGCCGTCGATGCAACCAGCCTGGACACATTTCCAGGTACTGTAATTTAAACGGGTCCAACCTGGGGCAGAGGGCCGACCCCCAGGCATAAGATCACCAGGCCCTTATAATTGGCGTGATAAGTACGTTGGGGGGCGCCCCGTTTTACCCGTGGTGCTGGACGGTATCCCCATGAGCGCCTTGCTGGATACTGGGTCGCAAGTAACCACAATCCCTTATGTACTTTTAAAGCAGTATTGGACTGATGCTGATATCACACGGTATCCAGACAGTAACTTGAGCATCATCGCCAGTAATGGCTTACCCGTGCCGCAGATGGGGTTCAAGGAGATGACCATTAAAATTGGTAAAGTTGAACTGCCGGCACAGGGAGTGATTATTGTGGACATTGACCGTCATGAAAGTCACCCTAAAATAACTGTGGGTACTAACATAATTGAAAATTGTCTTTCAGAGGTAATTGTAATTCTACAACAGGTGGCGGTGAATGCTAGTTCCAGCCAAAAGAGAGTCCTCAACAAGGAGATAAAAGCCCTGATGAGACGGCAGCAGGTAGAACTGTCTGGTGGTGAGATCGGTAGCGTAAGACTCAGTGATCCATTCCCCATTTCCATGTCTCCCAAAAGTGAAATGATGATCTGGTGTCGGACTGCAATCGGGTTGAGAGGTAGAGACTACCAAGCCATGGTAGAACCCGTGTACTCAGACAGCAGGCCCACCATTTTGACAGCCCGGGGGGTGGTTGATGTCCGTCATGGGAGGGTGCCCGTCCGCATCCTCAACATTGGGGAGAGGGAAGTACACTTACCCAGGTACGCTACACTCGCCAAACTGTTTGTCGTCGAACACAAAGCTATCAGGGCCGTGGAACCCTTGCCTCCATCTCCACAGGCGGAGGGTAATGGCTCCCAGAAACAAAAGGAGGACTGGTGCCAGAAACTCCATGTGGGTGCTGACTCCACTCCCCTGCACCAAAAACAAGGAGTCTACCGGGTGGTACAGGAGTACGAGAGAGTCTTTAGTAAGCACCCGCTAGACTTCGGCAGAGTAAAAGGGATAGAACACCACATCCCCACAGGGAGCCACCCACCAATAAAAGAGAGGCACAGACCTGTACCCCCTGCACATTATCAGAACGCCAAGGGTATGCTAAGAGAAATGAAGGAAGCTGGGGTCATTAGAGACAGCTGTAGCCCCTGGGCAGCCCCCTTGGTTCTGGTCAAAAAGAAAGACGGCACCATGAGAATGTGCGTGGACTATAGACAAATCAACCGTATCACTCACAAAGACGCATATCCGCTGCCTAGAATAGAAGAGTCTTTAGCCGCACTAAAATCTGCTAACTTCTTTTCTACTTTGGACCTTACTAGCGGGTACTGGCAGGTTCCTGTGGCAGAGGCTGACAAGGAGAAGACAGCCTTCACCACCCCGATGGGACTGAGCAAATTCAACTGTATGACTTTCGGGCTCTGCAACGCACCAGGGACCTTCCAGCGGCTGATGGAATGCTGTCTAGGGCACCGAAACTTCGAGACGGTCCTCCTTTACCTGGATGACGTGATCGTCTATTCGAAAACCTACGAGGACCATCTAAAGCACCTGGCCGAGGTGTTCGAAGCCCTGGCAGGCTATGGCCTGAAGGTGAAACCATCGAAGTGCCACCTGCTGAAACCAAAGGTCCAGTACCTAGGGCACGTGGTAAGCGTGGAAGGAGTGGCCCCCGACCCTGACAAGGTCACGGCAATCAAGAGCTGGCCAAGCCCCTCGAACATCAAAGAGGTGAGACAGTTTCTCGGGTTGGTAGGCTACTACCGAAGGTTCATCCCCGGGTTCACCAAGATGGCAGCTCCTATGCAGGACCTCCTGATCGGACAGTCCAAGTCCAGAAGTCAAAAGCCACCCTTCAAGTGGGATAAACCGGAAGAGGAGTCCTTCCGCCAGCTAAAGATGGCCCTCACAGGGGATGAGATCCTGACCTACCCTGATTACGGCCAGCCTTTCATTCTCCACACAGATGCCAGTAATGTGGGACTGGGAGCCGTACTGTCCCAAAACCAACAGGGCAGAGAACGGGTGATCGCATACGCCAGCCGGAAGCTGAGGCCCACCGAGAGGAACCCGGAGAATTACAGCTCCTTCAAGCTAGAATTCTTGGCGGTGGTGTGGGCCGTGACGGAACGCTTCAAGCATTACCTGGCCTCCGCAAAGTTCACGGTGTACACGGACAACAACCCGTTAACACACCTAGACAATGCAAGACTTGGTGCCCTGGAACAGCGGTGGATGGCCCGTCTCTCCAACTATGACTTCGTGATCAAGTACCGGGCAGGCAAAACCAACGCCAACGCGGACGCCCTATCAAGAATGCCTCACTTACCTGAAGGTGACGAAGACCCAGAAGAGCTGGAAGAGGTAGAACTCCCCGCGTTTCACCGGTATGGAGCCGCTCAACACTCTCACCGCGTGAAGGAGGAGGATCTAACAACTGTGATGATGAATCCCCTACCTCACCACAGCTGGGCCGAAACCCAAGATAGTGACCCTGCTGTCCGCCTAGTGAAAGACCTGCTGACCCGGGAAGACGCCCGCCTAGATCCAGATGCCCCAGAGGAAGCCAAGCAGCTATGGAAGGAGAAGAGCAAGCTGTTCCTCTACGAAGGCAAGTTGTGCAGAAGGATTGTCAACCACCGGACGCACGAGCTGACCTGGCAAGTCGTGGTCCCAAGGCGGGATGCAGCTATGGTCCTGGGGGCTTACCATGACAGAGCAGGACACTTTGGTTGGAAGAAACTGGAGTTCCTGCTAAGAAGAAGATTCTTTTGGGTCGGCATGAGAGGAGCTGTAGAAAAATGGTGCAGAGACTGTGGCCCTTGTCACCTGAGGAGGAAGGACCGCACCAGCCAGAAGACACCCTTGAGGCCCATCGTCACCACGCAGCCTCTTGAGCTGGTAGCTCTGGACCACGTCAAATTGGCTCCAAGCCGGTCCGGATACATCTATGCCCTGACAATCGTGGACCACTATTCCCGTTTTCTAGTGGTGGTCCCGGTAAAGGACTTGACAGCCCAAACAGCGGCCAGAGCCTTCCAGCAATACTTCTGCCATCCACACGGGTATCCGGAACAGGTCCTGACAGACCAGGGTCCAGCGTTTGAAGCTGAAATCTTCCAGGAGTTCTGTAACCTCTATGGCTGTAAGAAGATTCGTACAACGCCTTACCACCCCCAAACCAATGGGATGTGTGAGAAGATGAACAATATAGTCATTGATCTCCTGAAGACGTTGCCCCTGGAGGAACACAGCCTGTGGCCAGAAAAACTGCCGGACCTGGTAGACATGTACAACAACATCCCGGTGAACGCTACAAACTGCACCCCGGCTTACCTGATGCGAGCTAGACCGGGTAAGCTGCCAGTAGACCTGGAGATGGGAGTCCTAATACCTGAGGACACCTCCCCGGATGCGGACTGGGATACGGAAAGGCAACTGCAGTACAAGAAGGTACAGGAGAGTGTGGAGAAGAGCCTGGCCCAGGTGAGAGAGAAGCAAGAAAGACTCTTCAATCAACACGCCCCTGCTGGTCCCCTAGAACCTGGTGAGCAAGTCCTAAAGCGAAAAAGAAGGCTACATAAGTTGGACGACCAATGGGAAAGGGAACCCTACACCGTACTGCAGTCTGACCACGACAACCCAAAGGTGTGCGTAATCACCAGGGACGGAGGAGAAACCACTAGTGTCGTCTCCAGAGACCACCTCAAAAGGTGCCCCGAGCAACTCCGTAGTGCAGAAGAGGATCAGAGTGACCTTGAACCCGCAGAGGACAAGGAAGAAATGATCAGCACCGTTCACGGAGAGTTCCCTCAGTCCTGGACTCGCATAAATGATGCCATAGTGGTACCTGTCCTGCATTTCCTGCAACCGGGACAGCAACAACCAACACCAGAGCCGGAAGGTGAAGAGGAGCAAGCGGTTCCAGAGGCAGAAGAGCCTGTACCAGCAGCCCAGGAGAATCAACCCTCTGCTGACAGTGAGCCTGCCATGCCTACGGTAAGCCAAAGTACCCGCAGACAGCTGCCTGCCCTACCTGTACACCCAGCTGGTAGCTGTACCCCTAACGCTAGTGGAGAAAGCCAGGTTGGTCCACCACCAGACAGTGGGTTAAGGAGGTCAACCAGGAGCACAAAGGGACAGATACCCGCTCGCTGGAGAATATAGAGTGTACTAAGTTTGTAAATAACCCTGTTGCCAAATGTTAAAATGTTTGCCAAAGTTACCTGCATGTTTATTGATAGTGTGTTTCAGTTTCTTACAGCTACCGTAAGGACTCGAAGGTTATGGACATTTTATAACCGGGACCTTGTATGGACTGCGTTCGGAGCCTAACTCAGGAATGAACTAAGACTGTGAAGGACTTGGGGTAGGACAGACCCCCACCTGGTTAAGGCTCCCCGTTGTTTTGGTGATATGGACACCCGGTCACAGACCACACTGTGACCTAAAGAACTCAATTTGTGCTTCATTTTCCTGATAATGTTTTATTGTTATGCATATTGTCTTTGTGTATTGTTTAGTCCCGGAGTACTAAATTTCACTAGGGGGGAATGTGTCACCCTACCTGGATGCCACAAGTGTAATAAAGCTGTGTCTGAGAGCAAGGGGGAGGTTCTCTGGTCAGGGGAACATTAGCATGCAATGCCTCCTGTCTCAGGCCAGTAGGGGGAGCTGGCTGCCCCTATAAAAGCTGGTACTGGGGACAGGGTTAGAGAGAACTGGATTGCCTGTCTCAGCTTTGAGACGTGTCCCAGAGTGGAGCAGGGACAGAAAGTTGCATTGTAACCTAAGAGGAAGTGTGGCAGGAGGAGAGCCACAAGCCAGAGACAAGAGGCGCAGTGAGCCTGTCTTGGCAGAGAAAAGACTTAACTTTACCAGACTTTGGTGTCTGAGGCTGGAAGGATTCCACATCCCCCAGCAGAGAACCAGCCCGCAAGGGACTGTACATTCCTTGGCCTAAGAAGCCTGGAGGCCCTGCCACAACCGAAGGGACCAGTAAAGCCGTACAAGGCTGGGAGCAGAAAGGAACCCACGTCGCAGGCCATACAGGCGAGAAAGCACGGAAAGCTCGGAAACGTGGGCTGTTATCCTATCAGGAGGAGATAGTCAGAAGGAGCGCAGAAAGCACGGTAGGCCTACACCCTCACCATGAACAAGGCCAATTTCCCCGTTGCTCTCAGACATCCAGGTCCCCTCCTAGCTGGGACTGTTTGTGGGTCAGTTTACCTGTTCTAGTAAAGACCCTGGACTGCAACCTGTTGTCTGTGTGCTCCTTGCTCCTCCAGCACTACCATCACTCCCACCATCCACTATACTGCCCTGGGGCCGCACTCTTCCCGTGGGGAGTCACACCACCATAGCTGCACACCTCATCAGCCCCAGCGGTCTGCATGCAGCGGCGGTTCCTAATAACCGCAATCCACGGGTGGCGTAGTCGGACATTATCAATAACACATAACGGACTACCACTGGCCTGACCACCCTGAGCCACGGAACCGGGTTGCCACTACTACTCCCATCGCTCCCTATTGCCCGGATCCGAGTGCCCCACGGCTCAGGGGGCGAATCAGAAGCATACGTACCTCCAGTCTCAGCCATATTCCCTGCGGCTCCTGTGACATAAAAGTGTCATCAATCAGCCTTGATCATGGGGACACAAGGCTCAGAATGGCCGAAGGCGCAGGAGGCAGGGATACTTATTATTTTTCATTCATTGTCTCATATGTTTACCCACTCACCAGGAATTTCCGGACAGCTAGCGACCTTGTCAGTATGGTCATGTGCTAGCTAAATAATAGTGGCATACACTTATCACATAATAGGAGTCACCACTGTCCATGTAATGCTGTTATACTCCGCCGACATAATATTGAAATATAAGGCGAATATAATATTGCTGTGTACTTGGCACCTAATGTTACCAACCACTGCAAATCCGCTACTGCCACAGACTACATCAAACAATCAGGAGCTCTATAATAATGTCTATTGTGATATAATACCGCCATATAGTGTCCACAAATACATTTTTTAATAAATTTAAATGTATTTTATTTATTTGCAAAATTGGCGGAATGGCTGCGAAAATCATTAAAATGAGCTTCTGTTTTTTAAGCTTGATATATAAATCTCTTGATGCTCGCTGCCAATTCTTCTCCATCTTACCAGGCACCTCACCAGGTCACCACTCCACTTTAATTTGAATCTATCATTAAAACGGACAATGAATCCAATTTGGAGATGATGGTACCTGACCAAGTATACCGTAATCATGCTTTTATTGTATGCTAACGATGCTACTTTGCATCTCAACTACTCAGCTACTTGGCAGATCTGATACATACTTCTAATTGGATCACACTCCAAAATACTGGATAGTATATATAGAAATAAGCTCGCAAATATAATGGAGTGTGTATGCGATCTTATTTCAGACTGTTTTCCACCCCACCCTATTTGTAAATGTACAGTATATTAGAACAGCCAATATTTTGAATTTGTAAAAAGGAATGGTGCTACCTATCTGAGAGCAGCATGATGTAGAGACAGAGACACTGATTCTAGTGATGTGTCCTTTACTACCCTGCTAGCTGTAGTTTTGATAATATAACAGTTTTATCAGCAGGAGATTATCACTAGAGGACTAGCAAACCTGCTGCTATCTAGTCCCCCATATTCATGAACTCTGTATAAACCTACCCCTACCACTGATTAGCAGCTTTCTGCCTATGCACAGCGTACACAGAAAGCAGACAATCAGTGGTGTGGGTGGGGCTGTACAGAGCTCATCACTCAGAGAAGTAATAGACCTGCAGCAGATAAATCAGGGATTTTATTAAAAACTGCAGCAAGCAGCCGAGTAAGATACACCACTGAAATCAGGGTCTCTGCTTTACACAATGCTTCCCACAGATGGCATAGCAAAAACCTGGTGAACAGTGTTCAATTCTTCAAGTGAAGACCACCGGCTGGTACCTGCAAGAGAAGACAGTGGAAACTATCTTAGGTTCCTTAAACACAAGAACAATGACATCCACAATGAGGTCATAGACTACCAGACGAAGGTACATGTCTTCGGGAACAACCCCTCACCTGCTGCGGTAATCTATGGACCAAGACAGCCCAGGAACGTGAGAGAGAGTATGGGCCAGATGCTCCTTTATCTGTGGAGAAGAACTTTGATGTACAGTAGATGATGTCCTTAAATCTCTACCCACAAGTGAAGAGACAAGTAATCTGTTCTTTGAAGCACAGGAAATGTTGTTAGCAGCGAACCTCAGACCTCACAAGATTGTCTCCATCAGCCAGGAGATAATGAAGGCATTTCCATCTGAGGACAGTACAACGAGCATAAAGGATCTTGATCTGGGTTCCAACGTTCCTTCCATGCAATGCAGCCTTGGTCTGCTCTGGGATATTAAGCAGGACACATTCTCATTCCAGGTGTCAGTCTGCATTAAACTCAAATGAGGAGTCTTACTTGTTGTGAACAGCACCTATGATCCTCTCGGGTTTATAGCACCCATCACCATTCAGGACAAGATTCTGTTAAGACAGTTGACCGCTGAGCACAGGGATTGGAACACTCCACTACCGTCCCAGAAACCACAAAGGTGGGAAACATGGAAAACGTCTCCAAGGATCTTAGATCATCCCATCTCGTTCTGGCTCTGCCTTAAGGTCTCTTTCAGCCACCACAAGAAGAGAAATCCACATTCTCTCTGACACATCGGCAAGGGTCATAGCTGCAGTAGCCTACCTGAAGACTTCAGAAGCCGTCAACAAGGTACATTGTGAATTTGTCCTGGACAGGACCAAACTAACCTCAAATCCTGCTCATACTGCACCAAGACTTGCTCTTTGTGATGCTGCACTAGTGCTGGAGGTTGCAGAAGTGGCCCCTGAACAATGGCACCACATCTCCACTGACTTGGATCCAACTCACCCAGAAACAGGACTCGTGGCTGCACCCAGCCTTTGTGACAACACCTGGCTGTCATTTCCAAGTTTTGTTTCTGAGGACCCTTGTTCTGTCAATGCTGGCAGCACATTTGAACTTGACGAACCAGTCGCTGACGGGGAGACCAGAACCGTCATCTCTACACTCGGCATACCTGTGACTCCAAGGTCAAAGTTGAGGCCTCATCTCACGGAACACTTCTTGAGATGGTCACCGGTTGTGCAGGCTGGTATTCGCCTTACTTATAGCGCCAAATGCTTCATGGGTGAAGGCATTACATGAAGGACATCTCTTCTGGACACAGCTTTGGGGGGGGGGGTCTACCGCCACATACCTTCAGCTGTGTTGGAATATTGAACTTTCTCCAGCGGATTGCTGGGATGGTGGAAGTGTTTGCACGTTGCGGCTTCCCCAATCCGAAGATGGGTTTCCATTTGGACTCAAATTATCTGGCTGTTGAGGACTTCAGGCCTCCATCTGAAAGTTGGACTACAACTGTTGTTGTTATTGTTTTTTGCTGTGCATTTCTTTTGTCTTTTAGGTCGACAATGACATTCCAGAAGACATCACGTCATAGAATTATTGAAATTTAAAGATTTCAGACAGGGAGTGTTCTGTACCATGATTGGGACATTTACAGACTATACTGAACATTTTACATACTGTATTGCATGTCTTTCAGTTTCCATGTATTCCTGGTTGTTGCTATGCTGTAATGTTCACTTTCCTTGAAGTTTGTCCCTTCTCTCTCCCTGTCTCCCTTTCATGTGACTTGTTTAGCTAACCCCTCCCTTCTTTTCCCTGCCTTGCTTTCATTCACCATCTTGGAACCTTCTAAGCTCGTGTGCTCACAGCCTGTTCTATGAAAAGTTCTTTTTAACCTGCTGCTTCTACATGCATTTAACAAGAGTTCTTAAAGAAAACTAAGTCTCTTCTGAATTCTTCATAACGTGCATGCTAGCAGCCGAGTTAAGCTGTCTGCGACCATCGCCATTGTAAGTACAGGTGAAGAGACCGCGTCTCACAGAGCCATATTTACAGCCACAGGACATGGGGACAGAATAGGCCCGGTCGACGTTGCACCATCTGTGACTGCAATTGTTATGCCCCTGCTGGTGAGAGGCTACTTTATTGCAACAACCGCTCTGCATATACCCTCTGCCCCCCTTTTATATGCCAGAATAGATTAATGCTCTGTAACTGCACATGCCCCACATATAATATCAGACTGAGTGAATCTACACCTTTCATGGATCGCCATTTATAACCAAAACTCCAAATAAGTTTTGACACTGAAGAAAATGTAAATAAAACAAGAATACAATGATTTGGAAATCTCTTATGGTCATACTTAATTCGAAATTCAACATAGAACACAGATCAGAAGGTGAACATTAGACATTGTTCCATTTCATTTGAAAAAATTACATTATTTAGAAACTGATGGCAAGTTGAATTTGAGTTAGGCTGTGTGCCCACGTAGCGTTTTTCAAGCGTTTTTGATGCGGAATTTCCGCAGCAGAAACGCTTGTAAAACGCTAGGTAATCCGCACCACATGGTCCCCAATGGGATTCCGCAAGTTCTATGCACATGCTGCGGATTTTTCCGCAGCGTTTATGCCGCGTTCAAAAATCCGCAGCATGTCATTTAATTTTGCGTTTCCGCAAGCGGAATTGCCTTTGTCCAATGCATAAAAAACGCAAGGCAATTCCGCATGTGGAAAATGCGTGATAAACGCGTGAAAAATGCGCGATAAACGCGTGCGGAATTCCGCATGCGTTTTTCCGGGAGAGGACTTGCATTTATGCAGCAGAAATTTTCTGCTTCATAAATGCAACGTGGGCACATAGCCTTACCGCCATGTACAACTAAAATGCGTGGCTGACACAAGAGGCTGTGACATACTGTAGATGTAATGTTCCATGTGGCACCATATAATACAAGGTATTCTTTCCTAGAATTTAGATAGAATAACCTCAATAATATGGAACAGGTTGGAACACAACAACGTTTTTTTCAGTATAGCTCTATGTGATATCAGAGGAACATGGAGGTGAATTATTGGCACAAATTGTAGTATTTGTCTATCTATCTATCAATTGTCTATCTATGCCTTCTTACTTACTGGTACATCATAGATCTGGAATATGACTAAGCTATGCCTCCTTTATCTATGTCAGATCTTCTTAGCTGGTTCTCAACCGAAGACACAGAGAGCAAGAATTAGATGTACATCCGTTTTCCTGCACGATTTCTACTTTTTTTTTTACTGTTTTAGAAGTCTATGGAAAGTGTCCTGAGGACTCATATGCAAAGTAAATACAGTATATACAAGTGAAGGCTGCTAAATATAGCCCATGTCCTGGATACGTATGTGTGTGGTGGCTCTTGAAGCCATGACTCCAGCAGCCGTCCTCTCCTTGTGAATCTCACCCCAAATTTTTGAATGGCCTTTTCTTAACAATCCTTTCAAGGCTGCGGTTATCCCGGTTGCTTGTGCACCTTTTTCTACCACATTTTTTCCTTCCACTCAACCTTACATTAATATGCTTGGATACAGCACTCTGTGAACAGCCAGCTTCTTTAGCAATGACCTTTTGTGGCTTACCCTCCTTGTGGAGTGTGTCAATGACTGCCTTCTGGACATCTGTCAAGTCAGCAGTCTTCACCATGATTGTGGAGCCTACTGAAACAGACTAAGGGACCTTTTTAAGCGCATCGGAAGCCTTTGCAGGTGTTTTTTGTTAATTATTCTAATTTACTGAGATAATGACTTTTGTGTTTTCATTGCCTGTAAGCCTTAATCATCAACATTAACAGAAATAAATGCTTGAAATAGATCACTCTGTTTGTAATGACTCTATACAATATATGAGTTTCACTTTTTGTATTGAAGAACTGAAATAAATTAACTTTTTGATGATATTCTAACTTAGTGAGAAGCACTTGTGTGTGTGTATATATATATATATGTATATATATATATATACACATACACATATATACATATATATATATATATATATATATATATATTGTGACAAAGTCACTGGCAAACTGGAGGAGAGATATGTTTCACTGAGGTTATTAGCTTCAGTGATTTGAAACCCAGAAGATTTGCTCCAGCACACTAAGTGTTGTGAGGGGTTAAGCAGCCTTTTTTAGGGCTGTTTTTTTTAGAACAACCATAGAGCGGGTGGGAGGTTGTTCTCCATATCTCCACCCCAGGGTGTGGTCTGGAATTTAAATAGACTGCCTTCTGAGGCATTAGTTGTTCAGTGTATCTGGAGAGGTTAGCTCCAGAGAGGTGGATGTGGTTATTACTAAACTGAACCGTGTGTTTGCTAAACCCTGAGCGGGTGGATCCCGGCTACAATAAGGACTGTGCTTTGTGTTACCTGTTTGTTTTGTTTTCCTTTTTTGCCCAAAGAGCCATGTTTACTTTGATGAACCCTATGTTGGTTTGTGCCGTGTTCTAATAAACCAACAAGAAATTCAAAGAGACAGCATACCTGTGTCTACCTCCATGTGAAGCCGCTCTACTACCATATATATGTATATATACTGTATATATACAGTACAGACCAAAAGTTTGGACACACCTTCTCATTTAAAGATTTTTTTGTATTTTCATGACTATGAAAATTGTACATTCACACTGAAGACATCAAAACTATGAATTAACACATGTGGAATTATATACTTAACAAAAAAGTGTGAAACAACTGAAAATATGTCTTATATTCTAGGTTCTTCAAAGTAGCCACCTTTTGCTTTGATGACTGCTTTGAACACTCTTGGCATTCCCTTGATGAGCTTCAAGAGGTAGTAACCGGAAATGGTTTTCACTTCACAGGTGTGCCCTGTCAGGTTTAATAAGTGTGATTTCTTGCCTTATAAATGGGGTTGGGACCATCAGTTGTGTTGTGCAGAAGTCTGGTGGATACACAGCTGATAGTCCTACTGAATAGACTGTTAGAATGTGTATTATGGCAAGAGAAAAGCAGCTAAGTAAAGAAAAACGAGTGGCCATCATTACTTTAAGAAATGAAGGTCAGTCAGTGCGAAAAATTGGGAAAACTTTGAAAGTGTCCCCAAGTGCAGTTGCAAAAACCATCAAGCGCTACAAAGAAACTGGCTCACATGAGGACCACCCCAGGAAAGGAAGACCAAGAGTCACCTCTGCTTCTGAGGATAAGTTTATCCAAGTCACCAGCCTCAGAAATCGCAGGTTAACAGCAGCTCAGATTAGAGACCAGGTCAATGCCACACAGAGTTCGAGCAGCAGACACATCTCTTCAACAACTGTTAAGAGGAGACTTTGTGCAGCAGGCCTTCATGGTAAAATAGCTGCTAGAAAACCCCTGCTAAGGACAGGCAACAAGCAGAAGAGACTTGTTTGGGCTAAAGAACACAAGGAATGGACACTAGACCAGTGGAAATCTGTGCTTTGGTCTGATGAGTCCAAATTTGAGATCTTTGGTTTCCACCACCGTGTCTTTGTGCGATGCAGAAAAGGTGAACGGATGGACTCTACATGCCTGGTTCCCACCATGAAGCATGGAGGAGGAGGTGTGATGGTGTGGGGGTGCTTTGCTGGTGACACTGTTGGGGATTTATTCAAAATTGAAGGCATACTGAACCAGCATGGCTACCACAGCATCTTGCAGCGGCATGCTATTCCATCCGGTTTGCGTTTAGTTGGACCATCATTTATTTTTCAACAGGACAATGACCCCAAACACACCTCCAGGCTGTGTAAGGGCTATTTGACCAAGAAAGAGAGTGATGGGGTGCTACGCCAGATGACCTGGCCTCCACATTCACCAGACCTGAACCCAATCGAGATGGTTTGGGGTGAGCTGGACCGCAGAGTGAAGGCAAAAGGGCCAACAAGTGCTAAGCATCTCTGGGAACTCCTTCAAGATTGTTGGAAGACCATTTCCGGTGACTACCTCTTGAAGCTCATCAAGAGAATGCCAAGAGTGTGCAAAGCAGTCATCAAAGCAAAAGGTGGCTACTTTGAAGAATCTAGAATATAAGACATATTTTCAGTTGTTTCACACTTTTTTGTTAAGTATATAATTCCACATTTGTTAATTCATAGTTTTGATGCCTTCAGTGTGAATGTACAATTTTCATAGTCATGAAAATACAGAAAAATC
Organism: Phyllobates terribilis; assembly: GCF_046119375.1. NCBI lineage: Eukaryota > Metazoa > Chordata > Amphibia > Anura > Dendrobatidae > Phyllobates > Phyllobates terribilis. The sequence continues at coordinate 360,160,600 of NW_027362767.1, forward strand.
TTTAAATGAGAAGGTGTGTCCAAACTTTTGGTCTGTACTATATATATATATATATATATATATATATATATATATATATATATATATATATAGTAAGAAAGCCAGGTAGGCTAGGAGTAACATCTTAGCACTACAGGCCTAGTCTAGGACTAGAACCAGGCCAGGTGTTCATTGTTGTCAGTCAGCTGGGGAAGCTGAGCAGAGAGGGTCGTGTTGGAGCTGGAGAGAGACAGGCCTGAATCTCTCTGAGAAAAGACTGTACAGGCCGTGTGCATCAAACGGCAAGTATCACTGGTTACTATGGACGATAGCTGTTTTGTGTGACCAAGCTTTGGCTAGCTCAGCGGTGTCTGAGTATTCGGGGTCTATATTGTTTAGTTAGTGCCTGGACAAGGCTAGGGGTTTATGTTTATGGTTTTGTTTTTGGTATTGTGCAACCAGTGGAAATAAACAATATTCCGTTTCTGATATAAAAAACCCTGTGGCTTTGTGTTCCAAGCCGCTACTCGAAAGTGTGAACCCCTACAATATATTATGTTTGTTCTTTTCTCTTTACATTAATTTCTAGATTTAAAATTATTGTAAGGTCACTTGGATTTTTTTAAAGACACCAATAAGTATAATACAATAAGTTACATCCCCACTGCTTATTGTGATGCTTCCGGTGTCCACTGCCAGTTTCTGTATTCTATTCATTGGTTCCAGTGGTTCAAGTTCGGCTTCTCCAGTTACCTTCTTAATACATCTGCCTCCGCTGTTCCAAAGGGAATGTCGTGCTGCACCAGCACCACGTGTCCGTGCTGCATTATAACTTCTCATCTGCACTAAAAGCTTTGAGCTTTTAGTGTTGTAAATTGAAGCTCATGGGCCTCAGTGCAAAAGCTCTAACAGGACCTACAATTATTGCAAGTCTTTAATACCATTGGTCTTTTTATATAGGCCAAATGGACTTTTTGGGCCCCCTAGGCTGCAGGGCCCAGATGCGATTGCAACCTCTGCACCTATTGTAGTTATGCCCCTGGCTTTGAGGATGAAACTCACCAGGTAATATATAACCACAGGCTATAGTACATCCACGTATCTGTCAAGATGGAGCAGGTATAACTTAGATTGCCTCGTTACTTCATGCTCCATCTTGAATAACATGTGAATATTGTAGCCAACAACTTGCTATAGCGGGGATGTTTTGGTCAGTGATTTCCTAAAGTTGGGCATGTGTTACTATTTTATTATTTTGCACCATTCTGAGCAATAAGAATAAATAGCCAGACAACCCCTCTCATGTCCTTTGGATGGAGAAGGTGAGACACCAAACATTGTTCATACCAAGAAGTTTCCCTTCCATGTTGGATTCATAATAGAAAAAAGGATTTTGCGATTGATTTATTTTATCCTCTCAATTGAAATGCAAAAAGTGATAATTGAGGACAGTCCTGGTTTATGTTGTATACTGTGTTCCTCTTAGTCATTTTTTTCTTTATATTTTTTGTTGTGCTGTTATACCTGGCTATCAGGAAAGCTATACCGTTCTCTCATGGATTCCACTGATCATTCATCTGCCGACTCCGTTCCAAAACTCTATTATCAGGCCCTTGAAGAGAACAAATGCTGGGGAGCCACACACATTGCACTTCAGTACGAGTTGATGATTTAAGGATGATGAATATGCTGTCACACTATTTGAGGGAAAATAGGTCAATTTCAGCAGTAGTGTTAGTGCGTCTGTAAATGATTTGTTCATGTTTTGAATGCTTGTACGTCTCAGTTCATCAAATAACAATGTTCTTCTCTAGCAGCATTTCATAAATGTAAATCACTTGAAGCAGCAGGACCTTTGATAGTAGCAATAGATAAACAGATTCCGGCGGTTCGCTCGCGCTACAGCATCAGGTGCACAAATGGCGGCAATCAATTTTGGAATAAAAGCAGGGGTTTTGCCGTCGCATAAATAATCGGCAAGGAAATGTCTACAACATCAGAAGAACAATGAGGAATTATACAAGAACAAGAGGAGTGACAGCGGCAATTGATCAGAATCCTTCTAATTGGAAGAGGCACGCTTTCAAAACAGCAGTCCACCCAACTTGCTTAATTACAAGGGGGAGACAAAAGAAGGTCTGCAAAGCTTAACAACTCTCATTACCTTATTAGTATTTGTACCAGTGCTAGATAGGAATTGTGGTGTCTGACCCATAATTACTTTGACTTTCTTAAGACAAGCCCTACCTATATGTTTTAATGAATTTGGCACTTCACACAGCTAGTGTGCCAGAGTAAGAATTGTACTCCGGTCATCAACTAGAGTACATTTGCGTTATTTACGCAACTTTTTCAAAAAGTTGGCAAAGCTTGCACTCTCCCAATGTCACAAAGTTAGGGTTCACTCACATCAGCGTATTAAAAATTGCTCCGATGTTCATCCCGAAAAGTTGGATGAGTGGAATCCGTATGGTTTACCTTTTGTCATGCGAGTGTGCGTTTTTTTCTCGCCCAGCATCCATATAACATGCGTAAGCAATGCATTTTTAACATCCTCTTTTACATACTATAATCCTGTATGTAACTTAAAGCTACTATTATTATTATGTATACCCCTTTCACATGTAAAGAGCCATGGAATAAATGGCGTTATAATAATAAATAATAATAATAAAAAAGCAATCTTACATAAAGATAGATGACTATCCTGCAGATAGTCAGGTAGCACGGCGGCTCAGTGGTTAGGACTGCAGCCTTGCAGCACTGGGGTCATGGGTTCAAATCCCACCAAGGACAACACCTGCAAGGAGTTTGTATGTTCTCCCTGTGTTTGTGTGGGTTTTCCCCGGGTTCTCTGGTTTCCTCCCACACTCCAAAGACATACTGATAGGGGATTTAGATTGTGAGCCTCAATGGGGACAGTGCCCATAATGTCTGTAACGTGCTGTGGAATTAATGGTGCTATATAAGTGAGTAAAATAAAAAATCAATAAATATATAATGTCACAAGCACCCTACATATATGAGGCATCACCTACTTTACTGAAAGGAGAACCAAGTGGCAGACATCTTCTACTCTTACTAATATTTATGTACCTGAATGATACTGACAGTCTCCTTCTAAAAATTACATTGCTTATTTGGAAGAAATTGATGCAAGGGAATTTTTGGGGCGAGCTTAGTGAAGTCTACACATTACCTGAGTACTCTAGATTCAGTTTATGAGCCCTGGAAGAGAGAGGTAGACTTAATAGTTGGGTTGATCTGAGAAGAGTCACACCTCTGGCCATGGACCCATGAACCAATGATGTAGTGTTTTTGGGTTGTTGCTGACGCGCCCCCTGGGCCAGTGTTGTTTGGGGGATACCCGGAGCCGGATCAGATGGGGGTTGTAGTCTCCGAGTGGCCGTGACCCGGTCCGTGCCCAGGGTGTCAAGCTCAGTGTGTGGCAGTCCTACAGATGTTGCTGGATGTTCTTTTGTGTCAACTACGCCACCCGTTGAATTGCGGTCAATACGGCCGCCGCTGCAGCAGGGTCCACTGAGGCTGGTGATGTGTGTGCAGCTTAGGTAGTATAACCCCCAACGGGAGGGGTATAGCCTCAGGGGTTCAGGTGTAGAGGATGGTGGTTGTGGAGGTGCAGGGAGGATGGTAATGAGACTCAGAGTCGGGCTGTGCAGTTCAGGGTCTTTACTTACTGCTGTTATGCTGGTCACTCCGGCCTTGAGTGACCGCCCGAGCCGTGCTGCGTCCACCAGGTCCTGGACTCGGCCAACTCCCAAGTAATTCTGGAGCGTGATCCTGAGCTCCCTTTCTGACGTTCCTTCTCTCTGGCCTTCCCCACCAGGGATCCACCTAAGTCCGGCTCCCTCGGGCCTCTTGTTGGTAAACCCTTGTCTCTGGGTTCCCTGACCCTATTCCTGGTCTGCCTTCCGGGTGGATTTAGTGGGTGGTCGTGGCAGATCCTGCCCACGACCTCCGGTCTCTGGCTGAGGATTAGTGCCCTCCACCAGCTTGGGATCCGGTACCCTTGTGCCAACTCTTCACCCGCTGATCTAATCTTGGGTTCTTGGAGTTCTCTCTTCTCCCCCTCTGGGTCCTCCTTTCTCCTCTCTCTCTCTCTTGGCCTTGGAGCTGCTCTTCTCCTCTGCTCTCTTCCTCTGACTCTGCACAAAGACCCTGATCTAAGATGGTTCCCACCTTATATACTCCCTCTATGTGTGAGCTCAGGTGACCAGCACCCAATGAGCTCCTAGCTTTACCCAGACTGCTCCCCCTATCTGCCCCTACACTACTGGGATGTTCCACCCCCCTCCCACTCCAGCCAAGGACAGACACTGTCGTACCTGCACATTTCTCTAGTGGGAGTACCAATGGTCTGTCCCCCGGAAATGGGATGTGTGTAGTGCATGCAGCCTACTGAGCTCAGTTCCACACTCCATCCTTACCCGGGAGTGGAATACCACACCTCTGGCTTGAGGTGTAATACCCCTGTAGCAGCCGAATCCTCAGGGTGCTACATTCCCCCCTGGTAAATCACAGCACGTCCTCGGGCTGTTAAAGACAAAAACATCCAAAACATACAATTATTTTTCATAAACATCAACATATAAACATATAAAACATCATATATATATCAGCATAAACTTTTCCATATATAACATTCTTGTTCCTCCAGCCACGGTGCAACTTGTGACCGGGTAAAGTGCGACAGTCTCTTAAAGAAAATGGTTTCCTATAAAACCGGTAGGGGGCGCCTTAGGAAGCGCAACTATATACAAGGGGAGGTATGGCCGCTCTCAGTCCTCGGCCAGGTAATGGGAATAGGGACACACGGTTTAACAGTTCACTCTTGTCCCAACGGGGACATATTTAAATCAGCAACAGTTCTTGGTACCCCGACGGGCAACTTTATACAGTCTCTCTCTACCGTACTTCAACGACGGCGTCCTCCTGCTCTTTCTTGTTGGTTGGTTTCAGTTTCAGACCCGTCCGGGTCCTCTTGCTCCTCCTCACACCGCAGCTCCTCCTCCGTCAGGCGATGCACATGGAGGGCGTAGGGTCCTTTGGCACACTTGTGCCGGGTGAAGGTGACCTCGTCCCCTACATACAGGTCACGACCTCTGTGTCCCTCCGGCAGATGGCTTTCTACGTCTCTGCGGGTCACAAAGACGTCGCCGGGGGTATGATGGTCTCTAATGAAGCCCCACCCATGCTGCAGGTTGAATTTTATCACAGTCCCGGTGGAAGGGGGACCATGAGCTGCACGGGGATTCCTCCTGGTCCGGCTCTTCTGCTCCGCGCTTCTTATCTGCATCTGCTGTTCCCGGACCCGCCTCTCTCTCCGCTCCCTCTCGAAGACTTCGAGCTGCTGCCGGCAGCACTCTGCACGCTCCGCTGCGGCCGCCCGAGTCTCCTGAGTGAACCCCATGAGGTCTTCTCCAGTGGGGTCCCACTCAAACTGTGCCTCCTCCAGCGGGGGCGAGGTCCTCTTTACGGGCTTCGGAGCCGGAATCAGGGGCTCTTCTAGGGGTCTTTCTTTCCGGAGTCGGGGATGGTGAAACTCCGGTGGCCATATGAAGGGCTGCCCATCCGGGCACGTATGCTGGGCGAACAGGTCCTCACCCAGGTGCGGTACTTTGGGTGTTATGGGCGCTGTGGTGGTAGCGGCGCCCGGGTTGACCAGGCCTTGCGACCAGGCTTGGGGCACGCTAAAGGAAAAGGGCACCGTAAGAACGGCGGCGCCCGTGGTTACTCGGCCCTGCGACCAGGCTGGTGGCTCCGCGGAGGTAGGGGGCGCTGTTGGAATGGCGGCGCCCGGGGGTACTAGGCCTTGCGACCAGGCCGATGGTATTTCCTGCTTTGCCGCGCTCAGGGTCGAAGCGCGTGACGTCACAGGGGTCGCGGCCGCGGTTTCCGGTTGAGGCCTAGTCTGCGGCGGTGACGATGCAGCGACGGGCACGGCAGGGGGAATTTCGGGCTCTGCGACGGGGGGCTGGGGCAGGTACGCGGTTTCCCGGCTCGGGGTAGAGACGTCCCCTTTACCTGCCTCCGTCCGTTCAGCTCCCTTCTCGGCGCCGTCTCCGGCCTTCAGTCCTCCTGCACCATCCTCAGAGGCGGTCTGTCTCCTCATCTCGGGTGGCGTGCTCCGCTGTCCGGTTTCGGTCTGCTGGGCCATCTCTCGGCTCCACTCCGCCAACGTCTCTCGCTGCACCCGGGCCATCCTCCGTGCGAGGCGCTCCAGCGCGGTCTGCGCACACTCCCGGTCTCGGGGGAGCTGTGCCAGGACCTCCACTAGGCCTAGTGGAGTTGTGGCTTGTAGCAGGCTCCTGACCACTGGGTCGGTGCTGCCTGTCTCTCCCTCCACCTCCGGGTAGGCTCTCTCTGGACTCCTCTCCAGACTTCTTGTCTCCGGGTGCGCTCTCTCCAGACTGCTCCAGGCGACACCCATCTTTGCTCTCTTGTTCTGTCTCCGCCCACATTGAGGGTGGTCCCGGGGCAACTTTGTGATTGTCAGTTCCAGGGGCAGTTCTCTCACGCTGATGGACACTTCCAGCATCACAGTCTCTGTTGGTGGGCGCGGTTTCCGCTTTTGGCGCCATTCTTCGACCTGGCCCACGATGGGAGGTGGCCTTTTGCCACCCTCTGGCACGCCCATAATGGCGTCCGCTCTTCCAAGGCGGGAAATCTTTGGAAATGGCGGGAAAAAGCTGCAAATGGCGGACAACCGGCGGGAATCGACCTGTGATGGGGTCCGTTGGCGGGGACCCTCCGGAACCGGCGGGAGACTTCTTTTTAAGGTAACGGTGAACTTTTCTTCAGGCACGCAGTACCCGGTTGTTGCGGGCACGTTATCCTGCCGACTACGCCAAAGTTGACGCGCCCCCTGGGCCAGTGTTGTTTGGGGGATACCCGGAGCCGGATCAGATGGGGGTTGTAGTCTCCGAGTGGCGGTGACCCGGTCCGTGCCCAGGGTGTCAAGCTCAGTGTGTGGCTGTCCTACAGATGTTGCTGGATGTTCTTTTGTGTCGACTACGCCACCTGTTGAATTGCGGTCAATACGGCCGCCGCTGCAGCAGGGTCCACTGAGGCTGGTGATGTGTGTGCAGCTTAGGTAGTATAACCCCCAACGGGAGGGGTATAGCCTCAGGGGGTCAGGTGTAGAGGATGGTGGTTGTGGAGGTGCAGGGAGGATGGTAATGAGACTCAGAGTCGGGCTGTGCAGTTCAGGGTCTTTACTTACTGCTGTTATGCTGGTCACTCCGGCCTTGAGTGACCGCCCGAGCCGTGCTGCGTCCACCAGGTCCTGGACTCGGCCAACTCCCAAGTAATTCTGGAGCGTGATCCTGAGCTCCCTTTCTGACGTTCCTTCTCTCTGGCCTTCCCCACCAGGGATCCACCTAAGTCCGGCTCCCTCGGGCCTCTTGTTGGTAAACCCTTGTCTCTGGGTTCCCTGACCCTATTCCTGGTCTGCCTTCCGGGTGGATTTAGTGGGTGGTCGTGGCAGATCCTGCCCACGACCTCCGGTCTCTGGCTGAGGATTAGTGCCCTCCACCAGCTTGGGATCCGGTACCCTTGTGCCAACTCTTCACCCGCTGATCTAATCTTGGGTTCTTGGAGTTCTCTCTTCTCCCCCTCTGGGTCCTCCTTTCTCCTCTCTCTCTCTCTTGGCCTTGGAGCTGCTCTTCTCCTCTGCTCTCTTCCTCTGACTCTGCACAAAGACCCTGATCTAAGATGGTTCCCACCTTATATACTCCCTCTATGTGTGAGCTCAGGTGACCAGCACCCAATGAGCTCCTAGCTTTACCCAGACTGCTCCCCCTATCTGCCCCTACACTACTGGGATGTTCCACCCCCCTCCCACTCCAGCCAAGGACAGACACTGTCATACCTGCACATTTCTCTAGTGGGAGTACCAATGGTCTGTCCCCCGGAAATGGGATGTGTGTAGTGCATGCAGCCTACTGAGCTCAGTTCCACACTCCATCCTTACCCGGGAGTGGAATACCACACCTCTGGCTTGAGGTGTAATACCCCTGTAGCAGCCGAATCCTCAGGGTGCTACATTGCCCTGGATGCAGTGGTGTTGTTAGCACCTAATATCCAGTGCAATGTGCATGCCCCAAAATTGTGGCCAGGTTCCCCTAACCTCCAACCGAGTGCCAATATCGGCGTCAACATAATGTTGATAATGTTAGATCCTGTGGTAGAGCAGGGAGCCAGAGTCTCTCTACCCCTCCACTCATTGTCCTGTAAGCCACAGGCTTCTGCAAGCCTACAAGATGTCAGTGTCCCGACACAGATGGTGCAATGGCATCATTACATTGCATTGCCTGCACCTGCCATGCTTTTTGTGTAGGTGAGGAAAAGGATCAATCACTTAGGTGGCACAAAAAAGAGGGAGAGGGTAATCAGGGTGCATCATTAGTTTTTAAGGCGGCACTCGGGGAATCAGTACTTTTTAAGGTGGGACTAAGTGGGCATATTTTCAAAGAGGTCACATGGGGGGCATTATCACTTTTTTTAAGGGGCCATTATTAGTGGCTAATGGTGCATAATACTTACCTTTCCCCCGGCGCTTGCAACCTACTGCCATGAATATTGGCCAAATATCGAAATATCAGCCCACTCCTGCTTATTATAGAAGTCTACAAGTTATGAAATCATTCTCTAGTTTTCACATGGTAGACTAGAATTGTAAGTTTGTATTATCCAGAAACTTTTGAAAACTTAGAAACTCAGTATTTTCAATATTACTTCAAAATGGCATAATTTATGTACTATCAGTCATTCCTACAGATGTTACTTTAGTCAGCCATGTAAAACATGCGTATGGGTTTTGAGAACCATTAGTCCTTAATGGGGAACACGTTGTAAAACAGCAGTTATCTTTAAAGCCGATCCTGCTTTTCATCATGCAACTTTAAGTGAGGAGGATTCATGTAGGGAATATGGAGCTCACAGCAAAATACATCATTAAAGATATATTGATGGGACAAGAATGCGGCATTACTGAGCTGTCGCCGTAATCTTCCTGAAATAAGCCAGGAGTATCAACCTGATGCACACAGATGATTCCTCACTGTCCCCGCATCTCATCTCTACATTTGGAAGGAAGTGAAGTGGTTGATTTTATTGCGTATTTTTACACCCTGAGATTGGACAGAGAAGACATCTTAGAGTTAATCTTTTTGGACGTATTATTTAAAAGTAAAAATTAAAATACAAGTAGTCAAAGACGTAATGGATTTTATATACATCAATTATATGTGTGAATCTCAGTAAATCAGAGATGCAATACGTGCTAATCCCAACGGCGTCCAGGTACCTAAAGAGGTCCTAAGGCCCTTCTACAACTTTAGAAGGTCCCTGTATTATGGTGTATTACAGATAGAAGCCCTCTTAAGTACTTAGAAGCTTCAAGATACACCTTTTCAGAACTTTTCTACAGCTAGGTGACAGTAGAAGCTGGGGAGGGGAAACGTCCTCCCTTCAAATTAATCAAAATTTGCATAGATTACCCCAGAAACATATGTCAGCCCCTGCCTGGGGTAACATTTCTGGCGAAGGTGCACACCACTTATAAGATGCACCAAATTCATTAAAAAGCGTACTTCTTAATACATTTATTAGAAGGTCGAACAAAGGAAATAAAAAATGACTTGGGAGGGATATATTCAAATTGTGCGAAAAGGGGAGAACCCTTATGTTGGATCCCTCTCTAGCAAGCCATAAGACTTAACTTTTATTAATTGATTAAAATACATACGAGGTATATATAAAAATGTCTCTAATCTGCCTTCTATATAAATAGTTTGAGGGAAAACATCCTATTTTATGCTTTCAATAGATGGCACCCTGGGATGTCATCACTATCTAGCAGAACAGGACATAAATTAATGCACAGGTCCCCCCAACACGTTTCATTGCATATGCGGCGTCATCAGGGGATGGGACGATAGCATCCTTGTCCCATCCCCTGATGACACCGCACATGCGGTGAAACATTTTGGGGAACCTGTGCACTAATTCATGTCCTGTTCTGCTAGATAGTGATGACAATGATTAAGACTGGCAAGAAAAATGAAAGTCTTAAAGGGAATCTGTCAGTAGGTTTTTGTTATGTAATCTGACAGCACCATGATGTAAGTACAAAGACCCTGATTCCAGCGATGTGTCACTTAGTTTACTGGATGCAGCTGTTGTGATAGAATCACAGTTTTCTCTGCGGCAGATCTAGCAGAGCTCAATTGTTGAGCTGTGTATAACCTCATCCACACCACAGCTTTCTATGTACATTGTACAGTGACAGAGAGCTGCTAATCAGCGCTGATTGTATTGAAACAGCAAAACGCAGCCCAGTAAGTGACACATCTCTGGAATCAAGGTCTCTGCTCCTACGTTATAGTGTTCTCAGATTTCATTGCAAAATCTAGTGGCAGATTCCCTTGAATTAATTGGGGCCTTAATAAGTAATGATTGGAGCCATTTGTGACCAATTTTGCGACTTTTAGAAAAATCCAATGATATATCAGGGAAAAATATCAGGAAACACTGCCCACAGTGGTGAACTAACAATAAGCAAACAGGCAACACACATATAAAATAGACTTAAAAAAGGCACAAATGGAAAGATGAATTTGGAGCAGGCAAAAAATAGCAAAAACTGGAAAGCAAACATATATATATATCTAAATCTATGTATATATATATACAGGGAGGTCAAAAAGTAGGTGGACAGAAAGTGTAATAAGGTTATGAAGGGGGAGATTTATCAAACATGGTGTAAAGTGATTATGTGGAGTGATGAAGCTTCTTTCAAATTATCCGGCCATATTAACAGACATAATTCTATTTACTGGTGTAATGAGAACATGCATTTAACATTAGAGCAACAACTAAATGAGCCTGGTGTCAATGTTTGGGGTGGTATTTCAAGTTTTGGTGTTTTAAGACCAATATTTTTTGATGGAACAGTCACAGGAGATAAGTATCTCAAAATTCTAATGAATCAAGTTGTTCCCCAGTTACAGCAACAGCCTAATTCAAATTACCTTTATTTCCAGCAAGATGGGGCCCCTCCACATTATTCAAGAGTGGTCCGCAAGTATCTTGATGAAACATTTCCTAATAAATGGATTGGCTGAAGAGGCCCACTTGATTGGCCGGCACGTTCACCAGACTTGACCCCAATGGATTTTTTATTTTGGGGAGTACTCAAGGACAAAGTTTATAGTCGAAAACCAAAAAGTGTCTGTGATTTGAAAAATTACATAAGAAATGCATTTCAAGAAGTTAATACCCAAAGAGAATTGTGCAAAAAAGTTTTTGTCCACCTACTTTTGGACCACCCTGTATATATATATATATATATATATATATATATATATATATATATATATATATATATACAGTGCAGACCAAAAGTTTAGACACACCTCATTTAAAGATTTTTTCTGTATTTTCATGACTTTGAAAATTGTACATTCACACTGAAGGCATCAAAACTATGAATTAACACATGTGGAATTATATACTTAACAAAAAAGTGTGAAACAACTGAAAATATGTCTTATATTCTAGGTTCTTCAAAGTAGCCACCTTTTACTTTTATGACTGCTTTGCACACTCTTGGCATTCTCTTGATGAGCTTCAAGAGGTAGTCACCGGAAATGGTTTTCACTTCACAGGTGTGCCCTGTCAGGTTTAATGAGTGGGATTTCTTGCCTTATAAATGGGGTTGGGACCATCAGTTGTGTTGTGCAGAAGTCAGGTGGATACACAGTTGATAGTCCTACTGAATAGATTGTTAGAATTTGTATTATGGCAAGAAAAAAGCAACTAAGTAAAGAAAAACGAGTGGCCATCATTACTTTAAGAAATGAAGGTCAGTCAGTCCGAAAAATTGGGCAAACTTTGAATGTGTCCCCAAGTGCAGTTGCAAAAACCATCAAGCGCTACAAAGAAACTGGCTCACATGAAGACCGCCCCAGGAATGGAAGACCAAGAGTCACCTCTGCTTCTGAGGATAAGTTTATCCAAGTCACCAGCCTCAGAAATCGCAGGTTAACAGCAGCTCAGATTAGAGACCAGGTCAATGCCACACAGAGATCTAGCAGCAGACTGTTACGGGTCCGGGGGGTGGAACCTCTGTGCTACGGTGCAAGGAGGGACCCAGAGGGGCGTAACTAAGTATCAACTCGGACCGACCCTGGTCGTACGGCGGCTAACGACTCCGTGACCAGGGAGGGACCAAGCAGAGGGACCAGGTGCTACTCTGGGGACGACCTTGTAAGGGATCAGGTGACTCCCACGGTACAGATGGCAGGGACTGACCGGAATAGCAGGTAGGCACAGCAGGCAGGCTCGCGAGCAGAAGCCTCCAGGTAGGCTATCAGGTAGACACGGCAAGTGACGGCAGGAGTCTCTAGGTGGGCTGGCAGGTGGTCACGGCAAGTGACGGCAGGAGCCTCCGGGTAGGCATGGCAGGTAACAAGCGGGAAACAGGCAGGTCACAGGCAAGTGCTCCCAGGTGATCGGACTGGCAGGCACGGCAGGTAACAGGCAGGCAACAGGCAAGTGCTCCCAGGTGAGCGGGCTGGCAGGCACGGCAGGTAACAGGCAGGTAACAGACAGGTAACAGGCAGGTAACAGGCAGGACTGATAGTCAGGCTAGCAGCGGGACTTGAGGGCTGAAGCAGAGGTAAGAATCACTGTGCAACAACTTTTGCTCGGGCACCTTGGAGGTGCTTAGCTGGTGACACTGTTGGGGATTTATTCAAAATTGAAGGCATACTGAACCAGCATGGCTACTACAGCATCTTGCAGCGGCATGCTATTCCACCCGGTTTGCGTTTAGTTGGACCATCATTTATTTTTCAACAGGACAATGACCCCAAACACACCTCCAGGCTGTGTAAGGGCTATTTGACCGAGAAGGAGAGTGATGGGGTGCTACACCAGACCTAAACCCAATCAAGATGGTTTGGGGTGAGCTGGACCGCAGAGTGAAGGCAAAAGGGCCAACAAGTGTTAAGCATCTCTGGGAACTCCTTCAAGATTGTTGAAAGACCATTTCCGTTGACTACCTCTTGAAGCTCATCAAGAGAATGCCAAGAGTGTGCAAAGCAGTCATCAAAGCAAAAGGTGGCTACTTTGAAGAACCTAGAATATAAGACATATTTTCAGCTGTTTCACACTTTTTTGTTAAGTATATAATTCCACATGTGTTAATTCATAGTGTTGATGCCTTCAGTGTGAATGTACAATTTTCAAAGTCATGAAAATACAAAAAAATCTTTAAATGAGAAGGTGTGTCCAAACTTTTGGTCTGTACTGTATATATGTGTGTGTGTGTGTGTGTGCGTGTGCGTGTGCGTGTGTATGTAAGTATATATATATATATATATATATATATATATATACATACATACACGGGGTGGTCCAAAAGTAGGTGGCCAGAAAATAATAACATTTATTTTGATTTACAGTCATGGCCAAAAGTTCTGAGAATGACACCAAAATTATATTTTCACATGATCTGCTGGCCTCTGGTTTTTATTAGTGTTTGTCTGATGTTTATATCACATACAGAAATATAATTGCAATCGTATTATGAGTACCAAAAGGTTATATTGACAGTTAGAATGAGTTAATGCAGCAAGTCAATATTTGCAGTGTTGCCCCTTCTTCTTCAAGACCTCTGTAATTCTCCCTGGCATGCTCTCAATCAACTTTTGGACCAAATCCTGACTGATAGCAGTCCATTCTTGCATAATCAATGCTTGCATTTTGCCAGAATTTGTTGGGTTTTGTTTGTCCACCCGTCTCTTGATGATTGACCACAAGTTCTCAATGGGATTAAGATCTGGGGAGTTTCCAGGACATGGACCCAAAATCTCTATGTTTTGTTCCATGAGCCATTTAGTTATCACCTTTGCTTTATGGCAAGGTGCTCCATCATGCTGGAAAAGGCATTGTTGGGCGCCAAACTGCTCTTGGACGGTTGGGAGAAGTTGCTCTTGGAGGACATTCTGGTACCATTCTTTATTCATGGCTGTGTTTTTAGGCAAGACTGTGAGTGAGCCGATTCCCTTGGCTGAGAAGCAACCCCACACATGAATGGTTTCAGGATGCTTTACAGTTGGCATGAGACAAGACTGGTGGTAGCGCTCACCTCTTCTTCTCCGAATAAGCTGTTTTCCAGATGTCCCAAACAATCGAAAAGGGGATTCATCAGAGAAAATGACTTTGCCCCAGTCCTCAGCAGTCCACTCCCTGTACCTTTTGCAGAATATCAGTCAGTCCCTGATGTTTTTTCTGGAGAGAAGTGGCTTCTTTGCTGCCCTCCTTGAAACCAGCCCTTGCTCAAAGAGTCTCCGCCTCACAGTGCGTGCAGAAGCACTCACACCAGCCTGCTGCCATTCCAGAGCAAGCTCGGCACAGCTTCTAGTCCGATCCCGCAGCTGAAACAGTTTTAAGATACGGTCCTGGCGCTTGCTGGTCTTTCTTGGGCGCCCTGGAGCCTTTTTGACAACAATGGAAGCTCTCTCCTTGAAGTTCTTGATGATGCGATAGATTGTTGACTGAGGTGCAATCTTTGTAGCTGCGATACTCTTCCCTGTTAGGCCATTTTTGTGCAGTGCAATGATGGCTGCACGTGTTTCTTTAGAGATAACCATGGTTAACTGAAGAGAAACAATGATATCAAGTACCAGCCTCCTTTTAAAGTGTCCAGTGATGTCATTCTTACTTAATCATGACTGATTGATCGCCAGCCCTGTCCTCATCAACACCCACACCTGTGTTAATGGATCAATCACTAAAACGATGTTAGCTGCTCCTTTTAAGGCAGGACTGCAATGATGTTGAAATGTGTTTTGGGGGTTAAAGTTCATTTTCTGAGCAAATATTGACTTTGCAAGTAGAGTAATTGCTGTTAAGCTGATCACTCTTTGACATTCAGGAGTATATGCAAATTGCCATTACAAAAAATTAAGCAGTAAACGTTGGAAAAATTACTATTTGTCTCATTCTCAATACTTTTGGCCATGACTGTATATATAAAATTATATTTACTAACACAAGCATAACATTGACAATTAAATTTTATTCTGAACAATAATACAAAAGCCCTTAAATTTTATCAACGCAGGTGCTCAAACTGTTTTCCATTACAATTTGCACAGCTTTGAGGTCTGCCTCTTATGCTTCGACAAACTTTTTTGCACAAGTCTCTTTGGGTATTAATTTCTTGAAATGCATTTCTTATGTAATTTTTCAAATCACTGACACTTTTTGGTTTTCGACTATAAATTTGTCCTTGAGTACTCCCCAAAAGAAAAAATCCATTGGGGTCAAGTCTGGTGAACGTGCCGGCCAATCAAGTGGGCCTCTTCGGCCAATCCATTTATTAGGAAATGTTTCATCAAGATACTCGCGGACTACTCTTGAATAATGTGGAGGGGCCCCATCTTGTGGGAAATAAAGGTCATTTGAATTAGGCTGTTGCTGTAACAGGGGAACAACTTGATTCATTAGAATTTCGGTATACTTATCTCCTGTGACTGTTCCATCAAAAAATATTGGTCCTAAAACACCAAAACTTGAAATACCACCCCAAACATTGACACCAGGCTCATTTAGTTGTTGCTCTAATGTTGAATGCATGTTCTCATTATACCAGTAAATACAATTATGTCTGTTAATATGGCCGGATAATGTGAAAGAAGCTTCATCACTCCACATAATGTTATCTAAAATTACTGGATTTTCTTCAGCTTCGTTAAGCATAATCTCACTAAATTGCAGCCGCCTGTCTGGATCATCCTCCAATAAACCATGAATTAGACGTGGACGATAAGCTTTCCACCCAATAGATTTCAGGATTCGCATGATAGAAGCTCGTGAAATTCCCAATTCCAAAGAGGCTCTTCTGGTGGACTTTTTTGGACTCTGAACAAATGTTTCAGCAACAAGTTGTTTATTATCTTCTGTACAGACTGTTTTGGGTCGAGCAGTTTTTGGAGCATTAAGGATTGAGCCAGTGGCATTGAATTTGTCACGAATGCGGTAAATGGTTTGTCTCTTTGGGGCTTGAGTACCAAATGTTTCAACCCAATTTTCTCTAACGGTTTCAGCATTTTAAGATTTCCAATACTCTGTTAAAATCCATTTTCTTTGATCTGTATTTAAATTATTTGCCATTATGTGTTATCTGAATTATCTGAAAAGAAAACAGATTTGGGGGAGATCTACCTGTGAAAACTAGATCTGTGAAACTGGCTCAGTTGCCCTTAGCAACCAATCAGATACCACCTTTCATTTTCCAAAGAGTCTGTGAGGAATGAAAAGTGGAATCTGATTGGTTGCTAAGGGCAACTGAGCCAGTTTCACTTTACACCATGTTTGATAAATCTCCCCCTTCATAACCTTATTACACTTTCTGTCCACCTACTTTTGGACCACCCTGTATATATATATTTGTAAGAACAATTTGCTCTCAACAATAGGATAGTTTTAAGCTAAAAACAATGAGATAAAGTTGTGACAAAGTAATGTATGGACCATATAGTAGTCATTTCATGCCAAAAACAACACATTCAGATTTTCCATGGTTTACCACAACTTTTTATAGTCTGTGAAAGTTTATATTCAATATTAAAGAAAGAAATGAATATATACATGAAGCTCTGTTCATAACTTACACAGAACGCAGGTTTAGAGGAACAAATACCAAGACGTCTACAGAAGTAAGACGTGTTCTAATGACCCTTGTGTCACATATCTATCATTGCTATCAGTCTGGACACGGCACAGAGATCAATGGATTTCAATGGCACACTATTTCCCCAGAGGCTTCTTACTGTAGAATTCCATTTGGAACACAGTGAGAGGCTGACGTGTTCACGAGCCTTTCCTACCAGGACATCTGATGGGTCCGGCTCCCACAATGAATCGGGGATATTACTGCATTATTTCCTGGTCCAACTACAGCATCTCTGAAAATCTTCTTTTAGCTATTTCAAAATTATATAGAAAAACTTGTTAAAAGTCATCAACTATAGTCACTAGTGCTTGAAACTGACGACCCATAACATAAAGTACTCAATGCAGAAAAACTGGCACCACTGCAAAAGTATCATAGGCACTCATATGTCCTGAACCCCATCAGTGGCAGCCGATACTGTCCTCACCTCACATTCCCTCATTGCTTGTACCCATGAAGTATTTCTATAAGGGTTGGCGGCAGGTGCGTAATGATCGCAGTTGTGACCGGGCCCGTGCTGGATCGGTGCCCGTTGACCCCAGCACCTACTTCAGCTGGATAGGTGTCCGAAGAAGCACATTCAGCTGAAATGTATTGCAATGCTGGGACCCTCTGGCGCGTTGTGCTTGAATACACATGGCCAGCCAATCAAAGGCTGACAGCTGACATCACGAGTGGTCACGAGTGCTGCATAGCAGTGATGTCATGCGCTGCCCATGCTGACACACTGAAATGAGCAGCCAGCTGCAGAAATATGGATTCTTTTGAAATGGGAGAAAATGGATGGATCCGTTTTCCATAGACTTCCAGGTTAAAATAATGGATCCAGTTGAAATTAGTTTTTTCAGGTAGACAAAAAGATTGTGTCTGCACAACTTTTTTGTCAATGGACTGCTGCTGGATCCAGTCTAACTGATGATTACTGGACATGTGAACATAGCCTTAGATGTGAGTAAATATACAAATGATGAAAACTGAAAAACTGGACTTGTGACAGGGAAGACCGGAGGAGCGAATTCACAAAGTTCCAGCTCGCAAGGCACCTGGACAAAGTTTACACTTTGACAAGCCAATCTCTTAAATCATTCGCTAATTAGTATTTTCTCCAAAATGTAAAACGCTCCTGCTCTGCAAATACTGATGTAATCACAAGAATTTCATTGACGCAAGATTGGACTGTGAATGTTCAGGCCAGGGTTACTAAGACTGGTAACAGCAGTGGCCATCTTATACACCAAGCACCTGAGATGGCTTTACAGGTTCACATTTATCTTGTGCTCTGCGCTGAGCGCTGCTTTGGGGATTCCATATAAATCCTGGGAAAAATGTGATTCACTCATAATTTCCGACGGAGAAATTCAGTATAATGGGCTGAAGTCATGATTGAGAAGCATTTAGGTTCATTGTAAGTTTGGGGCAACATTTTTGCAAATGGAGTTGGGAATTTGGTTAAGATTAATGGTTTTCTGAATGCTGAGAAATAGACAGCTATGAATCATTGAATATCATCAGGGAGGCATCTGATTGGCTCCAAATTTACTCTGCAACAGAACAAAGAGCCCAGTTACTACATGAGGTACTGCCCGGTGCTAAATGCTGAACAGGGACGTTCCCCGGAAGTCCATTGCAATGTTCGGAGTTCCAGGGGAAGTGAGAGAGAGTTCGGGTAGAGTTTTGGTACATGAACTGAACTTTGGAATAAGGTTCGGGTCAGGTATCAGAACCCGAACTTCCACTGGTCTGCTCATCCCTATTCACTAATGTTATATATTTAGGCATGTGACATTAGTCATATTTGCACTTTATTCACTGCTGCTATGTTTGTTTTTATATGAAGTTTATTCACAGCTGGTATTTAATTTTGTGTGTGGTTTATTTCCTAGTATTATATATGTATGCTAAAGAAGTGCAATATGATATTTTATTTTTGAATGGATTTCTTCCTAATGATATTTTTATATGGGTGCACCATTTTAAACTCAGAGTTGCGGGCCCGGTTACAGCTGCTGCTCTCTTTACACAGAGCAGAGCAGTGATTGAAGCCATGCTGGCGCTACCCCTATAACTGAAATAGCAAGGCTGCTGGGGGGATAAAGTTAATTTCCTCCTGGCAGTGGGGCTCTCAGTGCAGGTGCCGCAATGTGTCAGAATGCTATTAACCTGCAGATTAACCCCATATCTGCAGGTTAAAAGCGTTATTTTACATGACAAGTACCCTTTAATTTTTTCAATAAGTAGCAGAGCAGAAAACCGAAAATTTGCCCTGCTAGGAACAGAGCTAAAAATGTCTTAAATTGGGCTGGGTATTGAAATGATATGTCAATTGTCAGCTGTATTCAGAGGCCAAATAGATTTTTTGGCTATAATGGGTCCACCCTATGGCCTCTGGAATAATTGAAGGGAGTAGATTGGAAGGAAATGAGCACATTTATTTCTTACTCTTCCTGCTCTATTAGTCTTCCTTGGGGAGCAGCATTATTCTCAAGTCAACTTTTTTCCAATCATACATATAAAGTTTGTATGAGGCTTTAAGGAACTAATTATTGACTATTTACGAACACTGTCATAATACTTTGTGTGGTAGTAGGTACATAATGCTGGATGGTGTGGCAGAAATAAATCCAAGCTGACCTACAGGAAGATCTTAATTATTAGCTTTACATTCAGGCAATGTATGTAGGTGCACACTAATTGGAACAAGTGCCCTCTCCCATTTGTTTTATTGCTATGTATGGCGGTACCTGAGTAATGGCCTCTGCCAAATTGTCATAAAAATGTGTCATCTGTGCATGAGATGAATTAGTTTTGTAGCTCACATGGAAATAAATATTGCACAGAATGCAGAAATAATGCACAATTACGAAGCATTCAGCATATATTTTGTAATATACTGCAATGGTGATATCTTCTTTGTCTTGTAAATGAACATGGTGGCACAGCAGGCTGTCTGTTCCCTGGGTCAGGATGCATGGAAAAATAAAGACGAGCAATACAGAGGAGGTGTTGTGAAACGCGTGGGAAGCCAACATATTGTACCATGAATATCCTACAGGAATATTCTGTTGAGAAAAATAACTTTGCTTGAAATGTTTCGATTTCTGGAACTTTGTCACCCTGTCATTAACATAGAACATGATCCAAAGGTACGTTGTATTTCATAGCTCTGGGTGCTGTGCATCACATACAGTGGGAAAAATAAGTATTTGATACACTGCCGATTTTGCAAATTTTCCCATCTACAAAGAATGGAGAGGTCTGTAATTTTTATCATAGGTACACTTCACCTGTGAGAGACAGAATCTTAAAAAAAATCCAGAAAATCACACTGTATGATTTTTACATAATTAGCATTTTATTGCATGAAATAAGTATTTAATACAATAGAAAACAGAATTTTATATTTGGTACAGAAACCTTTCTTTGCAATTACAGATGTCAGACGTTTCCTGTATGTAGCGCCGGCGTCCCTGCCCTCTGCTAGGCAGGGACGCTGTTCCCCTCACCTCCCTGCTCCGTGCCCGGCGTCCTCCTCCCGCTCTGCTGGCAGCGCGCGCTCCTTCCCGTCCACTGTGCTTAGGGCGCGCGCGCTCTCCCTCCCTCTTAAAGGGGCCGCGCGCGCCGTCCTAAGGAGTCCCCAGCCAATGGCCGGAGGACTTCACCATATATAAGGCACCTCCTCCAAAATGGAGGTGCCCGAGCAATGTTGTTGCACTGTTTACTACTCTGCTTCAGCCCTCAGGTCCCATTGCCAGTTACCTGCCAGTTACCTGCCAGATTCCTGCTTGATTATCTGCTACCTGCCTGCTAGTCTGAGGTCCGACGGTCTGCGTTACTACTCCTGTCAGTCTGTCTAAGGACTAGTCTGCCCGCTCACCTGGGAGCGCACATCAGCCACCTGCCTGCTTGCCCGAGGTCCGACGGTCTGCCTTCCAACTCCTGTCAGTCTGTCTATGGACCAGCTTGCCCACTCACCTGGGAGCACACACCTGCTACCTGCCTGCTAGTCTACCTGGAGGCTCCGCCGTCACGTGCTGTGACCACCTGCCTGTCCAGTGACTCCTGCTCGCTCACCTGGGAGCGCTCATCTGCTGCCTGTCTGCTAGCCTACCTGGAGGCTCTGCCGTCACGTGCTGTGACCACCCGCCTGTCCAGAGTCTTCTGCCCGCTCACCTGGGAGCGCTCATCTGCCGCTTGTCTGTTGGTCTTCCTGGAGGCTCCGCCGTCACATGCTGTGACCACCCGTTCTTCCAGAGACTCTCGCCTGCTCACCTGGGAGCTCACGTCTATCATCAGCCGCCACAGGTCGTACCAACCCTTTACCTAGAGACTGCCCCGGTCACTTGCCGTGACCATCTGCCCGTTCATCCAGAGACTGCCCCGGTCACTTGCCGTGACCATCTGCCCGTTCATCCAGAGACTGCCCCGGTCACTTGCCGTGACCATCTGCCCGTTCATTCAGAGACTGCCCCGGTCACTTGCCGTGACCATCAGCCCGTTCATCCAGAGACTGCCCCGGTCACTTGCCGTGACCTCCAGCCCGTTCACTCAGAGACTGTCCCGGTCACCTGCTGTGACCTCCTGCCCG
Organism: Phyllobates terribilis; assembly: GCF_046119375.1. Taxonomy (NCBI): domain Eukaryota; kingdom Metazoa; phylum Chordata; class Amphibia; order Anura; family Dendrobatidae; genus Phyllobates; species Phyllobates terribilis. Next base: position 360,181,932 of record NW_027362767.1, read on the forward strand.
TCTTCCCTGGTCGCCACCCGCTCCCTTACAAGGACTGCCCCCTTGTATAGTAGCTCAGAGGTTCCGCCTCCCAGACCCGTTACACTGTAGTTCTTGACCAATTGGATTTTGGCCCACTCCTCCATACAGATTTTCTCCAGATCTTTCAGGTTTGGGGCTGTCGCTGGGAAACATTGAGTTTCAGCTTCCTCCAAAGAATTTCTATTGGATTCAGGCCTGGAGACTGGCTAGGCCACTCCAGGACCTTGAAATGCTTACGGAGCTACTCCTTAGTTGCCCTGGCTGTGTGTTTTGGGTCATTGTCATGCCGGAAGATCCAGCCACGATCCATCTTCAATGCTCTTACTGAGGGAAGGAGGTTGTTGGCCAAAATGTCACGATACATGACCCCATCTATCCTCCCTTCAATATGGTGCAGTCGTCCTGTCTCCTTTGCAGAAAAGCACCTCCTAAGTATGATGTTTCCCCCACCATGCTTCATGATTGGGACGGTGTTCTTGAGGTTGTACTCATCCTTCTTCTTCCTCCAAACATGGCGAGTGGAGTTGATAACAAAAAGTTCTATTTTGGTCTCATCTAACCACATAACCTCCTCTCATGTTCAGATGGTCATTGGCGAACTTCAAATGGGCCTGGACATGTGCTGGCGTGAGTAGGGGGACCTTGTGTGCCCTGCAGGATTTAAGTTCATGACCGCGTAGGGTGTTAGTAATGGTAATGTTTGAAACTGTGGTATCAGTTCTCTCCAGGTCATTGACAAGGTCATCCCATGTAATTCTGGGCTGATTCCTGACCTTTGTCAGAATCATCCTTACCCCACAAAGCGAGATCTTGCATGGAGCCCCAGACCGAGGAAGATTGACAGTCATCTTATGTTTCTTCCATTTTCTAATAATTGTGCCAACAGTTGTTGCCTTCTCACCAAGCTGCTTGCATATTGTCCTGTAGCCCATCCCAGCAAAAGTATTTGGACAAAAGTATTTGGATACACCACTCAATATTTCTAATCAGGTTTTTCATTCATTGGCACAGATGTATAAAATCCAGCCACTAGCCATACAATCACTAACAGTTGTGAATATATACGTCATTCTATAAAGCACATTGAATTCAAATGTGATCCTTTAATAGAATGCCGCTGTTATAACAAGTCAGTTGATAAAATTTCTTCCTTCCTAAATATTCCTCATTCAGCTGTCACTGGTAGAATTCATCAGATTGATTCAATGCAAATCAAATTTGAGTCAAATTTTAGGAAATTCAAACAATTTGAGATGCCATTTGTTTAAATCACCTAAAAAATACCTGCCTCCTTTTTACACATTGCAGAAGAATGTTTCAGTCCCTGAAGGCTGACATGACCTAAAGCACAACCTTGCGGGCTTCCCCATAATGCCTTGTAGCCATTACATAATTTGGTATAGCACATACAATCAGGAGTGACTATCAAATTCTATATAAAATCTTAAAGGAAATCTGGCGCCATGTTTTTGCTACCTAATCTCAAAGCAGCATGATGTTGGAGCAGAAACCTTGATTCCAGCGATGTGTCACTTACTGTACTGCTTGCTGTTATTTTGTTAAAATTACTGTTTTATTTGCTACAAATCTACCAGTTATCTGAATGTTTAGCTTTGTATATTTCCACCCACACCACTGATTGGCAGCTTTTTGCTCATGTACAGTGTATACAGAAAGCTGCCAACCAGTAGTGGAGGCGGGGTTATACAGAGCTCATGAATATGGAGGTTTACGAGTCCTCTAGTGATAATCTCCTGCTGATAAAACTGTGATTTTATCAAAACTACTGCAAGCAGCCCAGTAAGTGACGCATCACTGGAATCAGGGTCTCTGTCACTGTCATGCTGCTCTCGGATTAAGTGGAAGCAACCTGGTGACAGGTTCCCTTTAAGAAGAGAATGCAGTCACCATTCAGGGTGATTCTAAAATATTGAGAGAACATAAGAGCTCAAAGCTCAGCAATAAACATAAGAAAAAAAAATATCTCTAAAGCATTGAACTAATACTCCAAAGAGTAATATGTTGTATAACTGCATCACTGAAGAATATTAATGTAGTAGTTTGGGAATCATATAGATATTGAATTGATAAGGGGAAAGAGATATTGGAGAGGTAACAGAAGCAGTTCTAGACTGATCAGTGATAAAGTGTGGCTGGCATCTGTCCAGAATTTGAATTACAATTAGACATTTTTTTCTTCATTCTTCATGTACTAGAAAGCAGCATCAATGCAGTACAACAATTTTTACAAGAAAAACAACATCTTAAATTAGTCTCAGATGATGTCATTGCTTGTCACAATTGACTGTATTGAGTTTCTGCATTTCTTGTACAATTGTTTTTGTGAAGCGGGAACTGTTTTTTTTTAAATACAAAAGAAAATTTCCCAAAATCCAAACATTTAACTGCGGCTGTCTACCCCTCAAGGTGTGCATGTTGCAAACAAATTTTGTATATCTGTTTTACTAGTCAGATTTTGCATCCATACACGCCACACCAATAAAGCAACCTGTTGCTGGTGCTGACTTTTCAGTCCTATACCTCCCTAGCAATTCTTATTTTGTAATTTTTGGGAAAGTGGCTGAGCTTTGTTGAAAAAATAGAAAAAAACAACAAAAAATGTAGACTTTAACTGTGCATGTCTGTTTTAGTAGTTCAATCTGACAACTTTGCACTCCTGACTTATACTGATACATTTTGTCTTCTGTACATGTGTATCTACCTGCCTAGCTTTACAGTGCACTTTTTGGTCAGGGTTGAATAACTGGGGATGAAAAGAATGTTAAAGGTTATTAATAGTATTGAACAAAATGTATGGTTAGGCCATGGCCCCACTAACAGTATTCGGTCAGTATTCTTTCTCAGGAGTGGGAGCCAAAACCAGTAGTGGGTGATAAATGCTGAATTGATGCACTTGTTTCTATTATACCTTTTCTCTGATTGTTTCTCACCTGGTTTTGGCTCCCACTGCTGAGAAAAAATACTGACCGAATACTAACCAAATACTGATAGTGGGGCCGTGGCCTTAAAGAAAAAATTGCAATGGCAGTGGACGGGGGGGGGGGGGGGGCCCATAGCAGTCCAGGGGTGGACATACCGCCGCCGGTGCAGCTGCGCCGGGTCCCCACCATGCAGCTGCACCAAAGGCCTGCAAGGTGCAGCTGCTCCCTGCACGCGGTGGTCAGGGAGCGATCCCTGCAGCTCCGCCGCTGTCAGGAGGAGAATAGCAGCGGAGCTGGAGGGTTCGTCCTCTGTTTCCTCCCTGACCCCGGCGCGCAGCTTGATGACGTCATCATGCAGAGCGCCTGGGTCAGGAAGAAAGCTGCCGGCAACCAGGAGGATGCTGCTGCAGGGGAGCGAGCTGAGGTAAGTTGTGTTTTTTTTATTTTTTTTACTGAAATGCTGGGGAAGGGAGGTGGGGGGAGAGCAATGGTGGGATGGTGGGGCTGGGGAGAGGAATGATGGGGCTGGGAAGGGAAATAATGGGACTGATGGGACTCGGGAGAGCTATGATGGGGCTGGGGAGAGGGCTGATGGGGCTGGGGAGAGGAATAATGGGGTTGATGGGGCTGGGGAGAGCAATAATGGGGCTGATGGGGCTGGTGAGAGGAATAATGGGGTTGATGGGGCTAGGGAGAGCAATAATGGGGCTGATGGGGCTGGGGAGAGGAATGATGGGGCTTGGGATAGGAATAATGGGACTAATGGGGCTGAGAAGAGCAATAATGGGGCTGGGGAGAGGAATGATGGGACTGGGGAGAGGAATAATGGGGTTGATGGGGCTGGGGAGAGCAATAATGGGGCTGATGGGGCTGGGGAGAGGAATGATGGGGCTTGGGATAGGAATAATGGGACTAATGGGGCTGAGAAGAGCAATAATGGGGCTGGGGAGAGGAATGATGGGACTGGGGAGAGGAATAATGGGGTTGATGGGGCTGGGGAGAGCAATAATGGGGCTGATGGGGCTGGGGAGAGGAATGATGGGGCTTGGGATAGGAATAATGGGACTAATGGGGCTGAGAAGAGCAATAATGGGGCTGGGGAGAGGAATGATGGGACTGGGGAGAGGAATAATGGGGTTGATGGGGCTGGGGAGAGGAATAATGGGATGGTGGGGCTAGGGAGAGCAATGATGGGGCTGGGAAGAGCAATAATGGGACTGGGAAGAGCAATAATGGGGCTGATGGGACTGGGGAGAGCTATGATGGGGCTGAGGAGAGAAATATTGGGGCTGGGGAGAGGGCTGATGGGGCTGGGGAGAGGAATAATGGGGTTGATGGGGCTGGGGAGAGCAATAATGGGGCTGATGGGGCTGGGGAGAGGAATAATGGGGTTGATGGGGCTGGGGAGAGCAATAATGGGGCTTATGGGGCTGGGGAGAGGAATGATGGGGCTTGGGATAGGAATAATGGGACTAATGGGGCTGGGAAGAGCAATAATGGGGCTGGGGAGAGGAATGATGGGACTGGGGAGAGGAATAATGGGGTTGATGGGGCTGGGGAGAGGAATAATGGGATGGTGGGGCTAGGGAGAGCAATGATGGGGCTTGGAAGAGCAATAATGGGGCTGGGAAGAGCAATAATGGGGCTGATGGGGCTGGGGAGAGGAATGATGGGGCTGGGAAGAGCAATAATGGGGCTGATAGGGCTGGGGAGAGCAATGATAGGGATGGTGGGGAAGGGGAGAGCAATGACGTGTTGCTGGGAGAGAGCAATGATGGGGGTGCTGGGACAGAGCAATGGTGGGGGCCTGGGAGAGAGCAATAATGTGGGGCTGGGAGAGAGCAATGATGGAGGTGCTGGGACAGAGTAATGATGGGGTGCTGAGAGAAAATGATGGGGGTGCTGGGAGAGCACAATGATGGGGGTGCTGGAAGAGAGCAATGATGGGAGTGCTGGGAGAAGCAATGATGGAGGTGCTGGGACAGAGCAATGATGGGGGGCTGGGAGAGAGCAATGATGGAGGTGCTGGGACAGAGCACTGATGGGGGTGCTGGGACAGAGCAATGATGGGGGCTGGGAGAGAGCAATGATGGGGGTGGTGGGACAGAGCAATGATACGGGTGCTGAGAGAGAGAGCAATGATGGGGGTGCTGGGAAAGAGCAATGACGGGGGTGCTGGGAGAGAGTGTAGCGCCCCGAGGGTTCGGCCGCTACAGGGGAATTGCACCTCTGCCAGAGGTGTGGTATTCCACTCCCGGGTAAGGATGGAGTATGGACCAGGGCTCAGTTAGCTGCATACAGCACACTCACCCCATTTCCAAGGGACAGCTCAACGGTACTCCCATTAGACAGAAATGCAGGTACGACAGACCATGTCCCTGGCTGGAGTGGGGAGGAATACCCAGTGATGTAGGAGCAGATAGGGGTTGGTTTCTGAGCATAGGAAGGAGCTCATTGGTTGCTGGTCACCTGGGCTCATGTTTCTAGAGGGAGGTATAAAAGGTGGGCACCATCTTAGTTCTGGGTCAGTTCAAGCAGGAGGAGAAGAGAGAGAAGGAGTTCGGCCAGAGAGGGCTGACAGGGAGCTGTGGCTCAGTCTGGGCCCAGCTCCATGAGGCAGGCCTGAGGAGAGGGCCAGGAACAGAAAGGAACAAGAACAGAAAGGAACAGAAACAGAAAGGAACAGCAAAGAAAGAGAGGAAGAAACAGAAGGGCTCAGGAACAAGAAGGAAGAAGGGACCCTAAGAACCCACGAGAATACAGGGTGAAGGGTCAGGCAGATTAAGGGTGCCGGATCCCAAGTTGGTGGAGGAGAAACTAATCCTCAGCCAAAGACCGGTGGTCGTGACTATATCTCGGTGCGACCCCTCACTACACCTACCAGGAAGGCACACCACATAGGGTCAGGGACGCAGGGATCAGCGTACCAAGAGAAGGCCCGAGGCAGCCGGACAAAAGTGGGTCACTGGTGAGGCAGGCCAGAGGAAGGATCGAAGGGGGCCCTGAGCCATGCTCCTGAGCTGCCTGGGAGTTGACCGAGCCCCTCACCTGGTGGACGCAGCACGGCTCGGGCAGTCATTGCCAGCTGAAGTGACTTGGATATTAACCGTGAGTAAAGACCCAGGACTGCAGTACGTTGTCTGTGTGCTTTTTCTCTCCTCCGGCACTACCGGTACTGGGACTCTCACCACCATCACTCCCACCATCCACTACACTGCCCTGGGGCCGCACTCTTCCCGTGGGGAGTCGCACCATCCCAGCTGCATACATCATCGGCCCCAGCGGTCTGCCCTGCAGCGGCGGTTCCTAACAACCGCAATCCACGGGTGGTGTAGTCGGACATCTCTTAAAACATCTAAAAGACTGCCACTGGTCTGACCACCCTGAGCCACGGGACCGGGTCGCCACTACTACCCCCATCGTCTCCCTATTGCCCGGTTCCGAGTGCCCCACGGCCCAGGGGGCGAGTCAAGAGTAATGATGGGGGTGCTGAGAGAGAGCAATGATGAGGGTGCTGGGAGAGAGCAATTATGGGGGCTTCACTTTGCTTGTACTGTGAAGCCTTGTATGTTTTCCGTGTGCACATAGCCTTACAGTTAATTGGGGAGAGTCACAGAGACTGGCCGGTGCAGATTATAGTTAATGGGGGGCACAGTGCTGCTTATCACTTTATATTTTGATTACTAAGTGGCTAATAGTATATTAATGGGGGGGGGGTACATATCTGTATTCGAGGACGCAGAGCGGGGGAGACACATGTATACATACAATATGTGACCTTGTTATTTTCTAGGCTGGAGATCATCGTGACAAGACGAGTCGTGGCTGGGAGATGTCGACATGAAGGTCTGACCAGATGGAGAAGAAGCAGCAGAAACCGACTCTGATCAGACGAAACGTCAGCAGTAAGTGCCTGGATGCAAATATTATTCTGTATCTGCACTGTGTGACTTGGAGTGATAATGTTATCTGTAAAATCCCTTAGGCTGCATTCTCACATTTGTGTGAAATGTCCGTGTGCTGCCAGATCTTTCTATCGGATGGTCCACGAACTCGTACAGTTTTATAGATCCATTCACACATCCATGAAAATCACGGATCTGAGAATGAGATCTAAGAGGGTCAGAGAATGTCCTGTTCTGATTCGATTTTGAGGATTAGAATAGGACATGCTCAATGCGTCAGTAAAACAGGGCAGCACACCGACACTGCACACAGATGCAGGAATGTAGCCTTATTATGTATAGCACAGTCCCTTAGTATATAGTGTACTCACTTATTATGTATAGCGCCATCCTTAGTTATATAGTTTCCTCTTTTATTATGTATAGCACCCTCCCTTATTATGTACCATCCTCTCTAGCGGCTCACAGTTGGGGGATCATACTGTGTTGGGGTCTGCATACTTTAACCTGGGAGTTGAGGTGGGGCACAGTAGGGTCGTCATACTGTGCATGTGGAGGAATTCACCATGGGGGTATCATACTGTGTTTGGGGGGCCCTTTTATTGGCATCACACTTTATGGAGCAATGAAAGAGAGATCTAGGACTTCAGCAGGAGAAAAATTACTATGTAAAGGATGGAAAGTTGTGAGATCTGATCTTTGGTGACCCCGACAATTATTTTCATTTTTTTTTTGGGGGGTGTCCCAATTAGAGCTTCTGCTATGGGGCCCCATGATTCCTATGTACGCCCCTGCCACTAACACCAGTCATCTGGGTAGTATTACTACCAAACACAGACCCCAATTAGCCTCCTTTGCCTCTAGCAAGTGTAATAATTAGGAGGAAACAAAGGGCCAATTTTGTGGGAACAGTTTGGAGAAGGCCCTTTTTTGTTCCAGCATGCCTGTAGCCAAGAGCACAAAACAAGGTCCATAAAGGCATATTTGGAGGACTTTGGTATAATAATCTTTTTTTATTCATATAGCACCAACATATTCCGCAGCACTTTACAATTCAGACCATTTACAGACATTATGGGCTCTGTCCCCATTTGGGGCTCACAATCTACATTCCCTATCAGTATGTCTTTGGAGTGTGGAAGGAAACTGGAGAACCCGGAGGAAATCCACGCAAACACAGGGAGAACATACAAACTCCTTGCAGATGTTGTCCTTGGTGGGATTTGAACCAGGACCCCAGTGATGCAAGGCTGCAGTGCTAACCACTGAGCCACAATGCTGCCTATGGAAGAACTTGACTGGTCTGCACAGAGCCAAGATCTCAACCCATCCAACACCTTTGTCATAAACTAAAATGAAGATTGTGAGTCCGGCCCCCTTGTCCAACAACTGTGACTGACCTCACAAATCCTGTTTTGGATGAATGGCAATAAATTCCAAAATCTTGTAGAAAGTCTTCTCAGAAGAGTGGAGGTGTTTTAGCTGCAAAAGGGAAGTAATACAGGACATAAAAGCACAAAAATGTTTATAACTATTGCATTTGCAAGATTAAGGTTTAAAAATAAGCAGATAATGCTTATTTTAATGTAGTTCATAATGACCTTGTGTACAACTACATTTCCAAATGTGTTAATCAGTGTAACAGTCAACTTCACGTGTATATGATTAAGCCACAGTGGACACCCTCTCTACTTTACCCTAGGTTGTGTAACACTAATGTCGGCACCCCTGCAAGGTTCCCCTTCCCCCTCCATGCAGGGATGCCATCTAACTGAAAAAAAGGGGTTTAACCGGCTCACCCTCCAGTGGCTTCAGTCTGTCCAGGAGCACGCACTAAAGAGCTCTGCCAGAGCTAGGATACAGAGGTATAGGGGAAATAGATCCAGCTCATCAAACGTCCGAAATTTAAAAATTCTAAATTTTTTATTTTATATATATTAAAAAATCCATATATGGGATACAATGCTGAATACCAATATACAATATGGTATTCAGCATTGTATCCCTTGTTTCCCTAATTCCAGATATGGATGTTTGATTGTTCACACTATCAAAATGGATTTTTTAATATATATAAAATAAAATGATTTGAATTTTTAAACTTTGGTGAGCTGGATCTATTTCTCCTATGCCAACTTACTCACCGCTCTGGCCAAGCGGCGTGGTCTTCGTCGTGTCTCCCTTCCTGCCTCTGTCTGTGCACTTCCTGCCGGCATGCCTAGTGCGCATGCTCCCCTGTTCTTATAGCGGTAAAGAGCGCACCTACTAAGATGCCCCCAGCCAATAGCTGGGAGGCATCTAGTATGAAAGGCACCCTCCCCAATAGGGAGGTGCCTAAGCAACATTGATTCATTAGTTAGTTAGTTTGGAACTAGTTAGTTGTTAGGTCCCCTGGTCCTTGTGTGGCCAGGTCCTGTATCCAAATCCCTGGTCCGTGTGTGGCCAGCACCTGAACCTGCTTCCCTGGTCCGTGTGTGACTGAACCTGCCTCCCTTGGTCGCTGTGTGGCCAGTGCCAGATCTTGTCTTCCCGTGGTTCTTGTGCGACCAGTGCCTGTACCCAAACCCCTGATCCTTGTGCAGCCAGTGCCTTAACCTGCTCTCTGATGGGTGTGTGGCTAGTGCCTGAACCTGCTCCCCTGGTCCGTGTGTTACCAGTATTTGAGTCTTGAAACCGCATCCGGCGGTACCTGAATCCTGAAATCGCATTCGGTGGTGTCCGAACTCTGAAGCCGATCTGGTGGAAACTGAACCTGTTCCGGAGACCCGTTTGTCTGAATGTGTATCTATCCTAGTACTCCAAGTTGCCTGGACTGTTATACCAGTCACTGAATCCAGCCCTGTCTGTGACTCCATGTCAGTATCCGTCCTGCCCTGGGAGTAGCCTATATGGAGCCCGATTCCAGCCCATGTTTGTGTACCTGACTCCTGGGGTCAACAGCTGCAGTCCCGGGGACTGCCTAGGAGTGGTACCTGGTGGTTACCTGCAGCTCAAGCCTGACTCCACGATCAGGAGCTTCAGTGAACACGAGGTAGCTGCTTAGCTAAGCTCCTCCTAATTGAGCCCAGCCCTGTGGCACAGTGGGTCCACGAGCCACGGGCACCACCTGCATGCATGACAGGTTGGACAAGCATATACCATGTTTACCTAGACCATGGTTCCACCCATAGCCAATGGTCCCTGACTTCTCATCAGATTTGTCTGCTGATGTCTGGCGCACTGTGGATAGTCCATATAAACTAATTAAGGATGTTTGATTACTTGCAATTTACTGCTCTCAGTTACTGTTGAATTAAAGCTATGAGTTCTAGTCACACTGGGATCTGTCCATGTTCCAGCATAAGACCAGACTGACAAGAGTCAAATATAATGTCAACTAGTGAGTAAATGAGTTGTATACTAGCGAAATAGGTTGCTTTTCCCAGAAACAGGGCCAGTTTTGTATATGGGCTGTGTCTGGTATTGCATCTCAGCTACATTCACTTGATGAAAGAAGCCATGTTCTTTTTTAATTCCATACAACCCCTTTAAAAGTATAGAAACAAGCAAGAAGACAAATCACTTACAGTCCAAAGACTAGCTTCTCAGTCATGAATGTATAAAGGTACTCAGCACTCCAATTAATGCATAATGCATGGAAATTTTATTGTAAAGCAATCCAACAAGTACAATACCGATAGCGATTACTGACGCAATTCCAAAGTGCTACTTCAACTGCTTTACTCTACTCTGCTGTAATCCGTGTCTGATGAAGGTCCATATATTGGGGTGGAAACAATACTGTTTATATTGTACTTATTAGATTGCTTCACTATAAAATAGCCATGCATTATCCATCAATTGGAGTGCTGAGTACCTTTATACATTTATTAATACGGAGTGAGGTCTAAGGGGTAATGTTTCTCCTTGTGGAGAGTGACATACCATTTCTGGCATGCCAAGGTAGGTTGAGATTCTGCAAATTGAGATTCTGATTTGGCTATTATCCTAAGTCATAATGCATGACTTGTTAAAGGGTCGATAATGACTTGTAGGATTGCTGCTTCCAACAGGTGGCGCTATAGAGTTCAAGTCCTCTTCCTCTCTGAAGAGGCAATTTGCATATTAATACGGAGTTAAGTTCCTCTCAAGAACCCTCCTACTCACATGAGTGCTGGACCAAGATCCAAGGAATAGTAGCCCTTACAAAAAGTGGCCAGATGTTAAAATTAAAGAAGTCTCAAAATTTTAATTCGGTAATAAATCCTAATTATGTATGTAATAGACTCTAAGTGTATTAAAATACTTAACTTCCCTGATTTCCAGCGCCACTTCAGTAATCTTCTAGCTCACAAGACCTGAAATCAGACTAGCTGTCTCACACAGTGGTTTATGTATGGACTGGAAGTCATTTTATCAATGTATATCTATGGAGATTCGTTCTGAGTCTCAGACTTTAACTAGGAAAATAGCTGCCGCCGCACACAGTAGACACTGTGTGAGCCGGCAAAGATTATTTGCCGGCTCAAAAAGATCATTTCAACTGATGTACGAGCATTTTGCTTGTTTTTCGGGTGATTGTAGACTCTTTCGACTGCAGGATTATCGTGAAAGGAGCTTTGCTAGGAAAGCTTGTTCACGATAATCTTGAAGTGTAAATGAATTCTTAACTATTGAAATAAGCAGTCAGCTGGCCCCCTTTGCCCACAACTCCGTTAGCAGGAACCCAGGATGGATTGGCCATCAGTAGGTCAAGGAAGAGGAGCTGAGGCAAATATATTGGTAGTTATATAACTTGATGCTTTAGCGTTTTTCCCTGGGAATTACTTTCATGTTGTATTCTTCAATATAAAATAGCATTGGTTTTCATGATGACATCACAAGACAAGTGACATCATACAGCGGTGCTTGAAAATTTGTGAATCCTTCAGAATTGTCAATATTTCTGCATAAATTTGATCTAAAAGTAGATAGAGAGAACCAAATCAATCAGAACCGTACCAAGTCTAAAATATTAGACGTTGTAATTTTTGGTGTTTTCAGTCAATGGGATGACAATCAGGTGTGAGTGGGCAACCTGTTTTATTTAAAGAACAAGCATCTATCAACGTCTGAACTTCACAACATGTTTGTGGAAGTGCATCATGGCACAAACAAAGGAGATTTCTGAGGACCTCAGAATAAGTCATTGATGCTCATCAGGCTGTGAAAGATTACAAAACTACCTTTAAAGATTTGTCATCCTGGTGAAATGTCAGCACTTCTTGAGCTTTTTGAGGAGGGGATTTCATTATTAATAACAATCTCATTGTTTTTTCAACTATTAATTACTTAACTCATTAAATGAAAAAGGTCCCTTTAACCCTGCTGTTCTGTTCCGTCAAAAATGACCAAATTTGAAATTTGATATTTTTTAAAATATTCATTATGCTGTTCTGAAACTTGTGGTTAATTGACTTTTCCTCATTTGAGGGGTTCTTACTCTGGGTATTTTTTTTTATTTACTTTTTAGTCCACTTTTTTTTTACACTTGTACTGTTCGGTCAAAAATGACGATAGACTAAGGCTGCGTGCACACGATGCGTTTTTCATGCATTTATGCTGCGGAATTTCCGCAGCGGAAATGCATCAAAAACGCTTTGTAATCCGCACCCCATGGTCCCCAATGGCATTCCGCAATGTCAATGCACATGCTGTGGATTTTTCCGCAGCGTTTCTGCAGCGCTCATAAATCCGCAGCATGTTCATTAATTTTGCGGAAGCGCCGCCATTGACTTGCATTGAGACGCATAGAATCCGTGTCTGTACATTTGTACAAGCGGATTATATGCCGTTCAATGTGCGGATGGTACCCAGTTCTGGAGGAGAGGAGACTCTCATCCAGACCTGGGTACCATTGTACCTGTCAAAAAAAGAATAAAATAAAAAATAAAGTTTATATTCACCTGTCCGGCGGCCCCTGCAGCGCTTCTCCTTCCAGGACCTGAGATGACGTCGAAGTCATGTGACTGCAGGCTGTCTCGCGAGATGCCGGCAAGCCAGGAAGGAACCAGGAAGGAGCGCGACGGCACACGCGGCGGCATCGGAGGTAAGTATAGCTTTTATTTTTTTATTTTTACGGTCACACTATATAAATCCATGCCGTTTGCATGGATTTATATAGTGTGACCTAGTTGTCAAGCACTTTCCAAGTGATGCTATCGCCAGGAAAGTGCTTGTCAGTCCGCAAGCGGAAACACATGCGTTAACGCATGTGGATACGCATGTGAATTCGCATGTATTCCGCATGTATTCTGCAGGAAAAACACATGCACAATCTGCATGCATTTTTTCTGCCAGGGAGATGCAGAAATGCTGCAGAAATTTTCTGCTTCATTTCTGCATCGTGGGCACATAGCCTTATACTAATTTATACTAATCTCCAGCCATTTTTTGAGTAAAATAAAGGAGTTATAATCTCATTTTGGACTTTATATTGCATCTACTACTATTTATCAATTTATCTAGGTCCTTTTGGTCCGTGCAGATTTACACATACAATACATTTTCAAATTACGATACAGCAGATGGATTCGCTTCCAGTATAGTTATGTGCAAAAATTTTTAGCTGTATCTTATTTACCCTGCTGTTCATATAGAAATAATTCAATTCAGTTGTCAACATCTCACATTGTAAATGAAAAGATTTTCTTATTTTCCTTGTGTTAGCTGGTTCTAATACTGTGTAATGATGACCTGAAAAGAGCACTAATAAATTCTGTTTGACAAATGTGTTTGTTTTACTGTGGGCTATCTTATGCTAAAGAGTGGTGTTTTCTCAGATCTTATCAGTAGACAATTACCATACTAGTCTATACAGTTATTTCACTTTCAGTACAGCTGGAGAGAACACAGAGAGAGCACATGTATAGACGTCAGAGCTCTGAAAACTCATCTTTACAGGTATGTAGCAGGTAAACTATTCCTTTATTTTCAAATTATTCAATTCTTTTGATTAGATTGTATAGTGTAAAGGAGCAATTTTTTTTATGAAAAAAATATATTTACATACAGTTTGATGTTATTATAGTTTACAGTTATATAAAGACTTTTTTTTATGTGCAAATGCGCACTATACATGAATATTGCAATAAGGCCATGTAACATGTTATGATACAAAAAAAATAAAAAAAAATTATAAAAAAGTTTTTGATTTCATTTTTCATTTGTTTATGAACAACCATGTTCACATACAGTATAATAATGCAACAGTAATGCAAATAAAACACTTAAATTAGCTAAAAATCAAGACTTTAATAGGTCCGGTCAAAAATGACCAGAACATTATAAGTGTATAGTAGACCCGAACAGAACAGCAGGGTTAAATTTGTATCATCATATTTACGAAAATATCTTGTTTAGTATATGGAAATAAATCTCCTAATGTCTTCATTATGGTGACGTATTAGTTATTACTCATCCCTAGGCTTGACTCTACAAATTCTGCAGATGCAGGACTTTTAAGGAAGATGCAAAATGCAGAATCAGTAAAAATATATACGTCTGTCTATTATTAAAATCTCACGCATGTGAGCATATTCAGGATCCATGTTGTATTTTTCCGGAATACACTTCAGATTGTAATCTATGGCCTCCTGCTGACACTCTAACGGCCTGCTGATGAGTATGATCATCATTACTTAGTATACTATATAAAAGATCAAAAGAAGGGGTATGTGCACATGGCATCTTAAAGATGCTGGAGTACCTGCATCATTTTTTGAAGAAGAAGACACTTTATTATTGTTTTTTGCAGTGGCTTTGCATCAAATATCTTTTTTAAATTTTATATATAATATAGATATAAGCTCTTTTAAAGGCTTCATGGCTTTTGAAGACTGACGTGGTTACAAGAAGTTACAAAGATGGAACATATGCACAGCAAGTCATTTTGACACTGCAGTGCATATGTTCACTCTTTTTAACGTTTGTTGAACGCTTTTTCAGGTGGGTCCCAGGTGGAATCCATCTGAAAAAGTCATTGTGTGCACATAAGCTAAGGGATTTTTCTAGGGTTTTGCGCTGCAACGTTTTGGCCTTTTTCAAGCCAGAGATACAATTAAAATTACAATCTCTGGCTTGAAAAAGGCCCAAATGTTGCTTAGTCTACCATATTTGTATCTTACTATGCGATTTTAAGGATGGAATAAAGGCAACATTGTATCCCTATCACTCTGGTCCCTAGGAATCTGTTTGGATAATCACAGGTACTTTGATTGTCTTGAAAAGATGTGCCTAACACTTTGAGGTCTCCTAGGACTGTATCCAACCTCTTTCAGTCTCTTTAATGCAAAAACAGCCTTAGTGATGTCAAAGTGACCTCACCAAATAAACTGATGGTCACCCGGTCCCGGTAGTAACCAACTGCCCATTTAATAATACAGTGTACTGACAGACTTTTCATGTTTTTAGAAATTATAAACAGGTTCAAAAATTATCCTTCTTAGTCATTTGTGATCAAGCAGACCGTTCTGTGCAGAACACCGACTCAAACAAGCGGTGTCACTGTCAGAGGTAATATCATCCTTCTGTGGCTGATACCAGTGATGTGCATTTTTTCAGCTTTTTTTTAATGCAAATTTCCTGCTGCATTTTACAGTACTAGAAAAGTCTATGAGATTTCAGAAATCTCATGCACACAGCTTGTTTTTTTTGTCCTCGGTATTTTGTGAAAGACCTTAGTTTTTGCAAGGAGCAGCATGTCACTTCTTTCAACATTTTTTTCAGTGTTTTTTCAGCGTTTTTCACCCATAGAATGCAATGGGTAGTGCAAAAATGCTGCAAAAATGCAGGAGAAAAACCGCAGGTATCGGGTTTTGCAGAATTTTTGGTGCCAAAACTTGAAAAGTTGAATTAAGTTATTTTCTTTTTGCACTAAACTTGCACAAGAGATAAATGAACACTGACAAAACCGCAGTAAAAAAATGCAGCAGAAATGCAACAAAAAATCAGCAAAACCTGCTTTTTTGACGTCGCTTCTTTACTGCCAAGAGAACAGAGTTTACTGCTGAAAAAAAAGCAGCAAAAATGCTATGTGTGAACATAGCCTTATACTTGTTAGAGGCAAAGGAGGCCAATTGTGGTCTGTGTTTGGTAGTAATACTACCCGGATGGCTGGTGTCAGTGGTGCTGGTGGTTCTTCTGCTGCTACTAGCAGCTCCCACATTCTTAGCTGTGATATGGGTTTTTCTTTCTTTTACACTACCCCGTCCACTGCCATTGCCATTTTACTTTAACCATACATTTTGTACAACTCTATAATTAACCTTTGACAATCTTTTCATCTTCAATTATTCAACCCCACCCAAATAGTACACAGCTAGTAAAGCTAGGCAGGTAGATACATTACAGAAGACAAAATGTGTCAGTATAGGTCTGGCGTGCAAAGTTGTCAAAATTGGACTACTAAAACAAATGTTCAAAAACAGACATGTACCCAGATTCAGTGTGCATACACAGGGACCTCATAGTCAGTGCGCAACCGCGGGATTTACGGGGCAGTCCAGGCAATCAATCAAGCTGTGATGGGCGTGAATAATTTTGAAGAGGACCATGACTGCCTCTGACTGGAAGGAAAGAAAGCGCCACCCCTATGACTAAAAGAGAAGGTATGAGATGCAATCACCTAAGGATAAAACGTGGGTATTTTTTTAGATAAATAGTGGGAAGTTTTGCATGAGAATATCATGTTAGTGATGAATCGCTAACAAGACATTGGGGGCAGTTTAATATCGAGAAAGGACATGATAAGTTCCCTTTAAAAAACGCACAAAAAAGGCATAAAAAACGGCATAAAAACGTACCAAAAATTCGTGTTATTTCAATTAAAGCATTCTGGTCATAGCTTGTGTTTTTCATGCAGAAAAAATGCATCAAAAAAGCTACATGCGATCATACCCTAAAATAAATAATAAATATAGTCATGATTAGTGTTGAGCCACCCCCGTAGTGTTCGAGTTCGGTTCGGTTCGTCGAACACCCGTATGTTCGCCGAACTGTTCGTTGAACTGTTCGTCGAACACCTTCGAACACCGTTAAAACCAATGGCAGGCAAACAAAAACACATAGAAACACATAGAAAACACATAGAAAACACTTCAAAGGTGTCCAAAAGCTGACAAACTGCTCAAAAGACACAACTAACACATGGAAAAGTGACAAGTACATATAGTCATGCGAAAAGAAAAGAGGTGGAGGAGTAAAAGGAGGGGGAGACACAGATATAGGTATGTCATGCCCTTCTATAACCAAAAAAGTGGGAAGCCGACACGGCCAGTCCGTTCCTGCCCGTGAGACCTCCGTGTCGCCGGGTTTGTGCCAGAGCTGCGGTGGACCCTGACGGCCAGCCCCCCTCTCCCAATACTGGTGCCTGTCCGCTGGTGGGTCGAGCGAGCCCCCCTGCGGTGGAGGCAGGTCTAAACTTTTTAATTTAAATTGTCTCTGTAATTTGAATGAGTACACTTTAAATCCTTTTACAAGGATCTATTGTAGGGCAAGTCTGATGCCAGCAGCCGCGGGAATTCCAGCTCCAGTAGCGTCCACTAAAGCTGCTGCAGTTAAAAAGCTTTTATAAGGATCGAGCTTGGCGGTCCACCGCAAGGCGTCCTACCGCCAGTCCCAGCCCCTGTGCCTTGGGGTGCCTCCCGATGCTCTTCACTGAGTGTCCCAGGGGCCCGAAGCATTTCCTTTGAAAAAATTAAGTGTCCAAACTACAGGTGGTGTAGCTTGTTTAACAGCTGGGATAATCCGCTGACTAGCAGACACTGCTACTAGGCACAAAGTATTTCCTGGGCTAGATGCAGTTAAAAATTTGTAATTAGATACTCTCGTTGGATGCTGAGAAAGCATTCCATAGAGTCTCCTGGCATGCCATATATTATTCTCTTAAAAAGATTGGGGTAGGGGTCTAGGGGACCCTTTTATAGCCAAAATCCCGGCCGTGTATCGCAATACGTCACCTAGGCTGAAGATAAATGGAACATTTTCATCACCTTTCATAATCACCAATGGGACAAGGCAGGGATGTCCTCTGTCCCCTCTCTTATACATCCTAGTGACGGAGCACCTGCTCTCATCAATTCGCCATAACCCCAATATTAGGCGGATTGAGGTGGGAGGCACTGAGTACAAGTGCTCTGCATTTGCTGATGATGTCCTAGTATATATCACTCAATCACATATATCCATCCCTGCTGTTATGGCTGAAATAGATCACTTTGTTGCATGGTCAAATTTTAAAATCAATGCAGCGAAGTCTGAGGCCCTCGATGTCTCCCTCCCCAAATCCATACAGGATTCCATCCAGTCCAACTTTCCCTTTGCCTGGCCCTCACAGGGTATCAAATACTTAGGAATTCCTATTCATAGAGACCTCTCCCGTCTATGTTATCTTAATTTTGGGCCCTTTATTGAACAACTCCATACAGACCACGGTTGGCAAGTTAGAACTGTAAGATTCACTACGTGAACCACTGGTGTTTTGTGGAAAAGCACATGTACACTGTGTTCCAAATTATTATGCAAAAAGTGTTTAGGAGTGATAAGGTAAGAATTTTTTTGTTTGTCAGTTAAACTCATTGATGGTGATGTGTGTCAGGGCTCTTTATATCACTGTAAGCAATTGCAGACACCTGTGCTAATTAGTTTGGCAGGTGTGTCCAATGAAAGGCAAGACTACTTAAGAAGGCTGTCCCACATTATTAAGCAGCCTATATTTTCTGCCAAAATGGGAAAGAAAAAGGATGTGTCGGCAGCTGAGAAGCAACAAATTGTGGAGTGTTTAGGTCAAGGAATGACTACAATCAACATTGCCAAGACACTTCATCCTGATCATCGCACAATCAAGAAGTATGTAGCTGATTCACAGTACACACGTGTGCGTGCTGATAAGGGAAAATTGAGGACTCTTTCCTACAGACAATTACGTCAGGTTAAAAGAGCAGTGGCAAAAAAGCCTTGTCATAGCAGCAGACAAGTTTTTGAAGCTGCTGGTGGCTCCAACGTCTCCCGAACAATAAGATGCAGGGTCCTTCAGAGGTTTGCAGCTGTGCGTAAGCTATCCTGTCGACCTCCTCTATCCACTGTACACAAGCAGAAATGGCTCCAGTGGGCCAAACAATACATGAAGACTGACTTCAAAACTGTTTTGTTCACCGATGAGTGCCGTGCAATGCTCGATGGTCCACATGGATGGAGTGGAGGATGGCTGGTTGATGGACACCCCATGCAAACACGGCTACGGCGCCAACAAGGAGGAGGTGGAGTAATGTTTTGGGCTGGAATCATGGGGAGAGAGATTGTCGGCCCCTTTAGGATCCCTGAAGGGGTAAAGATGAACTCCATAATGTATGTGGAGTTTCTCAAACAGCACTTCCTGCCCTGGTTCAAGAAGAAGAACCGTGTATTTCACAGCAAGATCATTTTCATGCATGATAATGCACCGTCTCATGCTGCACATAACACATCTGCATCTCTGGCTGATATGGGCATAAAAGGGGACAAACTTATGGTGTGACCCCCATGCTCCCCTGACCTCAACCCCATTGAGAACCTCTGGAGCATCATCAAAAGGAGTGTCTATGATGGCGGGAGGCAGTTCACATCTAAGCAACAGCTCTTGGAGGGTATTCTGTCCTCATGCAAAACAATTGAAGCAGAAACCATCCAAAACCTGACAAATTCAATGGACGAGAGAGTTCAGAAGCTCCTTTCAAACAAGGGTTCCTATGTGCTAATGTAACATCACCTAGAATAAAGTTTTGAGTTGAAAACTGTTTGATTTCAGTTTCTAATAACCTGCTAATGCTTATAATTTCAAAAAATGACCATTTTTTTGTTCTTTATTAAAATGAAAAGGTTGATCGAAGAGTATGGGGGATCTAAGAGTGTGGCAACCCAGTAGTCAGGATTATTTCAAATTCTGACAATCTGAGGGTCATGTTGCAGGTAGTGCAGCAAGAAGGCACTCATGTGTCTTGCGCATCTAGGAGCCCCAAAATTATTTTCCGGGCTAGATGCAGCTAAAAATTATTATTAATTTGAAAGCTGGTGGAGCTTAGTATAGATGGCCTAATAGAATCAATACTGCAAATTGCTACAAGGCCCAAATTATTTTCCAGCCAAGATACAGATAAACATGATTAGTCATTTTAAATCTGGTGGAGTTTAGTATAGATGGCCTAATAGAATCAGTACTGCACACTGCTACAAGGCCCAAATTATTTTCCAGCCAAGATACAGTTAAACATGATTAGTAATTTGAAATCTTAAAACGGTTGGTGAGGTGATTTTAACAAATCATCAAGCTTTTACTCTCCCCAGGATGACACAGGGGTAGAAAAGTCGTTTCGGATCCATGATTTGTTCATCTTTATGAACGTGAGTCTGTCTACATTATCAGTGGAGAGCCGCGTGCGCTTATCTGTCAGCACACCACCAGCAGCGCTGAACACACGTTCAGACAGAACGCTGGCTGCGGGGCATGACAAGATCTCCAAGGCGTAAGTGGCGAGCTCTGGCCATTTATCCAGATTGGAAGCCCAAAAAGAGCAAGGGTCCAGTGACACAGTCATGGCTTCAATGTTTACTTGGAGATACTCCTGTACCATCCTCTCTAGGCGTTGACTATGTGTCAGACTTCTTGTCTCCTGTGGCCTTGCAAAGGATGGGCTAAAAAAGTGGTGAAATGATTCCCCAAAATTGATGTTACCAGCAGATACTGTGTTTCTGTTACGTTTTAAGTGCTGAACACTTGACGGTCCCACGGTTGGCAAGTTGGAACTGTGAGATTCACTACGTGCACCACTAGTGTTTTGGGGAAAAGCACATGTAAGATTCTACAGCAGTCTCTGTTGATACTCCTGCATGCGTGCATCTCTTTCTATGGCAGGAATAATTTCTGCAAATTTACTTTTGTACCGGGGATCTAACAGTGTGGCAACCCAGTAGTCAGGATTATTTCTACTTCTCACAATTCGAGGGTCATGTTGCAGGTAGTGCAGCAAGAAGGCACTCATGTGTCTTGCGCATCCTGGAGCACCAAGTCCCTGTTGTGTTGGTGGCGAGGTAAAAATCATGCTTCCTTCCTCTGCCCTCTCCCCCCAACCTCGCACAACAGAAATGTGACCAAGGTCTCCCTCATCTGATGAGTCTTCCATCAGTTCGTCCTCCACTTCTTCCTGGGCTCCTGCACCTTCCTCACTAGTTTGGCTGCTACCATGCGCCCTGGTAAAACCATCTCCCCCACCCTCACATGCCTGCCGCCTTGGTGCTGCCGACCGTCTGGACCTTGCAGATGTTAGCCCTTCCGCATACAACTCCTCCTCCTCTACTTCCTCCACCTCCTCTTGTGCCACCACCTGACTCTGAATTCTGTTTAACACGTGCTCCAGCATGTAAATCACCGGAATAGTCATGCTGATAATGGCATTGTCAGCACTAAACATCTTCGTTGCCATTTCAAAACTGTGCAGAAGTGTGCATAGGTCCCTGATCTGAGACCACTCCTCCAGCGTGATTTGCCCCAGCGTGGATCTCGTTGGCCCAGGCTATACGTCAGAACGTATTGCACCAGGGCTTGTCGGTGCTGCCACAGTCGCTGCAACATGTGCAGAGTTGAATTCCACTGGGTAGGCACATCGCATTTTAGCCAGTGAAGTGGCAGGCCCAATGACTTCTGTAGAGATGTAAGTCGCTGAGCTGTGGGATGCGAACGGCGGAAGTGAGCACACAGTGACCGTGCCCCCTGCAGAAGGCCATCTAGTCCGGGATAGTGGGCTAAAAATTGCTGGACAACCAGGTTCAACGCGTGAGCCATACAAGGCACGTGTGTGAGGATTGACGCACAATTCGTGGGGACGGCAAGACTTGGACAGCAGCCCCTTGTCCTGCTGTCACCATAGTTACCCAGTGCCCAGTCAGCGACATGTAACGCCCCTGTTCATGCCTACTCGTCCAAGTGTCTGTGGTGAAACGCACCCTGTCACACACAGAGTTTCTCAAAGAAGCGGTGATGTTGTGTGAGACATGCTGGTGGAGCGCAGGCACACCTTTCTTTGAGAAGTAGTGCAGACTGGGCATCTGGTACTGGGGCACTGCGACGGACATAAGGTCTCAAAAATCCTCTGTGTCCACCAGGCGGAAAGGCATCATTTCTGTAGCCAAGAGCTTGCAGATGGTGAAATTCAACCTCTTAGCTTTCTCATGGCTAGGAGGAAATGGTCTTTTACTTGTCCACATCTGAGGGACCGAGGGCTGGCTGTTGTGCTTAGACGGGGTTGAGAAGGGTGTCCCCGGCAAACTGCCGGTCTGTGAGGAAGATGCAGGCGGACATGTTAGGTTGACTTGATCCAAAGGTGGTGCTATCGATGTCGGACAGCGCTGAACACCAGCTGGTGTTTCCACCTCCAAAGAAAATGATGACCTACCAATCACGCTGGCTGTTGCGGGTAAAGAGGTGGCAGGTCTGCGTCCCAAAACATGTGTGACTGCTGTCCACCCAGTCACAGAGGATGAAGAGGCCGCTGATGCACAAGATGTGGCAGACGGTGGTCGGCCCGGCCGACAAGGCCGCATTGTAGCACAGTGAGCTTCCCACTGCAACTTATGCTTCATATCCATGTGCCGGTTCATGCATGAAGTACTCAAAGTAAGTATTTTTTGGCCTCTACTTAGCTTTTGCTGACAAATGTTACAGATAACACGAGTTGGGTTATCCTTATCGATCTGAAAAAATTCCCAGGCTATGCAAGGCTTAGCACCCATGCGACCTGAAGAGTCACCACGACTTGTGGTCAGAGGCAGAGTTGTGTTTGAGGATGCAGTTGTTGACGTGCTTCCAGTACTACGTCTCTGTCCAGGAAGGCGCAACCTGACCTCGTCGTCACTAGCATTCTCCTCCATCTCCTCTGCTGACCTCATCGACTGGCTGACTGTGGGTTGACAGTAAGTGGGATCTCCAACCTCGTCATCATCACCCTGTGTGTTATCACACCCGTCGTCCTCAGAGCCAACCTCTTCCTGCCCTGACAAAAAACTCAAGTTGTCGCTCCAATCAGGTATTTGAGTCTCATCATCGTCTTCCTCATTGTCTCCACCAACAGGAGTTACAGTTTGGGAACGAGGGTCTACATTATGGTCAGAACCTTCTGCGTCTGGTCCTGGATCCGACTCATAAAGATTCTGGGCATCAGTGCAGATCATTTCCTTGTCTGGATTCACAGAAGCTCTGGAGCCGACCTCTGATTCCCAGGCTATAGTATGAGTAAACAGCTCTGCAGACTAAACCATCTGTTCTACCCCATACTCAGACGGGCAGCTGGAGACTTGGGAGCTGTGAGAAAGCAAGTGCGATTGGGGTGACACCTCTGAGGACTGGAGTATTTGTGATGTTGAAGTTGATGTGGAGGAGAGCCCACTTAAAGGAGCACTTGATATCCATTGAAGCACCTGCTGTTTTTGTGCCTCATCTGGAATTTGAAGCGATTGGCGTGGCCGTAAGAAAGGGATCTTATCACATTGTCCGCTAAAAGAAGTAGACATCTTAGTTTGGCTGGAAGATGGTCTTTCTTCTGCAGATGTTACTGTTGCTTTAACACCTACGCCACGGACACAACCTTTTTTTCCCTTCCCAACATGCATATTCCCCTTTCCACGAGCGGCAGGCCTTTTTCCACTCATTTTGGTGGTTAACTAATTGACAACTCTGGAGTTGTTTGCACAAAAAACAATGGATGGGAACAGAGCAGAGCTGAGTGGCCAAACTGTGGTATAAGCCCAAAAGTATTGGCTGGGTTAGATGCAGTAAAACAATTTTATTTCATACACAGGTGGTGGAGGTTAGCATAGATGAAATAATAGAACAAGTCCCACACACTGCTACAAGCCCAAGCCCAAATATTTTTTCAGAGCTAGATGCAGATAAAAATTATTTTGAATTTGCAACCTGGTGTAGGTTAGTATAGATGGACTAATAGAACAAGTCCCACACACTGCTACAAGCCCAAGCCCAAATATTTTTTCAGAGCTAGATGCAGATAAAAATTATTTTGAATTTGCAACCTGGTGGAGGTTAGTATAGATGGACTAATAGAACAAGTCCCACACACTGCTACAAGCCCAAGCCCAAATATTTTTTCAGAGCTAGATGCAGATAAAAATTATTATGAATTTGCAACCTGGTGGAGGTTAGTATAGATGAACTAATAGAACAAGTCCCACACACTGCTACAAGCCCAAGCCCAAATATTTTTTCAGAGCTAGATGCAGATAAAAATTATTTTGAATTTGCAACCTGGTGGAGGTTAGTATAGATGGACTAATAGAACAAGTCCCACACACTACTACAAGTCCAAGCCCAAATATTTTTTCAGAGTTAGATGCAGATAAAAATTATTTTGAATTTGCAACCTGGTGGAGGTTAGTATAGATGGACTAATAGAACAAGTCCCACACACTGCTACAAGCCCAAGCCCAAATATTTTTTCAGAGCTAGATGCAGATAAAAATTATTTTGAATTTGCAACCTGGTGGAGGTTAGTATAGATGGACTAATAGAACAAGTCCCACACACTGCTACAAGCCCAAGCCCAAATATTTTTTCAGAGCTAGATGCAGAGAAAAAGTATTTTGAATTTGCAACCTGGTGGAGGTTAGTATAGATAGACTAATAGAACAAGTGCCACACACTGCTACAAGCCCAAGCCCAAATATTTTTTCAGAGCTAGATGCAGATAAAAATTATTTTGAATTTGCAACCTGGTGGAGGTTAGTATAGATGGACTAATAGAACAAGTCCCACAAACTGCTACAAGCCCAAGCCCAAATATTTTTTCAGAGCTAGATGCAGATAAAAATTATTTTGAATTTGCAACCTGGTGGAGGTTAGTATAGATGGACTAATAGAACAAGTCCCACACACTGCTACAAGCCCAAGCCCAAATATTTTTTCAGAGCTAGATGCAGATAAAAATTATTTTGAATTTGCAACCTGGTGGAGGTTAGTATAGATGGACTAATAGAACAAGTCCCACACACTGCTACAAGTCCAAGCCCAAATATTTTTCAGAGCTAGATGCAGATAAAAATTATTTTGAATTTGCAACCTGGTGGAGGTTAGTATAGATGGACTAATAGGACAAGTCCCACACATTGCTACAAGCCCAAGTCCAAATATTTTTTCAGAGCTAGATGCAGATAAAAATTATTTTGAATTTGCAACCTGGTGGAGGTTAGTATAGATGGACTAATAGAACAAGTCCCACAAACTGCTACAAGCCCAAGCCCAAATATTTTTTCAGAGCTAGATGCAGATAAAAATTATTTTGAATTTGCAACCTGGTGGAGGTTAGTATAGATGGACTAATAGAACAAGTCCCACACACTGCTACAATCCCAAGCCCAAATATTTTTTCAGAGCTAGATGCAGATAAAAATTATTTTGAATTTGAAACCTGGTGGAGGTTAGTATAGATGGACTAATAGAACAAGTCCCACACACTGCTACAAGTCCAAGCCCAAATATTTTTCAGAGCTAGATGCAGATAAAAATTATTTTGAATTTGCAACCTGGTGGAGGTTAGTATAGATGGACTAATAGAACAAGTCCCACACACTGCTACAAGCCCAAGTCCAAATATTTTTTCAGAGCTAGATGCAGATAAAAATTATTTTGAATTTGCAACCTGGTGGAGGTTAGTATAGATGGACTAATAGAACAAGTCCCACAAACTGCTTCAAGCCCAAGCCCAAATATGTTTTCAGAGCTAGATGCAGATAAAAATTATTTTGAATTTGCAACCTGGTGGAGGTTAGTATAGATGGACTAATAGAACAAGTCCCACACACTGCTAAAAGTCCAAGCCCAAATATTTTTCAGAGCTAGATGCAGATAAAAATTATTTTGAATTTGCAACCTGGTGGAGGTTAGTATAGATGGACTAATAGAACAAGTCCTACACACTGCTACAAGCCCAAGTCCAAATATTTTTTCAGAGCTAGATGCAGATAAAAATTATTTTGAATTTGTAACCTGGTGGAGGTTAGTATAGATGGACTAATAGAACAAGTCCCACAAACTGCTACAAGCCCAAGCCCAAATATTTTTTCAGAGCTAGATGCAGATAAAAATTATTTTGAATTTGCAACCTGGTGGAGGTTAGTATAGATGGACTAATAGAACAAGTCCCACACACTGCTACAAGCCCAAGCCCAAATATTTTTTCAGAGCTAGATGCAGATAAAAATTATTTTGAATATGCAACCTGGTGGAGGTTAGTATAGATGGACTAATAGAACAAGTCCCACACACTGCTACAAGCACAAAGCCCAAATATTTTTTCAGAGCTAGATGCAGATAAAAATTATTTTGAATTTGCAACCTGGTGGAGTTTAGTATAGATGGACTAATAGAACAAGTCCCACACACTGCTACAAGCCCAAGCCCAAATATTTTTTCAGAGCTAGATACAGATAAAAATTATTTTGAATTTGCAACCTGGTGGAGGTTAGTATAGATGGACTAATAGAACAAGTCCCACACACTGCCAAAAGCCCAAGTCCAAATATTTTTTCAGAGCTAGATGCAGATAAAAATTATTTTGAATTTGCAACCTGGTGGAGGTTAGTATAGATGGACTAATAGAACAAGTCCCACACACTGCTACAAGTCCAAGCCCAAATATTTTTCAGAGCTAGATGCAGATAAAAATTATTTAGAATTTGCAACCTGGTGGAGGTTAGTATAGATGGACTAATAGAACAAGTCCCACACACTGCTACAAGCTCAAGTCCAAATATTTTTTCAGAGCTAGATGCAGATAAAAATTATTTTGAATTTGCAACCTGGTGGAGGTTAGTATAGATGGACTAATAGAACAAGTCCCACAAACTGCTTCAAGCCCAAGCCCAAATATTTTTTCAGAGCTAGATGCAGATAAAAATTATTTTGAATTTGCAACCTGGTGGAGGTTAGTATAGATGGACTAATAGAACAAGTCCCACACACTGCTACAAGTCCAAGCCCAAATATTTTTCAGAGCTAGATGCAGATAAAAATTATTTTGAATTTGCAACCTGGTGGAGGTTAGTATAGATGGACTAATAGAACAAGTCCCACACACTGCTACAAGCCCAAGTCCAAATATTTTTTCAGAGCTAGATGCAGATAAAAATTATTTTGAATTTGCAACCTGGTGGAGGTTAGTATAGATGGACTAATAGAACAAGTCCCACAAACTGCTTCAAGCCCAAGCCCAAATATTTTTTCAGAGCTAGATGCAGATAAAAATTATTTTGAATTTGCAACCTGGTGGAGGTTAGTATAGATGGACTAATAGAACAAGTCCCACACACTGCCAAAAGCCCAAGTCCAAATATTTTTTCAGAGCTAGATGCAGATAAAAATTATTTTGAATTTGCAACCTGGTGGAGGTTAGTATAGATGGACTAATAGAACAAGTCCCACAAACTGCTACAAGCCCAAGCCCAAATATTTTTTCAGAGCTAGATGCAGATAAAAATTATTTTGAATTTGCAACCTGGTGGAGGTTAGTATAGATGGACTAATAGAACAAGTCCCACACACTGCTACAAGTCCAAGCCCAAATATTTTTCAGAGCTAGATGCAGATAAAAATTATTTTGAATTTACAACCTGGTGGAGGTTAGTATGGATGGACTAATAGAACAAGTCCCACACACTGCTACAAGCCCAAGTCCAAATATTTTTTCAGAGCTAGATGCAGATAAAAATTATTTTGAATTTGCAACCTGGTGGAGGTTAGTATAGATGGACTAATAGACCAAGTCCCACACACTGCTACAAGTCCAAGCCCAAATATTTTTTAAGAGCTAGATGCAGATAAAAATTATTTTGAATTTGCCACCTGGTGGAGGTTAGTATAGATGGACTAATAGAACAAGTCCAACACACTGCTACAAACCCAAGCCCAACTATTTTTTCAGAGCTAGATGCAGATAAAAATTATTTTGAATTTGTAACCTGGTGGAGGTTAGTATAGATGGACTAATAGAACAAGTCCCACACACTGCTACAAGCCCAAGCCCAAATATTTTTTCAGAGCTAGATGCAGATAAAAATTATTTTGAATTTGCAACCTGGTGGAGGTTAGTAGAGATGGACTAATAGAACAAGTCCCACACACTGCTACAAGCCCAAGCCCAAATATTTTTTCAGAGCTAGATGCAGATAAAAATTATTTTGAATTTGCAACCTGGTGGAGGTTAGTATAGATGGACTAATAGAACAAGTCCCACACACTGCTACAAGTCCAAGCCCAAATATTTTTTCTGAGCTAGATGCAGATAAAAATTATTTTGAATTTGCAACCTGGTGGAGGTTAGTATAGATGTACTAATAGAACAAGTCCCACACACTGCTACAAGCCCAAGCCCAAATATTTTTTCAGAGCTAGATGCAGATAAAAATTATTTTGAATTTGCAACCTGGTGGAGGTTAGTATAGATGGACTAATAGAACAAGTCCCACAAACTGCTACAAGCCCAAGCCCAAATATTTTTTCAGACCTAGATGCAGATAAAAATTATTTTGAATTTGCAACCTGGTGGAGGTTAGTATAGATGGACTAATAGAACAAGTCCCACACACTGCTACAAGCCCAAGCCCAAATATTTTTTCAGAGCTAGATGCAGATAAAAATTATTTTGAATTTGCAACCTGGTGGAGGTTAGTATAGATGGACTAATAGAACAAGTCCCACACACTGCTAAAAGCCCAAGTCCAAATATTTTTTCAGAGCTAGATGCAGATAAAAATTATTTTGAATTTGCAACCTGGTGGAGGTTAGTATAGATGGACTAATAGAACAAGTCCCACAAACTGCTACAAGCCCAAGCCCAAATATTTTTTCAGAGCTAGATGCAGATAAAAATTATTTTGAATTTGCAACCTGGTGGAGGTTAGTATAGATGGACTAATAGAACAAGTCCCACACACTGCTACAAGCCCAAGCCCAAATATTTTTTCAGAGCTAGATGCAGATAAAAATTATTTTGAATTTGCAACCTGGTGGAGGTTAGTATAGATGGACTAATAGAACAAGTCCCACACACTGCTACAAGTCCAAGCCCAAATATTTTTCAGAGCTAGATGCAGATAAAAATTATTTTGAATTTACAACCTGGTGGAGGTTAGTATAGATGGACTAATAGAACAAGTCCCACACACTGCTACAAGCCCAAGTCCAAATATTTTTTCAGAGCTAGATGCAGATAACAATTATTTTGAATTTGCAACCTGGTGGAGGTTAGTATAGATGGACTAATAGAACAAGTCCCACAATCTGCTACAAGCCCAAGCCCAAATATTTTTTCAGAGCTAGATGCAGATAAAAATTATTTTGAATTTGCAACCTGGTGGAGGTTAGTATAGATGGACTAATAGAACAAGTCCCACACACTGCTACAAGCCCAAGCCCAAGTATTTTTTCAGAGCTAGATGCAGATAAAAATTATTTTGAATTTGCACCCTGGTGGAGGTTAGTATAGTTGGACTAATAGAACAAGTCCCACACACTGCTACAAGCCCAAGCCCAAATATTTTTTCAGAGCTAGATGCAGATAAAAATTATTTTGAATTTGCAACCTGGTGGAGGTTAGTATAGATGGACTAATAGAACAAGTCCCACACACTGCTACAAGCCCAAGCCCAAATATTTTTTCAGAGCTAGATGCAGATAAAAATTATTTTGAATTTGCAACCTGGTGGAGGTTAGTATAGACGGACTAATAGACCAAGTCCCACACACTGCTACAAGTCCAAGCCCAAATATTTTTTAAGAGCTAGATGCAGATAAAAATTATTTTGAATTTGCCACCTGGTGGAGGTTAGTATAGATGGACTAATAGAACAAGTCCCACACACTGCTACAAGCCCAAGCCCAACTATTTTTTCAGAGCTAGATGCAGATAAAATTATTTTGAATTTGTAACCTGGTGGAGGTTAGTATAGATGGACTAATAGAACAAGTCCCACACACTGCTACAAGCCCAAGCCCAAATATTTTTTCAGAGCTAGATGCAGATAAAAAATATTTTGAATTTGCAACCTGGTGGAGGTTAGTATAGATGGACTAATAGAACAAGTCCCACACACTGCTACAAGCCCAAGCCCAAATATTTTTTCAGAGCTAGATGCAGATAAAAATTATTTTGAATTTGCAACCTGGTGGAGGTTAGTATAGATGGACTAATAGAACAAGTCCCACACACTGCTACAAGTCCAAGCCCAAATATTTTTCAGAGCTAGAGGAAGATAAAAATTATTTTGAATTTGCAACCTGGTGGAGGTTAGTATAGATGGACTAATAGAACAAGTCCCACACACTGCTACAAGCCCAAGCCCAAATATTTTTTCAGAGCTAGATGCAGATAAAAATTATTTTGAATTTGCAACATGGTGGAGGTTAGTATAGATGGACTAATAGAACAAGTCCCACAAACTGCTACAAGCCCAAGCCCAAATATTTTTTCAGAGCTAGATGCAGATAAAAATTATTTTGAATTTGCAACCTGGTGGAGGTTAGTATAGATGGACTAATAGAACAAGTCCCACACACTGCTACAAGTCCAAGCCCAAATATTTTTCAGAGCTGGATGCAGATAAAAATTATTTTGAATTTACAACCTGGTGGAGGTTAGTATACATGGACTAATAGAACAAGTCCCACACACTGCTACAAGCCCAAGTCCAAATATTTTTTCAGAGCTAGATGCAGATAAAAATTATTTTGAATTTGCAACCTGGTGGAGGTTAGTATAGATGGACTAATAGACCAAGTCCCACACACTGCTACAAGCCCAAGTCCAAATATTTTTTCAGAGCTAGATGCAGATAAAAATTATTTTGAATTTGCAACCTGGTGGAGGTTAGTATAGATGGACTAATAGACCAAGTCCCACACACTGCTACAAGTCCAAGCCCAAATATTTTTTAAGAACTAGATGCAGATAAAAATTATTTTTAATTTGCCACCTGGTAGGGGTTAGTATAGATGGACTAATAGAACAAGTCCCACACACTGCTACAAGCCCAAGCCCAACTATTTTTTCAGAGCTACATGCAGATAAAAATTATTTTGAATTTGTAACCTCGTGGAGGTTAGTATAGATGGACTAATAGAACAAGTCCCACACACTGCTACAAGCCCAAGCCCAAATATTTTTTCAGAGCTAGATGCAGATAAAAATTATTTTGAATTTGCAACCTGGTGGAGGTTAGTATAGAAGGACTAATAGAACAAGTCCCACACACTGCTACAAGTCCAAGCCCAAATATTTTTCAGAGCTAGATGCAGATAAAAATTATTTTGAATTTACAACCTGGTGGAGGTTAGTATAGATGGACTAATAGAACAAGTCCCACACACTGCTACAAGCCCAAGTCCAAATATTTTTTCAGAGCTAGATGCAGATAAAAATTATTTTGAATTTGCAACCTGGTGGAGGTTAGTATAGATGGACTAATAGAACAAGTCCCACACACTGCTAAAAGCCCAAGTCCAAATATTTTTTCAGAGCTAGATGCAGATAAAAATTATTTTGAATTTGCAACCTGGTGGAGGTTAGTATAGATGGACTAATAGAACAAGTCCCACAAACTGCTACAAGCCCAAGCCCAACTATTTTTTCAGAGATAGATGCAGATAAAAATTATTTTGAATTTGTAACCTGGTGGAGGTTAGTATAGATGGACTAATAGAACAAGTCCCACACACTGCTACAAGCCCAAGCCCAAATATTTTTTCAGAGCTAGATGCAGATAAAAAATATTTTGAATTTGCAACCTGGTGGAGGTTAGTATAGATGGACTAATAGAACAAGTCCCACACACTGCTACAAGCCCAAGTCCAAATATTTTTTCAGAGCTAGATGCAGATAAAAATTATTTTGAATTTGCAACCTGATGGAGGTTAGTATAGATGGACTAATAGAACAAGTCCCACACACTGCTAAAAGCCCAAGTCCAAATATTTTTTCAGAGCTAGATGCAGATAAAAATTATTTTGAATTTGCAACCTGGTGGAGGTTAGTATAGATGGACTAATAGAACAAGTCCCACAAACTGCTACAAGCCCAAGCCCAAATATTTTTTCAGAGCTAGATGCAGATAAAAATTATTTTGAATTTGCAACCTGGTGGAGGTTAGTATAGATGGACTAATAGAACAAGTCCCACACACTGCTACAAGCCCAAGCCCAAAAATTTTTTCAGAGCTAGATGCAGATAAAAATTATTTTGAATTTGCAACCTGGTGGAGGTTAGTATAGATGGACTAATAGAACAAGTCCCACAAACTGCTACAAGCCAAAGCCCAAATATTTTTTCAGAGCTAGATGCAGATAAAAATTATTTTGAATTTGCAACCTGGTGGAGGTTAGTATAGATGGACTAATAGAACAAGTCCCACATACTGCTACAAGTCCAAGCCCAAATATTTTTCAGAGCTAGATGCAGATAAAAATTATTTTGAATTTACAACCTGGTGGAGGTTAGTATAGATGGACTAATAGAACAAGTCCCACACACTGCTACAAGCCCAAGTCCAAATATTTTTTCAGAGCTAGATGCAGATAAAAATTATTTTGAATTTGCAACCTGGTGGAGGTTAGTATAGATGAACTAATAGAACAAGTCCCACAAACTGCTACAAGCCCAAGCCCAAATATTTTTTCAGAGCTAGATGCAGATAAAAATTATTTTGAATTTGCAACCTGGTGGAGGTTAGTATAGATGGACTAATAGAACAAGTCCCACACACTGCTACAAGCCCAAGCCCAAATATTTTTTCAGAGCTAGATGCAGATAAAAATTATTTTGAATTTGCAACCTGGTGGAGGTTAGTATAGTTGGACTAATAGAACAAGTCCCACACACTGCTACAAGCCCAAGCCCAAATATTTTTTCAGAGCTAGATGCAGATAAAAATTATTTTGAATTTGCAACCTGGTGGAGGTTAGTATAGATGGACTAATAGACCAAGTCCCACACACTGCTACAAGTCCAAGCCCAAATATTTTTTAAGAGCTAGATGCAGATAAAAATTATTTTGCATTTGCCACCTGGTGGAGGTTAGTATAGATGGACTAATAGAACAAGTCCCACACACTGCTACAAGCCCAAGCCCAACTATTTTTTCAGAGCTAGATGCAGATAAAAATTATTTTGAATTTGTAACCTGGTGGAGGTTAGTATAGATGGACTAATAGAACGAGTCCCACACATTGCTACAAGCCCAAGCCAAAATATTTTTTCAGAGCTAGATGCAGATAAAAATTATTTTGAATTTGCAACCTGGTGGAGGTTAGTATAGATGGACTAATAGAACAAGTCCCACACACTGCTACAAGCCCAAGCCCAAATATTTTTTCAGAGCTAGATGCAGATAAAAATTATTTTGAATTTGCAACCTGGTGGAGGTTAGTATAGATGGACTAATAGAACAAGTCCCACACACTGCTACAAGTCCAAGCCCAAATATTTTTTCTGAGCTAGGTGCAGATAAAAATTATTTTGAATTTGCAACCTGGTGGAGGTTAGTATAGATGGACTAATAGAACAAGTCCCACACACTGCTACAAGCCCAAGCCCAAATATTTTTTCAGAGCTAAATGCAGATAAAAATTATTTTGAATTTGCAACCTGGTGGAGGTTAGTATAGATGGACTAATAGAACAAGTCCCACAAACTGCTACAAGCCCAAGCCCAAATATTTTTTCAGAGCTAGATGCAGATAAAAAATATTTTGAATTTGCAACCTGGTGGAGGTTAGTATAGATGGACTAATAGAACAAGTACCACACACTGCTACAAGCCCAAGCCCAAATATTTTTTTCAGAGCTAGATGCAGATAAAAATTATTTTGAATTTGCAACCTGGTGGAGGTTAGTATAGATGGACTAATAGAACAAGTCCCACACACTGCTACAAGTCCAAGCCCAAATATTTTTCAGAGCTAGATGCAGATAAAAATTATTTTGAATTTACAACCTGGTGGAGGTTAGTATAGATGGACAAATAGAACAAGTCCCACACACTGATACAAGCCCAAGTCCAAATATTTTTTCAGAGCTAGATGCAGATAAAAATTATTTTGAATTTGCAACCTGGTGGAGGTTAGTATAGATGGACTAATAGAACAAGTCCCACACACTGCTAAAAGCCCAAGTCCAAATATTTTTTCAGAGCTAGATGCAGATAAAAATTATTTTGAATTTGCAACCTGGTGGAGGTTAGTATAGATGGACTAATAGAACAAGTCCCACAAACTGCTACAAGCCCAAGCCCAAATATTTTTTCAGAGCTAGATGCAGATAAAAATTATTTTGAATTTGCAACCTGGTGGAGGTTAGTATAGATGGACTAATAGAACAAGTCCCACACACTGCTACAAGCCCAAGCCCAAATATTTTTTCAGAGCTAGATGCAGATAAAAATTATTTTGAATTTGCAACCTGGTGGAGGTTAGTATAGTTGGACTAATAGAACAAGTCCCACACACTGCTACAAGCCCAAGCCCAAATATTTTTTCAGAGCTAGATGCAGATAAAAATTATTTTGAATTTGCAACCTGGTGGAGGTTAGTATAGATGGACTAATAGAACAAGTCCCACACACTGCTACAAGCCCAAGCCCAAATATTTTTTCAGAGCTAGATGCAGATAAAAATTATTTTGAATTTGCAACCTGGTGGAGGTTAGTATAGATGGACTAATAGAACAAGTCCCACACACTGCTACAAGCCCAAGCCCAAATATTTTTTCAGAGCTAGATGCAGATAAAATTTATTTTGAATTTGCAACCTGGTGGAGGTTAGTATAGATGGACTAATAGAACAAGTCCCACACACTGCTACAAGTCCAAGCCCAAATATTTTTCAGAGCTAGATGCAGATAAAAATTATTTTGAATTTACAACCTGGTGGAGGTTAGTATAGATGGACTAATAGAACAAGTCCCACACACTGCTACAAGCCCAAGTCCAAATATTTTTTCAGAGCTAGATGCAGATAAAAATTATTTTGAATTTGCAACCTGGTGGAGGTTAGTATAGATGGACTAATAGAACAAGTCCCACAAACTGCTACAAGCCCAAGCCCAAATATTTTTTCAGAGCTAGATGCAGATAAAAATTATTTTGAATTTGCAACCTGGTGGAGGTTAGTATAGTTGGACTAATAGAACAAGTCCCACACACTGCTACAAGCCCAAGCCCAAATATTTTTTCAGAGCTAGATGCAGATAAAAATTATTTTGAATTTGCAACCTGGTGGAGGTTAGTATAGATGGACTAATAGAACAAGTCGCACACACTGCTACAAGCCCAAGCCCAAATATTTTTCCAGAGCTAGATGCAGATAAAAATTATTTTGAATTTGCAACCTGGTGGAGGTTAGTATAGATGGACTAATAGAACAAGTCCCACACACTGCTACAAGCCCAAGCCCAAATATTTTTTCAGAGCTAGATGCAGATAAAAATTATTTTGAATTTGCAACCTGGTGGAGGTTAGTATAGATGGACTAATAGAACAAGTCCCACACACTGCTACAAGTCCAAGCCCAAATATTTTTCAGAGCTAGATGCAGATAAAAATTATTTTGAATTTACAACCTGGTGGAGGTTAGTATAGATGGACTAATAGAACAAGTCCCACACACTGCTACAAGCCCAAGTCCAAATATTTTTTCAGAGCTAGATGCAGATAAAAATTATTTTGAATTTGCAACCTGGTGGAGGTTAGTATAGATGGACTAATAGAACAAGTCCCACAAACTGCTACAAGCCCAAGCCCAAATATTTTTTCAGAGCTAGATGCAGATAAAAATTATTTTGAATTTGCAACCTGGTGGAGGTTAGTATAGATGGACTAATAGAACAAGTCCCACACACTGCTACAAGCCCAAGCCCAAATATTTTTTCAGAGCTAGATGCAGATAAAAATTATTTTGAATTTGCAACCTGGTGGAGGTTAGTATAGTTGGACTAATAGAACAAGTCCCACACACTGCTACAAGCCCAAGCCCAAATATTTTTTCAGAGCTAGATGCAGATAAAAATTATTTTGAATTTGCAACCTGGCGGAGGTTAGTATAGATGGACTAATAGAACAAGTCCCACACACTGCTACAAGCCCAAGCCCAAATATTTTTTCAGAGCTAGATGCAGATAAAAATTATTTTGAATTTGCAACCTGGTGGAGGTTAGTATAGATGGACTAATAGAACAAGTCCCACACACTGCTACAAGCCCAAGCCCAAATATTTTTTCAGAGCTAGATGCAGATAAAAATGATTTTGAATTTGCAACCTGGTGGAGGTTAGTATAGATGGACTAATAGAACAAGTCCCACACACTGCTACAAGTCCAAGCCCAAATATTTTTCAGAGCTAGATGCAGATAAAAATTATTTTGAATTTACAACCTGGTGGAGGTTAGTATAGATGGACTAATAGAACAAGTCCCACACACTGCTACAAGCCCAAGTCCAAATATTTTTTCAGAGCTAGATGCAGATAAAAATTATTTTGAATTTGCAACCTGGTGGAGGTTAGTATAGATGGACTAATAGAACAAGTCCCACAAACTGCTACAAGCCCAAGCCCAAATATTTTTTCAGAGCTAGATGCAGATAAAAATTATTTTGAAATTGCAACCTGGTGGAGGTTAGTATAGATGGACTAATAGAACAAGTCCCACACACTGCTACAAGCCCAAGCCCAAATATTTTTTCAGAGCTAGATGCAGATAAAAATTATTTTGAATTTGCAACCTGGTGGAGGTTAGTATAGATGGACTAATAGACCAAGTCCCACACACTGCTACAAGTCCAAGCCCAAATATTTTTTAAGAGCTAGATGCAGATAAAAATTATTTTGAATTTGCCACCTGGTGGAGGTTAGTATAGATGGACTAATAGAACAAGTCCCACACACTGCTACAAGCCCAAGCCCAACTATTTTTTCAGAGCTAGATGCAGATAAAAATTATTTTGAATTTGTAACCAGGTGGAGGTTAGTAAAGATGGACTAATAGAACAAGTCCCACACACTGCTACAAGCCCAAGCCCAAATATTTTTTCAGAGCTAGATGCAGATAAAAATTATTTTGAATTTGCAACCTGGTTGAGGTTAGTATAGATGGACTAATAGAACAAGTCCCACACACTGCTACAAGCCCAAGCCCAAATATTTTTTCAGAGCTAGATGCAGATAAAAATTATTTTGAATTTGCAACCTGGTGGAGGTTAGTATAGATGGACGAATAGAACAAGTCCCACACACTGCTACAAGTCCAAGCCCAAATATTTTTTCTGAGCTAGATGCAGATAAAAATTATTTTGAATTTGCAACCTGGTGGAGGTTAGTATAGATGGACTAATAGAACAAGTCCCACACACTGCTACAAGCCCAAGCCCAAATACTTTTTCAGAGCTAGATGCAGATAAAAATTATTTTGAATTTGCAACCTGGTGGAGGTTAGTATAGATGGACTAATAGAACAAGTCCCACAAACTGCTACAAGCCCAAGCCCAAATATTTTTTCAGAGCTAGATGCAGATAAAAATTATTTTGAATTTGCAACCTGGTTGAGGTTAGTATAGATGGACTAATAGAACAAGTCCCACACACTGCTACAAGCCCAAGCCCAAATATTTTTTCAGAGCTAAATGCAGATAAAAATTATTTTGAATTTGCAACCTGGTGGAGGTTAGTATAGATGGACTAATAGAACAAGTCCCACACACTGCTACAAGTCCAAGCCCAAATATTTTTCAGAGCTAGATGCAGATAAAAATTATTTTGAATTTACAACCTGGTGGAGGTTAGTATAGATGGACTAATAGAACAAGTCCCACAAACTGCTACAAGCCCAAGTCCAAATATTTTTTCAGAGCTAGATGCAGATAAAAATTATTTTGAATTTGCAACCTGGTGGAGGTCAGTATAGATGGACTAATAGAACAAGTCCCACAAACTGCTACAAGCCCAAGCCCAAATATTTTTTCAGAGCTAGATGCAGATAAAAATTATTTTGAATTTGCAACCTGGTGGAGGTTAGTATAGATGGACTAATAGAACAAGTCCCACACACTGCTACAAGCCCAAGCCCAAATATTTTTTCAGAGCTAGATGCAGATAAAAATTATTTTGAATTTGCAACCTGGTGGAGGTTAGTATAGTTGGACTAATAGAACAAGTCCCACACACTGCTACAAGCCCAAGCCCAAATATTTTTTCAGAGCTAGATGCAGATAAAAATTATTTTGAATTTGCAACCTGGTGGAGGTTAGTATAGATGGACTAATAGAACAAGTCCCACACACTGCTACAAGCCCAAGCCCAAATATTTTTTCAGAGCTAGATGCAGATAAAAATTATTTTGAATTTGCAACCTGGTGGAGGTTAGTATAGATGGACTAATAGAACAAGTCCCACACACTGCTACAAGCCCAAGCCCAAATATTTTTTCAGAGCTAGATGCAGATAAAAATTATTTTGAATTTGGAACCTGGTGGAGGTTAGTATAGATGGACTAATAGAACAAGTCCCACACACTGCTACAAGTCCAAGCCTAAATATTTTTCAGAGCTAGATGCAGATAAAAATTATTTTGAATTTACAACCTGGTGGAGGTTAATATAGATGGACTAATAGAACAAGTCCCACACACTGCTACAAGCCCAAGTCCAAATATTTTTTCAGAGCTAGATGCAGATAAAAATTATTTTGAATTTGCAACCTGGTGGAGGTTAGTATAGATGGACTAATAGAACAAGTCCCACAAACTGCTACAAGCCCAAGCCCAAATATTTTTTCAGAGCTAGATGCAGATAAAAATTATTTTGAATTTGCGACCTGGTGGAGGTTAGTATAGATGGACTAATAGAACAAGTCCCACAAACTGCTCCAAGCCCAAGCCCAAATATTTTTTCAGAGCTAGATGCAGATAAAAATTATTTTGAATTTGCAACCTGGTGGAGGTTAGTATAGATGGACTAATAGAACAAGTCCCACACACTGCTACAAGCCCAAGCCCAAATATTTTTTCAGAGCTAGATGCATATAAAAATTATTTTGAATTTGCAACCTGGTGGAGGTTAGTATAGATGGACTAATAGAACAAGTCCCACACACTGCTACAAGTCCAAGCCCAAATATTTTTCAGAGCTAGATGCAGATAAAAATTATTTTGAATTTACAACCTGGTGGAGGTTAGTATAGATGGACTAATAGAACAAGTCCCACACACTGCTACAAGCCCAAGTCCAAATATTTTTTCAGAGCTAGATGCAGATAAAAATTATTTTGAATTTGCAACCTGGTGGAGGTTAGTATAGATGGACTAATAGAACAAGTCCCACAAACTGCTAGAAGCCCAAGCCCAAATATTTTTTCAGAGCTAGATGCAGATAAAAATTATTTTGAATTTGCAACCTGGTGGAGGTTAGTATAGATGGACTAATAGAACAAGTCCCACACACTGCTACAAGCCCAAGCCCAAATATTTTTTCAGAGCTAGATGCAGATAAAAATTATTTTGAATTTGCACCCTGGTGGAGGTTAGTATAGATGGACTAATAGAACAAGTCCCACACACTGCTACAAGCCCAAGCCCAAATATTTTTTCAGAGCTAGATGCAGATAAAAATTATTTTGAATTTGCAACCTGGTGGAGGTTAGTATAGTTGGACTAATAGAACAAGTCCCACACACTGCTACAAGCCCAAGCCCAAATATTTTTTCAGAGCTAGATGCAGATAAAAATTATTTTGAATTTGCAACCTGGTGGAGGTTAGTATAGATGGACTAATAGACCAAGTCCCACACACTGCTACAAGTCCAAGCCCAAATATTTTTTAAGAGCTAGATGCAGATAAAAATTATTTTGAATTTGCCACCTGGTGGAGGTTAGTATAGATGGACTAATAGAACAATTCCCACACACTGCTACAAGCCCAAGCCCAAATATTTTTTCAGAGCTAGATGCAGATAAAAATTATTTTGAATTTGCAACCTGGTGGAGGTTAGTATAGATGGACTAATAGAACAAGTCCCACACACTGCTAAAAGCCCAAGTCCAAATATTTTTTCAGAGCTAGATGCAGATAAAAATTATTTTGAATTTGCAATCTGGTGGAGGTTAGTATAGATGGACTAATAGAACAAGTCCCACAAACTGCTACAAGCCCAAGCCCAAATATTTTTTCAGAGCTAGATGCAGATAAAAATTATTTTGAATTTGCAACCTGGTGGAGGTTAGTATAGATGGACTAATAGAACAAGTCCCACACACTGCTACAAGCCCAAGCCCAAATATTTTTTCAGAGCTAGATGCATATAAAAATTATTTTGAATTTGCAACCTGGTGGAGGTTAGTATAGATGGACTAATAGAACAAGTCCCACACACTGCTACAAGTCCAAGCCCAAATATTTTTCAGAGCTAGATGCAGATAAAAATTATTTTGAATTTACAACCTGGTGGAGGTTAGTATAGATGG
This sequence comes from Phyllobates terribilis, assembly GCF_046119375.1. NCBI lineage: Eukaryota > Metazoa > Chordata > Amphibia > Anura > Dendrobatidae > Phyllobates > Phyllobates terribilis. Next base: position 360,222,353 of record NW_027362767.1, read on the forward strand.
ACTAATAGAACAAGTCCCACACACTGCTACAAGCCCAAGTCCAAATATTTTTTCAGAGCTAGATGCAGATAAAAATTATTTTGAATTTGCAACCTGGTGGAGGTTAGTATAGATGGACTAATAGAACAAGTCCCACAAACTGCTAGAAGCCCAAGCCCAAATATTTTTTCAGAGCTAGATGCAGATAAAAATTATTTTGAATTTGCAACCTGGTGGAGGTTAGTATAGATGGACTAATAGAACAAGTCCCACACACTGCTTCAAGCCCAAGCCCAAATATTTTTTCAGAGCTAGATGCAGATAAAAATTATTTTGAATTTGCAACCTGGTGGAGGTTAGTATAGATGGACTAATAGAACAAGTCCCACACACTGCTACAAGCCCAAGCCCAAATATTTTTTCAGAGCTAGATGCAGATAAAAATTATTTTGAATTTGGAACCTGGTGGAGGTTAGTATAGATGGACTAATAGAACAAGTCCCACACACTGCTACAAGTCCAAGCCTAAATATTTTTCAGAGCTAGATGCAGATAAAAATTATTTTGAATTTACAACCTGGTGGAGGTTAATATAGATGGACTAATAGAACAAGTCCCACACACTGCTACAAGCCCAAGTCCAAATATTTTTTCAGAGCTAGATGCAGATAAAAATTATTTTGAATTTGCAACCTGGTGGAGGTTAGTATAGATGGACTAATAGAACAAGTCCCACAAACTGCTACAAGCCCAAGCCCAAATATTTTTTCAGAGCTAGATGCAGATAAAAATTATTTTGAATTTGCGACCTGGTGGAGGTTAGTATAGATGGACTAATAGAACAAGTCCCACAAACTGCTCCAAGCCCAAGCCCAAATATTTTTTCAGAGCTAGATGCAGATAAAAATTATTTTGAATTTGCAACCTGGTGGAGGTTAGTATAGATGGACTAATAGAACAAGTCCCACACACTGCTACAAGCCCAAGCCCAAATATTTTTTCAGAGCTAGATGCATATAAAAATTATTTTGAATTTGCAACCTGGTGGAGGTTAGTATAGATGGACTAATAGAACAAGTCCCACACACTGCTACAAGTCCAAGCCCAAATATTTTTCAGAGCTAGATGCAGATAAAAATTATTTTGAATTTACAACCTGGTGGAGGTTAGTATAGATGGACTAATAGAACAAGTCCCACACACTGCTACAAGCCCAAGTCCAAATATTTTTTCAGAGCTAGATGCAGATAAAAATTATTTTGAATTTGCAACCTGGTGGAGGTTAGTATAGATGGACTAATAGAACAAGTCCCACAAACTGCTAGAAGCCCAAACCCAAATATTTTTTCAGAGCTAGATGCAGATAAAAATTATTTTGAATTTGCAACCTGGTGGAGGTTAGTATAGATGGACTAATAGAACAAGTCCCACACACTGCTACAAGCCCAAGCCCAAATATTTTTTCAGAGCTAGATGCAGATAAAAATTATTTTGAATTTGCACCCTGGTGGAGGTTAGTATAGATGGACTAATAGAACAAGTCCCACACACTGCTACAAGCCCAAGCCCAAATATTTTTTCAGAGCTAGATGCAGATAAAAATTATTTTGAATTTGCAACCTGGTGGAGGTTAGTATAGTTGGACTAATAGAACAAGTCCCACACACTGCTACAAGCCCAAGCCCAAATATTTTTTCAGAGCTAGATGCAGATAAAAATTATTTTGAATTTGCAACCTGGTGGAGGTTAGTATAGATGGACTAATAGACCAAGTCCCACACACTGCTACAAGTCCAAGCCCAAATATTTTTTAAGAGCTAGATGCAGATAAAAATTATTTTGAATTTGCCACCTGGTGGAGGTTAGTATAGATGGACTAATAGAACAATTCCCACACACTGCTACAAGCCCAAGCCCAAATATTTTTTCAGAGCTAGATGCAGATAAAAATTATTTTGAATTTGCAACCTGGTGGAGGTTAGTATAGATGGACTAATAGAACAAGTCCCACACACTGCTAAAAGCCCAAGTCCAAATATTTTTTCAGAGCTAGATGCAGATAAAAATTATTTTGAATTTGCAATCTGGTGGAGGTTAGTATAGATGGACTAATAGAACAAGTCCCACAAACTGCTACAAGCCCAAGCCCAAATATTTTTTCAGAGCTAGATGCAGATAAAAATTATTTTGAATTTGCAACCTGGTGGAGGTTAGTATAGATGGACTAATAGAACAAGTCCCACACACTGCTACAAGCCCAAGCCCAAATATTTTTTCAGAGCTAGATGCATATAAAAATTATTTTGAATTTGCAACCTGGTGGAGGTTAGTATAGATGGACTAATAGAACAAGTCCCACACACTGCTACAAGTCCAAGCCCAAATATTTTTCAGAGCTAGATGCAGATAAAAATTATTTTGAATTTACAACCTGGTGGAGGTTAGTATAGATGGACTAATAGAACAAGTCCCACACACTGCTACAAGCCCAAGTCCAAATATTTTTTCAGAGCTAGATGCAGATAAAAATTATTTTGAATTTGCAACCTGGTGGAGGTTAGTATAGATGGACTAATAGAACAAGTCCCACAAACTGCTAGAAGCCCAAGCCCAAATATTTTTTCAGAGCTAGATGCAGATAAAAATTATTTTGAATTTGCAACCTGGTGGAGGTTAGTATAGATGGACTAATAGAACAAGTCCCACACACTGCTTCAAGCCCAAGCCCAAATATTTTTTCAGAGCTAGATGCAGATAAAAATTATTTTGAATTTGCACCCTGGTGGAGGTTAGTATAGTTGGACTAATAGAACAAGTCCCACACACTGCTACAAGCCCAAGCCCAAATATTTTTTCAGAGCTAGATGCAGATAAAAATTATTTTGAATTTGCAACCTGGTGGAGGTTAGTATAGATGGACTAATAGAACTAGTCCCACACACTGCTACAAGCCCAAGCCCAAATATTTTTTCAGAGCTAGATGCAGATAAAAATTATTTTAAATTTGCAACCTGGTGGAGGTTAGTATAGATGGACTAATAGACCAAGTCCCACACACTGCTACAAGTCCAAGCCCAAATATTTTTTAAGAGCTAGATGCAAATAAAAATTATTTTGAATTTGCCACCTGGTGGAGGTTAGTATAGATGGACTAATAGAACAAGTCCCACACACTGCTACAAGCCCAAGCCCAACTATTTTTTCAGAGCTAGATGCAGATAAAAATTATTTTGAATTTGTAACCTGGTGGAGGTTAGTATAGATGGACTAATAGAACAAGTCCCACACACTGCTACAAGCCCAAGCCCAAATATTTTTTCAGAGCTAGATGCAGATAAAAAATATTTTGAATTTGCAACCTGGTGGAGGTTAGTATAGATGGACTAATAGAACAAGTCCCACACACTGCTACAAGCCCAAGCCCAAATATTTTTTCAGAGCTAGATGCAGATAAAAATTATTTTGAATTTGCAACCTGGTGGAGGTTAGTATAGATGGACTAATAGAACAAGTCCCACACACTGCTACAAGTCCAAGCCCAAATATTTTTCAGAGCTAGATGCAGATAAAAATTATTTTGAATTTACAACCTGGTGGAGGTTAGTATAGATGGACTAATAGAACAAGTCCCACACACTGCTACAAGCCCAAGTCCAAATATTTTTCCAGAGCTAGATGCAGATAACAATTATTTTGAATTTGCAACCTGGTGGAGGTTAGTATAGATGGACTAATAGAACAAGTCCCACAAACTGCTAGAAGCCCAAGCCCAAATATTTTTTCAGAGCTAGATGCAGATAAAAATTATTTTGAATTTGCAACCTGGTGGAGGTTAGTATAGATGGACTAATAGAACAAGTCCCACACACTGCTACAAGCCCAAGCCCAAATATTTTTTCAGAGCTAGGTGCAGATAAAAATTATTTTGAATTTGCACCCTGGTGGAGGTTAGTATAGTTGGACTAATAGAACAAGTCCCACACACTGCTACAAGCCCAAGCCCAAATATTTTTTCAGAGCTAGATGCAGATAAAAATTATTTTGAATTTGCAACCTGGTGGAGGTTAGTATAGATGGACTAATAGAACAAGTCCCACACACTGCTACAAGCCCAAGCCCAAATATTTTTTCAGAGCTAGATGCAGATAAAAATTATTTTGAATTTGCAACCTGGTGGAGGTTAGTATAGATGGACTAATAGACCAAGTCCCACACACTGCTACAAGTCCAAGCCCAAATATTTTTTAAGAGCTAGATGCAGATAAAAATTATTTTGAATTTGCCACCTGGTGGAGGTTAGTATAGATGGACTAATAGAACAAGTCCCACACACTGCTACAAGCCCAAGCCCAACTATTTTTTCAGAGCTAGATGCAGATAAAAATTATTTTGAATTTGTAACCTGGTGGAGGTTAGTATAGATGGACTAATAGAACAAGTCCCACGCACTGCTACAAGCCCAAGCCCAAATATTTTTTCAGAGCTAGATGCAGATAAAAAATATTTTGAATTTGCAACCTGGTGGAGGTTAGTATAGATGGACTAATAGAACAAGTCCCACACACTGCTACAAGCCCAAGCCCAAATATTTTTTCAGAGCTAGATGCAGATAAAAATTATTTTGAATTTGCAACCTGGTGGAGGTTAGTATAGATGGACTAATAGAACAAGTCCCACACACTGCTACAAGTCCAAGCCCAAATATTTTTTCTGAGCTAGATGCAGATAAAAATTATTTTGAATTTGCAACCTGGTGGAGGTTAGTATAGATGGACTAATAGAACAAGTCCCACACACTGCTACAAGCCCAAGCCCACATATTTTTTCAGAGCTAGATGCAGATAAAAATTTTTTTGAATTTGCAACATGGTGGAGGTTAGTATAGATGGACTAATAGAACAAGTCCCACAAACTGCTACAAGCCCAAGCCCAAATATTTTTTCAGAGCTAGATGCAGATAAAAATTATTTTGAATTTGCAACCTGGTGGAGGTTAGTATAGATGGACTAATAGAACAAGTCCCACACACTGCTACAAGCCCAAGCCCAAATATTTTTTCAGAGCTAGATGCAGATAAAAATTATTTTGAATTTGCAACCTGGTGGAGGTTAGTATAGATGGACTAATAGAACAAGTCCCACACACTGCTACAAGCACAAGCCCAAATATTTTTTCAGAGCTAGATGCAGATAAAAATTATTTTGAATTTGCAACCTGGTGGAGTTTAGTATAGATGGACTAATAGAACAAGTCCCACACACTGCTACAAGCCCAAGCCCAAATATTTTTTCAGAGCTAGATGCAGATAAAAATTATTTTGAATTTGCAACCTGGTGGAGGTTAGTATGGATGGACTAATAGAACAAGTCCCACACACTGCTAAAAGCCCAAGTCCAAATATTTTTTCAGAGCTAGATGCAGATAAAAATTATTTTGAATTTGCAACCTGGTGGAGGTTAGTATAGATGGACTAATAGAACAAGTCCCACAAACTGCTACAAGCCCAAGCCCAAATATTTTTTCAGAGCTAGATGCAGATAAAAATTATTTTGAATTTGCAACCTGGTGGAGGTTAGTATAGATGGACTAATAGAACAAGTCCCACACACTGCTACAAGCCCAAGCCCAAATATTTTTTCAGAGCTAGATGCAGATAAAAATTATTTTGAATTTGCAACCTGGTGGAGGTTAGTATAGTTGGACTAATAGAACAAGTCCCACACACTGCTACAAGCCCAAGCCCAAATATTTTTTCAGAGCTAGATGCAGATAAAAATTATTTTGAATTTGCAACCTGGTGGAGGTTAGTATAGATGGACTAATAGAACAAGTCCCACACACTGCTACAAGCCCAAGCCCAAATATTTTTTCAGAGCTAGATACAGATAAAAATTATTTTGAATTTGCAACCTGGTGGAGGTTAGTATAGATGGACTAATAGAACAAGTCCCACACACTGCTACAAGCCCAAGCCCAAATATTTTTTCAGAGCTAGATGCAGATAAAAATTATTTTGAATTTGAAACCTGGTGGAGGTTAGTATAGATGGACTAATAGAACAAGTCCCACACACTGCTACAAGCCCAAGCCCAAATATTTTTTAAGAGCTAGATGCAGATAAAAATTATTTTGAATTTGCAACCTGGTGGAGGTTAGTATAGATGGACTAATAGAACAAGTCCCACACACTGCTACAAACTCAAGCCCAAATTTTTTTTCAGAGCTAGATGCAGATAAAAAATATTTTGAATTTGCAACCTGGTGGAGGTTAGTATAGATGGACTAATAGAACAAGTCCCACACACTGCTACAAGCCCAAATATTTTTTCAGAGCTAGATGCAGATAAAAATTATTTTGAATTTGAAACCTGGTGGAGGTTAGTATAGATGGACTAATAGAACAAGTCCCACACACTGCTACAAGCCCAAGCCCAAATATTTTTTCAGAGCTAGATGCAGATAAAAATTATTTTGAATTTGCAACCTGGTGGAGGTTAGTATAGATGGACTAATAGAACAAGTCCCACACACTGCTACAAGCCCAAGCCCAAATATTTTTTCAGAGCTAGATGCAGATAAAAATTATATTGAATTTGAAACCAGGTGGAGGTTAGTATAGAAGAACTAATATAATGTTGCTATGCCCAAAAGGTTTTACTTGGCTAAGTGCAGTAAAAAAATTGTATTCTATACACAGGTGGTGTAGTTTGCAACACAGATAGGCTATTCCACTGACTAACACATGCTGCAAGAGGCCAAAAAGGATTTGCTTAGCTAGATTTAGCCAAATGCTGCGAAAATAACTTGCACAGCACTGGCACAGACCTGCCTGGCAAAAAGTGATAGGAACTGATGTAACCTAGCCCTCAAAAGGACTGCAATTACAATTAGTCCCTACTCCCAACCTATCTATTTAAGAGCACAGACCTGCCTGATAAAAGTGATAGGAACTGATGTAACCTAGCCCTCAAAAGGACTGCAATTACAATTAGTCTTTACTCCCAACCTATCTATTTAAGAGCACAGACCTGCCTGATAAAAGTGATAGGAACTGATGTAACCTAGCCCTCAAAAGGACTGCAATTACAATTAGTCTTTACTCCCAACCTATCTATTTAAGAGCACAGGCCTGCCTGATAAAAGTCGTAGGAAATGATGTAACCTAGTCCTCAAAAGGACTGCAATCACAACTATTCCATACTCCCAAGCTATCTGTAGATTTGTGCGAAAATTGGCTTGAAATTAACACTCAAAGTATAGCGCACACAGCAACAGCGGTGCCGTCTAACACGCAGCTGCAGCAGTGAGAAAATGGTGGCTACGTGGAAAATGGCTGGATCTTATAGCGCAATGACATGTGACATACACTGTCAGTGACACATGCCCTTGCTTGTGTGAAAAAAAGCAGTTCGCTCCGTGTGTGCGCTGCTGATAGGCTGACAGACTGCACCTCCCCACTGTAAAAGCGGGAAAGAGAAAAAAAAATGGAGATCTTCATTATTCCTGCAGAGATCCATCCCCTGCCCCTCCCCCCGCCCCGCTGTACACTCAAACTGCGTATTAACATTAATTTTCATCATTACTGAGAAAAAATCCAGTTATGATTTTGGTGCACGAACAGTTATCGAACATAACCTCGAACAGCCGAATTTTTTCCAAATTGTTCGTGTTCGCCGAACGGCTCGAACACCGCCCAAAACAGCTCGAATTTGAAATTGGCGAACAGTTTGAGTCGAACACCGCTCATCTCTAGTCATGATAGACAGTATTTGAAGCAAATTATGACAGAATTCTGGCACATTGAGGGCAGATACTCACCGCCATAGATTCTCTCATCTGAGAGAATCGGGTATATCACAGTGTGATCACAGTGTGATCCAATTCTCCCGGATGAGGAGATGGAGAAAAAAATTCCTCCGTCTTCTCCATTTTTTGATTCTATGGAAATCAGATCGTACTCAGATCTCACCCAAGTGCAGTCCGATTTTTTCTACGCTCTCATTGACTTGCATTGCCAAGTGCAATCTGAATATCAGGTCAAACCCAGGCATGCAGGAATCTTTTTCCTCGGACAGTCTCTGTCCAAGGAAAATATTGGACTTGTGCACGGACCCATACACTAACATTGGTCCGAGTGCGATCTGGTGTTTTGTCAGATCACAATCGGACTGAAAACACGCTCATCTGCACCTGCCCTTAGCTTGATAAATATGCCCCACTGATTGTTAAAAGCACTTGAAATTTTTGCCGTATCCGTGCCTCTTTTTACCACACTGCTGCAGTCCTGTACTCAAAGGTTGTTTAAGGCTGTGTGCCCACTATTATGCATTTTTTAAGCGTTTCCACAGCGGCAATTCCGCCGCAGAAACGCTTAAAAAATGCTTTGTAGAAGGCCTGCCATGTTCCCCAATGATAATCCGCATGAACTGTGCACATGCTGCGGAAATTTCCGCTGCGGATTATCATTGCGGAAAAATCTGCAGCACTACCAATTATTTTGCGGAAGCGCGGCGTTTTCACCGCCATTGACTTGCATTGGACCGCATGGAATCCGCATCACTGAATCTGTAGATGCGGATTCCATGCATTTCAATGTGAGGATGGTACCCGGGTTTGGAGAAGAGGAGACTCTCCTCCGGACCCTGGTACCATAGAACCTGTTAAAAAAAGAATAAAATAAAAAATAAATATTATACTTACCTTCTGATGGCCCCGGTGTCCTTAGCGATGCGTCTTGGCTTGCCGGCAGCTCACGGTAGACTGAAGGACCGCGAGCTGCCGGCAAGCCAAGATAAGGACACCGGGGGCCATCAGAAGGTAAGCATAATATTTATTTTTTATTTTTTACCATTCTTTACGGTCACACTATATAAATCCATGCCGGTTGCATGGATTTATATAGTGTGACCAAGTTGTCAAGCACTTTCCAAGTGGGAAAAAGTCAGAACAAGTTGACACTTTGCAATTTGCTTGCCATAGCCACAGCACTGCGACCTCATTTACTTGCATTATGTTGTGGCATTAATTGATCTTTCATTAAGTCATGGTCAAAGTCACTGTATAGTCCCAGCTATGCACAAATATTTTCTTTTTTTTTTTTTCCAATTGTTTTTTATTGAGCATTGTAAAATATAATATACAACAAGTTGATCCACAATCAGAGTCAGAGATACAAAGAATGCCAGCTCCCAGGTTGGCGAATTAGTACAAACAGGTGAAAAACAAAAACAACACAATCATTACATTAGGTTGACTACAAAAGGGAAAGAAAAATAAACTAACTGTCGAGGGGATATTGCGACAGAGAGGGGCTAGAAGATCATGGCGTCTGGTCACACTAAATCCTGCACTGATTAGAACTGCTTCACCATCCACCATCCTATTAAACAGTGAAGGTTGTCTCAGCTGTTCTGTGTTTGCCACTCCCCACAGAACGCTATGCACGCTACTGGCACTTGGCAGCTTCCAGTGATAGTTCTACTTCGTGGTTTGGTGATGAAGGAGAAAGTTCAGTGCTTGGGGCTGGCAGTTGGAGAGTTTTTCAGGAGATTGCTGCGTGGAGTTGGTTTGCATGTTTTTCCTTATCCTCTCACATTTGGTTTCCCCTTCCTATACCTCCTCTGTTTCCCACTATGTTGTTTTGTGAGTGTAATTGTATGATTGTAGTTTTTTGTTATTCCTGTCTGTTAACCCTGTCCTTCTGGTTAGTGTTTCCCTATACACTACAGCCCCTCACCTCCCTGGGTTGGGGAGGGATCAGATAATTGTTAAGTTAGGAGCATAGCAAGGTACAAGACCCTGGCATCTCCGCCATCAGGAGTAATCCGGGGGACAAGGATAGTCTTTAATGTCCCTAGTTCGAGGGATCGGGTAGCTGCTCACAGTCCCTTGTCACTACGTGACACTAGCATGTTGAGAAGGAGTATGTAAGGAAGGAAAGTATTGGTGGTTGTGGAGAGGGACATGTAGTATAAAGTTAAGGAGAAGCAATTTATGCTTAGTGGAGGGGAATCGCCAGAGGTAAAGAGCCCCAAAGATCCCAATTTCGAAGCACTTTGCTTTTTGACTCCAAGTCGGGGGAAAGAAGGTATTCGTGTTGAAAATGGGTATTTATTTTCTCACACATGTCCCCTTCGGAGGTTATATGGGGGGATTTCCATTTTACAGCCAAGCACTGCCTAGCCGAGGTGAGTGGCACAAATCTTTTGAATGGTGAATACTTATTAACATGTTCTCAGTTGTCCCAATCTGAATTTTCTTATGAAATCGTATGAGTTTTGTATGCACTTGACATAGAATTATGATGCTCACTTGATAATCTCCTCTACTAATCTGCATATAAAAGCTCTATTCACCAGTGTAAGTTTTTTTCCCCTAAAAAATTACCTGAATGGACAGATTGCTTATCGCAGCAGATATGTCCAACAGAAGCTGCCATTTACCCATCGTGCCAGCCCACTCACATTAACTATATTACAGGACTGTTTTATTCCAAGATTTTGTAAGTGCCCTGAGCAATCACAGAAGAGCCACGGGAGGAGAATATTAATGGTTAGTTTTTAAAAGAAAACCTTTTACGTTAAACCCCATTCACTGCCTTACAGAACCGCCATTAGCCAAATGTGCTAAAGAAAGATTTTGCACTATAAAATAGATTAGAATTTTTTTCATTATGCGGTCTATTTGCTTTACTAGGTTTTATCTATCGTGTTTAGATGGATACCTCATCTTCTGTGTTGCTGCATTGTGCTCCCTTTATGCAGAAGTGTCAAATGCATTTATGTAAAAAGGGGTGATAAACTCATGGTAATAACCTACAGGAGAGGAGCTATAATCGCTTTGATGTAACAGTAATCTCTTGTGATCTGTGTTCAATGCAGACGAGAATCCATTCTCTGCAGAAACATATTAATCCGTTTCCTGCCAGAGGAGCCAGTGCTGTATTACTCATACACATTTCTATGAGCTACTGCTTCAAGGCACAGGAAAAGCACTAGTTTGGAGGAGGAAATCCTGGCCAAAGTATTCATTCCAGAATATGACACAACCCAGCGTTGCACAGTACAGATAGCCATAGAGCTGATGACTTATAATCAGGCCTTATGGCAAAAATTGTCGATAAGGATGAGATCAACGTAAACCTTACATTCAATGTTTTTACCAATACTTATATATATATAAATATATACTGCTCAAAAAAATAAAGGGAACACTTAAACAACAGAATATAACTCCAAGTCAATCAAACTTCTGTGAAATCAAACTGTCCACTTAGGAAGCAACACTGATTGACAATCAATTTCACATGCTGTTGTGCAAATGGAACAGACAATAGATGGAAATTATTGGCAATTATCAAGACACCCTCAATAAAGGAGTGGTTCTGCAGGTGGGGTCCACAGACCACATCTCAGTACCAATGCATTCTGGCTGATGTTTTGGTCACTTTTGAATGTTGGTTGTGCTTTCACACTCATGGTAGCATGAGACGGACTCTACAACCCACAGAAGTTGCTCAGGTAGTGCAGCTCATCCAGGATGGCACATCAATGCGAGCTGTGGCAAGAAGGTTTGCTGTGTCTGTCAGTGACTCGCCCCCTGGGCCTTGGGGCACCCGGAACCGGGCTTCAGTGCGATGCTGGGGGTAGTAGTGGCAACCTGATCCCGTGGCTCAGGGTGGTCAGACCAAATGCTGTGGCTGTCTATTTGTAGGGTTTTTGGATGTCCGACTACGCCACCCGTGGATTGCGGTCAGGGATGACCGCCGCTGCAAGGCAGACCGCTGAGGCTGATGTAGATATGCAGCACAGAGATAGGATAACTCCCCACGGGAAGAGTGTAGCCTCAGGGCAGTGTAATAGGATGCTGGGGGTGATGGTGCAGGCGCAGCAAAAATAACACAGAGTCCAATGATGCAGTCCAGGGTTTTTACTCACAGTTGTTATCCATGTCACTTCTGTCAGCAATGACTGCCCAAGCCGTGCTGCGTCCACCAGGTGAGGGGCTCGGTTAACCCCCAGGCAATTCAGGAGTATGGCACAGGACCCCTTATGTCCTTTCTCTGGCCTCTCGTGCCCCACCAGTGACCAAACTTCTGTCCAGCTGCCGCGGATCTATGCGGGCAAACGTTGGCCCCCGTTTCCCGCTATCCTATATGGTGCCTTCCTAGCAGGTTTGGCGGGGGGTCGCACCAATAGATGATCACGACCTCCGGTTTTTGGCTGAGGGATAATTTACCTCCACCAACTTGGGAATCCGGTACCCTTCCACGACCTGACCCTTCACCCGATATCACGCGGGTTTGCAACGGTTACTGTCCGTTCTGCTCTCTCTTAGGGTCCCTTCTGCCTTCTTGTCTCTGGAGCCTTTCTACTCCTCTGTCTTTCCTCTTTCCTTCCTTCTCTTTCTTCTCTCTGGCTCCGGCCTTCACCCTAGGCCTGCCTCGTGGAGCTGAGCTCAGGCTGAGCCATAGCTCCCTGTCAGCTCTCACTGGCTGAACTACTTCTCTCTCCGAACTGAACACTCACTAAAGATGGCTCCCCCCTTTTATCTGCTTCTCTGTGTGAGCCCAGGTGACCAGCAACCAATGAGCTCCTTCCTACGCTCCAGAAACCGTCCCCTCTGCTCCTACATCACTGGGTTCTCTCCCCCCTCCCCACTCCAGCCAGGGACATAGTCACTTGTGCCTGCATATGTATGGGAGCACCGTAGAGCTGTCCCCCGGAAATGGGGTGAGTGTGTGTATGCAGCTACTGAGCCCTGGTCCATACTCCATCCTTACCCGGGAGTGAAATATCACACCTCTGGTTGAGGTGCAATACCCCTGTAGCAACTGAACCCTCGGGGCACTACATTCCCCCCCGGTAAACCACAGCACGCCCTCGGGCTGGAAAAGAGCAAAAACATTTGATTTACAAGACACGCAAAACTTTTTCCAAACTTTTTACATTAGAAAACGGCCGGCATTATTCAACTTCCCTTTATGGGAAACACTTTCTTTTTACCAGACATTTTACTGCATTTTTAATATTACCCGAACTCTTTTGTCATATATCATATAAAACATTTTCAATACTATGTAACTCTTTTAGCAGCATCTAAAACTTTTCATATAAAACATTTTAGTACATTCTCTTCTTCACTGGCCACTGTGCAACTTGCGACCAGGTGTCCATTTTTCTATTAAGTGCAAAACTTCAGCAACTTTCAAGCTTTGTCCAGAGGTAGACGTTGCTGTACTTTTATAAAACCAATAGGGGGCGCTTTAAGAAGCGCAACTATTTACAGGGATTGGTCGCTCCCAGTCCTCGGCCGGATGGGAAAGGGGAATGGCTGCTCTCAGTCCTCAGCCAGGTGGGGAAGAGGGATGGCTACTCTCAGTCCTCAGCCAGGTGACTTGGGGGTTAATTTTGAATGGGCAACAGTCCCAACGGGGTAACCAAAAACAGTTCCTTGTTCACTCTTGCTCCTCAGTAACGGTATCCTCCCGATGCTCCTCCTTCCTCCTCGTACTGATCTTCAGACCCGTCCGGGTCCTCTTGATATTCGGGTTCTGGTTCGGGGTGCTGCTCCTCTCTTATCCTCTGGACATGAAGGGCATACCATCCCTTTAGGCCTCGGTGTCGGGTGTAGGACACCAAGTCTCCCGGAAACAGATCCCGTTCCGGGTGGCCTTCTGGCAGGTGGCTCTCCATATCTCTCCGGGTAACGAACACATCCGTGTCCGTGGTCGAGTCTCGGATGAAACCCCATCCCTGCTCCTGCTGGAACTTGACTATGGTCCCGATGATTCTGGGATCACGCACAGCCTGGGGGTCTCGCCAGACGCGCATCTTCTGCTCCGCGCTCTGGGCCTGCAGCTGTTCCTGCCTCTGTCGCCGTGTCCGCCTCTCCCGCTCGAACTGCGCCACCTGGCAGCGACAGAACTCCTGTCTGCGGGCTGCGGCCGCCCGCGTCTCCTGCGAGAACCCCATGAGGTCCTCACCTGTCAGGTCCCATTCATATTGGACCTCCTCCACCGGGAGCTGGGGAACTTCAACAGGCCGTGGGTTAGGCGGGAGTGGAAGCAGAGGAGCTCCAGCCTCCGCGGGCAGGCTTTTCCGGAGATTGGGGTGCACCCATCCCTCCGGTACAGGGACGGGCTCTCCATGCGGACCAGACAGTTGGGCATACAGGTCCGCGCCCAGGGGTGGTGATTTCGAGACCGGGGGTGCACGCGCTTGGGAGGCGCCTGGGGTGGTCGGGCCTTGCGACCGGGCCTGGAGCGGGCCGCTTCCTACCACGTCCGGGGTCAGAGGGCACGACGGGGGGCGTGGTTCAGCGGCGGACTTCGCGACTTGCGGCCCAGGTGTTTGCGGCAGGAGCGTGGAAGCTGCAGCAGCTCCCGGGACTTCAGGCTCCGCGACGGGATCCAGAGGTAAGGCTACAGTGTCAGGACCCGGGGCAGGGGCGTCCGCCTTACTTGCCTCCTCTGCAGCGTCGTCCTCGGCCTCCGGTCTCCTCTCTCCGTCCTCGGGGGCAGGCGCGCTGTCGAGTGCTGACAGTGCCTCTTGCTGCCGGGCCGCGACCCGCCGGGCCATTTCCTCTCTCCACCCGGCGACGACGTCCCTCTGCGCTCGGACCATCCTCCGGTACAGCTCCTCCAGCGCAGTCCGCAGGAACTCAGGGTCCTCTGCTGGGAGCTGAGCCATCATCTCCGTGAGGCTGTACAGGGCCGCCTTGGCCTGCAGCAGGCCGCTTGCCAGGGTGCTGGAGTTGACCCTCCTCTCCATCTCCGGGTGCGGTCTGGGGAGACTGATCCAAACCACACCCTGCCCAGCGGTTTTCTTCTCTTTCCGCCCCTGTTGGGGGTGGTCCTGGGGCAACCTGCTGACAATTACTCTCAGGGGCAGCCCCTCCACCTTGATGGACATCTCTACAGCCGCACTCATGGCTGTTTGGGGTGGGCTCCTTCTTTAGCGCCATTCTGGGACCTGGCCCACGATGGGAGGTGGCTTCCGGTTGTGTTTTGGCGCGCACATTATGGCATCCGTTCTTCTGGGGCGGGCGCCATTTTTAATACAGTGAAACTGTCTCTTTTCAGGCACACAATACCCATTTGTGGTGGGTTGGTCACAATCCTGCCGACTACGCCAAAGCTGACTCACCCCCTGGGCCGTGGGGCACCCGGAACCGGACTTCAGTGCGATGCTGGGGGTAGTAGTGGCAACCCGATCCCGTGGCTCAGGGTAGTCAGACCAAATGCTGTGGCAGTCTATTTGTAGGGTTTTTGGATGTCCGACTATGCCACCCGTGGATTGCGGTCAGGGATGACCGCCGCTGCAAGGCAGACCACTGAGGCTGATGTAGATATGCAGCACAGAGATAGGATAACTCCCCATGGGAAGAGTGTAGCCTCAGGGCAGTGTAATAGGATGCTGGGGGTGATGGTGCAGGTGCAGCATAAATAACACAGAGTCCAATGATGCAGTCCAGGGTTTTTACTCACAGTTGTTATCCATGTCACTTCTGTCAGCAATGACTGCCCAAACCGTGCTGCGTCCACCAGGTGAGGAGCTCGGTTAACCCCACAGGCAATTCAGGAGTATGGTACAGGACCCCCTTCTGTCCCTTCTCTGGCCTCTCATGCCCCACCAGTGACCAAACTTCTGTCCAGCTACCGCGGATCTATGCGGGCAAACGTTGGCCCCCGTTTCCCGCTATCCTATATGGTGCCTTCCTAGCAGGTTTGGCGGGGGGTCGCACCAATAGATGATCACGACCTCCGGTTTTTGGCTGAGGGATAATTTACCTCCACCAACTTGGGAATCCGGTACCCTTCCACGACCTGACCCTTCACCCGATATCACGCGGGTTTGCAACGGTTACTGTCCGTTCTGCTCTCTCTTAGGGTCCCTTCTGCCTTCTTGTCTCTGGAGCCTTTCTACTCCTCTGTCTTTCCTCTTTCCTTCCTTCTCTTTCTTCTCTCTGGCTCCGGCCTTCACCCTAGGCCTGCCTCGTGGAGCTGAGCTCAGGCTGAGCCACAGCTCCCTGTCAGCTCTCTCTGGCTGAACTACTTCTCTCTCCGAACTGAACACTCACTAAAGATGGCTCCCCCCTTTTATCTGCTTCTCTGTGTGAGCCCAGGTGACCAGCACCCAATGAGCTCCTTCCTACGCTTCAGAAACCGTCCCCTATGCTCCTACATCACTGGGTTCTCTCCCCCCTCCCCACTCCAGCCAGGGACATAGTCAGTTGTGCCTGCATATGTATGGGAGCACCGTAGAGCTGTCCCCCGGAAATGGGGTGAGTGTGTGTATGCAGCTACTGAGCCCTGGTCCATACTCCATCCTTACCCGGGAGTGAAATATCACACCTCTGGTTGAGGTGCAATACCCCTGTAGCAACCGAACCCTCAGGGCGCTACATCAGCGTAGTGTCCAGAGGCTGGAGGCGCTGCCAGGAGACAGGCCAGTACACCAGGAGACGTGGAGGGGGCCGTAGGAGGGCAACATCCCAGCAGCAGGACCTCTACCTCTGCCTTTGTGCAAGGAGGAACAGGAGGAGCACTGCCAGAGCCCTGCAAATTGACCTCCAGCAGGCCACAAATGTGCATATGTCTGCACAAACGGTTAGAAACTGACTCCATGAGGGTGGTATGAGTGCCTGTCGTCCAGAGATGGGGGTTGTGCTTACAGCCCATCACCGTGCAGGACACTTGGCATTTGCCACAGAACTCCAGGATTAGCAAAGTCGCCACTGGCGCCCTGTGCTCTTCACGGATGAAAGCGGGTTCACACTGAGCACATGTGACAGACGTGACAGAGTATGGAGACGCTGTGGAGAGCGATCTGCTGCCTGCAACATCCTTCATCATGACCGGTTTGACAGTGGGTCAGTAATGGTGTGGGGTGGCATTTCTTTGGAGGGCCGCACAGCTCTCCATGTGCTCGCCAGAGGTAGCCTGACTGCCATTATGTACCGAGATGAGATCCTCAGACCCCTTGTGAGACAATATGCTGGTGCGGTTGGCCCTGGGTTCCTCCTAATGCAGGACAATGCCAGACCTCATATGGCTGGAGTGTGTCAGCAGTTCCTGCAAGGTGAAGGCATTGAAGCTATGGACTGGCCCGCCCGTTTACCAGACCTGAATCCGATTGAGCACATGTGGGACATCATGTCTCGCTCCATCCACCAACGTCACGTTGCACCACAGACTGTCCAGGAGTTGGCGGATGCTTTAGTCCAGGTCTGGGAGGAGATCCCACAGGAGACCATCCGCAACCTCATCAGGAGCATGCCCAGGCATTGTAGGGAGGTCATACAGGCACGTGGAGGCCACACACAATACTGAGCCTCATTCTGACTTGTTTTAAGGACATTACATCAAAGTTGGATCAGCCTGTAGTGTGTTTCTCCACTTTAATTTTGGGGGTGACTCCAAATCCAGGCCTCCATTGGTTAATAAATTTGATTTCCATTGATGATTTTTGTGTGATTTTGTTGTCAGCACATTCAACTTTGTACAGAACAAAGCATTCAATGAGAATATTTCATTCATTCAGATCTAGGATGTGTTATTTGAGTGTTCCCTTTATTTTTTTGAGCAGTGTATATATATATATATATATATACACACACACACACACACACACACACACACAAATAATACCTTCAGAGTCCGATTAAAAAGCTGCAGACAATGTTGTAATATCATCTTGCAAATTGCATCTAATGGAAGAAGCCCTATCGTAATTAGAGCAAAGCTTATAGAAGCTCAGCTAGAAAAGTAAAAGTGCAGCCAACAGATCTATGGATAGTTCCAGACAAGTAATGCTATGCATTTACAAAGTTACTAAGCTATTTTTTATGTGGATTTTGTACCTATGCAACATTTTATTGAAAATGGATAATGCATATGAAGCTTATCTGTCACTAGATTTCACAATACAAACTGCATTTATTAAAGGGTTTTTCTCAAGTTATTACATTGCCTTAATTAGTTAGGAGGCATAAAAATAAGCAAGTTTGCTAATTACTTGCTTTTTCTATTTGTTGTCATCCTCCTGCAATGAGAGCCTTTCTCTTTCATAGTGTACAGCTGGTTTTCATGAAACTAGACCTCCAGACCCTGGCTGAGAGTGTGCATTAGGCCTCTTTCACATGTTCAGTATTTGGTCAGTATTTTACATCAGTATTTGTAAGTTAAAAACAGGAGTGGGACAATCAGAGGAAAAGTATAATAGAAACATATGCACAAATTTTGCAATTTTCACCCACTCCTGATTTTGGCTTACAAATACTAATGTAAAATACTGGCTAAATGCTGAATATGTGAACATGGCCTTTGTTAACTCTTAACATCCCAGCCACCTCGCTCCAGCCCATTAATTTCTATTCAGCAGTTAGCTGTTCACCTCCCTCCCTCTGCCTTTCACCTTCTGACAAGCTGCTGTTAAAAGTCTTGCAAAATGCCAAGCCCAAAACTTTCAGATCAAGTCTGCTAATCCCAGCTCTCAGCTATTGCTGTCCAGAGCGGTGTGCTTGTTCAAATACCATGTTATCTTTATGAGTAAATACAGTGATAACAGTGTACACACCAGAACAACCCACTGAGAGCTGAATGTGTTATAGCAGAACTTGTGCTGAGCTGTATAGTTTTACTAAGGTCACGTTCACACGCTCAGTATTTGGTCAGTATTTTACATCTGTATTTGTAAGTCAAAACCAGGAGTGAGTGAAAAATGCAGAAGAGGTGCACAAGCTTCTATTATACTTTTCCTTTGATTGTTCCACTCCTGATTTTGGCTTACAAATACTGATGTAAAATACTGACCAAATACTGAACGTGAGGACATGGCATAATACTACAACTCTGCTACTTACCAGAACTGTCTCTCAATGAGGAGAACCCACTCTGCCAGAAAGCAGTAAGTAAGGAGATTGTTAGGAGACTGCTCAAGAGACAATTTGAGAACATAGTTTTAACATAGTTTTAAGGTTGAAGGAAGACTAAGTCCAACTAGTTCAACCCATAGCCTAACATGTTGATCCAGAGGAAGGTAAAAAAAAAACATGTGGCAAACACTAAGCTCCACATTGGGGAAAAAAATTCCTTCCCGACTCCATACGACAATCAGACTAGTTCCCTGGATCAACACCCTATCAAGGAATCTAGTATATATAACCTGTAATATTATACTTTTCAAGAAAGGCATCCAGGCCCTTCTTAAATGTTAGAAGTGAATCACTTATTACAACATCATGCGGCAGAGAGTTCCATAGTCTCACTGCTCTTACAGTAAAGAATCCCCATCTGTGATTATGATTAAACCTTCTTTCCTCCAGACGTAGAAGATGCCCCCTTGTCCTCGTCTCTGGCCTCAGAGTAAAAAAATCAGTAGAAAGGTCTTTGTACTGTCCCCTCATATACTTGTACATAGTAATAAGATCACCCCTAAGCCTTCTTTTTTTCCACAGTAAATAACCCCAAGTGTAATAACCTGTCTTGGTATTGCAGACCCCCCAGTCCACTAATAACCTTGGTCGCTCTTCTCTGCACCCTCTCTAGTTCAGCTATGTCTTTCTTATACACCGGAGACCAAAACTGTACACAGCATTCTAAGTGTGGTCGCACTAATGACTTGTATAGAGGTAAAATGATGTTCTCCTCATGAGCATCTATGCCTCTTTTAATGCATCCCATTATTTTATTTGCCTTTGCAGCAGCTGCCTGACACTGGCCACTAAACATGAGCTTGTCGTCCACCAATACACCCAGGTCTTTTTCAGTTACAGTTTTGCCCAGTGTTTTACAATTAAGCATATAATTATACATTTTATTTCCTCTGCCCAAGTGCATTACCTTACATTTATCCCCATTTAAGCTCATTTGCCATTTATCAGCACAAGCTTCTAGTTTACATAGATCCTCCTGTAATATAAAATTGTCCTCCTCTGTATTGATTACCCTGTAGAGTGTAACATACCTGGCGGCGTCCTTGCATGGTGGTCCATCTCCCACTGTGCAAGAGAGCGCACTTGATCTCCTGTCCAGAATGTCTCTCTGGCTTCCCTCCATGCTGTCTGTTTGTGTCTGTCTCTGCTGCTTAAGGGCGGCGCCCGATCACTTCCTGCTCTTTGTACCTGCTGTGGGTCACGCCCCTTGTGCGTCCTCAGCCTATTGCTGTCTGACACTTGGTATATAGCTCAGCAGCTCCCTTCTATCCCTGCCTGAGCATAGTGTTTTCCTTCAGTGTGTGCTTGCACTCTGAAGGTGCCAGGTCCCGTCTTTGTTTCCTTGTCTGCCTTTCCTGGAGGCTGTATTTCCAGGCCTGTCTGAACTTAGTCCTGTATGTCTCCTGCTTTGCGGTATCAGCTCCCGTGTCTGAACTGAGTCCTGTATGTCTCCTGCTTTGCGGTATTAGTTCCCGTGTCTGAACTGTGTCCTGTATGTCTCCTGCTTTGCGGTATTAGTTCCCGTGTCTGAACTGAGTCCTTTCTGTGTATCTTGTCTGTCCTGTCTGAACACGCTCCTAGCCTGTTCCTCCCGCCTTCTAGGGGCCGATTACCTAGACCCGCTCCTGTATTTTGTCTGTCCTGTCTGAACACGCTCCTTGCCTGTTCGTCCCGCCTCTCTGGGGGCAGTATTCCCAGACCCGCTCCTGTATCCCGCTGCAGTGTCGGTCCCCTCCGTACACTCAGTTCCAGTCTGAACTCTCTCCTATCCTTTACCTGTTTTTCCTCTATGTCCGTTCCCTTCCTTTTTCTGCAGAGTCTGAACTCGTACCTAACTCCTGCTTGTTGTCTCTGTACTCCCGTTTGTGAGTTTGTGGTCCCCTCGCTACTTCACTGCAAGTACCCTGTGGGTATCTGGCTCTGCCTTTCCCTTCCTGTCTGTTCCGTGTGTACAGAGTCCTGTCCGTTCTGCTCCGGCAGTCCTGTCCTGCCCTGCCTGTACCCCTCTGCCTGTAATGTTCCTGAGTCCCAGTGTGTACTGGGCCCTATCCCGCCTGTGTTCCTACCTGCTAGTGCCTCCCTGTCTGCACTCTAGCTGTGCTTGCCTGTAACCCTCTGCCTGTATTGTTCCTGAGTCCCGGTGTGTACTGGGTCCTATCCCGCCTGTGTTCCTACCTGCTAGTGCCTCCCTGTCTGCACTCTAGCTGTGCTTGCCTTTACCCCCCTGCCTGCATACCCGCCTGCCTGCATACCAGTTGTGCCTGCCTATACCCACCAGTCTGTGTGCCAGCCTACCAGCCTGTTCCTGTATTCCCCTGTGTGGGTCAACAGCCATGTCCGGGGTCTGTCCTGGAGTAGCACCTGGTCCCTCTGCTCGGTTCCTCCTTGGTGCACTGGCGTCGTATGCCGTCGTGCGACCCTGGTCGGATCGGGTGAATACTTAGTCACGCCCCTCCAGGCATTCACTCTCCGGCACGGTCCAGTGGAATCACTACCAATCACACGCACACGCCGCTTAGCCCGGGCGTGTGCATAACAGCATGCTCAGGCCATGGTTCCCGTTGAGCCCCACGGCCTTCGCTCTTTGAGAAGTTTTTCCAGCGAATATATGCATTAAAATAAATAAATAAATTTTTTTTTCTCTTAGCTGAGTTCCAGGCGAAATTACGCACCGTCCAGATGGATCTATCAGCTCTCGTTCCTGCGGATCCGCCACGTTACTATGGGGATCCAAGACAGTGTCGTGCATTTGTGGAGCAATGCATGCTACACTTTAAGGCCTACCCTCTCTATTTTCCTTCCGATTGGGCTAAAGTGGCCTTTATTATGTCTTACCTGGCGGGTGATGACTTGGAATGGATCAACCTCCTATATGAAACACAGGATCCGATCCTCCGGGACCTAATGGCCTTCCTGGTGGCCTTTCTAATGGTCTTCGATGATCCTAACCCGGAGGCTCCTGCTGAAGCTTCACCTCCCAATATCCCGGAGCAGCCCCAATGGGTAATGTGTGTGGGTAGCGCAATAGTCCTCCAGCCCAATGAGACTACTGCCCACCCAGAATCCTCACAGGGTGACTACGCTTTCCGGAATACTTCTCTCAACCTCAAGAGGCAGTCCAGACGTGCTAGACGTAGAGGCAAGCCGTCACGCCAGGGTCTGTCCTCCCTGAGACCTCCTGACCCCAACCTTGAAGTCCCTACTGAAGCTTCATCTCCCTGTATCCCGGAGAAACCCCAATGGGTAATGTGCGTGGGTAGTGCACCAGTTCTCCTGCCCGAAGAGACTTCTGCCCATCCAGACTCCACACAGGAGAACTTCCTGCACCCGGCATCAGATGCTTCTCTCTCTTTAACCGGTGTGCATGTCCAAGGATGCTCCAAAGCTGTGGTTACCTCTGAGTCTGTGCACCTCTACTACCTGGCGGAGGATCCCCTGTTGCCTCCTGAATCCTCCGGGATACCACTCGATGACAAATGGAGAGAGACTTCTCTACACCCGGTACTCAATACCTTGTCCGCTTCGTCCTGTGAGCCTGACAATGGGTACCCCAAAGTGGTAGTTACCTCCGAGTCTCTACACCCCTCCGACCAGGCGGAGGATCTCCAGTTGTCTCCTGAACCCTTCGGGGTGCTACCTGGTAGCGAAAGGACAGAGACTCTCCTATACTCTGTACCTGATACCTCGCTCGCTTCGTCCAGTGAGTCCAACCTAGTGTACTCCGAAGCAGAGGTTACTCCTGAGTCTCTACACCCCTCCGACCAGGCGGAGGACCTCCAGTTGTGTTCAGAATCCTTCGGGGTGCCACCTGGTGGTGAATGGACAGAGACTTTCCTATATCCTGTACCTGATACCTCGCTCGCTTCGTCCAGTGAGTCCGACCTAGTGTACTCCGAAGCAGAGGTTACTCCCGAGTCTCTACACCCCTCCGACCAGGCGGAGGACCTCCAGTTGTGTTCAGAACCCTTCGGGGTGCCACCTGGTGGTGAATGGACAGAGACTTTCCTATACTCGGTACCCGATACCTCGCCTGCTTCCTCCAGTGAGTCCGACCTAGTGTACTCTGAAGCAGTTGTTTTCTCTGAGCCTCTGCACTCTTCTGACCCGGCGGAGGACCTCCAGTTGTTTCCTGAATCCTCCGGGATACCACCAGATAACAAAGAGACAGTGACTTTTCCTCATTATGTACCTGATAACCCGTCTATTTTTTCCTGTGAGCTTGACAAGATGTACCTCGAAGCAGAGATTACCCTCAAGTCTCTGTCCCCCTCCAACCCAGTGAACGACTGGTCCTCGAATTCCCTGCGGAAGATTCTGGCAGGCCTGAAGAAGAGGGGGCGTAAGGGGGGAGGTACTGTAACATACCTGGCGGCGTCCTTGCATGGTGGTCCATCTCCCACTGTGCAAGAGAGCGCACTTGATCTCCTGTCCAGAATGTCTCTCTGGCTTCCCTCCATGCTGTCTGTTTGTGTCTGTCTCTGCTGCTTAAGGGCGGCGCCCGATCACTTCCTGCTCTTTGTACCTGCTGTGGGTCACGCCCCTTGTGCGTCCTCAGCCTATTGCTGTCTGACACTTGGTATATAGCTCAGCAGCTCCCTTCTATCCCTGCCTGAGCATAGTGTTTTCCTTCAGTGTGTGCTTGCACTCTGAAGGTGCCAGGTCCCGTCTTTGTTTCCTTGTCTGCCTTTCCTGGAGGCTGTATTTCCAGGCCTGTCTGAACTTAGTCCTGTATGTCTCCTGCTTTGCGGTATCAGCTCCCGTGTCTGAACTGAGTCCTGTATGTCTCCTGCTTTGCGGTATTAGTTCCCGTGTCTGAACTGTGTCCTGTATGTCTCCTGCTTTGCGGTATTAGTTCCCGTGTCTGAACTGAGTCCTTTCTGTGTATCTTGTCTGTCCTGTCTGAACACGCTCCTAGCCTGTTCCTCCCGCCTTCTAGGGGCCGATTACCTAGACCCGCTCCTGTATTTTGTCTGTCCTGTCTGAACACGCTCCTTGCCTGTTCGTCCCGCCTCTCTGGGGGCAGTATTCCCAGACCCGCTCCTGTATCCCGCTGCAGTGTCGGTCCCCTCCGTACACTCAGTTCCAGTCTGAACTCTCTCCTATCCTTTACCTGTTTTTCCTCTATGTCCGTTCCCTTCCTTTTTCTGCAGAGTCTGAACTCGTACCTAACTCCTGCTTGTTGTCTCTGTACTCCCGTTTGTGAGTTTGTGGTCCCCTCGCTACTTCACTGCAAGTACCCTGTGGGTATCTGGCTCTGCCTTTCCCTTCCTGTCTGTTCCGTGTGTACAGAGTCCTGTCCGTTCTGCTCCGGCAGTCCTGTCCTGCCCTGCCTGTACCCCTCTGCCTGTAATGTTCCTGAGTCCCAGTGTGTACTGGGCCCTATCCCGCCTGTGTTCCTACCTGCTAGTGCCTCCCTGTCTGCACTCTAGCTGTGCTTGCCTGTAACCCTCTGCCTGTATTGTTCCTGAGTCCCGGTGTGTACTGGGTCCTATCCCGCCTGTGTTCCTACCTGCTAGTGCCTCCCTGTCTGCACTCTAGCTGTGCTTGCCTTTACCCCCCTGCCTGCATACCCGCCTGCCTGCATACCAGTTGTGCCTGCCTATACCCACCAGTCTGTGTGCCAGCCTACCAGCCTGTTCCTGTATTCCCCTGTGTGGGTCAACAGCCGTGTCCGGGGTCTGTCCTGGAGTAGCACCTGGTCCCTCTGCTCGGTTCCTCCTTGGTGCACTGGCGTCGTATGCCGTCGTGCGACCCTGGTCGGATCGGGTGAATACTTAGTCACGCCCCTCCAGGCATTCACTCTCCGGCACGGTCCAGTGGAATCACTACCAATCACACGCACACGCCGCTTAGCCCGGGCGTGTGCATAACATAGAGTTTAGTGTCATCTGCAAATATTGAAATATTACTCTGTATACCCCCTACAAGGTCATTAATAAATATGTTAAAAAGAAGGGGGCCCAATACTGACCCCTGTGGTACCCCACTGTTAACCGAGACCCAGTCTGAGTGTTTCCCATTAATAACCACCCTTTGTTTCCTATCACTGAGCCAATTCTTAACCCACATACATATATATTCCCCTATCCCCATTGTTCTCATGTTATGTGTGGAACCGTATCAAAAGCTTTTGAAAAGTCCATATACACAACTTCCACTGCATTTCCTTGGTCCAGTCCCGAACTTACCTCCTCATAAAAACTGATCAGATTAGTTTGACAGGAACGGTCCCTCGCAAACCCATGTTGATATTGGGTCATGAGGTTATTCTTCTTCAGATACTCTATCATAGCATCTCTTAGGAAACCCTCCAGGATTTTACCCACAGTAGAGGTTAAGCTTACTGGCCTATAATTTCCAAGTTCAGTTTTTGTCCCCTTTTTGAATATTGGCACTACATTTGCTATACGCCAGTCGTGTGGTACAGACCCTGTTATTATGGAATCTTTAAAGATTAAAAATAATTGTCTATCTATGACGTTACTTAATTCCTGCAGTACTCACGAGTGTATCCCATCCGGGCCCGGGGATTTGTCAACTTTAGTGATTTTTAGACGTCGCCGTACTTCCTGCTGGGTTAAGCAAGTGACATTTAATGGAGAATTTTGTTATCACTAATCATGTTTTCTGTCATGCGATTTTCTGTGTAAATACTGTTGAAAAAAAATAATTTAGCATACTGGCTTTTTCCTCATCCTCATCCACCATTTCACCCAGACTATTTTTAAGGGGGCCAACACTATCATTTTTTAGTTTTTTACTATTTATGTAGTTAAAGAATATTTTGGGGTTATTTTTACTTTCTCTGGCAATGATTCTGTCTGCCTCAATCTTTGCTGCCTTGATTTGTTTTTTACATAATTTATTTAATTTTCTATATTTATTTAATGCCTCATCACTACCTACTTGCTTTAGTTCTCTAAATGCTTTCTTTTTGTCACTTATTGCGCCCCTTACAGCTCTATTTAGCCATAGTGGTTTCCTCCTATTTCTAGCATGTTTATTCCCAAAGGGTATATATTGTGCACAGGTCCTATTCAGGATGTTAATAAATGTCTCCCATTTGCTTTGTGTAGCTTTATGTCTCAGGATATCGTCCCAGTTTATTGCACTAAGATCATCTCTCAACCGTTGGAAATTTGCATTCCTGAAGTTTAGTGTCCTTGTGACCCATCTACTACACATCTTATTAAAGGATACATGAAAGCGTATTATTTTGTGATCACTATTACCCAAGTGACCCAAGTGACCCCCAACTCGTATATTTGATATATGGTCTGGCCTATTGGTTAATATTAGGTCTAGCAGTGCCCCCCTTCTTGTTGGGTCCTGAACCAGTTGTGAAAGGTAATTGTCTCTCATAGTTGTCAAAAACCTATTACCTTTGCTTGAACTACATGTTTCTGTCCCCCAATGTATTTCAGGGTAGTTGAAGTCTCCCATAATAATGACTTCTCCTTGAGTCGCTGCTTCATCTATTTGCTTTACGAGGATATTCTCCGCTACTTCCATTATTTTTGGAGATTTATAACAAACCCCTATCAGTAATTTATTATTTTTTCCCCCTCCCCTTATCTCCACCCACAGGGACTCTACATTTTCATTAGACTCACACATATCCTCCCGCAAGACGGGTTTTAAGGATGATTTTACATATAAACACCCCCCTCCCCTCGCTTGTTTGTACGGTCATTTCTGAACAGGCTATAGCCCTGTAAATTAACTGCCCAGTCATGGCTCTCATCCAGCCAAGTCTCAGATATCCCTACCATGTCATAATTATTTTCCAACAAAATTAATTCTAATTCCTCCATTTTGTTGGTGAGGCTTCTGGCATTAGTGTACATGCATTTTATGTATCTCTCTGTACCTCTATTCCTTCTTACTTTATTGACTGTTCTAACCCCACATCCAATTTCTTTATTTGTGCCCAGGTCACTATCTGCACTATCTTCCCCACCTATAAAATGAATACCCTCCCCCCCAATCCCTAGTTTAAACACTCCTCCAACCTTCTAGCCATTTTCTCCCCAGCACAGCTGCACCCTCCCCATTGAGGTGCAGCCTGTCCCTAGCATAGAGTCTGTAGCCAACTGAGAAGTCGGCCCAGTTCTCCAGGAACCCAAATCCCTCCTTCCTACACCAGTTCTTGAGCCACTTATTTATCTCCCTAATCTCCCGTTGCCTCTCTGGCGTGGCACGTGGTACCGGTAGTATTTCAGAGAATACCACCTTGGAGGTCCTTGCTTTCAGCTTGCAGCCTAATTCCCTGAAATCATCTTTAAGGATCTTCCACCTACCTCTAACTTTGTCATTTGTGCCAATGTGCACCATGACCGCTGGGTCCTCACCAGCCCCTCCCAGTAATCTGTCAACCTGATCAGCGATGTGCCGGACTCGAGCGGCAGGTAGGCAGCACACTGTTCGATGATCCCTGTCTTTGTGACAGATTGCCCTATCTGTTCCCCTAATAATTGAGTCCCCCACTACCAGCACCTGCCTGGCCTGCCCTGCTCTCCTATTTCCCTCTTTACTGGAGCTGAAACTCCTCCGCCTTTCAGGGGACATGCCTTGCTGCAGTAGTGCTACCCCTGTACCGTCACTCCCCTCATCGGCCAACTTTGCAAACTTATTGGGGTGTGCCAGATCAGGACTAGCCTCCCAGGGACTCTTCCCTCTACCCCCCCTTCTAACTCTGACCCAACTAGCGACCTCACTGTCCTGCAGCTCCCGACTACCACCCTCCCCCACATCTACCCCAGTGAGCTGCTGCTCAGTGAGCAGCAGACTCCTTTCCAAATTGTCAATGGATCTCAGTGTTGCCAGCTGCTCATTTAGATCCAGTACCTGGGCTTCCAAACGCACAACATGCATACATCTCGCGCAGCAGTAAGCAACCACGACCGGCTGTTCAAGGAATGCATACATGTGGCAAGATGTACACTGGATAGCATTGTCAATAATGGAGCTCATTTCCTAATGGGGATTGCAATAGACAGAATGTTAAGTAAAAAGAAAAGCAAAGAATTAATAAAATACAGACAGCAATTCAGTCCAAAGTCCTCCCTTCCAAACTCCCTGAATCCAAAGTCACTGAAAAACAAGTCACACACTTACTTTCGCTCGCACTTACGCTCCGGTCACACTCAGCTCGTTCACACTCGCAAACTAAGAGATTTAAAGTGTTTTTTTTTTTTTTCCCCTTTTCCAGCAATGCACCCTACAGCTCAATGCACTTCCAAAGGACTGGATACCCAACCAGCTGCCCGTTATAAACCCTTAATTATGACCCCTCCCCCTTAATTAACCCCTTGTGAGTATAGCTACACCTCAGGATTTTAGTGCAATGTAGTTAACCCTTAAATACACAGGTAGTATACTAAGAAACTGTAAAACTGTAGTGAGAAAATAGGTTTTAAAAAGCCCAATAAAACTAAACAGGTAGAAAAGCACTCAGCAGGTCACAATGCAGCAACTCACCGCAATTCATACAGGTATTTTCTGCAGGATTCCGAAATACCTCTTCACTGAAAAACAAGTCACACACTTACTTTAGCTCGCACTTACGCTCCGGTCACACTCAGCTCGTTCACACTCGCAAACTAAGAGATTTAATGTGTCCCTCCCCCCCTTTTCTAGCAATGCACCCTACAGCTCAATGGACTTCCAAAAGAAGACCTCTTTGACAAATTGATCTCTTAAACCTGATAAGATTGGTTTACTTGCTGTGATAATCCTTGTGAGATTAGCTTTATAATAGAGATGAGTGAATCAATTTGAGGCTAATCAAGTTCACTTCGAATTTAACCCAAAAAATTCAGACTTACCAGAATCTAAATTTTTATGTGATTTCCTTCAGGAAATTGTCAGTTGGCTGCCATTTTGCTGGATTATTGATGGCCAAAATGGGATTAAAAATTTCTATACACTCACCTCCCCTTAACCCTACCTGCTTCTGTTCTGCTGCAGACTGTCCTCCGATTGACTCTTCAATCTTCTGTCTTCTATCTTCCTTCCAGCCGGATCCACCATTCATTATAGCCCACTACATTACAGGGGGAGGTGGGGAACGACACACATCAACAACATGCGCTGTGTCACCTGCAGTCACATGGGATGATTAGAAGTTACTGATATGTATCATGCCCCACATGACAGCATTAGGTCTAGTGAGTGAGAGGTTCAACCAGAAGAAAGATAGAAGAAAAAAATAGAAGATACATGGTAGAAAATAAATGATAGAAGGGATGATTAGTGGACCCATTTTTTACCCCTTCCAGTCCAATTCCCTTGACATCTAACTTATTCTATGCAAATCAAATTTCCACCATGAATTGAATGAATCTACCTGAGTCGAATTTTCATAGATTTGCTCAACTGTTTTGTATAATTGTGATATTAAATTGAGCATTTTATGAAAGAGTTAGAGAGCTCATGAGTCCGAATGTATTCAGTCTCTGCCCGCCGAGCCTAACTGACAGCTGCAGCTTGTACTGAGCAGTGTGAGATCTCAGCAGGGAGGAGAGACATTGAGGCGCTATCACTCAGTCTAAAGTGAGTGATGACTGATTTTAACACTTCATTAATCAGGTTTTAGTTAAACTTGGTCAAAGGCAAGCAATGTAATAAAACAGCAAAGTGATGCAGGCCCATTTACAAGCCAAAGATAATGTGCTGCCGAAGCATAGAAGGAACAGTGCCAGAGACTGCTGAGTGTGTGTTTGAATGCAAGGACTGTGAGCTGCAAGTTTCTGAATAAGGCAGCAACACATAAACATCAGGAGAAACACCAATAAGAAGTTTGGGCATGTACTAGAAAGTATGCACATTCTTCTGTTAAGGGAGCTGGCAAGGTTGATGAGACACCAATGAGCAAGGCAGAGAATCTCATGTACAGCTTTCCTTTGGGAAGAATTGGACTGCACTGTAAAGAGCCAACCGACTCACAGAGATGAAATATAAAGTGCCTGAGAGCCCACCCTAAGGTGTGGTAGAGAGTGACTGCTGAAGAAGGCTGACCAGCAGCGTGAAGGAACTTCCTGTGCTCTATGGAGAAATGTTAAAGGGATTGTCCACTACTCAGTCAACCCCTTCTTAATTACTATATTCCCACATGTAAAATAAAAACAGGCTGCACTCAATTGCAGTGTCAGTGCCGCTCCAACGATGTTGGGCCCGAGTCTCCCAAAGTTCGCATGACATTGTACGTACTGTGAACCCTTCAGCCAATCAGCGGCTGCTAATAGACTGCTTCACTCTCACTTCCTTTGGACGAAACTGACATCTGGAAAGTGAGACCTGATATTGCTCCCTAAGTCCTTCCAGATCTTAGCTAACCAGTTATGTCTGAAGGAAGTGAGAGAGAAGCGTTATAATCCTTTATTCACCTGTTATGTCCCCGTCTGTTCCAGCTTTGCTGATTCGGTGCTTCCCACCAGTTTTTATTTTCTTGGCTGCCAGGTCATATGTACAGAAGGGGAGGATAACCAAGTATACAAAATTGGTGGAGGCACCAAAGCGACAGGGCTGGAGCAAAGTGGAATAGAACGGGCTAATATAGGTTTGTAATTTGACTAGACTAAGGGGTAAGGTGAGGGACTTTGTGGTCTTGATCTGTACTCCACTGAGGCCAGCGATTGGCAGCAGCCGTCAAAATTGTGGATGGCATGGATTTTTTTACAGTGAAGTTAACAAAGACTACAGACAATATATACTGTGATCTAGTATAGTAGAGATACTGTATATAAAGTTATCAGCTATTACTTCTTTTCATAATGGTGCTTTTGATGGACGACTGTTGAGTAATGCAGAAATATTGGAATTTAAAAGGAACCGAGGATTGTCATGATCCCTGAATAAAGAACCTTCCTAGCGCTTTTTGTGAATTCTTCAAATTTTGCTTTTATTGTTATTTTTTGACCTGGTCACGTAAGCTGCTGTTAATAAACTGGATATGAGCAATGAATAATATGTCCTGATAAATGCCAGCGCCAGTGTATGAATTTATTAGTCTTTTTTATATTACGTTGGACAACAGACTCAGGTCACCCAGTTCTAGCCTGCTGTCACTCATACCGATGAGAAAAGGAAGATTGACTGTTAAAGAGACCCATGGTGCTCGTGGTTTGCAAAAATTCACAATCTCTTAGGTGTGTAGCCATGATGATGTCCTCCCGCAAAGGACATTTCTTTGAAGTGGCATAGTTAAACTAATGTAAAATTTTGCATCTGAAGGACAGTCTGTGATCCACTCCATTGACTCCTGATTTCATTTAAACTGCAATTCATTATTTTCTTCCTGTGCTCATTCAAGAATCCATTGTTCATTACTCTTTCATCACTATATGATTGGAACGATTTGTATCTGTCGTTTCAGCGCTGATCAGATAATGAAATAATCATCTGTGCATCTGCGCAGTGCGTTACATTAGTTTTCACGCTGTTGTACACCACGCTGGGTCATTTTGTCATTCAGGAGGAAGTCAACTTTTAACCCTTTTTAAGTAGCTCCAACGTCTCAGAGCTGTTTTGCAGCGAAAAGAGTTAATTTCATCTGGTAGCAGGTATTTGCCAATGTCAATATGAAGAGGCTTTAAAAGAACATCACTTCTCCTCAGGAAATTAACTGGTGTAATTTAGTTGATTTAATTAAAAATTGATTATCAGGCAGAGATAACAGTTTGCTTTGCAGATATTGTAACCTCTTCTCCTCCGGGGTAGGGGGGGTGGGGGGATTGGGTGGTGGTAAATAGGGGTTGTACATGTAAGAGAAATAACGTTGCTGGTATAATTTGTAATTGAAATTAATATTGAAAAATGTTGGATATCCAAGAGTTACGTATCCTTGACATACTGGGCACAGTTTGCAACTTTTGAGGGATTGTCTCATCTCACCAATCCATTTCATATTAGGGTAGGGTCATATACTCTTATTAGAGCCCAGAGCAGCTCTCGCTCTAGTGGGCTTGATTCTTCCATATATTACATGAATGGTTCCATGTAATACTGAATTCCCTCTTTAGTAGCCACTGTAGGCAAAATGAACAGCTGACCGAAACCTTAAGGAAAAGTCCACACAATGAAGCAATTGAGTTTTGCAGGCAGATGACTTTTCAGGAAAATGTCGTCAGTGTTTTTCTTTAAACGTCTTTTTTGGCATCTTGTTGGTCGTTTTCTGCGGAGTCTTTGCCTTTGGATTTTTTTTTATACCTGCATGTATAAAACAGTGAGAGGCCTCCAAAAGGAAGCCGCCTGAAGAATGACCAGGTCACTACTTTTAAGCGAGAGGTGGGCAAAAGAAGCTCAGAAGATGGAACAGCACAGCAAGTCATTTCTATATTGCAATACATTTGTTCATTCTTTAGTTTATTTAGGGTTTTTGTAAAGCATTTATGAAGCAGATCTACCTGAAAAAGATGCTGCGTGCACATGCACTAATCATCAAGGAAAGTGGTCCTATGGTTCTCATATTAAAGGAGTTGCCTGTGATGCTGGTTATAGAGGATACCCATGTCATTGGAATGAGGCTCCTTCCCGTACTGAACAGCATTGTCATCTCCCATCTTCCCCTAGTGGAAAGTCCATATTTAGTATTCAGCTCAGGAATTTCCTTGCCACTGCCCCGGGATCATCTGCTTTTTTCGTGCTGTGACACTAACCAGTCGCATTGAGAAAGGTGTTGGCATAGTCCAATGGAGGCCCACTTGGTAGAGGTGGCCTGACTTGACTTTCGGCATTTTTAGTCTACGTCACTCCATAGTTTTAGCTAGTTGTCTGTAATTCTTTATTCATGAAATCTGGAAGAACCTTAAAAACCAAGTAATTTTTTGCCCAATTTGTGAAAGAGGTTACTAATTTAAAAAAAACCCTTAACTGTGTTTCAGAAGGCAAATTATGCAACTTGTCATTATTGTTCATTTAAGAAAGATGCTACAATCTGTAGTTACCCAGTCCTGGCTCCCAATAGGTCTACTTCTTGCTTGTACATAAGAGAGCTTTTTTTGTGCTGGCGTGCCATCAGTGATGTGTTTGAAGGGTTTGGCTGATTGGCTAATTTCAGTAGCTAAGCCAGCCCCATTCCCTGTTTAAACATCCAGTGGGATAGCTTCAGTAAGGAAATGAGGCAGTCAATCTGCCCACTTCATAAACATTAAATATTTCATGATTGATTGTGAATGGTAATATTAAAAAGTGGAAGAGCTTAGGAACTGCAGCAACTCAGCCATGAGGTGGCCGCTACATAAATTTACAGAGTGATTTCACTCAATGCTGAGGAAAGAGTGCAGGAAAGTCACCAACACACTGATGACTTCATAATTGCTGAGTCCACACCTCCTCAGGCACTAACATCAGTACGAAAATTGTATGCCAGGAGCTGCAAGGCATGGGTTATGGGTTTTCATTGGTTTCTATGGTAACGTAAACCAAGCTCAAATTTTGTGGGGTTTTTTTTCTTTGCTTTTTTTGCATTCTGTGCAAACTAGGATGTGGCCTCCCTTCCTAGAGCTGGATAATACATTTAAAAAGCTTTCCTTGGCTGGTGTCCACAGTTCAGGACCCGGTCCTTTGTCTGCCCTTTTTCACACAGAGGTCAACTTTAACACATGGTAAGGTTTTTAATATTAGACAGTGTAGGACTATCCTGAACGGGTTCACCTTGTCGCGGTGGGAAAGCTTTTATACTATTTTTGATCAAAAACAGTGTTACTAAGAACCCTATTTTAGTTAAATGCACTTGCCTTTTATTTATTTACAGCAGGGTTTATGTTCATTTTGCTTCTTGTAGGATTCTCTGGCTTCCAGTAGGTCTACTTCTTTCTTGTACATAAGAGAGCTTTTTTTGTGCTGGCGTGCCATCAGTGATGTGTTTGAAGGGGACTGGCTGATTGGTTAATTTCAGTAGCTAAGCCAGCCCCATTACCTGTTTAAAAATCCAGTGGGATAGCTTCAGTAAGGAAATGAGGCAGTCAATCTGCCCACTTCATAAACATTAAATATTTCACGATTGATTGTGAATGGTAATATTAAAAAGTGGAAGAGCTTAGGAACTGCAGCAACTCAGCCATGAGGTGGCAGCTACATAAATTTACAGAGTGATTTCACTCAATGCTGAGGAAAGAGTGCATAAAAGTCACCAACACACTGATGACGCCATAACTGCTGAGTGCACACCTCCTCTGGCATTAACATCAGTATAAAAATTGTATGCCAGGAGCTTCAAGGCATGGGTTATGAGTTTCATTGGTTTCTATGCTAGCTGCATGCAAGAAATCCCATTTGATCAGTAGTATGTGGCGCCCCATGGGCCGGTTGCCACAGTAGTGTTGCCTCCTTCACTGGAGGTGATATTACGCTTGGAAGCAGGAGGAGCTCACCACGTCAGGTAAACCCCACATCCACACACAAGTTCTGATCCCTTACCTGAAGGGGGAGCTCTATACCCTATTTTGGGGAGCAGCCTTTTCTGGTTTGGGGGAGGATTTAGTCAGTGAGTGTGAGAGGGAAGGGAGAGGGGGAAAAAGCAGCAGAGAGAGAGAAGGAGAAAGTTCTGGGGGAGCTGAGCACGTGAAGAGCTCACCCCAGGTTGTGGAGCAGAGGACGCCAGAGTCCTGGGTTATACAGGGATTGCACGTCCCAGCAACCGAATCTGGGGGACAGGAGACTGCAAGTTTTCTGGCCACAAGCAGAAGCCCGGGAGCACAGCGGCATTCAGTAATTAGAGCTCTGAGCTGCACCCAAGACAACAGTACCCATTATAGGTTCG
Source organism: Phyllobates terribilis (assembly GCF_046119375.1). Classification (NCBI taxonomy): domain Eukaryota; kingdom Metazoa; phylum Chordata; class Amphibia; order Anura; family Dendrobatidae; genus Phyllobates; species Phyllobates terribilis. Next base: position 360,257,031 of record NW_027362767.1, read on the forward strand.
CACCGCCTGCTAGTACGGAGCTTAGAGCAGGAGTGAAGAAGAGCGACCGCAGGATAGCTCACAGACAGCGGGGCCCGCAACGGAGAAGTGTAGCAGGCAGGCCTCCAAACCCACCTGACGGGGTGGACTCCAACTGCTTCCAAGCGTAATATCACCTCCAGTGAAGGAGGCAACACTACTGTGGCAACCGGCCCATGGGGCGCCAAAAGTACACATGTAGTTCCTACTTGGTAGGAACAGTTTGGGGAAGGCTCTTTTCAGTTCTTCATGACAGTCCCCAGTGCAAGGCCCATAAAGGCATGGTTGGGGAGTTTGGTGTGGAAGAACCTGACATGCCGCAAAGAGCCCGGACCTCATCCCCATCCAACACCTTTGAGATGAAATAGAATGGATATTGAAAGTCAGGTCTTCTCCTTCAATATCAGTGTCTTTATCTCACAAATTGTCTTCTTGATGAATGGGCAAAAAATCCCACAACCAACTATAAATTCTTGTAGAACTTTTCCCAGAAGAGTGGAAGCTGTTATAGCTGAAAAGGAGAAACCACAAAATTAAAACAAGATATTCAAAAATTACAGTCAGTTCAAAGATGGGCAACTAGATTATTACAAGACCATACTAAGGACCAGGGGGCACTCATTAAGAGTGGGAGAAAGGTAGTTACAGCAGTCCGAATGTGGAATGCCCGACCACAGGAGGTAGTAATGGCACTCACTATAACAACTTTTGAAAAAGGGATGGATAATTTCCTTAGTACACATAACATTGTGGGTTATGGTTAATTTAGTGATAAAATGTACAATTGGTGGAGAGAGGTTGAAGTTAATGGACCTACAGTACAGACCAAAAGTTTGGACACACCTTCTCATTTAAAGATTTTTCTGTATTTTCATGACTATGAAAATTGTACATTCACACTGAAGGCATCAAAACTATGAATTAACACATGTGGAATTATATACTTAGCAAAAAAGTGTGAAACAACTGAAAATATGTCTTATATTCTTGGTTCTTCAAAGTAGCCACCTTTTGCTTTGATGACTGCTTTGCACACTCTTGGCATTCTCTTGATTAGCTTCAAGAGGTAGTCACCGGAAATGGTTTTCACTTCACAGGTGTGCCCTGTTAGGTTTAATAAGTGGGATTTCTTGCCTTATAAATGGGGTTGGGACCATCAGTTGTGTTGTGCAGAAGTCCGGTGGATACACAGCTGATAGTCCTACTGAATAGACTGTTAGAATTTGTATTATGGGAATAAAAAAGCAGCTAGGTAAAGAAAAACGAGTGGCCATCATTACTTTAAGAAATGAAGGTCAGTCAATCCAAAAAATTGGGAAAACTTTGAAAGTGTCCCCAAGTGCAGTTGCAAAAACCATCAAGCGCTACAAAGAAATTGGCTCACATGAGGATCTCCCCAGGAAAGGAAGACAAAGAGTCACCTCTGCTTCTGAGGATAAGTTTATCCGAGTCACCAGCCTCAGAAATCGCAGGTTAACAGCAGCTCAGATTAGATACCAGGTCAATGCCACACAGAGTTCTAGCAGCAGACACATGTCTTCAACAACTGTTAAGAGGAGACTTTGTTCAGCAGGCCTTCATGGTAAAATAGCTGCTAGGAAACCACTGCTAAGGACAGGCAACAAGCAGAAGAGACTTGTTTGGGCTAAAGAACACAAGGAATTGACATTAGACCAGTGAAAATCTGTGCTTTGGTCTGATGAGTCCAAATTTGAGATCTTTGGTTCCAACCACCGTGTCTTTGTGCGACGCAGAAAAGTGAACGGATGGACTCTACATGCTTGGTTCCCACCGTGAAGCATGGAGGAGGAGGTGTGATGGTGTGGGGGTGCTTTGCTGGTGACACTGTTGGGGATTTATTCAAAATTGAAGGCATACTGAACCAGCATGGCTGCCACAGCATCTTGCTGCGGCATGCTATTCCATCCGGTTTGCGTTTAGTTGGACCATTATTTATTTTTCAACAGGACAATGACCCCAAACACACCTCCAGGCTGTGTAAGAGCTATTTGACCAAGAAGGAGAGTGATGGGGTGCTACGCCAGATGACCTGGCCTCCACAGTCACCAGACCTTAACCCAATCGAGATGGTTTGGGGTGAGCTGGACCACAGAGTGAAGGCAAAAGGGCCAACAAGTGCTAAGCATCTCTTGGAACTCCTTCAACATTGTTGGAAGACCATTTACGGTGACTACGTCTTGAAGCTCATCAAGAGAATGCCAAGAGTGTGCAAAGCAGTCATCAAAGCAAAAGGTGGCTACTTTGAAGAACCTAGAATATAAGACATATTTTCAGTTGTTTCACACTTTTTTGTTAAGTATATAATTCCACATGTGTTAATTCATAGTTTTGATGCCTTCAGTGTGAATGTACAATTTTCGTAGTCATGAAAATACAGAAAAATCTTTAAATGAGAAGGTGTGTCCAAACTTTTGGTCTGTACTGTAGGTCTTTTTTCAACCTATGTAAGTATGTAAATCAATATTAAAGGAAACCTGCCACCAGGTTTCCTCAACATAGAGTACAGCCACCACCTTTGAGCCCTCTTTTACAGTATTTTAGCAAGCTCTATGTATGTCTCCAATCCTCTCTGTATAGCATAAAAAGACCTTTTATTATTCTCATACACACTGCGGTCTCGTCCAATGGACATCTCTGATCTTGATCTGGTGCCAACTCTCTTCTTACGATCGCTGTCCTCCTTCCCTGCTTTACGTGCATGACATGTCCTATGTCATCCAAAACAGCGTCCCCCAATCACACTGGTGACAGATTCTCTATAATGTCTCTGGATTTAGAACAGGACGTCATAAAAGCTCCTGTAGGTGTGATATGGAGGGGACACAATACTCTTGCCCATAGGGAGTATGTATGTGTGTTTATAGATGCCATTATACTATTCTAGATTGAACCATGTGGTACTAACTATGATTCCATATGATCATTCATTTTCTTTGTCTCCTTGATATGTCTGCTACGTCATTAGGCAGAGAGAAAGATCATTAGCGTCCTTCAGGTCTCTTGGTGAAAAGCTGCTATTGACCTACTGCAGGTGGTCAATGCTTCAGGCTAGAGCTGTGCTTAAATAGTCAATCAATGCCACCATGTATTTCATAAGTTTCTTTTACAAATTGTGATGGTTAGTACATTCATCTTCCCCTTCTCATGTAATAATAACGCTGTGAAGAATTGATGTCAGTATTCTCTGGTGTATTAGCTATAGGTTAATGGTTAAGGCTAACAATTGTGGGGGTTTTTATTAAAAGATCCAACAGATTGAACAACTGATGCATAAAATGTACCGCTACTATCTCTCCTCGTAAATTATGGATTTTGTTGAGGAATTGTAATAAAAAAGGAAATAGACTAAAAACGATAAAAATACTGAAACTGATTGGTTCCTAAGTTGACGCTGACAGGGCCAAAAGCAAGTGTGGACTTAATTACTATTATTTTTTTGTGGATTTCCATAGCAATCTTCTATGATTAGAAGGAAATGTAGAATGCAAACAGGAAACCTCCCAGCACGTCTATTGACAAAATAAGGGTATTTGTACCCTAGCCTGCCTGGGAACACCCAGATTTTTATAGTAGACCCCATCCCTTATGACCCAATATTCAGGACAATCCCCTCAAATTTTGGACTATTGGAAACTGTGAAATAGAAATAGCTGAAATAATGGTTACATTTTTTCTCCTGTCTTGTGTTAGTCATACTTTACTCCTCATTTTGGACACCAACAGGTGTAAGAAAGACAGGAACCACTGATGCAATACCCTTAGATCAGAAGAGGCCACAGTGGTTATCTTCCTGTAACGGAAGTAAGTATGAAATGAGATGTTTTTTAATGCAATGGAACCTGTCACATTGCACAAGAAGTTTAATCTGCAGGCAGCATGTTATAGAGAAGGAGAAGCTGAGCAGATTGATACATGATTTTGCTGGGAAAGATTCTGCACAACTCATATTTTATTCATTTAAATCCCTTGGCTCGGAGGTCCAGTGGGAGGTCCTACTCAGTGACTGACAGGTATCTCTACAGTATATGCATGCTCACACAGGAATCCTGTCAATCACTGATAGGACCACCCACTGGACCTCTGAGCCAATAATGAGCAGGGATTTCACTTAATATAATACAGGACATGCTGAATCTTTTCCTACAAACTAATATATCAACATGCTCATCTTTTCCTCCTGTATAACATGATGCCAGAATATTGGACAGCATGTTCATGGCTACAGATTGCCTTTAATAATTACAGCACATAGGAGGGAAGGGGGGATAGAGAGCAAAAATAAGACGTTTCTGATTGCTTATGTTGGGCAAAATTAATGCCAAAGAGTGTGATTTTGACATCCATTTAGGTGGGATAACTTTGGTTTGACTGTATAGAAAAAAAGAAGAAAACTATGCACAAGTGAACATTCCAAAAAAAGTATATGGCATGGTTTTACAATACTAGGTATTTGGGCCTCTAATGCTACTGAGCTGCACATTTTAAGCCCCTTATATACATTAGACTAATGTCGGCTGAACCTGCTGATATTGAATGGTTCAGATGACACCCTAATATGCACGAGGCACGAGAAATTTTATTGTAGGGTGAGTTAAGGATCCATCATTTCCTATTTTGAACTGCCGATCCTTTTGTTCTCCTGGAGATAAACCGCCGCCAGATATTACTGGTGGCAGCTCTCTCATAGACCAATGGAGGACCTCCTGTGTATTTGAGAACAATCCGAGATGGCTACCAGCTGAACAATCGGGTGACAGCTGCCATCTAATGTGGATGGGGGCTTTAGGACTATATGTTTGGGAGATGTACTTTAGTATGTATAAGGCTAACCTGGTGTGAACAGAACCTGAGATAAGGCTGAATGCCGAATAACTAAAGACTAATTGCTAATAAGGTTAATGAGGTCAGACATTTTTTGGTTAGTGCAGAATTCCTCACACACTGACCAGCACTTCTGGCCATACAATGGCTGCTGCTGGAGGAGCATGTGAACTTAGACTTACCAGTCCATCAGCCTCCTCCAATTGTAAATCATCTCACATGGGAAAGTTGCTTTCCTATTGGACGAGGTTGATGGACAGGAGTGGTCACTTGTCCTTCATCAGCAGCTATTGTGTGTACTGAAGCGCTGGTCAGAGTGTGAGGAAAGCTTCACCAACAAGAGAAAATGGCCAACCCCTTTAATGTGATTACTTGCAGTAGATTTCCCAGCATACTCAATACTAAACATATTAAAGGGGTTTTCCATCTTCACATTTTGTCACTACATCAGCTTGACTTATGTAAAAATAATAAAATCAGTTATACTCACCTTCCTCTGCTCTATTGCTGACTCTCCTCCACTGTTCCTGGTGTTTGTTTATAGGCTGAAAGGGTGACATCACAACTATAGCACATATGACCACTGCAGCCAATCACTGATCTCAGTAGTTTTGCTGATATAGATGGCACAAGCCAGGGATTGGCTGCAATGGTCATGTGTGTTGTAATTGGGAACCAATGGTGGAAAACAGGTGCTGAAGCAGGAGAGGGCAAGTGCAGCTGATTTTATTATTTTTTCATAGGGCTAGCTGATGTGGTAAAACATTTTAAGAGATCTATAGGAAAAGGGAAAGTATTGTGTAAATGAGATAAAATGTTTTCTAATGATGAAACAGTAAAAACAGAATTTTCCTCCTTTTTTCACACCATGGGATGAATGCAATGTTCATGAGGATGACTTGTGTTTTTTTCCAGCTTTACCATCGTCATATAAGGATGACTTTAAGGTCTCATTAATCTACCGTTCAATTATTGGACAAGTTGTATTAAGGTTTAGTTTCTTAAGCCAGCACCAATCTTCCTGTATTAAATTATTCAAGCTACCATTTGCTCCACTGTATAAGTTAATTAATGATCTCTTAGGTTGGCTTTTCCTGGCATAGGCTGTCATATCTTCAGCTGTGAATTTAATTTCTACTTAGACATATAGAATTTTTTTTTAATCTGAACGTATCAGGTTCAGCCTTGGCTCTCCATTCTGGTCAGAATTTGCAGTGTAAATTAGTTTCTAATGAGTGTTTCCTGTAAAGCCAGAAATATGATCTAATTGACGTAGTGTTATATGTCTTTAAGAAGAGTTATAGTTCTACCGCCTGCCGGATATCACTTTCTTTATCTTTGCCCATTCATTCCAATAGCAGAAAATGCAGATAGCAAAAAAATATATATTTATGAGTGTTTTCATCTCTGCTGCACAATTACATTCCCATGATGTGTAATAAATATGCCGTCGTGCAATTCCTCATGTGTAAAAATACCATGTATTATTTTCCCCAATATCATTATTATCTCCGGTGTCACTTGCTCATTAACGGTTCTTGGGTCAGTGGTACATTTCCTAAATTCATTTTCTGGATCAATAAAGAACATCAGCTCCTGTTTATCATGATCCTTGCAGAGTGGAGCTACGCTAATTGGCAAACAGTGATCTATAGCGCCATTTGGGGTCTGGTCATGTTTATTATGCAGAAGGCGTCTACAGAAAAAAAACACAGAGCATTGGGTTGATATAGTAGGAAATAGCCATCTTTTTCACTTTTTCATCTCAGTATTGGCTATGTTTGGACTTCAGCCACCATGTTTAATATTGAGCTGATAAAGCTTGTTACTTAGAATTATAGATGAGCTAAAAAATTGGTGGCTCCTTGGTCCAGTAGTCCAGTTTATACTTTGGACGGAAGCCCTGTGAACTTCCTCCTAACTACTGGCACCGGTGACTCCTCTTTTGATTAGTTGACCCACTGCAACTTTGTGAGTGAGTCATGCCGCAACGATGATGTCGCTCCAGAGGAGATGGAGATGCCAGCACATAGGAGGCAGTTTCCAGGGTTCGGGACCAGCGGCCACGGAATACTGACCCGGCCGCTGGACCAGGGTTCTGCGAATCGATTCACTCATCTCTGCCTAGAACCCTTCTAAAGGCTGAGGATTGTAGCTATCCTCATCACTGGAAGTCTTTAAGGTTATGCAATGTTATGAAGAAATTTGGAGGAGTAGAAACATTGAGTCTTCAACACGATTCAAGGGCAGAAGGAAGTTGCCCCTTTTCAATTCCTAAGAGGGTGAACAACTATGTATATCATGGTTGCCCAAACTAGAAACCAATATAAATATTTGACTGATTTAATTAAAAATTTGAGAGAAGGTTCAAATAAATTGTAATTTTCAGCTAAATGGAGAGTCCTCACAGTTAGCTGTATGGTTATTTATTGAAAGGATAAGAAATAATTTTTACTTTACTTCTCAGCTCCATGCACTCCCTATACAAAAATTTCAGGAAGGGAGGAGACCCAGAAAATGAGAAATTGTTATTCAAATGGCACTGTAAAGGCCGGTTTTGGAAACCCCCTGTACATTAGATAGCAGTCAGCTGAATGATATCTATCTCCCCTGAATCCCTGATACACAGGAACTCAGTTCGGTTGAGCGATCCTATGTTCTCTAATTTTGCACTCTATGCTCTCATCCTCACAGTGCCCACTCACACAACCGGATATCCCATCCTGGTATCTAATGCTGTATTCTAGGTTCTCATCCTTACAGTGCCCACTCACACAACCGGATATTCCCTCCTAGTCTCTAATGCCGTATTCTAGGTTCTCATTCTCACAGTACCCAGTAGCACAACTGGATGTCCCTTCCTTGTCTCTAATGCCGTATTCTAGGTTCTCGTCATTACAGTACCCTGTAGACAACTGGATGTCCCCTCCTTGTCTCTAATGCCGTATTCTAGGTTCTCGTCATTACAGTACCCTGTAGACAACTGGATGTCCCCTCCTTGTCTCTAATGCCGTATTCTAGGTTCTCGTCATTACAGTACCCTGTAGACAACTGGATGTCCCTTCCTGGTCTCTAATTTTGTCCTCTCAGTTCTTGTCCTCACAGTACCCAGTCACATATCTGGATGTCACCTCTTGGTCTGTGATGTTGTATTCTAGGCTTTCATGCTCACAATACCCAATCAAACAACCGGACAGCCTCTCCTGGTCACTAGTGCTGTATACTTGGTTCTCATCCTCACAGTGCCAACTTGCACAACCGGATGTTCCTTACTGCTATATTCTAGGTTCTCGTCCTCACAGTACCCAATCATACAACTGGACAGTCCCCTCCTTGTCTCTAGTTTCTATTATAGGCTTTCATCCTTACAGTGTCCACTCATCTGGCTTTGGTTAAGGAAGCTTTCTCTGGTAGAGTTTACAGATAATATACGCCCATATATACACTGACCTGGTTCATCTCCTTGGATCATGCTATCCAAAACTATGCCCAGAACACTTGCAGAATAATTTTGAATTATTGGCTATAGTAGTTCCAGACATCTATGCTTATAACACAGCAAGGTAGCACAGTTCTGCGGCCTAACTGGTATGAAAATCCAAGTAATTCCACCGTCTGCTCTCATGTGCACATCAATCACAACAATAAACCTTCTTGCCACTCACACTTCGTCACTGGAATTAAAATAGCATTTGGTTAACCTCACATCTGTTGTATTTTCACTGAAGATCAGACACTGGTGGCATTTAAAGACATATCTGGTTTATAAGTGTAAATCTGAGCAAGGAAAGTGCATAGTGAAGCATAAATTATAGTGCAAATAAGCAGTTGTCCATACCTTTAAGTGCTCTCTCATTGAAAAATTGCTGTATTTTTACATATGCAAATAAAAGTTAAGTTCTCTGGGAGAGTGAAAGCGCTTCCCAAGTTTCCACCTCCTTGGGTCTATTTCCCTCCCAACCTCACCTTTCTTTACTTGAATATATAGTCAAGCCAATGAGATGTCAAGCAGAGGAAAGTGGGGCTTGGTAGATAGTAGAGCCAGGGAGGCAGAGGTTTTGGAAGTGCTTTGATCATGCCCTTTAAGATATAAACCATACATTAATGACAATAATGGCAAGTTCATGGAATATGCTTGGTATGTGTGATAGGTGGGAGCCGTGTCACTTTGGACTTCCACCCGTTTGTAAATAAAGATGGCCAAACCATATTGGAACATAGACTATAGCTGCTTTAATCAGTCTCCGCTGTCTATTTTTGCACTGTCTATCATAATGTAGTTGGTAACCCAACCAAAGTGTTACGTAGATTTAATGGCCTTCATTTCCAGGAGGTGCAGACCACCCTAAGAATTGTAAACCCTAAAAAACTGCTTGGAGAAGTCATTAATTAACCCAAAAGGGGTTAACAAATTAGTGCTTTATTACAGAAACACCAATCTGACAAGACAATATAAAACATGAAACAAGACAAAATTAAAAACGTATACAAAATAAGAAATTGGGAGGTGGAGGAACATGAGCACTATGAACCAGTTGTGATCATGTATAAGCAATATAACAAATAAATATACTCATATTACAATGTGCAAGTGCACTAGAAACAAAAATTAGTAAAAGGAAAAGTTATACAAAGGAATAGTGAAATGAATATCAAAACCACAAGTGTGGATAAACCTTAAGAATTGCTCCGAATTTGAGGCATAAGCAACAGGCATAATCCCTAATTTTCCAAAATCACATGCTAAATTTTAAGTTTGAGATTTGTAACACACATACATATGTAATTTGTTCCCTTGAACATAAAAAAATGTATATGTGAAAATGGAATTCCTCCGAATCGGTCGTGGCGTCACTTAATAGTTTTATAACCCTAGACAGCTGCATTTTGCTCTCCACCCCTGCATACAAACACACATATAGAAAACCCTGTAGAATAGAACATGTTTTGTCAGCCTATTTCAATATAATAGAAAGTTGATTTTATCTGATTAGATGGCATATGTGTGTTTTTTTTTCTTGCATAAGATAGTACACAAATCCCCCATACTTGGCAGGAAAAAAACACAAAAAACGAGCGCCTCTTCAAATGAATTGAATTCCTTTCCTTGTTTCATTAAGTAAGAAGTATAGTGAGGGCTAAAAATGATTTATGTGATACATTTTTTTACAGTAATGTGAGTTTTTAGAGATATTGATTCCTGCTTATGCTTTAAAATAATCACAGGATAAATCCACACTGAAAAATGTTTTCACTGAAGCTGAAGAAATAAAAAGAAGGCAAACAAACTGCATTTATTTATTGCAATTGGTATTTCCACTGAATCTGGAGAAGCCCGTCTAGGGGAGAATTCGAATGAGAAGCTTCCTGATAAAAGAAGCTTTAACAGAACTCAGGCTTTGTCTTCTACTTGACGTACAAATGACCATGATGAAGTCACATCTTATTCATGATGCTTTGCCTTATTTTTAGTATTATTTATAATTATAGTGCCATTTATTTCATGGTGCTTTACATGTGAAAAGGGATATACATAGCAAAAACACTTACAATAATCTTGAACAAAACAAGTCACCGACTGGTACAGGGGGAGAGAGGACCCTGCCCGAGAGGACTCACAATCTACAAGGGATGGATGAGGATACAGTAGGTGAGGTTTATGCTGGTCGTGCAGCGGCATGGTGGAGCGAGGGTTACTGCAGGTTGTAGGGTTGTCGGAAGAGGTAGGTCTTCAGGTTCCTTTTGAAGGTTTCCACAGTAGGCAAGAGTTTGATATGTTGGGGCAGAGAGTTTCAGAGTAGGGGGGATGCACAGGAAAAATCTTGTATGCGATTGTGGAAAGAGGAGAGAAGAGGGAAGTAGAGAAGGAGATCTTGAAGTTGCATGCAGGTAAGTACTGGGAGACTAGGTCACAGATGTATGGAGGAGGCATGTTGTGGATGGCTTTGTATGCTTTGTATGTGGGGGGGGGAAGTTGATCAGTCAGGCCGCAGAGTTTAGGACAGATTGGAGGGGTGCGAGAGTGTTAGAAGGGAGGCCACAGAGCAGGAGGTTGCAGTAGTCAAGGTGGACGATGATGTTCGGCATGTACTAGTGTTTCTCTAGATTCTTGATTAAGGAAAATATTTTTGATTTTAGTCGGCTGGAAGTGGAAAGGTCTTGGATATGTGCTTTGAAGGAGAGATCAGAGTCAAGGATTACCCTGAGACAGCGAGCTTGTGGGACTGGGGAGAGTGAGCAGCCATTTACTTTGATGGATAGGTCTGTTTCTGGGAGTTGAATGAGATGGGGGAAAGATGATAAATTCTGTTTTATCCATGTTAAATTTTAGAAATCTAGCAGAGAAGAAGGGTGAAATAGTGGATAGGCATTGTGGGATTCTGGTTAGTAAGGAGGTGATATCAGGTCCAGAGAGGTAGATCTGTGTATCATCAGCATAGAGATGATACTGAAAGCCGTTGTACTCTGTGATCTGTTCCAGGCTGAAGGTGTAGTTGGAGAAGAGCAGGGATTCTAGGGGGGCCACTGACAGATAGGGGATGAGATGGGGAGGTGGTGTGTGAGTGGGAGATGCTGAATGTTTGGTCTGTTAGATATGAAGAGATCCAAGATAGCGCCAGGTCTGTGATGGCAAGAGATGAGAATATCTGTAGTAAGAGGGAATTGTCCACTGTGTCGAAGGCAGAGGGCAGGTTTAGGAGGAGGAGATTACGAGGAGATTTGGCAGTTAGTAGGTAATTGGTGACTTTAGTCATTCCAGTTTCAGTGGAGTGATGCTTTCAGGAGCCAGATTGTAAGCAGTCAAAAGTGAAGCAAGAGGAGAGGTGGAAGGACAGTTCAAGATGGACATGTTGTTCCAGTAAGTTTGAGGCTTAGGGGAGAATTGATATAGGGCGATAGCTAGACATAAGTAATGGGTCACGGGAAGGCTTTTTGAGGATGGGTGTGATCGAGGTATGTTTGAGGCAAGAGGGGAAGACACCAGTTGTTAGTGATAGGTTGAAGAAATGGGGTAGGGTTGGGATGAAGACTGTGGGGAGGTTTGGGATGAGATAGGGTGGTATTGGGTCAAGTGCACAGTTGGGCAGATGTGATCTGGAGAGTAGAGAGGAAAGTTGATCTTCTGTAATGGTGGAGAAGCTGGTTTTGGAGGAGGAGGGCTGAGTAGTTATGAGGAGGGGCTGTGGGGACTGTAAGCCAAAGTGTTCTCTGATGTTATCAATCTCCTACTTGAAGAATGAGGCAAAGTCTTCAGCTGAAATGAGAGGAGAGGGAGGAGGTGCTGAGGGATGGAGGAGAGAATTGAAAGTGTTGAATAGCTGTTTAGGGTTGTGAGACAGGAAGGATATGAGAGATGAGAAGTATGTTTTTTTTTTTTTAGTGAGTGTGGACTTGAAAGTGGTGAGGGACTGTTTGATTGAGCTTGTTGGAGTGGTATCTTTTCCATCTCCGCTCAGCAACCCTGGAAGACCATCTCAGTTCTTTAGTCAGGCTGGGGTGCCAGGGTTGCCCGTTGATTGTGCAAACTTTGGTATGTGTGAGGGGGGCGACCGATTTGAGAGCTGCAGCTGTTGTTGTGTTATATAAAGTGGCAGCAGCATCTGCATTGTGTAAGGAACTTATGCCTGCAAGGGCGAAGGGACTCAGAAAGTGAGTATAAATCAAGATGTTTGAGATTTCTGCAAGGGTGTGCAAGTTTGTGAAGTGGGGATTGTGCACCTGGAGAGGAGAGGGAAGAGAATGTGAGTAAGTTGTAGTCAGACAGAGGGTGAGGTGAGTTAGAGAGGTTAGATAGGGAACATAGGCGGGTGAAGATGAGGTCCAGTGTGTGGCCAACTTTGTGAGTGGCTGCGGAAGACCATTGAGCAAGGCCGAAGGAGGAAGTGAGAGATAGAATCTTAAAGACAGCTCAGTGGGAAGTGTCAATGGGGATTTTGAAGTCACCCATGATGATGCTGGAGATTTCAGAAGAAATGAAATGAAGTAGCCAGGTGGTGAAGTGGTCAAAAAAGGTGGTGGCTGGCCCTGGGGGGCGGTAAATGACAGCAAGTTGGAGGTTGGATTATTGGAGGTTGGAGTAGACGCGTACCGAATGCACCTCAAAAAAGAAAGAGGGAAGAGTAAAGGAGGGTGGCCGTGGAATTTGGGTGGAGGAGAAGACATCTGAAAGGAGAATACCAACTCCTCCACCATGCTTGCTGCTGAGGCTGGGCGGGGGGAGGGGGGTGAGAAAGATGCAATCCACTATAAGAAAGAGCAGCTGGAGAGGCTGTGTCAGATGGGGATGAGCCAGGTTTCAGTGATGCGGAAGAAGGAGAGTTTATTAGTAATCAAAAGATCATGGATGTATGAAAGTTTATTGCAGTCAGAGCAAGTGTTCCATAAAGCTCCTGTTAGAGTGACTGGGGAAGGGGGGGGCTGGATGAATTGGTATATAGTTAGAGAGGTTGTGGAAATTTCTGATAGATCGTGGATGGGAGTAAGAAATGACTGTGGGGATGTGGTGGGGAGGACAAGGATTTTGAGAGATATCACAGACAGTGAGAAGGAGCATAGAAAGTTGTTATTAGGTGGGAGCAGGAGAGGGCATGAGGTGGCTGTCTGTGTTTGAAGACACTGGATTGTATGTTGAGGAAAAGATCTGAGGAGTAGGTGAGATGGATGGGGAAGATGGAGGGAAAGATGTCCAGTTCATTACTAGGTGTAGGGATTAGGGGGGTTAGTAGGAAGTGATGGACTATGGGGGTGAAAGTGGAAACAAACAGAAACATTGTTTACAGTGACTATGTATCCAGTTACCTTCAGTTACCCTTTGGTTCAATTCTGGTGTAATTCATTGCAGTACACTTGTATGCTGCACTTGAATGATGTACTAGCAGACTACATCTATGCAGACTAGTGATGGATGAGCACTAAAATGCTCGGGTACTTGTTGCTCAAGTCGAGCAAATTGGAATACTCGGGTGCTCGACCCGAGCAACGAGCCCAATGTAAGTCTATGGGAAACTCGAGCATTTTTCAGACGGCTCCCCCCGGAGGTCTGCAGAGGGCCTACAAATTGCCCAAATCGATGGGAACAGTGCTCAAATGACATGGGAACAACATAGGGAAGACCCCTGAAAGCATCTCTGACTCCCATATCACTGCTGTCAGCAACGTGGTCAGAGTATTACACCACTTTTACGGACTCACAATAAAACATACAAAAACAAAACCAAAATGGATTTTCCTGGGAAAAATGTTAAGGAACATCCTTTCCAGGGTAATGACTTGTATATAAGGCAAAATAAATAACCTAAAACAAAAATACTCCTCCACAACTTGGGCTATGTTCACACGTAGCGTTTTTGATGCATTTTTGCACTTTTGCATTGCTTTCCACCAAGACAAATGCATTCACCAGAAAATGTAATTTTAACATTTTACAACTAGTGTTGAGCGAGCATGCTCGACACTGCTCGTTACTCGCCCGAGCATCTCACTACTCGGGATGTTCGGCAAGCACAGAGCATTTCCGGGTTACTCGGGTGGGAGCTCGGGTCTCCGCCCTGCACGTTTGGCGCTCTTTACAGAGCCAATGAACATGCAGGGATTGCCAGCCAGTCACTGTAATGCCGCAGCCATGCTGTTTGTGGGCATTACAGTGATTGGCTGGCCGCACAGCGTCACCTCGAGTATTTAAAACCGGGCGCCGCCATCTTGGACACAGTCGCTCCGGATCAGACAGTGTAGAGAGGGTGCTGCTGAGTTAGGGAGAGATATATAGTGCGAAATAGGTAGTGTAGGGTCTCTAAAGCCTGCCAAATCAAACAAACAGTCCTCAGGACTAATATCCTTCCCAGATATCAGGCAGACAGGCAGGCTGTATGGGAGATGCAGTGGTTATACCAGCAAATGCTGCATTACAGTACTGTGTGCTCCTGTTGGTCAAATTGCTAGACTTATCACCCCGGTCTCAGGGGCCAGGAAAAATTATTATTTTTTTCATCTAAATCCTGTAATTGTTTTTTTTCCTCAGTCAGACTGTACAAATACGCGTCTTATTAACCTTTTGGTATTCCCCCCCCCCCCCCCCCAAAAAAAAAAAAATTGAGTGTGTCTGTGACTGTTCAGACACCAATATATCTGTTTAAAAGAGTCTGGTGTAGGCCAGAAAAATAGAACTGTGGTTTTGCAGTTCCACGGGTCAAATCTCTGTATTATCCTGCTTTTGGCATTTTTTGCCATAAAAAAAAACTGTAATAGTGTCTCCCTGACTGGTCAGACACCAATATATCTGTTTAAAAGAGTCTGGTGTAGGCCAGAAAAATAGAACTGTGGTTTTGCAGTTCCACGGGTCAAATCTCTGTATTATCCTGCTTTTGACATTTTTTGCCGTAAAAAAACCTATAATAGTGTCTCCCTAACTGGTCAGACACCAATATATCTGTTTAAAATATTCTGTTTTACGCCACATAACTATAACTGTGGTTTTGCAGTTCCACGGGTCAAATCTCTGTATTATCCTGCTTTTGCCATTTTTTGCCGTAAAAAAAAACTGTAATAGTGTCTCCCTGACTGGTCAGACACCAATATATCTGTTTAAAAGATTCTGGTGCACGCCACATAACTATAACTGTGGTTTTGCAGTTCCACGGGTCAAATCTCTGTATTATCCTGCTTTTGGCATTTTTTGCCGTAAAAATAAAACAGTAATAGTGTCTCCCTGACTGGTCAGACACCAATATATCTGTTTAAAAGATTTTGGTGTGCGCCACATAACTATAACTGTGGGTTTGCAGTCCCACGGGTCAAATCTCTGTATTATCCTGCTTTTGGCATTCGTTGCCGTAAAAAAAACCTGTAATAGTGTCTCCCTGACTGGTCAGATACCAATATATCTGTGGTTTTCCTCTTCCACGGTTCTAATTTCCTTTTTATTACCCTATTTCCATTGATAGTGCGTGTGTAAGCTATTTTCCTTCATTTACAATGGGCAAGGCGCGTGGCAAGGGACGTGGAACTGGATGTTCTGGTGATGGTGCGTGTAGAGGACAGGGCCGTGGCCAAGGTGAAAATGTGCCACAACCAACAGCCACATCTTCTCGCACCCACTTCTTGATCGAATTACTAGGGAAGCACACTACAACACCAGCATTGCGAACTGATCAGTGTGAACGGGTTATTTATTGGACAGCAGATAATACTTCCAGTTACCTGGGCACCACCACCTCCGGTCTGTCTTCCACATGGTCAAGTTTTAGTAGCCGTGAGTCTCGACCGCATACTCCTCCTCACCCTGATGCTCCTTCCTCCCACCATGCCGAGTGTCGTCAGACAGCAACTGATCAGACAGTTGGACACTCTGAAGGGCAGTTCACTGGTCCATTTCCATATTTGTGCCCCTCGCCTGCTCCTCTTGAAGTGGTGGAAGAGGAGATCCCATGTAGCGATGCCCAAATATTTGAACAGCAACGGCCACAGGAAGTCGACGCTGGCAATTTGTCACAAGAGGTGGACGATGACGAGACACAATTGCCACGAAGTGAGGAGGAGGATCGTGGTGCGCAAGTGGAAGAGGAGAAGGTGATGGATGATCTAGTAACTGACCCAACGTGGCAGGAGGACACGCAGAGCGAGGCCAGCAGCACACAGGGGGAGGGAGGCAGAGTATCCCAACAGGCAGGAAGAAGCAGTGTGGTGGCCGCACACAGAAGGCGGGCAACAGTTCCCCGTAACACCAACACGAGGGACGTTGCCGGTACAAGCGGTAGGTCTTCCAGAGTCTTGAATTTTTTTAAAGACTCTGCTGATAACCCCAAAAAGGCCATTTGTACCACCTGCCATGCCAGCATCAGCAGGGGTGACAAAACTACCAGCCTGACCACCACCAGCATGATCAAGCACATGGCAGCAAAGCACCCGACTTTATGGGGCGAACCCCAGGGTCCAGTGTCAGCGGGTGTCACCACTGTTTCTTCCGCTGTTGTGCGTGTAATAGAACCCCCTGTGGCGCATGCAAGGCAATCCCCTGTCCATACTGCATGCAAAGATGCACCCTCCTCTCAGTCTTCACTTGTTATGGCAGTTTCTCAAAACAGCATCAACGTCCACGTCCACGTCCCACCGCAGCGTTCAATTGTCCATATCCCAGAGCTTTGAATGAAAGCGCAAATTCGCAGCCATTTCCCTACAGGCCACAGTCTTAAATTCGCACATTTCACGACTGCTTGCGTTGGAAATGCTGCATTTTAGGGTGGTGGAGACGGAATCCTTCCGCAACCTTATGGCGGTGGCCGTCCCTCGGTACTCGGTCCCCAGCTGACACTATTTTGCCCGGTGTGCCATCCCCGCACAACACAAGCACGTGTCCCAAAACATCTGCCGTGCCCTCAACAAACGCAGTTACTGGGAGAGTCCACCTGACAACGGACATGTGGACAAGTGCTAGTGGCCTGGGATGGTACATCTCCCTGACGGCACACTGGGTAAACATAGTGGAAGCCGGGACCCAGTCGGACCTTGGGACAGAACACATCCTCCCCACACCGAGGATTGCGGCCCTATGTCAGTCAGAGTTGCCCCCACAGTGTACAGCTCCTGAGCGTCATCCTCCTCCTCATATTCAGCCTCCATCTCAGATATCACCACATCAGTTACAAGCTGGAAGCACTGCAGTCCTGCCTCAGCCAAGCGGCAACAGGCTGTGCTGAAACTCATAAGTTTAGGTGATAAACCTCACACTGCTTGTGAGTTGTCGACAGCTGTGAAAGAGCAGGCAGATCTGTGGCTGAGACTGCTGAACCTACATCCAGGCATGGTCGTGTGTGACAATGGCCGTAACCTGGTGGTGGCTCTGAGGCGAGATCACACACGTACCATGCCTGGCTCATGTGCTTAACCTCATGGTTCAGCGGTTTCTTAAATCGTACCCCGAGTTGCCAGATCTGCTCGTCAAAGTACACCGCCTGTCAGCTCATTTTCGCAAGTCGGCTACAGCTTCCGCCACCCTTGCTGTGTTGCAGCAGCGTTTGCAGCTTCTGTCACACCGACTGGTGTGTGATGTCCCCACACGTTGGAACTCTACCCTCCACATGTTGCAAAGGATTTGTGAGCAGAAGAGAGCAGTTGTGGAGTACCAGCTGCAACAAGGCCATTGATATTCAGGTCAGACTATACACATAAGACCTCAGGAGTGGACCTGGATGTCTGACATATGTACCATCCTGACAAACTTTGAGGAGTCCACCAAGATGGTGAGTGGCGATGACGCCATCATTAGCGTCAGCATCCCACTTGTCTGTCTTTTGCAACGCTCTCTGCAGAGAGGAGGCATTGCAGCCAGAGTATGATGAGATGGATCAAGAACCCGTAATGGGTGATTACACACAGCCCAGCCTCATCTCATCCCAACGTGCATTGGGGGACAAAGAGGGAGAGGAGGAGGAGGAAGAACAGGAGCTGGTATCATGCGCTGTAGACGGTAGTACCTGTACAACTGTCATACAGTTGGTTCAGCGTGGGTGGCCTGAGGACAGGGTGGAGGAGGAGGAGGAGGAGGAGAGCATGGTCAGTCGTCATCTTAGTGAGGACACGGAAGTCTTGCCCATTATCAGTCTGGCACGCATGTCTGACTATATGTTACCCTGCCTTAACCGTGACCCTCGCGTTGTCAAAATGTTGGGTGACAGTCATTACTGGTTGGTGACATTTTTAGACCCCCGCTACAAGGAGAACTTTCACTCTCTTATTCCTGAGGTGGAGAGGTCTATAAAAATGGGGCAGTACCAGAAGGCCCTTGCTGCAGAACTGTTAAAAAATTCTCATCTGAACACACTAGCGGCAGAGGTCACACTTCGTTGACCAACCAAGGCGTACAGGCGAGAGAGATGCAACCCCAATCCTGCAGAGGCAGGGGAACACTGTCAACATTCTGGGACAGTTTTCTGAGACCTGCCCAGCTTACAGGCCCTGAGGCGCGGGGTACTCTCACAAGGAGTGGAAAGTTTCAAAAGATGGTGAGGGAGTACCTTGCCGACCGTACCAGCATCCTCCGTGATTCCTCTGTGCCTTTTAATTATTGGGTATCCAAGCTGGACACTTGGAATGAATTCGCTCTGTACGCCTTGGAGGTCCTGGCCTGCCCTGCCGCTAGCGTGTTATCGGAGCGTGTTTTTAGTGCCACTGGGGGAATTATAACAGATAAGCACACTCGCCTGTCAACTGACAATGCTGACAAGCTGACCCTTATCAAAATGAACAAGGGCTGGATTGGGCCAGACTTCTCATCACCACCAAATGACAGCAGAGTAACATAAAGTCAAATCCACTGTATTATTTCGGGAGGTGTATTCCCATGCACCGCTTCACACTCACACATGGGTATACGCTTCCTCATTTCAGCTGTATTTTGCTCTTCTCCTTATCCTCAGCCTCCACCACCACTATATCACCAGGGTGACCTAATTTTTGGCAGCTTTTGCTTGGAAGGCGTAGGCAAGACTATGGGAGACCCACTCCCCAAAAATGGGAATAATGTTTTTAATATGCTGTACTGCATGGCTCTTGTAAGGGGCATGAAAACCGTCTTGTTAAGCTACTGCGACCTCCACCACTTTTCCCAGGGGCATTGATATTGTCTTTTTATTCCACTGCGACCTCCACCATTCTTCCAAGGGGCATGAAAACCGTCTTGTTAAGCTACTGCGACCTCCACCACTTTTCCCAGGGGCATTGATATTGACTTTTTATTCCACTGCGACCTCCACGTCTCTTCCAAGGGGTATTAAAACCGTCTTGTTAAGCTACTGCGACCTCCTCGTCTTTTCCAAGGGGCACTAAAACCGTCTTGTTAAGCTACTGCGACCTACACCACTTTTCCCAGGGGCATTGATATTGTCTTTTTATTCCTCTGCGACCTCCACGTCTCTTCCAAGGGGCATTAAAACCGTCTTGTTAAGCTACTGCGACCTCCACCACTTTTACCAGGGGCATTAAAACCGTCTTGTTAAGCTACTGTGACCTCCACCACTTTTCCCAGGGGCATTCATATTGTCTTTTTATTCCACTGCGACCTCCATGTCTCTTCCAAGGGGCATTAAAACCGTCTTGTTAAGCTACTGCGACCTCCACCACTTTTCCCAGGGGCATTGATAGTCTTTTTATAACACTGCGACCTCCACATCTCTTCCAAGGGGCATTAAAACCATCTTGTTAAGCTACTGCGACCTCCACCGCTTTTTCAAGGAGCATTGATATTGTCTTTTTCTTCCACTGCGAACTCCACCATTCTTCCAAGGGGCATTAAAACCGTCTTGTTAAGCTACTGCAACCTCCACCACTTTTCCAAGGGGCATTAAAACCATCTTGTTAAGCTACTGCGATCTCCACGTCTCTTCCAAGGGGCATTAAAACCGTCTTGCTTTAGTGCCACTGGGGGAATTATAACAGATAAGCACACTCGCCTGTCAACTGACAATGCTGACAAGCTGACCCTTATCAAAATGAAAAAGGGCTGGATTGGGCCAGACTTCTCATCACCAACAAATGACAGCAGAGTAACATAAAGTCAAATCCACTGTGTTATTTCGGGAGGTGTATTCCCATGCACCGCTTCACACTCACACATGGGTATACGCTTCCTCATTTCAGCTGTATTTTGCTCTTCTCCTTATCCTCAGCCTCCACCACCACTATATCACCAGGGTGACCTAATTTTTGGCAGCTTTTGCTTGGAAGGCGTAGGCAAAGACTATGGGAGACCCACTCCCCAAAAATGGGAATAATGTTTTTAATATGCTGTACTGCATGGCTCTTGTAAGGGGCATGAAAACCGTCTTGTTAAGCTACTGCGACCTCCACCACTTTTCCCAGGGGCATTGATATTGTCTTTTTATTCCACTGCGACCTCCACCATTCTTCCAAGGGGCATGAAAACCGTCTTGTTAAGCTACTGCGACCTCCACCACTTTTCCCAGGGGCATTGATATTGACTTTTTATTCCACTGCGACCTCCATGTCTCTTCCAAGGGGTATTAAAACCGTCTTGTTAAGCTACTGCGACCTCCTCGTCTTTTCCAAGGGGCACTAAAACCGTCTTGTTAAGCTACTGCGACCTACACCACTTTTCCCAGGGGCATTGATATTGTCTTTTTATTCCTCTGCGACCTCCACGTCTCTTCTAAGGGGCATTAAAACCGTCTTGTTAAGCTACTGCGACCTCCACCACTTTTACCAGAGGCATTAAAACCGTCTTGTTAAGCTACTGTGACCTCCACCACTTTTCCCAGGGGCATTCATATTGTCTTTTTATTCCACTGCGACCTCCATGTCTCTTCCAAGGGGCATTAAAACCGTCTTGTTAAGCTACTGCGACCTCCATCACTTTTCCCAGGGGCATTAAAACCATCTTGTTAAGCTACTGTGACCTCCACCACTTTTCCCAGGGGCATTGATATTGTCTTTTTATAACACTGCGACCTCCACATCTCTTCCAAGGGGCATTAAAACCATCTTGTTAAGCTACTGCGACCTCCACCGCTTTTTCAAGGGGCATTGATATTGTCTTTTTCTTCTACTGCGAACTCCACCATTCTTCCAAGGGGCATTAAAACCGTCTTGTTAAGCTACTGCAACCTCCACCACTTTTCCAAGGGGCATTAAAACCATCTTGTTAAGCTCCTGCGACCTCCACCACTTTTTCAAGGGGCATTGATATTGTCTTTTTATTCCACTGCGAACTCCACAATTCTTCCAAGGGGCATTAAAACCATCTTTTAAGCTCCTGCAACCTCCACCACTTTTCCAAGGGGCATTAAAACCGTCTTGTTAAGCTACTGCAACCTCCACGTCTATTCCAAGGGGCATTAAAACAGTCTTGTTAAGCTACTGTGACCTCCACCACTTTTCCCAGGGGCATTGATATTGTCTTTTTATTCCACTGCGACCTCCACGACTCTTCCAAGGGGAATTAAAACCGTCTTGTTAAGCTACTGCGACCTCCACCACTTTTCCCAGGGGCATTAAAACCGTCTTGTTAAGCTACTGCGACCTTCACCACTTTTCCCAGGGGCATTGATATTGTCTTTTTATTCCACTGCGACCTCCACGTCTCTTACAAGGGGCATTAAAACCATCTTGTTAAGCTACTGCGACCTCCACCACTTTTTCAAGGGGCATTGATATTGTCTTTTTATTCCACTGCGAACTCCACGTCTTTTCCAAGGGGCATTAAAACTGCCATGTTAAGCTACTGCGACCTCCACGTCTCTTCCAAGGGGCATTAAAACCGTCTTGTTAAGCTACTGTGACCTCCACCACTTTTTCAAGGGGCATTGATATTGTCTTTTTATTCCACTGTGAACTCCACCATTCTTCCAAGGGGCATTAAAACCGTCTTGTTAAGCTACTGCAACCTCCACCACTTTTCCAAGGGGCATTAAAACCTTCTTGTTAAGCTACTGCAACCTCCACGTCTCTTCCAAGTGGCATTAAAACCGTCTTGTTAACCTACTGCGACCTCCACGTCTCTTCCAAGGGGCATTAAAACCGTCTTGTTAAGCTACTGCGACCTCCACCACTTTTCCTAGGGGCATTGATATTGTCTTTTTATTCCACGACGACCTCCATGTCTCTTCCAAGTGGCGTTAAAACCGTTTTGTTAAGCTACTGAGACCTCCACCACTTTTCCCAGGGGCATTAAAACTGTCTTGTTAAGCTACTGCGACCTCCACCACTTTTTCAAGGGGCATTGATATTGTTTTTTTATTCTACTGCGAACTCCACCATTCTTCCAACAGGCATTGCATTTCCTCCCAATTTTAGTCAGCTTTTCCTTTTCAATGCATAGGCGAACACTTAGGGAGACCCACTCCCCAATAATGGGTAGAAGGTTTTTAGTATGCTGTAATCCACGTCTGTTTCAAGGGTCATTGCAGTTCCTCATAATTTTTGGAAAGCCTTCCATTCACTGCTTAGGCCAACAGTGCACAGGAGACCCAGTCGCTATAAATGGAAAAAACGGTTTAGTTAAGGCCCTCTGACCCCCATGTCACTTCCAAGGGGCATTGGAGTGCCTCGAAATTTTTGGTAGGCATTGCACTCACTGCATGCCCTATAACTGTGTAGCCGAACCGCTCCTTTTGATACAGAAACATATCCTACAAGACATGTGTGGTTGACTGTCCTGATATTGATGTGAATGGTCCCTGTTCCTCCTGCTCTTTCTCCTTTGCCAGCATCTCATCCACAATTCATCACCTGAAGCTTTGTTTTAACGGGAGTCATAGAACTGGGATAGTAGCAGGAAAACATCCAGCAATCCTCGGAGGAGGTAGGATATGCGCCAAAACTCTGACCACCTCAGGCCTAGCTGTTACTACATACATGCGCTTGCATTCCAAGAAAACAAAGCAGATGCTAACTTCTATCATCATCATCATGCTCATCACCTTGACACTCTCAACTTCCCTGATGGAGAATTCAGGGCCCACCGGAGGAGTCTGTTTCTCTGGTGGGCTCGTCCAATGCTGCTCTAAAGCAGGCCAGGCTAAGAAAAGTGTGGGGGGAAGTTCCAAGGAGAAATAGGGGCGGCTGGGGACCGTTTATGGACACCCGGCCGACCCAGGCGCCTGGAGACCGTGTGTGGACACCCGGCCGCGGGGCGGCTGGGGACCGAGTAAGGACACCCGGCCGCCCCCTGGCGGCTGGGGACTGAGCGTGGGACACCCAGCCGCCGGGCGGCTGGGGACTGAGCATGGATACCAGGCTGCCGACGCAGCCATGACATGGTGGCCGGCGTCTGCCTCCACATGCCTAAAAGGCCCAATTTCAAGTGCAAGCAAGCTAGCAGTATGGTATTGCCGCCTGGGGGTGGGTCGGTGGCAGGTTGCACACTTACGCTTGGATTCCAAGAAAACAAAGCTGATGCTAACTTCTATCATCATCATCATGCTCCTCACCTTGGCACTCTCAACTTCCCTGATGGAGAAGCCAGGGCCCACCAGAGGAGTCTGGTTCTCTGGTGGGCTCGTCCAATGCTGCCCTAAAGCAGGCCGGGCTAAGAAAAGTGTGGGGGGAAGTTCCAAGGACAAATAGTGGTGGCTGGGAACCATTTTTGGACACCCGGCCGCCCCCAGGCAGCTGGGGACCGAGCGTGGACACCCAGCCGCCGGGCGGCTGGGAACTGAGTATGGATACCTCGCTGCCAAAGCAGCCATGAGGTAGTGGCCAGCTTCGGCCTCCTCCAAACTAAAAGGCCCCATTTCAAGTGCAAGCTAGCAGTATAGTATTGCAGCCTGGGGGTGGGTGGGTGGCAGGCTGCATACTTGCTCTTGCATTGCAAGGAATGGGGGAGGTACAATTGAACACTGCCCTGGGACAAGGACTTGCACGGGGATAGTTGCAAGTCTGCATCTTCTGATGCGGCAAGGATCACTTTTGATGGGTACACTTTTAGGCACTGACCTGGGTGTCAGAGATGCTTCCAGGGGACTTCCCCATGCAGTTCCCATGTCTTTTCAGCCCTGTATGCATGTGTCACACAGCACATGGCCAGATAAGATTGTAAAATGTTAAATTGACATTTCCCGGTGAATGCATTTGTCACGGTTGAAAGCAATGCAAAAGTGCAAAAACACATAAAAAATGCTACTTGTGAACATAGCCCAAGGTGTGGAGGAGTATTTTTGTTTTAGGTTATTTATTTTACCTTATACACAAGTCTTTACCCTGTAAGGGAAGTTCCTTAACATATTTCACAGGAAAACCGTTTCAGTTTTGTTTTTGAACGTTTTATTGTGAGCCCGTAAAAGTGGTTTAATACCTCAGACCACGTTGTTGACAGCAGTGACCTGGGGGTCAGAAATGCTTCCAGGGGCGATGCCCATGCTGTCCCCATGTTTCTTGAGCACTGTCACTGTCGTTTTGGGCACTTTTTAGGCTTTCTACAGACTGCCGGGGGTGCCGCCGCAAAAATGCTCGGGTCTCCCATAGACTAACATTGGGCTCGTTGCTCGGGTCGAGCACCTGAGTATCACGATGAGCTCAGCCCGAGCTTCGAGCACCCGAGCATTTTAGTGCTCGCTCAACACTATTTACAACCTTATCTGGCCATGTGGTGTGTGACACATCATCAGACACATGCATACAGTGTTGAAAAGACATGGGAACAGCATGGGGAAGACCTCTGGAAGCATCTCTGACTCCCAGGTCACTGCCTAAAAGTGTGCCCATCATAAGTGATCCTTGGCGCATGCGAAGATGCCTCCCGCCATGCTCCTATCATTGCAGACTTGCAACAATCACGTCCATGTATTTGTCCCACTGCAGCGTTCAGTTGTCCCTACCCCATTCCTTGGAATGCAAGCACAAGTATGCAGGCAGCCACCCACCCACAGGCGGCAATAATATACTGCCAAATTTTTGACAGCTGCTTGCACTTGAAATGTGGCCTTTTAGGCTCGTGGAGGCGGAAGCGTTTCATAACCTCATGCCGGCGGCGGCCGGGTGTCCATACTCGGTCCCCAACCGCCACTATATTTCCCGGTATCGCCTCCACCTTCCACAAGCATGGGTCCCACAACATTACCCGTGGCCTCCCCAGTGCACTTACTGGGAAGGACCACCTAACAACAAACACGTGGACAGGTGAATGTGGCCAGGGACGTTATGGAGCCAGTCCACAACTTTTTTTGCTGAGAGTTGTATTTAGCTCGGTGAAAGTACTGACATAGAGGGAAACCGTATCTACCCTGCGTGTCATTTCTCCCAGGAAGTCCTGTAATTGAGCTTGTTGCAGAAGCAATGGCAGCCCGTCCAACATCAACTCTCACTTGTCGGTGGTGCTTTGACACACACATCTTTCTTTGCTCATTTAATGTCTTGAATACAGAGTTGGACAATGGTCTGATCTGTAATGCGTTTAGAGAAATAACATGCATAAGCATGGCTGATCCACATTAAAAAAGCAGCCATAGAGTGTCCGGGAACCTTCCCCAACACTTTTCTTAGCCAGGGCTGCTTTTCAGCGGGGTTGGATGGGCCCACCAGAGAACCGGGACTCCTCCGGCGGGCCCTGGCTTCTCCTTCAGGAGAGTTCATAGTGCCGAGGTGAGGCCATGATGATGATAGAGGCCACCATCTGCTTAGTTTTCTGTTATTTGGAATGCAAGTGCAAGTATGCAGCCAGCCACCCACCCACCTACAGGCCGCAACACTAAACTGCCAGATTTCTGGGCAGCTCTTTGCACTTGAAATATGGCCTTTTAAGCTCGTGGAGGTGGAAGCTTTTCACAATCTCATGCCGGCGGTGGCCGGGTGTCCACTATATTTCCCGGTATCGCCTCCGCTTTCCACAAGCACGGGTCCCACAACATTACCCGTGCCCTCCCCAGTGCACTTACTGGAAAGGACCGCCTAATCACAAAC
This sequence comes from Phyllobates terribilis, assembly GCF_046119375.1. Lineage (NCBI taxonomy): Eukaryota > Metazoa > Chordata > Amphibia > Anura > Dendrobatidae > Phyllobates > Phyllobates terribilis. Next base: position 360,283,296 of record NW_027362767.1, read on the forward strand.
ACGTGGACAGGTGAATGTGGCCAGGGACGGTACGGAGCCAGTCCACAACATTTTTTGCTGAGAGTTGTATTTAGCTTGGTGAAAGGACTGGCATAGAGGAAAACCGTATCTACCCTGTGTGTCATTTCTCCCAGGAAGTCCTCTAAAGCTGCTTGCACTTGAAATGTGGCCTGGTACTTTTCTGTGGGAATTTGCTTGCCTCCTACCAGCCTGGAATATTTCCAGCAAACTATAGTACAACGCCATGGTATTAGCACTGCCCCCAGTACCAGTAGCGAAGCCATCCCCAATTTCCTTCTCAGGAATTTTATTTGGTAGACTGAGTGGTTGCACAAATACATTTTCTCACAAAGGAGCTGAAGATAGAGTGGCAGTAGGTGCATGTTTCTCCAGCCTGTTAGATATTAGAGGGTGAACGGCAGCACATTGGATCAGTGGTTAGCACTGAAGCCTTGCAGCGCTGGGATCCTGGGTTCAAATCCCAGCAAGGACAACATCTGCAAGGACTTTGTATGTTCTCCCCGTGTTTCCTCCTCAGTAAAAATAGAGTGTCCCACACACTTTTCTTAGCAAGGACTGCTTCTCGTCAGGGTAGAACGGTCCCACCAGAGAATCCTCTGGTGTGCATTGGCTTCTACCTCAGGAGAGTTCACGATAGCGCTAACTTTGCAGCTGCTATGGGGCTCTTGAGCGGGTGAGAAAGGTTATCCCTCAGAATCAAATCCTCTGGTGGGCACAATGTTTTTCAATCTGAAACAGCTTCTCAGTGGGAGTTGTATTTCACCACAGCCATATTCTGTAGCTCGGTGAAAGGACTGACATAGAGGGAAACTGTATCTACCCCGGCTGTCATTTCTCCGTCACCAGGTTCCGCCCATTGTCACACACGACCATGCCTGGCTGTATGTTCAGCAGTGAGAGCCACAGATCAGGCTGCTGTGATTACATTGAGGTTAAATTGGTGACACTGTTTTTTATACTAAAGAAAGATCTTATTGTTTTGTTTTTTTTACGTTATTTTTTAAGACAAATGCATTCACCGGGAAATGTCATTTTAACATTTTACAACCTTATCTGGCAATGTGGTGTGTGACACATCATCAGACACATGAAAGTCATAAAGCCTATTTTTATAGGGCCATCAGACGGCCCTTACTATTCTTAAAAGGCCAGCAGTCGGCCCTCGCTATTAGAGAACCATCAGCCGGCTATGCTTTGCTGTTCCCATAATTAACAAGTGGGTCTCCTATACTGTTATTGCGTATCTAGTGACAGCAAGGGCTGCCAAAAATTTGGATGCAACCCAATACCCCTTTGAAGAGACATAGAGGAGGGTCTCAGTAAAAAAAATGTTCCCATTATAAAGGAGCGGGTGGTAATGCCCATGCTGTGACTGCAAGGGCTGCTAAAATTTGGGAAAAACCCCACTAAGAATTTAAAGACACATAGAGCAGGGCCACGGTAATGACTAATTCCATTTAGAAAGGAGAGAGTCTGCTATACAGTTAAAGGGTATGCAGTAAGTCCAACGGCTGACCAATTTTAGAAAAAACCCCACTTAGAATTTAAAGACACATAGAGCAGGGCCACAGTAACAAGTACGACATGCTCCCATTAGAAAGGAGAGGGTCTGCTATACAGTTATAGGGTATGCAGTGAGTCCAACGACTGACCAATTTTAGGAAAAACCCCACTAAGACTTTAAAGACACACGGAGCAGGGCCGCAGTAACAAGGTACGACATGTTCCCATTAGAAAGGAGAGGGTCTGCTATACAGTTATAGGGTATGCAGTGAGTCCAACGGCTGACCAATTTTAGGAAAAACCCCACTAAGAATTTAAAGACACATATAGCAGTGCCACAATAACAAGGTACGACATGTTCCCATTAGAAAGGAGAGGGTCTGCTATACAGTTATAGGGTATGCAGTGAGTCCAACGGCTGACCAAATTTTGGAAAAACTCCACTAAGAATTTGAAGACACACAGAGCAGGGCCACAGTAACAAGTACGACATGTTCCCATTAAAAAGGAGAGGGTCTGCTATACAGTTATAGGGCATGCAGTGAGTCCAACGGCTGACCAATTTTAGGAAAAACCCCACCAAGAAATTAAAGACACATAGAGCAGGGCCACGGTAATGACAAATTCCCATTAGAAAGGAGAGGGTCTGCTATACAGTTATAGGGTATGCAGTGAGTCCAATGGCTGACCAATTTTAGGAAAAACCCCAGTAAGAATTTAAAGACACATAGAGCAGGGCCACAGCAACAAGGTACGACATGTTCCCATTAGAAAGGAGAGGGTCTGCTATACAGTTATAGGGTATGCAGTGTGTCCAACGACTGACCAATTTTAGGAAAAACCCCACTAAGAATTGAAAGACACATAGAGCAGGGCCACAGTAACGACAAATTCCCATTAGAAAGGAGAGAGTCTCCCATAGTGTTGGCCTATGCAGTGAATGCAAGGGCTGCCAAAAATTTGGAGGCACTCCAATGACCCTTGGAAGAGACGTGGAGGAGGGCCCCATAAAAAAATATTCCCATTAGAAAGGAGCGGGCCTCCTATACTTGTAATGCCCATGCACTAAGTGTATGGGGTGACAAACATTTACCCCTGGGGGGTATACATGAACATACTGTATAAAAATTTTTTTTTACGGGCATCATAAACAACCTTTAAAAAAATTATGTGGGTGTTGCATCATTGACCACGGTCACCCTGGTGATATGGTGGTGGAGGATGAGGAGAAGGAGAAGGACAAGAGCAAATAGCCAAAATCAGGAAGCGTATACTCATGTGTGGGTGTGAAAAGGTGCATGGGAATACACCTCCCAAGAAAAGACACTGGATTTGAGTTTATGTTACGCTGCTATCATTCGGTGGTGTTGAGAAGTCTGGCCCAATCCAGCCCTTGTTCATTTTTATAAGAGTCAGCCTTTCAGCATTTTCAGTTGACAGGCGGATGCGCTTATCAGTTATAATTCCACCAACGGCACTAAAAACCCGCTCTGATAAAACGCTGGCGGCAGGGAAGGCCAGGACCTCAAAGGCATAGAGAGCCAGTTCATTCCACGTATCCAGCTTGGATACCCAATAATTATAAGGGACAGCAGAATCACGGTGGACGTTGGTATGGTCGGCAAGGTACTCCCTCAGCATCTTCCCAAACTTTGCACTCCTTGTGAGAGTACCCCGGGCCTCAGGGCCTGTGCGATGGGAGGGTCTGAGAAAACTCTCCCAGAACTTTGACAGTGTTCCCCTGCCTCTGCTGGATTGAAGTTGTGTCTCTCTCGCCTGTACTCCTCGGTTGTCCAATGAAGTGTGCCCTCTGCCGCCAGCGTTTTCAGATGGGAATTTCTTTAATAGTTCCGCAACAAGGGCCTTCTGGTACAGCCCCATTTTTGTAGACCTGTCCGTCTCAGGAATAAGAGATAGAAAGTTCTCCTTGTAGCGTGGGTCTAGAAGTGTCACCAACCAGTAATGACTGTCACCCAAAATTTTGAGAATGCGAGGGTCATGGGAACGGCAGCGTAACATAAACTCAGCCATGCGTGCCAGACTAATTACAGGCAAGACTTCCATGTCCTCACCAAGAGGGTGACTGACCATGCTCTCCTCCTCCTCCTCCTCCTCCTCCTTTCTGTCCTCTGGCCATCCATGCTGAACAGACGGTATGACAGCTGTGCAGGTAGTACCTTCTATAGTGCATGAAGCTAGCTCCTGTCCTTCCTCCTCCTCCTCATTGTCACCCAATCCACGTTGGAATGAGATGAGGCTTGGCTGTGTGTAATCACCCTGTATGTTTCGTTGCTCCATCTCATCATGCTCCGCCTGCAATGCATCCTCTTGGATTGTGAGCAGAGAGCATTTCAGAAGACAGAGAAGCGGGATGGTGATGCTAATTATGGCATCATCGCCGCTCACCATCTTGATGGAGTCCTCAAAGTTTTGGAGGATGGCACATACAGTACAGACCAAAAGTTTGGACACACCTTCTCATTTAAAGATTTTTCTGTATTTTCATGACTATGAAAATTGTACATTCACACTGAAGGCATCAAAACTATGAATTAACACATGTGGAATTATATACTTAACAAAAAAGTGTGAAACAACTGAAAATATGTCTTATATTCTAGGTTCTTCAAAGTAGCCACCTTTTGCTTTGATGAATGCTTTGCACACTCTTGGCATTCTCTTGATGAGCTTCAAGTGGTAGTCACCGGAAATGGTCTTCCAACAATCTTGAAGGAGTTCCCAGAGATGCTTAGCACTTGTTGGCCCTTTTGCCTTCACTCTGCGGTCCAGCTCACCCCAAACCATCTCTATTGGGTTCAGGTCTGGTGACTGTGGAGGCCAGGTCATCTGGCGTAGCACCCCATCACTCTCCTTCTTGGTCAAATAGCCCTTACACAGCCTGGAGGTGTGGTTGGGGTCATTGTCCTGTTGAAAAATAAATGATGGTCCAACTAAACGCAAACCGGATGGAATAGCATGCCGCTGCAAGAGGCTGTGGTAGCCATGCTGGTTCAGTATGCCTTCAATTTTGAATAAATCCCCAACAGTGACACCAGCAAAGCACCCCCACACTATCACACCTCCTCCTCCTTGCTTCACGGTGGGAACCAGGCATGTAGAGTCCATCCGTTCACCTTTTCTGCGTCACACAAAGACACGGTGGTTGGAACCAAAGATCTCAAATTTGGACTCATCAGACCAAAGCACGGATTTCCACAGGTCTAATGTCCATTCCTGGTGTTCTTTAGCCCAAACAAGTCTCTTCTGCTTTTTGCCTGTCCTTAGCAGTGGTTTCCTAGCAGCTATTTTACCATGAAGGCCTGCTGCACAAAGTCTCCTCTTAACAGTTGTTGAAGAGATGTGTCTGCTGCTAGAACTCTGTGTGGCAATGACCTGGTCTCTAATCTGAGCTGCTGTTAACCTGCGGTATCTGAGGCTGGTGACTCGGATAAACTTATCCTCAGAAGCAGAGGTGACTCTTGGTCTTCCTTTCCTGGGGCGGTCCTCATGTGAGCCAGTTTCTTTGTAGCGCTTGATGGTTTTTGCAACTGCACTTGGGGACACTTTCAAAGTTTTCCCAATTTTTCGCATTGACTGACCTTCATGATGGCCACTCATTTTTCTTTACTTAGCTGCTTTTTTCTTGCCATAATACAAATTCTAACAGTCTATTCATTAGGACTATCAGCTGTGTATCCACCAGACTTCTGCACAACACAACTGATGCTCATAACCCCATTTATAAGGCAAGAAATCCATCTTATTAAACCTGACAGGGCACACCTGTGAAGTGAAAACCATTTCCGATGACTACCACTTGAAGCTCATCAAGAGAATGCGAAGAGTGTGCAAAGCAGTCACCAAAGCAAAAGGTGGCTACTTTGAAGAACCTAGAATATAAGACATATTTTCAGTTGTTTCACACGTTTTTTGTTAAGAATATAATTCCACATGTATTAGTTCATAGTTTTGATGCCTTCAGTGTGAATGTACAATTTTCATAGTCATGAAAATACTGAAAAATATTTAAATGAGAATGTGTGTCCAAACTTTTGGTCTGTACTGTATGTCTGACATCCATGTCCACTCCTGAGGTCTTATGTGTGGAGTCTGAACTGAATACCGACGGCCTTGTTAATGCTGGTACTCAACAACTGCCCTCTTCTGCTCACAAATCTTTCTCAACATCTGCAGTGTAGAGTTCCAATGGGTAGGGACATCACACACCAGTCTGTGAGCTGGAAGCTGCAAACGCTGCTGAAGCACGGCAGGGGTGGCGGAAGCTGTAGCTGACTTTCTAAAATGGGCACATAGGTGGCGTACTTTAACAAGCAGATCCAGCAGCTCCAAGTAGGATTTGAGAAACTGCTGAACCACGAGGTTAAGCACATGGGCCAGGCATGGTACATGTGTGAGCTCGCCTCGCCTCAGAGCCACCACCAGGTTCCGGCCATTGTCACACACGACCATGCCTGGCTGTAGGTTCAGCGGTGTGAGCCACAGATCTGCCTGCTCTTTCAGAGCTGTCCACAACTCTTCAGCATTGTGCGGTTTTTCAGCTAAGCATATTAGCTTCAGCACAGCCTGTTGCCGCTTGGCCAAGGCAGTGCCGCAGTGCTTCTAGCTTGTGACTGATGTGGTCATTTCGGAGATGGAGGCTAAAGAGGAGGAGGAAGCTGAGGAGGATGAGGTGCAGGAGCTGTAGACCGTGGGGGTAACCCTGATTGACCTAGGGCTCGCAATCCTTGGAGTCGGGAGGACTTGTTTTGTCCCAAGGTCCGACTTGGTCCCTGCTTCCCCTATGTTAACGCAGTGTGCCGTCAGCGAGATGTACCATCCCTGCTCACAAGCACTTGTCCACGTGTCCGTGGTTAGGTGGACTTTACCAGTAACTGCGTTGTTGAGAGAACTGCTAATGTTTTGGGACACGTGCTTGTGTAATGCGGGGATGGCACACTGGGAGAAATAGTGGTGGCTGGGGACCGAGTACCGAGGGACGGCTGCCGCCATCAGGTTGTGGAATGCTTCCGTCTCCATGAGCCTAAAAGGCAGCATTTCGAGAGCAAGCAGTCGTGAAATGTGAGAATTTAGTAGTGTGGCCTGTGGGCGTTGGCTGCAGATTTGCGCTTGCGTTCCAAGGACTGGGGTATGGACAACTGAACGCTGCACTGGGACAAGGACATGGATGTGCTTCCTGATGCTGCTACTTGAGAGTGTGCAATGACAGGTGCAGGGCTGGAGGCGTCTTCGCATGCACCATGGACAGGGGATTGGCTTGCATGCACAACAGCAGAAGAAGCAATGGTGCCACCCGCAGACACTGTTCCTGGACCCTGAGGTTCGGCCCACAAAGTTGGGTGCTTTGCTGCCATGTGCCTGATCATGCTGGTGGTGGTCAGGCTGGTCATTTTGCCACCCCTGCTGATGCTGGCCTGGCAGGTGGTGCAAATGGCCTTTTTGGAGTTATCGGCAGAGTCTTTAAAAAATAACCAGATTCGGGAAAACCTAACAGTTGTACTGGCAACTTCCTTCGTGTTGGTGTCACGGGGAACGGCTGCCTGCCTTTTGCCTGTGGCCACCACACTGCTTCTTCCTGCCTGTTGGGGTGCTCTGCCTCCCTCCCCCTGTGTGCTGCTGTCCTCGCTCTGCATGTCCTCCTGCCAGGTTGGGTCAGTTACTATATCATCCACCACCTCATCTTCCACTTCCGCACCCTGGTCCTCCTCCTGACTTTCTGGCAATTGTGTCTCATCATCGCCCACCTCTTGTGACACTTTCCCACCGTTGCCTTCGTGTGACCGTGGCTGCTCAAATATTTGGGCATCGTTACACGCGATCTCCTCTTGCCCCGCTTCAAGTGAACCGGGCAAGAGGCCCGAATCTATAAATGGAAAAGTGAACAGCTCTTCAGAGCGTCCAAGTGTGGGATCAGTTGTCTCTGGGTACTCGGCTTGGTGGGAGGAAGGGGGATCAGGGTGAGGAATATGCGGTCCAGACTCACGGCTACAGAGACTTGACCGTATGGAAGACAGGGTGGTGGTGGTGGTGGCTAAGTGACTGGAAGCATTATCCTCTATCCAACCAACAACCTTTTGACACTGCTCTGGGTTCAATAGTGATGTGCTGCGGTCCCCTAAAAATTAGGACAGGAAGGTCAGGCGAGAAGATGTGGGTGTTTGTTGTGGCACAATTTCGGCTTGCCCACGGCCTGGTCCTCGGCCTCTGCATGCACCATTGCCATCACGTCCAGTTCCCCATCCCTTGCCATGTGCCTTGCCCATTTAAAATGGAGGACAGTATCTTCCACGCTCACTACAAATGACTGAGTTTGGAGCGAACTTATATGTGATCCGTGTGATGGAGAAAACAGAGTTTTAAATACCTGGTCTGTAGGTAAGTAGTTTGACCAGTAAACTGCTGTGACTTGCTTCACTGACACACTGAAAGAAATTTTTAATGGAGGCCAGAAATGGCAGTATTTTCTGACAACGTATATGTGATCCATGTGACGGAGAAAACAGAGTTTTAAATACCTGGCCTGTAGGTAAGTAGTTTGAACAGCAAACTGCGGTGAATTGCTTCACTGACACACTAAAGGAAATTTTTAATGGAGGCCAGAAATGGCAGTATTTTCTGACAACTTATATGTGATCCATTTGACGGAGAAAACACAGTCTTAAATAGCTGGATTTCTAGCACTCTAATATGGAAAGGACCTGGCTGTATTCTGCAGTGCCAGCAAGCAAATGGCGCAGAAAAAATGGTGTTCTCTGGATTGCTTTTTAAGTAAATAATGAGGATTATGATCCAATGAAAAGTATTCCTGGCCCCTGAGACCTGGGCCTTTGTATAGAAATATCTAACAGCAGCAGAAGGCAGAATTGGAGTGGAGCCTCTTGTGCTATATGCACTGCAGTCTGCTATATACCCTGCCTGCCTGATATCTCTGCAGATGGATTAGTCCTCAGAAGGACTGTTTGTTAAGATGGATATATGTAATGTACGTTTTTTCTCCCTACACTACCTAATACATGATCAAATCTCTCCCTAGCTCAGCAGCACCTCTCCTTACACTGTCTGATCCGGTGTGACTGTGACGAGCATGGCGGCGCCAGGTCTGATATAGACCTGATGACGCTGTGCGGCCAGCCAATCACTGTAATGCCCACAACCAACATGGCTACGGCATTACAGTGCATGGCAGGCAATCCCTGCATGTTCATTGGCTCACTAAAGAGCGCCAAACAAGCAGGGAGGGGACCCGAGTTCCTGCCCGAGCAATCCGGAAATACTCGGCGAGCGCCGAGCATCTTGAGCAGTGAGATGCTCTGGCGAGCACCGAGCAGTAGCGAGCATGCTCGCTCATCACTGATGTGGACGTATTACTCTCAATATATTTGCAAACAAATGTATTCAGGTGTGAAACAGGGGGAAAGGCCTGTATTCATCTTTATCAGATAATTAAAGCTGAGCCAGATGCAGGATATATCAAAGGCAGAGTAAACAGGTGGGTCGTAAAGAAAAGTGGTGAGGTGGGTAGTAGAGTGGTCAATTGCAAAACATACAAGGAAATACAAGCAGTAGAGGTTGGGAATATCATAGGTTGGAAAAGCTGGGTGACGAGCTAAGTAACATACCTATCATTCTATACATCTTTCTCAATAGAATAAAAGAAGAAAAAAATAAAAAAGGAAGGTTAATATGATGCAATCACATCATTAAAAAAATATATAAACGAGGACAAGTGTTCAAAAAGATGGATTGAATCAACTTGAACTTGCCATTGACAAACTGCCAGAGTACAGAAATGAGAACCTGTCTGCACAGACAGCACTGTGGTTGGAGTAGAGACTAATACAAGTCAATAACTTGCTCCTTTAGCCACAGTCCAGTCTTTTTGAAATGGTACTGACTGGTAAATCAATACCAACTGAGGAGATGTATTATATCATGGAGCACCAAGATATTTAAACCCAGTCAGAGCTGACATTTATTGCCTACACATCAATGTTTTCTGATTGATATGTTGCAATGTCCATTCAAATGTTTCCAATTTGGGTCTGTCCTTTGGCTTCTCACTTCCTTTTTTTCTGGTTTGAACTTTGCCAAACTTAATATTTACCATCTAGTTTAAGCTGTATCTATTTTTTTTCCATACAAAACCTGTAGAAAAATATGGTCTTGGTGCCAATGTCTAACACATCAAGTTACATTTTGGCACATACTGTACATAAGTCTAATATGTCCAAATTGTCCAATTTCCCATGTTCTATAACTTGTCACTTACTGTGAGTAGTTTCTTTTCACTTGTGTTCTGCTAGCACCATATAACCTGGAACTTTCTTCTTCTCCACTTCCCAGCATGCACTGTGCCTTCAATTGTCCAATGGTTTCACTTCATCCATACTGAAAGCTCGCCTCTATGTCATGCCTGTATGCAGTTTGACAGACAGAAAAGCAGGCATGCATAGAAATACCCCCCTCCCTCACCAACACTTCAAGTAATCCGCTTTGGCATCTGTACTACTAGAGAAGGATGACACTTGACAACAGGCAGCGTTTAACAGAGAAGGCATAAATTTAGTGTTAAGTAAAGTAAACATAATTTTTATTTAAAGTGATTTTCAAACTTTCCAGAATCTGAAGGTACAGAGGTCATTTTAGTCTGTACAACTCACGTTTCTGGTTCCAACTTTTCAGCTTGACCTACCATCCCAATTCCAGCTGACTTGCATCACTTAGCAGCTAGCGCATGATCCGTGAATACCCATACAACATACGTTTTTTTCAGCATATAAAGGTGATGCCCATGGGGTCTTTCAGAATGGCTGCTTAGAATGAAGTTTAGCAAACTCCAAATTAATCATGGCATGGTGGGCAGATCTAGAGATGGCAAGTTAAAATTAGCTTAATTAACTCTTAGGTGGACACATCAGCAAATGTTCCAGTTTACTATTATGTAAACAAGAGGTCCCCAACCTTTTGTAGCCAATTTCCAAAAGGAATCGCAGTGCTAACAATAGTATCTACAGCTGCGAAAAGCCATATGCAGGAGATCTGATGGAGAACACTGACATAAGGGATGTATCCTGTATTATAATTAGTGTCCATCAAAAATGTACATGGATACAAATATAGATACAAATATAGAGGAAATATCAAACAAGCACCACATTGGTGTCAGAATATCAAATGTTAATCAACACACTGCATATGTTTTTCAGAGTAAGTGATGGCCTCCATCTACTCCCACTAAAAGTCTATATATATATAGATATATATAGGTTATAAACAGATGGTCATGAGGTTTATATGTGAAGAAGTGAAGCATGCCTTACATATACAAGAAAAAATATTTTTATTCCAAACTGTTTTTTGATACTAATGAGAAATTATTTGTCCTTCTTTGCTCATTAACATATTGCTAGTCTGTACAATTTGTGGCAATGGGTCATGTTCACGTTAAATACGTTTCAAAGTGAAATATATCCCATACGTAATCAATGATTATTCCTCGGGTTCTTTAAAGGGTTAGATATTACATTTCTCTTTTAGATCACGCAAAACAGCAATTTTCAATTGGCAAAATGCTAAACAAATGCTCCTATGTGTAGATATTGCTGTAATATAATTGCTATGGCGCACCCTGGTGATCTTGGTTTCTCCATCAAAACATTCACCCATTGCGTCCGGTGTTGGTGGTCACATGTGGCCAAAAGTTCAGTTCCATCACCTGCATCCTCTTGTACATATACAAAAGGGGTGATTCCTGCTATTGTCCAGGCCAAGAGAGGAATGCAGTGTCAGATCGGTGAGGTTCTGAAATATGGCAGTCCCGTAGTTCAGCTCTTACTAGGTCCCAAGGCCACCACATCAAAGGTTCTCAGTCTTCAGAATGGAAATACATAGCTTGGTATGGTGTATAGTGGCCATTCTCAAGTACGGCGGATTAACTCCACTTCAATTGTCGTTGGGCTGTAATACTGGAGAATGGACACTACACAGTGTATGAAGCTGTGGGGGTCCAGCTCTGTACACTATGTATTTCCGGTGGCCCTTGTAAGAGCTGAATGGTGGGTATGCCCAGTATCAGAGCTCCCCGATCTAGAGATGAGTGGATCAGGCAAAATTGGATTTCTCATGTTCACTTGTTTTTTCCAGGGAAATTTGATTTGCTGACAGGTTATCCTCCATAAATTTAATATCCCTTTTCCATTATCCAGATCCAAGAACATAATAAATGTAAAAAAAATACTTATACTCACTTCATTGTTTACTTCTCAGGCCTCTCTGCTCATCACTGTCACCCATCTGGTACTCGCCACATCGTCAGGTCGCCGCTGTTCCCTGGGCCTCTCACGCTGGGCTGGGACTTCTGGCATTGATGGGGCCTTGGAGGGTTCTGCGTATGCTTAAAGGTTACGGCACACGTTATGACATCATGACGCAATGACCCTTTACTCACTTGCGTAGAACCCTCATGGGCTCTCATCAAAGACGGAGGTCCAAACCCAGCGCGAAGATCCCGGAAATTTCAGCATGGCAATTTAAAGTTGTGGCAAGGACAGGACGGGTGATGGTGAGGAGCAGAAGGACGGGAGAGGTGAACGGTAAGGTATGTACAAGGATGTTTTTTAACGTTTTGATGGTCCTCTACTGTACGGAAAAATGGTGGCCAGCTGTTGGCATTTTGCTTAATCCGAGTGGAAGCGAAATACTAAAAATCCACATTATGGTGAATGCGGATTTTTGTAAAATTCAAGTAGCATTCAATTGCACTCAAATTTACTTGCTCATCTCTTCTGATGACCTCTCCTTGTGTAACAGTAAGACCATTATAGCTTTAATGTATACAGCATATATGCCATATACTATATATAATGTTTGTCTGCAGTCATCTTCTGTTTTGGGGGTATAAAACTGTTTCAACCACAGGACTCTACTCTGAATTTCAATCTCCAATTGATTTTCAGCGGCATAATAATGTTTCCCCTAGTGCACAAATACAGGGCTGTAAGTTTATGGCTCTGGAAAGCAGAAGGAGAATCAGTAATCATGTATTTGTAGCCACAGGGCTTGAGGCATCTTTTCTATATTTTAGATAGCGGGCCATGCTTTTTTCATCAACGTGAAGCTGCATGATGTTTTTCCCACTCTTGATTTTACAATTAAATAGATTAACACATAAAACATCTATATCATTTTTTAGTTATTTATTAATGCCAAAATTGAGTCAACAACCAATGCAAATATTCTCCCAGCAGATGAAATATAGTTTTAATATTTGTGATAAATGGATGTCCCCAATGGTCTATGTATTTCATCTGTCTGCACCAATACTTCCCTATTTTTTAGCATCAACATTTTTGTAATGAAATTACTAATTTATGTAGTGATTAGTCATGGTAGCCACCACGGATAATTAAATTATATGAGCGTTTCAATTTAAAAAATATTATTAGATGGATACTCAACTCCACTAACTTTATAAACTGCACCGCAATAGAGTTTTAGGCAATGATTTGTTTATGGATTTTAGCATCTTTAGATGATCCTGTTAAAAATTCACCAGCCTCTGATTCAGGGATGATTGTCATTGTCAGGTGCTGCCATTTTGCTCCCAGAGGTGGTGCTCATAAATATACTGGGCGGTACAAATGCACAAGTGGCCAATCAGGTGGTTTGGCTGACCGGACAACCAAGTGACAAGTTGTTACTGGTGGAGCACAGCTGGAATCCAATGGCCAGAAGAACACAAGCAGAGGACAGCAAGTAGCAGCTGGAGTTCTTGGTAGTAGCAATATAAATCACAGGAACAATCCAGCAAGGAGTGGGAACAGTCAGGGTAAGAATTTTCAGGAGCAGGAGACTCAAATACACAATGAGCCAAAATTAAAAACTCGGACAAATTCGCGGGCCAACCTTGATATTTATTGAAAATGTCTACAATTGAGGACGTTTTTCCTTCTCATCAAATATACTGACGAATCTTTTAATATGGAAACAAACTTAAAGGGGTATTTCCATCTCAAAAGTCCAATCCCAATATGTAGTAGGTGTAATAATACTAATATTAGCAAATACCTCCAATTAGAACAATAATATTTTGCAGAGTCAATATGGTAGGGAGTGAACAAAAAGGGTGAGATCTCAATACAAAGGAAAAGCATAACAATGTTAAAGAAAAACAAAATGGAGAATATATAAGGGGGGAATTTGGCCAACATCTAATTCCACCCCCCGAAACACCTTACATAAGGATCCCTGGGCGTGTGTGGTTGTGTTTTGGTTGCGGCACCTTCAGGATACTTTCTGGCACAATTTGTGCAGCTCCTGACTCCTTTAACTTCCCTATGAAGAAAACTGACAGTTTTGCAAAAATAAAGTCTTGTTTACTGAGGTTAGAACTTATATACAAAGGGTAGCAGGAGCAATGCTTGGCTTTTCTTCTGCATTACATGACAGAGTTTTGTGCATAATGGTTTCGGACGGCGGCACGTTACTTGTGAGGAACGTTACAGATGCATAACAGGTTATGCTGGGGGCATCCATCTTCCCGGTACAGAGACACACGGGTCAATGTGCTACGCTGTGCCCACTGCACCCTAACTTCACTCTTGTGAATGGTGTAAGGGAGCTCTATCAGCTACCACCTTATGGACGTTCCCCAGCCTAGCTGATCCCCTATTCTTTCACTGCGGACCTCCAGGTCTGGCTAAAACTGAGATTTGCTTTATCTCTTCCTGCTTAGGTGCCCCAACTTGCCTGCTATGAGGAAGACTGCCATCACTGTGGATTGCTTGCTGAATTACTTGCTCACTTGCCGGTCTATTACTTCCACACACATCAAGTGATGACAGAACACTCTGAGGGTGTCCTTTCTTCCTCTCCGGCTCTCTCTCAACTAACTATAAAGCCAGGAACTCACCACCAGTTCCCATTACTCATCCCCAACTATGGGCCAGCCCTACAGTTAACCCTGTCACCCCTAACTAACAGGAACTGGAGCCTCCAGGGGGATAAAACATGCAATATAATACAAAGACAATACAACACCAGGGGTCTTCAGGGAGGTGTTATGCCATCTTCTCCACCTTTAGAAATACATGACCAAATAGAGGAATAAAATATATCATGGCATGGGCGCCGTGGCTCAATAGCATGCCTGTGCTCAACTTGTGGAGTAGATAGAGGGTAGTAGATGCTATGAGCGCTAAGATGTAAAGGAGAGCACAAGGGAAGTGCGCGCTTATGTAGGGAGAAGAGGAGGAAACTTCCGGCTCGGGTTACTTCTGGTCAGTAAGTGCATCTTAGCTGGGAAGTGCGCTACTGCGGGGCATGTTGTAAACAGCCTTGTAGTAACCAGGGAGCGTGCCAGTCTGGAAACGGGGGATTTGTAGTATTAGCATGCGCTGTCTACCGGCGGGCCAGCTCTAGTAGACATTTGGTATGTTCTTGTGGTGCAAATAATTACACTGTGGGCCAGGTTTGGCCGCGGGCCTGAGTTTGATGTCTATGAACTAGACAAACAGCTAAACACAATACTCAACCAATAAGTGAGTGTTCTATGTGGCTTTAAGTAGTCCCAAACAGGAAACAAGATGGCTTCCACAGGTTCAGAATCTGCCATGTTACTAAAAGGCAATTGCAGAACAAAACAGCAGCCTCAAGTGGTAAGGAGTGGCAATGCAGCACAAATTTCAAGGTGAATAATAGCGACTAGTAGTCAATTTGCTGAAGCTCAACAAAATCCTGACACTGCTACCCTAAAATTAGCAGGCATGTTCCTATTGTCTTTAAGATACAGTATATATAATGGACAGTGCTCGTACCTTTCATAGCTCACATTTACTGGTGGATTGGTAGAGAGATATAAGGAGGGCATGCCATGATGAGCTGTTTTAGAGCAGGGGCACTCGTACTGTTTATGCCTCAGGGCAGGGTGCGATTGGATGTGAGACTCAGCTCACTCACAGCCATACAAGTCTATGGGTGCGTGTGAAAGATCGGACTGCACTCGGATGTCACCTGACTGCAGTCCAATTACCGCAGACACATGCAATAGAGAAGATGGAGAAATTACTTTCTCCATCTAGTCCGCACCTGTGATACGATTCTCTCATGTGAGAGGATGAAAGCACAGTGCACTGTCACTTGGATCAAACTACTCTGACAGAGTTTGATCCGAGAGTAATTGCATAATCGACCTCGATTCTCTTGCATGAAAGAATCAACGGCCTTGTGACCCTGGCCTAACAGAAGCTATTGGAAGTGATGAAAATTCAGTTTGAAGCCAGTGACTGGATATCATACGTATAAGACCAGGATCGAGGATGGCACATAATCTGGAGGTCATTGGCTCTACATCTATCCTTGTGTAGCCAGTGTCCTTTTTTTCTCACATTCTTAGAGAAAGCAGATACAAACAGTAAGTTCTTTACATCCGCTCTCTTGGATGGCAGCCATTGTTCCTTATCTCTGCCTACAATCTGACAGTGATCCCTAAGCTGACGGGCTGATTGTTATCTTCTCCTGCAGCTCTCAGCCTATATCTGCAAGTGCTGGTAAAACCATGTGCACGCTGAGTGTGCACAGGCAATGTTAGATCATTAAATCAATGACACCGAGGATATTAGTCACACTCGTCTACCTGACGCTGTAATGATATTCTATTTTTACATCTATCCTGTTATTTCCACCAAGGGTAAAGAAATTATGCACAGAATATTAATATCTTTGAAATTTTAACGAGAAAAAGACAATGGAAAGAATTTAGAAAAAACGTCCTCTATAAATCTATGCTTCCTTTTGGTAGAATAGCGTAAAATGAGCTTTAACTCTTAACTGGCCTGTAGAGTCTTCCAAGGAATGAAAAAGAAAAAATTTACACTTTAAAAGGATTTTTGGAATCATGGATTATGTGCTAAATTCTTTATTACCATCAATCATAGGCTTTTTCAAATGTACTTGCTACGGTGATTCTGCTTGGTTCTGTGGCTGCAGAAATGCAGCCTGATACTCTCCCTGTGATGTTCCGATCCCACACTGTGCCCTGTATTTCTGACCAGAGCTGGGATTGGCACGTCACAAGTCACACACAGAAGCTCCTTTACCGGAGGAGGTCTAGACCAGCTTGGCACTAGTGCTGAAGAAGTCAACCATCTAAGGGAGTGTTACCAGTGGGTGGTCTAGCCCAGCATCTCAGGAGCATTTCCAGTGGCCAGTATGACCCATCACTGTGCTACAGACATCAGTCTTCATGGGGGCATGGCTATAAGACCAGCAAGTCTCCCTCTGTAATGTTGCATGAATGGGTGTGCTAGGCAATAATAGTCCATGATAGTGTGAAGATCTGAGGTTGTGGGTTGTTATAATCACCTAGGCAGGTTAACAATGCAACTTTTTTATTCCTTACATACATGGTTTTACATCAACTCCAGGTGAATGGCCAAAATACATTGCCCACAGTCCACAAGATCCCATACCTGGGGCGGTAGTTCAACTGTCCCCGTTCCAGGCGATACTCTCTGTCTCCCAACTTTTGGTTGGCCCTCAGATTTCGTATCTCCCCCCAGTATAGTCTGTAGTCACAGTCCATGCTCCTCCAGGCGACAGCTAACATGATAGAAGTCCATGTTTCCAGCAGCAACTGTCCTTAAGAAAGTTCATCAAATCCAGAAGACAGATCCCACAACAGTAGCAGGGGGAACCAGCCCAGCCAGCAACCAATCTCCAAACTCCATAGGCTATCCATCCATGGGCTCCAGGACCTCAGCAATAGATCTTCACTAGTGATGAGTGAGCTTGCTCGCAACTGCTTGGTACTCTCCCGAGCATCTCACTGCTCGAGATGCTCGGCGCTTGGTGAGTACTTCCGAGATGATGGAGCGGAAGCTCGGATCCCCGCCCCGCATGTTTGGCGCTCTTTAGACAGCGAATAGACTTGCATTAATTGCCTGCCACTCACTGTAATGCCGTAGCCATGTTGGTTGTGGCATTACAGTGATTGGCTGGCTGCACAGCGTCATCAGGTCTATATAAGAGCCGAGACCAAATGCACGTCACAGTCTACCCTTCAGACAGGCAGAGTAGGGAGAGCTGCAGCTAAGAGAGGGAGAGAATTGGCGGTTTATTGGTTAGCTATAGGTATTCCACAGCAAGATATACACTGCTCAAAAAAATAAAGGGAACACTCAAATAACACATCCTAGATCTGAATGAATGAAATATTTTCATTAAATACTTTGTTCTGTACAAAGTTGAATGTGCTGACAACAAAATAACACAAAAATCATCAATGGAAATCAAATTTATTAACCAATGGAATCCTGGATTTGGAGTCACCCTCAAAATTGAAGTGGAAAAACACACTACAGGCTGATCCAACTTTGATGTAATGTCCTTAAAACAAGTCAAAATGAGGCTCAGTATTTTTTGTGGCCTCCACGTGCCTGTATGACCTCCCTACAACGCCTGGGCATGCTCCAGATTAGGTTGCGGATGGTCTCCTGTGGGATCTCCTCCCAGACCTGGACTAAAGCATTCGCCAACTCCTGGACAGTCTGTGGTGCAACGTGACGTTGGTGGATGGAGCGAGACATGATGTCCCAGATTGAGGTCTGGGGAACGGGCATGCCAGTCCATAGCTTCAATACCTTCATCTTGCAGGAACTGCTGACACACTCCAGCCACATGAGGTCTGGCATTGTCCTGCATTAGGAGGAACCCAGGGCCAACCGCACCAGCACATGGTCTCACAAGGGGTCTGAGGATCTCATCTTGGTACCTAATGGCGGTAAGGCTACCTCTGGCGAGCACATGGAGGGCTGTGCGGCCCTCCAAAGAAATGCCACCCCACACCATTACTGACCCACTGCCAAACTGGTCATGCTGAAGGATGTTGCAGGGTGCAGATCGCTCTCCACGGCGTCTCCAGACTCTGTCACGTGTGTCACATGTGCTCAGTGTGAACCTGCTTTCATGTGTGAAGAGCACAGGGCGCTAGTGGCGACTTTGCCAATCCTGGTGTTCTGTGGCAAATGCCAAGCGTCCTGCACTGTGTTGGTCTGTGAGCACAACCCCCATCTGTGGACGTCGGGCCCTCTTACCACCCTCATGGAGTCGATTTCTAACCGTTTGTGCAGACACATGCACATTTGTGACCTGCTGGAGCTCATTTTGCAGGGCTCTGGCAGTGCTCCTCCTGTTCCTCCTTGCACAAAGGTGGAGGTAGCAGTCCTGCTGCTGGGTTGTTGCCCTCCTACGGCTCCCTCCACGTCTCCTGGTGTACTGGCTTGTCTCCTGGTAGTGCCTCCAGCCTCTGGACACTACGCTGACAGACACAGCAAACCTTCTTGCTGTCGCAGAGTGCATCTTCTTACAGTCACCACTGTACTTACGAGAGCTTCAATCAGCAAGATATCTTGAGTAAACAGTATTTACTTCATACTGATTAAACATGAGATACAATTCAGTGTCACACAGTCCGTGTGCTGCTGACATAACACATTTAGGAAAGAAAGAAAAAAAAAGGAAGTATAAAACAACCAACAATTGAGAGCTTTTCTCCCACCATAACAGCAAGCATATAACTTTATACACTATCGCTATCTGCTGTCTGGTTAGTAAAAAGTCCTCCTTTCACTTATAATAAGTCCTAATCTGTTGTATATGCCAACACCCTTTCTCAACAGTAAGGACTTATTCAATCAAACCCAACTTTTTTATTAGTCTCTGGTGTTTATCAGCATTCAACGCCTTTGTGAAGATGTCTGCTGTCATTTCTTCAGTAGGACAATACTCTAACTTCAAGACTCCTTGTTCCTGATGATCTCTCAAGAAATGATATTTCACATCAATATGCTTGGTTCTTGGATTGACTCTTTCCATCTGAGCAAGAACAAGACATCCTTGATTGTCCTCTTTCAGTTTTGTTGGTTTCAACTGTGGTTGTCCTAATTCTGTCAACAATTATCTTAACCTCAGTACTTCTTGACTCGCATGTGCTGCGGCAACATATTCTGCTTCTGTTGAAGACAGTGTCATAATTGACTGTTTCTTACTTGTCCAACTTATTGGTCCACCTGAGAGAAAAAAATATGTCCACTGGTAGATCTTCTGTCAGTTGGATCTCCAGCCCAATCTGCATCAACATATCCTGTTAAAATGCAATTATCCCTTGTGGGTAATTTCAGTTTAGCATTGCTAGTTCCTTTCAAATAACGCATTACTCTCTTCATGGCATTCCAATCAGCTTTATTTGGTTTTGATACCTTTCTACTCAGGATTCCTACTGCTGCTGCAATGTCTGGTCTTGTAACGGTCGCTAGATACAGTAGTTTTCCTATTGCTGTTCTGTATTCTTCATTATTTGGTAGCATATTTTTTTCACTGTTCATCTCTTTGAGATAATTAGTTTCCATTGGAGACTTTACTGTTTTTGCATCCTTTAATCCAAATTTTTCTGTTATGTCTTGAATCGTGTGATTTTGATTCAGTAGTAAACTTCCGTCTTCTTCTCTTTCTACCTGTATTCCTAGGTACTGTTTCACATTTCCCAAGTCTTTGATTTCGAAATGTTGCTTCAGGATTTTTAGAATGTTTTCTTTATCCCTTTCTTGTTTAAAACAAATCAAAATGTCGTCTACATATATGAGTACATAAATCCATCTATTAATCAGCCTTTTTGTGTACAAGCATAGATCAGCTTTGCTTCTTTGAAATTTTTCATTTGTAAGTACTTCCGTGATTTTGTCATTCCACGCTTTAGCTGCTTGCTTTAAACCATATATGCTTTTCTGTAGTTTGCAAACTTTGTTCGGATTTCTTTCATCTTTGAATCCTGGAGGTTGTTCCATGTAAATGTCTTCTGTTAAATCTCCATGCAAAAAAGCTGTCTTTACATCCAGATGTCTCAATTCAATCTGTTTCATTGCTGCAACTGTAAGTAAAGTTCTTATTGTAGTGTGTTTGATAACTGGAGCAAATGTCTCATCATAGTCTTCTCCATATTTTTGAGAATACCCTTTAGCTACGAGTCTTGCTCGGTATCTTTCAGCTGTGCCATCTGTTTGGTATTTTACTTTAAAAATCCATTTACATCCTATGGCTTTTCTTCCTTCTGGCAAATCTGTTAGTGCCCATGTATTTGAATCATGCATGGATTTAATTTCTGTTTCTGTTGCTTATATCCATTTATTAGCTTCTTCTGCAGGAAGTTTAGATATGTCTTCCCAAGAGGTAGGCTCATAGATTTTTCTTATGCTTGTCTTGTATGAGAGATGTTTTGGTGGTTTTCCTTTGTTCTCTCTCATTGAACGTCTTGGTTCTGTGTCTGTTTGTAGTCGTGATTCTTCACTTTCAGTATTTTGTTCTTCATTGATTTCTACTTCTTTTTCATCAGATATTTCTTCAGTTATGTCACTATTGTTTTTCTCATTTTTTGTTTCAAATGAAATCATAATGTCTTAATTTAAATCTTCAATGAATGTCACACTGTTAATCTGTTTTGAAGTTTGGAACGTTTTTCTGTTGGAATGAATATAAAAGCTTTACATTCAAAAACTTTTAAATGATTGACACTTGGTTTCATACCTTGCCACAGTTCATATGGAGTTTTCGTCAGTTTTCTGGAAAAAAGTCGGTTCTGTAGATATGTAGCTGTCATTGCTGCCTCACCCCAATATTTCTCTGGTAGTTTGGAATCCGTCAGCATACATCTTATCATTTCTGTTAAGAGTTCTGTTTTTCCTTTCTGCTACTCCATTTTGTTCAGGTGTGTATGCAACAGTTTTCTGGTGTTCTATTCCATTTTGTCTTAAGTATTCTTCTATTCTGTGACCTGTAAATTCACCTTCATTATCACTTCTGATGGCAATTGGCTTCCTTTGAAATTTGTTACTTGATCTTGTTACATAGTCTACAAGTTTATCAAAAACGTCACTTTTGTTCTTAATTAAGTATGTGACTGTGTATCTTGAGTAGTCGTCTATAAAAGTCAACATGTATCTATTGCCTCCTGATGTAGTCACTTTCATGGGTCCACATACGTCAGTATGCACCAAATCAAGTGGTCTTTTGCTTTTCATCTCACTTTCTTTTGGAATAGATATCCTTGTGGCTTTGGATTTTATACAACATTCACATCTTAAGGTAATTGAGCAATCTGATATCTTTAAATCTTTTGTCAATTCTTTTCTCTGTAGTTCCCTTATACTGTCAGGGTGTCTATGTCCTAGATGTCTATGTCACATGTGAATACAGTTTTTGTGATCATGTGTACATACCTTCATCTGTTCCTTTGGTGTGTCAAAATGATATAATTGTTCATCTGCCTTGACTTTGGTAATCACCTTGCTTCCTGCAAAAATTGCACACTCATTGTCTTTGAATTTTACTGTAAGTCCTTTTGCTGTTAAACGTTTCACAGATAATAATCTGCCTTCCAATTTTGGAACATACAACACATCCTGTACAAGTATCTTTGAATCTTGTCTGAACTTATTTGAACAATTTAGCATACCTTGTCCGATACCTTCTGTGGTTATTTTGCTTCCATCTGCAAGATAAATGGCTTCTTTCTTATCTAAATCAAGATCAGTAAAGAAATTCTTGTCACTTGTCATATGACTCGCTGCTCCTGAATCAATAAACCAACCAAGTGATGATTTCTTGTCTGTTACTTTAAAAGTGCCATTCCAATTATTCTCACATGAATCGGAAATTGTGTTTTTTATTTTCTGTGTATGCTTTTTATGTTGTAATTTTTGTTGTTCTGCTTTCCATATGGTACAGTCTTTCTTTAAATGACCTTTTTTCTTACATCTGAAGCATTCTCTTGTTCCTTTATTATAGGGTTTTTTAAATTCTGTAGCTTTAAGAGCGTTTTCACTGTCCTTTTCAGGAGAAGAATAATTTCTTTGTTCTTTTCTTCTCTGATATTCATCTATTAGTCTTGTTTTCACAAAATCTAATGTAATGTCAGTTTCTGGTCTTGTCTCAAGGGCATTTATCAAGGCTGTATACGAATCTGGTAAACTGCACAATAATATAGCTGCTACATGACTTTCTTTAATGTCTTCACCAATAGATCTTAGCTGTGATATCACTTCCATCATTGAGAATATGTGCTTCTGCATGTCGTCATTTGCACTCAATCTCATACTGTAATGCTTTCTTAATAAAAAATAACTTGTGATTCAAGCTAGGTCTTTCATACAGTTTTCTTAATTCTTCCCACATTCCTTTAGCTCTTTCTTCATTTCTTATATGTATTAATTGAGCATCATCCACTAATAAGCTAATGGTGGCTCTCGCTTGTCTATTCTTCTTATCCCGTGTCTGATTATCTTAATCTTGTCTTTCTGTAACAATTACTTCCCATAAATAATCCTTAGATAACAACATCTCTACTTTGAATTTCCATAACTGATAATTTTCACTAATCAGTTTAACTACTGTGAATTTCAGTTCTGTGTTACTCATCATCTTTATATAGTCTTACTTGTTTAGAGAGTTGTACTGAAGATATTCTCCTGTTTTTTTCTTCTTGCTGATAGTTCCTGTATGTCCTGCTTGTGTTGAATTCTTTGTAATTATATCCAGCTCCTGGGATCATGAATTCCTTTGTCACTCTGTATCTGGATTTATTTCCTTCTGTTTACAGAGCTTATCTGTGTGCTCCATTATCTGGCGTTATAAACCAGGATCCTCATGTAGTGCGGGCCTGTAGTGTCTGGGCTTTAGTGTCTGGGTTCCGGCTTGGGCCCATAACCTGTCGCAGAGTGCATCTTCTTACAGTCACCACTGTACTTACGAGAGCTTCAATCAGCAAGATATCTTGAGTAAACAGTATTTACTTCATACTGATTAAACATGAGATACAATTCAGTGTCACACAGTCCGTGTGCTGCTGACATAACACATTCAGGAAAGAAAGAAAAATTAAGGAAGTATAAAACAACCAACAATTGAGAGCTTTTCTCCCACCATAACAGCAAGCATATAACTTTACACACTATCGCCATCTGCTGTCTGGTTAGTATAAAGTCCTCCTTTCACTTATAATAAGTCCTAATCTGTTGTATATGCCAACACTTGCCACAGCTAGCATTGATGTGCCATCCTGGATGGGCTGCACTAACTGAGCCACTTCTGTGGGTTGTAGAGTCCGTCTCATGCTACCACGAGTGTGAAAGCACAACCAACATTCAAAAGTGACCAAAACATCAGCCAGAAAGCATTGGTACGGAGATGTGGTCTGTGGTTCCCTCCTGCAGAACCACTCCTTTATTGGGGGTGTTTTGATAATTGCCAATAATTTCCATCTATTGTCTATTCCATTTGCACAACAGCATGTGAAATTGATTGTCAATCAGTGTTGCTTCCTGAGTGGACAGTGTGATTTCACAGAAGTTTGATTTACTTGGAGTTATATTCTGTTGTTTAAGTGTTCCCTTTATTTTTTTGATCAGTGTATATCCATCTGAACTAACAGTCCTTTGAAGGACTAATCCAGCTGCATATATTAATCCTGGTGATAGCAGGAGTTAGGCAGGCAGAGTTTGTGGACAGTGTACTGTATATAGCAGAATAGGGTCCAATGCATCGCTTTTACTGATATCCATAGCCCTAGATATAAGGGCTAATATTCATTTTGCTCTTAATACTGATTATTTGCTTAAAAAGCAATATAATACACGGTTTTAACTGCTCTATTTGCTTGTTAGCAGAATACAGCCAGATTTGGTTGATTTTAGTTGCATTGCTGTATTGTGGAAGCAGAGAAACTTTTCCATCATCAGACATGATCCGATATTACTGTCGTAATAATAAAGACATTTTGTGGAGCATGCTAAATATTATGCTCCATTTCAAGTCTGCCAGCTGTATGTTGTTGAACCTGTTCATACTTGGTCGCTGACCAATACCACACTCCAAGGCCACTGCCTAAACCGTGGTAATCACACGTGATCCCATAATACTGCAGCAATAATACAGATATTTTGTGGAGCGTGCCAAATATACTCCATTTCAAGTCTGCCAGCTGTGTGTTCTTGAACCTATTCATACTTGTCACTGACCAATAGCATAATACAAGGCTACTGGCTAAAATCGTGGTCATCATACATGATCCCATATTATTGGGGTAATAATACAGACATTTTGTGGAGTGGCCAAATATTATACTCTATTTCATGTCTGTCAGCTGTGTGTTGTTGAACCTATTCACACTTAGTAGCTGACAAATGCCATAGTACAAGGCCACTGCCTAAAACCGTGGTCATCACACGTGATCCTATATTACTGCGGTAATAATACAGACATTTTGTGGAGTGTGCCAAATATTATGCTCCATTTAAAATTGGCAAGGCGCGTGGCAAGGGACGAGATGGTGATTGTGCACGCAGAAGGCGAGGCCATGGGCAAGATGAAACTGTGCCTTCTGAGGGAGCACAACAAACACCCACATCATATAGAACTACCTTCCTGTCCCAATTTATAGAGGGCCGTGGAACATCACGCTTGAATCCAGAGCAGTGTGAAAAGGTTGTTAGTTGGATAGCTGATAATGCTTCCCATCAGTTTGCCACCACCACCACCCTGTCTTCCACACAGTCCAGTCTTAGTAGACGTGAGTCTGGACCACATATTCCTCACCCTGATCCTCTTTCCTCCCACCATGCCGAGTGCCCGGAGACAAGTGATCCCACAATTGGACACTCCGAAGACCTGTTCACTTTTCCATTTATAGATTAGGGCCTCTCCCCCGGCCCACTTCAAGCAGGGCAAGAGGAGATCGCATGTAGTGATGCACAAATATTTGAGCAGCCACGGTCACACAAAGGCGACAGTGGGAAACAGTCGCAAGAGGTGGATGATGATGATGAGACACAATTGCCACTAAGTCAGTAGGAGGCCCAAGGTGCGTACGTGGAAGACGAGGTGGTGGACGATGAAGTCACTGACCCAACCTGGCAAGGTTACATGCATAGCGAGGACAGCAGAACACAGGGGGTGGGAGGTCTAGCACCACAACAGGCAGGAACAAGCATTGGGGTGGCCATAGAGACAAGGCGGGCAACTGCTCTCCGGAACACCAACACAAGGGAAGTTGTCAGTCCAAATGTTTGGTCTTCCAGAGTCTGGCTCTTTTTAAAGACTGTCCAGATAACCCCAAAAATACTATTTGCAACATTTGCCATGTCAGCATCATCAGGGGTAGCAAAACTACCAGCCTGACCACCACCAGCATGCTCTGGCACATGACAGCAAAATACCCGACTAGGTGTGCTGAATGCCTGGGTTCACAATCAGTGTCTGAGGGAGACACCACTGACTGTTCCGGCATTGTGTGTGCATGTCAATCCCCAGTCCATGGCTCAGGCGAAGATGCCTCCCGCCCTGCACCTGTCGTTGTACACTCGCAACAACCTCCATCAGCAACCACGTCCACGTCCTTGTCCCAGTGCAGCAATCAGTTGTCCCTACCCCAGTCCTTTGTACGCCAGTGCAAATGTGCAGCTAATGCCCCACAGGCCACAATACTAAACTCACACATTTCTCAAATGCTTGCACTTGAAATGTTGCCTTTTAGACCCGTGAAGATGGAATCTTTTCACACCCTGTTGACGGTGGCTGTCCCTCGGTACTTGGTCCCCAGTCATCACTATTTCTCCCGGTGTGCCGTCCCCGCCTTACGAAAGCACGTGTCCCAGAACATTACCCATGCCCATTACAACGCAGTTACTGGGAAGGTCCACTTAACCATGGACACATGGACAAGTGCTTGTGGCCAGGGACTGTACATCTCGCTGATGGCACACTGTGTTAATATAGTGAAAGCCGGGACCCAGTCAAACCCTGGGACGAAACACGTCCTCCCAATGCCGAGGATTGCAGGCCCTGGGTCAATCAGGGTTGCCCAAAGATTCTACAGCTCCTGCACCTACTCCTCCTCAGCCTCCATCTCTGAAATGACCAGATCAGTTGGAAGCTGGAAGCACTGCAGCACTGCCTCGGCCAAGCGGCAACAGGCTGTGCTGCAGCTAATATGCTTAGGTGACAAACTGCACACCACTGCAGAGTTGTTGACAGCTGTAAAAGAGCAGGGCAGATCTGTGGCTGTCACCGCTGAGCCTACAGCCAGGCATGGTCATGTGTGACAATGGCTGGAACCTGGTGGCGGCTCTGAAGCTAGGCAAGCTCACACACGTACCATGCCTGGCCCATTTGTTCAACCTAGTGGTTCAGCGGTTTCTCAAAACCTACCCAGATCTGCCTGAGCTGCTTGTCAAAGTACGCCACATGTGTGCTCATTTTCGAAAGTCACCTACAGCTTCCGCCACCCTCGTTGTGCTTCAGCAGTGTATGCAGCTTCCAGCTCACTGACTGGTATGCGATGTCACCACACATTGGAATTTAACATTTCAGATGTTGGGAAGGATTTGTGAGCAGCAGAGGGCAGTTGTTGAGTACCAGCTTCAACACACCTATCGTTATTCATATCAGCCTCTGCACATAAGAGCTGATGAGTGGGCATGGATGTCAGACATCTGTTCCGTCCTCCAAAACTTGGAGGACTCCACCAAGATGGTGAGTGGCGAAGACACCATAATTAGCATCACCATCTCACTTCTCTGTCTACTGAAACGCTTGCTGCTCACAATTAAAGAGCAGGCATTGCAGGCAGAGCACAATGAAATGGAGCAAGGAACCATACCAGGTGATGCCACACAGTCCAGCCTCATCTCATCCCAATGCGAATTGGGAGATAATGAGTAGAAGGAAGTGGAGGAGGAGGAGGAACAGGAGCTGTATTCCTGCGCCACAGACGGTACTACCCACACAACTGTCATACCGTCTGTTCAGCGTGGATGGCCTGAGGAGAAGGAGAATGAGGAGGATGACCAGGAGCAGCATGAGGAGGAGGAGAGCGTGGACAGTCGTCCTCTTGGTCAGGACAGGGAAGACTTGGCTGTTGGCAGTCTGGCACACATGGCTGAATTTATGTTCGTCTGCCTTTCCAGTGACCCTTGCGTTGTACACATTTTAGCTGACAATAATTACTGATTGGTCACACTTCTAGACCCCTGCCTATAAGGAAAACTTTCTATCTCTCCTTCCCATGGTGGAGAGGTCTAGTAAAATGTTGCAGTACCAGAAGGCCCTTGTTAAGGAATTGTTTAAAAAATTCCCATCTGAAAACGCTGGCGGAAGAGATCACAATTCCTTGGTCAGGACAACCAAGGAATACAGGTCAAGGAGACAAAAATATGGTGCAGCAGAGGCAAGGGAACACAGTCAAAGGTGTGGGATAGTTTTCTCAGACCCTCCCAGGGCCCAGGCCCTGGTGTTCAGGGTACTCTGACAAGGAGGAAAAAGTTTTGAAAGATGCTGAAGGAGTACCTTGCCGACCGTACCAACATCCTCCGTGATTCCTCTGTGCCTTATAACTATTGGGTATCCAAGCTGGACACGTGGCATGAACGGGCTCTCTAAGCTTTGGAGGTCCTGGCCTGCCCTACCACTAGCGTTTTGTCAGAGCTGGTTTTTAGTGCCTTCGGCCTGACAACTGAAAATTCTGACAGGCTGACTCTTATAAAAATGAACAAGGGCTGGATTGGGCCAGACTTCTCAACAATGGATGATAGCAGTGGAAAATAAAGTCAAATCCAGTGGCTTTTTTGGGGGGAGTCTATTCCCATGCAACTCTTCACACCCAGACATGGGTATACACTTCCTGATTTTGTCTATTTTCTGTTGTCCTCCTCCTTCTCCTTCTCCTCATCCTCCACGAACACATCACCAGGGTGACCATGATGCAACATCCACATACTTTTTTAAGGGTGTTTATGATGCCTGTAGGAAATTTTTTTAGAGGCCTACTTCTAACATTCTGTATGTTATACAGTATGTTCATGTATACCCCCCAGGGGTAAATGTTTTTCAGTCCATGCATGGACATTACCAGCATAGGAGACTCACTCCTTAACAATGGTAAAAAAAAAATTTAATGAGGACCTCCTCTATGTCTCTTCAAAGGAGTATTGGAGTGCATCCAATTTTTTGGCAGCCCTTGAAGTCACTGCATACGCAATAACAGTATAGGATACCCACTCCTTTATAATGGGAATATTTTTTTTTTACTGAGGCCCTCCTCTATGTCTCTTCAAAGGGGTATTGGGGTGCATCCAAATTTTTGGCAGCCTTTGTAGTCACTGCATATGCAATAACAGTATAGGAGACCCACTCTTTAATAATGAGAACAACAAAGGATAGTCGGCTGATGGCCCTCTAACAATAGTGAGCACCGACTGCTGGCCCTTTAACAATAGTAAGGGCCACCTGATGGCCCTGTAAAAATAGTCTTTGTGACTTTCAGAGTCCCTCCTTCATAAATGAAAAAGGATGTGTCTGATCATGTCTCACACATCACATGGCCAGATAAGGTAGTAAACTGTTAAAATTACATTTATTGATGAATGTATTTTTCACTGTTGAAATCAATGCAAAAGTGTAAAAACGTATCAAAAACGCTATGTGTGAACATAGCCCAATGTGTGGAGAAGCATTTTTATGTTTTTTTGTGTTATATACAAGTCATTACCCTGGAAAGAATGTTCCTTGACGTTTTTCCAGGAAAATCCATTTTGGCTTAGTTTTTGTATGTTTTATTGTGAGTCTGTAAAAGTAGTGTAAGGCTGTGTGCCCACGATGCGTATTTGGTGCGTTTTTTTTGTGCGTATTTGCAGCGCTTAAACGCTCCAGAAACGCATTGCATACCTTATCCCATGACTTCCTATGACATTCTGCAAGTTCTGTGCACATGGTCCGTATTTTTTCTGCGCAGATTTTACTCGCAGAAAAAATACGGACATGACCAATTCTTGTGCGTTTCTGCATGCATATTTGCCTATACAATGCATTGGAAAAAAGCATGGCAAATACGCATGCAAATACGCGTCAAAAACGCATGTAAAAACCGCATGCGTTTTTCTGCCAAGGAGATGCAGAAATGCTCAGGAAAATTTCTGCTTCATTTCTGCATCGTTGGCACTAAGCCTAATACTCTAACAACATTGTTCACAGCAATGACCTGGGAGTCAGAGGTGTTTCCAGGGGTCTTCTCCATGCTGTTCCCATGTAATTTAAGCACTGTTCCCATCGATTTGGGCAATTTTTAGGCCCCCTGCAGACCTCCAGGGGGGAACACCCGAAGAATACTCGAGTTTCTCATTGACTTACATTGGGCTCGTTGCTTGGGTCAAGCACCCGAGCATTACAATTTGTCGAGCCGAGCATTTTAGTGCTCACTCATCACTAATCTTCACTCCTCTACGTCACTCCACCCACTCTCTGACTAAACATATGGTTTATTCCTCACTCTCCAGGATCAGCCCCCTGAATGGGCAGAAGTGTTCACACCCTCCCCCCCCAAAGCTAACTGTGCATTATAAGTGGAGGTATTTTTTCCCAGGCCAAACCCATCACCTGGGACTGCATGTGAGACTCCCTGTGGTGACAGCTTCCCTGGGTCTAAAGGCCCCGTCACACTAAGCGATGCAGCAGCGATCCCGACAACGATACGACCTGTCAGGGATCGTTGCTGCATCGCTAATACATCGCTGGTGAGCTGTCAAACAGGCAGGCTCACCAGCGATGAGGGGAGCAGCGATATCGTGGAAAGAATCGTTCCACGATGTCCTGCTCCCGTTACCAGCCTGCTGCTTAAGCAGGAGCAGGCTGGTAACTATGGTAAATATCGGGTTACTAAGTGCGCGTGTGCCCCTAGTAACCCGCTGTTTACCATGGATACCACTCTGCTACGGTGCGCTGGAGCCTCCGCTCACCGTAGCAGAGTGGTATCTATGGTAAACAGCGGGTTACTAAGTGCGCGCGTGCCCCTAGTAACCCGATATTTACCATGGTTACCAGCCAGATCGTTGGTCCCGCTGGTCACACACAGCGATGTGTGCTGGCCAGCGGGAGGCCAACGACCAAAAAATGGTCCAGGACACTTTGCAACGATCAGCGACCTCACAGCAGGGGCCTGATCGTTGCAAAGTGTCACACATAGCGACATCGCTGGTGAGGTCGCTGGTGAGTCACCAAAACCGTGACACAGCAGCGATCTCGCTAGCGATATCGCTTAGTGTGACGGGACCTTAACTCCTTCCACACAATGGGACTAGTGGCTTAGAGAACAATGGCTTATGGCCCCGAGACACTAGCGAAATTAATGGAATGATTGCTTTACATTTACCTTTAGCGATCTCCTGTCTGGCCTTATGTATACACACGTGGTCAAAATTGTTCGTACCCCTCGTTTAATGAAAGAAAAACCCACAATGGTCACAGAAATAACTTGAATTTGACAAAAGTAATAAATTAAAAATCTATGAAAATGAACAAATGAAAGTCAGTCATTGCTTTTCAACCCTGCTTACACAGAATTTAAAAAAAATTAAACTCATGAAATCAAGTTGTGTCCACTAATTAGCATCACAGGTGTCTACAATCTTGTAATCAGTCAGTGAGCCTGTATTTAGGGCTACAGATACACACCATGCTGTTTGGTGACAATGTGTATACCACACTCTAGATGGACCAGAGGAAGCAAAGGAAAGAGTTGTCTCAGGAGATTAGAAAGAAAATTATAGACAAGCATGTTAAAGGTAAAGGTTATAAGACCATCTCCAAGCAGCTTGATGTTCCTGTGACTACAGTTGCACATATTATTCAGAAATTTAAGATCCATGGGACTGTAGCCAACCTCCCTGGACGTGGCCGCAGGAGGAAAATTGATGACAAATCAAAGAGAAGGATAATACGAATGGTAACGAAAGAGCCCAAAATAACGTCTAAAGAGATTAAAGGTGAACTTCAAGCTCAAGGAACATCAGTGTCAGATCGCATCATCCGTCGTTGTTTGATATAAAGTGAACTTCATGGGAGATGACCAAGGAGAACACCATTGTTGAAAAGAAATCATAAAAAAGCCAGACTGGAATTTGCAATACTACATGTTGACAAGCCACAAAGCTTCTGGGAGAATGTCCTATGGCTAGATGAGACAAAAATGGAAGTTTTGGCAAGGCACATCAGCTCTATGTTCACAGACGGAAAAATGAATCATATCAAGAAAAGAACACTGTCCCTACTGTGAAACATGGAGGAGGCTCTGTTATGTTCTGGGGCTACTTTGCTGCATCTGGCACAGGGTGTCTTGAATTTGTGCAGGGTACAATGAAATTTCAACACTATCAATGGATTCTAGAGAGAAATGTGCTGCCCAGTGTCAGAAAGCTTGGTCTCAGTCGCAGGTCATGGGTCTTGCAACAGGATAATGACCCAAAACACACAGCTAAAAAACTCAAGAATGGCTAAGAGAAAAACATTGGACTATTCTGAAGTGGCCTTCTATGAGCCCTGACCTAAATCCTATTGAGCATCTTTGGAAAGAGCTGAAACATGCCATCTAGAAAAGGCAAGCTTCAAACACGAGACAACTGGAGCAGTTTGCTCATAAGGAGTGGGCCAAAATACCTGTCGAGAGGTGCAGAAGTCTCATTGACAGATACAGGAATCGTTTGATTGCAGTGATTGCCTCAAATGTTGTTCAACAAAATATTAAGTTAACAGTACCATCATTTCTGTCCAGGCCTATTTCATAAATTTTTTTTATTTTTAAATTCTGTGGAAGCAGGGTTGAAAAGCAATGTCTGACTTTCATTTGTTCATTTTCAAAGATTTTTAATTTATTATTACTTTTGTCAGATTCAAGTTATTTCTGTGACCATTGTGGGTTTTCCTTTCATTAAACGAGGGGTACCAACAATTTTTAACCACGTGTGTACGTTAGATCCATCCTGCATGTCTTCCTCTGCTTACTGTCACTGAATGGAAACATTGATTCCTAAGGCTGTACTGACGAGCAAGCAAATCTGTAATAAAACACAGCAAGCAAATCTCTAATAAAACACAACAATAAGATTGACAAAACTGGTGCTTCGTGATGGAAAAAGTCTGCATCCCTTAGAGCCGCGGACTCCACTCTATGTCAATTGGTCCAATAGTCTTTAGAACAAGTCTAGCTCCTCACAGATAGCTTGGAGTGTAGACATTGCATCATACAGATCAGCTCTCTGAGAGAAAGTGGTGATTGGGCATAGGAGGCTGGAGCTCAGAGAGATGGTAACAACGCTGCCTTTGAGGTGAGCACTATGAATCATGGAACATGTTATTTTTTAGCTTCGGACCAAAAGTACTTACTACATGTCAACAAACTAGGCAAGTGGTGGTGGCTTCAGAAGGCCAAGAGGGGACTGAAAATTGTCTAAATTGTATATACAGTGGTGAAAATAAGTATTTGATACACTGACGATTTTGCAAGTTTCACTTCAACTATGAGAGACAGAATCTTAAAAAAAATCCAGTAAATCACATTGTACGATTTTTACATAATTAAATTGCATTTTACTGCATGAAATAAGTATTTGATCACCTACCAACCAGCAAGAATTATGGCTCTCACAGACCTGCTAGTTTTTCTTTAAGAAGTCCTCCTACTCTGCACTCATTACCTGTATTAATTGAACCTGTTTGAACTCATTACCTATGTAAAAGACACCTGTCCACAAACTCAACCAATCACACTCCAACCTCTCCACCATAGCCAAGACCAAAAAGCTATTTAAGGACACCAGGGACAAAATTGTAGACATGCACAAGGCTGGGTGGGCTACAGGACAATAGGCAAGCAGCTTGGTGAGAAGGCAAGAACTGTTGGCACAATTATTAGAAAATGGAAGACACACAAGATGACTGTCAATCTTCCTCGGACTGGGACTCCATCCAAGATCTCACCTCATGTGGTAAAGATGATTCTGAGAAAGGTCAGGAATCAGCCCAGAACTACATGGGAGAACCTGGTCAATGACCTGAAGAGAGCTGGGACCACAGCCTCAAACATTACCGTTGGTAACGCTCTACGTCGTCATTGATTAAAATCTTGCAGGGAATGCAAGGTCCCCGTGCTCATGCCAGCACATGTCCAGGCCTGTTTGAAGTTCGAAAATGACCATCTGGATGATCTAGAGGAGGCATGGGAGAAGGTCATGTGTTCAGAGGAGACCAAAATAGAACTTTTTGGTATCAACTTCACTCGACATGTTTGGAGGAAGAAGGATGAGTACAACCCCAAGAACACCGGCCCAACCGTGAAGCATGGTGGGAGAAACATCATACTTTGGGGATGTTTTTCTGCAAAGGGGACAGGACGACTGCACCGTATTAAAGGGAAGATGGATGGGGCCATGTATCGTGAGATTTTGGCCAACAACCTCCTTCCCTCAGTAAAAGCATTGAAGATAGGTCATAGCTGGGTCTTTCAGCATGAAAATGACCCAAAACACACAGTCAGGGCAACTAAGGAGTGGCGCCAAAAGAAGCATATCAAGGTCCTGGAGTGGCCTAGCCAGTCTCCAGACCTGAACCCATTAGAAAATCTTTGGAGGGAGCTGAAACTCAGTGATGCCCAGAGACAGCCACGAAACTTGAAAGATCTGGAGAAGATCTGTATGGAGGAGTGGGTCAAAATCCCTGCTGCAGTGTGAGGAAACTTGGTCCAGAACTATAGGAAACGTCTGACCTCTGTAATTGCAAACAAAGGTTTCTGTACCAAATATTAAGTTCTGTTTTTCTATTGTATCAAATACTTATTTCATGCAATAAAATACAACTTAATTATGTAAAAATCATACAATGTGATTTCCTGGATTTATTTAAGATTCTGTCTCTCACAGGTGAAGTCTACTTACAATAAAAATTACAGACCTTTCCATTCTTTGTAAATGGGAAAACTTGCAAAATCGGCAGTGTATCAAATACTTATTTTCCCCACTGTAGGTGGCTTTGTGAACACAGTACAAAAAGAGTGTTTTTGTTTATTTCATTTTGATGATGAGCTCAGAAAACCTATTTAAATTGGATCTGTCACCACTTTGGAGTTATCAGACCTCTACTATGGCCGTTCAGGGTATAGAAAAGTAAATTCTATTTTCCACAGGCTTAGCATCTGGAGAACGCCAAGCAATCCCCGCCTATGTGCTTATTATTCCCCCAAATCCCCACCTATATCCTTAATTATCATATTCCCCCCCTCCCCTGCACATCACAGGGCCCTGTTACGTGCACTGTGCTCCCTGACTACCCGGGCATGCGCAAAGCACCGGTCACATAGAGCTCGCTTGCTTAATTTTGGCCCCGTCTGCCTGTGCACTGCGCGGCAGGTTTCTATTGCACAGGTGCCGGAAAGTGCCAGTGACTCCCCGGCACCTGCGCAATAGAACCAAGCGGCGCAGTGCACAGAGAGACGGGGCCGAGATAAAGCAAAGTGCGCTGTATGTGAACGGCGCTTTGTGCATGCTCGGTAATTCAGGGAGCACAGTGCACGTAACAGGGCCCTGTGACGTGCAGGGGGTGGGGGAATATGATAATTAAGCATATAGGCGGGGATTTGGGGGAATAATAAGCACATAGGCAGGGATTGCTTGGCCACTACTATGGGCCATACAGGTATGTATAGATTTACTTTTCTATACCCTGTATGGCCATAATAGAGGTCTGATAACAGATTCCCTTTAAGGGGTTTTTCAATTCTTACAGGCCATTCATATGAGATTGTAGGCTGGTGCAAATGCTTCTTCTCTTCATGTAATTCCAAACTAATTAGATGATATTGAGACCACGGCACTTACAAGACTCCTTTTTCATCTTTATACTGAGGATAGTTTTTAATGACCATGGCTGTATGGGAGTCATATCATCACTACTAGGACACTGTTGAAATGCATCTTCAAATTTACTAGAAACCTCCACCATGCTTCACAGTTGTCAGCAGACACTCATTATTGTACTGGTCTCGAGCCATTTGGAAAACAAACTGCCTTCTGTTACAGCAAAATATTTCACATTTTGACTTCTCAGTCCAGAGCACCAGCTGCCATTTTTGTGCACCCATTTATAATTTTGTGCATTTTTAAGTCACTTGACCTTTGTTTCCATGTGGAAGGTATGTTACTTTGGTCACAATTCTTTCATGAAGATCCCCTCTGGCCATACTTCTCCAAACAGCAGATGGGTTCTGGGTTCCACATACAGTCAATGTCATTAAAAGCTATCTTCAGGGTAAAGAAGAACAAGGAGCTCCGGAAGTGATGATCCGGCCCCCACAGAGCCCTGATCTCAACATCAAATCTGTCTGGGATTACATGACAAGACAGAAGGATTTGCACAAGCGACATACACAGACATCTGTGGTTAGTTCTCCAAAATGTTTGTAACAACTTCCCTGCCGAGTTCCTTCAAAATCTGTATGTAAGTGTATGGAGATGAATTGATACTGTTTTGAAGACAAAAGGCGGTTACACCAAATATTGATTTGATTTTGAATTCTCTTTTGTTAAATCACTTTGCATTTTACTAATTGATAAAGATAGAAATAATTTTGAAAGTATTACAAACCTACCGAAAACTTTTGTACACTACTGAAAATAGTTGCTAAAACATTTATGTCAGGAGAACTGACTGACGTCAATAAAAACCTGCCATAATCATCCAATGATTGCTATGGCAACTCAACAGAGCCGCAGGGAAAGTAGAAGAGACTGTAAGGAGAGTTACAGAATATTCTCCATTGTTACCACAACTCAGAGGTCCCCAACCCTATGTAAGTCTTTCAAATACTATGAATGATGTTAAGCTTTATTAAATATTACAAAGCAAAAAGGATTGTAACCCTAGGCTGGGTAATTGTCACACATGCACCAAATAACTAAGGGAGCCCAAAAAAAATTGTATTACTATTGATCAACCTGACAAGTCAAATACTCAGGAATAGTGAAAAGACGAAGAAGTTGAAGACACTCTGATATATAACCAGGTACAGTACAGACCAAAAGTTTGGACAAACCTTCTCATTTAAAGATTTTTCTGTATTTTCTTGACTATGAAAATTGGACATTCTCACTGAAGGCATCAAAACTATGAATTAACACATGTGGAATTATATACAGTTATATGAAAAAGTTTGGGCACCCCTATTAATCTTAAGCTTATTGTTTTATAAAAATTGGTGTTTTTGCAACAGCTATTTCAGTTTGATATATGCAATAACTGTTGGATACAGTAATGTTTCTGCCTTGAAATGAGGTTTATTGTACTAACAGAAAATGTGACCTGGCCTCCACAGTCACCAGACCTGGACCCAATCGAGATGGTTTGGGGTGAGCTGCACCGCAGAGTGAAGGCAAAAGGGCCAACAAGTGCTAAGCATCTCTGGGAACTCCTTCAAGATTGTTGGAAGACCATTTCCGGTGACTACCTCTTGAAGCTCATCAAGAGAATGCCAAGAGTGTGCACAGCAGTCATCAAAGCAAAAGGTGGCTACTTTGAAGAACCTAGAATATAAGACATATTTTCAGTTGTTTCACACTTTTTTTGTTAGGTATATAATTCCACATGTGTTAATTCATAGTTTTGATGCCTTCAGTGTGAATGTACAATTTTCATAGTCATGAAAATACAGAAAAATCTGTAAATGAGAACTTTTTGTCTGTACTGCATATATATATATATATATATATATATATATATATATATATATATATATATATACAGTGCTGGCCAAAAGTATTGGCACCCCTGGAATTCAGTCAGATAATACTCAGTTTCTTCCTGAAAATGATTGCAATCACAAATTCTTTGGCATTATTATCTTCATTTAATTTGCTTGCAAGGAAAAAACACAAAAGAGAATGAAGCAAAAATCAAATCATTGATCATTTCACACAAAACTCCAAAAAAGGGCCGGACAAAAGTATTGGCACCCTCAGCCTAATACTTGGTTGCACAACTTTTAGCCAAAATAACTGCGAACAACCACTTCCGGTAACCATCAATGAGTTTCTTACAATGCTCTGCTGGAATTGTAGACCATTCTTCTTTGGCAAACTGCTCCAGATCCCTGATATTTGAAGGGTGCCTTCTCCAAACTGCCATTTTGAGATCTCTCCACAGGTGTTCTATGAGATTCAGGTCTGGACTCATTGCTGGCCACCTTAGAAGTCTCCAGTGCTTTCTATCAAACCATTTTATAGTGCTTTTGGAAGTGTGTTTTGGGTCATTGTCCTGCTGGAAGACCCATGACCTCTGAGGGAGACCCAGCTTTCTCACACTGGGCCCTACATTATGCTGCAAAATTTGTTGGTAGTCTTCAGACTTCATAATGCCATGCACACGGTCAAGCAGTCCAGTGCCAGAGGCAGCAAAGCAACCCCAAAACATCAGGGAACCTCCACCATGTTTGACTGTAGGGACCGTGTTCTTTTCTTTGAATGCCTCCTTTTTTTTCCTGTACACTCTATGTTGATGCTTTTTCCCAAAAAGCTCTACTTTTGTCTCATCTGACCAGAGAACATTCTTCCAAAACGTTTTAGGCTTTCTCAGGTAAGTTTTGGCAAACTCCAGCCTGGCTTTTTATGTCTCGGGGTAAGAAGTGGGGTCTTCCTGTGTATCCTACCATACAGTCCCTTTTCATTCAGACGCCGACGGATAGTACGGGTTGACACTGTTGTACCCTCGGACTGCAGGGCAGCTTGAACTTGTTTGGATGTTAGTCGAGGTTCTTTATCCACCATCCGCACAATCTTGCGTTGAAATCTCTCGTCAATTTTTCTCTTCTGTCCACATCTAGGGAGGTTAGCCACAGTGCCATGGGCTTTAAACTTCTTGATGACACTGCGCACGGAAGACACAGGAACATTCAGGTCTTTGGAGATGGACTTGTAGCCTTGAGATTGCTCATGCTTCCTCACAATTTGGTTTCTCAAGTCCTCAGACAGTTCTTTGGTCTTCTTTCTTTTCTCCATGCTCAATGTGGTACACACAAGGACACAGGACAGAGGTTGAGTCAACTTTAATCCATGTTAAGTGGCTGCAAGTGTGATTTAGTTATTGCCAACACCTGTTAGGTGCCACAGGTAAGTTACAGGTGCTGTTAATTACACCAATTAGAGAAGCATCACATGATTTTTCAAAGGGTGCCAATACTTTTGTCCACCCCCTTTTTTAGGTTTGGTGTGGAATTATATCCAATTTGCCTTTAGGACAATTCTTTTTGTGTTTTTTTCATTGAAGACAAATTAAATGAAGATAATAATACCAAAGAATTTGTGATTGCAATCATTTTCAGGAAGAAACTGAGTATTATCTGACAGAATTGCAGAGGTGCCAATACTTTTGGCCAGCAATGTATATACATATATATATTCATATATTAGTGGTAAAGTGGCTTGCTCGGCTGTACACAAAGGTAGACACGGAACACTGTCTCTAAGTATCGGATTGGTTTGTTAAAATCGTCATAAACCAACCTAGAGTTCGTAAAGTAAACACAGCCCATTCGGCATAAGGGCAAAACAAAATAAAAAGATGCAGTACAGTCCGTTCAGCACAACACATGCAACCTCCTCTCTGAAGCAAGCCTCTCCAGACACTGAACCCACCTGAGTCACAAGGCTGATTATTTACAGCCCAGGCCACACCCTAGGGTGGAGATATGGTGAATGGCCTCCGCACTATGGCCATTCACCTATAAAACATGCCCTTTTAAAATTTGCTGATTAACCCTCTTTGCCAGTGACTTTGTCACAATATATATAAATAAAGTGCAATAGTGCATACAATCAACAGGATAAATAATGAACACAGTATATTGGTGCTCACCGACAAACAAAACCGATGAGCGTTTGACTGGTTCTTCGTCAGGGACCCTGTATTTCTTGATATTTACCATTACTTTGCACACAAATATATATACCCGGTTATACATCAGGGTGTCTTCAACTTCTTCGCATTTTCACTGTTCCTAAATATTTGACTTGTCAGTATGATTAATACTATCATTAATTAACTTATTTCGGTTGCTCTCCCCAAATTTTGTCTATCTGTTTGTTATGTTGGATTTTTACCCCCCTTTTTCAATCAATTTCATCAATAAAGATTTCTACTATTTGTATTGTATTACGAGAACATTTCCTTTTTTGGCTCTCTTAAATATTACAAAGGAAAACAATATATGATCTAGTGCTGAATTATACCTCTGCACTGAGTACTAGAAGTGGTATGATTGATGCCACTAGTGGATACATGTATCTAAAGCTATCAATATCTGAGGAACTCTATGCAAGTCCCTGAGAGCCACATTTTGCCTTTGAGCTTCCAGCCGGGGGCATACGACCATAAGGTAACAGATATAATTCTAGAATGTTTGTGGTTTTATGGCATTAAAGGGTTTTTCCAGTCTTCTTATAAAAGTTTACAGTCACTCTCTGTGACAGCAGACTCCTGAATTCTGACAGCATGTGGCGCGCAAGCTGACATGAGTCACCGATGTTGCCGGTGAGTGCGGGCGGTCACGTGTCCACAAGTATGCGATTTTCATACATGTGATCACGTGTTGACTAGATGTGCTCGACTTCTCTCAATTCACTTGTATTGTGAGAAGCCAGGTACGTTTAGTTGGAATGTGACCAGAAGTGTGCAAATCACTGAATCCTGGCAGTATTCACACTGCACGCTGTCAGGATTCAGAAGTCTGAAGTCACTCTATGTCACTTTTATCAGAAGACAACTTCTTTAAAGAAAAGAAAAAAATATACCTACTAGTAATAATGAATGTATGGTGATAACCTTGAGGCGTACTACATTATTTTTATTAACTCAAAGCACAATCTATGAAATGCATTAAATTCAGATACACTTGATTAAATCTATCTACGTAATTGTATAATAAATACACTAAAGAACATTATGTATATATGGCTCTCCTTCATGCATGGCATTATACATTCTAATAATATAATAATTTCACTTTTATATTGGTTTTTTACAGTTTAATGGAAGCCTAGCCGACCTATCTGTGGTTGACAATTACAATTATTGCACGCCAACACGGCCATTTACAATTTGTCTCATACGTGCGTTTGCTTTGATTTATTAATTTCATTTACTGTTCTAACTTCATTACTATTAACCTCATTTTGGGATATATTGACTTCTTGTAACTCATGGCCTCAATTCATTCTCATTTTGATGTCATTATGTTATCAATAATCCACATTTCCCCATGCAATGTCCAATAAACGTGCATGTTATATTGTTCTTTTCTTCTCGCCCACATCTTTGAAAGATTTATTCATTTTACTTTACCATTCTTGATCTTCACACTTAAATTTAACTCATTTACTACCCTGACAAATTACAGAAAGTAGAGTTTATTTTGTGATAGGCTATGTTCTCGCAATGAGCTTTTGGTGAGCTTTTGGTATTGCAGATTTTCTGTACATATTAGGTAAATTAGGTCATTTGTGTTTCTTTAATTGCTTTTTTTTACATGCGGTTTTATCTAGTTTTTAACAGTGCGGATATTTTGGGCATGTCATATTTTAAATAAAGCTACTTTGTTTTGACAAATTACACTTTTTTTGTGCATTTCCACAGCAAAAAAACACTAAAAACACATATGAGTTTTGTGGACTTTCTAATGGAATTCTATTGGGCAAAATTTGCATATGAAAACTCAGCGCATTTGACGCGCCCCCTGGGCCAGTGTTGTTAGGGATACCCGGAGCCGGATCAGATGGGGGTTGTAGTCTCCGAGTGGCTGTGACCCGGTCCGTGCCCAGGGTGTCAAACTCAGTGTGTGGCAGTCCTTAT
The DNA here is from genome assembly GCF_046119375.1 of Phyllobates terribilis. Taxonomy (NCBI): domain Eukaryota; kingdom Metazoa; phylum Chordata; class Amphibia; order Anura; family Dendrobatidae; genus Phyllobates; species Phyllobates terribilis. The sequence goes on from NW_027362767.1 coordinate 360,324,597, forward strand.
AGATGTTACTAGATGTTCTTTTATGTCGACTACGCCACCCGTTGATTTGCGGTCAATACGGCCGCCGCTGCAGCAGGGTCCGCTGAGGCTGGTGATGTATGTGCAGCTCAGGTAGTATAACCCCCAACGGGAGGGGTATAGCCTCAGGGGGTCAGTTGCAGAGGATGGGGGTTGTGGTGGTGCAGCGGGGATGGAAATGAGACTCAGAGTCGGGCTGTGCAGTTCAGGGTTTGTTTACTTACTGCAGTTGTTCTGGTCACTCCGGCCTTAAGTGACCACCCGAGCCGTGCTGCGTCCACCAGGTCCTGGACTCGGCCAACCCCCAGGTGATTCTGGAGCGTGGTCCTGAGCTCCCTTTCTGTCCTGTCCTCTTCTCTGGCCTTCCCCACCAGGGATCCACCTATGTCCGGCTCCCTCGGGCCTCTTGGTGGTAAACCCTTGTCTCTGGGTTCCCTGACCCTATTCCTGGTCTGCCTTCCGGGTGGATTTAGTGGGTGATCGTGGCAGATCCTGCCCACGACCTCCGGTTCCTGGCTAAGGTGTGCTGTAGCCTCTGCCAGCTTGGGATCCGGTACCCTGTTGCCAACTCTTCACCCTCTGGTCTAATTTGGGCTCTTGGAGTTCCTTCTTTCTCCCCCTCTGGGTCTTTCTTTCTCCTCTCTCTCTCTCTTGGCCTTGGAGCTGCTCTTCTCCTCTGCTCTCTTCCTCTACAAAGACTGACCCTGATCTAAGATGGTTCCCACCTTATATACTCCCTCTATGTGTGAGCTCAGGTGACCAGCACCCAATGAGCTCCTAGCACTACCCAGACTGCTCCCCCTATCTGCCCCTACACTACTGGGATGTTCCACCCCCCTCCCACTCCAGCCAGGAACAGACACTGTCGTACCTGCACATTTCTCTAGTGGGAGTACCATCGGTCTGTTCCCCGGAAATGGGATGTGTGTAGTGCATGCAGCCTACTAGCTCAGTTCCACACTCCATCCTTACCCGGGAGTGGAATATCACACCTCTGGGTTGAGGTGCAATACCCCTGTAGCAGCCGAATCCTCAGGGTGCTACACATTCTGCAGAGAAATTGACATGTTGCGGATTTCAAAAGTACCGCCGGTTATTTTAAGCATCGTAAAAGAAAAAAATTCAATGGGCACGAGCTCACTATAAAACCCATCCACTTTGCTGGAAATGTAAGACATTTTTTGCTCAGTGTAAACACATCAAAAGCTCACCAAAAACTCCTTGTGTCAACTTATCCTTACAGGGACCCCTTCTATCCATCCTTTAAAACATTTTAATTGACAAAAAAACAAGGACAAAAAGCAACCCCCTATAAGGTCTGACTATGCCTATGAGGCTGTTGAGTTCGGGTCAGGAGAATGTACTCAGACCGCATAAGACATGTATAAATCCAGGCCTAAAGGTTCCCATACTCCTTAGGCTAAGTTCCCATGATGAGCTTTGGATGAGTTTTTCGTGTTACAGATTTTCTGCACCCATTAAGTAAAATAGGTTACTTGCATTTTTTCAAAAATGCGCAGAGTAAAAAAACTCATTGTGGGAACGTAGCTTTAGAATAACATAAAATCCAAAGAAAAATGCTGAGGTTTGGGCTCTACTGGTTTGACCAGGGCTGTTGAGTCGCAGTTGCGAAGTTGGAGTAGGTGTTGGTATAAAATGGACAGACTTCGACTCCTAAATTATATAATAAATTGGGTTCCATAGTACAATGCAGGATGTGCTGTAAATGTTTTCATAAGAATTTGGGAAAGTTATGAAATGTCCTATAAATGTCTGTTCTGTTCCTGATCTAAGGATCTAGTACAAGAATTAATTATTCCCTGACGATATACCCGTATGTTCTCCTTTGTACTATGTTCATTAATGGTTGACATGCCTTTATTCTAAAGCCCAAGTCTTTTTAGGCACTTTTTTGCACTTCGTTCACTTTATATTTGAACTATTGTTAGGTTGGTTATTAGGGCATTTGGGGGTTTAGAAACTGAGCGGGGCACCATATTATATAAGGAGATACCGTTTTCAATACCGTAGTGTGATTGCCAAGGATAAATGAGACATCTTTAATCTTAACTACCTTAACATATGTATAGATATTTTCTTACCCCATCTACATGGGGATATTTCATGTGTTTTGTTGTGAGTCCATATGCTTTTAAATATTATTAAAAGTAATTTTTTTTTGCTGGACTCTGATACTGTCTAATCCTTCTGTCTCCTGACAGATTATATCATGAGGCCACTGTGCAAATCAAATGGTTGGTTGGACTGTCCAATAATTGAGAGGTTTAAACATTACTTTAAGCACATGAGGGCCTTAAATACAATACGTCATCAGAAAATGACTGATTGTTTAAATCTAGTTTTTGTGTTATACATACAGTACAGACCAAAAGTTTGGACTCACCTTCTCATTTAAAGATTTTTCTGTATTTTCATGACTATGAAAATTGTACATTCACACTGAAGACATCAAAACTATGAATTAACACATGTGGAATTATATACTTAACAAAAAAGTGTGAAACAACTGAAAATATGTCTTATATTCTAGGTTCTTCAAAGTAGCCTCCTTTTGCTTTGATGACTGCTTTGCACACTCTTGGCATTCTCTTGATGAGCTTCAAGAGGTAGTCACCGGAAATGGTCTTCCAACAATCTTGAAGGAGTTAGCACTTGTTGGCCCTTTTGCCTTCACTCTGCGGTCCAGCTCACCCCAAACCATCTCGATTGGGTTCAGGTCTGGTGACTGTGGAGGCCAGGTCATCTGGCGTAGCACCCCATCACTCTCCTACGTGGTCAAATAGCCCTTACACAGCCTGGAGGTGTGTTTGGGGTCATTGTCCTGTTGAAAAGTAAATTATGGTCCAACTAAATGCAAACTGGATGGAATAGCATGCCGCTGCAAGATGCTGCCAGGGCAGCTTGAGATGGAACAGCTCCCCACAGGTGGAGCAGGCCTCAGGGCAGTGTAGAATAAATGGAGGTGCGCTGGGCATTGTAGTACAGGGAGGGAAATGGCACCGGCGAAATAAAGGAGCGGAGGCAGTTCAATGCAGTCATCCAAGATTTACTCACAGTTTTTAGACAGTCCATAGGTGCACTGTACTGGTGCAAGCCTCCCGCGTTGCGCTGCGTTCACCGGGCAGGGGTTCAGTCCTTCCTCAGGCAGTTCGGGTGTACCTGGCAGAACCCCACTTTCTTATGTACCTTTCTAGACCGACTTCACGCTGGGTCTTTACTCCCTCCTGCCCTGCGCTTCCCACTGTGAATCCTGTTCGGGTGCTGCGAGGTCCCCCCTGTCCGTCGGAGTTGCACAGACCTGCTTGACCTTACTTGGATTGAAGTGGGAGTTTGGCTCCTGGCTATAGAAGTCAGAAGCCTCCGATTTTTCCAGCCGAGGCTTGAAGCTGCACGACTGGGCCAGGGGCCGGTCCCCTTCTTGCGGCCTAGATCCTCCTGACACTTGGCAGGTTCAGGGTGTACAGGTGCCGCCTGCACTCGCCGTACTCCCCTAGGATCCCTTTCACAGAATGGAGCTTACTCCCTGCTCCCCTCCTGGGCCTCAGTCCTAGGCCCTTGTAGTGGAGCAGAGCTCCTACAGGGCCTCTGCTCCCGGACTGTTCCTCTGAACTGTCCCTACTCAACAACCAACTAATTTAAGATGTCTACCTTTTTATATATCTACTGTATGAGTGCTCCCCTAAACTACTTCCTCCACCCACACCCACTACTGGTTCCCCCTACCTTTGGGTTCCCCCCACCCAGCCAGGGTCAGAGCTCAGCAGAAAACTACATTGCGTCTTGCTCCTCCGGCTGGCCTGGGGTAGTGTAGTGTTGGATGTAGGTGTTGGGGTTCTGTGCAGCACTCCCTCCTTACCTGAGAGAAAGGGAGACACCACACCTCTGGGTGAGGTGCAGTACCTCTGTGGCGACCGAACCCTCAGGGGCGCCACAATCCGCCCCGGTAAAACACAGCATGTCCGCGGGCTTGAACAAAGCAAAAACATGGAATAAGTGACATGCAAAATTTTTGAATGCTTTCGCATATAAGACTATAAAACCATTCTTTCCTTTATGGGAGGCACATCACTTTTAAATGTTACATTATGAAATACTCTGTATATAAAACATTTTAAGAGAGTTCCGGCAACAGGGTGCAACAGCAGCAGAATGAGGGACCCGTCCGCAAACCCTCAACGTAGGCCCTGGGCGTGGCTGCAGGGCATAGATGATCCAGTCCTGGACCTCGTCTTCCGCCACGCCAAACGGGTTTTTGTTCTGAGGTAAAGATTGCACTTGTAAAACCAATAGGGTGCACTTTAAGAAGTGCTAAACTATTTATAATGGAAAGTTTTTAGGGAGATCACAGTCCTCTTCCCTATTGTCTCTATACCCTTACGGGTAACTAAGAAAACACACAAGTAAACAAAACGGCAAACACAGCACCCGGACGGGTGGCTATATACAGTTATGTGCAGTCCCAGTACTACGCCTAGTACTGGGGACTCCTCCTGGGGTACTCCTCATTCTTCCCTGACCCAGCTGGGTCACAAGGGACTTCCTGCAGTGGTGCGTCCTTGTTGGCATGGTACACTTGCAGGGCATACCAGCCACGCTCACCATGATGCTGGGTGAACGTGACACGGTCTCCCGGATACAGGTTCCGGTCGGGATGGCCTTCCTCCAGCTCAGGCTCTACATCCCGCCTGTTGACAAAGATGTCCCTGTTGAATTCGGGGCTACGGATAAAGCCCCATCCAGCTTTTAAATTGAATTTTACGATGAGGCCCTCTTCATGGGGGCAGGGGTGGGCTGTCTCCGCCTGGCGGACTTGCGCCTTGGCGGCCTTATCACTGGCCTCCTGGCGTTCACTGCGCGCTTCCCGCGGGCGTCGCTCCCTCTCCAATTGCCGGAGCACCCGCCGGCAGAACTCTTTCCTCTGCTGGGCGGCGGCCTCGGTCTCCTGGGAGAACCCCATCAGATTCCCCCCCCGGTTGTCCCAGCATAACTCCACTCCACCGGGGCAGGCAACCGGGGGCGCTGGTATTGGGAGGAGCGGGCACGGCTGCTGATCCTCGAAACAGGCGGACCAGTTGAAGACCGGCGCGCCGTAGATCCACTCCAGTGTTGGAGGCGGAGGTGGCGGGAGGGCTCCCAGTAACAAGCCCGCAGCTTCAGCACCCGGGATCAGATGTTCCGGAAGGACACTGTATGAGGGACCCTCTGGTGCAGCGCTCAGAAGTGGGGGTTCCGGGAAGGCTCTTGGTGGGGGGTTTTCTGGTTCCGCGCCCGGGGGTGGAGGTTCCGGGCTGCACACCGGTTCCGGCCAGAGCACGGCAGTATATGGCGGAGGCTGGGGCAGGAGGCCCAGGAGCAGGTCGGCGCTGGCAGCGCCCGGGGAGGGGGATTCTCTCCTACCTGCTCCTGTGCTCCACACGGCCTCCTGGTCTTCTGCAAGCTCTGCCAGGGCGGGTTTGCGCCTGCTGGTGTCTGGTTTCACCTTCCGGCGTGCTGCCAGTTTTTCCAGTAGCTCGCCTATCCATCGGGCGACCGCTGCCTACTGGGCCCGCTCCACTTGCTGGCCCAGCTCGTGGACCTCGCTCTCGAGGAACTCCACGTCCTCCAGGGACAACTTCTCCATATCCCCCTCCATGGTGAGGGGGGTGACTTGGCGCTGCGGCAGGCCAGAGGCAGAGGCTTGGCTTTTGCTCCCTTCCATCTTGGCTGCCGGGTGTGGTCTGGCTAGACGGGTTGAGACCACACCCTGTCTCCATTCTTTTTCTCCTCCTTCTCTCCTCTTTTGGGGGCGGTCCCATGGCAATTTGCTGTCGGTCACTCCCTGTGACGGCCTTCCTGCCTTGACGGACACATCTATGCGGATAGTCACTGTTGTAAGGGCCAGGGTATGCTTTCGGCGCCATTCTGGGACCTGGCCCACGATGGGAGGTTCCATATCATTGTCTTTGATCACGCATATAATGGCGCCCGTTCTTCTGGGGGGGCGCCACATTCAATGTAGAAAAACAGTCCTTCGGCACACAATACCCGCTGATAACGGGCTGGTCATGCATCCTGTTAGTGACGCCAAAACATGACGCGCCCCCAGGGCTGTGGGGTACTCGGCAGCCGGGTCTCCGATAGCCGGGGGATATCACGGTGGCTGGCCCGGTCCGTGACCCAGGGTGGTCAGTGAAAAGGGGTTGCATCTATTATTTGGGGGTTTTGGAATTATTCGTGACGCCACCTGTGGTGTCTAGTGAGGATCACCAGCGCTGCGACAGTCCTCTGAGGCAGATGCCAGGGCAGCTTGAGATGGAACGGCTCCCCACAGGTGGAGCAGACCTCAGGGCAGTGTAGAATAAATGGAGGTGCGCTGGGCGTTGTAGTGCAGGGAGGGAAATGGCACCGGCGAAATAAAGGAGGGGAGGCAGTTCAGTGCAGTCATCCAAGATTTACTCACAGTTCTTAGACAGTCCACAGGTGCACTGTACAGGTGTAAGCCTCCCGCGTTGCGCTGCGTTCACCGGGCAGGGGTTCAGTCCTTCCTCAGGCAGTTCAGGTGTACCTGGCAGAAGACCACTTTCTTATGTACCTTTCTAGACCGACTTCACGCTGGGTTGTTTACTCCCTCCTGCCCTGCGCTTCCCACTGTGAATCCTGTTCGGGTGCTGCGAGGTCCCCCCTGTCCGTCGGAACTGCACAGACCTGCTTGACCTTACTTGGATTGAAGTGGGAGTTTGGCTCCTGGCTATAGAAGTCAGAAGTCTCCGGTTTTTACAGCCGAGGCTTGAAGCTGCACGACTGGGCCAGGGGCCGGTCCCCTTCTTGCGGCCTAGATCCTCCTGACACTTGGCAGGTTCGGGGTGCACGGGTGCCTCCTGCACTCGCCGTACTCCCCTAGGATCCCTTTCACAGAATGGAGCTTACTCCCTGCTCCCCTCCTGGGCCTCAGTCCTAGGCCCTTGTAGTGGAGCAGAGCTCCTACAGAGCCTCTGCTCCTGGACTGTTCCTCTGAACTGTCCCTACTCAACAACCAACTAATTTAAGATGTCTACCTTTTAATATATCTACTGTATGAGTGCTCCCCTAAACTACTTCCTCCACCCACACCCACTACTGGTTCCCCCTACCTTTGCGTTCCCCCCACCCCTGCCAGGGTCAGAGCTCAGCAGAAAACTACATTGCGTCTTGCTCCTCCGGCTGGCCTGGGGTAGTGTAGTGTTGGATGTAGGTGTTGGGGTTCCATGCAGCACTCCCTCCTTACCTGAGAGAAAGGGAGACACCACACCTCTGGGTGAGGTGCAGTACCTCTGTGGCGACCGAACCCTCAGGGGCGCCACAATAGTTTTGATGCCTTCAGTGTGAATGTACAATTTTTATAGTCATGAAAATACTGAAAAATCTTTAAAAGAGAAGGTGTGTCCAAACTTTTGGTCAGTACTGTATATACAGAGCAATGCTCTAAAATTTGGTTTGAATTGTATGAAACAGTACGATATCAAACAGAACAATGATTACTTTTCACTCTTCAAAATGGCAGACTGACTGATTACAAGTTTGTAGACACCATTCATGCTAATTACAGGACACACCTTAGTTTAACATGTTCCTATAGTCAAATTATTTTCAATCTTTTCTAGGAGTACCATTATTTTTTACTCCTAGCTATTTTCATTAGTGTTTTTTACATTTCTATTGAACAATAATTCAAAAGCAATGTCTGATTTTCATCAGTTGATATTCTGTAAATTTAAACTGAAAATTACTTTTGTCACTTCCAAGTTATTTCAATGACCGATGTGGGTTTTTCTTACTTTAACAGAAGGCAACAACAATTTTGTCCATGTGAGTTGAGGGCCGGCATTGTATCTTTAACCCTTTCGTGCCAGAGCCTGTTTTCGACTTCGTGACCAGGCCAATTTTTTCAATTCTGACCACTGTCACTTTATGAGGTAATAACTCTGGAACGCTTCAACGGATCCCACTGATTCTGAGTTTGTTTTTTCATAACATATTGTACTTCATGATCGTGGTAAAATTTCTTCGATATGACTTGCATTATTTTGTGAAAAAAATCGGAAATATGGCAAAAATGGAGAAAATTTTGCAATTTTCAAAATTTGAATTTTCATGCCCTTAAATCAGAGAGATATGTCACACAAAATATTTAATAAATAACATTTCCCACATGTCTAATTTACATCAGCACAATTTTGGAACAACATTTTTTTTTGTTAGGAAGTTATAAGGGTTAAAATTTCACCATTGATTTCTAATTTTTCCAGCAAAATGTACAAAACCATTTTTTTAGGAATTACATCATATTTGAAGTGACTTTGAGGGGCCTTTATGACAGAAAATACCCAAAAGTGACACCATTCTAAAAACTGCACTCATCAAGGTGCTCAAAACCACATTCAACACATTCAGAAAGTTTATGAACCCTTCAGGTGCGTCACAGGAATTTTTTGGAATGTGGAAGAAAACCATTAACATTTAACTTTTTTTTCACAAAAATGTTACTTTAGCCCAATTTTTTTTATTTTCGCAAGGGTAACAGGAAGAAAATGACTACAAAATTTGTTGTGCAATTTCTCCTGAGCACGCCAATAACCCATATGTGGGGGAAAACCACTGTTGGGGCGTATGGCAGGGCTCGGAAGGGAAGGAGCGCCATTTGACTTTTTGAATGTAAAATTTGCTTGAATAATTAGCGGATACCATCTCGTGTTTGGGGAGCCCCTGATGTGCCTAAACAGTGGAAACCCTCCACAAGTGACACCATTTTGGAAACTAGACACCACGGGGAACTTATCTAGATGTGTGGTGAGCATCTTGAACCCCCAGGTGCTTCACAGAAGTTAATAACATTGAGCCAAAAAAATAAAATTTACACATTTTTCCCACAAAAATGTTTTTCAGCCCCCAATTTAGCATTTTTATAAGGTTGACAGGAGAAATTGCACAATAACATTTGTTGTGCAATTCCTCCTGAGTAAGCCGATACCCCATATGTGGAGGAAAACCACTGTGTGGGCACTCGGCAGTGCTCGGAAAGGAAGGAGTGCCATTTGACTTTTTGAATGTAAAATTTGCTTGAATAATTAGCGGACGCCTTGTCACGGTTTGGGAGCCCCTGATGTGCCTAAATAGTAGAACCCCCCCAACAAGTGACACTATTTTTGAAACTAGACCCCTTAAGGAACTTATCTAGATGTGTGGTGAGCACCCTGAACCCCCAGGTGCTTCACAAAAGTTTATAACAGATCCGTGAAAATTAAAAAAAATCTAACTTTTTCCACAAAAATGATCTTTTAGCCTCAATTTTTTTATTTTCACAAGGGAAAAAGGAGAAAATGGACCCCAAAAACTGTTGTGCAAATTCTTCTGAGTGCGCTGATACCCCATATGTGGTGGAAAACTACCTATTTGGTGCACAGCAGGGCTTGGAAGGGAAGGGGCGCTATGTTGGCTGGAATAGGTTGCAGACGCCATGTAACATTTGAAGAGTCGCCAACTTGCCAAAACAGCAGAAACCCCCACAAGTGACCCCATTTTGTAAAGTACACCTCTCAAGAAATTTATCTAGGGGAGTGGTGAGTATTTTTTAACCCTCAGGCGATACACAAACTTGTATAACATTGGGCTGAGTAAATGAAATATTACTATTTTTTTCCATTAAAATGTTGCTTTGACCCCAAGTTTGCAATTTTCAAAAGGGGTAATAAGACAAAATGTTACACAACTTCTCTTAACTACAGCAATAAATACCCCATAAGTGGTCGAAAACTACTTTTCAGGCACAATGCACAGCTCATAATTGAAGGAGCGCCATATTACAGTGCAGATTTTACTGTTGTGGTTTGCAGGTGACATGACCCACTGGGAGAGCCCCTGAGGTCCCAGAACAGCAGAAACCCCCCATAAGTGGCCCCATTTTACAAACTACACCTCTCAATGAATTCATCTAGGGGTGCAGTGATCATATTGACACCACATGTGACTCGCAGAAATTTATACCATTGGACGGTGAAGAAAAAATAATTTATATTTTTACCACAAAAAAATAGTTTCAGCCCCAGATTTTACATTTTCACACAGGACAATAGGTAAAAATGGTGCCAAAATGTGTTACACAATTTCTCCTAAACATGGTAATACCCCATATGTGGCTGTGCAGTACTGCTTAGCCATACGACGAGACCCGGGAGGGACGGAGCACTATTTGACTCTTGGAGAACAAATTATTGTAGAATAGTTTGTGGACTCCATATACAGAGCCCTTAAGTGCTAGAAGAGCAGAATCCCCCTCAAGTGACCCCATTTTGGAAATTATACCCCTCTGGGAATTTATCTACAGGTGTAGTAACGATTTTGACTTCATGGGTGTTTTCCAGAAACAAGCCGCAGTGGATATTTCGGAGTGAAAATTTCAAACTGCCGTTGAAGTGACCAGTACGTTGTAGTGACCAGTTCGGTGTGCCCAGCTCATGCTTTTGGAGACATGCAGCCATAAATTAGACGGGCTCTCATCGCTACAGAAATGCCAAACATGGACCCTAAATGTAGTTTAGGCAAACTATGGGGCTCAGAAGGGATGGGGGCATTTGGATTTGGGAGCACAGAATTTTCTGAATTTATTTTGGGGGGCAAGGGCCATTTCGCTTGTGACTCGCAGAAATTTATACCATTGGACGATGAAGAAAAACTAATTATATTTTTACCACAAAAAAATAGTTTCAGCCCCAGATTTTACATTTTCACACAGAACAATAGGTAAAAATGGTGCCAAAATGTGTTACACAATTTCTCCTAAACGTGGTAATACCCCATATGTGGCTGTGCAGTACCGCTTAGCCATACGACGAGACCCGGGAGGGACGGAGCACTATTTGACTCTTGGAGAACAAATTATTGTAGAATAGTTTGTGGACTCCATATACAGAGCCCCTAAGTGCTAGAAGAGCAGAATCCCCCTCAAGTGACCCCATTTTGGAAATTATACCCCTCTGGGAATTTATCTACAGGTGTAGTAACGATTTTGACTTCATGGGTGTTTTCCAGAAACAAGCCGCAGTGGATATTTCGGAGTGAAAATTTCAAACTGCCGTTGAAGTGACCAGTACGTTGTAGTGACCAGTTCGGTGTGCCCAGCTCATGCTTTTGGAGACATGCAGCCATAAATTAGACGGGCTCTCATCGCTACAGAAATGCCAAACATGGACCCTAAATGTAGTTTAGGCACACTATGGGGCTCAGAAGGGGGGGGGGGGGGCATTTGGATTTGGGAGCACAGAATTTTCTGAATTTATTTTGGGGGGCAAGGGCCATTTCGCTTTTCCAGAGGCTGTGTGCTACCAGTAACGTGGAAGCCCCTTATATTTTCGTTAGCAGTTGATGGAACTTGCTTTTTTTGTGGATTGAGTTGAAGCCTTTATTGGGAACATTTTACACAACGTTTATCCGGCGCTCTAGGCTGAGCACTTACATCGGGGTTTCCATCTAAATCTCCAAGTCATGTAATTCAGATGAAACCCCCGTGGGATCCATTCACTATAATAAGGCAGCAGAGTTACTCTGGACTCCATTTGGCCTCTGTTTAGCAGTGTCCTTTTTTTCAGAAGTGCACAAATCTGTGGCCAACTTCACTTTTACACGGAAACCCCGATGTAAGCGTTCAGCGCAGAGCACAGGATAAATGTGCTCCGTGCCATACTGCGTTGTTTTGAGAAGCAGAATGAACAAATTAGCAGCAGGTGAAAAATTGTTTTTATTTATATTTTACGCAATTCCTCGTGCGGTATAAGTGATCAGACGACTTTATTATTCTGGTCGGTGCAATTACAGCGATACCAGATTTATAGCTGGTTTTTATGTTTGACAGCTGTCACACACTAAAATCTAGTTTTTGCATCGCCATATTTTGAAAGCTATAATTTTTCCATATTTCGGTCGACAGTCATGTTAGGGCTTGTCTTTTGTGGGACGAGTTGACGTTTCTATTGGTACCATTTTTGAGTGCGTAACATTTTGTGATCGCTTTCTATTTCGTTTTTTGGGAAGCAGAATGAACAAAAACCAGCAATTCAGTATTTGTTTTTTGAGGGTTTTTTGTAAATGCCGTTCCGCGTGTGGTAAAAGTGATAAGGCAGCATTATTCTTCGGGTCAGTAAGTTTACAGCGATACTACACTTGTATAGTTTTTTTATGTTTTGGCGCTTTTACACAAAAACTATTTTATAGAAAAAAGAATTGTTTTTGCATCACTTTGTTCTGAGAGCTATAACTTTTTTATTTTTCCACTGAGAGCTGCATGGCAGCTTTTTTTTTGCGAGACAAGATGACATTTTTAGTGGTACCATTTTTATTTCCATTTGGCTTTTTGATCGAATTTTATTCCACTTTTTGTTTGACGGTATGATAAAAAAGAATTGTTTTTTGCTCCGTTTTGTATTTTTATTTTTTACGGTGTGCACAGAAGGGTGAATTAGTGTGACAGTTTTATAGTTCGGGTTGTTACAGACGCGGTAATAACAAATGTGGGTACTTTTTTTAGTTTTTGCATAAATATACGGATTTATTGGTTTAATATTTGTTTTTTTATTTTTTATTTATCTTGTGATTTTTTTATTTAATAGTTTGAAAACATTTTTAGACTTTTTTTTAAACTTTTTTACTTAGTCCCTGTATGGGACTTCAATTTTTATTTTTCTGATTACTGGTCTCATGTAATGCAATAGACATGTATTGCATTGCATGAGACCTGACAGCTTTACACTGTCAGATCTCCTGTTAGACTCAGGTGCTGGCGGAACCTAGCAGGCCACCGTACATGGCAGACCCGGAGGTCACCATGTGACCTCCGACTGCCTTGACAACGCCAGATTTTATCACGGGGGCCGTCGGAAAGGTGAGTTGAGGAACCCCTCTCACTATCTTCTAAATGCCACTATCACTATAGATCGCGGCTAGTGATGAGCGAGTATGTTCTGTTAGCCCTTTGGCCGAGTATGCTCGGGCGAGCACCGAGTAGTTACAGCTGCTCGGTGTTATGTTTAAATCACTCCCGTGTGCATGATTTGCAACTGTTTGACAGCTTTATTACATGTGAGGAATGCAAAAGAAACAATCATTCCTTACATGTATTAAAGCTGTCAAACAGTTGCAAATCATGCACACGGGAGCGATTTAACCATAACACCGAGCAGCTGTAAATACTCGGTGCTCGCCCGAGCATACTCAGTGAAAGGGTTAACAGAACATACTCGCTCATCACTAATCACGGCATCTAAAAGATAGCAAAGGGTTAACATCATTGGGACCTGATCCATTCAGGTACCAATGATGTTACCTGTCAGAGCTGTCTCTCTGCACAGGACTCACAGCGCTTGCAGGACTCTGGGGGTCCTGAGCGCTGCAAGACCGCAGACCAGCAAGCAGCTTGACGTTTATGTACAGTGGACGGTCGGGAAGCGGTTAACTGTATATTTCTATTGCATGTGATTGGGTATTGTGTATTCCCAATGTCCTCAGTGTGATAATTAAGGCTATGTTCACACGTTGCGTTTTTGCTGCGTTTTTTTTCTGCAGGTAATACTTGCTCTCTTGGCAGTAAAGAAGCTGCTTACAAAAAGCAGGTTTTGCTGAGTTTTTGCTGCGCATTTGCTATGTTTTTGTCAGGTACATTTGTCTCTGGTGCTTGCTAATTAAGTTTAGTGCATAAAAAAAACATGATTCAACTTCATGTTTTTGCATCAAAACCGCAGCAAAACCTAATACCTGCATTTTTTTGCTGTGTTTTTTTCACTTAACCTATGGGTGAAAAAACGCTGCAAAAATGCTGAAAGAAGTGACATGCTGTAATTTGCAAAAACACAGCAGTTTTCCAAGTCAGTCAGGAAAAAAAAATTTGCATTAAAAAATGCAGCAAAAACGCAACGTGTGAACATAGCCTAAGTGTAGATTTGTCTCCCACTTACATAAAAGGTAAAAGTGTGACTATAACAAATATTTCATTCTATTGTATTAAATATTAAATATTAATAAATACAATAAAAAATAGAGTCTAAAGTAACTGACAAGAGCAATATTCAGCAAATTTCCATGTCACGTCTGGATATTAATGCCGGTGTCTGGATTTCTGTAGTTAAGCATCGAAGAACCAGTATGATTTACATGTAAAACAAAAGACGGTGATGTAACGATTTAATTTTGCATCTGGTTAAACTCACTTTTAATGGTGCTAGCTTCTATGGATATTTAATAGCGATTCACTATAATTGTATTTAATGACACCTAATGTCTGCCATTATTTATGTAAATGTCTCCTCCTAACTAAGCAATTCATAATACCAGATTGACAAAAAAAGATTAAATTGCTTTTCATATCACTTTGCAACCTGCGTGGGAGAATGCAGACCATGTCCTCTAGTCAGTAACCTGCAGCTGGAATCAATATAACATACGGTGAAACCAGAATCAAATGTGACAAACAGAGTTGAGGGAATTTCTTCGCTCTGTTCTGGATTCGCTGCTGACAAAGTGCATAACTAACCAGATACTAAGGTGTTGTGTCACATGGCAAAACCCTCCATAGAAAACAGTGCCTAGGAAAAAAAATCCAGTGCAAAATTGATCGGCCATTGGCAAAGTTGGCTTTGTATAAGATAGTATTATTGATCTACCCCTTGATTTTAAATCAGGACCAACATAGCCATTACAGTGTTCTGGGGTGGGGGTGGCAAGATAGATAAGAATGACATTCTAGAAAGGAACTCTTAACCGGGTCTATAGTCTGTTGCCTACTTTGCTTCATTAGATGACATCACCCTAACAGTGCCGGACTAGCGTGCCAAGGGCCCATCAGTAACATTGAGTCTGGTGGCCCACTGTTCAGCTACATGCAAATATCACATTACCCTCACTCACAAATTTGCCTATATTTCTATGTAATAATATTCGGGGTAGTTTGTTAAAAGAATGTTGAGATGATGCCCTTGTCTGTACATAGTGAAACATGTATTGTGCCAACTACTTCTAATATAAGTGGCGTGGAGAGCCCCTCACTGCATGGGGGCCCACCAGAGGATCCTCCTGTCCTCCCGTGGGCCAGTCTGAGCCTGCATCCTACTGTGGCTTAGTGGTGTCATCAGTCCCAGCTTTCAGACTGCAGTGCTGGCTTAGCGCATAAGTTCCTGGTAGATCACCATAATGGGGAGATGCAGGATTTCCCTGGCACTGTAAAAAAAAATACATTGTAGCTGGTGCGGTAAATAAATCTGTGTGGGTAGCCTTCTTATAGGGGAGTGTAGAAGGAGCTGTAATCTGGCACTATAGCTGCCATAGGGAGCTCTGTTATAGAGAGCATCATGAATTTCAAGGTAATGGAGGAACTATGGTTGGCACTGTTATCGGCACATTATTGAGAACAACTGTGACTTTCACTACTATGGAGGATCTGTGGTGATCACTGTTAAGACAGTAATATAACCAAAGGTTCTTTTACACGAGCTGTCCAGCGGCACTGAACTTTTACTCAAGCAGACAACTCGTTACGGCGAGCTCTGAGCGATGTGTAGATTTTTCAGTGCACATAGGCTGCCATTGTTCTCGGCAGCGTGAGCCTTGTTCACACAGAACGTGGTGGTGCCGAGAACGAGGATTTATAAGCCTGCTTAAAAATCATTTCATCGGATGATGGGCAGGCTGTTTACACCCCAGACTCTTTTTTATATCAGTACTGGAGTGGTGCTACTCCCTGCTCCTAGTCTCATACTTACCTGCCACCGTTTTCAACTCTTCCTGGTGCCGCTCCGGTCCCGTGCCGCAATCTTATGAACGCAACCTCTTACCAGAAGTCAGAGGTAACGGTCACAATCTCTCAATGTAAGTCTATGAGAAGCTCGTTTTGGCCTCATTCTGGCTGTCATAGACTTACATTGAGCTTGCTGGAGTGATCCAGGAGGTCACAAATTGCTGGAGACAGACCGGAGTGGCGCCGGGAACAGCTGAACACGATGCCTGGTAAGTACGAGACTAGGGACAGGGAACTTATATTAGTAGCACCACTCCTGCGCTGCAATGATAAAAAAGGCTGAAGCGATGCTTTACAATTGTTTAGACTCTCTGGATTCCAGATACTTATCTCCTTTCACCTTCTTGTGAACCTTACATCATTGGATACCAGGTCACCCACGTTTCAGTTTGGATGATAGGTAACTGATTGCCATGATCCTCTACTTACCCGAGTACTAAGAAATAAACCCAAGATATTATGAAATATAATGATTTCATTCTTTACCAATAAACAACACATCTTTTCTGGGCCTAATGTGCCCAGGACATGTCTGCTGAATGTTCAAGTTCAATCCTGCTATGGTCAATAGGAAGGAGCCCTTTATTGCCCCAACAAAAAATAAATCAAAAAACAATAAGTTGGCCAGTAATGTCAGAATCCTTGGGGGACTTCTCTCTAGTAATTGGCTAATTTAATCTGCTGAGGTTTCTATCCACAAAAGATGGATAGAAGTTGGAGTAGTGACCAAGGTTACAGAATTGGGAGGACGCCCCTTGGCAGATCCATACTTTTAAAATACCAATAAAAGTGATTTAACCATCATATCTGGATTTAAAGAATTTCAGACCCATTGAATTCCTTCCTGCTTTGATCGGTCAAGAAGTGAAATAAAAACTTTACAAGTTGCTCACAAAGTATTAAAGAGTTTCTATTAACGTACTAGTAAAGGATGAGATGGGAGTATATAAATATTTTCACGGGGCATTGCAGCAGGTTAAAATGTCTCTTCCTTTAAGTATACCTTAATCTCATCTCTTCCAGCATCCTCAAAGAATGTTCAGCGTCTGAAAGCGTGCGACGCTGACTTGGTTTATTGCTATAAAACTCAGGAGGAGAAAAAGTAAGAAATGCTGCCCAGAATAATTTTATAGCTATTTTACTTACCGTGGGTTGTACCTTTAAGCAAGTTTACAACATTAAGTGCTGCGTTTGTTGAGGCAGATAGATTTAGACTTAAGTAATATCTGGGCAATAAAATCGAATCATGCCGCATGAAAAACAAATTCCCAAGCAATACAGGCTGGATCATGTAAATACATTTCAGGAGACAGAACAAATAAAGACACGGAGCATTCAGAGACAATTTACAGACCCTTTCTCTACTATTTTCTTTCAGTCTTGCAGAAACATTAACAATGAAAAACAAAAAGTGATTTATTGGCCATAGTCTGTGCAACATTATATCACACTAGTTACCGAGCTCGGAAATAATAAAAAACACCTCCCTGGTCTTTTTGAAGTGCACTAAAAGTAATTCAGGGCACTCTTTAATACTTGACTGGAACAGCATCAGTTTTTATTGAAGTGTTTACCAGCAACAGCACAATAAAATAACATAACCAAGGAAAAGAACGGAGGATTAACTACATCAAAATCAATTATAATTCTAAATAGGTCAATACAATGCTGGGCGGGAAATGAAAGGAGATCCTTGACTGCAAACGATACACTAATCTAAATGGAAGTTGGACTTTATTGTTTATTTGAAATTAAAATAAAATGATGACAACAGGTCAATAATTCATATGTTGTTGTAGAGCTTTCAAAAAATATTTAATGGAGAATAGTTTCTGGGAAATGACATTTACATAAATGTTCATTCGGTCGTTGCTGGAGGCAAAAAGTTTGGAGAGTTACAGGAGACTAGCAAACTTTTTCTCCCATTCTAAGGCTCATTAGCCCGGGGCAAATGTTTTATGGCTAGCAGATGAAAAAGTATAGCAGGCCCAACACTGAAATAATGAGCAATAAATCTATTTATACTGTTGGGTGACTTTTTATGGGTGCAAACAACTAACTTGAAGTATTAAAGCTCATGCACATATGGCCGCGTACCTAAACATGTGGTTTGTATCCAATTTTACACTGCTCTATTGCAGGACAGAGGCACCACAGAATCCTACAGCCACAGTACAGTCTGTGCATATTGCATGTGTCACTGTCTAGCAACTCCAAACATCTGGGAGAAATAAACACAGATCTTCTGTGGATGTCGCTTGCCCAAATCCATCTGTCTCTTCATGCAATCACAGACAGACTGGATGAAGTTGAAATCAGGATTCTGTGAGGGCCATCTCATCACTTCCATGACTCTTTGTACTTCTTTACATTGGATGTATGTTGGGGGTCAGTCACCTCCCTGATGGTATTGCATGGTTGATAAGTATCTCCCTGTATTTCTCAACATTGAGAACACCATTAATCCTAACCAAATTCCCAACTCCATTTTCTTAATTACAGCCCTACAATTTCAGGGAGCCTCCACTATGCTTCATTGCTGCCTGCAGATATTCATTGTACAGTCCTTCAAGGAACAAACTGCCTTTTGTTAAAGCCAAACATAGAATCATAGCATATTAGAGTTGCAGTGGACCTCCAGGGCCATCGTGTCCAACTCCCTGCTCAATGCAGGATTCGCTAAACCATCTCAGACAGATGTCTGTCTGTCAAACATTTCACATTTTGGCTGATCAATCCTGAACACATTCTGCCATTTTTCTGAACCCCAGTTGAGTTTTTGTGCATAGTTGAGTTGCTTGACCTTGTTTCCATGTCGAAGGTATGTGCACAAATGCAGTACTGCTTAAACTTCAAATTTCACAGTCTACAAAGTTAGAATAAAATGTTCGAGGATTGCAAATCACTTATACGACTAAGGTGCTATTTACTGACTATGCTGATACTTTTCTTATGACTGTTCTTGACGCCATCATTCTTGTTCTCAACTTGCTCTGTTCTCCTCTCGTCTACTTCAGTTACTATGAACAACCATGGCTTTAAACCTCCACTTTGCCTTCAAACATATGTCAGCTCTTACTGTAGAAGGATATTCTAGGATAATAACCTAGAAATCCCTCTGGGAAAGTCCAAGTTTTTGTAATGGAGTTGATACGGAGGAATAGTCAATCCCTTAGACTCTACTTCTCAGTCTAACCCTAAGGCTACAATGACATCTACTCACTTCATTAAAAAGCATAAGTATAATTTAAATCTTTTATTTTTCCTCTACTTTCTGTATTTATCCATTTTTGACTTTGGTGCAAAAAGCTTTTGAAAGGAGGCAAAAGAGCAAAAAGATGATCTATTGGTCAATCATGATGTAAAAAACTAGAAATCTTTATTGAATATATATAAAAGGAACAAGGTAGTTGAAGAAAGTGGACATAAAAAACACAGACATACA
Organism: Phyllobates terribilis; assembly: GCF_046119375.1. Classification (NCBI taxonomy): domain Eukaryota; kingdom Metazoa; phylum Chordata; class Amphibia; order Anura; family Dendrobatidae; genus Phyllobates; species Phyllobates terribilis. Next base: position 360,343,874 of record NW_027362767.1, read on the forward strand.
TATGTAAAAACAATAGACACCGTTCAAGAAATGCAGGACCATGATCCTCTTATAAAATAACACGTAGTCTCTATAAATTGAACAGAGTGTAGCGGTGGTCACAAGGTAACACTGAGGGTCCGTGTCAAGGTAATATATATCCCATATCCCAACAAAATTGTAGCCTTGCACCAGGCTGGGAAGACTGAATCTGCAATAGGCAAGCAGCTTGGTGTGAAGAAATCAACTGTGGGAGCAATAATTAGAAAATGGAAGACATGCAAGACCACTGAATCTCCTTTGATCTGGGGCTCCACACAAGATCTCACCCTGTGGGGTCAAAATGATCTCAAGAACGGTAAGCAAAAATCTCAGAACTACACAGGGGGACGAAGTGAATGACCTGCAGAGAGCTGAGACCAACTTTACACCGGCTACCATCAGTAACACACTACGCTTCCAGGGACTCAGATCCTGCAGTGCCAAACGTGTCCCCCTGCTTAAGCCATTACTTGTCTGGACCCGTCTGAAGTGTGCTAAAGAGCATTTGGATGATCCAGAAGAGTATTGGAAGAATACTCCAACTGGCCGTCATTTACTGACCCCTAGGGCAAGCCACCACCTTTTTAGACCACTTCACCACCTGGCTGCTTCACTTCCTTTCCACTGACATCCCCACTATCATAATGGGTGACTTCAACATCCCCATCGACACTTCCCACTCATCTGTCTCTCAGCTTCTATCCCTCACTTCCTCCTTAGGCCTTGCTCAATGGTCTTCCGCAGCCACTCATGAAGATGGCCACACACTGGACCTAATCTTCACCCGCCTCTGTTCCCTGTCTAACCTCTCTAACTCTCCTCTCCCTCTCTCAGAACACAACCTACTTACATTCTCTGCCCTCTCCTCTAGAGGTCCACAATTACCATTCCAAAAACTTACACATCCTCGCAGAAACCTCAAACACCTCGACCTACACTCTCTGAATCTCTCCTCTCTTACAGACATAAATTCCTTACACGATGCAGATGTTGCTGCTGCTTTATATAATACCACAACAACCGCAGCTCTCGACTCAGTCGCCCCTCTCACACATACCAAAGCTCGCACAATCAACAGGCAACCCTGGCACACCAACCTTACTAAAGAACTGAGACAGGCCTCCTGGGTTGCTGAACGGAGATTGAAAAGGTCCAACTCCATCGAGCACTTCATTGCATTCAAACAATCCCTCACTATTTTCAAGTCCACACTCACTGCAGCAAAACAAACATACTTCTCATCTATCATATCCTCCCTGTCTCACAACCCTAAACAGCTAGTCAACACTTTCAATTCTCTCTTCCATCGCCCAGTGCCTCCTCCCTCTCCTCATCTCAGCCGAAGACTTTACCTCATTCTTCAAGCAGAAGATTGACACCATCAGACAAAGCTTTTCTCTAAAGTCCCCACAGCCCTTCCTCATATCTATTCAACCTTCCTCCTCCAAACCCCACTTCACCATTACAGAAAACCAAGTCTCTTGATTACTCTCCAAGTCACATCTCACCACCTGCAAACTTGATCCAATCCCGTCCCACCTCATCCCTAACCTTACCACAGTTTTCATCCCAACCCTAACCTACTTCTTCAACCTGTCACTAACAACTGGTGTCTTCCCCTCATGTTTCAAACACACCTCAATCACACCCATCCTCAAAAATCTCTCCCTTGACCCATCCTCTCTGACCAGCTACCACCCCATATCACTTCTCCCCTATGCCTCAAAACTACTGGAACAATGTGTCCACCTTGAACTGTCTTCCCACCTTTCCTCATGTTCCCTCTTCAACTGCTTACAATCTGGCTTCCGACCACATCACTCGACTGAAACTGTTCTGACCAAAGTCACCAATGATCTACTAACCGCCAAATCCAAGCGATACTACTGTCCTCCCCCTCCTGGACCTGCCATCTGCCTTTGACACAGTTGACCATTCCCTCTTACTACAGACCCTCTCATCTCTTGGTATCATGGACTTGGCACTATCTTGGATCTCCTCATACCTAACAGACAGGACTTTCAGCATCTCCCACTCACACACCACCTCCTCATCTCGCCCCCTATCTGTCGGTGTCCCCCAAGGTTCAGTTCTAGGACCTCTGCTCTTCTCCATCTACACCTTTGGCCTGGGACAGCTCATAGAGTCTCACGGCTTTCAGTATCACCTCTATGCCGATAACACACAGATATACCACTCTGGACCCGATATCTCCTCCCTACTAACCAGAATCCCACAATGTCTGTCCGCTATCTCATTCTTCTTCTCTGCCAGATTTCTAAAACTTAGCATGGATAAAACAGAATTAATCATCTTTCCACCTTCTCATTCATCCCCCCCATCTGACCTATCCATCAACGTCAATGGCTGCCCACTTTCCCCAGTCCCGCATGCTCGCTGCCTCGGGGTAACCCTGGACATTGACCTCTCCTTCAAACCACATATCCAAACTGTTTCCACTTCCTGCAGACTCAAAGTCAAAAACATCTCCCGCATCCGTGCATTCGTCAGCATAGACTCTTCAAAAACACTAGTGCATGCCCTCATCATCTCCCGCCTCGACTACGGCAACCTCCTGCTCTGTGGCCTCCCTTCCAACACTCTCGCCCCCCTCCAATCTATCCTAAACTCTGCTGCCTGACTAATCCACCTGTCCCCCCGCTATTCCCCGGCCTCTCCCTTCTGTCAATCCCTTCACTGGCTCCCCATTGCCCAGAGAATCCAGTTCAAAACCCTAACCCTGGCATACAAAGCCATCCACAACCTGCCTCCTCCATACATCTGTGACCTAGTCTCCCGGTGCTAACCTGCATGCAACCTTCGATCCTCACAAGATCTCCTGCTCTACTCCCCTCTTATCTCCTCTTCCCACAATCGCATACAAGATTTCTTCCGTGCATCTCCCCTACTCTGGAACTCTCTACCCCAACATATCAGACACTCACCTACCATGGAAACCTTCAAATGAAACCTGAAGACCCACCTCTTTCGACAAGCCTACAACCTACAGTAACTACCGCTCCACGACATTGCTGCACGACCAGCTCTATCCTCACCTACTCTATCCTTACCTATTCCTTGTAGATTGTGAGCCCTCGCGGGCAGGGTCCTGTCTCCTCCTGTACCAGTCGCTGACTCGTTTTGTTAAGATTATTGTAAGTGTTTTTGCTATGTATACCCCCTTTTTCACATGTAAAGTGCCATGGAATAAATGGCGCTATAATAATAAATAATTATAATGTCATATGGTCATATGAAACCAAAGTAGAACTGTCTGGTAGAAACACAACTCGTCGTGTTTGGAGGAGAAAGAATGCCGAGTTGCATCCAAAGAACACCATACCTATTGTGAAGCATTGGGGTGGCAACATCATGCTTTAGGGCTGTTTCTCTGCCAAGGGACCAGGACGACTGATCAGTGTATATGAAAGAATGAATGAGTGCAAATCTCCTTCCATCAGCAAGGGCATTGAAGATGAAATGTGGGTCTTTCTGAATGACAATGATCCCAAGCACACCGCCAGGGCAACAAAGGAGTGGCTTTGTAAGAAGCATTTCAAGGTCCTGGAGTGGCCTATCCAGTCTCCAGTTCTAAAGCCCTTTAGAAAACCTTTGGAGGGAGTTGAAAGTCTGTGTTGCCCGGCGACAGCCCCAAAACATCACTGCTCTAGAGGAGATCTGCATGGAGGAATGGGCCAACATGCCAGCAACAGTGTGTGCCAACCTTGTGAAAACTTACAGAAAACGTTTGACCTCTGTCATGCCAACAAAAGATATATAACAAAGTATTGAGATGAACTTTTGTAAGTGACCAAATAATTTCTTTCCAAATCAGACAATGTGATTTTCAGGATTTGTTCTCTCATTTTGTCTCTCATAGTTGAGGTCTACCTATAATGTCAATTACAGGCCTCTGTCTCATCTTTTTAAGTGGGAGAACTTGCACAATTGGTGGCTGACTAAATAGTTTTTTTCCCCACGGTACTTGATTGACATCTTCCCCGACTATCAGTTCTCCAGGCTGTTGATATTGATGGGTTCGGCTAATATTAGTGTATGGTGGGCCTTTATTCTATTCTTCTTATCTGTTTTTACCTTCTGATTGTAGATGTTGCTATTCTATTTTTGATAATAGCATTTAGACAGACTGACTCATTGACAATTGACTCATTGGAGAGCTTTCTGGCCATGCTTTGCAATCAGTGCAGAGGTAATGGTGCTTGGAGGGGTGGGCAAACTGTGACATCAAGTGTTATCTTTCATTGTGATCCTGTCTGTGATGATTATAAGAAAACTACTGATAAGTGAGCCCTAGAGAATAGAAAGTATAAGTCTAATATAAGCCTTAGTAGCCAAAATAAAAATTAAAAAAAGTTTAACTTTTTTTTTTAAAGTATAGATAATAATGCAAAAAAATTGAAAAAAATAAGTTTAACATAAAAACTTCATTGAAATATCATGTAGTTTTCTGATGACACTTCCCTTGTAATAAAGTTATTTGTTGACCAAGTCGAATCGTTTTTGAGTCCTACTGAATCCTAGAATATAATTACTGATATTAATAAAGATGAGCAAATTTCGTTACAAATTTCCTCAAAATTTTATAGATACTAGAGAGTCCAGAATTTGAAAATTGTGAATCCAGCAAAATGATATGCATTGCTCCCCCACATGACTGGAGCATAATACATCTTTTTTCAAGGCAATCAGTTCCTGATTTTATTTAAAGAGAACTGAATCTGCCAACCTAATCGAGCAAATAAGCCAGACACGAGTTTTGGGAGATTTGTTGAGCTCTATATATAACCTCTGTTAAAGGGGAACCAGTTACATTTTATTTATTTTAATTTTTATATTACTTATTTATACAGCGTTATTAATTTCACAGTGCTTTACAGACATCATCATTTAACATTTAGTCAGATTTTTTGGCAGCATGTTATAGAGCCAGAGGAGCCAGGAAGTTAGAGAAGTTTTCAGGGTACCAAAAAAAATGAATAAAAAATGATCTAGCTGACCCTGTAATGAGTCCCCAAACCCAGCTTTTACTTGACTTGTATTTTCAATTTTTTATCTCAAATTAAGCCACCTGCCACCATATTTGTGATTTGCTATGTTTACAGCCTAAACTTCCTACTAGCTCTCCTTTTGTCCCTCCAGACTACATTTCCTAGCAGGTAGAGCTGTATCAGTCCCACAACTCAAACTCCGACTCACTATTAGTGCCTGCCCACTCAATCTACAAAGCACCACCGGAGAGTCCTATACAGTCTCAAGATGGATAAGTCATTTCACACACTTTCTCCCTACTAACATTCATCCCATTTTATTTAGTATGCATGATACTGGGATTCTCCTGCACTCAGTAATGTTCGGAGGTTCTGACACTGGCTTGACTCGCCCAGGGGAATGGGGATGACTTGGTACCCGGGCCTGTAGCCTGGCTTTTAGGGATGTCGCGGTGGTCAGCTCCCGGGCCCGTACCCTGGGGTCTCTCCTTAAAAAGGGGTGGATAATTTATTAAGTTTTATAAAAGAGTTCGTGACGCCACCTGTGGCTTCTGGTGAGGATCACCAGCGCTGCGCAGTCCACCGAGGCCGATGATAAGGCAGCTTGATGGTATAGCTCCCCACAGGTGGAGCTAGGCCTCAGGGCAGTGTATGGACGGGGAATGCAGGACAGGCGAGACCCAGCGGGGTCAGAGCAAGAACAGGGACAGACACGATAGTCACTTCAGTACCTTTTTACTAATGGAAATTCAGGCACGTCCCGGAGCACTGTAGGGTGAAGGGTGCATGTCAGGATCCTCCCCAAAGAGCAGGTGTTAGACCTCATGTTTCTTGCTTCTGCATAGTAAGTTTCTGACCTGCCTGGAGCTAGGCCTAACTTTGTCTCTGTCCTGCGCTGGCTGACCTTGTGGTAGGGCCTTTTCTTGGAGTACACGCTCCCGACTTACGGGGCCTATGTGTCTCCTGGCTCTGGTAGGTATTAGCACTTTAGCGATCCTGGGACTTGTAGTTCTCCAGGGATTCCGGTTTATCTTACTGGGTCGTGGAGATCCCGGTAAGCTTCGGACCCGGTGTCCGGTAACTGCTTCGGGGTGAGCTAGTTAAGCTCCTCTGCCCCCTATGTACTAACTCTCCACTTGCCTTCAGCCTACTCGGGCCCCCACTAGGCTTCTCACACTAAAGGCAGCTTGCCACGCTTCACCGATCTTATGGCGCCGGCACACCTAAGCTCACCTCTCTGAGCTACATGGAGTCTGGATCTGTATAAGCTCCACTGCAGGATTGCAATTTCAGGAGCTGGAACCGGCTTTTGTCCTCTGAGGTAACTCTTCTCAGACTGCACTGGACTCACTGCTAAACCAGACTGAACTTGACTCTGACTCCAGAATAGACTCTGACTAACTGCTGCCAGGCTCCACCTTCCCTATTTATCTATCCCTAATGGGCTACCTCTGGTGGTCTGAGGTGGAAGGTGGAGATGTGTGAATGGTTATGGGGGCCTCTTGTGGAGGAATCCATCAATACACCCTTCTAGGATTTGTGATACCAAGCACAGCTGGGCGTCACATTCCCCCCTAGTTAAACTCAGCACTCCCTGCTCGGGCTGAAGTACATTTTATATAACAATAAACATAAACAATACAAGAACAATAAGGACAATCTTCCCTTTAAGGGAGGCACGAATCTTAAACGTTACATAACAATAACAAAGCAGAGTGTCCTCAGAATTCAAGTCTCCTATGGTGAGGTTCCCAGCAAGGATGTCCATCTCACAAGGTAGAGTACTTGGTGGTTTTGAGGGACCTGTCCTAAACCCTCTACGTAGGCCCTGGGGTGGCTGCAGGGCATGAAGATCCCGAGTTGGACCTCCAAAAGAGCCACTCCAGACAGGTTTTTTCCTTCTGAGGTCAACTGAAAGGGGCACTCCAGGGAGCACAATTATGTACAAAAGCAGTTTTTGGGCTGCACCCAGTCCTCAGCCACGCAGTTCTTTAGTTATGCATAAAAGAATTAATGAAGTAAAACACAAATTGATAAGCATGCATAAAAATACACAATTAATTCAATACATTTCAATTTATTACACAATACCCCAGGGGTAACTATCTACACTCTCAGAAATTTTTACCATCTACTGCATGTGCCTAGCAGGGGGTTTACCTCTCGTGCTACGTATTGATCTGCGTAGTGCGGTGGTTTGTGGGGTGTCAGTGTCTGTATTCTCAGTTACTCTACCAGCTGTATGTGTGACCATGTTGTAAAACTGCCTTAACCTCTCTCTTGGACTGGCAAGTCTACCATTGGCTGGGCCCTCTTGCTCTGCTCCTGCCGGGGATCCTTCATCCGGGGATACTTCTTGAGCTGGCTCTTCTGCAGCACTTACAGGTTCAACTTGCGGTGGAGGGTTTTCTGGCTGTTCATAGAATTGGAGTACTGGGATGATTACTGCTCCTCCTATCTGAGGCCAATCTGCTGGGAAGTCTCCTAGGTCAGTGTGGATCACTGTTTCTTTAGATTCTTCCGGGATTGTGAAAGGTACTTGTTCCTGAGGTTTCAGTAAATCTGGACACAATTTTAGGTGGTCCCTGGACACTGTTGTAGATGTTTTTCCTCCATCTCGACTGATTATACTAGTATTTTTGTTGTCAAACCTTGACGGCAACACAGTGTAGGGGTCTTTTTCCCACTGGTCATCAAGTTTGTGGTTGCGTCTTTTTCTTTTTAGTACTGTTTCACCAGGTGTGAAAGGTTCTGCGGGTGCGTTTTTGTTGTATTGACTTTCCTGCTTTTCTCTCACAGAGTAAGACTGTCCTTGACACAAGCTTGTACCTTTCTGTACTGCTCTTATCTGGTCTTGTCCCAATCTTCAGTGGTCATATCAGCTTCAGGCTCAACAACACCAAGCTCCAGATCCATGGGCAGCTTTCCTGACCTTGCCCGCATGAGATATGCCGGAGTGCAATTGGTGGAACTGACTGGTATATGATTATACAGATCCACTAAGTCAGGTAGTAGGTCTGGCCACTGGTTTCTCTCCTCAAGTGGTATGGTCTTTAGCAGGTCGATGATGATGTTGTTCATCTTTTCACAGAGACCGTTTGTTTGTGGGTGGTAAGGTGTAGTTCTGATCTTTTTACAACCATACAAATGGCAGAACTCCTTGAACAACTCCGCTTCAAAGGCCGGGCCTTGGTCCGTCAGCACCTGCTCAGGGTAACCATGGGGTCTGCAGAAATACGCTTGGAATGTCTTTGCTGCTGTCTCTGCCGTCAGGTCTTTGACGGGGGCGACCACCAGGAAACGTGAGTAGTAATCCACCATGGTCAGAGCATATGAGTACCCTGACCTGCTGGGGGATAGCTTGACATGGTCCAGGGCCACGATCTCCAGGGGTCGAGCGGTCTTGATGGGTTGCAGGGGTGCCTTCTGGCTGCTGAAGTCCTTTCTTCTTAGGCCACAGGGTCCACAGTCCCGGCACCACCTCTCAATGGAGCTGCGCATTCCTACCCAGTAGAATCGACACTTCAGCAGGGTCTCTAGCTTTTTCCAGCCAAAGTGCCCCGCCTGATCGTGGTAAGCCTCTAATACCATCTGGATGTCTGTCTTCGGGACCACTATCTGCCATACCATCTCATGAGTTCTTGGATTGACGTACCTCCGGCACAACTTTTCACGGTAGATAAACAGCCGGCTTCTCTCGTTCCACAGCTGCTTTGCTTGGAGAGACGCATCTTTCTCCAGGGAGGCACTTTACTGGGTTATCAGCTGGTTGATGCGGCTGACAACTGGGTCACTGTCCTGGGTCTCTTTCCAGCTGTGGTGTGACTATGAGGTTTAACGTCTTTCCACGCTGTTTCCTGGAGGCTCGTTGCTCATGGATCATCCCACTCCGATGAAAGGCAGGTAGCTCTATCTCTTCCAAGTCATCCACTTCTTCTTCTGTGTCAGACTGGTGAGGCATCCTAGACAGGGCATCGGCGTTGGCGTTCTTGCGGCCCGCCCGGTATTTAATTGTAAATTGGTAGTTTGACAGCCGAGCCATCCATCGTTGTTCCAGTGCCCCCAACTTAGCTGTTTCAAGATGGGTCAAGGGGTTGTTATCAGTAAAGGCAGTGAACTTACTGGAGGCCAGGTAGTGCTTGAACCTTTCAGTGATGGCCCAGACCAAGGCCAGGAACTCCAACTTAAAGCTGCTATAGTTCTCTGGGTTCCTCTCAGTCGGGCGGAGATTTCTGCTTGCGTATGCGATCACTTTCTCTTGGCCATTCTGCCTCTGACTCGGGACAGCACCCAGCCCTTCGTTGCTGGCATCTGTTTACAGCAGGAACGGTTGGCTGTAGTCAGGGTAGGCTAGGATCTCATCACCTGTCAGGATCTCCTTCATCTCCTGAAACGACTCGGCTTGCTCCTTACCCCAGTGGAATGGGGGGTTTTTGCCTTTGGGGGACTGCCCTACCAGGAGGTCTTGCAGAGGAGCTGCCTTCTTAGTGTAGTCCTTTACGAACCTCCGGTAGTATCCTACTAGTCCCAAGAACTGACGCACTTTCTTGAGGTTCTTCGGCTCCGGCCACTTCTGGATGGCTGTGACCTTCTCCGGGTCTGGTGCTACCCCTTCCGGACTGACAATGTGCCCCAGGTACTGTACCTTTCTCTTGAGCAGATGGCACTTTGAGGGCTTCAACATCATCCCGTACCGGGACAGCGACTCAAATACCTCTGCCAGGTGTTTCAAGTGGTCCTCGTACATTCTGTAGTACACTACTACATCGTCCAGGTAAAGTAACACAGTCTCAAAGTTGCGGTGTCCCAGGCAGCACTCCATCAATTTCTGGAACGTTCCCGGGGGCATTGCAGAGTCCAAACGGCATACTGTTGAACTCGCAGAGTCCCATCGGGGTGGTGAAGGCCGTCTTCTCCCGATCCTCCTCAGCCACAGCTACTTGCCAGTACCCACTAGTGAGGTCAAGGGTAGAAAAGTAATTTGCAGACTTTAAGGCAGCTAGAGACTCCTCTATGCGTGGTAAAGGGTATGCATCTTTATGTGTAATGCGATTTACTTGTCGGTAATCTACACACATTCTCATGCTCCCGTCCTTTTTCCTAACCAGCACTAAGGGAGCTGCCCAGGGACTACAACTATCCCTTATTACTCCCGCCTTCCTCATGTCATGTAGCATTTCTTTTGCCTTCTGGTAGTGAGCTGGGGGTATAGGCCTATAACGTTCTTTGATTGGGGAATGGTTGCCTGTGGGGATATGATGTTGAACCCCCTTAACCCTCCCGAAGTCAAGTGGATGTTTTCTGAACACCTGCGAGTATTCTTGTACCACCCGGTGTACACCCTGTTTTTGATGGGCAGGAGTGGTGTCTGTCCCAACATGGAGCTTTTGACACCAATCGTCCACCTGGGTTGCAGGGTCCTCATCCTCTACTTCCTCTGGTGAGGTTAAGGACTCTGCCTCGTGAATGCAGTTGTTATTGACAGCATGTAATTTGGCAACAGTGGCATAACATGGCAGTCTGACCTCATCTTCCCCTAAATTGAGAAGACGGACGGGCACCCTCCCATTACGTACATCTACCACTCCCCTGGCGGTTAAGAGCATGGGTCTGTGCTTGGAGCAAAGGGGTTCTACTACCGCCTGGTAGCTCTGTCCTCTAAGACCTATAGCAGCTCTGCACCAGATGAGTATTTCACTCATTGGGGGGATGACAATGGGTATGGGGTCTGTTACCCGCACGTTACCGATTTCACCATCTGTTAACCTTACTTGCTGTTGATACATCAGGACTCGGATTTCCCTCTGCAGTGCCCTCCTCTGTCTCGGCCTGGCAGTGTCGGCTATCTGTTGGAGTAAGAACACAACCTCTCCCAAACAGTTACCAACAATGTTAGTGCCAAGTACCATATACGGGTTGGTGTCATCAGAATTAGTCTCTACTACAATTAGTCCCTGATCCTTCAGCTCCACTCTCCCCACCTTTACAGTCACATTCTTAACCCCGAGTAGGTTAAGGGGGGAGTCCATTTGAGGCATATACAGACAAATTTGGAGCTGGCGGACGCAGGTCGTCAATGGACCAGAACCTCTTGTAGAGGACGTCAGGCATGATGGTTACCTGAGATCCTGTGTCCAGCAGGGCGTGCGTCGGGATCCCATCCAACACAATGGACAGGAAAGGTCTTCCTCCGACGAACCTGTTGTACCAGTCTGATGGGCCTGGTGAGTTTACTCCTGGGTGTCGGCCCTCTGACCCAGGGTTTTCTCGTTTAAAGGACAATTCTGGTCGATGTGTCCGGTCTTGCGGCATCAGTAGCAGGCAGGGTCCTTCTGTGGACGGTGCTGGTCACTGGTCCTTGGCGAGGGCGGTGTTGGCCTCCTCCTCCTACACATCCAGGGGACATCCTCAGGGCTATCGGCTAGCAGGATCTTCCCTCCTTCCTCAGGCTCCGTCCGCAGCTGCAGAGCACTCAGCACAGTGGTCAGGGTTTTGCTCAACTGCCGCACTTCAGAGCGCAAACTGTCCAGTTCTTTAGGGGACGTTGCTGGGACCTTAGCTTCAGCAGCCACTGGGGAAAAGGTGGGTGTAGCTGGCACTGGGGTAGCCCCACCCTGGTAACGTTGGATGGCATTTGTTTCCAGGGGCTGCAGTCCTTTTATAGCCATGTCCTTAAGATTGTCAAAGGTGGCATCTGGATGATCCTGGGACCACCAACGCACAGTCCTGCTCTCCTCTGGAGACCTCAGTCCCCAGACAAACTGTTCCTTCAGCATCTTGTTCTCATTTTCGACTCTGGTTGGACTAACCTGGTTCAGAGCCCGCAGGGCCCCTTGTAGACGCCAGGCATAGTCCCGAACATTGTCCTCCGGCTGTTGGGAGCAGCTGTAGAACCTTATCCGGAGGTCCGCCTCAGTAAGGTCCTCAAAGACAGTCTGTAGTTTTTGGAATATTGCGGACACTGACTCCTGGTCTGCGGCTGACCATGTTTCCACTTCCCGTTCCGCAGCATCGATCAGTTGTCCTAATACAACAGCGGCTCTTTGTTTTCCGGTCATAGAGTACATGTCCAAGATACCACATATCTTCCGTTTGAATACAGACAGGGTATCTGGTTTGCCGTTGTACTGGGGGAGCCACTTTGCTCCAGGAATGTACGGTAAAGTCATAGGAATGGCAGGTGTTACAGGCGCTGCTAGAGGAGCGGCAGCCGCTTCGGCCTGCTCATCATCGGGCGCGGGCTGAACTTCAGGAGCGTTGACCGGTAGGTCGGCATTCTGCTGCTCGTCGGACCTCTTGGCGCCCCCCCTAGTTAACCGTGGCCTACCTTCTAGTTCTTGTTCCGGTAGGCCGCAGCTCCGCAGGTGACGGTCGTCTTCAGGACTTTGCGTCGTTGCGTCCTACGTCAGAGCGTTTGGCGATGCTCCGTACAGGACCTGGCGCTTCCTGGTTTAACGACGAGGCGTGGGGCGTGTCCGAGGCTTCGCGCTCTTTTGCAGGTAAGCCCCTAATTTTCCCGCGGTTACGCCCTTCTTCACGCTCAGTGGCCCAACAATGGCGGCAACCTTCACCACAACTTTACGTACACAGTTCAGAATAAAGGCGCACGGTGGCAACGGGCAAAACACTTCATCGTTGCAGCGGGCACGCAATCCTGTTCGTAACGCCAGTTGGAGCTGACTCGCCCAGGGGAATCAGGATGACTCGGTACCTGGGCCTGTAGCCTGGCCTTTAGGGATGTCACGGTGGTTGGCTCCCGGGCCCGTACCCTGGGGTCTCTCCTTAAATAGGGGCGGATAATTTGTTAAGTTTTATAAAAGAGTTCGTGACGCCACCTGTGGCTTCTGGTGAGGATCACCAGCGCTGCGCAGTCCACTGAGGCCGATGATAAGGCAGCTTGATGGTATAGCTCCCCACAGGTGGATCTAGGCCTCAGGGCAGTCTATGGACGGGGAATGCAGGACAGGCGAGACCCAGCGGGGTCAGAGCAAGAACAGGGACAGACACGATAGTCACTTCAGTACCTTTTTACTGATGGAAATTCAGGCACGTCCCGGAGCACTGTAGGGTGAAGGGTGCATGTCAGGATCCTCCCCAAAGAGCAGGTGTTAGACCTCCTGTTTCTTGCTTCTGCGTAGTAAGTTTCTGACCTGCCTGGAGCTAGGCCTAACTTTGTCTCTGTCCTGCGCTGTCTGACCTTGTGGTAGGGCCTTTTCTTGGAGTACACACTTCCTACTTACGGGGCCTATGTGTCTCCTGGCTCTGGTACGTATCAGCACTTTAGCGATCCTGGGACTTGTAGTTCTCCAGAGATTCCGGTTTATCTTACTGGGTCGTGGAGATCCCGGTAAGCTTCGGACCCAGTGTCCGGTAAATGCTTCGGGGTGAGCTTGTTAAACTCCTCTGCCCCCTATGTACTAACTCTCCACTTGCCTTTGGCCTACTCGGGCCCTCACTAGGCTTCTCACACTAACGGCAGCTTGCCGCGCTTCACCGATCTTATGGCGCCGGCACACCTAAGCTCACCTCTCTGAGCTACACGGAGTCTGGATCTGGATAAGCTCCACTGCAGGATTGCAATTGCAAGAGCTGGAACAGGCTTTTGTCCTCTGAGGTAACTCTTCTCAGACTGCACTGGACTCACTGCTAAACCAGACAGAACTTGACTCTGACTCCAGAATAGACTCTGACTAACTGCTGCCAGGCTCCACCTTCCCTATTTATCTATCCCTAATGGACTCCCTCTGGTGGTCTGAGGTGGAAGGTGGAGATGTGTGAATGGTTATGGGGGCCTCTTGTGGAGGAATCCATCAATACACCCTTCTAGGATTTGTGATACCAAGCACAGCTGGGCGTCACAGGCTCAACACAGGTTCAATGCACTGTAAAGGAGCAATGAGTCAGGTAATATCTTCATGTATTATAATGAAATGTAGTACTCTGGAATGCCCAGCACCATCCCATCTGGCCACAGTCACAAGTTGATAAGATTACTTGTTTTGTGTGAACCCTGCAGTGTGCTCTCCCTGCACATATCCCCATTGGTAGGATCACAGGACAACCCCTCCCATGACATCAGCATTCTAGGGGCGGACATATCATTGGTGCAACCTGTGCGGATGCACAGGGGCCCAAGAGGTAAGGGAGATTATTTCTACCTCTAAACCAGGTGCAATTTTGCTTTTTTAGGAGCTCTTGGGCCTCAAAGGGCCCATATATTGTTTTTACAAAGGGACCCTTTTTTGTGTGTGTTCGCCAGTGCAACATTCAGAAATCAACACATAGCTGCTGGCTGAACCATTTAAAGCACAGACCATAAATCTCTGTGCTCTGTATGGACTATAGCAGGAAGTCAGGAACTGGCAGTCACATCACCACTAGTGTTGAGCCACCCCCGTAGTGTTCAAGTTCGGTTCGGTTCGTCGAAAACCCGTATGTTCGCCGAACTGTTTGTTGAACTGTTCGTCGAACACCTTCAAACACCGTTAAAACCAATGGCAAGCAAACAAAAACACATAGAAACACATAGGAAACACATAGAAAACACTTCAAAGGTGTCCAAAAGCTGACAAACTGCTCAGAAGACACAACTAACACATGGAGAAGTGACAAGTACATATAGTCATGCGAAAAGAAAAGAGGTGGAGGAGTAAAAGGAGAGGGAGACACAGATATAGGCATGTCATGCCCTTCTAAAACCAAAAAAGTGCGAACCCGACACGGCCAGTCCGTTCCTGCCCGTGCGACCTCCGTGTCGCCCAGTTTGTGCCAGAGCCGCAGTGGACCCTGACGGCCAGCCCCCCTCTCCCAATACTGGTGCCTGTTCGCTGGTGGGTCGAGCGAGCCCCCCTGCGGTGGAGGCAGGTCTAATCTTTTTCATTTAAATTTTCTCTCTAATTTGAATGAGTACACTTTAAATCCTTTTACAAGGATCTATTGGAGGGCAAGTCTCATGCCAGCAGCCGCGGTACTTCCTGTTTGGTCAGTGGGAGGACTGCTGCTGAGGAGAGTGGTTGTGATTTTGGAGCTCCTGGGCCGGAAGGTTTTTTTTTCCTGGAAGGACCCCCCCCCTTTGGATCCGGAGGAAGGAGGGTGGTTGGTGGACTATAGTGGGGCTTGTCCCCTGTCTCCCACCCCTCAGTTGATACCAGGGGTGGGAGTCCCATTTTTTTGGACTGTGTGGACTTGCTGGGACTTTTATTTTTATTATTATTTCTATAGGCCTCCCCTGAGATGAGGGGCACCAAAAAGTCCAAAGTGGCCAAAGAGGCCAAGGCGGTGCAGCCGGAGAGAGGCGGCAGGGCGCGGGCTGCAGCTGGGCTGGGGGCAGAGGGGATCTCTCCTCCCGGAGGGGAACCTGGTGCTTGCTGGGGTACAGCGGCAGTCCCCAAGGACTGGGGTGTCCAGGCCGCGGGGGAGCCTTTAACCACCTATGGCTCCCGCCTCAACTTGTACCTCAGCGAGCACAAAGAGGTATGCAAGATCTTGAAGCGACTCCGGGAGGAGCTGCGGTGTGCCCGGCAGGCTGCAAACTACGCTTAGAAGAACTGGAGACCAGCCCTGTCGTCCCGAGTTGAAGAGCTGAAAAGTTCCATCACACTGGCGGAGGACAGGAAGGCAGAATTAGTGTTGAATGCGGGACCCTTCAAAGAGAAAATAATAAAAGATGAAAGGTTCTGGGGGGCACCAGTGGGGTCTGGTTGTCCGACCCAGGCAGAGGTGGAGGAGGCCAAGGAGCCTGCCAAGATCAAGGAGTCTGCCATGGAGGAGGAGGAGGAGAAGCCGGACAGCCTGCCTGGGGACCTGGTAAGTGATCACCAGGTCACACATAGAGGGCTATTAGACCCTCACCAAGTCGCGCTCCCATCGGCGCCAGTAGTGTGGAGGATGATGGTGGGAGTAGGGACAGTGGTGGCAAGGGGGGTTACCTCATGCGCCAGATCCGGCAGCTCGAGCCCCCGGGAGTGGATTTCTCCCAGTTTACATTTGGGGGCGAGGGCTGCCTGGATGAGGCAACTGGGAAGGTGAGGAAGAAAAAAGGGAGGAATAAAATCAGAATGGAAGAAAAACTTGTGTATGTCCCCCTTCCTGGGACCCCCGGGTCCCACTATGTGCCCGCTTCCCACCCCGGCCTGGTTTCTGGTGTGGGCCCAGTGCAAGGGGGCGGGAAGAAAAATGTAACTATGGTGAAGGCTGCCATCCATGCTGGCTAACATGAAGATGGTGCCGGAGGTCCAGCTGACCCACGACCCCACCTTGGTGGGGGAGGTTGTGCTACCGGGGTCCCTGACAAGTTCATCATCTACCGGGTCTGCGGGGGCCCCGGGGCCGGCTAGTAACAGCAAGGGGTCGGCTGTGATAGCCGCCGCCATCCTACCCCCGCCCGCACGCTCGTCGGAGGGGGCCGGCCAGCCGGGGCCCCCTGCTGGCCTGTTTCCACCTGGGGCTGCAGGGGCCTTGGCGCCGGTAACATCAAGGGGCGAGAGGTCTGTCATGGCTGAGGTGCAGCCGGCCATGTCCCGGACCGCACCACCGGCGGTGGGGGTGGTGTCGCCGGGGTCCCCTGTGTGCCTGCCACCATCTGGGGCCATAGGGGCCTCGGCGCCGGCAGTGAGTGAGGGCGGGCATTTGGGGGTTGAAACTGCAGCTACACAGCCGGCCGTGTCCCTGACTGCCACTTTGGCAGGGGGCACGGCGCTGCTAGGGTCTGCAGAAGTCCCGGTGCCAGTTTTAAAACCCAGAGAAGCAAAAACATCAGCAAAATCAGTAAGAACAGTTAAAACTACAGTAGCAACTGTGGCCCCGCCCCCATTCACAGGAGGGGGGGTCGCACCATTGGGGGCCCCCGCTGGCATGGTCTTACCTGGGTCGGTGGGGTCCTCGGCGGTGGCTGGTCCCCTCAGGGGAAACGTTCTGCAGGCGGGAATGGAGGAGCAAAGCTCTGCAGCAGCTCCCACTGTGGCTGCAGGCTCTGCTAAGACAGGGGGCGTGTACAGTTTGGTCAGCAGCAGTGAGGGCTGTGGAAGGAAAGAGGAGACTACACCCAAGGCACCCATACCACCCATTCCTAAGCCCAGGCTCCATAGGATAACACCAGCTGCTCCTAATCAGCACACTATGGTTAATGTGAGTAATATGAAATATAATAACAAAGGAGGGAATAATGAGACGGGGTCTGGTGTGAGAGTGGCAGGGGAGGGGCAGGATATGAGTGGGGGGAGGGGAAAAAGGCAGGGGGGGGGGGGAACGCAGGTTCATGGTGTGAATGGCGCCAATGGTGAAAATGGAAAAAATGGTGAAAATGGGAAAAATTGAGAAAATGGGGAATGTGTGGAAATGGATGAATGGCCAGTTTTGGGAGGGGGCAGGGTGAGTGGTGAGGCTGGTGATGCAAGGGGGGTGAATGGTGAGGTGAGGGCCGGTCCACCGTCCAATCAAGTGAGGGGTGCCGGCGCTAATGGCGGTGCCGGAATGAATTTTTCACTGGCTGTGGCGGGGTCTTCCTCACCTTCAGGCTCAGGAGAGGGAGATTTCCACGGCCATCTCGTGCAGGCCCTGAGGCATGGGGATCGGATTATCCAAGTAGAGGGGAGGGATGTGGACCTGTCCTTTTGGTTGGACAAATTTGGACAGGCCGCTTTCCAAGAGAAAAAGGGGGGAGAGACTGTATGGTCTCTCCCTACAGCCGGGCGGGGGGTGTCCAGGAGAAATGTGGTCCGTCTCCGGTGGAGGGGTAATGATGCGTGTCCACCAAGATCAAGGGTAGTGAAGCTCCTCCTGGAGATGGGATTCAGGGCGAATGACATTTTTGCCCTGATACATCCTTTTGGCGCCTCCATCTTTGTTGTTAGCTTTGTTCGGCCGGAGGGTATGGAGCTTTTCTGGTCGAACTATGAGCTGGCAAAAGAGACTCCCAGCTGGCGGGGTCTTGTCGCGGAGGCGATATCCCGCCAGAATGGCCCTAAGAAGGTGACCGTGCTGACGTGCAATGAGTCACTTTTGGGAGTCGATATCATGACCTGGCTCAGCAGGTACGGAGAAGTTGTGGAGGCGCCAAAAAAGATCATGGACGAGGGCATTTGGTCAGGGGGCTGGACCTTCATGATGAGGTTGAAGAGGTCCGGCGGCACTGTCACCCACATCCCTTCCTCGGCTTTCCTTGGGAGGGACAGGATCCTGGTTTTCTACCAGGGGCAGCCGAAAGTGTGCCACAGGTGCGGTGATCCCACGCACTTTAGTGCAGCAATGCACCCTGTGTGGTGGGATAGGCCATCTCGCCGCCTCCTGTGGTACGGTTCGGTGCCACCTGTGTGATGCCGTCGGGCATCCGTTCAGTCACTGCCCTCGTTCCTTCGCCAACGCTGTCTTTGGTCAGGCGGAGGGTGGCCGTGTCGGGGTGGATCCCAGCAGTGCGCCCTCTGCTGAGCCTAAGGCTGGTGGAAACGGGGGGGGGCTGAGGGGCCAGTGAAGAACAAGAAGGTCTGGGGCCCCTCTTATCTTCGGAGGCAGGAGAGGAGCCTGGTTGGGGAAGGGCAGGGCGATCCCCAGTCAACTGGGGTGATGACTGCCCCCCCTCCGGGGGTCTCGACCGGTGCCACTGAGGCCCTGGGGAAGGAGGCGCTGAGTGAGGAGACCAGGAGGATGGAGAAGGAGGAGGCAGCTGCGCTCTCAGATTCCTCCCAATATGAAAGTGTTGAGGAGGACGTGGACGCTCAGCATACAGCAGAGGGTGACAGTGAAACCCAAAAAAAGAGGCGAAGGAGGACGAGGAAGATCAATGGGAAGGGGGTTAAAAAATCTGCCCCCCCTTGACCAGCAAGGTGACGGCGGAGGGCTCCATGATCTCCCATCTGATCTCTGTCTCCAACCGGTTTGGAGTCCTCGAGGATCCTGATGTGGCAGGGGTCGAGGGCAAAGAGCCTGGGGGTGAGGAAAAAAGGGGAGGGGGGTGCTATGGATATGACAGTGTCCCTCAAACGCCGTGAGTGTGACAGCAAGGGGTCTTTGTCAGACGGTGAGGGGGGTGGAGGGAAGAAGAAAGCCATCTAATTCGATCACCCAATGGCTGCACCCACCCCGTTGACGCTGGCGTCCATTAATGTCGCCAGCATAAAATCAGATGCGGCTAGATTTACGGCCTTTGATTTTCTCACCCGGTTTGAGGCTGAAATTTTATTTTTGCAGGAGACCAGACTAACTGACATGGGGGCCATTCACAAGGCAAGGAGTGAGTGGAGGCGTGGGCCCTCATACTGGTCTCTTGCGGCCGAGCCGTATAGCGGGGTGGCGGTCCTTTTTAAGACCGCAGCGGTAGAATGCCGGAGGGTTATCGAAGTAGAAATGGGGAGGTGCTTGGTTTTAGATGTCTTCATGGGGGGACAGGAGCTTCGGCTCATAAACATCTACGGTCCCCAATCAAAGTGGGACCGCAAATGTCTCCTCCTGAAGATCAAGCCCTATCTTTTTACGAGTCGGCAGGTGGTCTTTGGAGGGGACTTCAACACCGTCACAAGATTACGTGACCGGGGAGGCTCCAATGGCCGGCTGGCTTACGATAGCGTGACTGAATAGTATAGCTAGTGATGCTCGCCTGGTGGATGTCCACATCCGGCACACCTCAGGTCACAGTGGTTTCACCTATTATAGGGGTAGTTGTAGGTCTAGAATAGACAGGTTTTTTTTAAAGGAGGAGGCCGTCTCTTCAGCAGTGTCCGCTGTGGAGGTGGAATTCTCTGATCACTGTCTAATTTTCTGTTCCTTGAATGTTTCAGAAACCCCCCGGATGGGTAGAGGACTATGGAAGCTGAATTCATCACTGCTGGAAGAAGCGGAGGTGAGACAATCCTTTGAGGATTTTCTTCAGAGCCAGGTACCGCTGTTGAATCTGTGTAGCACTAAGTCTGAGTGGTGGGAGATGTTCAAAGATCGGGTTGCGAGTTTCTTCCGCCAGCTCTCTAGCCTCAGGAGCCTGAGCAGGTACCACCTGTACCAGAGCCTGAGGAGGAAACTTGAGCAGCTCGTCTCGACTGGAGGTGACCGTGAGGAGATCTCCAGAGTGAAGTCTTTGCTCAAGAGGAGTCAGTATGATAGACACACATCTTTGGTTTTTGAGAGGGATTTCGGGAAGTACCGCTCGCCTGACCCCTACAGAAACTGTAAGATGTCAGTGAATCGTAAAATAGTGACCGGCCTGATCGATGGTACAGGTTCCCTGAACAGATCCAAATCAGGGATCCTGGAAGTCGTCAGGTCGTTCTACTCACGCCTCTTGGGAAAGAGGGAACTAGATCGAGACGTGACGTCGACTTTCCTGGCCGAAGCCGTTCCTGAGCCAGGGGATGACCCCTCTCTCGGCGTTTTGACTGAGGCAATCAGGGAAGAGGAAGTGAGACTGGCCATTGATGGGCTTCGGCTCCAGAAATCGCCAGGTCCAGACGGCTTAGCGTCTGAATTTTATAAGACCTTTAGGGACTCTTTGGTCCCCCTCTTGACGGAGGTGTTCAACGAGTGCCTTTCCTCAGGTGCTCTTCCCCGTTCAATGAGGAGGTCTGTGCTGATTATCCTGTCAAAAGGTAGGGACTCGTCCCGTATTGAGAATTGGCGTCCCATAGCGCTTCTCAATATGGACCGGAAGGTTCTGGCAAAGGTGCTTTTTAATCGGTTGGTGAAATTTGCACCCCGGCTCCTCTCGGGGTCCCAGCATTGCTCTGTTCCAGGCCGCAGCACATTTAGTGCTGTACTCGGTTTCCGAGAGGCAGTGGAGCAGGGTAGGGCTGGCCTCTGGAAGGGATTTCTGCTGTCCCTAGATCAGGCAAAGGCTTTTGATCGGGTGAACCGCGACTACCTCTGGTCTGTCCTTTTGAGGTATGGTCTGCCTGGGGGGTTCGTAAATTGGTTAAAGGCATTGTATGCAGGGGCTGAGACTTTCCCGCTGGTGAATGGTTGGTCTGGCCGCCCTTTTGAGGTGGAATCTGGGGTTCGCCAGGGCTGTCCGTTGAGCCCGCTGTTATACGTGTTCGCCCTTGACCCCTTTTTAAGGAGGATCGAGGGTGGACCGTTGGCGGGAGTCCGGATGGACCGGGCGGCCCCGGAGGCCACCTTGAGGGCAGTGGCGTACGCCGATGATGTCTCCTTGTTTGTATCCTCGAAAGAGGAGGCGGACTGGGTGATGTCTGAGGTTGATCGCTACTCGGAGGCATCTGGGTCTAAGATCAACCAGGAGAAGTGTGAGAGTCTCTGGCTGGGAGCGGGAGACCCTAGTTTCGGTCTCCCAGACACCCTCCCAGAACCCCAAGCCACAGCAAAGATCTTAGGCATCAATTTTGGCCCGGGTGATTACCCCCAGCTAAATTGGGAGGGCAGGCTAAAAATCGCCGCTCAAAAGGTGGACCAGTGGAAGGGTTGGACTTTGACCCTAAGGGAGCGGGTGAATCTGATCAAGGGTTACCTTCTGCCTTTGCTGAACTATTTGAGCAGCGTTTGCATTTTGCCAGAACCTCTTTGGACACGGGTCTACGGCCTGTTTTTCCAGATGTTATGGGGAAACAGGCTCAACCTAGTCAAGAGGGAGGTCACGTACCGTATGAGGAGACTAGGCGGGTTGGGTATGGTCAACCCGGTGGTATTCTTAGTGAATGCCTTCCTTAAAACCAACATAGGGAACCTCTGGCCAGAGAGGGCTCCTCTGTGGGTTTTCTCCTGCAGGGGATGGCTTCGACCCTTCTTCCAGGAATGGGAGTCAGGAGGGTGAGTGAGGGACCTACGTACACCGCACGGGCATCTCCCGGCTTATGCTACCCTGGTTTTGAAGGTGATCCGCCAGTGGGGTCTGGGAATGTGGGAGATCAGAACTATGCCGAGGAAATTCCTTGACAGAAAAGTTCTGTTGACCCGTTTCCAGAAGCCTCTGGTCCTCAAGGATTGCCCAGGTCGGGATCTGGAGGGGGGGCTGAGGTTGCTAAATTCTACTCGGATCCCCTTGAAGTTTTGGGACTTGGCCTGGCGCTGCTTTCACGGGAGGCTATATGTAAGGGGCAATTTGAAGTACAGGAATTCCGATGACCGGGGTTGCCCCCGTGAGGAATGCTGCGACGTGCTGGAAAGCATGGAGCACTTCCTCCTTCAGTGCCCCTTTAATACAGGGGTCTACAACAGGGTGGGTGCTTCCATAGGCTGGCCTAGGCTGGCTCGCCTCTCCTATCCGGAGGGGGCGTACGGAGCATTCGGGTCCCTGGGTGGCCGAGATCGGTGCACGTTATTCCTAGTTAGTTTAGTGGTCAGGTTCTACACGTGGAATGCACGCTGTCTAGTGTCCACTCAGCAGAAAACCCTCCCCATGGATGAGGTGGTTAGGAACATTCTGAGTGACCTCGGTAAAGTGCGCTCGCTGGAATTTGACAGGCTGGGCACTAAGAAGGCCTCCCGCCTCTGGAGGGGTCTTTCATTTGAAGTGCCTTGAGGGCCAGATTATTTTCAGTGTTACAGCAGTAGGGGCAGGTATTTAGGCAGTAGGGAGAGATATGCATAGGGACAGCTAGGGACAGAGGAGGGAAAGATAGTTAGGCACAGTAATGAGGTAATGAGGAGGAGGGGGGAAGTGTAGGGCAGGCTAGACAGGTCCTGGTAGTGGGTGACTCTATTATTAGGGGGACAGACAGGGCAATCTGTCACAAAGACCGGGATCGCCAAACGGTGTACTGCCTCCCTGGCGCTCGAGTTGGGCACATCGCGGATTGGGTTGACAGGTTACTGGGAGGGGCTGGCGAAGACCCAGCGGTCATGGTCCACATTGGCACCAATGACAAAGTGAGTGGTAGATGGAGGGTCCTTAAAAATGATTTCAGGGATCTAGGTAGGAAGCTTAGGGCAAGGACCTCCAAGGTAGTTTTCTCAGAAATACTACCAATCCCGCGAGCCACACAGGAGCGCCAACGGGAGGTTAGGGAGGTGAATAAGTGGCTAAAGAGTTGGTGTAAGGCAGAAGGGTTTGGGTTCATGGAGAACTGGGCCGACTTCGCGGTCGGCTACAGGCTCTACCGTAGGGACGGGCTGCACCTCAATGGGGAGGGTGCAGCCGTGCTGGGGAAGAAGATGGCTAATTGGTTGGAGGAGTATTTAAACTAGAGACGGGGGGGGGAACCAAGGAAATAGGTGGGATGTGAGGCAAGCAAGGGGGAAGGGGATAAGTGAATATAATGAGGGTGGAGAGGGGGGTGGGGATAGCACAGTTAGATCAGTAGAGAAGAGTAGGATGCTAAATAACCCCGAAATTTTATCTTGCATGCTGACCAACGCAAGAAGCCTGACCAATAAGGCGGATGAGCTACGGGCGCTTATATCGGAGGAGAGGTATGACATCGTAGGTATAACAGATACTTTGCTAGACGATAGCTACGACCGGGTGGTAAATTTATTAGATTATAGTTTATTTAGAAGGGACCGGAAACAGGGAAAGGCGGAGGAGTCTGCTTATATGTAAAGTCAAGTCTAAAGCCCAGACTAAGGGAAGATATAGGAGAGGGAGAAGAGGGGGTCGAGTCCATGTGGGTAGAGACAGAGGGAACTAAAAATAATAATAAAATATTACTGGTGGTCTGCTATAAGCCACCCAATATAACAGAGGAGAATGAGAAACTGCTATTAAGACAAATAGACAAAGTAGCAAAAAATAATGAAGTGATTGTAATGGGGGATTTCAACTACCCGGATATTGACTGGGAAACAGAAACCTGTAGATCTCAGAAAGGAAAAAGGTTCTTGACAAATATTAAGGATAATTATCTCTCCCAACTAGTGCAGGAACCAACGAGAGGGAAGGCCGTGTTGGACTTAATATTGACTAATAGACCTGATAGAATAACTAAGGTACAGATAGGGGGGCACCTAGGTAATAGTGATCATAATATTATCAATTTCAAAATGCCCTTCAGTAGGGTTATCAATAAGGGAACAACTAAAACATTAAACTTTAGGAGGGCGAAGTTTGATCAGCTGAAAGAAAGCCTTCAACTTATAGACTGGGACAAAGTTCTTAATCAAGGGAATACGAATAGTAAATGGGAAACCTTCAAAATAATTCTGAATACTCAGTGCGAGAGGTATATACCGTACGGGAATAAAAGGACCAGAAACAAGAGGAAACCAATGTGGTTGAATAAGAACGTAAAAGGGGCGTTAAATAGCAAAAAAGAGGCATTCAAGAGATTAAAAAAGGAAAACAGCAAGGAGGCACTAATGTGTTACAAGGAAAAAACGAGAACCTGCAAAAAACAAATAAAAATAGCGAAGGAGGAAACAGAGAGACGTATTGCTAGGGAAAGTAGATCAAATCCCAAACTGTTCTTTACGAATATAAATAGTAAAAGGGTTAAATCGGATAATATTGGACCGATAAAAAGTGATGAAGGCAAAATCATAGAGAAAGATGAGGATAAAGCTAATCTATTAAATTTTTTTCATCAATTTTCACAAAGGAAAAAGAACCAACAGGCGAAATGAGAAGGGACAAGCATAATCCTCCACTAAGTATGACAAATCTAACCCAAGCTGGGGTACAGAAACGCCTCAGTAACATTAAAATAAACAAATCACCAGGACCTGATGGCATACACCCACGGGTACTAAGGGAACTAAGTAATGTGATAGACAGACCGTTATATCTTATATTTAAGGACTCTGTTGAGACTGGGTCGGTACCACTTGATTGGCGACAGGCGAATGTAGTGCCAATATTCAAAAAGGGAGCAAAAAGTGACGCCGGAAACTATCGGCCGGTGAGTCTGACGTCCGTTGTGGGCAAAATTTTTGAAGGCTTTATTAATGAGGCAATTATGGAGCATCTTGATGCTAATAATCTATTAACCCGGAACCAACATGGATTCATGAGGAATCGCTCCTGCCAAACAAACCTGATTGACTTCTACGAAGAGGTTAGCTCTCGATTAGATCAGGGGGAACCAGTGGATGTTGTGTATCTCGACTTCTCAAAAGCGTTCGATAGCGTGCCACATAATAGGTTGGTATACAAAATGAGAATGATGGGGCTGGGGGAAAATGTTTGCAAGTGGGTAGCTAACTGGCTAAAGGATAGAAGGCAGAGGGTGGTTATAAATGGAATATACTCAGAATGGGTAAGCGTCACTAGTGGGGTACCACAGGGGTCTGTACTAGGCCCAATGTTATTTAATATCTTTATTAACAACATAGTCAACGGGTTAAATAGTATAATATCAATATTTGCAGATGACACAAAGTTATGTAAAACAATTAATACAAAAGAGGATAGTGAAGACCTACAGAGGGATTTGGATAAGCTGGGTAGGTGGAGCATTAAATGGCAAATGAGGTTTAATGAGGAGAAATGTAAGGTCATACATATGGGAAGGAAAAATGGAAGTCACCAGTACTCACTGAATGGGAAATCATTGGGGAATTCAGAGATGGAGAAGGACTTGGGCATCTTGATTGATAGCAAACTAAATTGGAGTGCCCAAAGTCAGCCGCTGCTGTAAGGGCAAACAGGGTAATGGGATGTATCAGAAGAGGTATAGCTGCAAAGGATGAGAACATTGTTCTTCCACTGTACAAAGCACTGGTCAGACCACACTTGGAATACTGTGCTCAGTTATGGGCCCCAATATATAGAAAGGATATAAACGAGCTTGAAAAGGTACAAAGGAGGGCAACAAAATTAATAAGGGGAATGGAGGGACTGCAATACCCAGAGAGGTTGGCAAAACTAGGACTATTCAGCCTGGAAAAAAGAAGGTTGAGGGGGCATATAATAAATGTGTACAAATATGTTAGGGGACAGTATAGAGACCTTGCCAGGGATTTGTTCAAAAGGAGGGATATTAGGGTTACAAGAGGGCATTCACTAAGACTGGAAGAGAAAAGGTTTCAGCACCAGCATAGGAAGGGGTTCTTTACGGTAAGAGCAGTGAGAATATGGAATTCACTGAGTGAGGAGACGGTAATGTCGGATTCACTACACCAGTTCAAGCGGGGACTGGATGCATTTCTAGATACCAGGCAGATTTCAGCATATACTTAAAAATAGAATAAAATAGTAGGTTGATACAGGGATTTATTCTGACTGCTGGTTTCAGAGTCAGGAGGGAATTTTTCCTCAGGTGAAGATTGGCCAAATCATTTGGGGTTTTTGCCCTCCTCTGGATCAACTTTAGCAACCACATAACTTACAGGTCGAACTTGATGGACGCAAGTCTTTATTCGGCTTTACTAACTATGTAACTATGTAACTATGTGGTGAGGTAGATAGAGCGATAGGGGCAGGGAGGGATAGATAGGGATAGGTTTTTAATTAGGGGCAGTTTTGAGATAGTGAGGGTAAGATAGGTTTATTTTTGTGTAGTAGGGAAAGTGCCTGTCTTTCCGGCTCCTGATGGTGGGCTGTCAACTTCCACCGCAGTCTTTTGTTTTCAAAACTCTAGGCAATGTATGGGGCTCGCAAGCACCGAGCCATGGCTGAGAAATGTACTGTTTTTGGTGAGATGTAATGTTGTTATGTCATTTTGTTCTGGGAGAAATGTGCACAGTTGTTAGTCGGCTGTGATAAATATTAGGGGAAATTGCAGTAGTGGGGTGAAGGTAAACCCCACAGGTTAGGTTGATGGGTAAGAGTAAATATGTGTTTTGAGGTGTTATATATGTGTTATATGTGTTATATGTGTTATATATATTTTAGATGTTAAAGTTATGATCCTTTCTTTTGTGATAAGAGTTGGGGGAAAAAAAAAAAAAAAAAAAAGTAAAAAAATAAATAAATAAATAATAAATAAAAAAAATATAATAATAATATATATATATATATATATATATATATCGGTGTATATATATATATATATATATATATATATATATAGTGTGGATGGGATAAGTTTTAGTTATAGTTTGGTTTGGCGGATTGCCATATGAATTATGTTGGGGCGATGGACCGGGGTTTTTTGTAGGTTGAGAAGTGAAGGAAGTGTGATAGTGTGTAATGCGGGCCCTTCTCTCTTTTTTTCTCTCCTTGTCCTATGTTGGAGCCTGGAGGATGAAGGGTGAGGAGCTCGGGAGGAGGAGAAGGGTTAAGGAGTCAAAGAGGAGGAGAAGGAGAAGGAGAAGAAGAGGAGTAAGCTAAGGAGTGAAATATAAACTAAAACTAAGGAGAGGAAAGGATCAGAACAGAGCAGGCTGGGAAACGGACTTTTGTTTACCCATGCCAGGACTTACAAGAGACTCTAGGACTCAAAGACTCATGGACTCTAATGCTCCCTCCGGTAAGGAAACTTTTTGACAGAGCCTGATGGACACCCGGGACTCCTAAAAATCTCTTTGAACTCTGCTAGGGTGTTTGTTTTATTTCT
Source organism: Phyllobates terribilis (assembly GCF_046119375.1). Taxonomy (NCBI): domain Eukaryota; kingdom Metazoa; phylum Chordata; class Amphibia; order Anura; family Dendrobatidae; genus Phyllobates; species Phyllobates terribilis. The sequence goes on from NW_027362767.1 coordinate 360,371,274, forward strand.
GAGGTCATACGGGCCTTGTATAAGGTCTATAAAGTTTATATGTTTTCTTTCCCATTTTAGTGTGGATCCAGATGAGGACATGTTTCGTTATGGTTTTGTGTTTATGGTTGGGTTGTGGTAGGGGAATTGGTTAAGTGTGGAATATGTATTTTGTATGGTTTTATATTTTTATAATAAAAAAAGAGTTCCAGCTCCAGTAGCGTCCACTAAAGCTGCTGCAGTTAAAAAGCTTTTATAAGGATCGAGCTTGGCAGTCCACCGCAAGGCATCCTACCGCCAGTCCCAACCCCTGTGCCTTGGGGTGCCTCCCCGATGCTCTTCACTGAGTGTCCCGGGGGCCCGAACCATTTCCTTTGAAAAAATTAAGTGTCCAAACTACAGGTGGTGTAGCTTGCTTAACAACTGGGTTAATCCGCTGACTAGCAGACACTGCTACTAGGCCCAAAGTATTGCTTGGGCTAGATGCAGTTAAAAATTTGTAATTAGATACTCTCGTTGGATGCTGAGAAAGCATTCTATAGAGTCTCCTGGCACGCCATATATTATTCTCTTAAAAAGCTTGGGGTAGGGGACCCTTTTATAGCCAAAATCATGGCCCTGTATCACAATCCGTCAGCTAGGCTGAAGATAAATGGAACATTATCATCACCTTTCAAAATCACCAATGGGACAAGGCAGGGATGTCCTCTGTCCCCTCTCTCATACATCCTAGTGATGGAGCACCTGCTCTCATCAATTCACGATAACCCCAATATTAGGGGGATTGAGGTGGGAGGCACCGAGTACAAGTGCTCTGCATTTGCTGATGATGTCCTAGTATATATCACTCAACCAGATATATCCATCACTACTGTTATGGCTGAAATAGATCACTTTGGTACATGGTCAAATTTTAAAATCAATGCAGCGAAGTCTGAGGCCCTCGATGTCTCCCTCCCCAAATCCATACAGGATTCCATCCAGTCCTACTTTCCCTTTGTCTGGCCCTCACAGGGTATCAAATACTTAGGAATTTGTATTCATAGAGACCTCTCCCGTCTATGTTATCTTAATTTTTGGGCCCTTTATTGAACAACTCCATAGAGATCTTACTTCTTGGCCGGTGAAGGATTTTTCCTGGTTCGGCAGAATAAATATACTAAAAATGAACGTCCTACTTAAACTCTTATACCTCTTCCAAACCATTCCCGTGGTAATTCCCTCAAATTTTTGGAAAAGACTACGCAGTAGCCTTTGCAGATTTATCTGGGCAAGTGGGCGTCCACGCATTCGGTGGGACGTTCTGATCAGACACAAACAAAAGGGGGGCCTTAGCCTTCCGAATTGTAGAAGGTATTACATGGCAGCAGTACACGCTAGAATCCTGGACTTCTTCCATCATTCGGAGGGGAAATTGTGGGTCAAAATAGCTCAATCCATTTGTCCTAAAGCTCTTACCACTCTCCCATGGTGCGCCCATTTAATTGTCCCCTCTCTTGGCCTCATGTCATATAGTACTTATGCCACTGCTTTGGCTTTGAGATCCCCAAAAAAAAGCTTATCCTCAATCGACCCCCAGGGCCCCTTGCTCCCGATTTCAGATAATCCAGATTTCCCACCAGGACTATCTGCAAATAGATTTCTCGGTTCAAATAAATCCCATCCGATATTATTTTCTCATGTCATCTCCAATACTTCGTTGCTACCCCTCAATGACTTGTTACAGGGAAGAGCCACTTCCCCGTAGGCTAATTTTGAATATAGCCAGTTACAACACTTCTATTCAACTGTGAAGAAGCGCACACATCTTCATAGAGATCTCACAAACTTTGAAAAATTGAGGCTATCATTGTCACCCCTACACACTCCATCTCCCTACTGTATAATCTCCTCATTGCCCAGGTAACTGACAATAGGCCAGGATTCTGCGGTGCATGGGAAAGGGAACTGGGGAAGTCCTTCTCTGACTCACAATGGGATAAATGTTTCTTCCTAACACATAAAACCTCAATAGGGTCCAAAGCTCAGGAAACCTCCTTCAAAATTATCTCTAGATGGTACCGGGTACCAGCAGTCCTTCATAGATGGTATCCAGTGGTCTCAGATAGATGTTGGAGATGTGGGGAGGGGGAAGGGACAATGTCACACATATGGTGGGCATGCCCTATAATAAATGCATTTTGGGTAAAGGTGGTTCCCATGATTGAGAAAATAACTGGTTTGACTATCCCTAATACGCCAGAAGCCCTCCTTTTTTCAATGCTACCAATAAGTAAACGTAGTTATAAAAGGTCATCAATAGGCTACCTACAGTCATGGCCAAAAGTATTGAGAATGAGACAAATAGTAATTTTTCCAAAGTTTACTGCTTCATTTTTTGTAATGGCAATTTGCATATACTCCTGAATGTCAAAGAGTGATCAGCTTAACAGCAATTACTGTACTTGCAAAGTCAATATTTGCCCAGAAAATGAACTTTAACCCCCAAAACACATTTCAACATCATTGCAGTCCTGCCTTAAAAGGAGCAGCTAACATCGTTTTAGTGATTGATCCATTAACACAGGTGTGGGTGTTGATGAGGACAGGGCTGGCGATCAATCAGTCATGATTAAGTAAGAATGACATCACTGGACACTTTAAAAGGAGGCTGGTTCTTGGTATCATTGTTTCTCTTCAGTTAACCATGGTTATCTCTAAAGAAACACGTGCAGCCATCATTGCACTGCACAAAAATGGCCTAACAGGGAAGAGTATCGCAGCTACAAAGATTGCACCTCAGTCAACAATCTATCGCATCATCAAGAACTTCAAGGAGAGAGCTTCCATTGTTGTCAAAAAGGCTCCAGGGCGCCCAAGAAAGACCAGCAAGCGCCAGGACCGTATCTTAAAACTGTTTCAGCTGCGGGATCGGACTACCAGCAGTGCCGAGCTTGCTCAGGAATGGCAGCAGGCTGGTGTGAGTGCTTCTGCACGCACTGTGAGGCGGAGACTCTTTGAGCAAGGGCTGGTTTCAAGGAGGGCAGCAAAGAAGCCACTTCTCTCCAGAAAAAACATCAGGGACCGACTGATATTCTGCAAAAGGTACAGGGAGTGGACTGCTGAGGACTGGGGCAAAGTCATTTTCTCTGATGAATCCCCTTTTCGATTGTTTGGGACATCTGGAAAACAGCTTATTCGGAGAAGAAGAGGTGAGCGCTACCACCAGTCTTGTCTCATGCCAACTGTAAAGCATCCTGAAACCATTCATGTGTGGGGTTGCTTCTCAGCCAAGGGAATCGGCTCACTCACAGTCTTGCCTAAAAACACAGCCATGAATAAAGAATGGTACCAGAATGTCCTCCAAGAGCAACTTCTCCCAACCGTCCAAGAGCAGTTTGGCGCCCAACAATGCCTTTTCCAGCATGATGGAGCACCTTGCCATAAAGCAAAGGTGATAACTAAATGGCTCATGGAACAAAACATAGAGATTTTGGGTCCATGGCCTGGAAACTCCCCAGATCTTAATCCCATTGAGAACTTGTGGTCAATCATCAAGAGACGGGTGGACAAACAAAAACCAACAAATTCTGGCAAAATGCAAGCATTGATTATGCAAGAATGGACTTCTATCAGTCAGGATTTGGTCCAAAAGTTGATTGAGAGCATGCCAGGGAGAATTACAGAGGTCTTGAAGAAGAAGGGGCAACACTGCAAATATTGACTTGCTGCATTAACTCATTCTAACTGTCAATATAACCTATTGGTACTCATAATATGATTGCAATTATATTTCTGTATGTGATATAAACATCAGACAAACACTAATAAAAACCAGAGGCCAGCAGATCACGTGAAAATATAATTTTGGTGTCATTCTCAAAACTTTTGGCCATGACTGTAATACAGGCGGCTAAGAATGTCATTCCACGACACTGGAAAAGCAGAGACCCACCCACTGTGGAGAAATGGTTTGCGGAGATCTCCCTCCTTAATAGGATGGAGCATCTGATTGCCATCTCACCGGCTGATGTTGATAGATACTGTGTGATTTGGAGGGATTGGATTGATTTGCAAAACTCTGACCCCTACCATCTAGCCCCCAACTAAAGTTATCCGTGATGTCGGCACAACAATGATCATAATCGCACTCTATTGATTGGTGGTCTGCCGTGGTCCGCTCCCTCTCTCTCTCTCTTTCACATGGAAAAATACATGCTTGATCTGGATATTGATGGAAAACCCTCCCTGTACCCCCCAATGTACTGTCATTATGCATAGATTTATAGTTATACTACCCCTTTTACTATGTATATTGTATTTTCTTGTACTTTTTCAACACAAAAATAAAAAAAAACTTGAATTTGAAAAAGAAAATTGTAATTAGATCTACAGGCGGTGGCTACTCCGCTGACTAGCAGACACTGAAGCTTTGTAGCAGACCTCTGATTCCCAGGCTATAGTATGAGTAAACAGCTCTTCAGACTCAACCATCTGTGTTACCCCAAGCCATAGTGTTTGTAGTTTCTGACGGTTAAAAGGGGGGGGAGAGACCCGACCCACCTCCAATTGACGATGGCAATGTCATGTAAAACACAGCAAGGGGACTCCAAAAAGAGTCTCCATTTTTTCCCAAAATTGTGGCACAGACACCACTTAAGTGGCATCAATTGTCCCAGAGTTGCTTAAAATGGTTGGTGAGGTGATTTTCCAAAATCCTCAAGCTTTTAGTCTCCCCAGAATGACACAAGTGGGGCAGATGGTGGTTGTCCCGGCCCGCTAGACAGCATTGTAGCACAGTGAGCTTCGCACTGCAACTTATGATTCATATCCGTGTGATGGTTCATGCATGAAGTACTCAAACTATGGATTTTTTGGCCTCTACTTAGCTTTTGGTGACAAATGTTACAGATAACACGAGTTGGGTCATACTTATCGATCTGAAAAAATGCACAGGCTATGCAAGGTTTAGAGCCCATGCGACTCTGCTACTAGCAATACTATCAAATGATTGGCTGGGTTAGATGCAGAGCGTCTGGGTTTGGTTGGGGGTCCCCACAGTCTGCCTAGGCTAGATGCAGTTAAAAATTATTATTAGATACACAGGCGGTGCAGCTTGCTTCGCAGCTGGGCTAATACGCGAAAAGTATTGGTAGACTCTATACTAAATAAGGAAGAATTCACTGACTGTGGTGGCCCCTCCGTGGGCCGTGGCGATTGGTGGAGATTTGGTGGATGATTATAGGAGAAAGCTCCTTAATAGAGAAAGTTGATGGATTTATACTTTAAATACACGTGTACCAGCGGGTTTAAACATCAGACATGATTTGATGTATCATTATGAATGATCATTTATAGATTATTATTATATATATGTTCCTTTTTTCTTCTTTTCTTTTTCTTTTGGATTATTTACATTTATATGCATTGTTTCTATGCTATACGATTTTAACATGGTATGTGTGTATTAATTTCTGATTAACTCAGCCTTGAACAGGTGCATAGCAGGACATGACATATAAATACCACTTCCTTGCTGTTTTTTTGTTATGCAATGATTAAGAACCTTTAGTTCGAAACGCGTTTGCTGTTCTTCTCCAAGGTGGACTTTTAAAATATTTTTTGTATGACCCAATAAAAAGTGGATTTTAGAAGATTTGTTCAGCTGGATCTTCCTGGTTCCTCATGTTCGTCTGGTAGCACTCCTGGCTCCGTGCTGTTGATCTTCTAGGTGGGTGAGCTGATTTTTTCCTTTCTTTTTCTGCCATGTGGCGATTGGTCATCCACTTTCGCTGCCCCTTACTCAACGAATTCACAAACATCTCCCGTCGGTTTGGAGTCCCATTATGCCCAACCAAAAACATAGGCCCCACAACTAAAAAAAATCGAAATCAACACCACAGCAAGGTTGTTCCGCCTCCCATGGGAAAAAATACCAAAACATTACACCTGATCTAGGTTTTTTGCGCAGTATGGAAAGTAACACTACAGCAGATGCAAGTATTACTAGGTCTCCTCTTGTTTGCGAGCCGGGTGATGCCAGTCGGAAGGGTTTTTTCTCTTCATTTATCGCCCGCAACAAAAGGGGCGTCTAAACCCAATCATACAATCAGAACCAGCAGGCAGCTACGGGCGGACTTAGAGGTGTGGAAAACCTTCTTATAATCATTCAACTGTCACACATTATTTATGTCAGCAGAACAGTCCAATATTCAACTAAGATTATTCACCGGGGCGGCAGAATCAGGCGGATATGCAGCGATACTAAATAACCAATGGTGCACAAGCTTATGGCCTCCGTATTGGGCAGAACAAGTGCTGACAAAAAAAACAGTCCTGGAACTGTTTCCAATAGTGGCAGCAATAGAAATATGGGGCGTGCGCCTGGCTAACAAAAGTATACTCTTCATAACAAAAAACACCAGCCTAGCGCACTTCATTAATAATATGGCATCATCGTCTCTCCCAGTGCTATGCCTACTACGCCGGCTAGCATTCCTGTGCCTAAAACACAATGTATGGGTCCGCGCTAGCCACGATGCTGAGGGGTCTAACACTGCTGCTAACGCTTTATCACAATTCAATTGGCAGATTTTCACAGAGCTCCTCCCCAACGCCCACCCATCGGGCAACAGTTGCCTAGCCTCCCTATGGGATCTAGTGGAGAATAGTTGATGCCATTAATCAGAGCGTCAGTTGCCCCGTCGATGTGGCAAGCATACGGTAAGGCATGGGAACAGTGGACACGACTAGTAGCAGGCAGACGGGTTGACCAATGTGAACAATCCAGATTACAAGTCACCATAGAATTTCTCCACCAGCTTATGATGAGGGGCATATCAGGGGCGTCAGCGCAGCGGAGACTGACCGGAGTAGCATTTCACTTCCAACTACTGAATTGGGGACATGTGACAAAGAGATTCATCATCAGACAATCCATAAAAGGGTGGAAAAGGGGTCAGCCAAGTCAGGAGTGTAGCCGTTCCGTCCCGTGTCACTAAAACTGATTTCTCACATCATATCCCTAATACCATTAACATGATACTCACAATTCGAAGCAACACTACTGTCTACTGTATTTGCGATCACCTTCTTCGGGGCGCTATGCATAAGCGAATTAGTCCCTCAATCCAAAATTAACACTAGTGGAGGCTTATTACACCAGGACGTAGTCATAGCCAATAATGCAATACGTCTACGCATAGGCAAATCGAAAACGGTTCCAGCGGGCAGGGGCACTTGGGTACTTCTATAACCCACAAATGGTACGCTGAGTCGGGTAACAATAGTAAAAACATATATAACCATCAGATCACAAAGTAATTTCTTCCTATCACACATTGATGGAACGCCATTATCAAGATACCAGTTCCAAGCTATATTTAATAAATGCATAACATCGGCAGGGAACCACCCCAAAGATTACGGGACACACTCATTCCGCATAGGCGCGGCCACGGAAGCAGCAAGAGCAGGACTGTCACAAATGGAAGTTCAGAGGATAGGGAGATGGCGATCCACGTGTTTGGCGACATACATAAGACCGGACTTGTTATCCTAGCGTGGTTTGTTTCTTTTACAGGTGACGCTAAGCCAACAGTGTGGGTGATAGGCCACTCGTATATATATTGGGCAGAAAAAAGATCGAAAGTCCGCCCAGGCAGGAGGAAATTAGAGTTTCATAACAAATATTTCAACTGGAGAGGTATTAGAGGCCTGCAATGGCCACAGGTACTAATGGAGGTAATCAAGGTAGAGAGAGAGGCAAGAGGTCCGTTCATCTTAGTTATACAGGCTGGGGGAAACGACCTAGGTTATCACAAGAGCGCATAACTAATGGCACTAATGAAACTAGACACTAAGCGCTTCAGAGAATTTTTCACAAAAATAGTCAGAGATTGTGCCGAGCGCGGTATGGCAAGGTGCCCGAGACATCACGGCCATCGAACGGACAAGGCGGCTAATAAATATTTGGATGCCAAAATTTATAAGAGACAGAGGCGGACAACTGGAAGGAGATAAAGCAGGCCTCATACAGCCCGACTGTGTTCACTTAATGGATATTGGACTAGACATATTCCTGTCAGGACTCCAGGACGGAGTGGAACAAGCGTTAAGAGTGATGGATGGGGGTCAGAGTCCTGCATACGAGTACGCAGGATCCTCCGTGGCCTGGAAATAGAAAGGACATGTTGGAGAGTTACACTTGTTGGCCAACTTACCGTTGTGGAGACTGGAGACACAGGGCATGCTGCAACAAGCTGAATTATTTTAGAAATAAAATGCCTTTCTAATGTAATGAGTATAAACAGTTAATAAAGCAGTGACCGATCCTCACCCATCCAGTTGTAAGAGTTGCATGATTGTATTGTCAATGAAAGGGGGGCGGCAGGGGGCTGAGCGTCTGGGTTTGGTTGGGGGTCACCACAGTCTGCCTAGGCTAGATGCATTTAAAAATTCTTATTAGATACACGGGCGGTGCAGCTTGCTTCGCAGCTGGGTTACTACGCTGACTAGCAGACACTAAAGCTTTGGAGCAGACCTCTGAGTAAACAGCTCTTCAGACTCAACCATCTGTGTTACCCCAAGCCATAGTGTATGTAGTTTCTTACTGTTAAAAGTGGGGGCGGGAGACCCAACCCACCTGTAATTGACGATGCCAACGTCACGTAAAACACAGCAAGGGGACTCCAAAAAGAGTCTCCATTTTTTCCAAAAATTTGGGGCACACACACCACTTAAGTGGCATCAATTGCCCCAGAGTTGCTTAAAACAGTTGGTGAGGTTAACAAATCATAAAGCTTTTACTCTCCCCAGGATGACACAGGGGTAGAAAAGTCCTTGCGGATCCATGATTTGTTCATTATTATGAACGTGAGTCTGTCTACATTGTCAGTGGACAGCCGCGTGCACTTATCTGTCAGCACACCACCAGCAGCGCTGAACACACGTTCAGAGAGAACGCTGGCTGTGGGGCATGACAAGATCTCCAAGGCGTGAGTGGCGAGCTCCGGCCATTTATTCAGATTGGAAGCCCATAAAGAGCAAGGGTCTAGTGACACAGTCAAGGCTTCGATGTTCACTTGGAGATACTCCTGTACCATCGTCTCTAGGCGTTGACTATGTGTCTGACTTCTTGTCTCCTGTGGCCTTGCAAAGGATGGGCTAAAAAAGTGGTGAAAGGATTCCGCAAAATTGCTGTTACCAGTAGATTCTGTGTTTCTGTTACGGTTTGAGTGATGAAGACTCGACAGTCCCACGGTTGGCAAGTTAGAACTGTGAGATTCACTACGTGCACCACTGGTGTTTTGTGGAAAAGCACATGTAAGATTCTGCAACAGTCTCTGCTGATACTCCTGCATGCGTGAATCCCTTTCTATGGCAGGAATTATTTCGGCAAATTTACTTTTGTACCGGGGATCTAAGAGTGTGGCTACCCAGTAGTCAGGATTATTTCGAATTCTGACAATTCGAGGGTCATGTTGCAGATAGTGCAGGAAGAGGGTACTCATGTGTCTTGCGCATCCAGGAGCACCATGTCCCTGTTGTGTTGGTGGCGAGGTAAGAATCATGCTTCCTTCCTCTGCCCTCTTCCCCCAACCTCACACAACAGAAATGTGATCAAGGTCTCCCTCATCTGATGAGTCTTCCATGCCCATCGCCAGTTCGTCCTCCACTTCTTCCTGGGCTCCTGCACCTTCCTCACTAGTTTGGCTGCTACCATGCGCCCTGGTTAATCCCTCTCCCCCACCCTCCCATGCCTGCCGCCTTGGTGCTGCCGACCGTCTGGACCTTGCAGATGTTAGCCCTTCCGCATACAACTCCTCCTCCTCTACTTCCTCCACCTCCTCTTGTCCCACCACCTGACTCCGAGTTCTGTTTAACATGTGCTCCAGCATGTAAATCACCGGAATAGTCATGCTGATAATGGCATCGTCAGCACTAAACATCTTCGTCGCCATTTCAAAACTGAGCAGAAGGGTGCATACGTCCCTTATCTCAGACCACTCCTGCACCATGATTTGCCCCACCTCTGGATCTCGTTGGCCCAGGCTATAAGTCAGAAGGTATTGCACAAGGGCTTGTCGGTGCTGCTACAGTCGCTGCAACATGTGCAGAGTTGAATTCCACCGCGTTGGCACATCGCATTTTAGCCGGTGAAGTGGCAGCCCCAACGACTTCTGTAGAGATGTAAGTCGCTGAGCTGCGGGATGCGAACGGCGGAAGTGAGCACACAGCGACCGTGCCCTCTGCAGAAGGCCATCTAGTCCGGGATAGTGGGCTCAAAATTGCTGTACAACCAGGTTCAACACGTGAGCCATACAAGGCACGTGTGTGACGTTGCCCCGGCGAAGGGCCGCACCCAGGTTTGCAGCATTGTCGCACACGGCCTTCCCTGGTTGCAGGTCCAGTGGAGACAACCATTCATGAAACTGGTTCTCCAGAGCTGACCACAACTCCTCAGCTGTGTGACTCACATTTCCCAGACATTTCAAAGTAAAACCCGCCTGATGATGTTGAGACCTGCTGCCAGCATAGTAAGGAGGTGTGCAGGATCCCTTCTGCGCAGTTAGAAAGCGGGTGGCATTACCAGACAGGCTTTGGGTGCAGGTGGAGGACCTAGAGGAGGATGAGGAGGCAGAAGCAGTGGAGGAACTTCGAGATAAAGAGGATTGACGCACAACTCGTGGGGACGGCAAGACTTGGACAGCAGCCCCTTGTCCTGCTGTCACCATAGTTACCCAGTGCCCAGTCAGCCTCTGTCCATGCCTACTCATCCAAGTGTCTGTGGTGAAATGTAGTGTTGAGCCACCCCCGTAGTGTTCGAGTTCGGTTCGGTTCGTCGAACACCCGTGTGTTCGCCGAACAGTTCGTCGAACTGTTCGTCGAACACCTTCGAACACCGTTAAAACCAATGGCAGGCAAACAAAAACACATAGAAACACATAGAAAACACCTTCAAAGGTGTCCAAAAGCTGACAAACTGCTCAGAAGACACAACTAACACATGGAAAAGTGACAAGTACATATAGTCATGCGAAAAGAAAAGAGGTGGAGGAGTAAAAGGAGGGGGAGACACAGATATAGGCATGTCATGCCCTTCTAAAATCCAAAAAGTGAGAAGCCGAGACGGCCAGTCCGCTCCTGCCCGTGCCACCTCCGTGTCGCCGGGTTTGTGCCAGAGCCGCGGTGAACCCTGACGGCCAGCCCCCCTCTCCCAATACTGGTGCCTGTCCGCTGGTGGGTCGAGAGAGCCCCCCTGTGGTGGAGGCAGCTCTAAGCTTTTTAATTTAAATTGTCCCTCTAATTTGAATGAATACACTTTAAATCCATTTACAAGGATCTATTGGAGGGCAAGTCTCATGCCAGCAGCCGCGTAATTCCAGCTCCAGTAGCGTCCACTAAAGCTGCTGCAGTTAAAAAGCTTTTATAAGGATCGAGCTCGGCTGTCCACCGCAAGGCATCCTAGTGCCAGTCCCAGCCCCTATGCCTTGGGGTGCCTCCTGATGCTCTTCACTAAGTATCCCGTGGTCCCGAAGCATTTCCTTTGAAAAAATTAAGTGTCCAAACTACAGGTGGTGTAGCTTGCTTAACAGCCGGGATAATCCGCTGACTAGCAGACACTGCTACTAGGCACAAAGTATTTCCTGGGCTAGATGCAGTTAAAAATTTGTAAGTAGATACTCTCGTTGGATGCTGAGAAAGCATTCCATAGAGTCTCCTGGCACGCCATATATGATTCTCTTAAAAAGCTTGGGGTAGGGGTCTAGGGGACCCTTTTATAGCCAAAATCACGGCCCTGTATCACAATACGTCACCTAGGCTGAAGATAAATGGAACTGTAGCACCGAGGGCTCGGTTGCTACAGACGTATTGCACCTCACCCAGAGGTGTGATATCTCACTCTCAGATAAGGATGGAGTGTGGATCAGGACCCGACACCGGCATGCATTACACCACATTGCCGTGGGGCAGGGCGACCAATATGCCCCTGAGATGGGCACGACAGTCCCTGTCCCTGGCTGGAGTGGGGGGAGGGAACACTGAGGAAGGGGAACCCTGCAGTGCAGGAGCAGGGAGGAAGCAGTTCCTGGGTGCATTGAGAAGGGTGTATAAAAGGTGGGCACCATCTTAGTTCAGTGCAGAGAAGTCTGAGCAGAAGTGGCAGGGAGCAGGGGCTCTGCATGAGCTCTGCTCCGGAGGCGGGCCTAGTAACAGAGGCCCAGGCCTGCAAGAGGGAGAAGGAAGGAAGAGGAGCGGAGAAGGCTCCAGGAACGAGGAATGAAGGGATCCCAGGGGTGAGGACGGGCGAGTCGCCACCGCACGCCCGAATCCACCTGCGTGGAGGGGTCAGGCCAAAGGGGGAGACCAGTCCCCGAACTAGTGGAGGCAGGAAACGACCCTCAGCTAGAAACCGGAGGCTCTGACATTTTATGTGGTGCAGCCCCTTGCTCCACCCGCTAGGAAGGCACCACATAGGGTCAGGGAAACTGGCGCCAAGTTTACCAAGAGGAGGCCCGAGGCAGCCGGACAGAAGTGTTGGTAAGAAAGGCCAGACAAAGGACACACAAAGGGGGTCCTGTGAAGCGCTCCAAAGTTATCTGGGAGTTGTCTGAGCCCCTCACCTGGTGAGCACAGTACGACGTGGGCAGCCGTTACCTGCAGACGTGGTCTGGATAATAAGAACTGTGAGTAAAGGCCCTGAACTGCATCACTGACTCCGTGTCGTTACTGCTGCTGCCCTGCACCATCACCCCCATCCTCCGCATACACTGCCCTGAGGCTATACTCCTCCCGTGGGGAGTTATGCTACGCTCTGCTGCACCCACAACACCAGCCTTAGCGGTCTGCCCTGTAGCGGCGGTTCACTCTGACCGCAATCCACGGGTGGCGTAGTCGAACATTTAAACATCAAAACCACATAAATAGTTCCGCCACTGGTTTGACCGCCCTGAGCCACGGAACCGGATCGCCGCCACGAAGACTACAACCACCAGCATCCACCAAAAAGGGTCCGGCTCCGGGTGTCCCAAGGCCCAGGGGGTGCGTCAGAACATTTTCATCACCTTTCACAATCACCAATGGGACAAGGCAGGGATGTCCTCTGTCCCCTCTCTTATACATCCTAGTGACGGAGCACCTGCTCTCATCAATTCGCCATAACCCCAATATTAGGTGGATTGAGGTGGGAGGCACCGAGTACAAGTGCTCTCTATTTGCTGATGATGTCCTAGTATATATCACTCAATCACATATATCCATCCCTGCTGTTATGGCTGAAATAGATCACTTTGTTACATGGTAAAATTTTAAAATCAATGCAGCGAAGTCTGAGGCCCTCGATGTCTCCCTCCCTAAATCCATATAGGATTCCATCCAGTCCAACTTTCCCTTTGCCTGGCCCTCACAGGGTATCAAATACTTAGGAATTCCTATTCATAGAGACCTCTCCCATCTATGTTATCTTCATTTTGGGCCCTTTATTGAACAATTCCATACAGACCACGGTTGGCAAGTTAGAACTGTAAGATTCACTACGTGAACCACTGGTGTTTTGTGGAAAAGCACATGTATACCGCGTTCCAAATTATTATGCAAAAAGTGTTTAGGAGTGATAAGGGAAGAATTTGTTTGTTTGTCAGTTAAACTCATTGATGGTGATGTGTGTCAGGGCTCTTTATATCACTGTAAGCAATTGCAGACACCTGTGCTAATTAGTTTGGCAGGTGTGTCCAATAAAGGCAAGACTACTTAAGAAGGCTCTCTCACATTATTAAGCAGCCTACATTTTCTGCCAAAATGGGAAAGAAAAAGGATGTGTCGGCTGCTGAGAAGCAACAAATTGTGGCGTGTTTAGGTCAAGGCATGACTACAATCAACATTGTGCGATGATCAGGATGAAGTGTCTTGGCAATCAAGAAGTATGTAGCTGATTCACAGTACACACGTGTGCGTGCTGATAAGGGCAAATTGAGGACTCTTTCCTACAGGCAATTACGTCAGGTTGAAAGAGCAGCGGCAAAAAAGCCTTGTCATAGCAGCAGACAAGTTTTTGAAGCTGCTTGTGCCTCCAACGTCCCCCGAACAACAAGATGCAGGGTCCTTCAGAGGTTTGCAGCTGTGCATACGCCATCCTGTCGACCTCCTCTATCCACTTCACACAAGCAGAAACGGCTCCAGTGGGCCAAACATTACATGAAGACTGATTTCAAAACTGTTTTGTTCACGGATGAGTGCCGTGCAGCGCTCGATGGTCCAGATGAATGGAGTGGAGGATGGCTGGTTGATGGACACCCCACGCAAACACGGCTACAGCGCCAACAAGGAGGAGGTGGAGTAATGTTTTGGGCTGGAATTGTAGCACCCTGAGGATTCGGCTGCTACAGGGGTATTGCACCTCAACCCAGAGGTGTGATATTCCACTCCCGGGTAAGGAAGGAGTGTGGAACTGAGCTCAGATAGACTGCATGCACTACATACATCCCATTCCAGAGGAGCAGGCCGACGGTACTCCCACTTAGAAATGTGCAGGTACAACCGAGCCTGTTCCTGGCTGGAGTGGGAGGGGGGTGGTACATCCCATGTAGTGTAGGGGCAGATAGGGGGAGCAGTCTGGGTAGTGATAGGAGCTCATTGGGTGCTGGTCACCTGAGCTCACACATAGAGGGATATATAAGGAGGGCACCAACTTAGATCAGGGTCAGACGCTGAGAACAAGTCAGTTGGAGAGGAGAGAGAAGGAAACAGAAGCCCTGGAGAGAGAGAGAGTGGAGCAGAGAAAGACCCAGAGGGGGAAGACTGAAGGGACCCAAGAACCCAAATTAGAGCACCGGGTGAGGAGTCAGCAAGAGGGTACCGGAACCCAAGCTGGTGGGGGCAAAGACATTCCCCAGCCAGAGACCGGAGACCGTGGGCAGTGTCTGTCACGGTCACCCACCACATTCACCCCGAAGGCACACCACATGAAGGGTCAGGGAACCCAGGGCCAAGGGTGTCCCAAAAGAAGGCCCGAGGGAGCTGGACCTAGGTGAATCACTGGTGGGGACGGCTGAAGAAAGGACAGAGGGAGAGCTCAGGGCCACGCTCCGGACTTGTTTGGGGGTTGGCTGGATCCAGGACCTGGTGGACGCAGCACGGCTCGGGTGGTCACTAACAGCTGGAGTGACCGAAACATCAGCAGTAAGTAAACTCCCTTAACTGCACAACCCGAGTCTGTCTTCATTGCCGGCTGCACCGCACCACCACAACCCCCATCCTCTGCGCCTGTCCCCTCTGAGGCTATACCCCTCCCGTTGGGGGTTATCCCACCAAGCTGCGCATCCACCATCAGCCTCAGCGGACCCTGCTGCAGCGGCGGCCACAGTGACCGCATCACAACGGGTGGCGTAGTCGACACAAAAGAACTTTAATAACATCTGTAGGACTGCCACATAACACTGAGCTTGACGCCCTGGGCACGGGACCGGGTCACAGCCGCTCGGAGACTACAACCCCCCCCCCATCTGATCCGGTGCCGGGTATTCCCCTCAAAAAGGAATATGTCCCAGGGGGCGCGTCAACTTTGGCGTAGTCGGCAGGATTACGTGCCCGCAACACCCGGGTACTGCGTGCCTGAAGAAAAGTGCAAGTTTACCTCAGAAAGAAGTCTCCCGCCGGTTCCGGAGGGTCCACGCCATCGGACTCCATCACCAGTCGTTTCCCGCCGATTGTCCGCCATTTCCAACTTGTTCCCGCCATCTGCAGAGTTTCCCGCCACTGGGCGACGCTTCCCGCCAAAACCGCAGATTTCCCGCCTTGGAAGAGCAGCGGACGCCATTATGGGCGTGCCAAAGGAGGGCAAGAGGCCACCTCCCATCGTGGGCCAGGACAGAAAATGGCGCCAAAAGTGGAAACCGCCCCCACCAACAGAGACTGTGATGCTGGAGGTGTCTGTCAGCGTGAAAGAACTCCCCCTGGAGCTGACAGTCACCGAGTTGCCCCGGGACCGCCCTCGAAGTGGGAGGAGACGAAAGGGAAGAGAAAAGATGGGTGTCGCTTGGAGGAGTCTGGAGCGAGCGCACCCGGAGGCAGGAAGCCTGGAAAGGAGCAGCAGAAAAGCTCACCCGGAGATGGAGAGAAAGCAGAACAGCACCGGCCCGCTGGCCAGGAGTCTGCTAGAGACCAAGGAAGGAGGGCAGAGCAGCACCGGCCCGCTGGCCAGGAGCCTGCCGGAAGCCGAGCAGAGCAGCACCGACCCGATGGTCAGGAGCCTGCTAGAGTCCACAACCCCGCTAGGTCTAGCGGAGATCCTAGCGCAGCTCCCCCGAGACCGGGAGTGTGCACAAACTGCCCTGGAGGGCCTCGCAAGGAGGATGGCCCGGGTACAGCGCGAGATACTGGCGGAGTGGAGCCGGGAGATGACCCAGCAAGCAAAGACCAGTCAACGGAGCACGCTACCCTGGAAGAGGAAGCAGACCGCCTCTGAGGATGGCGCAGGAGGACCCAAGGCCGGAGACGGCGCTGAGGAGGGAGCCGAACGCATGGAGGCAGGTAAAGGGGACGCCTATACCCCAAGCCGTGACACCGCTTACCTGCCCCAGCTCCCCGTCGCAGAGCCCGAAAGTCCCCCTGCTGTGCCCGTAGCCGCCATGTCACCGCTATGGACTAGGCCCCGACCGGAAGCCGCCGCAGCGACCCCTGTGACGTCACGCGCCTCGACCCGGAGCGTGACAAAGCAGGAATTACCACCAGCCTGGTCGCAAGGCCTAGTACCCCCGGGCGCCGCACCACCAACAGCGCCCCCTACCTCTGCGGAGCCTCCGGCCTGGTCGCAAGGCCAGGTAGCCCAGGGCGCCGCCGTTCTAACGGTGCCCTTCACCTTCCAGATACCCCAGGCCTGGCCGCAAGGCCCGGGCAACCCGGGCGCTAACACCACCGCGCCCATAGCCAGAGGACCCGGACGGGTCTGAAGAAACATCATATCAAGAAAGAGCAGGAGGAAGACGCCGTTGAGTGCGGCAGAGCAGGTGCTGTAAATAAGTTACCCCATGGGGGTATAAAGAAACTGAAACTGTTGCTGCTAAAATAGTCCCCGTTGGGACCAGTGAACTGTTACCCGTTAACCCCTTTTATCCTACAGGCTGAGGACTGTGAGCAGCCATTCCCTTCCCTCTACCTGGCCGAGGACTGAGAGCGGCCAACTTCCCCTGTAAATAATTGCGCGTCCTAAAGCGCCCCCTACCGGTTTTATAGAAAACCAGATTTTCTAAGAGACTGTCGCACTTTTCCCGGACACACGTTGCACAGTGTCCGGAGGAGGAACCAGAGACAAGAGAAGTCTACGAGAGTGTTTATATAAAAAAAAAAAAAAAAAGTTTTATATATATATAATGTTTATATGTTTTATATGTTCATATAAAAAATTTTGTATGTTTTGGTGTTTTATGTCTTACAGCCCGAGGACGTGCTGTGATTTACCAGGGGGGAATGTAGCACCCTGAGGATTCGGCTGCTACAGGGGTATTGCACCTCAACCCAGAGGTGTGATATTCCACTCCCGGGTAAGGAAGGAGTGTGGAACTGAGCTCAGATAGACTGCATGCACTACATACATCCCATTCCAGAGGAGCAGGCCGACGGTACTCCCACTTAGAAATGTGCAGGTACAACCGAGCCTGTTCCTGGCTGGAGTGGGAGGGGGGTGGTACATCCCATGTAGTGTAGGGGCAGATAGGGGGAGCAGTCTGGGTAGTGATAGGAGCTCATTGGGTGCTGGTCACCTGAGCTCACACATAGAGGGATATATAAGGAGGGCACCAACTTAGATCAGGGTCAGACGCTGAGAACAAGTCAGTTGGAGAGGAGAGAGAAGGAAACAGCAGCCCTGGAGAGAGAGAGAGTGGAGCAGAGAAAGACCCAGAGGGGGAAGACTGAAGGGACCCAAGAACCCAAATTAGAGCACCGGGTGAGGAGTCAGCAAGAGGGTACCGGAACCCAAGCTGGTGGGGGCAAAGACATTCCCCAGCCAGAGACCGGAGACCGTGGGCAGTGTCTGTCACGGTCACCCACCACATTCACCCCGAAGGCACACCACATGAAGGGTCAGGGAACCCAGGGCCAAGGGTGTCCCAAAAGAAGGCCCGAGGGAGCTGGACCTAGGTGAATCACTGGTGGGGACGGCTGAAGAAAGGACAGAGGGAGAGCTCAGGGCCACGCTCCGGACTTGTTTGGGGGTTGGCTGGATCCAGGACCTGGTGGACGCAGCACGGCTCGGGTGGTCACTAACAGCTGGAGTGACCGAAACATCAGCAGTAAGTAAACTCCCTTAACTGCACAACCCGAGTCTGTCTTCATTGCCGGCTGCACCGCACCACCACAACCCCCATCCTCTGCGCCTGTCCCCTCTGAGGCTATACCCCTCCCGTTGGGGGTTATCCCACCAAGCTGCGCATCCACCATCAGCCTCAGCGGACCCTGCTGCAGCGGCGGCCACAGTGACCGCATCACAACGGGTGGCGTAGTCGACACAAAAGAACTTTAATAACATCTGTAGGACTGCCACATAACACTGAGCTTGACGCCCTGGGCACGGGACCGGGTCACAGCCGCTCGGAGACTACAACCCCCCCCCCATCTGATCCGGTGCCGGGTATTCCCCTCAAAAAGGAATATGTCCCAGGGGGCGCGTCAGAATCATGGGGAGAGAGATTGTCGGCCCCTTTAGGATCCCTGAAGGCGCTAAAGATGAACTCCATAATGTATGTGGATTTTCTCAAACAGCACTTCCTGCCATGGTTCAAGAAGAAGAACCGTGTATTTCACAGCAAGATCATTTTTCTGCATGATAATGCACCATCTCATGCTGCACATAAAACATCTGCATCTCTGGCTGATATGGGCATAAAAGGGGACAAACTTATGGTGTGACTCCCATGCTCCCCTGACCTCTACCCCATTCAGAACCTTTGGAGCATCATTAAAAGGAGTGTCTATGATGGCGGGAGGCAGTTCACATCTAAGCAACAGCTCTGGGAGGGTATTCTGTCCTCATGCAAAACAATTGAAGCAGAAACCATCCAAAACCTGACAAATTCAATGGACGAGAGAGTTCAGAAGCTCCTTTCGAACAAGGGGTCCTATGTGAAAATGTAACATCACCTAGAATAAAGTTTTGAGTTGAAAACTGTTTGATTTCAGTTTCTAACAACTTGCTAATGCTTATAATTTCAAAAATGACCATTTTTTTGGTCTTTATTAAAATGAAAAGGTTGATCGAAAAGTTTGGGGGATCTAAGAGTGTGGCAACCCAGTAGTCATGATTACTTCGAATTCTGACAATATGAGGGTCATGCTGCAGGTAGTGCAGCAAGAAGGCACTTATGTGTCTTGCGCATCTCGGAGCCCCAAAATTATTTTCAGGGCTAGATGCAGCTAAAAATTATTTTTAATTTTAAATCTGGTGAAGCTTATTATAGATGGCCTAATAGGATCAGTGCTGCACACTGCTACAAAGCCCAAATTATTTTCCAGTCAAGATACAGATAAACATGATTAGTAATTTGAAAGCTTAAAACGGTTGGTAGGGTGATTTTAACCAATCATCAAGCTTTTACTCTCCCCAGGATGACACAGGGGTAGAAAAGTCGTTTCGGATCCATGATTTGTTCATCTTTATGAACGTGAGTCTGTCTACATTATCAGTGGAGAGCCGCGTGCGCTTATCTGTCAGCACACCACCAGCAGCGCTGAACACACGTTCAGACAGAACGCTGGCTGCGGGGCATGACAAGATCTCCAAGGCGTAAGTGGCTAGCTCCGGCCATTTATCCAGATTGGAAGCCCAAAAAGAGCAAGGGTCCAGTGACAAAGTCGTGGCTTCAATGTTTACTTGGAGATACTCCTGTACCATCGTCTCTAGGCGTTGACTATGTGTCAGACTTCTTGTCTCCTGTGGCCTTGCAAAGGATGGGCTAAAAAAGTGGTGAAATGATTCCGCAAAATTGATGTTACCAGCAGATACTGTGGTTCTGTTACGGTTTGAGTGCTGAACACTTGACGGTCCCACGGTTGGCAAGTTGGAACTGTGAGATTCACTACGTGCACCACTGGTATTTTGTGGAAAAGCACATGTAAGATTCTGCAACAGTCTCTGCTGATACTCCTGCATGCGTGCATCCCTTTCTATGGCAGGAATAATTTCTGCAAATTTACTTTTGTACCGGGGATCTAACAGTGTGGCAACCCAGTAGTCAGGATTATTTCTAATTCTCACAATTCGAGGGTCATGTTGCAGGTAGTGCAGCAAGAAGGCACTCATGTGTGTTGCGCATCCAGGAGCACCAAGTCCCTGTTGTGTTGGTGGCGAGGTAACAATCATGCTTCCTTCCTCTGTCCTCTCCCCCCAACCTCGCACAACAGAAATGTGATCAAGGTCTCCCTCATCTGATGAGTCTTCCATCAGTTCGTCCTCCACTTCTTCCTGGGCTCCTGCACCTTCCTCACTAGTTTGGCTGCTACCATGCGCCCTGGTTAAACCATCTCCCCCACCCTCACATGCCTGCCGCCTTGGTGCTGCCGACCGTCTGGACCTTGCAGATGTTAGCCCTTCCGCATACAACTCCTCCTCCTCTACTTCCTCCACCTCCTCTTGTGCCACCACCTGACTCCGAATTCTGTTTAACATGTGCTCCAGCATGTAAATCACCGGAATAGTCATGCTGATAATGGCATCGTCAGCACTAAACATCTTCGTCGCCATTTCAAAACTGTGCAGAAGGGTGCATAGGTCCCTGATCTGAGACCACTCCTCCAGCGTGATTTGCCCCACCTCTGAATCTCGTTGGCCCAGGCTATACGTCAGAACGTATTGCACCAGGGCTTGTCGGTGCTGCCACAGTCGCTGCAACATGTGCAGAGTTGAATTCCACCGGGTAGGCACATCGCATTTTAGCAGGTGAAGTGGCAGGCCCAACGACTTCTGTAGAGATGTAAGTCGCTGAGCTGCGGGATGCGAACGGCGGAAGTGAGCACACAGCGACCGTGCCCTCTGCAGAAGGCCATCTAGTCTGGGATAGTGGGCTAAAAATTGCTGGACAACCAGGTTCAACACGTGAGCCATACAAGGCACGTGTGTGACATTGCCCCGGCGAAGGGCCGCACCCAGGTTTGCAGCATTGTCGCACACGGCCTTCCCTGGTTTCAGGTCCAGTGGAGACAACCATTCATGAAATTGGTTCTCCAGAGCTGACCACAACTCCTCAGCTGTGTGACTCACATTTCCCAGACATTTCAATGTAAAAACCGCCTGATGACGTTGAGCCCTACTGCCAGCATAGTAAGGAGGTGTGCAGGATCCCTTCTGCGCAGTTAGAAAGCTTGTGGCATGACCAGACAGGCTTTGGGTGCAGGTGGAAGACCGAGAGGAGGTTGAGGAGGCAGAAGCAGTGGAGGAACTTTGACATAAAGAGGATTGACGCACAACTCGTGGGGACGGCAAGACTTGGACAGCAGCCCCTTGTCCTGCTGTCACCATAGTTACCCAGTGCCCAGTCAGCGACATGTAACGCCCCTGTTCATGCCTACTCGTCCAAGTGTCTGTGGTGAAATGCACCCTGTCACACACAGAGTTTCTCAAAGAAGCGGTGATGTTGTGTGCGACATGCTGGTGGAGCGCAGGCACACCTTTCTTTGAGAAGTAGTGCCGACTGGGCATCTGGTACTGGGGCACTGCGACGGACATAAGGTCTCGAAAATCCTCTGTGTCCACCAGGCGGAAAGGCAGCATTTCTGTAGCCAAGAGCTTGCAGATGGTGAAATTCAACCTCTTAGCTTTATCATGGCTAGGAGGAAATGGTCTTTTACTTGTCCACATCTGAGGGACCGAGGGCTGGCTATTGTGCTTAGACGGGGTTGATAAGGGTGTCCCCGGCAAACTGCCGGTCTGTGAGGAAGATGCAGGCGGACATGTTAGGTTGCCTTGATCCAAAGGTGGTGCTATCGATGTCGGACAGCGCTCAAGACCAGCTGGTGTTACCACCTCCAAAGAAAATGATGACCTGCCAATCACGCTGGCTGTTGCGGGTAAAGAGGTGGCAGGTCTGCGCCCCAAAACAGGTGTGACTGCTGTCCCCCCAGTCACAGAGGATGAAGAGGCCGCAGATGCACAAGATATGGCAGACGGTGGTTGGCCCGGCCGGCTAGGCCGCATTGTAGCACACTGAGCTTCCCACTGCAACTTATGCTTCATGTCCATGTGCCGGTTCATGCATGAAGTACTCAAACTATGTATTTTTTGGCCTCTACTTAGCTTTTGCTGACAACTGTTACAGATAACACGAGTTGGGTCATCTTTATCGATCTGAAAAAATGCCCAGGCTATGCAAGGCTTAGCACCCATGCGACCTGAAGAGCCACCACGACTTGTGGTGAGAGGCAGAGTTGTGTTTGAGGATGCAGTTGTTGACGTGCTTCCAGTACTACGTCTCTGTCCAGGAAGGCGCAACCTGACCTCGTCGTCACTAGCATCTTCCTCCACCTCCTCTGCTGACCTCATCTCTTGGCTGACTGTGGGTTGACAGTAAGTGGGATCTCCGACCTCATCATCATCACCCTGTGCGTTATCACACCCGTCGTCCTCAGAGCCAACCTGTTCCTGCCCTGACAAAAAACTAAAGTTGTCGCTCCAATCAGGTATTTGAGTCTTATCATCGTCTTCCTCATTGTCTCCACCAACAGGAGTTACAGTTTGGGAATGAGGGTCTACATTATGGTCAGAACCTTCTGCGTCTGGTCCTGGATCCGACTCATAAAGATTCTGGGCATCAGTGCAGATCATTTCCTCGTCTGGATTCACAGAAGCGCTGGAGTCGACCTCTGATTCCCAGGCTATAGTATGAGTAAACAGCTCTGCAGACTCAACCATCTGTTCTACCTCATACTCAGACGGGCAGCTGGAGATTTGGGAGCTGTGAGGAAGCAAGTGCGATTTGGGTGACACCTTTGAGGACTGGAGTATTTGTGATGTTGAAGTTGATGTGGAGGAGAGCCCACTTAAAGGAGCACTTGATATCCGTTGAAGCACCTGCTGTTTTTGTGCCTCATCTGGAATTTGTAGCGATTGGCGTGGCCGTAAGAAAGGGATCTTATCACATTGTCCGCTAAAAGAAGTAGACATTTTAGTTTGGCTGGAAGATGGTCTTTCTTCTGCACCTACCCCACGGACACAACCTTTTTTCCTCTTCCCAACACGCCTATTCCCCTTTCCACCAGCAGCAGGCCTTTTTCCACTCATTTTGGTGGTTAACTAATTCACAACTCTGGAGTTGTTTGCACAAAAAAACAATGGATGGTAACCGAGCAGAGCTGAGTGGCCAAACTGTGGTATTAGGCCAAAACTATTGGCTGGGTTAGATGCAGAAAAAAAATATTTTTAATTTGCAACCTGATGGAGGTCAGTATAGATGGACTAATAGACCAAGTCCCACACACCGCTAGAAGCCCAAATATTTTTTCAGAGCTAGATGCAGAAAATTTTTTTATTCAATTTGCAACCTGATGGAGGTCAGTATAGATGGACTAATAGACCAAGTCCCACACACCGCTAGAAGCCCAAATATTTTTTCAGAGCTAGCTGCAGAAAATTTTTTTATTCAATTTGCAACCTGATGGAGGTCAGTATAGATGGACTAATAGACCAAGTCCCACACACTGCTAGAAGCCCAAATATTTTTTCAGAGCTAGATGCAGAAAAAAATTATTTTTAATTTGCAACCTGATGGAGGTCAGTATAGATGGACTAATAGACCAAGTCCCACACACTGCTAGAAGCCCAAATATTTTTTCAGAGCTAGATGCAGAAAAAAATTATTTTTAATTTGCAACCTGATGGAGGTCAGTATAGATGGACTAATAGACCAAGTCCCACACACTGCTAGAAGCCCAAATATTTTTTCAGAGCTAGATGCAGAAAAAAATTATTTTTAATTTGCAACCTGATGGAGGTCAGTATAGATGGACTAATAGACCAAGTCCCACACACTGCTAGAAGCCCAAATATTTTTTCAGAGCTAGATGCAGAAAAAAATTATTTTTAATTTGCAACCTGATGGAGGTCAGTATAGATGGACTAATAGACCAAGTCCCACACACCGCTAGAAGCCCAAATATTTTTCAGAGCTAGATGCAGAAATTTTTTTTATTCAATTTGCAACCTGATGGAGGTCAGTATAGATGGACTAATAGACCAAGTCCCACACACTGCTAGAAGCCCAAATATTTTTTCAGAGCTAGATGCAGAAAAAAATTATTTTTAATTTGCAACCTGATGGAGGTCAGTATAGATGGACTAATAGACCAAGTGCCACACACCGCTAGAAGCCCAAATATTTTTTCAGAGCTAGATGCAGAAAAAAATTATATTCAATTTGCAACCTGCTGGACGTCAGTATAGAAGGACTAATAGAACAAGTCCCACACACTGCTAAAAGCCCAAATATTTTTTCAGAGCTAAATGAAGAAAAAAATTATTTTTAATTTGCAACCTGATGGAGGTCAGTATAGATGGACTAATAGACCAAGTCCCACACACTGCTAGAAGCCCAAATATTTTTTCAGAGCTAGATGCAGAAAAAAATTATTTTTAATTTGCAACCTGATGGAGGTCAGTATAGATGGACTAATAGACCAAGTCCCACACACCGCTAGAAGCCCAAATATTTTTTCAGAGCTAGATGCAGAAAATTTTTTTATTCAATTTGCAACCTGATGGAGGTCAGTATAGATGGACTAATAGACCAAGTCCCACACACTGCTAGAAGCCCAAATATTTTTTCAGAGCTAGATGCAGAAAAAAATTATTTTTAATTTGCAACCTGATGGAGGTCAGTATAGATGGACTAATAGACCAAGTCCCACACACCGCTAGAAGCCCAAATATTTTTTCAGAGCTAGATGCAGAAAAAAATTATATTCAATTTGCAACCTGCTGGACGTCAGTATAGAAGGACTAATAGAACAAGTCCCACACACTGCTAGAAGCCCAAATATTTTTTCAGAGCTAAATGAAGAAAAAAATTATTTTTAATTTGCAACCTGATGGAGGTCAGTATAGATGGATTAATAGACCAAGTCCCACACACTGCTAGAAGCCCAAATATTTTTTCAGAGCTAGATGCAGAAAAAAATTATTTTTAATTTGCAACCTGATGGAGGTCAGTATAGATGGACTAATAGAACAAGTCCCACACGCTGCTAGAAGCCCAAATATTTTTTCAGAGATAAATGAAGAAAAAAATTATTTTTAATTTGCAACCTGATGGAGGTCAGTATAGATGGACTAATAGACCAAGTCCCACACACTGCTAGAAGCCCAAATATTTTTTCAGAGCTAGATGCAGAAAAAAATTATTTTTAATTTGCAACCTGATGGAGGTCAGTATAGATGGACTAATAGACCAAGTCCCACACACTGCTAGAAGCCCAAATATTTTTTCAGAGCTAGATGCAGAAAAAAATTATTTTTAATTTGCAACCTGATGGAGGTCAGTATAGATGGACTAATAGACCAAGTCCCACACACCGCTAGAAGCCCAAATATTTTTTCAGAGCTAGATGCAGAAAAAAATTATATTCAGTTTGCAACCTGATGGATGTCAGTATAGATGGACTAATAGAATGATGCTATGCCCAAAAGATTTTACTTCACTAGGTGCAGTAAAAAAATTGGTATTCTATACACAGGTGGTATATCTTGCAACACAGATAGGCTACTCCACTGACTAACACACTCTGCAATAGGCCAAAAAGGATTAGCTTTGCTAGATTCAGCCAAATGCTGTGAAAAAAACTTGCACAGCACTGGCACAGACCTGCCTGGCAAAAACTGATAGGAACTGATGTAACCTAGTCCTGAAAAGGACTCCAATTACAATTAGTCTTTACTCCCACAATCTATCTATTTAAGAGCACAGACCTGCCTGATAAAAGTCGTAGGAAATGCTGTAACCTAGTCCTTAAAAGGACTGCAATCACAACTATTCCCTATTCCCAAGCTATCTGTATATTTGTGCGAAAATTGGCTTGAAATTAACAAGGTATAGCGCACACAGCAACAGCGGTGCCGTCTAACACGCAGCTGCAGCAGTGAGAAAATGGTGGCGACGGGGAAAATGGCTTGGTCTTATAGGGCAAGGACATGTGACATACACTGCCAATCACACATGCCCTTGCTTGTGTGAAAAAAAGCACTTCGCTCCGTGTGTGCGCTGCTGATAGGCTGACAGATTGCACCTCCCCACTGCAAATGCGGGAAAGAGAAAAAAAATGGAGATCTTCATTGTTCCTGCAGAGATCCATCCCCTGCCCCTCCCCCCGCCCCGCTGTACACTCAAACTGCGTATTAACATTAATTTTCATCATTACTGAGAAAAAATCCAGTTATGATTTTGGTGCACGAACAGTTATCGAACATAACCTCGAACAGCCGAATTTTTCTCAAATTGTTCGTGTTCGCCGACCGGCTCGAACACCGCCCAAAACAGCTCGAATTTGAGATTGGCGAACAGTTCGAGTAGAACAACGCTCATCTCTAGTGAAATGCACCCTGTCACACACAGAGTTTCTCAAAGAAGCGGTGATGTTGTGTGCGACATGCTGGTGGAGCGCAGGCACACCTTTCTTTGAGAAGTAGTGCCGACTGGGCATCTGGTACTGGGGCACTGCAACGGACATAAGGTCTCAAAAAATCCTCTGTGTCCACCAGGCAGAAAGGCAGCATTTCTGTAGCCAAGAGCTTGCAGATGATGAAATTCAACCTCTTAGCTTTCTCATGGCTAGGAGGAAATGGTCTTTTACTTGTCCACATCTGAGGGACCGAGGGCTGGCTGTTGTGCTTAGACAGGGGTGAGTAGGGTGTCCCTAGCAAACTGACGGTCTGTGAGGAAGATGCAGGCGGACATGTTAGGTTGCCTTGGTCCAAAGGTAGTGCTCTCGATGTCGGAGAGCGCTCAACACCAGCTGGTGTTTCCACTTCAAAATGAAATGATGACCTGCCAATCACACTGGCTGTTGCGGGTAAAGAGGTGGCAGGTCTGCGTCTCAAAACAGGTGTGACTGCTGTCTCTCCAGTCACAGAGGATGAAGAGGCCGCGGATGCACAAGATGGGGCAGATGGTGGTTGGCCCGGCCCGCTAGGCCGCATTGTAGCACAGTGAGCTTCCCACTGCAACTTATGCTTCATATCCATGTGACAGTTCATGCATGACGTACTCAAACTTTGGATTTTTTGGCCTCTACTTAGCTTTTGCTGACAAATGTTACAGATAACACGAGTTGGGTCATCCTTATCAATCTGAAAAAATGCCCAGGCTATGCAAGGCTTAGAACTAGTGTTGAGCGATACCTTCCGATATCGGCAAATATCGGATCGGATTGGATCGGACCGATACCCAAAAAGTATCGGATATCGCCGATTCCGATACCGGAAACCAATGGAAGTCAATGGGACAGAAATATCGGAATGAAAATAAACCCTTTCTTTCCTTGTAGGTTAATTCTACATGAAGGTAAACAATTAAGAATAATGTTGAATGTATTGGGGGAGGTGGGGGAGACAATAAAGGCATAGAGGTTTAGCCCAATCAAATGGAATAGCAGGAATTAATATTTTTTTAAGACGTTCTGAGTTACGGAAATATTGACTATGTTAAGTATTTTTATGTTTTGTCAGATATTTATGTTTCACTGCTTCCATGCTCTTCACCTTCTTTTTTACTTCTCCCACACTTTCTCCTTCATCATCCTCAGCATCAGCATCTTTTTCATCAACTTCTTCTTCACCTTCTTCATCTTCTTCTTCTTCACCTTCTTCGTATTATTCTTTTTTTTTACATTCTTCATATTCTTCTTATTCAACTATTATTCTTCTTCATATTCTACTTCTTCATCTTCATATTCTTCTTCTTCATCATATTCTTATTGGTGACAGGCATTCCTGTAGTTGCTATCTATAAAAGTTTGAACATTACACCTTTCGTTCTGCCCGTCACAAAAGATTTACAACAGGATTTGTCTGCCTTCAGTTTGGCCTGCAGCAGCAGGTCTTTTCCAGGGACACCACGACGAGGAACGGACTCACCCCCATTCACTGCTTAGTCATCTTCTGCTTATAATTTAGATATTATCTTTTGCTCTGATTTTTAGTCTTATGCTTAATGTTCTTCCGCTTTTTGTTCTGCAGCTTCTTGTACTTCTGCTTCTTGGTTTTCTGTCTCTTGTTCTTCTGTATCTTGGTGGTTGTCTTCTCTTCGTTGTCCTCTTGGTCAACTTCTTCAGGGTCATCTTCTTGGTCTTCTTCGGGGTGGTCTTCAGGGTCGTCGTCTTCGGGGTCCTCGTCTTCAGGGTCGTCGTCTTCGGGGTCCTCGTCTTCGGGGTCCTCGTCTTCTTCTGGTTGGTCTTCAGGGTCCTCGTCTTCAGGGTCCTCGTCTTCGGGGTCCTCGTCTTCTTCGGGGTGGTCTTCAGGGTCCTCATCTTCGGGGTGGTCTTCAGGGTCCTCGTCTTCAGGGTCCTCGTCTTCGGGGTCCTCGTCTTCTTCGGGTTGGTCTTCAGGGTCCTCGTCTTCAGGGTCCTCGTCAGGGAGATCCAGAGTGATTACCAAGAACCATTTCAAAAAGCTTGAACTTGGAAATGTAGCAGAAGGTACAAGAAGGCTGAGGAACTACCGAGGACCAGCCGACGGTACTGGAACCCGGATGGGTAGCAGAAGGTACAAGAGCCAATGGAACTACCGAGGACCAGCTGACGGTACTGGAACTTGGTTACTAAGCAGGAGGTACCTGTGCCAGAAAGCACTACCAAGGACCAGCAGATGTTGGTGGAACTTGGATATCGAGAAGGAGGCACCTAATCCAAAGGCACTGCCGAGAACCAGCTGACGGTACTGGAACCCGGATGGGTAGCAGAAGGTACAAGAGCCAATGGAACTACCGAGGACCAGCTGACGGTACTGGAACTCGGTTACTAAGCAGGAGGTACATGTGCCAGAAAGCACTACCAAGGACCAGCAGACGTTGGTGGAACTTGGATACCGAGAAGGAGGCACCTAATCCAAAGGCACTGCCGAGAACCAGCTGACGGTATTGGAACCCGGATGGGTAGCAGAAGGTACCCATGTAAAAAAAAGTTTCAAGGCCGCGAGCCGGCCGCAGTTACCAAAACCCACAGTCCTACAGGGGGTGCTTGTCCTATTGGCACTATGGAACCAGCCTTCATTGCCAGATCCCGCAGCCCACATAGGAGTCACCTAAACTGCAGGCACCATAGAGTCGGCTAACCCGACCGCAACACGACAGGACAACGCATTGGAGGCAAAGTGACGTTGACACTACTCGGAAACAGCTAGCGTGCTGGAACCAGGCTGGGCAGGAGGGAGTACCAGTGCCAAAGACACTGTCGAGAACTAGCTGACGGTACTGGAACCCGGACGGGTAGTAGAAGGTACAAGAGCAAATGGAACTACCGAGGACCAGCTGACGGTACTGGAACCCGGATGGGTAGCAGAAGGTACAAGAGCCAATGGAACTACCGAAGACCAGCTGACGGTACTGGAACCCGGATGGGTAGCAGAAGGTACAAGAGCCAATGGAACTATCGAAGACCAGCTGACGGTACAGGAACTCGGTTACTAAGCAGGAGGTAACTGTGCCAGAAAGCACTACCAAGGACCAGCAGACGTTGGTGGAACTTGGATACCGAGAAGGAGGCACCTAAGCCAAAGGCACTGCCGAGAACCAGCTGATGGTACTGGAACCCAGATGGGAAGTAGAAGGTACAAGAGCAAATGGAACTACCGAGGACCAGCTGACGGTACTGGAACCCGAATGGGTAGCAGAAGGTACAAGAGCCAATGGAACTACCGAAGACCAGCTGACGGTACTGGAACTCGGTTACTAAGCAGGAGGTACCTGTGCCAGAAAGCACTACCAAGGACCAGCAGACGTTGGTGGAACTTGGATACCGAGAAGGAGGCACCTAATGCAAAGGCACTGCCGAGAACCAGCTGACGGTACTGGAACCCGGATGAGTAGCAGAAGGTACCCATGTAAAAAAAAGTTTCAAGGTCGCGAGCCGGCCGCAGTTACCAAAACCCATATTCCTACAGGGGGTGCTTGTCCTATTGGCACTATGGAACCAGCCTTCATTGCCAGATCCCGCAGCCCACATAGGAGAAACCTAAACTGCAGGCACCATAGAGTCGGCTAACCTGACCGCAACACGACAGGACAACGCATTGGAGGCAAAGTGACGTTGACACTACCCGGAAACAGCTGGCGTGCTGGAACTAGGCTGGACAGGAGGGAGTACCCGTGCCAAAGACACTGCCGAGAACCAGCTGACGGTACTGGACCCCGGATGGGTAGTAGAAGGTACAAGAACAAATGGAAGTACCGAGGACCAGCTGACGGTACTGGAACCCGGATGGTTAGCAGAAGGTACAAGAGCCAATGGAACTACCGAAGACCAGCTGACGGTACTGGAACTCGGTTACTAAGCAGGAGGTTCCTGTGCCAGAAAGCACTACCAAGGACCAGCAGACGTTGGTAGAACTTGGATACCGAGAAGGAGGCACCTAATCCAAAGGCACTGCCGAGAACCAGCTGACGGTACTGGAACCCGGATGGGTAGCAGAAGGTACCCATGTAAAAAAAAGTTTCAAGGCCGCGAGCCGGCCGCAGTTACCAAAACACACAGTCCTACAGGGGGTGCTTGTCCTATTGGCACTATGGAACCAGCCTTCATTGCCAGATCCCGCAGCCCACATAGGAGTCACCTAAACTGCAGGCACCATAGAGTCGGCTAACCCGACCGCAACACGACAGGACAACGCATTGGAGTCAAAGTGACGTTGACACTACCTGGAAACAGCTGGCGTGCTGGAACCAGGCTGGGCAGGAGGGAGTACCCGTGCCAAAGACACTGCCGAGAACCAGCTGACAGTACTGGAACCCGGATGGGTAGTAGAAGGTACAAGAGCAAATGGAACTACCGAGGACCAGCTGACGGTACTGGAACCCGGATGGGTAGCAGAAGGTACAAGAGCCAATGGAACCACCAAAGACCAGCTGACGGTACTGGAACCCGGATGGGTAGCAGAAGGTACAAGAGCCAATGGAACTACCGAAGGCCAGCTGACGGTACTGGAACTCGGTTACTAAGCAGGAGGTACCTGTGCCAGAAAGCACTATCAAGGACCAGCAGACGTTGGTGGAACTTGGATACCGAGAAGGAGGCACCTAATCCAAAGGCACTGCCGAGAACCAGCTGACGGTACTGGAACCCGGATGGGTAGCAGAAGGTACCCATGTAAAAAAAAGTTTCAAGGCCGCGAGCCGGCCGCAGTTACCAAAACACACAGTCCTACAGGGGGTGCTTGTCCTATTGGCACTATGGAACCAGCCTTCATTGCCAGATCCCGCAGCCCACATAGGAGTCACCTAAACTGCAGGCACCATAGAGTCGGCTAACCCGACCGCAACACGACAGGACAACGCATTGGAGGCAAAGTGACGTTGACACTACCCGGAAACAGCTGGCGTGCTGGAACCTGGCTGGGCAGGAGGGAGTACCCGTGCCAAAGACACTGCTGGGAAACAGCTGGCGGTGCTGGAACCCAGGGTCAATACTAAAAACAGAGTGGAGCCAGAGGCGTAATTGGAGCAACTTTAAAATCTGTAGTAGTGTGAATGTGGACAGAGCAGAAGAATTTGCGGACACACAGCTGGGGAACAGCTGACGTTACTGAACCCCAATAACACTGGAGCAAGCGTTGACTGTGCAGACGGCACTTCTGAGCAGCAACTAGCGGTATTGGAGCCCAGGGTAAATACTAAAAACAGAGGAGCCAGAGGTGTAATTGGAGCAAGTTTTAAATCAGTAGTACAGTGGATGTGGACAAAGCAGGAGAATTTGCCGGACACACAGCAGGGGAACAGCTGACGTTACTGAACCCCAATAACACTGGAGCAAGCGTTGACTGTGCAGACAGCAATTCTGAGCAGCAACTAGCGGTATTGAAGCCCAGGGATAATACTGAAAACAGAGGAGCCAGAGGTGTAATTGGAGCAACTTTAAAATCTGTAGTAGTGAGAATGTGGACAGAGCAGGAGAAATTGCCGTCCGCACAGCAGGGGAACAGCTGACGTTACTGAACCCCAATAACACGGCAGCAAGTGTTGACTGTGCAGATGGCACTTCCTAGCGCCAACTGGCGGTGTTGGAGCTCAGGGATAATACTGAAAACAGAGGAGCCAGAGGTGTAATTGGAGCAACTTTAAAATCTGTAGTAGTGAGAATGTGGACAGAGCAGGAGAAATTGCCGTCCGCACAGCTGGGGAACAGCTGACGTTACTGAACCCCAATAACACGGCAGCAAGTGTTTACTGTGCAGACGGCACTTCCGAGCGCCAACTGGCGGTGTTGGAGCTCAGGGATAATACTGAAAACAGAGGAGCCAGAGGTGTAATTGGAGCAACTTTAAAATCTGTAGTAGTGAGAATGTGGACAGAGCAGGAGAAATTGCCGTCCGCACAGCAGGGGGACAGCTGATGTTACTGAACCCCAATAACACGGCAGCTAGTGTTGACTGTGCAGACGGCACTTCCGAGCGCCAACTGGCGGTGTTGGAGCTCAGGGATTACAGTTCAGGTGGTAGAAACATGAACACAACAGGAGACCTGGATACTGTTGCCAACCAATTATTTATTCTGGAAGAGGACTGTCAAATTCATGAGAGATCCAGGCCTTGTTCATTTTGAGAAAAGCAAGCCGGTCAACGTTATCGGAGGATAGTCGCATGCGACGGTCTGTTAGTACACCACCTGCGACACTAAAGACGCGTTCCGATAATACACTAGCAGCAGGGCAAGCTAGCACCTCCAATGCATACTGACTAAGCTCTGGCCATGTATCCAGCTTACAGACCCAAAACTTGAAGGGAGAAGAGCCGTCTGGGAGTACACTAAGAGGGCAAGACATGTAGTCTGTCACCATTTGACGGAAACGTTGCCTCCTGCTGACTGGAGCCGTCTGTGATGGTGTAGACATTTGTGGCGGCAGGGACACAAAACTTTGCCACATTTCGGCCATACTGGTCTTGCCTTGTGCTGAGGCGCTGCTTCTGCTCCCTCTTTGTGCAGAGCTTCCTTCACTGCCTCGACGCACTGAGCTGCTTTGTAAAGCACTACCAGCACTGCTCTCGGTTGGAATGGAGAACATGATGGAATGCACCAGTGCGTCTTGGTATTCCCGCATTTTACGCTCCCGGTTCAACGGTGTTATGAGGCTTTGTAAGTTGTCCTGGTAGCGAGGATCTAGGAGGGTGGACACCCAATAATCAGCCGTGTTGAGAATGTGGGCGATGCGGCGGTCGTTTCTCAGGCACTGCAGCATGAAATCAACCATGTGCTGCAGACTGCCAACTGGCCAAGAAACGCTGTCCCCTGCTTGAGGCGTGATCTCTGCCTGCTCTGCATCACCCCACCCTCGCTCTAGATACTGACTACTAGAGCATTGTGTACCTCCCTCCTCTGCACAGATGTCTTCCTCATCCATTGACTCCTCCTCATCCTCCTCGCAAAGTGTCCCCTGCCTAGGCCTTTGTGAGGAACCACGTTGCGCAGACTGTAGAGAAGCAGATGGCATTTGTAACTCCTCATCCTCCACCTCTTCCAAAACCTCGTCCCTTAGTGCTTGCAGTGTTTTTTCAAGCAGGCAGATAAGGAGGATAGTCATGCTGACTAGTGCATCATCTGCACTCGCCATCCGCGTGGAATAATCGAAGGCACGCAAAACGTGGCAAATGTCCTTCATAGAGGCCCACTCAGTGGTGGTGAAGTGTGAACGGCGCGCACTGCGACTTGTTTGCGCCTGCTGCAGCAGGTACTCCATTACTGCTGCCTGCTGCTCACACAACCTCTCCAACATATGTAACGTTGAATTCCACCTGGTGGGTAGGTCACATATGATGCGATGTTCCAGAAGACGTAATCGGCGCTGCAGAGCTGCAATGAGTGATCTTGCGTTGCTGGAACGCCGCAAGTGAGCGCACTCTATGCGGACCTTGTGAAGCAGCGCATCAAGATCCGGATAGTCCCTCAAAAAACTCTGCACGACCAAGTTGAGCACATGTGTCAGACATGGGATGTGAGTGAGGTTGCCTAGGCCCAAAGCTGCCACCAGATTTCGGCCATTGTCACACACTACCATGCCTGGCTGGAGATTCGCTGGCACAAACCACACGTCGCTCTGCTGCTTGATGGCATTCCAGAGCTCCTGCGCTGTGTGGCTTCGATTCCCCAAAGAAATTAATTTTAATACGGCCTGTTGACGTTTGGCCACGGCTGTGCTCATATCGGTCATCATAACAGGTAACCGTTCACGGGTCAATGTGGAGGTAGACCGTGACGGCTCCTGCAGCGCTGATTCAGAGGAACTGGAGTATGAGGAGGAGTCAATGTGTACAGACTGGATTCCTGCAATCCTTGGAGTTGGCAGAACACGTACAGCGCCACTCTCAAGATCTGTACCCGGCTCCACAACATTTACCCAATGGGCAGTGAGGGAAAGGTATCGTCCCTGTCCATGCTTACTGGTCCACGCATCGGTGGTCAGGTGGACCTTGCTACTGACGGCGTTTTGTAGCGCTTGTTTAATTTTTCCCTCCACATGATGTTGCAGGGCAGGGACGGCTTGCCTGCTGAAATAAAAGCAGCTGGGCACTTTGTATTGTGGGACTGCCAATGCCATAAAGTTACGGAAGGTGTCAGTCTCCACCAGCCTGAATGATAGCATTTCAAGGGCCAGTAGTTTAGCAATGCCAGCATTCAGAGCCTGTGCTCGGGGGTGGTTTGCCGAGTATGGGCGCCTTTTCTCCCATGCCTGTGCTAACGATGGCTGTAGACTGGCCTGGGAGTGTGAGGATGACTGGGAAAGTGGTGCAGTGGGTGGAATTACACTGTGTCTCTGTACAACAGTGCCAGAGATTCTTCCATGGTGATCCTGTGAGGAAGCCGAACCAGCTGTGTGTGAGCTGGAGGAAGAGGCTACAACACGAGCTGAAGAGGTGGTAGGTGGCGCTGTAGGTTGGCCTAGGTCTTCAGTGTGTTTTTGTAACTCCACCACGTGCTTGGTCCGCACATGTTTCCACATATTTGTGGTATTGAGGTTGCTGACACTTTTCCCTCTTTTCACCTTCTGATTACACAGCTTGCATTTGACAAAGCAAATGTCATCTGCAACTGTGTCAAAAAAGGACCAGGCACTGAAAGTCTTGGGAGCGCCCGCTTTGGATTTTGGAAGAGCCATGCTCCTAATGGGTGCCGAAGTGGAGGCTACAGGCAACCAAGTCTGCCCCCTCCCTCTCCCTCCTTTTTGGGCTGTTCGGGGAATCTCTTCCTCAGAGCTGCTCCCACCACCTTCCTGTCCCTCACGCCATGATGGGTCAAGGACCTCATCATCTACACCACCCTCTTCAAACAACTGCTTCTCCTGGGTAGTCTCGACAGCACAGTACGCACCAGAAAGTGGCACCTGAGTCTCATCATCAGATGCGTACTGAGGTGTGCTGCTGACCATAGGCACTGGCCCACCCGCCTCTTCAGATTCAGAGAGACAAAACGATTGCGCATCACTGCATACTACCTGTTCTTCAAATTCTCAAATTCTGCTTGGCTGGCCCCTCTTTCCAAGCCAAGAGATTCAGAGAACAGAAGTAGAGATGGCTCCTGTCCAGGGCTCTCTGACTGCCTGGGCAATTTGGCAGGTGGTGAAGAGACAGATGGGTGCTCTTCAGTGCTCAGGACCTAAGAGGATCTGGAACTAATTGAAGTCGATGCGTTAGCTGCCATCCATCCGACAACGGCTTCAATTTGGTCCTCCCGCAGCAGTGGGGTACGGCTAGCTCCTACAAAGCTGCGCATAAAGGACTGTTCCCTGGTAAAACTGGGGGATGCTGAGTCACTGGTGCCCGCAGCAGGCACAGAATCCCCACGTCCTCTCCCTGCAGGCACAGAATCCTCACATCCTCTCCCTGCAGAAACTCCACGCCCACGACCACGACCACATGCCTTACTCCCTGCCTTCTTCATCTTGGTAGACTGATAAAGATAGGCAGAAAAGTACTAAGGGCTTAGTGTGCTTATTCCTGAACAGCTGCTAACAGGTATAAGAAACACTAATTTTATAAAGTGTGGACTAGACTTTAATATGAGCTAATGTGGCCTACACAACTGTAAAGTGAAGTGTTTGGTAAACTTTATTTAGCTTTTTTTTGTCACAAAAAGACACTGGATGTGCCCAAAGATGTAATAATGATAGTATCACAAACTTTTTGTAGCTATTACAATGTAGGAAGGTAACCTACAATGCAATAGATGAGGCTACAAAAAATAGGCTAGTACTAATCTGGCTGGGGCTGCAGGGCACAATGCTGCAGAAAGGCTCCTCTAACTACTCCTATATAGTGTGTTTGGAACCAATTTAGCTGAATACGGATGGAACCACCACACTAATAGGAGATATCAGGAAAAATTATGAATTGGCAAAAAAGGACAATGTATGAGGCAGTGACACACACTGAGTGCACTACAACAAGACGTGGCTGAAGTACACACTACAGGGTGAGCTGCACTCACACACACAGACCTTGCAGACAGCGGTGAACAGCACAGATGCAGAGCACTGTGCACTAGCGCTGCAAGACAAAAAAAATTTCTCTATCTACTCCTATATAGTGTGTTTGGAACCAATTTAGCTGAATACGGATGGAACCACCACACTAATAGGAGAAATCAGGAAAAATTATGAATTGGCAAAAAAGGACAATGTATGAGGCAGAGACACACACTGAGTGTACTACAACCAGACGAGGCTGAAGCACACACTACAGGGTGAGCTGCACTCACACACACAGACCTTGCAGACAGCAGTGAACAGCACAGAGAACTGTGCACTAGCGCTGCAAGGCACAGCGATTTATAAAGTAGCTTGGGTAAAGCAGAATAGACCAAATAGGTAGCTAAAACTGTCCCTCAGAACAACAGCGTCCTATCCCTAACTGAATTCACAGCAGAGTGAGCTCAAAATGGCGGCGGTGGCTTTTATAGTGCATCATGACATCATTTCAGCAGCCAATCACAGCCATGCCATTAGTTAAGATGCCTACATGCCTAACAGGATGTGCCCACACTTCTTAGGATCCTCATTGGGAACTTCCGATTCCGGTCTACGATATTGCAAAAGTATCGGAATTAAGTATCGGAATTCTGATACCGCGATATTTCTGTATTTCAATGCTCAACGCTACTTAGAACCCATGCGACCTGAAGAGCCACCACGACTTGTGGTCAGAGGCAGAGTTGTGTTTGAGGATGCAGTTGTTGACGTGCTTCCAGTACTACGTCTCTGTCCAGGAAGGCGCAACCTGACCTCGTCGTCACTAGCATCCTCCTCCACCTCCTCTGCTGACCTCATCGACTGGCTGACTGTGGGTTGACAGTAAGTGGGATCTGCAACTTCGTCATCATCACCCTGTGTGTTCTCACACCCGTCGTCCTCAGAGCCAACCTCTTCCTGCCCTGACAAAAAACTCAAGTTGTCGCTCCAATCAGGTATTTGAGTCTCATCATCGTCTTCCTCATTGTC
Source organism: Phyllobates terribilis (assembly GCF_046119375.1). NCBI lineage: Eukaryota > Metazoa > Chordata > Amphibia > Anura > Dendrobatidae > Phyllobates > Phyllobates terribilis. Next base: position 360,408,903 of record NW_027362767.1, read on the forward strand.
TCCACCAATAGGAGTTACAGTTTGGGAACGAGGGTCTACATTATGCTCAGAACCTTCTTCATCTGGTCCTGGATCCGACTCATAAAGATTCTGGGCATCAGTACAGATCATTTCTTCGTCTGGATTTGATGCGCCCCCTGGGCCTGTGTTGTGCAGGGGAACCCGGAACCGGGCCTGTTGTAGAATGCTGGGGGTTGTAGTCTCCGTGTGGCGGTGACCCGGTCCATGCCCAGGGTGGTCAAACCAGTGGCAGTCTTAATGTATAGCAAATGTCCGACTACGCCACCCGTGGATTGCGGTCAGTGGGGACCACCGCTGCGCTGCCGACCGCTGAGGCTGATGTTGTTTGCGCAGCCGAGTATGGGATAACTCCCCACGGGAGAAGTATTGCCTCAGGGCAGCTAATGTGAGAGATGATGGGAGTGATGGTGTGAGGGTCCCAGTGCTAATGGTGCTGGTGCGGCAAGGAATCACAGAGACGTGAGGTGCAGTTCAGGGTCTTTACTGATGGTACAAGGCAGACCCTCCCAGGAGTACTGGCTAGTATAAGGGGCCTGGTCAGTCTGCGAGCAAGCAGGAGTTCCCCTGGCCAGGTGGAGTTGTAGGCCTCCCCGTTTATCTGCACTCTTCCTGGCTACCTTGCTGTCAGCGGTTACAAGTAGCCCACGTCCCTGAGTATACCGTGTGGTGCTCACCCGTATGGCTGGTGACTTGGGGCCTTCTGTTAGCCTCCGCTCCTGGATGGCGGCGCTGGTCCCTTCTTTGTGACTGAGCCTCCGGGCTTCTATGGCCAGAGGACCTGGAATCCCCTGCCGGCTGGTTTCTGCTGCTGGGTATATATCAGTCCCCACAGCCCCGGACTCCTGTGTCCGGTTTTAGTAACTTCAGCCAGGGCGAGCTATATCTCTTCTCACAGCCCCTGGCCTTCTGCCTCTGCTCCTACAGAGCTCCTGATGTATCTTTTCCTGTGTCTGCAGCTTCACTCTAGGCTCTGACTGCTCTGCTTGTTCTGCAGGCTCTGTCTGACCTAATCCCGCCCCAGACCCAGTTTATAAGGGCAGATTCCTCCCCTCCCAGGTCTGGGCGGGCAGTGTTGCATGCTTAGGGCTCCTGACCAGAGAAACCTCCCACTTGCTCCCAGACATAATATCTCTATTACTGTGGCAACCAGACCCCTGGGGTGTCACATTCCCCCCTAGTAAATTTTAGTACTCCGGGACTAAACACATTTTTAAAGAAACATAAATACAGGGTATAAACAATAATACGATAACATATTTACAAGAAGCTTTAGTTCTTTAAAGGTCACGGCGTGTCCGCAACCGGGTGTCCATATCACCCAAGGTGAAGTTTTTGAAACAAGAGGGTGTCCATGTCACCCAAGGTGAAACTTTAAGCGAAGTAGGGGACCTGTCCAAAGCAAACCCCTTGCGTTGGCCTTGGGCGTGGCTGCAAGGGTAGACTAACTACTTTGGGCCGCAAGGAGGCCACGCCAGACAGGTTTTCTCTTCCGCGGCCGTCTTCGCAAGAGGCACCAAGGTGCAACTATCTACAAAACTGTTCCGGTTATCCAGCGTCCATAACCTGTTAGTCCATAAAAATCTGCAGGGTAACTGAGAAACATAATTAATAACAGGCAATAAACATAAACCATAAACAGTTAACAGATAAATTCACTGTGCATTAGTTTAGATTCTCCAGCGAGCGGGCATCTGACCTCTAGTGACTCTAGTGGACCTACGGAGCTCACTAACTGGTTCTGCACTACAGGGTGTAGGGGAGGTTGTAGGTAAGCTGGGCAGCTGTCTGCGCACTCTTTGGCTCACTAGGGGCACGGCAGGCTCACTACTAGCAGAGGGTTGATCCTCCTGTACTGCTGGTGTGGACTCTTCTGCCTCTTGGGCCGGCTGCTCTTCCAGCTCTACCGGTTCCTCTGTAGGCACTTGCGGGGCTGGCTGGAGAAAGGTGAGGACGGGTACCACGACAGCGCCGTTTACTTGTGTCCAAGACCGGGGGAAGTCTCCGAGTACGGTACTGATCATTTCTTCCCTTTCCTCTGCGGGTTGAGGGTTTTCTTGATCTTCTTCAGGGCTTTGCAGCTGCTCGGGACACTTCTTCAGGTGGTTTCTGGAGACAATGGCTGTGGTTTCTCCTCCATCCTTACTGATTACGCAGATTTTTGGGTTCTCATGGCTTGATGGCAGTACGGTGTACAGGTCCTTCTCCCACTGGTCGTCCAACTTGTGGAGCCGCCTCTTCCTCTTCAAGACCTGCTCTCCACGTACCAGGGGAACAGCGGGAGCATACTGGTTATAAGCCTTCTCTTGCCTTTCTCTAGCTTGAGTCAGACTTCGCTCGACGCTCTCCTGTACTTTCCGATACTGCTGCTGCCGTTCTGTATCCCAGTCTGCCTCTGGCGAGGTGTCCTCAGGCGTCAGGACTCCCATATCCAGGTCAATAGGCAACTTACCAGGTCTTGCTCTCATTAGGTAAGCCGGGGTACAGTTGGTGGAACCTACAGGGATGTGGTTATACAGGTCCACCAGATCGGGCAATTTCTCAGGCCACAGATTGAGTTCTTCCAGGGGCAATGTTTTTAGCAGATCTATCACCACCTGGTTCATCTTCTCGCAGAGTCCATTGGTTTGAGGGTGATAGGGCGTTGTTCTTATCTTCTTGCAGCCATACAGGTTGCAGAACTCCTGGAAGACCTCCGCTTCGAAGGCTGGTCCTTGGTCTGTCAACACTTGGTCCGGGTACCCGTGTGGATGGCAGAAGTGCTGCTGGAAGGCTCTAGCTGCTGTTTGAGCCGTTAAGTCCTTGACCGGGACCACCACCAGGAACCGGGAGTAATGATCTACGATTGTGAGGGCGTAGACATACCCAGATCTGCTTGGAGCCAGTTTCACATGGTCCAGGGCTACCAGTTCCAGTGGCTGTCTGGTGATGATGGGCTGCAGGGGAGTCTTCTGGCTGGCTTGGTCTTTTCTTCTCAGGTGGCACAGGCCACAGTCTCTGCACCACCTCTCGATGGCTCCTCTCATGCCTACCCAGTAGAACCGTTCACGCAACAAGAACTCCAGCTTCTTCCATCCGAAATGCCCTGCTCCGTTGTGGTATGCCTCCAGAACCATAGCCGCGTCTCGTCTTGGGACCACTACCTGCCAGGTCAACTCATGTGTTCGAGAGTTAACCATTCTCCGGCACAGCTTCTCCCTGTAGAGGAACAGCTTACTTTTCTCCTTCCACAGTTGCTTGGTCTCCTCCGGAGCATCTGGGTCAAGACGGGCATCGGCCTGGGTCAGCATTTCCTTCACCAAATGGACTGCGGGATCACTGTCTTGCATCTCCGCCCAGTTGTAGTGGGGCAAGGGATTGAACGTCACGGAGCGCCTGTCCTTCACACGGTGGGAATACAGGGTAATCCCATGACGGTGGAACGCAGGAAGCTCAACTTCTTCCAGATCTTCTGGATCTTCCCCTACGTCCGGTAAGTTCGGCATTCTAGACAGGGCATCCGCGTTGGCATTTGAGCGTCCTGCCCGGTATTTGATGGTGAATTCAAAGTTGGACAGGCGGGCCATCCATCTCTGTTCCAGGGCACCGAGCCTTGCAGTGTCCAGGTGTGTCAACGGGTTATTATCCGTGTACACGGTGAATTTGGAGGAGGCAAGGTAATGCTTGAAACGTTCGGTCACTGCCCACACTACTGCCAGGAACTCCAGCTTGAATGAGCTATAATTCTCAGGGTTCCTCTCCGTGGGCCGTAGCTTTCGGCTGGCGTAAGCGATTACCCATTCTTTCCCTTGCTGGATCTGGGACAGTACAGCTCCTAGCCCGATGTTGCTTGCGTCCGTGTGGAGGATAAAGGGATGGCTGTAGTCTGGATATGCCAGGATTTCATCCCCCGTGAGGGCCATCTTCAGCTGGCAGAAGGACTTCTCTTCCAGCTTTTCCCACCTAAAGGGCGGCTTCTGGTTTTTGGCTTTCCGAGATTGACCTATCAGGAGGTCCTGCATAGGGGCTGCCATTTTGGTGAAACCGGGAATGAATCTTCGGTAGTAGCCTACCAACCCGAGGAACTGCCGCACTTCCTTTATGCTGGAGGGTCTTGGCCAGTCCTTAATCACGGTGATCTTATCAGGGTCAGGAGCCACTCCGTCAGCACTCACCACGTGTCCCAGGTATTGCACCTTTGGTTTCAGGAGGTGACACTTGGAGGGTTTCACCTTTAGGCCGTAGTTTGCCAGAGCTTCGAACACTTCTGCCAGGTGTTTCAGGTGGTCCTCGTAGGTCTTGGAATAGACGATGACATCGTCCAGATATAACAGGACCGTCTCGAAGTTCCGGTGTCCCAGACAGCATTCCATCAACCGTTGGAAGGTTCCTGGTGCGTTGCAGAGCCCGAACGGCATACAGTTAAATTCGCTGAGACCCATCGGGGTGGTGAATGCGGTCTTCTCCCGGTCCGCCTCTGCTACAGGAACCTGCCAGTACCCGCTAGTGAGATCCAAAGTAGAGAAGAAGTTAGCAGATTTTAATGCAGCTAAGGACTCTTCTATCCTTGGTAACGGGTACGCATCTTTGTGTGTGATACGGTTGACCTTCCTGTAGTCTACACACATTCTCATGGTGTTGTTTTTCTTTTTCACTAAGACTAGTGGAGCTGCCCAGGGGCTAAAGCTGTCCCTGATTACCCCAGCCTCCTTCATGTCTCTAAGCAACCCCTTGGCGTGTTGGTAGTGTGCCGGGGGTACGGGTCGGTATCTCTCCTTTATGGGAGGATGGTCTCCCGTGGGGATGTGGTGTTCTACCCCCTTTACTCGCCCAAAGTCTAGCGGGTGTTTACTAAACACTCTCTCGTGCTCTCGAACCACCCGATAGACTCCCTGTTTCTGGTGTGAGGGAGTGGAGTCAGTACCCAAATGCAGTTGCTGACACCAGTCCTCCATTGGTTTCTTAGAGCCGTTACCTTCCTCTGGTTGAGATGGAGGCAAGGGTTCCACGGCCTGTACAGAATTCTGGTTTATGGTGAACAATTTGGCTAGCGTGGCATACCGGGGCAGGTATACTTCTCTCTCCCCGATATTTATGATGCGAACGGGCACCCTCCCATGGCGTACATCGACCACCCCCCGTGCTGTCAAAATGGTGGGCCTACTGTCTGAGTAGACGGGTTCTACCATTGCTTGGTAGTCTCTACCTCTTAGACCAATAGCTGCCCGGCACCAAATCATCATCTCACTTTTTGGGGGCATGGCAACAGGGAACGGGTCACACATTCTCACGCTACCTATCTCACCACCAGATAGTTCCACCTGTTGTCGCTTCATCAGTGCCCGGATCTCTTTTTGGAGCACACGCTGCTGGCCGGAACTGGCGTTCTTGGCAGCCTGCTGTAAAATGAGAATCACCTCTGCAAGACAATTTTCAATCACATTAGTTCCCAAGGTTATTCTAGGGTGACTCTCATGACGGTCTATGTCCACTATAATCAGTCCTTGTGCCGCCAGTTCGACTTTACCGATCTTAATGGTCACCTCTTTGAATCCCACCTGCGGCACGGGCTGACCATTGCTGGCGATGATACTCAGGTCGTCATCTGGGTAGCGGGTTATGTCCGAGTCATTCCAGTACTGCTTAAAGAGCACGTACGGGATGGTGGTCACCTGTGACCCAGTGTCTAGTAGGGCACTCATAGGAATGCCATTCAGTACCACAGGCAAGATTGGACGTCCCCCTACGTATTTATCATGCCAGTTTGATGGGCCTGATGGTCTTATGCCTGGAGGTTGGCCCTCTACCCCAGGTTGTGCCCGTTTAAATGACAGTACCTTGCCACATGTCCGGGTTGATTGCAGCGGCGGCAGATGGGTCGTCCGTCCTCGTTGTATCTGTCGCTGGGTCTTCCTCTGGCCGGTGGGGTCCTCCTCAGTCGGCGCCACGGGACGTCCTCCGGTCCGGATGCCAGCTGTATCTTTCCTGGAGAAGAGACCTGTAAAGACTGCACAGTTCTGGTTAGCGCGGCAATGCTCTTAGTCCGCTCTTGGACCTGATGGTGCAGGTCTGTAGCCGGGACACTGTTTAAAGCCTGCGCATCAGCTCCCACAGGCCCTACAGAGAAGGGCGCCGTCTCCTGGTGGTAAGTGATAGCAGGGCGCCTGTGGGTCACAGTGCCACCTGGTGCCGGTTCTCGGAGCACCCGGATGGCTCTGTCCTTGAACTGTGCAAAGTCCAGGTCAGGGTCCTGTAAGGCCATTGCCCGCAACTGGGTTCGGTGGGCATTGCACAGTAGACCCTCAATAAATTGTTCAGTCAACAGCTTATCTTCATTTCCCACGCTGTCAGGGTCTGCCTGCTTAATGGCTCTCAGGGCCTCTTGTAGGTTTAGAGCATAGTCTCTTATACTCTCATGTGCCCGCTGTTTACACCCGTAAAATCTGAGCTTTATTTCGGCTGAGGTGCGGGTATCAAATGTGTCTTTCAGCCGGGCTAGTATTTCTCTGACAGTCCTCTTCCTCCCAGGTGGCCAGGACTTTACCTCCCTTTGGGCTGCCCCGATTAATTGGGCCACCAGGATGCTCACTTTTTGCTCTTCTGTGAGGGGGTACACCTGGAAGAGGCTATCCAGTCTTTCTCTAAAGTCATTTAGAGTATGTGACTCCCCTGAGTACTGGGGTAGCCAGGTTGCCCCCGGGATATAGGGCATGGTGAATGGCATGACTGCTGCAGCGGTTGCGCTGGCGGTGGCTGTGGCAGTGGAGCTCCCCTCGGTGTCTGACATCCTCCTTCCCCCCTAGTGGACCATGGCCTACCTTGCGATGCTCTTCTTCCATAGGCCGCGGCTCCGCAGTCGATCGTCGGGGTTGAGGACCTGGCGTCGCGCTCCGATGATGTCAGCGTTGCTCTTCCTCCCTTCCAGGACCTTGCGCAGCGTCAGAGCGTGGGGCGGAGCTTCGGATCTCGCGCGCTTTCGGCGTCCACGCCCCTCTTCTTCCCGTGCGGCGTCCCGAAGATGGCGTCCGAAGGCGGGAAGCAGCTGCGGATGGCGGGAAGAAGGCAGAAGACGGCGGGAAACGGTCCAAGATGGCGTCTGATGGCGGGAATCGGCTCCGGACGGCGGGAAACTTCACCACAGGTAAGTATAAAAGTCTCTTTTTCAGGCACGCAGTACCCGGTGGTTGTGGGCACGAAATCCTGCCGACTACGCCAAAGTTGACGCGCCCCCTGGGCCTGTGTTGTGCAGGGGAACCCGGAACCGGGCCTGTTGTAGAATGCTGGGGGTTGTAGTCTCCGTGTGGCGGTGACCCGGTCCGTGCCCAGGGTGGTCAAACCAGTGGCAGTCTTAATGTATAGCAAATGTCCGACTACGCCACCCGTGGATTGTGGTCAGTGGGGACCGCCGCTGCGCTGCCGACCGCTGAGGCTGATGTTGTTTGCGCAGCCGAGTATGGGATAACTCCCCACGGGAGAAGTATTGCCTCAGGGCAGCTAATGTGAGAGATGATGGGAGTGATGGTGTGAGGGTCCCAGTGCTAATGGTGCTGGTGCGGCAAGGAATCACATAGACGTGAGGTGCAGTTCAGGGTCTTTACTGATGGTACAAGGCAGACCCTCCCAGGAGTACTGGCTAGTATAAGGGGCCTGGTCAGTCTGCGAGCAAGCAGGAGTTCCCCTGGCCAGGTGGAGTTGTAGGCCTCCCCGTTTATCTGCACTCTTCCTGGCTACCTTGCTGTCAGCGGTTACAAGTAGCCCACGTCCCTGAGTATACCGTGTGGTGCTCACCCGTATGGCTGGTGACTTGGGGCCTTCTGTTAGCCTCCGCTCCTGGATGGCGGCGCTGGTCCCTTCTTTGTGACTGAGCCTCCGGGCTTCTATGGCCAGAGGACCTGGAATCCCCTGCCGGCTGGTTTCTGCTGCTGGGTATATATCAGTCCCCACAGCCTCGGACTCCTGTGTCCGGTTTTAGTAACTTCAGCCAGGGCGAGCTATATCTCTTCTCACAGCCCCTGGCCTTCTGCCTCTGCTCCTACAGAGCTCCTGATGTATCTTTTCCTGTGTCTGCAGCTTCACTCTAGGCTCTGACTGCTCTGCTTGTTCTGCAGGCTCTGTCTGACCTAATCCCGCCCCAGACCCAGTTTATAAGGGCAGATTCCTCCCCTCCCAGGTCTGGGCGGGCAGTGTTGCATGCTTAGGGCTCCTGACCAGAGAAACCTCCCACTTGCTCCCAGACATAATATCTCTATTACTGTGGCAACCAGACCCCTGGGGTGTCACAGATTCACAGAAGCTCTGGAGCCGACCTCTGATTCCCAGGCTATAGTATGAGTTAACAGCTCTGCAGACTCAACCATCTGTTCTACCCCATACTCAGACGGGCAGCTGGAGACTTGGGAGCTGTGAGGAAGCAAGTGCAATTGGGGTGACACCTCTGAGGACTGGAGTATTTGTGATGTTGAAGTTGAGATGGAGGAGAGCCCACTTAAAGGAGCACTTGATATCAGTTGAAGCACCTGCTGTTTTTGTGCCTCATCTGGAATTTGCAGTGATGGGCATGGCCGTAAGAAAGGGTTCGTATCACATTGTCCACTAAAAGAAGTAGACATCTTAGTTTGGCTGGAAGATGGTCTTTCTTCTGCAGATGTTACTGTTGCTTTAACACCTACCCCACGGCCACAACCTTTTTTTCCCTTCCCAACACGCCTATTCCCCTTTCTACCAGCAGCAGGCCTTTTGCCACTCATTTTGGTGGTTAACTAATTGACAACTCTGGAGTTGTTTGCACAAAAAACGATGGATGGAAACTGAGCAGAGCTGAGTGGTCAAATTGTGGTACTAGCCCAAAAGGATTGGCTGGGTTAGAAGCAGTAAAACAATTTTATTAGATACACAGGTGGTGGAGCTTGGTATAGATGGCCTAATACAATGAGTACCACACACTGCTACAGGCCCAAAATTATTTTACAGGCAAGATGCAGCTAAAAATTATTAGGAATTTGAAAGCTGGTGGAGCTTAGTATAGATGGCCTAATAGAATGAGTACCACACACTGCTAATATGCCCAAAATTATTTTACAAGCAAGATGCAGCTAAAAATTATTAGGAATTTGAAATCTGGTGGAGCTTAGTATACATGGCTTAATAGAATGAGTACCACACACTGCTAATATGCCCAAAATTATTTTACAGGCAAGATGCAGCTAAAAATTATTAGGAATTTGAAAGCTGGTGGAGCTTAGTATAGATGGCCTAATAGAATGAGTATCACACACTGCTAATATGCCCAAAATTATTTTACAGGCAAGATGCAGCTAAAAATTATTAGGAATTTGAAATCTGGTGGAGCTTAGTATAGATGACCTAATAGAATGAGTACCACACACTGCTAATATGCCCAAAATTATTTTCCAGGCAAGATGCAGCTAAAAATTATTAGCAATTTGAAAGCTGGTGGAGCTTAGTATAGATGGCCTAATAGAATGAGTACCACACACTGCTAATATGCCCAAAATTATTTTACAGGCAAGATGCAGCTAAAAATTATTAGTAATTTGAAAGCTGGTGGAGCTTAGTATAGATGGCCTAATAGAATGAGTACCACACACTGCTACTAAGCCGAAAATTATTTTCCGTGCTAGATGCAGCTAAAAATTATTATTAATTTCAAAGCTGGTGGAGCTTGGTATAGATGGCCTAATACAATGAGTACCACACACTGCTACTAAGCCCAAAATTATTTTCCGGGCTAGATGCAGCTAAAAATTATTATTAATTTCAAAGCTGGTGGAGCTTGGTATAGATGGCCTAATACAATGAGAACCACACACTGCTACTAAGCCCAAAATTATTTTCCGGGCTAGATGCAGCTAAAAATTATTATTAATTTCAAAGCTGGTGGAGCTTGGTATAGATGGCCTAATAGATTGAGTACCACACACTGCTACAGGCCCAAAAGGTTTTACTTGGCTAGGTGCGGTTGTAAAGCCTCTTGTTCTTCTCGGAAGCCCTTTTCTTTACCCTGGGAGAAGGGGGACTCGGAGTCGGGTCCTGTGATGGAGAGATGGGGTGCAGCCGTGGCCCGGACCCGACCCGTGCTCAGGGCCGTCACATTAAAAAGGATGATGTGGGCTTATCCGGGTTGAGTGGCTGAATTACGACTATGCCACCTGTGGCACCTGGTGAAGGCCACCAGCGCTGCCGCAGTCCGCTGACGCCTGGTTTTAGGGCAGCCGACTATGTTACTACTCCCCACAGGCGGAGCAAGGCCTCAGGGCAGAGGGACAGGATGGAGGGGGTAGTAGTAGAGGAGAACGGGTGCCGTGTCGTGTGGTGTAGCGCAGAATAAACAGTCCGGAGGCCATTAGGGGTGAACTTCCAAGGCTTTACTCACATTAGAGATGGCAGTAGGAAGGCGAATCCCTGCTCCCCGCGGAGTCCTGACAACCTCCGAGCAAGTCCGGAATTCAATCGGGACCCCGCACCAGAGTGTTCCTGCACTACAGACCGTATCCTCTCCTGTCCATGTGTGTGAATAGGCCGGGTCTCCCTCTGAGCTCCTCTCAGAACAAGGGCACGGGTGGCAGCTCCGCTCCTTCCGATACCTGGTGGGATCCTCAGGGCCTACCGGGCTTTCCCGACCAGGACATAGAGTAGCAAGGTCGGGTGTCGGGGGCCGGTACCCCTCTTGCAGCCGGACTCCCTCTGAATATATCAGGTGGTGAGGACAGGTGGCGTACGCCGCTCCGTCTGCATCCTCCCCGAGATCCATTTGCTGTGGAGCTTCACTCCTAAGCTCCGGGCCTTCTTGGTCGTGGTCCTTGACCAGGTTGAGACATTCCTCGTCTGCAACCTGCCCGTTGTCCCAAGGCCAGGGTACGAGGGCTGTGTCCCCATCCGCTACAGGTCCACACAGGATCCACTTTCAGGGTAGGAGATCTCAGTACATGACAGCCAGGCAAGTTAACTACCAGGACCGTCAAAGAACTAAACTACAAGGACCAAGAACCAAGATGGCTTTTTATTAAATATGAAATTTACAGTGTCCTGAATTGTGAGTCCTCCACCCTCACCCACTAACTGGTTCCCCTAACTCTTGGTTCCCCAGTCTCCCTGTAACCAGGAGGACAGCACCTGGTGCATACTAGCCCCCTCTGGTGGAGAAATGTGGTGTTGAATGCAAAGGTTGGGTCCCGACCATCACGCTGTTCTTACCTCAGAGGAGGAACACTACACTCCATTAGAGAAGCGCAGCATCCCTGTGGCGGTCGAACCCTCAGGGGCGCCACACAGTAAAAAATTTGTATTACATACACAGGTGGTGTAGCTTGCAACACAGATAGGCTACTCCACTGACTAACACACACTGCAAGAGGCCCAAAAGGATTTGCTTAGCTAGATTTAGCCAAATGCTGTGAAAAACACTTGCACAGCACTAAAACAGACCTGCCTGGCAAAAAGTGATAGGAACTGATGTAACCTAGCCCTCAAAAAGGCTGCAATTACAAACTAGTCCTTACTAGAGATGAGCGTTGTTCTACTCGAACTGTTCGCCAATCTCAAATTCGAGCTGTTTTGGGCGGTGTTCGAGCCGTTCGGCGAACACGAACAATTTGAGAAAAATTCGGCTGTTCGAGGTTATGTTCGATAACTGTTCATGCACCAAAATCATAACTGGATTTTTTCTCAGTAATGATGAAAATTAATGTTAATACGCAGTTTGAGTGTACAGCGGGGTGGGGGGAGGGGCAGGGGATGGATCTCTGCAGGAACAATGAAGATCTCCATTTTTTTTTCTCTTTCCCGCATTTGCAGTGGGGAGGTGCAATCTGTCAGCCTATCAGCAGCGCACACACGGAGCGAAGTGCTTTTTTTCACACAAGCAAGGGCATGTGTCATTGGCAGTGTATGTCACATGTCCTTGCCCTATAAGACCAAGCCATTTTCCCCGTCGCCACCATTTTCTCACTGCTGCAGCTGCGTGTTAGATGGCACCGCTGTTGCTGTGTGCACTATACCTTGTTAATTTCAAGCCAATTTTCGCACAAATATACAGATAGCTTGGGAGTAGGGAATAGTTGTGATTGCAGTCCTTTTAAGGACTAGGTTACAGCATTTCCTACGACTTTTATCAGGGAGGTCTGTGCTCTTAAATAGATAGGTTGTGGGAGTAAAGACTAATTGTAATTGGAGTCCTTTTCAGGACTAGGTTACATCAGTTCCTATCAGTTTTTGCCAGGCAGGTCTGTGCCAGTGCTGTGCAAGTTTTTTTCACAGCATTTGGCTGAATCTAGCAAAGCTAATCCTTTTTGGCCTATTGCAGAGTGTGTTAGTCAGTGGAGTAGCCTATCTGTGTTGCAAGATATACCACCTGTGTATAGAATACCAATTTTTTTACTGCACCTAGTGAAGTAAAATCTTTTGGGCATAGCATCATTCTATTAGTCCATCTATACTGACCTCCATCAGGTTGCAAATTAAAACTAATTTTTATCTGCATCTACAGTACCTCTGAAAAAATATTTGGGCTTCTACCTGTGTGTGGGACTTGTTGTATTAGTCCATCTATACTGACCTCCATCAGGTTGCAAACTGAATATATTTTTTTCCTGCATCTACCTCTGAAAAAATATTGGGCTTCTAGCTGTGTGTGGGTCTTGATCTATTAATCCATCTATACTGACCTCCATCAGGTTGCAAACTGAATATAATTTTTTTCTGCATCTAGCTCTGAAAAAATATTTGGCCTTCTAGTAGTGTGTCGGACTTTCTCTATTAGTCCATCTATACTGACCTCCATCAGGTTGCAAACTGAATATAATTTTTTTCTGCATCTAGCTCTGAAAAAATATTTGGCCTTCTAGTAGTGTGTCGGACTTTCTCTATTAGTCCATCTATACTGACCTCCATCAGGTTGCAAATTAAAACTAATTTTTATCTGCATCTAACCCAGCCAATAGTTTTGGCCTAATACCACAGTTTGGCCACTCAGCTCTGCTCGGTTACCATCCATTGTTTTTTTGTGCAAACAACTCCAGAGTTGTGAATTAGTTAACCACCAAAATGAGTGGAAAAAGGCCTGCTGCTGGTGGAAAGGGGAATAGGCGTGTTGGGAAGGGGAAAAAAGGTTGTGTCCGTGGGGTAGGTGTTAAAGCAACAGTAACATCTGCAGAAGAAAGACCATCTTCCAGCCAAACTAAAATGTCTACTTCTTTTAGCGGACAATGTGATAAGATCCCTTTCTTACGGCCACGCCAATCGCTACAAATTCCAGATGAGACACAAAAACAGCAGGTGCTTCAACGGATATCAAGTGCTCCTTTAAGTGGGCTCTCCTCCACATCAACTTCAACATCACAAATACTCCAGTCCTCAAAGGTGTCACCCAAATCGCACTTGCTTCCTCACAGCTCCCAAATCTCCAGCTGCCCGTCTGAGTATGAGGTAGAACAGATGGTTGAGTCTGCAGAGCTGTTTACTCATACTATAGCCTGGGAATCAGAGGTCGACTCCAGCGCTTCTGTGAATCCAGACGAGGAAATGATCTGCACTGATGCCCAGAATCTTTATGAGTCGGATCCAGGACCAGACGCAGAAGGTTCTGACCATAATGTAGACCCTCATTCCCAAACTGTAACTCCTGTTGGTGGAGACAATGAGGAAGACGATGATAAGACTCAAATACCTGATTGGAGCGACAACTTTAGTTTTTTGTCAGGGCAGGAACAGGTTGGCTCTGAGGACGACGGGTGTGATAACGCACAGGGTGATGATGATGAGGTCGGAGATCCCACTTACTGTCAACCCACAGTCAGCCAAGAGATGAGGTCAGCAGAGGAGGTGGAGGAAGATGCTAGTGACGACGAGGTCAGGTTGCGCCTTCCTGGACAGAGACGTAGTACTGGAAGCACGTCAACAACTGCATCCTCAAACACAACTCTGCCTCTCACCACAAGTCGTGGTGGCTCTTCAGGTCGCATGGGTGCTAAGCCTTGCATAGCCTGGGCATTTTTTCAGATCGATAAAGATGACCCAACTTGTGTTATCTGTAACATTTGTCAGCAAAAGCTAAGTAGAGGCCAAAAAATACATAGTTTGAGTACTTCATGCATGAACCGGCACATGGACATGAAGCATAAGTTGCAGTGGGAAGCTCAGTGTGCTACAATGCGGCCTAGCCGGCCGGGCCAACCACCGTCTGCCATATCTTGTGCATCCGCGGCCTCTTCATCCTCTGTGACTGGGGGGACAGCAGTCACACCTGTTTTGGGGCGCAGACCTGCCACCTCTTTACCCGCAACAGCCAGCGTGATTGGCAGGTCATCATTTTCTTTGGAGGTGGTAACACCAGCTGGTGTTGAGCGCTGTCCGACATCGATAGCACCACCTTTGGATCAAGGCAACCTAACATGTCCGCCTGCATCTTCCTCACAGACCGGCAGTTTGCCGGGGACACCCTTATCAACCCCGTCTAAGCACAATAGCCAGCCCTCGGTCCCTCAGATGTGGACAAGTAAAAGACCATTTCCTCCTAGCCATGAGAAAGCTAAGAGGTTGAATTTCACCATCTGCAAGCTCTTGGCTACAGAAATGCTGCCTTTCCGCCTGGTGGACACAGAGGATTTTCGAGACCTTATGTCCGTCGCAGTGCCCCAGTACCAGATGCCCAGTCGGCACTACTTCTCAAAGAAAGGTGTGCCTGCGCTCCACCAGCATGTCGCACATAACATCACCGCTTCTTTGAGAAACTCTGTGTGTGACAGGGTGCATTTCACCACAGACACTTGGACGAGTAGGCATGGACAGGGGCGTTACATGTCGCTGACTGGGCACTTGGTAACTATGGTGACAGCAGGACAAGGGGCTGCTGTCCAAGTCTTGCCGTCCCCACGAGTTGTGCGTCAATCCTCTTTATGTCAAAATTCCTCCACTGCTTCTGCCTCCTCAACCTCCTCTCGGTCTTCCACCTGCACCCAAAGCCTGTCTGGTCATGTCACAAGCTTTCTAACTGCGCAGAAGGGATCCTGCACACCTCCTTACTATGCTGGCAGTAGGGCTCAACGTCATCAGGCGGTTTTTACATTGAAATGTCTGGGAAATGTGAGTCACACAGCTGAGGAGTTGTGGTCAGCTCTGGAGAACCAATTTCATGAATGGTTGTCTCCACTGGACCTGAAACCAGGGAAGGCCGTGTGCGACAATGCTGCAAACCTGGGTGCGGCCCTTCGCCGGGGCAATGTCACACACGTGCCTTGTATGGCTCACGTGTTGAACTTGGTTGTCCAGCAATTTTTAGCCCACTATCCCAGACTAGATGGCCTTCTGCAGAGGGCACGGTCGCTGTGTGCTCACTTCCGCCGTTCGCATCCCGCAGCTCAGCGACTTACATCTCTACAGAAGTCGTTGGGCCTGCCACTTCACCGGCTAAAATGCGATGTGCCTACCCGGTGGAATTCAACTCTGCACATGTTGCAGCGACTGTGGCAGCACCGACAAACCCTGGTGCAATACGTTCTGACGTATAGCCTGGGCCAACGAGATTCAGAGGTGGGGCAAATCACGCTGGAGGAGTGGTCTCAGATCAGGGACCTATGCACCCTTCTGCACAGTTTTGAAATGGCGACGAAGATGTTTAGTGCTGACGATGCCATTATCAGCATGACTATTCCGGTGATTTACATGCTGGAGCACATGTTAAACAGAATTCGGAGTCAGGTGGTGGCACAAGAGGAGGTGGAGGAAGTAGAGGAGGAGGAGTTGTATGCGGAAGGGCTAACATCTGCAAGGTCCAGACGGTCGGCAGCACCAAGGCGGCAGGCATGTGAGGGTGGGGGAGATGGTTCTACCAGGGCGCATGGTAGCAGCCAAACTAGTGAGGAAGGTGCAGGAGCCCAGGAAGAAGTGGAGGACGAACTGATGGAAGACTCATCAGATGAGGGAGACCTTGATCACATTTCTGTTGTGCGAGGTTGGGGGGAGAGGACAGAGGAAGGAAGCATGATTGTTACCTCGCCACCAACACAACAGGGACTTGGTGCTCCTGGATGCGCAACACACATGAGTGCCTTCTTGCTGCACTACCTGCAACATGACCCTCGAATTGTGAGAATTAGAAATAATCCTGACTACTGGGTTGCCACACTGTTAGATCCCCAATACAAAAGTAAATTTGCAGAAATTATTCCTGCCATAGAAAGGGATGCACGCATGCAGGAGTATCAGCAGAGACTGTTGCAGAATCTTACATGTGCTTTTCCACAAAATACCAGTGGTGCACGTAGTGAATCTCACAGTTCCAACTTGCCAACCGTGTGACCGTCAAGTGTTCAGCACTCAAACCGTAACAGAACCACAGTATCTGCTGGTAACATCAATTTTGCGGAATCATTTCACCACTTTTTTAGCCCATCCTTTGCAAGGCCACAGGAGACACGATGTCTGACACATAGTCAACGCCTAGAGACGATGGTACAGGAGTATCTCCAAGTAAACATTGAAGCCACGACTGTGTCACTGGACCCTTGCTCTTTTTGGGCTTCCAATCTGGATAAATGGCCGGAGCTAGCCACTTACGCCTTGGAGATCTTGTCATGCCCCGCAGCCAGCGTTCTGTCTGAACGTGTGTTCAGCGCTGCTGGTGGTGTGCTGACAGATAAGCGCACGCGGCTCTCCACTGATAATGTAGACAGACTCACATTCATAAAGATGAACAAATCATGGATCCGAAACGACTTTTCTACCCCTGTGTCATCCTGGGGAGAGTTAAAGCTTGATGATTGGTTAAAATCACCCTACCAACCGTTTTAAGCTTTCAAATTACTAATCATGTTTATCTGTATCTTGACTGGAAAATAATTTGGGCTTTGTAGCAGTGTGCAGCACTGATCCTATTAGGCCATCTATACTAAAGCTTCACCAGATTTAAAATTAAAAATAATTTTTAGCTGCATCTAGCCCGGAAAATAATTTTGGGGCTCCGAGATGCGCAAGGCACATAAGTGCCTTCTTGCTGCACTACCTGCAGCATGACCCTCATATTGTCAGAATTCGAAGTAATCATGACTACTGGGTTGCCACACTCTTAGATCCCCCAAACTTTTCGATCAACCTTTTCATTTTAATAAAGACCAAAAAAATGGTCATTTTTGAAATTATAAGCATTAGCAGGTTGTTAGAAACTGAAATCAAACAGTTTTCAACTCAAAACTTTATTCTAGGTGATGTTACATTTTCACATAGGACCCCTTGTTCGAAAGGAGCTTCTGAACTCTCTCGTCCATTGAATTTGTCAGGTTTTGGATGGTTTCTGCTTCAATTGTTTTGCATGAGGACAGAATACCCTCCCAGAGCTGTTGCTTAGATGTGAACTGCCTCCCGCCATCATAGACACTCCTTTTAATGATGCTCCAAAGGTTCTGAATGGGGTAGAGGTCAGGGGAGCATGGGGGTCACACCATAAGTTTGTCCCCTTTTATGCCCATATCAGCCAGAGATGCAGATGTTTTATGTGCAGCATGAGATGGTGCATTATCATGCAGAAAAATGATCTTGCTGTGAAATACACGGTTCTTCTTCTTGAACCATGGCAGGAAGTGCTGTTTGAGAAAATCCACATACATTATGGAGTTCATCTTTAGCGCCTTCAGGGATCCTAAAGGGGCCGACAATCTCTCTCCCCATGATTCCAGCCCAAAACATTACTCCACCTCCTCCTTGTTGGCGCTGTAGCCGTGTTTGCGTGGGGTGTCCATCAACCAGCCATCCTCCACTCCATCCATCTGGACCATCGAGCGCTGCACGGCACTCATCCGTGAACAAAACAGTTTTGAAATCAGTCTTCATGTAATGTTTGGCCCACTGGAGCCGTTTCTGCTTGTGTGAAGTGGATAGAGGAGGTCGACAGGATGGCGCATGCACAGCTGCAAACCTCTGAAGGACCCTGCATCTTGTTGTTCGAGGGACGTTGGAGGCACAAGCAGCTTCAAAAACTTGTCTGCTGCTATGACAAGGCTTTTTTGCCGCTGCTCTTTCAACCTGACGTAATTGCCTGTAGGAAAGAGTCCTCAATTTGCCCTTATCAGCACGCACACGTGTGTACTGTGAATCAGCTACATACTTCTTGATTGCCAAGACACTTCATCCTGATCATCGCACAATGTTGATTGTAGTCATGCCTTGACCTAAACACTCCACAATTTGTTGCTTCTCAGCAGCCGACACATCCTTTTTCTTTCCCATTTTGGCAGAAAATGTAGGCTGCTTAATAATGTGAGAGAGCCTTCTTAAGTAGTCTTGCCTTTCATTGGACACACCTGCCAAACTAATTAGCACAGGTGTCTGCAATTGCTTACAGTGATATAAAGAGCCCTGACACACATCACCATCAATGAGTTTAACTGACAAACAAACAAATTCTTCCCTTATCACTCCTAAACACTTTTTGCATAATAATTTGGAACGCAGTGAACATGTGCTTTTCCACAAAACACCAGTGGTTCACGTAGTGAATCTTACAGTTCTATCTTGCCAACCGTGGTCTGTATGGAGTTGTTCAATAAAGGGCCCAAAATTAAGATAACATAGATGGGAGAGGTCTCTATGAATAGGAATTCCTAAGTATTTGATACCCTGTGAGGGCCAGGCAAAGGGAAAGTTGGACTGGATGGAATCCTATATGGATTTGGGGAGGGAGACATCGAGGGCCTCAGACTTCGCTGCAGTGATTTTCAAATTTTACCATGTAACAAAGTGATCTATTTCAGCCATAACAGCATGGATGGATATATGTGATTGAGTCATATATACTACGACATCATCAGCAAATAGAGAGCACTTGTACTCGGTGCCTCCCACCTCAATCCACCTAATATTGGGGTTATGGCGAATTGATGAGAGCAGGTGCTCCGTCACTAGGATGTATAAGAGAGGGGACAGAGGACATCACTGCCTTGTCCCATTGGTGATTGTGAAAGGTGATGAAAATGTTCTGACGCACCCCCTGGGCCTTGGGACACCCGGAGCCGGACCCTTTTTGGTGGATGCTGGTGGTTGTAGTCTCCGTGGCGGCGACCCGGTTCCGTGGCTCAGGGCGGTCAAACCAGTGGCGGAACTATTTATGTGGTTTTGATGTGTAAATGTCCGACTACGCCACCCGTGGATTGCGGTCAGAGTGAACCGCCGCTACAGGGCAGACCGCTGAGGCTGGTGTTGTGGGTGCAGCAGAGCGTAGCATAACTCCCCACGGGAGGAGTATAGCCTCAGGGCAGTGTATGCGGAGGATGGGGGTGATGGTGCAGGGCAGCAGCAGTAACGACACGGAGTCAGTGATGCAGTTCAGGGCCTTTACTCACAGTTCTTATTATCCAGACCACTTCTGCAGGTAACGGCTGCCCACGTCGTACTGTGCTCACCAGGTGAGGGGCTCAGACAACTCCCAGATAACTTTGGAGCACTTCACAGGACCCCCTTTGTGTGTCCTTTGTCTGGCCTTTCTTACCAACACTTCTGTCCGGCTGCCTTGGGCCTCCTCTTGGTAAACTTGACGCCAGTTTCCCTGACCCTATGTGGTGCCTTCCTAGCGGGTGTAGCGAGGGGCTGCGCCACATAAAATGTCAGAGCCTCCGGTTTCTAGCTGAGGGTCGTTTCCTGCCTCCACTAGTTCGGGGACCGGTCTCCCCCTTTGGCCTGACCCCTCCACGCAGGTGGATTCGGGCGTGCGGTGG
Source organism: Phyllobates terribilis (assembly GCF_046119375.1). Lineage (NCBI taxonomy): Eukaryota > Metazoa > Chordata > Amphibia > Anura > Dendrobatidae > Phyllobates > Phyllobates terribilis. Next base: position 360,428,621 of record NW_027362767.1, read on the forward strand.
CGACTCGCCCGTCCGCACCCCTGGGATCCCTTCATTCCTCATTCCTGGAGCCTTCTCCGCTCCTCTTCCTTCCTTCTCCCTCTTGCAGGCCTGGGCCTCTGTTACTAGGCCCGCCTCCGGAGCAGAGCTCATGCAGGGCCCCTGCTCCCTGCCACTTCTGCTCAGACTTCTCTGCACTGAACTAAGATGGTGCCCACCTTTTATACTCCCTTCTCAATGCACCCAGGAACTGCTTCCTCCCTGCTCCTGCACTACAGGGTTCCCCTTCCTCAGTGTTCCCTCCCCCCACTCCAGCCAGGGACAGGGACTGTCGTGCCCATCTCAGGGGCGTATTGGTCGCCCTGCCCCACGGCAATGTGGTGTAATGCGTGCAGGTGTCGGGTCCTGATCCACACTCCACCCTTACCTGAGAGTGAGATATCACACCTCTGGGTGAGGTGCAATACCTCTGTAGCAACCGAGCCCTCAGGGTGCTACAGTTCCATTTATCTTCAGCCTAGGTGACGTATTGCGATACAGGGCCGTGATTTTGGCTATAAAAGGGTCCCCTAGACCCCTACCCCAAGCTTTTTAAGAGAATCATATATGGCGTGCCAGGAGACTCTATGGAATGCTTTCTCAGCATCCAACGAGAGTATCTAATTACAAATTTTTAACTGCATCTAGCCCAGGAAATACTTTGTGCCTAGTAGCAGTGTCTGCTAGTCAGCGGATTATCCCGGCTGTTAAGCAAGCTGCACCACCTGTAGTTTAGACACTTAATTTTTTCAAAGGAAATGCTTCGGGACCATGGGATACTTAGTGAAGAGCATCAGGAGGCACCCCAAGGCATAGGGGCTGGGACTGGCAGTAGGATGCCTTGCGGTGGACAGCCGAGCTCGATCCTTATAAAAGCTTTTTAACTGCAGCAGCTTTAGTGGACGCTACTGGAGCTGGAATTACCGCGGCTGCTGGCATGAGACTTGCCCTCCAATAGATCCTTGTAAATGGATTTAAAGTGTATTCATTCAAATTTGAGAGACAATTTAAATTAAAAAGCTTAGAGCTGCCTCCACCACAGGGGGGCTCGCTCGACCCACCAGCGGACAGGCACCAGTATTGGGAGAGGGGGGCTGGCCGTCAGGGTTCACCGCGGCTCTGGCACAAACCCGGCGACACGGAGGTGGCACGGGCAGGAGCGGACTGGCCGTGTCGGCTTCTCACTTTTTGGATTTTAGAAGGGCATGACATGCCTATATCTGTGTCTCCCCCTCCTTTTACTCCTCCACCTCTTTAATTTTCGCATGACTATATGTACTTTTCACTTTTCCATGTGTTAGTTATGTCTTCTGAGCAGTTTGTCAGCTTTTGGACACCTTTGAAGGTGTTTTCTATGTGTTTCTATGTGTTTTTGTTTGCCTGCCATTGGTTTTAACGGTGTTCGAAGGTGTTCGACGAACAGTTCGACGAACAGTTCGGCGAACACACGGGTGTTCGACGAACCGAACTCGAACACTACGGGGGTGGCTCAACACTAGTCCTTACTCCCTAAACCTTTCTGTCTATTTAAGAGAAAATTCGCTTGCAATTCAGTTACACAATATAGCGCTAACAGCAGCAGCAGTGCCGTCTAACACTCAGCTGCAGCAGTGAGAAAATGGTGGCGACGGAGAAAATGGCTGGGTCTTATAGGGCAAGGAAATGTGACATACACAGCCAATGACACATGCCCTTGCTTGTGTGAAAAAAAGCACCTCACTCCGTGTGTGCGCTGCTGATAGGCTGACAGACTGCACCTCCCCACTGTAAATGCGGGAAAGAGAAAAAAAAATGAAGATCTTCATTATTTCTGCAGAGATCCATCCCATGCCCCTCCCCCCGCCCCGCTGTACACTAAAACTGTGTATTAACATTGATTATCAGCATTACTGTGAAAAAATCCAGTTACGATTTGGGTGCACGAACAGTTATCGAACATAACCTCGAACAGCCGGATTTTTTTCAAATCGTTTGGGTTCGTCGAACGGCTCGAACACCACCCAAAACAGCTCGAATTTGAGATTGGCGAACAGTTCGATTCGAACACCGCTCATCTCTAATCACCACATGTGACAGCTCAGAAACAGTGCACATTTTTAAAAGGGTTGTCCAGTCAAAAGTGATAAGTCTGCAGTCACTCTGTGTGACTGCAGACTTATGAATCCTCCCAGTGCAGGCACTGTGCGCTGTGTAGCATCGGCGTCTCTGCCCCCTGCCAGGCAGAGACGCCGTCCCCCTTACCGCCGCGGTCCTGCTCCGGTGTCTTCCAGCCTCCCTGCTGTGACTGCTGGTACACGCAGCTTCTTTGGCTCTGTACTTATGGCGCGCGCGCGCTCCCTCCCTCTTAAAGGGGGCGCGCGCTCCCTCCCTCTTAAAGGGGCCGCGCGCACCGTCCTAAAAAGTCCCCGGCCAATGGCCGGAGGACTTTCTCTATGAAAGGCACCTCCTCCAATATGGAGGTGCCCGTGCAAGGTTGTTGCTCTGTGATACTTACTTTGCTTCAGCCCTCAGGTCCTCTGCTAGTCAGTCCTGTCCGCCAGTCTGACCTTCAGTCCAGTCCGCCAGTCTGACTACTTTCCAGCCCGACAGTCTGCCTACAGTCCAGTCCGCCAGTCTGTCTATGTGCTCTGCCCGCCGGCTTACCTGGAAGCACCTGCCTGTTACCTGCCGTGCCCGCCAGCCTGCTTACCTGGAAGCACCTGCCTGTCACCTGCCGTGTCCGCCCGCCTGCTTACCTGGAAGCACCTGCCTGTTACCTGCCGTGCCCGCCTGCCTGCTTACCTGGAAGCACCTGCCTGTTACCTGTTGTGCACGCCAGCTTGCCTACCCGGAGCACCTGCCTGCCGTGCTCTTCCGCTGTACCAGTCAGTTCCTGCCTGCTGACCCGTGGGAGTCACCTGCTCTCATTCAAGGTCGGTCCCAGAGTGGCACCTGGTCCCTCTGCTCGGTCCCTCCCTGGTTTCCTGGAGTCGACTGAGCCGCCGTGCGACCTTGGTCAGTCCGAGTTGCTACCTAGTTACGCCCCTCTGGTCCCTCCTTGCACCGCAGCACAGAGGTTCCACCACCCAGATCCATAACACGCTGCAGGGATGAGACGCGGTAACAGACGGTATGTATACGCTAGTGGGCATGGCCTCGCTCTCCATCCACTTCTATTGAGCGAGGCTGCGCCTTCTAGTTGAACGCGCCTACTGGACGTCCACGTCACTAGATGGGACATGGCCTCGCTCCATACAAGTGTTTGAAGCAAAGCGGCGCTGAATGGCCAGGGGTATGTATAATTTATACATAGCTTCCGGTTCCGAGTCTCATACCGGCGAATCCCCGCAGCGCACTGTGCCTGCGCTGGGGGGATTCATAAGTCTGCAGTCACACAGGGTGACTGCAGACTTATCACTTTTGACTGGACAACCCCTTTAACAGCAAGTTAAATGATAACATTTCCTTATTTCTTATAGGCTTTACAATGCTTTTATTCTCTTTGTGCCCTGGAAATATACTAATATATGGTTTTGGGTCCTGTGTGTGGTTTTATTAATTTATTGATGGTTATCACTATGTGCACAGATAAGAAGGCCAATCACTGATAACACCGCCCAGTGGACTCCTAAGGCCCCGTCTCACTTAGCGACGCTGCAACGATCCCGACAACGATACGACCTGTCAGGGATCGTTGCTGGGTCGCTATGTGGTCGCTGGTGAGCTGTCAAACAGGCAGGCTCACCAACGATCAGGGGAGCAGCAACATCGTGGAAAGAATCTTTCCATGATGTCCTGCTCCTGGTTACGAGCCTGCTGAAGCAGGAGCAGGCTGGTAACCATGGTAAACATCGGGTTACTAGGGGCACACGCGCACCTAGTAACCCGTTGTTTACCATGGTTACCACTCTGCTACAGTGAGCGGGAGGTTACCGCTCACTTTAGCAGGCTCGTAACCATGATAAACAACGGGTTACTAGGGGCACGTGTGCCCCTAGTCACCCGATGTTTACCATAGTTACCAGCCTGATCGCTGCTCCCACTGGTCACACACAGCGATGTGTGCTGACCAGCGGGAGAGCAACGACCAAAAAATGGTCCAGGACACTTTGCAGCGATCAGCGACCTCACAGCAGGGGCCTGATCGCTGCAAAGTGTCACACATAGCGACATCGCTGGTGAGGTCGCTGTTGCGTCACCAAAACCGTGACACAGCAGCGATCTCGCTATGTGAGATGGGGGCTCTAAGCCCAAATTAAAAATGAAGTTAAATAAATGAATTACAAGTTATAGTAATTATTTTCCCACAATACACCTCAGTTCCTCCTGCTCCTTACCATGCTGCCTACAAATTTGACTGCATATTAATGGAACAGGTTCCCATTAAATTTGCTAAATATATTATAATGTTTCCATTCACAAAACAGTCCTCCCTCAGGACTTAGATATTGCAATATCACCCCAACAACTTTCTGATTTTGCTTCCCACGCGCCTTATGATTTTGTACTGACTTTTTTTCTGGAATTCTCTTATAACTCATTTTGCTCAAACTACAGCACTATACCAATAACCTTCATGGTTGCCCACTTTTCTCTTGTTGTATTTCAAAATTACTAGCAAATAAATTACTCGGCTCCAATCTTGACAGATTCCCTTGTGGTTTAGGAATTGGCAAGGCATTGAAAGTGTGTTTCGACTCAAGTACTGTATGCAAATATATTGTAGTTTACTCTCTGTAAAATGTAATATATCATCCATTTTTATATGTACACTGTACAGTGTGACCCTCATATAGTATACCTGTTACAGCATCTTTTATTGTAGGATATTACAGCTATAAAACATGCTGAGATGAGGAGGCCTAGTTTTTAAATAGGAAAAATAACTATTATATGATACAAGAAATGATATTGCAAAGATTATATGTATTCTCTATATTAAATGGAATTACCAGTGCTTCTTTATCTCCTCAAAAGACTCTTTCCATTGATAGTCTTTTATCTTGCAGTGCATTTTGACCATGAAGCATTATGTATATATGTTCATGTGTTACTCATCTCTTCTGCATTCTTCATTCCTGCTGCCAGGTTCTTCTACTCCTCTGTACATCAGGATGCATTAGCAACCAACTAGATTTCCCATAATATCACTCTCCTGGCCTATGTCACCTGGCCCAGGTGGCAGGATGCTGCCTGAGTATTCAGGTGGTTGATGTTGGTGTTCAGCCACTACTTAGTGTTTGTAAATGCGTTAGCTTCAACTTTTCCACATTAGGCTCTGCTCTACAACTCTACTATTCCGTGGTCCCTGCATTGCTACATCAAGCTCTGCTGTACAATAGTGCTATTCTGCGCTTCCAGCACTGTTACTTCAAACTCAACTGAACTGCTCATCTATTCTGTGGTTCCATGTGGTGCTATATCACGCCATACTTTGCCAGCTGTGCTGCACTGAGTCTCCATCATAAACTCAGGTCTGCTACTCTCATTCCTTATTACTAATTCAACTCTGCTACATTGCTGTTTCAGCTCTGCTGCATTGAGCCTCTTTTGCAAACTCAGACCTGCTACACCACTACCTCATCTCTGAATCAACTCTGCTACATCGGTGTGCCAACTCTGCGCTTTGAGTCTCCATTTCAAACTCTGCTTTTCCATACCGGTTCCTCATCTGAGTCAATCCTGCTACACTGCCGTTCCACTCTGCTGCTGTTGTTCCTGTTCAGCTACACCAGTTGTGCCATATCTATTGCAATCAGATTGCCTTGCTGCACCAGCGTCTTCTGTCCATGCCAAATTAAAACTTAAGGGCTTCGAGGATTCACCACTCCAAATGAGATGTAACTGCATACATGTCTATATTGAGTGTGCATACAGTATATATGTGTGAATATATGTAGCAAGCGTGCATATTTTTCTGCACCTATCTACTGTTATGTGTGCATAAATGTGTTTAGTGAGTGTGAATTAATGTAGTGATTATGCATGTTTCAGACTGGTAGTGTTATTTCAGCACTTTATTTCACTATTATATCAGTACTAAATATTGGACAGTGTAAAGTAGTGTTAAAGACTTAAAGGGGTTTTAACATGAACAAAGTTATTTTTAAAGTTGATTTTAATCAATAGATCTTGGAATAATAATAAGTTCCACAATTGAATGTATTTAAATAAAATGTTCCTGTGCTGAGATAATCTTATAAATGTTCCACTGCTGCGTACTGTGTAATGGCTGTGTCTGACCATACAGGAACATGGTCTGATCATACCACATCTCCTGGGCAGGTGAGGAAGCAAAAGAGAGTACAGATATTATAGCAGGGGATCACAGCTGATTCATTTTTTGAGGTAAAGCATTTCACTGCCTGTTTCTAAAAAATGTTTTACCTTAAAGAAAGAATTATTTGCGATCCCCCTGCTGTAATGTCTGTATACTCTTTTGCGTCCTCCCCTGCCCAGGAGATGAAGTATTATCAGACCATGTTCCTGTACGGTCAGACACAGCCATTACAGTGTACACAGCAGGAACACATTTATAAGATTATCTCAGCACAGGAACATTTTTTTAAACACATCCAAATGTGGAAATTCTTATTATTCCAAGATCTATTGATAAAAATGAACTTTGTTCATGGGGAAAACCCCTTTAATGGCCCTATTATTTTTGTATTGTATAGTACAGAAGCATGTTTATACAGGGTGGGCCATTTATATAGATACACCTAAATTAAATGGGAATGGTTGGTGATATCAACTTCCTGTTTGTGGCACATTAGTATATGGGAGGGGGGAAAGTTTTCCAGATGGGTGGTGACTAGGGTGGCCATTTTGAAGTTGGCAATTTTGGATCCAACTTTATTTTTTTTCAATGGGAAGAGGGTCATGTGACACATCAAACTTATTGTGAATTTCATAAGAAAAACAATGGTGTGCTTGGTTTTAACGTAACTTTATTCTTTCATGAGTTTTTTACAAGTTTATGACCACTTATAAAATGTGTTCAAAGTGCTGCCCATTGTGTTGGATTGTCAATGCAACCCTCTTCTCCCACTCTTGACACACTGATAGCAACACCGCAGAAGAAATGCTAGCACAGGCTTCCAGTATCTGTTGTTTCAGATGCTGCACATCTCGTATCTTGATGGTATGGTGTGGTATATGGGGTACAAAGATAGTGGGACCATTCTTCATCAATGGAAACCTCAATGCCACTGGATATCTGAAATTGCTACATGATGATGTGTTGCCCTCTTTATGCACTGAAGATGGCATGTTCCTTGAGTTTTTCCAACAAGATGGTGCACCACCACATTATGGGTGTCAGGTCCGAGCATTCCTACATGAACAGTTTCCTGGAAAGTGGATTGGTCGTCGTGGGCCAGTTGAATGGCCACCAAGGTCTCCCGATCTGACCCCCTTAGACTTTTAACTTTGGGATCATCTGAAGGCAATTGTCTATGCTGTGAAGATACGAGATGTGCAGCATCTGAAACAACGGATACTGGAAGCCTGTGCTAGCATTTCTTCTGCGGTGTTGCTATCAGTGTGTCAAGAGTGGGAGAAGAAGGTTGCATTGACAATCCAACACAATGGGCAGCACTTTGAACACATTTTATAAGTGGTCATAAACTTGTAAAAAACTCATGAAAGAATAAAGTTATGTTAAAACCAAGCACACTATTGTTTTTCTTATGAAATTCTCAATAAGTTTGATGTGTCACATGACCCTCTTCCCATTGAAAAAAAATAAAATTGGATCCAAAATGGCCAACTTTAAAATGGCCACCATGGTCACCACCCATCTGGAAAAGTTTCCCCCCTCCCATATACTAATGTGCCAAACAGAAACTTGATATCACCAACCATTTCCATTTAATTTAGGTGTATCCATATAAATGGCCCACCCTGTAGTACTTTGTCACACTATTATTTAATTTTTATATGCCTCCACGCTGATGAAATTGTGTCATTTACACATAGTACTTTTATGTTGTCTTTATGCCACTCTATTTTTAGGTTACATGTTATGAACAAAAAGTAAAAAGTGTGGTATGTTGACAGCAAGGGGACATTAATTCTCAGCCTAGGGAGCTGATATTGATGCGACTAAAATTATACTGTTAAATTCCCCCAAATTTCTAACCATTAAAAGCCAACTAAATGGAATTATATTTTAGGTTGTACTTTGTATAAAAGGACTGTGCACAGTTGGCCCTAACAAGGTCATCTCTCTCATGTGTGCTGGCCAACATACTGGAAACATGAAACATTCAGGCCATTTCCCTCCATCTAGGATCTCGATTATGAAGTGATTATATATTACCCACAATAGTTTATCATTAAAAGCATTTTTTTTCAGAATCTTGAACAAAAGCACAAAACATCTCTGCCAAAAAGTAAACCACAAAAACAGTCACAGCTTCAGACGCCTTCTTATCACTCATTGCCAAGTGTATGCAGACAGTAAGGTTTATTTTATTCACCCCTCCGAGGATCTACAATCTTCAGCTATAGGAAAATGTGATATTATCAAGCTCTATGGATGGAACAAGTGTGGCAATAGAAATAATATTTGTATTTTAAAGTTTGTTTTTTAATAAAAGGTTTCGCATTATAAGAATAGGTGCACATGACCATTTTCTCTCCATCCGAGAAAAAAATGGTTCAAGCTTTCTGATCAGAGCAGAATCAGTTTTTCTCGAAGGTGAAGATAAAAAAAAAGTTTCTCCACCGTCTCCATTATGTCAGTCAGTAATGTTTTCCACCCATCCATACACATGCTTGTCCAATTTTGATCCAACACTTGGATCAAAATTGGACATGTCACCAATTTTTTTCCTTGAACCACTCTGTCTGAAGAAAAAAATCAGACATATGCAAAGCCCCATAGAATAACATGGGTACAAGTGCTATTTGTGAAAACTACAGATAGCACTAGTCTGATGTAATTGGTTGTGTGCACGAGCCCTCAATGTGTGATAATGTAGCACCCTGAGGATTCGGCTGCTACAGGGGTATTGCACCTCAACCCAGAGGTGTGATATTCCACTCCCGGGTAAGGATGGAGTGTGGAACTGAGCTAGTAGGCTGCATGCACTACACACATCCCATTTCCGGGGAACAGACCGATGGTACTCCCACTAGAGAAATGTGCAGGTACGACAGTGTCTGTTCCTGGCTGGAGTGGGAGGGGGGATGGAACATCCCAGTAGTGTAGGGGCAGATAGGGGGAGCAGCCTGGGTAAAGCTAGGAGCTCATTGGGTGCTGGTCACCTGAGCTCACACATAGAGGGAGTATTTAAGGTGGGCACCATCTTAGATCAGGGTCAGTCTGTGAGACGTCAGTCAGTCAGCCACAGTCAGAGTGTAACCTGAGAAGCAGAGCAGAGGAGAAGAGAGAGAGACCCAGAGGCGCAGAGGGGACCCCAAGAGCCCATAAGAGAGCTAATAGGGTTAAGGGTCGGCAACAGGGTACCGGATCCCAAGCTGGCAGAGGCTACAGCACACCTTAGCCAGGAACCGGAGGTCGTGGGCAGGATCTGCCACGATCACCCACTAAATCCACCCGGAAGGCAGACCAAGAATAGGGTCAGGGAGCCCAGAGGAGGCTTGACCAACAAGAGGCCCGAGGGAGCCGGACTTAGGTGGATCGCTGGTGGGAACGGCCAGCAGAAGGGAGAGACAGAAAGGAGCTCAGGACCACACTCCGGAGTTGCCTGGGAGTTGACCGAGTCCAGGACCTGGTGGACGCAGCACGGCTTGGGTGGTCACTGCTGTACACAGTGACCCGAGCAACACCAGTAAGTAAAACCCTGGAACTGCATTTTATGCCTCTGAGTCTCCTTGCTGCACCTTCACAACCACCATCCTCCACGGCTGACCCCCTGAGGCTATACCCCTCCCGTTGGGGGTTATACTACCTAAGCTGCACTCACATCATCAGCCTCAGTGGACTCTGCTGCAGCGGCGGCCGTATTGACCGCAAATCAACGGGTGGCGTAGTCGACACAAAAGAACATCTAGTAACATCATAAGGGCTGCCACACACTGAGCTTGACACCCTGGGCACGGACCGGGTCACAGCCACTCGGAGACTACAACCCCCATATGATCTGGCTCCGGGTATCCCCAACAACACTGGCCCAGGGGGCGCGTCAACTTTGGCGTAGTCGGCAGGATAACGTGCCCGCAACAACCGGGTACTGCGTGCCTGAAGAAAAGTTCACCGTTACCTCAAAAAGAAGTCTCCCGCCGGTTCCGGAGGGTCCCCGCCAACGGACCCCATCACAGGTCGTTTCCCGCCGGTTGTCCGCCATTTGCAGCTTTTTCCCGCCATCCATGGAGTTTCCCGCCACTGGGAGACGATTCCCGCCATTTCCGAAGATTTCCCGCCTTGGAAGAGCGGACGCCATTATGGGCGTGCCAGAGGGTGGCAAGAGGCCACCTCCCATCGTGGGCCAGGTCGAAGAATGGCGCCAAAAGCGGAAACCGCGCCCACCAACAGAGACTGTGATGCTGGAAGTGTCCATCAGCGTAAGAGAACTGCCCCTGGAACTGACAATCACTAAGTTGCCCCGGGACCACCCTCGATGTGGGCGGAGACAGAAGAAGAGAACAAAGATGGGTGTCGCCTGGAGCAGTCTGGAGAGAGCGCACCCGGAGACAAGAGGTCTGGAGAGGAGTCCGGGGAGAGCCTGCCCGGAGATGGAGGGAGAGTCAGGCAGCACCGACCCAGTGGTCAGGAGCCTGTTGCAGGTCGCCACTCCAGAAGGCCTGCTGGAGATCCTAACACAGCTCCCCCGAGACCGGGAGTGTGCACAGACTGCGCTGGAGGGCCTCGCACGGAGGATGGCCCGGGTGCAGCGAGAGACGTTGGCGGAGTGGAGCCGAGAGATGGCCCAGCAGACCGAAACCCGTCAGCGGAGCACGCCACCTGAGACGAGGAGACAGACCACCTCTGAGGATGGCGCAGGAGGAATGAAGGCAGGAGACGGCGCCGAGAAGGGAGCTGAACGGACGGAGGCAGGTAAAGGGGACGTCTCTACCCCGAGCCGGGAAACCGCGTGCCTGCCCCAGCTCCCCGTCGCAGAGCCCGAAATTCCCCCTGCCGTGCCCGTCGCTGCATCGTCACCGCCGCCGACTAGGCCTCAACCGGAAACCGCGGCCGCGACCCCTGTGACGTCACACGCCTCGACCTCGAGCGTGGCCAAGCAGGAAATACCACCGGCCTGGTCGCAAGGCCTAGTACCCCCGGGCGCCGCAATACCAACAGCGCCCCCTACCTCCGCGGAGCCACCGGCCTGGCCGCAGGGCCGAGTAACCACGGGCGCCGCCGTTCTTACGGTGCCCTTTTCCTTTAGGGTGCCCCAAGCCTGGTCGCAAGGCCTGGTCGACCCGGGCGCCGCTACCATCAACGCGCCCTCAACATCTAGAGTGCCGCACCTGGGTGAGGACCTGTTCGCCCAGCATACGTGCCCGGATGGCAGCCCTTCATATGGCCACCGGAGTTTCACCATCCCCGACTCCGGAAAGAGAGACCCCTAGATGAACCCCTGATTCCGGTTCCGAAGCCCGCAAGGAGGACCTCGCCCCCGCTGGAGGAGGCACAGTTCGAGTGGGACCCCACTGGAGAAGACCTCATGGGGTTCACTCAGGAGACTCGGGCGGCCGCAGCGGAGCGTGCAGAGTGCTGCCGCCAGCAGCTCGAGGTCTTCGAGAGGGAGCGGAGAGAGAGGCGGGTCCGGGAACAGCAAATGCAGATAAGGAGCGCGGAGCAGAAGAGCCGGACCAGGAGGAAACCCCGTGCAGCTCATGGTCCCCGTTCCACCAGGACTGTGATAAAATTCAACATGCAGCATGCGTGGGGCTTCATTAGAGACCATCATACCCCCGGCGACGTCTTTGTGACCCGCAGAGACGTAGAAAGCCATCTGCCGGAGGGACACAGAGGTCGTGACCTGTATGTAGGGGACGAGGTCACCTTCACCCGGCACAAGTGTGCCAAAGGACCCTACGCCCTCCATGTGCATCGCCTGACGGAGGAGGAGCTGCGGTGTGAGGAGGAGCAAGAGGACCCGGACGGGTCTGAAGAATCTAAAGAAGGAGCAGGAGGACGCCGTCGTTGAAGTACGGTAGAGAGAGACTGTACATAGTTACCCGTCAGGGTATAAGAACTGTTCTAGTTAAAATATAGTCCCCGTTGGAACCAGCAAATTGAACTGAAACCCGTGTGTCCCTATTCCCACTGACCGAGGACTGAGAGCGGCCATATTTCCCTTGTATATAGTTGCGCTTCCTAAAGCGCCCCCTACCGGTTTTATAGGGAACTGTTTTATTCCAAGAGAGACTGTCGCACTTTACCCGGTCACAAGTTGCACAGTGACCGGAGGAACCAGAAACAAGAATGTTATTTATATGAAAAGTTTATTGCTGATATATATATATGATGTTTTCTATGTTTATGTTTATGAAAAAAATTGTATGTTTTGGATGTTTATATTTTACAGCCCGAGGACGTGCTGTGATTTACCAGGGGGGAATGTAGCACCCTGAGGATTCGGCTGCTACAGGGGTATTGCACCTCAACCCAGAGGTGTGATATTCCACTCCCGGGTAAGGATGGAGTGTGGAACTGAGCTAGTAGGCTGCATGCACTACACACATCCCATTTCCGGGGAACAGACCGATGGTACTCCCACTAGAGAAATGTGCAGGTACGACAGTGTCTGTTCCTGGCTGGAGTGGGAGGGGGGGTGGAACATCCCAGTAGTGTAGGGGCAGATAGGGGGAGCAGCCTGGGTAAAGCTAGGAGCTCATTGGGTGCTGGTCACCTGAGCTCACACATAGAGGGAGTATTTAAGGTGGGCACCATCTTAGATCAGGGTCAGTCTGTGAGACGTCAGTCAGTCAGCCACAGTCAGAGTGTAACCTGAGAAGCAGAGCAGAGGAGAAGAGAGAGAGACCCAGAGGCGCAGAGGGGACCCCAAGAGCCCATAAGAGAGCTAATAGGGTGAAGGGTCGGCAACAGGGTACCGGATCCCAAGCTGGCAGAGGCTACAGCACACCTTAGCCAGGAACCGGAGGTCGTGGGCAGGATCTGCCACGATCACCCACTAAATCCACCCGGAAGGCAGACCAAGAATAGGGTCAGGGAGCCCAGAGGAGGCTTGACCAACAAGAGGCCCGAGGGAGCCGGACTTAGGTGGATCGCTGGTGGGAACGGCCAGAAGAAGGGAGAGACAGAAAGGAGCTCAGGACCACACTCCGGAGTTGCCTGGGAGTTGACCGAGTCCAGGACCTGGTGGACGCAGCACGGCTTGGGTGGTCACTGCTGTACACAGTGACCCGAGCAACACCAGTAAGTAAAACCCTGGAACTGCATTTTATGCCTCTGAGTCTCCTTGCTGCACCTTCACAACCACCATCCTCCACGGCTGACCCCCTGAGGCTATACCCCTCCCGTTGGGGGTTATACTACCTAAGCTGCACTCACATCATCAGCCTCAGTGGACTCTGCTGCAGCGGCGGCCGTATTGACCGCAAATCAACGGGTGGCGTAGTCGACACAAAAGAACATCTAGTAACATCATAAGGGCTGCCACACACTGAGCTTGACACCCTGGGCACGGACCGGGTCACAGCCACTCGGAGACTACAACCCCCATCTGATCCGGCTCCGGGTATCCCCAACAACACTGGCCCAGGGGGCGCGTCAATAACATTCCCTTTTTCCCTGCACCCATTGCTGATACTGTTTGGCTCCTGATTTACCAGTCTCCTGCTTCCTGAAACATCATCCAAGTGGTGAGAGCAAACCGTTTTTTACTGAGCACTGGTTGATATTTTGAGCACTTGCACTTTAAGGTTGTTTGTGTTATTGATTTCTAGGTATCGTCTTTTAATATATATCATTAAAAGTTATATATTTTTTTTCAATCTACATAGATAATATTCTCTCCTGCTGAATACTCTGCTACTGTGAGTAGGCCGCATGGCTTAAATGTGCTACCATGGCCTGCAGCATCTCCAGACTTGTCTCCTATCGAGCACATCTGGGACATCATTGATTGTGCAGGCCACATGTAACCGATATTAATGTTTCGCTAGGACCAGATGTTTCACAGTTCAATGAGGGAGACCACCATTCCAAAATATACTCTTTACTTAACGGCAACTGGACAAGAGTTATATACAAGGGATAGTGGGTACAAAGTCTTATGGATGTTTCCTTTACAAATTTGATGCATTTTCCCCAAAGTATTCTTCCTTTGTAGTTTACTCCAGGGTTATCTATGTCCACTGTTTCTCCCTACTTCACCACAACCCAGCTTTAACGCTACAGTCCTGATTAACAAGTGTTCTTTACTTGCTCTGCAGTTCCACATCCGCTTTCCACTACTGGTGCCCTGGAACTCCGGCTCGGGACCCTTCACTAGTCCCAGTTACTCAGTGCTGTTTAGGCCGTTTACCTTTCAGTGTTAAAAGCTCAAGGTCTCATAGCTAGGTGTCCTCTCCCCAAGACTCGTCTCCGGGAGGCCACTCTGCTTCTCTCAGTCACTTATGCTCAGGATCTTGTTATCCTTTCTCTTCAGTCTCCTCTCATTTAGGGTCACCCTCAAATGCGGTACTGTTCACCTTGGACCTCTTTGTCCGCTCACTAAGCACTTCAGGCTGTATTTTCCTAGTAGGAAGCCGTCACTTTCCCTTACACTAGGCCCTCCCGCTGTGGGCTAGTCCTAACTATTAGCTCTAACTGTTCCTATAGTCAACTACACACATTACCAACATCATATCCAACTCATTACACTATTCACACTACATCCTAATATTGCAGTACACATTACATCACATTACAAAGTATTTACAAAGAGACGCAGGCCACAATTCACATAACACTACAATAATGCGACTGGTATCTTCAGGGAAAGGAATGCGACAGCAGCAGTCCACCTCCTTACACATACCTCAGACAACCATTAATAATTTCATTAATAGCAGCTAAGGCTGTAAATGTGGGGATTTCTGCGCATTGCTCTCATACTCCATACTAAATAAATCAGGATGTTTTGAAAAGGTTTTTATTCTCATTTCTTCACTATTTGCATATAGTCATAATTTGCGATTGTCATAATTTCGCAACTAAGTAGTTTTAACTGCAATGTAGCAAAACAAATGTTCTAAACTAAGAGTAATTGTAAAGGTGAACTTTTATATGTTTATTCTAGTGTTACTTTCATCGACTTTCTATGGGTAAAATGTCAGAGAAATCACAGGCAGGACGTTTGTGCTAAATCAGTCCAGTAAAGAAATCTTCAGGGTGTTCTGCATGACACTAATGTCAGCCATTAAACACAAACCCACCTAGTGCTTTCTCTGTAATGACCTCTTGCTCTGACAGCTAAGTGACCAATACGCGGTGGCAGACTCCATCCTTCAGGAGCATTGCTGCAACCACTCTCCTTACTTAGCCTCATCCTGCAGGTGTTTCCTAGAAATATTGATCATAAAGACAGTAAATCACATTATAACTTTTCCAGCTTTGAACATCCAGTAATAAAAAGTATATGTTAAGCGTGAAATTTTTTTCTTTTAACATAGGCGCCTATGGCTGGTGAATGCCGTCCATCCATCACAGCCATCCAGTAAAAAAGTATAAGTTAAACTTATCATTGTTTTTTCTTTTTAAGGCCTCAATCAGATGTCCGTGTTACACGTACCTGTTCTGTACATATTTTTTACGATAGAACATGTACCCATTATGGTCTATGGGTTTGTTCACATGACCATATTTTTTTCACAGACTGTGTCCATTCAAACTACAAGGAGACATGTCTATTTTTTTTCTGGTATCATGGATGAAAAAAGTCAATACAAGTCTATAGGTCTATGAAAAACACGTACAGCAGCCATGAGCCATCCCTGTATAATCTATGTGCTGTCCATATTTAACATTGCAAAGTATAGGAGAAGTGGCTAAAAGACAGAAAACAAAGGGTTCTTAAATGGTACGTACTCTAAATGGGACATAGTCAGCAGTGGGGACCGCAGGGATCTATGCTAGGACCGATTCTTTTTAACCTCTTTATTAATGACCTTGGGGATGGGATTAAGAGTAAATTGTCAGTTTTTGCTGACAATACCAAACTATGTAGGATATTAAAATCTGATCTTGACATTACGATATTGCAGAATTATCTGGATAAGATGACTGAATGAGCAAACACTTGGCAGATGAGGTTTAACGTAGATAAATGTAGAGTAATGCACCTAGGACGGAGTGATCCTATTGCTGCATATACATTAAATGGGAGTATACTCCGGACTACAGAACAGGAGAAGGATGGGGGATTCTGGTTACAAGTAAGCTGAGCAGCAGTACTCAATGTCAAGCAGCAGCCGGGAAAGCAAACAAGATTGTAGGATGTATAAAAAGAGAAATAAAATCCCGTGATCCCAACGTATTATTAACCCTTTGTAAATCACTTGTGAGGCCACATCTGGAATATGGGATCCAGTTTTAGAGTCCACATTTTAAAAAGAATATTCAGAAGTTAGAGTCAGTGCAAAGGCGGCAACTAGATTATTACAAGGGATTGAGGCCTCTCATATAGTGACAGGTTGGAAAAGTTGAGCTTGTTTATTAGAGATGAGCGTTGTTCTACTCGAACTGTTCGCCAATCTCAAATTCGAGCTGTTTTGGGCGGTGTTCGAGCCGTTCGGCGAACACGAACAATTTGAGAAAAATTCGGCTGTTCGAGGTTATGTTCGATAACTGTTCGTGCACCAAAATCATAACTGGATTTTTTCTCAGTAATGATGAAAATTAATGTTAATACGCAGTTTGAGTGTACAGCGGGGCGGGGGGAGGGGCAGGGGATGGATCTCTGCAGGAACAATGAAGATCTCCATTTTTTTTTTCTCTTTCCCGCATTTACAGTGGGGAGGTGCAATCTGTCAGCCTATCAGCAGCGCACACACGGAGCGAAGTGCTTTTTTTCACACAAGCAAGGGCATGTGTCATTGGCAGTGTATGTCACATGTCCTTGCCCTATAAGACCAAGCCATTTTCCCCGTCGCCACCATTTTCTCACTGCTGCAGCTGCGTGTTAGACGGCACCGCTGTTGCTGTGTGCGCTATACCTTGTTAATTTTAAGCCAATTTTCGCACAAATCTACAGATAGCTTGGGAGTTGGGAATAGTTGTGATTGCAGTCCTTTTAAGGACTAGGTTACAGCATTTCCTACGACTTTTATCAGGCAGGTCTGTGCTCTTAAATAGATATATTGTGGGAGTAAAGACTAATTGTAATTGGAGTCCTTTTCAGGACTAGGTTACATCAGTTCCTATCAGTTTTTGCCAGGCAGGTCTGTGCCAGTGCTGTGCAAGTTTTTTTCACAGCATTTGGCTGAATCTAGCAAAGCTAATCCTTTTTGGCCTATTGCAGAGTGTATTAGTCAGTGGAGTAGCCGATCTGTGTTGCAAGATATACCACCTGTGTATAGAATACCAATTTTTTTACTGCACCTAGTGAAGTAAAATCTTTTGGGCATAGCATCATTCTATTAGTCCATCTATACTGACCTCCATCAGGTTGCAAATTGAATATAATTTTTTTCTGCATCTAGCTCTGAAAAAATATTGGGCTTCTAGCTGTGTGTGGGACTTGTTGTATTAGTCCATCTATACTGACCTCCATCAGGTTGCAAACTGAATATATTTTTTTCTGCATCTACCTCTGAAAAAATATTGGGCTTCTAGCTGTGTGTGGGACTTGTTCTATTAATCCATCTATACAGACCTCCATCAGGTTGCAAACTGAATATTTTTTTTTCTGCATCTACCTCTGAAAAAATATTGGGCTTCTAGCTGTGTGTGGGACTTGTTGTATTAGTCCATCTATACTGACCTCCATCAGGTTGCAAACTGAATATATTTTTTTCTGCATCTACCTCTGAAAAAATATTGGGCTTCTAGCTGTGTGTGGGACTTGTTCTATTAATCCATCTATACAGACCTCCATCAGGTTGCAAACTGAATATATTTTTTTCTGCATCTACCTCTGAAAAAATATTGGGCTTCTAGCTGTGTGTGGGACTTGTTCTATTAATCCATCTATACAGACCTCCATCAGGTTGCAAACTGAATATATTTTTTTCTGCATCTACCTCTGAAAAAATATTGGGCTTCTAGCTGTGTGTGGGACTTGTTGTATTAGTCCATCTATACTGACCTCCATCAGGTTGCAAACTGAATATATTTTTTTCTGCATCTACCTCTGAAAAAATATTGGGCTTCTAGCTGTGTGTGGGACTTGTTCTATTAATCCATCTATACAGACCTCCATCAGGTTGCAAACTGAATATATTTTTTTCTGCATCTAGCTCTGAAAAAATATTTGGCCTTCTAGCAGTGTCTGGGACTTTCTCTATTAGTCCATCTATACTGACCTCCATCAGGTTGCAAATTGAATATAATTTTTTTCTGCATCTAACCCAGCCAATAGTTTTGGCCTAATACCACAGTTTGGCCACTCAGCTCTGCTCGGTTCCCATCCATTGTTTTTTTGTGCAAACAACTCCAGAGTTGTTAATTAGTTAACCACCAAAATGAGTGGAAAAAGGCCTGCTGCTGGTGGAAAGGGGAATAGGCGTGTTGGGAAGGGGAAAAAAGGTTGTGTCCGTGGGGTAGGTGTTAAAGCAACAGTAACATCTGCAGAAGAAAGACCATCTTCCAGCCAAACTAAAATGTCTACTTCTTTTAGCGGACAATGTGATAAGATCCCTTTCTTACGGCCACGCCAATCGCTACAAATTCCAGATGAGGCACAAAAACAGCAGGTGCTTCAACGGATATCAAGTGCTCCTTTAAGTGGGCTCTCCTCCACATCAACTTCAACATCACAAATACTTCAGTCCTCAAAGGTGTCACCCCAATCGCACTTGCTTCCTCACAGCTCCCAAATCTCCAGCTGCCCGTCTGAGTATGAGGTAGAACAGATGGTTGAGTCTGCAGAGCTGTTTACTCATACTATAGCCTGGGAATCAGAGGTCGACTCCAGCGCTTCTGTGAATCCAGATGAGGAAATGATCTGCACTGATGCCCAGAATCTTTATGAGTCGGATCCAGGACCAGACGCAGAAGGTTCTGACCATAATGTAGACCCTCATTCCCAAACTGTAACTCCTGTTGGTGGAGACAATGAGGAAGACGATGATAAGACTCAAATACCTGATTGGAGTGACAACTTTAGTTTTTTGTCAGGGCAGGAACAGGTTGGCTCTGAGGACGACGGGTGTGATAACGCACAGGGTGATGATGATGAGGTTGGAGATCCCACTTACTGTCAACCCACAGTCAGCCAAGAGATGAGGTCAGCAGAGGAGGTGGAGGAAGATGCTAGTGACGACGAGGTCAGGTTGCGCCTTCCTGGACAGAGACCTAGTACTGGAAGCACGTCAACAACTGCATTCTCAAACACAACTCTGCCTCTCACCACAAGTCGTGGTGGCTCTTCAGGTCGCATGGGTGCTAAGCCTTGCATAGCCTGGGCATTTTTTCAGATCGATAAAGATGACCCAACTCGTGTTATCTGTAAAATTTGTCAGCAAAAGCTAAGTAGAGGCCAAAAAATACATAGTTTGAGTACTTCATGTATGAACCGGCACATGGACATGAAGCATAAGTTGCAGTGGGAAGCTCAGTGTGCTACAATGCGGCCTAGCCGGCCGGGCCAACCACCGTCTGCCATATCTTGTGCATCCGCGGCCTCTTCATCCTCTGTGACTGGGGGGACAGCAGTCACACCTGTTTTGGGGCGCAGACCTGCCACCTCTTTACCCGCAACAGCCAGCGTGATTGGCAGGTCATCATTTTCTTTGGAGGTGGTAACACCAGCTGGTGTTGAGCGCTGTCCGACATCGATAGCACAACCTTTGGATCAAGGCAACCTAACATGTCCGCCTGCATCTTCCTCACAGACCGGCAGTTTGCCGGGGACACCCTTATCAACCCCGTCTAAGCACAATAGCCAGCCCTCGGTCCCTCAGATGTGGACAAGTAAAAGACCATTTCCTCCTAGCCATGAGAAAGCTAAGAGGTTGAATTTCACCATCTGCAAGTTCTTGGCTACAGAAATGCTGCCTTTCCGCCTGGTGGACACAGAGGATTTTCGAGACCTTATGTCCGTCGCAGTGCCCCAGTACCAGATGCCCAGTCGGCACTACTTCTCAAAGAAAGGTGTGCCTGCGCTCCACCAGCATGTCGCACACAACATCACCGCTTCTTTGAGAAACTCTGTGTGTGACAGGGTGCATTTCACCACAGACACTTGGACGAGTAGGCATGGACAGGGGCGTTACATGTCGCTGACTGGGCACTGGGTAACTATGGTGACAGCAGGACAAGGGGCTGCTGTCCAAGTCTTGCCGTCCCCACGAGTTGTGCGTCAATCCTCTTTATGTCAAAGTTCCTCCACTGCTTCTGCCTCCTCAACCTCCTCTCGGTCTTCCACCTGCACCCAAAGCCTGTCTGGTCATGCCACAAGCTTTCTAACTGCGCAGAAGGGATCCTGCACACCTCCTTACTATGCTGGCAGCAGGGCTCAACGTCATCAGGCGGTTTTTACATTGAAATGTCTGGGAAATGTGAGTCACACAGCTGAGGAGTTGTGGTCAGCTCTGGAGAACCAATTTCATGAATGGTTGTCTCCACTGGACCTGAAACCAGGGAAGGCCGTGTGCGACAATGCTGCAAACCTGGGTGCGGCCCTTCGCCGGGGCAATGTCACACACGTGCCTTGTATGGCTCACGTGTTGAACCTGGTTGTCCAGCAATTTTTAGCCCACTATCCCAGACTAGATGGCCTTCTGCAGAGGGCACGGTCGCTGTGTGCTCACTTTCGCCTTTCGCATCCCGCAGCTCAGCGACTTACATCTCTACAGAAGTCGTTGGGCCTGCCACTTCACCGGCTAAAATGCGATGTGCCTACCCGGTGGAATTCAACTCTGCACATGTTGCAGCGACTGTGGCAGCATCGACAAGCCCTGGTGCAATACGTTCTGACGTATAGCCTGGGCCAACGAGATCCAGAGGTGGGGCAAATCACGCTGGAGGAGTGGTCTCAGATCAGGGACCTATGCACCCTTCTGCACAGTTTTGAAATGGCGACGAAGATGTTTAGCGCTGACGATGCCATTATCAGCATGACTATTCCGGTGATTTACAAGCTGGAGCACATGTTAAACAGAATTCGGAGTCAGGTGGTGGCACAAGAGGAGGTGGAGGAAGTAGAGGAGGAGGAGTTGTATGCGGAAGGGCTAACATCTGCAAGGTCCAGACGGTCGGCAGCACCAAGGCGGCAGGCATGTGAGGGTGGGGGTGATGGTTTTACCAGGGCGCATGGTAGCAGCCAAACTAGTGAGGAAGGTGCAGGAGCCCAGGAAGAAGTGGAGGACGAACTGATGGAAGACTCATCAGATGAGGGAGACCTTGATCACATTTCTGTTGTGCGAGGTTGGGGGGAGAGGACAGAGGAAGGAAGCATGATTGTTACCTCGCCACCAACACAACAGGGACTTGGTGCTCCTGGATGCGCAACACACATGAGTGCCTTCTTGCTGCACTACCTGCAACATGACCCACGAATTGTGAGAATTAGAAATAATCCTGACTACTGGGTTGCCACACTGTTAGATCCCCGGTACAAAAGTAAATTTGCAGAAATTATTCCTGCCATAGAAAGGGATGCACGCATGCAGGAGTATCAGCAGAGACTGTTGCAGAATCTTACATATGCTTTTCCACAAAATACCAGTGGTGCACGTAGTGAATCTTACAGTTCTAACTTGCCAACCGTGGTCTGTATGGAGTTGTTCAATAAAGGGCCCAAAATTAAGATAACATAGATGGGAGAGGTCTCTATGAATAGGAACTCCTAAGTATTTGATACCCTGTGAGGGCCAGGCAAAGGGAAAGTTGGACTGGATGGAATCCTATATGGATTTGGGGAGGGAGACATCGAGGGCCTCAGACTTCGCTGCATTGATTTTAAAATTTGACCATGTAACAAAGTGATCTATTTCAGCCATAACAGCATGGATGGATATATGTGATTGAGTGATATATACTAGGACATCATCAGCAAATAGAGAGCACTTGTACTCGGTGCCTCCCACCTCAATCCACCTAATATTGGGGTTATGGCGAATTGATGAGAGCAGGTGCTCCGTCACTAGGATGTATAAGAGAGGGGACAGAGAACATCCCTGCCTTGTCCCATTGGTGATTGTGAAAGGTGATGAAAATGTTCTGACGCGCCCCCTGGGCCTTGGGACACCCGGAGCCGGACCCTTTTTGGTGGATGCTGGTGGTTGTAGTCTCCGTGGCGGCGACCCGGTTCCGTGGCTCAGGGCGGTCAAACCAGTGGCGGAACTATTTATGTGGTTTTGATGTTTAAATGTCCGACTACGCCACCCGTGGATTGCGGTCAGAGTGAACCGCCGCTCCAGGGCAGACCGCTGAGGCTGGTGTTGTGGGTGCAGCAGAGCGTAGCATAACTCCCCACGGGAGGAGTATAGCCTCAGGGCAGTGTATGCGGAGGATGGGGGTGATGGTGCAGGGCAGCAGCAGTAATGACACGGAGTCAGTGATGCAGTCCAGGGCCTTTACTCACAGTTCTTATTATCCAGACCACGTCTGCAGGTAACGGCTGCCCACGTCGTACTGTGCTCACCAGGTGAGGGGCTCAGACAACTCCCAGATAACTTTGGAGTGCTTCACAGGACCCCCTTTGTGTGTCCTTTGTCTGGCCTTTCTTACCAACCCTTCTGTCCGGCTGCCTCGGGCCTCCTCTTGTTAAACTTGGCGCCAGTTTCCCTGACCCTATGTGGTGCCTTTCTAGCGGGTGTAGCGAGGGGCTGCGCCACATAAAATGTCACAGCCTCCTGTTTCTAGCTGAGGTCGTTTCCTGCCTCCACTAGTTTCGGGGACCGGTCTCCCCCTTTGGCCTGACCCCTCCACGCAGGTGGATTCGGGCGTGCGGTGGCGACTCGCCCGTCCGCACCCCTGAGATCCCTTCGTTCCTCGTTCCTGGAGCCTTCTCCGCTCCTCTTCCTTCCTTCTCCCTCTTCCAGGCCTGGGCCTCTGTTACTAGGCCCGCCTCCGGAGCAGAGCTCATGCAGAGCTCCTGCTCCCTGCCACTTCTGCTCAGACTTCTCTGCACTGAACTAAGATGGTGCCCACCTTTTATACTCCCTTCTCAATGCACCCAGGAACTGCTTCCTCCCTGCTCCTGCACTACAGGGTTCCCCTTCCTCAGTGTTCCCTCCCCCCACTCCAGCCAGGGACAGGGACTGTCGTGCCCATCTCAGGGGCATATTGGTCGCCCTGCCCCACGGCAATGTGGTGTAATGCATGCAGGTGTCGGGTCCTGATCCACACTACATCCTTACCTGAGAGTGAGATATCACACCTCTGGGTGAGGTGCAATACCTCTGTAGCAACCGAGCCCTCAGGGTGCTACAGTTCCATTTATCTTCAGCCTAGGTGACGTATTGCGATACAGGGCCGTGATTTTGGCTATAAAAGGGTCCCCTAGACCCCTACCCCAAGCTTTTTAAGAGAATCATATATGGCGTGCCAGGAGACTCTATGGAATGCTTTCTCAGCATCCAACGAGAGTATCTAATTACAAATTTTTAACTGCATCTAGCCAAGGAAATACTTTGTGCCTAGTAGCAGGGTCTGCTAGTCAGCGGATTATCCCGGCTGTTAAGCAAGCTACACCACCTGTAGTTTGGACACTTCATTTTTTCAAAGGAAATGCTTCGGGACCACGGGATACTCAGTGAAGAGCATCAGGAGGCACCCCAAGGCATAGGGGCTCGGACTGGCAGTAGGATGCCTTGCGGTGGACAGCCGAGCTCGATCCTTATAAAAGCTTTTTAACTGCAGCAGCTTTAGTGGACGCTACTGGAGCTGGAATTACGCGGCTGCTGGCATGAGACTTGCCCTCCAATAGATCCTTGTAAATGGATTTAAAGTGTATTTATTCAAATTAGAGAGACAATTTAAATTAAAAAGCTTAGAGCTGCCTCCACCACAGGGGGGCTCGCTCGACCCACCAGCGGACAGGCACCAGTATTGGGAGAGGGGGGCTGGCCGTCAGGGTTCACCGCGGCTCTGGCACAAACCCGGCGACACGGAGGTGGCACGGGCAGGAGCGGACTGAACGTGTCGGCTTCTCACTTTTTGGATTTTAGAAGGGCATGACATGCCTATATCTGTGTCTCCCCCTCCTTTTACTCCTCCACCTCTTTTCTTTTCGCATGACTATATGTACTTGTCACTTTTCCATGTGTTAGTTGTGTCTTCTGAGCAGTTTGTCAGCTTTTGGACACCTTTGAAGGTGTTTTCTATGTGTTTCTATGTGTTTTTGTTTGCCTGCCATTGGTTTTAACGGTGTTCGAAGGTGTTCGACGAACAGTTCGACGAACAGTTCGGCGAACACACGGGTGTTCGACGAACCGAACCGAACTCGAACACTACGGGGGTGGCTCAACACTATTGTTTATCTTAGAAAAAAGACGTCTCAGAGATCTCATTTACATATATGTGTGGTCAGTACAAAGGTCTAGCACATGACTTATTCCTTCCAAAGACTATACTAAGGACCAGGAGGCACTCATTACGAGAGGAAGATTGGAGATTCCGGCAGTTAAATAGGAAAAGGTTCTTTACAGTCAGAGCAGTCAGACTGTGGAATGCCGACCACAAGAGGTAGCTTGTCAGCTTTCAAAAATGGGCTATGTAGTTAATTTATTTCTTTATATATCCATCTGTGAAAAACACTGATGACACAGTGATGGTAAAACGGACACACTGATTCAAGACACTGATGACACCACTACCATTTTGTCACGTAAGTGTGAATGAGACCTAAGATGGGAGCCTTTGTCTAGTGTCTGATACATTTTTGACTATGGTATCTAGTCTGGCATCTATGAAAGACTACATTTACATATACACAAAATAGAAAATTGTAGTCCTTAACCCCTAAGTGACCAAGCTGCAGCATCACAACTATAAATGGGAGGAACTTTTGAAATTCGAATTTACCAGCTTCACGGAATATTCCCCAAAATCTTGCATTTCAACACTGCAAAGCCTCTAATTGTCTGGAAATGAGCAATAATGCTTTGACATCTCAGGAGTGTACTGAGGCCGTTTTGTGCTTTATACTGCAAGCACAACCTTATTAATGTCCAAGTAACCTCAACCTATCTGGCTATGGGGAAATGGATGGTAATTGGATGGTAACTGGTGGTATCCAACATCCTGTATTTGTTTGGTGTGTGCTGAACTATTTTTTTGTCAAATTTTTCGTGCGCCGTTTTTAATTTTAGAGTAGGGACTCGCAAGTTGACCCTTGACGCGGGTTGCGAGCTTGCGTATTTTGGCCAAAATATCGACGGATACCTCAGGTAATGTATTTATCTTATACGTTATTTTTCATCTTTTTATTGCACATTTTTCATTTTTTGCAGGATGCAGCCAGGCCCTTTAGTGTTGGTTGGGTGAATTGGGGCGTCTGTCTTGTGGGGTGCACGTATATAGTGCTGGACAGCCCGCTTGATTTAAAATTATGGGCGTCATTAATAGGCTGTAAGCCAGACACTGTGCACCACACCTATCTGTGTTACTGGCGCCCTATGCAAGCCCCATCTATGTGCATTTGTAATACTACACAGCCACTCACATATCTGCCAATTCATGGAGGGGGTGGCTGTCGCATCAGTATTCTGCACCTGTGCTGCCCCTGCGTTTATCATGGGGGTCTGCTACATCCTGCCTGTGCTTTGGTAATCTGACCTGGTATTGGTAAGGCCGTTTTTTTTTATGTGATGTTTTTCGAATTCATGTCCTTTTGTGTGCTGGACTATTTTTTCGACAATATTACAGCAAGGAAATGTGATGAATCTACGTGGAAGTGAATTAAAAAAAAATTGGCAAATGTGGATTTTTGTAAAATTCTAGTAGAATTCAATTTAACTCAAATTTCTTAGCTCATCTCTATGTTTATACCATTTTCAAAATGACTCAGCACTGAAGCAGTACACCACAATAAAATTTTGATCTTTTTCTGCCCCTATATGGAATGAGCTCTGCTCTCTGATCTTTTATCCCTGCGCTGTAAAAACCTAATATGGCGAAACTTGGCCGGCCATTAGCTTTTATACTGGCTGCGATAGCCTCCTTCCCCCTTTGATTGGTTGCTTGAGACCAAGTGATGTGACAGCTGCATGTGGTTATACCTGATGTAAGTAGCCCACTTTGACTCCTCAGCAGTGTGTGAAATGGCGCAAGGAATTTTTTTCTTTTTCGAACTTCAACAATCAAATCGCAGTGTTCAAATTCATGGGCCTCTGCCAATTTGAGGAAATTCAACTCGAAGTCGATCAGCAGCTAATTTATCTGCTCATCTCTAAACACAATTATTTTATTTTTGGATAATCTACTGTGATACGACAATTAATTTTAGCATAAGTGTAGATAAAGACCATTCATTTCTTATTTATTGATCTTTTGCGACTAAACAAAAATTCACAAAACTAAACACGAGGTTCTTCATTAACATTCTGATCAAACTGTATGGAGCCCACTGCCACGTTACGGTGAACGTCTTAGTGCATTCCTGGCCATAAAGGTGGGACGCCATACGCCATATGCCAACAACTGCCGAAGCAATGCAGTAACAGCAGTGGGAACGACTCAGGTGCCCCACAGTGGCCATACTGCAAGGCAAAACCCTCGCGGCTCCAGGTAACCCCACAGCAACAATGAGTGCCACAGAGCAACAACACCAATTGAAAGTTGCTATAAAACTTACTTCAGTATGGTCTCAGACAAAAAAGCTGAGAGCAGAATAGGCTGCACCCCTTTTGCAGCCTCTTAGACCAAATGGGAAGAGTGCTGGTACCAAGTAAAACAAAAAAAAAAACAGAGGGGACAATATGCAATATACTATAACTGTAGAAAAAGACCTGAAACGCACATCCAAACACTCATACATTGATCTATTGCAGCTAGACAAAAATTTATCAAACTGAACACAAAATTCTTAGTTATAATCCTGATCTGCATGAAGGCCACCGCCAAGTCCCAGAGAACCTACTGATATGGTATCACTTGGGTGATGGTCGCTGCATGACGTCGCACCGTTAGGGTAATGGGCTTCATACAGTCTGATCAGAATGTTACACTAAGAACCTCGTGTCCATTTTTGTACGTTTTTGCTTAGCTGCAATAGATCAATATACAAACTTTGGATGTGCGGTCTGGGTCTTTTTTCTGAAGATATAACACTTAGTTTTAGTCAGTTAAGCTCAAACGCAGAAATACCGTATTATCAAATTAGTAGATGGAAATCAAAATGCTCATATACTAGACTTACACATGGGCCCATTTATTTTCTTTCCTGAATAAGCTGTTTGCTGCTGTGTCCACATTGCCTGCGGCACCGACATACATGACAGGATGTGATAGCCTATTGTGATTGGTCAGGTGCCCAATCCAAGGTCAGTGATTGTTAAAAAGGTTTTTTCACGAACAAAAGTTTATTTTAATCCATAGATCTTGGAATAATAATGTAACATCCCTGGCGGCGTGCTTGCATGGTGCACCGCCTCCCACTATGCAAGACCGCAATCTTACCTGTCAGTCCAGCCTACAAACTTTGCTCCAGTTCATGCTGTGTGCATGTCTCTTGACTGACTGCTTAGGGCGGCGGCCCGGTTACTTCCTGATTCTTATAGCTGCTGTGGGCGCACCCCTAATGCGTCTCCAGCCTATTGCTGTGAGTCACTGGATATTTAAACCCCCTCCACCCAGAAGGAGGTGCCTGAGCAACACCTTCACTCAGTTAGTCTTTGCTACTGAATTGCCAGGTCCTGTCCTGTTTCTAGTCTGTTTCCGCCTCTCTGGGGGCTGCATACCCAGACCTGTTATCTCTGGCTTCTAGTCTGTTCCCGCCACTCTGGGAGCTGTATACCCAGGCCTGTTACCTGTGTCTTCTAGTCTGTTTCTGCCACTCTGGGGGCTGTATACCCAGGCTCGTTCACAGGAAGTACCTTGTGTGTATCTGGTTCTGCTTGTCCCTTTTCCCTTCCTCCGTATCTTCCTCCTGCGTTCTATCCATCTTCCTGTATTTTCCAGTATGTTCCATGTGAACAGAGCCCTGTCCTCTCTGCCTTGTCCACCGCATATGCGGTTTCGCTCCGCTCTGTCTTGCCCACCGCTCCGGTGGTTTCTCTCTGCTCTGACTTTCCCACCGGTCCGGCGGCTTCCCTCTGCTCTGCCTTACCCACCGCTCTGGCGGTTTCTCTCTGCTCTGACTTGCCCACCGCTCCGGCGGCTTCTCTCTGCTCTGCCTTGCCCACTGCTCCGGTGGCTTCTCTCTGCTCTGCCTTGCCCATTGCTCCGGCGGTTCCCCTCTGCTCTGCCTTACCCACCGCTCTGGCGGTTTCTCTCTGCTCTGCCTTGCCCACCGCTCCGGCAGTTCCGCTCTGCTCTGCCTTGTCCACTGCACCTGCGGTTTCTCTCTGCTCTGCCTTGTCTACTGCTCCGGCAGTTCCGCGCTGCTCTGCCTTGCCCACCGCACCAGCAGTTCCTCTCTGCTCTGCCTTGTCCTCCGCTCCGGCGGTTTCACTTTACTCTGCTTGTCTACTGCATCTGCGGCTCTGTACCTGTCTCCCAGTCTGTACTGGACCCTATCCAGCCTGCGCTCCAACCTGCTAGTACCTCCCTGTCTGCACTCCAGCCGTGCTTGCCAGTATCTCCCTGTCTGCATACCAGCCGTGCTTGCCAGTGCCCACCTGTCTGCATACCAGCGGGGCTTGCCAGTGCCCACCTGTCTGCATACCAGCCATACTTGCCAATACCCACCTGCCTGTATGCCAGTCTAACCTGCCTGTTCCGGCATTCCCCGGTGTGGGTTAACAACTGTGACCGGGGTCTGACCTGGAGTGGCACCTGGTCCCTCTGCTCGGTTCCGCCTTGGTCCACGGAGTCGACTAAGCCGCCGTGCGACCTTGGTTGGATCGGGTTGATACTTAGTTACGCCCCTCCAGGCACTCCCCGGTTCATGGTACAGTGGGATCACTAATCACGCTCTCGCCAGTCAGTCCGGGCGTGAGCGTAACAAATAATAAGTTCCACAATTGGATGTGTTTAAATAAAATGTTCCTGTGCTGAGATAATCTTATAAATGTGCCCCTGCTGTGTATTGCGTAATGGCTGTGTCTGACCGTACAGGAACATGGTCTGATCATACCACATCTCCTGGGCAGGGGAGGAAGCAAAAGAGTATACAAACAGGACAGCACGGGATCACAAAGGATTCTTTTTGTGAGGTAAAAAATTTCCCTGCCTGTTTTTAAACAATGTTTTACTTCAAAGAAAGAATCATTTGTGATCCTGTGCTGTAATGTTTGTATACTTTTCCCTGCCCAGGAGCTGTGGTATGATCAGACCATGTTCCTGTACGGTCAGACACAGCCATTACGCAATACACAGCAGGGGCACATTTATAAGATTATCTCAGCACAGGAATATTTTATTTAAACACATCCAATTTTGGAAATTATTATTATTCTAAGATCTATTGATCTTAAAATTAACTTTGTTCGTGGGGAAAAGCCCTTTAATGGCCCTATTATTTTTGTATTGTATAGTGCAGAAGCATATTTAATTTTGTTCATGGGAAAACCCGTTTAAGTGTTCTTCTCTCAGTGTTGAATATAAAGGAGCAATATTATCTGCCATGTAGGAAGGATTGCTGATTATGGTCATGCACAAACATCTTCTATAATCTTAAACACTTGAGTTGCAAGTTAAGACACTATTTAGCTACTCATTTGTGCATTGTGCAGCTTCATGTAATCCACTCCTAATAAGAGACGGCTCAGTGTGGATTTAGCTGATTACCAGAACACTACTTGTATGTGTCAATGGCCAGTGTGCTAAATTATCAGCAAAATTGCCTCATTTTTCTTGTGTTTTTACAGGTGAAACCCCTATTCTTTATGTGTTTAATGTAAAGTACAATACGGTGAGAAAAGCATAAAAAACAGTAATAAAAACATACAAGGATTAGTTGCAGTTATGTGATCTTGCTTTACATTACTGGGGCACAACAAACACCTGTGACTACACCATTGCTATGTAATATATTAACAAAATGTATGATAAATGTGCACTGATCCATGTGGAAGATGCAAACAGTAGCTCCTACAATCAACTTCGAAATGGAAAACTTTGGTCCCATACTGTGACAGCCTACCCATGCTTATTAAAAGAGCTTCCACAGCACCCCTAACTTGTTTATTTAACTCACTTATATAGCGCTATTAATTCCACAACGCTTCACATATTTTATCATCACTGTCCCCATTGGGGCTCACAATCTAGATCCCCTATCAGTATGTCTTTGCAGTGTGGGAGGAAACCGGAGAACCCGGAGGAAACCCACGCAAACACGGGGAGAACATACAAACTCCTTGCAGATGTTGTCCTTGGTGGGATTTGAATCTAGGACCCCAGTGCTGCAGAACAACAGTGCTAACCACTGAGCCACCATGCTAATGCTCATTTAGACGAGCCAATAACCATTTCAAACTATTGGCCTGTCTAAACTAGCAAGCAATTGCTTAATGAATGTGCAAAGCTCCCATTGGTTGGGTGTGATGATTTTTTAGGCAGCTTAAAAGTAATCATTATCGGCAGCACATTGCCCCATGTAACCAGGACATATGCTACCGATATGGGGAGTGAGAAAGGGGGGGGCCATCAGTCACCCTGTCTTACTGAGAGCCCCTTCCAACACTTTTCATATCACCTTCACACTTCTCCCCCACCATCCATATCACTCCTGACTGAGGGTCCCCATCCTCGCAATTACTGATAGAATTGGGGACTAGGAGGGACCCTCAGTCAGTTAAGGGTGGTGCCTGTGCCTTCCTCTATGAACATTTAACTCACTGACATTGTGACTTAGGCGGCCAAAAGAGGGATGTAGCAAGACACTCTTCTATGTATATTTCTCTGCTCCTCCTTCATGCTTTTGTGCAGTCCATTAAGCACAGCACAAGACAGACCTGAGCTGTGCTCATGAGTTGGGAAAAGGATGAATCTGAAGGGCAAAAAAGAACCATAACACTGATTTTTTGCTCTACAGTCAATCAGTGATAGGCTTAATAACAGCATCTGCATTGCTCTTTGGGTTGTCAGACCCAGGGAAGAGCGGTGATCAACATTCGGTTGACTGGAACTGGCAGCATTCCGGTCAGTCCTCAAAGTGACCTACAACAGTAGCAGGTTTAACCCCTTCGTGCCGCGGCCATTCTCCATTTTTGCGCTTTTGTTTTTTTCTCCCTTTCTTCCCAGAGCCATAACGTTTTTATTTTTTGGTCAGTATGGCCGTGCTAGAGCTTATTTTTTGCAGGACGAGATGTACTTTTGACACTATTGGTTTTACCATATTGTGTACTGGAAAACGGGAAAAAAATTCACAGTGTGATGAAATAGCAAAAAGAGTGCAATTCCACAATTTTTTTTTTTACCATGTTCTATAAATGCTAAAACTGACCTGCCCTTATGATTCTCCAGGTCATTACAAGTTCGTAGATACCAAACATGTATAGGTTCTTTTTTGTTTAAGTGATGAAAAAAAAATCCAAAAGTTTGCTAAAAAAAAAAAAATGGTCCCATTTTCCGAGACCCGTAGCGTCTTCATTTTTCATGATCTGGGGCTGGGTGAGGACTTATTTTTTTTGTGCCCTCAGCTGACATTTTTATTGGCACCATTTTGATCGCCTGTTGTTGCATTTTATTGCAATATTGCGGCGACCAAAAAAGCGTAATTCTGGTGTTTTGATTTTTTCTCTCGTTACGACATTTACCAATCAGATTAATTATTTTTATATATTGATAGTTTAGGCGATTCTGAAAACAGCGATACCAAATATGTGTATATTTGATTTTTTGTTATTGTTTTATTTTGAATGGGGCAAAAGGGGGGTGATTTGAACTTTTAGATTTTTTTAAAAACTTTTTTTTTTCTACTTTTCACTTGCATCAACAGTCTTCATGGGAGACTTGAAGCTGCGATCTGTGCTACACATAGCAGGGCTTCAGCCTTGCTATGTGTACCAAAAGTGCTTGTGGTGCCCCTGGGGGTCCAGTTGCCACAGAGGGATTGCATCTCAGCCAGAGGTGTGGTACCCCACTCTCAGGTAAGGAGGGAACACTACCTGGGACCCACACACTCACATCCAACACCACACCACTCCATTAGGGAAGGGCAAGATTGCTCCTGAGGGAGAGCACAGACCAGATCCCTGTCTGGAGGATGGAACTAGGTAAAGGTTGTGAGTGGAGGAAGTAGTTTAGGGGAGCACTGAAGGAAGGACTGAAGGTAGAGGGGACCACGTAGAGTGACAGTTGGTGACGTGGGTCATGACAGAGTATAAAAGGAAGGGTAGAAAGATCTAGAGGGGTCGGAGGAGAAAGGTTGGTCCTAGGAGCAAGAGCGCAGTGAGTGAAGACCGTGGAAAAGAGAGTTAGTCAGTTAGAGGAGTTGGTGACAGGAGTCTGTCACAGGAAGTGAAGAGAGAAGACCGGAGCAGTGAGAAGGGTTCCAGAGACAGAGAAGGGATCCTAGGGGCACGGGAAGTGCGGAGTCCACCCGTCTGCTCGAATTCACGCCGACCATGAAGGGATCAGGTCGCAGTAGGGGACTGGCCCCAGACTAGTGGGCGACTACAAGACTCAGCTAGCAAACCGGAGGTTGCGGTATCTTTAAGTGCCGTAGCCAAAACCCACACACATTTGCTGAAAAGGTGGCCATATAGGACCAAGGGGACAGAGGACGTCGTCCGACAAGGCCTGCGGCCACTGGCTCACTACACTGTGTGTGAGGCAAGGGCAGGAGGGCAAGAGCCAGCGCAGAGAGACGACCCAGGGAAGGTACACAAGAACAGGGTCCCGATCAAGTGCACCCAAGTTATCTGAGAGTTGGCTGGATCACTTCCCCGGAGGACACAGAACTTGGTGGGCTGTTATAACCTGCTGGCAGTTGTAACCTGGAACATCATAAGAATTGTGAGTAAAAACTTGAAGACTGCACCCCGCTATGTCCTTTACTTAATTTTAGATGTTGGTGGTGTAGTGCAAGGCAGGTGATGCAGTAATTATCTCTTTAACTGCCCTGAGGCCTAGCTCTACCCGTGGAGAGCTGAACCATCTCTGCTGCATCACCAATGGTCCCAGTGGATCTGAACAGCAGCGGCGGCCACCTATAGTCGCATACCACGGGTGGCGTCACAATCCCCAAAACTTTATTCCCCTCTTTTCTTTATTTATTGACCACCCGGGGCCAAGGACCGGGTCACGCCACTGTGACTACCCCAAAATGAACTGACCAGCCTGGCTACCGAGTACCCCACGGCCCCAGGGGGCGCGTCATGCTCATCTGCTATGAACGTCGAAAGCTGGGTGGTGCGCTCATAGCAGATCGGCTATGACAACCACAGGGGTCTCCTGCAGACTCTGGGTTGTCATGTCAATCCATTGGCGGCCCGTCATCATGTGATGGGTGGGCCGATGGGCATGGTTTGTGACACTCTTCAGGTGCGGCCATGTTAAGTGCCGCTATAGGAGATTGACAGCGGCATTTAACATGTAAACAGCAGCGGGTGGATTGCAATTCAGGAAAGGGGAGACATGACATGCTCCAGAAGCGGTGGTTTCTCTGTTCTGAAGACACAGAACCACTGCAGCAGTTAGGAGATTAGAATAGGATAACAGAGAAACATCTTGTGATGCACTCTTCTAGTCAAGACTGTGATTGCCTGCAGTGGTCCTGTAATTTTCAAACTGAGCAGACGCCGCTTCAAGAGTCAAAATCGTCATTACTCCTGTAGATAAATTCTCAGAGGGGTATAATTTCCAAAATGTCACTTGAGGGGGGATTCTGCTCTTATGGCACTTAGGGGCTCTGTATATGGAGTCTGCAAACTATTCTACAATAATTTGTTCACCAAGAGTCAAATAGTGCAACCTCCCTCACAAGCCTCGCCGTGTGGCCAAACAGTACTGTACAGCCACATATTGAGTATTTCTATGCTCAGCAGAAATTGTATGACACATTTTTATTCATTTTCCCATGTGAAAATGTAAAATCTGGGGCTACAACAAAATTTTTGTGGTAAAAATGCAATTTTTTCTTCACTGTCCAATGGTATAAAAAATTTT
Organism: Phyllobates terribilis; assembly: GCF_046119375.1. Classification (NCBI taxonomy): domain Eukaryota; kingdom Metazoa; phylum Chordata; class Amphibia; order Anura; family Dendrobatidae; genus Phyllobates; species Phyllobates terribilis. The sequence goes on from NW_027362767.1 coordinate 360,462,924, forward strand.
GACACACCCATGGTGTCAATATGTTCACTGCACCCTTAGATGAATTCATTGAGAAGTGTAGTTTGTAAAATGGGATCACTTATGGGGGTTCCGCTGTTCTGTTACCTCAGGGGTTCTGCCAATGTGACAGGGTGTAGCACCCCGAGGGCTCGGCTGCTACAGGGGTATTGCACCTCGAACCAGAGGTGTGGTATTCCACTCCCGGGTAAGGATGGAGTGCGGACCAGGACTCGTTTAGCTGCATGCACCACACACACCCCATTTCCGAGGGACAGGTCAACGATGCTCCCACTAGACAGAAGTGCAGGCACGACAGCATCTGTCCCTGGCTGGAGTGGGGCGGGGGGTGGAATACCCAGTGGTGTAGGAGCAGATAGGGGTGGGTCTCTGGGCATAGGTAGGGGCCCATTGGTTGCTAGTCACCTGGGCTCACACATAGAGGGAGGTATATAAGGTGGGCACCATCTTAGAGTGGGAGAGAGTCCGGTTCAGTTCAGTCAGGAGTTCAGCCAGAGAGGGCTGACAGGGAGCTGTGGCTCAGTCTGGGCCCAGCTCCAGAGGCAGGCCTGGAGTGGAGGCCAGAAACAGCAGAAAGAGAGAGAGGAGAAGGAACGGAAAGGAAAGTAAGAAAGGAACTGGAACAGAGGAGAAAGGAAGCACAGAGAAAGGCCCAGAGACACGAGGACAGAAGGAACCCCATATGCCCAGGAGATACAGGGTGAAGGGTTGGCAGAACAGGGTACCGGAACCCAAATTGGTGGAGGCAACAGATTCCTCAGCCAAAGACCGGAGGTTGTCACCACATCTTGGTGCGACCCCCCACTACATCCACCAGGAAAGCATACCGCATAGGGTCAGGGAAACCGGAGATAGGTTTCGCCAACAGAAGGCCCGAGGGAGCTGGACAAAGGTGGGTCACTGGTGGGGACGGCCAGAGAAAGGAAGAGAAGGGAGCCCTGTGCCACGCTCTGGAATTGCCTGGGAGTTGGTCGAGCCCCTAGCCTGGTGAACGCAGCATGGCTCAGGCGGTCCTTCATGTGCACAAGTGACCTGGATGAAAACTGTGAGTAAAGCATTTGAAACTGCACCACAAGGCTCTGTGTTTCATCGCCGCACCAGCACCATCAGTACTGGGACGCTCACACCATCACTCCCAGCATCCACACTAGCTGCCCTGAGGAAATACTTCTCCCGTGGGGAGTTATTCCATACTCGGCTGTGCAAACTACATCAGCCTCAGCGGTCTGCAGCGCAGCGGCGGTCCCCACTGACCGCAATCCACGGGTGGCGTAGTCGGACAATTACAATACCAATAGACTGCCACTGGTTTGACCACCCTGGGCACGGACCGGGTCGCCGCCACACGGAGACTACAACCCCCAGCATCTTACAGAAGGCCCGGCTCCGGGTATCCCCTGCACAGCACAGGCCCAGGGGGTGCGTCAAGGGCACTTTCAAACCAGTAGAACAAAATCTGAAATCCAATATCGCGCTTCTTCCCTTCTGAGCTTTGTACTGTGCCTCAAAACTAGTTTTCGACCACATATGGAGTATTGGGGTACTCAGGAAAAATTGCGTAACAAATTCTGCTCTTCTGTTATGTGCTTTCTAGGGGACTCAACAACACAGGCACCAAACCAGCAAAGGCACAGCTACAGACGCACTTGGCACAAGCTGCCCAGCTAGGCGAGCCCTTGAGGGCTGGGAATACTCTTCACCCAGCTCCCAGTAAATGGAAGGGGGAATTTGGCAGATCCCTTCCCAGGCCCACTGTTGACGGACAGCTGGTGTCTGGTGAAGCAGCTGGCACATAGTCAGGAACCAGGTAAGTACCCCTGCAAGAACACCAGAAAGTGAAACCAGAAGAAAAAATTAGAAAAGCCATGAAAAGATAGCAACACTAATGCTAGCACCACTTACCACCACAGCACATAGGAACTGCAATAAACAGCAAAGCACTGAGCAGGGACCAGGATTAAATAGTCCGCCTAATGATCAGATGTTGAATACCTCCCAATCATCCCCAGACAGCCACTCCTTGCTAGCTTGCATAGCAGAATGAACATAATCCCACCACTGTTTAGGCCAGACAAAGCAGTGTCCTGCTTTGCTTGGCAAGTGGGGAAATCAGCGAGAGACACAGCGTCCCACGTCCTCACATATACTACAACACCAGAACACGGTGCTCTATAAGATTGGGACAGTCTCTGTGCACGCATATTAGCTCCTCCTCCAGGGTCAGGGAAATGGTGGCGTCTGCGACCAGAGTAGCGCAGCACCAGACCTTCTCCATTCCCAGGTGGGAGCACAGAATCACGATTGCTAACAGAAAGAAACCCCCTCCCTGGGAGAGACCTCCGGGCTCTCACCATCTACATTGTCCGGAAACCTCTTATGGAACTCAGACGATTGGCATGTACAGTTCAGACCAAAAGTTTGGACACACCTTCTCATTTAAAGATTTTTCTGTATTTTCATGACTATGAAAATTGTACATTCTCACTGAAGGCATCAAAACTATGAATTAACACATGTGGAATTATATACTTAACAAAAAAGTGTGAAACAACTGAAAATATGTCTTATATTCTAGGTTCTTCAAAGTAGCCACCTTTTGCTTTGATGACTGCTTTGCACACTCTTGGCATTCTCTTGATGAGCTTCAAGAGGTAGTCACTGGAAATGGTCTTCCAACAATCTTGAAGGAGTTCCCAGAGATGCTTAGCACTTGTTGGCCCTTTTGCCTTCACTCTGCAGGCCAGCTCACCCCAAACCATCTCGATTGGGTTCAGGTCTGGTGACTGTGGAGGCCAGGTCATCTGGCGTAGCACCCCATCACTCTCCTTCTTGGTCAAATAGCCCTTGCACAGCCTGGAGGTGTGTTTGGGATCATTGTCCTGTTGAAAAATAAATGATGGTCCAACTAAACGGAATAGCATGCCGCTGCAAGATGCTGTGGTAGCCATGCTGGTTCAGTATGCCTTCAATTTTGAATAAATCCCCAACAGTGTCACCAGCAAAGCACCCCCACACCATCACACCTCCTCCTCCATGCTTCACGGTGGGAACCAGGCATGTAGAGTCCATCTGTTCACCTTTTCTGCGTCGCACAAAGACACGGTGGTTGGAACCAAAGATCTCAAATTTGGACTCATCAGACCAAAGCACCGATTTCCACTTGTCTAATGTCCATTCCTTGTGTTCTTTAGCCCAAACAAGTCTCTTCTGCTTGTTGCCTGTCCTTAGCAGTGGTTTCCTCCTAGCAGCTATTTTACCATGAAGGCCTGCTGCACAAAGTCTCCTCTTAACAGTTGTTGTAGAGATGTGTCTGCTGCTAGAACTCTGTGTGGCATTGACCTGGTCTCTAATCTGAGCTGCTGTTAACCTGCGATTTCTGAGGCAGGTGACTCGGATAAACTTATCCTCAGAAGCAGAGGTGACACTTGGTCTTCCTTTCCTGGGGCGGTGCTCATGTGAGCTAGTTTCTTTGTAGCACTTGATGGTTTTTGCAACTGCACTTGGGGACACTTTCAAAGTTTGCCCAATTTTTCGGACTGATTGACCTTCATTTCTTAAAGTAATGATGGGCACTCATTTTTCTTTACTTAGAAATGTATTATGGCAAGAAAAAAGCAGCTAACAGTCTATTCAGTAGAACTATCAGCTGTGTATCCACCAGACTTCTGCACAACACAACTGATGGTCCCAACCCCAATTATAAGGCAAGAAATCCCACTTGTTAAACCTGACAGGGCACACCTGTGAAGTGAAAACCATTTCTGGTGACTACCTCTTGAAGCTCATCAAGAGAATGCCAAGAGTGTGCAAAGCAGTCATCAAAGCAAAAGGTGGCTACTTTGAAGAACCTAGAATATAAGACATATTTTTAGTTGTTTCACACTTTTTTGTTAAGTATATAATTCCACATGTGTTAATTCATAGTTTTGATGCCTTCAGTGTGAATGTACAATTTTCATAGTCCAGAAAATACAGAAAAATCTTTAAATGAGAAGGTGTATCCAAACTTTTGGTCTGTACTGTATATTACCTCTGGAGACCCAGGACCTCTCCTCAGGACCGTACCCCTTCCAATGAATCAACTACTGAATGTAGTTCCGAACTCTATGCGATTCCACAATACTTTCTATCTCAAATTCCTCAGTTTTATCTACCAGAATAGGAGGAGGAGGTTCCTGGGTCACAAGCTAGGTAACCACCTTCTTTAATAATGCCTTGTTAAAAACATTGCGAATTTAGAGGAAGGCAGGCCTACCCGAAAAAGCCACCTTATTGACAACCTTAATAATGGGAAATGGTCCTATAAACCTGTGTGCGAGCTTAGAAAATAATACCTTAATCTTGAGATTCTTAGTAGACACCCAAACTATCCCCCACTCTGAGTTTGCAACCTTGCTGACGGTGTTTATCGGGCTGCCTCTTCATGCTCTCCCCTGCTTTCTTGAGATGGATACAGGCTTCCCCCCAAACCTTCCGGAGGCTGTGAATAGTAGCAGAAACCACCGGAAGTACATCGTCCCCTCCATGAAAACAAGGAGACCTAGGATGGAATCCTAGATTACAGAAGAAGGGAGACATTCCCAAGTCCTTGTGGTGTCTATTGTTTAGGGCGAACTCTGCCAAGGCTAAGTAGGATCCCCAATCATGCTGACTATGGGAGCAAAAACATCTTAGATAGGACTCAAGACACTGGTTGGTTCAGTCCACTTGCCCATTAGTTTGAGTATGGCATGCAAATGAAAACGAGAGTTGTGACCCAAGGTGTTTAAAGAAAGCCCTCCAGAATCTGGAGATAAACTGGGACCCACAATCGGAACCCCATGTAATTTTACCACCTGAACAAGAAGGAACAAATCTACCAAGTCCTGCGCACTGGGCAATTAAGCCAAAGGAACCAAATGGCATTGTTTAGAAAATCGGTCCACAATAACCCACACCGTAGTCATACGCTTGGAGTCAGTGAGCTCCGTAATGAAGTCCATGGATATGTGGGACCAAGGACATACAGGAATGAGCAAAGGGAGAAGTTTCCCTGCCGGGGCGAAGTGAGGTATTTTGTTCCTGGCACAGATCTCTCATGCCTTAGCATAAGCTTCAACAGCCTTACCCAAGGACGGCCACCAATACTTTCTGCTCAACAGGTGACAAGTCCTCTTAATGCCTGGGTGGCCCGCTGTGACCAAATCATGACACTGTGTATACCCAACCTTAACTTATCATGAGGCGAGCTGGACAGAGCCACCCCCTGAGCCTTAACCACCCCTGAGCCTTAACCACCTCCCAAGCTAAATTGACAGAAGAGACTACAATGCCCCTAGGAAGAATGAAATCAGGTTCCGTAATTTCAGACTCACTAGGACAGACTCCAAGAGAAAGCATCTGTCCAAACATTCTTGGTCCCAGGGAGATAAGAGATAGAAAAATTTACTCTGGTAAAAAGCAAGGCCCATTGGGCTTGTCTTGAGTTCAGTCTCTTAGCATTCTATAAAAAAAAAGATTCTTATGGTCAGTAAGCACCGTGAATGGGTGCTTAGCTCCCTCAAGGCGATGCCTCCACTCTTCCAGAGGTTTATGGCAAGAAGATCTTGATTGCCGATGTCATAATTGGACTCAGGACGAGAGAATTTACGAGAAAAAAAACGCACAAGGCCTCAAATGAGTTAGCGTGGTGGAACCCTGGGAGACCACCACTCCCACCCCTACCTCAGAGGCATCCACTTCCACCACAAAAGGCTTATTGACATCAGACTGAACAAAAACTGGAGCGGAGGAAAAGGCCTTCTTAAGTGAACTAAAGACCTTAATGGCCTCCAGTCCCCAATTAGACACATCTGCCCCCTTATGGGCGAGATCGGTGAGGGGTTTTACCACCTTGGAAAAACCCTTAATAAACCTCCGGTAATAATTGGCAAACCACAAAAAAATGCTTCAATCTCTTGTGGTTAACCGGTTGTGCCCATTCCAAAACCTCTCACACCTTCTCGGGGTCCATCCGAAACCCCGTGGAGGACAGAATGAGTCCTAGGAACCCCAACTCCTGCACTTCGAAAAAACATTTTTCTTTTTTGACATAGAGATAATGATCCTCCAATCTTTTCTGGACGGTGCGCACATGGTTCCTATGCGCAGCCAGGTCAATGGAGAAGATGAGGATATCATCGATGTAAACAATAACCCAAATACCCACGGAAAATATAATTTATAAGTGTTTGAAACACAGCTGGAGTGTTACGGAGCCCAAAAGGCTTATCACAATACTCATAATGGCCCATTTTCCACTCACCCCCTCCTTGATGCGGACAAGATTGTAAGCCCGCCCGGAGATCCAACTTAGTAAACCAACTTACCTCCACCAGTTGGTTAAAGAGGTCAGGGATGAGAGGGAGAGGGTACTGATTACATACAGTTATGCGATTGAGCTCACGATAGTCAATACATGGTCTCAGACTGCCATCCTTTTTGGCCACAAAAAAGAACCCTGCTCCAACCAGGGATTTGAAAGGGTGGATAAACCCATTCTTCAAATTTTCCTGAATATATTCCCTCATGGCTTGCCTCTCTGATTTTGACAGGTTAAAAATTCTTCTCTTAGGTAAGTTTGCCCCCTCTATCAGCTGGATGGAAAAGTTCTATGTGGAGGTAATTTCTGGGAGGCCGCTTCAGAGAACACCTGTGGGAACTCTGCCACATACCACAGGACCTGGAAGGTGGAACCTATTACCTTAGGAGGCTTGATAATACAAGGGGATTGGCAGTTGGAGGACATCTTAACAATATCCCTCCTTTGCCAGTCAATAATAGGGTTATGAGTGTGAAGCCAAGGGAGACCTAACACCACAGCAGTAGGAAGATCCTGTAAAATGAAAAGCATGCCTTTTTCTTATGCAGACATCCTGTAGTGATAGATACTGGCTCAGCTGTGCGATAACCAATACTCTGGGCATCGGGAGATAAGGTTTTAGAAGTATCGAAGGAGATAAGAGGAACCTCCAACTCTTTGACCACGGCAGCATTTAAAAAACATCTCAGCCCCACAATCAACAAAAGCACAACTCTCCACACCCTTACCGCTAAAATGTCATAACAATAGGTAAAAGTAATTTCTGTGCTAGGGGTACTTGAGCGCCTAACTGGGGAACCCCGAACTCCCTGGACTCAGGGAGCTTGGTGACTCTCATAAGGGCCACGATTCCACACTAGTTGATCCCTAGGAAAAACGTGGGTGTGCGGTGCATACACGGGGATGCAAAGGATTACCCTATTGCCAGAGTGACAATACACACTGACTGTGTAGCTGAGTCCCATGAGGTGGGGGTGTTTAGGGATTTGCTCCACCCGGTGATAATAGGGCGGGACTTCAGTCTGTTCTGGGACTTGTGGCAGAAAGCGGGGGTGCCAGGTGTCTCAATCGGGTGATAGTCACACCATGATTCATCACTGCTGCAGTCAGAGGCAGATGCCTTTCCCCTGTTTGTCCTTGCAGGGGATGAAGAAGAGGGGGTGAACCTGGAAGACGAGGTCCCACGCTTGGGGGTGGAAGGGGACTTTGGTACTGCGCAGATGCAGGATCTCACTTTTAAAGTATGCATTTGACAATGTGTCTGTGATCAATGGGTTTGCTCAGGAAAGTGCTCAAAAACCACATTCAAGAAGTTTATTAATTCTTTAGGCTATTTTAACCCCTGCAGTTTTGTAACCCCTTTACCACCGAGGGTGGTTTGCACGTTAATGACCGAGCCAATTTTTACAAATCTGACCACTGTCACTTTATGAGGTAATACCTCTGGAACGCTTCAACGAATCCCGTTGATTCTGAGATTGTTTTTTGTGACATATTGTACTTCGTGATAGTGGTAAAATTTCTTTGATAAGACTTGCATTTATTTGTGAAAAAAAATCGGAAATTTGGCGAAAATTTAGCAATTTTCAAAATTTGAATTTTTATGCCTTTAAATCAGAGATATATCACACAAAATAGTTAATAAATAACATTTCCCACATGTCTACTTTACATTAGCACAATTTTGGAACCCAAATTTTTTCTTATCATTAGGAAGCTATAAGAGTTAAAAGTTACCAGCGATTTCTCATTTTTACAACAAAATTTACAAAACATTGTTTTAGGGACCACATCACATTTGAAGTGACTTTGAGCGGCTTTTATGACAGAAAATTCCCAAAAGTGACACCATTCTAAAAACTGTACCCCTCAAGGTGCTCAAAACCACATTCAAGAAGTTTATTAACCCTTCAGGTGCTTCACAGGAATTTTTGGAATGGGGAAGAAAAAAAATTAACATTTAATTTTTTTCACAAAAATGTTACTTTAGACCCAAATTTTTTTATTTTTGCAGGGGCAACAGGAAAAAATTGACCCCAAAATTTGTGGTGCAATTTCCACTGAGCACGCAGATGGGGTATACGTGGGGAAAAAACACTGTTTGGGCGCACGGCAGGGCTCCAAAGGGAAGGAGTGCCATTTGACTTTTCATATGTATATGTATTTTCTGTCATATGCCCCTCATAGTCACTTCAAATTTGATGCGGTCCCTAAAAAAATTGGTTTTGTAAATTGTTAGGAAAATGAAATAATTGCTTATTAACCCTTCTAACTTCCTAACAAACAACAAAAAAAATGATGTTTCAAAAATGATGCTGCTATAAATAAGATAAGTGGTAAATGTTATTTATTATCTATTTTGTGTGGTATAACACATTTGTGTGGTTTAAGGGCATAAAAATTCAAAGTCTGAAAATTGCGAAACATTCACATTTTTTGTAAAATTTTTGATGTTTTTATAAATAAATGCAAATTGTATCGACCAAACTCATCACTAACATGAAGTACAACATGTCATGTAAAAACAATCTCAGAATCACTGGGATTGGTTAAATCGTTACAGAGTTATTATCACATAAAGTGACACTGGTCAGAATTCTAAAATTTGGCCTCGTCATGAAGGTGAAAAAAGGCTCGGAGCTCATGAGGTTAAGGGTCTAATAAATAAAAACTACATTCCTTGTGTTCATGGAAACTGACAGAGCTGCATCAAATAAATAGACCACGTGATGCTGAATGCTTGATTATTTCCATTTTATACTTTCTCGGGCACTGAAGCGTAGAATTTCCTGAGCCTAAATTGAGCAAATTACTCGAATTTAAAATCAGTTCCATACCAGGTAGATGTTCATAATGAAATAATTGGTATGATCAAAGAAGACTAACACTGCATATTCTATCAGTGAGTGGAATTTTAATCATAAAAACTCAATATCAAAAACTAAGAACAGGTAACTATGGTGAAGAAAATTTGTGGTGCAAAAATGAAATATATCCAAAGCTGAAAGCAGAGTTAACTAGTTAAGAAATTGTGTAATAAATAGTGTGATACCACATTAATATAACTTCACAAAGTCTATAGCAAAACCATGTAATAAACTCCATAGATTCTTCAAATAGATATACACAAATTCCAAAACTATGGTACAACACAAACAATATATGGGCAAATGGAAGATGGTGAGACTGCTCCTTTAGACAAAAAGTAAAAGTGTACAATGGTGTTGTGATGATCCCTTAAAATAGTATGGATGCATTGGCCCTACTAAGACAGTGATTTTCCTTCTCAGGGATTATTTTTCTCTTCACTGGGAGGCAACGGGCTTGATAGTTAAGCTCTCTTTAAGACTCAGATTTTCTAGAGGAAGGATAGGATGAAAATTGTCTAATAAAGAGGTTTTTATATATTAAAGGGTTTATTCAAGACTTTAGTTTTTAGGCCCATTGTAAAAAAAACAAACAGGCAAGTAGATGCTACCTACCTGCCTGTTGTACTCAGTGCCGATCCCTGCTGAGACAGAGTGGTCACAGATCTCTCTTTACAGAGCAGCTTCTTTTTTGCTCTGCTCTATTGACCGGGCGTGACTGCCTAACAGCGGGAAGCCGGCTGTCTACCAGCATGAAGTCGGCAGTCACACGCCATCAACACAGCAACCTGGAAGAAGAAGAGCTGCTCTGTTGAGCAGCTGAATCCCCTGCAGGAGTGGACAATGACCGATCTGTGCCAGCGCCGGGTAGAACAGACAGGTAGTTAGCAACTGTTAGTTTTTCATCTTCTGGATGTAAAGACATAGGCCCCTTTGCTTTTTACATGAACAGCAATGCTTCTCTCCATCTGCTATATGAAACACAGCTTCTTAGAAGTGAATGGGGCTCTATTGCAGTTCCCTGCAAAGTGTGTGGATGAGAGTGGAAAATATGGTAAGGAACTTAATTAGTTTTACAGATCCGCTATTCTGTTAATTGGAGGGGATAGCAGCAGTGTAACCCCTAAAAACCAGAAAGTGATGGTATTTCCTAGTAATATCCCTTCAAATTGTCAGAAAAACTATTGGTAAAAAGAAAATGTGTCACAGCAAGTGTGCAACCGGTTAGGCGAGCATCAGATTATAGGATGGTAAAACATTTACTAATACTTGTATTTTATTCATTGGTGTCCTTATTCATTTTAGGCTTAAGAGTCCAGTAAGTGGGCTTATTCACTGGACTTTACACCAAGAATAAATTATTTTGAATCTTTTCTCACATAACTACTGTATATATCAGTCTGCTGTGGTCTTCCTGCTCTGTAATGTGATGTCTACAGCATTTCCAAGGTGAAAGGTTTGTCTTAGATCTCGGAGATTTTGGACCAGAGAATTGAGACATATTGGGGGCGATTGATTAAGGGGCTTATGTTGGAAATCTGGAGTAAACATCTTAAGTCGTAATATTTTTGCTCAACTCAAAAGATATAAAACATTGCAACTTTTGGCATTTACACACCAGTCCCAGTTGGCTATGTCAAAATGGCTGCAGCCTGTGTGGGACAGGTCATGGTCACCTGTCAAAGTCATTATGTTACGCCACTAAAGTGCCGTGACTTACTACAAAAATGTACACCAGTCCCCGACTTCCATACTTTGACGGCTGCGGACGCTTGGTAACAGATAAGCCTAATTCATTAAGCGGGGCAAAATTAATTAAGTGACTATTCTCCTTTGTTCAGACTTGCATACCCTACACCAGTCTTAACAAATCACCCCCTATTTTGTCTAGAGTTAAGTGAATTTTACGAATATCTGTATTCTCCAGAATGCAGATTTTTTGCAATTTACTGAACTGTAGAAGTCTTCGGCACAAAGTCAGATAAAAAAAGCAAAAATTAATATCTCACCCCTCACCTCTCTGGCCATCTCTGCTGCTTGCTTTCCCCTGTACAGTACTCGGTGCCTCTTCTTACTGCCCCATGCTGAAAGCCCAGGCATCTTCATGCTAGGCTGGGGCTTCCAGCTGAGAATAGGTCGGTAATATCTCTGAGCATGTGCCCTGACCTGACGATGCACACTATAAGCCCGGACTTTCAGCCTAGAGTGAGGATGCCTGGGCTTTCAGCACACGGCACTGGTAAGAATAGGCGCAGAAGACCTTACGGGGGACAGTAAGCAGCAGAGGTGAGCTGTGAGTATTAGTTGTTTTTTTTCTACTTCATACATCTCCAGACCTTAGGGCATAATAAGCAATATGCAGTTTGCTGCAAATCGACTTTCCTGGTAAAATCTGCGAGATTTTGCAAACTTAAATCTCGTCAGATGCGCTTATCTCTAACTGTGCCAGATGTAAATTGTTTAAAAATATCCAGTGAACGTTAATCAATAATAGGGATTACTGAGTAAAAACATTTGCTCCACAGATGTCGTAGGAATATTTTTCTCCGGTCTGTTCATTGCTAGACTAACCATGTTGTTTTTTTATTAGTTATCTGTATTTTAATTATTTTCCACATATCCTGACGCACAGATAAGCTGATGAATACAGAAGCACAGAGAAGACAGACAAGACAAAAACACAAGGACAGTCCTGCTGGCTCTGATGTATCCTCTGAACTGACCACCTACCGGCTCAAACACAAATCAAACACAAACTGTTCTCTTCCCATTTATTTACAGCAATGTCAATGAAGATAGATGTCACATTATCAGAACTCTGCTGATTTAATTACCTTAATAAGATGATGGACTTGAAATAATTATAGTTCTGTAATATGATTTGCCATATATTAAGTTATTGTTATTGCCAGATCACTATGATTTTTCAGGACAATCAGTTCTTTGGTTTTATTTTTTTTTACATTATTTAAATGTAGTCTGATGATGATATACCTAATTTATATTTTTTGCTCCAGTACTGAAATCCAAATCCAAATCACTAACTATAGTGTGTAATGTTGTAAGCAACATGACAATTTATTACTAAAAAGGATCTTTCACCAGTTTGAGCATGCAGAGCTCTGTAAAACACCGCTTTTATTTTTTTAATCTCTCGTTTAAATTGCAGAGATTAGTTTGTAAAGTTTAAGTTACAATTTATGTAAAGTTCAACTGGACTTTACGAGAGATTTGTCTCTGGGAGGCGTGTACTTCTTCCCCTGCATGAGATTGACCAATCAGAAGCAGGAGGCGTCATTTACGGGATGAAATCTCCTGCTTTCCTCACTAATCTTTGCAGCTACTGTGTAGAGATACAGCAGAGCGGAGTTATGTATCATTACAAACACTTACAGATCTTACCTCGAGGCTGTCAGTGTGGGGGAACAGTGAGTACTGGCAGCACTGTTAGATGAACTCTGGATGTGTTTGGAGTTATACATAGCTTAGTTGTGCTGTATAGTCACATGCAAAAGGTTAACAATGTTTTGAACTTTTGACTTTCAGGCTCCATATCTCACCATTCACTACTACTTCGAATGTGAGACTACCATCATTTTATAGACAGTCAATCTTGGCTATCTCATACATGAATTTGACTTGCAACTATTTAGCATATGATTAATTATGCAGATTCTTGTCATCTCACTGCATTCTTACTGTTTTGCTCCCAAAAATCTAAATTTTTATTATTTTATAAGTCTTTTGTAAATCCACCTTTGGCTTTCAACACTGCCTGAATCCTTCTGGGCATGCTCTCGATCAAATTCAAACATGTCTCGACCGAAATCTGATCCCAGGTCTCTTCTACACATTCCCAAAGTTTGTGCATACTGGTCGATTCACTTGGCTATGTGTACAGTTTTTTCTTCAACTCTACCCACAAGTGTTCAATTGGGTTGAGGTCTAGATAATGTAGGCGCAAATACAGCACTTCTACCTCATTGTCATTTAACCATTTCTGCTCCAATCTTGACGTATGCTTTGGATCGTTGTCCTAATGGAACACTGTCGTCCTTTTCATACCCATAGTACTCGAGTATATGAAGTAATTCAGCTTGTAGGATACTCATATATCTCTGATTTGAGACCACCATCGATCCTGGTCAAGTATCCAACACTTTTGGCTATGAAACAACCCCATACCATCAGACTTCCTCCACCGAACTTGACAGTTCCTTTGATTTCTCGATCCGTCAGCCCCTTTTTCTTTTGTTTTTTCCAGACTCATTTGCACCCATCAGAGCCTAGTCTATTTACTTTCGTCTCATCACTTCAAATCACCCGTTTGCAATCTTCTACTGTCCACTTTTTATACTATTTTTGCAAACTCCAGCAAACGTTTCTGATGACGATATTGAAGTTGAGGCTTCTTCTTCACCTTTTTTCGAACCACCATTCCAGACTTATGTAATGGTGCTTGCATGGACGTTTGTGATCTCACTATTATGAAGCATATGAGCCACCTCCACTGCCATGTTTGTAGCGCCACAACTGATAGACCTTGTGATGAGGCTTGATGACTCCAATGTTTTGCCTGGACGTCCACCTCTTGTCTTTTGAATGGATGGACAGACTTCATTACGTATTCTTCCAACTGTTATAGCACTCACATGATGCAATTAGGCAATTTTCTTGGCTGAGAGACCGTTATTGATTAGCTGAATGATGCTGTTTCTCTTTTCTTGGGAAATCGCCTTCATGGACAGTTATCCAGGCCGAGTTTGAGCAATTGTTGTTTCAACTGAACCTGGAGCCAGGGAAGGTCATCTGCGATAATGGTGTGAACCTGGTAGCGGCCCTATGCCGGGGCAACCTCACACACATGCCTTGCATAGCTCACATCCTCAACCTGGTGGTACAGCAATTTCTCTGCCACTATCTCGTCCTGGATGTGCTGCTGCAGAAAGCACGATCACTGCGTGCTCACTTCCACCATTCACACCCCACGGGTCATTGACTTGAATTGCTAGGGAAGTCTATCGGCCTACCAGTTAACCGGTTTATATTCAATGTGCCGACAGGGTGAAATTCCACTCTGCACATGTTGCAGAAACTATGGCAGTCGCAATGAGCCTTGGTGCAGTATGTAACTTTGCATAGCCTGGGCCAAAGCAGGACGGATGTGGTGCAAATCACACCTGTGGAGTGGGCATAGATGAAGAACCTCTGGACCCTTCTGCACAGTTTTGAAATGGCTACTAAGATGGTTAGCGCTGACAATGCCATCATCAGCATCACTATTCCGGTCATATACACGCTGGAGCACACTCTGAATAATCTGTTGGAGGAGGTGGTGGTCCCAGAAGAGGAGGAGGAAGCAGAAGAGGGATAACAATATCTCTAAGATCTGGAATGTCGTCGCACAGGCGGGTGCCATGGGAGGGTGGATTACAGTGATCGAGGGGGGCTCATGGTACCAGACAAACTGTTAGTGAAGGTTCAGGAGCCGAGGAACAAAAGGAGGAGGAGGAAGAATTGATGGATTTGTAACAGTCAGGAGATGAAGAGGATAATGATCCTGTCTGTCCACGGTTAGCGGGAGGAGACGGAGGAAGCAAGCTTGAGTGTTACCTTTCCACCAACACACCATGGACTTGGACCTCATGGAAGCACCCCCCTCTTGCACTATCTGCAACATGATGCTCATATTGTTACTTGTTAGGATTAGAAATAGTGCTGACTACTGGGTTGCTACTCTGTTAGATCCACAGTACAAGAGTAAATTTTGCCAAATGCTTCCCCCCTAGAAAGGGACACATGCATTCTGGAGTATCGAAACATGCTTGAAGACAATCTTAAGAGTGGTTTTCCCCAAGACAGCAGTGAGGCACACAGTGTGCATCGCAGTTCTAGACTTCCAACCCCCGGAACGTTGAGTCGTCAATGCAAAAACATTAGCAGCAGTGTAAGTGGCACAAGCAATTTCTGTGAGTCGTTTCACGCATTTTTTAGACCAGCCCATGCACCATCAGAACAGAGTACAAGGCTGACACATAGTGAACGACTGGAGAGGATGGTGCAGGAGTATCTTGAGCTCAGTATGAATGACATAAGAGGGAGGGTTTGGACCCTTTTGTATTTTGGTCTTCAAAAATGGAAGAGTGGCCTGAGCTCGCCTGTCATGCCTTGGAGGTTTTGTCATGCCTGGCAGCCAGCGTTTTCTCAGAACATATCTTCAGTGCTGCTGGTGGTGTCCTGACTGATAAACGTATCCGGCTGTAAACTGAAAGTGTCGACTGCCTAACTTTCATCAAGATGAACAAGTCATGGATCTCCAATGACTTTTACACCCCAGCTGCAGACTGGGCATACTAGGTCGATGGTGTAGTTTTTAGTGTACTGCATTGATCTCGCGTTATTGCAGTCTGTGACACCTTTGACGTGGCTTCTTTGCCTGCTGTTGCTATTGCTGCTGATGTTACTAACAATTTTTTGAAATGTAGAGGCTCCAAATTTGGTCTCCATTTGGTGGGTTGCCTGTAGTGAAAGGAGTCTCAGAGCCCCATTATACTATTTCTACTCTGGGGAAATTGATGACATTTTAATGGTGTGAGGCAATAATTTTTGGAAATGTGGAGACTCCAAGTTGGGTCTACTTCAGGTGTGTTGCCTGTAACAGTAGGGCTCCCAGGCCTGCACTTACTTTCAGTCAACTACCTGTGTTACTATCCTTAAATTTTTCTACCAAAAATTTTTCTACCTCTGCACTTGGGTAGAGGAAATAAAATATATAATTATATCCTTAATTGTAAAACACTGGGCAAAGCTGTCACTAAAAAAGACCTGGGTGTACTGGTGGATGACAAGCTCACGTTTAGTGGCCAGTGTCAGACAGCTGCTGCAAAAGCAAATAAAATAATGGGATGCATTAAAAGAGGCATAGATGCTCATGAGGAGAACATAATTTTACCTCTATACAAGTCACTAGTGCGACCACACTTAGAATACTGTGTACAGTTCTGGTCTCCGGTGTATAAGAAAGACATAGCTGAACTAGAGCGGGTGCAGAGAAGAGCGACCAAGGTTATTAGAGGATTGGGGGTATGCAATACCAAGACAGGTTATTACACTTGGGGTTATTTACTGTGGAAAAAAGAAGGCTTAGGGGTGATCTTATTACTATGTACAAGTATATGAGGGGACAGTACAAAGACCTTTCTACTGATCTTTTTACTCTGAGGGCTGAGACGGGGACAAGGGGGCATCTTCTACGTCTGGAGGAAAGAAGGTTTAATCATAATCACAGACGAGGATTCTTTACTGTAAGAGCAGTGAGACTATGGAACTCTCTGCCGCATGATGGTGTAATGAGTGACTCACTACTAAAATTTAATAAGGGCATGGATGCCTTTCTTGAAAAGTATAATATTACAGATTATATATACTAGATTCCTTGATAGGGCGTTGATCCAGGGAACTAGTCTGATTGTCGTATGGAGTCAGGAAGGAATTTTTTTCCCCAATGTGGAGCTTAGTGTTTGCCACATGGGTCATGTTTTTTTTTTGCCTTCCTCTGGATCAACATGTTAGGCTATGGGTTGAACTAGATGGACTTAGTCTTCCTTCAACCTTAAAAACTATGTTACTAGTCTACGAAACTGATGTTTGTGCCACCTGAGTATGGCTGAGCAAAAAAGCAGTTTGAGCTGTTGCATGAGGTATCAGGGCCCCCAGCACAGCAGGCCTACACTGGTCCCTCACCCACTTAGTCTTAATTTCAAGTAAAATTCAAAGCTGTAGATGCTGGCTCAGACTCCGATAGCTCACGCATGACCCATGGACAGCTGAGCCATTATAAAATTTCTACTGTGAGTCAATTGATGCCACTTTTTCTGGTGTCTGCCCCTAATTTTTGGAAATGTTTGGACTCCAAGTTGGGTCTCCTTCATGTGTGTTGCCTGAATGTGGCCGGGCTCTCAGAGCACAAGGTCTACACCTGTCACTGATCAATGTTTAAGCTAGAAATGTTGGTCCAGGCCCTGTCCCATGCATTCATGCTGCACAATTATACTATTTGTACTCTGGGTCAATTGATGCCCCTTTTCCTGGTGTCTGCCCATAATTTGAGCTGTTTAGGTAGCTTTTTGGCCCCCCCTGAAGGCTTTGTCTATGCATTTGGTTTTGCCTCCCATTGAATTGTATGGGGTTCCGATATGTTCGGCGGACATTGGGAGGTGCGCCCATCCGAACCAAACCTTGAAAGGTTCGCTCATCTCTAATTAGCACCCTCTATCCAGGGGCATTATAGAAGCCTTATTTTGTGCCTCTATAGTGTGATTAAAAAAAACATAATATAGTATAACAGATAATGGAAAAAAAGAACAATTAGTGCATGATTTTTCTTCGACCAAGGTTGGACTGACAAATTGGACCCATTAATAGGGCCGGTCCATATTCCTCAGTTAAATGGATCATGCATTAAAATTTAAAAAAGAAACATTTTAGGTCTTATTTAGCCATATGGACTCATACATGGTAAAATGGATACCCCATTTAGGATTCATATGGGATATTAAGAGAGCCACTGAAAATAGCATTCAATTAAATGGACGGGGTTACCCCACTTCTTTTATAGTAGCAGTTCGTATCAGTAATAACAGCTGATTGTCAAGGTTTCTAGCAGCATGGCCAATGTGATCAATCCACTGGCTATATTTCAATAGAAGGCTTCCCAAAATGAACACCCACTTTAAATAAAGGGTATGACCCCCCCCCCCCACACACCCTCCACAGCACAATAGATAAATGCTACCCCATTATAATGTATAAACCCAGATTCAGTGCATAGAGAGGACCTTTACTGCCTGGAAGTCAATCCCTACTGATTATACCAGACACAATAACCTACAGGTATATTTCGGAAAAAAAAATCTGTCAACTCTACTTATTTATCTAATTTAGTAAAAGCAAAATTTATAGTAAAGTAAAATCTGCTAAAATGGATGTCAGTTTTAATTATAAATTCATAAAAAAACAGCAAAAAAACAACGTGTCTAATAATACAAACATGTACGACTAACTAATTATAATAATAATAACAACAATAACAAAATCAACAACATAGCAATAACACACAGTATATATTTAGTAGTGTGCAAAAGTTTTAGGTAGGTGAAGAAAACAAGGTTGCAAAGTAAGGCTATGTGCCCACGATGCAGAAATGCTCCGGATTTTTCCTGCGCGTTTCTGCATCTCCCTGGCAGAAAAAACGCATGCGGATTGTACATGTGGATTGTACATGCGTTTTCCTGCCAGGGACATGCGGATGTGAAGCGTTCTTCACTTTCATTTCCGCATGCGGGTTGACAAGCGCTTTCCAAGCGATTTTAGCATCACTTGGAAAGTGCTTGACAACTTGGTCACACTATATAAATCCATGCAAACAACATGGATTTATATAGTGTGACCTTAAAGAATGTCAAAAAATAAATATATACTTACCTTCTGATGGCCCCCGCAGTCTTGCTTCCCTCCATCCTGGCTTGCCGACAGCTTGCGGTACACTACACTGAAGGACCTGCCGTCACATGACTAAATGACATCAGCGCAGGTCCTTCAGTCCACCGCGATCTGCCGACAAGCGAAGACAAGGACACCGTGGGCCATCAGAATGTAAATATAATATTTATTTTTTATTTTATTCTTTTTTTTACAGGTTCTATGGTACCCGGGTCCGGAGGAGAGTCTCCTGTCCTCCACACCCGGGTACCATCCGCATATTGAAACGTTTGGATTCCGCATGTACAGATCCAGTGATGCGTAATCCATGCGTTCCAATGCAAGTTAATGGCGGCAAAAACGCAGAGCTTCCGCAAAATAATTGGTAGTGCTGCGTTTTTTTCCGCAATGATAATCCGCCGCAGAAATTTCCGCAGCATGTGCACAGCACATGCGGATTATCATTGGGGAACATGGCAGACCTTCTACCATGCGTTTTTTAAGCGTTTCTGCAGCGTTTTTGCCGCTGCGGAAACGCTTAAAAACGCATCGTGGTCACACAGCCTAAGAATGCTTTTGAAAATATAAGTGTTAATTGTTTATTTGTATTAGTTAAGAAAATTAAAAGGGAATGAACAAAAGAGAATCAATATATTGTGCAATGGGTCTTTGCCATAAAAACAGCATGAATTTTTCTAGGTACACTTGTGTGCAGCTTTTGAAGTTTGTTTCAGGTTATTTCAAACATCTAGGAGAACTAATCACAAATCTTCTGTGGAGGTAATCTTGTGCAAATTTTTCTTTCTCTTCATGTAATCCCACGCATACTTGATGATGTTGAGATCAGGGCTCTATGGGGTCAATATCATCACTTCCAGGATTCTTTATTCTTTTTATTCTGAAGATATTTCTTAATGGCATTGGCTGTATCTTTGAGATCGTTGTCCTGCTGCAGAAGAAATTTGGAGCCAATCAGACGCCTCCCTGATGGTTTTGCATGATGAATGAGTATGTTCAAAACAACCTCTCTGAAGAGTTCCTTGAAAATCTGCAGGTAAGTGTACCTAGAAGAATTGATGCTGTGATGTTGTTTGGAATGCAGATGGTGATCACACCAAATATTGATGCAATTTAGATTTCTCTTTTGTTCACTCACTTTTCATATTGTTAACTTGATAAAAAATAAACTATTAACACTTCTATTTTTAAAGGCATTCTTACTTTGCAGTATGTTTTCCACACCTGCCTAAAGCTTTTGCATATTTTATATTTCACCTATAATCTGTACAATTCAATAGAAAAACAAACAAATCTTTTCAGGTGGAAAAAGAAAAACAAAGAACTAACATAATGTGGTTGCATAAATATGCACACTTTTAAACTAATACTTTGTTGAAGTAGCTTTGAATTTATGACATCATTTAGTCTTTTTTGGGTATAAGCTTATCGGCATGGCACATCTAGATCTGTGTCCACTCTTTCTTTAAAAAAAAAAGAATTTAGAAAAATGCATGGTGCCTACAGTGAAACATGGTGGTGGCAAATGGCAATGTCCTTATGTAGGGCAGCATGAGCTCTGCTGGTGTCGAGGAGCTACATTTCATTGATGGTGTCATCATGAATTCACAGATGTACTGCTCTATATTATGCTCTATATTTGTTACATGGGTTGAAAAAAGACTTAGGTCCATCAAGTTCAACCTTTTTCCACCAATTAGACATTTTTGTAACTAAATTATCTACAGTACAGACCAAAAGTTTGGACACACCTTCTCATTTAAAGATTTTTCTGTATTTTCTTGACTATGAAAATTGGACATTCACACTGAAGGCATTAAAACTATGAATTAACACATGTGGAATTATATACTTAAAAAAGTGTGAAACAACTGAAAATATGTCTCATATTCTAGGTTCTTCAAAGAAGCCACCTTTTACTTTAATGACTGTTTTGCACACTCTTGGCATTCTCTTGATGAGCTTCAAGAGGTAGTCACCGGAAATGGTCTTCCAACAATCTTGAAGGAGTTCCCAGAGATGCTTAGCACTTGATGGCCCTTTTGCCTTCACTCTGCGGTCCAGCTTACCCCAAACCATCTCGATTGGGTTCAGGTCTGGTGACTGTGGAGGCCAGGTCATCTGGCGTAGCACCCCATCACTCTCCTTCTTGGTCAAATAACCCTTACACAGCCTGGAGGTGTGTTTGGGGTCATTGTCCTGTTGATAAATAAATGCTGGTCCAACAAAACGCAAACTGGAAGGAATAGCAGGCCGCTGCAAGATGCTGTGGTAGCCGTGCTAGTTCAGTATGCCTTCAATTTTGAATAAATCCCCAACAGTGTCACCAGCAAAGCACCCCCACACCATCACACCTCCTCCTCCATGCTTCACGGTGGTAACCAGGCATGTAGAGTCCATCTGTTCACCTTTTCTGCGTCGCACAAAGACACGGTGGTTGGAACCAAAGAT
Source organism: Phyllobates terribilis (assembly GCF_046119375.1). NCBI lineage: Eukaryota > Metazoa > Chordata > Amphibia > Anura > Dendrobatidae > Phyllobates > Phyllobates terribilis. Next base: position 360,484,098 of record NW_027362767.1, read on the forward strand.
CTCAAATTTGGACTCATCAGACCAAAGCACAGGTTTCCACTGGTCTAATGTCCATTCCTTGTGTTCTTTAGCCCAAACAAGTCTCTTCTGCTTGTTGCCTGTCCTTAGCAGTGGTTTCCTAGCTGCTATTTTACCATGAAGGCCTGTTGCACAAAGTCTCCTCTTAACAGTTGTTGAAGAGATGTGTCTGCTGCTAGAACTCTGTGTGGCATTGACCTGGTCTCTAATCTGAGCTGCTATAAACCTGCGATTTCTGAGGCTGGTGACTCGGATAAACTTATCCTCAGAAGCAGAGGTGACTCTTGGTCTTCCTTTCCTGGGGCGGTCCTCATGTGAGCCAGTTTCTTTGTAGCGCTTGATGGTTTTTGCAACTGCACTTGGGGACACTTTCAAAGTTTGCCCAATTTTTCGGACTGACTGACCTTCATTTCTTAAAGTAATGATGGCCACTCCTTTTTCTTTACTTAGCTGCTTTTTTTCTTGCCATAATACAAATTCTAACAGTCTATTCAGTAGGACTATCAGCTGTGTATCCACCTGACTTCTGCACAACACAACTGATGGTCCCAACCCCATTTATAAGGCAAGAAATCCCACTTATTAAACCTGACAGGGCACACCGGTGACTACCTCTTGAAGCTCATCAAGAGAATGCCAAGAGTGTGCAAAGCAGTCATCAAAGCAAAAGGTGGCTACTTTGAAGAACCTAGAATATAAGACATATTTTCAGTTGTTTCACACTTTTTTGTTAAGTATATAATTCCACATGTGTTAATTCATAGTTTTGACGCCTTCAGTGTGAATGTCCAATTTTCATAGTCAAGAAAATACAGAAAGATCTTTAAATGAGAAGGTGTGTCCAAACTTTTGGTCTGTACTGTATATCCCACAATGAAAGAAGAATCTACCATCACTCTGTGCTCTTTATAGACATGCACTTTTCCAACATGAAATAATCCAAAACACATCTGTTGTATTTCTGAAGAAAAACAGGGTGAAAGTGATTCTGTGGCCAAGTGTCTCCTGATCTGAACACAATTGAATACCTATTGGGAATTCTGAAGAGACAAGTTGTCATCACTCTCCATCCAGAATCCAGGCTCTAAAAGAGGTCGTTCTTGTTGTTCTTGAAGAATGGAAAGAGATAGATGTTGCAATATGTCGTCAACTTGTTCATTCCATGCCTAAGAGACTTTGTGCTGTTCTTAAAAATCATGGAGGTCATATAAAATACTAGATGTAGTAGCTTTTGAGGTGGGTGTATTCATTTTTGCATCAACTGATTCGAGTAAAACTGAAGATTTTGTAATGAAAGTTTTATTATTGCTTTCATGTTATGGGTTAAGAAATGTTATATGAAACTCAGTCTTGTCAGAATTTTGGAAATTGTTCTTGTGTTCAATGATATATTGATTAAAATCTTACTTTTCAAAGGGGGTGTACTCATTTATGCTTCTCAAATAATAAAGGGAACACTGGAATATTTCATTCAGTGATATCCAGGATGTGGTATTTCAGTTGCAAATTATTCATTACATAGTGGAATACGTTGAGAGCAATATAACATAAAAATGATCAATGTAAATCAAAATTAATATCCCATGGAGGTCTGGATTTGGAATGATACTCAAAATCAAAAGTGGAAAATCAAATTACAGGCTGATCCAACTTCAGTGGAAATGCCTCAAGACAAGGAAATTATGCTCAGTAGTGTGTGTGGCCTCTACGTGCCTGTATGACCTCCCAACAATGTCTGGGCATGCTCCTGATGAGGCGGCGGATGTTCTCCTAAAGAATCTCCTCCCAGACCTGGATTAAAGCATCAGTCACTCCTGGACAGTCTGTGGTGCAACGTGGCATCGGTGGATGGAATGAGGTATGATCTCTTAGATGTTCTCGATTGGATTCAAGTCTGGGGAACGGACAGTCTAGTCCAAAGCATCAATGCCTTCAGCATGCAGGAACTGCTGACACATTTTAGGCACATGAGGCCCAGCATTGTCATGCATCAGAAGGAACCCAGGGCCCACTGTACCTGCATATGGTCTCACAATGGGTCTGAGGATCTCATCCCAGTACATAATGGCAATCAGGGTATCTCTGTCTAACACATGGAGGGCTGTGTGGCCCTCCAAACAAATGCCTCCCCACACCATTACTGACCCACCACCAAACCGGTCATGCTGGAGGATGTTGCAAGCAGCAGAACATTCTCCACGGCGTCTCCAGACTCTGAAGAGCACAGGGTGCCAATGTCGAATCTGCCAGCCTTGGTGTTCTCTAGCAAATGGCAATCGCCCTGCACAGTGTTGGCTGTAAGCACAACACCCACTTGTGGACGTCAGGCCCTCATACCACCCTCATGGAGTCTGTTTCTGACAGTTTGAGCAGACACATGGATGTTAGTGGCCTGCTGGAAGTCATTTTGCAGGGCACTGGCACTGCTACTCCTGTTCCTCCTTGCACAAAGGAGGAGATAGCAGTCCTGCTACTGGGTTGTTGCACTCCTACTGCCCCCTCCACATCTCCTGGTGTACTGGCCTGTCTCCTGGTATCTGCTCCATACTTTGGACATGCTTTAGATTTTCCCATGATGCTACACAAAGAAGCAGTGTGTTTTAGGTGTGCATTAAAATACATCCACAGGTGTGTCTCTAATTAACTCAGATGTTGCCAAAAAACCTATCAGAAGCTTCCAAACACATGACTTCATCATATGGGCAGTCCAGAATAGTTTAAAGGCATAGTAATCAGGAAGAGAATTGTGTACTTGCTCAAGTCTGGCTCATCCTTGGGTACAATTTCAAGATACCTGACTCGTTCATCTGTGTAAACAATTATACACAAGTACAAACAAGATCGGAATGTCCAGCCATCATACTGCTCAGGAAGGAGACGAGCTCTGTGGCCCAGAGATTAATGTGCTTTGGTCCGACATGTGCATATCACCTCAAGGACAAAAGCAAAAGACCTTGTGAAGATGATGGTGGGAGCTGGCAAGATTGTGTCAATATCCACAGTGAAACGAGTACTGTATCAATATGGGCTGAAAGGCCACTCTGCCAGGAAGAAGCCATTACTCCAAAAGAAACATAAAAAAGCCAGATTAAGGTTTGCAAATGCACACAGGAACAAAGACTTTAATTTTTGGAGACATGTCCTGTGGTCTGATGAAACTAAAATTTTTGGGCATAATGACCATCGTTACGTTTGGAAGAAAAAGGGAGAAGCTTGGAAGCCTAAGAACATCATCCCAACTGTGAAACACGGGGGTGGCAGCATCATGTTGTGGGGTTGTTTTGCTGCAGGAGGGACCGGTGCACTTCACAAAAGATGGCATAATGAGAAGAGAAGATTATGTGTCAATACTGAAGCAACATCTCAAGACATCAGCCAGGAAGTTAAAGCTTGGGCGGAAATGGATCTTCCAAATGGGCAATGACCCGAAGCATACTACCAAAATAGTAACAAAGTGGCTTAAGGATAACAAAGTCAATGTTTTGGAGTGCCCATAACAAACCCCTGATCTCAATCCTATTGAAAATTTATGGGCAAAGCTGAAAAGGCAGGTGCAAGGAGACCAACAAATCTGGATCAGTTACACCAGTTTTGTCAGGAGGAATGGGCCCAAATTCTGACCAACTATTGTGAGAAGTTTGTGGAAGGATATCCCAAACGTGTGACCCAAGTCATTCAGTTCAAGGGTAATGGTACCAAATACTAATGAAATGTATGTAAACTTTTGACTTTGCAGTAAGTAATAAAAATACCTTAAAACATTCTCTCTCTATTATTCTGGCATTTAGCAAATGTTAAATAATATGGTAATCCTAATTGACCTAAAACGGGTCAACTGTGTAAAATATATATACATATACACATACACACACATACACACACACATATACAGTAGAGCAAAAACAAGTGTAACAAATTAAAAGTCTACTAATCCTTTTACAACCTTGGAAGATGGATCATAAGTCTCAATTGCAATTATTAAAGTCATGCTAAGTGCTAAACAAAATGGTTCCAGACATCATATATTGGAAAATAACTACAACCCAAGTGAAATTTCAATGAGCAATATCTAGTGACTAAATGATCAACTAAAGATAGACATAATGTCAAATAGAAAAAATCCCCGAACCGCTCACTGGCCCAACTTGTTATAGACTCCATCAGGAATGGGGGCGTGTCAGTATTAATACTTGTCAGTTGTTAGGATCTGAGATCTTTGTGCACTTTTGGGGTATAATTCTGTAGGTGATAATTACACTTGGCATACACAGTGCACTTACAAAGGAGACAGCTGTAGATGTGCAGACTATATGTCTGGCTATTAAAAAATTATTAAGAGTAAAGTTAACTGATCAGCTACTTGGAATATAGTACTGTAATGGTACAACGTCTGACAAATGTTTGGTTGTGTCCCCTCGTGCGTTTGTTCTTAGAATTAGTTTAGCTTTTGGTGACTTATTGAACAAGGAAGCACAGATCGGAAAAATGAAAGTGCAGAATTGCAAAAATCATCCTGTTAATAATGAAATAGAGAACTTTCTGGGTGAAATCACAGCAAGTTCATGAACACCCCGGAGATGTGCAATGGGCAGGATTCATTACATTTTCCATTTCACTGAATCCACTGGAAAAACAGCCTTTCCCTAGGAGAGGAAGAGTCAAGGTTCACGCTATTGTTTCAACATAAATGAGCAAAAAAATTAAACAAAACCCTGAATGTTTATCTAGAGAGGGCAAGGTCTAATTTGGGCTGCACAAAAAGAACATTTCCAACTGAAAGCAAACATTAAAAAAATAATCATCCAAACAGATGCCTTCAATGCAATATTAACAATAGGAAGGAAGAATATAAACTACATTCAACAATCCCTGGACTGGATGTTATTGAACTGGCCTTAGAATAGGAAGGACCACGGATGCCTCAATAAATTAGCTGATGGCTATTCACGAACATTATTATTATTTTGCATTGCTTATATAGCGCAATCATATGCTGCAGCGCTTTACATTCATTACCGTTACCTTCCCCATTGGGGCTCACAATCTACATTCCCTATCAGTATGTCTTTGGAGTGTGGGAGGAAACCGGACAACCGGGAGGAAATCCACACAAACACGGGGAGAACATACAAACTCCTTGCAGATGTTGTCCTTGGTGGGATTTTAACCCCGGACCCCAGCGCTGCAAGGCAGCAGGGCTAATCACTGAGCCACCGTGCTGCCCATCAATTTTAGTCTTCTTATGGGCTATAATTTGATAAATGAATGGAATTTTCAATTTTGATTGTAATAAGTGATCTCTGGGATTATCGCATAGAAAGTTCTCTGTTTATTGTGTCAACGGATCAGATGGCCAGAGTGAAGAAAACTTCAAATAATCAATGAAAACTTAGCCCTCTGAACCCTACAGTTTCATTGCTGATGCTTGGGATGTCTATGCCTGGACCGGAACTGATGGTGTCCAAACCTCTTAGTCCCCTGATTGCTGAAGCCACGGATTGGCTGAAGGGTGGAATGACTAGTAGGGATGCCTTTACTTCATGTTCGTCAGTTATCTGACACTGCAGCCAATCATTGGCCTCTATGGATAGATGGCAATGCATGTGGTCTTCAGGATAAGTCATAAAACCATAAAGGTTTTTGTTAGGAAAACCATTGAAAGACTTTATTTAAATATAAATCCTGTCAACTCACAAGTACTCAGTTATTTTTAAAAAAAATGCATTTAATGGCGTAAAAAAATATATTCTCAGTAATGGCAGTAATGTCACATGGGATTTATAGATTATAATGACATAAAAACTCAAGGGCACAGTTTATTCTTCCGATGATGATTTAGCCAAAATTGATTTTACAAAACCAGAAATGAACATAGAATAGCCTGGAAAAGATAATACTTTTAGAAGGAACCTATCAGCAGGTTTATGCTACCCCATTTGAGAGCAGCATGATGTAGGGGCAGAAAACCTAATTCTAGCAATGTATCACCTAGTGGTCTGCTTGCTGCAGTTTTGATAAAATCCTTGTTTTATCTACTGCATATGTAGCAGATCCCTGAATGCTGAGCTCTGTATAACCCCTTCCCCACCAGTGACTTTCAGCTTTCTGTGTAAACTGTGCATATTCAGAAAGCAGCCAATCAGTGGTGGGAGCGGGGTTATAAACAGTTCATAAATATGAAGGACTACATGGCAGCAGGTTTACTAGTCCTCTAGGGATAATTTCCTGCTGATAATACTGTGATTTTATCAAAACTACAGCAAACCATCCAGTAAGTGATATATTGCTGGAATCAGGGTCTTTGCCCCTACATTTTGCTGCTCTCAGATTAGGTGGCAAAAACCTTGTGGCAGACTCCATTTAAAAGGGAAGGCATTTATGCATGTCTAAAGTCTCACCTCTGGGATCAGCTTATCTCAGGGAGAACAATGCGATCAGCAGGGCAAAAGCAGACATGCCTGATCGACATCACTCCCGACCATCGGTAGGCCGGTGCCCACATACACATTAGGCCATCAACCAAACCTGTCTCTATCAGCAGGTTCGGCCGACATTAGTGGGGGGCTTTAGTTTTATTGGGGGATGAGCTTCATTCAGCCCACAGCTCTCCCATGTGTATGGCCAGTGTCCGCCTGGACCACTAGATATTAATCATTTGTAAATACTATAATCAATTGCCCTTAGGCTATGTTCACACATGTTGGTCTTTTTATGCAACAAATCTGCAGAAAAAAACTGATCTCTGGCAGAAAATCAGCTGCGTCAAAAAACGCAGGTTTTGCTGCATTTTTTGTGTGGTTTTTTTTCAGCGTTTTTTTCACTGTCCTTCTGTCTCTATTAATGCATGTACATAAAGTTCTGTGAGAAAAAAAAAAGAACCTCATTCTATTTTGCCATCATAAATGCTGAGAAAACGCTGATGCAAATTTTGTTGCATTTTTGATGCGTTTTTTCAGCTTTTTTTTTCACCACCCATTACTTCCTATGGGTGAAGACAGAAAGAAGTGACATGCTCTATTTTCCAAGAACTCAACCAAGGCACAAAATATGCAACAACAAAAAAACGTGTGAACAGAGAATTCTGGTTTCTCATAGACTTTGCTGGTACTGCAAAACGCAGCTGAAAATTTGCATAAAAATCTGCAGCAAAAAACGCTGAAGAACACAACATGTGTGAACATAGCCTTAGTCTATGTGTCGCTCCAAGCTGTGTGATGTCCTATGAGTCCTTACCACGTTACCAAACAACAATCTTACCATCCACATGTTCCAGATAATAGAAGTGCTCACCCGTAATAATCCATCCATAATTCAATGTCATGTTTTATTACATGGAGTAAGTGATCTTTAAAGGCAATCATTTATATCCATAGCTTCACCCAAAATCAATGTTTCTCTGACAGCAGAATTAGCCTTTAACGCTATTATAATCCAGCGCCACATGGAAACCTACTTAGTCAAGAGTTACAACTTGTATTCTTCTCACACCCTGGTAATAAATTGTGGCCCATTAGAATATTATGGCTACAAAGTGCACTGAGCATTGTATACAAAAGGTTATTTATTGCCCCTTTAAAAAAGCATGAATATTCCAGATCGCTTCCTACTTGACATAAGTATATGCCGCCTGGCATCATCGTGCCATCATCCTTTGTCCCCCTTATGGATAACAGATGAAATGCATTTAGCCTTCTGCTGCCAGCTCTCTCTCTATCTCTGCTGCCAGTAATCACTATCTGCATTTGCTTGATGGATGTTTGTATTTGTTTCGTTTGATTTACATGACCTGACATCTCATATAATGAGCTTCCCATTGCAAACGCCATTCCTAATATTCTATGCTGCACTAATCTATCACTCCCTGACCTTACAAGTGTTGGGGTCACGGATTCAATCAGCACAATGTTGCAGGGTGTAATTAATTACACTTTGTCCCCCCCCCATCAACTTCTTCTTGTGGTGATGAAAAAAACATATTTTTAGAAAGCTTCTCTAGGAAATAAAGCGCCTGGCTGTGTCATAAATCTTCTCCATTTGTATTTTTTTCTGATGATTATTCCAGTATGTACTTAAAAAAAAAAAACAATTGCCGTGTTTCTGGGAAGAAGCAATAACCATGGTCATCAGAGCTGAAAGCTTTTACAAACTGACTGCCCGGCTGACCCAGATGAAGCCTCTTAACTTTATTTAAACTTTTTCCTTTATTTACCAGCCACTTATAGAAAAGGCCAGGAAGTCACAGGAAGGATTCCTCTCCCAGGAATACTTCCTTATGCACCAGTCAATCACTGTGTATCTGACCTTGACCCATGCACCATATTCAATGCCGGCTACTGAGCAATGAATTAGGTAGGATAACAGATGAGCAGCTATGGTGAGCGGCCACTCACTGTTTTCCTTTTCTATAGTGATTTATTACCTTGCCCCAGGTTTATAAATAATGAACTGCTCAATGTGTATGGCAGGAACGCTGTGCCATGGGTCTTTTCTGTACAGGCACACATTTCATTTCCTTTTCTCCCTTCTGCTTATTTGTTTATTGTTACATTTATAAATGAGTAAATATTTATTTAATGCATGAAATAAATATATGAAAATATTTCTTTATAAATAACACAAGGCTAGATAAACATTTAGTATTCAGATATCATTTCTGGTGATCTGAATAGGTTGGGCTATGGGCCGTATTTTCGGTCCGTGTGCAATCCGACAAAACATCAGTGTTATCCTATGGGGCCGTGCACATGTCCGATTTTTTCCTCGGAGTCTATTCGAGGAAAAGGTTGCAGCGTGCCCGAATTTTGTCAGATATTTGGATCGCACTTGGCCATGCAAGTGTAAAAAAGTAGGACCACACTCAGATGACATCCGAGTGCGATTTTCACAAACTGACAGAATGGAGAAAATGAAGATTTTTTTCCCCCCATCTTCTCCCCATCCAAGAAAATCAGATCACACTCTGACCATACTCTAATCAGAGTCATCAGCATGACCGCAGCCTATATTTCAGTCATATTTTTACGTATGAGCCAAGACAACTGACACAAGCATGTCTTTTTTACCTATGTTCCTGTGCACTTTTTTGTTGCGATTTATTCTCATACTGTATACCCATAAGAATTATTGTTCTGTATCTCTTCTTCTCATGCATTAGTTTTCACATTTTTATATAAGAAATAATCAAAATAAGTTTTAAGGAGAAAAATAAACTATTAATATGAATAACTGCAGTACCATAAACAGCCTGTTGGTAAGAGTGGTGCTGTTTCTCATGCCATCATCTGACCCCATCTGCAAATCCCACGCTGCATATCTGACTGTTTTTTCAAAACTGTATCTATCTGTCTCCCGGTATGTTTCCAGCATCCAGTGATCCCTGCTAATTTCATTCTATCTGTCCTTGGTATATTTGATCCCATCTGCACGTTTATCACCTCAATCCTTTGATCCCAATACACACTGGTCCCCAATTATCTGTTTCCTGAATACATTTAGCCTCTGTGTCCTAATTTCTCCCTTGCTTTTGTGAGCAGTCTTCTTGCGGCTCCTTCACACCTGCACACACCTGACACACCTCATGTGCTGTTCAGAGCTCCAAAAATCAAGCTAGCCAAGTCTGGCACAGACAGGTCTGGCTTCTAAAGGGTCGCTTTTAAGGGTCAAAAAATGAAATATGCCAGAAGCGACCAGAAAGTATGAATAACTATTTACTCCTTGTACTTAGATTCTCTTTCTCATTCACATTTAACATTCGTTATGCTTACATATGCCCTTACTATTTTTGCACCACTAATCCTTACTCTCCTTCGCTATCTCCAAACCCCAGCACCAACTAACCAAATAATCATCTCTCCTTCCCGCTTACCTCCCCACCTGACCTCATCTGCAGACCTGCTCCTTAACCTCAGTTCTATCCTACCAAAACATGAAACAAGCCGGACACTCTCCTTCTCCCACCTCCTCTCCCTCTCTCTGCTTCTCCTCACTGCTGGCGACATATCTCCCAATCCTGGACCCCCACAGCTTACACCTTTCACCAATTCCCCCACCTATCGCTTCAAACCAACTACAAACTACCACAACCTCTCTTACGTAAAACCCGTCCCCCTGATGCCTACCCCCCTGCTCCCTCTCTCTGGAGCACTCTGGAACGCCTGCTCTGTCTGCAACAAGCTCCATTTTGTCCACAACCTCTTTACCTCTCGTCATCTCTCCTTCCTGGGCATCACAGAGACATGGCTGACACCCTCTGACACTGCCTCCCCTGCTGCACTGTGTTATGGTGGCTTGCACTTCACCCACACTCCTCGCCCTGGTAACAGACGTGGTGGAGGAGTGTGTCTTCTCCTCTCTAAAACTGCACCTTTAGCCCTACTCCTCTTCTACCCTCCCTTATTCTCCCTTCTTTTGAAGTTCACTCTGTCCGCATCTACTCTCCCTCCAACCTCCAAGTGGCTGTCATATACCGACCTCCAGGCTCGGTCACTGCCTTTATTGACCAATTCTCCACTTGGCTTCTTTACTTTCTCTCTGCTGACATTCCCACAATCATGGGCGATTTCAACATCCCCACTGACACTCGCCAGTCAATAGCATCCAAACTCCTATCTCTTACTTCATCCTTTAGACTTACTCAGTGGTACTCCTCAGCCACCCACACAGAGGGACACACACTAGACCTCATCTTCACTCGACTCTGCTCCCTATCTAACCTCACAACCTCCCCCCTACCCCTATCTGACCATCAACTCACCTTCTCATCCCTGTCCTCCTCACCTGTCACCCATGTCCAGGAACTAGCACACCCCCGTAGAAACCTTGCTCATCTAGACACCCACACACTGACTCTATTCTACCACTGACATCCATATCTTCACTCCATGACACAGACAGCGCCACTGCTTTCTACAATGCCACTCTTGCATCAGCTATGGACTCGGTCTCCCCTCTTGTGCATGGCAGAGCGCGACGAGTCAACAGACAACCTTGGCACAACAACCTCACTAAACAGCTTCAACAAGCGTCCAGGGTTGCGGAGCGACGTTGGAAGAAAACACATACTCAAGATGATTTCACTGCATTCAAACAAGCAACACTCGCATTCAAATCAGCACTCACCTCTGCTAAACAGGCCTACTACACAACCCTCATATCTTCCCTATCCCACAACCCCAAACAGCTACAGCAAGTCTTTACTGTTCGACCACCACAACCTCTTTGTTTTCCACACCACTGCCCTTCCCCCATAACCTCCCTTCCCAACATCATGGAAAGAGACCTTACTAGTCTCCTCTCCAAATCACACCTCACCACTTGTGCACTTGACCCCACCCCACCACCTCCCCAACCCTGTCCTTCAAACCCCACATCCAAGCTCTCACGACCTCCTGTCGCCTCCAGCTCAAAAATATTTCCAGAATCCGTCCTTTCCTCAACCCTCAATCTACTAAACTGCTTGTGCATGCCCTCATCATCTCCCGCATCGACTACTGCAACATCCCCCTCTGTGGCCTACCTGCTAACACTCTCACACCCCTCCAGTCCATCCTTAACTCTACTGCGCGACTGGTCCATCTCTTGCCTTGCTACTCCTCTGCTACCCCCCTTTGCAAATCGCTTCACTTGCTCCCAATTGCCCAGCGTATCCAGTTCAAACTACTAACACGGACCTACAAAGCCATCCATAACCTTTCTCCTCTGTACATCTCTGAACTAATTTCCCGATACATTCCCTTATGTAATCTCCGGTCCTCCCAAGACCTCCTTCTCTACTCCACACTTATTCGTTCCTCGCTCAATCGCGTCCAAGATTTCTCCCGAATATCCCCCATCTTATGGAATTCTGTGCCTCAACATGTCCGATTATCCGCCACACTTGGATCTTTCAGATGGAACTTGAAAACCCACCTCTTCAAGCAAGCTTACAGCCTGCCATGACCTTGCTTGCTGCCACCTCAACAACACTGGAGCTACTGCAACACCCCCAACCTACTGTCCCCTTCCCCTTTCCTGTAGAATGTAAGCCCGCAAGGGCAGGGTCCTCTCCCCTCTGTACCAGTCTATCATTGTTAGTTTGTTTTCTTTAAGTGATATCTGTATTTTGTATGTAACCCCTCCTCATGTACAGCACCATGGAATCAATGGCGCTATATAAATAAATAACAATAATATTTATTTATCTCCATTGACTTATATGTGGTAAAAACAGACTGATAATAAAGAGTAATAAAAGATTGGCAAGTCAAATTATCAGATCCACTCATCTAATGTGATAATTTATTACTAGTGTTGAGCGAGCACTAAAATGCTCGGGTGTTCGAAGCTCTGGCCGAGCTCACCGTGATACTCGGGTGCTCGACCCGAGCAATGAGCCCAATGTTAGTCTATGGGAGACCTGAGCATTTTTGCGGCGGCACCCCCGGCAGTCTGTAGAAAGCCTAAAAAGTGCCCAAAACAATAGTGACAGTGCTCAAATGACATGGGGACAGCATGGGGATCGCCCCAGGAAGCATTTCTGACCCCCAGGTCACTGCTGTCAACAATGTGGTCAGAGGTATTAATCTACTTTTACGGGCTCACAATAAAACGTTCAAAAACGAAACTGAAACGGTTTTCCTGTGAAATATGTTAAGGAATTTCCTTTCCAGGGTAAAGACTTGTATATAAGGTAAAATTAATTAACCAAAAACAAAAATACTCCTCTACACCTTGGGCTATGTTCACAAGTAGCATTTTTTATGCGTTTTTGCACTTTTGTATTGCTTTTTGCTTTCAACCGTGACAAATGCATTCACCGGGAAATGTCATTTTAACATTTTACAACCTTATCTGGCCATGTGCTGTGTGACACATGCATACAGTGCTGAAAAGACATGGGAACAGCATGGGGAAGACCCCTGGAAGCATCTCTGACTCCCAGGTCACTGCCTAAAAGTGTGCCCATCAGAAGCGATCCTTGCCGCATCAGAAGCTGCAGACTTGCAACTATCCCCGTGCAAGTCCTTGTCCCAGGGCAGTGTTAAATTGTACCTCCCCCATTCCTTGCAAAGCAAGCGCAAATATGCAGCCAACCACAAACCCACCCGCAGGCTGCAATACCATACTGCTTGCTTGCACTTGAAATGGGGCCTTTTAGTGTCCATAAACGGTCCCCAGTCACCCATATTTCTCCTGGGAACTTCCCCCACACTTTTCTTAGCCTGGCCTGCTTTAGGGCAGCATTGGACAAGCCCACCAGAGAACCAGACTCCTCCGGTGGGCCCTTGCTTCTCCATCAGGGGAGTTGAGAGTGCCAAGGTGAGGAGCATGATGATGATGATAGAAGTTAGCATCTGCTTTGTTTTCTTGGAATGCAAGCGCAAATGTGCAGCCTGCCACCCTCCCACCCCCAGGCTGCAATGCCATACTGCTAGCTTGCATTTGAAATGGGGCCTTTTAGTTTGGAGGAGGCCAAAGCTGGCCACTACCTCATGGCTGCTTCGGCAGCAAGGTATCCATACTCAGTTCCCAGCCGCCCAACGGCCGGGTGTCCACGCTCGGTCCCCAGCCACCAGCGGGCGGCCGGGTGTCCATACTCGGTCCCCAGCCGCCCCTATTTCTCCTGTGACCTTCCCCCACACTTTTCTTAGCCTGGCCTGCTTTAGGACAGCATTGGACGAGCCCACCAGAGAACCAAACTCCTCCGGTGGGCCCTGGCTTCTCCATCAGGGGAGTTGAGAGTGTCAAGGTGAGGAGCATGATGATGATGATAGAAGTTAGCATCTGCTTTGTTTTCTTGGAATGCAAGCGTAAGTGTGCAGCCTGCCACCCACCCACCCCAGGCTGCAATGCCATACTGCTAGCTTGCTTGCACTTGAAAAGAGGCCTTTTAGGCTTGAGGAGGCAGACGCCGGTCACCATGTCATGGCTGCATCGGCGGCCTGGTATCCATACTCAGTCCCCAGCCCCCTGGCGGCCGGGTGTCCACACTGGGTCCCTAGCCGCCAGGGGGCGGCCGGATGTCCATATTCAGTCCCCAGCCGCCCCTATGTGTCCCGGTGCACTTTATACATAAGATTAAGCATGCATACCAAAACATTACCTGTGCCCTCCCCAGTGCATTTAGTGGGAAGGGCAGCCAATTCCACTGTAGTGTGTGCATGCCAACCCCCTGTTCATGGCACATGTGAAGATGCCTCCCGCGCTGCACCTGTCGTTGCAGACTTGCAACTATCCCCGTGCAAGTCCTTGTCCCAGGGCAGTGTTCAATTGTATCTCCCCCTTTCCTTGCCATGCAAGTGCAAATATGCAGCGAACCACCCACCCACCCGCAGGCTGCAATACCATATTGCTAGCTTGCACTTGAAATGGGGCCTTTTAGTTTGGAGGACGCCGAAGCTGGCCACTACCTCATGGCTGCTTCGGCAGCGAGGTATCCATACTCAGTCCCCAGCCGCCCGGCGGCCGGGTGTCCACGCTGGGTCCCCAACCGCCAGGGGGTGGCCGGGTGTCCATACTGGGTCCCCAGCTGCCCCGCGGCCGGGTGTCCACACACGGTTCCCAGCCGCCTGGGGGCGGCCGGGTGTCCATAAACGGTCCCCAGCCGCCCATATTTCTCCTGGGAACTTCCCACACACTTTTCTTAGCCTGGCCTGCTTTAGGGCAGCATTGGACGAGCCCACCAGACAACCAGACTCCTCCGGTGGGCCCTGGCTTCTCCATCAGGGGAGTTGAGAGTGCCAAGGTGAGGAGCATGATGATGATGATAGAAGTTAGCATCTGCTTTGTTTTCTTGGAATGCAAGCGCATGTAAGTAGTAGCGGCTAGGCCTGAGGTGGTCAGCATTTTGGCGCATATCCTACCTCCTGCTGGATGTTTTCCTGCTACTATCCCAGTTCTATGACTCCGGTTAAAACAAAGCTTCAGGTGATAAATAATGGATGAGGTGGTGGCAATGGAGAAAGAGCAGGAGGAACAGGGACCATTCACATCAATATCAGGCCAGTCAACCACACATGTCTTGTAGGATATGTTTCTGTACCAAAAGGAGCGGTTCGGCTACACAGTTATAGGGCATACAGTGAGTGCAATGCCTACCAAAAATTTCGAGTTACTCCAATGCCCCTTGGAAGTGACATGGAGGTCAGAGGGCCTTAACTAAACCGTTTTTTCTATTTATAGCAACTGGGTCTCCTGTACACTGTTGGCCTAAGCAGTGAATGGAAGGCTTTCCAAAAATTATGAGGAACTTCAATGCCCCTTGAAACAGACGTGGATTACAGAGTACTAAAAACCTTCTACCCATTATTGGGTAGTGGGTCTCCCTTAGTTTTCGCCTTTGCATTGAAAAGCAAAATCTGACTAAAATTAGGAGGAAATGCAATGCCCGTTGGAAGAGTCGTGGAGGTTAGAGGTAATTAAAAACAACATTTCAATGCCCCTTGGAAGAGCTGTGTAGTTCAGAGTGGTTTAACAAGACGGTTTTAATGCCCCTTTCAAGAGACGTGGAGGTCACAGTAGCTTAACAAGACGGTTTTAATGCCCCTTGGAAAAGTGGTGGAGGTCGCAGTAGCTTAACAAGATGGTTTTAATGCCCCTTGGAAAAGTGGTGGAGGTCACAGTAGCTTAACAAGATGGTTTTAATGCCCCTCGGAAGAGACGTGGAGGTCGCAGTAGCATAACAAGACGGTTTTAATGCCCCTTAGAAAAGTGGTGGAGGTCGCAGTAGCTTAACAAGACGGTTTTAATGCCCCTTGGAAAAGTGGTGGAGGTCACAGTAGCTTAACAAGACGGTTTTAATGCCCCTTGGAAGAGACGTGGAGGTCACAGTAGCTTAACAAGACGGTTTAAATGCCCCTTGGAAGAGACGTGGAGGTCGCAGTAGCTTAACAAGATGGTTTTAATGCCCCTTTGAATAGTGGTGGAGGTTGCAGTAGCTTACCTAGACGGTTTTAATGCCCCTTGGAAGAGACATGGAGGTCGCAGTAGCTTAACAAGACGGTTTTAATGCCCCTTGAAAAAGTGGTGGAGGTCGCAGTAGCTTAACAAGACGGTTTTAATGCCCCTTGGAAAAGTGGTGGAGGTCACAGTAGCTTAACAAGACGGTTTTAATGCCCCTCGGAAGAGACGTGGAGGTCGCAGTAGCTTAATAAGACGGTTTTAATGTCCCTTGGAAAAGTGGTGAAGGTCACAGTAGCTTAACAAGACGGTTTTAATGCCCCTTGGAAGAGATGTGGAGGTCGCAGTAGCTTAACAAGATGGTTTTAATGCCCCTTGGAAAAGACGTGGAGGTTGCAGTAGCTTAACAAGACGGTTTTAATGCCCCTTGGAAGAGACGTGGAGGTCGCAATAGCTTAACAAGACGGTTTTAATGACCCTTACAAGAGCCATACAGTACAGCATCTTCAAAATATTATTCCCATTATTGGGGAGTGGGTCTCCCATAGTCTTTGCTTATGCCTTCCAAACAAAAGCTGCCAAAAACAAGGACGGAGGAACTTGCAATAATGGCAACACGGACCACGGTCACCCTGGTGGTATAGTGGTGGTGGAGGCTGAGGATAAGGAGAAGAGCATAAAACAGCCGAAATGAGGAAGCGTATATCCATTTGTGGGTGTGAAGCCGTGCATGTGAATACACCTCTCGAAATAACACAGTGGATTTGACTTTATGTTACTCTGCTGTCATTTGGTGGTGATGAGAAGTCTGGCCCAATCCAGCCCTTGTTCATTTTGATAAGGGTCAGCTTGTCAGCATTGTCAGTTGACAGGCGAGTGCGCTTATCAGTTATAATTCCCCCAGTGGCACTAAAAACACGCTCCGATAACACGTTAGAGGCAGGGCAGGCCAGGACCTCCAAGGCGTACAGAGCGAGTTCATTCCAAGTGTCCAGCTTGGATACCCAAAATTAAAAGGCACAGAGGAATCACGGCAAGGTACTCCCTCAGCATCTTTTGAAACTTTCCACTCCTTGTGAGAGTACCCCCCGCCTCAGGGCCTGTAAGCTGGGCGGGTCTCAGAAAAGTGTCCCAGAATATTGACAGTGTTCCCCTGCCTCTGCTGGATTGGAGTTGCGTCTCTCTCGCATGTACGCCTTGGTTGGGCAACGAACTGTAACCTCTGCCACTAGCGTGTTCAGATGGGAATTTTTTTAACAGTTCTGCTGCAAGGGCCTTCTGGTACTGCCCCATTTTTGTAGACCTCTCCACCTCAGGAATAAGAGAGTGAAAGTTCTCCTTGTAGCGTGGGTCTAGAAGTGTCACCAACCAGTAATGACTGTCACCCAACATTTTGACAATGCGAGGGTCACGGTTAAGGCAGCGTAACATAAAGTCAGCCATGCGTGCCAGACTGGTAACGAGCAAGACTTCCGTGTCCTCACCAAGATGACGACTGATCATGCTCTCCTCCTCCTTCTCCTCCTCCTCCCCCCTGTCCTCAGGCCACCCACGCTGAACCGACGGTATGACAGTTGTACAGGTACTACCGTCTACAGCGCATGATACCAGCTCCTGTTCTTCCTCCTCCTCCTCCTCTCCCTCATTGTCCCCCAATGCACGTTGGGATGAGATGAGGCTGGGATGTGGGAATCGACTGCTACGGCTTCTTGATCCATCTCATCAAACTCTGGCTGCAATGTCTCCTCTTTAATTCTCTGCAGAGAGTGTTGCAAAAGACAGACAAATGGAATGCTGACGCTAATGATGGCGTCATCGCCACTCACCATCTTGGTGGACTCCTCAAAGTTTGTCAAGATGGTACATATGTCAGACATCCAGGTCCACTCCTGAGGTCTTATGTGTGGAGTCTGACCTGAATATCGACGGCCTTGTTGCAGCTGGTACTCCACAACTGCTCTCTTCTGCTCACAAATCCTTTGCAACATGTGGAGGGTAGAGTTCCAACGTGTGGGGACATCACACACCAGTCGGTGTGACGGAAGCTGCAAACGCTGCTGCAACACAGCAAGGGTGGCGGAAGCTGTAGCCGACTTGCGAAAATGAACTGATAGGCTGAGTACTTTGACGAGCAGATCTGGCAACTCGGAGTATGATTTAAGAAACCGCTGAACCACGAGGTTAAGCACATGAGCCAGGCATGGTACGAGTGTGATCTCGCCTCGCCTCAGAGCCGCCACCAGATTATGGCCATTGTCACACACGACCATGCTTGGATGTAGGTTCAGCGGTCTCAGCCACAGATCTGCCTGCTCTTTCACAGCTGTCACAACTCACAAGCAGTGTGAGGTTTATCACCTAAGCTTATGAGTTTCAGCACAGCCTGTTGCCGCTTGGCGGAGGCAGTACTGCAGTGCTTCCAGCTTGTAACTGATGTGGTGATATCTGAGATGGAGGCTGAACATGAGGAGGAGGAGGAGGAGGAGGAGGATGCGCAGGAGCTGTACACTGTGGGGGCAACTCTGACTGACATAGGGCCCGCAATCCTCGGTGTGGGGAGGATGTGTTCCGTCCCAAGGTCCAACTGGGTCCCGGCTTCCACTATGTTTACCCAGTGTGCCATCAGGGAGATGTACCGTCCCTGGCCACAAGCACTTGTCCACGTGTCCATTGTCAGGTGGACTCTCCCAGTAACTGCGTTGTTGAGGGCATGGCAGATGTTTTGGGACACGTGCTTGTGTAGTGTGGGGATGGCACACCGGGCAAAATAG
Source organism: Phyllobates terribilis (assembly GCF_046119375.1). Classification (NCBI taxonomy): domain Eukaryota; kingdom Metazoa; phylum Chordata; class Amphibia; order Anura; family Dendrobatidae; genus Phyllobates; species Phyllobates terribilis. Next base: position 360,502,763 of record NW_027362767.1, read on the forward strand.
TGTCGGCTGGGGACCGAGTACCAAGGGACGGCCACCGTCATAAGGTTGCGGAAGGATTCCATCTCCACCAGCCTAAAAGGCAGCATTTCCAATGCAAGCAGTCATGAAATGTGCGAATTTAGGACTGTGGCCTGTGGGGCGTTGGCTGCGAATTTCCGCTTTCGTTCAAAGGTCTGGGATATGGACAATTGAATGCTGAGGTGGGACGTGGACGTGGACGTTGATGCTGTTTTTTGAGAAACTGCCATAGCAAGTGAAGACTGAGAGGAGGGTGCATCTTTGCATGCAGTACGGACAGGGGATTGCCTTGCACACACAACAGTGTGTTCTATTGCACGCACAACAGCGGAAGAAGCAGTGGTGACACCCGCTGACACTGGTCGTGGACCCTGGGGTTCACCCCACAAAGTCGGGTGCTTTGCTGCCATGTGCCTGATCATGCTGGTGGTGGTCAGGCTGGTAGTTTTGTCACCCCTGCTGATGCTGGGATGGCAGGTGGTACAAATGGCCTTTTTGGGGTTATCAGCAGAGTCTTTAAAAAAATTCCAGACTCTGGAAGACCTACTAGTTGTACTGGCAACATCCCTCGTGTTGGTGTTACGGGGAACTGTTGCCTGCCTTCTGTGTGCGGCCACCACACTGCTTCTTCCTTCCTGTTGGGGTACTCTGCCTCCCTCACCCTGTGTGCTGCTAGCCTCGCTCTGCATGTCCTCCTGCCACGTTGGGTCAGTTACTAGATCATCCACCACCTCCTCCTCTTCCACTTGCGCACCACGATCCTCTTCCTCACTTCCTGGCAATTGTGTCTCATCATCGTCCACCTCTTGTGACAAATTACCAGCGTCGACTTCCTGTGGCCATGGCTGTTCAAATATTTGGGCATCGCTACATGGGATCTCCTCTTCCACCACTTCAAGCGGAGCAGGCGGGGGGCACAAATCTGGAAATGGATCAGTGAACAGCTCTTCAGAGTGTCCAAGTGTGGGATCAGTTGCTGTCTGACGACACTCGGCATGATGGGAGGAAGGAGCATCAGGGTGAGGAGGAGTATGCGGTCGAGACTCACGGCTACTAAGATTTGACCGTGTGGAAGACAGACCGGAGATGGTGGTGCCCAGGTAACTGTAAGTATTATCTGCTATCCAATTAATAACCTGTTCACACTGATCAGTTTGCAATACTGGTGTTGTTCTGTGCTTCCCTAGTTATTCGGTCAAGAACTGGGAGTGAGAAGATGTGGCTGTTGGTTGTGGCACATTTTCACCTTGGCCACGGCCCCGTCCTCTGCACACACCATCACCAGAACGTCCAGTTCCACATCCCTTGCCGCGCGCCTTGCCTATTGTAAATGAAGTAAAATAGCTTACACTCGCACTATCAATGGAAAAAGGGTAATAAAAAGGAGATTAGAACCGTGGAAGAGGAAAACCACAGTTCTATTTCTCTGGCCTACACCCGACTCTTTTAAACAGACTGAACAATCAGGGAGAAACTATTACTGTTTTTCTTTACGGAAAAAATACGAAAAGCTGGATAATAGAGATTTTTTACCGTGGAACGGCAAAACCACAGTTATAATTTACTGGTGTATTCCAGACTCTTTTAAACAGCTATATTTGTGTCTGAACAATCAGGAGACACTATTACTGTTTTTCTTTACGGCAAAAAATGCCAAAAGCAGGATAATACAGAGATTTGACCCGTGGAATTGCAAAACCACACTTCTATTTCTCTGGCATACACCAGACTATTTTAAACAGATATATTTGTCTCTGAACAATCAGGGAGACACTATTACAGTTTTTTTTTTACAGCAAAAAATGCCAAAAGCAGGATAATAGAGATTTTTTACCATGGAATGGCAAAACCACAGTTATAATTTACTGGTGTATACCAGACTTTTTTAAATAGATATATTTGCGGCTGAACAGTGAGCGACAAACTCAAACTGCTTTTTTTTAGGCAAAAATGGCCCAAAAGTGGATAATACAGAGGTTTGAACTGTGGAACTGCAAAACCACACTTCTGTTTCTCTGGCCCACACCAGACTATTTTAAACAGATATATTTGTGTATGAACAATCAGGGAGACACTATTACAGTTATTTTTACGGCAAAAAATGCCAAAAGCAGGATAATAGAGATTTTTTTACCGTGGAATGGCAAAACCACAGTTATAATTTACTGGTGTATACCAGACTTTTTTAAATAGATATATTTGCGGTTGAACAGTGAGCGACACACTCAAACTGTTTTTTTTAGGTAAAAATGGCCCAAAAGTGGATAATACAGAGGTTTGAACCGTGGAACTGCAAAACCACACTTCTATTTCTCTGGCCTACACCAGACTCTTTTAAACAGATATATTTGTGTCTGAACTGTCACAGACACACTTTGTTTTCTTTTTTGGGGGGGGGGGCGACACCAAAAGGTTAGTAAGATGGGTATTTGTACAATGTGAAGGAGGAAAAAAAAAAAAAGAGGATTTAGATGAAAAAAAAAGGATTTTTCCTGGTCCTCGTGACATGGAGCTAATTCTAGCAATTTGAGCAGCACCACAAAGGACTGTAATGCAGCGTTTGCTGGTCTAACCACTGCGTCTCCTATACAGCCTGCCTGTCTGCCTGCCTGATATCTGGGATGGATATTAGTCCTGAGAAGGACTATTTGTTTGATTTGGCAGGCTTTAGAGACCCTACACTACCTATTTCGCACTATAAATCTCTCCCTAGCTCAGCAGCACTTTCCCTACACTAGCTGATCCCGGCCGTCTGTGTCCAAGATGGCGGCGCCCGGTTTTAAATACTCGAGGTGACGCTGTGCGGCCAGCCAATCAATGTAATGCCCACAACCAACATGGCTGCGGCATTACAGTGACTGGATGGCAATCCTTGCATGTTCATTGGCTCTGTAAAGAGCGCCAAACATGCAGGGCGAAGACCCGAGCTCCCGCCCGAGTAACCCGGAAATGCTCGGTGCTCGCCGAACATCCCGAGTAGCGTAATGCTCGGGCGAGTACTGAGCAGTATCGAGCATGCTCGCTCAACACTATTTATTATGTGTTTATGGTTAACGAAGTTGTCCCAGAATTATAACTTATTATCACCTATCCATGGCATAGATAATGTGTTTGATGCCTGCGGGTCTGAACGTGTGTGCCTAGTTTGAATGGAATTTAGTCAAGCATTTGTAACGTGGCGCTGAGCAGTAGTTGTGGTCGTGGCACTCGTCTGTGGCACCCCGCCATGGTACTTGAAGATGGAGATACTGGCTGGGTGTGTGGACTTAGGCTGTGAGGGTATTACACCCGTGCAGGCCACATGTAACCAATGTTGCTGGTTTGCCAGGACCAGATATAGCATAGTTCATTGAGGGAGACCACCAGTCAAGAATAAACTCTTTACTGAACAGTAACTTAGTAAGGCCACGGCCCCACTATCAGTATTTGGTCAGTATTCGGTCAATATTTTTCTCACGAGTGGGAGCCAAAACCAGGTGAGGAACAATCAGAGAAAAGGTATAATAGAAACAAGTCACCAATTCTGCATTTATCACCCACTCCTGGTTTTGGCTCCCACACCTGAGAAAAAATACAAACCAAATACTGATAGTGGGGCCGTGGCCTAAGAATTATATACAAGGGACAGCGGGTATGGACGTTTCTTTTACAACTTGAAGTATTTTCCACACAGTTTCCTTCCTTAGTATTTTACTTTAGGGTTCTCCATTAGTGTTGAGCCACCCCGTAGTGTGCGAGTTCGGTTTGGTTCGTCGAACACCCGTGTGTTCGCCGAACTGTTTGTCGAACTGTTCGTCGAACACCTTCGAATACCGTTAAAACCAATGGCAGGCAAACAAAAACACATAGAAACACATAGAAAACACCTTCAAAGGTGTCCAAAAGCTGACAAACTGCTCAGAAGACACAACTAACACATGGAAAAGTGACAAGTACATATAGTCATGCGAAAAGAAAAGAGGTGGAGGAGTAAAAGGAGGGGGAGACACAGATATAGGCATGTCATGCCCTTCTAAAATCCAAAAAGTGAGAAGCCGACACGTTCAGTCCGCTCCTGCCCGTGCCACCTCCGCGTCGCCGGGTTTGTGCCAGAGCCGCGGTGAACCCTGACGGCCAGCCCCCCTCTCCCAATACTGGTGCCTGTCCGCTGGTGGGTCGAGCGAGCCCCCCTGTGGTGGAGGCAGCTCTAAGCTTTTTAATTTAAATTGTCTCTCTAATTTGAATGAATACACTTTAAATCCATTTACAAGGATCTATTGGAGGGCAAGTCTCATGCCAGCAGCCGCGTAATTCCAGCTCCAGTAGCGTCCACTAAAGCTGCTGCAGTTAAAAAGCTTTTATAAGGATCGAGCTTGGCTGTCCACCGCAAGGCATCCTACTGCCAGTCCCAGCCCCTATGCCTTGGGGTGCCTCCTGATGCTCTTCACTGAGTATCCCGTGGTCCCGAAGCATTTCCTTTGAAAAAATTAAGTGTCCAAACTACAGGTGGTGTAGCTTGCTTAACAGCCGGGATAATCTGCTGACTAGCAGAGACTGCTACTAGGCACAAAGTATTTCCTGGGCTAGATGCAGTTAAAAATTTGTAATTAGATACTCTCGTTGGATGCTGAGAAAGCATTCCATAGAGTCTCCTGGCACGCCATATATGATTCTCTTAAAAAGCTTGGGGTAGGGGTCTAGGGGACCCTTTTATAGCCAAAATCACGGCCCTGTATCGCAATACGTCACCTAGGCTGAAGATAAATGGAACTGTAGCACCCTGAGGGCTCGGTTGCTACAGAGGTATTGCACCTCACCCAGAGGTGTGATATCTCACTCTCAGGTAAGGATGTAGTGTGGATCAGGACCCGACACCTGCATGCATTACTCCACATTGCCGTGGGGCAGGGTGACCAATATGCCCCTGAGATGGGCACGACAGTCCCTGTCCCTGGCTGGAGTGGGGGGAGGGAACACTGAGGAAGGGGAACCCTGTAGTGCAGGAGCAGGGAGGAAGCAGTTCCTGGGTGCATTGAGAAGGGAGTATAAAAGGTGGGCACCATCTTAGTTCAGTGCAGAGAAGTCTGAGCAGAAGTGGCAGGGAGCAGGGGCTCTGCATGAGCTCTGCTCCGGAGGCAGGCCTAGTAACAGAGGCCCAGGCCTGGAAGAGGGAGAAGGAAGGAAGAGGAGCGGAGAAGGCTCCAGGAACGAGGAACGAAGGGATCCCAGGGGTGCGGACGGGTGAGTCGCCACCGCACACCCGAATCCACCTGCGTGGAGGGGTCAGGCCAAAGGGGGAGACCGGTCCCCGAAACTAGTGAAGGCAGGAAACGACCCTCAGCTAGAAACAGGAGGCTGTGACATTTTATGTGGCGCAGCCCCTCGCTACACCCGCTAGGAAGGCACCACATAGGGTCAGGGAAACTGGCGCCAAGTTTACCAAGAGGAGGCCCGAGGCAGCCGGACAGAAGGGTTGGTAAGAAAGGCCAGACAAAGGACACACAAAGGGGGTCCTGTGAAGCGCTCCAAAGTTATCTGGGAGTTGTCTGAGCCCCTCACCTGGTGAGCACAGTACGACGTGGGCAGCCGTTACCTGCAGACGTGGTCTGGATAATAAGAACTGTGAGTAAAGGCCCTGGACTGCATCACTGACTCTGTGTCGTTACTGCTGCTGCCCTGCACCATCACCCCCATCCTCCGCATACACTGCCCTGAGGCTATACTCCTCCCAGGCTATACTCCTCCTCCTACAACACCAGCCTCAGCGGTCTGCCCTGGAGCGGCGGTTCACTCTGACCGCAATCCACGGGTGGCGTAGTCGGACATTTAAACATCAAAACCACATAAATAGTTCCGCCACTGGTTTGACCGCCCTGAGCCACGGAACCGGGTCGCCACCACGGAGACTACAACCACCAGCATCCACCAAAAAGGGTCCGGCTCCGGGTGTCCCAAGGCCCAGGGGGCGCGTCAGAACATTTTCATCACCTTTCACAATCACCAATGGGACAAGGCAGGGATGTTCTCTGTCCCCTCTCTTATACATCCTAGTGACGGAGCACCTGCTCTCATCAATTCGCCATAACCCCAATATTAGGTGGATTGAGGTGGGAGGCACCGAGTACAAGTGCTCTCTATTTGCTGATGATGTCCTAGTATATATCACTCAATCACATATATCCATCCATGCTGTTATGGCTGAAATAGATCAATTTGTTACATGGTCAAATTTTAAAATCAATGCAGCGAAGTCTGAGGCCCTCGATGTCTCCCTCCCCAAATCCATATAGGATTCCATCCAGTCCAACTTTCCCTTTGCCTGGCCCTCACAGGGTATCAAATACTTAGGAATTCCTATTCATAGAGACCTCTCCCATCTATGTTATCTTAATTTTGGGCCCTTTATTGAACAACTCCATACAGACCATGGTTGGCAAGTTAGAACTGTAAGATTCACTACGTGAACCACTGGTGTTTTGTGGAAAAGCACATGTACACTGTGTTCCAAATTATTATGCAAAAAGTGTTTAGGAGTGATAAGGGAAGAATTTGTTTGTTTGTCAGTTAAACTCATTGATGGTGATGTGTGTCAGGGCTCTTTATATCACTGTAAGCAATTGCAGACACCTGTGCTAATTAGTTTGGCAGGTGTGTCCAATGAAAGGCAAGACTACTTAAGAAGGCTGTCTCACATTATTAAGCAGCCTACATTTTCTGCCAAAATGGGAAAGAAAAAGGATGTGTCGGCTGCTGAGAAGCAACAAATTGTGGAGTGTTTAGGTCAAGGCATGACTACAATCAACATTGTGCGATGATCAGGATGAAGTGTCTTGGCAATCAAGAAGTATGTAGCTGATTCACAGTACACACGTGTGCGTGCTGATAAGGGCAAATTGAGGACTCTTTCCTACAGGCAATTACGTCAGGTTGAAAGAGCAGCGGCAAAAAAGCCTTGTCATAGCAGCAGACAAGTTTTTGAAGCTGCTGGTGCCTCCAACGTCCCCCGAACAACAAGATGCAGGGTCCTTCAGAGGTTTGCAGCTGTGCATACGCCATCCTGTCGACCTCCTCTATCCACTTCACACAAGCAGAAACGGCTCCAGTGGGCCAAACATTACATGAAGACTGATTTCAAAACTGTTTTGTTCACGGATGAGTGCCGTGCAGCGCTCGATGGTCCAGATGGATGGAGTGGAGGATGGCTGGTTGATGGACACCCCACGCAAACACGGCTACAGCACCAACAAGAAGGAGGAGGAGTAATGTTTTGGGCTGGAATCATGGGGAGAGAGATTGTCGGCCCCTTTAGGATCCCTGAAGGCGCTAAAGATGAACTCCATAATGTATGTGGATTTTCTCAAACAGCACTTCCTGCCATGGTTCAAGAAGAAGAACCGTGTATTTCACAGCAAGATCATTTTTTTGCATGATAATGCACCATCTCATGCTGCACATAAAACATTTGCATCTCTGGCTGATATGGGCATAAAAGGGGACAAACTTATGGTGTGACCCCCATGCTCCCCTGACCTCTACCCCATTCAGAACCTTTGGAGCATCATTAAAAGGAGTGTCTATGATGGCGGGAGGCAGTTCACATCTAAGCAACAGCTCTGGGAGGGTATTCTGTCCTCATGCAAAACAATTGAAGCAGAAACCATCCAAAACCTGACAAATTCAATGGACGAGAGAGTTCAAAAGCTCCTTTCGAACAAGGGGTCCTATGTGAAAATGTAACATCACCTAGAATAAAGTTTTGAGTTGAAAACTGTTTGATTTCAGTTTCTAACAACCTGCTAATGCTTATAATTTCAAAAATGACCATTTTTTTGGTCTTTATTAAAATGAAAAGGTTGATCGAAAAGTTTGGGGGATCTAAGAGTGTGGCAACCCAGTAGTCATGATTACTTCGAATTCTGACAATATGAGGGTCATGCTGCAGGTAGTGCAGCAAGAAGGCACTTATGTGTCTTGCGCATCTCGGAGCCCCAAAATTATTTTCCGGGCTAGATGCAGCTAAAAATTATTATTAATTTTAAATCTGGTGAAGCTTTAGTATAGATGGCCTAATAGGATCAGTGCTGCACACTGCTACAAAGCCCAAATTATTTTCCAGTCAAGATACAGATAAACATGATTAGTAATTTTAAATCTGGTGGAGCTTATTATAGATGGCCTAATAGAATCAGTGCTGCACACTGCTACAAAGCCCAAATTATTTTCCAGCCAAGATACAGATAAACATGATTAGTAATTTGAAAGCTTAAAACGGTTGGTAGGGTGATTTTAACCAATCATCAAGCTTTTACTCTCCCCAGGATGACACAGGGGTAGAAAAGTCGTTTCGGATCCATGATTTGTTCATCAACGTGAGTCTGTCTACATTATCAGTGGAGAGCCGCGTGCGCTTATCTGTCAGCACACCACCAGCAGCGCTGAACACACGTTCAGACAGAACGCTGGCTGCGGGGCACGACAAGATCTCCAAGGCGTAAGTGGCTAGCTCCGGACATTTATCCAGATTGGAAGCCCAAAAAGAGCAAGGGTCCAGTGACACAGTCATGGCTTCAATGTTTACTTGAAGATACTCCTGTACCATCGTCTCTAGGCGTTGACTATGTGTCAGACTTCTTGTCTCCTGTGGCCTTGCAAAGGATGGGCTAAAAAAGTGGTGAAATGATTCCGCAAAATTGATGTTACCAGCAGATACTGTGGTTCTGTTACGGTTTGAGTGCTGAACACTTGACGGTCCCACCGTTGGCAAGTTGGAACTGTGAGATTCACTACGTGCACCACTGGTATTTTGTGGAAAAGCACATGTAAGATTCTGCAACAGTCTCTGCTGATACTCCTGCATGCGTGCATCCCTTTCTATGGCAGGAATAATTTCTGCAAATTTACTTTTGTACCGGGGATCTAACAGTGTGGCAACCCAGTAGTCAGGATTATTTCTAATTCTCACAATTCGAGGGTCATGTTGCAGGTAGTGCAGCAAGAAGGCACTCATGTGTGTTGCGCATCCAGGAGCACCAAGTCCCTGTTGTGTTGGTGGCGAGGTAACAATCATGCTTCCTTCCTCTGTCCTCTCCCCCCAACCTCGCACAACAGAAATGTGATCAAGGTCTCCCTCATCTGATGAGTCTTCCATCAGTTCGTCCTCCACTTCTTCCTGGGCTCCTGCACCTTCCTCACTAGTTTGGCTGCTACCATGCGCCCTGGTAAAACCATCTTCCCCACCCTCACATGCCTGCCGCCTTGGTGCTGCCAACCGTCTGGACCTTGCAGATGTTAGCCCTTCCGCATACAACTCCTCCTCCTCTACTTCCTCCACCTCCTCTTGTGCCACCACCTGACTCCGAATTCTGTTTAACATGTGCTCCAGCATGTAAATCACCGGAATAGTCATGCTGATAATGGCATCGTCAGCACTAAACATCTTCGTCGCCATTTCAAAACTGTGCAGAAGGGTGCATAGGTCCCTGATCTGAGACCACTCCTCCAGCGTGATTTGCCCCACCTCTGGATCTCGTTGGCCCAGGCTATACGTCAGAACGTATTGCACCAGGGCTTGTCGGTGCTGCCACAGTCGCTGCAATATGTGCAGAGTTGAATTTCACCGGGTAGGCACATCGCATTTTAGCCGGTGAAGTGGCAGGCCCAACGACTTCTGTAGAGATGTAAGTCGCTGAGCTGCTGGATGCGAACGGCGGAAGTGAGCACACAGCGACCGTGCCCTCTGCAGAAGGCCATCTAGTCTGGGATAGTGGGCTAAAAATTGCTGGACAACCAGGTTCAACACGTGAGCCATACAAGGCACGTGTGTGACATTGCCCCGGCGAAGGGCCGCACCCAGGTTTGCAGCATTGTCGCACACGGCCTTCCCTGGTTTCAGGTCCAGTGGAGACAACCATTCATGAAATTGGTTCTCCAGAGCTGACCACAACTCCTCAGCTGTGTGACTCACATTTCCCAGACATTTCAATGTAAAAACCGCCTGATGACGTTGAGCCCTACTGCCAGCATAGTAAGGAGGTGTGCAGGATCCCTTCTGCGCAGTTAGAAAGCTTGTGGCATGACCAGACAGGCTTTGGGTGCAGGTGGAAGACCGAGAGGAGGTTGAGGAGGCAGAAGCAGTGGAGGAACTTTGACATAAAGAGGATTGACGCACAACTCGTGGGGATGGCAAGACTTGGACAGCAGCCCCTTGTCCTGCTGTCACCATAGTTACCCAGTGCCCAGTCAGCGACATGTAACGCCCCTGTCCATGCCTACTCGTCCAAGTGTCTGTGGTGAAATGCACCCTGTCACACACAGAGTTTCTCAAAGAAGCGGTGATGTTGTGTGCGACATGCTGGTGGAGCGCAGGCACACCTTTCTTTGAGAAGTAGTGCCGACTGGGCATCTGTTACTGGGGCACTGCGACGGACATAAGGTCTCGAAAATCCTCTGTGTCCACCAGGCGGAAAGGCAGCATTTCTGTAGCCAAGAACTTGCAGATGGTGAAATTCAACCTCTTAGCTTTCTCATGGCTAGGAGGAAATGGTCTTTTACTTGTCCACCTCTGAGGGACCGAGGGCTGGCTATTGTGCTTAGACGGGGTTGATAAGGGTGTCCCCGGCAAACTGCTGGTCTGTGAGGAAGATGCAGGCGGACATGTTAGGTTGCCTTGATCCAAAGGTGGTGCTATCGATGTCGGACAGCGCTCAACACCAGCTGGTGTTACCACCTCCAAAGAAAATGATGACCTGCCAATCACGCTGGCTGTTGCGGGTAAAGAGGTGGCAGGTCTGCGCCCCAAAACAGGTGTGACTGCTGTCCCCCCAGTCACAGAGGATGAAGAGGCCGCGGATGCACAAGATATGGAAGACGGTGGTTGGCCCGGCCGGCTAGGCCGCATTGTAGCACACTGAGCTTCCCACTGCAACTTATGCTTCATGTCCATGTGCCGGTTCATGCATGAAGTACTCAAACTATGTATTTTTTGGCCTCTACTTAGCTTTTGCTGACAAATGTTACAGATAACACGAGTTGGGTCATCTTTATCGATCTGAAAAAATGCCCAGGCTATGCAAGGCTTAGCACCCATGCGACCTGAAGAGCCACCACGACTTGTGGTGAGAGGCAGAGTTGTGTTTGAGGATGCAGTTGTTGACGTGCTTCCAGTACTACGTCTCTGTCCAGGAAGGCGCAACCTGACCTCGTCGTCACTAGCATCTTCCTCCACCTCCTCTGCTGACCTCATCTCTTGGTTGACTGTGGGTTGACAGTAAGTGGGATCTCCAACCTCATCATCATCAACCTGTGCGTTATCACACCCGTCGTCCTCAGAGCCAACCTGTTCCTGCCCTGACAAAAAACTAAAGTTGTCGCTCCAATCAGGTATTTGAGTCTTATCATCGTCTTCCTCATTGTCTCCACCAACAGGAGTTACAGTTTGGGAATGAGGGTCTACATTATGGTCAGAACCTTCTGCGTCTGGTCCTGGATCCGACTCATAAAGATTCTGGGCATCAGTGCAGATCATTTCCTCGTCTGGATTCACAGAAGCGCTGGAGTCGACCTCTGATTCCCAGGCTATAGTATGAGTAAACAGCTCTGCAGACTCAACCATCTGTTCTACCTCATACTCAGACGGGCAGCTGGAGATTTGGGAGCTGTGAGGAAGCAAGTGCGATTGGGGTGACACCTTTGAGGACTGGAGTATTTGTGATGTTGAAGTTGATGTGGAGGAGAGCCCACTTAAAGGAGCACTTAATATCCGTTGAAGCACCTGCTGTTTTTGTGCCTCATCTGGAATTTGTAGCGATTGGCGTGGCCGTAAGAAAGGGATCTTATCACATTGTCCGCTAAAAGAAGTAGACATTTTAGTTTGGCTGGAAGATGGTCTTTCTTCTGCAGATGTTACTGTTGCTTTAACACCTACCCCACGGACACAACCTTTTTTCCCCTTCCCAACACGCCTATTCCCCTTTCCACCAGCAGCAGGCCTTTTTCCACTCATTTTGGTGGTTAACTAATTCACAACTCTGGAGTTGTTTGCACAAAAAAACAATGGATGGGAACCGAGCAGAGCTGAGTGGCCAAACTGTGGTATTAGGCCAAAACTATTGGCTGGGTTAGATGCAGAAAAAAATTATATTCAATTTGCAACCTGATGGAGGTCTGTATAGATGGATTAATAGAACAAGTCCCACACACAGCTAGAAGCCCAAATATTTTTTCAGAGGTAGATGCAGATAAAAATTATTTTTAATTTGCAACCTGATGGAGGTCAGTATAGATGGACTAATAGAGAAAGTCCCACACACTGCTAGAAGGCCAAATATTTTTTCAGAGGTAGATGCAGAAAAAAAATATATTCAGTTTGCAACCTGATGGAGGTCAGTATAGATGGACTAATAGAGAAAGTCCCACACACTGCTAGAAGGCCACATATTTTTTCAGAGGTAGATGCAGAAAAAAATATATTCAGTTTGCAACCTGATGGAGGTCTGTATAGATGGATTAATAGAACAAGTCCCACACACAGATAGAAGCCCAATATTTTTTCAGAGGTAGATGCAGAAAAAAATATATTCAGTTTGCAACCTGATGGAGGTCAGTATAGATGGAGTAATAGAACAAGTCCCACACACAGCTAGAAGCCCAAATATTTTTTCAGAGGTAGATGCAGATAAAAATTATTTTTAATTTGCAACCTGATGAAGGTCAGTATAGATGGACTAATAGAGAAAGTCCCACACACTGCTAGAAGGCCAAATATTTTTTCAGAGCTAGATGCAGATAAAAATTATATTCAATTTGCAACCTGATGGAGGTCAGTATAGATGGACTAATAGAGAAAGTCCCACACACTGCTAGAAGGCCAAATATTTTTTCAGAGCTAGATGCAGATAAAAATTATATTCAATTTGCAACCTGATGGAGGTCAGTATAGATGGACTAATAGAACAAGTCCCACACACAGCTAGAAGCCCAAATATTTTTTCAGAGGTACTGTAGATGCAGATAAAAATTATTTTTAATTTGCAACCTGATGGAGGTCAGTATAAATGGACTAATACAACAAGTCCCACACACAGCTAAAAGCCAAATATTTTTTCAGAGGTAGATGCAGAAAAAAATATATTCAGTTTGCAACCTGATGGAGGTCAGTATAGATGGAGTAATAGAACAAGTCCCACACACAGCTAGAAGCCCAAATATTTTTTCAGAGGTAGATGCAGATAAAAATTATTTTTAATTTGCAACCTGATGGAGGTCAGTATAGATGGACTAATAGAGAAAGTCCCACACACTGCTAGAAGGCCAAATATTTTTTCAGAGCTAGATGCAGATAAAAATTATATTCAATTTGCAACCTGATGGAGGTCAGTATAGATGGACTAATAGAGAAAGTCACACACACTGCTAGAAGGCCAAATATTTTTTCAGAGCTAGATGCAGATAAAAATTATATTCAATTTGCAACCTGATGGAGGTCAGTATAGATGGACTAATAGAACAAGTCCCACACACAGCTAGAAGCCCAAATATTTTTTCAGAGGTACTGTAGATGCAGATAAAAATAATTTTTAATTTGCAACCTGATGGAGGTCAGTATAGATGGACTAATAGAGAAAGTCCCACACACTGCTAGAAGGCCAAATATTTTTTCAGAGCTAGATGCAGAAAAAAATTATATTCAGTTTGCAACCTGATGGAGGTCAGTATAGATGGACTAATAGAGAAAGTCCCACACACTGCTAGAAGGCCACATATTTTTTCAGAGGTAGATGCAGAAAAAAATATATTCAGTTTGCAACCTGATGGAGGTCTGTATAGATGGATTAATAGAACAAGTCCCACACACAGCTAGAAGCCCAATATTTTTTCAGAGGTAGATGCAGAAAAAAATATATTCAGTTTGCAACCTGATGGAGGTCAGTATAGATGGACTAATACAACAAGTCCCACACACAGCTAGAAGCCCAATATTTTTTCAGAGGTAGATGCAGAAAAAAATATATTCAGTTTGCAACCTGATGGAGGTCTGTATAGATGGATTAATAGAACAAGTCCCACACACAGCCAGAAGCCCAATATTTTTTCAGAGGTAGATGCAGAAAAAAATATATTCAGTTTGCAACCTGATGGAGGTCAGTATAGATGGACTAATACAACAAGTCCCACACACAGCTAGAAGCCCAATATTTTTTCAGAGGTAGATGCAGAAAAAAATATATTCAGTTTGCAACCTGATGGAGGTCTGTATAGATGGATTAATAGAACAAGTCCCACACACAGCCAGAAGCCCAATATTTTTTCAGAGGTAGATGCAGAAAAAAATATATTCAGTTTGCAACCTGATGGAGGTCAGTATAGATGGACTAATACAACAAGTCCCACACACAGCTAGAAGCCCAATATTTTTTCAGAGGTAGATGCAGAAAAAAATATATTCAGTTTGCAACCTGATGGAGGTCTGTATAGATGGATTAATAGAACAAGTCCCATACACAGCTAGAAGCCCAATATTTTTTCAGAGGTAGATGCAGAAAAAAATATATTCAGTTTGCAACCTGATGGAGGTCAGTATAGATGGACTAATACAACAAGTCCCACACACAGCTAGAAGCCCAATATTTTTTCAGAGCTAGATGCAGAAAAAAATTATATTCAATTTGCAACCTGATGGAAGTCAGTATAGATGGACTAATAGAATGATGCTATGCCCAAAAGATTTTACTTCACTAGGTGCAGTAAAAAAATTGGTATTCTATACACAGGTGGTATATCTAGCAACACAGATAGGCTACTCCACTGACTAACACACTCTGCAATAGGCCAAAAAGGATTAGCTTTGCTAGATTCAGCCAAATGCTGTGAAAAAAACTTGCACAGCACTGGCACAGACCTGCCTGGCAAAAACTGATAGGAACTGATGTAACCTAGTCCTGAAAAGGACTCCAATTACAATTAGTCTTTACTCCCACAACCTATCTATTTAAGAGCACAGACCTGCCTGATAAAAGTCGTAGGAAATGCTGTAACCTAGTCCTTAAAAGGACTGCAATCACAACTATTCCCTACTCCCAAGCTATCTGTAGATTTGTGCGAAAATTGGCTTGAAATTAACAAGGTATAGCGCACACAGCAACAGCGGTGCCGTCTAACACGCAGCTGCAGCAGTGAGAAAATGGTGGCGACGGGGAAAATGGCTTGGTCTTATAGGGCAAGGACATGTGACATACACTGCCAATGACACATGCCCTTGCTTGTGTGAAAAAAAGCACTTCGCTCCGTGTGTGCGCTGCTGATAGGCTGACAGATTGCACCTCCCCACTGTAAATGCAGGAAAGAGAAAAAAAAAATGGAGATCTTCATTGTTCCTGCAGAGATCCATCCCCTGCCCCTCCCCCCACCCCCACCCCGCTGTACACTCAAACTGCGTATTAACATTAATTTTCATCATTACTGAGAAAAAATCCAGTTATGATTTTGGTGCACGAACAGTTATCGAACATAACCTCGAACAGCCGAATTTTTCTCAAATTGTTCGTGTTCGCCGAACGGCTCGAACACCGCCCAAAACAGCTCGAATTTGAGATTGGCGAACAGTTCGAGTAGAACAACGCTCATCTCTATTCTCCATGTCCGCTGTTTCTCCCTACTTCACCACGACCCAACTTTAACACTAAAATACTGATTTACAAGCGTCCTTTACTTGTTCTGTGGTTCCGCATAATCTTTCCACTGCTGGTGCCCTGAAACTCCTGCTTGGGACACCCCACTAGTCCTATGTACTCAGTCGTGTTTAGGCCCTTTACCTTCCAGCGTTATCACCTAGGGGTCTCGTGGCTAGGTGTCTTCTCATAGGACCTGTTTCCAGAAGGCCACTCTCTTAGTCACTCATAATCCGGACCTCGCTATCCATGCTCTTCGGTCTCCTCTCACTTAGGGTCACCTGAAAATGCAGCACTGCTTACCTTGGACTTGGTGGTTCACTCACTATGCACTCCAAGCCCTATCTGCCTTCCTAGCAAGAAACAATTACTCCCCTTACAATAGCCCCTGCCACTGTGGGCTAGTCCCAAACATTAACTCTAACCTTTCCTAAAGTACACATTTCTAACACACATCACAATTCACATTACATGTCATTAACACTTATTACATTTTACACATTTCACATTACACAACATAACACATTTCACAACATTGAAACTTGTTTCTTCAAGGGGAAACGTGGGCAGCATGTCCATATCTTTACACAGCCACACTGCTTCTCCATTCATTATCTATGGCACTGACGGAGATAGACGAGCCTTGTACCCAGCTGTCTACCTCGTTACCATAGATGATGAATGGGGCAGCAGAGCACATGCGCCACTACTACTCCATGCAGACCGGGGACATGAGACTACTGTTCTTGTTCATGGTGAGGGGCATAGGCGGATTATAATGAGGGCAATCTGGGCTACCGCCCGGGGCCCCGAGCCTCCAGGGAGCCCGGGGCTCCGGGGTGTCTATGGCCAGATTGCCCTCATTATATGTGCGGTGCCACGGCACATATCGGCAGACAGTGGCGGGGGGGCCCCCGGACCGCTCCCCCAGCAGCGGCACACGGCCGCTACTTCTTCTTCGACCGGGCCAGCACTGCAGCAGTTAACTTCCCTGTGCTGACCCGGCCGCGTCACTGCTAGGAGACACGGCCCTGTGCGCGGCCATGTCTCCTAGCTGTGACGTCATGCAGTGCGCGCCCGGCCTGCACTGCTGCACCGGAGAAGAGCAGGAGGACTGGAGCTGAGCCGGGGGATGGTGAGTCTGTGTGTGTGAGTGAGTGTGTGAGAGTGTGTGTGTGAGAGTGAGTGTGTGTGTGCAGGCAGATATCATTGTGTGATGTCTGTTTATATGTATTTTGTGTTTCAAATGTGTTTATGCGTGTATGTATATGTCTGTATATGTTTGTGTGTGCGTGACTGCGTGCGTGACTGTGTGCAGCCTCCTGCTGAGTATAGATGGCGCCGTGCGGCCTCCTGCTGTCTCTAGGGGGGTCGCCGTGCGGCCTCCCGCTGTGTATAGATGGCGCCGTGCGGCCTCCCGCTGTGTATACATGGCAACGTGCGGCCTCCCGCTGTGTATAGATGGCTACGTGCGGCCTCCTGCTGTGTATAGATAGCACCGTGCGGCCTCCCGCTGTGGATAGATGGCGCCGTGCGGCCTCCTGCTGTGCATAGATGGCGCCGTGCGGTCCCCTGCTGTGCATAGATGGCGCTGTGCGGCCTCCTGCTGTGTATAGATGGCACCATGCGGCCTCCCGCCGTGTATAGATGGCTACGTGTGCTCAATATTGAGTCATACAATTAATGTTAGGCTATGTGCCCACAATGCAGAAATGCTCTGGATTTTTTTTGAGCGTTTCTGCATCTCCCTGGCAGAAAAAACGCATGCGGATTGTACATGCGTTTTTCCTGCCAGGAACAAGCGGAAGTGAAGCGTTCTTCACATGCATTTCCACATGCGGGTTGTCAAGCGCTTTCCAAGCGATTTTAGCATCACTTGGAAAGTGCTTGACAACTTGGTCACACTATATAAATCCATGCAACCAGCATGGATTTATATAGTGTGACCGTAAAAGAATGGTAAAAAATAAAAAATAAATATATAATTACCTTCTGATGGCCTGCCGATGTCAGCGGTCGCGTGACCCGTCAAATGACTAAATGACGTCACGGCAGGTCCTTTTCAGACCATCGCGAGTTGCTGGCAAGCCAGGACACATCGGATAAAGACACCGGGGGCCATCAGAAGGTAAGTATAATATTTATTTTTTATTTTATTCTTTTTTTACAGGTTCTATGGTACCCGAGTCCGGAGGAGAGTCTCCTCTTCTCCAAACCTGGGTACCATCCACACATTGAAACGCATGGATTCCGCATGTACAGATGTAGTGATGTGTTCCAATCCAAGTCAATGGAGGCGAAAACGCCACGCTTCCGCAAAATAATTGGTAGTGCTGTGGATATTTCCATAATGATAATCCGCAGCGGAAATTATCTTTAGGGAACATGGCAGACCTTCTACCAAGCTTTTTTTAAGCGTTTCTGCAGCGGAATTGCCGCTGCGGAAACGCTTAAAAAACGCATAGTGGGCACACAGCCTAAAAAAATTATTAGAATTAATATTGTGCCAAATTAATTTCACATGAACTATTACAGGGGATCATGTGACATGTCAAGTGAGTGCGTGTGTGTGTGTTGGGGGGGGGGCCCGCGCCCTCTAAACTGCCCGGGGCCCTTGCTACTCTTAATCCACCCCTGGTGGGTCTTACCTGTGGATGTCCTGTGGATAAATTGTAACTGTGGGACAACCTGTTTATTATATTTGACAACCTTATTATTACAGGAACAATATCAGAATCAGATAAACGTTCTGATTGACGATGCAGTGCAAAAGGATGAAATCCGCACGGAAAATCAGCGGCATAAATGATCATGCTGCAGATTTAATAATAGTACAAAAGGCAATAGTTTTTTACACAGTGTATGGATGAGATTTGGTAAAATCTCATTCATTTGGCTGGTATTGTAATACAATATAAATTTTCTGCCCAGAAAATCCAGAAGGAAAATCTGCAGCATATCTGCCCTGTGTGAACATATCCTAAGGCTATTTCTTTGAACTACTAGCACTGGCTATAATGAAAAAAAAACAAATGTTGAACTGTCATTTTACTGTTGATATGACATTGGCATTTGCCATGTCCTCTACATTGTTAATATATCAGATTTAGGTGGGTTCTCTGGTTTAGAATACCCTTTGGTAAATACTCTTTTAGGGAATTCTGAGTTGATATTAAATATAGGACCTCTCCTTCCAGAAAACCTGGAAACTCTGCAGTTTATGGATAGCCTGTTGATCTAATGTAATTTCTCTGTGGTGACACTATATACTATATGATAATTTTTATTATACTATATATAAAAGATGGAATGACATTTGATATAAGCCACCACTTCATTATCAGTGGGGGGGGATCAACCTCTCGGACACATTCCCTTTGGAAGTGTATTGAGCTGTAGGGTGCATTACTGCAAATAGGAAAAAAAAAAAAACTCTTTAAATCTTCTTCCTTAGCGAGTGTGAACGAGCTGAGTGTGACCGGAGTGTAAGTGCAAACGAAAGTAAGTGTGTAACTTGGTTTTCAGTGACTTTGGATTCAGGGAGTTTGGAAGGGAGGAACTTGGACTGAATTGCTGTCTGTATTTTATTAATTCTTTACATTTCTTTTTACTTAACATTTCTGTCTAGTGCAATCCCCTTTAGGAAATGAGCTCCATTATTGACAATGCTATCCAGTGTACATCTTGCCACATGTATGCATTCCTTGAACAGCCGGTCGGGGTTGCATACTGCTGCGCGAGATGTGTGCATGTTGTGCGTTTGGAAGCCCAGGTACTGGATCTAAATGAGCAGCTGGCAACACTGAGATCCATTGACAATATGGAAAGGAGTCTGCTGTTCACTGAGCAGAAGCTCACTGGGGTAGATGTGGGGAAGGGTGGTAGAAGGGAGCTGCAGGACAGTGAGGCAGCTAGCTGGGTGACAGTTAGAAGGCGGGGTAGAGGGAAGAGTGCCAGGGAGGCTAGTCCTGATCTGGCACACCCCAATAAGTTTGCAAAGTTGGCAGATGAGGGGGGTGACGGTACAGGGGTAGCACTGCTGCAGCAAGGCATGTCCCCTGAAAGCCGGATTAGTGTCAGCTCCAGTAAGGAGAGAAATAGGAGAGCAGGGCAGGCAATGCAGGTGCTGGTAGTGGGGGACTCAATTATTAGGGGAACAGATAGGGCAATCTGTCACAAAGACAGGGATCATCGAACAGTGTGCTGCCTACCTGGCGCTCGTGTACGGCACATCGCTGATCGGGTTGACAGATTACTGGGAGGGGCTGGTGAGGACCCAGGGTCATGGTGCACATTGGCACAAATGACAAAGTTAGAGGTAGGTGGAAGGTCCTTAAAGATGATTTCAGGGAATTAGGCTGCAAGCTGAAAGCAAGGACCTCCAAGGTGGTATTCTCTGAAATACTACCGGTACTACGTGCCACGCCAGAGAGGCAATGGGAGATTAGGGAGATTAGGAAGATAAATAAGTGGCTCAAGAACTGGTGTAGGAAGGAGGGATTTGGGTTCCTGGAGAACTGGGCCGACTTCTCAGTTGGCTACAGACTCCACGCTAGGAACCGGCTGCACCTCAATGGGGAGGGTGCAGCTGTGCTGGGGGAGAAAATGGCTAGAAGGTTGAAGGAGTGTTTAAACTAGGGATTGGGGGGGAGGGTACTCATTTTATAGGTGGGGAAGATAGTGCAGATAGTGACCTGGGCACAAATAAAGAAATTGGGGGTGGGGTTAGAACAGTCAATAAAGTAAGAAGGAATAGAGGTACAGAGAGATACATAAAATGCATGTACACTAATGCCAGAAGCCTCACCAACAAAATGGAGGAATTAGAATTAATTTTGTTGGAAAATAATTATGACATGGTGGGGATATCTGAGACGTGGCTGGACGAGAGCCATGACTGGGCAGTTAATTTACAGGGCTATAGTCTGTTCAGAAATGACAGTACAAACAAGCGAGGGGGGGTGTGTGTTTATATGTAAAATCATCCTTAAAACCCACTTTGCGGGAGGATATATGTGAATCTAATGGAAATGTAGAGTCACTGTGGGTGGAGATAAGGGGAGGGGGAAAAAATAATAAATTACTGATAGGGGTTTGTTATAAGTCTCCAAAAATAATGGAAGCAGCGGAGAATATCCTCATAAAGCAAATAGATGAAGCAGCGACTCAGGGAGAAGTCATTATTATGGGGGACTTCAACTACCCTGAAATACATTGGGGGACAGAAGCCTGTAGTTCAAGCAAAGGTAATAGGTTTTTGACAACTATAAGAGACAATTACCTTTCACAACTGGTTCAGGACCCAACAAGAAGGGGGGCACTACTAGACCTAATATTAACCAATAGGCCAGACCGCATATCAAATATACGAGTTGGGGGTCACTTGGGTAATAGTGATCACAAAATAATACGTTTTCATGTAACCTTTAATAAGATGTGTAGTAGAGGGGTTACAAGGACACTAAACTTCAGGACGGCAAATTTCCAACGGTTGAGAGATGATCTTAGTGCAATAAACTGGGACGATATCCTGAGACAAAAAGCTACACAAAGCAAATGGGAGACATTTATTAGCATCCTAAATAGGACCTGTGCACAATATATACCCTATGGGAATAAACATGCTAGAAATAGGAGGAAACCACTATGGCTAAATAGAGCTGTAAGGGGCGCAATAAGTGACAAAAAGAAAGCATTTATAGAACTAAAGCAAGTAGGTAGTGATGAGGAATTAAATAAATATAGAAAATTAAATAAATTATGTAAAAACCAAATCAAGGCAGCAAAGATTGAGGCAGAGAGAATCATTGCCAGAGAAAGTAAAAATAACCCCAAAATATTCTTTAACTACGTAAATAGTAAAAAACTAATAAATGATAGTGTTGGCCCCCTTAAAATTAGTGTGGGTGAAATGGTGGATGAGGATGAGGAAAAAGCCAATATGCTAAATGATTTTTTTTCAACCGTATTTACACAAGAAAATCGCATGACAGAAAACATGGCCAGTGATAACAAAACTTCTCCATTAAATGTCACTTGCTTAACCCAGCAGGAAGTACGGCGGCGTCTAAAAATCACTAAAGTTGACAAATCCCCGGGCCCGGATGGGATACACCCGCGAGTACTGCAGGAATTAAGTAACGTCATAGATAGACCATTATTTTTAATCGTTAAAGATTCCATAATAACAGGGTCTGTACCACAGGACTGGCGTATAGCAAATGTGGTGCCAATATTCAAAAAGGGGACAAAAACTGAACTTGGAAATTATAGGCCGGTAAGCTTAACCTCTACTGTAGGTAAAATCCTGGAGGGTTTCCTAAGAGATGCTATACTAGAGTATCTGAAGAAGAATAACCTCATGAACCAATATCAACATGGGTTTACGAGGGACCGTTCCTGTCAAACTAATCTGATCAGTTTTTATGAGGAGGCAAGTTCCGGACTGGACCAAGGAAATGCAGTGGATGTTGTGTATATGGACTTTTCAAAAGCTTTTGATACGGTTCCACACAAAAAGTTGATACATAAAATGAGAACAATGGGGATAGGGGAAAATATATGTATGTGGGTTAAGAATTGGCTCAGTGATAGGAAACAAAGGGTGGTTATTAATGGAAAACACTCAAACTGGGTCTCAGTTAACAGTGGAGTACCACAGGGGTCAGTATTGGGCCCCCTTCTTTTTAACATATTTATTAATGACCTTGTAGGGGGCATACAGAGTAATATTTCAATATTTGCAGATGACACTAAACTCTGCAGGGTAATCAATACAGAGGAGGACAATTTTATATTACAGGAGGATCTATGTAAACTAGAAGCTTGGGCTGATAAATGGCAAATGAGCTTTAATAGGGATAAATGTAAGGTAATGCACTTGGGCAGAGGAAATAAAATGTATAATTATATGCTTAATTGTAAAACACTGGGCAAAACTGTAACTGAAAAAGACCTGGGTGTATTGGTGGACGACAAGCTCACGTTTAGTGGCCAGTGTCAGGCAGCTGCTGCAAAGGCAAATAAAATAATGGGATGCATTAAAAGAGGCATAGATGCTCATGAGGAGAACATAATTTTACCTCTATACAAGTCACTAGTGCGACCACACTTAGAATACTGTGTACAGTTCTGGTCTCCGGTGTATAAGAAAGAAATAGCTGAACTAGAGCGGGTGCAGAGAAGAGCGACCAAGGTTATTAGAGGACTGGGGGGTCTGCAATACCATGACAGGTTATTACACTTGGGGTTATTTACTGTGGAAAACGAAGGCTTAGGGGTGATCTTATTACTATGTACAAGTATATGAAGGGACAGTACAAAGACCTTTCTACTGATCTTTTTACTCTGAGGCCAGAGACGGGGACAAGGGGGCATCTTCTACATCTGGAGGAAAGAAGGTTTAATCATAATCACAGACGCGGATTCTTTACTGTAAGAGCAGTGAGACTATGGAACTCTCTGCCGCATGATGTTGTAATGAGTGATTCACTACTAAAATTTAAGAAGGGCATGGATGCCTTTCTTGAAAAGTATAATATTACAGGTTATATACACTAGATCCCTTGATAGGGCGTTGATCCAGGGAACTAGTCTGATTGTCGTATGGAGTCGGGAAGGAATTTTTTTCCCCAATGCTTAGTGTTTGCCACATTTTTTTTTTGCCTTCCTCTGGATAAACATGTTAGGCTATGGGTTGAACTAGATGGACTTAGTCTTCCTTCAACCTTAAAAACTATGTTACTAAGCTATGCTAGATGCAGACGAACGTATTGTCAATCCGAGTGCAGTCCGACAAAACATTGGATTGCACTTGGAACGATGGGGCCGTGTACATGTCCAATATTTCCCTTGGACAGAGACTGACGGAGGGAAAAAATAAATCGCTGCATGCCCAGGTGTGATCCGATATTCGGATCGCAGTCGGCCATGTAAATCAATGAATGCGTGGGAAACACCTGACTGCACTCAGATGACATCTGAGTGCAATCCAATTTGATTTCCGTACACTGACAAAATAGAGAAGTTAAAGGACATTTTTTTCTTCATTTTCTCCTTGTCCTAGAGAATCAGAGCACACTGATTACACTATGCTGACACTCTGGTCAGAGTTTGATCTTTGTGTAATTGTGGCGCCCCTGAGGGTTCAGTCGCCACAGAGGTACTGCACCTCACCCAGAGGTGTGGCGTCTCCTTTTCTCAGGTAAGGAGGGAGTGCTGCCCGGGACCCCAACACCCGCATTCAACACTACACTACTTCAGGCCGGCTGGAAGGGCATTATGCACTTCTTCTGCTGCCCTGTCCCTGGCTGGAGTGGGGGAACCAAAGAGAGGGGGAACCAGTAGTGGGTGCGGGTGGAGGATGCAGAACAGGGGAGCACTTTTATAGGAGGTATATATAAAGGGAAGCCATCTTAGTTAAAGAGGAGTTGAGTTCAGTCAGTCAGTAAGAAGTGAGGAGAGGAGGGGAGCAGAGTCTCTTCAGGAGCTCTGCTCCTGAAGTGGGGCCTAGTAATAGAGGCCCAGGAGGGGAGCAGAGGAGAAAGGCTCCGGTAACATAAGGGATCCCAGGGGGTACGGTGAGTGCAGGAAACCTATTACCAGAAACCACAGGTGGCGTCACGAACACTTCCTAAGAACTACAAATCCCATATAAATATTTTCCCCTTTTTGTTGACCGCCCTGGGCCACGGATCGGGCCGCCGCCACTGTGACATATCCCTCCCCCAGCATCTATAGGCCCGTCGCCGAGTACCCCACTGCCCTGGGGGCGCGTCATAATTTCCATAATCAACCACATTCTCTCGGATGAGAATCTACGGTCGTCTGCCCCTGCCCTTATTCAAATTTGACAATCACCCCAGTTTTGCCAAAACTGTCCTGATATTTTCTGAAACAGTCCAAGCAAATTCAGAACTGTCCAGGGGCAAAACGAGATGGGTCTACACAAACTCCTGTCCATAAGTGCTCGGTCTCATTTGGGTATGGTTGCTTTTTTGTAGGCATTACAGGGGGATAAGACTTATGCCTCTGCTGGCTACCTAAAGCCAACCATCCTAGATTTGCCAGAACTTTTCAGAAACAGTCCTGGCAAATTTGGGTTTGTCCTGGGGCAGAAAGGGATGGGGTTTATACAAGACCCACCCAAACGCGAGCAGTCCCGTTTCATTTGGGAGTGTTCCTGGCTGGATCTAATTTTATTTCAAGGGTGAAAGTGGATGTAGCCTATGTATTCATGTCTAAGCGGTCCTGACAGTCACTTTAGAAGACACCAGTATTAGGGAGCAGTCAGATGGCCGTATACACGTCACAGAGATTGGAACGCAGTGCATGGACTGGCCAGCAGCTCTCCCAACCTGAGCCTGACACCTTCATGTATTTCTATGCTGCTGTCACACTCTGGTGGGGAGAGCTGCCCGCCAGTCCGTGTACTGCGTTCCAGTCCGGTGCGATTTATACAGCCATCTGACTGTTCCCATATAAACAGTACATAATAGGTGGTGCCCCTGTTGTAGATTTTGCATATTGACCCCTGAGATTTAAGTTCTGTCTCAGCCTAATGCTGGAAAACCCTAATATTTATTTTCCTTATAGGGAATTTGAAGAATATTTTGTATTACCTTGGTGTTCCTTTCTGTAATTTCTAAATGATGGAAGTGCTAATCCGATTACAGAAGAAGCTGAATTATATATGAGGCAGGGTGTATTGTACTGGGGGCATTCTCCCCTTTAGCAGGCTTTTGAAACCTTGTAAAATTCCTCAGGTTATATGGACTGTCATAAATTGAAGCCTGAATGTTTTGCCCTTAGTTTTATTCTAACCAGTAATGTCTATTTGCCACTTTTTTTTTTTATTGATATCTGTTAAGATAAAAAAAGATAAAACATGTTTAGAACAAAAAGATCAATACTCTGTTCTTGACCTAAAGTTAGTTGGCAGGTAGGCAATTATCAGCGAGAATCAAGTGCGATCTCCCTAAGTGCGCCCATTATTCCCCATAGTCAGTTTCCAAATAGCAGGCTGACACAAGCCGAGCAATATCAGAATAACCTACATTCATAGACGGTCAAGTCAAAATGAATTACCATGCATCAATTTAACACTAGCAGTTTTTCAGCTTGATGTAGAGGCTGCCTCTCCTGATATACCGCGTATTCAGAAAACTCAATAATGAGCTGAACAGGCCAGTGAGCATACTGCTCATTCATACTTAAAGGGTTAGGTATGACGGAGGAAAAGGACTCTGCTGCTTTGTTTTCTATCTAATATAATTACAATTTTCCTCTATATAGCAGAATCTTGACATTTGATATGTAATCTCTGGAGTACTACTGTCGAAATAGCAAATGGCCCGAGAGTTCTGCTCCGCAAGAGTCCAGGGAGATAATTCTGCATTAAAAAAAAATACATGTTCTCATAACCCTGCTGGACAGGAAACAGATGAGCGAAGAACAACTTAATTTTTAAGTGTATCTGTCACCTTCATCGAGTGGAGACATGTTGTCAGATAATCAATAACATGAAATCATTCAATAGATCTGGATGATGACTCTGGGGCATGGGAAAGGTAAAAAGGCCATGACGGCAGGGTGCAGTAACAATCAGTCATATTTCCAGCGTGGTTTAAAACCCACCAGAGCACCCCTGTCAGTATGTTTTATTAGGGCACATGGATGTCGTACAGAAGGGTCTCCTGCTCGGACCCCTACCATAAACCGGAACTGAGAGCCATAACTGATACTTGAGTGAAAGCTGATGTATCTTTGTGTTTGAGGCATCTATAGCCACAAATAAAAAAACACAGAACAGGAGTCCTGCAACCTTCAGTAAAGTTAGTTATCCCCATCACATGGAGTTAACCTCTACTCTAGACGCTGGGATGTTACTATTAGCACAATTCCTGCCCTAGATCACCAAGGCTATTACTCACAGTACTAGACCACCAAGCATGTTCCCATCAGCCCCCTACTGCTGTAGACCACCAAACATGTTCCTATTAGCCCCCTGTATCTGTAGACCACCAAGCATGTTCCCATTAGCCCCCTACTGCTGTAGACCACCAGGCATGTACCAATTAGCCCCCTACTGCTGTAGACCACCAGGCATGCTCCCATTAGCCCTCTACTGCTGTAGACCACCAAGCATGCTCCCATTAGCCCCCTACTGCTGTAGACGACCAAGCATGTTCCGAATAGCCCCCTACTGCTGTAAACTACCAGGCATGCTCCCATTAGCCCCCTACTGCTGTAGACCACCAGGCATGTACCAATTAGCCCCCTACTGCTGTAGACCACCAGGCATGCTCCAATTAGCCCCCTACTGCTGTAGACCACCAGACATGCTCCCATTAGCCCTCTACTGCTGTAGACCACCAAGCATGTTACCATTAGCCCCCTACTGCTGTAGACCACCAGGCATGTTCCCATTAGTCCCCTACTGCTGTAGACCACCAAGCATGTTACCATTAACCCCCTACTGCTGTAGACCACCAAGCATGTTACCATTAGCCCCCTACTGCTGTAGACCACCAGGCATGTTCCCATTAGTCCCCTACTGCTGTAGACCACCAAGCATGTTACCATTAACCCCCTACTGCTGTAGACCACCAGGCATGCTCCCATTAGCCCCCTACTGCTGTAGACGACCAAGCATTTTCCGATTAGCCCCCTACTGCTGTAAACTACCAGGCATGTCCCCATTAGCCCTCTACTGCTGTAGACCACCAGGCATGTTCCCATTACCCCCCTACTGCTGTAGACCACCAGGCATTTTCCCATTAGCCCCCTACTGCTGTAGACCACCAAGCATGTTACTATTAGCCCCCTACTGCTGTAGACCACCAGGCATGCTCCCATTAGCCCCCTACTGCTGTAGACGACCAAGCATGTTCCGATTAGCCCCCTACTGCTGTAGACAACCAGGCATGTTCCCATTAGCCCTCTACTGCTGTAGACCACCAGGCATGTTCCCATTACCCCCCTACTGCTGTAGACCACCAGGCATTTTTACCATTAGCCCCCTACTGCTGTAGACCACCAGGCATGCTCCCATTAGCCCCCTACTGCTGTAGACCACCAGGCATGCTCCCACTAGCCCCCTACTGCTGTATACGACCAAGCATGTTCCGATTAGCCCCCTACTGCTGTAGACCACCAGGCATGTTCCCATTAGCTGCCTACTGCTGTAGACCATGAGGGATATTACCATTAGTCCTCTCACTGCTCAAGACTGCTAGAAATGTTATCTGTAGCCCCCCACTTTGTTCTAGACCAGTAGGGATGTTATTTTTTGTGGACTGGTATCAGGCATGAAATGGTTGAACTACTGTCAACATGGTGTTAGGATAGTTTTGAGCTAAATACTTTCTAGCCCAACCAAACCTCATTTAGTTTTCAGTGCATGGTACGACCATAACTCCAAGGCAGTATAAGAGTTGTTTTAGGGTTATGCTGAAGTCAAATCTGTAATTTGTTTTTAGTAGTAACTTGCACACTCATTTCCACAACACAAATATCCACAGAAACAGCAATTTTCCCCCTTTCCTTTCTATCCTGAAAGAGGCACTCAGGCTCACATTCCTGTCCATCTGCTGCACCAATGCCTCTACCATGTGTCAGTCATTGTACACAGTCAGTCCGCCTGTATCTCCCCTATCAACTATGTTTTCCAGACTACCTGGACTCCACGTTTTGCAAGTGATCTAAAGGCACCCATCCTAGTCCTCATTGATCCACATGCCGTCCGTCAAGACACCTTCTGCTGCACTGTCATTTCCGGTCCATGCTATATGGGCAGCCCTGTGGCTCATTAGTTAACATTTTTACTTTGCAGTACTAGGGTCCTGGGTTCAAATCCCACCAAGGACAACATCATCAAGGAGTTTGTATGTTCTCCCTGTGTTTGCGTGGGTTTCCTCCGGGTTCTCCGGTTTCCTCCCACACTCCAAAGACATATTGATAGGGGATGCAGATTGTGAGCCCCAATGGGGACAGTGATTATGTCTGTAAAGCGCTGTGGAATATGATGGTGCTATATAAGCAACGCATAATAAATAAACAAACAAATAATGCTGTTCACCCTGACCTGTGACTTATAGAATCCAGCTCACTAGTTGCACCCATAACATTAATGCTGGGAAACAAATTCTTTTTAGATAAAAATATATTTTTCAGCAACTATTCTCTTTAAATGCGTGCAAAGACAAAAATGAATTTGATCGAAAGTCAGAAAACAGTGTTGTGGGCATACTCTGTGCAGAAGATACTGTGCTGGGACAGGTATAAGAGGAGGTGCTGGGTAGTCCTCATTGCCTATTGTAAATATTTGGATTCTTTGTTATTTACTTTAATGGGTTTTTCCAGGACTATTTGTTTTGTTTTACTATACGCCTAAAAACAAACAGCTGCTAGCATAGGTAACTACCTGCGTGTTCTGCCCGAAGCCAGCTCAGTGGTCCTGCCGGCGATTCAGCTGCTCCATGTTAACAGAGCAGCTCTTCTTCTGTACTGCTCTGCTGACTGAACATGACTGCTGATTAGTGTTGAGCATTCCGATACTGAAATATCGGGTATCGGCCGATATTCGCGGTATCGGAATTCCGATACTTAATTCCGATACTTTTACAATATCGAATACCGGAATCGGAAGTTCCCATAATGCCTGCGCTCTGCAGTGTCTCTGAAGGATGACAAGCTGGATGGCAGCGCTCAGCTGCGATCCAGCCTGTCATCAGAATGCCATCCCAGCGTGGGAGAATTCTCCTGATTGTTTAAAAGCCGGCGTGCGGTAAAAAGCCGCCGGCTTTTAAACAATCACACAGCCCCATACTGCTTCCCCGCAGCCTCCCACCCCGATCCTCCGCTCCCCTCGCCACCTCCCATCCCGATCGTAAGTTAGGACCGGGCGGGGAGCGCAGCACCAAGGAGCGGGGAGCGAAGGACCCGGGCGGGGAAGCCGGCAGTGAACAGACTTCACCGCCGGCTTTCCCGTTCTGTGCTGCGCTTTCCCGCCGGTTATTTCAAATGAACAGCTGAGGTATCAGGTGATGCCGATCAGCTGTTCATTTGAAGTCGCCGCGGTGCCCTCGGAGGGTTCATGTGAGTTCATGCTTCAATGCATTGCATGAACTCACATGAACTTTCACACGGTCGCACAGGTCAGCCTCACCTCCCAGACCGGTCATGATTGGTGTGTGTGGGTGTCTGTGCGGGTGTGCGGGGTGTCTGTGCGGTGTCTGCGGGTGTGTGCGGTGTCTGCGCGATGTCTGGGGGTGTGTGCGTGCAGGCAGACATAGGCCGATGGGACACTACTACTCCCATCGGCCTATGTCTGTCCCACGTCCACTCGTGCCAGCAGGATCAGCTCGATGGGAGCAGTAGTTCCCATCAGCCTGATCCTGCTATATAAATTGCCCTACTGTGTCCCCAATAAATTTTAAATACATGTCATTGGTGGCCAGTGGTTGCCTACAATAAATTAGTTCATACATTACCTGTCCCCGCCGATCGCCACCTAAAATAAAGTAAAAAATAAAAAACGACACCTATACTCACCTAGACACCTAATTCCCCGAAGCCATCGATCTCCTGTAATAAAATATAAAATAATAAACCACAACCTTATCCTTACCCCTCCGTAGTAGTCCACGAGTGTCCCACGATGATCTCCAGTTCAGAGCAGCCACATAGAATGTGACCGCTCTGAACCGCTGCCGCCGCTAGAATGATGGGGCCGTAAAGCAGCCCCGTCATTGCATAAGCGGGTTCGCCGGAGTTCAGGCAGCGCTGCTCCGGTCAGCTCCTTTACGGCCCTGCTGTATCGTGAGAAATTCCCACGGTACAGCAGTGCCGTAAAGGAGGTCTCCGGAGCAGCACTGACTGAATGCACTCCGGTGACCTCAGTCAGTGGCTCCCGCTGCCGGGAGCGGACGTGTTCCCGGCAGTGTGAGCTTACAGCAGCCGTGCACAGCTGTCACCATCTCCAGATGTGACAGCTGTGCATGGGAGATCAGCGCAGGAACGTGGACAGGTAACTATTTTTTTTTAGTAAACTAAGAATTAAATAAAATGGTGTGTTTTATTTCAAATAAATTATTTTTTTCTGGGTGTAGTGTGTTTTTTATTTTTAACACTTTGTAGGTTAGTAATGGGGGTGTCTTATAGACGCCCATCATTACTAACCGGGGCTTCATGGCAGCTGGCGCTGACATGAACCCCAACCCCATTACCCCCTGCCACCGCACCAGGGCAGCGTGGAAGAGCGAGGCTAAGTGCCAGAATTGGCGCATCCTATGGATACGCCATTTCTGGGGCGGCTGACGGCTGGTGTTTCTAGCCTGGGAGGGGGCCAATATTCATGGCACCCTTCCTGGGCTATTAATATCAGCCCCCAGCTGTCTGCCTAGCCTTTGCTAGCTATTAAAATAGGGGGGACCCCACGTCATTTTTTTGGGGGGGTCCCCCATTTTAATAGCTAGTAAAGGCTAGGTATTCAGCTGGGGGCTGATATTAGTAGTCTGGGAAGCTCCGTGGGTATTACCCCCTTCCCAGGCTTCAAACATCTGCCCCAGCCATCTGCTTAACCTCCACTAGAGACTAAAATTATGGGGCATCCCACGCCAATTTTTTTTTTAAATAAATCCTTTATTTTAACACTAAATGACATTTGAGGAGTTAATAAAGATGCAGTCCCTAAATTATTATTTATTTTTTAATTAATTTTTCCCAAAAATTTTGACGTGGGCTTTGCCATATTTTTGTATGCCAACCAGGTACAGCATCCAGCTTCTATGAACGCGCCATTTTCTGGGATGGCTGCGGACTGCAATTTGCAGTGGGGGGGAGGCCCAGAAAGCTTGGGCCTCCCTGCGCTGCAGATTCCATCCCCCAGCTGCCTAGTTGTACCTGGCTGGACACAAAAATAGGGAGAAGCCCCACGTATTTTTTTTTAAAATTATTTCATGAAATAATTAAAAAAAAATTGACGTGGGGCTTCGCACTATATTTGTGTCCAGCCAGGTACAGCAGGCAGGAACGGGCTGCCCCCAACCACCAGCTGCCTATTTGTACCTGGCCGGACACAACAATATAGGGAAGCCCTTTTTTTCTTAATTATTTCATGAATTTCATGAAATAATTAAAAAAAAAAATACGTGGAGCTTCGCCCTATTTTTGTGTCCAGCCAGGTACAACTAGGCAGCTGGGGGCTGGAATCTGCAGCGCAGGGAGGCCCAAGCTTTCTGGGCCCCACCCGCTGCAAATTGCAGTCCGCAGCCGCCCCGGAAAATGGCGCGTTCATAGAAGCGCCATCTTCTGGCGCTGTACCCAACTCATCCAGGGCCCTGGTGCGGTGGCTCACTGGGTAATAAAGGGGTTAGGGCCAGCTTGGCATTATCAGCTGGCCCTAAGCCCGAAATTCATGGGGTCACGCCAATATTAGACATGACCACCATGAATTTCTAGTAAAGTATTTAAAAAAAACAGAACACCCAGAATAAAGTCCTTTAATTGAAATAAAGACACAATTCTTTATTGTTCTAAATTAAACCATACCTACCATCACGCCCATTCCAGCTGAAGCCAACGATCTCCTGCAATAAAAGAAAAATAATAAACCAACCTCATCCTTACCTTCCCATGGATCCCACGACAGCTTCAGCTCTGCTACATCGAGATGACAGCCTGGACCGCAGCAGAACGCTGCCACCCAGCCTGTCATCCCGCAGACACTGAGAAGCGCAGGCATGCTTGCGCTCCTCAGTGTCTCTCTGTGACGTCATCCAGATGAGCCGAGTTCATGTCCAATGAACTCAGCTCACCTCATGCACGTCACTGACAGC
Organism: Phyllobates terribilis; assembly: GCF_046119375.1. Classification (NCBI taxonomy): domain Eukaryota; kingdom Metazoa; phylum Chordata; class Amphibia; order Anura; family Dendrobatidae; genus Phyllobates; species Phyllobates terribilis. Next base: position 360,535,263 of record NW_027362767.1, read on the forward strand.
GTGGGAAAATTCTCACGCTGAAGCGCTGAGTGCAGGAGAATTTTCCCACGCTGTCAGTGACGTACATGAGGTGAGGTCATGTCCAATGAACTCGGCTCACCTCATGCACATCACTGACAGCGTGGGAAAATTCTCCTGCACTCAGCGCTTCAGCGTGAGAATTCTCCCACGCTGTCAGTGACGTGCATGAGGTGAGCTGAGTTCATTGGACATGACCTCGGCTCATCTTTATGCCGTCACAGAGAGACACTGAGGAGCGCAAGCATGCCTGCGCTTCTCAGTGTCTGCGGGACGACAGGCTGGATGGCAGCGTTCTGCTGCGGTCCAGCCTGTCATCTCGATGTAGCAGAGCTGAAGCTGTCGTGGGAACCATGGAAAGGTAAGGATGAGGTTGCTTTATTATTTTTCTTTTATTGCAGGAGATCATTGGCTTCAGCTGGAATGGGCGTGACGGTAAGTATGGTTTAATTTAGAACAATAAAGAATTATGTGTTTATTTCAATTAAAGGACTTTATTCTGGGTGTTTGTGTTTTTTTTTTTAACTTTGACTATGGGGTTAGTAATGGGGGTGTCTTATAGACGCCTCTCCATTACTAACCTGGGCTTGATGTCAGCTGGTATTATAAGCTGACATCAACCCCAACCCTATTACCCCACTGCCACCGCTACAGGGCAGTGGGAAGAGCGAGGCTAAGTGCCAGAGTTGGCGCATCCATAGGATGCGCCATTTCTGGGGCGGCTGACGGCTGGTGTTTCTAGCCTGGGAGGGGGCCAATATTCATGGCACCCTTCCTGGGCTATTAATATCAGCCCCCAGCTGTCTGCCTAGCCTTTGCTAGCTATTAAATTAGGGGGAACCCCACGTCATTTTTTGGGGGGGGTCCCCATTTTAATAGCTAGTAAAGGCTAAGTATTCCGCTGGGGGCTGATATTAGCAGCCTGGGAAGCTCCGTGGGTATTACCCCCTTCCCAGGCTTCAAACATCTGCCCCAGCTGTCTGCTTAACCTCCGCTAGAGACTAAAATTAAGGGGAACCCCACGCCAATTTTTTTTTAAATAAATCCTTTATTTTAACACTAAATGACAAGTACAGTAAGCAACACTGTCACTGTACTTCATATATATGTGACTGACATGTTTCTATCTATCTAATCTATGTATGATTCTCTATTCCTTCTATTCTAAATTGTCGGGTACAGATGCTGAATTGCCGGCCGGCTTTTTTAAAGAGACGGTGCATGAAAACACTATTATTTTTTTAAATAAATCCTTTACACTAAATGACAAGTACAGTAAGCAACACTGTCACTGTACTTCTTATATATGTGACTGACATGTTTCTATCTATCTAATTTATGTGTGAAGCTCTATTCTGTCTGTTATAAATTGTCGGGTACCGCTGCTGAATTGCCGGCCGGCTTTTTTAAAGAGACGGTGCATGAAAACACTAATATTTTTTTTAATAAATCCTTTACACTAAATGACAAGTACAGTAATCAACACTATCACTGTACTTCATATATATGTGACTGACATGTTTCTATCTATCTAATCTATGTGTGATTCTCTATTCTTTCTATTCTAAATTGTCGGGTACCGGTGTATGCGCTGATGAATTGCCGGCTTTTCGCATAATACATTCTACATTATTCTTAGTTGTTTTACTTCATGTAGAATTAACCTACAAGGAAAGAAAGGGTTTATTTTCATTCCGATATTTCTGTCCCATTGACTTGCATTGGTTTCCGGTATCGGAATCGGCGATATCCGATACTTTTTGAGTATCGGTCCGATCCAATCCGATACGATATTTCCTGATATCGGAAGGTATCGCTCAACACTACTGCTGATGTAATGCTGATTGACAAATGGCTCCCCGCAGTTAGGCAGTAGGGAGCCAACTGTCAATCAGCATGACGTCACGCCCTGTCGAAAGAGCAGCCTGGAAGAAAAATGCAAAACTCTGTGGACGTGATGTCACTGAAAGCCGCTGCATTGTTGGCACAAGAGGTCAGTGACTACTCTGTGCTGGCAGAGATCGGTGCTGAGCACAACAAGAAGGTAGCTAGCAACTACCTTCCTGTTAGTTCTTAGGTCCATAGTCCTGGATAACCCCCTTTAAAATAGAAGTCTTACCTTATGACAATGAAGGGACTGCTTCCTCGCTGTACACAGCACAGGCTGAAAAGTTGCAGTACATGTCAGTGATATTTTAGTAACATACTGTAGATCTTGACATGTAAAAATGAATAAAAAAGAACACTTTTTGAAAACATATCCAACATAAAAGTGCCATTTACACCATAGAAAATTAAATATAAATCCATTTCTGGTAAAGTCAGATATTATAGTTAGAAAAAGAAAATGGACAAATATGCCTTTCATTGAAAAGTCAAGCCTTGAAAAAATAAAATGGTTCTATTTTGCTATCCGGGTTCACGGTAATCCCAGAGGGAAAACACAACAGAATTTATATTGATGTCAGCAAAATGATGGTTTCGGTCAACACCAACGACCGTGCACACCATTATGAAAAGTTAATACACACTTCAAAGAGGTAGAGTATTCTTCGTGTGCAGATATTTCATGTTTGACTAAGACAGTGACAACAATCCATCTCCGCAGCCTGGGAGAATTTATGCAACCGGAGAGTAAAAATAGGTGCATGCAGATAAATGGCTCTGTGGTCACGTAGCCCTCTCATGACTGATGGGAGGAAATCAATGTTGTGGTTTAAAGTGACCTTACTGTAGTTCTGACCTCATCGGGCAATGAAGCTTTGATTTTTCTTGAATGTTGTTGTAAAAAAAAGCAATAATTTTTACAACACGGTTCTTTTATTGTATAATATATAAGCCTCGGGCAAAACTATATTTATGTTTGATTACATGGCCATGTACATTATGTTATATATGGAACTCGCTGATATCTGCTGTTTTTTCTGAATCAAAATATGCAGAATGTTCATTGTCTTCAGGAAATACAGAGGAGGGCAAGACAAAGGGCACTCCCCACTGGCAATTTCAGTAAAAATCACTTTATTTTGGCCACAGGTGTGGCGCTAGTCACTACTCACGGACAAGAATGGTAGTCAAACGTTCCGGGGTCAGATACCAAGAGAGCACATAGTATACTAAAGGGGAAAGACAAAGGCAAATTCAGGTCACGGTCCGAGGTCAAAATACCAGGAAGATAGGGGATCAGAGCAAAGGGGTTAGGCAAATGGATGGTTAGAATGAGGTCCACAGTCAGACAGCAATAGATCAATAAACAGAGCACAGAAATACAAGACAACCCAATGAGCAGATTGCTACATCTGGCAGAGTTTTGGGACTGACAGCTCAGCTAAGTAGCTGGGTAATCACCTGGAACAGGGAACACCTGAAAGAAGCTCAGAACCTCCAAGACTCAGATTGGACAGCTGAGCTATCCATCAAAACACAGACAGCTCTGGACTCCCCTGCACCAGATTGGATGAATGAGTTGTCAGTCACTGCATCCAAGACACACTGAGCAGAGGAATCGTGACACCAGGATTGCAGCCAGAGGAATCAGTGAGACTGAGAAACAGCTGATTCACGTGAGTACACGCTTCTTTTTCTCTATGAGTTAGGGTGCGTGTTATGACGAAAACGCGTCAGAAGAGCACTATGGAGTCATGTGCGTAACATTTTAAATGAATGCAATGATAAAGAAAACTAAGTATTTATATATTTTTGTCGAGAGTTCCAGCTCTTTGATCTTGTTTCTTCCAACTCTTCTTTATATTGATCCTTGTTATCTCTTTTGTACATATGTAGAGTCACTCAGTGACACAGATGAAAGTGAGCACTCAAAGTAAGGAGTGCTCTGCGATGCTCCCACAAAGATGCAGAACTCGGAGGATTCACCACCTCGCCTATTTGCTAGTGTGCCCATCCATGTGAGTAGGAAGCCACCCCCCTTGACTCCATGCTAGCCTCTGGAGTAAATGAAGGTAAACTGCACTGCCCCTTTAAAATGTGGGCAAGGAGCTTTGGATGCTGAACAAACCTTTGCGACAGAAGGATAAACTGCGGGTTCATTATCTCAGTTGCTTCCTGACAGTCAGACATTAATGATTTCCACCAGTTAAAACTCATTAAAGGCAACTGCCTAGAAATGGAAAATAATTAACTTGCACTGCCTCTCCATGAACACATAATAATAATAGTAATATGGATTTTTAATAGCACCTAAATCATGTGCACCGCCTCAAGACACGTAAACCGCCTTTGTGAGTGAAGCAGTGACCAAGTGCACGATCTTATTATGTAACAGGACGCCGGCCAAATTTCCCTCTTTGAATATTCAATTATATTAGTAATTTCCCTTTTTCCCCCTCAGTCTCTGGGGCGAGCTTAACCTAAAAGAAATGATTAGAAAATTGCTTTTGCAATTAGCAAGAAGATGACTGATGTTTTTCCATACCTGTCTATATGGGGTGGATGTCATGGAGGATGCACCATTATTGTAAATTGCTGACTGAAGCGAAAGTACATTTTGCAAACTGAAAACGAATCTGAGATTCTCGGCATAGAGAAATGAGTGTATAGACGGGCGAAGGGCATAAGTGCCGTCCATAGTATCCACCCAAGGAGCTGTGGATGTTTACATCATCGATATTGTAATGAGTGTATTACAGCGCTTCTTGGTTCATGCGAGTTAAAATGCACCAAAACACCACTCGCCTCCACACCACAAAAATCCCTCTCTACCGACTGCCGTTTGTTTTTAAAAATCAAACAAACTTTTCTTTACTCACCCTCCCCGGGTCCCGTGCTGAGTCCCCGCCTTTGCTCCTGGTGTTATTGTCTGCAGTGTGGACGCCACATTAACAATGCTGCAGCCAATAACGGATTTTCAACGGCTCTGTCTGACTTGGCAGTACAAGCCACTCAGAGCCGCTTAGCGCAGTTATTGGTTGCAGTGCTGTCGACACGATGTCAGCACTGCGGGGGAGACTCAGCACTGGACCTGGTGCAGGTGAGTAAACTTCAGCTTGCTTTTTAAGGCCTCCTTTACATGTCTGTTTCATCTGTTTTTCACGGATACAAACATAGCCATTATAACCTTATGAACATGTCTTTTTCCGGCAGGCAGCATGGATGCCAAGGGCCAATACAAGTCTATGAGTCCGTGAAAATCATGTACCGCACACGGAAGTCATCTGAGTGCCATCCATGTGCCGTCTGGGTTTAACATTGCAAAGTATAGGAGAAGCATTGTAATTCATTTCTTTCTTTTTTATCCATATGGGAAAAACATTGATGACACACTGACGTTAAAAACAAACACAAATGACACACGAATGAAACACACCCCTATTCCTATGCAGTCTAAGGGCTGGTTCATACTAGAGTATTATACTCATGTGGTGTCCAAGTCAAAATCGATTGGTAAAAACCAATGTAATTCAACAGAGCTGTTCAGCATGCACTATTTTCTTCTGTATATCAGATGAGATTCACCTTTAGAAGTCTATGGGTTAACAAAAAAACCTCTGCTCTCATACAGAACCGCCATATTACATCCAATTTTTAGGCATACATTGACATTATTAACCTAAGAAAATGTATTGGATCATGTACATTTTAAAATGCTCATGTATAAATACGGATGTCAGATGGACGTAAAATACAGACGCATGGATGGCACACAGAAGACAATGCGAGTGAAAATCATCTGAGTTTTCTAGATGAAAATCGGATAATGATGAGCGAGCACTAAAATGCTCAGGTGTTCATAGGCGGATTATAATGAGGGCAATCTGGGCTACCGCCCGGGACCTCGGGCCTCCAGGGGGCCCGGGGCTCCGGGGTGTCTATGGCCAGATTGCCCTCATTATATGTGCGCACATACTGGCAGACAATGGCGGGGGGGCCCCCGAACCACTCCCCCAGCAGCGGTGCATGGACGCTGCTTCTTCTCCGGCCGGGCCAGCACTGCAGCTGTTAACTTCCCTGTGCTGGCCCGGCCGCGTCACTGCTAGGAGACACGGCACTGTGCGCGGCCGTGTCTCCTAACTGTGACGTCTCGCAGTGCGCGCCCGGCCTGCAGTGCTGCACCGGAAAGGAGCAGGAGGACTGGAGCCGAGCCGGGGGATGGTGAGTCTGTGTGTGTCTGTGTGTGTCTGTGTGTGTCTGTGTGTGTCTGTGTGAGAGAGTGTGTATGTGAGAGAGTGTGTATGTGAGAGAGTGTGTATGTGAGAGAGTGAGTGTGTGTATGTGTGATTGAGTGTGTGTGTGTGTGCAGGCAGATATCATTGTGTGATGTTTGTTTATATGCATTTTTGTGTTTCAAATGTGTTTATGCGTGTATGTATATGTCTGTATATGTTTGTGTGTGCGTGACTGCGTGCGGCCTCCCGCTGTGTATAGATGGCGCCGTGCGGCCTCCCGCCATGTATAGATGGTGCCGTGTGGCCTCCCGCTGTGTATAGATGGCGCCGTGCGGCCTCCCGCTGTGTATAGATGGCTACGTGCGGCCTCCCTCTGTGTATAGATGGCTACATGTGGCCTCCTGCTGTGTGTAGATGGCGCCGTGCGACCTCCCGCTGTGTATAGATGGCTACGTGTTGCCTCCCGCTGTATATAAATGGCTACGTGTGGCCTCTCGCTGTGTATAGATGGCACCGTGCGACCTCCTGCTGTGTATAGATGGCTATGTGCGGCCTCCTGCTGTGTATAGATGGCTAGATGGCACCGTGCGGACTCCTGCTGTGTATAGATGGCTCTGTGCGGCCTCCTGCTGTGTATAGATGGCTATGTGCGGCCTCCCGCTGTGTATAGATGGCTACGTGCGGCCTCCCGCTGTGTATAGATGGCTATGTGCGGCCTTCTGCTGTGTATAGCTGGCTACGTGCGGCCTCCTGCTGTGTATAGCTGGCTACGTGCGCCCCCCTGCTGTGTATAGATGCCTACGTGCGGCCTCCTGCTGTGTATAGATGGCTACGTGCGGCCTCCCGCTGTGTATAGATGGCTATGTGCGGCCTCCTGCTGTGTATAGATGGTTATGTGCGGCCTCCCGCTGTGTATATGTGACACCCCAGGGGTCTGGTTGCCACAGTAATAGAGATATTATGTCTGAGAGCAAGTGGGAGGTTTCTCTGGTCAGGAGCCCTAAGCATGCAACACTGCCCGCCCAGACCTGGGAGGGGAGGAATCTGCCCTTATAAACTGGGTCTGGGGCGGGATTAAGACAGAGACAGAGCCTGCAGAACAAGCAGAGCAGTAAGAGCCTGGAGAGGGAAAGTGAGAACAGGAGCTCTGTAGGAGCAGCAGCTGAAGGCCAGGGGCTGTGAGCAGAGATATAGCTTGCCCTGGCTGAAGTTACTAAAACCGGACACAGGTGTCCGAGGCTGTGAGGACTGATATATACCCAGCAGCAGAAACCAGCCGGCAGGGGATTCCAGGTCCTCTGGCCATAGAAGCCCGGAGGCTCAGTCACAAAGAAGGGACCAGCGCCGCCATCCAGGAGCGGAGGCTAACAGAAGGCCCCAAGTCACCAGCCATACGGGTGAGCACCACACGGTATACTCAGGGACGTGGGCTACCTGTAACCGCTGACAGCAAGGTAGCCAGGAAGAGTGCAGATAAACGGGGAGGCCTATAACTCCACCTGGCCAGGGGAACTCCTGCTTGCTCGCAGACTGACCAGGCCCCTTATACTAGCCAGTACTCCCGGGAGGGTCTGCCTGGTACCATCAGTAAAGACCCTGAACTGCACCTCACGTCTCTGTGATTCCTTGCCGCACCAGCACCATTAGCACTGGGACCCTCACACCATCACTCCCATCATCTCTCACATTAGCTGCCCTGAGGCAATACTTCTCCCGTGGGGAGTTATCCCATACTCGGCTGCGCAAACAACATCAGCCTCAGCGGTCGGCAGCGCAGCGGCGGTCCCCACTGACCGCAATCCATGGGTGGCGTAGTCGGACATTTGCTATACATTAAGACTGCCACTGGTTTGACCACCCTGGGCACGGACCGGGTCACCGCCACACGGAGACTACAACCCCCAGCATTCTACAACAGGCCCGGTTCCGGGTTCCCCTGCACAACACAGGCCCAGGGGGCGCGTCAACTTTGGCGTAGTCGGCAGGATTTTGTGCCCGCAACCACCGGGTACTGCATGCCTGAAAAAGAGACTTTTATACTTACCTGTGGTGAAGTTTCCCGCCATCCGGAGCCGATTCCCGCCATCAGACGCCATCTTGGACCATTTCCCACCGTCTTCTGCCTTCTTCCCGCCATCCGCAGCTGCTTCCCGCCTTCGGACGCCATCTTCGGGACGCCGCACGGGAAGAAGAGGGGCGTGGACGCCGAAAGCGCGCGAGATCCGAAGCTCCACCCCACGCTCCGCCCCACGCTCTGACGCTGCGCAAGGTCCTGGAAGGGAGGAAGAGCGACGCTGACGTCATCGGAGCGCGACGCCAGGTCCTCAACCCCGACGATCGACTGCGTAGCCGCGGCCTACGGAAGAAGAGCATCGCAAGGTAGGCCACGGTCCACTAGGGGGGAGGAGGATGCCGGATACCGAGGGGAGCTCCACTGCCACAGCCACCGCCAGCGCAACCGCTGCAGCAGTCATGCCATTCACCATGCCCTATATCCCGGGGGCAACCTGGCTACCCCAGTACTCAGGGGAGTCACATACTCTAAATGACTTTAGAGAAAGACTGGATAGCCTCTTCCAGGTGTACCCCCTCACAGAAGAGCAAAAAGTGAGTATCCTGGTGGCCCAATTAATCGGGGCAGCCCAAAGGGAGGTAAAGTCCTGGCCACCTGGGAGGAAGAGGATTGTCAGAGAAATACTAGCCCGGCTGAAAGACACATTTGATACCCGCACCTCAGCCGAAATAAAGCTCAGATTTTACGGGTGTAAACAGCGGGCACATGAGAGTATAAGAGACTATGCTCTAAACCTACAAGAGGCCCTGAGAGCCATTAAGCAGGCAGACCCTGACAGCGTGGGAAATGAAGATAAGCTGTTGACTGAACAATTTATTGAGGGTCTACTGTGCAATGCCCACCGAACCCAGTTGCGGGCAATGGCCTTACAGGACCCTGACCTGGACTTTGCACAGTTCAAGGACAGAGCCATCCGGTGCTCCGAGAACCGGCACCAGGTGGCGCTGTGACCCACAGGCGCCCTGCTATCACTTACCACCAGGAGATGGCGCCCTTGTCTGCAGGGCCTGTGGGAGCTGATGCGCAGGCTTTAAACAGTGACCCGGCTACAGACCTGCACCATCAGGTCCAAGAGCTGACTAAGAGCGTTGCCGCGCTAACCAGAACTGTGCAGTCTTTACAGGTCTCTTCTCCAGGAAAGATACAGCTGGCATCCGGACCGGAGGACGTCCCGTGGCACCGACTGAGGAGGACCCCACCGGCCAGAGGAAGACCCAGCGACAGATACAACGAGGACGGACGACCCATCTGCCGCCGCTGCAATCAACCCGGACATGTGGCAAGGTACTGTCATTTAAACGGGCACAACCTGGGGTAGAGGGCCAACCCCCAGGCATAAGACCATCAGGCCCATCAAACTGGCGTGATAAATACGTAGGGGGACGTCCAATCTTGCCTGTGGTACTGGATGGCATTCCTATGAGTGCCCTACTAGACACTCGGTCACAGGTGACCACCATCCCGTACGTGCTCTTTAAACAGTACTGGAATGACTCGGACATAACCCGCTACCCAGATGATGACCTGAGTATCATCGCCAGCAATGGTCAGCCCGTGCCGCAGGTGGGATTCAAAGAGGTGACCATTAAGATCGGTAAAGTCGAACTGGCGGCACAAGGACTGATTATAGTGGACATAGACCGTCATGAGAGTCACCCTAGAATAACCTTGGGAACTAATGTGATTGAAAATTGTCTTGCAGAGGTGATTCTCATTTTACAGCAGGTTGCCAAGAACGCCAGTTCCGGCCAGCAGCGTGTGCTCCAAAAAGAGATCCGGGCACTGATGAAGCGGCAACAGGTGGAACTATCTGGTGGTGAGATAGGTAGCGTGAGAATGTGTGACCCGTTCCCTATTGCCATGCCCCCAAAAAGTGAGATGATGATTTGGTGCCAGGCAGCTATTGGTCTAAGAGGTAGAGACTACCAAGCAATGGTAGAACCCGTCTACTCAGACAGTAGGCCCACCATTTTGACGGCACGGGGGGTGGTCGATGTACGCCATGGGAGGGTGCCCGTTCGCATCATAAATATCGGGGAGAGAGAAGTACACCTGCCCCGGTATGCCACGCTAGCCAAATTGTTCACCATCACCAGAACTCTGTACAGGCCGTGGAACCCTTGCCTCCATCTCAACCAGAGGAAGGTAACGGCTCTAAGAAACCAATGGAGGACTGGTGTCAGCAACTGCATTTGGGTACTGACTCCACTCCCTCACACCAGAAACAGGGAGTCTATCGGGTGGTTCGAGAGTACGAGAGAGTGTTTAGTAAACACCCACTAGACTTCGGGCGAGTAAAGGGGGTAGAACACCACATCCCCACGGGAGACCATCCTCCCATAAAGGAGAGATACCGACCCGTACCCCCGGCACACTACCAACACGCCAAGGGGATGCTTAGAGACATGAAGGAGGCTGGGGTAATCAGGGACAGCTGTAGCCCTTGGGCAGCTCCACTAGTCTTAGTGAAAAAGAAAGACAACACCATGAGAATGTGTGTAGACTACAGGAAGGTCAACAGTATCACGCACAAAGATGCGTACCCGTTACCAAGGATAGAAGAGTCCTTAGCTGCATTAAAATCTGCTAACTTCTTCTCTACTTTGGATCTCACTAGCGGGTACTGGCAGGTTCCTGTAGCAGAGGCGGACCGGGAGAAGACCGCATTCACCACCCCGATGGGTCTCAGCGAATTTAACTGTATGCCGTTCGGGCTCTGCAACGCACCAGGAACCTTCCAACGGTTGATGGAATGCTGTCTGGGACACCGGAACTTCAAGACGGTCCTGTTATACCTGGACGATGTCATCGTCTATTCCAAGACCTACGAGGACCACCTGAAACACCTGGCAGAAGTGTTCGAAGCTCTGGCAAACTACGGCCTAAAGGTGAAACCCTCCAAGTGTCACCTCCTGAAACCAAAGGTGCAATACCTGGGACACGTGGTGAGTGCTGACGGAGTGGCTCCTGACCCTGATAAGATCACCGTGATTAAGGACTGGCCAAGACCCTCCAGCATAAAGGAAGTGCGGCAGTTCCTCGGGTTGGTAGGCTACTACCGAAGATTCATTCCCGGTTTCACCAAAATGGCAGCCCCTATGCAGGACCTCCTGATAGGTCAATCTCAGAAAGCCAAAAACCAGAAGCCGCCCTTTAGGTGGGAAAAGCTGGAAGAGGAGTCCTTCTGCCAGCTGAAGATGGCCCTCACGGGGGATGAAATCCTGGCATATCCAGACTACAGCCAGCCCTTTATCCTCCACACGGACGCAAGCAACATCGGGCTAGGAGCCGTACTGTCCCAGATCCAGCAAGGGAAAGAACGGGTAATCGCTTACGCCAGCCGAAAGCTACGGCCCACGGAGAGGAACCCTGAGAATTATAGCTCATTCAAGCTGGAGTTCCTGGCAGTAGTGTGGGCAGTGACCGAACGTTTCAAGCATTACCTTGCCTCCTCCAAATTCACCGTGTACACGGATAACAACCCGTTGACACACCTAGACACTGCAAGGCTCGGTGCCCTGGAACAGAAATGGATGGCCCGCCTGTCCAACTTTGAATTCACCATCAAATACCGGGCAGGACGCTCAAATGCCAACGCGGATGCCCTGTCTAGAATGCCGAACTTACCGGACGTAGGGGAAGATCCAGAAGATCTGGAAGAAGTTGAGCTCCCTGCGTTCCACCGTCATGGGATTACCCTGTATTCCCACCGTGTGAAGGACAGGCGCTCCGTGACTTTCAATCCCTTGCCCCACTACAACTGGGCGGAGACGCAAGACAGTGATCCCGCAGTCCATTTGGTGAAGGAAATGCTGACCCAGGCCGATGCCCGTCTTGACCCAGATGCTCTGGAGGAGACCAAGCAACTGTGGAAGGAGAAAAGTAAGCTGTTCCTCTACAGGGAGAAGCTGTGCCGGAGAATGGTTAACTCTCGAACACATGAGTTGACCTGGCAGGTAGTGGTCCCAAGACGAGACGCGGCTATGGTTCTGGAGGCATACCACAACGGAGCAGGGCATTTCGGATGGAAGAAGCTGGAGTTCTTGTTGCGTGAACGGTTCTACTGGGCAGGCATGAGAGGAGCCATCGAGAGGTGGTGCAGAGACTGTGGCCCGTGCCACCTGAGAAGAAAAGACCGAGCCAGCCAGAAGACTCCCCTGCAGCCCATCATCACCAGACAGCCACTGGAACTGGTAGCCCTGGACCATGTGAAACTGGCTCCAAGCAGATCTGGGTATGTCTACGCCCTCACAATCGTAGATCATTACTCCCGGTTCCTGGTGGTGGTCCTGGTCAAGGACTTAACGGCTCAAACAGCAGCTAGAGCCTTCCAGCAGCACTTCTGCCGTCCACACGGGTACCCGGACCAAGTGTTGACAGACCAAGGACCAGCCTTCGAAGCGGAGGTCTTCCAGGAGTTCTGCAACCTGTATGGCTGCAAGAAGATAAGAACAACGCCCTATCACCCTCAAACCAATGGACTCTGCGAGAAGATGAACCAGGTGGTGATAGATCTGCTAAAAACGTTGCTCCTGGAAGAACGCAGTCTGTGGCCTGAGAAACTGCCCGATCTGGTGGACCTGTATAACCACATCCCTGTAGGTTCCACCAACTATACCCCGGCTTACCTAATGAGAGCAAGACCTGGTAAGCTGCCTATTGACCTGGATATGGGAGTCCTGACGCCTGAGGACACCTCGCCAGAGGCAGACTGGGATACAGAACGGCAGCAGCAGTATCGGAAAGTACAGGAGAGCGTCGAGCGAAGTCTGTCTCAAGCTAGAGAAAGGCAAGAGAAGGCTTATAACCAGTATGCTCCCGCTGTTCCCCTGGTACCTGGAGAGCAGGTCTTGAAGAGGAAGAGGCGGCTCCACAAGTTGGACGACCAGTGGGAGAAGGACCCATACACTGTACTGCCATCAAGCCATGAGAACCCAAAAATCTGCGTAATCAGTAAGGATGGAGGAGAAACCACAGCCATTGTCTCCAGAGACCACCTGAAGAAGTGTCCCGAGCAGCTGCAAAGCCCTGAAGAAGATCAAGAAAACCCTCAACCCGCAGAGGAAAGGGAAGAAATGATCAGTACCGTACTCGGAGACTTCCCCCGGTCTTGGACACAAGTAAACGGCGCTGTCGTGGTACCCGTCCTCACCTTTCTCCAGCCAGCCCCGCAAGTGCCTACAGAGGAACCGGTAGAGCTGGAAGAGCAGCCGGCCCAAGAGACAGAAGAGTCCACACCAGCAGTACAGGAGGATCAACCCTCTGCTAGTAGTGAGCCTGCCGTGCCCCTAGTGAGCCAAAGAGTGCGCAGACAGCTGCCCAGCTTACCCATAACACCTCCTACACCCTGTAGTGCAGAACCAGTTAGTGAGCTCCGTAGGTCCACTAGAGTCACTAGAGGTCAGATGCCCGCTCGCTGGAGAATCTAAACTAGTGCACTGTGAATTTACCTGTTTCTTGAAAATGTTTATGGTTTATGTTTGTTGCCTGTTATTAATTATGTTTCTCAGTTACCCTGCAGATTTTTATGGACTAACAGGTTATGGACACTGGATAACCGGAACAGTTTTGTAGATAGTTGCACCTTGGTGCCTCTTGCAAAGACGGCCGCGGAAGAGAAAACCTGTCTGGCGTGGCCTCCTTGCGGCCCAAAGTAGTTAGTCTACCCTTGCAGCCACGCCCAAGGCCAACGCAAGGGGTTTGCTTTGGACAGGTCCCCTACTTCGCTTAAAGCTTCACCTTGGGTGATATGGACACCCGGTTGCGGACACGCCGTGACCTTTAAAGAACTAAAGCTTCTTGTAAATATGTTATCGTATTATTGTTTATACCCTGTTATTATGTTTTAAAAATGTGTTTAGTCCCGGAGTACTAAAATTTACTAGGGGGGGAATGTGACACCCCAGGGGTCTGGTTGCCACAGTAATAGAGATATTATGTCTGAGAGCAAGTGGGAGGTTTCTCTGGTCAGGAGCCCTAAGCATGCAACACTGCCCTCCCAGACCTGGGAGGGGAGGAATCTGCCCTTATAAACTGGGTCTGGGGCGGGATTAAGACAGAGACAGAGCCTGCAGAACAAGCAGAGCAGTCAGAGCCTGGAGAGGGAAAGTGAGAACAGGAGCTCTGTAGGAGCAGCAGCTGAAGGCCAGGGGCTGTGAGCAGAGATATAGCTCGCCCTGGCTGAAGTTACTAAAACCGGACACAGGAGTCCGAGGCTGTGAGGACTGATATATACCCAGCAGCAGAAACCAGCCGGCAGGGGATTCCAGGTCCTCTGGCCATAGAAGCCCGGAGGCTCAGTTACAAAGAAGGGACCAGCGCCGCCATCCAGGAGCGGAGGCTAACAGAAGGCCCCAAGTCACCAGCCATACGGGTGAGCAGCACACGGTATACTCAGGGACGTGGGCTACCTGTAACCGCTGACAGCAAGGTAGCCAGGAAGAGTGCAGATAAACGGGGAGGCCTACAACTCCACCTGGCCAGGGGAACTCCTGCTTGCTCGCAGACTGACCAGGCCCCTTATACTAGCCAGTACTCCCGGGAGGGTCTGCCTTGTACCATCAGTAAAGACCCTGAACTGCACCTCACATCTGTGATTCCTTGCCGCACCAGCACCATTAGCACTGGGACCCTCACACCATCACTCCCATCATCTCTCACATTAGCTGCCCTGAGGCAATACTTCTCCCGTGGGGAGTTATCCCATACTCGGCTGCGCAAACAACATCAGCCTCAGCGGTCGGCAGCGCAGCGGCGGTCCCCACTGACCGCAATCCACGGGTGGCGTAGTCGGACATTTGCTATACATTAAGACTGCCACTGGTTTGACCACCCTGGGCACGGACCGGGTCAGCGCCACACGGAGACTACAACCCCCAGCATTCTACAACAGGCCCGGTTCCGGGTTCCCCTGCACAACACAGGCCCAGGGGGCGCGTCATATAGATGGCTACGTTCGGCCTCCCGCTGTTATGTTCTGCTACCAAAGCTAAGGAAAGAGAGGAGATCTGTCCCTACTATAAGACTCAGCTGAATCCCTACGATGTAACAGGGAACCTGATCCTGCGATCAGACCTGCTAAAGTCCTAATCTAGTCTGTACGGAGACCTATAGATTAGGGGAGGGAATCCCTACAAGTACTAAGGACTGGGAGGAATATGGGACACCTCCTAACAGAAATAGCAGCAGACAGACGAACAAACAAAATAGATAGAACCTAGAGGTCCGTAGACCAAGCAAACTAACAGAGTTAGATACAGAGCACAGGCTAGCTAGAAAGTAGATATACAATGAAGTCCAGCAAAGCCAGAAGGGCGGAGCAGGATTAAATAGGCCAACAAGGTCATGTGACCAGCAAAGGAAAAAAAACCTAACAGCAAGGTTCTAACAGTACCCCCCCTTCTAAGAGGATCCTCCGGATCCCCTAGGACCAGGCTTATCAGGAAATCTCCTGTGAAACGCTCTGATAAGTCTGGACGCGGAAACATCATCTGACCTCACCCAAGAGTTATCCTCGGGTCCGAAACCTTTCCAGGCCACAAGATACTGCAAACTACCTCTATACCGTCTAGAGTCAAGGATGCGAGAAATTTCATATTCCCCGTCCTCCACCACCGGAGGAACAGAGGCAGAGGCGTCACCATCCGACACAACAGCTTTTTTTAACAGAGAGACATGAAAGACCGGATTAATTCTCCAGGAGGTAGGAACCTCCAACCTAACAGCAGATTGGTTGACAACCTGAAGCACCTTAAAGGGCCCTACAAACTTGGGACCCAATTTCTTAGAAGGAATCCTCAACCGCAGATTCCTAGAGGACAACCAAACCATGTCACCAACAGCGAACAAAACCTCCTGTCGTTTCCTATCAAAGTAGTCTTTAGATTTTCTGTTGGCCTCCTGAAGATTACCACGCACATCCGTCCAAACTCTTTCCAAATCACCGGAAAAACTCTCCTCCTCAGGCACGGCAGATCCCAACTTGGAGAACGACCCAAACGACGGATGTCTCCCAGAACAACAAAAAAAAGGCGAACAACCAGCAGAAGAAGATGTATGATTGTTCAGAGCAAATTCGGCAAGTGGCAGAAACTCAGACCACCCCTCTTGATTGTCTGCCACAAAACAACGCAAGAACTGCTCAACATCCTGGTTTTTCCTTTCTGTCTGGCCATTAGATTCAGGATGATATCCGGACGAAAACGACAAATGAATTCCCAACCTGTCACAAAAGGCACGCCAAAAACGAGCCACGAACTGAGGACCCCTATCAGAAACAATGTCAGTAGGAACGCCATGAAGTCTGACAATTTCCTTGACAAAGGCCTTAGCGAGAGTTTTAGCGCAGGGCAGTTTGACGAAGGGAACCAAGTGACACATCTTGCTAAAACGGTCCACGACCACCCAGATGACAGTAAAACCCTCAGAGGGGGGAAGGTCAGTTATAAAGTCCATAGCCAAATGTGTCCAAGGAGCACTGGGGACCTCCAAAGGACAAAGCAACCCCGCAGCAGGAGTATGTGAGGACTTAGATCTAGCACATATAGTACATTGGCGCACCCACTTAATGACTTCCTTCTGCCATCCAGGCCACCAAAAACTGCGACCCACCAGTCTCTTGGTCTCAGAGATTCCGGGATGACCTGCCAACCGAGATTCGTGACACTCAACAAACAAATCTCTCCTAAAGGTCCCAGGCACAAACAACCTCCCATGAGGAGTGTTAGATGGGGCATTCTCCTGAGCTTTAAGAATCTCATCTTCCAAAACGGAGTCTAAAGCAGCTATCACAACACCTTCTTGTAAAATGTTTTCCTCTTTCTCAGCACCGACTATGGGAGAAAAACTGCGAGACAAGGCATCCGCCTTAACATTCTTAGTACCAGGGATGTAAGTAACGGAGAAATTAAACCGCGAGAAAAACAGTGCCCACCTAGCCTGACGGGCATTCAGGCGCTTGGCAGCGTCAAGATATATCAGATTTTTATGATCCGTAAGAACCTGAACGGGAAATTCCGCACCTTCCAAGAAGTGGCGCCAGTGTTCAAATGCGAGTTTAATAGCCAATAATTCCCGATTACCAATATCGTAATTCAATTCAGTCTCCGAAAATTTTTTTGAAAAAAAATGCACAGGGATGTAATCCATCCCCGTTATCCTGAGACAATACTGCGCCAACCCCCACAGAGGAAGCATCAACCTCAACCAAAAACGGCCTAGTAACATCAGGCTGCATAAGGATGGGAGCAGAGGTGAACCTCTCCTTGAGATACACAAAAGCTTCAATGGCCTCAGAAGACCACTGAACCGCATCAGCACCTTTCCTGGTGAGATCAGTCAGAGGTTTGACAATACTAGAAAAATTTTTTATGAATTTTCTATAGTAATTGGCGAAACCCAAAAACCTCTGTATTGATTTCAAACCAATAGGCCTAGGCCATTCCTGCACAGCCTGAACCTTAACCGGATCCATCTCAAAACCTTTGCTGGAGATAATGTAGCCCAAAAAACTAATTCTCTGTACAGCGAACTCACATTTCTCCAGCTTAGCAAAAAGCGAATTGTCCATTAATAACTGTAATACCTCACGCACGCTCCTCCAATGAGACTCCAGATCTGGCGAATAAATCAAAATGTCATCCAAATACACAACCACATTTTTACCGATCAAAGGTCTAAGGATGTCATTAATCAGATTCTGAAAAAATGCAGGAGCATTAGTAAGACCAAAAGGCATAACCAGATTCTCAAAATGACCCACAGGAGTGTTAAAAGCAGTCTTCCATTCATCACCCTCCTTCATGCGCAACAGATTGTATGCCCCCTTAAGGTCAATTTTAGAGAACCACTTGGCCCCCAATAACTGGTTAAACAGATCAGGAATCAATGGCAGTGGGTAAGGATTGCGTACCGTAATTTTGTTAATCTCACGAAAATCCAGACAAGGACGTAAACCGCCGTCCTTTTTTTTTACAAAAAAAAATCCAACCGCCACAGGAGACTTAGAGGGCCTAATGTGACCGGCGGCCAAACTTGTCTGTATGTATTCCTCCAAAGCCTTCCTCTCAGGAATAGTAAGGTTAAATAAACGACTTTTAGGAAGAGTCGCTCCAGGGACAAATTCAATAGAACAATCATAGTCTCTATGGGGAGGCAAAACCTGCGATTCTTTCTCAGAAAAAACTCTCCAAAAATCCTGAATAGGAACAGGCAATTCTCCCCTATCCAAAGCTGCAATACGCCCGTTACAACACTTGTCATAACATTTATGGCTCCAGGATTTAATTTCACTGGTAGACCAATCCAGTACAGGATTGTGAAATTTCAACCAGGGCAAACCCAATATTACTGGAGAAGGCAAGTTATTCAACACTACCAAATCCAATTTCTCATGGTGAACACCATTAATAGTGAGAGGAAATTCACTGACCTTGAGAGTAATATTCTTCAAAGGGGAGCCATCCACAGAAACCACAGCAATGGGGGATGATAAAGGTTCAGGTTTTAAATTGAGTTTTTCCACGAATCCCCCATCAATAACATTCAGTGTAGACCCGCAATCAACAAACACCCGAAATTCCATTAATTTTTCCTGAGCAATCGTGGAAGCAGCTAAAAATATACCCTTGGAATTTAAACAGGCAATACGGGCGTGACTGACCATTTTTTTTTTCTTTCTTCATACGAAGCTCACAGCCTTTAATCAAATGACCAGATTTTCCACAATAGAAACACAAGCCTTCTGAAAAACGACGGTGTTTTTCTTGAGAGCGAGGTGCCACCGATCCAATCTCCATCGGTTCACCACTGTTAGTACACACATTATCATAACCAGAAACTGACATAGCAGAGGATTTGCTCTCATTAACCCTAGCACGCAGTCTTCTGTCCACCCGTATAGCTAATTGCATAGCCTGTTGCAAATCCTCAGGTGTAGGATAAGCAATTAGCAAGTCTTTAACCTTTTCACTGAGCCCAGCAAGAAATAGACTTTTCAGAGCAGAATCGTTCCACCCTGTTTGAGTGGACCAACGACGAAAATGTGTACAATATTTTTCCATATTACCTGATCCTTGTTTTAAACGTCTCAACTCAGTCTCAGCTGATGCCACACGGTCAGGATCATCATATAATAGTCCTAAAGCAGAAAAAAAACTATCCACTGATCTGAAGCATGTATCACTAGGTTGCAAAGAAAAGGCCCACTCCTGAGGCTCTTTGCGCAAAAGTGACATTATGAACCCTACGCGCTGGGATTCATCCCCAGAGGACTTGGGTCTCAAACGAAAATACAATAAGCAAGCATTTTTAAATGAAAAAAATTCTCGATGTTCACCAAAAAATAAATCCGGCAAACATACCTTAGGCTCCAAGAAATATGCTCCAGGACAGTTACTCACGTGCTGACGGAGCTCGGCCACTTCCAGAGAGAGTCCCTGCAGGTGTTTAGCCAAATCCTGAACCGACACCATAATGGAACAAAAAAAAATCTTTCCTTAGAGAATTTACAGGCTGGACTTACTGTTATGTTCTGCTACCAAAGCTAAGGAAAGAGAGGAGATCTGTCCCTACTATAAGACTCAGCTGAATCCCTACGATGTAACAGGGAACCTGATCCTGCGATCAGACCTGCTAAAGTCCTAATCTAGTCTGTACGGAGACCTATAGATTAGGGGAGGGAATCCCTACAAGTACTAAGGACTGGGAGGAATATGGGACACCTCCTAACAGAAATAGCAGCAGACAGACGAACAAACAAAATAGATAGAACCTAGAGGTCCGTAGACCAAGCAAACTAACAGAGTTAGATACAGAGCACAGGCTAGCTAGAAAGTAGATATACAATGAAGTCCAGCAAAGCCAGAAGGGCGGAGCAGGATTAAATAGGCCAACAAGGTCATGTGACCAGCAAAGGAAAAAAAACCTAACAGCAAGGTTCTAACACCCGCTGTGTATAGATGGCTACGTGCGGCCCCCTGCTGTGTATAAATGGCTACGTGCGGCCTCCTGCTATGTATAGATGGCTACGTGCGTCCTCCTGCTGTGTATAGATGGCACTGTGCGGCCTCCCGCTGTGCATAGATGGCTACGTGCGGCCTCCCGCTGTGTATAGATGGCTATGTGCGGCCTCCTGCTGTGTATAGATGGCTACGTGTGCTCCATATTGAGTCATACAATTAATGTAAGGCTATGTGCCCACGATGCAGAAATGCTCTGGATTGTTTTTGAGCGTTTCTGCATCTCCCTGGCAGAAAAAACGCATGCGGATTGTACATGCGGATTGTACATGCGTTTTTCCTGCCAGGGACATGCGGATGTGAAGCGTTCTTCACATGCATTTCCGCATGCGGGTTGACAAGCGCTTTCCAAACGATTTTAGCATCACTTGGAAAGTGCTTGACAACTTCGTCACACTATATAAATCCATGCAACCGGCATGGATTTATATAGTGTGACCGTAAAACAATGGTAAAAAATAAAAAATATATACTTACCTTCTGATGGCCTGCCGACGTCATCTGTCGCGTGACCCGTCACATGACTAAATGACGTCACGGCAGGTCCTTTTCAGACCATCGTGAGCTGCCGGCAAGCCAGGACGCATCGGATAAAGACACTGGGGGCCATCAGAAGGTAAGTATAATATTTATTTTTTATTTTATTCTTTTTTTACAGGTTTCTATGGTACCCGGGTCCAGAGGAGAGTCTCCTGTCCTCCACACCCAGGTACCATCCGCACATTGAAACGCATGGATTCTGCATGTACAGATGCAGTGATGCGGATTCCATGCGTTCCAATGCAAGTCAATGGCGGGCAAAACGCCGCGCTTCCGCAAAATAATTGGTAATGCTGCGGATTTTTCCGCAATGATAATCCGCAGTGGAAATTTCCGCAGCATGTGCACAGCACATGCGGATTATCATTGGGGAACATGGCAGACCTTCTACCAAGCATTTTTAAGCGTTTCTGCAGCGGAATTGCCGCTGCGGAAACGCTTAAAAAATGCATAGTGGGCACACAGCCTAAAAAAAAAATATTATAATTAATAATGTGCCAAATTAATTTCACGTGAACTATCACATGATATATCACAGGGGATCAGGTGACATGTGATACATCAGGTGTGTGTGTTTGGGGGGGGGGGCGTGCCTTCTAAACTGCCGGGGGCCCTTGCTACTCTTAATCCACCCCTGCAGGTGCTCGTTACTCGAGTTGAGCAAATCGTTATGCTCAGGTGCGCGACCAGAGTAACCAGTATAATGGAAGTCAATGGGAAACTCAACTCAAGCAATTATCCAGTGGTTCCTCTGCCCCCCGAGGTCTATAAGGGTCTAAAAATTGCTCAAATCAATGGAAACAGCGCTGAAATTACATGGAAATAGGATCAAGAAGACCCCTGGAAGCATCTCTGAATCCTAAGTCGCTACTGGAAACAATTTTATGAAAATACTACGCCACTTTTACCAACTGACAATAAAACAAAAAGCCGAAACTAAAATGGATTTTACTGGAGAGAATGTTAAGAAATTTGCATACAGTATAAAGCAAAATAAATAAGAGAAAAAAAAATTGCTCAACACCCTGGGCTATGTTCACACGTAGTGTTTTTGCAAGTTTGCATTGCTTTCAATGGTGAAAAAAACCTTCACCAGTAAATGTAATTTTAACATTTTACCACCTAGCCACGGGGTGTGTGAGACATGATCAGACACATCCTGTTTCCTGGAGGAGGGACTCTGAAAGTCACAAAGCCTATTTATACAGGGCCATCAGGCAGCCCTCACTATTTGTAGAGGGCCATCAAGCGGCCCTTACTATTGTTAGAGGGCTAGCAGTCAGCCCTTACTATTGTTAGAGGGCCAGCAGCCACAATGCTTTGCATAGCCGTATATTTCTACTGCAATATAATTTATCCATCTGAAGTGGGCAAATTTTCTTTTTCGTATTAATACTGTAAAGTTTGAAACTTGGAGGGCCAGCAGGCAGCTATGCTTTGAATAGCCTTATAATGCTACTGCAATATAATTTATCCATCTGAGGTGGTCAAATTTTATTTTTCCTACTAATACTGTAAAATTTGAAACTTGGAGGGTCAGCAGGTGGCCTTCACAATTTATAGAGTGCCAGTAGGCGGCCCCCACTATTTTTAGAGGGCCAGCAGGCATCTTGCTGACGGATGAGACCAAAATAGAGCTTTTTAGTAAAGCACATCATTCTACTGTTTACTGTAAATGGAATGAGGCCTACAAATAAAATACAGTACTTACGGACAAATATTGTGGAGGTTCAAAGATATTTTGGGGTTGTCTTGATGCCTCTGGCACTGGGTGCCTTGACTGTATGCAAGGCATTATGAAATGTGAAAGATTCCCAAAGGATTTTGGGTTGCAATGTAGTGCTCAATGTCTGAAAGCTGGGTTTGCATCCAAGGTCATGGGTGTTCCAGCATGACAATGACCCCAAACATACTTCAAGAAGGACCCAGAAATGGATGGAAACAAAGCACTGGAGAGTTTTGAAGTGGTAATTCAAGCTCCAGTAGCATAAAGTCTCTCACCACTATCTCTCACGCAGCGGTGGTGCCGTAAGTGAGGTAACTGGAGCTCATCAGCTGATTAACTCCTGTGACCTCTCACAGCAGCTCAGCGCTATACACTGCAGGAGCGATTACGCTCCTGTGAGTGTGTAGCCGGCTGCCAGGTAGAGCAGTCACATCTCTCAATGTGACTGTTCTAAAAGTGAGATTGACATGTGAGACTCTGGATTAACTGGATTACCTGGACAAAGGCGGCCACACACTGGACCTCATCTTCACCCGCCTCTGTTCCCTATCTAACCTCTCTAACTCACCTCTCCCTCTCTCTGACCACAATCTACTTACATTCTCTACCCTCTCCTCTCCAGGGCAACAATCCCCACTCCACAAACTTGCATACCCTTGCAGAAATCTCAAACATCTTGACCTACACTATCTCTGAATTCTTTCTCCCTCTTACAGACATTAGCTCCTTATCAGATGCAGATGTTGCTGCCACTTTACACAACACCATAACAGCTGCAGCTCTCGATTCGGTCCCCCCCTTCACACATACCAAAACTCGCACAATCAACAGACAACCCTGGCATACCAGCCTAACTAAAGAACTGTGACGGGTCTCCAGGGTTGCTAAGCGTAGATGGAACAGGCCCCACTCCAATGAGCACTTCATCGCATTCAAATAGTCCCTCACTACCTTCAAGTCCACACTCACTGCAGCAAAACAAACATACTTCTCATCTCTCATATCCTCCCTGTCTCACAACCCCAAACAACTATTCAACACCTTCAATTCTCTCCTCCGTCCCCCAGTGCCTCCTCCCTCTCCTCTTATTTCAGCCGAAGACTCTGCCTCATTCAAGCAGGAGATTGACACCATCAGACAAAGCTTTTGCCTAAAGCCCCCACAGCGCCTCCCCACACCTACTCAACTCTCCTCCTCCAAAACCACCTTATCCACCATTACGGAAGACCTACTTTCCTCTTTACTCTCCAAATCACACCTCACCACCTCTAAACTTGACCCAATCCCATCCCACCTCATCCCAAACCTTACCACTATCTTCATCCCACCCCTAGCCCACCTCTTCAACCTGTCACTAACAACTGGTGTCTTCCCCTCATGCTTCAAACATACCTCAATCACACCCATCCTCAAAAAGCCCTCCCTTGACCCATCCTCTCTGACTAGCTATCCCCCCATATCACTTCTCCCCTATGCCTCAAAACTACTGGAACAACACGTCCATTCTGAGCTGTCCTCCCACCTCTCCTCCTGCTCCCTCTTCGACCGCCTACAATCTGGTTTCCAACCGCACCATTCTACTAAAACTGCACTGACTAAAGTCACCAATGACCTACTAACCGCCAAATCCAAGCGACACTACTCTGTCCTCCTCCTCCTAGACCTGTCATCTGCCTTCGACACAGTGGACCATTCCCTCTTACTACAAACTCTCTCATCTCTTGGAATCTCAGACTTGGCCCTATCTTGGATCTCATCATACCTACAGACTGGACATTCAGTGTCTCCCACTCACACACCACCTCCTCATCTCGCCCCCTATCTGTCGGTGTCCCCCAAGGATCAGTTCTAGGACCCCTACTTTTCTCCATCTAAACCTTAGGCCTGGGACAGCTCATAGAGTCTCATGGCTTTCATTGTTACCTCTATGCTGATGACACACAGATCTACCTCTCAGAACCCGATATCACCTCCTTACTAACCAAAATCCCACAATGTCTGTCAGCTATTTCATCCTTGTTCTCTGCTAGATTTCTAAAACTTAACATGGACAAAACAGAATTCATCATATTTCCGCCATCCCATTCAACCCCCCCAACTGACCTATCTATCGACGTCAATGGCTGCCCACTATCCCCAGTCCCTTAAGCTCGCTGCCTTGGGGTAACCCTGGACTCTGAACTCTCCTTCAAACCACATATCCAAGCCCTTTCTGCCAACTCCAACTCAAAAATATCTCCCAGATCCGCACATTCCTCAACCATGAATCTGCAAAAACACTAGTACACGTCCTCATCATCTACCGCCTTGACTACTGCAACCTCCTGCTCTGTGGCCTCCCTTCCAACACTCTCACACCCCTCCAATCCATCCTAAACTCTGCTGCCCAACTAATCCACCTGTCCCCCCGCTATTCCCTGGCCTCTCCTCTCTGTCAATCTCTTCACTGGCTCCCCATTGCTCAGAGACTCCAGTTCAAAACCCTCACCATGGCATACAAAGTCATTCACATATCTCTGACCTAGTCTCCCGTTACATACCCACATGCAACCTCCGATCCTCACAAGATCTCCTTCTCTACTCCCCTCTTATCTCCTCCTCCCACAATCGCATACAAGATTTCTCCCGTGCTTCCCCCCTACTCTGAAACTCTCTACCCCAACACATCAGACTCTCGTCGACCGTGGAAACCTTCAAAAGGAGCCTGAAGACCCACCTCTTCCGACAAGCCTACAACCTGCAGTAACCACCGCTCCACCATACCGCTGCACAACCAGCTCTACCCTCACCTACTGTATCCTCACGCATCCCTTGTAGATTGTGAGCCCTCACGGGCAGGGTCCTCGTGCCTCCTGTACCAGTCGCTGTCACATTGTGTTCAAGATTATTGTAACTGCTTTTGCTATGTATACCCCTTTTTCACATGTAATGCGCCATGGAATAAATGGCGCTATAATAATAAATAATGATAATAAAAATAATTATGGAGGATAGGTGAGTATTATGGTGGTTTATTATTTTTCCTTTTTTACAGGTGACATAGTCATCAGGGATTAGGCTGTAGGGTGAGTATTATAGTGTTTCTTTTTTTATTTTTATTTGAATATTCATTTATTAATTTTAACTTTTTTTTATTTGGAGCACAGGCGCCAGCTAATAAGAGACTACTCCTCCCATCAGCGGCACCTGCAATCGCTGTTTACAGTGACAGCAGGCATCGGCTGATGGGGGTAGTAGTCTCATCAGACGATACCTGTGACCCTCTGATAAGCTTTTTACCATGGGTCACAGCTGCAGGATCCCGCTGACATCTGACAGCATGATCCCACAGTGCTCTGACAGACAGGAACAATGTTACCTCTCCTGTCATTTTAGCACCCGGCGCAGGGGAACAGCGCAAACTGTACCGATGATTCCCGGCGGTAGTGTTATCAAACGGTGACATGCAGAAGTAGTGCTGTTGCAGAGTGTGACATGCAGAAGTAGTGCTGTTGTTTTAAATGCATTCAGCAACTATTAGAAGTAACACAAGCACATGAGACAGGAAGTGTTGTGCTCCAGAAGCATCCAGCAACTAGAGGGGTTAACACAGTCACAGGAGAAGGGGAGTGTTTTAGCAGAGCCCCAGGGGGATTGTGGGGAAGTTGTTTACTGTCTGGCTGGAGCCGAAGAGAAAGGTGGTCTGTGTTCTGCATCTGACAGAAGTGCCCCTGCAAGTGAAAAGGATTCAAGCCAGGAGTGAAGCTAAGCACAGGTCAGGTAGAGTTCCTGAACTAGCAGTGCAGAGTATTGTCAAGCAGAAAGATAAGGACTGGAAGAAATGGAGTCACAGTGATCATCTCCCTCAGCAAACCCCCCTCCCCCTCCATCTCACTGTGCTGTAAAGAATGCTGTGTTCATTAATGTGCCTTTGCATTAGAACTGTGCTGTCCTGTGCTACTGGGAAACTGTGAACTGCTGTGCTACTAAGGAAACTGTACTGTTTGTCACTGGAGCCTGTTGCTCATAAGACTTAACTTGCACTGGCTGTGTGGCTTCTTATTAAATGTTACTGTGGTGATGTCCAACTCACTTAAAGAGTTCAAGAGATGTCCAACTCACTTAAAGAGTTCAAGAGAGGCCTGGACGCCTTTCTTGAGAACAATAAAATTACATCTTATGCTTAGTTAATTAATCCAGGGATTTAATCTTACTGCCAGATTGGTGTCGGGAAGTGAATTTTTCCTCAGTGATGTAAATTGGCCTATACCTCATGGTTTTTTGTTGCCTTCCCCTGGATCAACGCTGCGGAATAGCTGCAGTGCACAAGAAATAGGCTGAACTGGATGGACGCTTGTCTTTTTTCGGCCTTATAAACTATGTAACTATGTAACTGTTCTACCGTTTATGAGGAGTCTTGTAAAGTGTGTCTAGTCAGCAAGTGAAACAACGTACGTGTCTGTGCCTGAGGGTCAATACCCCTGTGTGCCTGAGAGAAGCTGCAGCACATGGTCTATGGTCGCCCTGAGTAACGGTTCCCCCAGGATTCCAAAGAATTCATGTAACCTGTCTCGCCCCTATCGGAACCTAGCGGCATGCGTGTAAAAAAACATATCAACCCCGCTCATTATACAGCACCACTATCCTAGCCAAAATCCTCCTTGAGAGGAGTCCCAACAAAAGCATTAGTGGAAACTCGATCATTTACCGAACTTTGGCAGATTTTTGCAGATTTTGAAGAAAATGCTTGGGGATCCAAACACGAATCTGGATGCGCAATGTTCGTGACAACTTTGAGATTGGCGAACATTTGCCGAACAAGTTCGCTCATCTCTAGTGACGACCACCTGACAGCCCACTACAAGGCACTGGATCATATAATACTAATAGAACACCCGCTCTTTTGGTTTCCAAAATTGTTCCCTCAACAAGAAGATGGAGCCTCAGAAAACATTTTTTTCCCATTATTAAGGAGTGGGTCTCCTAGACTGGTAATGCACATGCACTAAGTGTATGAGCTGAAAACATTTACCCCTGGAGGGTATACATGTATATCAGAGAATGTTAGAGGTAGGCCTCTCAAAATTCTTAATTTGGGCATCATAAACACCCTAAAAAAATTTATAGCGAGGGTAGCATGATCACCCTGTTGATTTGGTGGTGGAGAAGGAGGAGAACAACATAAAAAAAATGAAATCCTGAAGCGTGTACCCATGTTTGAGTGGGAAGAGGTGCATGGGAATAGACCAGAAAAAAACACTGGATTTGAGTTTATGTTCTGCTGCTGTCATCCGGTGGTGTTGAGAAGCCTGGGTCAATCCGGTCCTTGTTCATTTTGATATGAGTCAGCCTGTCAGCATTTTCAGTTGACAGGCAGATGTGCCTATCAGTTATAATAGCCCCAGAGGCACTAAAACCTGCTCTGACAAAACGCTAGTGGCAGGGCAAGTCAGGACCTCCAAGGCGTAGAGAGACAGTTCACGCCACATGTCTAGCTTGGATACCCAATTGTTGTATAAGGCCCAGAGGAATTATGGAGGGTGCTGCTACGATCGGCAAGGTACTCCTTCAGCATCTTCCAAAACTTTTCCCTCCTTGTCAGAGTACTCCATGCATCAGGGCCTGGGAGCCTGCAGGGTCTGAGAAAACTGTCTCAGACCTCTGATAGTGTACCCCTGCCTCTCCTGCATCTGGTGTGTGTCTCCCTTGTCTCTACTTCTTGGTTGTCCAAGGAACTGTGACTTCTGCCGCCAGAATTGTCAGATGGGAATTTTTTTTAATACATCTTCAACTAGGGCCTTCTGGTACTGCAAAACTTTCCTTGTAGCGCGGGTCTAGAAGGGTGACCAAACAGTAATTAGTGTTGGCCAAAATGCATACAACATGAGGGTCAAGAGGGTCACAGGAAAGACAGTCCAACAAACTCAGCCATGTGTGTGAGACTGCCAACAGCCAAGACTTCCCTGTACCCACCAAGAGTACAACTGTCCATCTTCTCCTCCTCGACCTCCTCCTCCCTCTCCTCCTCCACTTCAGGCCATCCACGTTGAACAGACAGGATGAAGGTGGTGTGGTAGTAGTTGCGGTGTACCTTCATGAGTAGCTCAGGCAGATCTGGGTAGGTTTTGAGAAATCGCTGAACCACTAAGTTGAGCACGTGGGCCAGCCATGGTATGTGTGTGAGGTTGCCAAGCTACAGAGTTGCCACCAGGTTACGGCCATTGTCACACACATCCATGCCTGGTTGTAGGATCAGGAGCGAGATCCACAGATCTGTCTGGTCTGTAAGATCTTTCAAACAACTCTGCAGCGGTGTGCAGTTTGTCACCTAAGCAGATTAGCTACAGAAGAGCCTGTTGCTGCTTGGACAAGGCAGTGCTGCAGTGCTTCCAGATTGTGACTGATGTTGATCTTTCGGAGATGGAGGGTGAGGAGTAGGAGGTGCAGGAACTGGTGTAGAAGGTGGGGGGAAACCTTGATGGAACCAGGGCCTGCAATCCTCAGCATCGGTAGCACGTGTTCCGTCCCAGGGTCCAAATGTGTACCAGCTTCCACAATGTTCACCCAGTGTGCCGTCAGGAAAATGTATCGCCCCTGGCCACAAGCACTTATCCACATGTCCATGGTTAATTGGACCTTCCCAGTAACTGCATTGATCAGGGCACGGGTGATGTTATGGGACATGTGCTTGTGTAATGCGGGGACGGCACACCGGGAGAAATAGTGTCTGCTGGGGACAGAGTACTGAGGGACGGCCGCCACCATCAGGTTACGGAAAGCTTCCGTCTCCATGAGCCTAAAAGGCAACATTTTCATAGCAAGCAGTCTGGAAATATGGCCGTTTAGTATTGTGGCCTGTGGGTGGGTGGCTGCATATTTACGCTTGCGTTGCAAGGACTGGAGTAGGGACAACTGAACGCTGCGCTGGGACAAGAACGTGGACACGGTTGCTAATGGTGGTTGCAAGTGTGCAAGGGTGGGAGGCATCTTCGCCAAAATCATGTACAAGGTATTGGCGTGCACATAGAACAGTGAAAGAGGCAGTGGTGTCACTCACAGACACTGTTTCTGGACCCTGGCATTCGGCCCACCTAGTTAAATGCTTTGCTGTCAAATGCCTGAGCATGCTGGTGGTGATCAGGCTGGTAGGTGTGCTGCCCATGCTGATGCTGGATTGGCAGATGTTGCAAATGGCCTTTTTTGGGTTAACTGGACTGTCTTTAAAAAAGTGGTAGACTCGGGAACCCTTGGCCTGGCAACTTACCCCATGTTGGTGTTCTGGGGAACACTTGCCTGCCTTGTGTCTCTGACCACCGCAATGCCTCTTCCTGCCTGTTGTGGTACTGTGGAACCCACCCCCTCTGTGCTGCTGTCCTTACTATGCATGTCATCTTCCCATCATCCACCATCTAGTCTTCCACTTCCGCACCCTGGTCCTCCTCCAGACTTGCTGACTTAACAACATCACTTGTTGGCAATTGTGTCTCATCGTCATCTACTTCTTGAGAAAGTAATTTGACTTTCCCACCGTCGCCTTCTTGTGACCATGGCTGCTCAAATATTTGGGCATCGCTACCTGCGATCTTCTCATGTCTCGCTTGAAACGAGCAGGGCGAGAGGCCAGAATCTATGAATGGAAAGGTGAACAGCATTTCAGAGTGTCCAAGTGTGGGATCACTTGTCTCTGGGCACACAGCATGGTGGGAGGAAGGAGGATCAGGTTGAGGATTATGTGGTCCAGACTCACGTCTACTGAGACTGGACCGTGTGGAAGACATAGTGGTGCTGGCAAACTCACTGGAAGCATTATCTGCTATCCAACCAACAACCTTTTCACAATGGTCAGGAAGTGGGACAGGAAGCTAGGTTGATATGATGTGTGTGTTTGTTGTGCTGCCACAGCAGGCACAGTTTCACCTTGCCCACGGCCTTGACATGCACCATCAACATCACGTCCACTTCCCCATCCCTTACCATGTGTCTTGCCCATTTTGAATGACGTATGATACATCTGTGCTGAGAAATCTTTGCAAGATTAGTATCGCAGGAAATTTTGCACAGCTCAGATGTACTCCTTGCACTGCAGTAGCAATATAGCAATACTATTGCTGTATGCTTTTAATGCACAACTGGCGCAGTATGAATGGCGTATAAATTTTCCCTGCTCAGAACAATTTGCAGGATTAAGGGCAAAAATAATATCTCTGAGAAGGCCTTTTGGTATCAGTTGCAGCAGAAAGGACGTGCAATTAAACTTATCCTGTCCTACACTATGCCTTTGGCACAATCTCTCCCTAACTGCTGCTAAAAGCAGTATTAATATTGATTATAATGAGCCCTAATAAGGGCTGTTGTTGCAGTTGAAAGAAATATAAATGGTGTATAATCCCTGTCTATGCTCAGCTCAAACTCTGCCCCCGGTTCAGCAGCACCTCTCCCTGCTCTGCCGTTTCCGTTGGTACACTACTGTGCCGAGCATAGCGTCCCAGGTCTTATATAGACCCAATGACGCTATGCGGCCAGCCAATCACAGTAATGCCACTACCAACATGGCTATGGCATTACAGTGACTGGCATGCAATCCCCGCATGTTTATTGACTGTCTAACAAGCGCCAAACATGTGAGGCAGGAACTTGAGCTTGCACGCCAGTGTTCAAAAATACTCAGCAAGTAACGAGCATATTGAGCGCCCTGATGCTCGAGCAATGTCGAGCACGCTTGCTCATCACCAAAATTTTTCATATGCTCGTTAGACGTTTGTTTTTTATTAGTGTGCTGGATTCAATTTTCATCCATTTTTGATCCTTGTGTCTGTCCTTTTACCTTCACTGTGGCATCCGGTTTTCTCTTATGCAAAAAAAACCTGAACATTTTCCAAGCTTCTCCTACTCACTAAGCTGTAAAAAAAACAGTCATGTCTTGGAAGACACATGGAAGTCTGTCACTTTTTCTTCATGAAGTCATTCATTAGAATGGGCGAGTTTGTTCTGTAACTCAGGTAACAACCGGGCAGATCTAGGTGTATAGAAGTCTATGCGCATTAACAAGCAGTAAATAGACTTTCTATGGGTTCCATGGACTTAAATGGGAAGTAAATGTCCAAATCATGACAGAGCACTGCTCTTGGAGGAAAAGCGAAATTCATATTGCTTAGCATAGGTTCATATGACTGTATAAAAATTTGTTCAGTTTCATCCAGAAAAGTTGGAAGTTTTTTTATCAGTTGTGAGGCAGTAAGGGGAATCATATACAAGGATTTTATGTGTCCCCCAGGATGTGCATAGAAACATACTGAACCCGCAGGAAAGCATTTCAATTACTGCCACAATTGTGGTTACAATGCAAAATTAAAGTGTTCACTTGCTCAAACTATTTGAACAAGTCAGATTTAATAAAACCTGACTTGAGCTTTTATTTTTGGAGAGATCTGTAGGATGGTAGTTGGACTGATCTCTCCCTCCACTCCAGGTCTTGGGAATGGCCCATGTCCACGATTCCCATTTAAACTTTCAGTTAAGGTTTAGGTATGTCAGTATTGGGCTTTGCAAGCAACGGAGCACGAATCTCTGTGCAGGCCTGTCTGTGAAACTAAACACAGACCAGAGACATGAGCAAAGCCTTTACCGCACCCACGGAACAGACCAAACAGGGATTCTATCAAAATTACTCCAAGCAGTCCAGTAAGTGACATCTCTGGAATCAGACTCTTACCCTATATTATGCTGCTCCCATATTACATTGCAAAAACCTGATGACTGATTCCCTTAATGCCTGAAAAATCACACAAAAATGCTGGCCACTACATGATTCCCTTTCCTAATCCATCTGTAATCCATATCTAGCAGCAGAGACACTGAGATAGTTTACAGAAAGTAGAGGGTCTATGTCTCTTTGCTCCTGCTCTCCTGTCTGACAAACTACATACAGGCATAATAGAAGCAAGCTTTCAGTTTGAGGCCACTCGTCAATGGCAGGGGCAATATATGCTCGGGAAAGGAAGTTCCAGCACCTATAGTTCTGGCAGAATGCTGACAAATGAAAACTGGCTACTGAAAAAGAGTAAATGGCAATTTATAGAGCAGGAGAATTGGAGCAACTCCTGGAAATATTAGACTGGTTTGTTCACTTTGCAAGTGCATGCTTTTCTGCAGGTTTTGTGTGGGCAGCTACATTTTAAGCCACATATGGAATTTAATCAAGCAGTGCTGAAAACACATAGCTAAAACAGGGATCTCTAGAAGGGAAGGACATTGGATTCTGATTATTATTTCCACTGTCCCCGCCAGGAGGGTTTATACAATAACTATCTTCAATCTCCTGCAGAACTCGGAGGTGGAAGCTTTCAAGACAGTGTTTACAAGAACATGACCTGACTGTACAATGACAGGTAGGCGATAGGCATGTTTGTACCGACATAAAAAAAATCTTTCATTTTGTAAGTTACTGGTTTGCTGAAGAAAGCTAAAAAATGCAGGATAATACCTTTACAAAAGGTCAAAATAACATTAAATCACTATAATAAACCTTATGTTTCTTGTGAATGTCTGACACAATATTGATTGTTTCACCGATCAATCAATTGATTTTTGACTATTAGTATTCAATCACCCTCTCTACACCTGTCAGGATGATTTTACTACTAAAACTAATGGTATGGCTGAAGAGGTCCTAGAGGTTTGGCTGTAGAGAGAATCAAACTCATGCGGAATTTTCAGGAATTCAAACAAGCTTCAATTCATACAAATCGGGTAGAATGACTGGCACCATTTTACACATTGCAGGAGACTGCATCTGTGGCGCCCCTGAGGGTTCAGTCGCCACAGAGGTACTGCACCTCACCCAGAGGTGTGGTGTCTCTCTTCTCTCAGGTAAGGAGGGAGTGCACACGGAACCCCAAACACCTGCATCCAACACTACACTGCTCCAGGCCGTCTGGAGGGGCAACATGCAGAGCGCAGCTGCTGAGCCCTGACCCTGGCTGGAGTGGGGGGAACCCAAAGGTAGGGGGAGCCAGTAGTGGGTGTGGGTGGAGGAAGTAGTTAGAGCGAGCACTTTGGTAGGAGTATAAGATAGGGAAGCCATCTTAGGGTGGCAGAGTTAGGTTAGATAGTTCTGGAGAGCATTTCAGAAGAACAGCTCGGGACAGCTCAGAAGAACAGTCCGGGAGCAGAGACTCATTAGGAGATCTGCTCCATAAGTGGGGCCAAGTCTGGATGCCCAGGAGGGGAGCAAGGAGTAGGCTCCGTTCTAAGAAAGGATCCCAGGGGGTACAGCGCATGCAGGACGGCACCCGTACGCCCCGCATCTGTCAGAAGACAGAGGAATCGTAGCCGCATTCTAGTCCCTTGAGGGTCAAGCAAGTCTGTGTAACTCCGACGGACAGGAGGGACTTCAGAGTACCCGAACAGGACTGAGAGTGGGCAGTGCAGAGCAGGAAGGAGAAAGACCAGTGTGAAGATGGTCAAAATAGGAACACGAGAAAGTGGGGTTCTGCCAGGTATTCCCAGGCTGCCTGAGGAAGGATTGAACCCCTGCCCGGTGAACGCAGCGCGACGCGGGAGGCCTTCACCTGTACAGTGCACCTGTGGACTGTCTTAAGAACTGTGAGTAAAATCTCGGATGACTGCACTGTACTGCCTCCGTCCATTCTTTCATCGGCGCCATTGTTCCCCCGGCACTACAACGCCCAGCGCAACCCACCCTCTCTCACTTCACTGCCCTGAGGCCTGCTCCACCTGTGGAGAGCCGTCCCATCTCAAGCTGCCCTAACATCTGCCTCAGAGGACTGTTGCAGCGCTGGTGATCCTCACCAGACACCACAGGTGGCGTCACAAACTTTCTAAAAATAACCCCCTTTTGCACTGACCGCCCTGGGTCACGGACCGGGCCAGCCACCGTGATATTCCCTGCCAACCAGCATTCAAAGGCCCGGCTGCCGAGTACCCCACGGCCCTGGGGGCACGTCACATCAACCAAAGAAGGCTGACATGGCTGGGCAAGCTTCTCCATAATGCCTTGCAGCCATTACATCATATTGTATAGCACATCCAATGAGAAGGGGCTATCAGAGACTGTTTAAAAGCATAGGCAGCGAATTCAGCAGACATTTTGTTGTGAATCTGGATATTGAGAGCATGTCACAGTTTAACTATAGAGATATGGAGAAAAAGCCATGAAACACTGAAAAAAGAATACAAATAATGTGTGACAGAACAGCAGTGAAGAACACCTATCATCCATTTGCCCATAGCCATATATGTTAAGATCACTTTGACATTACTAAAGCTGTGTTTGTCTTAAAGAGCTTGAAAAGAGCTGGATATACTCTTAGGAGTAGTGATGAGCGAGCTCAAAAATGATCGGGTGCTCGAAGCTCGGGCCGAGCTCACCGTGATACTCGGGTGCTCGACCCGAGCAACGAGCCCAATGTTAGTCTATGGGAGACCCGAGCATTTTTGCGGCGGCACCCCCGGCAGTCTGTAGAAAGCCTAAAAAGTGCCCAAAACGATAGTGACAGTGCTCAAATGACATGGGGACAGCATGGGAATCGCCCCAGGAAGCATTTCTGACCCCCAGGTCACTGCTGTCAACAACGTGGTCAGAAGTATTAAGCCACATTTACGGGCTCACAATAAAACGTTCAAAAACGAAACTAAAACGGTTTTTCTGTGAAATATGTTAAAGACTTGTGTATAAGGTAAAATAAATAACTGAAAACAAAAATTCTCCTCCACACCTTGGGCTATGTTCACAAGTAGCATTTTTTATGCGTTTTTGCACTTTTGTATTGCTTTCAACCGTGACAAATGCATTCACCAGGAAATGTCATTTTAACATTTTACAACCTTATCTGGCCATGTGCTGTGTGACACATGCATACAGTGCTGAAAAGACATGGGAACAGCATGGGGAAGACCCCTGGAAGCATCTCTGACACCCAGTTCACTGCCTAAAAGTGTGCCCATCAGAAGTGATCCTTGCCACATCAGAAGATGCAGACTTGCAACTATCCCCGTGCAAGTCCTTGTGTCCGGGTGTCCATACTCGGTCCCCAGCCGCCCCTATTTGTCCCGGTAACCTTCCCCACACTTTTCTTAGGTAAGCCTGCTTTAGGGCAGCATTGGCCGAGCCCACCAGACAACCAGACTCCTCCGGTGGGCCCTGGCTTCTCCATCAGGGGAGTTGAGAGTGCCAAGGTGAGGAGCATGATGATGATGATAGAAGTTAGCATCTGCTTTGTTTTCTTGGAATGCAAATGTAAGTGTGCAGCCTGCCACCCACCCACCCCCAGGCTGCAATACCATTCTGCTAGCTTGCTTGCACTTGAAATGAGGCCTTTTAGGCTTGTGGAGGCAGATGCCGGCCACCACGTCATGGCTGCGACGGCGGTCTGGTATCCATACTCAGTCCCCAGCCGCCCGGCTGTCCACGCTTGGTCCCCAGCCGCCAGGGTTGCCCATCAGAAGTGATCCTTGCCGCATCAGAAGATGCAGACTTGCAACTATCCCCGGGCAAGTCCTTCTCCCAGAGCAGTGTTCAATTGTACCTCCACCATTTCTTGCAATGCAAGCGCAAGTATGCAGCCTGCCACCCACCCACCCTCAGGCTGCAATAGCATACTGCTAGCTTGCTTAGGCATGTGGAGACAGACGCCGGCCACCATGTCATGGCTGCGTCGGCGGCCTGGTATCCATACTCAGTCCCCAGCCGCCCGGTGGCCGGGTGTCCACACACGGTCCCCAGCCGCCTGGGGGGTGGCCGGGTGTCCATGAACGGTCCCCAGCCACCCCTATTTGAAGGACAGCCTAACCACAAACACGTGGACAAGTGAATGTGGCCAGGGATGGTGTAGCGCCGGCGTCCCTGCCCTCTGCTAGGCAGGGACGCTGTTCCCCTCACCCCTCTGCTCCGAGCCCGGCGTCCTCCTCCCGCTCTGCTGGCAGCGCCCGCTCCTTCCCGGCCACTGTGCTTAGGGCGCGCGCGCTCCCTCCCTCTTAAAGGGGCCGCGCGCGCCGTCCTAAGGAGTCCCCGGCCAATGGCCGGAGGACTTCACCATATATAAGGCACCTCCTCCAAAATGGAAGTGCCCGAGCAATGTTGTTGCACTGTTCACTACTCTGCTTCAGCCCTCAGGTCCCGTTGCCAGTTACCTGCCAGATTCCTGCCAGTTTGCTGCCTGATTCCTGCCTGATATTCTGCTTACCTGCCTGCTAGCCTGAGGTCCGACGGTCTGCCTACCGACTCCTGTCAGTCTGTCTAAGGACCAGCTTGCCCGCTCACCTGGGAGCGCTCCTCTGCTACCTGCCTGCTAGCCTGAGGTCCGACGGTCTGCCCTCCAACTCCTGTCAGTCTGTCTATGGACCAGCTTGCCCGCTCACCTGGGAGCGCACATCTGCTACCTGCCTACTAGCCTACCTGGAGGCTCCGCCGTCACGTGCTGTGACCACCTGCCATTCCAGAGACTCCTGCCCGCTCACCTGGGAGCGCACACCTGTTACCTGCCTGCTAGCCTACCTGGAGGCTCCGCCGTCACGTGCTGTGACCACCTGCCATTCCAGAGACTCTCGCTTGCTCACCTGGGAGCACACATCTACCATCTGCCTGCTAGCCTACCTGGAGGCTCTGCCATCACAGGTCGTACCTACCCTTTACCCAGAGACTGCCCCGGTCACTTGCCGTGACCTCCTGCCCGTTCATCCAGAGACTGCCCCGGTCACTTGCCGTGACCTCCTGCCCGTTCATCCAGAGACTGCCCCGGTCACTTGCCGTGACCTCCTGCCCGTTCATCCAGAGACTGCCCCGGTCACTTGCCGTGACCTCCAGCCCGTTCACTCAGAGACTGTCCCGGTCACCTGCTGTGACTGCCTGCCCGTCTTCCCTGGTCGCCACCCGCTCCCTTACAAGGACCGCCCCCTTGTATAGTAGCTCAGAGGTTCCGCCTCCCAGACCCGTTACAGTTTGCTCGGGCCATGGAACCCGGTGGCACCCAAGCTCCCTCACTCTCGGACCTGTGTCATGAACTGTCCCGTCAGAGGTCCCAACAGGAGTCCATCCTGGGTCACCTGCGGAATGTCAATACTCGCCTGGACACTCTGACTGCTCCACCAGCAACCACCGCCAGAGCCATGACTCGCAATCCGGCAGCTCCGCTGCCCACCAATACTATGGTATCCTACCCTGGACCCCGGCTTTCTGCACCTCCTCGCTTCGGAGGCGACTCCGCTCAGGCTCGGGGCTTTATAAATCAGTGCACCCTGCACTTTGAACTCCTGTCCCACCAGTTTAACTCCGACCGGGCCAAAATTGCCTTCATCATGTCCCATCTCACCGGGGAGGCCCTGGCCTGGCTAAATCCTCTATGGGAGAGAGGAGACCCCCTGGTGTCCGACTTGCCTGCCTTTCTCACGGCTTTCCGGAAAGTCTTCGACGAACCTGGACGGAAGACCTCATCCGCATCATCTCTGCTACGCCTCCGTCAAGGAAGTCTCACCGTGGGCCAATATGCCATACGGTTCCGTACCCTTGCCTCGGAGCTGGCCTGGGATAACGACGCTCTGGTATCTGTCTTCTGGGAGGGTCTGTCCGGCCGTATTAAAGATGAACTTGCCGGTCGAGACATTCCTACCACTCTCGATGACCTAATAACTCTTGCCACCCGGATTGACCTACGGTTCCAGGAGCGTGCCAAAGAAGTCACCCGTGAGAGGAGGTTTCCACGTCTAGCTCCTACTTTTCAGAAATCCGTCACTCCCTCCGTTTCTCCCCAGGTACACTCTCCTGAGCCTATGCAGGTCGACCAGACCAAGATGGTCAAAACCCGTCAGGACTTACGCCGTGCCGAGGGGAGCTGCTTCTACTGTTGCAGTAAGGAGCACCGGATCCGTACCTGCCCGGAGAGGTCGGGAAACGCCTGTGTCTAGGTTCGCTCAGAGAGGTCGACCTAGACAAGAATAAATCCTCTCCATCTCTGCTGCTGTCAGTCTCAATTATCTGCGGGGAGAATCGTTATTTCGAACTAGCCCAACTTGACTCTGGAGCGGCCGGGAATCTTATTTCACAGGCCCTGGTAGAAAAATACCGCATTCCCACCAAACCTCTGGCTATACCATTATCTGTTGCTGCTGTGGATGGGGGCCTCTTACCACGTCCCATCCAACTCATCACCGAATCCATTACTCTGCAGGTGGGAATGCTGCATTCTGAGAGCATCTCTTTTCATGTTCTGCCTGGACTCTCTCACGCCCTCTTACTAGGTCTACCTTGGCTCCAGAGACATGCACCCGTGCTTGACTGGCAGACCGGAGAAGTCCTTCGCTGGGGACAGGACTGTCATAAGACTTGTTTGGTTCCTGTTCATCCCGCCCGTCCTTCTCCTACCCCAACTAATCTACCTGGACTTCCGATTCCCTATTGGTCATTTG
Source organism: Phyllobates terribilis (assembly GCF_046119375.1). Lineage (NCBI taxonomy): Eukaryota > Metazoa > Chordata > Amphibia > Anura > Dendrobatidae > Phyllobates > Phyllobates terribilis. The sequence goes on from NW_027362767.1 coordinate 360,574,161, forward strand.
CTGATGTCTTTAATAAAAAGGAGGCAGAGACATTACCCCCTCATAGACCATACGACTGTCCTATCGACCTGTTACCCGGTACTACGCCTCCCCGTGGGCGTATTTACCCATTGTCCGCTGCTGAGACCCGGTCGATGTCCGAATATATTGAGGAGAATTCGGCCAGGGGATTCATCCGGAAATCTACCTCCCCGGCGGGAGCAGGCTTCTTTTTCGTAAAAAAGAAGGACGGCTCTCTCCGTCCCTGTATAGACTATAGAGGCCTTAACCAGATCACGGTGAAGAATAATTACCCCCTTCCGCTCATTCCAGAATTATTTGATCGTCTGAGGGGGGCTAGAATCTTCACCAAACTGGACCTCCGTGGGGCGTACAACCTGGTCCGTATCCGTCAAGGGGATGAATGGAAGACTGCATTCAACACCCGGGACGGCCACTATGAATATCTGGTAATGCCCTTTGGTCTCTGTAACGCTCCTGCCGTCTTTCAAGAGTTGGTCAATGACATCTTCCGGGACCTTCTCTACTCCTGCGTAGTGGTGTACCTGGACGACATCTTGGTCTTCTCTCCGGATCTCCAGACTCACCGGAGAGACGTTCGTCAGGTCCTGCTCAGGCTCAGGCAGAATCACCTCTTCGCTAAATATGGGAAGTGCCTCTTTGAGCAGACCTCGCTTCGTTTTTGGGCTACATTATTTCTCAGACCGGCCTTCGAATGGATCCAGAGAAACTGTCTGCCATCGAAAAATGGCCCCGACCGGAGGGGTTGAAGGCCATTCAGCGGTTCCTGGGCTTCGCCAACTACTACCGCCTCTTCATACCGCACTTCTCTTCCCGGACTGCCCCAATTTCCGCGCTCACCCATAAGGGCACTAATCCCAGAGAGTGGCCGCCCGAAGCAGAGGAATCCTTTCTTTCCTTAAAACAGGCCTTCTCTTCCGCCCCGGTGCTGCATCGCCCAGATGGCAACAAGCAGTTCTTCCTGGAGGTTGACGCCTCCTCCTCTGGAGCCGGAGCGGTACTTACCCAAAAATCATCTTCCGGGAGAATGGTAACTTGTGGCTTCTTCTCCAAACTCTTCTCCTCTTCTGAGCGCAACTATTCCATAGGAGATCGAGAGTTATTGGCCATCAAGCTGGCATTGGAGGAGTGGCGTTACCTGCTCGAAGGGGCTCTTCACCCAGTAATAATTTACACTGACCACAAGAACTTGGCTTACCTCCAGCATGCCCAGAGACTTAACCCGCGCCAAGCTCGGTGGTCCTTGTTTTTTGCTCGTTTTGATTTTATTCTTCATTTTCGCTCGGCTGACAAAAACATCAAGGCGGACGCCTTGTCCCGATCCTTTCTGGTGTCTGATCTCGAGGAGGAACCGAAACACATCATCGATCCCGCCAGAGTAATGCAGGTGGCTCCCGTGAGTCTAAATCGTCTCCCTCCCGGTAAGACGTTCGTATCAGTACCTGATCGGGAGAAGATCCTACACTGGGGTCACTCGTCTAAACTAGCTGGCCACGCCGGTCAGGAAAAGACCCTCCAGCTTATTACCCGGCACTACTGGTGGCCTACCCTGCACAAGGACGTAATAGACTTTGTTTCTGCCTGTGTGTCCTGCGCCCGCAACAAGGTTCCGAGACATCTGCCAGCCGGTCGCCTCCTTCCGCTCCCAGTACCTGCTGCCCCCTGGCAGCATATAGCAATGGACTTTATAACTGATCTCCCCGTCTCTGCCGGTTGTACGGTCATTTGGGTGGTCGCTGACCGCTTTTCCAAGATGGCTCATTTCGTTCCCCTGCCAGGCCTCCCGTCTGCACCCGAGCTGGCTAAAGACTTTATCCGCCACATCTTCCGTCTTCATGGCCTGTCCCTCCACATCGTGTCGGATCGTGGGGTACAGTTCACCTCAAGCTTCTGGAGAGCCACTTGTAAACTGCTAGACGTCACCCTGGACTTCTCCTCCGCTTACCACCCACAGTCTAATGGTCAAGTGGAGCGGATCAATCAGAACCTGACCAGTTACCTCCGGCACTTCGTTAATGCCCACCATTCAGACTGGGTGGATCTCCTGCCATAGGCCGAATTTTCTTACAACAATCACGAGAGCGAATCTTCCTCCAAATCCCCGTTTTTTGTTGTCTTCGGTCAGCATCCTCGGATCCCATTTCCCGTCTCCACCTCGGTGGACAATCCGGCTGCGGAATCTCTTGTTAACAAATTTTCCTCCATATGGGAGAGTACCCGATCCGCACTCCTTCTGTCATCCGAGCGTATGAAAAGACATGCTGACAAAAAACGTCTGGATCCTCCTCAATTCCGTCCAGGGGATAAGGTCTGGCTCTCGTCCAAGTATGTCCGGCTCAAGATTCCTTCCTATAAGTTAGGGCCTCGGTTCATCGGTCCTCTGGAGGTCATCAGTCAGATCAACCCGGTGGCCTATAAATTGAAACTCCCAGCCAACTTGCGGATCCCTAACTCCTTCCATGTATCTCTCCTCAAACCTGTGGTACTTAACTCTTTTTCCAAGTCTACAGGTACGCCTCCTGCTCCGGTTTCCGCTGAAAACGAATTTGAGGTAGAGAACATTCTGGCCACCAAAAGGGTAAGAGGGAAGACCTTTTTTCTAGTAGATTGGAGGGGGTTTGGTCCTGAAGAGAGAACGTGGGAGCCCCGGGAGAACATCCATGCCCCTCTCATCCTAGCTAAATTTCTCTCTGGCCTAAAAAAGGGGGGGCCTAAAGGGGGGGGTACTGTAGCGCCGGCGTCCCTGCCCTCTGCTAGGCAGGGACGCTGTTCCCCTCACCCCTCTGCTCCGAGCCCGGCGTCCTCCTCCCGCTCTGCTGGCAGCGCGCGCTCCTTCCCGGCCACTGTGCTTAGGGCGCGCGCGCGCTCCCTCCCTCTTAAAGGGGCCGCGCACGCCATCCTAAGGAGTCCCCGGCCAATGGCCGGAGGACTTCACCATATATAAGGCACCTCCTCCAAAATGGAGGTGCCCGAGCAATGTTGTTGCACTGTTCACTACTCTGCTTCAGCCCTCAGGTCCCGTTGCCAGTTACCTGCCAGATTCCTGCCAGTTTACTGTCTGATTCCTGCCTGATATTCTGCTTACATGCCTGCTAGCCTGAGGTCCGACGGTCTGCCTACCGACTCCTGTCAGTCTGTCTAAGGACCAGCTTGCCCGCTCACCTGGGAGCGCTCCTCTGCTACCTGCCTGCTAGCCTGAGGTCCGACGGTCTGCCCTCCAACTCCTGTCAGTCTGTCTATGGACCAGCTTGCCCGCTCACCTGGGAGCGCACATCTGCTACCTGCCTACTAGCCTACCTGGAGGCTCCGCCGTCACGTGCTGTGACCACCTGCTATTCCAGAGACTCCTGCCCGCTCACCTGGGAGCGCACACCTGCTACCTGCCTGCTAGCCTACCTGGAGGCTCCGCCGTCACGTGCTGTGACCACCTGCCATTCCAGAGACTCCTGCCCGCTCACCTGGGAGCGCACACCTGTTACCTGCCTGCTAGCCTACCTGGAGGCTCCGCCGTCACGTGCTGTGACCACCTGCCATTCCAGAGACTCTCGCTTGCTCACCTGGGAGCACACATCTACCATCTGCCTGCTAGCCTACCTGGAGGCTCTGCCATCACAGGTCGTACCTACCCTTTACCCAGAGACTGCCCCGGTCACTTGCCGTGACCTCCTGCCTGTTCATCCAGAGACTGCCCCGGTCACTTGCCGTGACCTCCAGCCCGTTCACTCAGAGACTGTCCCGGTCACCTGCTGTGACTGCCTGCCCGTCTTCCCTGGTCGCCACCCGCTCCCTTACAAGGACCGCCCCCTTGTATAGTAGCTCAGAGGTTCCGCCTCCCAGACCCATTACAGATGGTCCATCTCACTGACGCCTTCACACTGGGTTAATATTGTGGAAGTCGGGACACAGTTGGACACTGGGATGCAACACGTCCTCCAGACATAGAGGATTGCGGGTCCTGGGTCAATCAGGCTTCAACACAAAGCTCAGAAGGTAGACAGCAGCAGTGGTCGGCCTCCTACACAATGAGTAAATTATTCATGATCATGAGACCATCCATCTCCTTAGCTTTCTGTTCCTTGGAATGCAAGCGCATATATGTAGTAGCGGCTAGGCCTGAGGTGGTCAGCGTTTTGGCGCATATCCTACCTCTTCCGAGGATTGCTGGATGTTTTCTTGCTACTATCCCAGTTCTATGACTCCCATTAAAACAAAGCTTCAGGTGATGAATGATGGATGAGGTGGTGGCAAAGGAGAAAGAGCAGGAGGAACAGGGACCATTCACATCAATATCAGGCCAGTCAACCACACATGTCTTGTAGGATATGTTTCTGTACCAAAAGGAGCGGGTCGGCTACACAGTTATAGGGCATACAGTGAGTGCAATGCCTACCAAAAATTTCGAGGCACTCCAATACCCCTTGGAAGTGACATGGAGGTCAGAGGGCCTTAACTAAACTGTTTTTTCCATTTATAGCAGCTGGGTCTCCTGTACACTATTGGCCTAAGCAGTGAATAGAAGGCTTTCCAAAAATTATGAGGAACTGCAATGCCCCTTGAAACAAACGTGGATTACAGTGTACTAAAAACCTTCTACCTATTATTGGGAAGTGGGTCTCCCTTAGTGTTCGCCTATGCATTGAAAAGCAAAAGCTGACTAAAATTAGGAGGAAATGCAATGCCCGTTGGAAGAGTCGTGGAGGTTAGAGGTAATTAAAAACAACATTTCAATGCCCCTTGGAAGAGCTGTGGAGTTCAGAGTGGTTTAACAAGACGGTTTTAATGCCCCTTGGAAGAGACATGGAGGTCCCAGTGGAATAAAAAGACAATATCAATGCCCCTTGGAAGAGTAACATAGTAATATAGTAACATAGTTTTTAAGGTTGAAGGAAGACTAAGGCCATCTAGTTCAACCCATAGCCTAACATGTTGATCCAGAAGAAGGCAAAAAAAAAAACATGTGGCAAACACTAAGCTCCACATTGGGGAAAAAAATTCCTTCCCGACTCCATAGGACAATCAGACTAGTTCCCTGGATCAAAGCCCTATCAAGGAATCTAGTATATATAACCTGTAATATTATACTTTTCAACAAAGGCATCTATGCTCTTCTTAAATTTTAATAGTGGTGGAGGTCGCAGTGGAATAAAAAGACAATATCAATGACCCGTGGAAGAGACGTGGAGGTCACAGTAGCTTAACAAGACGATTTTAATGCCCCTTGGAAGAGACGTGGAGTTCAGAGTGGTTTAACAAGACGGTTTTAATGCCCCTTGGAAGAGTGGTGGAGGTCGCAGTAGCTTAACAAGATGGTTTTAATGCCCCTCGGAAGAGTGGTGGAGGTCACAGTAGCTTAACAAGACGATTTTAATGCCCCATGGAAGAGTGGTGGAGGTCGCAGTAGCTTAACAAGACTGTTTTAATGCCCCTTGGAAGAGTGGTGGAGGTCGCAGTAGCTTAACAAGACAGTTTTAATGCCCCTTGGAAGAGTGGTGGAGGTCGCAGTAGCTTAACAAGATGGTTTTAATGCCCCTTGGAAGAGTGGTGGAGGTCGCAGTGGAATAAAAGGACAATATCAATGCCCCTTGGAAGAGACGTGGAGGTCACAGTAGCTTAACAAGACGGTTTTAATGCCCCTTGGAAGAGTGGTGGGGGTCGCAGTAGCTTAACAAGACCGTTTTAATGCCCCTTGGAAGAGTGGTGGAGGTCGCAGTAGCTTAACAAGACGGTTTTAATGCCCCTTGGAAGAGACGTAGAGGTCGCAGTAGCTTAACAAGACAGTTTTAATGCCCCTTGGAAGAGTGGTGGAGGTCGCAGTAGCTTAACAAGACGGTTTTAATGCCCCTTGGAAGAGTGATGGAGGTCGTAGTGGAATAAAAAGACAATATCAATGCCCCTTGGAAGAGACGTGGAGGTCGCAGTAGCTTAGCAAGACGGTTTTCATGCCCCTTACAAGAGCCATGCAGTACAGCATATTAAAATATTAAAAACATTATTCCCATTATTGGGGAGTGGGTCTCCCATAGTCTTTGCCTATGCCTTCCAAGCAAAAGCTGCCAAATATTAGGACGGAGGAACTTGCAATTCTTTCAACACGGACCACGGTCACCCTAGTGGTATAGTGGTGGTGGAGGCTGAGGATAAGGAGAAGAGCAAAATACAGCCGAAATGAGGAAGAGTATACCCATGTGTGGGTGTGAAGCGGTGCATGGGAATACACCTCCCAAAATAACACATTGGATTTGACTTTATGTTACTCTGCTATCATTTGGTGGTTATGAGAAGTCTGGCCCAATCCAGCCCTTGTTCATTTTGATAAAGGTCAGCTTGTCAGCATTGTCAGTTGACAGGCGAGTGCGCTTATCAGTTATAATTCCCCCAGCGGCACTAAAAACACGCTACGATAACACGCTAGCGGCAGGGCAGGCCAGGACTAGTGTTGATCCACCCCATAGTGTTCGGGTTCGGTTCGGTTCGTCGAACACCGGGATGTTCGTGGAGCTGTTCGTCGAACACCTTAGAACACTTTCGAACACCGTCGAACACCATTAAAACCAATGGCAGGCAAATAAAAATACATAGAAAACACCTTCAAAGGTGTCCAAAAGCTGACAAACTGCTCAGAAGACACTCTCTTTAAAAGCCGGCAGGCAATTCAGCATCGGTGCCCGACAATTTAGAACCTGACAGCTGGTGTTTCTAGCCTGGTAGGGGGCCAATATTCATGGCACCCTTCCTGGGCTATTAATATCAGCCCCCAGCTGTCTGCCTAGCTTTTGCTAGCTATTAAAATAGGGGGGGCCCCATGTCATTTTTTTGGGGGGTCCCCCATTTTAATAGCTAGTAAAGGCTAGGTATTAAGCTGGGGGCTGATATTAGTAGCCTGGGAAGCTCCGTGGGTATTACCCCCTTCCCAGGCTTCAAACATCTGCCTAACCTCCGCTAGAGACTAAAATTACGGGGAACCCCACTCCAATTTTTTTTGTAATAAATCCTTTATTTTAACACTAAATGACAAGTACAGTAATCAACACTATCACTATCCAAAAGCTGACAAACTGCTCAGAAGACACTCTCTTTAAAAGCCGGCAGGCAATTCAGCATCGGTGCCCGACAATTTAGAACCTGACAGCTGGTGTTTCTAGCCTGGTAGGGGGCCAATATTCATGGCACCCTTCCTGGGCTATTAATATCAGCCCCCAGCTGTCTGCCTAGCTTTTGCTAGCTATTAAAATAGGGGGGGCCCCATGTCATTTTTTTGGGGGGTCCCCCATTTTAATAGCTAGTAAAGGCTAGGTATTAAGCTGGGGGCTGATATTAGTAGCCTGGGAAGCTCCGTGGGTATTACCCCCTTCCCAGGCTTCAAACATCTGCCTAACCTCCGCTAGAGACTAAAATTACGGGGAACCCCACTCCAATTTTTTTTGTAATAAATCCTTTATTTTAACACTAAATGACAAGTACAGTAATCAACACTATCACTGTACTTATTATATATGTAACTGACATGTTTCTATCTATCTAATCTATGTGTGATGCACTATTCTTTCTGTTCTAAATTGTCGGGTACCGGTGTATGCCGCTGCTGAATTGCCGGCTTTTCATGTTTCACTGTGAGCACTATTCCCATCAATTTGGGCAACCACTGTAATGCCACAACCACCATGACTGTGACATTACAGTGAGTGGCAGACATTCCCTGCATGATGTGAAAAAATCCAGTTACGCTTTTGGTGCACGAACAGTTATCGAAAATAACCTCGAACAGCCGAATTTTTTGCAAATCGTTCGCGTTCGTCGAACGACTCGAACACCGCCCAAAATAGCTCGAATTTGAGATTGGCGAACAGTTCTAGTCGAACACTGCTCATCTCTAGCCAGGACCTCCAAGGCGTACAGAGCGAGTTCAACTCCTTGTGAGAGTACCCCGTGCCTCAGGGCCTGTAAGCTGGGCGGGTCTCAGAAAACTGTCCCAGAACATTGACAGTGTTCCCCTGCCTCTGCTGGATTGGAGTTGTGTCTCTCTCGCCTGTACACCTTGGTTGGGCAACGAACTATGACCTCTGCCACTAGAGTGTTCAGATGGGAATTTTTTTAACAGTTCTGCAGCAAGGGCCTTCTGGTACTGCCCCATTTTTGTAGACCTTTCCACCTCAGGAATAAGAGAGTGAAAGTTCTCCTTGTAGCGGGGGTCTAAAAGTGTCACCAACCAGTAATGACTGTCACCCAACATTTTGACAACGCGAGGGTCACGGTTAAGGCAGCGTAACATAAAGTCAGCCATGCGTGCCAGACTGGTAATGGGCAAGACTTCCGTGTCCTCACCAAGATGACAACTGACCATGCTCTCCTCCTCCTCCTCCTCCCCCCTGTCCTTGGGCCACCCACGCTGAACCGACGGTATGACAGTTGTACAGGTACTACCATCTACAGCGCATGATACCAGCTCCTGTTCTTCCTCATCCTCCTCCTCCTCCTCTCCCTCATTGTCCCCCAATGCACGTTGGGATGAGATGATGCTGAGCTGTGTGTAATCGCCTGTTACGGTTTCTTGATCCATCTCATCATACTCTGGCTGCAATGCCTCCTCTTTAATTCTCTGCAGAGAGCGTTGCAAAAGGCAGACAAGTGGGATGCTGACACTAATGATGGCATCATCGCCACTCACCATCTTGGTGGACTCCTCAAAGTTTGTCAGGATGGTACATATGTCAGACATCCAGGTCCACTCCTGAGGTCTTATATGTGGAGTCTGACCTGAATATCGACAGCCTTGTTGCAGCTGGTACTCCACAACTGCTCTCTTCTGCTCACAAATCCTTTGCAACATGTGGAGGGTAGAGTTCCAACGTGTGGGGACATCACACACCGGTTGGTGTGCCGGAAGCTGCAAACGCTGCTGCAACATAGCAAGGGCGGCGGAAGCTGTAGCCGACTTCCGAAAATCAGCTGACAGGCGGCGTACTTTGACGAGCAGATCTAGCAACTTGGGGTACGATTTAAGAAACCGCTGAACCACGAGGTTAAGCACATGAGCCAGGCATGGTACGTGTGTGATCTCGCCTCACCTCAGAGCCGCCACCAGGTTACGGCCATTGTCACACACGACCATGCCTGGATGTAGGTTCAGCGGTCTCAGCCACAGATCTGCCGGCTCTTTCACAGCTGTCCACAACTCACAAGCAGTGTGAGGTTTATCACCTAAGCTTATGAGTTTCAGCACAGCCTATTGCCGCTTGGCGGAGGCAGTACTGCAGTGCTTCCAGCTTGTAACTGATGTGGTGATATCTGAGATGGAGGCTGAACATGAGGAGGAGGGGGAGGATGATGCGCAGGCGCTGTACACCGTGGGGGCAACTCTGACTGATATAGGGCCCGCAATCCTCGGTGTGGTGAGGATGTGTTCCGTCCCAAGGTCCGACTGGGTCCCGGCTTCCACTATGTTTACCCAGTGTGCCGTCAGGGAGATGTACCGTCCCTGGCCACAAGCACTTGTCCACGTGTCCGTTGTCAGGTGGACTCTCCCAGTAACTGCGTTGTTGAGGGCACGACAGATGTTTTGGGACTCGTGCTTGTGTAGTGTGGGGATGGCACACCGGGCAAAATAGTGTCGGCTAGGGACCGAGTACCGAGCGACGGCCACCGCCATAAGGTTGCGGAAGGATTCCATCTCCACCAGCCTAAAAGGCAGCATTTCCAACGCAAGCAGTCGTGAAATGTGCAAATTTAGGACTGTGGCCTGTGGGGCGTTAGCTGCGAATTTGCGCTTTCGTTCAAAGGTCTGGGATATGGACAATTGAACGCTGCGGTGGGACGTGGACGTTGGTGCTGTTTCTTGAGAAACTGCCATAAGAAGTGAAGACTGAGAGGAGGGGGCATCTTTGCATGCAGTATGGACAGGGGATTGCCTTGCACGCACAACAGGGGGTTCTCTTACACGCACAACAGCGGAAGAAGCAGTGGTGACACCCGCTGACACTGGTCGTGGACCCTGGGGTTCGCTCCACAAAGTCGGGTGCTTTGCTGACATGTGCCTGATCATGCTGGTGGTGGTCAGGCTGATAGTTTTGTCACCCCTGCTGATGCTGGCATGGCAGGTGGTACAAATGACCTTTTTGGGATTATCAGCAGAGTCTTTAAAAAAATTCCAGACTCTGGAAGACCTACCGGTTGTACTGGCAACGTCCCTCGTGTTGGTGTTACGGGGAACAGTTGCCTGCCTTCTGTGTGCGGCCACCACACTGCTTCTTCCTGCCTGTTGGGGTACTCTGCCTCCCTTCCCCTGTGTGCTGCTGGCCTCACTCTGCGTGTCCTCCTGCCACGTTGGGTCAGTTACTAGATCATCCACCACCTCCTCCTCTTCCACTTGCGCACCACGATCCTCCTCCTCATTTCGTGGCAATTGTGTCTCGTCATTGTCCACCTCTTGTGACAAATTGCCAGCGTCGACTTCCTCTGGCCGTGGCTGTTCAAATATTTGGGCATCGCTACATGGGATCTCCTCTTCCACCACTTCAAGCGGAGCAGGCGAGGGGCACAAATACGGAAATGGACCAGTGAACAGCTCTTCAGAGTGTCTAACTGTGGGATGATTTGCTGTCTGACGACACTCGGCATGGTGGGAGGAAGGAGCATCAGGGTGAGGAGGAGTATGCGGTAGAGACTCATGGCTACTAAAACTTGACCGTTTGGAAGACAGACCGGAGGTGGTGGTGCCCAGGTAACTGGAAGTATTATCTGCTATCCAATTAATAACCTGTTCACACTGATCAGTTCGCAATACTGGTGTTGTAGTGTGCTTTCCTAGTAATTTGGTCAAGAAGTGGGAGCGAGAAGATGTGGCTATTGGTTGTGGCACATTTTCACCTTGGCCACGGCCCCGTCCTCTACAGGCACCATCACCAGAACGTCCAGTTCCACGTCCCTTGCCACATGCCTTGCCCATTGTAAATTAAGTAAAATAGCTTACACTCGCACTATCAATGGAAAAAGGGTAATAGAAAGGAGATTAGAACTGTGGAAGAGGAAAACCACAGTTCTATTTCTCTGGCCTACACCAGAATCTTTTAAACAGATATATTTGTGTCTGAACAGTCAGGGAGACACTATTACTGTTTTTTTTACGGAAAAAAGGCCAAAAGCTGGATAATACTGAGATTTGAACCGAGGAACTGCAAAACCAAACTTCTAGTTATCTGGCCTACACCAGAATATTTTAAACAGATATATTTGAGTCTGAACAGTCAGGGAGACACTATTACTGTTTTTTTTATGTAAAAAAGGTCAAAAGCTGGATAATACAGAGATTTGAACCGTGCAACTGCAAAACCAAACTTCTAGTTATCTGGCCTACACCAGAATCTTTTAAACAGATATATTTGTGTCTGAACAGTCAGGGAGACACTATTACTGTTTTTTTTTTATGGAAAAAAGGCAAGCAGGTTAATAACACCCAGATTTGAACCGTGGAAGAGGAAAACCACAGTTCTAGTTCTCTGGCCTACACCAGACTCTTTTAAACAGATATATTGGTGGCTGAACAGTCAGCGAGACACTCAATTTTTTTTTGGGGGGAGTGAAATACCAAAAGATTAATAAGACGGGTATTTGTACAGTCTGTCTGAGGAAAAAAAACAAAACAAAACAGGATTTAGATGAAAAAAAAGGATTTTTTCTGGCCCCTGAGAACTGGGGATAAGTCTAGCAATTTGACCAGCAGGAGCAGCACACAGGACTGTAATGCAGTGTTTGGTGGTATAACCACTGCGTCTCCTATACAGTCTGCCTGCCTGCCTGATATCTGGGATGGATATTAGTCCTGAGAAGGACTGTTTGTTTTATTTGGCAGGCTTTAGAGACCCTACACCAACTATTTTGCAGTAAAAATCTCTCCCTAACTCAGCAGCACCGACCCTACACTGTCTGATCTGGAGCGACTGTGTCCAAGATGGCGGCGCCCGGTTTTAAATACTCGAGGTGACGCTGTGTGGCCAGCCAATCACTGTAATGCCCACAAACAACATGGCTGCGGCATTACAGTGACTTGCTGGCAATCCCTGCATGTTCATTGGCTCTGTAAAGAGCTCCAAACGTGCAGGGCGGAGACCCAAGCTACCGCCCGAGTAACCCGGAAATGCTCGGTGCTCGCCGAACATCCCGAGTAGTGAGATGCTCAGACGATTACCGAGCAGTGTCGAGCATGCTCACTCAACACTACTTAGGAGGCCTCAGTGTGTTGTACAAATCTTTTCAGGGCAATTGAAATTCTTGTAGCAAAAGTGAATTTTTGGGAACAATTTGGCAAAACTGGCAAATTTGAATTTCAAAAGATTCGCTTATCTGTAATCCTGGTATAAGAATAAAACGATACGCGTCTTGTATGACAGCGCTGAGAAATACAGCTTGGATTCCACATGCAAATTAATCTGGATGTGCATTTGGGGTGTATCTATGTACTCAAAGTCACGCCCCATTGCACTTCTAGGCTAATTAGTATGTTATTCCAAAACTAGTGAAAAAAGACAAGAATCATTTTTATTATTGTACTAGTACCTATGCAGACATACCACATTTTAGTACTAAAATCAACCTGACAGGTTCCCTTTAATAATTCTGTTTATTCTTAATATTAATTCAGAAACCAATTGTCTGCTTCAAGCCATATTTGTATGTGCTAGTTTAACCCCTTCCTGCAATATGACATAACTGTACATCCCAATTTCACGTGATTTCCTGCAATTCAACATACAGTTATGTTACAGAGATGGCATGGGTAGAGGAATTGTGTCCGTGCCATTGGCAGCAGAAGGCGACAGATCTGCACAGCCAATATCCTGCTGTGTGTGCTGGGACCAGAACAAGCGCCGATCCTAGCACTTTAAGTCCTGAAATGTTATTGTCAGTAGCAACATTGGCAAATGAGGAGTTTGATGAAGGAGATCCCTCCCTCTGTCAGATAATCGCTACCCCTGCAGTGCAATTGCGGGTGCTGATAGTTGCTATGGCACCCAAAGTTTGTATTATATATTGTGCCTTGTTCTCTACTAAGAGTTAAAATGTACCAAAAGGGTCAAAGACTCACCTGATCATTATCACAGAGTTTCTCTAACATTTTGCGAGTTGGTCTTGCTATTTTCTGATTGGTTGCACTGCTGGACCGTCTGTCTGTCAGTGCCGGGGTGTGCATACTGCTGCCAATCACTATGTACTGAGCAGCGACTAAAGCTGCAACGACCACTCTTCTATGACTGAAATCTGAGGGCTGTCGAGTGGAATAAAGTTAATTTTCTCTCGGTAGCTGGGCCTTCAGTGCGGCGGCCGCACGGCTTTTCAATGCCAAAAACCTGCAGATTAGCCCCATAGCTGCAAGTTATTAGCATTTTTTGATATGACAGGTTCCCTATAGCCCCTAAACACTTTTGAAATTTGCTTATAAAATAGCATACATTTCTCCCTACACAGCTAATCACTATACAGTATATGTTTTTTTATTTATTCCCTGTGATGTTAGATTTGAGGGCAGTCTCAAATGGATTGTCACAGCAGGATGACCCTGCAGTCACTTCTATCACTCCCCTCCCCATAGCAAGACGTCATCAGCTGGTGGCACTGCAGTCCCTTACTTCAGCTTTTGCCATTGTCATGCCCTCATGATGTTCTGTTTCAGGAGGGTGATGGAAAAGTGACCGCAGCTTCAATGTCCACCACCACACTTCTGTTCCCGCTGCCCGCATCTTCAATGCTATCACCACAGTCCCACAGTCCCTACTTCTATCACTGCCATCTGTCCCATCAGGGAACAGTGATAGAAGCAGGGTGAGTGACAGCATTGTCAGCAAATAGCTGCTGTCACTCACCCTGCTTCTATCACCGCCCTAAAACGAATTTTCATCAGGGTGTAGTGATGGAAGCAGGGTGACTGACACCAGTGCCGCCCCCTGATGACTGATCATTTGAGAGCAGTGATCAAAGCTGTTGGCTGGCGCTGCTGTCACTCACTCTGCTTTTATCACTCACCGTCCCCTGATGATATCCTTTTTAAGGGATGGTGTTAGACGCTGTGTTTGAAATATGAACCTAAGGCTTTTAACATTCTGTATAAGCTTAATAAATAACAGCTTGAAATGTTGCTTTGTGCATTCTGTATGGAGAAATAAAACTTTTTTCTACATTTTTTGCATCCCCTCAACCCCAATAAGTGCTGTCAAAAGTTTTTTTAGAAGCTGTAAGGAAGTGATTGTAGGGCCATCCTCCTGTGACATCCCGTTTCAGACTCCTCTCAAACAAAATATATCAGGAATTAAAGAAAACAAAAAAGCATAGGTGATAAACATATGCTCAGTGCACTTGTCCAATGTCTGAATTTGCCGCACCCGATATTGCTGTATTTTCTGTGACAAACTACTACCATTTAAACACCACACCACCATTTATACTACAGTAGGTCAGTCTGAGACAATTTAGATGAGCACGTCATTCATTAACCAGTCAAGGTTCATAGGTGCCTTATTTAAAAGTGTTTAGTAAAATCATGATTTTTGAATATGGGACAGACCTCCACTCCTTAAGCCCCGGAGCATTTTCCGTTTTTGCATTTTCGTTTTTGCTCCCCTTGTTCCCAGAGCCATAGCGTTTTTATTTTTTGGTCAATATGGCCATGTGAGGGCTTATTTTTTGCGGGACGAGTTGTACTTTTCAACGCCATTACTAGTTTTACCATATCCTGTACGGGAAAACGGGAAAAAAATTCCAAGTGCGGTAAAATTGCAAAAAAAGTGCAATACCACAGTTGTTTTTTATTTATTTTTTTTACCACGTTCACTGAATGCTAAAACTAACCTGCCCTTCTTATTCTACAGGTCATTACGAGTTCATAGACACCAAACATGTATAGGTTCTTTTATATTTAAGTGGTGAAAAAAAATTCCAAAATTTGGTAAAAAAAAAAAAAAAAAAAAAGCACCATTTCCTAAGACCCGTAGCGTCTCCATTTTTCGTGATCTGGGGCTGGTTGATGGCTTATTTTTTGTGCACCAGGCAAATGTTTTATTGATAACATTTGGGGTAGATCCGATGTTTTGATCGCCCGTTATTGCATTTTATTGCAATTTTGCGGCGACCAAAAAACGTAATTCTGGCGTTTAGAATTTTTTTCTCGTTACGCCGTTTACCGATCGGATTAATTCTTTTTTTATATTGATAGATCGGGCGATTCTGAACGTGGCGATACCAAATATGTGTATGTGGGTTTTTTTTTATATATTTTATTTTGAATGGGGCGAAAGGGGGGTGATTTAAACTTTTATATTTTTTTATTTTTTTTAATATTTTTAAAAACTTTTTTTTTTTACTTTTTGCATGCTTCTATAGTCTCCATAGGAGACTAGAAGCAGCAACTATCCGATCGCCTCTGCTACATACAGGGGACGAGCAGGTCCCCTGCATGCAGCAGAAATGGTCCTGTGCTATGAGCGCCGACCACTAGGTGGCGCTCATAGCGACAAGATCATGACAACCACAGGCGTCTGCTGCAGACCCTGGGTTGTCATGCACGCCCATCGGCGACCCGCGATCACGTGACTGGGTCGCCGGTGGGCGGGGCTTATGACTCGCTACCCGGAAGCGCGCGTTAAATGCTGCTGTCGGAGATTGACAGCGGCATTTAACATGTTAAAAGCCGCGGGTGGATCGCGATTCTACCCGCGGCTGTTGCGGGCACATGTCAGCTGTAAGAATCAGCTGACATGTGCTCCGCTCAGTGAGGGCTCAGCGCAGCAGCCCTCACTGAACGGGCAGTACGCAAATATGCGTACTAATACGTTCCCGGTAAGTAAGGGGTTAAAACTGTTGCACAGCTTCTGGATACCCACAGTTGCGGTAGAAATTTCACAGAGCAGATTACATGGGATAACAAGCTTTTATTTCTCAGAACATGAGGTAAAGGAAAAAAACGCACAGTCACTTAGTACTGCACCAGGAAGTAAGAACAAAACAGAAAATACAAAAGAGACTTTTTTCTTTTTACAATACAGTAAACAAGGAAACTTTACACATCGCCATCTACTGTCAGATCAACATAAAGTCCTCCTTCACACAAACAAAGAAGTCCACAACTGTTGCATATACCAACACCCTTTCTCAACAGTAAGGACTTATTCAGTCAAACCCAATTTCTTAATTAGTCTCTGATGTTTTCATCATTCAATTTCTTTGTGAAAATGTCTGATGTCATATCTTCAGTTGGACAATATTCTAATTTCAGGATTTCTTGTTCCTGATGGTCCCTCAAGAAATGATACTTCACATCAATGTGCTTGGTTCTTGGGTTAATTCTTTCCATCTGAGCATGAACAAGACTTCCCTGATTGTCCTCATTTATTTTTGTTGGTTTCAACTGTGCTTGTCCTAGGTCTGTTAGCAATTGTCTTAACCATAGAACTTCTTCACTCACATGTGCTGCTGCAGCATTCTGCTTCTGTTGACGACAGCGTTACTATTGATTGTTTTTTTCCTAGTCCAACTAATTGGTCCACCTGAGAGAAATAAAAGATAGCCACTGGTAGATTTTCTGTCAATTGGATCTCCAGCCCAATCTGCATCAATGTATCCAGTTAAAATGCATTTATCACTTGTAGGCAGTTTCAGCTTAACATTGCTGGTTCCTTTCAAATGACGTATTACTCTCTTCACAGCATTCCAATCCGCTTTATTTGGCTTGGATACTTTTCTAGTCAGAATTCCTACTGCTGCTGCAATGTGTGGCCTTGTAACAGTCGCTAGATACAGTAATTTTCCTATCACCATTCTGTATTCTTCATTATTTGGTAAAACATTTTTCTCACTACTCATCTGTTTAAGATAATTAGTTTCCATTTGAGACTTTGCTGGTTTTGCATCCTTCAATCCAAATGTTTCAGTTATATCTTGAATCATGTGATTTTGATTAAGTAGCAAACTTTCATCTTCTTCTTTTCCTAAGTACTGTTTCACATTTCCCAAGTCTTTGATCTCGAAATGTTGATTCAGGATTTTTAGTATGTCCTCTTTATTCCTCTCTTTTTCTAAACAAACTAAAATGTCATCAACATATATGAGTACATAGATCCTTCTGTCCATTAGTCTACTTGTGTACAGGCAAGGATCAGTTTTGCTATTAATTTTTTCATTTGTGAGCACCTGCGTGATTTTATCATTCCACGCTTTAGCAGCTTGTTTTAAGCCGTATATACTTTTCTGTAATTTGCAAATCATGTTTGGGTTACTTTCATCTTTGAATCCTGGAGGTTGATCCATGTAAATATATCTTCTGTTAAACTTCCATTCAAAAATGCTGTCTTTACATCCAGATGTTTCAGTTCCATTTGTTTCATTGCTGCAACTGCAAACAAAGTTCTTATTGTAGTATGTTTGACAACTGGAGTAAATGTTTCATCATAGTCTTCTCCATATTTTTGAGAATAACCTTTAACTCCGAGTCTTGCTCGGTATCGTTCAGCTGTGCCATCTGTTCGGTACTTTAATTTAAAAACCCATTTACATCCTATAGTTTTTCTTGCTTCTGGTAATTCTGTTAGTGTCCATGTTTGAGTCATGCATGGATTTTATTTCTATTTCTGTTGCCTCTATCCCTTTATTGGCTTCTTCTTCAGGAAGTTGATATATGTCTTCCCAAGAGACATATTAGGCTCATAAATTTTACTTGTACTTGCCTTATATGAAAGGTGTATTGGTGGTTTTCCTTTGTTTTCTCTTATTGAACATCTTGGTTCTGTGTCTGTTTGTAGTTGTTTTTCTTCACTTTCAGCATTCTGTTTTTTATTAATTTCAACTTATTTTTCATCAGATATTCCTTCAGCTATATCATTGCTTTTTTTCTCATTATTTTGTTTCCAGTGAAATCATAGTGTCTTCATTTAGATCCTCAATGAATGTCACACTGTTACTCACCATAACTCTGTCTGTTTTGGTATCTAGGATTCTAGATCCTTTGCAATTTTCACTATATCCAATAAATATTCCTTCCATGGACCCATTTTGAAGTTTAGAACGTTTTTCTGTTGGAATGAATACAAAAACTTTACAACCAAAAACTCTTAAATGATTTACACTTGGTTTTATACCTTGCCACAGTTCATATGTTTTTTTTTTCAGTTTTCTAGAAAAAAAGTCGGTTCTATAGATATGTAGCTGTCATTGCTGCTTCACCCCAATATTTCTCTGATAGTTTGGAATCTGTCAGCATACACCTTATCATTTCAGTCAGAGTTCTGTTTTTCCTTTCTGCTACTCCATTTTTTCAGGTGTGTAAGGAACAGTCTTTTGATGCTCTATACCATTTTTTCTTAAGTAGCTTTCTATTTGGTGTCCTGTGAATTCACCTCCATTATCACTTCTAATGACAATTGGCTTCCTCTGAAATTCGTTATTCGACTGTGTATCTTGAGTAGTCATCTATAAAAGTCACCATATATCTATTTTCTCCTGATGTAGTCACTTTCATGGGTCCACATACGTCAGTATTAGTGTTGAGCGAGTATGTTCTGTTAACCCTTTCGGTGAGTATGCTCGGGCCGAGCACCGAGTAGTTACAGCTGCTCGGTGTTATGTTTGAATCACTCCCGTGTGCATGATTTGTGACTGTTTGACAACTTTAATACATGTGAGGAATGTGTAAGAAATAGACATTCCTTACATGTACTAAATCTGTCAAACAGTCGCAAATCATGCACACGGGAGTGATTCAAACATAACACCGAGCAGCTATAAATATTCGGAGCTCGGCCCGAGCATACTCGCCGAAAGGGTTAACAGAACATACTCGCTCAACACTAGTCAGTATGAACCAAATCAAGTGGTCTTGTGCTTTTCATTTCACTTTCTTTAGGAATACAAATCCTTGTGGCTTTTGATTTTATACACATTCACATCTTACGGTAATTGAGCAGTTAGATATTAATAGATCCTTTGTCAATTCTATCCTTTGTAGCTCCATTATACTTTTAGGATGTCTGTGTCCTAGAAGTCTATTCCACATGTGAATACAATTCTTGTGATCATGTGTACACAACTTCATCTGTTCCTTTAATGTGTCTAGATGATATAATTGTTCATCTGCCTTGACATTGGTTATTACCTTGTTTCCTGCTAGAATTGTACACTCATCATCTTTGAATTTTACAGTAAGTCCTTTAGCTGTTAGACGTTTTACAGAAAACAATCCTCCTTCTAATCCTGGGACATATAACACATCCTGTACAAGTATTTTTGAATCATGCCCAAACTTGTTAGAACAGTTTAGCATTCCTTGTCCAACACCTTCTGCAGTTATTTTGCTTCCATCTGAAAGATAAATGGCTTCCTTCTTATTTAAATTAAGTTCAGTAAAGAAATTATTACTTGTCATGTGACTTGTTGCTCCTGAGTCAATAAACCAACCCAACGATGATTTCTTGTCAGTCACTTTAAATGTGTCATTCCAATTATTTTCACATGAATCAGAAATTGTGTTTTTCACCTTCTGTGTATTCTCTTTATGATGTAATTTCTGTTGTTCTGCTTTCAATATAGCACAGTCTTTCTTTAAATGTCCTTTTTTCTTACATCTGAAACATTCTCTCGTCTCTTTATTATAGGGTCTTTTTGACTCTGTAGCTTTAAGAGCATTTCCATTATCTTTTTCAGTAGAAGAATCATTTGTTTGTTCTTTCCTTCTTTGATATTCATCTATGAGTCTGGTCTTCACAAACTCTAATGTAATGTCTGTTTCAGATCTTGTCTCTAGTGCATTTATCAAAGCAGTATATGAATCCGGTACTGCACAATAATATTGCTGCTACATGGCTTTCCTTAATTTCTTCACCAATTGATCTCAGCTGTGATATTACTTCCATAATAGAGAATATATGCTTCTGCATGTCATTGTCTGCACTTAGTCTCATACTGTAAAGCTTTCTTAGCAGAAATAACTTGTGATTTAAGCTGGGTCTTTCATGTAGCTTTCTTAGTGCTTCCCACATTCCCTTTGCTGTATCCTCATTCCTTATGTGGATTAATTGAACATTATCCACTAATAGGCTGATGGTAGCTCTTGCTTGTCTATTTTTATTATCCCATGTCTGATTTTCCTCATCAGGTCTATCTGTAGTGATTACTTCCCATAAATCATCTTTAGACAATAACATTTCTACTTTGAACTTCCATAACTGATAATTCTCATTATTCAGCTTAGCTACGGTGAGTTTTAGCTCTGTGCTACTTGTCATCTTTAACTTGTCTTACTTGTTTGGAGATAATTGTACTGAAGAATTCTTCTGCATTCACCAGGGTCTTGTTGAGAGTTCCGGTGTCCTGGGTGTCTGGGGTCCTCGGTGCCTGGGCCCATAACCTGTTGCACAGCTTCTGGATCCCCACAGTTGCGGTAGAAACTTCACAGAGCATATTACATGGGATAACAAGTTTTTACTTCTCAGAACATGAGGTAAAGGAAAAAACATAGTCACTCAGTACTGCACCAGGAAGTAAGAACAAAACAGAAAATACAAGAGAGAGATTTCCTTTTTATAATACAATAAACATGGAAACTTTACACAACATCACCATCTACTGTCAGATCAGCATAAAGTCCTCCTTCACACAAACAAAGAAGTCCACAACTGTTGCATATACCAACAAAAACAACCTTAACTACAGTAAGCCTCGACACTGGAATAAATACACAAAACCCATTATTTTGGTTGTCAAAATGGGCACAGCTTTTATTTAAAATCAAAGGATTAAAACAATCGCATTAGGTGAAGAGCTATTACATCGGAATTCAACAGTATCGTGATATCCCCATCTGTCTGACATACAGCACCAGGACAGACAGACATAAACGGGCGGCACTCACTGGCTTGCCATTCAACAGAGCCAGTAAAATTTAACGGCACCAATGCCCATATTATCCTCACTCCTGTGCTTAACCACCTTGCCCGCCCCTGATTGACGTTACATTTACAACATACTTGAGGCTGGTCACCAAAGCCGAGCCTCTTCAACACATGAGGCTTTACATCCTCTACTAGTTAAAATGAGTCCACCTTAACTTGTCTGCAACTTCCACCTGACTCCTAAATAGAGATGAGCGGTGTTCGACTCGAACTGTTCACCAATCTCAAATTTAAGCTGTTTTGGGCGGTGTTCGAGCCGATCGGCGAACACGAACGATTTGAAAAAAATTTGGCTGTTCGAGGTTATGTTCGATAACTGTTCGTGCACCAAAATCATAACTGGATTTTTTCTCAGTAATGCTGAAAATTAATGTTAATACGCAGTTTGAGTGTACAGCGGGGCGGGGGGAGTGGCAGGGGATGGATCTCTGCAGGAATAATGAAGATCTCCATTTTTTTTCCTCTTTCCCGCATTTACAGTGGGGAGGTGCAGTCTGTCAGCCTATCAGCAGCGAACACACGGAGCAAACTGCTTTTTTTCACACAAGCAAGGGCATGTGTCATTGGCAGTGTATGTCACATGTCCTTGCCCTATAAGACCCAGCCATTTTCCCCGTCGCCACCATTTTCTCACTGCTGCAGCTGCGTGTTAGATGGCACCGCTGTTGCTGTGTGCGCTATACTTTGTTAATTTCAAGCCAATTTTCGCACAAATCTACAGATAGCTTGGGAGTAGGGAAGAGTTGTGATTGCAGTCCTTTTAAGGACTAGGTTACATCATTTCATACGACTTTTATCAGGCAGGTCTGTGCTCTTAAATAGATAGGTTGGGAGTAAAGACTAATTGTAATTGCAGTCCTTTTCAGGGCTAGGTTACATCAGTTCCTATCACTTTTTGCCAGGCAGGTCTGTTTTAATGCTGTGCAAGTTTTTTTTCACAGCATTTGGCTGAATCTAGCAAAGCAAATCCTTTTTGGCCTATTGCAGAGTGTGTTAGTCAGTGGAGCAGCCTATCCGTGTTGCAAGCTACACCACCTGTGCATAGAATACAAATTTTTTTACTGCACCTAGTGAAGTAAAACCTTTTGGGCATAGCATCATTCTATTAGTCCATCTATACTAACCTCCACCAGGTTGCAAATTAAATATAATTTTTTTCTGCATCTAGCTCTGAAAAAATATTTCAGCTTCTAGCAGTGTGTGGGACTTGGTCTATTAGTCCATCTATACTGACCTCCATCAGGTTGCAAATTCAATATAATTTTTTTCTATATCTAGCTCTGAAAAAATATTTAGTCTCCTAGCAGTGTGTGGGACTTGTTCTATTAGTCCATCTATACTAACCTCCACCAGGTTGCAAATTAAAAATAATTTTTTTCTGCATCTAGCTCTGAAAAAATATTTAGGCTTCTAGCAGTGTGTGGGACTTGGTCTATTAGTCCATCAATACTGACCTCCATCAGGTTGCAAATTCAATATAATGTTTTTCTGCATCTAGCTCTGAAAAAATGTTTAGGCTTCTAGCAGTGTGTGGGACTTGGTCTATTAGTCCATCTATACTGACCTCCATCAGGTTGCAAATTCAATATAATTTTTTTCTGCATCTAGCTCTGAAAAAATATTTCAGCTTCTAGAAGTGTGTGGGATTTGGTCTATTAGTCCATCTATACTGACCTCCATCAGGTTGCAAATTCAATATAATTTTTTTCTGCATCTAGCTCTGAAAAAATATTTAGGCTTTTAGCAGTGTGTGGGACTTGGTCTATTAGTCCATCTATACTAACCTCCATCAGGTTGCAAATTCAATATAATTTTTTTCTGCATCTAGCTCTGAAAAAATATTTAGGCTTCTAGCAGTGTGTGGGACTTGTTCTATTAGTCCATCTATACTAACCTCCACGAGGTTGCAAATTAAAAATATTTTTTTTCTACATCGAGCTCTGAAAAAATATTTAGGCTTCTAGCAGTCTGTGGGACTTGTTCTATTAGTCCATCTATACTAAACCTCCACCAGGTTGCAAATTAAAAAATTTTTTTTCTGCATCAAGCTCTGAAAAAATATTTAGGCTTTTAGCAGTGTGTGGTACTTGGTCTATTAGTCCATCTATACTGACCTCCATCAGGTTGCAAATTCAATATAATTTTTTTCTGCATCTACCTCTGAAAGTATGTTTAGGCTTCTAGCAGTGTGTGGGACTTGGCCTATTAGTCCATCTATACTGACCTCCATCAGGTTGCAAATTCAATATAATTTGTTTCTGCATCTAGCTCTGAAAAAATATTTAGGCTTCTAGCAGTGTGTGGGACTTTGTCTATTAATCCATCTATACTGACCTCCATCAGGTTGCAAATTCAATATAATTTTTTTCTGCATCTAGCTCTGAAAAAATATTTAGGCTTCTAGCAGTGTGTGGGACTTGGTCTATTAGTCCATCTATACTGACCTCCATCAGGTTGCAAATTCAATATAATTTTTTTCTGCATCTACCTCTGAAAAAATGTTTAGGCTTCTAGCAGTGTGTGGGACTTGGTCTATTAGTCCATCTATACTGACCTCCATCAGGTTGCAAATTCAATATAATTTTTTTCTGCATCTAGCTCTGAAAAATATTTAGGCTTTTAGCAGTGTGTGGGACTTTGTCTATTAGTCCATCTATACTGACCTCCATCAGGTTGCAAATTCAATATAATTTTTTTCTGCATCTAGCTCTGAAAAAATATTTAGGCTTCTAGCATTGTGTGGGACTTGTTCTATTAGTCCATCTATACTAACCTCCACCAGGTTGCAAATTAAAAAATTTTTTTTTCTACATCGAGCTCTGAAAAAATATTTAGGCTTCTAGCAGTCTGTGGGACTTGTTCTATTAGTCCATCTATACTGACCTTCACCAGGTTGCAAATTAAAAATATTTTTTTCTGCATCAAGCTCTGAAAAAATATTTAGGCTTTTAGCAGTGTGTGGTACTTGGTCTATTAGTCCATCTATACTGACCTCCATCAGGTTGCAAATTCAATATAATTTTTTTCTGCATCTACCTCTGAAAGTATGTTTAGGCTTCTAGCAGTGTGTGGGACTTGGTCTATTAGTCCATCTATACTGACCTCCATCAGGTTGCAAATTCAATATAATTTGTTTCTGCATCTAGCTCTGAAAAAATATTTAGGCTTCTAGCAGTGTGTGGGACTTTGTCTATTAATCCATCTATACTGACCTCCATCAGGTTGCAAATTCAATATAATTTTTTTCTGCATCTACCTCTGAAAAAATGTTTAGGCTTCTAGCAGTGTGTGGGACTTGGTCTATCAGTCCATCTATACTGACCTCCATCAGGTTGCAAATTCAATATAATTTTTTTCTGCATCTAGCTCTGAAAAAATATTTAGGCTTCTAGCAGTGTGTGGGACTTCTTCTATTAGTCCATCTATACTAACCTCCACCAGGTTGCAAATTAAAAATAATTTTTTTCTGCATCGAGCTCTAAAAAAATATTTAGGCTTCTAGCAGTGTGTGGGACTTGGTCTATTAGTCCATCTATACTGACCTCCATCAGATTGCAAATTCAATATAATTTTTTTCTGCATCTAGCTCTGAAAAAATATTTAGGCTTTTAGCAGTGTGTGGGACTTGGTCTATTAGTCCATCTATACTGACCTCCATCAGGTTTCAAATTCAATATAATTTTTTTCTGCATCTAGCTCTCAAAAAATATTTAGGCTTCTAGCAGTGTGTGGGACTTGGTCTATCAGTCCATTTATACTGACCTCCATCATGTTGCAAATTCAATATAATTTTTTTCTGCATCTTGCTCTGAAAAAATATTTAGGCTTCTAGCAGTGTGTGGGACTTGTTCTATTAGTCCATCTATACTAACCTCCACCAGGTTGCAAATTAAAAATATTTTTTTTCTGCATCGACCTCTGAAAAAATATTTAGGCTTTTAGCAGTGTGTGGGACTTGTTCTATTAGTCCATCTATACTAACCTCCACCAGGTTGCAAATTAAAAATATTTTTTTTCTGCATCGAGCTCTGAAAAAATATTTAGGCTTCTAGCAGTGTGTGGGACTTGGTCTATTAGTCCATCTATACTGACCTCCATCAGTTTGCAAATTCAATATAATTTTTTTCTGCATCTAGCTCTGAAAAAATATTTAGGCTTCTAGCAGTGTGTGGGACTTGTTCTATTAGTCCATCTATACTAACCTCCACCAGGTTGCAAATTAAAAATATTTTTTTTCTGCATCGAGCTCTGAAAAAATATTTAGGCTTCTAGCAGTGTGTGGGACTTGGTCTATTAGTCCATCTATACTGACCTCCATCAGTTTGCAAATTCAATATAATTTTTTTCTTCATCTAGCTCTGAAAGAATATTTAGGCTTCTAGCAATGTGTGGGACTTAGTCAATTAGTCCATCTATACTGACCTCCATCAGGTTGCAAATTCAATATAATTTTTTTCTGCATCTAGCTCTGAAAAAATATTAAGGCTTCTAGCAGTGTGTGGGACTTGGTCTATCAGTCCATCTATACTGACCTCCATCAGGTTGCAAATTCAATATTATTTTTTTCTGCATCTAGCTCTGAAAAAATATTTAGGCTTTTAGCAGTGTGTGGGACATGGTCTATTAGTCCATCTATACTGACGTCCATCAGGTTGCAAATTCAATATAATTTTTTTCTGCATCCAGCTCTGAAAAAATATTTAGGCTTCTAGCAGTGTGTGGAACTTGGTCTATCAGTCCATCTATACTGACCTCCATCAGGTTGAAAATTCAATATAATTTGCTTCTGCATCTAGCTCTGAAAAAATATTTAGGCTTCTAGTAGTGTGTGGGACTTGTTCTATTAGTCCATCTATACTAACCTCCACCAGGTTGCAAATTAAAAATATTTTTTTTCTACATCGAGCTCTGAAAAAATATTTAGGCTTCTAGCAGTGTGTGGGACTTGTTCTATTAGTCCATCTATACTAACCTCCACCAGGTTGCAAATTAAAAATAATTTTTTTCTGCATCGAGCTCTGAAAAAATATTTAGGCTTTTAGCTAAGTGTGGGACTTGGTCTATTAGTCCATCTATACTGACCTCCATCAGGTTGCAAATTCAATAAAAAATTTTTCTGCATCTAGCTCTGAAAAAATGTTTAGTCTTCTAGCAGTGTGTGGGACTTGGTCTATTAGTCCATCTATACTGACCTCCATTAGGTTGCAAATTCAATATAATTTTTTTCTGCATCTAGCTCTGAAAAAATATTTCAGCTTCTAGAAGTGTGTGGGACTTGGTCTATTAGTCCATCTATACTGACCTCCATCAGGTTGCAAATTCAATATAATTTTTTTCTGCATCTAGCTCTGAAAAAATATTTAGGCTTTTAGCAGTGTGTGGGACTTGGTCTATTAATCCATCTATACTGACCTCCATCAGGTTGCAAATTCAATATAATTTTTTTCTGCATCTAGCTCTGAAAAAATATTTAGGCTTTTAGCAGTGTGTGGGACTTGGTCTATTAGTCCATCTATACTGACCTCCATCAGGTTGTAAATTCAATATAATTTTTTTCTCCATCTAGCTCTGAAAAAATATTTAGGCTTCTAGCAGTGTGTGGGACTTGGTCTATTAGTCCATCTATACTGACCTCCATCAGGTTGCAAATTCAATATAATTTTTTTCTGCATCTAGCTCTGAAAAAATATTTAGGCTTCTAGCAGTGTGTGGGACTTGTTCTATTAGTCCATCTATACTAACCTCCACCAGGATGAAATTAAAAATATTTTTTTTCTACATCGAGCTCTGAAAAAATATTTAGGCTTTTAGCAGTGTATGGGACTTGGTCTATTAGTCCATCTATACTGACCTCCAACAGGTTGCAAATTCAATATAATTTTTTTCTGCATCTAGCTCAGAAAAAAAATGTTTAGGCTTCAAGCAGTGTGTGAGACTTGGTCTGTTAGTCCATCTATACTGACCTCCATCAGGTTGCAAATTAAATATAATTTTTTTCTGCATCTAGCTCTGAAAAAAATATTTAGGCTTCTAGCAGTGTGTGGGACTTGGTCTATTAGTCCATCTATACTGACCTCCATCAGGTTGCAAATTCAATATAATTTTTTTCTGCATCTAGCTCTGAAAAAATATTTCAGCTTCTAGAAGTGTGTGGGACTTGGTCTATTAGTCCATCTATACTGACCTCCATCAGGTTACAAATTCTATATAATTTTTTTCTGCATCTAGCTCTGAAAAAATATTTAGGCTTTTAGCAGTGTGTGGGACATGGTCTATTACTCCATCTATACTGACGTTCATCAGGTTGCAAATTCAGTATAATTTTTTTCTGCATCTTGCTCTGAAAAAATATTTAGGCTTCTAGCAGTGTGTGGGACTTGTTCTATTAGTCCATCTATACTAACCTCCACCAGGTTGCAAATTAAAAATATTTTTTTTCTGCATCGAGCTCTGAAAAAATATTTAGGCTTTTAGCAGTGTGTGGGACTTGGTCTATTAGTCCATCTATACTGACCTCCTTCAGGTTGCAAATTCAACGTAATTTTTTTCTGCCTCTAGCTGTGAAAAAATGTTTAGGCTTCTAGCAGTGTGTGGGACTTCGTCTATTAGTCCATCTATACTGACCTCCATCAGGTTGCAAATTCAATATAATTTTTTTCTGCATCTAGCTCTGAAAAAATATTTAGGCTTCTAGCAGTGTGTGGGACTTGGTCTATTAGTCCATCGATACTGACCTCCATCAGGTTGCAAATTCAATATAATTTTTTTCTGCATCTAGCTCTGAAAAAATATTTAGGCTTCTAGTAGTGTGTGGGACTTGGTCTATTAGTCCATCTATACTGACCTCCATCAGGTTGCAAATTCAATATAATTTTTTTCTGCATCTAGCTCTGAAAAAATATTTAGGCTTCTAGCAGTGTGTGGGACTTGTTCTATTAGTCCATCTATACTAACCTCCACCAGGTTGCAAATTAAAAATATATTTTTTTTCTACATCGAGCTCTGAAAAAATATTTAGGCTTTTAGCAGTGTGTGGGACTTGGTCTATTTTTCCATCTATACTTACCTCCATCAGGTTGCAAATTCAATATAATTTTTTTCTGCATCTAGCTCAGAAAAAAATGTTTAGGCTTCTAGCAGTGTGTGGGACTTGGTCTATTAGTCCATCTATACTGACCTCCATCAGGTTGCAAATTCAATATAATTTTTTTCTGCATCTAGCTCTGAAAAAAATATTTAGGCTTCTAGCAGTGTGTGGGACTTGGTCTATTAGTCCATCTATACTGACCTCCATCAGATTGCAAATTCAATATAATTTTTTTCGGCATCTAGCTCTGAAAAAATATTTCACTTCTAGAAGTGTGTGGGACTTGGTCTATTAGTCCATCTATACTGACCTCCATCAGGTTTCAAATTCAATATAATTTTTTTCTGCATCTAGCTCTCAAAAAATATTTAGGCTTCTAGCAGTGTGTGGGACTTGGTCTATCAGTCCATTTATACTGACCTCCATCATGTTGCAAATTCAATATAATTTTTTTCTGCATCTTGCTCTGAAAAAATATTTAGGCTTCTAGCAGTGTGTGGGACTTGTTCTATTAGTCCATCTATACTAACCTCCACCAGGTTGCAAATTAAAAATATTTTTTTTCTGCATCGACCTCTGAAAAAATATTTAGGCTTTTAGCAGTGTGTGGGACTTGTTCTATTAGTCCATCTATACTAACCTCCACCAGGTTGCAAATTAAAAATATTTTTTTTCTGCATCGAGCTCTGAAAAAATATTTAGGCTTCTAGCAGTGTGTGGGACTTGGTCTATTAGTCCATCTATACTGACCTCCATCAGTTTGCAAATTCAATATAATTTTTTTCTTCATCTAGCTCTGAAAGAATATTTAGGCTTCTAGCAATGTGTGGGACTTGGTCAATTAGTCCATCTATACTGACCTCCATCAGGTTGCAAATTCAATATAATTTTTTTCTGCATCTAGCTCTGAAAAAATATTTCAGCTTCTAGAAGTGTGTGGGACTTGGTCTATTAGTCCATCTATACTGAACTCCATCAGGTTGCAAATTTAATATAATTTTTTTGTGTATCTAGCTCTGAAAAAATATTTAGGCTATTAGCAGTGTGTGGGACTTGGTCTATTAGTCCATCTATACTGACCTCCATCAGGTTGCAAATTCAATATAATTTTTTTCTGCATCTAGCTCTGAAAAAATATTTAGGCTTCTAGCAGTGTGTGGGACTTGGTCTATCAGTCCATTTATACTGACCTCCATCAGGTTGCCAATTCAATATAATTTTTTTCTGCATCTAACTCTGAAAAAATATTTAGACTTCTAGCAGTGTGTGGGACTTGTTCTATTAGTCCATCTATACTAACCTCCACCAGGTTGCAAATTAAAAATATTTTTTTAAAGCATCTAGCTCTGAAAAAATATTTAGGCTTCTAGCAGTGTGTGGGACTTGGTCTATTAGTGCATCTATACTGACCTCCATCAGGTTGCAAATTCAATATAATTTTTTTCTGCATCTAGCTCTGAAAAAATATTTAGGCTTCTAGCAGTGTGTGGGACTTGTTCTATTAGTCCATCTATACTGACCTCCACAAGGTTGCAAATTAAAAATATTTTTTTTCTGCATCGAGCTCTGAAAAAATATTTAGGCTTCTAGCAGTGTGTGGGACTTGGTCTATTAGTCCATCTATACTGACCTCCATCAGTTTGCAAATTCAATATAATTTTTTTCTTCATCTAGCTCTGAAAGAATATTTAGGCTTCTAGCAATGTGTGGGACTTGGTCAATTAGTCCATCTATACTGACCTCCATCAGGTTGCAAATTCAATATAATTTTTTTCTGCATCTAGCTCTGAAAAAATATTTCAGCTTCTAGAAGTGTGTGGGACTTGGTCTATTAGTCCATCTATACTGAACTCCATCAGGTTGCAAATTTAATATAATTTTTTTGTGTATCTAGCTCTGAAAAAATATTTAGGCTATTAGCAGTGTGTGGGACTTGGTCTATTAGTCCATCTATACTGACCTCCATCAGGTTGCAAATTCAATATAATTTTTTTCTGCATCTAGCTCTGAAAAAATATTTAGGCTTCTAGCAGTGTGTGGGACTTGGTCTATCAGTCCATTTATACTGACCTCCATCAGGTTGCCAATTCAATATAATTTTTTTCTGCATCTAACTCTGAAAAAATATTTAGACTTCTAGCAGTGTGTGGGACTTGTTCTATTAGTCCATCTATACTAACCTCCACCAGGTTGCAAATTAAAAATATTTTTTTAAAGCATCTAGCTCTGAAAAAATATTTAGGCTTCTAGCAGTGTGTGGGACTTGGTCTATTAGTGCATCTATACTGACCTCCATCAGGTTGCAAATTCAATATAATTTTTTTCTGCATCTAGCTCTGAAAAAATATTTAGGCTTCTAGCAGTGTGTGGGACTTGTTCTATTAGTCCATCTATACTGACCTCCACAAGGTTGCAAATTAAAAATATTTTTTTTCTGCATCTAGCTCTGAAAAAATATTTAGGCTTCTAGCAGTGTGTTTGACTTGGTCTATTAGTCCATCTATACTGACCTCCATCAGGTTGCAAATTCAATATAATTTTTTCCTGCATCTAGCTCTGAAAAAATGTTTAGGCTTCTAGCAGTGTGTGGGACTTGGTCTATTAGTCCATCTATACTGACCTCCATCAGGTTGCAAATTCAATATAATTTTTTTCTGCATCTAGCTCTGAAAAAATATTTAGGCTTCTAGCAGTGTGTGGGACTTGGTCTATCAGTCCATCTATACTGACCTCCATCAGGTTGCAAATTCAATATAATTTTTTTCTGCATCTAGCTCTGAAAAAATATTTAGGCTTTTAGCAGTGTGTGGGACATGGTCTATTAGTCCATCTATACTGACGTCCATCAGGTTGCAAATTCAATATAATTTTTTTCTGCATCCAGCTCTGAAAAAATATTTAGGCTTCTAGCAGTGTGTGGAACTTGGTCTATCAGTCCATCTATACTGACCTCCATCAGGTTGAAAATTCAATATAATTTGCTTCTGCATCTAGCTCTGAAAAAATATTTAGGCTTCTAGCAGTGTGTGGGACTTGTTCTATTAGTCCATCTATACTAACCTCCACCAGGTTGCAAATTAAAAATATTTTTTTTCTACATCGAGCTCTGAAAAAATATTTAGGCTTCTAGCAGTGTGTGGGACTTGTTCTATTAGTCCATCTATACTAACCTCCACCAGGTTGCAAATTAAAAATAATTTTTTTCTGCATCGAGCTCTGAAAAAATATTTAGGCTTTTAGCTAAGTGTGGGACTTGGTCTATTAGTCCATCTATACTGACCTCCATCAGGTTGCAAATTCAATAAAAAAAATTTCTGCATCTAGCTCTGAAAAAATGTTTAGGCTTCTAGCAGTGTGTGGGACTTGGTCTATTAGTCCATCTATACTGACCTCCATTAGGTTGCAAATTCAATATAATTTTTTTCTGCATCTAGCTCTGAAAAAATATTTCAGCTTCTAGAAGTGTGTGGGACTTGGTCTATTAGTCCATCTATGCTGACCTCCATCAGGTTGCAAATTCAATATAATTTTTTTCTGCATCTAGCTCTGAAAAAATATTTAGGCTTTTAGCAGTGTGTGGGACTTGGTCTATTAGTCCATCTATACTGACCTCCATCAGGTTGTAAATTCAATATAATTTTTTTCTGCATCTAGCTCTGAAAAAATATTTAGGCTTCTAGCAGTGTGTGGGACTTGGTCTATTAGTCCATCTATACTGACCTCCATCAGGTTGCAAATTTAATATAATTTTTTTCTGCATCTAGCTCTGAAAAAATATTTAGGCTTCTAGCAGTGTGTGGGACTTGTTCTATTAGTCCATCTATACTAACCTCCACCAGGTTGAAATTAAAAATATTTTTTTTCTACATCGAGCTCTGAAAAAATATTTAGGCTTTTAGCAGTGTATGGGACTTGGTCTATTAGTCCATCTATACTGACCTCCAACAGGTTGCAAATTCAATATAATTTTTTTCTGCATCTAGCTCAGAAAAAAAATGTTTAGGCTTCAAGCAGTGTGTGAGACTTGGTCTATTAGTCCATCTATACTGACCTCCATCAGGTTGCAAATTCAATATAATTTTTTTCTGCATCTAGCTCTGAAAAAAATATTTAGGCTTCTAGCAGTGTGTGGGACTTGGTCTATTAGTCCATCTATACTGACCTCCATCAGGTTGCAAATTCAATATAATTTTTTTCTGCATCTAGCTCTGAAAAAATATTTCAGCTTCTAGAAGTGTGTGGGACTTGGTCTATTAGTCCATCTATACTGACCTCCATCAGGTTACAAATTCTATATAATTTTTTTCTGCATCTACCTCTGAAAAAATATTTAGGCTTTTAGCAGTGTGTGGGACATGGTCTATTAGTCCATCTATACTGACGTTCATCAGGTTGCAAATTCAGTATAATTTTTTTCTGCATCCAGCTCTGAAAAAATATTTAGGCTTCTAGCAGTGTGTGGGACTTGGTCTATCAGTCCATCTATACTGACCTCCATCAGGTTGAAAATTCAATATAATTTTGTTCTGCATCTAGCTCTGAAAAAATATTTAGGCTTCTAGCAGTGTGTGGGACTTGTTCTATTAGTGCATCTATACTAACCTCCACCAGGTTGCAAATTAAAAATATATTTTTTCTACATCGAGCTCTGAAAAAATATTTAGGCTTCTAGCAGTGTGTGGGACTTGTTCTATTAGTCCATCTATACTAACCTCCACCAGGTTGCAAATTAAA
The DNA here is from genome assembly GCF_046119375.1 of Phyllobates terribilis. NCBI lineage: Eukaryota > Metazoa > Chordata > Amphibia > Anura > Dendrobatidae > Phyllobates > Phyllobates terribilis. Next base: position 360,606,927 of record NW_027362767.1, read on the forward strand.
AATAATTTTTTTCTGCATCGAGCTCTGAAAAAATATTTAGGCTTCTAGCAGTGTGTGGGACTTGGTCTATTATTCCATCTATACTGACCTCCATCAGGTTGCAAATTCAATATAATTTTTTTCTGCATCTAGCTCTGAAAAAATATTTCAGCTTCTAGAAGTGTGTGGGACTTGGTCTATTAGTCCATGTATACTGACGTCCATCAGGTTGCAAATTCAATATAATTTTTTTCTGCATCCAGCTCTGAAAAAAATATTTAGTCTTCTAGCAGTGTGTGGGACTTGGTCTATCAGTCCATCTATACTGACCTCCATCAGGTTGAAAATTCAATATAATTTTTTTCTGCATCTAGCTCTGAAAAAATATTTAGGCTTCTAGCAGTGTGTGGGACTTGTTCTATTAGTCCATCTATACTAACCTCCACCAGGTTGCAAATTAAAAATATTTTTTTTCTACATCGAGCTGTGAAAAAATATTTAGGCTTCTAGCAGTGTGTGGGACTTGTTCTATTAGTCCATCTATACTAACCTCCACCAGGTTGCAAATTAAAAATAATTTTTTTCTGCATCGAGCTCTGAAAAAATATTTAGGCTTTTAGCAGTGTGTGGGACTTGAGCTATTAGTCCATCTATACTGACCTCCATCAGGTTGCAAATTCAATATAATTTTTTTCTGCATCTAGCTCTGAAAAATATTTAGGCTTTTAGCAGTGTGTGGGACTTGGTCTATCAGTCCATCTATACTGACCTCCATCAGGTTGCAAATTCAATATAATTTTTTTCTGCATCTAGCTCTGAAAAAATATTTAGGCTTTTAGCAGTGTGTGGGACATGGTCTATTAGTCCATCTATACTGACGTCCATCAGGTTGCAAATTCAATATAATTTTTTTCTGCATCCAGCTCTGAAAAAATATTTAGGCTTCTAGCAGTGTGTGGAACTTGGTCTATCAGTCCATCTATACTGACCTCCATCAGGTTGAAAATTCAATATAATTTGCTTCTGCATCTAGCTCTGAAAAAATATTTAGGCTTCTAGCAGTGTGTGGGACTTGTTCTATTAGTCCATCTATACTAACCTCCACCAGGTTGCAAATTAAAAATATTTTTTTTCTACATCGAGCTCTGAAAAAATATTTAGGCTTCTAGCAGTGTGTGGGACTTGTTCTATTAGTCCATCTATACTAACCTCCACCAGGTTGCAAATTAAAAATAATTTTTTTCTGCATCGAGCTCTGAAAAAATATTTAGGCTTTTAGCTAAGTGTGGGACTTGGTCTATTAGTCCATCTATACTGACCTCCATCAGGTTGCAAATTCAATAAAAAAAATTTCTGCATCTAGCTCTGAAAAAATGTTTAGGCTTCTAGCAGTGTGTGGGACTTGGTCTATTAGTCCATCTATACTGACCTCCATTAGGTTGCAAATTCAATATAATTTTTTTCTGCATCTAGCTCTGAAAAAATATTTCAGCTTCTAGAAGTGTGTGGGACTTGGTCTATTAGTCCATCTATGCTGACCTCCATCAGGTTGCAAATTCAATATAATTTTTTTCTGCATCTAGCTCTGAAAAAATATTTAGGCTTTTAGCAGTGTGTGGGACTTGGTCTATTAGTCCATCTATACTGACCTCCATCAGGTTGTAAATTCAATATAATTTTTTTCTGCATCTAGCTCTGAAAAAATATTTAGGCTTCTAGCAGTGTGTGGGACTTGGTCTATTAGTCCATCTATACTGACCTCCATCAGGTTGCAAATTTAATATAATTTTTTTCTGCATCTAGCTCTGAAAAAATATTTAGGCTTCTAGCAGTGTGTGGGACTTGTTCTATTAGTCCATCTATACTAACCTCCACCAGGTTGAAATTAAAAATATTTTTTTTCTACATCGAGCTCTGAAAAAATATTTAGGCTTTTAGCAGTGTATGGGACTTGGTCTATTAGTCCATCTATACTGACCTCCAACAGGTTGCAAATTCAATATAATTTTTTTCTGCATCTAGCTCAGAAAAAAAATGTTTAGGCTTCAAGCAGTGTGTGAGACTTGGTCTATTAGTCCATCTATACTGACCTCCATCAGGTTGCAAATTCAATATAATTTTTTTCTGCATCTAGCTCTGAAAAAAATATTTAGGCTTCTAGCAGTGTGTGGGACTTGGTCTATTAGTCCATCTATACTGACCTCCATCAGGTTGCAAATTCAATATAATTTTTTTCTGCATCTAGCTCTGAAAAAATATTTCAGCTTCTAGAAGTGTGTGGGACTTGGTCTATTAGTCCATCTATACTGACCTCCATCAGGTTACAAATTCTATATAATTTTTTTCTGCATCTACCTCTGAAAAAATATTTAGGCTTTTAGCAGTGTGTGGGACATGGTCTATTAGTCCATCTATACTGACGTTCATCAGGTTGCAAATTCAGTATAATTTTTTTCTGCATCCAGCTCTGAAAAAATATTTAGGCTTCTAGCAGTGTGTGGGACTTGGTCTATCAGTCCATCTATACTGACCTCCATCAGGTTGAAAATTCAATATAATTTTGTTCTGCATCTAGCTCTGAAAAAATATTTAGGCTTCTAGCAGTGTGTGGGACTTGTTCTATTAGTGCATCTATACTAACCTCCACCAGGTTGCAAATTAAAAATATATTTTTTCTACATCGAGCTCTGAAAAAATATTTAGGCTTCTAGCAGTGTGTGGGACTTGTTCTATTAGTCCATCTATACTAACCTCCACCAGGTTGCAAATTAAAAATAATTTTTTTCTGCATCGAGCTCTGAAAAAATATTTAGGCTTCTAGCAGTGTGTGGGACTTGGTCTATTATTCCATCTATACTGACCTCCATCAGGTTGCAAATTCAATATAATTTTTTTCTGCATCTAGCTCTGAAAAAATATTTCAGCTTCTAGAAGTGTGTGGGACTTGGTCTATTAGTCCATGTATACTGACGTCCATCAGGTTGCAAATTCAATATAATTTTTTTCTGCATCCAGCTCTGAAAAAAATATTTAGTCTTCTAGCAGTGTGTGGGACTTGGTCTATCAGTCCATCTATACTGACCTCCATCAGGTTGAAAATTCAATATAATTTTTTTCTGCATCTAGCTCTGAAAAAATATTTAGGCTTCTAGCAGTGTGTGGGACTTGTTCTATTAGTCCATCTATACTAACCTCCACCAGGTTGCAAATTAAAAATATTTTTTTTCTACATCGAGCTGTGAAAAAATATTTAGGCTTCTAGCAGTGTGTGGGACTTGTTCTATTAGTCCATCTATACTAACCTCCACCAGGTTGCAAATTAAAAATAATTTTTTTCTGCATCGAGCTCTGAAAAAATATTTAGGCTTTTAGCAGTGTGTGGGACTTGAGCTATTAGTCCATCTATACTGACCTCCATCAGGTTGCAAATTCAATATAATTTTTTTCTGCATCTAGCTCTGAAAAATATTTAGGCTTTTAGCAGTGTGTGGGACTTGGTCTATTAGTCCATCTATACTGACCTCCATCAGGTTGTAATTTCAATATAATTTTTTTCTGCATCTAGCTCTGAAAAAATATTTAGGCTTCTAGCAGTGTGTGGGACTTGGTCTATCAGTCCATCTATACTGACCTCCATCAGGTTGCAAATTCAATATAATTTTTTTCTGCATCTAGCTCTGAAAAAATATTTAGGCTTCTAGCAGTGTGTGGGACTTGTTCTATTAGTCCATCTATACTAACCTCCACCGGGTTGCAAATTAAAAATATGTTTTTTCTACATCGAGCTCTGAAAAAATATTTAGGCTTTTAGCAGTGTGTGGGACTTGGTCTATTAGTCCATCCATACTGACCTCCATCAGGTTGCAAATTCAATATAATTTTTTTCTGCATCTATCTCTGAAAAAATATTTAGGCTTTTAGCAGTGTGTGGGACTTGGTCTATTAGTCCATCTATACTGACCTCCATCAAGTTGTAAATTCAATATAATTTTTTTCTGCATCTAGCTCTGAAAAAATATTTAGGCTTCTAGCAGTGTGTGGGACTTGGTCTATCAGTCCATCTATACTGACCTCCATCAGGTTGCAAATTCAATATAATTTTTTTCTGCATCTAGCTCTGAAAAAATATTTAGGCTTCTAGCAGTGTGTGGGACTTGTTCTATTAGTCCATCTATACTAACCTCCACCAGGTTGAAATTAAAAATATTTTTTTTCTACATCGAGCTCTGAAAAAATATTTAGGCTTTTAGCAGTGTGTGGGACTTGGTCTATTAGTCCATCTATACTGACCTCCATCAGGTTGCAAATTCAATTTAATTTTTTTCTGCATCTAGCTCAGAAAAAAATGTTTAGGCTTCAAGCAGTGTGTGGGACTTGGTCTATTAGTCCATCTATACTGACCTCCATCAGGTTGCAAATTCAATATAATTTTTTTCTGCATCTAGCTCTGAAAAAAATATTTAGGCTTCTAGCAGTGTGTGGGACTTGGTCTATTAGTCCATCTATACTGACCTCCATCAGGTTGCAAATTCAATATAATTTTTTTCTGCATCTAGCTTTGAAAAAATATTTCAGCTTCTAGAAGTGTGTGGGACTTGGTCTATTAGTCCATCTATACTGACCTCCATCAGGTTACAAATTCTATATAATTTTTTTCTGCATCTAGCTCTGTAAAAATATTTAGGCTTTTAGCAGTGTGTGGAACATGGTCTATTAGTCCATATATACTGACGTCCATCAGGTTGCAAATTCAGTATAATTTTTTTCTGCATCCAGCTCTGAAAAAATATTTAGGCTTCTAGCAGTGTGTGGGACTTGGTCTATCAGTCCATCTATACTGACCTCCATCAGGTTGCAAATTCAATATCATTTTTTTCTGCATCTAGCTCTGAAAAAATATTTAGGCTATTAGCAGTCTGTGGGACTTGGTCTATTAGTCCATCTATACTGACCTCCATCAGGTTGCAAATTCAATATAATTTTTTTCTGCATCTAGCTCTGAAAAAATATTTAGGCTTCTAGCAGTGTGTGGGACTTGGTCTATCAGTCCATTTATACTGACCTCCATCAGGTTGCCAATTCAATATAATTTTTTTATGCATCTAGCTCTGAAAAAATATTTAGGCTTTTAGCAGTGTGTGGGACTTGGTCTATTAGTCCATCTATACTGACCTCCATCAGGTTGCAAATTCAATATAATTTTTTTCTGCATCTAGCTCTGAAAAAATATTTAGGCTTCTAGCAATGTGTGGGACTTGGTCTATCAGTCCATCTATACTGACCTCCATCAGGTTGCAAATTCAATATAATTTTTTTCTGCATCTAGCTCTGAAAAAATATTTAGGCTTTTAGCAGTGTGTGGGACTTGGTCTATTAGTCCATCTATACTGACCTCCATCAGGTTGCAAATTCAATATAATTTTTTTCTGCATCTAGCTCTGAAAAAATATTTAGGCTTCTAGCAGTGTGTGGGACTTGGTCTATCAGTCCATTTATACTGACCTCCATCAGGTTGCCAATTCAATATAATTTTTTTCTGCATCTAACTCTGAAAAAATATTTAGACTTCTAGCAGTGTGTGGGACTTGTTCTATTAGTCCATCTATACTAACCTCCACCAGGTTGCAAATTAAAAATATTTTTTTTCAGCATCTAACTCTGAAAAAATATTTAGGCTTCTAGCAGTGTGTGGGACTTGGTCTATTAGTCCATCTATACTGACCTCCATCAGGTTGCAAATTCAATATAATTTTTTTCTGCATCTAGCTCTGAAAAAATATTTAGGCTTCTAGCAGTGTGTGGGACTTGTTCTATTAGTCCATCTATACTGACCTCCACCAGGTTGCAAATTAAAAATATTTTTTTTCTGCATCTAGCTCTGAAAAAATATTTAGGCTTCTAGCAGTGTGTTTGACTTGGTCTATTAGTCCATCTATACTGACCTCCATCAGGTTGCAAATTCAATATAATTTTTTTCTGCATCTAGCTCTCAAAAAATGTTTAGGCTTCTAGCAGTGTGTGGGACTTGGTCTATTAGTCCATCTATACTGACCTCCAGCAGATTGCAAGTTCAATATAATTTTTTTCTGCATCTAGCTCTGAAAAAATATTTAGGCTTCTAGCAGTGTGTGGGACTTGGTCTATTAGTCCATCTATACTGACCTCCATCAGGTTGCAAATTCAATATAATTTTTTCTGCATCTAGCTCTGAAATAATATTCAGGCTTCTAGCAGTGTGTGGGACTAGGTCTATTAGTCCATCTATACTGACCTCCATCAGGTTGCAAATTCAATATAATTTTTTTCTGCATCTAGCTCTGAAAAAATATTTAGCCTTCTAGCAGTGTGTGGGACTTGGTCTATTAGTCCATCTATACTGACCTCAATCAGGTTGCAAATTCAATCTAATTTTTTTCTGCATCTAGCTCTGAAAAAATATTTAGGCTTCTAGCAGTGTGTGGGACTTGGTCTATTAGTCCATCTATACTGACCTCCATCAGGTTGCAAATTCAATATAATTTTTTTCAGCATCTAGCTCTGAAAAAATATTTAGGCTTCTAGCAGTGTGTGGGACTTGGTCTATTAGTCCATCTATACTGACCTCCATCAGGTTGCAAATTCAATATAATTTTTTTCTGCATCTAGCTCTGAAAAAATATTTAGGCTTCTAGCAGTGTGTGGGACTTGTTCTATTAGTCCATCTATACTAACCTCCACCAGGTTGCAAGTTAAAATTTTTTTTTTTCTACATCGAGCTCTGAAAAAATATTTAGGCTTCTAGCAGTGTGTGGGACTTGTTCTATTAGTCCATCTATACTAACCTCCACCAGGTTGCAAATTAAAAATAATTTTTTTCTGCATCGAGCTCTGAAAAAATATTTAGGCTTTTAGCAATGTGTGGGACTTGGTCTATTAGTCCATCTATACTGACCTCCATCAGGTTGCAAATTCAATATAATTTTTTTCTGCATCTAGCTCTGAAAAAATGTTTAGGCTTCTAGCAGTGTGTGGGACTTGGTCTATTAGTCCATCTATACTGAAATCCATTAGGTTGCAAATTCAATATAATTTTTTTCTGCATCTAGCTCTGAAAAAATATTTCAGCTTCTAGAAGTGTGTGGGACTTGGTCTATTAGTCCATCTATACTGACCTCCATCAGGTTGCAAATTCAATATATTTTTTTTCTGTATCTAGCTCTGAAAAAATATTTAGGCTTTTAGCAGTGTGTGGGACTTGGTCTATTAGTCCATCTATACTGACCTCCATCAGGTTGCAAATTCAATATAATTTTTTTCTGCATCTAGCTCTGAAAAAATATTTAGGCTTTTAGCAGTGTGTGGGACTTGGTCTATTAGTCCATCTATACTGACCTCCATCAGGTTGCAAATTCAATATAATTTTTTTCTGCATCTAGCTCTGAAAAAATGTTTAGGCTTCTAGCAGTGTGTGGGACTTGGTCTATTAGTACATCTATACTGACCTCCATCAGGTTGCAAATTCAATATAATTTTTTTCTGCATCTAGCTCTGAAAAAATATTTAGGCTTCTAGCAGTGTGTGGGACTTGGTCTATTAGTCCATATATACTGACCTCCATCAGAGTGCAAATTCAATATAATTTTTTTCTGCATCTAGCTCTGAAAAAATATTTCAGCTTCTAGAAGTGTGTGGGACTTGGTCTATTAGTCCATCTATACTGACCTCCATCAGGTTGCAAATTCAATATAATTTTTTTCTGCATCTAGCTCTGAAAAAATATTTAGGCTTCTAGCAGTGTGTGGGACTTGTTCTATTAGTCCATCTATACTGACCTCCACCAGGTTGCAAATTAAAAATATTTTTTTTCTGCATCTAGCTCTGAAAAAATATTTGGGCTTCTAGCAGTGTGTTTGACTTGGTCTATTAGTCCATCTATACTGACCTCCATCAGGTTGCAAATTCAATATAATTTTTTTCTGCATCTAGCTCTCAAAAAATGTTTAGGCTTCTAGCAGTGTGTGGGACTTGGTCTATTAGTCCATCTATACTGACCTCCAGCAGGTTGCAAATTCAATATAATTTTTTTCTGCATCTAGCTCTGAAAAAATATTTAGGCTTCTAGCAGTGTGTGGGACTTGGTCTATTAGTCCATCTATACTGACCTCCAACAGGTTGCAAATTCAATATAATTTTTTTCTGCATCTAGCTCTGAAATAATATTCAGGCTTCTAGCAGTGTGTGGGACTAGGTCTATTAGTCCATCTATACTGACCTCCATCAGGTTGCAAATTCAGTATAATTTTTTTCTCCATCTAGCTCTGAAAAAATATTTAGGCTTCTAGCAGTGTGTGGGACTTGGTCTATTAGTCCATCTATACTGACCTCAATCAGGTTGCAAATTCAATATAATTTTTTTCTGCATCTAGCTCTGAAAAAATATTTAGGCTTCTAGCAGTGTGTGGGACTTGGTCTATTAGTCCATCTATACTGACCTCCATCAGGTTGCAAATTCAATATAATTTTTTTCAGCATCTAGCTCTGAAAAAATATTTAGGCTTCTAGCAGTGTGTGGGACTTGGTCTATTAGACCATCTATACTGACCTCCATCAGGTTGCAAATTCAATATAATTTTTTTCTGCATCTAGCTCTGAAAAAATATTTAGGCTTCTAGCAGTGTGTGGGACTTGTTCTATTAGTCCATCTATACTGACCTCCACCAGGCTGCAAATTAAAAATATTTTTTTTCTGCATCTAGCTCTGAAAAAATATTTAGGCTTCTAGCAGTGTGTGGGCCTTGGTCTATTAGTCCATCTATACTGACCTCCATCAGGTTGCAAATTCAATATAATTTTTTTCTGCATCTAGCTCTGAAAAAATATTTAGGCTTCTAGCAGTGTGTGGGACTTGTTCTATTAGTCCATCTATACTAACCTCCACCAGGTTGCAAATTAAAAATTTTTTTTTTCTACATCGAGCTCTGAAAAAATATTTAGGCTTCTAGCAGTGTGTGGGACTTGTTCTATTAGTCCATCTATACTAACCTCCACCAGGTTGCAAATTAAAAATTATTTTTTCTGCATCGAGCTCTGAAAAAATATTTAGGCTTTTAGCAATGTGTGGGACTTGGTCTATTAGTCCATCTATACTGACCTCCATCAGGTTGCAAATTCAATATAATTTTTTTCTGCATCTAGCTCTGAAAAAATGTTTAGGCTTCTAGCAGTGTGTGGGACTTGGTCTATTAGTCCATCTATACTGAAATCCATTAGGTTGCAAATTCAATATAATTTTTTTCTGCATCTAGCTCTGAAAAAATATTTCAGCTTCTAGAATTGTGTGGGACTTGGTCTATTAGTCCATCTATACTGACCTCCATCAGGTTGCAAATTCAATATATTTTTTTTCTGTATCTAGCTCTGAAAAAATATTTAGGCTTTTAGCAGTGTCTGGGACTTGGTCTATTAGTCCATCTATACTGACCTCCATCAGGTTGCAAATTCAATATAATTTTTTTCTGCATCTAGCTCTGAAAAAATGTTTAGGCTTCTAGCAGTGTGTGGGACTTGGTCTATTAGTACATCTATACTGACCTCCATCAGGTTGCAAATTCAATATAATTTTTTTCTGCATCTAGCTCTGAAAAAATATTTAGGCTTCTAGCAGTGTGTGGGACTTGGTCTATTAGTCCATCTATACTGACCTCCATCAGAGTGCAAATTCAATATAATTTTTTTCTCCATCTAGCTCTGAAAAAATATTTCAGCTTCTAGAAGTGTTTGGGACTTGGTCTATTAGTCCATCTATACTGACCTCCATCAGGTTGCAAATTCAATATAATTTTTTTCTGCATCTAGCTCTGAAAAACATATTTAGGCTTTTAGCAGTGTGTGGGACTTGGTCTATTAGTCCATCTATACTGACCTCCATCAGGTTGCAAATTCAATATAATTTTTTTCTGCATCTAGCTCTGAAAAAATATTTAGGCTTTTAGCAGTGTGTGGGACTTAGTCTATTAGTCCATCTATACTGACCTCCATCAGGTTGTAAATTCAATATAATTTTTTTCTGCATCTAGCTCTGAAAAAATATTTAGGCTTCTAGCAGTGTGTGGGACTCTGTCTATCAGTCCATCTATACTGACCTCCATCAGGTTACAAATTCAATATAATTGTTTTCTGCATCTAGCTCTGAAAAAATATTTAGGCTTCTAGCAGTGTGTGGGTCTTGTTCTATTAGTCCATCTATACTAACCTCCACCGGGTTGCAAATTAAAAATATTTTTTTTCTACATCGAGCGTTGAAAAAATATTTAGGCTTTTAGCAGTGTGTGGGACTTGGTCTATTAGTCCATCTATACTGACCTCCATCAGGTTGCAAATTCAATATTATTTTTTTCTGCATCTAGTTCTGAAAAAATATTTCAGCTTCTAGAAGTGTGTGGGACTTGGTCTAATAGTCCATCTATACTGACCTCCATCAGGTTACAAATTCTATATAATTTTTTTCAGCATCTAGCTCTGAAAAAATATTTAGGCTTTTAGCAGTGTGTGGGACATGGTCTATTAGTCCATCTATACTGACGTCCATCAGGTTGCAAATTCAGTATAATTTTTTTCTGCATCCAGCTCTGAAAAAATATTTAGGCTTCTAGTAGTGTGTGGGACTTGGTCTATCAGTCCATCTATACTGACCTCCATCAGGTTGAAAATTCAATATAATTTTTTTCTGCATCTAGCTCTGAAAAAATATTTAGGCTTCTAGCAGTGTGTGGGACTTGGTCTATTAGTCCATATATACTGACCTCCATCAGAGTGCAAATTCAATATAATTTTTTTCTGCATCTAGCTCTGAAAAATATTTCAGCTTCTAGAAGTGTGTGGGACTTGGTCTATTAGTCCATCTATACTGACCTCCATCAGGTTGCAAATTCAATATAATTTTTTTCTGCATCTAGCTCTGAAAAACATATTTAGGCTTTTAGCAGTGTGTGGGACTTGGTCTATTAGTCCATCTATACTGACCTCCATCAGGTTGCAAATTCAATATAATTTTTTTCTGCATCTAGCTCTGAAAAAATATTTAGGCTTTTAGCAGTGTGTGGGACTTGGTCTATTAGTCCATCTATACTGACCTCCATCAGGTTGTAAATTCAATATAATTTTTTTCTGCATCTAGCTCTGAAAAAATATTTAGGCTTCTAGCAGTGTGTGGGACTTGGTCTATCAGTCCATCTATACTGACCTCCATCAGGTTGCAAATTCAATATAATTTTTTTCTGCATCTAGCTCTGAAAAAACATTTAGGCTTCTAGCAGTGTGTGGGTCTTGCTCTATTAGTCCATCTATACTAACCTCCACCGGGTTGCAGATGAAAAATATTTTTTTTCTACATCGAGCGCTGAAAAAATATTTAGGCTTTTAGCAGTGTGTGGGACTTGGTCTATTAGTCCATCTATACTGACCTCCATCAGGTTGCAAATTCAATATAATTTTTTTCTGCATCTAGCTCTGAAAAAATATTTAGGCTTTTAGCAGTGTGTGGGACTTGGTCTATTAGTCCATCTATACTGACCTCCATCAAGTTGTAAATTCAATATAATTTTTTTCTGCATCTAGCTCTGAAATAATATTTAGGCGTCTAGCAGTGTGTGGGACTTGGTCTATCAGTCCATCTATACTGACCTCCATCAGGTTGCAAATTCAATATAATTTTTTTCTGCATCTAGCTCTGAAAAAATATTTAGGCTTCTAGCAGTGTGTGGGACTTGTTCTATTAGTCCATCTATACTAACCTCCACCAGGTTGAAATTAAAAATATTTTTTTTCTACATCGAGCTCTGAAAAAATATTTAGACTTTTAGCAGTGTGTGGGACTTGGTCTATTAGTCCATCTATACTGACCTCCATCAAGTTGTAAATTCAATATAATTTTTTTCTGCATCTAGCTCTGAAATAATATTTAGGCGTCTAGCAGTGTGTGGGACTTGGTCTATCAGTCCATCTATACTGACCTCCATCAGGTTGCAAATTCAATATAATTTTTTTCTGCATCTAGCTCTGAAAAAACATTTAGGCTTCTAGCAGTGTGTGGGTCTTGCTCTATTAGTCCATCTATACTAACCTCCACCGGGTTGCAGATGAAAAATATTTTTTTTCTACATCGAGCGCTGAAAAAATATTTAGGCTTTTAGCAGTGTGTGGGACTTGGTCTATAAGTCCATCTATACTGACCTCCATCAGGTTGCAAATTCAATATAATTTTTTTCTGCATCTAGCTCTGAAAAAATATTTAGGCTTTTAGCAGTGTGTGGGACTTGGTCTATTAGTCCATCTATACTGACCTCCATCAAGTTGTAAATTCAATATAATTTTTTTCTGCATCTAGCTCTGAAATAATATTTAGGCGTCTAGCAGTGTGTGGGACTTGGTCTATCAGTCCATCTATACTGACCTCCATCAGGTTGCAAATTCAATATAATTTTTTTCTGCATCTAGCTCTGAAAAAATATTTAGGCTTCTAGCAGTGTGTGGGACTTGTTCTATTAGTCCATCTATACTAACCTCCACCAGGTTGAAATTAAAAATATTTTTTTTCTACATCGAGCTCTGAAAAAATATTTAGACTTTTAGCAGTGTGTGGGACTTGGTCTATTAGTCCATCTATACTGACCTCCATCAGGTTGCAAATTAAATATAATTTTTTTCTGCATCTAGCTCAGAAAAAAATGTTTAGGCTTCAAGCAGTGTGTGGGACTTGGTCTATTAGTTAATCTATACTGACCTCCATCAGGTTGCAAATTCAATATAATTTTTTTCTGCATCTAGCTCTGAAAAAAATATTTAGGCTTCTAGCAGTGTGTGGGACTTGGTCTATTAGTCCATCTATACTGACCTCCATCAGGTTGCAAATTCAATATAATTTTTTTCTGCATCTAGCTCTGAAAAAATATTTCAGCTTCTAGAAGTGTGTGGGACTTGGTCTATTAGTCCATCTATACTGACCTCCATCAGGTTACAAATTCTATATAATTTTTTACTGCATCTAGCTCTGAAAAAATATTTAGGCTTTTAGCAGTGTGTGGGACATGGTCTACTAGTCCATCTATACTGACGTCCATCAGGTTGCAAATTCAGTATAATTTTTTTAGGCATCCAGCTCTGAAAAAATATTTAGGCTTCTAGCAGTGTGTGGGACTTGGTCTATCAGTCCATCTATACTGACCTCCATCAGGTTGAAAATTCAATATAATTTTTTTCTGCATCTAGCTCTGAAAAAATATTTAGGCTTCTAGCAGTGTGTGGGACTTGTTCTATTAGTCCATCTATACTAACCTCCACCAGGTTGCAAATTAAAAATATTTTTTTTCTACATCGAGCTCTGAAAAAATATTTAGGCTTCTAGCAGTTTGTGGGACTTGTTCTATTAGTCCATCTATACTAACCTCCACCAGGTTGCAAATTAAAAATATTTTTTTTCTGCATCGAGCTCTGAAAAAATATTTAGGCTTTTAGCAGTGTGTGGGACTTGGTCTATTAGTCCATCTATACTGACCTCCATCAGGTTGCAAATTCAATATAATTTTTTTCTGCATCTAGCTCTGAAAAAATGTTTAGACTTCTAGCAGTGTGTGGGACTTGGTCTATTAGTCCATCTATACTGACCTCCATCAGGTTGCAAATTCAATATAATTTTTTTCTGCATCTAGCCCTGAAAAAATATTTAGGCTTCTAGCAGTGTGTGGGACTTGGTCTATTAGTCCATCTATACTGACCTCCATCAGGGTGCAAATTCAATATAATTTTTTTCTGCATCTAGCTCTGAAAAAATATTTCAGCTTCTAGAAGTGTGTGGGACTTGGTCTATTAGTCCATCTATACTGACCTCCATCAGGTTGCAAATTCAATATAATTTTTTTCTGCATCTAGCTCTGAAAAAATATTTAAGCTTTTAACAGTGTGTGGGACTTGGTCTATTTGTCCATCTATACTGACCTCCATCAGGTTGCAAATTCAATATAATTTTTTTCTGCATCTAGCTCTGAAAAAATATTTAGGCTTTTAGCAGTGTGTGGGACTTGGTCTATTAGTCCATCTATACTGACCTCCATCAGGTTGCAAATTCAATATAATTTTTTTCTGCATCTAGCTCTGAAAAAATGTTTAGGCTTCTAGCAGTGTTTGGGACTTGGTCTATTAGTACATCTATACTGACCTCCATCAGGTTGCAAATTCAATATAATTTTTTTCTGCATCGAGCTCTGAAAAAATATTTAGGCTTCTAGCAGTGTGTGGGACTTGGTCTATTAGTCCATCTATACTGACCTCCATCAGAGTGCAAATTCAATATAATTTTTTTCTGCATCTAGCTCTGAAAAAATATTTCAGCTTCTAAAAGTGTGTGGGACTTGGTCTATTAGTCCATCTATACTGACCTCCATCAGGTTGCAAATTCAATATAATTTTTTTCTGCATCTAGCTCTGAAAAACATGTTTAGGCTTTTAGCAGTGTGTGGGACTTGGTCTATTAGTCCATCTATACTGACCTCCATCAGGTTGCAAATTCAATATAATTTTTTTCTGCATCTAGCTCTGAAAAAATATTTAGGCTTTTAGCAGTGTGTGGGACTTGGTCTATTAGTCCATCTATACTGACCTCCATCAGGTTGTAAATTCAATATAATTTTTTTCTGCATCTAGCTCTGAAAAAATATTTAGGCTTCTACAAGTGTGTGGGACTTGGTCTATCAGTCCATCTATACTGACCTCCATCAGGTTGCAAATTCAATATAATTTTTTTCTGCATCTAGCTCTGAAAAAATATTTAGGCTTCTAGCAGTGTGTGGGTCTTGTTCTATTAGTCCATCTATACTAACCTCCACCGGGTTGCAAATTAAAAATATTTTTTTTCTACATCGAGCTATGAAAAAATATTTAGGCTTTTAGCACTGTGTGGGACTTGTTCTATTAGTCCATCTATACTGACCTCCATCAGGTTGCAAATTCAATATAATTTTTTTCTGCATCTAGCTCTGAAAAAATATTTAGGCTTTTAGCAGTGTGTGGGACTTGGTCTATTAGTCCATCTATACTGACCTCCATCAAGTTGTAAATTCAATATAATTTTTTTCTGCATCTAGCTCTTTAAAAATATTTAGGCTTCTAGCAGTGTGTGGGATTTGGTCTATCAGTCCATCTATACTGACCTCCATCAGGTTGCAAATTCAATATAATTTTTTTCTGCATCTAGCTCTGAAAAAATATTTAGGCTTCTAGCAGTGTGTGGGACTTGTTCTATTAGTCCATCTATACTAACCTCCACCAGGTTGAAATTAAAAATATTTTTTTTCTACATCGAGCTCTGAAAAAATATTTAGACTTTTAGCAGTGTGTGGGACTTGGTCTATTAGTCCATCTATACTGACCTCTATCAGGTTGTAAATTCAATATAATTTTTTTCTGCATCTAGCTCTGAAAAAATATTTAGGCTTCTAGCAGTGTGTGGGACTTGGTCTATCAGTCCATCTATACTGACCTCCATCAGGTTGCAAATTCAATATAATTTTTTTCTGCATCTAGCTCTGAAAAAATATTTAGGCTTCTAGCAGTGTGTGGGACTTGTTCTATTAGTCCATCTATACTAACCTCCACCAGGTTGCAAATTAAAAATATTTTTTTTCTACATCGAGCTCTGAAAAAATATTTAGGCTTTTAGCAGTGTGTGGGACTTGGTCTATTAGTCCATCTATACTGACCTCCATCAGGTTGCAAATTCAATATAATTTTTTTCTGCATCTAGCTCAGAAAAAAATGTTTAGGCTTCTAGCATTGTGTGGGACATGGTCTATTAGTCCATCTATACTGACCTCCATCAGGTTGCAAATTCAATATAATTTTTTTCTGCATCTAGCTCTGAAAAAAATATTTAGGCTTCTAGCAGTGTGTGAGACTTGGTCTATTAGTCCATCTATACTGACCTTCATCAGGTTGAAAATTCAATATAATTTTTTTCTGCATCCAGCTCTGAAAAAATATTTAGACTTCTAGCAGTGTGTGGGACTTGGTCTATCAGTCCATCTATACTGAACTCCATCAGGTTGAAAATTCAATATAATTTTTTTCTGCATCCAGCTCTGAAAAAATATTTAGGCTTCTAGCAGTGTGTGGGACTTGGTCTATCAGTCCATCTATACTGACCTCCATCAGGTTGAAAATTCAATATAATTTTTTTCTGCATCTAGCTCTGAAAAAATATTTAGGCTTCTAGCAGTGTATGGGACTTGTTCTATTAGTCCATCTATACTAACCTCCACCAGGTTGCAAATTAAAAATAATTTTTTTCTACAACGAGCTCTGAAAAAATATTTAGGCTTTTAGCAGTGTGGGGGACTTGTTCTATTAGTCCATCTATACTAACCTCCACCAGGTTGCAAATTAAAAATAATTTTTTTCTGCATCGAGCTCTGAAAAAATATTTAGGCTTTTAGCAATGTGTGGGACTTGGTCTATTAGTCCATCTATACTGACCTCCATCAGGTTGCAAATTCAATATAATTTTTTTCTGCATCTAGCTCTGAAAAAATGTTTAGGCTTCTAGCAGTGTGTGGGACTTGGTCTATTAGTCCATCTATACTGAAATCCATTAGGTTGCAAATTCAATATAATTTTTTTCTGCATCTAGCTCTGAAAAAATATTTCAGCTTCTAGAAGTGTGTGGGACTTGGTCTATTAGTCCATCTATACTGACCTCCATCAGGTTGCAAATTCAATATATTTTTTTTCTGTATCTAGCTCTGAAAAAATATTTAGGCTTTTAGCAGTGTGTGGGACTTGGTCTATTAGTCCATCTATACTGACCTCCATCAGGTTGCAAATTCAATATAATTTTTTTCTGCATCTAGCTCTGAAAAAATATTTAGGCTTTTAGCAGTGTGTGGGACTTGGTCTATTAGTCCATCTATACTGACCTCCATCAGGTTGCAAATTCAATATAATTTTTTTCTGCATCTAGCTCTGAAAAAATGTTTAGGCTTCTAGCAGTGTGTGGGACTTGGTCTATTAGTACATCTATACTGACCTCCATCAGGTTGCAAATTCAATATAATTTTTTTCTGCATCTAGCTCTGAAAAAATATTTAGGCTTCTAGCAGTGTGTGGGACTTGGTCTATTAGTCCATCTATACTGACCTCCATCAGAGTGCAAATTCAATATAATTTTTTTCTCCATCTAGCTCTGAAAAAATATTTCAGCTTCTAGAAGTGTTTGGGACTTGGTCTATTAGTCCATCTATACTGACCTCCATCAGGTTGCAAATTCAATATAATTTTTTTCTGCATCTAGCTCTGAAAAACATATTTAGGCTTTTAGCAGTGTGTGGGACTTGGTCTATTAGTCCATCCATACTGACCTCCATCAGGTTGCAAATTCAATATAATTTTTTTCTGCATCTAGCTCTGAAAAAATATTTAGGCTTTTAGCAGTGTGTGGGTCTTGTTCTATTAGTCCATCTATACTAACCTCCACCGGGTTACAAATTAAAAATATTTTTTTTCTACATTGAGCGCTGAAAAAATATTTAGGCTTTTAGCAGTGTGTGGGACTTGGTCTATTAGTCCATCTATACTGACCTCCATCAGGTTGCAAATTCAATATAATTTTTTTCTGCATCTAGCCCTGAAAAAATATTTAGGCTTCTAGCAGTGTGTGGGACTTGGTCTATTAGTCCATCTATACTGACCTCCATCAGGTTGCAAATTCAATATAATTTTTTTCTGCATCTAGCTCTGAAAAAATATTTAAGCTTTTAACAGTGTGTGGGACTTGGTCTATTAGTCCATCTATACTGACCTCCATCAGGTTGCAAATTCAATATAATTTTTTTCTGCATCTAGCTCTGAAAAAATATTTAGGCTTTTAGCAGTGTGTGGGACTTGGTCTATTAGTCCATCTATACTGACCTCCATCAGGTTGCAAATTCAATATAATTTTTTTCTGCATCTAGCTCTGAAAAAATGTTTAGGCTTCTAGCAGTGTGTGGGACTTGGTCTATTAGTACATCTATACTGACCTCCATCAGGTTGCAAATTCAATATAATTTTTTTCTGCATCTAGCTCTGAAAAAATATTTAGGCTTCTAGCAGTGTGTGGGACTTGGTCTATTAGTCCATCTATACTGACCTCCATCAGGTTGCAAATTCAATATAATTTTTTTCTGCATCTAGCTCTGAAAAACATGTTTAGGCTTTTAGCAGTGTGTGGGACTTGGTCTATTAGTCCATCTATACTGACCTCCATCAGGTTGCAAATTCAATATAATTTTTTTCTGCATCTAGCTCTGAAAAAATATTTAGGCTTCTAGCAGTGTGTGGGTCTTGTTCTATTAGTCCATCTATACTAACCTCCACCGGGTTGCAAATTAAAAATATTTTTTTTCTACATCGAGCTATGAAAAAATATTTAGGCTTTTAGCACTGTGTGGGACTTGTTCTATTAGTCCATCTATACTGACCTCCATCAGGTTGCAAATTCAATATAATTTTTTTCTGCATCTAGCTCTGAAAAAATATTTAGGCTTTTAGCAGTGTGTGGGACTTGGTCTATTAGTCCATCTATACTGACCTCCATCAAGTTGTAAATTCAATATAATTTTTTTCTGCATCTAGCTCTTTAAAAATATTTAGGCTTCTAGCAGTGTGTGGGATTTGGTCTATCAGTCCATCTATACTGACCTCCATCAGGTTGCAAATTCAATATAATTTTTTTCTGCATCTAGCTCTGAAAAAATATTTAGGCTTCTAGCAGTGTGTGGGACTTGTTCTATTAGTCCATCTATACTAACCTCCACCAGGTTGCAAATTAAAAATATTTTTTTTCTACATCGAGCTCTGAAAAAATATTTAGGCTTTTAGCAGTGTGTGGGACTTGGTCTATTAGTCCATCTATACTGACCTCCATCAGGTTGCAAATTCAATATAATTTTTTTCTGCATCTAGCTCAGAAAAAAATGTTTAGGCATCTAGCATTGTGTGGGACATGGTCTATTAGTCCATCTATACTGACCTCCATCAGGTTGCAAATTCAATATAATTTTTTTCTGCATCTAGCTCTGAAAAAAATATTTAGGCTTCTAGTAGTGTGTGAGACTTGGTCTATTAGTCCATCTATACTGACCTTCATCAGGTTGAAAATTCAATATAATTTTTTTCTGCATCCAGCTCTGAAAAAATATTTAGACTTCTAGCAGTGTGTGGGACTTGGTCTATCAGTCCATCTATACTGAACTCCATCAGGTTGAAAATTCAATATAATTTTTTTCTGCATCCAGCTCTGAAAAAATATTTAGGCTTCTAGCAGTGTGTCGGACTTGGTCTATCAGTCCATCTATACTGACCTCCATCAGGTTGAAAATTCAATATAATTTTTTTCTGCATCTAGCTCTGAAAAAATATTTAGGCTTCTAGCAGTGTGTGGGACTTGTTCTATTAGTCCATCTATACTAACCTCCACCAGGTTGCAAATTAAAAATAATTTTTTTCTACATCGAGCTCTGAAAAAATATTTAGGCTTTTAGCAGTGTGTGGGACTTGTTCTATTAGTCCATCTATACTAACCTCCACCAGGTTGCAAATTAAAAATAATTTTTTTCTGCATCGAGCTCTAAAAAAATATTTAGGCTTTTAGCAGTGTGTGGGACTTGGTCTATTAGTCCATCTATACTGACCTCCATCAGGTTGCAAATTCAATATAATTTTTTTCTGCATCTAGCTCTGAAAAAATGTTTAGGCTTCTAGCAGTGTGTGGGACTTGGTCTATTAGTCCATCTATACTGACCTCCATCAGGTTGCAAATTCAATATGATTTTTTCTGCATCTAGCTCTGAAAAAATATTTAGGCTTCTAGCAGTGTGTGGGACTTGGTCTACTAGTCCATCTATACTGACCTCCATCAGGTTGCAAATTCAATATAATTTTTTTCTGCATCTAGCTCTGAAAAAATATTTCAGCTTCTAGAAGTGTGTGGGACTTGGTCTATTAGTCCATCTATACTGACCTCCATCAGGTTGCAAATTCAATATAATTTTTTTCTGCATCTGGCTCTGAAAAAATATTTAGGCTTTTAGCAGTGTGTGGGACTTGGTCTATTAGTCCATCTATACTGACCTCCATCAGGTTGCAAATTCAATATAATTTTTTTCTGCATCTAGCTCTGAAAAAATATTTAGGCTTTTAGTAGTGTGTGGGACTTGGTCTATTAGTCCATCTATACTGACCTCCATCAGGTTGTAAATTCAATATAATTTTTTTCTGCATCTAGCTCTGAAAAAATATTTAGGCTTCTAGCAGTGTGTGGGACTTGGTCTATCAGTCCATCTATACTGACCTCCATCAGGTTGCAAATTCAATATAATTTTTTTCTGCATCTAGCTCTGAAAAAATATTTAGGCTTCTAGCAGTGTGTGGGACTTGGTCTATCAGTCCATTTATACTGACCTCCATCAGGTTGCCAATTCAATATAATTTTTTTCTGCATCTAACTCTGAAAAAATATTTAGACTTCTAGCAGTGTGTGGGACTTGTTCTATTAGTCCATCTATACTAACCTCCACCAGGTTGCAAATTAAAAATATTTTTTTTCAGCATCTAGCTCTGAAAAAATATTTAGGCTTCCAGCAGTGTGTGGGACTTGGTCTATTAGTCTATCTATACTGACCTCCATCAGGTTGCAAATTCAATATAATTTTTTTCTGCATCTAGCTCTGAAAAAATATTTAGGCTTCTAGCAGTGTGTGGGACTTATTCTATTAGTCCATCTATACTGACCTCCACCAGGTTGCAAATTAAAAATATTTTTTTTCTGCATCTAGCTCTGAAAAAATATTTAGGCTTCTAGCAGTGTGTGGGACTTGGTCTATTAGTCCATCAATACTGACCTCCATCAGGTTGAAAATTCAATATAATTTTTTTCTGCATCTAGCTCTGAAAAAATATTTAGGCTTCTAGCAGTGTGTGGGACTTGTTCTATTAGTCCATCTATACTAACCTCCACCAGGTTGCAAATTAAAAATAATTTTTTTCTACATCGAGCTCTGAAAAAATATTTAGGCTTTTAGCAGTGTGTGGGACTTGTTCTATTAGTCCATCTATACTAACCTCCACCAGGTTGCAAATTAAAAATAATTTTTTTCTGCATCGAGCTCTAAAAAAATATTTAGGCTTTTAGCAGTGTGTGGGACTTAGTCTATTAGTCCATCTATACTGACCTCCATCAGGTTGCAAATTCAATATAATTTTTTTCTGCATCTAGCTCTGAAAAAATGTTTAGGCTTCTAGCAGTGTGTGGGACTTGGTCTATTAGTCCATCTATACTGACCTCCATCAGGTTGCAAATTCAATATGATTTTTTCTGCATCTAGCTCTGAAAAAATATTTAGGCTTCTAGCAGTGTGTGGGACTTGGTCTACTAGTCCATCTATACTGACCTCCATCAGGTTGCAAATTCAATATAATTTTTTTCTGCATCTAGCTCTGAAAAAATATTTCAGCTTCTAGAAGTGTGTGGGACTTGGTCTATTAGTCCATCTATACTGAGCTCCATCAGGTTGCAAATTCAATATAATTTTTTTCTGCATCTGGCTCTGA
The DNA here is from genome assembly GCF_046119375.1 of Phyllobates terribilis. Lineage (NCBI taxonomy): Eukaryota > Metazoa > Chordata > Amphibia > Anura > Dendrobatidae > Phyllobates > Phyllobates terribilis. The sequence continues at coordinate 360,628,521 of NW_027362767.1, forward strand.
AAAAATATTTAGGCTTTTAGCAGTGTGTGGGACTTGGTCTATCAGTCCATCTATACTGACCTCCATCAGGTTGCAAATTCAATATAATTTTTTTCTGCATCTAGCTCTGAAAAAATATTTAGGCTTCTAGCAGTGTGTGGGACTTGGTCTATCAGTCCATTTATACTGACCTCCATCAGGTTGCCAATTCAATATAATTTTTTTCTGCATCTAACTCTGAAAAAATATTTAGACTTCTAGCAGTGTGTGGGACTTGTTCTATTAGTCCATCTATACTAACCTCCACCAGGTTGCAAATTAAAAATATTTTTTTTCAGCATCTAGCTCTGAAAAAATATTTAGGCTTCTAGCAGTGTGTGGGACTTGGTCTATTAGTCTATCTATACTGACCTCCATCAGGTTGCAAATTCAATATAATTTTTTTCTGCATCTAGCTCTGAAAAAATATTTAGGCTTCTAGCAGTGTGTGGGACTTGTTCTACTAGTCCATCTATACTGACCTCCACCAGGTTGCAAATTAAAAATATTTTTTTTCTGCATCTAGCTCTGAAAAAATATTTAGGCTTCTAGCAGTGTGTGGGACTTGGTCTATTAGTCCATCAATACTGACCTCCATCAGGTTGCAAATTCAATATAATTTTTTTCTGCATCTAGCTCTGAAAAAATGTTTAGGCTTCTAGCAGTGTGTGGGACTTCGTCTATTAGTCCATCTATACTGACCTCCATCAGGTTGCAAATTCAATATAATTTTTTTCTGCATCTAGCTCTGAAAAAATATTTAGGCTTCTAGCAGTGTGTGGGACTTGGTCTATTAGTCCATCTATACTGACCTCCATCAGGTTGCAAATTCAATATAATTTTTTTCTGCATCTAGCTCTGAAAAAATATTTAGGCTTCTAGCAGTGTGTGGGACTAGGTCTATTAGTCCATCTATACTGACCTCCATCAGGTTGCAATTCAATATATTTTTTTTCTGCATCTAGCTCTGAAAAAATATTTAGGCTTCTAGCAGTGTGTGGGACTTGGTCTATTAGTCCATCTATACTGACCTCCATCAGGTTGCAAATTCAATATAATTTTTTTCTGCATCTAGCTCTGAAAAAATATTTAGGCTTCTAGCAGTGTGTGGGACTTGTTCTATTAGTCCACCTATACTGACCTCCACCAGGCTGCAAATTAAAAATATTTTTTTTCTGCATCTAGCTCTGAAAAAATATTTAGGCTTCTAGCAGTGTGTGGGACTTGGTCTATTAGTCCATCAATACTGACCTCCATCAGGTTGCAAATTCAATATAATTTTTTCTGCATCTAGCTCTGAAAAAATGTTTAGGCTTCTAGCAGTGTGTGGGACTTGGTCTATTAGTCCATCTATACTGACCTCCATCAGGTTGCAAATTCAATATAATTTTTTTCTGCATCTAGCTCTGAAAAAATATTTAGGCTTTTAGCAGTGTGTGGGACATTGTCTATTAGTCCATCTATACTGACGTCCATCAGGTTGCAAATTCAATATAATTTTTTCTGCATCCAGCTCTGAAAAAATATTTAGGCTTCTAGCAGTGTATGGTATTTGGTCTATCAGTCCATCTATACTGACCTCCATCAGGTTGAAAATTCAATATAATTTTTTTCTGCATCTACCTCTGAAAAAATATTTAGGCTTCTAGCAGTGTGTGGGACTTGTTCTATTAGTCCATCTATACTAACCTCCACCAGGTTGCAAATTAAAAATATTTTTTTTCTACATCGAGCTGTGAAAAAATATTTAGGCTTCTAGCAGTGTGTGGGACTTGTTCTATTAGTCCATCTATACTAACCTCCACCAGGTTGCAAATTAAAAATATTTTTTTTCTGCATCGAGCTCTGAAAAAATATTTAGGCTTTTAACAGTGTGTGGGACTTGGTCTATTAGTCCATCTATACTGACCTCCATCAGGTTGCAAATTCAATATAATTTTTTTCTGCATCTAGCTCTGAAAAAATATTTAGGCTTTTAGCAGTGTGTGGGACTTGGTCTATTAGTCGATCTATACTGACCTCCATCAGGTTGTAAATTCAATATAATTTTTTTCTGCATCTAGCTCTGAAAAAATATTTAGGCTTCTAGCAGTGTGTGGGACTTGGTCTATCAGTCCATCTATACTGACCTCCATCAGGTTGCAAATTCAATATAATTTTTTTCTGCATCTAGCTCTGAAAAAAAATTTAGGCTTCTAGCAGTGTGTGGGACTTGTTCTATTAGTCCATCTATACTAACCTCCACCAGGTTGCAAATTAAAAATATTTTTTTTCTACAACGAGCTCTGAAAAAATATTTAGGCTTTTAGCAGTGTGTGGGACTTGGTCTATTAGTCCATCTATACTGACCTCCATCAGGTTGCAAATTTAATATAATTTTTTTCTGCATCTAGCTCTGAAAAAAATATTTAGGCTTCTAGCAGTGTGTGAGACTTGGTCTATTAGTCTATCTATACTGACCTCCATCAGGTTGCAAATTCAATATAATTTTTTTCTGCATCTAGCTCTGAAAAAATATTTCAGCTTCTAGAAGTGTGTGAGACTTGGTCTATTAGTCCATCTATACTGACCTCCATCAGGTTACAAATTCTATATAATTTTTTTCTGCATCTAGCTCTGAAAAAATATTTAGGCTTTTAGCAGTGTGTGGGACATGGTCTATTAGTCCATCTATACTGACCTCCATCAGGTTGCAAATTCAATATAATTTTTTTCTGCATCCAGCTCTGAAAAAATATTTAGGCTTCTAGCAGTGTGTGGGACTTGGTCTACCAGTCCATCTATACTGACCTCCATCAGGTTGAAAATTCAATATAATTTTTTTCTGCATCTAGCTCTGAAAAAATATTTAGGCTTCTAGCAGTGTGTGGGACTTGTTCTATTAGTCCATCTATACTAACCTCCACCAGGTTGCAAATTAAAAATATTTTTTTTCTACATCGAGCTCTGAAAAAATATTTAGGCTTTTAGCAGTGTGTGGGACTTGGTCTATTAGTCCATCTATACTGACCTCCATCAGGTTGCAAATTCAATATAATTTTTTTCTGCATCCAGCTCAGAAAAAAATGTTTAGGCTTCTAGCATTGTGTGGGACATGGTCTATTAGTCCATCTATACTGACCTCCATCAGGTTGCAAATTCAATATAATTTTTTTCTGCATCTAGCTCTGAAAAAAATATTTAGGCTTCTAGCAGTGTGTGAGACTTGGTCTATTAGTCCATCTATACTGACCTTCATCAGGTTGAAAATTCAATATAATTTTTTTCTGCATCCAGCTCTGAAAAAATATTTAGACTTCTAGCAGTGTGTGGGACTTGGTCTATCAGTCCATCTATACTGAACTCCATCAGGTTGAAAATTCAATATAATTTTTTTCTGCATCCAGCTCTGAAAAAATATTTAGGCTTCTAGCAGTGTGTGGGACTTGTTCTATTAGTCCATCTATACTAACCTCCACCAGGTTGCAAATTAAAAATAATTTTTTTCTGCATCGAGCTCTGAAAAAATATTTAGGCTTTTAACAGTGTGTGGGACTTGGTCTATTAGTCCATCTATACTGACCTCCATCAGGTTGCAAATTCAATATAATTTTTTTCTGCATCTAGCTCTGAAAAAATATTTAGGCTTCTAGCAGTGTGTGGGACTTGGTCTATCAGTCCATCTATACTGACCTCCATCAGGTTGCAAATTCAATATAATTTTTTTCTGCATCTAGCTCTGAAAAAAAATTTAGGCTTCTAGCAGTGTGTGGGACTTGTTCTATTAGTCCATCTATACTAACCTCCACCAGGTTGCAAATTAAAAATATTTTTTTTCTACATCGAGCTCTGAAAAAATATTTAGGCTTTAGCAGTGTGTGGGACTTGGTCTATTAGTCCATCTATACTGACCTCCATCAGGTTGCAAATTCAATATAATTTTTTTCTGCATCTAGCTCTGAAAAAAATATTTAGGCTTCTAGCAGTGTGTGAGACTTGGTCTATTAGTCCATCTATACTGACCTCCATCAGGTTGCAAATTCAATATAACTTTTTTCTGCATCTAGCTCTGAAAAAATATTTCAGCTTCTAGAAGTGTGTGAGACTTGGTCTATTAGTCCATCTATACTGACCTCCATCAGGTTACAAATTCTATATAATTTTTTTCTGCATCTAGCTCTGAAAAAATATTTAGGCTTTTAGCAGTGTGTGGGACATGGTCTATTAGTCCATCTATACTGACCTCCATCAGGTTGCAAATTCAATATAATTTTTTTCTGCATCCAGCTCTGAAAAAATATTTAGGCTTCTAGCAGTGTGTGGGACTTGGTCTACCAGTCCATCTATACTGACCTCCATCAGGTTGAAAATTCAATAGAATTTTTTTCTGCATCTAGCTCTGAAAAAATATTTAGGCTTCTAGCAGTGTGTGGGACTTGTTCTATTAGTCCATCTATACTAACCTCCACCAGGATGCAAATTAAAAATATTTTTTTTCTACATCGAGCTCTGAAAAAATATTTAGGCTTCTAGCAGTGTGTGGGACTTGTTCTATTAGTCCATCTATACTAACCTCCACCAGGTTGCAAATTAAAAATAATTTTTTTCTGCATCGAGCTCTAAAAAAATATTTAGGCTTTTAGCAGTGTGTGGGACTTGGTCTATTAGTCCATCTATACTGACCTCCATCAGGTTGCAAATTCAATATAATTTTTTTCTGCATCTAGCTCTGAAAAAATGTTTAGGCTTCTAGCAGTGTGTGGGACTTGGTCTATTAGTCCATCTATACTGACCTCCATCAGGTTGCAAATTTAATATAATTTTTTTCTTCATCTAGCTCTGAAAAAATATTTAGGCTTCTAGAAGTGTGTGGGACTTGGTCTATTAGTCCATCTATACTGACCTCCATCAGGTTGCAAATTCAATATAATTTTTTTCTGTATCTAGCTCTGAAATAATATTTAGGCTTCTAGCAGTGTGTGGGACTTGGTCTATTAGTCCATCAATACTGACCTCCATCAGGTTGCAAATTCAATATAATTTTTTGTGCATCTAGCTCTGAAAAAATGTTTAGGCTTCTAGCAGTGTGTGGGACTTGGTCTATTAGTCCATCTATACTGACCTCCATCAGGTTGCAAATTCAATATAATTTTTTTCTGCATCTAGCTCTGAAAAAATATTTAGGCTTTTAGCAGTGTGTGGGACTTGGTCTATTAGTCCATCTATACTGACCTCCATCAGGTTGTAAATTCAATATAATTTTTTTCTGCATCTAGCTCTGAAAAAATATTTAGGCTTCTAGCAGTGTGTGGGACTTGGTCTATCAGTCCATCTATACTGACCTCCATCAGGTTGCAAATTCAATATAATTTTTTTCTGCATCTAGCTCTGAAAAAAAATTTAGGCTTCTAGCAGTGTGTGTGACTTGTTCTATTAGTCCATCTATACTAACCTCCACCAGGTTGCAAATTAAAAATATTTTTTTTCTACATCGAGCTCTGAAAAAATATTTAGGCTTTTAGCAGTGTGTGGGACTTGGTCTATTAGTCCATCTATACTGACCTCCATCAGGTTGCAAATTCAATATAATTTTTTTCTGCATCTAGCTCTGAAAAAAATATTTAGGATTCTAGCAGTGTGTGAGACTTGGTCTATTAGTCCATCTATACTGACCTCCATCAGGTTGCAAATTCAATATAATTTTTTTCTGCATCTAGCTCTGAAAAAATATTTCAGCTTCTAGAAGTGTGTGAGACTTGGTCTATTAGTCCATCTATACTGACCTCCATCAGGTTACAAATTCTATATAATTTTTTTCTGCATCTAGCTCTGAAAAAATATTTAGGCTTTTAGCAGTGTGTGGGACATGGTCTATTAGTCCATCTATACTGACCTCCATCAGGTTGCAAATTCAATATAATTTTTTTCTGCATCCAGCTCTGAAAAAATATTTAGGCTTCTAGCAGTGTGTGGGACTTGGTCTATCAGTCCATCTATACTGACCTCCATCAGGTTGAAAATTCAATATAATTTTTTTCTGCATCTAGCTCTGAAAAAATATTTAGGGTTCTAGCAGTGTGTGGGACTTGTTCTATTAGTCCATCTATACTAACCTCCACAAGGTTGCAAATTAAAAATATTTTTTTTCTACATCGAGCTCTGAAAAAATATTTAGGCTTCTAGCAGTGTGTGGGACTTGTTCTATTAGTCCATCTATACTAACCTCCACCAGGTTGCAAATTAAAAATAATTTTTTTCTGCATCGAGCTCTAAAAAAATATTTAGGCTTTTAGCAGTGTGTGGGACTTGGTCTATTAGTCCATCTATACTGACCTCCATCAGGTTGCAAATTCAATATAATTTTTTTCTGCATCTAGCTCTGAAAAAATGTTTAGGCTTCTAGCAGTGTGTGGGACTTGGTCTATTAGTCCATCTATACTGACCTCCATCAGGTTGCAAATTCAATATAATTTTTTTCTTCATCTAGCTCTGAAAAAATATTTAGGCTTCTAGAAGTGTGTTGGACTTGGTCTATTAGTCCATCTATACTGACCTCCATCAGGTTGCAAATTCAATATAATTTTTTTCTGCATCTAGCTCTGAAAAAATATTTAGGCTTCTAGCAGTGAGTGGGACTTGGTCTATTAGTCCATCAATACTGACCTCCATCAGGTTGCAAATTCAATATAATTTTTTCTGCATCTAGCTCTGAAAAAATGTTTAGGCTTCTAACAGTGTGTGGGACTTGGTCTATTAGTCCATCTATACTGACCTCCATCAGGTTGCAAATTCAATATAATTTTTTTCTGCATCTAGCTCTGAAAAAATATTTAGGCTTCTAGCAGTGTGTGGGACTTGGTCTATTAGTCCATCTATACTGACCTCCATCAGGTTGCAAATTCAATATAATTTTTTTCTGCATCTAGCTCTGAAAAAATATTTCAGCTTCTAGAAGTGTGTGGGACTTGGTCTATTAGTCCATCTATACTGACCTCCATCAGGTTACAAATTCTATATAATTTTTTTCTGCATCTAGCTCTGAAAAAATATTTAGGATTTTAGCAGTGTGTGGGACATGGTCTATTAGTCCATCTATACTGACGTCCATCAGGTTGCAAATTCAATATAATTTTTTCTGCATCCAGCTCTGAAAAAATATTTAGGCTTCTAGCAGTGTATGGGATTTGGTCTATCAGTCCATCTATACTGACCTCCATCAGGTTGAAAATTCAATATAATTTTTTTCTGCATCTAGCTCTGAAAAAATTATTAGGCTTCTAGCAGTGTGTGGGACTTGTTCTATTAGTCCATCAATACTAACCTCCACCAGGTTGCAAATTAAAAATATTTTTTTTCTACATCGAGCTGTGAAAAAATATTTAGGCTTCTAGCAGTGTGTGGGACTTGTTCTATTAGTCCATCTATACTAACCTCCACCAGGTTGCAAATTAAAAATAATTTTTTTCTGCATCGAGCTCTGAAAAAATATTTAGGCTTTTAACAGTGTGTGGGACTTGGTCTATTAGTCCATCTATACTGACCTCCATCAGGTTGCAAATTCAATATAATTTTTTTCTGCATCTAGCTCTGAAAAAATGTTTAGGCTTCTAGCAGTGTGTGGGACTTGGTCTATTAGTCCATCTATACTGACCTCCATTAGGTTGCAAATTCAATATAATTTTTTTCTGCATCTAGCTCTGAAAAAATATTTCAGCTTCTAGAAGTGTGTGGGACTTGGTCTATTAGTCCATCTATACTGACCTCCATCAGGTTGCAAATTCAATATAATTTTTTTCTGCATCTAGCTCTGAAAAAATATTTAGGCTTTTAGCAGTGTGTGGGACTTGGTCTATTAGTCCATCTATACTGACCTCCATCAGGTTGCAAATTCAATATAATTTTTTTCTACATCTAGCTCTGAAAAAATATTTAGGCTTTTAGCAGTGTGTGGGACTTGGTCTATTAGTCCATCTATACTGACCTCCATCAGGTTGTAAATTCAATATAATTTTTTTCTGCATCTAGCTCTGAAAAAATATTTAGTCTTCTAGCAGTGTGTGGGACTTGGTCTATCAGTCCATCTATACTGACCTCCATCAGGTTGCAAATTCAATATAATTTTTTTATGCATCTAGCTCTGAAAAAAAATTTAGGCTTCTAGCAGTGTGTGGGACTTGTTCTATTAGTCCATCTATACTAACCTCCACCAGGTTGCAAATTAAAAATATTTTTTTTCTACATCGAGCTCTGAAAAAATATTTAGGCTTCTAGCAGTGTGTGGGACTTCTTCTATTAGTCCATCTATACTAACCTCCACCAGGTTGCAAATTAAAAATATTTTTTTTCTGCATCGAGCTCTAAAAAAATATTTAGGCTTTTAGCAGTGTGTGGGACTTGGTCTATTAGTTCATCTATACTGACCTCCATCAGGTTGCAAATTCAATATAATTTTTTTCTGCATCTAGCTCTGAAAAAATGTTTAGGCTTCTAGCAGTGTGTGGGACTTGGTCTATTAGTCCATCTATACTGACCTCCATCAGGTTGCAAATTCAATATAATTTTTTTCTGCATCTAGCTCTGAAAAAACATTTAGGCTTCTAGAAGTGTGTGGGACTTGGTCTATTAGTCCATCTATACTGACCTCCATCAGGTTGCAAATTCAATATAATTTTTTTCTGCATCTAGCTCTGAAAAAATATTTAGGCTTTTAGCAGTGTGTGGGACTTGGTCTATTAGTCCATCTATACTGACCTCCATCAGGTTGCAAATTCAATATAATTTTTTTCTGCATCTAGCTCTGAAAAAATATTTAGGCTTTTAGCAGTGTGTGGGACTTGGTCTATTAGTCCATCTATACTGACCTCCGTCAGGTTGTAAATTCAACATAATTTTTTTCTGCATCTAGCTCTGAAAAAATATTTAGGCTTCTAGCAGTGTGTGGGACTTGGTCTATCAGTCCACCTATACTGACCTCCATCAGGTTGCAAATTCAATATAATTTTTTTCTGCATCTAGCTCTGAAAAAAAATTTAGGATTCTAGCAGTGTGTGGGACTTGTTCTATTAGTCCGTCTATACTAACCTCCACCAGGTAGCAAATTAAAAATAATTTTTTTCTGCATCGAGCTCTAAAAAAATATTTAGGCTTTTAGCAGTGTGTGGGACTTGGTCTATTAGTCCATCTATACTGACCTCCATCAGGTTGCAAATTCAATATAATTTTTTTCTGCATCTAGCTCTGAAAAAATGTTTAGGCTTCTAGCAGTGTGTGGGACTTGGTCTATTAGTCCATCTATACTGACCTCCATCAGGTTGCAAATTCAATATAATTTTTTTCTGCATCTAGCTCTGAAAAAATATTTAGGCTTTTAGCAGTGTGTGGGACTTTGTCTATTAGTCCATCTATACTGACCTCCATCAGATTGCAAATTCAATATAATTTTTTTCTGCATCTAGCTCTGAAAAATATTTAGGCTTTTAGCAGTGTGTGGGACTTGGTCTATTAGTCCATCTATACTGACCTCCATCAGGTTGCAAATTCAATATAATTTTTTTCTGCATCTAGCTCTGAAAAAATATTTCAGCTTCTAGAAGTGTGTGAGACTTGGTCTATTAGTCCATCTATACTGACCTCCATCAGGTTACAAATTCTATATAATTTTTTTCTGCATCTAGCTCTGAAAAAATATTTAGGCTTTTAGCAGTGTGTGGGACTTGGTCTATTAGTCCATCTATACTGACCTCCATCAGGTTGCAAATTCAATATAATTTTTTTCTGCATCTAGCTCTGAAAAAATATTTAGGCTTTTAGCAGTGTGTGGGACTTTGTCTATTAGTCCATCTATACTGACCTCCATCAGGTTGCAAATGCAATATAATTTTTTTCTGCATCTAGCTCTGAAAAAATATTTAGGCTTTTAGCAGTGTGTGGGACTTTGTCTATTAGTCCATCTATACTGACCTCCATCAGGTTGCAAATTCAATATAATTTTTTTCTGCATCTAGCTCTGAAAAAATATTTAGGCTTTTAGCAGTGTGTGGGACTTGGTCTATTAGTCCATCTATACTGACCTCCATCAGGTTGCAAATTCAATATAATTTTTTTCTGCATCTAGCTCTGAAAAAATATTTCAGCTTCTAGAAGTGTGTGAGACTTGGTCTATTAGTCCATCTATACTGACCTCCATCAGGTTGCAAATTAAATATAATTTTTTTCTGCATCTAGCTCTGAAAAAATATTTAGGCTTTTAGCAGTGTGTGGGACTTTGTCTATTAGTCCATCTATACTGACCTCCATCAGGTTGCAAATTCAATATAATTTTTTTCTGCATCTAGCTCTGAAAAAATATTTAGGCTTTTAGCAGTGTGTGGGACTTGGTCTATTAGTCCATCTATACTGACCTCCATCAGGTTGCAAATTCAATATAATTTTTTTCTGCATCTAGCTCTGAAAAAATATTTCAGCTTCTAGAAGTGTGTGAGACTTGGTCTATTAGTCCATCTATACTGACCTCCATCAGGTTACAAATTCTATATAATCTTTTTCTGCATCTAGCTCTGAAAAAATATTTAGGCTTTTAGCAGTGTGTGGGACTTGGTCTATTAGTCCATCTATACTGACCTCCATCAGGTTGCAAATTCAATATAATTTTTTTCTGCATCTAGCTCTGAAAAAATATTTAGGCTTTTAGCAGTGTGTGGGACTTTGACTATTAGTCCATCTATACTGACCTCCATCAGGTTGCAAATTCAATATAATTTTTTTCTGCATCTAGCTCTGAAAAAATATTTAGGCTTTTAGCAGTGTGTGGGACTTTGTCTATTAGTCCATCTATACTGACCTCCATCAGGTTGCAAATTCAATATAATTTTTTTCTGCATCTAGCTCTGAAAAAATATTTAGGCTTTTAGCAGTGTGTGGGACTTGGTCTATTAGTCCATCTATACTGACCTCCATCAGGTTGCAAATTCAATATAATTTTTTTCTGCATCTAGCTCTGAAAAAATATTTCAGCTTCTAGAAGTGTGTGAGACTTGGTCTATTAGTCCATCTATACTGACCTCCATCAGGTTACAAATTCTATATAATTTTTTTCTGCATCTAGCTCTGAAAAAATATTTAGGCTTTTAGCAGTGTGTGGGACATGGTCTATTAGTCCATCTATACTGACCTCCATCAGGTTGCAAATTCAATATAATTTTTTTCTGCATCCAGCTCTGAAAAAATATTTAGGCTTCTAGCAGTGTGTGGGACTTGGTCTATCAGTCCATCTATACTGACCTCCATCAGGTTGAAAATTCAATATAATTTTTTTCTGCATCTAGCTCTGAAAAAATATTTAGGCTTCTAGCAGTGTGTGGGACTTGTTCTATTAGTCCATCTATACTAACCTCCACCAGGTTGCAAATTAAAAATATTTTTTTTCTACATCGAGCTCTGAAAAAAAATTTAGGCTTCTAGCAGTGTGTGGGACTTGTTCTATTAGTCCATCTATACTAACCTCCACCAGGTTGCAAATTAAAAATAATTTTTTTCTGCATCGAGCTCTAAAAAAATATTTAGGCTTTTAGCAGTGTGTGGGACTTGGTCTATTAGTCCATCTATACTGACCTCCATCAGGTTGCAAATTCAATATAATTTTTTTCTGCATCTAGCTCTGAAAAAATATTTAGGCTTCTAGCAGTGTGTGGGACTTGGTCTATTAGTCCATCTATACTGACCTCCATCAGGTTGCAAATTCAATATAATTTTTTTCTGCATCTAGCTCTGAAAAAATATTTAGGCTTCTAGAAGTGTGTGGGACTTGGTCTATTAGTCCATCTATACTGACCTCCATCAGGTTGCAAATTCAATATAATTTTTTTCTGCATCTAGCTCTGAAAAAATATTTAGGCTTTTAGCAGTGTGTGGGACTTGGTCTATTAGTCCATCTATACTGACCTCCATCAGGTTGCAAATTCAATATAATTTTTTTCTGCATCTAGCTCTGAAAAAATATTTAGGCTTTTAGCAGTGTGTGGGACTTGGTCTATTAGTCCATCTATACTGACCTCCATCAGGTTGTAAATTCAATATAATTTTTTTCTGCATCTAGCTCTGAAAAAATATTTAGGCTTCTAGCAGTGTGTGGGACTTGGTCTATCAGTCCATCTATACTGACCTCCATCAGGTTGCAAATTCAATATAATTTTTTTATGCATCTAGCTCTGAAAAAAAATTTAGGCTTCTAGCAGTGTGTGGGACTTGTTCTATTAGTCCATCTATACTAACCTCCACCAGGTTGCAAATTAAAAATATTTTTTTTCTACATCGAGCTCTGAAAAAATATTTAGGCTTTTAGCAGTGTGTGGGACTTGGTCTATTAGTCCATCTATACTGACCTCCATCAGGTTGCAAATTCAATATAATTTTTTTCTGCATCTAGCTCTGAAAAAAATATTTAGGCTTCTAGCAGTGTGTGAGACTTGGTCTATTAGTCCATCTATACTGACCTCCATCAGGTTGCAAATTCAATATAATTTTTTTCTGCATCTAGCTCTGAAAAAATATTTCAGCTTCTAGAAGTGTGTGAGACTTGGTCTATTAGTCCATCTATACTGACCTCCATCAGGTTACAAATTCTATATAATTTTTTTCTGCATCTAGCTCTGAAAAAATATTTAGGCTTTTAGCAGTGTGTGGGACATGGTCTATTAGTCCATCTATACTGACCTCCATCAGGTTGCAAATTCAATATAATTTTTTTCTGCATCCAGCTCTGAAAAAATATTTAGGCTTCTTGCAGTGTGTGGGACTTGGTCTATCAGTCCATCTATACTGACCTCCATCAGGTTGAAAATTCAATATAATTTTTTTCTGCATCTAGCTCTGAAAAAATATTTAGGCTTCTAGCAGTGTATGGGACTTGTTCTATTAGTCCATCTATACTAACCTCCACCAGGTTGCAAATTAAAAATATTTTTTTTCTACATCGAGCTCTGAAAAAATATTTAGGCTTCTAGCAGTGTGTGGGACTTGTTCTATTAGTCCATCTATACTAACCTCCACCAGGTTGCAAATTAAAAATAATTTTTTTCTGCATCGAGCTCTAAAAAAATATTTAGGCTTTTAGCAGTGTGTGGGACTTGGTCTATTAGTCCATCTATACTGACCTCCATCAGGTTGCAAATTCAATATAATTTTTTTCTGCATCTAGCACTGAAAAAATGTTTAGGCTTCTAGCAGTGTGTGGGACTTGGTCTATCAGTCCATCTATACTGACCTCCATCAGGTTGCAAATTCAATATAATTTTTTTCTGCATCTAGCTCTGAAAAAATATTTAGGCGTCTAGAAGTGTGTGGGACTTGGTCTATTAGTCCATCTATACTGACCTCCATCAGGTTGCAAATTCATTATAATTTTTTTCTGCATCTAGCTCTGAAAATATATTTAGGCTTTTAGCAGTGTGTGGGACTTGGTCTATTAGTCCATCTATACTGACCTCCATCAGGTTGCAAATTCAATATAATTTTTTTCTGCATCTAGCTCTGAAAAAATATTTAGGCTTTTAGCAGTGTGTGGGACTTGGTCTATTAGTCCATCTATACTGACCTCCATCAGGTTGTAAATTCAATATAATTTTTTTCTGCATCTAGCTCTGAAAAAATATTTAGGCTTCTAGCAGTGTGTGGGACTTGGTCTATCAGTCCATCTATACTGACCTCCATCAGGTTGCAAATTCAATATAATTTTTTTCTGCATCTAGCTCTGAAAAAAAATGTAGGCTTCTAGCAGTGTGTGGGACTTGTTCTATTAGTCCATCTATACTAACCTCCACCAGGTTGCAAATTAAAAATAATTTTTTTCTGCATCGAGCTCTAAAAAAATATTTAGGCTTTTAGCAGTGTGTGGGACTTGGTCTATTAGTCCATCTATACTGACCTCCATCAGGTTGCAAATTCAATATAATTTTTTTCTGCATCTAGCTCTGAAAAAATGTTTAGGCTTCTAGCAGTGTGTGGGACTTGGTCTATTAGTCCATCTATACTGACCTCCATCAGGTTGCAAATTCAATATAATTTTTTTCTGCATCTAGCTCTGAAAAAATATTTAGGCTTTTAGCAGTGTGTGGGACTTGGTCTATTAGTCCATCTATACTGACCTCCATCAGGTTGCAAATTCAATATAATTTTTTTCTGCATCTAGCTGTGAAAAAATATTTAGGCTTTTAGCAGTGTGTGGGACTTGGTCTATTAGTCCATCTATACTGACCTCCATCAGGTTGCAAATTCAATATAATTTTTTTCTGCATCTAGCTCTGAAAAATATTTAGGCTTTTAGCAGTGTGTGGGACTTTGTCTATTAGTCCATCTATACTGACCTCCATCAGGTTGCAAATTCAATATAATTTTTTTCTGCATCTAGCTCTGAAAAAATATTTAGGCTTTTAGCAGTGTGTGGGACTTTGTCTATTAGTCCATCTATACTGACCTCCATCAGGTTGCAAATTCAATATAATTTTTTTCTGCGTCTAGCTCTGAAAAAATATTTAGGCTTTTAGCAGTGTGTGGGACTTGGTCTATTAGTCCATCTATACTGACCTCCATCAGGTTGCAAATTCAATATAATTTTTTTCTGCATCTAGCTCTGAAAAAATATTTCAGCTTCTAGAAGTGTGTGAGACTTGGTCTATTAGTCCATCTATACTGACCTCCATCAGGTTACAAATTCTATATAATTTTTTTCTGCATCTAGCTCTGAAAAAATATTTAGGCTTTTAGCAGTGTGTGGGACATGGTCTATTAGTCCATCTATACTGACCTCCATCAGGTTGCAAATTCAATATAATTTTTTTCTGCATCCAGCTCTGAAAAAATATTTAGGCTTCTAGCAGTGTGTGGGACTTGGTCTATCAGTCCATCTATACTGACCTCCATCAGGTTGAAAATTCAATATAATTTTTTTCTGCATCTAGCTCTGAAAAAATATTTAGGCTTCTAGCAGTGTGTGGGACTTGTTCTATTAGTCCATCTATACTAACCTCCACCAGGTTGCAAATTAAAAATATTTTTTTTCTACATCGAGCTCTGAAAAAATATTTAGGCTTCTAGCAGTGTGTGGGACTTGTTCTATTAGTCCATCTATACTAACCTCCACCAGGTTGCAAATTAAAAATAATTTTTTTCTGCATCGAGCTCTAAAAAAATATTTAGGCTTTTAGCAGTGTGTGGGACTTGGTCTATTAGTCCATCTATACTGACCTCCATCAGGTTGCAAATTCAATATAATTTTTTTCTGCATCTAGCTCTGAAAAAATGTTTAGGCTTCTAGCAGTGTGTGGGACTTGGTCTATTAGTCCATCTATACTGACCTCCATCAGGTTGCAAATTCAATATAATTTTTTTCTGCATCTAGCTCTGAAAAAATATTTAGGCTTCTAGAAGTGTGTGGGACTTGGTCTATTAGTCCATCTATACTGAACTCCATCAGGTTGCAAATTCAATATAATTTTTTTCTGCATCTAGCTCTGAAAAAATATTTAGGCTTTTAGCAGTGTGTGGGACTTGGTCTATTAGTCCATCTATACTGACCTCCATCAGGTTGCAAATTCAATATAATTTTTTTCTGCATCTAGCTCTGAAAAAATATTTAGGCTTTTAGCAGTGTGTGGGACTTTGTCTATTAGTCCATCTATACTGACCTCCATCAGGTTGCAAATTCAATATAATTTTTTTCTGCATCTAGCTCTGAAAAAATATTTAGGCTTTTAGCAGTGTGTGGGACTTTGTCTATTAGTCCATCTATACTGACCTCCATCAGGTTGCAAATTCAATATAATTTTTTTCTGCATCTAGCTCTGAAAAAATATTTAGGCTTTTAGCAGTGTGTGGGACTTGGTCTATTAGTCCATCTATACTGACCTCCATCAGGTTGCAAATTCAATATAATTTTTTTCTGCATCTAGCTCTGAAAAAATATTTCAGCTTCTAGAAGTGTGTGAGACTTGGTCTATTAGTCCATCTATACTGACCTCCATCAGGTTACAAATTCTATATAATTTTTTTCTGCATCTAGCTCTGAAAAAATATTTAGGCTTTTAGCAGTGTGTGGGACTTTGTCTATTAGTCCATCTATACTGACCTCCATCAGGTTGCAAATTCAATATAATTTTTTTCTGCATCTAGCTCTGAAAAAATATTTAGGCTTTTAGCAGTGTGTGGGACTTTGTCTATTAGTCCATCTATACTGACCTCCATCAGGTTGCAAATTCAATATAATTTTTTTCTGCATCTAGCTCTGAAAAAATATTTAGGCTTTTAGCAGTGTGTGGGACTTGGTCTATTAGTCCATCTATACTGACCTCCATCAGGTTGCAAATTCAATATAATTTTTTTCTGCATCTAGCTCTGAAAAAATATTTCAGCTTCTAGAAGTGTGTGAGACTTGGTCTATTAGTCCATCTATACTGACCTCCATCAGGTTACAAATTCTATATAATTTTTTTCTGCATCTAGCTCTGAAAAAATATTTAGGCTTTTAGCAGTGTGTGGGACTTTGTCTATTAGTCCATCTATACTGACCTCCATCAGGTTGCAAATTCAATATAATTTTTTTCTGCATCTAGCTCTGAAAAAATATTTAGGCTTTTAGCAGTGTGTGGGACTTTGTCTATTAGTCCATCTATACTGACCTCCATCAGATTGCAAATTCAATATAATTTTTTTCTGCATCTAGCTCTGAAAAAATATTTAGGCTTTTAGCAGTGTGTGGGACTTGGTCTATTAGTCCATCTATACTGACCTCCATCAGGTTGCAAATTCAATATAATTTTTTTCTGCATCTAGCTCTGAAAAAATATTTCAGCTTCTAGAAGTGTGTGAGACTTGGTCTATTAGTCCATCTATACTGACCTCCATCAGGTTACAAATTCTATATAATTTTTTTCTGCATCTAGCTCTGAAAAGATATTTAGGCTTTTAGCAGTGTGTGGGACTTGGTCTATTAGTCCATCTATACTGACCTCCATCAGGTTGCAAATTCAATATAATTTTTTTCTGCATCTAGCCCTGAAAAAATATTTAGGCTTTTTGCAGTGTGTTGGACTTTGTCTATTAGTCCATCTATACTGACCTCCATCAGGTTGCAAATTCAATATAATTTTTTTCTGCATCTAGCTCTGAAAAAATATTTAGGCTTTTAGCAGTGTGTGGGACTTTGTCTATTAGTCCATCTATACTGACCTCCATCAGGTTGCAAATTCAATATAATTTTTTTCTGCATCTAGCTCTGAAAAAATATTTAGGCTTTTAGCAGTGTGTGGGACTTGGTCTATTAGTCCATCTATACTGACCTCCATCAGGTTGCAAATTCAATATAATTTTTTTCTGCATCTAGCTCTGAAAAAATATTTCAGCTTCTAGAAGTGTGTGAGACTTGGTCTATTAGTCCATCTATACTGACCTCCATCAGGTTGCAAATTCAATATAATTTTTTTCTGCATCTAGCTCTGAAAAAATATTTAGGCTTTTAGCAGTGTGTGGGACTTTGTCTATTAGTCCATCTATACTGACCTCCATCAGGTTGCAAATTCAATATAATTTTTTTCTGCATCTAGCTCTGAAAAAATATTTAGGCTTTTAGCAGTGTGTGGGACTTGGTCTATTAGTCCATCTATACTGACCTCCATCAGGTTGCAAATTCAATATAATTTTTTTCTGCATCTAGCTCTGAAAAAATATTTCAGCTTCTAGAAGTGTGTGAGACTTGGTCTATTAGTCCATCTATACTGACCTCCATCAGGTTACAAATTCTATATAATCTTTTTCTGCATCTAGCTCTGAAAAAATATTTAGGCTTTTAGCAGTGTGTGGGACTTGGTCTATTAGTCCATCTATACTGACCTCCATCAGGTTGCAAATTCAATATAATTTTTTTCTGCATCTAGCTCTGAAAAAATATTTAGGCTTTTAGCAGTGTGTGGGACTTTGTCTATTAGTCCATCTATACTGACCTCCATCAGGTTGCAAATTCAATATAATTTTTTTCTGCATCTAGCTCTGAAAAAATATTTAGGCTTTTAGCAGTGTGTGGGACTTTGTCTATTAGTCCATCTATACTGACCTCCATCAGGTTGCAAATTCAATATCATTTTTTTCTGCATCTAGCTCTGAAAAAATATTTAGGCTTTTAGCAGTGTGTGGGACTTGGTCTATTAGTCCATCTATACTGACCTCCATCAGGTTGCAAATTCAATATAATTTTTTTCTGCATCTAGCTCTGAAAAAATATTTCAGCTTCTAGAAGTGTGTGAGACTTGGTCTATTAGTCCATCTATACTGACCTCCATCAAGTTACAAATTCTATATAATTTTTTTCTGCATCTAGCTCTGAAAAAATATTTAGGCTTTTAGCAGTGTGTGGGACATGGTCTATTAGTCCATCTATACTGACCTCCATCAGGTTGCAAATTCAATATAATTTTTTTCTGCATCCAGCTCTGAAAAAATATTTAGGCTTCTAGCAGTGTGTGGGACTTGGTCTATCAGTCCATCTATACTGACCTCCATCAGGTTGAAAATTCAATATAATTTTTTTCTGCATCTAGCTCTGAAAAAATATTTAGGCTTCTAGCAGTGTGTGGGACTTGTTCTATTAGTCCATCTATACTAACCTCCACCAGGTTGCAAATTAAAAATATTTTTTTTCTACATCGAGCTCTGAAAAAAAATTTAGGCTTCTAGCAGTGTGTGGGACTTGTTCTATTAGTCCATCTATACTAACCTCCACCAGGTTGCAAATTAAAAATAATTTTTTTCTGCATCGAGCTCTAAAAAAATATTTAGGCTTTTAGCAGTGTGTGGGACTTGGTCTATTAGTCCATCTATACTGACCTCCATCAGGTTGCAAATTCAATATAATTTTTTTCTGCATCTAGCTCTGAAAAAATGTTTAGGCTTCTAGCAGTGTGTGGGACTTGGTCTATTAGTCCATCTATACTGACCTCCATCAGGTTGCAAATTCAATATAATTTTTTTCTGCATCTAGCTCTGAAAAAATATTTAGGCTTCTAGAAGTGTGTGGGACTTGGTCTATTAGTCCATCTATACTGACCTCCATCAGGTTGCAAATTCAATATAATTTTTTTCTGCATCTAGCTCTGAAAAAATATTTAGGCTTTTAGCAGTGTGTGGGACTTGGTCTATTAGTCCATCTATACTGACCTCCATCAAGGTTGCAAATTCAATATAATTTTTTTCTGCATCTAGCTCTGAAAAAATATTTAGGCTTTTAGCAGTGTGTGGGACTTGGTCTATTAGTCCATCTATACTGACCTCCATCAGGTTGCAAATTCAATATAATTTTTTTCTGCATCTAGCTCTGAAAAAATATTTAGGCTTTTAGCAGTGTGTGGGACTTTGTCTATTAGTCCATCTATACTGACCTCCATCAGGTTGCAAATTCAATATAATTTTTTTCTGCATCTAGCTCTGAAAAAATATTTAGGCTTTTAGCAGTGTGTGGGACTTTGTCTATTAGTCCATCTATACTGACCTCCATCAGGTTGCAAATTCAATATAATTTTTTCTGCATCTAGCTCTGAAAAAATATTTAGGCTTTTAGCAGTGTGTGGGACTTGGTCTATTAGTCCATCTATACTGACCTCCATCAGGTTGCAAATTCAATATAATTTTTTTCTGCATCTAGCTCTGAAAAAATATTTCAGCTTCTAGAAGTGTGTGAGACTTGGTCTATTAGTCCATCTATACTGACCTCCATCAGGTTACAAATTCTATATAATTTTTTTCTGCATCTAGCTCTGAAAAAATATTTAGGCTTTTAGCAGTGTGTGGGACATGGTCTATTAGTCCATCTATACTGACCTCCATCAGGTTGCAAATTCAATATAATTTTTTTCTGCATCCAGCTCTGAAAAAATATTTAGGCTTCTAGCAGTGTGTGGGACTTGGTCTATCAGTCCATCTATACTGACCTCCATCAGGTTGAAAATTCAATATAATTTTTTTCTGCATCTAGCTCTGAAAAAATATTTAGGCTTCTAGCAGTGTGTGGGACTTGTTCTATTAGTCCATCTATACTACCCTCCACCAGGTTGCAAATTAAAAATATTTTTTTTCTACATCGAGCTCTGAAAAAATATTTAGGCTTCTAGCAGTGTGTGGGACTTGTTCTATTAGTCCATCTATACTAACCTCCACCAGGTTGCAAATTAAAAATATTTTTTTTCTGCATCGAGCTCTAAAAAAATATATAGGCTTTTAGCAGTGTGTGGGACTTGGTCTATTAGTCCATCTATACTGACCTCCATCAGGTTGCAAATTCAATATAATTTTTTTCTGCATCTAGCTCTGAAAAAATATTTAGGCTTTTAGCAGTGTGTGGGACTTGGTCTATTAGTCCATCTATACTGACCTCCATCAGGTTGCAAATTCAATATAATTTTTTTCTGCATCTAGCTCTGAAAAAATATTTAGGCTTTTAGCAGTGTGTGGGACTTTGTCTATTAGTCCATCTATACTGACCTCCATCAGGTTGCAAATTCAATATAATTTTTTTCTGCATCTAGCTCTGAAAAAATATTTAGGCTTTTAGCAGTGTGTGGGACTTGGTCTATTAGTCCATCTATACTGACCTCCATCAGGTTGTAAATTCAATATAATTTTTTTCTGCATCTAGCTCTGAAAAAATATTTAGGCTTTTAGCAGTGTGTGGGACTTGGTCTATTAGTCCATCTATACTGACCTCCATCAGGTTGCAAATTCAATATAATTTTTTTCTGCATCTAGCTCTGAAAAAATATTTCAGCTTCTAGAAGTGTGTGAGACTTGTTCTGTTAGTCCATCTATACTAACCTCCACCAGGTTGCAAATTAAAAATATTTTTTTTCTACATCGAGCTCTGAAAAAATATTTAGGCTTCTAGCAGTGTGTGGGACTTGTTCTATTAGTCCATCTATACTAACCTCCACCAGGTTGCAAATTAAAAATAGTTTTTTTCTGCATCGAGCTCTAAAAAAATATTTAGGCTTTTAGCAGTGTGTGGGACTTGGTCTATTAGTCCATCTATACTGACCTCCATCAGGTTGCAAATTCAATATAATTTTTTTCTGCATCTAGCTCTGAAAAAATGTTTAGGCTTCTAGCAGTGTGTGGGACTTGGTCTATTAGTCCATCTATACTGACCTCCATCAGGTTGCAAATTCAATATAATTTTTTTCTGCATCTAGCTCTGAAAAAATATTTAGGCTTCTAGAAGTGTGTGGGACTTGGTCTATTAGTCCATCTATACTGACCTCCATCAGGTTGCAAATTCAATATAATTTTTTTCTGCATCTAGCTCTGAAAAAATATTTAGGCTTTTAGCAGTGTGTGGGACTTGGTCTATTAGTCCATCTATACTGACCTCCATCAGGTTGCAAATTCAATATAATTTTTTTCTGCATCTAGCTCTGAAAAAATATTTAGGCTTTTAGCAGTGTGTGGGACTTGGTCTATTAGTCCATCTATACTGACCTCCATCAGGTTGTAAATTCAATATAATTTTTTTCTACATCGAGCTCTGAAAAAATATTTAGGCTTCTAGCAGTGTGTGGGACTTGTTCTATTAGTCCATCTATACTAACCTCCACCAGGTTGCAAATTAAAAATATTTTTTTTCTACATCGAGCTCTGAAAAAATATTTAGGCTTCTAGTAGTGTGTGGGACTTGTTCTATTAGTCCATCTATACTAACCTCCACCAGGTTGCAAATTAAAAATAATTTTTTTCTGCATCGAGCTCTAAAAAAATATTTAGGCTTTTAGCAGTGTGTGGGACTTGGTCTATTAGTCCATCTATACTGACCTCCATCAGGTTGCAAATTCAATATAATTTTTTTCTGCATCTAGCTCTGAAAAAATGTTTAGGCTTCTAGCAGTATGTGGGACTTGGTCTATTAGTCAATCTATACTGACCTCCATCAGGTTGCAAATTCAATATAATTTTTTTCTGCATCTAGCTCTGAAAAAATATTTAGGCTTCTAGAAGTGTGTGGGACTTGGTCTATTAGTCCATCTATACTGACCTCCATCAGGTTGCAAATTCAATATAATTTTTTTCTGCATCTAGCTCTGAAAAAATATTTAGGCTTTTAGCAGTGTGTGGGACTTGGTCTATTAGTCCATCTATACTGACCTCCATCAGGTTGCAAATTCAATACAATTTTTTTCTGCATCTAGCTCTGAAAAAATATTTAGGCTTTTAGCAGTGTGTGGGACTTGGTCTATTAGTCCATCTATACTGACCTCCATCAGGTTGTAAATTCAATATAATTTTTTTCTTCATCTAGCTCTGAAAAAATATTTCAGCTTCTAGAAGTGTGTGAGACTTGGTCTATTAGTCCATCTATACTGACCTCCATTGGGTTACAAATTCTATATAATTTTTTTCTGCATCTAGCTCTGAAAAAATATTTAGGCTTTTAGCAGTGTGTGGGACATGGTCTATTAGTCCATCTATACTAGCCTCCATCAGGTTGCAAATTCAATATAATTTTTTTCTGCATCCAGCTCTGAAAAAATATTTAGGCTTCTAGCAGTGTGTGGGACTTGGTCTATCAGTCCATCTATACTGACCTCCATCAGGTTGAAAATTCAATATAATTTTTTTCTGCATCTAGCTCTGAAAAAATATTTAGGCTTTTAGCAGTGTGTGGGACTTGGTCTATTAGTCCATCTATACTGACCTCCATCAGGTTGCAAATTCAATATAATTTTTTTCTGCATCTAGCTCTGAAAAAATATTTCAGCTTCTAGAAGTGTGTGAGACTTGTTCTGTTAGTCCATCTATACTAACCTCCACCAGGTTGCAAATTAACAATATTTTTTTTCTACATCGAGCTCTGAAAAAATATTTAGGCTTCTAGCAGTGTGTGGGACTTGTTCTATTAGTCCATCTATACTAACCTCCACCAGGTTGCAAACTAAAAATATTTTTTTTCTGCATCGAGCTCTAAAAAAATATTTAGGCTTTTAGCAGTGTGTGGGACTTGGTCTATTAGTCCATCTATACTGACCTCCATCAGGTTGCAAATTCAATATAATTTTTTTCTGCATCTAGCTCTGAAAAAATGTTTAGGCTTCTAGCAGTGTGTGGGACTTGGTCTATTAGTCCATCTATACTGACCTCCATCAGGTTGCAAATTCAATATAATTTTTTTCTGCATCTAGCTCTGAAAAAATATTTAGGCTTTTAGCAGTGTGTGGGACTTGGTCTATTAGTCCATCTATACTGACCTCCATCAGGTTGTAAATTCAATATAATTTTTTTCTACATCGAGCTCTGAAAAAATATTTAGGCTTCTAGCAGTGTGTGGGACTTGTTCTATTAGTCCATCTATACTAACCTCCACCAGGTTGCAAATTAAAAATATTTTTTTTCTGCATCGAGCTCTAAAAAAATATTTAGGCTTTTAGCAGTGTGTGGGACTTGGTCTATTAGTCCATCTATACTGACCTCCATCAGGTTGCAAATTCAATATAATTTTTTTCTGCATCTAGCTCTGAAAAAATGTTTAGGCTTCTAGCAGTGTGTGGGACTTGGTCTATTAGTCCATCTATACTGACCTCCATCAGGTTGCAAATTCAATATAATTTTTTTCTGCATCTAGCTCTGAAAAAATATTTAGGCTTCTAGAAGTGTGTGGGACTTGGTCTATTAGTCCATCTATACTGACCTCCATCAGGTTGCAAATTCAATATAATTTTTTTCTGCATCTAGCTCTGAAAAAATATTTAGGCTTTTAGCAGTGTGTGGGACTTGGTCTATTAGTCCATCTATACTGACCTCCATCAGGTTGCAAATTCAATACAATTTTTTTCTGCATCTAGCTCTGAAAAAATATTTAGGCTTTTAGCAGTGTGTGGGACTTGGTCTATTAGTCCATCTATACTGACCTCCATCAGGTTGTAAATTCAATATAATTTTTTTCTGCATCTAGCTCTGAAAAAATATTTCAGCTTCTAGAAGTGTGTGAGACTTGGTCTATTAGTCCATCTATACTGACCTCCATCAGGTTACAAATTCTATATAATTTTTTTCTGCATCTAGCTCTGAAAAAATATTTAGGCTTTTAGCAGTGTGTGGGACATGGTCTATTAGTCCATCTATACTAACCTCCATCAGGTTGCAAATTCAATATAATTTTTTTCTGAATCCAGCTCTGAAAAAATATTTAGGCTTCTAGCAGTGTGTGGGACTTGGTCTATCAGTCCATCTATACTGACCTCCATCAGGTTGAAAATTCAATATAATTTTTTTCTGCATCTAGCTCTGAAAAAATATTTAGGCTTCTAGCAGTGTGTGGGACTTGTTCTATTAGTCCATCTATACTAACCTCCACCAGGTTGCAAATTAAAAATATTTTTTTTCTACATCGAGCTCTGAAAAATTATTTAGGCTTCTAGCAGTGTGTGGGACTTGTTCTATTAGTCCATCTATACTAACCTCCACCAGGTTGCAAATTAAAAATATTTTTTTTCTGCATCGAGCTCTAAAAAAATATTTAGGCTTTTAGCAGTGTGTGGGACTTGGTCTATTAGTCCATCTATACTGACCTCCATCAGGTTGCAAATTCAATATAATTTTTTTCTGCATCTAGCTCTGAAAAAATATTTCAGCTTCTAGAAGTGTGTGAGACTTGGTCTATTAGTCCATCTATACTGACCTCCATCAGGTTACAAATTCTATATAATTTTTTTCTGCATCTAGCTCTGAAAAAATATTTAGGCTTTTAGCAGTGTGTGGGACATGGTCTATTAGTCCATCTATACTGACCTCCATCAGGTTGCAAATTCAATATAATTTTTTTCTGCATCCAGCTCTGAAAAAATATTTAGGCTTCTAGCAGTGTGTGGGACTTGGTCTATCAGTCCATCTATACTGACCTCCATCAGGTTGAAAATTCAATATAATTTTTTTCTGCATCTAGCTCTGAAAAAATATTTAGGCTTCTAGCAGTGTGTGGGACTTGTTCTATTAGTCCATCTATACTAACCTCCACCAGGTTGCAAATTAAAAATATTTTTTTTCTACATCGAGCTCTGAAAAATTATTTAGGCTTCTAGCAGTGTGTGGGACTTGTTCTATTAGTCCATCTATACTAACCTCCACCAGGTTGCAAATTAAAAATATTTTTTTTCTGCATCGAGCTCTAAAAAAATATTTAGGCTTTTAGCAGTGTGTGGGACTTGGTCTATTAGTCCATCTATACTGACCTCCATCAGGTTGCAAATTCAATATAATTTTTTTCTGCATCTAGCTCTGAAAAAATATTTCAGCTTCTAGAAGTGTGTGAGACTTGGTCTATTAGTCCATCTATACTGACCTCCATCAGGTTACAAATTCTATATAATTTTTTCCTGCATCTAGCTCTGAAAAAATATTTAGGCTTTTAGCAGTGTGTGGGACATGGTCTATTAGTCCATCTATACTGACCTCCATCAGGTTGCAAATTCAATATAATTTTTTTCTGCATCCAGCTCTGAAAAAATATTTAGGCTTCTAGCAGTGTGTGGGACTTGGTCTATCAGTCCATCTATACTGACCTCCATCAGGTTGAAAATTCAATATAATTTTTTTCTGCATCTAGCTCTGAAAAAATATTTAGGCTTCTAGCAGTGTGTGGGACTTGTTCTATTAGTCCATCTATACTAACCTCCACCAGGTTGCAAATTAAAAATATTTTTTTTCTACGTCGAGCTCTGAAAAATTATTTAGGCTTCTAGCAGTGTGTGGGACTTGTTCTATTAGTCCATCTATACTAACCTCCACCAGGTTGCAAATTAAAAATATTTTTTTTCTGCATCGAGCTCTAAAAAAATATTTAGGCTTTTAGCAGTGTGTGGGACTTGGTCTATTAGTCCATCTATACTGACCTCCATCAGGTTGCAAATTCAATATAATTTTTTTCTGCATCTAGCTCTGAAAAAATATTTCAGCTTCTAGAAGTGTGTGAGACTTGGTCTATTAGTCCATCTATACTGACCTCCATCAGGTTACAAATTCTATATAATTTTTTTCTGCATCTAGCTCTGAAAAAATATTTAGGCTTTTAGCAGTGTGTGGGACATGGTCTATTAGTCCATCTATACTGACCTCCATCAGGTTGCAAATTCAATATAATTTTTTCTGCATCCAGCTCTGAAAAAATATTTAGGCTTCTAGCAGTGTGTGGGACTTGGTCTATCAGTCCATCTATACTGACCTCCATCAGGTTGAAAATTCAATATAATTTTTTTCTGCATCTAGCTCTGAAAAAATATTTAGGCTTCTAGCAGTGTGTGGGACTTGTTCTATTAGTCCATCTATACTAAGCTCCACCAGGTTGCAAATTAAAAATATTTTTTTTCTACGTCGAGCTCTGAAAAATTATTTAGGCTTCTAGCAGTGTGTGGGACTTGTTCTATTAGTCCATCTATACTAACCTCCACCAGGTTGCAAATTAAAAATATTTTTTTTCTGCATCTAGCTCTGAAAAAATGTTTAGGCTTCTAGCAGTGTGTGGGACTTGGTCTATTAGTCCATCTATACTGACCTCCATCAGGTTGCAAATTCAATATAATTTTTTTCTGCATCTAGCTCTGAAAAAATATTTAGGCTTCTAGCAGTGTGTGGGACTTGGTCTATTAGTCCATCTATACTGACCTCCATCAGGTTGCAAATTCAATATAATTTTTTTCTGCATCTAGCTCTGAAAAAATATTTCAGCTTCTAGAAGTGTGTGGGACTTGGTCTATTAGTCCATCTATACTGATCTCCATCAGGTTGCAAATTCAATATAATTTTTTTCTGCATCTAGCTCTGAAAAAATATTTAGGCTTTTAGCAGTGTGTGGGACTTGGTCTATTAGTCCATCTATACTGACCTCCATCAGGTTGCAAATTCAATATAATTTTTTTCTGCATCTAGCTCTGAGAAAATATTTAGGCTTTTAGCAGTGTGTGGGACTTGGTCTATTAGTCCATCTATACTGACCTCCATCAGGTTGTAAATTCAATATAATTTTTTTCTGCATCTAGCTCTGAAAAAATATTTAGGCTTCGAGCAGTGTGTGGGACTTGGTCTATCAGTCCATCTATACTGACCTCCATCAGGTTGCAAATTCAATATAATTTTTTTCTGCATCTAGCTCTGAAAAAATATTTAGGCTTCTAGCAGTGTGTGGGACTTGGTCTATCAGTCCATTTATACTGACCTCCATCAGGTTGCCAATTCAATATAATTTTTTTCTGCATCTAACTCTGAAAAAATATTTAGACTTCTAGCAGTGTGTGGGACTTGTTCTATTAGTCCATCTATACTAACCTCCACCAGGTTGCAAATTAAAAATATTTTTTTTCAGCATCTAGCTCTGAAAAAATATTTAGGCTTCTAGCAGTGTGTGGGACTTGGTCTATTAGTCTATCTATACTGACCTCCATCAGGTTGCAAATTCAATATAATTTTTTTCTGCATCTAGCTCTGAAAAAATATTTAGGCTTCTAGCAGTGTGTGGGACTTGTTCTATTAGTCCATCTATACTAACCTCCACCAGGTTGCAAATTAAAAATATTTTTTTTCTACATCGAGCTCTGAAAAATTATTTAGGCTTCTAGCAGTGGGTGGGACTTGTTCTATTAGTCCATCTATACTAACCTCCACCAGGTTGCAAATTAAAAATATTTTTTTTCTGCATCGAGCTCTAAAAAAATATTTAGGCTTTTAGCAGTGTGTGGGACTTGGTCTATTAGTCCATCTATACTGACCTCCATCAGGTTGCAAATTCAATATAATTTTTTTCTGCATCTAGCTCTGAAAAAATATTTCAGCTTCTAGAAGTGTGTGAGACTTGGTCTATTAGTCCATCTATACTGACCTCCATCAGGTTACAAATTCTATATAATTTTTTTCTGCATCTAGCTCTGAAAAAATATTTAGGCTTTTAGCAGTGTGTGGGACATGGTCTATTAGTCCATCTATACTGACCTCCATCAGGTTGCAAATTCAATATAATTTTTTTCTGCATCCAGCTCTGAAAAAATATTTAGGCTTCTAGCAGTGTGTGGGACTTGGTCTATCAGTCCATCTATACTGACCTCCATCAGGTTGAAAATTCAATATAATTTTTTTCTGCATCTAGCTCTGAAAAAATATTTAGGCTTCTAGCAGTGTGTGGGACTTGTTCTATTAGTCCATCTATACTAACCTCCACCAGGTTGCAAATTAAAAATATTTTTTTTCTACGTCGAGCTCTGAAAAATTATTTAGGCTTCTAGCAGTGTGTGGGACTTGTTCTATTAGTCCATCTATACTAACCTCCACCAGGTTGCAAATTAAAAATATTTTTTTTCTGCATCGAGCTCTAAAAAAATATTTAGGCTTTTAGCAGTGTGTGGGACTTGGTCTATTAGTCCATCTATACTGACCTCCATCAGGTTGCAAATTCAATATAATTTTTTTCTGCATCTAGCTCTGAAAAAATGTTTAGGCTTCTAGCAGTGTGTGGGACTTGGTCTATTAGTCCATCTATACTGACCTCCATCAGGTTGCAAATTCAATATAATTTTTTTCTGCATCTAGCTCTGAAAAAATATTTAGGCTTCTAGCAGTGTGTGGGACTTGGTCTATTAGTCCATCTATACTGACCTCCATCAGGTTGCAAATTCAATATAATTTTTTTCTGCATCTAGCTCTGAAAAAATATTTCAGCTTCTAGAAGTGTGTGGGACTTGGTCTATTAGTCCATCTATACTGATCTCCATCAGGTTGCAAATTCAATATAATTTTTTTCTGCATCTAGCTCTGAAAAAATATTTAGGCTTTTAGCAGTGTGTGGGACTTGGTCTATTAGTCCATCTATACTGACCTCCATCAGGTTGCAAATTCAATATAATTTTTTTCTGCATCTAGCTCTGAGAAAATATTTAGGCTTTTAGCAGTGTGTGGGACTTGGTCTATTA
The DNA here is from genome assembly GCF_046119375.1 of Phyllobates terribilis. NCBI lineage: Eukaryota > Metazoa > Chordata > Amphibia > Anura > Dendrobatidae > Phyllobates > Phyllobates terribilis. The sequence goes on from NW_027362767.1 coordinate 360,657,491, forward strand.
GTCCATCTATACTGACCTCCATCAGGTTGTAAATTCAATATAATTTTTTTCTGCATCTAGCTCTGAAAAAATATTTAGGCTTCTAGCAGTGTGTGGGACTTGGTCTATCAGTCCATCTATACTGACCTCCATCAGGTTGCAAATTCAATATAATTTTTTTCTGCATCTAGCTCTGAAAAAATATTTAGTCTTCTAGCAGTGTGTGGGACTTGGTCTATCAGTCCATTTATACTGACCTCCATCAGGTTGCCAATTCAATATAATTTTTTTCTGCATCTAACTCTGAAAAAATATTTAGACTTCTAGCAGTGTGTGGGACTTGTTCTATTAGTCCATCTATACTAACCTCCACCAGGTTGCAAATTAAAAATATTTTTTTTCAGCATCTAGCTCTGAAAAAATATTTAGGCTTCTAGCAGTGTGTGGGACTTGGTCTATTAGTCTATCTATACTGACCTCCATCAGGTTGCAAATTCAATATAATTTTTTTCTGCATCTAGCTCTGAAAAAATATTTAGGGTTCCAGCAGTGTGTGGGACTTGTTCTATTAGTCCATCTATACTGACCTCCACCAGGTTGCAAATTAAAAATATTTTTTTTCTGCATCTAGCTCTGAAAAAATATTTAGGCTTCTAGCAGTGTGTGGGACTTGGTCTATTAGTCCATCTATACTGACCTCCATCAGGTTGTAAATTCAATATAATTTTTTTCTGCATCTAGCTCTGAAAAAATATTTAGGCTTCTAGCAGTGTGTGGGACTTGGTCTATCAGTCCATCTATACTGACCTCCATCAGGTTGCAAATTCAATATAATTTTTTTATGCATCTAGCTCTGAAAAAAAATTTAGGCTTCTAGCAGTGTGTGGGACTTGTTCTATTAGTCCATCTATACTAACCTCCACCAGGTTGCAAATTAAAAATATTTTTTTTCTACATCGAGCTCTGAAAAAATATTTAGGCTTTTAGCAGTGTGTGGGACTTGGTCTATTAGTCCATCTATACTGACCTCCATCAGGTTGCAAATTCAATATAATTTTTTTCTGCATCTAGCTCTGAAAAAAATATTTAGGCTTCTAGCAGTGTGTGAGACTTGGTCTATTAGTCCATCTATACTGACCTCCATCAGGTTGCAAATTCAATATAATTTTTTTCTGCATCTAGCTCTGAAAAAATATTTCAGCTTCTAGAAGTGTGTGAGACTTGGTCTATTAGTCCATCTATACTGACCTCCATCAGGTTACAAATTCTATATAATTTTTTTCTGCATCTAGCTCTGAAAAAATATTTAGGCTTTTAGCAGTGTGTGGGACATGGTCTATTAGTCCATCTATACTGACCTCCATCAGGTTGCAAATTCAATATAATTTTTTTCTGCATCCAGCTCTGAAAAAATATTTAGGCTTCTAGCAGTGTGTGGGACTTGGTCTATCAGTCCATCTATACTGACCTCCATCAGGTTTCAAATTCAATATAATTTTTTTATGCATCTAGCTCTGAAAAAAAATTTAGGCTTCTAGCAGTGTGTGGGACTTGTTCTATTAGTCCATCTATACTAACCTCCACCAGGTTGCAAATTAAAAATATTTTTTTTCTACATTGAGCTCTGAAAAAATATTTAGGCTTTTAGCAGTGTGTGGGACTTGGTCTATTAGTCCATCTATACTGACCTCCATCAGGTTGCAAATTCAATATCATTTTTTTCTGCATCTAGCTCTGAAAAAAATATTTAGGCTTCTAGCAGTGTGTGAGACTTGGTCTATTAGTCCATCTATACTGACCTCCATCAGGTTGCAAATTCAATATAATTTTTTTCTGCATCTAGCTCTGAAAAAATATTTCAGCTTCTAGAAGTGTGTGAGACTTGGTCTATTAGTCCATCTATACTAACCTCCACCAGGTTGCAAATTAAAAATAATTTTTTTCTGCATCGAGCTCTAAAAAAATATTTAGGCTTTTAGCAGTGTGTGGGACTTGGTCTATTAGTCCATCTATACTGACCTCCATCAGGTTGCAAATTCAATATAATTTTTTTCTGCATCTAGCTCTGAAAAAATGTTTAGGCTTCTAGCAGTGTGTGGGACTTGGTCTATTAGTCCATCTATACTGACCTCCATCAGGTTGCAAATTCAATATAATTTTTTTCTGCATCTAGCTCTGAAAATATATTTAGGCTTTTAGCAGTGTGTGGGACTTGGTCTATTAGTCCATCTATACTGACCTCCATCAGGTTGCAAATTCAATATAATTTTTTTCTGCATCTAGCTCTGAAAAAAAATGTAGGCTTCTAGCAGTGTGTGGGTCTTGTTCTATTAGTCCATCTATACTAACCTCCACCAGGTTGCAAATTAAAAATAATTTTTTTCTGCATCGAGCTCTAAAAAAATATTTAGGCTTTTAGCAGTGTGTGGGACTTGGTCTATTAGTCCATCTATACTGACCTCCATCAGGTTGCAAATTCAATATCATTTTTTTCTGCATCTAGCTCTGAAAAAATGTTTAGGCTTCTAGCAGTGTGTGGGACTTGGTCTATTAGTCCATCTATACTGACCTCCATCAGGTTGCAAATTCAATATAATATTTTTCTGCATCTAGCTCTGAAAAAATATTTAGGCTTCTAGAAGTGTGTGGGACTTGGTCTATTAGTCCATCTATACTGACCTCCATCAGGTTGCAAATTCAATATAATTTTTTTCTGCATCTAGCTCTGAAAAAATATTTAGGCTTTTAGCAGTGTGTGGGACTTGGTCTATTAGTCCATCTATACTGACCTCCATCAGGTTGCAAATTCACTATAATTTTTTTCTGCATCTAGCTCTGAAAAAATATTTAGGCTTTTAGCAGTGTGTGGGACTTGGTCTATTAGTCCATCTATACTGACCTCCATCAGGTTGCAAATTCAATGAAATTTTTTTCTGCATCTAGCTCTGAAAAAATATTTAGGCTTTTAGCAGTGTGTGGGACTTGGTCTATTAGTCCATCTATACTGACCTCCATCAGGTTGCAAATTCAATATAATTTTTTTCTGCATCTAGCTCTGAAAAAATATTTAGGCTTTTAGCAGTGTGTGGGACTAGGTCTATTAGTCCATCTATACTGACCTCCATCAGGTTGTAAATTCAATATAATTTTTTTCTGCATCTAGCTCTGAAAAAATATTTAGGCTTTTAGCAGTGTGTGGAACTTGGTCTATTAGTCCATCTATACTGACCTCCATCAGGTTGCAAATTCAATATAATTTTTTTCTGCATCTAGCTCTGAAAAAATATTTCAGCTTCTAGAAGTGTGTGAGACTTGGTCTATTAGTCCATCTATACTGACCTCCATCAGGTTACAAATTCTATATAATTTTTTTCTGCATCTAGCTCTGAAAAAATATTTAGGCTTTTAGCAGTGTGTGGGACATGGTCTATTAGTCCATCTATACTAACCTCCATCAGGTTGCAAATTCAATATAATTTTTTTCTGCATCCAGCTCTGAAAAAATATTTAGGCTTCTAGCAGTGTGTGGGACTTGGTCTATCAGTCCATCTATACTGACCTCCATCAGGTTGAAAATTCAATATAATTTTTTTCTGCATCTAGCTCTGAATAAATATTTAGGCTTCTAGCAGTGTGTGGGACTTGTTCTATTAGTCCATCTATACTAACCTCCACCAGGTTGCAAATTAAAAATATTTTTTTTCTACATCGAGCTCTGAAAAAATATTTAGGCTTTTAGCAGTGTGTGGGACTTGGTCTATTAGTCCATCTATACTGACCTCCATCAGGTTGCAAATTCAATATCATTTTTTTCTGCATCTAGCTCTGAAAAAAATATTTAGGCTTCTAGCAGTGTGTGAGACTTGGTCTATTAGTCCATCTATACTGACCTCCATCAGGTTGCAAATTCAATATAATTTTTTTCTGCATCTAGCTCTGAAAAAATATTTCAGCTTCTAGAAGTGTGTGAGACTTGGTCTATTAGTCCATCTATACTAACCTCCACCACGTTGCAAATTAAAAATAATTTTTTTCTGCATCGAGCTCTAAAAAAATATTTAGGCTTTTAGCAGTGTGTGGGACTTGGTCTATTAGTCCATCTATACTGACCTCCATCAGGTTGCAAATTCAATATAATTTTTTTCTGCATCTAGCTCTGAAAAAATGTTTAGGCTTCTAGCAGTGTGTGGGACTTGGTCTATTAGTCCATCTATACTGACCTCCATCAGGTTGCAAATTCAATATAATTTTTTTCTGCATCTAGCTCTGAAAATATATTTAGGCTTTTAGCAGTGTGTGGGACTTGGTCTTTTAGTCCATCTATACTGACCTCCATCAGGTTGCAAATTCAATATAATTTTTTTCTGCATCTAGCTCTGAAAAAATATTTAGGCTTCTAGAAGTGTGTGGGACTTGGTCTATTAGTCCATCTATACTGACCTCCATCAGGTTGCAAATTCAATATAATTTTTTTCTGCATCTAGCTCTGAAAAAATATTTAGGCTTTTAGCAGTGTGTGGGACTTGGTCTATTAGTCCATCTATACTGACCTCCATCAGGTTGCAAATTCAATATAATTTTTTTCTGCATCTAGCTCTGAAAAAATGTTTAGGCTTCTAGCAGTGTGTGGGACTTGGTCTATTAGTCCATCTATACTGACCTCCATCAGGTTGCAAATTCAATATAATTTTTTTCTGCATCTAGCTCTGAAAAAATATTTAGGCTTCTAGCAGTGTGTGGGACTTGGTCTATTAGTCCATCTATACTGACCTCCATCAGGTTGCAAATTCAATATAATTTTTTTCTGCATCTAGCTCTGAAAAAATATTTCAGCTTCTAGAAGTGTGTGGGACTTGGTCTATTAGTCCATCTATACTGACCTCCATCAGGTTGCAAATTCAATATAATTTTTTTCTGCATCTAGCTCTGAAAAAATATTTAGGCTTTTAGCAGTGTGTGGGACTTGGTCTATTAGTCCATCTATACTGACCTCCATCAGGTTGCAAATTCAATATAATTTTTTTCTGCATCTAGCTCTGAGAAAATATTTAGGCTTTTAGCAGTGTGTGGGACTTGGTCTATTAGTCCATCTATACTGACCTCCATCAGGTTGTAAATTCAATATAATTTTTTTCTGCATCTAGCTCTGAAAAAATATTTAGGCTTCTAGCAGTGTGTGGGACTTGGTCTATCAGTCCATCTATACTGACCTCCATCAGGTTGCAAATTCAATATAATTTTTTTCTGCATCTAGCTCTGAAAAAATATTTAGGCTTCTAGCAGTGTGTGGGACTTGGTCTATCAGTCCATTTATACTGACCTCCATCAGGTTGCCAATTCAATATAATTTTTTTCTGCATCTAACTCTGAAAAAATATTTAGACTTCTAGCAGTGTGTGGGACTTGTTCTATTAGTCCATCTATACTAACCTCCACCAGGTTGCAAATTAAAAATATTTTTTTTCAGCATCTAGCTCTGAAATAATATTTAGGCTTCTAGAAGTGTGTGGGACTTGGTCTATTAGTCCATCTATACTGACCTCCATCAGGTTGCAAATTCAATATAATTTTTTTCTGCATCTAGCTCTGAAAAAATATTTAGGCTTCTAGCAGTGTGTGGGACTTGGTCTATTAGTCTATCTATACTGACCTCCATCAGGTTGCAAATTCAATATAATTTTTTTTCAGCATCTAGCTCTGAAATAATATTTAGACTTCTAGCAGTGTGCGGGACTTGTTCTATTAGTCCATCTATACTAACCTCCACCAGGTTGCAAATTAAAAATATTTTTTTTCAGCATCTAGCTCTGAAATAATATTTAGGCTTCTAGCAGTGTGTGGGACTTGGTCTATTAGTCTATCTATACTGACCTCCATCAGGTTGCAAATTCAATATAATTTTTTTCTGCATCTAGCTCTGAAAAAATATTTAGGCTTCCAGCAGTGTGTGGGACTTGTTCTATTAGTCCATCTATACTGACCTCCACCAGGTTGCAAATTAAAAATATTTTTTTTCAGCATCTAGCTCTGAAAAAATATTTAGGCTTCTAGCAGTGTGTGGGACTTGGTCTATTAGTCTATCTATACTGACCTCCATCAGGTTGCAAATTCAATATAATTTTTTTCTGCATCTAGCTCTGAAAAAATATTTAGGCTTCTAGCAGTGTGTGGGACTTGGTCTATTAGTCCATCTATACTGACCTCCATCAGGTTGCAAATTCAATGAAATTTTTTTCTGCATCTAGCTCTGAAAAAATATTTAGGCTTTTAGCAGTGTGTGGGACTTGGTCTATTAGTCCATCTATACTGACCTCCATCAGGTTGCAAATTCAATATAATTTTTTTCTGCATCTAGCTCTGAAAAAATATTTAGGCTTTTAGCAGTGTGTGGGACTAGGTCTATTAGTCCATCTATACTGACCTCCATCAGGTTGTAAATTCAATATAATTTTTTTCTGCATCTAGCTCTGAAAAAATATTTAGGCTTTTAGCAGTGTGTGGAACTTGGTCTATTAGTCCATCTATACTGACCTCCATCAGGTTGCAAATTCAATATAATTTTTTTCTGCATCTAGCTCTGAAAAAATATTTCAGCTTCTAGAAGTGTGTGAGACTTGGTCTATTAGTCCATCTATACTGACCTCCATCAGGTTACAAATTCTATATAATTTTTTTCTGCATCTAGCTCTGAAAAAATATTTAGGCTTTTAGCAGTGTGTGGGACATGGTCTATTAGTCCATCTATACTAACCTCCATCAGGTTGCAAATTCAATATAATTTTTTTCTGCATCCAGCTCTGAAAAAATATTTAGGCTTCTAGCAGTGTGTGGGACTTGGTCTATCAGTCCATCTATACTGACCTCCATCAGGTTGAAAATTCAATATAATTTTTTTCTGCATCTAGCTCTGAATAAATATTTAGGCTTCTAGCAGTGTGTGGGACTTGTTCTATTAGTCCATCTATACTAACCTCCACCAGGTTGCAAATTAAAAATATTTTTTTTCTACATCGAGCTCTGAAAAAATATTTAGGCTTTTAGCAGTGTGTGGGACTTGGTCTATTAGTCCATCTATACTGACCTCCATCAGGTTGCAAATTCAATATCATTTTTTTCTGCATCTAGCTCTGAAAAAAATATTTAGGCTTCTAGCAGTGTGTGAGACTTGGTCTATTAGTCCATCTATACTGACCTCCATCAGGTTGCAAATTCAATATAATTTTTTTCTGCATCTAGCTCTGAAAAAATATTTCAGCTTCTAGAAGTGTGTGAGACTTGGTCTATTAGTCCATCTATACTAACCTCCACCACGTTGCAAATTAAAAATAATTTTTTTCTGCATCGAGCTCTAAAAAAATATTTAGGCTTTTAGCAGTGTGTGGGACTTGGTCTATTAGTCCATCTATACTGACCTCCATCAGGTTGCAAATTCAATATAATTTTTTTCTGCATCTAGCTCTGAAAAAATGTTTAGGCTTCTAGCAGTGTGTGGGACTTGGTCTATTAGTCCATCTATACTGACCTCCATCAGGTTGCAAATTCAATATAATTTTTTTCTGCATCTAGCTCTGAAAATATATTTAGGCTTTTAGCAGTGTGTGGGACTTGGTCTTTTAGTCCATCTATACTGACCTCCATCAGGTTGCAAATTCAATATAATTTTTTTCTGCATCTAGCTCTGAAAAAATATTTAGGCTTCTAGAAGTGTGTGGGACTTGGTCTATTAGTCCATCTATACTGACCTCCATCAGGTTGCAAATTCAATATAATTTTTTTCTGCATCTAGCTCTGAAAAAATATTTAGGCTTTTAGCAGTGTGTGGGACTTGGTCTATTAGTCCATCTATACTGACCTCCATCAGGTTGCAAATTCAATATAATTTTTTTCTGCATCTAGCTCTGAAAAAATGTTTAGGCTTCTAGCAGTGTGTGGGACTTGGTCTATTAGTCCATCTATACTGACCTCCATCAGGTTGCAAATTCAATATAATTTTTTTCTGCATCTAGCTCTGAAAAAATATTTAGGCTTCTAGCAGTGTGTGGGACTTGGTCTATTAGTCCATCTATACTGACCTCCATCAGGTTGCAAATTCAATATAATTTTTTTCTGCATCTAGCTCTGAAAAAATATTTCAGCTTCTAGAAGTGTGTGGGACTTGGTCTATTAGTCCATCTATACTGACCTCCATCAGGTTGCAAATTCAATATAATTTTTTTCTGCATCTAGCTCTGAAAAAATATTTAGGCTTTTAGCAGTGTGTGGGACTTGGTCTATTAGTCCATCTATACTGACCTCCATCAGGTTGCAAATTCAATATAATTTTTTTCTGCATCTAGCTCTGAGAAAATATTTAGGCTTTTAGCAGTGTGTGGGACTTGGTCTATTAGTCCATCTATACTGACCTCCATCAGGTTGTAAATTCAATATAATTTTTTTCTGCATCTAGCTCTGAAAAAATATTTAGGCTTCTAGCAGTGTGTGGGACTTGGTCTATCAGTCCATCTATACTGACCTCCATCAGGTTGCAAATTCAATATAATTTTTTTCTGCATCTAGCTCTGAAAAAATATTTAGGCTTCTAGCAGTGTGTGGGACTTGGTCTATCAGTCCATTTATACTGACCTCCATCAGGTTGCCAATTCAATATAATTTTTTTCTGCATCTAACTCTGAAAAAATATTTAGACTTCTAGCAGTGTGTGGGACTTGTTCTATTAGTCCATCTATACTAACCTCCACCAGGTTGCAAATTAAAAATATTTTTTTTCAGCATCTAGCTCTGAAATAATATTTAGGCTTCTAGAAGTGTGTGGGACTTGGTCTATTAGTCCATCTATACTGACCTCCATCAGGTTGCAAATTCAATATAATTTTTTTCTGCATCTAGCTCTGAAAAAATATTTAGGCTTCTAGCAGTGTGTGGGACTTGGTCTATTAGTCTATCTATACTGACCTCCATCAGGTTGCAAATTCAATATAATTTTTTTTCAGCATCTAGCTCTGAAATAATATTTAGACTTCTAGCAGTGTGCGGGACTTGTTCTATTAGTCCATCTATACTAACCTCCACCAGGTTGCAAATTAAAAATATTTTTTTTCAGCATCTAGCTCTGAAATAATATTTAGGCTTCTAGCAGTGTGTGGGACTTGGTCTATTAGTCTATCTATACTGACCTCCATCAGGTTGCAAATTCAATATAATTTTTTTCTGCATCTAGCTCTGAAAAAATATTTAGGCTTCCAGCAGTGTGTGGGACTTGTTCTATTAGTCCATCTATACTGACCTCCACCAGGTTGCAAATTAAAAATATTTTTTTTCAGCATCTAGCTCTGAAAAAATATTTAGGCTTCTAGCAGTGTGTGGGACTTGGTCTATTAGTCTATCTATACTGACCTCCATCAGGTTGCAAATTCAATATAATTTTTTTCTGCATCTAGCTCTGAAAAAATATTTAGGCTTCTAGCAGTGTGTGGGACTTGGTCTATTAGTCCATCAATACTGACCTCCATCAGGTTGCAAATTCAATATAATTTTTTTCTGCATCTAGCTCTGAAAAAATGTTTAGGCTTCTAGCAGTGTGTGGGACTTCGTCTATTAGTCCATCTATACTGACCTCCATCAGGTTGCAAATTCAATATAATTTTTTTCTGCATCTAGCTCTGAAAAAATATTTAGGCTTCTAGCAGTGTGTGGGACTTGGTCTATTAGTCCATCTATACTGACCTCCATCAAGTTGCAAATTCAATATAATTTTTTTCTGCATCTAGTTCTGAAAAAATATTTAGGCTTCTAGCAGTGTGTGGGACTAGGTCTATTAGTCCATCTATACTGACCTCCATCAGGTTGCAAATTCAATATAATTTTTTTCTGCATCTAGCTCTGAAACAATATTTAGGCTTCTAGAAGTGTGTGGGACTTGGTCTATTAGTCCATCTATACTGACCTCCATCAGGTTGCAAATTCAATATAATTTTTTTCTGCATCTAGCTCTGAAAAAATATTTAGGCTTCTAGCAGTGTTTTGGACTTGTTCTATTAGTCCATCTATACTAACCTCCACCAGGTTGCAAATTAAAAATATTTTTTTTCTACATCGAGCTCTGAAAAAATATTTAGGCTTTTAGCAGTTTGTGGGACTTGGTCTATTAGTCCATCTATACTGACCTCCATCAGGTTGCAAATTCAATATAATTTTTTCTGCATCTAGCTCTGAAAAAATATTTAGGCTTTTAGCAGTGTGTGGGACATGGTCTATTAGTCCATCTATACTGACGTCCATCAGGTTGCAAATTCAATATAATTTTTTCTGCATCCAGCTCTGAAAAAATATTTAGGCTTCTAGCAGTGTGTGGGATTTGGTCTATCAGTCCATCTATACTGACCTCCATCAGGTTGAAAATTCAATATAATTTTTTTCTGCATCTAGCTCTGAAAAAATATTTAGGCTTCTAGCAGTGTGTGGGACTTGTTCTATTAGTCCATCTATACTAACCTCCACCAGGTTGCAAATTAAAAATATTTTTTTTCTACATCGAGCTGTGAAAAAATATTTAGGCTTCTAGCAGTGTGTGGGACTTGTTCTATTAGTCCATCTATACTAACCTCCACCAGGTTGCAAATTAAAAATAATTTTTTTCTGCATCGAGCTCTGAAAAAATATTTAGGCTTTTAACAGTGTGTGGGACTTGGTCTATTAGTCCATCTATACTGACCTCCATCAGGTTGCAAATTCAATAAAAATTTTTTCTGCATATAGCTCTGAAAAAATGTTTAGGCTTCTAGCAGTGTGTGGGACTTGGTCTATTAGTCCATCTATACTGACCTCCATTAGGTTGCAAATTCAATATAATTTTTTTCTGCATCTAGCTCTGAAAAAATATTTCAGCTTCTAGAAGTGTGTGGGACTTGGTCTATTAGTCCATCTATACTGACCTCCATCAGGTTGCAAATTCAATATAATTTTTTTCTGCATCTAGCTCTGAAAAAATATTTAGGCTTTTAGCAGTGTGTGGGACTTGGTCTATTAGTCCATCTATACTGACCTCCATCAGGTTGCAAATTCAATATAATTTTTTTCTGCATCTAGCTCTGAAAAAATATTTAGGCTTTTAGCAGTGTGTGGGACTTGGTCTATTAGTCCATCTATACTGACCTCCATCAGGTTGTAAATTCAATATAATTTTTTTCTGCATCTAGCTCTGAAAAATATTTAGGCTTCTAGCAGTGTGTGGGACTTGGTCTATCAGTCCATCTATACTGACCTCCATCAGGTTGAAAATTCAATATAATTTTTTTCTGCATCTAGCTCTGAAAAAAAATTTAGGCTTCTAGCAGTGTGTGGGACTTGTTCTATTAGTCCATCTATACTAACTTCCACCAGGTTGCAAATTAAAAATATTTTTTTTCTACATCGAGCTCTGAAAAAATATTTAGGCTTTTAGCAGTTTGTGGGACTTGGTCTATTAGTCCATCTATACTGACCTCCATCAGGTTGCAAATTCAATATAATTTTTTTCTGCATCTAGCTCTGAAAAAATGTTTAGGCTTCTAGCAGTGTGTGGGACTTGGTCTATTAGTCCATCTATACTGACCTCCATCAGGTTGCAAATTCAATATAATTTTTTTCTGCATCTAGCTCTGAAAAAATATTTCAGCTTCTAGAAGTGTGTGGGACTTGGTCTATTAGTCCATCTATACTGACCTCCATCAGGTTACAAATTCTATATAATTTTTTTCTGCATCTAGCTCTGAAAAAATATTTAGGCTTTTAGCAGTGTGTGGGACATGGTCTATTAGTCCATCTATACTGACGTCCATCAGGTTGCAAATTCAGTATAATTTTTTTCTGCATCCAGCTCTGAAAAAATATTTAGGCTTCTAGCAGTGTGTGGGACTTGGTCTATCAGTCCATCTATACTGACCTCCATCAGGTTGAAAATTCAATATAATTTTTTTCTGCATCTAGCTCTTAAAAAATATTTAGGCTTCTAGCAGTGTGTGGGACTTGTTCTATTTGTCCATCTATACTAACCTCCACCAGGTTGCAAATTAAAAATATTTTTTTTCTACATCGAGCTCTGAAAAAATATTTAGGCTTTTAGCAGTGTGTGGGACATGGTCTATTAGTCCATCTATACTGACCTCCATCAGGTTGAAAATTCAATATAATTTTTTTCTGCATCTAGCTCTGAAAAAATATTTCAGCTTCTAGAAGTGTGTGGGACTTGGTCTATTATTCCATCTATACTGACCTCCATCAGGTTGCAAATTCAATATAATTTTTTTCTGCATCTATATAGCGCCGGCGTCCCTGCCCTCTGCTAGGCAGGGACGCTGTTCCCCTCACCTCTCTGCTCCGTGCCCGGCGTCCTCCTCCCGCTCTGCTGGCAGCGCGCGCTCCTTCCCGGCCACTGTGCTTAGGGCGCGCGCGCTCTCCCTCCCTCTTAAAGGGGCCACGCGCGCCGTCCTAAGGAGTCCCCGGCCAATGGCCGGAGGACTTCACCATATATAAGGCACCTCCTCCAAAATGAAGGTGCCCGAGCAATGTTGTTGCACTGTTCACTACTCTGCTTCAGCCCTCAGGTCCCGTTGCCAGTTACCTGCCAGATACCTGCTAGATTCCTGCCAGCTTGCTGTCTTATTCCTGCCTGATATTCTGCTACCTGCCTGCTAGCCTGAGGTCCGACGGTCTGCCTTACTACTCCTGTCAGTCTGTCTAAGGACCAGCTTGCCCGCTCACCTTGGAGCGCACATCAACTACCTGCCTGCTTGCCTGAGGTCCGACGGTCTGCCTTCCAACTCTTGTCAGTCTGTCTATGGACCAGCTTGCCCGCTCACCTGGGAGCGCACATCTGCTACCTGCCTGCTAGCCTACCTGGAGGCTCTGCCGTCACGTGCTGTGACCACCTGCCTGTCCAGTGACTCCTGCCCGCTCACCTGGGAGCGCTCATCTGCTACCTGTCTGCTAGCCTACCTGGAGGCTCTGCCGTCACGTGCTGTGACCACCCGCCTGTCCAGAGACTTCTGCCCGCTCACCTGGGAGCGCTCATCTGCCGCCTGTCTGTTGGTCTTCCTGGAGGCTCCGCCGTCACATGCTGTGACCACCTGTTTATCCAGAGACTCTCGCCTGCTCACCTGGGAGCTCACGTCTACCATCAGCCGCCACAGGTCGTACCAACCCTTTACCCAGAGACTGCCCCGGTCACTTGCCGTGACCATCTGCCCGTTCACCCAGAGACTGCCCCGGTCACTTGCCGTGACCATCTGCCCGTTCACCCAGAGACTGCCCCGGTCACTTGCCGTGACCATCTGCCCGTTCATCCAGAGACTGCCCCGGTCACTTGCCGTGACCTCCTGCCCGTTCTTCTAGAGACTGTCCCGGTCACCTGCTGTGACTGCCTGCCTGGTCGCCACCCGCTCCCTTACAAGGACCGCCCCCTTGTATAGTAGCTCAGAGGTTCCGCCTCCCAGACCCGTTACAGTTTGCTCGGGCCATGGAACCCGGTGGCACCCAAGCTCCCTCGCTCTCGGACCTGTGTCATGAACTGTCCCGTCAGAGGTCCCAACAGGAGTCCATCCTGGGTCACCTGCGGAATGTCAATTCTCGCCTGGACACTCTGACTGCCCCGCCAGCAACCTCCGCCAGTGCCATGACTCGCAATCCGGCAGCTCCGCTGCCCACTAATACTATGGTATCCTACCCCGGACCCCGGCTTTCTGCACCTCCTCGCTTCGGAGGCGACTCCGCCCAGGCTCGGGGCTTCATAAATCAGTGCACCCTGCACTTTGAACTCCTGTCCCACCAGTTTAACTCCGACCGGGCCAAAATTGCCTTCATCATGTCCCATCTCACCGGGGAGGCCCTGGCCTGGCTAAATCCTCTATGGGAGAGAGGAGACCCCCTGGTGTCCGACTTGCCTGCCTTTCTCATGGCTTTCCGGAAAGTCTTCGACGAACCCGGACGGAAGACCTCATCCGCATCATCACTGCTACGCCTCCGTCAAGGAAGTCTCACCGTGGGCCAATATGCCATACGGTTCCGTACCCTTGCCTCGGAGCTGGCCTGGGATAACGACGCTCTGGTATCCGTCTTCTGGGAGGGTCTGTCCGGCCGTATTAAAGATGAACTTGCCGGTCGGGACATTCCTACCACTCTCGATGACCTAATAACTCTTGCCACCCGGATTGACCTACGGTTCCAGGAGCGTGCCAAAGAGGTCACCCGTGAGAGGAGGTTTCCACGTCTAGCTCCTACTTTTCAGAAATCCGTCTCTCCCCAGGTACACTCTCCTGAGCCTATGCAGGTCGACCAGACCAAGATGGTCAAAACCCGTCAGGACTTACGCCGTGCCGAGGGGAGCTGCTTCTACTGTGGCAGTAAGGAGCACCGGATCCGTGCCTGCCCGGAGAGGTCGGGAAACGCCTGTGTCTAGGTTCGCTCAGAGAGGTCGACCTAGACAAGAATAAATCCTCTCCATCTCTGCTGCTGTCAGTCTCAATTGTCTGCGGGGAGAACCGTTATTTCGAACTAGCCCAACTTGACTCTGGAGCAGCCGGGAATCTTATTTCACAGTCCCTGGTAGAGAAATACCGCATCCCCACCAAACCTCTGGCTGTACCCTTGTCTGTTGCTGCCGTGGATGGGGGTCTCTTACCACGCCCCATCCAACTCATCACCGAATCCATTACTCTGCAGGTGGGAATGCTGCATTCTGAGAGTATCTCCTTTCATGTTCTGCCTGGACTCTCTCACGCCCTCTTGCTAGGTCTACCTTGGCTCCAGAGACATGCACCCGTGCTTGACTGGCAGACCGGAGAAGTCCTTCGCTGGGGACAGGACTGCCATAAGACCTGTCTGGTTCCCGTCCATCCCGTCCGTCCTTCTCCTACCCCAGCTAATCTACCTGGACTTCCGATTCCTTATTGGTCTTATGCTGATGTCTTTAATAAAAAGGAGGCAGAGACACTACCCCCTCATAGACCATACGACTGCCCTATCGACCTGTTACCTGGTACTACTCCTCCCCGTGGGCGTATTTATCCATTATCCGCTGCTGAGACCCGGTCGATGTCCGAATATATTGAGGAGAATCTGGCCAGGGGATTCATCCGGAAATCTACCTCCCCGGCGGGAGCAGGCTTCTTTTTCGTCAAAAAGAAGGACGGCTCTCTCCGTCCCTGTATAGACTATAGAGGCCTTAACCAGATCACGGTGAAGAATAAGTACCCCCTTCCGCTCATTCCGGAGTTATTTGATCGTCTGAGGGGGGCTAGAATCTTCACCAAACTTGACCTCCGTGGGGCGTACAACCTGGTTCGTATCCATCAGGGGGATGAATGGAAGACGGCATTCAACACCCGGGACGGCCACTATGAATATCTGGTAATGCCCTTTGGTCTCTGTAACGCTCCTGCCATCTTTCAAGAGTTGGTCAATGACATCTTCCGGGACCTTCTCTACTCCTGCGTAGTGGTGTACCTGGACGACATCTTGGTCTTCTCTCCGGATCTCCAGACTCACCGGAGGGACGTTCGTCAGGTCCTTCTCAGGCTCAGGCAGAATCACCTCTTCGCTAAATACGAGAAGTGCCTCTTTGAGCAGACCTCGCTTCCGTTTTTGGGCTACATTATTTCTCAGACCGGCCTACGAATGGATCCAGAGAAACTGTCTGCCATCGAGAAATGGCCTCGACCGGAGGGGTTGAAGGCCATTCAGCGGTTCCTGGGCTTCGCCAACTACTACCGCCTCTTCATACCGCACTTCTCTTCCCGGACTGCCCCAATTTCCGCGCTCACCCGTAAGGGTACTAATCCCAAAGAGTGGCCGCCCGAAGCAGAGGAGGCCTTTCTTTCCTTAAAACAGGCCTTCTCTTCCGCCCCGGTGCTGCATCGCCCGGACGGCAACAAGCAGTTCTTCTTGGAAGTTGACGCCTCCTCCTCTGGAGCCGGAGCGGTACTTACTCAAAAATCATCTTCCGGGAGGATGGTAACTTGCGGCTTCTTCTCTAAACTCTTCTCCTCCTCAGAGCGCAATTATTCCATAGGAGACCGAGAGTTATTGGCCATCAAACTGGCATTGGAGGAGTGGCGTTACCTGCTCGAGGGGGCTCTTCACCCGGTAATAATTTACACTGACCACAAGAACTTGGCTTACCTCCAGCATGCCCAGAGACTTAACCCGCGCCAAGCCCGGTGGTCCTTGTTTTTTGCTCGCTTTGATTTTGTTCTTCATTTTCGCCCGGCTGACAAAAACGTCAAGGCGGATGCCTTGTCTCGATCCTTTCTGGTGTCTGATCTCGAGGAAGATCCGAAACACATCATCGATCCCGCCAGAGTAATGCAGGTGGCTCCCGTGAGTCTAAATCGTCTCCCTCCCGGAAAGACGTTCGTATCAGTACCTGATCGGGAGAAGATCCTTCACTGGGGTCACTCGTCTAAACTGGCTGGCCACGCCGGTCAGAAAAAGACCCTCCAGCTTATTACCCGGCACTACTGGTGGCCTACCCTGCACAAGGACGTAATAGACTTTGTTTCTGCCTGTGTGTCCTGCGCCCGCAACAAGGTTCCGAGACATCTGCCAGCCGGTCGCCTCCTTCCGGTTTCTGTACCTGCTGCCCCCTGGCAGCATATAGCAATGGACTTTATAACTGACCTCCCAGTCTCTGCCAGTTGTACGGTCATTTGGGTGGTCGCTGACCGCTTCTCCAAGATGGCTCATTTCGTTCCCCTGCCAGGCCTCCCATCTGCACCCGAGCTAGCGAAAGACTTTATTCGTCACATCTTTCGTCTTCATGGCCTGCCCCTCCACATCGTGTCGGATCGTGGGGTACAGTTCACCTCACGCTTCTGGAGAGCCACTTGTAAACTGCTAGACGTCACCCTGGACTTCTCTTCCGCTTACCACCCACAGTCCAATGGTCAAGTGGAGCGGATCAATCAGAACCTGACCAGTTACCTCCGGCACTTCGTTAATGCCCATCATTCAGACTGGGTGGATCTCCTACCATGGGCCGAGTTCTCTTATAACAATCACGAGAGCGAATCCTCCTCCAAATCCCCGTTTTTTGTAGTCTTCGGTCAGCATCCTCGGATTCCTTTTCCTGTCTCCACCTCTGTGGACAACCCGGCTGCGGAATCTCTCGTTAGCAAATTTTCCTCCATTTGGGAGAGTACCCGATCCGCACTCCTTCAGTCGTCCGAACGGATGAAAAGACACGCTGACAAAAAACGCCTGGATCCTCCACAATTTCGTCCTGGAGATAAAGTCTGGCTCTCATCTAAATATGTCCGACTCAAGATACCTTCTTACAAGTTAGGGCCTCGGTTCATCGGTCTTCTGGAGGTCATCAGTAAGATCAACCCGGTGGCCTATAAATTGAAACTCCCGGCCAACTTACGGATCCCTAACTCCTTCCATGTATCTCTCCTCAAACCTGTGGTACTTAACTCTTTTTCCAAGTCTACAGGTACGCCTCCTGCTCCGGTTTCTGCTGAGGACGAGTTTGAGGTAGAGAACATTCTTGCCACCAAAAGGGTAAGAGGAAAGACCTTTTTTCTAGTAGATTGGAAGGGGTTTGGTCCTGAGGAGAGAACGTGGGAGCCCCGGGAGAACATCCATGCCCCGCTCATCCTTGCTAAATTTCTGTCTGGCCTAAAAAAGGGGGGGCCTAAAGGGGGGGGTACTGTAGCGCCGGTGTCCCTGCCCTCTGCTAGGCAGGGACGCTGTTCCCCTCACCTCTCTGCTCCGTGCCCGGCGTCCTCCTCCCGCTCTGCTGGCAGCGCGCGCTCCTTCCCGGCCACTGTGCTTAGGGCGCGCGCGCTCTCCCTCCCTCTTAAAGGGGCCGCGCGCGCCGTCCTAAGGAGTCCCCGGCCAATGGCCGGAGGACTTCACCATATATAAGGCACCTCCTCCAAAATGGAGGTGCCCGAGCAATGTTGTTGCACTGTTCACTACTCTGCTTCAGCCCTCAGGTCCCGTTGCCAGTTACCTGCCAGATACCTGCTAGATTCCTGCCAGCTTGCTGTCTTATTCCTGCCTGATATTCTGCTACCTGCCTGCTAGCCTGAGGTCCGACGGTCTGCCTTACTACTCCTGTCAGTCTGTCTAAGCACCAGCTTGCCCGCTCACCTGGGAGCGCACATCAACTACCTGCCTGCTTGCCTGAGGTCCGACGGTCTGCCTTCCTACTCTTGTCAGTCTGTCTATGGACCAGCTTGCCCGCTCACCTGGGAGCGCACATCTGCTACCTGCCTGCTAGCCTACCTGGAGGCTCTGCCGTCACGTGCTGTGACCACCTGCCTGTCCAGTGACTCCTGCCCGCTCACCTGGGAGCGCTCATCTGCTGCATGTCTGCTAGCCTACCTGGAGGCTCTGCCGTCACGTGCTGTGACCACCCGCCTGTCCAGAGACTTCTGCCCGCTCACCTGGGAGCGCTCATCTGCCGCCTGTCTGTTGGTCTTCCTGGAGGCTCCGCCGTCACATGCTGTGACCACCCGTTTATCCAGAGACTCTCGCCTGCTCACCTGGGAGCTCACGTCTACCATCAGCCGCCACAGGTCGTACCAACCCTTTACCCAGAGACTGCCCCGGTCACTTGCCGTGACCATCTGCCCGTTCACCCAGAGACTACCCCGGTCACTTGCCGTGACCATCTGCCCGTTCACCCAGAGACTGCCCCGGTCACTTGCCGTGACCATCTGCCCGTTCATCCAGAGACTGCCCCGGTCACTTGCCGTGACCTCCTGCCCGTTCTTCTAGAGACTGTCCCGGTCACATGCTGTGACTGCCTGCCTGGTCGCCACCTGCTCCCTTACAAGGACCGCCCCCTTGTATAGTAGCTCAGAGGTTCCGCCTCCCAGACCCGTTACAATCTAGATCTGAAAAAATATTTAGACTTTTAGCAGTGTGTGGGACTTGGTCTATTAGTCCATCTATACTGACCTCCATCAGGTTACAAATTCTATATAATTTTTTTCTGCATCTAGCTCTGAAAAAATATTTAGGCTTTTAGCAGTGAGTGGGACATGGTCTATTAGTCCATCTATACTGACGTCCATCAGGTTGCAAATTCAATATAATTTTTTTCTGCATCCAGCTCTGAAAAAATATTTAGGCTTCTAGCAGTGTGTGGGACTTGGTCTATCAGTCCATCTATACTGACCTCCATCAGGTTGAAAATTCAATTAATTTTTTTTCTGCATCTAGCTCTGAAAAAATATTTAGGCTTCTAGCAGTGTGTGGGACTTGTTCTATTAGTCCATCTATACTAACCTCCACCAGGTTGCAAATTAAAAATAATTTTTTTCTGCATCGAGCTCTAAAAAAATATTTAGGCTTTTAGCAGTGTGTGGGATTTGGTCTATTAGTCCATCTATACTGACCTCCATCAGGTTGCAAATTCAATATAATTTTTTTCTGCATCTAGCTCTGAAAAAATGTTTAGGCTTCTAGCAGTGTGTGGGACTTGGTCTATTAGTCCATCTATACTGACCTCCATCAGGTTGCAAATTCAATATAATTTTTTTCTGCATCTAGCTCTGAAAAAATATTTAGGCTTCTAGCAGTGTGTGGGACTTGGTCTATTAGTCCATCTATACTGACCTCCATCAGGTTGCAAATTCAATATAATTTTTTTCTGCATCTAGCTCAGAAAAAAATGTTTAGGCTTCTAGCAGTGTGTGGGACTTGGTCTATTAGTCCATCTATACTGACCTCCATCAGGTTGCAAATTCAATATAATTTTTTTCTGCATCTAGCTCTGAAAAAATATTTCAGCTTCTAGAAGTGTGTGGGACTTGGTCTATTAGTCCATCTATACTGACCTCCATCAGGTTGCAAATTCAATATAATTTTTTTCTGCATCTAGCTCTGAAAAAATATTTAGGCTTTTAGCAGTGTGTGGGACTTGGTCTATGAGTCCATCTATACTGACCTCCATCAAGTTCTAAATTCAATATAATTTTTTTCTGCATCTAGCTCTAAAAAAATATTTAGGCTTCTAGCAGTGTGTGGGACTTGGTCTATCAGTCCATCTATACTGACCTCCATCAGGTTGCAAATTCAATATAATTTTTTTCTGCATCTAGCTCTGAAAAAATATTTAGGCTTCTAGCAGTGTGTGGGACTTGTTCTATTAGTCCATCTATACTAACCTCCACCAGGTTGCAAATTAAAAATATTTTTTTTCTACATCGAGCTCTGAAAAAATATTTAGGCTTTTAGCAGTGTGTGGGACTTGGTCTATTAGTCCATCTATACTGACCTCCATCAGGTTGCAAATTCAATATAATTTTTTTCTGCATCTAGCTCAGAAAAAAATGTTTAGGCTTCTAGCAGTGTGTGGGACTTGGTCTATTAGTCCATCTATACTGACCTCCATCAGGTTGCAAATTCAATATAATTTTTTTCTGCATCTAGCTCTGAAAAAAATATTTAGGCTTCTAGCAGTGTGTGGGACTTGGTCTATTAGTCCATCTATACTGACCTCCATCAGGTTGCAAATTCAATATAATTTTTTTCTGCATCTAGCTCTGAAAAAAAAATTTCAGCTTCTAGAAGTGTGTGAGACTTGGTCTATTAGTCCATCTATACTGACCTCCATCAGGTTACAAATTCTATATAATTTTTTTCTGCATCTAGCTCTGAAAAAATATTTAGGCTTTTAGCAGTGTGTGGGACATGGTCTATTAGTCCATCTATACTGACGTCCATCAGGTTGCAAATTCAATATAATTTTTTTCTGCATCCTGCTCTGAAAAAATATTTAGGCTTCTAGCAGTGTGTGGGACTTGGTCTATCAGTCCATCTATACTGACCTCCATCAGGTTGAAAATTCAATTAATTTTTTTTCTGCATCTAGCTCTGAAAAAATATTTAGGCTTCTAGCAGTGTGTGGGACTTGTTCTATTAGTCCATCTATACTAACCTCCACCAGGTTGCAAATTAAAAATAATTTTTTTCTGCATCGAGCTCTAAAAAAATATTTAGGCTTTTAGCAGTGTGTGGGATTTGGTCTATTAGTCCATCTATACTGACCTCCATCAGGTTGCAAATTCAATATAATTTTTTTCTGCATCTAGCTCTGAAAAAATGTTTAGGCTTCTAGCAGTGTGTGGGACTTGGTCTATTAGTCCATCTATACTGACCTCCATCAGGTTGCAAATTCAATATAATTTTTTTCTGCATCTAGCTCTGAAAAAATATTTAGGCTTCTAGCAGTGTGTGGGACTTGGTCTATTAGTCCATCTATACTGACCTCCATCAGGTTGCAAATTCAATATAATTTTTTTCTGCATCTAGCTCTGAAAAAATATTTCAGCTTCTAGAAGTGTGTGGGACTTGGTCTATTAGTCCATCTATACTGACCTCCATCAGGTTGCAAATTCAATATAATTTTTTTCTGCATCTAGCTCTGAAAAAATATTTAGGCTTTTAGCAGTGTGTGGGACTTGGTCTATGAGTCCATCTATACTGACCTCCATCAAGTTGTAAATTCAATATAATTTTTTTCTGCATCTAGCTCTAAAAAAATATTTAGGCTTCTAGCAGTGTGTGGGACTTGGTCTATCAGTCCATCTATACTGACCTCCATCAGGTTGCAAAATTCAATATAATTTTTTTCTGCATCTAGCTCTGAAAAAAAAATTTCAGCTTCTAGAAGTGTGTGAGACTTGGTCTATTAGTCCATCTATACTGACCTCCATCAGGTTACAAATTCTATATAATTTTTTTCTGCATCTAGCTCTGAAAAAATATTTAGTCTTTTAGCAGTGTGTGGGACATTGTCTATTAGTCCATCTATACTGACGTCCATCAGGTTGCAAATTCAATATAATTTTTTTCTGCATCCAGCTCTGAAAAAATATTTAGGCTTCTAGCAGTGTGTGGGACTTGGTCTATCAGTCCATCTATACTGACCTCCATCAGGTAGAAAATTCAATAAATTTTTTTTCTGTGTCTAGCTCTGAAAAAATATTTAGGCTTCTAGCAGTGTGTGGGACTTGTTCTATTAGTCCATCTATACTAACCTCCACCAGGTTGCAAATTAAAAATAATTTTTTTCTGCATCGAGCTCTAAAAAAATATTTAGGCTTTTAGCAGTGTGTGGGATTTGGTCTATTAGTCCATCTATACTGACCTCCATCAGGTTGCAAATTCAATATAATTTTTTTCTGCATCTAGCTCTGAAAAAATGTTTAGGCTTCTAGCAGTGTGTGGGACTTGGTCTATTAGTCCATCTATACTGACCTCCATCAGGTTGCAAATTCAATATAATTTTTTTCTGCATCTAGCTCTGAAAAAATATTTAGGCTTCTAGCAGTGTGTGGGACTTGGTCTATTAGTCCATCTATACTGACCTCCATCAGGTTGCAAATTCAATATAATTTTTTTCTGCATCTAGCTCTGAAAAAATATTTCAGCTTCTAGAAGTGTGTGGGACTTGGTCTATTAGTCCATCTATACTGACCTCCATCAGGTTGCAAATTCAATATAATTTTTTTCTGCATCTAGCTCTGAAAAAATATTTAGGCTTTTAGCAGTGTGTGGGACTTGGTCTATGAGTCCATCTATACTGACCTCCATCAAGTTGTAAATTCAATATAATTTTTTTCTGCATCTAGCTCTAAAAAAATATTTAGGCTTCTAGCAGTGTGTGGGACTTGGTCTATCAGTCCATCTATACTGACCTCCATCAGGTTGCAAATTCAATATAATTTTTTTCTGCATCTAGCTCTGAAAAAATATTTAGGCTTCTAGCAGTGTGTGGGACTTGTTCTATTAGTTCATCTATACCAACCTCCACCAGGTTGCAAATTAAAAATATTTTTTTTCTACATCGAGCTCTGAAAAAATATTTAGGCTTTTAGCAGTGTGTGGGACTTGGTCTATTAGTCCATCTATACTGACCTCCATCAGCTTGCAAATTCAATATATTTTTTTTCTGCATCTAGCTCAGAAAAAAATGTTTAGGCTTCTAGCAGTGTGTGGGACTTGGTCTATTACACCATCTATACTGACCTCCATCAAGTTGCAAATTCAATATAATTTTTTTCTGCATCTAGCTCTGAAAAAAATATTTAGGCTTCTAGCAGTGTGTGGGACTTGGTCTATTAGTCCATCTATACTGACCTCCATCAGGTTGCAAATTCAATATAATTTTTTTCTGCATCTAGCTCTGAAAAAATATTTAGGCTTCTAGCAGTGTGTGGGACTTGTTCTATTAGTCCATCTATACTAACCTCCACCAGGTTGCAAATTAAAAATAATTTTTTTCTGCATCTAGCTCTGAAAAAATATTTCAGCTTCTAGAAGTGTGTGGGACTTGGTCTATTAGTCCATCTATACTGACCTCCATCAGGTTGCAAATTCAATATAATTTTTTTCTGCATCTAGCTCTGAAAAAATATTTCAGCTTCTAGAAGTGTGTGGGACTTGGTCTATTAGTCCATCTATACTGACCTCCATCAGGTTGCAAATTCAATATAATTTTTTTCTGCATCTAGCTCTGAAAAAATATTTAGGCTTTTAGCAGTGTGTGGGACTTGGTCTATGAGTCCATCTATACTGACCTCCATCAAGTTGTAAATTCAATATAATTTTTTTCTGCATCTAGCTCTAAAAAAATATTTAGGCTTCTAGCAGTGTGTGGGACTTGGTCTATCAGTCCATCTATACTGACCTCCATCAGGTTGCAAATTCAATATAATTTTTTTCTGCATCTAGCTCTGAAAAAAAAATTTCAGCTTCTAGAAGTGTGTGAGACTTGGTCTATTAGTCCATCTATACTGACCTCCATCAGGTTACAAATTCTATATAATTTTTTTCTGCATCTAGCTCTGAAAAAATATTTAGTCTTTTAGCAGTGTGTGGGACATTGTCTATTAGTCCATCTATACTGACGTCCATCAGGTTGCAAATTCAATATAATTTTTTTCTGCATCCAGCTCTGAAAAAATATTTAGGCTTCTAGCAGTGTGTGGGACTTGGTCTATCAGTCCATCTATACTGACCTCCATCAGGTTGAAAATTCAATTAATTTTTTTTCTGCATCTAGCTCTGAAAAAATATTTAGGCTTCTAGCAGTGTGTGGGACTTGTTCTATTAGTCCATCTATACTAACCTCCACCAGGTTGCAAATTAAAAATAATTTTTTTCTGCATCGAGCTCTAAAAAAATATTTAGGCTTTTAGCAGTGTGTGGGATTTGGTCTATTAGTCCATCTATACTGACCTCCATCAGGTTGCAAATTCAATATAATTTTTTTCTGCATCTAGCTCTGAAAAAATGTTTAGGCTTCTAGCAGTGTGTGGGACTTGGTCTATTAGTCCATCTATACTGACCTCCATCAGGTTGCAAATTCAATATAATTTTTTTCTGCATCTAGCTCTGAAAAAATATTTAGGCTTCTAGCAGTGTGTGGGACTTGGTCTATTAGTCCATCTATACTGACCTCCATCAGGTTGCAAATTCAATATAATTTTTTTCTGCATCTAGCTCTGAAAAAATATTTCAGCTTCTAGAAGTGTGTGGGACTTGGTCTATTAGTCCATCTATACTGACCTCCATCAGGTTGCAAATTCAATATAATTTTTTTCTGCATCTAGCTCTGAAAAAATATTTAGGCTTTTAGCAGTGTGTGGGACTTGGTCTATGAGTCCATCTATACTGACCTCCATCAAGTTGTAAATTCAATATAATTTTTTTCTGCATCTAGCTCTAAAAAAATATTTAGGCTTCTAGCAGTGTGTGGGACTTGGTCTATCAGTCCATCTATACTGACCTCCATCAGGTTGCAAATTCAATATAATTTTTTTCTGCATCTAGCTCTGAAAAAATATTTAGGCTTCTAGCAGTGTGTGGGACTTGTTCTATTAGTTCATCTATACCAACCTCCACCAGGTTGCAAATTAAAAATATTTTTTTTCTACATCGAGCTCTGAAAAAATATTTAGGCTTTTAGCAGTGTGTGGGACTTGGTCTATTAGTCCATCTATACTGACCTCCATCAGCTTGCAAATTCAATATATTTTTTTTCTGCATCTAGCTCAGAAAAAAATGTTTAGGCTTCTAGCAGTGTGTGGGACTTGGTCTATTAGTCCATCTATACTGACCTCCATCAGGTTGCAAATTCAATATAATTTTTTTCTGCATCTAGCTCTGAAAAAAATATTTAGGCTTCTAGCAGTGTGTGGGACTTGGTCTATTAGTCCATCTATACTGACCTCCATCAGGTTGCAAATTCAATATAATTTTTTTCTGCATCTAGCTCTGAAAAAAAAATTTCAGCTTCTAGAAGTGTGTGAGACTTGGTCTATTAGTCCATCTATACTGACCTCCATCAGGTTACAAATTCTATATAATTTTTTTCTGCATCTAGCTCTGAAAAAATATTTAGGCTTTTAGCAGTGTGTGGGACATGGTCTATTAGTCCATCTATACTGACGTCCATCAGGTTGCAAATTCAATATAATTTTTTTCTGCATCCAGCTCTGAAAAAATATTTAGGCTTCTAGCATTGTGTGGGACTTGGTCTATCAGTCCATCTATACTGACCTCCATCAGGTTGAAAATTCAATTAATTTTTTTTCTGCATCTAGCTCTGAAAAAATATTTAGGCTTCTAGCAGTGTGTGGGATTGTTCTATTAGTCCATCTATACTAACCTCCACCAGGTTGCAAATTAAAAATAATTTTTTTCTGCATCGAGCTCTAAAATAATATTTAGGCTTTTAGCAGTGTGTGGGATTTGGTATATTAGTCCATCTATACTGACCTCCATCAGGTTGCAAATTCAATATAATTTTTTTCTGCATCTAGCTCTGAAAAAATGTTTAGGCTTCTAGCAGTGTGTGGGACTTGGTCTATTAGTCCATCTATACTGACCTCCATCAGGTTGCAAATTCAATATAATTTTTTTCTGCATCTAGCTCTGAAAAAATATTTAGGCTTCTAGCAGTGTGTGGGACTTGGTCTATTAGTCCATCTATACTGACCTCCATCAGGTTGCAAATTCAATATAATTTTTTTCTGCATCTAGCTCAGAAAAAAATGTTTAGGCTTCTAGCAGTGTGTGGGACTTGGTCTATTAGTCCATCTATACTGACCTCCATCAGGGTGCAAATTCAATATAATTTTTTTCTGCATCTAGCTCTGAAAAAATATTTCAGCTTCTAAAAGTGTGTGGGACTTGGTCTATTAGTCCATCTATACTGACCTCCATCAGGTTGCAAATTCAATATAATTTTTTTCTGCATCTAGCTCTGAAAAAATATTTAGGCTTTTAGCAGTGTGTGGGACTTGGTCTATCAGTCCATCTATACTGACCTCCATCAGGTTGCAAATTCAATATAATTTTTTTCTGCATCTAGCTCTGAAAAAATATTTAGGCTTCTAGCAGTGTGTGGGACTTGTTCTATTAGTTCATCTATACCAACCTCCACCAGGTTGCAAATTAAAAATATTTTTTTTCTACATCGAGCTCTGAAAAAATATTTAGGCTTTTAGCAGTGTGTGGGACTTGGTCTATTAGTCCATCTATACTGACCTCCATCAGCTTGCAAATTCAATATATTTTTTTTCTGCATCTAGCTCAGAAAAAAATGTTTAGGCTTCTAGCAGTGTGTGGGACTTGGTCTATTAGTCCATCTATACTGACCTCCATCAGGTTGCAAATTCAATATAATTTTTTTCTGCATCTAGCTCTGAAAAAAATATTTAGGCTTCTAGCAGTGTGTGGGACTTGGTCTATTAGTCCATCTATACTGACCTCCATCAGGTTGCAAATTCAATATAATTTTTTTCTGCATCTAGCTCTGAAAAAAAAATTTCAGCTTCTAGAAGTGTGTGAGACTTGGTCTATTAGTCCATCTATACTGACCTCCATCAGGTTACAAATTCTATATAATTTTTTTCTGCATCTAGCTCTGAAAAAATATTTAGGCTTTTAGCAGTGTGTGGGACATGGTCTATTAGTCCATCTATACTGACGTCCATCAGGTTGCAAATTCAATATAATTTTTTTCTGCATCCAGCTCTGAAAAAATATTTAGGCTTCTAGCAGTGTGTGGGACTTGGTCTATCAGTCCATCTATACTGACCTCCATCAGGTTGAAAATTCAATTAATTTTTTTTCTGCATCTAGCTCTGAAAAAATATTTAGGCTACTAGCAGTGTGTGGGACTTGTTCTATTAGTCCATCTATACTAACCTCCACCAGGTTGCAAATTCAATATAATTTTTTTCTGCATCTAGCTCAGAAAAAAAAGTTTAGGCTTCTGGCAGTGTGTGGGACTTGGTCTATTAGTCCATCTATACTGACCTCCATCAGGTTGCAAATTCAATATAATTTTTTTCTGCATCTAGCTCTGAAAAAATATTTAGGCTTCCAGCAGTGTGTGGGACTTGTTCTATTAGTCCATCTATACTAACCTCCACCAGGTTGCAAATTAAAAATATTTTTTTTCTACATCGAGCTCTGAAAAAATATTTAGGCTTTTAGCAGTGTGTGGGACTTGGTCTATTAGTCCATCTATACTGACGTCCATCAGGTTGCAAATTCAATATAATTTTTTTCTGCATCCAGCTCTGAAAAAATATTTAGGCTTCTAGCAGTGTGTGGGACTTGGTCTATCAGTCCATCTATACTGACCTCCATCAGGTTGAAAATTCAATTAATTTTTTTTCTGCATCTAGCTCTGAAAAAATATTTAGGCTTCTAGCAGTGTGTGGGACTTGTTCTATTAGTCCATCTATACTAACCTCCACCAGGTTGCAAATTAAAAATAATTTTTTTCTGCATCGAGCTCTAAAAAAATATTTAGGCTTTTAGCAGTGTGTGGGATTTGGTCTATTAGTCCATCTATACTGACCTCCATCAGGTTGCAAATTCAATATAATTTTTTTCTGCATCTAGCTCTGAAAAAATGTTTAGGCTTCTAGCAGTGTGTGGGACTTGGTCTATTAGTCCATCTATACTGACCTCCATCAGGTTGCAAATTCAATATAATTTTTTTCTGCATCTAGCTCTGAAAAAATATTTAGGCTTCTAGCAGTGTGTGGGACTTGGTCTATTAGTCCATCTATACTGACCTCCATCAGGTTGCAAATTCAATATAATTTTTTTCTGCATCTAGCTCTGAAAAAATATTTCAGCTTCTAGAAGTGTGTGGGACTTGGTCTATTAGTCCATCTATACTGACCTCCATCAGGTTGCAAATTCAATATAATTTTTTTCTGCATCTAGCTCTGAAAAAATATTTAGGCTTTTAGCAGTGTGTGGGACTTGGTCTATTAGTCCATCTATACTGACCTCCATCAGGTTGTAAATTCAATATAATTGTTTTCTGCATCTAGCTCTGAAAAAATATTTAGGCTTCTAGCAGTGTGTGGGACTTGGTCTATCAGTCCATCTATACTGACCTACATCAGGTTGCAAATTCAATATAATTTTTTTCTGCATCTAGCTCTCAAAAAATATTTAGGCTTCTAGCAGTGTGTGGGACTTGTTCTATTAGTCCATCTATACTAACCTCCACCAGGTTGCAAATTAAAAATATTTTTTTTCTACATCGAGCTCTGAAAAAATATTTAGGCTTTTAGCAGTGTGGGAATTGGTTTATTAGTCCATCTATACTGACCTCCATCAGGTTGCAAATTCAATATAATTTTTTTCTGCATCTAGCTGAGAAAAAAATGTTTAGGCTTCTAGCAGTGTGTGGGACTTGGTCTATTAGTCCATCTATACTGACCTCCATCAGGTTACAAATTCAATATAATTTTTTTCTGCATCTAGCTCTGAAAAAAATATTTAGGCTTCTAGCAGTGTGTGGGACTTGGTCTATTAGTCCATCTATACTGACCTCCATCAGGTTGCAAATTCAATATAATTTTTTTCTGCATCTAGCTCTGAAAAAATATTTCAGCTTCTAGAAGTGTGTGGGACTTAGTCTATTAGTCCATCTATACTGACCTCCATCAGGTTGCAAATTCAATATAATTTTTTTCTGCATCTAGCTCTGAAACAATATTTAGGCTTTTAGCAGTGTGTGGGACTTGGTCTATTTGTCCATCTATACTAACCTCCACCAGGTTGCAAATTAAAAATATTTTTTTTCTACATCGAGCTCTGAAAAAATATTTAGGCTTTTAGCAGTGTGTGGGACTTGGTCTATTAGTCCATCTATACTGACGTCCATCAGGTTGCAAATTCAATATAATTTTTTTCTGCATCTAGCTCAGAAAAAAATGTTTAGGCTTCTAGCAGTGTGTGGGACTTGGTCTATTAGTCCATCTATACTGACCTCCATCAGGTTGCAAATTCAATATAATTTTTTTCTGCATCTAGCTCTGAAAAAAATATTTAGGCTTCTAGCAGTGTGTGGGACTTGGTCTATTAGTGTTATGTTCCGCTACCAGAGCTAAGGAAAGAGAGTAGATCTTTCCCTACGATAGAACTCAGCTTAATCCCTACGATGTAACAGGGGACCTGATCCTGCGATCAGACCTGCTAAAGTCCTAAGCTAGTCTGTACGGAGACCTATAGATGTGGGGAAGGAATCCCTACAAGTACTAAGGACTGGGAGGAATATGGGACACCTCCTAACAGAAATAGTAGCAGACAGACGAACAAACAAAATATATAGAACATAGAGGTCAGTAGACCAAGCAAACTAACAGAGCAAGACACAGAGCACAGGCTAGCTAGAAAGTAGATATACAATGAAGTCCAGCAAAGCCAGAAGGGCGGAGCAGGATTAAATAGGCCAACAAGGTCATGTGACCAGCAAAGGAAAAAAAACCTAAGAGCAAGGTTCTAACAGTACCCCCCCTTCTAAGAGGATCCTCCGGATCCCCTAGGACCAGGCTTATCAGGAAATCTCCTGTGAAACGCTCTGATAAGTCTGGACGCGGAAACATCATCCGACCTCACCCAAGAGTTATCCTCGGGACCGAAACCTTTCCAGGCCACAAGATACTGCAAACTACCTCTATACCGTCTAGAGTTAAGGATGCAAGAAATTTCATATTCCCCGTCCTCCACCACCGGAGGAACAGAGGCAGAGGCGTCACAATCCGATACAACAGCTTTTTTCAACAGAGAGACATGAAATACAGGATTAATTCTCCAGGAGGTAGGAACCTCCAACCTAACAGCAGATTGGTTGACAACCTGAAGCACCTTAAAGGGCCCTACAAACTTGGGACCCAATTTCTTTGAAGGAATCCTCAACCACAGATTCCTAGAGGACAACCAAACCATGTCACCAACAGCGAACAAAACCTCCTGTCGTTTCCTATCAAAGTAGTCTTTAGATTTTCTATTGGCCTCC
Source organism: Phyllobates terribilis (assembly GCF_046119375.1). Classification (NCBI taxonomy): domain Eukaryota; kingdom Metazoa; phylum Chordata; class Amphibia; order Anura; family Dendrobatidae; genus Phyllobates; species Phyllobates terribilis. The sequence goes on from NW_027362767.1 coordinate 360,687,795, forward strand.
TGAAGATTACCACGCACATCCGTCCAAACTCTCTCCAAATCACCGGAAAAATTCTCCTCCTCAGGCACGGCAGATCCCAACTTGGAGAACGACCCAAACGACGGATGTCTCCCAGAACAACAAAAAAAAGGCGAACAACCAGCAGAAGAAGATGTATGATTGTTCAGAGCAAATTCAGCAAGTGGCAGAAACTCAGACCACCCCTCTTGATTGTCTGCCACAAAACAACGCAAGAACTGCTCAACATCCTGGTTTTTCCTTTCTGTCTGGCCATTAGATTCAGGATGATATCCGGACGAGAACGACAAATGAACTCCCAACCTATCACAAAAGGCACGCCAAAAACGAGCCACGAACTGAGGACCCCTATCAGAAACAATGTCAGTAGGAACGCCATGAAGTCTGACAATTTCCTTGACAAAGGCCTTAGCGAGAGTTTTAGCGCAGGGCAGTTTGACGAAAGGAACCAAGTGACACATCTTGCTAAAACGGTCCACGACCACCCAGATGACAGTAAAACCCTCAGAGGGGGGAAGGTCAGTTATAAAGTCCATAGCCAAATGTGTCCAAGGAGCACTGGGAACCTCCAAAGGACAAAGCAACCCCGCAGCAGGAGTATGTGAGGACTTAGATCTAGCACATATAGTACATTGACGCACCCACTTAATGACTTCCTTCTGCCATCCAGGCCACCAAAAACTGCGACCCACCAGTCTCTTGGTCTCAGAGATTCCGGGATGACCTGCCAACCGAGATTCGTGACACTCAACAAACAAATCTCTCCTAAAGGTCCCAGGCACAAACAACCTCCCATGAGGAGTGTTAGAAGGGGCATTCTCCTGTGCTTTAAGAATGTCATTTTCCAAAACGGAGTCCAAAGCAGCTATCACAACACCTTCTTGTAAAATGTTCTCCTCTTTCTCAGCACCGACTATGGGAGAAAAACTGCGAGACAAGGCATCCGCCTTAACATTCTTAGTACCAGGGATGTAAGTAACGGAGAAATTAAACCGCGAGAAAAACAGTGCCCACCTAGCCTGACGGGCATTCAGGCGCTTGGCAACATCAAGATATATCAGATTTTTATGATCCGTAAGAACCTGAACGGGAAATTCCGCACCTTCCAAGAAGTGGCGCCAGTGTTCAAATGCGAGTTTAATAGCCAATAATTCCCGATTACCAATATCGTAATTCAGTTCAGTCTCCGAAAATTTTTTTGAAAAAAAGGCACAGGGATGTAATCCATCCCCGTTATCCTGAGACAATACTGCGCCAACCCCCACAGAGGAAGCATCAACCTCAACCAAAAACGGCCTAGTAACATCAGGCTGCATAAGGATGGGAGCAGAGGTGAACCTCTCCTTGAGATACACAAAAGCTTCAATGGCCTCAGAAGACCACTGAACCGCATCAGCACCTTTCCTGGTGAGATCAGTCAGAGGTTTGACAATACTAGAAAAATTTTTTATGAATTTTTTATAGTAATTGGCGAAACCCAAAAACCTCTGTATCGATTTCAAACCAATAGGCCTAGGCCATTCCTGCACAGCCTGAACCTTAACCGGATCCATCTCAAAACCTTTGCTGGAGATAATTTAGCCCAAAAAACTAATTCTCTGTACAGCGAACTCACATTTCTCCAGCTTAGCAAAAAGCGAATTGTCCATTAATAACTGTAATACCTCACGCACGCTCCGCCAATGAGACTCCAGATCCGGCGAATAAATCAAAATGTCATCCAAATACACAACCACATTTTTACCGATCAAAGGTCTAAGGATGTCATTAATCAGATTCTGAAAAAATGCAGGAGCATTAGTAAGACCAAAAGGCATAACCAGATTCTCAAAATGACCCACAGGAGTGTTAAAAGCAGTCTTCCATTCGTCACCCTCCTTCATGCGCAACAGATTGTATGCCCCCTTAAGGTCAATTTTAGAGAACCACTTGGCCCCCATTAACTGGTTAAACAGATCAGGAATCAATGGCAGTGGGTAAGGATTGCGTACAGTAATTTTGTTAATCTCACGAAAATCCAGACAAGGACGTAAACCGCCGTCCTTTTTTTTTACAAAAAAAAATCCAACCGCCACAGGAGACTTAGAGGGCCTAATGTGACCGGCGGCCAAACTTGTCTGTATGTATTCCTCCAAAGCCTTCCTCTCAGGAATAGTAAGGTTAAATAAACGACTTTTAGGAAGAGTCGCTCCAGGGACAAATTCAATAGAACAATCATAGTGTCTATGGGGAGGCAAAACCTGCGATTCCTTCTCAGAAAAAACTCTCCAAAAATCCTGAATAGGAACAGGCAATTCTCCCCTATCCAAAGCTGCAATACGCCCATTACAACACTTGTCATAACATTTATGGCTCCAGGATTTAATTTCACTGGTAGACCAATCCAGTACAGGATTGTGAAATTTTAACCAGGGCAATCCCAATATTACTGGAGAAGGCAAGTTATTCAACACTACCAAATCCAATTTCTCATGGTGAACACCATTAATAGTGAGAGGAAATTCACAGACCTTGAGAGTAATATTCTTCAAAGGGGAACCATCCACAGAAACCACAGCAATGGGGGATGATAAAGGTTCAGGTTTTAAATTGAGTCTTTCCACGAATCCCCCATCAATAACATTCAGAGTAGACCCACAATCGACAAACACCCGAAATTCCATTAATTTTTCCTGAGCAATCGTGGAAGCAGCTAAAAATACACCCTTGGAATTTAAACAGGCAATACGGGCATGACTGACCATTTTTTTTTCTTTCTTCATACGAAGCTCACAGCCTTTAATCAAATGACCAGATTTTCCGCAATAGAAACACAAGCCTTCAAAAAATCGACGGTCTTTTTCTTGAGAGCGAGGTGCCACCGATCCAATCTCCATTGGTTCACCACTGTTAGTACACACATTCTCATAACCAGAAACTGACATAGCAGAGGATTTGCTCTCATTAACCCTTGCACGCAGTCTTCTATCCACCCGTATAGCTAATTGCATAGCCTGTTGCAAATCTTCAGGTGTAAGATAAGCAATTAGCAGGTCTTTAACCCTTTCACTGAGCCCAGCAAGAAATAGACTTTTCAGAGCAGAATCGTTCCACCCTGTTTGAGTAGACCAACGACGGAAATGAGTACAATATTTTTCCACATTACCTGATCCCTGTTTTAAACGTCTCAACTCAGTCTCAGCTGATGCGACACGGTCAGGATCATCATATAATAGTCCCAAAGCAGAAAAAAAACTATCCACTGATCTGAAGCATGTATCACTAGGTTGCAAAGAAAAGGCCCACTCCTGAGGCTCTTTGCGCAAAAGTGACATTATGAACCCTACGCGCTGGGATTCATCCCCAGAGGACTTAGGTCTCAAACGAAAATACAATAAGCAAGCATTTTTAAATGAAAAAAATTCTCGGTGTTCACCAAAAAATAAATCCGGCAAACATACCTTAGGCTCCAAGAAATGTGCTCCAGGACAGCTACTCATGTGCTGATGGAGCTCGGCCACCTCCTGAGAGAGTCCCTGCAGGCGATGAACCAAATCCTGAACCGACACCATGATGGAACAGAAAAATCTTTCCTTACAGAATTTGCTGGCTGGACTTACTGTTATGTTCTGCTACCAGAGCTAAGGAAAGAGAGGAGATCTGTCCCTACGATAGAACTCAGCTTAATCCCTACGATGTAACAGGGGACCTGATCCTGCGATCAGACCTGCTAAAGTCCTAAGCTAGTCTGTACGGAGACCTATAGATGTGGGGAAGGAATCCCTACAAGTACTAAGGACTGGGAGGAATATGGGACACCTCCTAACAGAAATAGTAGCAGACAGACGAACAAACAAAATATATAGAACATAGAGGTCAGTAGACCAAGCAAACTAACAGAGCAAGACACAGAGCACAGGCTAGCTAGAAAGTAGATATACAATGAAGTCCAGCAAAGCCAGAAGGGCGGAGCAGGATTAAATAGGCCAACAAGGTCATGTGACCAGCAAAGGAAAAAAAACCTAAGAGCAAGGTTCTAACAGTACCCCCCCTTCTAAGAGGATCCTCCGGATCCCCTAGGACCAGGCTTATCAGGAAATCTCCTGTGAAACGCTCTGATAAGTCTGGACGCGGAAACATCATCCGACCTCACCCAAGAGTTATCCTCGGGACCGAAACCTTTCCAGGCCACAAGATACTGCAAACTACCTCTATACCGTCTAGAGTTAAGGATGCAAGAAATTTCATATTCCCCGTCCTCCACCACCGGAGGAACAGAGGCAGAGGCGTCACAATCCGATACAACAGCTTTTTTCAACAGAGAGACATGAAATACAGGATTAATTCTCCAGGAGGTAGGAACCTCCAACCTAACAGCAGATTGGTTGACAACCTGAAGCACCTTAAAGGGCCCTACAAACTTGGGACCCAATTTCTTTGAAGGAATCCTCAACCACAGATTCCTAGAGGACAACCAAACCATGTCACCAACAGCGAACAAAACCTCCTGTCGTTTCCTATCAAAGTAGTCTTTAGATTTTCTATTGGCCTCCTGAAGATTACCACGCACATCCGTCCAAACTCTCTCCAAATCACCGGAAAAATTCTCCTCCTCAGGCACGGCAGATCCCAACTTGGAGAACGACCCAAACGACGGATGTCTCCCAGAACAACAAAAAAAAGGCGAACAACCAGCAGAAGAAGATGTATGATTGTTCAGAGCAAATTCAGCAAGTGGCAGAAACTCAGACCACCCCTCTTGATTGTCTGCCACAAAACAACGCAAGAACTGCTCAACATCCTGGTTTTTCCTTTCTGTCTGGCCATTAGATTCAGGATGATATCCGGACGAGAACGACAAATGAACTCCCAACCTATCACAAAAGGCACGCCAAAAACGAGCCACGAACTGAGGACCCCTATCAGAAACAATGTCAGTAGGAACGCCATGAAGTCTGACAATTTCCTTGACAAAGGCCTTAGCGAGAGTTTTAGCGCAGGGCAGTTTGACGAAAGGAACCAAGTGACACATCTTGCTAAAACGGTCCACGACCACCCAGATGACAGTAAAACCCTCAGAGGGGGGAAGGTCAGTTATAAAGTCCATAGCCAAATGTGTCCAAGGAGCACTGGGAACCTCCAAAGGACAAAGCAACCCCGCAGCAGGAGTATGTGAGGACTTAGATCTAGCACATATAGTACATTGACGCACCCACTTAATGACTTCCTTCTGCCATCCAGGCCACCAAAAACTGCGACCCACCAGTCTCTTGGTCTCAGAGATTCCGGGATGACCTGCCAACCGAGATTCGTGACACTCAACAAACAAATCTCTCCTAAAGGTCCCAGGCACAAACAACCTCCCATGAGGAGTGTTAGAAGGGGCATTCTCCTGTGCTTTAAGAATGTCATTTTCCAAAACGGAGTCCAAAGCAGCTATCACAACACCTTCTTGTAAAATGTTCTCCTCTTTCTCAGCACCGACTATGGGAGAAAAACTGCGAGACAAGGCATCCGCCTTAACATTCTTAGTACCAGGGATGTAAGTAACGGAGAAATTAAACCGCGAGAAAAACAGTGCCCACCTAGCCTGACGGGCATTCAGGCGCTTGGCAACATCAAGATATATCAGATTTTTATGATCCGTAAGAACCTGAACGGGAAATTCCGCACCTTCCAAGAAGTGGCGCCAGTGTTCAAATGCGAGTTTAATAGCCAATAATTCCCGATTACCAATATCGTAATTCAGTTCAGTCTCCGAAAATTTTTTTGAAAAAAAGGCACAGGGATGTAATCCATCCCCGTTATCCTGAGACAATACTGCGCCAACCCCCACAGAGGAAGCATCAACCTCAACCAAAAACGGCCTAGTAACATCAGGCTGCATAAGGATGGGAGCAGAGGTGAACCTCTCCTTGAGATACACAAAAGCTTCAATGGCCTCAGAAGACCACTGAACCGCATCAGCACCTTTCCTGGTGAGATCAGTCAGAGGTTTGACAATACTAGAAAAATTTTTTATGAATTTTTTATAGTAATTGGCGAAACCCAAAAACCTCTGTATCGATTTCAAACCAATAGGCCTAGGCCATTCCTGCACAGCCTGAACCTTAACCGGATCCATCTCAAAACCTTTGCTGGAGATAATTTAGCCCAAAAAACTAATTCTCTGTACAGCGAACTCACATTTCTCCAGCTTAGCAAAAAGCGAATTGTCCATTAATAACTGTAATACCTCACGCACGCTCCGCCAATGAGACTCCAGATCCGGCGAATAAATCAAAATGTCATCCAAATACACAACCACATTTTTACCGATCAAAGGTCTAAGGATGTCATTAATCAGATTCTGAAAAAATGCAGGAGCATTAGTAAGACCAAAAGGCATAACCAGATTCTCAAAATGACCCACAGGAGTGTTAAAAGCAGTCTTCCATTCGTCACCCTCCTTCATGCGCAACAGATTGTATGCCCCCTTAAGGTCAATTTTAGAGAACCACTTGGCCCCCATTAACTGGTTAAACAGATCAGGAATCAATGGCAGTGGGTAAGGATTGCGTACAGTAATTTTGTTAATCTCACGAAAATCCAGACAAGGACGTAAACCGCCGTCCTTTTTTTTTACAAAAAAAAATCCAACCGCCACAGGAGACTTAGAGGGCCTAATGTGACCGGCGGCCAAACTTGTCTGTATGTATTCCTCCAAAGCCTTCCTCTCAGGAATAGTAAGGTTAAATAAACGACTTTTAGGAAGAGTCGCTCCAGGGACAAATTCAATAGAACAATCATAGTGTCTATGGGGAGGCAAAACCTGCGATTCCTTCTCAGAAAAAACTCTCCAAAAATCCTGAATAGGAACAGGCAATTCTCCCCTATCCAAAGCTGCAATACGCCCATTACAACACTTGTCATAACATTTATGGCTCCAGGATTTAATTTCACTGGTAGACCAATCCAGTACAGGATTGTGAAATTTTAACCAGGGCAATCCCAATATTACTGGAGAAGGCAAGTTATTCAACACTACCAAATCCAATTTCTCATGGTGAACACCATTAATAGTGAGAGGAAATTCACAGACCTTGAGAGTAATATTCTTCAAAGGGGAACCATCCACAGAAACCACAGCAATGGGGGATGATAAAGGTTCAGGTTTTAAATTGAGTCTTTCCACGAATCCCCCATCAATAACATTCAGAGTAGACCCACAATCGACAAACACCCGAAATTCCATTAATTTTTCCTGAGCAATCGTGGAAGCAGCTAAAAATACACCCTTGGAATTTAAACAGGCAATACGGGCATGACTGACCATTTTTTTTTCTTTCTTCATACGAAGCTCACAGCCTTTAATCAAATGACCAGATTTTCCGCAATAGAAACACAAGCCTTCAAAAAATCGACGGTCTTTTTCTTGAGAGCGAGGTGCCACCGATCCAATCTCCATTGGTTCACCACTGTTAGTACACACATTCTCATAACCAGAAACTGACATAGCAGAGGATTTGCTCTCATTAACCCTTGCACGCAGTCTTCTATCCACCCGTATAGCTAATTGCATAGCCTGTTGCAAATCTTCAGGTGTAAGATAAGCAATTAGCAGGTCTTTAACCCTTTCACTGAGCCCAGCAAGAAATAGACTTTTCAGAGCAGAATCGTTCCACCCTGTTTGAGTAGACCAACGACGGAAATGAGTACAATATTTTTCCACATTACCTGATCCCTGTTTTAAACGTCTCAACTCAGTCTCAGCTGATGCGACACGGTCAGGATCATCATATAATAGTCCCAAAGCAGAAAAAAAACTATCCACTGATCTGAAGCATGTATCACTAGGTTGCAAAGAAAAGGCCCACTCCTGAGGCTCTTTGCGCAAAAGTGACATTATGAACCCTACGCGCTGGGATTCATCCCCAGAGGACTTAGGTCTCAAACGAAAATACAATAAGCAAGCATTTTTAAATGAAAAAAATTCTCGGTGTTCACCAAAAAATAAATCCGGCAAACATACCTTAGGCTCCAAGAAATGTGCTCCAGGACAGCTACTCATGTGCTGATGGAGCTCGGCCACCTCCTGAGAGAGTCCCTGCAGGCGATGAACCAAATCCTGAACCGACACCATGATGGAACAGAAAAATCTTTCCTTACAGAATTTGCTGGCTGGACTTACTGTTATGTTCTGCTACCAGAGCTAAGGAAAGAGAGGAGATCTGTCCCTACGATAGAACTCAGCTTAATCCCTACGATGTAACAGGGGACCTGATCCTGCGATCAGACCTGCTAAAGTCCTAAGCTAGTCTGTACGGAGACCTATAGATGTGGGGAAGGAATCCCTACAAGTACTAAGGACTGGGAGGAATATGGGACACCTCCTAACAGAAATAGTAGCAGACAGACGAACAAAAAAAATATATAGAACATAGAGGTCAGTAGACCAAGCAAACTAACAGAGCAAGACACAGAGCACAGGCTAGCTAGAAAGTAGATATACAATGAAGTCCAGCAAAGCCAGAAGGGCGGAGCAGGATTAAATAGGCCAACAAGGTCATGTGACCAGCAAAGGAAAAAAAACCTAAGAGCAAGGTTCTAACAATTAGTCCATCTATACTGACCTCCATCAGGTTGCAAATTCAATATAATTTTTTTCTGCATCTAGCTCTGAAAAAATATTTCAGCTTCTAGAAGTGTGTGGGACTTAGTCTATTAGTCCATCTATACTGACCTCCATCAGGTTGCAAATTCAATATAATTTTTTTCTGCATCTAGCTCTGAAAAAATATTTAGGCTTTTAGCAGTGTGTGGGACTTGGTCTATTAGTCCATCTATACTGAACTCCATCAGGTTGCAAATTCAATATAATTTTTTTCTGCATCTAGCTCTCAAAAAATATTTAGGCTTCTAGCAGTGTGTGGGACTTGGTCTATCAGTCCATTTATACTGACCTCCATCAGGTTGCAAATTCAATATAATTTTTTTCTGCATCTAGCTCTGAAAAAATATTTAGGTTTCTAGCAGTGTGTGGGACTTGTTCTATTAGTCCATCTATACTAACCTCCACCAGGTTGCAAATTAAAAATATTTTTTTTCTGCATCGAGCTCTGAAAAAATATTTAGGCTTTTAGCAGTGTGTGGGACTTGTTCTATTCGTCCATGTATACTAACCTCCACCAGGTTGCAAATTAAAAATATTTTTTTTCTGCATCGAGCTCTGAAAAAATATTTAGGCTTCTAGCAGTGTGTGGGACTTGGTCTATTAGTCAATCTATACTGACCTCCATCAGGTTGCAAATTCAATATAATTTTTTTCTGCATCTAGCTCTGAAAAAATATTTAGGCTTCTAGCAGTGTGTGGGACTTGGTCTATTAGTCCATCTATACTGACCTCCATCAGGTTGCAAATTCAATATAATTTTTTTCTGTATCTAGCTCTGAAAAAATATTTAGGCTTCTAGCAGTGTGTGGGACTTGGTCTATTAGTCCATCTATTCTGACCTCCATCAGGTTGCAAATTCAATATATATTTTTTCTGCATCTAGCTCTGAAAGAATATTTAGGCTTCTAGCAGTGTGGGACTTGGTCTATTAGACCATCTATACTGACCTCCATCAGGTTGCAAATTCAATATAATTTTTTTCTGCATCTAGCTCTGAAAAAATATTTCAGCTTCTAGAAGTGTGTGGGACTTGGTCTATTAGTCCATCTATACTGACCTCCATCAGGTTGCAAATTCAATATAATTTTTTTCTGCATCTAGCTCTGAAAAAATCTTTAGGCTTTTAGCAGTGTGTGGGACTTGGTCTATTAGTCCATCTATACTGACCTCCATCAGGTTGCAAATTCAATATAATTTTTTTCTGCATCTAGCTCTAAAAAAATATTTAGGCTTCTAGCAGTGTGTGGGACTTGGTCTATCAGTCCATTTATACTGACCTCCATCAGGTTGCCAATTCAATATAATTTTTTTCTGCATCTAGCTCTGAAAAAATATTTAGGCTTCTAGCAGTGTGTGGGACTTGGTCTATTAGTCCATCTATACTGACCTCCATCAGGTTGCAAATTCAATATAATTTTTTCTGCATCTAGCTCTGAAAAAATATTTAGGCTTCTAGCAGTGTGTGGGACTTGGTCTATTAGTCCATCTATACTGACCTCCATCAGGTTGCAAATTAAAAATAATTTTTATCTGCATCTACAGTACCTCTGAAAAAATATTTGGGCTTCTAGCTGTGTGTGGGACTTGTTGTGTTAGTCCATCTATACTGACCTCCATCAGGTTGCAAACTGAATATATTTTTTTCTGCATCTACCTCTGAAAAAATATTGGGCTTCTAGCTGTGTGTGGGACTTGGTGTATTAGTCCATCTATACTGACCTCCATCAGGTTGCAAACTGAATATATTTTTTTCTGCATCTACCTCTGAAAAAATATTGGGCTTCTAGCTGTGTGTGGGTCTTGTTCTATTAATCCATCTATACAGACCTCCATCAGGTTGCAAACTGAATATAATTTTTTTCTGCATCTAGCTCTGAAAAAATATTTGGCCTTCTAGCAGTGTGTGGGACTTGTTCTATTAGTCCACCTATACTGACCTCCATCAGGTTGCAAATTCAAAATAATTTTTTGTATGCATCTAGCTCTGAAAAAATATTTGGCCTTCTAGCAGTGTGTGGGACTTTCTCTGTTAGTCCATCTATACTGACCTCCATCAAGTTGCAAATTAAAAATAATTTTTATCTGTATCTACAGTACCTCTGAAAAAATATTTGGGCTTCTAGCTGTGTGTGGGACTTGTTGTATTAGTCCATCTATACTGACCTCCATCAGGTTGCAAACTGAATTTATTTTTTTCTGCATCTACCTCTGAAAAAATATTGGGCTTCTAGCTGTGTGTGGGTCTTGTTCTATTAATCCATCTATACAGACCTCCATCAGGTTGCAAACTGAATATATTTTTTTCTGCATCTACCTCTGAAAAAATATTGGGCTTCTAGCTGTGTGTGGAACTTGTTGTATTAGTCCATCTATACTGACCTCCATCAGGTTGCAAATTGAATATAATTTTTTTCTGCATCTAACCCAGCCAATAGTTTTGGCCTAATACCACAGTTTGGCCACTCAGCTCTGCTCGGTTACTATCCATTGTTTTTTTGTGCAAACAACTCCAGAGTTGTGAATTAGTTAACCACCAAAATGAGTGGAAAAAGGCCTGCTGCTGGTGGAAAGGGGAATAGGCGTGTTGGGAAGGGGAAAAAAGGTTGTGTCCGTGGGGTAGGTGTTAAAGCAACAGTAACATCTGCAGAAGAAAGACCATCTTCCAGCCAAACTAAAATGTCTACTTCTTTTAGCGGACAATGTGATAAGATCCCTTTCTTACGGCCACGCCAATCGCTACAAATTCCAGATGAGGCACAAAAACAGCAGGTGCTTCAACGGATATCAAGTGCTCCTTTAAGTGGGCTCTCCTCCACATCAACTTCAACATCACAAATACTCCAGTCCTCAAAGGTGTCACCCAAATCGCACTTGCTTCCTCACAGCTCCCAAATCTCCAGCTGCCCGTCTGAGTATGAGGTAGAACAGATGGTTGAGTCTGCAGAGCTGTTTACTCATACTATAGCCTGGGAATCAGAGGTCGACTCCAGCGCTTCTGTGAATCCAGACGAGGAAATGATCTGCACTGATGCCCAGAATCTTTATGAGCCGGATCCAGGACCAGACGCAGAAGGTTCTGACCATAATGTAGACCCTCATTCCCAAACTGTAACTCCTGTTGGTGGAGACAATGAGGAAGACGATGATAAGACTCAAATACCTGATTGGAGCGACAACTTTAGTTTTTTGTCAGGGCAGGAACAGGTTGGCTCTGAGGACGACGGGTGTGATAACGCACAGGGTGATGATGATGAGGTTGGAGATCCCACTTACTGTCAACCCACAGTCAGCCAAGAGATGAGGTCAGCAGAGGAGGTGGAGGAAGATGCTAGTGACGACGAGGTCAGGTTGCGCCTTCCTGGACAGAGACGTAGTACTGGAAGCACGTCAACAACTGCATCCTCAAACACAACTCTGCCTCTCACCACAAGTCGTGGTGGCTCTTCAGGTCGCATGGGTGCTAAGCCTTGCATAGCCTGGGCATTTTTTCAGATCGATAAAGATGACCCAACTCGTGTTATCTGTAACATTTGTCAGCAAAAGCTAAGTAGAGGCCAAAAAATACATAGTTTGAGTACTTCATGCATGAACCGGCACATGGACATGAAGCATAAGTTGCAGTGGGAAGCTCAGTGTGCTACAATGCGGCCTAGCCGGCCGGGCCAACCACCGTCTGCCATATCTTGTGCATCCGCGGCCTCTTCATCCTCTGTGACTGGGGGGACAGCAGTCACACCTGTTTTGGGGCGCAGACCTGCCACCTCTTTACCCGCAACAGCCAGCGTGATTGGCAGGTCATCGTTTTCTTTGGAGGTGGTAACACCAGCTGGTGTTGAGCGCTGTCCGACATCGATAGCACCACCTTTGGATCAAGGCAACCTAACATGTCCGCCTGCATCTTCCTCACAGACCGGCAGTTTGCCGGGGACACCCTTATCAACCCCGTCTAAGCACAATAGCCAGCCCTCTGTCCCTCAGATGTGGACAAGTAAAAGACCATTTCCTCCTAGCCATGAGAAAGCTAAGAGGTTGAATTTCACCATCTGCAAGCTCTTGGCTACAGAAATGCTGCCTTTCCGCCTGGTGGACACAGAGGATTTTTGAGACCTTATGTCCGTCGCAGTGCCCCAGTAACAGATGCCCAGTCGGCACTACTTCTCAAAGAAAGGTGTGCCTGCGCTCCACCAGCATGTCGCACACAACATCACCGCTTCTTTGAGAAACTCTGTGTGTGACAGGGTGCATTTCACCACAGACACTTGGACGAGTAGGCATGGACAGGGGCGTTACATGTCGCTGACTGGGCACTGGGTAACTATGGTGACAGCAGGACAAGGGCTGCTGTCCAAGTCTTGCCGTCCCCACGAGTTGTGCGTCAATCCTCTTTATGTCAAAGTTCCTCCACTGCTTCTGCCTCCTCAACCTCCTCTCGGTCTTCCACCTGCACCCAAAGCCTGTCTGGTCATGCCACAAGCTTTCTAACTGCGCAGAAGGGATCCTGCACACCTCCTTACTATGCTGGCAGTAGGGCTCAACGTCATCAGGCGGTTTTTACTTTGAAATGTCTGGGAAATGTGAGTCACACAGCTGAGGAGTTGTGGTCAGCTCTGGAGAACCAATTTCATGAATGGCTGTCTCCACTGGACCTGAAACCAGGGAAGGCCGTGTGCAACAATGCTGCAAACCTGGGTGCGGCCCTTCGCCGGGGCAATGTCACACACGTGCCTTATATGGCTCACGTGTTGAACCTGGTTGTCCAGCAATTTTTAGCCCACTATCCCAGACTAGATGGCCTTCTGCAGAGGGCACGGTCGCTGTGTGCTCACTTCCGCCATTCGCATCCCGCAGCTCAGCGACTTACATCTCTACAGAAGTCGTTGGGCCTGCCACTTCACCGGCTAAAATGCGATGTGCCTACCCGGTGGAATTCAACTCTGCACATGTTGCAGCGACTGTGGCAGCACCGACAAGCCCTGGTGCAATACGTTCTGACGTATAGCCTGGGCCAACGAGATCCAGAGGTGGGGCAAATCACGCTGGAGGAGTGGTCTCAGATCAGGAACCTATGCACCCTTCTGCACAGTTTTGAAATGGCGACGAAGATGTTTAGTGCTGATGATGCCATTATCAGCATGACTATTCCGGTGATTTACATGCTGGAGCACATGTTAAACAGAATTCGGAGTCAGGTGGTGGCACAAGAGGAGGTGGAGGAAGTAGAGGAGGAGGAGTTGTATGCGGAAGGGCTAACATCTGCAAGGTCCAGACGGTCGGCAGCACCAAGGCGGCAGGCATGTGAGGGTGGGGGAGATGGTTTTACCAGGGCGCATGGTAGCAGCCAAACTAGTGAGGAAGGTGCAGGAGCCCAGGAAGAAGTGGAGGACGAACTGATAGAAGACTCATCAGATGAGGGAGACCTTGATCACATTTCTGTTGTGCGAGGTTGGGGGGAGAGGACAGAGGAAGGAAGCATGATTGTTACCTCGCCACCAACACAACAGGGACTTGGTGCTCCTGGATGCGCAACACACATGAGTGCCTTCTTGCTGCACTACCTGCAACATGACCCTCGAATTGTGAGAATTAGAAATAATCCTGACTACTGGGTTGCCACACTGTTAGATCCCTGGTACAAAAGTAAATTTGCCGAAATTATTCCTGCCATAGAAAGGGATGCACGCATGCAGGAGTATCAGCAGAGACTGTTGCAGAATCTTACATGTGCTTTTCCACAAAACACCAGTGGTGCACGTAGTGAATCTCACAATTCCAACTTGCCAACCGTGGGACCGTCAAGTGTTCAGCACTCAAACCGTAACAGAACCACAGTATCTGCTGGTAACATCAATTTTGCGGAATCATTTCACCACTTTTTTAGCCCATCCTTTGCAAGGCCACAGGAGACAAGAAGTCTGACACATAGACAACGCCTAGAGACGATGGTACAGGAGTATCTCCAAGTAAACATTGAAGCCACGACTGTGTCACTGGACCCTTGCTCTTTTTGGGCTTCCAATCTGGATAAATGGCCGGAGCTAGCCACTTACGCCTTGGAGATCTTGTCATGCCCCGCAGCCAGCGTTCTGTCTGAACGTGTGTTCAGCGCTGCTGGTGGTGTGCTGACAGATAAGCGCACGCGGCTCTCCACTGATAATGTAGACAGACTCACGTTCATAAAGATGAACAAATCATGGATCCGAAACGACTTTTCTACCCCTGTGTCATCCTGGGGAGAGTAAAAGCTTGATGATTGGTTAAAATCACCCTACCAACCGTTTTAAGCTTTCAAATTACTAATCATGTTTATCTGTATCTTGACTGGAAAATAATTTGGGCTTTGTAGCAGTGTGCAGCACTGATCCTATTAGGCCATCTATAATAAGCTCCACCAGATTTAAAATTAAAAATAATTTTTAGCTGCATCTAGCCCGGAAAATAATTTTGGGGCTCCGAGATGCGCAAGACACATAAGTGCCTTCTTGCTGCACTACCTGCAGCATGACCCTCATATTGTCAGAATTCGAAGTAATCATGACTACTGGGTTGCCACACTCTTAGATCCCCCAAACTTTTCGATCAACCTTTTCATTTTAATAAAGACCAAAAAAATGATCATTTTTGAAATTATAAGCATTAGCAGGCTATTAGAAACTGAAATCAAACAGTTTTCAACTCAAAACTTTATTCTAGGTGATGTTACATTTTCACATAGGACCCCTTGTTCGAAAGGAGCTTCTGAACTCTCTCGTCCATTGAATTTGTCAGGTTTTGGATGGTTTCTGCTTCAATTGTTTTGCATGAGGACAGAATACCCTCCCAGAGCTGTTGCTTAGATGTGAACTGCCTCCCGCCATCATAGACACTCCTTTTAATGATGCTCCAAAGGTTCTGAATGGGGTAGAGGTCAGGGGAGCATGGGGGTCACACCATAAGTTTGTCCCCTTTTATGCCCATATCAGCCAGAGATGCAGATGTTTTATGTGCAGCATGAGATGGTGCATTATCATGCAGAAAAATGATCTTGCTGTGAAATACACGGTTCTTCTTCTTGAACCATGGCAGGAAGTGCTGTTTGAGAAAATCCACATACATTATGGAGTTCATCTTTAGCGCCTTCAGGGATCCTAAAGGGGCCGACAATCTCTCTCCCCATGATTCCAGCCCAAAACATTACTCCACCTCCTCCTTGTTGGCGCTGTAGCCGTGTTTGCGTGGGGTGTCCATCAATCAGCCATCCTCCACTTCATCCATCTGGACCATCGAGCGCTGCACGGCACTCATCCGTGAACAAAACAGTTTTGAAATCAGTCTTCATGTAATGTTTGGCCCACTGGAGCCGTTTCTGCTTGTGTGAAGTGGATAGAGGAGGTCGACAGGATGGCGTATGCACAGCTGCAAACCTCTGAAGGACCCTGCATCTTGTTGTTCGGGGGACGTTGGAGGCACAAGCAGCTTCAAAAACTTGTCTGCTGCTATGACAAGGCTTTTTTGCCGCTGCTCTTTCAACCTGACGTAATTGCCTGTAGGAAAGAGTCCTCAATTTGCCCTTATCAGCACGCACATGTGTGTACTGTGAATCAGCTACATACTTCTTGATTGCCAAGACACTTCATCCTGATCATCGCACAATGTTGATTGTAGTCATGCCTTGACCTAAACACTCCACAATTTGTTGCTTCTCAGCAGCCGACACATCCTTTTTCTTTCCCATTTTGGCAGAAAATGTAGGCTGCTTAATAATGTGAGAGAGCCTTCTTAAGTAGTCTTGCCTTTCATTGGACACACCTGCCAAACTAATTAGCACAGGTGTCTGCAATTGCTTACAGTGATATAAAGAGCCCTGACACACATCACCATCAATGAGTTTAACTGACAAACAAACAAATTCTTCCCTTATCACTCCTAAACACTTTTTGCATAATAATTTGGAACGCAGTGTACATGTGCTTTTCCACAAAACACCAGTGGTTCACGTAGTGAATCTTACAGTTCTAACTTGCCAACCGTGGTCTGTATGGAATTGTTCAATAAAGGGCCCAAAATTAAGATAACATAGATGGGAGAGGTCTCTATGAATAGGAATTCCTAAGTATTTGATACCCTGTGAGGGCCAGGCAAAGGGAAAGTTGGACTGGATGGAATCCTATATGGATTTGGGGAGGGAGACATCGAGGGCCTCAGACTTCGCTGCATTGATTTTAAATTTTACCATGTAACAAAGTGATCTATTTCAGCCATAACAGCAGGGATGGATATATGTGATTGAGTGATATATACTAGGACATCATCAGCAAATAGAGAGCACTTGTACTCGGTGCCTCCCACCTCAATCCACCTAATATTGGGGTTATGGCGAATTGATGAGAGCAGGTGCTCCGTCACTAGGATGTATAAGAGAGGGGACAGAGGACATCCCTGCCTTGTCCCATTGGTGATTGTGAAAGGTGATGAAAATGTTCTGACGCACCCCCTGGGCCTTGGGACACCCGGAGCCGGACCCTTTTTGGTGGATGCTGGTGGTTGTAGTCTTCGTGGCGGCGACCCAGTTCCGTGGCTCAGGGCGGTCAAACCAGTGGCGGAACTATTTATGTGGTTTTGATGTTTAAATGTCCGACTACGCCACCCGTGGATTGCGGTCAGAGTGAACCGCCGCTACAGGGCAGACCGCTGAGGCTGGTGTTGTGGGTGCAGCAGAGCGTAGCATAACTCCCAACAGGAGGAGTATAGCCTCAGGGCAGTGTATGCGGAGGATGGGGGTGATGGTGCAGGGCAGCAGCAGTAACGACACGGAGTCAGTGATGCAGTCCAGGGCCTTTACTCACAGTTCTTATTATCCAGACCACGTCTGCAGGTAACGGCTGCCCACGTCGTACTGTGCTCACCAGGTGAGGGGCCCAGACAACTCCCAGATAACTTTGGAGCACTTCACAGGTCCCCCTTTGTGTGTCCTTTGTCTGGCCTTTCTTACCAACACTTCTGTCCGGCTGCCTCGGGCCTCCTCTTGGTAAACTTGGCGCCAGTTTCCCTGACCCTATGTGGTGCCTTCCTAGCGGGTGTAGCGAGGGGCTGCGCCACATAAAATGTCAGAGCCTCCGGTTTCTAGCTGAGGGTCGTTTCCTGCCTCCACTAGTTCGGGGACCGGTCTCCCCCTTTGGCCTGACCCCTCCACGCAGGTGGATTCGGGCGTGCGGTGGCGACTCGCCCGTCCGCACCCCTGGGATCCCTTCATTCCTCGTTCCTGGAGCCTTCTCCGCTCCTCTTCCTTCCTTCTCCCTCTTCCAGGCCTGGGCCTCTGTTACTAGGCCCGCCTCCGGAGCAGAGCTCATGCAGAGCCCCTGCTCCCTGCCACTTCTGCTCAGACTTCTCTGCACTGAACTAAGATGGTGCCCACCTTTTATACTCCCTTCTCAATGCACCCAGGAACTGCTTCCTCCCTGCTCCTGCACTACAGGGTTCCACTTCCTCAGTGTTCCCTCCCCCCACTCCAGCCAGGGACAGGGACTGTCGTGCCCATCTCAGGGGCATATTGGTCGCCCTGCCCCACGGCAATGTGGTGTAATGCATGCAGGTGTCGGGTCCTGATCCTCACTCCATCCTTACCTGAGAGTGAGATATCACACCTCTGGGTGAGGTGCAATACGTCTGTAGCAACCGAGCCCTCAGGGTGCTACATTTCCATTTATCTTCAGCCTAGGTGACGTATTGCGATACAGGGCCGTGATTTTGGCTATAAAAGGGTCCCCTAGACCCCTACCCCAAGCTTTTTAAGAGAATCATATATGGCGTGCCAGGAGACTCTATGGAATGCTTTCTCAGCATCCAACGAGAGTATCTAATTACAAATTTTTAACTGCATCTAGCCCAGGAAATACTTTGTGCCTAGTAGCAGTGTCTGCTAGTCAGCGGATTATCCCGGCTGTTAAGCAAGCTACACCACCTGTAGTTTAGACACTTAATTTTTTCAAAGGAAATGCTTCGGGACCATGGGATACTTAGTGAAGAGCATCAGGAGGCACCCCAAGGCATAGGGGCTGGGACTGGCAGTAGGATGCCTTGCGGTGGACAGCCGAGCTCGATCCTTATAAAAGCTTTTTAACTGCAGCAGCTTTAGTGGACGCTACTGGAGCTGGAATTACCGCGGCTGCTGGCATGAGACTTGCCCTCCAATAGATCCTTGTAAATGGATTTAAAGTGTATTCATTCAAATTAGAGAGACAATTTAAATTAAAAAGCTTAGAGCTGCCTCCACCACAGGGGGGCTCGCTCGACCCACCAGCGGACAGGCACCAGTAATGGGAGAGGGGGGCTGGCCGTCAGGGTTCACCGCGGCTCTGGCACAAACCCGGCGACACGGAGGTGGCACGGGCAGGAGCGGACTGGCCGTGTCGGCTTCTCACTTTTTGGATTTTAGAAGGGCATGACATGCCTATATCTGTGTCTCCCCCTCCTTTTACTCCTCCACCTCTTTTATTTTCGCATGACTATATGTACTTGTCACTTTTCCATGTGTTAGTTATGTCTTCTGAGCAGTTTGTCAGCTTTTGGACACCTTTGAAGGTGTTTTCTATGTGTTTCTATGTGTTTTTGTTTGCCTGCCATTGGTTTTAACGGTGTTCGAAGGTGTTCGACGAACAGTTCGACGAACAGTTCGGCGAACACACGGGTGTTCGACGAACCGAACCGAACTCGAACACTACGGGGGTGGCTCAACACTAGTTCTGACGTATAGCCTAGGCCAACGAGATCCAGAGGTGGGGCAAATCACGCTGGAGGAGTGGTCTCAGATCAGGGACCTATGCACCCTTCTGCACAGTTTTGAAATGGCGACGAAGATGTTTAGTGCTGACGATGCCATTATCAGCATGACTATTCCGGTGATTTACATGCTGGAGCACATGTTAAACAGAATTCGGAGTCAGGTGGTGGCACAAGAGGAGGTGGAGGAAGTAGAGGAGGAGGAGTTGTATGCGGAAGGGCTAACATCTGCAAGGTCCAGACGGTCGGCAGCACCAAGGCGGCAGGCATGTGAGGGTGGGGGAGATGGTTTTACCAGGGCGCATGGTAGCAGCCAAACTAGTGAGGAAGGTGCAGGAGCCCAGGAAGAAGTGGAGGACGAACTGATGGAAGACTCATCAGATGAGGGAGACCTTGATCACATTTCTGTTGTGCGAGGTTGGGGGGAGAGGACAGAGGAAGGAAGCATGATTGTTACCTCGCCACCAACACAACAGGGACTTGGTGCTCCTGGATGCGCAAGACACATGAGTGCCTTCTTGCTGCACTACCTGCAACATGACCCTCAAATTGTGAGAATTAGAAATAATCCTGACTACTGGGTTGCCACACTGTTAGATCCCCGGTACAAAAGTAAATTTGCAGAAATTATTCCTGCCATAGAAAGGGATGCACGCATGCAGGAGTATCAGCAGAGACTATTGCAGAATCTTACATGTGCTTTTCCACAAAACACCAGTGGTGCACGTAGTGAATCTCACAGTTCCAACTTGCCAACCATGGGACCGTCGAGTGTTCAGCACTTAAACCGTAACAGAAACACAATATCTGCTGGTATCATCAATTTTGCGGAATCATTTCACCACTTTTTTAGACCATCCTTTGCAAGGCCACAGGAGACAAGAAGTCTGACACATAGTCAACGTCTAGAGACGATGGTACAGGAGTATCTCCAAGTAAACATTGAAGCCATGACTGTGTCACTAGACCCTTGCTCTTTTTGGGCTTCCAATCTGGATAAATGGCTGGAGCTCGCCACTAACGCCTTGGAGATCTTGTCATGCCCCGCAGCCAGCGTTCTGTATGAACGTGTGTTCAGCGCTGCTGGTGGTGTGCTGACAGATAAGCGCACGCGGCTCTCCACTGATAATGTAGACAGACTCACGTTCATAAAGATGAACAAATCATGGATAAAAAATGACTTTTCTACCTCTGTGTCATCCTGGGGAGAGTAAAAGCTTGATGATTTGTTAAAATCACCTCACCAACCGTTTTAAGCTTTAAAATTACTAATCATGTTTATCTGTATCTTGGCTGGAAAATAATTTGGGCTTTGTCGCAGTGTGCAGTACTGATTCTATTAGGCCATCTATACTAAGCTCCACCAGATTTAAAATTAATAATAATTTTTAGCTGCATCCAGCCCGGAAAATAATTTTGGGGCTCCTAGATGCGCAAGACACATGAGTGCCTTCTTGCTGCACTACCTGCAACATGACCCTCAGATTGTCAGAATTCGAAGTAATCCTGACTACTGGGTTGCCACACTCTTAGATCCCCCACACTCTTCGATCAACCTTTTCATTTTAATAAAGAACAAAAAAATGGTCATTTTTGAAATTATAAGCATTAGCAGGTTATTAGAAACTGAAATCAAACAGTTTTCAACTCAAAACTTTATTCTAGGTGATGTTACATTTGCACAAAGGACCCCTTGTTCGAAAGGAGCTTCTGAACTGTCTCGTCCATTGAATTTGTCAGGTTTTGGATGGTTTCTGCTTCAATTGTTTTGCATGAGGACAGAATACCCTCCCAGAGCTGTTGTTTAGATGTGAACTGCCTCCCGCCATCATAGACACTCCTTTTGATGATGCTCCAGAGGATCTCAATGGGGTTGAGGTCAGGGGAGCATGGGGGTCACACCATAAGTTTGTCCCCTTTTATGCCCATATCAGCCAGAGATGCAGATGTGTTATGTGCAGCATGAGACGGTGCATTATCATGCATGAAAATGATCTTGCTGTGGAATACACGGTTCTTCTTCTTGAACCATGGCAGGAAGTGCTGTTTGAGAAACTCCACATACATTATGGAGTTCATCTTTACCCCTTCAGGGATCCTAAAGGGGCTGAAAATCTCTCTCCCCATGATTCCAGCCCAAAACATTACTCCACCTCCTCCTTGTTGGCACCGTAGCCGTGTTTGCGTGGGGTGTCCATCAACCAGCCATCCTCCACTCCATCCATCTGGACCATCGAGCGTTGCATGGCACTCATCGGTGAACAAAACAGTTTTGAAGTCAGTCTTCATGTATTGTTTGGCCCACTGGAGCCATTTCTGCTTGTGTGCAGTGGATAGAGGAGGTCGACAGGATGGCTTACGCACAGCTGCAAACCTCTGAAGGACTCTGCATCTTGTTGTTCGGGGGATGTTGGAGGCACCAGTAGCTTCAAAAACTTGTCTGCTGCTATGACAAGGCTTTTTTGCCGCTGCTCTTTTAACCTGACGTAATTACCTGTAGGAAAGAGTCCTCAATTTTCCCTTATCAGCACGCACACGTGTGTACTGTGAATCAGCTACATACTTCTTGATTGTGCGATGATCAGGATGAAGTGTCTTGGCAATGTTGATTGTAGTCATGCCTTGACCTAAACACTCCACAATTTGTTGATTCTCAGCAGCCGACACATCCTTTTTCTTTCCCATTTTGGCAGAAAATGTAGGCTGCTTAATAATGTGGGACAGCCTTCTTAAGTAGTCTTGCCTTTCATTGGACACACCTGCCAAACTAATTAGCACAGCTGTCTGCAATTGCTTACAGTGATATAAAGAGCCCTGACACACATCACCATCAATGAGTTTAACTGACAAGCAAGCAAATTCTTTCCTTATCACTCCTAAACACTTTTTGCATAATAATTTGGAACACAGTGTACATGTGCTTTTCCACAAAACACCAGTGGTTCACATAGTGAATCTTACTGTTCTAACTTGCCAACCGTGGTCTGTATGGAGTTGTTCAATAAAGGGCCCAAAATTAAGATAACATAGACGGGAGAGGTCTCTATGAATAGGAATTCCTAAGTATTTGATACCCTGTGTGGGCCAGGCTAAGGGAAAATCCTGTATGGATTTGGGGAGTGAGACATCGAGGGCCTCAGACTTCACTGCATTGGTTTTAAAATTTGACCATGTAACAAAGTGATCTATTTCAGCCATAACAGCAGGGATGGATATATGTGATTGAGTGATATATACTAGGACATCATCAGCAAATGCAGAGCACCTGTACTCGGTGCCTCCCACCTCAATCCACCTAATATTAGGGTTATGGCGAATTGATGAGAGCAGGTGCTCCGTCACTAGGATGTATAAGAGAGGGGACAGAGGACATCCCTGCCTTGTCCCATTGGTGATTATGAAAGGTGATGAAAATGTTCTGAAGTGCCCCCTGGGCCTTGGGACACCCGGAGCCGGACCCTTTTTGGTGGATGCTGGGGGTTGTAGTCTCCGTGGCAGCGACCCGGTTCCGTGGCTCAGGGCGGTCAAACCAGTGGCGGAACTATTTATGTGGTTTTGATGTTTAAATGTCCGACTACGCCACCCGTGGATTGCGGACAGAGTGAACCGCCGCTGCAGGGCAGACCGCTGAGGCTGGTGTTGTTGGTGCAGCAGAGCGTAGTATAACTCTCCACGGGAGGAGTATAGCCTCAGGGCAGTGTATGCGGAGGATGGGGGTGATGGTGCAGGGCAGCATCAGTAACGACACAGAGTCAGTGATGCAGTCCAGGGCCTTTACTCACAGTTCTTATTATCCAGACCACT
Source organism: Phyllobates terribilis (assembly GCF_046119375.1). NCBI lineage: Eukaryota > Metazoa > Chordata > Amphibia > Anura > Dendrobatidae > Phyllobates > Phyllobates terribilis. The sequence goes on from NW_027362767.1 coordinate 360,711,004, forward strand.
TCTGCAGGTAACGGCTGCCCACGTCGTACTGTGCTCACCAGGTGAGGGGCTTAGACAACTCCCAGATAACTTTGGAGCGCTTCACAGGACCCCCTTTGTGTGTCCTTTGTCTGGCCTTTCTTACCAACGCTTCTGTCCGGCTGCCTCGGGCCTCCTCTTGGTAAACTTGGCGCCAGTTTCCCTGACCCTATGTGGTGCCTTCCTAGCGGGTGTAGCGAGGGGCTGCGCCACATAAAATGTCACAGCCTCCGGTTTCTAGCTGAGGGTCGTTTCCCGCCTCCACTAGTTTCGGGGACCGGTCTCCCCCTTTGGCCTGACCCCTCCACGCGATTCGCCCGTCCGCACCCCTGGGATCCCTTTGTTCCTCGCTCCTGGAGCCTTCTCCGCTCCCCTTCCTTCCTTCTCCCTCTTCCAGGCCTGGGCCTCTGCTACTAGGCCAGCCTCCGGAGCAGAGCTCATGCAGAGCCCCTGCTCCCTGTCACTTCTGCTCAGACTTCTCTGCACTGAACTAAGATGGTGCCCACCTTTTATACTCCCTTCTCAATGCACCCAGGAACTGCTTCCTCCCTGCTCCTGCACTACAGGGTTCCCCTTCCTCGGTGTTCCCTCCCCCCACTCCAGCCAGGGACAGGGACTGTCGTGCCCATCTCAGGCGCATATTGGTCGCCCTGCCCCACGGCAATGTGGTGTAATGCATGCAGGTGTTGGGGTCCTGATCCACACTCCATCCTTACCTGAGAGTGAGATATCACACCTCTGGGTGAGGTGCAATACCTCTGTAGCAACCGAGCCCTCGGGGTGCTACAGTTCCATTTATCTTCAGCCTAGGTGATGTATTGCGATACAGGGCCATGATTTTGGCTATAAAAGGGTCCCCTAGACCCCTACCCCAAGCTTTTTAAGAGAATAATATATGGCGTGCCAGGAGACTCTATGGAATGCTTTCTCAGCATCCAACGAGAGTATCTAATTATAAATTTTTAACTGCATCTAGCCCAAGCAATACTTTGGGCCTAGTAGCAGTGTCTGCTAGTCAGCGGATTAACCCAGTTGTTTAGCAAGCTACACCACCTGTAGTTTGGACACTTAATTTTTTCAAAGGAAATGCTTCGGGCCCCCGGGATACTCAGTGAAGAGCATCAGAAGGCACCCCAAGGCATAGGGGCTGGGACTGGCGGTAGGACGCCTTGCGGTTGACTGCCAAGCTCGATCCTTATAAAAGCATTTTTACTGCAGCAGCTTTAGTGGACGCTACTGGAGCTGGAATTACGCGGCTGCTGGCATGAGACTTGCCCTCCAATAGATCCTTGTAAAAGGATTTAAAGTGTATTCATTCAAATTAGAGAGACAATTTAAATTAAAAAGCTTAGACCTGCCTCCACCACAGGGGGGCTCGCTTGACCCACCAGCAGACAGGCACCAGTATTGGGAGAGGGGGGCTGGCCGTCAGGGTCCACCGCAGCTCTGGCACAAACCCGGTGACACGGAGGTCGCACAGGCAGGAACGGACTGGCCATATCGGCTTCGCACTTTTTTGGTTTTAGAAGGGCATGACATGCCTATATCTGTGTCTCCCCCTCCTTTTACTCCTCCACCTCTTTTCTTTTCGCATGACTATATGTACTTGTCACTTTTCCATGTGTTAGTTGCGTCTTCTGAGCAGTTTGTCAGCTTTTGGACACCTTTGAAGGTGTTTTCTATGTGTTTCTATGTGTTTTAGTTTGCCTGCCATTGGTTTTAACGGTGTTCGAAGGTGTTCGACGAACAGTTCGACAAACAGTTCGGCGAACATACGGGTGTTCGACGAACCGAGTCGAACTCGAACACTACGGGGGAGGCTCAGCACTTCTCCTAAACCGCAAAGCTGTGACGGGTTATAAATTCCATGCCACAGATGACACTTTTAGTCTTTTTATTTTTATTTTACTTTGGTAAACTTACAAAGTAGATGCCCCTGCAAAGGGCAAACTTGGCAAACCTCCGACTCGCACAGAGTCATCCTACAGCACTCAGGAGAGGAAAAACCCCCTATGGAGGAAACCTCTATGGAACCATGGCTGAAGGATTGCCCTTCCCTTGGGCGTAGAATGTTAATCTGAACTGTTTACAGCCATGATAAAATTGGACATGGTACAAGATATACAGTGGTTAATTAAACAAATATAATGCAGCATTCCTCAATATACAAATTATGGTTGAATAAAGTGCTGTAGGACAGTGATTATAATAGGGCGGGAGGACGGGTGATGTTTCCTCCAGTTCATCCAGTGAGTGAATGAAAGAAAGAAAGACAAGTCAGAGAGTTACCTACTCTATGTAAGCCCCACCCTCCTCACAGTAAGACAACAAACAATACTGTGATCCTTCCTCTTAAAGCAGAATCACTCTTGCTTAAAGTCTGCACAGCTATACAAACAAAGCTGCAGGTGTTAAAGGTCTACTCCTCCCAAAGTCATGCCCCCCTCTGCTTAGTGCTCCGTAGGTTTCTAGAATGTCAATGAATAGGGTAATGCAACAATACAGCAGAGCCACATCATCTGCCAGTAAGGCCTCATTCAGACATCCGATATTCTTTTACAAGTGCAATCCGTGGTTTTCATGAAGAGCACTCGTACCTGTGATAGTCTATGCAGCCATTTACAGTACAGACCAAAAGTTTGGACACACCTTCTCATTTAAAGATTTTTCTGTATTTTCATGACTTTGAAAATTGTACATTCACACTGAAGGCATCAAAACTATGAATTAACACATGTGGAATTATATACTTAACAAAAAAGTGTGAAACAACTGAAAATATGTCTTATATTCTAGGTTCTTCAAAGTAGCCACCTTTTGCTTTGATGACTGCTTTGCACACTCTTGGCATTCTCTTGATGAGCTTCAAGAGGTAGTCACCGGAAATGGTTTTCACTTCACATGTGTGCCCTGTCAGGTTTAATAAGTGGGATTTCTTTCCTTATAAATGGGGTTGGGACCATCAGTTGTATTGTGCACAAATCAGGTGGATACACAGCTGATAGTCCTACTGAATAGACTGTTAGAATTTGTATTATGGCAAGAAAAAAGCAGCTAAGTAAAGAAAAATGAGTGGCCATCATTACTTTAATAAATGAAGGTCAGTAGGTCCGAAAAATTGGGCAAACTTTGAAAGTGTCCCCAAGTGCAGTTGCAAAAACCATCAAGCGCTACAAAGAAAGTGGCTCACATGAGGACCGCCCCAGGAAAGGAAGACCAAGAGTCACCTCTGCTTCTGAGGATAAGTTTATCCGAGTCACCAGCCTCAGAAATCGCAGGTTAACAGCAGCTCAGATTAGAGACCAGGTCAATGCCACACAGAGTTCTAGCAGCAGACACATCTCTACAACAACTGTTAAGAGGAGACTTTGTGTAGCAGGCCTTCATGGTAAAATAGCTGCTAGGAACCCACTGCTAAGGACAGGCAACAAGCAGAAGAGACTTGTTTGGGCTAAAGAACACAAGGAATGGACATTAGACCAGTGGAAATCTGTGCGTTGGTCTGATGAGTCCAAATTTGAGATTTTTGTTTCCAACCACCATGTCTTTGTGCGACGCAGAAAAGGTGAACGGATGGACTCTACATGCCTGGTTCCCACCGTGAAGCATGGAGGAGGAGGTTTGATGGTGTAGGGGTGCTTTGCTGGTTACACTGTTGGGGATTTATTCAAAATTGAAGGCATACTGAACCA